>NC_046317.1:62527824-64927824 GCF_009819535.1 Lacerta agilis | reverse complement strand
TGCCCAGTGGCTCAACTATAGCCAACAAACCACAGTCAGACGCCATGGCTTGGTGTTGGCTTATGAATCTTGATTTGTTTTAACTATACAGTGGTACCCCGCAAGACGAATGCCTCGCACAATGAAAAACTCGCTAGACGAAAGGCATTCACTAACGAAAGGGTGACTCGCAAGACGAATTTTTCTATGGTCATGCTTCGCAAGACGAAAATTTCAATGCATTCCTATGGGAATTACTGTAACTTGATATTATGTGGAAAACTAGCACCCTTCCTTAACCCTTTGGCCACCTAATCTCAGAGCTCATCAAACTACAAAGGTTCAAATAGCTTGAAAACAAACCAAGCTTTAACTAAATAAGCCATGGTTTGTTGATTGTCTGTGGGACAACTGGTAGCTACAGCAACTCATGGTTTCTTATACAAGCCATAGCTTAGTGTTCCATGTGAAGCAGATTAGCCAAGGGGGTCAGGGAGGGGTAGCTGCCCCCCTTCAATAAAATTCAATAAAAATACATAGCAAACTGAGGTTATGCCCCCCCTAACAAAAGACCTGTCCCCGCCCTAACAAAAATCCTGGCTATGCCCATGCTTGGATCTATCTTTAACTTATTGCCCCCCAAATGCCTAATGTTTTAAATATTCAGTCATTGATACAGTAGACAGGAATTCAATATCAAAATTATAACAGGTTATGGCAAGATGAAAGAACATGGACTACAAAATAAGAATGTGTTTAGTGGAAGTCTCTGGTGAACTGCCAAAAACTGGTAAACTGATGTATCCAATTTAGATTGATATTAGACAAACTATGATAGAAGTTAGCATACATTGCAGCCTAATTGATCATGCTATTCATACACACACGTATGCTATGTACAAACATTTCCCTAAAGAAAAAGAAGTAACATAGGACGGTATCCAATGAATTAGTTATGTTAGTGCAAGGATTTCGGGTTGTATAACAGAACTTCTCCACCCTCTCCTCCCCTAAACCTATTCTGTGTCCACCCCCCCCCCCAACCCTCTGGAGAATATTTGTGGTGTGTAAGAGGGTAAAAGAGAGGAAGGGAAGCTCCATTGCACAAATACAAGCCCTTGTGCTAATGCAACTTATTTTGTTAGATGCTGCCCATAATTCTGGAAACATTAAACAGAACTTGCTGTGGAGGAAAGGTATTTAATAACACTTTTAGTAGCTTCTTCAAAACTACTAAAGTCAAAGCTACTTCAAAGTCAAAGAAAACCAAACTTAACTGTGAAAATTATTTTTATGAAGACAACATAAATGTTTAAAGCTTCTCAAGATACATTAAGAACAGAAATAAAGAACTGAACCGAAAAGGAGAGAGCAGTAACCGCATAACTCTACATTACTGTGATTATGGAGAAAGTTACAGTTGCAGTATTTATTTACCCCTTTAAAACAGAAGCTGAGACATGGACTCCTAATAATCCAACAGAATATTTTAACATGGTCATCACTTCACTCTACAGTTAGTTTTAGAAACGGCATGATATTGAATCTTATGATTAGAGTAAAATGGCTGTGATCCAAAGAACCACATAGCTGGCTCCATACACCTGAGGAGGGCTGTACTAAACACTCCTTCCAACATTTTGTATTCCCTGTAAGGTTTGCCTCAGTTGACTACCCTGTTTCTCCTAAAATAAGACACAGCCATAAAATAAGCCATAGCAGGATTTCTATGCATTTGCGAAATATAAGCCGTTCCCCAAAAATAAGCCATACCCCGAAAATAAGCCATAGTGACGTGGTACCTCCCATTAAAACAGCCTGGAGAGGTGTGGCTATGCAGCGTACCGATGCGACGCAGTTAAAATAAGACATCCCCTGAAAATAAGCCATACTGTGTTTTATTGGGCGAAAAAAAATATAAGACGGTGTCTTATTTTAGGAGAAACACGGTAGTAGCTTGAAGCAGGACAGCCATAACTGCTCTGCAACAATTTCAGTTTCATGGAGATTTAAATAATTTATATTCTTTTGCATTATATTTTCATTATGAGCAGACAAACTGATACCTGAAGGAAAGCTTCTATGAGTTCTACAGTGCATGCCTCAAATGACTAATAGCCCAATCTCAACACTTGCTGCATCAGCAAACAATTCCTTCAGATGGAACATATTGACTGCTGTTTCAACGTAATATCACAAAAAGGATCTGGGCAGATACAAAATTCATTATCACCTAAACTGACTTTGGTTCATATCCATGTTTGGATTATGGGAAGAACTATGGTGCAATTTTTGTTGGATGAAACCTTTCTGCTATTGTTACTCGAGATAAACTCAAGAGTTTGTGTAAGGGGAAAAAATACTTTTGTTTCAAAAGACTACCAACCATCCACAAATGTCTAGCAATGTAAACTGAACTTTAGAATAAATATTCAGAGATTTGAATTAAGGCTCAAAGCAAACAGGAAATTACCCTAAAATTGGCAATATATACATATCTTTGTAATTTACCTTTTAGGCTGTGTCCCTGTTTCAACAATTCACATAAGCGCAAAATTTAATTTAATACAAAATTAAAAAATTAAAAAAAAAAATCTTTTCAGTAGCACCTTAGAGATCAACTAAGTTTGTTCTTGGTATGAGCTTTCATGTGCATGCACACTTCTTCAGATACACTGAAACAGAAGTCACCAGACCCTTATATATAGTGAGAGAGTGAGGAGGGGTATTACTCAGAAGAGTGGTGGGAATTGGTGACTGGCTGATAGGTGTGGAAAACCTGTTGAGGACTGTTAACGACTGCAATTGGTATTACAGGAAAAAGCAAGGGGTGAGATGGCTAAAAATAGCTTTGTTGTGTATAATGAGATAAGAATCCAATGTCTTTGTTCAGACCAGGTCTCTCCATAGTTTTAAGTTTGGTAATTAGTTGCAATTCAGCAACTTCTCTTTCCAGTCTATTTCTGAAATTCCTTTGTATTAAGACTGCTACTTTGAGATCTTGTATAGAATGTCCTGGGAGATTGAAGTGTTCTCCTACTGGTTTCTCTGTCTTGTAAAAGAGAAGCTGCTGAATGCACAGGTTTGCTAGCCTGCCACTGCTCTGTGAAGGTTCTACAGTTGCAGTTAACTGGACTGTCCTTATCTCCTACCCACCTCATTAATTTAACCCTTCAAAATCGGTATATTCAAGACAGAGTAGGTAATAACACTCAGCTTCATTGACAAACAAAACTGCACACCTCATTTAACTGGCCAACCTCGTCCTAAACGCTAAAATGTGCATTATCGACCATGCATATCTTCGTCCTTAAAAGTTGTGCCTGGTTGCATTTTCACACCATGTTTTTCTATTATTATTATTATTATTGATGGAAGGCATTAACACTGAGACATATACCAAACAATACCATAAAAAAGCTAGCAAAATTAGGAGGGTACAGGAATATAATTACAGACCAAAATCAACAGCACCATTAACGTTTAGCCAGCGCCGTACTTCTCCCTCTGTGCTTGCGCTGCTGGCCACAAAAGCGGTGCATGCTGCTCAATAACATGTATGCACGTTTCTATACTGGCAGATATTTCCCATGAACGCACCATTAGGGACGTAAAAGAAACAACATTTTTCGAGTCGCCCCCCCCCCGGGAGAAGCTGGCTCACATGTTTCATGTGCCCGTTTCCATTAGACCAGGGCACCCCGATTCACCTTTTTCTCCCTCGCGCATCCTAGCCACCGTCCTCCATTGCATTCCCCCTGACCCCCACAATCGCCGCCGCCACTTATTCCCTGCAGGCGGAAGAGAGCAACTCAGGCCCCTTCCCCTAAGGACCCCACGCCAGACCTCCGAGGCAGTGGCACCCAAACACATCTCCCCCATCAGCAGCCTTCCTGGAAATACCCACTCCTTCCTCTGAGGGAAGGGAGGGAAGGAAAACAGCCAACAACACCCCCAAGGCGCCGGGAGGAGCCCCTCGCCCCGCGTCCACCTTCATTTAATTGGAGACAACGTCGCCGTGCCAGGAGGAGAGCGAGGAAACGGGGGGGGGCACCCCGAGCAGCCCCTCCCTGTCTCTGCCAGCCTTGCCAGCCTGGGGAAGGCGAACTGGTCCAGCTCCATCTCGCCTCCCTGGGGGTGGCTCCACCTGCCCTCCCCTTCAGCCGGGGGGCGACCCAGCAGGCCGGCCCCCCAGGTTGCCGTGCCCGGGGGCTGGGAGCGGGGGCGACGCCCGGGGATGGAGAGGAAGGAGCCCTCCGGGCGGCAGATTCCCATTTGTCTCCCTCACGGCACCCACCCAGACAGGCGGCTCGCCGCTCCCTGTCCCTACCGGGCCGACGCTGGTGTCCCCAGAAGCGCAGAGCAGGGGGTCGCAGAGGAGGAGGAGGAGCAGGCGGCGGCACCCCCAGGCAGGGGCTCCACAGCATCCCCGCTGCCTCCGCTCCATCGCGGGGCCCATCCCTGCACCTGCTCAGGCAGGGAGAGCAGGGCCTGGCCGACCGCGCATGCGCCCGGCCACAGAGGTGGGAAGGGGACGCGATGCAACTCAACCCCGCTGGTTCCTTGAGGTAATCGCCCGCGCGCGCGCAAACACATGCACGCGCGCGCGCACAGAAAAACGCGCAGCCTGTGTCCACCACCCGCCCTGGGAGCCTCCTTCCCGAGTGGCGGGAAAGAAAGGTTTCCTTAATTCCAGGTCTGCTTGTCTGAAGGGCGCGCCTTGGAGAAGCTCGCCAAGGGTGGGCACCATGTGTGGCAAACGCGGCTCCGCTTGAGGAGAAGGGCGGGCGGGCGGGCAAGGTCTAGGTTTAGCTCGGGTTGGAAAGACTAAAAAAAAACCCACAAAAAAAATAAGGCTGAAGGGCTCAAAGATGCTCGAGTATCAGCAACAGAAATCGCTGTTCCGTCGGGCTCGAAAGTTCTTTTGGCGCGCAATCCATGCCTACTTGGAAGTCAGTCGTTTTGAATTCAGTGGCGCTTGCAACCTTAGATATCAAGTGTCTTGATTGCAGATGGTCACCGTGTAAAAGTTCATGATGCTGTTATCCTGGATTATTCAATCTGAAATTATCCACCACTGGCTACCCCTTTAAAGCGTCTTTGGTATGGGGTTTTTTTTTTAAAAAAAATACATGCAGACTTTAATTACAACCCAATTCTATTAAACACAATGACTAAGTAAAATTGTATAACGGGGCTAACTTTCAAGTGGTTTTTTATTATTATCCTTTTTACTCCAGTCTTGGAATTCCTTAATTTACTAGTAAATTTGCTTCAATAAAAGGCGAAAGATTTATACGATCTGAAGAGAAACCAGAGTATTTTCGATAGGGAATGGAAGAAATTTATGGATTACATAGCAGTAGAGTTGAAATGAATCACATTTGGCATTTGAACTTCTCAAATACATAAAGTTTATTGGATCAACAAAGGGGAAACAAGCAAATTAATTATGTATATACATGTTACAAAATCCTTTGTGCGTTAAGTGTAACTTATTACGTTTTAAGTAAAACAAAGCGCTGTAAAATATGAATGAAGACAGCTAAGGAAGATTGGAAGCCATTGTAGATATAGAAAATACGTGTGTAAATAGAAATTAGTGAGAATTTAAAAACAGTTTTTAAGTGAGAAAATGAATGTAAAATACTTGTTTATGTCATACATGTTGATAAAAAAATGAAAAATTAATAAAAATTATTGTGCAAAAAAAGTAAGTTTGCTTTAAGATAATGCTTATCACTTCCATCTCCCTATTTATTATGACCAGTGCTTTTTTTCTAGAAATATCATTTAGCTTTTACATTCTAGATATGGAATGTTAAATTAGCAGGTTAGAGATCTATGATAACTGTGCCACAATGTCATGGTCTGGTTGGACGCAGAGGAATGATGGGACCACCACTCCAGTTCTCCAATTCTCTTAAAGGTGGCCTGGAGGACCAATTGTGTTGAAAGAGCCAGAGAGTTGATGTAAGTGCAGCCATTATTGCTTCTCTCAGCCAGACTCTGCTTGCAAGCAGCATGACCTATTTAGCTGGTACCTACTCTTCTTAGAAAAAGTTACACTGTTAACCTGACACTCTTTGTGGTTGAAAGTTTACTGTCAAGAGTCAAAAAGGCAAAGTCGAGGAGGAAGGTGGTACAAACAAGAGTGGGACCTAAGTCGAGACCTAACTGAATGCTGACCACAAAGCTTTTCCATTTTTGATACCCATTCCTAAGATGGATGCTAATTAACAAGGAGTTGAATGCTTGATTTTAGACAATCATTTCTGTATTTCTATGATCACACATGTATGTGACCAATAGGTAACATAGTCACACTTTTTTTCATGTAACAATGTATTGGGACCTTAAAGGTACTGTGAGGAGTTGCACAATTTTTTTGGGTGTTAGACCTATTGAAATAGATCTAGAAATCAGTTTCCCCCAAGAGCACATGGATGTGGTCTGAACCACCCACTCAAGAACCTTGCCCAAGGAGGAGAGATTGGCAACTGGCCAGTAGTTACTTAGATTTTCCAAGTCCAGGGTTTCTCGAGTAGTGGTTTTGCCACTGCCTCCTTCAAGCAGGCAGGGACTACTCCCTCTCACAAGGAGGCATTCTTCACCTCCCAGCCTAGCCAGCTGTGCCCTCCATGCTAGTTTTTAGCAGAATCACCTCAGAGCCATGGATGACACTTATTCAGACCTAGTGGACACCCCACTATTAAAAATAAGTGGTTTGCTCAAGTAATGGTTACAATTGGATAATAAATTATATGTCTCACAGGTTGCTGGGTGGGGTTATCCAGAGGTTAAGAGTATGTTGTCAGCAGTATGCTGATGACCCTCAGCACTGTTTCTCCTTACATCTGCAGGTGAGGCAGTGGAAGTGCTGGACCAGTGTCTTGCCTCGGTAATGGACTGGATGAGAGCCAACAAACAGAAAGTCAATCCAGTTAAGACTGAGGCACTGTTAGCGGGTGATTCCCTAGACCAGACGGGTGGGAGATCGCCTGCCTCTTGATGGGGTTACACTTCCTCTGAAGGAGTAGGTTCATAGCTTGGGGGTACTCCTGGATCCATTGCTGTCGCTCAAGGGTCAGGTGGCCTCAGTGACCCAAGAGTGCCTTCCATCAGCTTCAGCTGGTGGCCCAGCTACACTCCTATCTGGACAGGGATAGCTTAACTACTGTTGTCTATGCTCTGGTAACCTCAGTTAGATAACTTCAATGCATTATACATAGGGCTGCCTCTGAAGATGGTTCGGAAACTTCAGCCTGCGTAGAATTCAGCAGCCAGGAGCAAGACAGTTTGAGCATATTGCACCGATCCTGGTCCGACTGCACTGGAGATCCAATTAGTTTCTGGGCCCAATTCAAACTGCTGGCTTTGACCTATAAAGCCTTAAACAGCTCAGGACCACAATACCTCAAGATACCTATTTCCATATGAACCTACCTGGACCCTGAGATCATCTTCTGAGTTCTCCAATATGGAATACCTGTGCATGCCTCTGTTACTGAAACTTGTAATTGACATTTTGATTCAACTGCAAAACATGCTCTATTAGTTAATTGAAAGGTCTGCTTTATTCAGATACATTTTTTGTTTCTAAAAGCAGTACAGTGAGAAAGCGAGCCAGCAATTCAGCTATATTGCAGTGGGGGGGGGGGAATGTTGAGGTTGCTAACAAAAACATATTTTTTTAAAAAAAATATTCAGACAAACAAGGAGACAACTTTTATTTGATCAATTTCTATGTGAATGTTTCAAGCTATACTGAGAACTTACCGGTAAGTGTGCAAAGTATCAGGCATTAATGTTCCCTAATTAAAAGATTGCATCAAAGGCTTTCAAGAGCACACCACATTCCAATATACATTTGCATTTCTTTGCCACTCTGCTTTTCAGAAAGTATATTCAACCTTTAAACTATAAACAGACACAATGAAAGGGATAACATTGTTTCGAAAAGTCTTTGGTGACATCTGCTTAGATGCTGGGAAAGGAAAAACATCTACGACTTAACAAATATATGCTGGATGCACCTTGTCAACAGATGCTCCATGTAGTGACTTGTTACACTGACGGAGAAGCAGAACACAGTTTTGGCTGCTCCACTGCATTCATAATTACCTGAAAACATCAGGCACTGAATCGTTTTTCCTTCAGCTTCTGTATCTTAATCCACCTGATTAAATGGAATTGTGTCAGGCATCAGAAGTGTACTGATGGGAAAAGGAAGCAACTTCTGTGTTTGGATAAAACCATCTTGTCATGGTTCAAATGTGA
The DNA here is from genome assembly GCF_009819535.1 of Lacerta agilis. NCBI lineage: Eukaryota > Metazoa > Chordata > Lepidosauria > Squamata > Lacertidae > Lacerta > Lacerta agilis. The sequence continues at coordinate 64,919,565 of NC_046317.1, read as the reverse complement.
TGCTCTCAAGGACAAAGAATCAAAGAGGCATTATCAGTAATAAAGTTAAGTAAATATTTCTATCAGGCTTGTTTCTTAGTAGTGCCAACATGCCTGAGAACTGTTGTATCATCCATCTTCTCTTTGCATCCCTGTGGTCAGGTTCAGGTTCAAATTTACCTTTCACACATTCAAAGGTTTCCATGCTTTGAGGACATTCTTCACCAGATCAACGTGGAATGGTAACAAAGGTTAGACAGAGACTGGTGGTACAGGTAGGAAAAGTGCCATCTCTTGAAGAAAAAGTGCAATATGAAGAATATGGGAAATCTTAGATATCTGAGCCAAGTTCAGCACATTGCTTATCTGATATGTGATTTGCTAATGATTCTATGATGTCAAGTAAGAGAGGCTGACTGAGGGACCGAAGATTTGGCAGTTTCGAAACCTTCAAGAGGAAAAAAGAGGGGGAGGGGATTAGTTTTCACTGTAACTACAGCAATGTCTGAAACACATAGAATAAAAAAATGATATTTGTTTATTTTTTAGGCACCATAGCCCATGCCCATCTGATGTTCTACAAATGTTTTGGAATACAACTCCAATCAGCCCTAGCTCACACAGCTGTGCTGGAACTGATGAACATCAAGGACATATGGACAATTTTTGTAGTGCCTTCTTTCAGCCTCATTGTATCCTGTTTCTACAGGTATATTTTTATTAGTTTATTACATTTTAATGTCATACAGCACTTAATTTGTTCTAAAACATACACATAAGAGCACTAAGCATTGTGTACCAGCATATTTACACATTCAGGGCTTAGGTTTTCAAACATCTCAAAATTAAATATTGGAACCAACATAAAAGATTCTGTAGGATTTTTTTTTTAAAGCAAGTGTGCATCCTTGTATTTTGAAACTATATATTATTTTCCCTACTTTAAAAAGTCTTCACATTGGTGTCATTTGCAACCAGAGTTTTAAAAGAGCACAGCACTTGCAACAGACTTGCTTTTAATTGATTCCTTTTAAATCCTGAGCAACAGCCATACTTTTCCTAGCAGACAGTACAATCTCACTTCTAAAGTAAGCAAGCAAGCAAACAAACAAACAGCATCAAAAACATGTTGTGTTTTTATTATGTGTCAATACCTGATATTCATAATAAAAAAGTGTGGGTATGTGTAAAGTAATAACACATTCTGCATCTCAAACTGAAATCACAAGTGTCTTTACTTGGACTTTGTTATTTTAACTCACATGCAACTACTCATTCTACTTGCTTATTTTATAGCTTTGTTTTTCATCTTTATATTTTCTTCTGTTGTTATACAGTACTCTTTGTTTTCTATACATTATAATAAAATTAAAAGCTTTACCCCCCCCCAAAAAAAACCCTGCCACTGAAATCACAAGAAACTTATAATGCCCTCTTGACCATTAAGTATTGCTAGTTTCATCCACCAATTTATGCATCAAGGGTGGAAAAAGCTTTTCACTAAGATTACAATACATTGGCTTATTCATATATAAAAATTCTATTTCAGAAATATTATACCCTCAGCATATGTATTTGACTTTAAAGTTCCCTGAAAAGGGGACAGTAGCATTATCAAGGGATAAAAGAGAGTAGTGCTGCTAACATTGGTGGAAATTGCCATTTACCAAGGAGGAAAAAAGGTACTGCATTGTACTGGATGGTACTGGATGGTTAGGTCTCCAACACAAAGAAATAACAGAATACAGTATAAAACTCCAGAGAAGGGACGACGACAACACTGTTTGACACTTATTAAACTCTGAACAAGATTTTGTAATGAGGCATAAAGCTTTATTCTTAAAAAAAACAACCTTTCTTTAGCTTAATAAAACTGATCTATTCAGGAAACAGAATTCCAATATAATGAATGCAAGCGGGTTTAGTGAAGATGGAACCTTCACCCCCCCCAAAAGCATCTCCCTTAGTCTCTTCTAGTTTTCATCTCTCTGCAACTAAGCAGAGGGTGTTTCTGGAACTCATTTTATGATATTTTTCAGAAGTCAACAGAAAGAGGTTTTATAAATATTTCAAAACACTGTAAAAATGTAAATAATTGAAAGAAAACGGTCAACCTACAAAGAGCTAGATTTCTTTTTTTAAATAAATAGATAGATAGATAGATAGATAGATAGATAGATAGTCTCAGCCACAGTGTAAGCTTGGGATCTTCCTGGCTTTGCAATGACAGACAGCTGTAGACCAACAATGTTTATCCAATAATTTTTAATTTAAAGTTAGAAGACAGGCATATATATATACAGACATACATACACACACACACACACACACACACACACACACACATAATTGGTCTGTGGTTGGACAGGCAGTTTCTTAGTGACATCACAGACACTAGCCCATCAGCCCAATGTACAACAACTTCTGCTACAGCCCTGTAGATTCTCCCCCCACAAAAAAAACCTGAGAGAGGAAAGGCATGTTTGGATTAAACACAGCAAAGGTACTTCAAATCAGCTCCACTGCTGTTAAATGTTATGCATTTCTTCATCCTTATTGGGCTCTTGGAATGGGTTAGAGGTAGCAATATGGAATTTTGAGGATTTGTTACTTTGAGCAGGTGACCTTTCTATGACATATCACATTCCCTGCATTTCAAGAGCAGTTTGTCATGCTGTGTGTCTGGGGGTGGGTGGCAGAGCTCCTGCTTGTGAAACACATATCTAAAGTCTCTTAGATTCTCAGAATGTTTTTAGATTTTTTTTTTTAATCTTGACCAACACAAAAGTATATAGCAATTCCATGAAAAGAGCATTTTGCAAAGTTGCAGAAGATCTTTTCCCTGGAATAGAAAACTGAGAGTTTTCATTACCAGAAAGGAGATTATATGCTATATGGCCAAATGAAACACATGGAAACTAGGTACATAGAACAGTCAGTACTTAAGAAGACAACAAATAAAAGGTAAAGAGGTACTGAAGAAATGGAAAATACGACCACAAACATATAAAAATCATGTTAGTGACTATATATTTATCAATGTTAAAGACAAGTTATAAAAGCATAGCACACAGTCCAAAGGGAGGAACAAGAATGAAATGGAGGACTACCTTAAGCTGTTTTCAACCATGGCAGTGAAAGGGGACAGCAGATGCCCAGAACCCAAGAAAACATCCAACCAACCTTGGTGAACTGGTGAACAATGATATGCAGGCAGTGTCTCTTCATATCCAGAGCCTGGGTCTTGTCAGCTGCCTCTAAAATCTGAAACAAGAGTTTCTACATTTTTACTATGTTAAAAAAACAACAACAAACCAAACCACTTTAAATGTTTAATTATTTAAGAGCAGTCTTTATAGATTAATGGTGCAATCCTATTGTAAGATCCACTGGGGTGAGCAGGATTAGGATCCAAAAGATCTCTAGGTGTGCTGAGAGGTTCCCAGTACAGACAGGCTACACTGGCTTCCTCATCCTCAGCTCAGCCACAGATACACCAGCAGAACTCCCCGATCTTGGCTGAATCAGGACCCAGCTGGCTGAGCCAAACCCAGTGACTCTTAAGCCAATGTAAACCCTAAGAAAGGGGAGTTGCATTCAGCTCAGTCAAGTAAACTGGCAACTGAGTGTAAATTAGGCCATCAAAAGGGTGCCCTTACACACTATTTTAAAAGCTTCTTTTCCCTCTGCCAGGCTTGGGCTGCCTCAGCCAGCTGTAGCCCAACTCCTGAAATGAGTTTGAATTCTAGTGTATTTGCGCTGGCTTAATTTACGCCAGGCTAGCTTTATGCCAGCTTCTTGTGTATAGGATCGCTCCCAGGATTTTTATGTTTTCTTGTATTTGAGGCAGAAAACAGCATAGAAATAGATACTGATTATGCACCCTGCGTTTTTAAACTTATGGCAGTCATAAAGTAATTGGGGCAATTCCATAAAACTTCATCAATCAATCAATCAATCAATAATTCTTTTTTTAAAAAAAACAAAAACAAAACTTTATTTAAAAAGTTTTCATTTAGAAAATAAAATAGTAATTGGGGCAATTTCTATGCTATTGCATCAACTCAAGTCTGTTGCAGAAATATATTAAGGATTTAGCCACTTTGTAGAGTATCTTTACACCATGGGGCCAGTCGGATGCAATCCCAACCTATGCACCATTTTCTACGGGAAGGAGTGCATTTAACCCTCTTTAGGCAGTGGCCGTAATGTTCATCTGGGAATGTGAATTCATCTTACAAACCTCTAAGACAAAAATTTATGGGCCTTTTATTTGACAAGTTTCCATAGAAAAAAATATGTTAGGAGCTAATTGTAATTATAGTTATTAATTGTAATTACAGTTAGTTCCTGATTAGGTGGTAATAAGTACCTGGAGCACGTTTTCCACAGTAACATTCATTTCCAGGTTCTGCTTACAATATGCCTGGAGTCGGTTATTGTAGAATCCATAATAATAAGGGGCAGCAAAGAGGTAGCTAAAAAAAGCCAGTTAAAGAGAATTCATGTTTCAAGTTGCAAGGAACAGAGGTACCATAAACCTAAATGGAATGGCAATAAGGATGAACAGAGATTTGACCTCTGTCTGCTGCATTCTCTCTAATGTGTTATTGTTATAATTGCTGCTGGCTGCCTCCTTGAAAGTTGTCTTTGGCTCTGGGCCATGCATAGCACTGCCACATCAACCATGCTATATATGCAGCAGCTGTTTCCACGTTTTCTGTGAACTCAAACATTCTGGAGAGACAGAATAAGCAAGGAAAACAAAAAAAAACCAGAACTGGTGTCCTTGAAGAGGATCAATTGTTATAGTAAACTGCCAACTAACTGGCTTCCTGAACTGAAACTATCTGCTTGTCTGTCCAAGGAATTTGGCCAGGAACAGCACTAAGGAAAATCATAAACTATACAAAAAGTCTGGGAAAGGTGCCCTGGGAAAACTACCCTATATTTTTAGACCAGATGGGAGAACCAAAGCAAATATTCAGTGATTCTCCAGACTTAACTGTGTTTGGAATATGCTGAGAGACAAAAGAAAAATGAACTCATCTGAGCTTTTAGGTTAATGCTCACAAAAAACATACTCTATTTACTGTTCTGTTTGACTATGCAAAGCTAGCCTTTCCCCCAAAATCCTATTACACCCTTCAAGATTCATTCAAATACTTAGCCTAGATGTACAACATATTGGTTGACAAAGAATTACTGTTCACCTCAGTATGGTTTTTGCGTATTTATAGCTGAGAAAAATGTGTGAACTGGAAACACTAAAATGTTAACTACATTTTTATAAAAGTATCAAGGAAATAGATACAGCCTATATAGTCAGATAAAGGATACAGAGAATCTTCAGGAGGCATGTTCACTTCACCATAATAAATATATCTTAGCATAGACTCAAATGCTTGTTTGCTTGGAACCATCTCACCTATTGAAATATTAACTTGCCCATCTTCTGGCATAAAAGAACGAAACATAGCTTCAAAGTAACTGGAAAAAATGCAAATGTGGTGATGCAAGAAGAAACAGGGTCAGCCAAAATAATTAAGGCATTTTTCTGCTACTGTCTGCTTTTCATAAGATTGTTTCACTAATTTTTAGCCAGCAAGAAGAAAAGTGGATGGTGGGAGGCCTAAGGCATTTCTAAATGCCTCTTTTATATATTAAATTGCTTAAGTCTAGGCTTATCAAAATGCAGAATTTTAACAAGCTTTTTCAGAAACACATCCCATATCATGTCTTGAACAAACAATGATTAATGCGTACCAACTAACTAGCATTTCTAAATTTATTTCTTAATACTCTATTTCACTATACTTTCCTTCAGCAAATTTGCTTTAGGATTATACTTCATGCATCTATAAAGTAGTCTCTGCTCTATGAAAGCTTATGCCGTATTACAGTTCTTCAAGAAATTCAATGCTGTCCCTTGTGGCTTCATAAAGTGGGTGGTTTCAAACTAAATAACTGCATAAGCAGAATAACTTCCACTTGAACAATGTGACTTGAACAATGCCCTCATCCTCCCCCTGTGCCGTCTACAAATCTGTTGTTCAACTCATGCAAGAAGTTATTTAGTGTTGCTTTAGATACAACCTTATGGATTTTTATCACAATGTGTTGATTATCTTACCAGTGCCAGGATGTTTGTGTTATAACCAATGTTGTCTTGTCAACTGCCACTTTATCTGTTTTGCTTTTACATAATTCTTAATATACTTTTTGCATTTGGTTCCCCTCTAACTTCACTCTTCCCCACATGTGTGCACAAGTTGACCAATTTACATCAAACATCCGATGAAGTGGACTCGGGTCCAAAAAAGCTTTCACTATACAGTGGTACCTCCGGTTACGAACTTAATTAGTTCCGGAGGTCCGTTCTTAACCCGAAACCATTCTTAACCTGAGCTGCGCTTTCGCTAATGGGGCCTCCCGCTGCCGCACAACTTCCGTTCACATCCCGGGGCAAAGTTTGCTACCAGGAGCACCTACTTCTGGGTTAGCGGAGCTCATTACCCGGAGCATTTGTAAAGAGGATGGTACGTAACTCAAGGTTCCACTGTAATAAATACGCTAATCTTTTAAGGTGCAACAAGACAGTGTTGTTTTCCCTGCAACACACTAAGTTGGCTATCCCAGAGAAAAAAAGTTACTTTTATATTTCTCATTCCCCAATAATTTCTGCAACCATTCTTAGCAAAACATTCCATCAAAAGTTGGTAGTTTAAGTGTGGTAGTGGCACACGTATCCTGTCAAATTTACAATCAAAGTTACTTATGCTTTCCAGAGAGGTAGCCTGGTTAGTATGTTGCAGCAAAAGCAACAGTCCTGTGGCATCTTAAAGACTATGGTAAGATATTATCTTTCTTAGGGACTGTTTGACATTACTCCTGATTGTGGGAACAGGAGCAAATTTCAGCTTTTTATACTTTTCCCCCAATCCCTGCATATAAGCCAACATCCAAACTGGGGCAGAGGGCACAATTATTTTAACATGGATCTCTGATGTTCCTGGATATCAAATCTGTTTTGCACTGTGTATTCAATATCCATAACACATCAAGAGAGATCCCCAAATAATGTTATTATTTGCACCCTGCCCATCTGACTGGGTTGCCCCAGCCACTCATAATAAAACATCTAAGTGAACATACCTGGAGCGGGCTGCAAGAATAGCTTTATGAGCTGGTCTTGGGTGACCATCTAAGAGTAGAGTTATATCACAGAATTCTAGTCCAGCACCTTCCAGATAGGCCTTCATATCCTGAATCAATGAGGTTCCTGAACATGAAGATACAGAGAATAAATGTAACACACAAGTATGGATCAATGTATAGTTCAAATGAATATGAATCTTTGATCTTTTCTGTGAACTGCGCTGAGACCTCTGGGTATAGGGTGATATAATATAATATAATATAATATAATATAATATAATATAATATAATATAATATAATATAATATAATATAATATAATATAATATAATATAATATAATATAATATAATATAATATAATATAATATAATATAATAATGAGTCACAGATGTATATTGCTTTCCTTTGAGGGAGGAAGTAAGCAAAATATCACATTATTAAAGGAAAATTTAGTCCAAAATTCTCAGTACTTATTTCATTTAACTTCCTATGAAGCATCTCAAAGTGGCTTCACAATACAACAAAAACCACATATAAAAAAAACTGCACATGTACAAACAGTAATTATATATATATATAACAGTTTCAAAGCCAATACAGACACTGTCTGGGATATAAATCTCCACTTAGGTTTTTTGAAAAAGGAAAGTTTTCAACAGGAACCGAAAAAACAACAACAAACAGTGCCTCTTTGATATGAAAGGGGGAGAGGGAGTTCCAAAGGGTAGGTGCCACCAGACTAAAGGCCAGATTTCAACGTTGTGCAGAACAGACCTCCTGATAAGATGGTATTTGCAGGATGCCCTCACCTGCAGAGCACAGCGACTGATTGGGTATGAAAGGAGTCATTTATGTATCCTGGTCCCAAGCTGTTTAGGGCTTTGTACTAGAACTTAGCCTGGAAGCTAACTGGCCACCAGCGAAATTCTTTCAGAAGTGGTGTAATATGATGGCAGGAAGCCACCACATTTTGCACGAGTTTCAGCTTCTGGGTCAACCTAAAGGGCAGCTCCATGTAGAGTGCACTGCAGCAATCCAAACTGGATTTTCCAACACATGGATGTCAGACTACTCCATTCTAGAAATTGTTGCAAATGTATTACCAGCTGAAAGCAGTAAAAGGCATCAAGGCCCCCTGGTCTCTAGTGAGAGAGATGGATGCAGGCACATCCACAGATCCAGAATCGGAAACCACCCTAACAACAGTGTTTCTGTCTTGTCAGAATTCTGACTTAGTTTGTCCAGCCCGCTGCCAAATCCAGGTGCCAGTCCAAGGTTTGCCCAGCCTCCCCCAAATCAGATGTTAGAGAGAAAAAGAACTGGAACCATTAGCATACTCATGACACCTCACTCCAGATCCCTGAATGACCACTCACAACAGCTTAATGTAGATGTTAAATAGGAGAGTACACTGTTAGGGGTGTTGAGAGATAATCAGCTCAAATCAACCAAATTGATCACCATCAGTAATGAGGGGGATTAGCATAGCTTAAAAATAGAATTTGCAAACAGAAAAGTGGTATCTAAGAGTTTCACTCTTTCCTATCCTATAGTTTGGTCACATGATTCTCTTCAGCAAGCCACTGAGTTTTATTTTAAGGACGGCTCTCTACCAGCATTATGCAATAAAATGCCATGGGACTAACTATGTATGCAGAACCATATACTGATAGGTACTCCAGTTCTCAATCTGGGTAATAGTTACACCATTACTCAACTCAGCTACTAAGACCAGCAACAGGGTCTCTGGTCTTCATGACCCTTAGTGGAAGGTAACCTCTTGTCAGACCATCAATAAGAGCTAGCCAACAATCAGATTTCCATTCCCTCCCTGCTAAAAGCTACAAAGTGCCACTACACTATCCTCTTAAGATACATTTTATTTCAAAATAACATTTTTACTGAATTTTGTTCTACATCAACTCTTGAAAGAGTTAAAGTAGTTGTGCAAGCAGAACTAAATGACAGCAACAACTATAGACAGTCAGGATCAGGGTCATTATTTACACTCATCAAGAGCCACAAACCATCTTTCATTCAGGAAGGAAGGTACTTTACCAATATCAAGAGGCTGATCGGAATGTGTCCGAAGTGGAGGTTGCTGTTTTCTTCGTACTATCTCCACGATCAAAGCTGAGGAAAGGTGTTCAAATTCTTTCATCATTATTACTTGATTAAAGTGTGATTCTTTTACTACAAAATTCAGGCAGTGTTCCTAAAGGAAACAAATAGTTGCTTGTCATCTGAAGAACCACCACCACTTTAAGAAAAACACAAGTCTGCCATATTTCTCCTGGAAGTTATCTTTGAAGAATCTACCAGCAAGTCTTTTCTCCCTCAGAATGTTCTAGAATGGGATTTAACCAATTAGATTGGTTCTATTTGGACTAGGGTTTTTAAATTAAATATTATTCACAGTCTTGTGCACACCTACCTTTAGCTGATCTAACTGAAGTTTGTTCGCATTTTCGCACACAACAAGCACATTCTGCAGATCGACCGAGGCCTCAATATACTGGACACACAGCTGTTCCAATCGTGAGAGTTTGAAGTTAAGGGCCAATTTGTACACATCCATGATTAGCAATACATCTGTCACATGCCCTGTATAACACAAAAATATATAAAAAAAATAATTCAATTTCATGTACTGAAGACAGAGAGAAAAGTGTGACAGCAGGGAGGGAAAGGTTCCCTGTTCCAATATTAAAAATAACTTAATTGGGCTCTACTAGCATAGTATGAAAATGCCCTTGAAGCACAGATAAATAACAATGTGTTTATGGATTGAAACTACATTGTTATTATGTGAATAAACTCTGAAAGAGGCTGAGACAGAAAATGTACACTTCTTCTCCTAGGAAGCCATTCTGCTACCCTACCTTTGCGTGGGTATTTGATTTTGTCGGTGTACAGGAACTGCATGAGCACCTCAAAAGGCTGGGCTTCAGCTTCCCGGATGGTCACCTCCAGCAGCGGCTGCAGGCGGCACAGCTTGACATTGTTGCCTGCTGTCTCCACCTGGGGTGTCCCTTCTTCTTCGTCAACATCTTGCTTAGATTTCTAACAGCACAATGGGAACAAGGAAAGGCTGAACCATCTGGGCAATCTTACAGCATAACAACACCCCAAAACTATTCATGTATTTAACCATGTACAGACAATATCAGGCAAACCAACTTTTGTTTTTAACGTAACTTCAGTACTAAAAACCTAGACTGGGGTCACCAATGTTGTGCTCTCCAGATGTTGTTAGGCTAGAACTCTCATCAGCCCCAGCCAGGATGGCCAATGTGCAGAGATAATGAGAGTTGTAGTCCAACAGCATTCAGGTAATCACACTAGCTATCTCTGACCCAGAACATCCTGTTTCTTAAACAAAACAAACAATTCTGACATAGGTGCTCATCCAGGTTAACAGAATCCAATCACAACCTCTGTCTTTCAATTTATCCAGACAAACCTATAGGTACTTAGAAATAATGTGTCACCCTTTTTGATAGAAATTGCTGTGCCATGTCAATGAAACTGCAAATCTGGAAGTCATGAGATTAACCACAGAATCAATTCTTCAAAATGTTTTTCAGAATGCATGCCATGACATTGACAGCTATAATGGCTATTCGTCCCACAAGGAAACATTCTCAGCAAATCATACCTGCTTCAATCTCTCTCTTGCCTGTGTAATTTTCTTCCTGAGCCACTTACACCGGGCTGTGACAATGGCTGTATGTCCTCGCACTCTTTCTTCCTTCTGTCAAACAGTTGAGAGAAAAAGAATTGCATTCTTTGACAGTTATAGGATTTGACAGATAGCTGAATTTTAAAATCTTTTAACTTGCTGCAGTAACAGCTGATGAGAGGCAACACAGAAAAAAACACCCTTATTTTCATTTTAAATACATGCAGTTCCCCATTTACATGGGAGTTATGTTCCAAGGCACTGGGAAGCCCATAAGCCTGCCCCGTTCTGCAGGCGCGTGCATCAGCGGTCATGCACCTGTCAACTGTGCGAAATGGGGAGGTGCCTGTACAAAATGAGATTGCTACAGATGTGCAATAGCTAGTATAAACCTAACATTATTTCAATATTTCCCAACATCAATATCACACCATCCATGTTGATATCATGCAAACGTTAACATATTCTTGCTGACAACTTTAAAATCCTGAAACCAGAGGTACAAAAAGTGACAAGCATAGATAATAGACAATATCCAGTTAAGCATACTACAAATATATCCACAGAAATCAATGAACTTAAGTTCAATGGGTCTACTCTGACTGGACCTCTCCCAATGTACTACTCCATTTCCCTATTTCCTAAATAACAGTGGAATATGCCACTATCATACCAACCCTTATAACCTATACATAGAGAAAAGTCTTAAGTGAAAAAACGCATAAAAAGCCAATTTGCAACATCTGTTTCTCTCCCTCTCCATCAAGGTATATAATTAAAAGTATCTGATGTCATATTGTATCACAACTGTATCTCTTTAGCAGGAAGGAAACAACTTCTGCTCAACATTTCCATTAGAACACGCTCACCTCTCCAAGAACAAATTCCAGGTCACTGAATTGCCTGTTTTCCCACAGTCTTCCATAGTCATCATGTAAAGTGCATTTGGGATAACAAGAAAACTGAAAATGAGAGTTGAAATTCTGTTAAAAGTCTGAAATGTTAAAGTTCTGTCGTTGCGTTGCCATATTACAAAAGTGTAATTATTAAAGTTGCCATTGGGCCCAATGTATTGTTGCAGTTTATAGCAGCCAGCTGTAGAATGACTTACAACATTTGAACAGGAGCAGTGCGAAAGAAGCATCCAGGCCTAATTCACAGGTGCCAACAGCGGTGTAGGTGGCCACTTGACATATAACCAAGTGGGGGCAACTCTGCATGGAAAGCTATCTGAAATGTGTGTAGTATTAGTGAATTTCAACATACATCAACACAAATATACAAAAAAAAATAGAAATCAGGAATATATGAATAGGTAGAATAAAAGTATTTCACATGAACAGCTTGCTGCACTGAGCCATCTCAGAATAGCTGTGTTCAAGCAGCCACCCACATCACTTCTTATATTTGCAAATCAGGTTTTTGCTAAGTAGGCAGAGGATAACACATTTCCATGACGTACTTGTGATTCTATGATGAGATGCCACATGCTCAGGTAGAAGGATATATGCTCTGTCAGGGAAGGTCGCATATATCAGCCAGGTGCAGCAAAAATTAATATGAAGCTCATGTTACATTTAAGCATCTTTGTTTTCTATTCATATGGGTGCAAACTCATACTGGCTTCAAAATCAAACTACTGTATTTTGGAGAGCTGCCTAAGGCTATTGTTATGGATTTGACATAGTTGTGGCACTCTCTTCCTGGTCACAGGGCCATGCTTCAAGATGAGTTATTTAAAGAACATTGTTTGAAACGTTGATGAAATGGTTTAACTTACATTGATTAAAGTTTCGCATTACAATTTAGAATGAAGCCAAATATAATTTTTTTTTTAAATAAATTGTTCTTTGCTGTTAAACTTGGTCATTGGAAAAAGATAACTATCATAATCTTAAATGAAATGAACACCAGTGCTTTTAACGTGTTACCTGAAATCTATACATTTCTCCACTCCTAATGTTGTTATCCACTGTTCCACCAAAGATGTACATTGCATCACAGATGACTGCTGCAGCATGAAAAAGTCTTCCAGTTGGTAGCTAGAAGGGGAGGTCGGGGGGGGGGGCAGACACACAACATGAACAGACATTGTATCTGCCAAATATATAACACAAAGATTTTTCAACCCAAAGGCCACATTCCCCTGACGACAACTTTCTGGGAGGTTATTTAGCAACATCTGGAGGGCTAAAGGTTCCCCACACCAGATTTAAATCTTAATACTTTTTTTACCTCGCTATCTGGGCTTGGCTGGATAACTTCCCATGTCTGAGAATCTACGTCATAGCAGTGAAGTTCATTAGGCAATGTGTTGTCCGCCGCGCCACCAAACACATAGAGATGGCGATCAAAGGCAACCATTGTGTGACCATATCTCCGCTGTGGGGGAGGAGGAGAGCCCCGGAGTAAATGCTCAGTCGGAATTCTTGTCCAACTGAAGTAGAAAACAAAAGGTTTTAGTGGCTCAATCCCTAAAGACACACATGAATCCATATACACAACTATGTTATCTTTCATTCTCATAGCATACCACAAGCTGTAGTATGATATCAATTCTATAGCTCTTTTCTTTATGTGTATATTATGTGTTTTGGATCTGTTGTCTTGTTTAAGATGCAATACTCACTCAGACTGCAATCCTAATGACAATCCTGAATACAGTGGGATTTATTTCTGAACAGACATACAATTGTGCTATTTCTTTTAAACTTATTTTAAATGCACTGGTACAATGAATTTTGTTTGTAAGCAATAAATGTAAACATTTGCAACATATGGGAAAGAAGTACAAGCTTTTGTGTGAGTAAGTGACTAGTTTATACTTTCAAGGTCCCACTAATTTTGATGGGAGCAGAAAAAAATAAAAGCAGACACAGTGCTGGGGTAGGTAGAAGAGACTTAAAACTGCTCCACCCAGTCCAAATGACAACCAGCTACATTTTATTAGTATTTTCATACATTTTCCTATTGAATTGAAACACCCCCCCCCAATATTGTTGTTGGCACATTATAAAACTCACATTAAATACTTCAACTACTTCTATTTCACAGTACAGGCAACCCCCAATTTGTGTGGGGGTTTCCTTCCTGGTTGTCATGTGCGATGGCAGAGCACACATAAGTCCACCCTGCCTTTTTACACCCTCGTCTGGGTCCAGAAATGGCACACACATGCACCATCACATGTGCTTTGAACATGCACAAAATGGTTGTTCCTGTATTGTTTTCAATTCAGCCACAATTTGGTTTGGGTTGGGTATTTCAATACTCACATTTTTTCCTTGAATTCAAACTGAAAAAGATTATTGGTGATCTTTGCTCCACTCTGACCAGAGAAGACAAACATCTTCTCTTTGCAAACAGCTACAGGAAAATTGCAACACGAAGGAGGAATCTCACCCGTTTGCTTAATCTGAAAAGCAGCAACACAAAATAGACCATATTTCATCTTGAAATTAAGCCAAAGGTCAATTTCAAGTTTGGACTGCTCACTCAAACATATGCCGTACATATACAAAACATATACAACAACTATGTTCTTAGCAAACCATGCAATTGTTAACATGCCCCAAATGTATTAAAAACACAAACCTTACGAATATCTTGCAATACAATCCTATACATTTCCACTAAGAAACATGAGCCACTGAGGTCAACGAGGTTTACTCTCATGTAAGCAGGCATAGGACTGCAGCCTTGTTTACTTAAGGTACAATCTACCAGGAAATACATAGGTGGAATCCAAGTAACTGCACACACCTAATTATGAACATTGGTTCTCTACTATCAGTGTCACATGATGAACTAAGTTTGAAACTTTGGAGACTTCAATAATAAGATATTGCCAATTACAGTTTTTGCACTGAATGTTAGCGATAAATTATACTGTAACAATGAAGCATATGGATTAAGAATATTCTTGGCAAATTCAACTATTCATTGTTTACTACTACACCAAAACATATAAAATCCAGTCATTGTTTAACTTAAACTACTGAGTTAAGTGGTAAAGACATCAACTGAGAAGGATAGCAGCACAGGTGTTCGGTTGTATGAAAATGTAAGAGTTTTGGTCATGCAAATATCCAGGAGTAGATTTCAGAATCCTGAAAAAGTTTTAAGCTTTGAAAACATTCAGCTTTAGTAAGTTCATAGCCCTTGTTATTGTGAAGAAATGTTGAAAGTATGTAAGCAATATCTATTGGTGGCTCAAGCTATTTGGGTCCACCTGAATGAACCTCCCCTTTTATTAAAATTAAAAAGCATGCTATTCCATATTTTCTCCAAACTGGGAATGATCCAAACAGCCTTCTGTATCCATGGTTCTGTCGCAAGAACCCTTGCTCAGCACTAAAAGACACCTTCCTCTCCACCTGAAAGAGGTGGGGGAAGAGAAAGGCTTCTCATGTTGTGCTGCTAAGCTCTTGATACAACAAGCTCCCTCTTCTCCAATTCTCTGGCAAGTGCAAAGAACTTGGAAGAAGAGAATGGATGGCCATCTCTCATACATGCTTTAACTGAGATTTCTGCGTTGCAGGGGGTTGGACTAGATGATCCTTGGGGTCCCTTGCAACTCTATGATTTTATGAGAAGGCTCTGTGATAACCCAAACCAGTCCACAATTCATGGGCCCTTGGATTCAATAAAGAATGTGTGGCAAATGCTCCATTATAAATGTATATCAAAGCCATCAGGGTGTTCTGGAGAAATGGTTAACCTTCACTGTTACAGAGGAATATAATTTTGACAAGACTAAACTTTTCTCAATCAGATAAGTGACACAAACTATATCAAGCACTAAAATGAAGTTACTTTTTAAAATATCCATTCCTCTTACCTCTTCCCAACAAGTTAAATCCCTGTCTTGTAAACTAATGGTCCACATGTCATTGAGTCTGCATCAAGAGGAAAGATCAATTTTAAAATACTCTTTAAAAGCTGATCACTACCAGACTGGAGTATATTTTACTCCTTTCATATATACAATTAAGATTCCTTCCAATTTGGAGACTGAATAAAGACCAATCAAGACATTACAGATACATGCATGCAACAAACCTCTCTCACCTTTCCCCCTACAAAAAGCAGCAGTGGGGAGAGGGGAATATGAAATGGAGAGACAGTATGGGAATTAGCCACTTACTTTGTGCTGCTCCTCACACTCCTGACGTCAGCCAGCGTTTTATTAGGGACTGAGCCTTCAGTGTGGCAAGCCCTGTCCTGTGGAACTCATACTCTTGCCTCATTTTATGAGTTACACTGCCTTTCTGTATGTTATGAAAATGTGGTTTCTAATGTTTAAATAAATAAAAGTGCTTGGCAAGGCATTTGGCACAAAGTATATTACTTCTAGTTTGTTCTTGTCTGAATAAGAGGCTCTAAAGGATGGGAATTATCAATTCCCAACAGTGAACATATTTCAAAATGTCAGAGGACTGCCCTCGCCGGAAGGCAAGGTGGTGCCAGGGCTTTATCAGTATCGCGAGCTCCCATGTCAGATGCTGAGCAACTCATCTTCATCCAGTGGGGGAAGCAGTGATCCCTTGAGTGAGGAGGAGGAGATGGGAGCAGGAAGTAGGAGTGAGGGCTGTGACAGGGGAGGAGAGCCCTCGCACCGAGCAGAGGCTGGAAGTGAAGCACCCCTTCCGTCTCCCCTTTTGCGCAGAGGGGAAAGACGCAGAGGGGTTCCGTATCCCGCACCTTTTATGCTGGGCAAAGAACCAGAAGGGGTCATTCCCAGACTCTGTCAAAGGATGAGCTGGACATCTTTTCTTTAACTGCACTGTAAATATTTGCACCATTAAAGAACTTAGTTTCAGAAGCTTAGAGTCAGCTTGGTTACTCATGAGCAGCCACTAGAACCCCTTACACAAAACTACTTTAAACATGTTATTTGATCTTCCTTCACATCAGTTTCAGTTGTTCAATAAGCTGCACACATGCCAGATCAGGTCTTATTAACAAGTTTCTAGATGTCATCATGGTCCGACTCTAAACTTAAAATACTAATTAAGAAAACAGTAGGACCTAGCACAGATGTCCTAAGAGAGAAGAGTTTTTGTTACAACTCAGAAAGCCAAAAAACCCTGTTTCATATTGAGCAATACTGAAGCTGGATTATTGTGTGTGAACCAGAAGAGACCAGAAAAATGCTACCTACCGCGCATTCCCATCATATCCTGCAAAGATCCACAATTTGTCACTATAGACTGTTGCACCATGAGCTGACCGGGCAACAGGTAATCTGAAATAAGAACAGACCTATCAATCATTTTACATGACAACAGTGAACACACATTTATAATAAAGGCAATATGTGGTATTCAACTAAGTTTTCCTCTGAACAGACCCACTGAAATAAATGAACACATCTGAGTGAGATCCAATATTTTCAATTAGTCCACTCTGAGTAAACTTCCATTGAATATCTCGCCACCCCACCCCCCATATTTGCCTTGATGCCTAAAGAAGTGGTTAGTAGTATCTAAACTTTAAGAACTGAATCTAGAGAAATGCCAGAAGAAGGGAAAAGGTAACATTCCTGCCCCCCTACTCACAGCATGGCAGTCCCCACATAAGGCTCTCAAGGGCAGTGGCAAAGCGCTGTCTGCTTGCCCCCCCCCCCAGCAGGGATGGAGTGTGCTAACCCTGCCCTCACCAATGCCAGACCAGAGCAGGGGCACAAAGGGTGAAGAGCACTCTCTGCACTCACCCAGCCACCTGTGAGCTGACGGGCGGGCATGTGGGCATTGCCCCCTTGGGGCCCCCACAATACGGTACTGCTTGAGGGTCAGGGACCCTGCTGAATGGGTTAGGTTGTGGTGCATAGCACTGGGGGTGGGGTCCTAAAAACTCCATGAGTGGAGTTTACTTAATTTAAACAGTGCAAAAATTGCTGCTGTTTATTGGCTGACTATCACTGATGCTTTCTTTTTTTTATAAAAAAGGACAATAAATTGCAACTATCTTTGCAGGCTTTACAATCCTATTCACTATAGTATAATAACAATCTCCTTTTAAATGGTTTACACTGATGCACAGGCTTTTACCTTCCTTCAATCTTCCACTCAGTCCACTGACCAGTTGCAAGCTTGTATTCAAAAAGATCATTTTTATTCTTCAGATTGGAATTGGAATAGATGTCTCCAGTATAGCCACCTAGATGATGATAATGTGATTACAGTATAAGGGATATTGGGCAATTTCAGATTGAAAATATTATTTAATAAAATTATGGAGTTGAACAAGGCAAACCAACTGGGGTGCAGACAGCTATATAGGTATCAGTAGAGAACACAGCCCAAAACTGGAGAAACCTGGAGAAGTTACATATTTTTCTTTTACCAGATGAAGTATAGCCTAAAAGACACCAGAGCATTTCCATGTATGTGCAGACAGGGTGCTGGGGAAGTTAAAGGAAAAAGCCATGGAGTCATCTTCACCTTGTAAAAGGTGGCCATTAAGGTGCTGTTGTTGCTGGGTAATAATATGCGAGGCAGACATGGTAAGGTGACAGGCTGACAGACTATGGCCTCATACAATGTCTTTTTTATTGTGCACTCATGCCTAATGATTTTTGCCCATGATTATACTGAGGCACTTCTACATGATCCTGCTTTCTATACTGTTTGAACCTGCAAATGTTTTAGTGCAAATGTACTGTTTGATTTCCAATATGTGTGTGTCCCGTAAACTCCTACTAATACCCTGAAACATTGAATTCCACAAATCAGTTGGGGGGAAATTGTCAGCATTTTGTAGCTGTATACCACAAGTGTAATAGGAATGTCCCTCCAGATGGCAATAATGCAGTAACACTGGGGAAGTCTCACAGAAAAATGAATGAAGAAAAATGCCGGGTGGCCAGTCCACCACTAAAGCACTATTTTTGGCATCAATGGCATGTTGCAGACTACATATACCAAAAATACTAGCCTGGTGGAGCCCTGTGTTGTTTTGTCCCCATGAGATGCAACATATAAAAGAGCTGATAACCAAGTTCTGGGGTAGACTCACCTGATAATTCTGGGTAATTTTTTTAAAAAGTTATTAGGCATGTTTATCTGGCTGAACTTTAAGTTGATGCTTTTTTAAAACAAACACACACACACACACAGTTTTGATCTACTGCATCTGTATGCATTCATGACCATCATCTATAATTTCCATTGCTCAATACAGCATTATTCATATATTTTAGTATCCTGAATACATAAATTATCAAGAATTAATATGAATATGGATATACATATTCATGCTACCCATTTGAATTAAGTTGTGTACCCTCTCTATAAAACTAGCAAATTGGCAATTATCTATTATATGATGGCACAAAAACTTTTATGATTCCAGTTGTCAATTTTTGTACTAGTATTTGTTGGACAGCCCTTTCACAAATCCAGCGAGACCTCAAACGTATATTTATTCAGACTTGCTCACAGATAATGATGTAGCTTACTAATAACTTACCAAATACAAACATACTGCTTCCATAGACTACTGCTGAATGGTGATACCTGGGTGCTGGAGGAGTCCCTGTAGTAAAAGCCCTGCGCAATGTAACACAAAGCATTACAAATGCAAGAGTACTCATTAATGTGACAATATTTTATTTGTAAGGATATTTAAATATTCATAGTTTGGTGTGCATTTTAAGTGCATTTTCTATTTCACTATTGACTCTAATCTGATTAAATAATTTGTTCATTTCACACTGTTACAGATGCATGTGATTTTGAGAATTTTATTAGAATATTTTAGAGTCTTTGAACTGCAGAAAACAGCAGCCATTAGATATATTTTGTTTTACTATAGGAAAACATTATTGTAAGTATAGATTTTTAGCAAACTTCCAAGTTTAGGATTATATCCTACCGGTAATTTTATAAACAAAGGGTTGAGGCCTTATTACAAGTTTCAAAATTGCCCTTCTTTCCCCATCTATAACACTTCAATGTAATTTGATTACAAACCCACGGTAAATAGTTATCAAGTATACATTAGCCTTTAAAAAAATGCAGCATGCCAATAATATCTAATTTTGTCAGCCATTTAGAAGGTCTAATCAGTTAGGCTTTAAAATGGATGCCAAAATAATATGTGAAATATTCACTAGAAATATAGCTGTACCTGCACCAAGAACAGTCCTTCACGTCAAATCTCAATAGGTCATTCAACATGGTTTTCCTTCAGAATAAGGGAAATAATATATACAGTTATCCTCAGATATAACATGAAATATACAGGCATAATGCCGGCCTCCACATGATTTAGTTTTTAGTCCCCAACCATTCTAAGCAGCAGACAGTACAAAAGAGATGCTCTGTACCCAAAACAAATGAGAGAAAACACAGTAATTCACATTGGCCTGGTTCACTCACAACACAAAGCCTTGGTTTGTTTAACCAAAGTATAGTTTGTTTGAATATTTGAACCAGCCTATGGGCTTACCAGGATTTGTTTTCTGGCAACAAGCCAAAATACTGAACCATTGTTTGTTGGTGGGTTACAAATCTTGGCTTTTTTATACTATGGCCTATCATTCTGTCTGAATACAACCATCTTGACGAACATTGGTTTGTTGGCTACTCTGTCCCAGACTTCGACAAGCTACAGGGGCATAAGACAAAGAGCAGACAAAACACAAACCAAGATTTGGTGAAACAAGCCATAGTATGTTTTCTCATCTGTGAGATGGCTTGAAGTTTTCTGAACCATGGTTAACCCAAACAATGGCTAAGCAATATATGTGAATGTTGCTATTTATACCACTTGTTTATATTACAATTAACTTTACCAGCTATTACAATGATTTGCTAAAATATCACACATTTATTATTTGCTGAAACCGTCCTGGCTATGCTATGCCTATCATAATTTGGATTTAAATACTGTTTACTAATTTGCCACACACATATAATGTGCATTCGTCTCTATTAGAAAATTGCTTTGAGAAATTATACAGATCTGCCATCCCTCAACATGGACTAAGTCAAGATTGCAATTTTCTCCCACAATAATTCTACCACTTGCTTTGAATCCCATAATCAAGATCCAATTTTATAATCAAGATGCTTTTAAAAATTAATTTCTTCCAGCATATCCACTTCTAATATCTTACCAAGTTTCAGCAGTTACAGGAGACATATAACAACACCAGGACAGAGGATTATTTTGTTTGCAAATGATTCTTCCTAGCTATCTTTGCCTTCTCTTTATTACAGTGGCAATAATGACAACTTATCATACAAGACAGTGAAGGAAAATTCATGATTTTAGTAATTTGCAGGCATCATCCCCAACCCTTGAGCATCTTATAGTTGAGGTGCCACCACAGAGCGGGCCCTTTCCCAGCTTCCTGCATGGTAGACTTCTATTGTCCCCCACCAATGATCTTACCACATCAATATGTAAGGCGATGCTTCAAATACTTAAATCCCCAGTTGTACAGGACTTGAAAAGTCATTACACTCTGAATGTGGCTCAGTAGCAAATTGGCAGTCAGCGCAAGATCAGTGGAATATAATCCTGGTAGGCTAAACCACTCAACAGCCTTGCCAACAGTTCTTGCTGAATACTATTGGACAGCCATATCTAGATTGTGGATAAAGATGGCAAAGATGGCATAATGCTGGGAATGGGCTAAGAGGAAGCAGCTTATGACTAATATGGTTCAATATTATTGTCCCCATGAGAGTGCGGAATGATGTTGGAGACAAGGCAATACTCAGTTTTTACTGTTAGTTTTATATGCTGCCAGTATCTTTGTGTTGATAGTTAATGCTACCCATTATACTAATATTACCCATAATAACATTATTATTCCCATATTGCCTGGATTGCTCTTATCACTAACAGAGATTTTAGATACCAAACATAAGAAACCAAAAGATAATAAATAGGCGTTTGGTTTTTTGCTTCCTTAGTAGAGTTTGTGCCAGAACTTCTTTATATTCAGCAGAAACCAAAACTAGAGGTTGATCTCTGTTAACTGTAATTTGTGAAAAGTTGCTAAAATTACACATAATTTGAGCTTTTGACAAGGACTATTTATTTATTTATTGAATTTATATACTGCCCTATACCTGGAGGTTTCAGAGCAGTTCACAGAACAAAATCAAAATATAAAACCACAAAATATATACCGGTAATCAAAATAAAAACAACAATCCAGTAACGCCCCCCCAACCTCTAGACACATAATATGATTTGGCATTCTTTTATGACACATACAGAGGAGCCATTATTTTCAGGGCAACCCCTGTCACAAGCCTGGCAAAGCTGGAAAGATGCTTGATGATCTGATAAAGTGGATAAGTCTTTATTTGTTATTTTAACTCACATGCAACTACTACATGCCTATTTTATAGCTTTGTTTTTCGTCTTTTAATTTTTGCCTGTTGTTATAACTGTTCTCTCTGTTTTATATACATTATAAAATGAAATAATAATAATAATCTTCACATAACTTCTACCGTCACCCCCAAAGCGCAACAGCAAGCAACAGCAAATTCAGCTCCTCTGGGCTGCTATTTGTTTTTTCCTATTTCCTGTTTTAGATACTAAACATCAGAAACCTAAAGATTTTGAAACAAAATAGGAAACAAAATAGGAAATTCTTTCCAGTAGCACCTTAGAGACCAACTGAGTTTGTTCTTGGTATAAGCTCACGAAAGCTTATACCAAGAACAAACTCAGTTGGTCTCTAAGGTGCTACTGGAAAGAATTTCCTATTTTGTTTCCTATTTTGTTTCGACTGTGGCAGACCAACACGGCTACCCACCTGTAACTAAAGATTTTGATTTGCAAGCGTAGCTTTTGATTTGCACGGCAAATCTCTCCGGCAAAAAAAAAAAACCCTTCCCCATCAATCACCGCACACTTTCCAGTTGGGTTTAGGGTTGCCACTCGCTTCCCCCCCCCCCACTAGCGGGGCTCCTGCGCATATAAGCGCGTGACAAGCAACAATTCCACAGGGGAGCCTTTCTGGTAAGCAGACAGTGATGGGGAGGGCTGGGGACTTTGTGGAAACTTTCCCCCCAACGCACTGCTAAAAGGCACACATGGGACAGGGAGAGAGAAAGCGACGGCGGCATCAGCCTCGCCAACGCGAAGGCGACCTGGGAGCAAGACCTGGGGATTATAAACTGCCGCCTGCAACGGGGTATTCAAGGGATCGACGCGATTCCCGGGAGGAGGACTCACCCATTATCCCCGCCGAAGACGTAGATGGCGTCTCGATAGGCGACCACGGTGTGTTTGCTGCGGCTGGGAGGACGAAAAAGAGAAAACGGCCTTATTTATCCCTCCGATAACCCGTCAGCCGCCGCCCCCTCGGGGCTCCCCCTCAGCGACACCCCCCCCCCACCGCCCAGCAGCCTCCTCACCGAGCCCCGACGAACTCGTCGCAGGGCGGGAGGCGGCGCCACCGGTGCACGGCCTCGAAGGGCCCGAAGTTCAGAGTCAGGTATTCGACGCTGTCCGAGCAGCTGTGGTCGAAATCCACGCTGGGCGCCACTTTGGAGCGCCCGCCCGAGCCGGCCGCATCCGCCATGGCCCAAGCTTGAGAGGAGGAGGAGGGCGAACGACGGCCGGTAGCGGCCAGGACGGAGCATAAACTACACTTCCCAGCATTCCTGTCTCGCCTCAGAGGAACTGACGGTACCCAGGAGCGCTTTTAGTCGTCACATGAGACTACAATCCCCAGCATGCCAAGCGCGTTCTGAGGCCGGCGTTCTGAGGGCTGTGCCGTAAACCAGAACGCGGAATGAAACAGCCGCGCAGAAACGTCGCCTTTTTGCCTCTGCTAGCATCTGTCGGTTTCAGAGATTCCTCAAAGAACAGACGCAGCGAAGAAGACCCCGAGCTTAAAAAAAAAAAAAAAAATCTTAGGAACCGCCACATTGAAGGTCCTACGGGGCCAGACGTGCAGCTCTTTCTTCCCAGCGGGCCACACAAGACCTGGATATTTGCTTCAGAAGTGGGCATAAAGATAAATATGAGCACTGTGCCGGAGAGTTAATGCAAGAAATGTAGCTCTTGATTAAAGTGTGGCATTCAGCCACCAACATTTAAAAGGGCGTTAGCCAAATTCATGGAGAATAGGGCTTTCCATGTCTACTAGTATCTGAGGCAGTTTAGGAATCGCAAGCGGGCGGAGAGAGGAGAGCGCATCTGCCTGGCCATTGTGAGCACAGGATGCTGGACTACATGAGCCTTTGTTTTAATTCAGCCGGGCTCTTTGAACGTTCTTAAGAAACAAACAAAAAACAAACAAACAGGATTTAACCACCTTTAGCAAACAGAAAATCCTTCTCTGCTCTATAAGCCCCGAGAAAGACAGCCTGCTTTCCACACTGGTTTCAAACCCTTAAGAAGCAAATCCAGAAAAAAACAGTCCTAACTTGAATTTTCTCACTAAGATTCAGGTAGGTTGCCGTGTTGGTCTGACGCAGTCGAAATAAATTAAAAAAAATGTCCAGTAGCACCTCAGTGACCAACTAAGTTTGTTCTGGGTATAAGTTTTGGTGTGCATGCACTTTTTCATGAACACAAAAGCTTATACCTAGACCAAACTTAGTTGGTCTCTAAGGTGCTACTGGACAATTTTTTTATTTATTTCTTACTAAGACTCCGGATAGCATTTAACTAGTGTTTGTCCAGCTTCCCTATGTCCAGTAAGGCAAAAGAATCACATGAAATGGGTATCAAGTTCTTGTGAATAGAGAGAAGATTGAGAACCATTGGAGGCTGTGTGCCTCCTACAGCCTTGTCACGTTAGAATGCACAGAACCAGAGCAAGTTGTATTATTTGTACAACTGTTAGCAAGAGTATTACCTAGCACTAGGCAAAATCTTGATGATGCAGCACCCAAGATTGGAATGTTGAGTCTAGGAAAGATCAAAATTGGGAGAATTTCCCCTGCATTAGAATAGTAGAGCAATAGTTAGTCCCAGACTGGTTTTTAAAAGGCCAGGCAGATGCCCTGGAAAAAGCTTGCAAACAGGGCATAGTTGGAAATGCAGTGTTTGCCAAATACTGTGGGGCGGATGGCCACAAATAGATCTAATTTTTAGGCATCAGTGCCACACCTTCCAACATCAGCTAGCTGTTCAGTCATTCAGTCGTTTCCGACTCATTGTGACCCCTTGGACCAGAGCACGCCAGGCACACCTATCTTTCACTGCCTCCCAGTTTGGCCAAACTCTTGCTAGTCGCTTCGAGAACACTGTCCAACCATCTCATCCTCTGTCGTCCCCTTCTCCTTGTGCCCTCCATATTTCCCAACATCAGGGTCTTTTCTAGGGAGTCTTATCTTCTCATGAGGTGGCCAAAGTACTGGAGCCTCAGCTTCAGGATCTGTCCTTCCAGTGAGCACTCAGGGCTGATTTCTTTAAGGATGGACAAGTTTGATCTTTTTGCAGTCCATGGGACACTCGAGTCTCCTCCAGCACCATAATTCAAAAGCATCAATTCTTCGGCAATCAGTCTTCTTGATGGTCCAGCTCTCATTTCCGTACATTACTACTGGGAAAACCATAGCTTTAACTATACGGACCTTTGTCAGCAAGGTGATGTCTCTGCTTTTTAAGATGCTGTCTAGGTTTGTCATTGCTTTCCTCCCAAGAAGCAGGCGTCTTTTAATTTTGTGACCGCTGTCACCATCTGCAGTGATCATGGAGCCCAAGAAATTAAAATCTCTCACTGCCTCCATTTCTTCCCCTTCTATTTGCCAGGAGGTGATGGGACCAGTGGCCATGTTAAACCAGCACTGAGGAACTAATGGTTTTCCAGTAGTGGATCACTGGCCATGGTGGTTGAGGTTGATGGGAGATACATCTGGAGGTCAAGATACCGCATCCTTGTATTTAACAATTTTATGGCAATTACCGTAAATTCTCTATCAGATGAATACATCCTTCCAGTTACCTTTTCCTGAGAGCCCTTATGTAGCCTGGATTGTATTACAGTATAATTATCCCTGCCAGGGCTAAAGCACATCAGGAACTAAGGCTACAGTCCTATGTACTTAGTTGGGAGTAATACACATTCAACACAGGACTTCTTAGAATTCCACTCTAAATTGCTTGTCGTTATGGTTCTTTACCTGCTAGATTGATAAGGCAACATGCACATGTACAGATGCAGGCCAGACAACAATGCAAAGTTAACCAAATAGTAAGCCTTGTTGTAAAACTAAATATAGAACATATCCAGGATTAGTCGTCTGAATGCACGCAGGAGTTCCTGCATCATTTAAGCAAATACCGGGTAGATGCATATGAGCACAGGAAGGCTTTTGTGTGTAGAATAAAGCAGACATTGAACATTTATAGAGTTTATTAAATTTTATCCACACAGAATCAAGACACAAACAATATTTATGGATAGCTTTAGTTCAGTTTCTAAAATTGCATTTGACCAGATCTAGCCTCTGTTCAATGAAGCTCTGAGAGTTCCTCAGCAAGATAAATACATATAAAAAGGGGAAAGTGGCTTGCATTTTCTTTCAAGGAGTCTGGCATATATGTATAGCAGGCATTCATTTTAAGGAGCTCTGAGAGTTCCTCAGCAAGATAAATACATATAAAAAGGGGAAAGTGGCTTGCATTTTCTTTCAAGGAGTCTGGCATATATGTATAGCAGGCATTCATTTTAAGGAGCAATAAAAATACGAGGTACTCCAAGTCCATCCTTTAGTGTGCAAAGGTTACAAGATGAGACTTTTTAAAGGACGGTGAATGTATGAGACATAAGCTGTTTCTAGTATCCTAAATGATAGTTTAATATGCTATCCTGAGCTATTAACTCCTGAGATTACATTTTAGCTTTATGTACTTCAAACACAGGATGTTGTGATTTTTACAGTTCTCCTATGTAAAACATTTTATAGACATACCTTAGAAAAGGAAACAGAAAGGAAACAATTCAGGTGGATGTTTCACACTTGGGGTAGAACCAAACATAGCACTCAATCTTGCACAATGGAACATTTTCTCCCTTTCCCCACCCCATGTGTATCCCCCTAAATGTACTCTGGGGGTTCCCTCAACCCTCTCAAGCATATTTGAGGAGGCGATTCCTGTTGCACAAGCAAAAATCCTTGTGCTAGCAGGGCATGGTAGTTGAATCCCATCTGTGGTCTTTAAAGTCAGTTGTGTCACAAGATTGTTTTCAGCTAACTGGTCTTTTTTCAAGTTTCCTAACTTGCACAAAAAAAGCCTTAAAGCATTTATATTTTATAGTTCAACAAAATATTTTTGGCAAGACAATAAAAGCAAAGCTTACTTTTTAAGAATTGCAAATGTCATAGCTTTTGATAGTGCCCTCTTCAAGAAGTTGGTGTTACTATTTGACACTATTTCCATAAAATAGTCTAAATTCAGCTTCAATTTAGAAATGGTTTATAAACTATTAAAAAAAACTTTTTTCTCAGCTATCTCCAGTCTTGCCACCTAGAGTCCTAGATGATTGTTACAGGAATAAGTAGGAGGAATACCCCTCACTGTACTTAACATACAGTATATAAATAGGTTTTTTATTAGGAAAAGACATTTAAGATGTCTTAACTTCACAAGAATGTCAGTTATCTATATGTTTTGTCTTGGCACAGTGGTCCTAAATTTGTGGAGTGCTAGAAATTGCATTGCTTTATGCCACCCCCTAGAGAAATGACTCATAGTTCAGACCAGTGCTTTCACTTCAGCTTCTTTGCCCTAGCCTAATATTTGCCTGAAGATACACATGTGGTTAACTGCTATTTTGCAATCTTCTGGAAGTGGATCCATGGCAAACAGGTTATTTTTTTTTAAATCTTCATGCAGTAAGCACTTTTTAAAAACCATGTTGTGCAATAATAGATTAAGTTGGTATGGACTGACAATAAGAAAGCAAAGTTATAGCTTCTGATACTACAAAGAAAATTAGACATTGTTGCTCTGTAGATTTTTTAAAAAGTTTATTATTTTGTAAAACTCTGTAACTTGGGCAACAGCCTCTAATGCAGAACAGAACTTCAATGAGACTGCTTCTTACTGGCAAATTAGGCTTGAGTATAAAAATGCTGTCAGTAAACAACTTGAGTTGGAGGGAGATGCATCCTACATACTGTATTGCAATTAGATTTAACAAAAATACAAAATAAACTTACCTTCAATTGTTTTTTGTACTATTCTTAAAACTATTTTAGCTGGTTTTATGGTATATTTGTAAATTGCCTTTAGGCATATGCAAATAACAATTCATTGATGAATAAATAATAACCTGGTCCAAATGTGCTCACACATTCAAATTGAATTACAGGGAGGGTAGAACTACAGTTAATATTGGTCCCTCAATTAACAGTCTCTTTTTTTACACTCAACATGCAAAGCTAAGCTTGGCCCCAGCACGTTTGTGATTTTATTTCCCTTGCTGAACCCCTACTGCTTTTTCCTCCTTGGCACTGTCCTGCAATTACGCAGTTGATGTCTCAAGTTGGGGCTGAAAGCTCTGACAGCTATTAAACTGAAACACTCCCCAAACTTCCAGCTTATCATGATTCATTAAATTTTATCCATTGAACATGAATAAAGTATTATAAATCCAGTTTTCAGACCTGGAAGCCATCACTCTCTTCCATCATACAGTATCTCATCCAAACTGTCTTCAGTTGTAATAAACACATGAACTGTCTCCACTGTATTTTTATAAAGTTGCTAGATCATGACACCATTAAATTACATCATTAAATTTGGGTTTAATTTTGGAAGACTCATATAACCTTTAACATAAAAACCAGTGAAATAAGCTGTGCAATACCTCAAATTAAAGATGCCTATACCTCGTTCAATGCAGTGGCAATTAAAGGCTGGTATGCTTTTCACACATGAATTTTAAAGAGATTACCAAAGGATGCAATTTTGTTACCTGGATATTTTAAAAAGAATGATAGCAAATGGAGGTTTGAACAGTTTTATTTTTAATTTCTTTCCCAAAAAGGGAGAAAAAGGCAAAGAGGTGTTGTGAGATGCATCACTGTACTTGCAGATTAGCCAGTAAATGTTAATTTTATGGCCCTATAAAAATACACATACTAATTTGTGGACTACAGTTTAGCCATATTGTGTGATTTGTGTATGTGAAGGAAGCAAAAAGTATATGAAAGCTGTATTCATGGAGTAAATAGACAAGTTAAATACAATCAAGATTTTGTATAAAAATGTTTGGTTGCAAAACCAGTCATCAGTAACCACAGGAACTGAGTTTTTAGCAAGCCTGCTCAGTATGGGTGCATGATAGTTTTAGTAAAGAATCATGAGAATAATGGAGCTCAGATAGGAGTCATTTACTTCTATATATGAACGGTAAACAATTTTATTTTTCAGGTTTTAATCCAAGCTCTTGTATTGTAAGTGGATTCCATTTCCACTCAAGTGTCTGTAAAAAGATGTCATATGGTAAGATCAAGATAATTTACCCTGTGTGACAGAAGTGCAAAGTGGGACAAAACTTCCCAGTTTCAATACACATCTGAACGAAAGGCGATGTCTTCCTCATTTCATTAAGCTGTGCTGTGAAAAGTCAGTGAAGTGCTTTTTCAGTGGAGGAGAGAAAGCTGGCTTTAGGGCACGATACTTTAATTTTCTCCTGAAAAGCTGATCTGAAGAAAAGTGTTCCCATTGTGCAAATCCAGTGTGCAAAATTCTATGCACATCTGCCTCTTGTTACCTTCAACAATCCTTCTCTTAATCCTATATCATGATAAGATAAGGAACAGTTCTTCAAAATAAAGATAATCACATCTGGCGAATAATGGAGGATGTTTCATGTTTCAAGTCACAAAACGTGAAATAAACCAGAAAAATATTTTCTAGATATGTTCACAATGCTCAGGATTTATAAGCCAATGGTCTGAAGAACTCTTCTTTCATTCTCATTGAGGTGGTCTGAGAACACTGCATAGCAAGGCTGCTGTGCAAACTGACATAAGAAGTTTGTAAGGTAAGCCTATAAGGAAGACAAATAGTTGTCAATTCATTTCCACAGGATACTGCACAATTATTTATACGTGAAATTTTTCTATAATACAGAATAACAATATATTATTCCAAGAGAGTGATAACAATATAAAATACTCAAGACCTTAGTTTGAAGGTCTTAAACCCTTAAGCCTTGTGCCTACTCCAACATTCTTTTCATGCCAGGCAAAAGACCTTTTTATTTTTCCACCTGAATTGCTCCCTGTCAGATACTAAGACTAATACCTGCACTAATCTGTCACTGCTTTGCTTCTATTGCTTCTGTTGTTTTAGTTTATTTTGTTTTGATTTTACCAGTTATTTTAAAATAAATGATTGCATTTTAACCCCAAAGAGGGGTTTTATCTAATTCTAATTTCAATTTTGATTTATTTCATTTTCTTATACATCACTCAGTATTATATAGCTTTCTTGCTGTTAAAAGAAACTTTCCTGAAAGATGAACCTTCCTCTCCAAATACATACCCTCCACTGACTACAACAACTCGATGGCATTAACCATCAGTTACAAAATCTGTATTGGGATAATATAAACAGCAAAGCAGTTTGGGAAGGGGGAAAGAAGCAGAACGTTTTCAGTCATTTTCCCACTCAAAATTAGAACTCCAGGTGTTTCCCGCTGCAAGATTTGAAAAGCTTTTCTCTTTAAAGAACAGCAGCAGAGCACTATTACATCCCAATATTCAGGACCACTGTCTGGCAACACAGAAATCTAGATTTTTCTTTCTGAGTCCTTTTATTTACTGACCACAAGATGGATGTACTGATATTTTTCTTCAGCCTTATGTGTGGTGCTATGCATTACTGCGAGATAAAGCTTTCAAAGTTAATTACAGTAGCTTCATGCTGTTTTGAGGGCATGTTAAACAAATGAGAATAAATATTTAACAGTCAGTATTCAACAGTATCAACTGTATTCCAGGTATTTGAATAAGTATTTTAAAAGATTACAATAAGTATTTATTAAAGTATTAAAAAAATTAGTAAACAGCAATGAAACCTTTATCATTCAACCTACCTGTAGGTCTATCTGATACAAAGGATCCTTCAGTGCATCTGGATCGTCTTCATCATCATCTTCATAATAATCGTCATCTGTAAACAAACAATGTGATATGTGATATGTCAGCCATCATATTGGCAAGAAAACACCAAGATGCACAATTACAGAAAGCTGTCTTTTTTGCATACACTTTTTGCACTGAAATGAACTACAACACTTTTATTTAGACACTGAATACATTTGGAAAATGTTATTTCAGTTCTTATACAAGTCACATTTCTAAACAACATAGTGAGAGTGGCTTGTAAAATACTTTTATTAAAGGTTTGGGTCCACCTCTCCCTGCACAAATAATCTTCACAAGTTTAGAACCGCTTTGCTCACCATACTTGTTTGTAGCAAGAATATCAGACAATAGCTGCCCTGTTAACCCTTCCTC
The DNA here is from genome assembly GCF_009819535.1 of Lacerta agilis. Classification (NCBI taxonomy): domain Eukaryota; kingdom Metazoa; phylum Chordata; class Lepidosauria; order Squamata; family Lacertidae; genus Lacerta; species Lacerta agilis. The sequence continues at coordinate 64,888,281 of NC_046317.1, read as the reverse complement.
CTCATCTTCCTCTTCCTCTTCTTGATCTTCCCACATATCATTGGATTCCTCTGTTAATTAAGAGAGAAATAGTTTTGCCATAAGGAGTGTGTTTTTTTGTTTTTGTTTTGCTTTGATGTAAAGTTCACCACCTGGACATCACTTTTTAACTAGGAGGCATACTGGAAATTTCAATTTGGACAGAGCTGTACATTTCTAAGCAAGCAGAATATTACCAAGGAAGCTGCAATTCTCACCAAAAAGAAAAATAAACTGAAAGTGCCATGGTTGACAATGGAATGCTCTATATAGGTACATAGAAAGCTCAATTCTAAGCACATATACCTACAATTAAGTACTATTTTTAAATTGTATTTATTGCCAAGTAAATTTGTTATATTATTTTGGTTAGTAATTCACATACTTCTAATTGAAAGTATTTGTTTCATGGAGTACTTAGTATTTCTAGTCACTGAGGAAAATTACATAGAATTGGGGCATATAAAGGGGGCAGAGCTCTCACTGCTTAAGTAAGAAGACCTATTCCCAGAACTCCTATTCTCTAAACACCTGAACTCTTATGCAGCTTAGTGCAAATCTAAGATTGTCCACAGCATGTGAACATTCTCTATGATTTATGGGTTAAAAAAAATAAAACTACACAAACACACACACACTTCATGCGGGCATAGTTGACATTTTGTGCTACAGAGGCAGCAGTCATATATTTTAGTGTATTACATTCATATCTTACCAAGGAGCTCATTGCAGCATACTTGGGTCCCTATCCCTCCATTTTATCATAACAACTACCTTGTGAGGTATGCTGAGAGACAGTGACAGGCCTTAGTGTGAGATTCATGTCAGAATGGAAATGTGAACCTGGTGTTCCTATACCTAGTCTGAAACTCTTACCACTGCAACATATTGGATGGCACCAAATGATAACCACCATAAAGATTGCAAGTCACATCAGTATTGTACCTTGACTCCATTCTGCAGCAGTTTGTCGAGAAGCGCTTGCTTCCATTGCATTAGAAAGTTCATTTATTATCAATTTTAAGATTTTAACTAACAAAGGAATGTTTGTCCAGCGTTCAGGATCTGAGAGGAACAGAGAAAATAAATATATATCTATACATACAGCTAAGAATTTAGGAAACTCAATGCAATTACGTAAACGTTCACAACTGTCTAAAGAGGCATTCCAAATCTGCTACTCTTTAGTTTTTAAAGTTGTCACAAAAAGCAGCAGTAGTCAACTCTTTTCAACACTATACATTCACTATGATCCCTTTAACATTGTTTTCTAAACTAATGACTGAACATACATCCTGTTGAGCAGTTACATTTGCAGCATCAGGGAGAACTGGATGACTAAATGCCAATCCTTTGCACAGTCATCATCACTTTATCTTATTATTTAACAGATGACACTCTTCTATATACGATTGCTATTTATAAATCAGCAATTGTTCACTGTTTCTGACCACCATGCATTTAATACATTCAACTACTATCAAATCTCTTATGTCTGTGTAAGTCTTGCATTGTACATTAATCTGAAAAAGACCAGGAAAAGATGTACATGTCATAACTTTCAAAGCTTTTAATTCTCTGTCAGTGGCACTTAAGTCCCACTGGTTTTGATGGGAGTTGTAGCATATTTTAATGGACTTTCTATGCCTCTTACTTCTGGCATTGAATCGATCTTGAGAGAATATTTTAACACTTACTTTTAGCTGCTTTTGATCGTGTGCGTATTCCTTCTTCCATATTAAATATTTCTTCTCCCTTTACCCTGATATCCTGCAGTCGCTTGTCATCTGTATTGATACCATGCTGGAGGAGTTTACACAGGGCTACAGAGCTGAAAATTTTAAAAGTCACATACTTGAAGATCAGCTCCATTCTTACTGTCATCCTATTTACAAGACTTTAGAACAAACTATAGTTTCTTTCCCCTTATCTACAAATCTGGGGCAGGGTGCTTTGTTCAAAGAGCAGTTTATTAAAGCAAAACAGGGAACAAACAACTATCTACAATGACACAGGATTCTTTTAAAATGAAAGGTATGAGCATGCTCAAGTATGTCAAGGAATACATGTGATCAAGGGACACCTTACCTGACCTTGCCTTCATATTGTCCATAGAACAAATGCTGTCGACTCATCCACTCTGACATTACAAATTCCAGGGCAGGCTTGCCTGTTGGCCCAGGCAGACTACAAAGAAACTCCAGTAGTGGTTCAAGTTGAGAATGAACCAGGTGAGCAAATACCATGATCAAAGACTGCAAGAGAGACAAAGTAAGATAGACATTTTGACTTTTGTATTTTGGGAATTTCAGTGGTTTTACCACTGCTTGAAACTGAACTCAACAATAACATCCTGCAAAACAAAAACCAAAAAAGGACTGCAGGATCAGTCACTGAACTTGACTGAAAAAGTTACAAAGCACCTAGTCCCCATGCACCCTGCTAAGAAGCTTAGTCATCTTCATGATGCATCTCAAATATAATTTTAGAAGTCCTCTGCTTAAGTAGCAGTGATGAACACAATTGTTCTAAGGTTATTTCTAATATTATAGGACAAGTTGTTTTGTACGCTAATACAATATTTGTGGTAATCATAGGGAATATGCTGTTTCATAAGCAATGGATAAACAAACTTGTGAGTTCAATTCAGAACACCCACTTACAACTGGAATACCATCCTGCCAGGCATTAGTGAACATATCCCTCACCAAATTGGCTTTGGTCTAAGCCAGGTCATCTTCATGTATAAAACTACAGCTAAATTACATGAAGGGGTTTGGGCAAGACTACTCATTTTATCAACTTAGTTTTGAGTCTCTTACCTGCATTACAGTGAGTGTTTCTGCTTGCTGCATTTTACTAAGAATTGCTCTCAGAATCTGGTCGAGATTCTCTCCTAATTCACTCCCTGCTTTAGAAATCAACGTGGAAACTAATCTGCCTACAAAGGCAGCTGTGAATTCTGAAGTGCGTGGATCAAGAAGCTGGCTCACCACCTGCATCACATACCACAGTCCATTGTGGCCTTGCTCATCATGCCACTGTGCAATTTGCTCCAGAGCGACTGATATATATGCACGTAGACACTCACCACCGTTCTGAAAAAACAAAGCATGTGAAAATACACACTTTCAACTTACCAAGTGCTTCAGACATTTAACAAACAGCATTATAGGCCCAAAGGAAACAAATAAACTGGCAAGAGAATGTATGAGTCAAAAACTGTATGTGGAATATCTTTTTCATGCGAACTTGCTCCTTTCCTTTTATGTCAGGGCTAGGAAATAGTCCTGAGTGCCACCAAAACATTTTTATCTGGTAGAACTTGTACTTGGGAACTATCTGTTATGATGACAATATTCTGAGCTTGTGCACTTAACAATGTGAGAATGCTAAGAAAACACAGGATGCATTTCTGGTCCTGTTACCTGACAAAACCTGGAACTATATCTGAATGGCTCCAAAGGGTATAAACATGATCTACAGCCACCCAGCTGTGAAAGACTCAACTGGGGAAATGCTACTTATTAAGCAATGACAACTTACCTGTATTGCAGGCACAGTAGTACCAGTGCCAACAAAGACATTATAGAAGGGATCCCATAATTCATTAGTTTATGCTTTATGAGTTATTGTTTTGGATTTGAATGGAAACTACCTTTCCTAGGAAATCAAGGTCAGTGAAGCCTGCCCCAAGTACATGCAAATGCTATTATGTATTATTTATTTTATTTATTCATCACTTTGCTCACAAAAGTGACCCACGTAAACCAGTTACAAGAGCACAAACAAAAACAACAACAAAACTATTTTAAAAATCTACACAAACAGAATACAGGCCTTATAGATCCTGCCCCACTACAAGAATTCGTAAGTACTTAATAACATTCAAATTAATGGTCAAATGCCTACAGAAAAAGGAAGGTTTTTGCCTGCCACCTAAAAATAGATAAAGATGTTGCCAGGCAAGCCTCTGGGGAGCATTCCACAAACAGGAGCCACCACTGAAAAGGCCTATTCTCATGTTTCCACCCTTCAGAACTTATGTGGAAGGGGTACATGGAGAAGGGCCTCAGATGATGATCACAATGTCCAGGTTGGTTTATGTGAGGAGCTTGGACTTAACTCACAACTTCCTTTCAAATATTCTTCCGTGAATATATTTCATCATTAGGTTTCTTGCTTCTCTCCAATTCATTCATATAATTTGAGTTGTGTTAATAGTCTAAGAATAGACAGTCTCCTATGAAAAGTTGTATCATTCTACAATAATAAAGTTACTAAAATATTCTAAAGGTACTATAAAACCCATTTATTTCTCTTAATTCATTCTATTATAAATTACCAAAAGAAAAAGAGAGGAGCATGAGGTACTCACTCGCTGTAGTATTTTGGGGGCTTAAGCAAGGTAAATTTCAAGTTACTATGGCCAAGAATTATAATAAAAATAAGATACTTGTGCTTTCAATAACAGATCCAGTTGCAATTTCCAGCCATAAACCTAAACATGATATGCTGTATGAAGTGGCTGGCTTCAACTCAGAAGCTTACAGACAATGCAAGTTGTAACAAAAACTTCCCTCTTCCAAAAAATGATTACCTGCATGGTAGCATGGTCATCTGTGTGCAGACTACACTGAGCCACAGCAGGAAAAGCTTGGCAGATTAAGAGCTGTGAAAGGGGAGGTTTAGTATTCCTCACAACCGTTGTTAATATGTCTATTGAAGTCTGAAAAAGAAAAATTCAGATAGATGAGTAGTTGTGGAATTAGGAGACACAGCACAAAGTCAGGAAAGGAGCAGATCAGTTTGCAGAAAACATTTTTGTCATCTGCAAAATATTCTTGCAGAGATTCTTCCAGATGGTCGTATCAAGAGCAGTCAGAAGAGTGGTAGTTTTAGTGTGCCGGCTGGAACCAAATTAAGATGTTAAACTTAGGTCCTGTTGAACTCAAAGAGTTACATTAGTCATGACTAGCTCTCATGGAAATAAATTATATTTAAATTCAACTAACGTGTCCTGGTCCAAACACTGAAAAATCCTCTCAATCTGGTTAATGGTTCAGTTTTCACCAAGAAACAGTTACTGAAATAACTAACTGATACCTAAAGGACCAAAGATAAGGTATGTGCACTGTTCTCAAAATATAAACAGTGGGAGCACATCTTACATGCATTCTACTTATGCAGATCCAGCTGCAGTGGGTCTTCCTTAAGTGGAGAGTGAAAGGGGGGGGGGTCCTGTTTCAAAATGGTGTTCCCATCACTTCTCCACAATGAATATCCCCAGTGGAGTAGAGAAGGGCACCTCATGGGGCTTCCCAGTTAGCAACGGCCCACCCCACTTGGCCTCATCACTCCTATCCCTCTCCGCATGTGCCTGGGCAACAGAGGTGAGGTACCACTGCTCTCCTGGCTTCCAAACATAGCTTGTTGCTTGTATGGGAGTGAGAGACACAGGGAGCTTGACACTGTGTAGCTGTGTAATGGCAAGAGTAGAGGATGGGTTCCACTGCACTGTACAATACTGAACTCTCAGCACCTTATCCCTGCCTCACTTCCTCCAGTATATGCCAGCAACATGTTGTGTTTGGAAGGTGGGAGAGCAGTGGTGCCCAGCCTCTGCCACCCTGCTGGTTGCTAATAAAAGAGAGGGTGAACCCAGCAGTGCTGTACTTCTTAAGGCCATTAGGTAGCTGGAGGTGCTAGGGTTCATAGTGGCAGGGGACAGGGAGAAGGGATGAAGAGGCAGGGCACATCTGCAAGTGCCAAAGAAGCTGTGAAAGGCTGCTGGGTTGTAGCAGCAGTTGGAGGGTTGCTCAAGTGATTGTTGCTGCCAGTGAGAGGAGGAACAACCTGTTGTTGCTGCTGGTGATGGAGGTTCTTCTTCCTACAGGCGACTCTCCACTTACACGGGGGTTATGTTCTGAGCCCCTGCATGCATAAGTGAAATATGCGTAAGTGGGGAGTACACTGGAGAGTTCTTGCGGCTTGCAAAGAGACCCTCCCCAGAGCCCAAAGAGGCCATCCTTTTTGGGCTCTGGAGTCTCCCTGTGAGCCACACTTTCCAGGTCTCTCCCACTATTTTCAGGTTCCTGGCACCGTGCATATGTGCGGCTGTATGCAAATAGATTGTGTGCAAGTTGGGAGTTGCCTGGACACAATTTTGTGTATACAGTGGTGCCCCGCTAGACGAAAATAATTCGTCCCGCGAAAATTTTCGTCTAGCGGGGTTTTCGTCTTGCGGAGCGGCAATGGGAGCCGCGCTCCGCAAAACGAAAAAAAAAAAAAAGACGAAATTTTTTCGTCTTGCGAGGCAGCCCCATAGACTTTTTCGTCTAGCGGGGCAGCCTCCTGCTAGACGAATGCTTTCGTCTAGCGAGTTTTTCGTCTAGCGAAGCATTCGTCTAGCGGGGTACCACTGTATGTGCTTCGTCAGAAACCAAACCCACACATAAGATATGATCCAACTGTATGCCCTTCTCTTCCATGATTATGTATTTTCAGTAATAAAAAATATTTCTGTTTTTATAAACTGCATTAGGCTATATAAAGCATTTCACGTTCTGAGAAGATACCCTCATACTTACTGCACAAAGTCCTGCTGGAATCTTATCAGCAGGAGCCTGCATGATGCTGACAAGGGTTGGGATCAATCGCATCTGCATTGCATCTTGGCAGGCTTCTATTTGCGCTAATTCCTTAAAGATATCTTGGGCAAGTGAGGCCACAACAGGATCTAAAGCAAGAAAAACACCCAATTACCAAGAGTATAAAATTACATCAAATTATATTACTGAAGTAAGGAAATGAGTTGTGCTAATTTTAAATCCTCCTTGATCGAGTATGATACTCTTTCATTATATGTGGCAGGGTTTCTCCTTTCAGCCTAAACAAAGCAGTTTGTTTTAAATTATAAAGGTCAGAAAGAAAAAGTCACAGCTGTGATGTTTGCCTTTGGTGATTCATACATTATATGTGGGGATGCCTTAGCTTGACTCATCTGCAGTCCCAATGTCATGATATCTGGTTAGAAGTATCAACCATCAAGAGTAAAGGACTAAATGGTGGGAAAGAATGCTTGACTTCCACATACTTATATGTCCCTTGCCCCTAACTACTAACAGTAATTATTAAATGCAAAGGGTGGAAGAAGTGCTACCAGAACTGGGTGAAGATGCAGAGATTCTGATCAACCACACCTCAAAAATTCTGGTATTATTTACGAGAAAACAGGATTGAAATAATTTATAGTTCTAATTATTATAACTACAAGTTCACCAAGCTCTAGCTGGGACATTTTCACGGATTAAGAAATGAGCATGTCAAATACAATTTCTTCATGGATTTTCCTATCCAAGGTATATTTCACTGTTGTCTTTCACAACAAGGCATTGGGAAAGCCAACACATACATAACCCCTGTTAACTGAAGATAGTTTCATGAAGATTATCTGTATCCATAATATGATCATTAATAGTTTTGCCTGAGCACATACCATTACTATATTTGAGAAAGATGGCAATGGTGAAGGGGCAGATCTTGTTCTCTACACTTGCTGTAAAGGCTGGATCTACTGTGCAGACAATGCAAAGTGTTTCCATCACAAGGTTGAGGACCTCAGAACTAAATTGAGCTGCTAAGTGAATTAGTCCATCAAGGATACTGGGAAGGAAAGGCTGCAAGACGTGGGTGCTTTCAGATATCTTCAACTGGTCACAGTACCTAGAAGGGAAAACCCCAAAAATGTTAACAGTCAGTAATATAGTAATGGTGCCCAATATTTCTTTCAGGCTCCAATCCTATCCATACTTATTCAGACATAAGTCTGGATAGGGCTTATTTCTGAGTAGATATGAACTGTCATAATCACAGTCAAGATTACAGCTTCAACATTTCAACAGTAATAGCAAGAAATTGTGAACATTTCCTTGTATCAGTCTACAATTAACTAATATAGGTTCTATTTCTTGACCTACTTACCCCCAAATAGCCCTTACTGCAGAAATTCGAACAGAAGGGGGTTGAGTTTCATGAAGACCACTGACTGTGGCTTGTAGGAACTGCTGGATGAGCTCTGGAGACATTGCGACTGTGAAACGACTGGCAGCCCAAAGAGCACGACCAAGGAGGAAAGGAGACACTGGAAGGAAAAAAGTGTTCGTGTATTTCTCCCTCATAAGTACCATTAAACAGAAGGATACAATATATTATTGAGAAGAGCTGTATACAGAGTTACAGAATGGTCTTCAACTGTTTACTCATTGTAACTTTACTGAAATTAATGGACTTAACTTAGTCATCTTCATTAATTGCAATGGGTCTACTCAGAGTAAAACGCCGCTCCCGCTATTTACATTTTATGGACTTCATTTTAGCAAATGTTTTCCTCCTGCGTTAATATTTTGATGTTAATGTTTTAGGCTAGTTTATCTTTTTTAAGTTTAGAAATCTATGGGATAACAATTTCTCCAACACAGCTTGAATTTCAGGTTATTTTCTAGGAACCAATCAGTAAACCAAATGATGAAGTACCTGACAGATTGAGGTCTGCAAGAACTACATTTGTTAGAAATCCATGCATATCAAAGTGTATTCTACCATTCTTCACACTGTCTGTGATAAGAGATTTGACAGAACCTAAAGCCAGCATGCAAGCTTCATGTATCTTCCACCTGCAATAAATAAATAAGTTACTTAGGTCTTCCAATATTCATTTATCTAATTTACTTCTGGAGAAATTATACAAATAAGTTTTGTTACCCTTAATAACACAAAAGGTAAATATTTGTATATATTAACTGTAAACATGGAGTACTGTATAATTAAAAAGAAAGCGGAAAATAATTTCTATAAAATGCTGTACTTGGGGGCGGGGACTGGGGGAAAGTCAAGCCATTCAGAACTGCTGTAAATTGTATTATGAATGAATCTATGCTTTTCTATTAATCTGACTCCATTAACAGATTTAATCAGATCAGTGGTTACCAATTAGCTAAGTACTGAGGGCCCCGTTTTCAAGAGTCAAGCCACTGACCCCCTACTTATGAAAATTTTGATATCTCTATGGTAGCTTTTGTTATGTGAATGGTGTCACAGACCCACTAGGTGTATTGCACAGACACCCACTTGGGAACAATTTAAGATTATAAAATGCTGGTTCCCCCCCTCAAAAAAATCCTACAATAATTTGGATAATCTAACTGGCATTTGAACAGTACAAATTTAACAGCTGGAAACTGGAATAGTTAAGACTGTCAGTTAATATCATTTCTGACTACATCAGTCAATGAAACTGATTTGTTTTTGTTGCCTGCTAAATAATCTGAGATAGTACCATCAAATGAATAGCTGCCACCCATAGTCTTACCAATGCTCAGCACCACTGTTTTTAGCTTGCTCAGCTTCCTGCAAGTGTCTTGTAGCTGCTGCAGCCAATGCTGTTGCACTCTCATTCTGGAAATCAGTCGCAACAGCCTACACAGAAATATGACAATAGGATACATTTTGCAGACAAGAAAAAAGGGAACTCATATCGTACTACACCTTGCTGAAAATCAAGCTAGATGTTTAAAAGTACATAGTCCTAGAACACAAAGAATCTGGGCATGATAGAAATGCCCTCAACTCTTCATTCTCTGTTTCAGATTGACTTTTTCCAAGATGCTTAGTGGAATATCCAAAGGGAATGAAATCACAGAATCATAAGAGTTGTAGAGTTGGAAGGGATCTTGAGGGCCATCTAGTTCAACTCCCTGCAATGTAGGAATCTCAACTAAATCATACATGAAGTAGCTCTAAAGAAAATACTCAAGTTCCACGTATATGAGTTTGTTATTGTGTATAAGCTGCATGTGAAAAATCACTCCTATTTACCATTACTGCAAAAACACTGCATGTTATTTCTTACCAGCAGTAAGTCCTGTGCAGCAATCCTAACTGTGTAGGAAAATGTATCATCATCTTCATCTTCAACAAACTGTTGTGGGTTTGCAGTCCAGACTTTTATCTGAGAAGGAAAGCACAATACGTCAGTAACTTATAGGAAACCCTTAGCCTATTGAGGAATACATGCAACTAAATGAACCAACACATGCAGAAAGGTTCCAATGTTATTTTTCAGATCACTGGAGACTATTACAAAGGAACTAATTCAATAATCATAAATATTGTATCTTCTACCACTAAGTTCTAACCAGCTTTAAAGGCTGTATACGAAGCGTTAAAAAATCATTTTCTAAATAATAATAATATACCGTAAATTTACCTGCTCTTCTGTAATCTGCATATAGAGAATGATGTAATATATTAGCTCTGGCAACGCTTTCTTCACTGTGCTTTTAAATTTGTGGTTTTCCAACAGAGCATGAACAAACTCAAATATGCTGAATACTAGGTTTTCAAAGCCCAAAACTTCACCTAAATTTGAAAAAAGTAGATTGTTGAAGTCAAACTTTTTCTGTGATAGGAAAAATTATGAATAGTTTCCAAAATTAATTCAACTTCTTGCATGACAGTTGAACTATTTCTTTTTCTTTTTACACAGTTCCAAATCTTTGCCAACAGCAAGTATCTTGTTGTTTATGTTGCTGTTTTAACATTTAAAATCTCAACTTTGGTTATATAGAAATATATTAAAAATTATTGGCTTCACCTAAGTTAGTCAGTTTTTAATTTTTTTCCAAGAGGTTTCCAGCAAATAGTACTTAATCTTATAATATTTGCACAGCATGCTTTTCAAGGATGACTTCTTTCTTCTAGAGATCCATGTGCTGTGAGTTTCTTACAGATAAGGGTTTCAATCACACCTGTAACAGTGAGTTTCTTACCATCAGAATCCACTGGGTCTTCTACTTCTTCTGTGTAATTTACTTCTGTTCTCACATAGGTATGTTAGTTAAGGAGAAATAGATTCAGTTGACATACTACCAGATCATGGCACTTTTTTTAAAGGAACAAATCCTTTGCAATGAAATTACTATACTTCAGTCAGAGTAAGTGAGCAACAATACCCCTTGAACAGGAAATCAATACCATATTGTGGCTAATTCTTTTTTAAAAAATAGACAAACTGGCTGCATATCACAGCCATTTTTATTACAGACGTTAAAATGATTTTTTTCTTGCAACTGTTGATTATGTGATACTTTTTTCTCAGGGTTGTAAGCCACTTAGAGCATAATCTTTTTGTGAAGAGGTGGTATACAAATAAAGTGATAATGAGATAAGCTAAGGTCCAAACAAGTTATGACACAGATGCATACATGTTCTTTGAGGATGCCCATTCTGTATCAGACCTAGGTTGAGGGTGTCCCCTCAAAGCTGCTATTTGTTCCAGTAGCCAAAATATTAAAGCATGCCTTTATCTTCTCAGTAAGATGTATTATTCAGAAATGCCACAGAACTAATTCTTTCAGCCTCAAGTCATTTGCTTGTGAGTGAAATGCTTGTTGCATGTTCAAATTTACACCACCACTGCCATTTACTTCTTCCTGAGTTAGTACTTCTTTCTAGAAAATCTGCTCGTTTCAAAATGCAGAAAAAAGGATATAAGGCTGCACTTTCTGTAAGTGTATTCCATACAATAGGAAGGATCTGTTGCATGGAGGAAATCATATGCCTTGGGTAGTTTTTCACTAAGGCTGTCACTGCCTGCAGAAGGAAAGGATCCTTAGAATCATTTTTTTTTTTTTTTTTTTTTTTAGTAATTTTCCCTCTAAAAACCACTATATTCACATTTCTCCATGAAGAATAGAAGAGACTTGTCTGATATATATGCAAGTGAGTATTAATACTGAAATGGGTAATTAAATGAACACAAACGTGAATCTATTATTCTCTGATTCTATGATCCATAGACACAGTATGACCCATAGATTCATTTATGTCATTAGGACGTAAAGGTAAAGGGACCCCTGACCATTAGGTCCAGTCGTGTCCGACTCTGGTGTTGCGGTGCTCATCTCGTGTTACTGGCCAAGGGAGCCGGCATACAGCTTCCGGGTCATGTGGCCAGCATGACAAAGCCGCTTCTGGCGAACCAGAACAGTGCACGAAAACACCGTTTACCTTCCCGCCAGAGCGGTACCTATTTATCTACTTGCACTTTTGACGTGCTTTCGAACTGCTAGGTGGGCAGGAGCTGGGACCGAGCATCGGGAGCTCACCCCATCGCGGGGATTAGAACCGCCGACCTTCTGATCAGCAAGCCCTAGGCTCTGTGGTTTGACCCACAGCGCCACCCGCTGTTAGGAGGTAGCAGCTGACAATTGATGGGAGATCTAAAAAGCCATGTCCATCTTTAAGAACCCTATCGGAAACGTATTACAGGCTTATGTAAAGCTAATTCATGGGTTCTGACAAAGGACAAGCAAAGGGTTGCACACAAACCCCATGCCTTATATGCTCCAATCTCATTCTAGATAAATTAGATAAGTAATAAAATATCCTGGAGTAATTTCTAACAAAGCATTCATACCACATCGCCAGTAGTAGCATTTGTAAAAGGAATACTTATTTTTGATCCCTAACAGAGCTATTTTACACCTATGTAAGGGTTTCTAAAGAAACATATTTCCTGAAAATCTCTTGTGTTGTATTTTGTTTACCTAAATTTAATGGCACTTGATATTAACTGCTATATTAGTATTGTTATAATGTCACATACCATGTAAATAAAAACAAAGCTTAAGAACACAATTTTGTTGCCCACTACAGCAACAAAAGTTGTGCTTTATATACTCACCTTTAAAACCTCCATTTTAAGTCCACTATCTGATGTAGGGCCATCAGGAAGTTGTAGGGCCTGAACAAAGGCTTCAGTGAATTGCTGCACCACAGGGAAAATAAGGACTTTGGCTGCTCCCTACCAGAATAAAAAGTATCATTTGGTTTTCAGTTACAGCAATGTGTTAACTGCTTATCCCTGGAAAAAAACAGTGAAGGAAACTTGTGACTCGCATGCCCGAAAGCTCTGCATGGTCTCCCTCCTCCTTAAAAACAACTAACTGGTTCTAATTGCTGCCGATTTCAAAGCTACACATAATCTCTACCTCTCATTTATTTGTCACTTAGTTTCCAAGCTTTGTATTCAACTAAGACTTAGAGTAGACCCACTGAAATTAATGAACCTATGTTGGTTGAATCCCACCTAAAATGGCTCAGCTTGCCCTTGGCTTCCCCCTCTCTCTTAGTGTTCCAGCAGCTACCTTTATAAACCCTCAATTACTTGGCTTCTCCCTATACCCCCAAACACAATACACTCAAATATCGTCAACCAATTGGATTGCATATTCAGCAAGCCTCATTTGAATCCAACTACTCTAAAAATGGACTAAGCATACCAGCTGCCATTCCTGGGAGACTGCTGGAGGTCTGCCCTTGCCACACATTATAATCAAGTTAAAGGTTCCTTGACTGTCATGCTAAAAATTATAGAAATTACCAATCTCTCAGTTTGGCAACACATTTCCAACCAACAGGTGACCTTCCATACAGTCTAGTCCTATACAATGCAGGGTATAGATCAGAGGGTTTGGACATAAAAATTCACGTTCAAATCTCCTTTCAGTCATGATGCTAGAAGGAATTTTTGATCTTGTCACCTCTTTTTTAACCTATCACAGAGTTAGTACATCCCTGTGTCAAGTAAAATGGAAAGCATATTAAACTACTACAATCAACACAACTCATAGATAAGGAATCAACAATTTACCTTTTCTAACTCCTCCATGTTACAGATCATATGGGCACAAGTAGTGAAGATTTCCACAGCACGTGATCTTGTACGAATACCATAAACCTAACAGGAGAAGCAACTTGTGAAAATATGAAAATGACTAGTGTTTGTTAATGTGTTTATCAGCAGTTGCCACCCACAATACTATTTCTCCCTGCTTCACAATTCTGCAGAATTGTATCTAGTAAAAAGTAGTTAGCTTTCTAATTTTTCAATGTGCAGACAACCTAAAATAAGCACCAGATTTTCCAATAGATACAGTATTTTAAGATAGAATAATATATACTTTCAAACTAGCCTTTCAAAGCACTCCTAGCTGAAATGTTCTGACATTTAATTTTCTGTCAAGCATACTTTGTTAATCTGTTTCTATTGAGAGAGAAAAAATCATTTCCTTGTACAACCAAAATAAGCAAAACACTCATTTTTTAAAGAAATTTTCCTTTTGCAAGATATTCATCTAGAATCATCACATAATTGAAGACTGGGATGTTTAGAGGATTCTGTGAGAAAAATACTAGGATCACTGGGGCACTAACAGAATTGGCTTAGGAGGCAGATAAGCATTGAAGAAACCATTATATACAACTTGTGTTGGTGTGGTCCTTGATACAAGTAAAGGTAAAAGGACCCCTGATCGTTAGGTCCAGTCGCGGACTCTGGGGTTGCGGCACTCATCTCGCTTTACTGGCCTAGGGAGAAGGCATTTGTCCACAGACAGCTTCTGGGTCATGTGGCCAGCATGACTAAGAAGCTTCTGGCGAACCAGAGCACCGCACGGAAACGCCGTTTACCTTCCCGCCGGAGCAGTACCTATTTATCTACTTGCACTTGATGTGCTTTCCAACTGCTAGGTTGGCAGGAGCAGGGACCGAGCAACGGGAGCTCACCCCGTTGCAGGGATTTGAACCGCCGACCTTCTGGTCGGCAAGCCCTAGGCTCTGTGGTTTAGACCACAGTGCCCCCGCATTCCAATCCTTGATATAGCATGTAGCTAATAGTATATTTATAAATATCACTCTAGACCTGGAAATATGAAAACAAAGCCCAAAAGCATCTTCTCTGTCTATATTATGTAGAAGCTACCACATAGGGGCCACCTGCTTCTTGTAGAAGAGCCAAAAACACCCCTAGAGGATAGTTCTTGCCACACACCACAAGTGTAGTCAAGGGGGGACAGGGAGGGGCAGCTCGCCCCCTTCAATAAAAATACATTGCTAACTGAGGTTCTGCCCGCTCCAAACAAAAGGCCTGCCCCCTCTAACAAAAATCCTGGCTACGCCCATGCCATACATCCACATCTCAACTTGTCTAGGGATCCTCTAAGTACATATTTAGAAGAGAAGCTAGAGGAAGTATGTGTTAACTATGCAAGAGCATAGTAGATCTAAACATATCAGTACTTAGTAGGAGGGTTCCTCTAATGAAAATTTTGTTATTCCTACTAGATGGAAGTCATCCATTTTCACCCATACCTCTGCCATTGTAAAAATCTTGTACATCTCTGGAAGAATAACAGGAGCTACAAGGGGCATCTGTGTATCTGTTACCTCCCGAGTAAACTCTAGAAAAAAGAAAGGTAGCAAAGTACTTATTCAGTGTAACATCTCACTTCTATATTGTTTGGTCTAATGACACACACATTCACAAATGGGCAAGGGTTAAGTTTCCTTTTAGGATTACATAAAGCAGAAGTCAACTTCCTTCTGAGGTGTTAAACTGCATCTGGGTTGTACTGTTTCAGACTACAGGTGGTTGCTCACATAACTGAAGAGTCCACCATACATAACAAATATTTGTACACAGAGGACTAAACTATGAGGCCGAAGAGTTCTAGCCTAGCCTTCTCCCCAACATCTAAACCAGCCATAGCTTTACAACCTCAGTGAGAATTAGGCTTATATCCAGTACAGGAGTCATTCAGAATTCAGCATTAATTCTCTCTCAGGAGTTACATGCAACTGCTTTGAAATTATCCACTTAACATGCACCCTAATTCTCACATTGTATAGCCAAGGCTCAGGCTTGGTAGCACTACAGAGGTTCATTATGAAAATCTGCAAAAAGAGGATGGTGGCGTCCATGAACAAAGCAATCACTGATTGCCTTTTGACTAAACCCAAAATATCTAACATCCTTATTTCACTCAACAGAGTTTCAAGAATTCAGTGTAGTTGAAGTGGCCCATGGGACTACAAGATTCAATTGAGAACAAATTTGACAAAAATGCTGTTAGCCTGATGCTATATTACAATCTTCTGTAAAAACCCAACCTTGCAGAGGTATAATAAATAAATTCCAGTTCTACTGGATTTTTTTCTGTTTTGATTTAACATTTATGAACACCATAGTTATATATACCCTGCTAGATAGATGAACTAGTGACTACATGCAAGGGAGATGGCTAAAGTGGATTATTTGTGGAAGATTTACTGGAATCAACAGCCTCGTCTACTACTACACATGAATTCTTTTATCATTACGCAGCTTCCAGAAATTTGCACAAGGAGAGGGGAAACTAAAAGTATTTCCAATACAGTATTACAAGCTGCAGTATGAACAATGTAATTTATAAGGCAAAGAAAGAAGGCAACACCAAGTTCCCAATCTAAAAAAATAATAATCCAAAAATATTTTTTAAAAAAATATTTAAATGGTTTGGAAGCCCCAAAACAAGTTGCAAGAACTACTCAGTTAAGATGACACAATCCTTACATACCTGTAAGCACTCGCATAGCTCCATGCACTGCATTCAGATCCCCACTGACAAGCATTTCCATCAACAGATTAAAAAGCTCAGGCCAAGCTTCAGGCCAATCCCAATGAGCTATTGCTGAAACGGCATACGCAACACTTGAACGTACTTTGCTAATAGATTCTCGCAACCCATTGGGAAGCAGTTCCCTAATGGCAGCTTTTGCCTGCGGAAAATAAATGGTGGAGGAACTTAGCAAGGGATACCAATCATTTGCACAACACAGTAGGATGTACAGATGATGTACTATTCCAAGTCACATATCAGTAAATATCCAGCTGAGATGTATCCTATACAAAAAGTTCTCTATACATTTATAAACAGCTTTAACTTGGAAATCAAGGAAACACATCTCTCTTCTAAACTTGAGCATTATGTAACTGAGCAATTAATGAAAGTATTACCCTTTCTGTAGTCTCAGGAGGTCTAAACTTGTCTGACTGGGAACACCAATGAGTTTCCACATATTGTTTCAAGATCACAGAAGCCAGCTGCAAAGGAAAGCAAGGAAGATAAAACAAAACGGAGCTGTTGAAATTTAGGTCTTCAAAGCTCCTTTTTATCTCTTAGATTGCCCACAGAAAGGGCAAAGCTCTCAACATTAGATAAACATGCTAATTCAGAAGATGCCAGCTTCTTTGGTGTCAAAGTACGAGAAAAGGAATGTCAGCCATCATATATATGTGCAAAGAGTGAGGATTTTGTTGTGGTCTGTGCTTCAGGAATAAAACAATGTAAACATTCAGAGGCAAGGCAATAAAGGCACTTTTCAATAGACAAAAACAACACATTTTGCAAGTACACCATCCTGTCTTACATGATACCATGTTCAAGAGCTGGCTTTCTTACATTCTTCATTCTGACAAAGGAGATAAGGACTGCAAGTATCAACATTCCAGTAAATTCACACGCCTTTGGATTGGCATGATCCTTCCTAAGTTAAGCACTTTTGTTTTTAAGGAGAGAAATTTAAGCATGTGCTCTCTCTCTCATTTGATTTAATGGGACTTAAATGTGCTTACCGGTAACTTTAAAATGTTAAAAATTGAATGTCCTTATTCATGTCAGTCTGTCTATTTTAAGAAAGGCATCATGATTATACCAGAAAATGTGACATGCTTCAGCAGTAGCTTACTATTTTGTAATATCATAGAATCATAGAGTTGGAAGAGACCGCAAGGGCCATCCAGTCCAACCCCCTGCCAAGCAGGAAACACCATCAAAGCATTCCTGACAGATGGCTGTCAAGCCTCTGCTTAAAGACCTCCAAAGAAGGACACTCCACCACACTCCTTGGTAGCAAATTCCACTGCCGAACAGCTCTCACTGTCAGGAAGTTCTTCCTAATGTTTAGGTGGAATCTTCTTTCTTGTAGTTTGAATCCATTGTTCCGTGTCTGCTTCTCTGGAGCAGCAGAAAACAACCTTTCACCCTCCATATGACATCCTTTTATATATTTGAACATGGCTATCATATCACCCCTTAACCTTTTCTTCTCCAGGCCAGCTCCCTAATATGTATGTTCTGCTTCTACCTCAACATAGCTAATACTGCCTTCTTGGGTAAGGTTCTGATGACTGCATTCTTCTGCCATGGTTTTCTAAGTTGAAGACTGGGGCACTGTTTTACAGTGGTTCCACTCCTTTTGGGGCAGCTGTTTCTAGAAAGTGGTGCTATGGGACTCCTACTCAGCTCTGTGGCATTAACATGGAAGGGAGCAGGGAGAAGTGAGTCGTAATGCATGAAAGTGAACATCCTCGGTACCAAAATAATTGCTCACCTGGTTATAGGGATAACAGGAAGCTACTCAGCGAACAAATACTTTAACTCCTTTCATTAAATTATTTGAGAAAGACTGACCTGACGAATGGCCAGTGCTCCTTGAGGATCTACAGTCAATTCTGCCAAGTGAACACCAAATTCTGAAATTAAAAGAAAAAAAAGTAAGCTACTGGCAACACAATATCATGTTTCAGAGGTTATAACACTGGGGAAACTACATTGTCATTTTTCATGTGACCCTTTATTCCTTGCACAGTCCATTCTCTATAGTTCCTGCCCTATTCTCAGCTTCCCTTCACCAACCTTTTAATTCAAAAATCCTATGAACAAAAGGTATTTTCAATGAATGGGTTATAGCAGAAAGTCAGAGAAAAGAGGGGACATCTAGAAATCTGAACCATTTGAAGAAAATAACACTTTGTCATTACTTTGCCACTAATACACAAATATAGATGATAATAAATAATGTCTGGTTGGACCAGACATTCCAACCAAATAATTTACAAAGCAAGAAGGTCATTACAAAGCAAGAAGCTCATACAATTTGAAAGTGAAGCTTTAAAATTACAATCCTGTGTGTATCTAAGCAGTAAATATTTCATTTATTTAGATCAGGGACAGCAAACTGTTTTCAGCTGGAGGGCCACATGCCAGTAGTGAGTGGGGCTAAAAGCAGAAGTATGTTGAGCAACAAATGTGACATAACCCACACAAAATGTATGTTTCCACAAGCACATGCATATATATCACCTTTCTCAATCATCCATCCAGATAAACAAGCATTCCGGTCAAGCATCAGCTCTCAAGGAGAAAATGGAGTATGGTTGCTAAGCTATGTGGCCCAGGAAGTAATCAAAGGGCCTGGAGGGTCACATGTGGCCTTGAGGTGTGAGATTCCCCACCCCAATTTTGTATTTCTACCTCCTTTATTAGTTAAAAAGCTTTCACAAAGGAACTTATACGCTAACATAAATATGAGTTTAAAACAATAAACATTCAATTTAAACAAATAATTCTTAATGTCTCCCAGTTCTATGGCTAGATTCCAGTTCTGCCAGTTCTATGGCACAAGAGAAGCTTCTGCACTTGGACTTATAATAGACACCATTGCAGCAGGTACGTACTGATCACATTCACATCCTGTAATTATCCTATGCAAAATTCGCTGATGATTGATGTAGTGCTAGTACAGTCCACCAACATCATCTCTGCAGTTTCTTATCTCCCTCTCCAATAAGACATTAAAGGTAAAGGGACCCCTGACCATTAGGTCCAGTCATGTCCGACTCTGGGGTTGCGGCGCTCATCTTGCGTTAGTGGCCAAGGGAGCCGGTGTGCAGCTTCCGGGTCATGTGGCCAGCATGACAATGCCACTTCTGGCGAACCAGAGCAGTGCACAGAAATGCCGTTTACCTTCCCGCTGGAGCGGTACCTATTTATCTACTTGCACTTTCACGTGCTTTCGAACTGCTAGGTGGGCAGGAGCTGGGACCGAGCAATGGGAACTCACCCCATCGTGGGGATTCGAACCGGCAACCTTCTGATCAGCAAGCCCTAGGCTCTGTGGTTTAACCCACAGCGCCACCCGCACCCTCTATTCAATTTATATATGTAGTTTTTTAACTCAGGGGTGGGACTTCTGGCTCACAGGGTGTTCCCATCCAGTCACCCCCTTCGCAATTCCCGCAATTTCACAAAGAAAAATGGGAAGATGCTGCTTTGCAGCAGAGCTGTTAAGTATTTCTGCTCTCCAACCTGTGTACTAATTCTTTCTTTTTCCAAGATATGTGTTATCTTTTCAGGAAACGTAATTTGTACGATGCTGAGCTTTCCAACAAGACAACCCTTTTGTTTGTAAATGGACTTTAATCACTTCCCCACAAATCAGAGAAATTGTTCCCCTTTTGCTGATGCAAACCTTAACCATAACTTTTCCTCCACTCCACTCTTCTAAGCAGAGACAGATGGGGTAGGAAAGAGAGAGGGAGAGAAAGGATAGGGTAACTGAAAGAGTCATTCAGTCAAGTCATGGTTCCCTGTTTACCTATCTGCTTCTTGCTTTGGCTCCACCATTGGACAGGTTTTCCCCAAAAGAATGTGGCTCTTGGGGGACAAAAAAGATTTCCCAACTTCAAGACTGGCCTCATTCCCACAACCCTGCAAGACAAGGCAGTGTGCAGCCCGTGGGTTCCATGTCGAAGTACTCTTATAGCCCATTTAGTATGAAAAGTTGGACTGCCCTGCCTCACATCATTATGTCAGGTGACTGACAGCCATCAGCATTCAAAATATGCTGACCATTATGCAGGGAGGAGGGATAAATGGTCCTAAAAACTGAGCATCTTCTCCTCTGCAGAGAACACCTTTGTATTCCAAGGGCTTCTTCCAGCACTCTCTGAATACAAGGCTTTCTGTGCAGCTGTTTCCAGCTGATTGTATGGGCTGCAGCTGTGCAGGGCTCTCTCAAAAACACCCAAATATCAACTGAACACCTGTGCTTGCAGAGAGCCTTAAGCTGTGCTTCGAAACCCCAACAATCAGCTGATAATTGGGACTTCAAAGCACCATAAAGAGGGCTTTACAGGCACCCTTCTGGCCCAGCGGTGACTTTACGTGTCCCACATTTGACACCAGAAGGGCAGATAAGCATGCATCAAGCAAAATTGCCTGGCAGGACAAATGGGGAGGCCCATGGGCTGTAAGTTCCCCACCCTGATATAGAGTATGCAATGAAAAATTCAAAAGGAGTCCATCTTTCTTTCTTGCTCCTGAATTTTTATGGGGCACAGTTCCTATAAGAGCAGGAGCATCCTAATTAAAAGAAGAAGCAATGTTAAAAGTTTCTTTTGTTCAGAAATATTTTCTCAAACTTCTTGTGGAACCAAAGCCAATACTAGTAGTAAAAAACTGCAAAACTGGCCTTTATCCAAGTACAGGCTCCATCAGCTAGGCCCAGTGAACATCACATGCTCAGGACTGAGTCTTGATCCCCGAGGGTTCTCCCTTCGCAGAAGAACATTGTTTAGGCTATACTGGAAGAGATCCAGAAAACTTCAAGTAAGAATAGGAAAGCAATTTCCCCCCCAGTTCCAAGTTAGTGGAATCATTATATTACCACTATGGTTACCTAGTCTTGTAACCATAGGAGTAATCTGAACTCAGGAAGACTGAGGAGGATTTAAAGCACTGCTTGGTGTCAGTTTTGGATTGGTGGTGAGCAAACAAGCTACAACTTAATCCAGACAAAGTGGAAATATTGTTGGGTGAGGAGGTTGGAAACTGGGAGGTAGATGTAAAACTTGTTTTGGCTAGGACTGCACCACCCTGAACATCAGACTCAATACTGGAATGCTCCTGGATTCAGCTCTGTGCCTTGAGGCCAGATAGTGAGGGTGGGTAGAATGCATTTTACAGTTTCAGCTGGCACATGGCCTCTTTTATTCATATGCTGTAGTAAATGGGCAGCTACATTTTGAACCAAGATACTATGTAGGACTCACAGTTTGGATCATCTCTCTATTATCATCTGATCTCCACTGGTTACCAATTCATCCCTGGGCTAAATTCAAAGTGCTGCTTTTGACGTTAAACAGCATAGGACCAGATACTAAGAACAGTCAAACACAGAAGTCAACTTCAGAATCCCAACTCTATGCCCCTCTACCATACGTGAAGCTGCTGGGCATTAGGGACAGGATCTTCTGTTGTGCCGCGAAGATTACTGAACACCCTCCCCTAAAAGGTATGTACAAAATATGTAAACATACATCCTTACAAAAGACTTTTGGGGCGTTACACTTTAATCATAGGGTGCTGATACTGCCATTTAAAAAATACTACCAGTAATTCCTGATATTTTAAAATTGTGGTTACATTTGTTTCTTAATTTAAATGTATACTTCAATTTTGATTATATTTTGTTAGCAGCTGAATATTTACCTAAGACAGAAACACAAGACAAAAATATTTTGAAAAAGATATTTGTTTACAGTAAAGTTCAAACTATGCTATCACTGCAAAGACAAGCCTCTATAATGAAGCAAAGACATAACTACTGAGAAGCAATACTGCATTCAAACTGTGTTTTAAACGAAACCAAATACTTCAACTTATTCACATAACAGCAAAAGATGACATCCTTAATGCTGATTGTTGACATTCTTGCATGGACCTTGATCTAATCCAGCAAAACCTAGCTCAGTGGTACACGGTTTGCCTTACAAGCAGAAAGTCCCAGGTTCAATCCCTCACACTTCCAGTTAGGGTTGGGAGATACTCCTGCCTGAAATCCTGGAGAGCCACTACCAGTCAGTGTAGACAATACTGAGCTAGAATGAAATAATGGCCCAACCATGGTATAAGGCAGCTTCCTATGCTGTCATAAAAGGTGCATACTCAGGATCATCTAGCACAGATTAATTATGCACTCTTGATTTAGACCAGAGGTGACTAACCAGTGACCCTCCACATGGTTTTGGACTCTCATTTCCATTAGCCTCAATCAGTATGGTCAATGGTCAGGGATGATGGAAGCTGTAGTCCAACAACATCTGGAGAATTTCTGGTTAGCCACCCTTGTTTTATACATTTAAAACATATTGGTGATTTGAGGTGAGGCAAGACTGAGGGCAGTCCTAGAAATTCTCCTGGGAAATAGGGATGGCCACTGAGATACCAGTACATCTTATGTGACATGCTCTTTCACATAATTTAAGTGCTATGACAGTGATGCTGTCATATACTATCTCAACTGAAGCTTGCAAAACTCTTCCTGAGCAGCACTATGTAGAATGCTTCACACTAGCCTATTCTCAAGGTTATTTCTTAAAACCATTAACTATTTTCACTAAATCACAATCTAACAGCCATTGCTTTCCCATCAAATGGACTCCTGAGAGACTGAATCCATCTATAGATAGATTGCAAGGCCCACCTCAGCTAGCAATAGGTTTACAACTATTAAAATTCAACTCAGAGCCCTCTGGATAGGAAATAATAACTACCTGAATAATTGCTAGGGCAAAAAACTACCTGAATAATTGCTAGGGCAAACTAGCGTTAATTTGCCTGTGTTTCCAGTTTCAGCGTAACAAAATCTGCAGGTTCTGCCAAATTCTACTACTACTACTTTTAAAATATAAGGGACGCGGGTGGTGCTGTGGTCTAAGCCTAGGGCTTGCAGATCAGAAGGTCGGCGGTTCGAATCCCCATGACGCCGTGAGTTCCCATTGTTCGGTCCCAGCTCCTGCCAACCTAGCAGTTCGAAAGCACGTCAAAGTGCAAGTAGATAAATAGGTACCACTCCAGCGGGAAGGTAAACAGCATTTTCGTGCGCTGTTCTGGTTCACCAGACGCGGCTTAGTCATGCTGCCCACATGACCTGGAAGCTGTCTGCGGACAAACCCCGGCTCCATCGGCCTATAGAGTAAGATGAGCGCCACAACCCCAGAGTCGTCCGCGATTGGACCTAACGGTCAGGGGTACCTTTACCTTTTACTTTTAAAATAAATAAATAACCTATTCAGAAGGCGCAGGATGAAAATGTGACAGTTGTGAATGATGTATGTAAGGTACAACACATCAGAGGGCCTAATGGTGGTTGCTCACCCCATACTGTACCATTATAGGATCATATAATGCAACAGAGTCTGGGCTTGCTGCTAAAAGTAGAAGTGTGACATGTTGCCAAGCTCGCTTGAAGCAACCACTCCTAGAATGAGCAATTCTCATTTGTTCTGTAACAGGAGGACTGACCTCAGTTCTTCAAAGCAGCTATCAGCTCATATTCTAAACTACAAGCTGCATATAAATTTTTCCTGTAGGTGTGAGCACCTGACACTTGGGATATGTAAGAAATAGTTTAGGAATAATTGAATTTGTATGCGGAGGAGGGCAAGAGTGTGTGTGAACAGACCAATACTATCCTTTCAAGAGTCTGAAATCCTGTACCTCTTTCAATTTGCCTGCAGTCCCTGAATATATCCTGAGTTTAATTTTCAGTAGTACATCCTCAGATTAATCCTTTATTTCCAGTGGGTCAGCTAATCTGAAGTGGCTTGCCTTATGTAATGTAAGTTCAGTGCTGTTGAGGTGGACCCAGTGTCTAAATAAATTTATGATCAGCTATCACTATCATCAGGAGCATTAACTCATGATAGGGTCAAATGACCACCTGCCCTCATTAAGAGGATGGTTTATATTGGGTTTAAGTTTCCATCAATAAATAGATATAAGAGTTTGTTAGAATGTAAAACACCATGGTGGTTATCGCCATTGGAGGCTACAAGGGTAAAAAAGTTAAATATGGAAGGAAATTGGGCCACATATGAAGATTTGATAATCGAAATAGAGAATCAGTGGAAATTAAAACCTATGAAGAAATTAAAAGCTTAGTGAAAGATTGGTTGCATTATTGTCAAATAAATGAAATATTTAAAGAAGAGGAGAAAAACAATGGATTTGAATATGCAAAATCCAGGTTTGAAGTAGATTTGTTGAGTTCTAAAATTAAAATATTGTCAAAAATGTATAAACTACTTTTAGAATGGCATGTGAAAGATGAGGAAGTTAAATCGGTTATGATACACTGGGCGAAGGGGAACTTTGGAAAGATGGAATAAATTTTACAGCTTGCAGTTTGCTTAAAGAAAATGTAATGAAACTGATGTATGTTGTTGTTGTTCAGTCGTTCAGTCGTGTCCGACTCTTCGTGACCCCATGGACCAGAGCACACCAGTGAAGTTAGCAAAAATGTACAGACTAAATAATCAATGTTGGAAATCTAAAGAAAAAGAAGGTACCTTCTATCATATGTGGTGGATTTGTAAAAAAAGTGAAGGCTTTCTGGGAAATGATACATAATGAACTTTAAAAAATGTTGAAATATACATTTGTAAAGAAACCAGAAGCCTTCCTATTGGGTACTGTAGATAGAGAAATACATAAGCAAGATAAAACATTGTTTTTGTATGCAACAACTGCAGCAAGAATATTATTGGCCCAAAAATGGAAACAGGAAGAGATCCCAACAAAAGAAGAGTGGCAGATGAAGTTAATGGACTATGCCGAGTTGGTGAAACTAACTGGGAAAATTCAGAACCAGCAGGACCAGACCTTTTTGAAAGACTGGAATAAATTTACATTGTATTTGAGACAACTGTAAAAACTGACATCGTTAGTAGGGCTACAAGAAGTTTTGTAAGGTTAGAGATATCAATTATTATCAATATGATGTTTAAATGGTGTATTTAAGATTTGGATCATTTAAGGGTGCTGTTGTTGTTGTTGTTCAGTCGTTCAGCCGTGTCCGACTCTTCGTGACCCCATGGACCAGAGCACGCCAGGCACACCTATCCTTCACTGCCTCCCGCAGTTTGGCCAAACTCATGTTAGTAGCTTCGAGAACACTGTCCAACCATCTCATCCTCTGTCGTCCCCTTCTCCTTGTGCCCTCCATCTTTCCCAACATCAGGGTCTTTTCCAGGGAGTCTTCTCTTCTCATGAGGTGGCCAAAGTACTGGAGCCTCAACTTCAGGATCTGTCCTTCTAGTGAGCACTCAGGGCTGATTTCCTTGAGAATGGATAGGTTTGATCTTCTTGCAGTCCATGGGACTCTCAAAAGTCTCATCCAGCACCATAATTCAAAAGCATCAATTCTTCGGCGATCAGCCTTCTTGATGGTCTAAGGGTACTAATAATATGTAATAACAAAATGCAACATCAGAGTATAATTAGGAAAACCATTAGTTAAGGAGGAGGGGAAGTCTCAGACCAAGATGGCCAAGTGGTTTTTATATATATCATATGTAAGATGGATGTTTCATCAAAAAATTAAATATATTTTAATAAAAATTATATATATACACATACATACACACACACACAGATATATATCCATCAATAGATGATTCATCAACAGTGTTTTGAAACCATTCACCAGGTGACAACAGATGCTTTCTCTCTTAATCTCTTTTCTGCTAGGTGCTCTGAAACATCTAACTAGCTAAGTCAAGATACTGGCTTATTTCAAGTCTCTCTGTGTGTTTTTGCCTTCCCTTTTCTCCTCCCCCACGTTTCACCAAATAAAATTTCATATGGTTTGACATTTGGCTTCAATTGTTTTAAAAGGCAATTATCTGGAATGTCTCATAAAACTGTTCCCCACATGCTCAACAATATGGTTAAGTTTTGTGTTTTAAGGATAGTTTATGACTTGGTGTACTCTCTGTTTTGGAAAAGTGAGTCCAAAGCCGCTTCCTGTTTAATATTTTTACGAGCTCTCTCAAAAAAATAAATAAATGAGGCAGCCTAGAGTTTTCTTCAGGCTAGTATTATCCTGTTTTGATGACGTATGGCACTCTTATACTTTCATACACAATAGTGTGCTGTAAATTCTCTTCAATCCAACTCTTAAAATATAAGAATTAAGCAAAAACGTGGGCTGGCTTGCAGGATGTTGTTGTTCAGTCGTTCAGTCGTGTCCGACTCTTCGTGACCCCATGGACCAGAGCACGCCAGGCACGCCTATCCTTCACTGCCTCTCGCAGTTTGGCCAAACTCATGTTAGTAGCTTCGAGAACACTGTCCAACCATCTCATCCTCTGTCGTCCCCTTCTCCTTGTGCCCTCCATCTTTCCCAACATCAGGGTCTTTTCCAGGGAGTCTTCTCTTCTCATGAGGTGGCCAAAGTACTGGAGCCTCAACTTCAGGATCTGTCCTTCTAGTGAGCACTCAGGGCTGATTTCTTTGAGGATGGATAGGTTTGATCTTCTTGCAGTCCATGGGACTCTCAAGAGTCTCCTCCAGCACCATAATTCAAAAGCATCAATTCTTCGGCGATCAGCCTTCTTTATGGTCCAGCTCTCACTTCCGTACATTACTACTGGGAAAACCATAGCTTTAACTATACGGACCTTTGTCGGCAAGGTGATGTCTTTGCTTTTTCATTTTTTACCACATCCAGCTTACCAAGGTTCATGGTTCTTACATTCCAGGTTCCTATGCAATACTTTTCTTTACAGCATTGGACTTTCCTTTCACTTCCAGGCATATCAGCAACTGAACGTCCTTTCGGCTTTGGCCCAGCCGCTTCATCAGCTCTGGATCTACTTGTACTTGTCCTCCGCTCTTCCCCAGTAGCATGTTGGACGCCTTCCGACCTGAGGGGCTCATCTTCCAGCGTCATATCTTTTATATGCCTGTTGTCTTTGTCCATGGAGTTTTCTTGGCAGGGATACTGGAGTGGCTTGCCAGTTCCTTCTCCAGGTGGATCACGTTTGGTCCAAACTCTCCACTATGACCTGTCCTTCTTGACCTGTCCATAGCTTCCCTGAGTAATTCAAGCCCCTTCGCCACGACAAGGCAGTGATCCATGAAGGGGCTTGCAGGATAGGTGCAGATAAAGCTAACTAAGTTACAAAGAAAACATGCACAACTTACTTCTGATCTTAAAATATACATCATTAATGGTTAATCCTATGTGAAGAAGCCTCATGGATAAGCCTTCTCAGAAGGCTATACAACTGATTTATTTTATTGCAATAATTAGTGACACTTTAATAGTGCCATCTCTGTCCTCTTTGTACGATTAATCTTTCTGCCCTCTCCACCAATAACTCAACACACATTTGTTTTACTCAGCAGACATCTCCAATTAATTAAGTTGTGCCAGAGTTATAAGTTCATCAACTGAAAGAAACCACATTGGGAGAAGCCTCAAAGGATTTAGCTGGGTTGGGTGTCTGAAGGAAGTTCCCTTTGAAGTGACTTAATCAAACTGCTTAAAACAGACAAAAACAGAAAATATAGTACAAATACACATAAATATTGGTACTTCTCCTTCAAGCAATGACAGCTTTCAAACAACAAGAACAGCATCACAAAAGTGCTATATTGTTCATGTCTTGCTTCTGAAAGTAGGTAGTTATGCCTTTCTCCCCTATAGCTCCACTTGCCTGCACAACAATGTTTGCACAACAATGACCAAGTAGCAATCCTATCTGCCCACAACACATTACATACTACAATCTCAGGAATTTTCTTCTCATTAGTCACTTAAGTTACCAGAGTGGGGGTGAGAAGAGAGGGAAAGGAGATAAATTTATTAAAGGCTGATTTAACATTTGAATTTTCTATGGAAAACATTGTTTTTAAATATTTTAACAGAATATTCCTAATGCATAAGCACATAAATAATTCATAAATCAATAAATAAAGCTAAAGCAGATTTTTTTTTTCCTATTGTGGTATTTTGGCAGGAGAAATTAATTTCCTTAGCACAGGGTTGGGGGACATGGTGTCCATCAGCTAATGGTTGTAATACACATCTTATCACCCCTGATGATTAACTGTCCTGGCCGAGACTGGTGGGAGTTGGATCTAACCACATATAAGCACGCACACATGTATGTATCAACACATATAACACACACAGAACTAATAACCACACAGAATTCAGATCTTATAATAACTCGCTACATTAAACCAAAGTACCGGTAATTGATTATGTTTATGGAACTGCTATGTCACTCCTAAATCTATGAAGTTCAAATGGGTTTTAGAGCACATTTAAAAAGATTAATTTGGAAATTATGGAGTGAAGTATCAGCACGTTCAGACTCTGCAATTCAGACATGCATTTCTTCAGCCCTTGTTGATCTGCACCAGTTCACATGGTAGATCATGATCTGTGTGGGAATATTTATGTACCAGGCACTCCCACAGCTAGCTTATCACAGTGAGCATAACAATGCTCCAGAGAAGAAGTGGGAGAAAGACAATACTGTATACCCTATGACAGTACTGTACACACCTAAGCTAGTTTTAAGTAGGAGAGAACACCATTTCGAAACATTTCTGCATAAGGCTTAAGATCTACATCTCTATTTAAGTCTACAACACTTAATGTTAATGAGCACAGCTTTTTCTCATTAAAACCCGGCTGTACACAACCCTTTAGGCCAATCAATTGTAGTACAGAGATATTACTATCTCACTCGGTTCAGGGCTGCTCTTTAAAGTCTGAATAATTTAGCCTGGAAACCCTTAAGGCTGCTTTATAGGCGAAATTCAGCAAGGCGCCGAGACAAAGCCCCCTCCATCCCCATCACCCAACCTATCCCATGAGGAACCGTCTTTCCCGGCAGCCTTCAACCTTTTCTGACCAAGGACCCGCCGTTAGCCCAAAGGGAGGGAGCCACTTTTTAACTGCATCCTGTAGTTGTGTGGTAGCACCGCTGCGGCGACCCTTAGGGTCAGGCCGACGACACTCACCAGACGAAGGCCGATTTATGCCTTACATACCGGTACATGGGCGCAAAAGGAGAAGCGTGGCCACCGGAGGCAGCCCACTCCGAGATATATAAACTCCGAACGACCTGGAAAGGAAGCCTTGGCATCTCCGGTGCCGAAGAGGAGGCGAGACAGGGGCAAGATCCTGAAGGGAGCGCGGAACCGGTGGCAGCAGAGGCAGGGCACGAGTTTCCCCGCCCACCTCGAGCTCTGCGAAAAGTCCCTCCCAGCCCCTTCCCCACGGCAACAAAAGCCCCCCCCCCCAAAGGGGTTAATCCGGAACAAGAAAACCGAGGAACAGCTCCATCCTCATCTCCTTCTCTGCCCATTGCCCTGGCCGGGGAGACCCGAGGCTGATCCCAGGCCGAAGCCCACAAAAGGGAACAAGCGGGAGGCTCCGCTCCCCTCAGAGCCTTCCCCCACCCCACCCCGTCGGGCAGTTGCTGCCCCCACACTCACCCTCGGTGACCTCCAGCACCTTCACCTGCTCCTCGGCAGCTGCGCGAACCCCTTGCACCGGGCACAGGATGCCGTTCAGGGTCTCCACCAGTGCCTCCTTCAGCCCCTGAGCCACAGGGCCCGGCCCGCCGCCTGCCACGACGCCCGCCATCCCGCCGCGCCCCTGAGCGCAGCAGCAAATGCGAGGGAGAACCGCCGCGGGGGTGGGGGGGCGGGGAGGAAGCGCGAGTTGGGAGGTAAGGCAACGAGTGCGGGAGAAGCGGCACTAGGCGGGCTGAGGGCCGCGGCTCCTGCCGCCACCGCGCGCCAAACGCGCACTCAACGACGTGCTCTCGCGCGGAGAGCGGCGCCTGCGACGATCCCGCCGGAACCGGTTCTCGGAGAGCGCCCCCTGCAGCACGGAATGAAGCATCGCATCCTTAGGCTGACAACTTTTACTTTTTTACTTTACAGATTTAAAAGGCAGGCAGTCAGGACTATGTAAACCAGAAGACTGAAACAAAAATGTACCCATTTAAACGTTTCAAAAACCATGTACGGAATGAAGCTGAAGGAAAACACCCGAGAAGAGGCAGGTGTGCCGACGTTCCCAGTCTGCGCTGTGCTGATGGAGCCATTTCTCTTGCAGCTCTGCTAAGCAGAAATGTTGACAGCGTGCCATCTCATTATCCAGGTACTTAATGGGACAGGCTGGCATGGGTCAGAGGTCAATGGTGACAGAAATGCCATGCCATGCCATGGAATGGCAGGAAATTGCTGTTTCTGCAGTTACAAGAAAGAGAACAGTGGGTCCCACCAAATTCCTGCTTGGCTTTGCAGACAGCAGGGCTGCTGGACTGGCTGATACAAGTGAAGGGCAAAATCTAGGGGTTCATCAGAATTTAGTAAAATCCAATTTTCAGTGGCAAGGCATGGTTTCCAGTCCTAAAGATTCAGCAAGGTCAAACCAGGAGAAATTCCCATCCATCATGTAGTACCGATACATCATTCCCAAGACTATGGCTCCCAAAACAGGGATCAGCCAGACTGTCCAGAAACTTCATTCTTTCGAGAGAGACTTGTTTGGAACCTTGGAGGCATTAGGATTACTGTCACAAGGATGAACCTCTCCTATAAGGTATTGGTCAAGCATCTCTCGGGCATCCATAAAGTGGCCAACATCTTCAAAGTTCTCAGTGGCACTGGCTCCTCTACCAGCTTGTTCTAACAGAATCTCCTCTCTACCTGGATGCTCGTTGAGGAAGCAGGTGACATTGTAGACATGCCCACTGATGACCAGCCAGGTCTCCTTGTTGGTGTTTCGCTTCGCCACTTTGTCCAGGGTGAAGACTGACCCCCTTTTGTGGGTCTCCAGTGTGTCCCCGCCTCTACCATGCTCCTTCATTGACCCCATTCAGACTTGCCCGCCTCGACTGAACACGCTGACAACTTTTGAAATTAAAAAATGGACAGATGGTGGGATCCAGCCATTTTTGGCTGGCTTAGGGGTCCAGCTCAATAGCTTTTGTTGGAAACAGGGATGGGCAGATACAATACAAAAATTTACTGTTCACCTACATCTTAAAGCAGGGGGTGGGGAATGTTTGGCCCTTGCTGGACTACAACTTCCTTCACCCCCTGACCATTGGTTATGCTGGCTGGAAATGGTGGGAGTTGGAGTCCAACAAAGAGCACATGTTCCTCCCTACTGGTTATTGGTTTGTTTGTTGATGAGGATGATTATGTGTTTTTTTGTTTTCATTTTGTAAGTTGCAAACAGCCCTGTGATCATCAGATGAAGGGTAGTATACAAATTTAATAAATAAAATTGAAAATAAATAACAAGACAAAAGACAAAACAAAAGACAGGGAGGAGAAATGACCTTGCTTCTTGACTGTGGAGGGACTATATGAACTTATTTCTGATCAATTAGGGAACCCTGATTGAAATGGGCTTACTCTCATGTGTGATTAGAATTACAGTCTTTACAGTCATTCTGATTTAGTCTGGAATGTAAAGCTCTGGACCATGGGCAGATTTAGAAGGCCCGGGTGCTGTATCTGAACCAATTGCCTTCTAAATCCAGCCTGTGGATGGTCCGGGAATCAGCATGTTATTACATGAGTCAAATGTGTGCATTTATTTAAAATGAATCTCTGGGTTATTTGTGGAGCAAAGGAATTCTTTTTTTTTTTTTCAAAATATAGTCCAGCCCCCTACAAGGTCTGTGGGACAGTGGACCGGCCCCCTGCTGAAAAAGTTTGCTAACTCCCGCTCTGGACAGTCAGCTGAGCAGTGGTAAAATGTAGAGATGTACTGAAGAGGCATCTAAAAGGCCTGCAACCTCCCACTGTCTGGATATTAAGGTAATCAGAGCTCCTTCTCTGGGTATCCCTGATATCAAAAGTTAGGTGGGTGGTGACCTGACCAGGGAAAAAAAATTCTTTGAGATGGCATATGGTTGTATACATGTCATGGGCCCGTGCTGGATAGCATGCATGATTGCTATTAATGAGCAGCCATCACTGTGCATACACAATCTTGTGTCTCTTAAAAAATAAACAAGCATTTCCCCCCCTCATTGACACCATCAGAATTAAAATGCCCTCCCACTCACCCATCCCTCTCAGTAGTCAGCTATGAGCTAAAAGCAAGCAGAGCTGTAGCTTGGCATCATTCTCCTGGCTGTACTTCAAATAGTGGTGAGGCAGTAAAGAGAGAGAAGATTGCTGAAAGCCCAGTAAGGGCTGCTTTCTTAAGCCAACTGGTCATACAGCCCTGGAAGAGCAGAACTGAAGGGTTCCAGTTACAGGTAGGTAGCCGTGTTGGTCTGCCACAGTCAAAACAAAATAAAAAATAAAAAAAAATCCTTCCAGTAGCACCTTAGAGACCAACTTAAGTTTGTTCTTGGTATGAGCTTTCGTGTGCATGCACACTTCTTCAGAACTGAAGGGCTACACTGTGTTGCCACAGCGGACTTCCCTTATATGGACGGGTGCTATGGAGGATACAAAATACAAAGGCTGCACCAAAAGGCCCTAAGAATTGACCAGAATTTGGTTGCGTTTATAAATTTTATTTCTGTCCTGGTCTATTGTCTGCCAATTTATTTTGTACTGTGTGTTTTTTATTGTACATTGCCTTGTAATTTCAAATCGAAGTTGATATATAAATATGATGATGATGATGATGATGATGAGAGGGGACTTTTATTAAGAGCTGAAAAGAAAAGGGAAAAAAAAAACACTTGCAACTTCTCCATGCCTGGAGGGCTTGCCTAAACAAAAGATGTTTGAAACAGGAACCATTAAGATTACAGTAAAAGTGCCTACTACCTGACCTCATTCACAGGAAGATCCAAAGTGTACATGCTGCCACACTAAAAGATAGATTTATTACAAGTGCAGAACAAGTATTATGTGGCACCTGTAATGAATGCCCTGCAGCATCAATATGTAGCAAAGTTCTTTTTCCTCCACCCACCCCCCATTGCATGCTGAAGCAAACTGCTGAAGGGCTTGCAATGCTTTTCTTAGAATGGCTGAAATACATTTAATTAATCATGCAAAAACCACAGACAAAAACGTGTGGATTTTTCGCAAACCCAACATGTACTAGAAATACCCCATTGTTTTGTCCTGCAGATGGATGCATGAAACCACAAGCATGGTCTGACTATAAGCATCTTTCTTTTGAACTAGCACATTCTGAGGTAAAGTTGGGTTGTAGCCAGAATTAAATATGCCAGTTCAGATCTCATGAGCAGGCAGTAGTGAGACATGTGCCATGCCAGTGAAGTGCATGACGGAGCCTATAAACATCCAGATGAACAGAGACATATTATTTCTGGCCTATTACCAATACAGTATTTGTACTAACCCAATTTCATTGTTGCTATTTTAAGACAAAGCTCCCTAACTGGCTTTGTTGTGCAACGGCTTTCACTAAAGAGAATGCCTGAGAGGACAACGCTTTGCACAGATCAACAGGGTGACAATTTAAATGTTTCCAGCACTGGCTTGTTACATCAGCACCCATGTGTTCTAGAGTAAATGCTTGAGAACACTGTTTTGCATAGACCAGCATAGTGACAAAACAATCCTATTTAAGTGCTTCCGTATGAAAGATTACACTGTTTTCTTATACCAGTGCCCTTGTGTTCTAGATCTGATTCTGTCAAAAACGATGGCAATCTCTCTGTAATAACCTCACTATTGTACAGGGAACCAACCAGGCCACTGTATGTAACCCAATCTCATGCTGGCTGTGCAGTGGTGATATGATAAAGTCTGGTTTTTTGGTTTCCTTCCCACAATGCAGTGCTTTCGAAGCTGAGGGCCTTTGCAGGAACCTGGCAAAACAATGTAATATTGGCCACTCTTTCTCCCACTCCTTCTTGACACAATAGGTGCTCCCCTCTCCCCATCCCCCCCCAAAATAAAAACACTGCCACAGGCCAATAATATTCTTATCTTTAAACATGCATCTCTCATAAGGGGAAAGGCTGGCAGCACTGGCTCAAAGGTAACACTGTAGATTGAAATTAGATGTTTATTGGTCTGAAGAGGGTAGTACATTTCTGAAAATCTAAGGGCTGAGCAGTCTAAAAAAAACTTTTGTTACTACTCTATTGATGCTGGTAATTTGTGTTTTCAAGGTACTGTATAACCTGAATGAGCTCACAGGACTTTTGATTCAGCAGGTGCTTCTGCTAAGCCAATGGATGATCACAGAGGGGGTTGTTCACCATTTCTTCCTTGCCCTCACAGGTACAAGCATTTCCCCAAAATCAGAGCGAATGTTGAGGGACACTTCTGAAAATATGGGAGGTGGCATGGGATGACTACAGCAGGAAGAGCTAGTCTGCAAAAATCACGTTCCCAGCATTTTGGAAAGGAACACATCTAGGACAGGATTTCTCTCTCACACAATCTTTTTCTACACAGTTCTGGAACAGGTTTCTTCATAAAGGAGCAAAGTATTTTTCATTCTGCGCCTCCCCCCAAGTGCTGATCAAGATGCTAGCTAGCTAGCTAGTTATTTAAATGAATGAATGAATGAATGAATGAAGTGGCACTAGGATTGTTTTGGACATGGCTTTCAAGCAAAGGCTTTCCCTCAGGTAGCCTTCCTCAGGCTGGGGCTCCAAATGTTGGGACTCCCAACTGCCCTCAACCCCAGCCGTCATGACAATGGGTAAAGGATTATGAGAACTGCAGTCCCAACATCTGGCAAGTGCCAGGCTGGGGGAAGGCTCTTAGTGTGCTTTGCTGTCAAATAATGGGAGTTTTGAAAGTGCTGCTGGTCAGTGCAGCCAACCCATTGCAGTTGCGACAATATTATAAAACACAGTTTCCATTGCTATTCTGGAACCACTACAAGGGCTGCAGGTAGACAGAAGAAACTCCTGGACTATAACATCCATAATTTGTACTGCTTGTACTCACTAGCTGTCAGATTTAGTGCAAGTTTTAAGAACTAATCCCATAGCATATTCCTGCCACTAATTCCAGAAGTTAAAATGAAATAAGAAGCCTGTAAATAAAAATTCCATCACCACTCAATTTTTGATTTTTGTGTTACAAATATGTTTTATGCTTTAAATGTATTGTCATTTAAAAAAAAAGATTAAAAAATAGCCAGCCAATGTTTTTTTCATTCTGCTAGCAAGTTACATTTTAGGCCAAATGTATGTCAAGAGTCTCATTCTCTGCTGACTGAGCTATCATCTAACATAACATTGATTCTGAACTCAGTCGGACTTGTTCAAGTGGCAGTTATATAGACATAGAAGCAAGAAGATCAAAGCTGCTAGGAATATTTCTGTCCTTTTTCTCACTGGACAAGAGTTCCAAACTGTATTCTCGTCACCCATGAAATGGGAAAGAATGGCATCTGGTTGTGAAGACTGCTGTCCAAAAACTTACCGAAGTCAGAAGTGAGCAAATACTGTATATATACCATGAGGAATTAACACAAAAAGGAACACCAGTCCAATACACAGATAGCTGTGGCAGGGCTTGGGCTGACAAAGCTCATAGATGAATCCTGACCCTCATACTGAATCAGACCATTAGTCCATCTAGCTCAGGTACTGACTGGCAGTGGCACTCAGGATTTAAAGCACCCATACCTGGAGATGCTAGGGATGGAAGAAGACATTTATGTCCACTCTGCTGCAGTTTGTCTTCTGACACAAACTTAGCCTCACTTTCCAATTTGGCAGAGTTTTACATTAACTGCTATTATTACGTTATTACACACCATTTCAAAGCAATGGTCATTCATTTCGATACACAGGGAACTCAATACAAATGGGGAAAGAAGCAATCACTCATGCACCACTGGCGGACTCAAAACAAGAGCAAATACTGATCATATTCACTGAACTGATTTCTGTTCCAGACATGGGACAAATATGGTAAGTGAACATCGGCATTTCCCACACCAATTTCCATCATAATTCTGTGACAAGTCTAGAGATGCTGAGGACTGAACCTGGGATGTTTTGCCTGCAAAGCATGGACTCCCATCATTCATGTCATCTGAGAGACCTTTGTAAAACATATCTACCTCATAAAACCCACTTGCCTACATATTCGTGGTCTTAGAAAAGAAATATTTTTTACGTTTCTACGCATATTTGCCACAGGTAATGAGGAAGTAGGTTTTTACAAGGCAGATCTAGGTTCTGTGGGATTAAGGAGAGAAAGAAGTCTGAAAATGCAATGGCATGGATGCTTATAAAAACATAGTATGTGAAAACATGCATCATAAAAGTGATTGAAGTGGGAAACGGCTGCAATGCAACATCTTTGAAGACACCAGGATTGAATTTTGTAACATAACCAAGGGTTTATTCCACAATATAAACTGCAACATTTGATACAAGCTACCAAAAAAGAAGAAAAAGCCAAAATACAGCTGTGGCCATTACTTTACAGAGCTTTCTTGTCTCCTACATCACTAGTCCATCAGTGACACTAGAACCTAAACATTTGCTTTCTGTACATTAACCAATGCTAAAAGCACCACACGCTGTTCAGAAATAGAATTCCAGTCACTGAAACCAGACACAGAAGTTATTGCTCAGATAAATAAACCTAGTCTACAAAATCAAAGGAGGGGGAGGGAATCTAAAGTTTTCAAAAATGTTCAAAAGAGTAAACAGGGATTTCTTCAAAAAGAGGAATTATGGGAGTTCTTAGTGCAGTGTTTTGCACCTAAACAGAGTTGATTAAATGTGCTGGTAAATTTCAAAGAGGTAATTTAATGCTATACATGAAAAGGTGCATGTTTTGATGCCTTCAAACTGGCGAAAAACCCCTGTCTGAACAGTCAGCATTTCAAACCTCAATAACCACAAACAGCTTAAAGGATAAAAATACAAAAGTGTCAAATTGTTTTAAGGTCTGAAAAATGATCCCATTAGGATAGAAGTAGCACCATTTGCAACTTGGCTCTAAAACCAGCCCAGTGGCTTTATGGAGGAAAAAAAAGCTAATCTTCTGTTGTAGAGTCCTTATGTTCATCAGGCATGTTACTTTCGATATGGAGAGTCCTTTCCCGTACAGCTCACACATATGTAGTCTTCTTTTTCTGCCATTTCTGGAGAGACACCCACACATACTTGATGGAACCACTGATTGCAGCAGCCATCACACTGGACCCAGTCCACCTAGACACAAAGAGAGTTAAAAGTCTTCACACAACAACAAATATAGTACATCACTTTTATATCTGTTTGCTAGCAAGTTTTATGTAGCTATATGGCTAGCAGTCTACTAGTACCATATACCGTACTGGGCACAATACTTTAAGGAGATAGAAAAACTGGTGTTCAGAAAACAGTATTAGGGTAAAAGGCTGAAAGAACTGGGTTTGTTTGTCCTGGGTGGCCTAAAATGCCCTCTCCATCTCTATGATTCTACCAAACCATGCATTATTACATCCTTTACAGATATTTCCTTCAACCTACCTCATCACCTTCAGGCTGCAGGCAGTTGACAGCTGGACAGATGGCATCCTCATCTTCAGATTCTTCTTGTTCAGAGAAGGACATATCCGAAAGAAGCAACTGGCTTTCTCCAGACCGCTGTATGTCAAACAACCTGTTTCTTTCCAGCTTGCTAGTACCCAGTTCCCTCAAATGAGATAATTTCAGTTTTTTCTTGTTGGGAGCTATTTTTCTGACTCGTGTTCTCATCTCACTGCAGAAATCTCCTTTCTCAAAATGTCTCTTCAGCTTCCTTTCCACAGAGCAAATTCCATCTCTCTTCCCTCGACAAAAATCAGTCTACAAGAAACATGCATTGTAAGATCATAACTGAAAAGTACCACATAGCCAGTTCCTTATACTTCTGCATGCTATGCAGTAACCATCCACACATTTAATGAGAAACACATATTAAGCATAATACTTCAGCATCTCTTTCTTATAGCACTTAAGAATGAGATTTTTTGAAAAATTTTACCATTTTTTTCAACACAGATACAAAAAAACTCCATTCACCTTTTAAATGCAAAGGAATTAATATTGAGAGCACACATATTGGCTGTGAACTGCCACAGCATGCAAGTTACCCCTAACCACTTTTGGAGCTCATAAGCAATGTCACAAAACCTGGACATTAGAGCTTTGGTTTGGCAAAGCTTATGCAACAGAACATTTGTAAGAATTCCATTGCAACTGCACATCTGGTGTGCTTTTGGGGGGGAAGGGGTACAGAGAAACAACTGAACTGGATTTCTAGTGGCTGATGTTGAGGGAGGGGAGAAATAAAAGTGATACAAAGGAAAATACTTGTGTGTGTGCGTGTGCACTGTTGATGAGAGAGGGAAGCCTGTATTTACACTACAGCAATTAAAACAAGGTTTTCAAAACAAGCAGATTCAAGCAATCACTCCCTTTCCGAGATGGACCCCGTCCCAAATTCACCTTTTCACTTGTTGGTCCTACTGGTGACCTCTGTTCTGTCTTTGCAACTGGGCTTTGCTTGGTGAATAAGATCTCATACAGCTCTTGTATTTCAGGTAGTGAAACCTGTAGTAGTTGGGCTTCCATCATCAGTTCATTCAGCTCTGCACTTATGGCTAGAGTGACAAACACAATATTTTTTATCTGAAGAAGTGTGCATGCACACGAAAGCTCATACCAAGAATAAACTTAGTTGGTCTCTAAGGTGCTACTGGAAGCAATTTTTTTTATTTTTTATTTTGTTTCGACTATGGCAGACCAACACGGCTACCTACCTGTAGCAAAAAATTTTAATTATCAGTGGTGAAGTTACATAGCTTTAAAACTTTTCTTTCCAAAGCACATCAAGCAAATTGAAATTATTTTTACAAACTCTCTGCCTACAAGATCCTACACAAAGGAGCTCATAATGTTATGTTTAGGATTTCACACTGATGAATGCCAAGTACAGCATACTTACCATGAAGGGGGATACAGTTTTGTCCTGTAGAGAAAGGCGAGTGTAAATGCATGGGTCTGTTATTCCAGTCATGTGGCAAAGAGAAAGATGTAGCACCAATTGTCTGTGAAACCTAATTAAAGAGAAGCAATTAAACACCACCTTATTTCTTTAACATGCTGTGAACTTGAATGATCATGGTGTTAAAATGTAACTTTAAATTAACAACTGACCTACCCATATCTTAGTTTTAGAAAGTTCTATTTTTATTATTTCAATTTATTACCCACTCTTCACCGTAAGGTGCTATGGCTGGCTACAACAATTTAAAACACAATATTATAACAGTCTAAAACAAACTGAAGTCACTGGATTAGGTACTCTTTTGGACTGGAAACTGATTAAGGAACAGGAAGCAGAAGTGAGGAATAAACAGTTTTCCACAACAGAGTAATGCATGTAG
This sequence comes from Lacerta agilis, assembly GCF_009819535.1. Taxonomy (NCBI): domain Eukaryota; kingdom Metazoa; phylum Chordata; class Lepidosauria; order Squamata; family Lacertidae; genus Lacerta; species Lacerta agilis. The sequence continues at coordinate 64,848,381 of NC_046317.1, read as the reverse complement.
GCAAGATCAGTATTGGAGCAGGTGCTATTTAAGTGATCTGGAATTAGGGGTGACGTAGCAAAGTTTGCAGTTAATATAGTACCAATTTATCCATGATTGTGAAAACTCAACAAACATGTGAGGAGCTCCAAAAGCATCTCACCAAACAGGGTGGACGGCCAGCAAAAAGTAGCAAATGAAAAGCCATTGAAATGTGAAGGAGCAAAACATTCTAACCACACATTCACTAATAGGGTCTAATCTGTCTGTGACTTGGGAAAAAGATTCTTAGGGGGTTAAAGAGACAACTAACGAAAAATGTCAACTCTTGTGTGTAGAAGTAAAAAAAGCAAATTCCATGTCATGATTGCCTCATCTCAAAAAAAGGTGCATAGAAAACAGGAAAGAAAAGGGCAACCAACATTGTTAGGAGCTGATCACCTTCCTGAATGGATTTGGGGCTTTTTAGGTATGAATAAATGATTAAATGGGAATGTGACAGAAGTTAACAATGTTATATGTCATGGAAAAAGTGAAAGTATTTTATTTTTTACTCTCTCTTATAACATCAGAACTTGGGGTAACTCAATGAAATTCCTAGGCAGTAGATTCATGAAATACAAAATTAAGTACTATCTCAACACACTACAGGATTAACAGTAATTTAGAGGGCTTTTAGAGGGCCTTAAAAAGACACCTTATGAAGGTGGTCTGTCAATGGCTATAAACCATTATAGCTAAAAGGAAGAGTTGGGGGGCAGGGTATTCCGACAACAGTGTGGCTGTTCTCCCGAAGGCATCTGGTTGGCCACTGTGAGACACAGGATATCACACTGGGCCTTTGGTCTGATTGAGCAAAGCGTATCTCACATTGCTATGCAAGATGTGCCTGTCCTTTGCAGACAAAAGACTGTCACATTAAGGTAGGGAAGAAAGGAGCTTCATTTTCCATGAAAAACACATAACCAATTCATTTTGGGAAGTCACTGGAGGAGTCAACATTTACACCACTTTAAAATGATGGCAAATTATTGCCTTCTCTCCAGTTTGGCTTTGTGATACCACATAGTCAAATCTAATTAGACCTTGGGGGTGGGGGGTGTTACCCCCCAAGACAAATAGTCCAAAAAGTTTCATCCCAACCTAGCTAAACAGACTGTGACATCAGATCAGCTGATCCACAAGCAGACTGGGGGTCCGTGACAGAGGAGCTGATGAAGGGCCAGAGATGCAAGACTGTTAAGAGAGCCCTACTGTTGACAACTGAGAAGGAAAGCAGGGGTGCAGGAGGATTTATTATTCTAAATGATACAGTTTAGGACAGGAACATAAGGTAGCTTAAATCCATGACAAGGCTACATATCAAGGAGGGAGAGTAGAATTCATGGCCTAATAGGACAATCCATTAACTAATAAATGTGTGTGAACCAAGGCCTGGGAAACAGCATGTGATTCCTTAATAATTTACCACAGTACTGTTGGCTCAGGGTTTAGATAAATGTGTCAATTGGATGTTGCACAACACATCCTGGTGAGCTCCTCTTATCAAGGAGAACCTTACCTTACTTGTCTCTTGCAACTGGCCTGCCATGGTTTGCCATCTGCTGTACAGTATACCTGAGCCCACTTTGTCTTGTATAAGTTTTATATTCCCTGAGGACAACATCTGCTGTGCTCTATGTTGCCAGTTCACGGTTCTCTCTATCATATACCGTAAAGCATCTCCCTCAGGCAGTCTCACTCGAATACGCTGCAAGGAAGCCAGTAAAGGTAGAATCTTTTCTAAAGGTGGCTTTTCAGATCTATGACAGTGAGGGCAGAGCCACACCCGAGGCTCCTGCAAAGTTCTGGGCACTGAAACACAGCTAGTATGGAAGACCGCTCTGCACAGTTCACACTGTATCATTGGCGCTGCGGGCTCACTCTGGCAGAGACAAACTTTGATCTCTACATCCTGTTCAGTGGAGAATATTTTTTTTTCATTTGCTGCTCTAAGTGAATGCAGTGCTTCCATCTCCTTTAAACGGGCTTCACCAAGTGTGGCCATCTGGAAGAAAATTACATGAAAACAGTCAAATTCCTCAGAGCAAGGTTTTTAAACTGAAGGGCTCAACTATAATTTTCTCCAAATCTTGCAAGAAAAGCTTTAGATGATCCTCAGGGTCCCTGCCAACTCTACAATTCTCTGATTCCAACTAGGGAGTCAAACCAGATGCGTTCTTTTTGAACCTTTTTTTTAATGGCACATTGTCTGACACTTCCTCAAATGTTAAAGGATACACTTACATGTAGAGTAAGAGGCTTGACTTTCATTAACAGAAGATCCATCCCAAACACATCTTATCTCAATCCTCAGAAAGTCCAATTTTTAAAATGTATTAAAACATGCCCTCTTTATTTGGGAGAGAACACAAAAAGCTATACTAGACAAAAAAGGATTAGTGTGCATCTCCACACCAAAGGAAATGGAAGAAATGAAGCAGCATAAAAGAACAAAGCAAGAGAAAAGCTTAATCTACTGAACACCTGTTTCCAAACCCATTTCTAACAGTATACATACCGCAGCAGCAGTTTCCTTACTCTCAGATAAAGCTCTTTCTAAATCACTTAAACTCTCTAATTTGGTGCTCTTCTTTTTTCCATTTGGGACAGGCTCTTTTAATTTCTTCATTTTTCTTTTAAATCCCAATGTGCCAATATCACATCTTGGACACAACACCTGGTGAAGAGTCAGAACAACCATTATTCATCCTGGTGTAAAACAGCATAATCATATCCTCCTTGTAAATGGCCATCCACAGTAGCTGTGTTAGTCTGTTGTGGCAAAAGCAATAAAGATGCATCTGAATCAAGAGGTTCTCAGCTATGCAAGGTCATGCTGTCAAAAGAGAGAGATGCAACAAGACACTGACCTGTTTCACAAAACACAGTAAGGCTCCTGGAGAGGAGCTCACAATAATTTTACTCCTCCCAAGTCCTTTTTAATACTGTGCCACACCTAGTTAAACTAAGGTTTGGCTGAATGCTTTACCAGAAGTGCTACTCATGGTCCAAGGGTCCTTTACCTTTACCTTACCTTTTACTCATGGATAAGCTGTTGAGCTGTAGCAAAGAACAAACATGGGAGAGGGCATACGCTACTCAGCAGTGACCATCTATGAGAAACAGCCTGGAAACAGAAGACTGCGCATACATCTTTTAAAATCTGACAGTCATCAGTCACCTGAACCTTGAGGGCTGTCAGTTCCAGCACTTCCTTCTTGTATAGTCCCACTTCCCATATCATAGTTATCTGGGAATCTCAAGGGCCAAACTAGTTACTGCACACAGTCATGTATAACATCATCCTGATAGACCTCTCTGAACCAGGAAAGCCACCTTTTGGAGGGACAATCAGGATTAATGTGGTCCAGCTCAGGACTTCATGGCTTCCATGACAACCATGGATCAGTCATAGTTTGTCACTGGCCTGACACAGAAAGCATATAGTCTTTGCCTTGGTGAGGAACTTGTCAAGATAGATTCTTGCATTCTAGGTGAATTCCTGGCAGCTAAAGATGTGGAGGCCTTAGTTTCACTGTGAAATGGTAAGATGTGATAGGCCATTGGCACAACAGCTTCTGAGCACCCTCTTGGCACGATGGAGCCTGAATGCCCCTGTGGTTTCCTGTGGAGCTTCAGGCCAGACAATGGCTTAAGCACAAAAGGCATAAGGCCTGCTGTGAGGGTAACTGAACATTTACTACTAGAACACATAATTGTGCCTACTGCATAGTGGTGAAGGCCGCAATGAAGGCTTATTTTGCGGCCTGCATCACATCGAGTAGCTGTCCAGCAGAGCTTTTCAAAGAGGTGCAAGGTTTGCCGATATCTGCCACAGGAAACAGTAAGTTGGAACCCTCAGAAGCCTGCTATGGGAGTTTTGCTAGGCAATTTTAAGTCAAAATTCTTGATTTCATAGTGATCCAAATGCCATAGTTGGGACAAATCTATGTCAGGTGTCTTGTCCAGTTTTGTGGGGTACTTTCAGTTGATGTACCCTGTGGATGTGAACAAGATACTTGTAGTATTTCAGTCAACCCTTGACTCTTAATTTCTATGTGGTGTGTATATATCACAAATACTGAATTAAAAGCAAACATGTATACACCTTAAACTGCTTACCTCAAGAAGAGAATAAGGTGAATTCTCAGTCAAGAAAGTATTGCTTGCACACTCTTTCCAAGTTTGAACCTCAGCAACTAACGATTCTAATCTTGGCAGATATTCAAGATGTACTGGAATAGAGCGACTTCTAGACACAAGTTCCACAAGTGTATCTAACACAGGCACACGTCCACCAACCTAACAGTGTAGAAACATTATTTTTTTAAAAAATTAAAGTAATTGTATTATTCTGCTGCATGCCTATCTAAGGCAGATATGGAGAACTTGTGGGACTCCTGATATTGCTGGACTACATGCTGGCTGGGGTTGATGGGAGTCCCAAAAAGATCTGAAAGATCACAGGTTCCCCATTCCTACCCTATGGAAACATCAGTTGTACAACTTAAAATTTCTGCCAGTCTACAGAAACAAATGAAGTTAGAGTGAAATCACTGATGAACATCACTGATGATCAGTAGATATATCTTTCCTACCTGCAAGCCCTCCACTTCCTGTAGCCAGTCTCTGGCCTTTTTTACAGCCTCTTTCAGAGCTATGCCATTTGGAAGGTAAGCAGGAATTTCCTCAATCTTCTTCACTGCTGCTTCAAGACTACTTAATGACTGCCGTGGTCTTAAAATAAACAAACATATATGATCAAAATGTTGTATTATTACTCAAACACTAGTGCAAAAGTGCTATTGGCCAAACAATTATAGTATCATAAGGCACTTATTGTCAGTATGGGATGTTAACAGATAAATTAATGTATATATAATTCAGTTTAAATTACAGGCAATCCCCCATTTATGTGTGGGTTACATTCCAGGTCACCATACGTGTAAGTCCACCCTGCTTCTCTTCCAATGCTGAACATGCACAAATTGAGAATCGCCTGCATAAGGTTCCCATATCTTGAAGACCAATAAGGAGGATGCGGGGGGGGGGGATTCTGGGGAGGTGGGGGCTCCTTTTAACTTCTCCACTGAGGGGTGCGCAGCTGCCCGCCTCTCAACAGAAACGTTTAAAGGAGCCCCCCACCATGCCTCCGGCAGCCCGGGTGGAGGATCCATTAGGCCCGCCCCCCTGGCAACAGCAGCTGAAACAGGCCAGCATGCTTGCCTCATCCAAAGCCGCCTTGGCAGAGGGGTTGCTTTGGCTTGCTCCCACTCCCCAGCTGGGCAAGGCAGAGGCAGCCCAGCATCTGCATCAAGAGAGCCCTGAAGGCAGTGCAAGGGCTGTGTTATGATGCTGCTGCTGGGCTGCCACTGCCTTGCCCAGCTGGGGAGTGGGAGCAAGCCAAAGCAGCTGGCTCCTTCCATGCTCTCTCTGCCTGCATATGCTGCTTGCAAAGCAGTTCAGCAAACACATGCATACACACACAGACTCCTTCCCCCCATGACCCCAACACACTTTTTTGCTAAGGAAAATATCCTCCACAGATGCAATTTTTACATTTTAATCAGGGGAATGGGAACCAAGAGTTGGAGGATCCTCTTGGCCCGATGGTGATAAGAGGGAGGAATTCAACATTGCACTCTTCTGATCTTTCCTCCTCCCATGCACTGCTCTGGGGAGTATTCCTGACCCTTCAGAATAGATTTGGGGAAGTGGGGGAGGAGCAAGGCCCATACACACTAGTGAGAGCCCTTGTGCTGGTCTACTAGTGCGCATGGTTACCTGAATCCGGGGCAGAGTTCTAACCTGGCCACTTTCCTGACAACAGTTTTATACTCTGTATACAGTACATGTGTGTACACACACACACACACACACACACAGAAGCATTGAGACACATAAGGCTCCATCTTGAAGTCTAAAGTGGTACAGGTCAGAAACAAGTTAATCCCTGTAGTTAAAACTAGGCTCAATTTATTATTGTAGGACTCTTGTCACTCAAATGCCTTCAAGTGGAAGTTGGGTTAACCATTTCCTGCCTGCTGGGACTGAGAATATACCATCTCACTTTCTTTCCTGTACACAGAGTGCTACAGACTCACCTTTCCTCATTTTTGTGAAAGTTTAGGGAAATAACTACTTGAAAGCAGTGAGTAGTAACTGCAATAGTTCTGAAAGAGGAAGATTCAGTTTCTACCTGGCTTTTATCAGGGTTCTAGCCTTGTCATCCCAGTGTTCAGATACTGTCAAGAGCTCTTGCAGCTTAGCCATTGCCTTCTCAACAGCAGGATGAGGAGCGAGCCCAACACCAGAGTCTATAAGTCTTCTCATATCATCCAGAGTAAGAGAATTTTGGTCCAAGCAAACATGCTGCACATCTTCTAGCCAGTGGGCTTGCTCTAGGCGTATCCGTAATTCACTAAGCTGGGGAAGATCAACATCGAAGTCAAAACTGACATCCAACAGTTCCTGTATTTCTGAAGCACTGGGAATTTCTTCAGAGAGGAGTTTTTGGCTATACTTCTGAAAGTCTTCCACACGATTAAGAAGATCCTGAAATATAAAGCAGCTAAATATGTCAAGGGTTTAAAACTCTCCCACCAAAATATCATGAAATCTATTCTGTCACTTTCACCTGAACAGCAAGCAACCCAGCAAGTTTTTCAGAATGCGTGGCATTTTTGTTTCCAAGAAGTTTAAAAAAAATTCCTCAGATTTTAGGATTTCTGAACAAATCTCATTTTAAGAGCTTAGCAACTTTGCCAAGATCTGCTTAAATAAATAATGACCAAAAATTCTGATATGTTTCATAATTTTGTATGAGTTAACCAGGTCAATTTTATTAGATTTTGATTTTGGTCAGGGAGAGCTCCAATCTGAATTCATATTCTTCCTGTTCTTAGGAAGTGACAACTCCCTGGGGTAAGGTTTCTACACCAAGAAAGCATAGAAAATTAGTAATGCAGACCTGCCAATTTACATTCATTTAAAACTATGTTCAAATACATACACCAAAATTTTATATATATATATATATATATATATATATATATATATATATATATATATATATATATATGTCTGGTTTGCACAAAACACTAACCCATGGTTTATTAAAACCATTGTTTGTTTGATTGCCTGAAAACTGCCCAACAGCCTAACTACAGTTTGTTTGTTCCCAATAAGTTGTTGACTCTAGTGGCATTTGTTTCTCTATCCAAATTCTTGGAACATTTAGAAATCTGAGTCTGGTTTTTTTTAGTATTTAGTATATGGAGCACTCTAATTTACCTTCAGCAATGTTGTTTGGCTGATGACACATGGTAAAGCATAGAGCTGTCTAACAAATAAACGGAGTTCATTCACAGTCAGCTGATTTTGAGATTTTCCTCCTCCAGACCGATACCTGCAATAACACAGACATAATTACAACATGCTTCCAATTATTTGCATAATCAGAAATGATTTTTAAAGGGATTTCTGCCCTGCTGTTCAATAAAATTCCTTCAGCAGCTGGAATTTTGTTGTAATTGATACTTTTCCACCTGCTATTTAAACTTCATATAAACTAGGGGTGGGGAACGTGGTCAATGCCAAGTGAAGTGTGAAATGTGCTAATTTTTCTCTTCTGAGAGAATAATGAGGCCAACACAAGTTTCATACAAGAAAGGCAAATCTTAAAGGTGCAAAAGAAAATGGTCTAATTTTGTTTACAAACACACTGCAACACATGAACATTAGAAGATCCCTACTGGATCAGACCAAAAGTCTATTAGTCCAGAATCCTGATTCCCACTGTGGCTAACCCAATGTCTATGGGTAGCCCACAAGGAGGACACCATGGGGAAAATTCTCTGCCGCTGTTACCTCACAATTATTAATATTCAGAGGCATGCCACCCTTGGAACCTGCAGACAGCATGTAGCCATGAGTAGTAGCCATTGCTAGTCTTATTGTCCATGAATCTACCTAATCTCCTTTAAAAGCTAAACTGATGGCCACCATCAGATCCTGCAATAGTGAATTCCAAGGGCTATATAGCCATATGAAGTACTCCCCTTTTATCTGTCTTGAACCTCTCATCATTTAACTTTATTGGATGTCATCTCTCCACTTATGTACACCAGGGGTGAAGAATATCCAGTTTGCAGGCCAAACCTGGCCCACTACTGAGTCAAAACTGGTCTGCAAGGCCATTTTCTCTAAACCACATCCAACCGCCTATCAGCTGACATCACTGGTGACATTTTATTTAGTGCCAATGTGTGTTACTTTACGTTTACATGCACTGAACTGTATTTCCCATTTTAATGCCCAGTTAGGAGACATATATTTTATTTTTACTACATTGAATAATTTGGTGTCACTGTTGGACATCTTACTGCTTACCATGCTCATTCAAATTGTCTACTGCTACACCAAACATAAATTCCTCATTCAAAAACTGAGAAGCTGCTACTTCCACTGAAAGAACTGGTGCACTCAAAATACATTAAGTATAAAAATGAAAAACTTGAGTGCTTTTGAAAGAAAGTATTTTCTTCAGCACCATGTGGTGCTTGCCTCTGTGTCTTTTCCCACTCCTGTTTTACTCTTCCTAATCTCCTCTGGTGTTTACCATTGCTAAAAGAAGCCTAAGAAAGTTACACTCTGTTCCTGCCAACACCCCTCCCATCAGGATATGGGAGATTCCCACCAAGATTCCTTTGATGATGCAGGAGCATCTGCAGCCATTTCCTATTAAATTTTAGGTCAATGTGGATATCCGAGAACAGCAGAATGAACAAACAATTACTTCATTGTGTTATTTGCTGCAAACATGCACTCCTCCCAAAGGGAAATTGAAAATTGCTGAGCTCTCTTATTGTTCCAGGTAATGCCTATCATCATAGTAACTGATGATGCCAAGCATAGATATGCTCATTTCTATTCACATTTAACCTCAATAAAAATGTAGGTAGTTTAGTGTATTTTCAGTACTTTTTTTTTTTTTGAATAATAAAAATCATTTATTAATTACTTAAACAATATTTTACAAATATATACAGTAAATATTCCAAATACAAATAAGATACATCATTCCAGATACAAATAAAAATATAGATTTTAAACATAAGGCTGTTGTCGTGTTTTGTTAACATTTTGTTGAGTTATTTATTCAAATTCTCCTTACTCTTTAGATTTGTATCTGCGCACAAATCCGAAGGAAAAAACAGAACAAAAAAACAAAACAAAAAAAACTTATAAACATTTTTTTGCTTCTAAAAATGCTGAATACAACCTTACAGCATAAAGTACTGAAAATACAAGTCTTTTTAAAAAACTTGTATTTTCAGTACTTTATGCTGTAAGGTTGTATTCAGCATTTTTAGAAGCAAAAAAATGTTTAAACACTCACAATAATTTAGAGACATGAAGCATGTTTTCCTAATAAACCCCCTGGGAATTTAAAATCAAGCTACAAAACACATATAAAACACACCTAGTTTGCCGTTTGCCATTAAGAAGCTGTTGTGCAACTGAGGCACATTTCTCTGCATCCTGAGTAACTAAACGAAGGTGTCGCAGCAAATCATTGTCTGGAAACTTTCTCATTTCAGATTCTTCAATTAAAGCTTTGAAATTCATGAGACCTTTGGGAGAACCACATTTTTTGGTAATTAGAATAGTAAAGTGCACTATTTTGGGTCTGCATTTTTATAGTAAACTATTTTCCTTACTTACTTGAAATACTGCTATGTCATATATATATATATATATATATATATATATATATATATATATATATACACACACACACACACACACACACACACACATGCAGTTTACAGCAATAAAATTGTACAATAAAAACAATATAAAAAAGTATAAAACAGACATCAATTAACCACTGTAGAAGAATGTATTCTTAAGCTGCCTACATGGCCCGCTGAATCTCTATTAGCAGAATATTCTACAGGATTGGGCCTTTGATTGTTGTAAAATGAGCCTTCATTAACTTGGGGAATGACCAATGGCACTCCTGCAGTTGATTTCAGTGACTGAGCTGTGAGAAAAGGGTTCAGGAGAGCTCTGAGGTAGCCTGGACCTAAGTTGTTCCGGGCTTTGTAATTGAAAACAAAAACTGTGAATCTGGCTTGGTAACAAATGAGGTTGCTCATCTTTAACCTATACAGAACTAGGCTGCAATCATACGTACATTTAGTGGAGATGGACACGGGTGGCGCTGTGGTCTAAACCACAGAGCCTAGGGCTTGCTGATCAGAAGGTCGGTGGTTCGACTCCCCATGATGGGGTGAGCTCCCGTTGCTCAGTCCCTGCTCCTGCCAACCTAGCAGTTCGAAAGCACGCCAAAGTGCAAGTACTGTAGATAAATAGGTACTGCTCCGGCGGGAAGGTAAATGGCGTTTCCGTGCACTGCTCTGGTTCGTCAGAAGTGGCTTAGTCATGCTGGTCACATGACCCAGAAGCTGTATGCCAGCTCCCTCAGCCAGTAAAGCGAGATGAGCGCCACAACCCCAGAGTCGTTTGTGACTGGACCTAACCCTTTACCTTACTGAACTTGGTGGAATTTCTGGGTACATGTGATAAATAACAGCCTGATAATATCAAACTAATAATAACATTTGACAATATGTAGTCATAGTACATAGTACAAACCAAAAAGGTAAAGATACATACTTTTTTTATTATTAACTTTTGCCTCCAAAGCTTCATTTACATTAGAAGCCCATTCATTGTAGGATTCAGCCCGCAGCTTAAGTGCATTCATCATTGGATAGAGTTCATCTAATGTGTATCGATATCTGGAAATAGTACAGAATTTCAATAAATACTTACAAATTTGAAATTCTAAGTGAAGCATTTTGGCATGTACTATTCTACTACAATATGCACAGTATGCTGAAACGTTAGGGAGACTGTAGCCACTGCCAAAGGTAGCAGCCCCAGTTCTCCCCTTTCTAACAGCTAAGAAACAAAAATGAATGATGCAATGTCACCGTGTTTTAAAGCTTCCCCACCTCCACAGCCAGAATTAAATAATGTGAACTGGGGTTCACTGAGCTTGTGATGCAGTTATGTCAAATTGACACATTTTTATTTACTAATTGTTGGGGGAGGAAAAGAAAAGGAGAAAAGATGTGGGGTTGACACATTCTGTCAATTCCTTATGGGGTAGGACAAGTTTTAAAGTGCAGGAAGACATGCAACTGAACCTGCCTGTACAGTTTCCCCCATCTATTATTCTCTCATCAACAGTTACTTCTGACCACAGAAGTGGTCCAAAGGTACAGACAGCTGTGGAGAAGTGATTCCTAAAACAATGGGATGGGGAGTGATTTGCTTTCACCTTTGCCCTCCCTGTGGAACGCCCTCCCATCAGATGTCAAGGAAATAAAGAACCATACAACTTTTAGAATACATCTGAAGGCAGCCCTTTATCAGGAACTTTTTATTGTCTGACATTCTACTATGTTTTTATATATTCTGTAAGCCACCCAGAGTGGCTGGGGAAACCCAGCCAGATGGGCGGGGTATAAATAACAAAATTATTATTACAGGTAGGCAGCCGTGTTGGTCTGCCATAGTCAAAACAAAATAAAAAAAATTCCTTCCAGTGTGCATGCTCACGAAAGCTCATACCAAGAACAAACTTAGTTGGTCTCTAAGGTGCTACTGGAAGGATTTTTTTAATTATTTATTTATTTATTTATTTATTTATTTATTTATTTATTATTGTTATTATTATTATTCCATGCAAATGAGATTATGCCCATTTGCCTTCAGTAGCAAGTAAAGCTCTGCTGGATGAAGTACAATTGCCTCTGGTCTATTTGTTGGGAACTCTACTACAGTACGTGTTTAAGTTTTTTCCTCCTCCCGAGATGACGCGTCACTCTATTCTTTAAATTTCTCCTCAACCCCTGCTTTAGAAGGAAGGGATAACAAGTAAATCAAATGGCAGGGCTGCTAAAATATATACCGGTATATATATAAACCTGAAGTGTGATCGCCGCAGCAACAGGTCTGCAACACAACCATGTCTATATAACACCACCCCCAAAATAACCTACACAGTGGCAAACAGCAGCATGGAAACACTTCCTGGTAGTTTGTACCTGCTTTTCAGAGATACAGTATTTTAGAGCAATAAGGATAGGGAAAACTTGGGAAGGAAGTCATAAAATCAATTACAGAGAAAAGGTATACATAACTTAAGCACATAAGCTGTAAAGGATCAAACATATCATTTTTTCAATCTAAGGTATCTATTAGCTAAAGATTGAGGAGGGGCCACATCCAAAAGATACACTGCCTGTCCCCAAATGAAACTGAAAATGCAAAGAATTCACCTAGAACCCCAGAAAAAGCTATGCTTCTGTAACTTCCCTCCCTCCTATATACAACTATGATCTGTTGCTGTCTATTTAAAAATCTAACCTATTATAGGCTGTGATAAGAAACCAAACAAAATTTGTTGTTTAAGCTTCTAAGATGCAATCTTTTATTACACACAATATTCACCAAAAGCAGGAAAAAAGAAATGCAATTATACTTTAAGAAAAACATTTCTATTCCTCAGAATTGAACAGTTGCAAACAAAATCTTACCCCATTTTGTATTTATAAGCAGGACATGTGCAGAGGTCCTCTACATGATACAGGCATGCCAATAAGTCAGGATTACAAGAACAGTAGACTGCAGACATGTAACAAGTGGTTTTACACTTTATGCACTGTCGTTCATCATCAGGCAGTATTTCCAAATTCACTCTCTCTAAATCAGTAACCCCCTGTAATAAACAACAGTCATTCATTTCATAGGACAGTAAAAACAAAACAGTTCATGAATGTAAGTAAATTTCAAGAATGGCAAGAGATTCAGGCATAGCTACTTTCCATAAAAAATAAACTGATTCACTGCATGTAAACTGTACATTTATGAGTAAATTACCCCATCATGTAGATTAAAATTATCAACAATTATAATTTTTGGAATTAAGGATTTAAAATAGTTAAGTTAAACAGCTAAGACATTAATTACCTTACCAAAGTTAGTAAACAAACAATAAAAATTTTCAAAAAAATTAATGTTACCTGCATTAACGGCCAAACATTCTGATTGCTTTTTCTAATATGGACTACTCATGAGGCAGCTACTATGCAAGGAATAGGAGGAGGAATATCACTCCTTGCTAGTTGAGAGTACATGACATAGCAATGTACTCCCCCAAAAATCTCAAAGGCACATTTTTTCCTGTTTCATATATCCTTCCATAACCAATTTAAACTCCGTATTCTCCAGGAGGACCTTCTCTAGCTCCTGTTCATTGGCCTATCAATTCTCTGCACAACTCAGTCACTCAGTCCAAAAGTACTGCTATGGCCAGGAGGTCTCACCCATCTGAGCAGTGTTTTTAACCCTTTATCTCCCAGGTCCCATTCCACTCAATATTCAACATCACTTTAAGTATTGAAGTGAATAACTTGAGAGGAAAAATAGTATCTCCCCATAGCTTGAAAGTTCATGGGGGCCCTTGTGTGGCACCTTTAACACTAGCAGCTCCAGGCTGCAATCTTGTACATACTTATCAGAGAGCAATCCCCATGGAATTCAGTGGATCTCAGAAGTAAGCCACCACTGGCTAGGGGGCCTCAAAAGTTGTAAGTGGCCCAGCGCTCTGAAATGGCCTGCTTAGAGAGACCTGCAAGCAAAGTAGGTGGCTACCACTGAGCTGCTTGCTTTGAAACAATTCGAAACTGCTAATCGCTTAACTTCTTAAAACATACCAGTTTACACACAGCCTCCCGTAAAGCCTTTTCATCTTCAATCATAATAGCCATGTCTTTCTCAACAGTAGATGCTACCACTACATCAAGCGTCTCTGCTTTGGCAGCCATTCTGCATATCATCTCATCATGAGAAAACACACAGTAGCGGTTTAATAAGCGATAGTGCTCCACACATTGACGTCCCAATGGCAACTAGAAGAAAAAATACAATAAACGAATTTTCTTAATGTTCTCAGGAGAGGTGAATCTGTATAAAGCAACAGATGCTTGCCAATACAAAACTGGCCAAAATATTAAGTTAATGAAGTCCACTTGATCCAGAAGAAACAAGTTAAGCACAGCCCATTCTAGGACCCTGTACAAATAAATATTTAAAACCACTATTTGCAGAAAGGAATTCAACGTTAATTAAGATTGTACAGTGCTATGTGCAAAACTGAAACATAATCAGAATCTTGGCAGCACACTTCCAGCTGAAATATTTCAACCATTCACAGCATTTGGAATACATCAGCAGGGATATATCCATTTTACTTCAGTGGATTGGAAAAACTCAGCAGTCAAGAACGCTATGTGCACAATGAAGCCCTTCTACAAAATTTTGAATCAGAAACAGAATGTATAACATAGTTTGCTTCTTAAGGCGAGATGGTGACAAGGTGTTCAAAGAATACAGCAAGATCTTTTAAAACCTGATTTCATATTCTAAAAAAAGAATAAAACTCATACTATTCACACTGTGATCCAACTCGCAGAAGTGTTTTGAAGATTAAAGGAAACAATGGCCACATCTTCAAATTTAGAATATGCTTTTCAACAAGATGGCAATAAAATGTAAAACTTACCCAGTCAACAGTGCAAAAATTAACAGCTTCAGCGAAGTTGAAACCTTGATTAAAGCCACTATGATAGGCTCTTGGAAAAGTAATCACAAATTCACCAGCACACTGGTTGGTACGGTAAATCTATGGCAAAGCAAAGCAAACCAGAAAATGATGAAGTTGAAAATTTAGAATTTTTAGGAATCTTTTAAAAAGCCATCTAGATCAGACCAAGCATCCATTCGGATTCTAACCATAGTTAATCAGTTGCATCCAGGAAACCCATAAATGTGGTGTAAAGGAAAAACCACCCTCCATGTTCTTTGTCTCCACCATCTGGTATCCAGAAGTATGGATTGCTTCTGTACATTTACCTATCAAATCTATTTGGTGCTGACAGAATATCCTGTGAGTTTGTCCAAGCCTTTTTTTTTCAAGCTATCTGATAGCTATCTATGACAGCCATCATCATCAGAAAGTCATTGCTGTCCACAAAGTGGAACAGCTGTTGGAACCCATGGATACTGAAGGGTTCAATTATCCAGGTGACTCAGCCTCTAGCTCTAATACGCTCTCTGTCACAGTATGTTGGCAAACATAAATGGGCTTAATATTAGGAAGCTATTCAACTACTCAGTGTAGAGCCACTGAAATTAATGAACATGACTAGCTCAGAGCCATTAGTTCCAATAGGTTTGCTCTTATTTAAACATGTTTATTAAAGTTTTGCAATAGTACAAAGAGAACATTCAAATAAAGTAACTAATCAATGTCTCTACTACGAGTAAAACTAAGTTGGACACCTCCTTTTTTACCTAGCCAACAACCTGTTTCCAGTGACAGCATGCTTCTGGTACTGCATAAGGTGATGCAAATTTAGTGGGATGTGGAGCTGCTTTTGTGGTGAGAAGATGAATGCAGCTCTCAAATGTGATCAGGAATGCTTGGTGCTTTAGCTATTTTATATTGTTTTGATTTATCTATTGTATATTTCTTTTGTGCTACCACATCATTCACTGCTTTGGGGACTTTTGAGCCAAAAAGTGGTATGTAAACAATCCATAACTCCACATCCTTTGGCACCAGGCCAAGACTCCTAGGCATTTTATTGTAAAATGTTTTCTCCTGCTGCTTGAAGAGTTTTGTTAGCTCCCTGTTGTAATGGTTATCTTACTGTTGCAGCTGGGGAAGGGGGATTTCAATAGCTCATAATTGGTATATAATCACTGTTATAAGGATGCTTCTATCTTCACATAAAGTCAGACCACTAGTCCATTTAGCTCAGTATTATCCACACAGATGTTTTGTTGCATAGAATGTTTGTATCTTACTTCTTTGCTGCAAGTCACCTTTAAAGCTTTGTAGTATCAGGAGAGGGAGAGGGAGAAGGAGAGGAGAGGAAAGACTAATAATAACTCTTTCCATTTAGATTTTCCATTCTGATGTAACTTTCCACCTTTATTCCTTTATAGGAATTACTCCAAAGTAGTGTCCTTGAAGAAAAATCATTACATCATTTTACAGTCACAGAATTCCTACCTGGAGACTATAATTTGCAGAAAAAGCAAGCAATGTGTAACAAAGGAATTAATAATCTTCCACTATGGAATTGTGCTCATTTATTGTGCACAATAGGAGCTTGGAACAGCAACCCAAAATTGGTTTTGTTAGTTTCAAATTAATTATTGAGAAGCAAGGACAGTATTGCTCTTTCTATAGCTATAGCTCATGAAACACCACAGCTATTAGTGTTTGCAAAAAAGCTTGAAGTTTGTCAGGTACTACAAAACAACTGCTTAAGATATGAACCTTGCACTAGAAGGGGTAGGGGTGAAAACAAAAGCTCAATGACATACAGGCACACCATGAGACATTAATGTATTGGGATTCATAATTGTAACCAGCTGATGTAAAAGGTCTGGCTGAGATTCAAATAGCTCAGGAGCCAACTTCTTCATTACATCTTCCAGTTGCTCAGCTGCATATCCTGGGGCTCCATACCATGTTTTAGGCTCCCCCCTGCAAACATAAAAAAGCAGATAAACTCCAATAATCAACTATTTGCAGGTTTGAGAATCATAATTATGTCCTATAAGTGGGGAGACAGGTTAGGTATGCAGAAATACAAATACCTAGATATTAATGTTGAAAGGAAACATTATAATTTAATCTGGTGACCTATGTATATCAGGTTGCACAAACATATCTACATGCTCCGTTCCCTATAAACTCACCAGTGCAGATAGTTGATGGAATAGCTCCAGTGATCCTCAATATGCCAGCAAAATGAGGAAAAGCACATCCCTACATATAGCCAAGGCAACTTCATTCCACATATATCTGCAGTGATGTGAGCAAGTACAGATTGTTCCATCACAGGCATATTATTCAAATTCCATCCACTATCAAGATACTCCTGAAAGCAAAGCAAATGGGAGAGTCCACAGGTTTAATATAAACCACGTTTAAAAAGCAGTTTTCTATTTGAGGAGGACATTTTTCTAATTTGATAACTCTAAAAAATGCCATAGAATATTGCATGGGTAGTTTACCACCCTAAGTCTAGCTATTGCTTTAACATTAGCTTTTTCAGTAAAATTAATTTATATTCCTATTAAGTTCTTATTTCAGTTGTTTCCTAATATATGTATTACAGATCACCTAGACTGCTTGGAAGTAGGATGTCTTAGCATTGCTGAGGCATAATTCTCAGCTGTAAAATAAAATAAAAATGGTTCCATACTGCAGTTAATACTGTGCTTCATTTCCATTAGCATCCAGGAATGCCCATCCATATGGTGAAGGGCCAAATGAAGATGGGTATATGTGGATGTCCACACACAACTGTAATTTTACAGAACTTATGAAGAGAAGGGGATGCAAGAAGGGTTCATCCAGGGGCAGGGAATTTGTGGTTCTCTGGACTCCAACTCCCATAATCCCAGGCCACTAGCCATACTGGCTGAAGCTGATGGGAATCCAATAATGTCAGGAGAGCCACAGGTTTTCCCACCCTGGATTATTCCTTCCTCCCACATTTCCTTGATGTGCTGAACATCAGAACAGTAAAATATCTCTCAATGCAGATGGCATGGATTTCCCCCTGCCTTTTCTAACTCACACGAAGCTGCAGAAATCAGAGAGCAACAAGAGATCCTGCTGCTTTCCATCACAGCCCAGTGCAAGAGAGAACAAGATCTTCCCTCCTCAGCCTTGAAAAGCAGCAGGACCTCTCACTGATTTCAACAAACAAACAAATAATATTATTATTTATACCCCACCCATCTGGCTGGGTTTTCCCAGCCACTCTGGGTGGGTCCCAACAGAATATTAAAAACATGATAAAACATTAAACATTAAAAACTTTTATAAAGTTAGCTTGGCAATTAAAGAAAAGGCAGAAAATGAATACCATCACCAATTTAAAGGTTAAAGAGAAAGAAGTGGGAAATCCAGAGGAAATTAGAAAATGTTTTCAGAAATTTTACAAGCAATTGTATAAAGAGGAGAAAATTAAAGAAGAAAGTATTGATCAATTCTTGGAAAAAAATGGCATGCGTGCAGTCCCAGAGGATAAAGTTAGTATGCTCAACCACCCTATTACAACGCAAGAGATAACAGATGCTATAAATAAATTGCAACTTGGAAAGGCCCCAGGACCGGACGGATTAACAGCAAAGTATTATAAGACTTTGAAGGACTGGTTAATTCAACCATTGAAAGAGGTTTGCAACAGAATGTTGGAGGGAGGTAGGGCACCAGACTCATGGAAAGAGGCGTATATCACATTGATTTTGAAACCAGATTCGGACAAAACTCAAATGAAGAACTATCGACCTATATCATTGTTGAATGTAGATTACAAAATTTTTGCTAATGTCATGGCCACGAGACTAAAGAGAGTGCTGAAAGAATATATTCACAAAGATCAAGCGGGATTCTTACCCGGAAGACATATAAAAAGTAACACAAGGAATATTGTGGATATATTAGAGAGATTAGAGAAAAAGATAAACACGGAAGCAGCATTGATGTTTATAGATGCGGAGAAGGCCTTTGACAACATATCTTGGACTTTTATGAAAAAGAATTTGGAAAAGATGAAAGTTGGAGATAGATTTATGAATGGCATTAATGCTATTTATAAAGAACAGAAAGCTAAAATTATTGTAAATAATGTGGTGTGCGAAGAAATCAGAATTGAAAAAGGTACGAGGCAAGGGTGCCCTATCTCCCCGCTACTATTCATCACGGTCCTGGAGGTACTCCTAAGTAGGATCAGAGCAGAGAAGCAAATAAAAGGAATTAGGGTAGGAGAGAAGGAATATAAATTGAGGGCCTTTGCGGATGATTTAGTATTATCCTTACAAGATCCTGAAACCAGTGTGCCTAAAGCTTTAGAGACAATTGAACTGTTTGGACAAGTAGCAGGATTCAAACTAAATAAAACAAAAACGAAGGTTCTGACAAAAAATATGACATCTATGCAGGTGCAAAAACTACAAGAAAAGACTGGATTAAGTTTTGTTAAAAAGGTAAAATATTTAGGAGTGAATTTGACGCCGAGAAATCTGAACTTGTTTAAGGACAATTATGAGAAATTGTGGAATGAGATTAAAAGAGACTTGGAGAGCTGGACAAGATTAAAATTGTCTTTGATGGGAAGGATAGCAGCCATAAAGATGAATGTCCTACCCAAGATGTTGTTCTTATTTCAAACACTTCCGATTATAGATAAGGTGGATTGCTTTAAAAAGTGGCAGAAAGATTTATCAAAATTTATTTGGCAGGGGAAAAAACCCAGAATTAAATACAAGATTCTAACGGATTCCAAAGAAAGAGGGGGATTCTCCCTGCCAGATTTAAGGATTTATTTTGAGGCTGCTGCATTTTGTTGGTTGAAAGACTGGATTAAGTTAGAGGATACAGACGTCTTGGATTTGGAAGGACAAGACAATGTATTCGGTTGGCATGCTTACCTTTGGTATGATAAAGTTAAAGCGCATAAAGCGTTCAAAAACCATATAATAAGAAACTCTCTGTATCAGGTTTGGATGCGGAATAAAGATTTATTGGAGAGAAAGACTCCGAGATGGCTGTCTCCAGTGGAAGCTAAAGCTTACAAAAGACCTAACATGTCTGCAAGGTGGCTGAAATATTCCGATATTTTGGAACAAGAAGGTCAGAACTTTAAGTTGAAAAGCTATGAGCAGTTGAAGGAAGGTGTTACTGACTGGTTACAGTACTATCAGATAAATGAGGTTTTTAAATTGGACAAAAAACAAGGTTTTCAAACTGAGAAATCTAAGTTGGAAACTGAACTAATTGAACCAAATACAAAGAATCTTTCTAGAATGTACAAACTGTTATTGGAGTGGCATACAAAAGATGAAATGGTTAAGTCAGTGATGATTGATTGGGCCAAAGATGTGGGTCATAATATAATGTTGGAAGATTGGGAAAAACTGTGGCGGGAAGGTACCAATTTTACTGCATGTAATGTATTGAGAGAGAATATAATGAAAATGATCTATAGATGGTATTTAACACCAGTTAAATTAGCTAAGATGTATCATAATGTGAGCAATCAATGTTGGAAATGCAAACAGATTGAAGGTACCTTCTATCATATGTGGTGGACATGCCCAAAGGTAAGGGACTTCTGGGAGACAATTTATAACGAGATTAAAAGAGTGTTAAAACACACCTTCTCTAAGAAACCAGAAGCCTTTCTGCTGGGCATGACCAATCATGAGATACCCAGTAAGGATAGAACTTTCTTTATGTATGCCACAACAGCAGCTAGAATCCTGATTGCAAAAAATTGGAAAACTGAAGAATTACCAACGGTTGAAGATTGGCAGATCAAGATGATTGAATATATGGATCTCGCAGAACTGACAGCGAAACTCCGTGACCAGAGGGAGGAAAAGGTGCAAGACGAATGGAAGAAATTCAAGGACTATTTAAAGAAACGTGAAAAGATAGAGATTTGATGGAATCAAAGGACAATCGAGGCGATAGCAATAATAGGTTAAGTTAAAATAGGAGTTTTAGGGTAGATGTAAGAATTAAGGTTTTTGTATTGTTAAAATAAGTTTAGAGATTTAGAGATTGATAATGAGGTAGATAAGTTTTTAAAGAAGATTTAAAGGGGTTATAAAGTTACTAAAGTATATTTGAAATGAACACTGAAGAGAGGGCTTGGGGAAGTCCATTAAGTAAGATTTGAATAAGTTTAGAGTATTTTGGAATTGGTTTTTATTTTTGTGTAATTAGATGTATTTTCTATGTTGTATTTTTTCTGTTTTGTAGTGGTTTGTAGTTATAAGTTGTAGGTTTTTAATGTTTATGTCTTTTTCTTTTTTCTTTTTGTCTTTTATGTCTTTAATCTGAAAATTTTAATAAATTCTTAATAAAAAATAATAATAAAAACTTTTATAAACAGGACTGCCTTCAGATGTCTTTTAAAAGTCAGATAGTTGTTTATTTCCTTGACATCTGATGGGAGGGCGTTCCACAGGGCAGGCTAACTCCAGTGCCATGTGAATCAGAGAAAGGAGGGGGATTTCACAGAGTCTTTGAATCATTTGCAAAAGGTATTTCACTGTTTTGCAAACCTCCCCAGGTTTGTGCCACACAAAGTCCTCTTCCTTCAAATTGGAGCCTAAGGGCAGGGGGTCGGGTGGAATTATGACAGTAGTTCTATTCCAGTGCAACAAGGAAGGGTGGGTGGGAAACCTGGGCTAGAAATGTAATGAAGGGAGGTATGGGACTGTAGCACAAAGGTGATGTACACCAACCAAGGCTACAATGGTCTTCTGATTCGCTCCCCTTGCAACAGTTGGAATTTATGTGCTCCAAAAAGGAATGAAAGACAAACAAGACAAAGCCAAAAGAACAGTAATTTGATGGCTGAGTAATCTGGATGATTTGTTTAAAAAATAGTATGTGAACAAAAGATTGTGATTCTAGACTAAATACCTAGTTTAAAAGCTTCCATGGTTGAAATAAGCACATAAATTCTGAGCAGCTAAGTAATTGGCTTCAAATTATTCCCATCTGGGATGATATTTTTGGCCTATTTTACCACATTGGAAAGGAAGTGCTTGATCTGGGGGAGTATATTGTGGTTCCAGCATCTCAT
Organism: Lacerta agilis; assembly: GCF_009819535.1. Taxonomy (NCBI): domain Eukaryota; kingdom Metazoa; phylum Chordata; class Lepidosauria; order Squamata; family Lacertidae; genus Lacerta; species Lacerta agilis. The sequence continues at coordinate 64,826,596 of NC_046317.1, read as the reverse complement.
TCACGTCTAAAGTGATAGCAAAGTGCTTTCCTCACTCCTGTTGGAGAATCAGCAAGATGGTCACTTTGGAACTGAAAAATACCATAACAATCACCTAATTCACAAGCAGAGAAACCACCAAAAGGCTGGGGCCAGTCAGAGTTGCTTATTTCTTACTCTGAATCCATGAAATTTTACGTATGTTTCTAAACAGCCTACATGCCAAATATTAGTTAATAATCAAATCTTACCTCTTCTTCTGGTTTTAATTTGATTTTCCCACCTCTCACAGGAAACCCACTGCCAAACTCCTTTGAAGCAATATCAGCACCATATTCCACTGTAACATCCTCTTCAATTGTGCTAACAAGACGCCAAAACTCTTTCTCAACCAATTCTGTAGGAACCATCTGAACAAGAGGCAGGTAAAAGTTACTCACTAACAAAAAAATAAAACAGCAGCATGTTATAAATATAAAGGACTGAAACGGAATTGTGAGGTGGTGAGGGTTAAGTGTTACTATCCCTAACACAGAATGCCATCCCCTATCAAAAAACAGGGGGGGATGTAGCAGGTATGCTGCAAATATAAGTAGGAGAGGCCACAATGAAACAAGACAAACAAAGAGAGCTGGAAAGGAACTACTGTAGTAGTGCACCTTAGTGGTGAAAACCATGAACACAAAGGAAAATACCACTTTCATACTTTCCCTGGAACAGTTGAAGTGCCAGATAGAAACCTGGGGGTCCTTGCATGAATAGTCATGCAAATGAGAAAGATGAGATGGGCCAGTGGATGATTCAGGTATCTCAGGTTAAAATATTTTAGGTTGGAGAAATCCTATTCCTAGGGTCATAGATTTAACAGTCTCTAACGGGAATCAATAAGAATTATATATGCATGCAAGTACCACTGGTCATTTCAACATTTTGCAGGGGTCAGTACTTGCTTTCTGTTACTACAAACACATGCAGTTATAGGGAGTCAGATAAGTACAAAAAAATATAATTATTTACATTGGTACTGTTAGAAGATATTGTACTCCACAACTCAGTGTTAAACCCTTTTAAGAAATGCATTAAATCAGAATAAATGCTAGAGGAAACATTAGAAAAGGTGACAAGCTAAGTTTGTCAGGTGGTAACTAATACCAAAGGACTTAGCTGATGGACGGTATGGAAGTGTCATGGCAAATAAATTAAGTACCAAGCAGGATATAAATCCTTTCTGGGGCCGTCAAGTTGTTACAGTAGCCACCTGTTCATTAAAATGCAAGTTACACTGAATTCCTTTAAAATGCCAGGATACCAATCGGAGAGGGAGGCAAGAATCTTTCAACACCTTAACTCCTTCCCCACACTGGTTCTGCCCAGAGTGTCAATTCTGAATCTTCAACTTTATCACGTAAAAAACCAAATGGGAAACAGCTGTCATTCTGTCTTATAAATAATCGCATTGCCACCCACTTTATAGGGATGAGATAGAAACCCTACTGTTTCCCACTCCAAATTCGTAACTAAATTCCCTATTTTTGTTTTCTAGATACCAACACAAGAGTTTCCCCCGAATGCAAATTTTAATAAACCCAATAATGAAACCCAAGTTAACAGACTCATTAGAAGTGTGAACATACATGCACTGGCATATTGAAATAATCTGACTTGAAGGCATCTGCCATTTCTCCAAATGTGCGAAGTGTGTAGTCTCGTGCTGCCTGTTCAAAACCAAATGCTTCTTGTGGTTTATTACACTCCTGTGTAATTAAAATACAGCACTGAATTAACAAAGAGAAAACATACCATACATAAAGCGAGCATTTTTTTAAACAAACAACAAAATGGGCTTCATCAAGATGGAGTAGCATGGATCCATTTTTACAGGTTGACAAAAGGTATTGCAGGTTACGCTACACGTTAAAACAAGGAGTAGAGAAATGTAGATGGTGCTCTTCAAAAGCCCCACCATCTTTTTCTCAAAATTAGTACAAACCATTGGGGTGAATGCTCATTGGCAGTTTGGGGGACACATGGCTGACAGTGGGAGCTTCCCATCAATCCTGGGTTCAATCACTCACATCTAATTACCTAACCAAAAAGTCCCTGTGAGCCATGTATTAAAAACTGACCATAACTGGATGGAGTGCAGCATGGTGGCAGTGTACATTTACCATAGTGGTAAAACAGATCACCTGAGTAAGGGAAGATGTCAAGCATGCACATGTTCCACATCCTCCTGACAATATAAGAGAGTGTGGCCTGGGTGTGTGTGGAGAGAATGAGGCTGGACCAGAACACAGAGCAACTGACTTTGAAAGTTAATGGCAGAAGGCCACTCTAACATCCCAGACCCATAAATTAACCTTGAAAGGGGAACTGCCTAAAAGGTAAGTGGGAAAGCTACTGATAAGAGGAGTGAAGTTAACTCCATAAATACAGGACAGTATTGGAAGGGGTTTTGGAACAAGATGCAGGCAGACACACGCTATACTTGATATGTGTGGGTGCCCTATGATGAGAAGAATCTTGAATTTTCTGCAGGAGGAACAAAGGAGTCACCAGAACCCTTCGTTGAATGATAAGAATGGTCTGGGGCCCTAAGAGTATGCTGAATCTAAACAAAACTCTTATACTGAATGAATAATTGCACCCTGGGGTTGGGGTAGGATGAAGGTATGGAGATGCAAACAGTGAGTTAGATCCAGTGGTGGAGCTTCATGCTCCGGCACCGGGGGCGGAGGGCGGAGCTGGAGCGCATCCTGGGGGCGTGCCGCCCAGTGTGGGCGGGGGGGGGCAGCCGCGACAGCACCCCACCAGGATCACGCTGCCGGGGGCGGTGTGCTCCCCCTGCACTCCTCTTCCTCTGCAAGTGGTTGTATCCAGAGTAGCCTTAAGTCAGTCCCATCAGAACAAGGATTTCTACTTGTGCAACAGAACTCCCCCCCCCCAAAAAAATATACCCTGCACAGCAGATCTGGGGAAGGCGCAGGGCACTTGTGCAGATAAAGTCCCTCTGGAAACCCTCATGTTGGTGGGACATATTAGTTGGATACCACCCAGTGACCTCCAAGGTAGAGTAGAAGTCAAAGAAAAACAGACTTTTGCTTAATGTATATTAGTCTGCTTGGGTGCTGAGCTTTTATATTTGTGAGACCTGGGGGGGGGAATATTTCACCCACATTTTCTTATTACCTGAGCTAGGCATTGGGGGCATCTCCAATCCCCCTTGGGAACATCATGAAGAGGTGGTATTAAGCAAAAGGTATGGTAACTGTCATCACAGCCATCACATAGGAGCAGACGATCCTCATCATTACCACTGCCGCACAAGAGACAAACATACAAATCCACCTGTAAAAAAAAAAATTGCCAACGTGAGGGATGGGGGATTGGTCCCATCATTACCTTGCTTACTTTTATGCATGGTTCTTGGTAAGACAACACTTGACAGATAGATATGATGTAAGCATGTCATGTATATGCAGAAACACATTTCATTTCTTTATTCTTTCAAACATCTCAAGCTAGAGTCACTGTGATCCAAACGCCCTTTGAGCTGGTGAGAAGATTCATGAACTGAATGTTTGAGAAGAAGTATAACCTACTAGAAGCACTCCACAGAAAGCTCCAAAACAGGGCCTTCTGGGGGAGCTGTTGTGTTGCCCAAGGACTTCACTGCTGTAACATGATTGTACTGGGCCCAATCCAAGCCCGATACCTGTGCCAACTCCAGACTGGTGCAACCTTCCATCCTGGGCAGCTTGAGTGGCAGGGATGCAGAAGCATCCTGCCACTTCATTAAACCCTACTGCTGCCAAGCCAGGTTTGGATTGCACCATTAATGGCCCAGTTGTTTGGAGTGAGTTATCTATGAACAGATGGATAAAAAAGAGTAAAGAAAATCTGGTGTGCTACCATCAAACACACCCTTATTTTCTAATAGTTATCCCACCCTTCCATCAAGGAGCACAATGGGATGCATGGGCCACCTCATTTTATCATCTCAGCTGTGGCTGCTATAAAGAAATATGCAGTCAGTCCGTCTCCTAGAAGAGAAAAAGGATCCAGTAACAGTTACAAAGCATCTCAGCTTTTCAGAAAAAGCAGCTTTCCCATTACATAGCAAGATGGAGCACGTGACATAGATATCAGATGGAATTTGCCATATGTCACTGGACAGCTGAATGCCAAAATTGAGATCTCATTCTAAATGAATGAGGTAATTGTAGAACCTCATTTGGATGAACTTTTTGCAAAAACCTGTTACAGTTAACACATATCTTTTCTATATTAGCCAAGAATCAAAGGTATTGAATCAGTGTATTTCACAATACAAAATACCAAGAAATTCTTTTTCTACTGACTACTAAGTTCAAACTACAAGCCAATAATTTTCTACAATCAGCATTAAAGGGGGTTGGGGAGAAGAGTACTCACTGCATTAAAGCTTTTCTTAGAACGTCCCTTTGGTTTTTCTCTTTCTGTTTCCCAGGTGGGTTGCTTTTTTTCAACCGTTTCCCGTTTCACAAGGCCTTGAGACTCTTTATCTGATTCAGCAAAATACATTTAGAAAATATTACTCAAAAGTGTTTGAGACAAAATAGAAATGCTTTTAAAAGAGTTTAAATGGGGCTGTCACCAACTTAAAGAATCCTTAAGTGATTAAATTGTGTGAATATTTATTAATTTATTAAACCTGTAAGTTAGGTAAAAACAAAGAGAAAGAGAAAGGGAATAGGTTCTTCTAAGATAGTGCCTACCACCTACTTACAATTTGTTAATTTTTTTTACAGAAGTTACATTTTAAAAACCAACAGTCTCAGTAATATATTTTCTCATGTTAAATGTCATCAAGTTCATAAAATTCAATGCTTTATTTTAAAATAAAGATTTTGCTTCAAAGCCACCACAATTTTGGCAAATACTAGATCCAAATGAATACTGGTCAAGCTATAACTTGGATTACTAAGTTTTACTACTATTTTATCCCCCCCCCCCGATACACTTACCACTGTCAGGCTCAAGCTTTGGAGGGGTGGTTCCCATTCTACGTCTCAAATTGTGAGTTTTGGTTTCTGTAGCTTCCTCCAAATCAGTTTTAATATTAGTAGCCTAGAGGGGAGGGGAATTAAGCTTAATCTTTATTTATCCTTCATTTTTGTTCAGTACAGAATTACCCGTCATGGGATTATAATATGCAACAGTAGACCTCTCCTGGAATAGTTATTTGGATGTGTTCAAATGTATAGCTTGCCCCATAACTTATTTATCACAACAGTAAGATTATGCAAAGGTGAAAAGGAAGGGGTGCTTCTGACTCCTTCCTCAACTGCTGGCATTTGATTTTCGATTATGGAAGCACAGTAACGACAATGCTGAGGAATGTTTGCCTGAAGTATCCAACACCTACAATTTAGTATTTTACTGATAAACTAGAAGAATGAAGAAGTCCCATTCATAGACATTTTGTTCCCTACAAAAAGCAGGTAGGAGTTTCATGTGCTGATATTGCTCCTGCACAGCTGTGGGTGGATGCCTAAGTCAAAGTCAAAGTCAATTAGAAAGCAAACAAAGAACTCAGGCCAACAATTACCATTCAATAATGAGAATAATTCCTATTCACAACTAAACAGTAAACATAACAAACGAGAAGTGTATGTGTGCGTCTTTTTATAAGAGTTCTCTTTAAGAATACGCACACATACCCTTCCAATTTCAAAGGCTCACAGAGAATACACGTTGACCTTTTCAAACTTGGCTGACGAAGGTTAAAGACACCGAAACAGGGCCATGTCCTGGCTTTGGATTATTGTGGACCCCACCTCGCTTTAAAAGACTTTTTATCAAACGCTGCATTGACTTTTTGCATCGAAAGACTCTCTAATGGAACTGGAACCTGAACTATTTGATTAAATATTATTGAACTGAGACATTACATTTGAAAATTTTCAGTTTGTGAAAACTATTTAAAGATAAAGTTTGTCCTCTTGACCGGACATATACTCTTGAAAATTGCATCGTGATATAAACTGTATGGTTGTATGTTTCTCGTTTGTTATGTTTACTGCTTAATTATAAATAGGGATTATTCTGATTATTGCATGGTAATTGTTGGCCTGAGTTCTTTGTTTGCTTTCTAATTGTATATATACTAACAAGAACTCCAATTTACTTTAAGTCAAAGTCAAGGCAATTCACACAATCCAGGCTAAAGCTGCATCCACTATTCAGAAAGTTTAGATTCAGCTGCTTTAAAACAGATGTGCTAGTATATTATTAAAATTACCAAAAAATAAACAAACAAACAAACAATTCAGACAATTGATAAGTCACCTTTGGTGGCTTTTCTCCAGAGAACTGTAAAGTTTCAAGGATGCTACACTTAGTCTAAGATACCCAAATGGAAGTTTTTCCTAAACTAGACTCTAGTAGGAATTCAAAAGAAAGTTATGTTGCTTAAGGCCTCTGGTTTTCAAGGGCAACTAAAATTGTGCATGACTCATGATTTCTGGATAGTCAGTACAGTGGTGCCCCGCTAGACGAAAATAATTCGTTCTGCGAATATTTTCGTCTAGCGTTTTTTTTGTCTAGCGAAGCACCAATGCAAACCGCAGTTTTTGCTAGACGAAAAAAAAAATTCACGTCTTGCGAGGCAGCCCCATAGACAAATTCGTCTTGCAGGGCAGCCTTCCACTAGACGAATGCCTTCGTCTAGCAAGTTTTTCATCTAGCGAGGCATTCGTCTAGCGGGGCACCACTGTATTTCTCAGACATATATTCTACAGAGCTGTTGTATAGATGACTACAAGAGATTCTAAACCCCAATGTTTATCAGAAATGTTATATGAATATAAACTGTATTATTTAAGATGTCAACAGCTTCAGACAATACGAGGAAATGCTAGTGAAATCTAGACCCTAGTTTCAAATCCTTGTTAAATGGGAACCCTAATTATCCAGTTACTGTTAATGCCAACACAAGACTTCACTGTGGTTAAGGCTGAAAGATTTGTTCCCACAAGGAAAGGCAGTGTGATCCTACAGCCCACTCATAATCTCTTAACCACATTAAAGAGTATGCCTGCATCAGTCCATAAATAAAACTGTATGCGCTCCTCAGAACCATAGGCAGAGATTATGTGGAAATATTGGAACTGCTTTTTAATTTCTGGCAAGGAAAATTACTTATAAAGTAATTCTGTGGCTTTGAATTATGGTCATTTTAGAAATCAATACACGAAAAGTCAATCCTACCTCTGCTCTCATGCGTTTTGCTCGACGAGCAGGTGGACAAGTTTCAGACAGCTGAACAGACTGTCTTTGAGGAATATCATGTGGTTTATATTCCTTGTCCTTTGTGCCACTGGTAATATCTGGCTTCTGAAGACACTAAAAAAACAAGCAAAAGTGATCTTTTCCTCTATTTCCTAACAAATATTTCACACATTTTTAAAAAAACCCAATGTAAAGTATTTTTAGTAGCTAAATAAAAACAACCATACATGATTATATTCACTACAGATGGATTGGAATGACCAATCTGTACTTTCTAAAATGATTTAATAATGGCAAATTTATTTGAAAATGAATCTGTTACAAGTTTTGTGTTCTATATGGCATTCCAACAGTAACTGCAGAAGTAAATCTGAATCCAACAATCTGGCAGTTTTGCAGTGGTGGAGACAAATGACAGCAGATAGAAGAAAAGTAGACTACGATCATTTACATCAAAGGTACTCTGCAAGGGACCAGCAATATAATTCTTGACAATTTCACCATTTCTGTGAATTGCTATTGATAATAACATTTGTGTTTTCTGGGCAGTGGGAAGAAAATACCAAATCTGCTATGAATATACTGAAGTATTACATGTTTTTGTCACCCTACATTCCTAGAGAGAAGGATAGTGTACATTTATTCACTACCATGCACATTTTATTGTCATAACAATGCTGTGAGATAAGGTTAGGAATAGAGTGGTGACTGGCCCAAGGTCTCCCAAGAAGTGTCATGAAAGAGCAAAGAATCTGAAATTTGGTCAGTCCTGGTACAACATACTAACTGCAGCCCCCCAACCACTGGCTCTCAGGTAGGTACAAATCATTAAATGTTTTGCTGAAGAAGCTAAGAACACAAGTAGTTATCAAGCATAAATGATTTACTGCCAAGAAAAAAAAGAGAATATTCATATTTATGTATTTATTTCATTAATTTTATATACCGCTTGATGTAGAAAATAAACTTTTTCTCCATGCCCACTTTTTTTTAAAAAAATTCTTGACTGCTATTCTAATGGAGGAAAGATTAAGCCAATGTACATGTACCTGTACCTTCCCCCAGCAGGATTAACAGCAGATTTGCAGCAGGGGGAGATTAAACAGAGAGTGTTGCTTCTTCCAGTATTAAAAAAAGAAAAGAATTGCACATCTGTTTTGACACCAAGGTGCCATTGTCATAAAAACCTAAACCTTTGTAGATTTTAAAGAGACACAGTGAGAAACAGTTCTCAACCTTTTGATCATTCCTCTTTTGCCAGCTGTGCACTGAAATATGTTTCCTAGCAAATCTGCAACTGAACTTACAAATCTAGAATTGAACTGAAGTGTTGCCTGATCAAAATGTGGCACATAGGTAAACACCACATGGTGGTAGCACAGGGATGCCCAGACAAGGGAAAAGCCAAAATGGCCTGGATGCATCCAAAAGTTCTCGCTCTGTCTGACCATGTACACCATGCCTTTTAAATAACCAGAATTTTAATCATTCACCAAACTACTTATATAAACCTCTGCATGCACAAAATGGCTTTTAACTTTTTCCCCACACAGCTTTCAATAATCTAAAAGTTACAGAAGCACTAATAACACAAAATTTCATAGCAGGTTGTCAATTCTCATCACAATGCTAATTGTTCTCCTGAGCAAGATTTAGACTTCAAACAAAAAGCTACGAAGATACAAATAATCGACAGGGAAGCACAATAATCATAGCATCCAACAACAGCGCTTGCTTGAAGGGTAGAAGCTTTACATATGAAAAAATAAAATCTTAAGTAAATAACTGCAAAGGTGTATACAACAACAAATACCACAATACTCCATATCACAAATATAGCTGCTTAAAAATGAATGCAGGGTATTAATAAGAGGCAACTAATTTTTTATACAGCATTTGCCTCCAGTTCTCCCTCTCTGTATTATACACTAACACACAATCACTGAATACAGGAAATACAGTCTGAGTTAGGTAATGAACACTCCACACTAAATTAAAATACAGTGAATAGGCCTGAGCCATTGGATCAAGGATAAACCAAGTTAATGTAACATGCTTTTATAGAAACATTATTGAAAAGCATATAATTGAAATCCTGTGCCCAAAACACAGATTCACACAATTTGTTGATGCACTTCACAGAATACAGAACTATTTTGCACAGGTGGATATAGAGGAAGCACCTAAAACAGCTTAGAAGAGAAACAGGAAAGGATCATCATTTTAAAAAATGTTGAACATACCTTTTCCAGAACTGCATCATCCACTAAACACATCAGTTTGGAACAAATGTCTGGCGCCTATTGCAAGAGAGAGCTTGGAGAGTTACAATTTAAAGAACTGTGACCCTGTGAAGTGGGGTCACAAGTAGCTATTTGAAAGTCATTTCCTTCTAAGTGGTCCTTTTCTGAAAAGCTGCAAATTTTCATTTCAGAAATATAAAGATACCTATACCAGGACTAGATCTTCAGTAAGTACATGGGCATCAAGACAGCCCTGTTTTAAGATGGAACCAAAAGATCCTCTTCTATAAGTTCCTATTACAATAACTATAAAAACCTGATTACACAAGGCCAAAGCAGCAGATCTTCATAAGATGCTACCATGACTATCTAGCCTTTGGAGCAAAACACAGACTGCAATGATTTACTGGCTTCTACTGGATAGACAATAGGAATGTACTAACAAAAATAATGACAGAAACACTAAAATCACTTTTCTGATACAAAAATCTAGTATTTTTACTTCAACGGTTTTGTCCTTGCATCATTAGCATTTTTATAAATTAATAACCAAAACATTTAGAACTTTGGGGAAAAAACATATAGATATACTTAATTGAGAAAATATGAGTTTTGTTTTTACAACCTACAATATACCATTATGGTTATTTAGTGGAAACAAAGGAATCTACTTTCTACGGGTTAATTAAACCCTTTTAGCTCATCAGCATCTATGTTTCAGTTGGCCTATTACAGCCACCCCAGAATGAGGTGGTTCTATGCATGATGTGCAAACACAGTCACTGTAAGTATGCTTATGACACAAAGACCATCAGGTTTAAAGGGCCTGTCATATTGCAGAATGGGATAAAATTAGTAGCAATAGCTTTCTGCATGATCCTTGAATATGAAGACATCCCTGTTACTACAGATACAGCTAGAGTTTGACAGCAATTTTGATTACTACCATACATCCATAGCCTTTACTGTGTAAACTAACTTAGTGAATAAGCACCACAGTGTCACATAGACCTACAGAGAGTTAGTAAATGTCTTAAAAGATGAATTCTAAAAAACAATACTATGGATATTTAGAATGACCTCTAATGTGCTATGAAAGAGCACAACTACTATGAAGAATGAACAAAGACAAATTCAAACTATGCTATGCTCAAGATGGGAGGTAATGCAAACAGAGCCTTTTAATTGTGATAAAGAAACCTTGCACTAAAATGTGCACTTTCTTTGCAACTTCAGACTTCAGTTTAAAAGCCTATCCACCCTTCTGAATTTATATCAAACCAAATAATCTCAAGTTCCAGGTAGGTAGCCGTGTTGGTCTGCCATAGTCAAAACAAAACAAAATAAAAAATTCCTTCCAGTAGCACCTTAGAGACCAACTAAGTTTGTTCTTGGTATGAGCTTTCGTGTGCATGTGTTTCAAATAATCTCAACTTATTTTTCTTTTTTTTAAGGAGAAAGAAAATAAGATCAGTGTAAAAGAAAAGAACGAAGGGTATAGAGGAGTCTGTACAGACAGGGATACAACTTATCTCCAATTCCAAAGTAAAAATACCTTTTAGCACACCAAACTAGTTTTAAAGCTAAAGTTACATATATAATTTGGATCTCTCCTTTTGCTCAAAATACTTTTTTCAATTATTTAGAAACTGCCAGAAGTGATCTGTAAATCTTTAAAACTCTTGTATTTGTGGGTAAGGGGGGGGAACCCTTTATGATTTTCATCTGACAATAGAGACACACACAGAGAGAGGTGATTGGGAAATCAGCCTGGGTCATGAAGTTCTTCCCATTCTGTTCACTTATTTATCTGATGAATTTCTACCCTGCGTTTTAGGGCTTGCAATAAACAATTTTAGAACAGAACTGACATACAGCATAACAAAAATAGCATTAGATAAAGTTGATGGGAAAGGGGGGGGAGAATCAAAATCTAGACAGAATAAATATTTAGGATCTAATTAAAGAGTTCTAGGGAGAAGGAATTCTACAAGGGTAGGGACATCACTATATAGGCCATGTCCCTGGGACCTGGCTGCCTGAATAATGGGGCTGAGATAGGACTTTAGAAATCAGTACCAGCACTTACTGGTAGTCCAGAAACAAAAAGGTAAACCAACGCAGCCAATACAAAATTAGTATTATATAACCAAACTGCCTAATCCTAACAAGCATCCTGGCATCTGTTTCCAGACTCTTCAGAAACAACTCTACATACAGAAAATTACAGTACAGTGGTACCTCGGGTTAAGAACTTAATTCGTTCCGGAGGTCTGTTCTTAACCTGAAACCGTTCTTAACCTGAAGCACCACTTTAGCTAATGGGGCCTCCTGCTGCTGCCACATGATTTCTGTTCTCATCCTGAAGCAAAATTCTTAACCCAATGTACTATTTCTGGGTTAGCGGAGTCTGTAACCTGAAGCGTCTGTAACCTGAAGCGTCTGTAACCCGAGGTACCACTGTAGTCTAGTCTGGATATACGCAGTGCATGTGTAATGAGTTCTTGGCCATAGCATCTGCTTTGCAAGCAGAAAGTCCCAGGTTAAATCCCCAGAATCTCCACATGGGGCTGGGATTGTCCTGTCAGAACCCCTGGAGAGCTACTGCCAGCTGCTGTAGTTAAATGGCCCAATGACCTAAGTATAGGACAGCTTCCTATGTTCCTATAGATGGTCTAAACTGGTCTTTGATCAGATGAAGCCTATCCTTCCTACATACATTTCTACTCTTTCAGTAAAGCAGTGTCATGTCTTTTCAGACATACCAGCTTTCTATATACCAACTGCACAACTACCTCAGAAACTGCAGATAAACTTTAACCACTTTGGGGTCAAATAAAGTAAGAAACTTACTCCCTTTCAGTGGAAGCTAGGGAAGGAACCCAAGCAGGCTAGAATTGCACAAATGTAAGCTCAGAAGATTAGCACATTGAAAATGTGTATTGTAAAAAAGTGCTGCATAGAGCTCTCAAAGCAAAGTACAGCTTTAGATGTGGTTCAAAAGCTAACTAATTACCTTGTTTCTAACTTTGAGGAAGCAGCAAAGCAATCCAAACCACTTCCTTTCTACTAGGCAAGAATAGCCATCGAAAGTATCAACTTCTTGATCAAGCAAGAAGATAAAAACCCTAAAAACAGCAGCTAATAGACAACTATGTCTTTGTGTTCAGTGAAACCTTTAAAAATTATATTAAACTTTCCATGATTCTGCTGTAGTAAGTCTTTTTTTAGAACTCTAAGAGCATTCACCCAAAAAGAAAATTGAAAGCTATGTTGAAACATTGGAGAACTCCTTCCCACAATGGAAAAACAGTCAATTTGTAAAGAAGTTCACAATCTAGGCAAAGTAGTCAATACTCACCAGCAGACTAGCTCCAGTCTGAAATAAGTTGTAAGGGTAAAGAATGCGCTCATAATGAGCACGAATATGTGAGCCCACAGCTTTGCCAGGAGCAAACCCCATCTTGGTAGCTATTTTAGTCCATTTTCTGTCCTTACACACCAAGTCAAATCCACCTTCTTCTGCAACTAGCTGCAAATGAAAAGGATTGCACATCAAGATTTACAAATTCACAGGGTCATTTCCAACAAATATAACTCAGAAAAGGAAACTGCTTAACTCCAGTGAGCAGGTGCTATCTTATAAATAAATTTCAGATCCAGAGGAAGTTATTACTTTAAACACAATTATTTAGTGTGTCAGACAAAAACAAAGCTTTACGTAATTAATACAACTACTTAATCCCCGTTTGTCTAGATGCTACATTCTAAAATATTTATCAACTCAAGGGCCTTCAGGACCAAACAAATCTACTTTTACTTGCTTACTACTGAAAATTAGCATAACTTCAGCCAAAAGACATGTGAAACTTACCCTATTAAGCTGAAATAAATCCAAGATCTTTCTTTCTACATGTGGAATTTTCAGTGTGCATCCCTGAAGTTCCCAAAACTTTGCAATCTGGTCCAGAAAATTCAGTTTTACGCGGGTCTGAGCCTGTTCAGAGTGTGTATTTATTATACAGTTTAGTTATTATTTTCAAGTACCAATTTTAATATTCTCCAATCTATTATGCATAATGAACAAAGAAAGTGAAAATAAAAGTGATTACTGTCTCTTTAGGTTAAGAAACACTCATTATCCTGTGATGCAAGCAGCAGTATGGAGGAAGAATCTGCTATGATTTTAAGCAACCATGTACACCATCCGAATGTGAGTTCTTCTCGGTGCATGTAAAAACTACATCAGGTGGGACTTGAGCTCTACCTACCTGTAGCAAGCAGAATTTGCTGTTTTAAAATTCTGAATGTTCTAGAGCTCTAGTCCTTTCATGAAGCTAGGTCTTTGGAGAGCTAGGAGCATCATGTGGATTCCCATAGATGGGTGGAATCTATGGTGAGTGTGAGGAAATTTGAGCTAAGCACAACAAAGGAAATGTTTGACATATGGATGAGAGCCTTGAGTCTTGCTCAGATTCTCTGACAGCACAGCTGAAAGGACTGATGACCGGAGCTTTAAGATATAAGGTTTGAAGCCCATGCTCAAACCAGCTTGAAGTAATAACAATTGTGAGATTCCAACTTGTGTGTGTGTGTGTGTGTGTGTGTGCAAGAGCCGTTCTTATTACACCATTTAGAGAACACTTTCCAAGTGCTTTGATATATCCAAGGAAGGAGGATGCCGGAGGTCAACATGGTATCAACTACTGGGAGAAAGGCCCAACTTGAGATACTTCCACTCAGTATTCAAACATGCAGGTTCTGCCATGCTGGAACTGCATAATGAAGCTCTCCCTAAGTCAAGAGGTTGCCATGCAAAAGAAGAGTCCATGGGAATGCCGTTCCCATCTCGGAAAACCATGGCCTTTAATGGGGCCACAAGGTGAATTGTACCCACTCTTTTCTCACCTTCTTCAAGACTTGGGAGAGGGTTTAGGAATGGGGGGAAGGCATAAAGCATTCCTGGAGGCCATGGTGAGGACAGAACGATTGACTAAGGAGGTGAAGATGTCCACCTGGACTGTCCCAAAAGTGGGACACAATTTTTCTAAACACCTCAAGATGAAGCATTCATTCTCCACAAAGAAGGTGCTCCTTGCTCAGCCAGCTAGCTTGAGCATTTTCAATCCTTTTGAAGTGCTTGACAGAAATGGAGTCCACATGTTCTTCCACCCATAGGAGGTGCAATGTGGAGAAATGGATCTAGTGCCACTCTGTCTGTATGACTGTTGGTCTGTGACATTGCTGGTTAAGATTAGGATCACCCCCAAATGTCCCTTGGTTGCAAAGTGCTGGACTATGAAGCGGGCTGCCCTTCATTCCAGGTTGATGAGGAGAGTGTCCTCTGAGGACCAGGTGCCTTGGAGCATCAAACTGCTGAAGAGAGGCCCTCAGTCTATCTGAGATGATGACTGTCCAGGGGGGTTGTCTGAGAGGGATTCCCTGGTGAAAGGAGGATTTCTGAAGCCACCACTGAAAAGAGTGACACACCAATCTTGGCAGGGAAATGAGGATATGTCACTTGGCAGCTATGGAACTTCGATGAGAGAGCAGCAGCCACTGAAGAGGTCAAGAATGTAGTATTGCCATGAGACCCAGAATTTGCACCATGAGGTCCACTCATGATTTTGACAGAACTGAGTGCACTGCTGCTTTGACCTTGCCTATCCTCTCTGGAGACAAGGACATTGTTCCCACAACAGAGTCCATCAGGGCCCCCAGATGAAGAACGTGCTATGATGGAAGGCTTGAACCATGCAATCAGAAGAGGTCAAAAAACTGCTTCCACAGTGGTGAGACAGAATTTTAGACTGGGTCCATGAGAGAATTATGGTGGTGCTGCTGCAGGAGATTCCAATGGACTGCAAAAAGATCAAACTTGTCCATCCTTAAAGAAATCAGCCCTGAGTGCTCACTGGAAGGACAGATCCTGAAGCTGAGGCTCCAGTACTTTGGCCACCTCATGAGAAGAGAAGACTCCCTAGAAAAGACCCTGATGTTGGGAAAGATGGAGGGCACAAGGAGAAGGGGACGACCGAGGATGAGATGGTTGGACAGTGTTCTCGAAACGACTAGCATGAGTTTGGCCAAACTGCGGGAGGCAGTAAAAGATAGGCGTGCCTGGCGTGTTCTGTTCCATGGGGTCACGAAGAGTCGGACACGACTGAACAACTGAACAACAACAACATGAGAGAAATAATGTTCCAGAGCATTCAGAATTTTAAAACGGTGAATTCTGCTTGCTACCACTAGGTGGCATTTAAGTCCCACCTGATGTCTTGCATGCACAGGAAAAGACTTCTGAACAAATGCAAATACAGTGGTACCTCTGGTTACGTACTTAATTCGTTCCGGACGTCTGTTCTTAACCTGAAACTGTTCTTAACCTGAAGCACCACTTTAGCTAATGGGACCTCCCGCTGCCGCTGCGCCACCAGAGCACAATTTCTGTTCTTATCCTGAAGCAAAGTTCTTAACCTAAAGCATTATTTCTGGGTTAGCAGAGTATGTAACCTGAAGCGTATGTAACCCGAGGTACCACTGTACTGTATAGCATTTTAATACATACTACAGATATATATTTATTTAAATTACTCCTGCTTCTTTAAAATGACAAAATAATAATAATCTGATATTTTTGGTAGAATGGAATGTTAAAAGTAGTCAAAAGTATCTTGCAGAATGAGCAGAACAAGCTTAATGACTGTTCAAAACAAAATAGCTGTCAACACACCACCAAAGAGAGGTTTGGGTGTGTTATGCTGAAAATGCATCAACTGGCACTTCTGAAGCACCTCCACATCTTAACTACTGGAAAGGGGTAGGCAGGACTCAATGTCACAGAAAACATGTAACAGCCAAGATATTCAGAGGAAAAGTGGTAGAAATACAATCTAAGATTGACTTCTCCTGAAGTCCTTTCCAGATGAACCAATAGTGTGGTTTTTCCGGGCTTATGAAGGTACCCCTTTCTCCACATTTCTTGAACATTTGAAACTTTCCACTTTTCTGTATCTTATTTCCCATCTCACCCCAATGCAGATACTATTTTAGGATATCCTCATGTTCATTACACTTAGATGAGGAGGCCCTCTTGGTTGCACTACACTTTAGAGATGTGAATTTGGCAGTAACCAGGAAGAGGGCCTTGTCTGTAGCAGCACCTTCCCTATGGAACTATTTACATCTTCTGCTAAGGCAGACCGACACTAGTGTGTTTCAGCACTCATAAAAACCATACCAATGCCCCCAGGCTTTTGCTGGTGTTTGATTCCACTATAGGGTATCAAATTTTAATTTTCCTTGGATCACTTTTGTATTTTTTAATATTTTGTGAATGGATCTTTACTGATTTTAACTGTTCTTAATTGTTTAATCTGTTTATACCTTTGTATACCATGAGATGCCAAATGTAAGAAAGCGTAGAAATACTTAATATATCCCCAGGAAGCTGAACATTAGGCAGAAAAATATGGTGTATACTGGCTCCGAAAAGACATCTTTAAAAGGTCAAAATGTTTGAGAAGCCAGCCAGAGTGCTAGCAGCTGAGGCTCTCAAACTAGAATTTATGTCTTTGTCAGGTCCTCAAACTGTTGAGGGAGAGGTAGCATTCTAGAACTTCTCTATGCAGCCTTACAGATCACAACAGAATGGTGGCTAATCACCACACCTGTTTCCTCTTTTGTCTGAAAAGGTGATCTGCTATTTTAATTAAAAATACAGCATTTTTCTCAACAGTTTTAGGCACCCAATCCATCAGGGGCCACTAGAAAGTATTTACGATTAGTTAATTCATTACCTCCAACTCATTCAGCCTTTGGATCCGTGGAGTAAAGTGAAGTTTATCAACATCACATGCAAATGGAGGTTGCCAATCCTAGGAAAGGGGGGGAAATAATTCAGTACAGAGAAGAGAATTGTATGACAGACCAAAACTGATATACAATTTAAAAGATATTGTTCACTTTATTTTCAGATGTAGAAAAATCTAATGGAAAAATAATGTTCACAGTTACTTCTTACTAACCTTCATCCAGGTTTGCGGGGTAAGACACTTACTGCAGGCACATTTCACA
This sequence comes from Lacerta agilis, assembly GCF_009819535.1. Classification (NCBI taxonomy): domain Eukaryota; kingdom Metazoa; phylum Chordata; class Lepidosauria; order Squamata; family Lacertidae; genus Lacerta; species Lacerta agilis. The sequence goes on along the minus strand of NC_046317.1, from coordinate 64,809,026 downwards.
TTGTGCAATTTACTCACACACATAACCACACACAATCTGTCAGCTGTACAGCATTCCCAAGTTTGAGCCAGTTACCACTTATGGATTTAGTAGTGTAAACAAAGGGGAGGGGGGTGGGAAGGGAAAAAGGAAAAAAAACTGTATGGGAAATTCATTACTTGACGGAGATTATACAATGTATGTAAAAATTCTCGTACAATAAATAATAATAGGGGGGAAAGTAGTGTAAACAAAAACCACCTACAGCATAAAATGGCCCAGAAAAGCATTCAATTTTGCCACTGGGGTATGTTTATTACTCCAGCCAATTTAGAGGATTGGGGTAGTAAAACACTTCACTGTTTTTTCATAGACAAATGGTCATGGAAAGGTCAAGCAAATGTCAGTCGGTTGGCACAAACTATGTAACGCTGTTTGGGGGACCAAATAAGGTTCCAATCCCAAATTTGCTAGAGTGGGGACCAAAGGAGGTGCTGATCAGAAAGCAGAAAGGAGGGCTATGTAATCTCTCCAGTGCCTACAAATTTCTCCTACAAATGCCACCCACAATGTAATTTTTCTCCCCCACCCCCACCCCAAGTCCTAAAATAAAAAATCAGACAGAGACAGTAAGTGCCCAGACAGTACCTACAGGAGAGAACTGACAAGTGGAAGGGGGTAAGAACATCCCACCCCATACGCAACAACCCACTAGTTTTCTTCTGCACATATCCCCCAGCCCACGTTACCTTAGAAGGAGAAATACTGGAAAACTAGTTTTTCTCCCATAATATCATGTTTGGCCCACTTCACACATGACTTTTTGTTCTATACTGTATAAAGATGGCTTTCAAATGGGCTGGTTCACACATCACATTAAGGCATAGTTGAAAGTTAACTATGGTTTAATATGAATGCTCATCATGCTATCACATGCAGCTAAGTATTTCTCATTCCACCTTCTCAGCTCCTGCCAGAGTCTGGCTTGTGATTACCGTATTTTTCTATGGATAAGACTAGGTTTTCCCCCTAAAAAATGTCAAAAATTAGGGGGCGTCTTATACATGGATACATCTCCCCCCATTTTCTTAAATCTAAATCCCCCAAAATAGGGAGCGTCTTATGCATGGGGGGTGGGCGTCTTATAGATGGGAAAATACGGTACATCCAAACAAGGATTCCTAGTTCTTTCAAAAGCACAAGCCAACGTTGCTTGTTTCCTAATGGCACATCAGGAGCATTCACTACGGTGCATTCATTTTAAAACATTTTTTTGAAGTGTGGTTTAATGTGACTTGTGAAGCAGACGTATGGAAAGTGGTTCTGATACAAGCCCAGTCTGGTAACTCTCTTTGTTTCCTGTTAAGTCTATGTTCTGAAATCTCCTCATAAAGTTCTCCAATTCTGTAGACTGCAAGTGCTATTTTTCTCTGCTACGTAACCTTTTCACACAAGTTACCACACTGAAAATTTAGCAAACTTATCATCCCTTTTCCTGACTTGGATTTTAAAATATTGCTAACTCTTCCAATACTGATTTATGTTAATTTCTCCACATTTGTTCTCCCTTTTCTCTTCACTTATGCAAAGTAGCTGTCACCCCCCACAAGTAGTTTGGAATGAGTTATAAATCAGCTACAACAATATTGTGTGTATAATTTTTAGCTCATCACAAAGCCATGAAATTAATTTTAAAAATTGCTTAATATAGAAAGATTAATGATAAACTATTTGTTGTTTTCCTTCACAGAACTGAGTCTTGCTGTATGAACATCAGACAGAGAGGGACTGTGGTACAGTGATGAAATTATTTTTCTAATATGTTCCCTCAAGATAAGAAAACATGAAAAGACATGGTCCACAGTATAAAATAGTGATGTGCCAACTTAAAGATAATAATAATAAGGGTAATTACTGGTAGGAATATCTAAAAGATACATTTGATGGCATGCTCTAGAATTGTTTTAGCAGCATTGAAAAGGGTCAATGAAGTCTTGAAGACTTCATTACCTGCATAAATCCAGCATTTCAAACACTAAATTTGCCATTTTTAAAAATTGCCCCACACAGATAACCCAAAAAAGCTTGATCGTACAAAAAGTACTTCATATTCAAGTGCCATCTTACAAGTACTACCCAATTAGTGCTTCATACTGAACTCTCCATCCCGGGTTGTTTTAAGGTGTGTAGGTACATCAAGCTTCTTAGTTTGTGCAGTACATCAACCCCAGGCTGCGTTCACTGCCTTAGGAACATTCACTTGTCTCTGTCTGGTTCATAACATATTAGGCATGCCTTAGCATGCCACAGTTCATACCAATAACCAGATTGGTTTCTACATGTTTCAACAGGGATGTGATAATAATGCACAGGTTTTGCACCAGAAATCACTTTGATCTATGTATGCCCTTTTAGCAAGACTTGTGTATTACCAATTGAAGTTTCTCTTGGGAATGAAATTGCAGTATCAAATTACATTAATATAAATCAGACATGTAAGGTATAGTCTCTGTAAAATTCACTTCTAGGTCTCTTGAGAAAGAGGGCAGGACTGATGTTCAATAAGGCATCACTGATCAAGCCCTAGACCAAACTCCTAAAAGTTTTTTTTTTTTATAGTTAGACCAAGATTGGGGATATAACCTGAAGGTAGCAATTGGTTGTGATTTCTTCAGGTAGGATGTTGGGTTTATGAGGACTTTCCAAGGGCAAGAGAGCAATTGGGAAAAACCTTCACCAAGAACTGCAGATTTTCACAACCAGTCAACCAAATTGAGACTACTAAGAAGCAAGTTCAGAGAAGTGGCAGTTAGCAAATGAATCGTAATTCAACTGGTGATCCTTTACTAACAATGGCTTGAAAAGTTCCAGTTACAGGTGGGTAGCCGTGTTGGTCTGCCATAGTCAAAACAAAATCGAAAATTCTTTCTAGTAGCACCTTAGAGACCAACTGAGTTTGTTCCTGGTATGAGCTTTCGTGTGCATGCACACTTCTTCAGATACACTGAAACAGAAGTCACCAGATCCTTAAATATAGTGGGGGAGTGGGGAGGGGTATTACTCAGAAGGGTGGTGGGAATGGGTGATAGGCTGATAAGTCTTGCAGGGAAAGGCAAGGGGTGAGATGGCCAAGACTAATTGCAGCTAGAGTCGTCAACAGGTTTTCCACACTTATCAGCCTATCACCCATTCCCACCACCCTTCTGAGTAATACCCCTCCCCACTCCCCCACTATATTTAAGGATCTGGTGACTTCTGTTTCAGTGTATCTGAAGAAGTGTGCATGCACACGAAAGCTCATACCAGGAACAAACTCAGTTGGTCTCTAAGGTGCTACTAGAAAGAATTTTCGATTTTGTTTTGACAATGGCTTGAAAAGAAAACTTAAAAAGAACCATGTTACAAATTTTCTTAGAGAAACAGGAGCTATCATTTGAAAAATTGCATGGCCCCAATTTTAAGCCATGCAATGTAGAGTTGGTTCCCACATCCCTTTGCTGGACCTCCAAAAAATAAGAGTGTACTTTTGAGACTAATAGCATGCACAAAGAAAGTGTTGAAAACTATTCCAGAATTACAAGTTTTTCATCTGATTGTGCCATGCCAACAGTAGAATATGAAAACTAAGATACAGATTAGATTTAAGGTAATGTCCATCATCAGCAGGTAGGTCCCCACTTCAGATTTTCCAAAAGTTCATATTTTGAAAGGCATATATTTTGAAATTAACATTTATACCACCTGAATGTATAGTCTCAGTTCAAAGTACCAGTGTGCCCAGCTTTGGCAAGTTTAGGTCTGGTAAAGGTGTTTTTCTTGGTAAATATCATGTTCTTTTGACAGCAAAAATCTAATATGCATGACCTCCTCACTCCATTCCAGGAGAAGCACCTGTTGAATTCCTTTTTGCTGTCAAAGGTACAATGTCTATGCCAGGCAAATACAGTCAAGAGGTCACAAGCTTGATTGAAAGCTATCGTCTTATGGCATGTGGTGTTGAGAGTGATTCTGCTATCAGTTAGATAAAAGTTGTTCACATCAAAGCATCACTTGATAATAAATAAAATTGGAAGCAAGATGCATATTCTTGTCCACAAATGTTCAGAGTAAGGGCTTGATCAGGGGTAATAAAAAACCATAGTGTGTTGTTACATGAACAAGCTCAAACAAATCTTATGTATGTGTACTTCCTTTCCCCTTCATACAAAAAAAGATGTAAAGCTTCTATTCCTGGTTAGAAACAAATTGTGGTTTGTTGGTTTACAAACTTGGCAAATGGTGGTTTGTTAACCTGGGTCTGATTCCATGGGTTGTGCCAGCTCATTCAAGTAACAACAACCTACTTCAGTGCCACCATCAAGAAGGCAGTGTCAAATGCTGAAATGTGCACATTTAAGCCATTTTAACTCTCTTTTTTCTATGAGATGAACATTATTTGAATACAAACATTCCAGTTTGATGAGTTCTGGTTGGGCTATTAGGAAAAAGAATTCTTAGTCCAGAAAATAGGTTTTCAATTACATTATCAACATTGCCTTTGTAATCCTGGTGCAGTTGGAAAGAAACATTTGGAGATCTGTAAGTTATTTTAGCTGCCTGCTAGACATCAACACAATTACTGCTGGGAACAAGCTTTAATTTTCAGAACATCGCTTGTTACAGCACCTTTTCCAGGGAAGGCCTGGGAGAGTCATCTGCCTTCTGGATAGAGCTCCAGAGAAACAATAATCCATCCCACTTAACTTTACAGCATCTCTACAACAAGTAGGCATTTAGCAGATGGTGTCCACAAAAATCACTATCCTTTGGGTGGCATTTTGGACTGGTAATTTATGGTGTGGTGTGGGCATTTCTTTTCTTTTTAAAAAATACAAGGTTACCACCCCATTTTTTCTTTTTTGGCTTCCTTTATGCACCCCCCCCCGGTGTGTACAGGATTTTAAGTGTAGATTTAATTCAGCACACAAATTGCATTAATTTCAGTGAGACTCAAGCATCCTTAACAATCACCCTGATCAGAGTTAGGAGCATCTAAACCCTTTGAAATCCATGGTCTTAAGCATGCCTAAGCATACAATCAGGCTGTGTGCTGGACTGCAGCCTATAATATTAAGTATTCTGAAACCAGTGCAAAAAAATCTTCAGTTTAAAAGCAGATGGAACCTACGGTCCAGAGTTTAATTTCACATCAAATACACCAATATGAGGTGTTGAGTAGCATTATTTGGCGATATTAAATTCCACAGGCATTTTGTCTTCTACATCATTATTTGTGTGCTTCATTATTCAACAGCTTCATTTGAAAACATACAATTCTCACAAATGTCCCTCTTTTTAAAATATCTGTCTGCTCATATAACCAACCAAAGTTGGAGTAACAAGTTTAAAAGAAACACACTCACAGAACATGGTGGTAGAGTGTACCTCATTCAAAATGGCAGCAGACTGCATCTTGAGTCAGAACAAAGCATTAGTGTTATGGGTTGGAGGGATTATTACATACATACAATTCTCATTGCTCCTCCCCCCCCCTTTTTAAAAAGCTCTTCAGCAAGGCAACAGAAACAAAAGGGATGTCATTTTGTCTCTGTAGAGCTGGAAGCAAGAAATCAGGCAAATAAACAATTATTTGCTACCAAGCGCTGCCAAAATTAAGTGACAAAAAAACAACAACAGGCAAACACCCAGCAAGGAATCCTTTGGAACAGAGATCGCCAACTTGTGTCCTTGAGGGTCATATTATAGTCTAGATACTAATCCATGGGCCATCAATATTTTGTGCGCTCTGACCCATTCAGGGATGAGCAGGCCCTTTTATACATATGGTGTCACCTACCAGCAAGGATCTCAAATGTATGGGACACAATGCATTCGTATGATAAAAGGCCTGGGGTGGAAGGAGAGAAATGTGCTTCCTAAAAAATCACCTCAAAGGGCACCTAAGCCTGAAGTAATTTCTATGAAATGCATGTCTCATGACTTATTTTCCTAAAAAGTACATCTTGATTGGTAGGACCACTGGGACCAAACAATCAAGCCAGGCCATTTCAGCATTAACAACATACATAACACACACACTTTACCTCCACCCTATTCAAAGGCACTAAAACCACAACCAACCACCAACAATAATTTTTCAAACACAGGGATTTAAAATGGATGTCATGTATGATACACAATCTTAGGTGCAGTTTTTATCTTGTTCAGCCACAGACTTTTTAATGCATACACATGTACAATTAAAACATAAAAATGAAACTGAAGAGAAACTCTAAAAAACCATATATTAAATGGAGTTACTTTTAAATCAAAAGGCTGCCCTACTTAAGTGTGTATGTGAGTGTTACCCACCAATCACTCTTTCCACACAAACCTTACTGAAATAAATGGAATTTAGCAGGAACAAAGGTTGAAAAGATTTCACCCAGTAGAATAAGAAAAGTTCCTACAAGCTACTTTCTTCAGTCAAGGGTCAATCTTCAGTTATGTTTTCCAGTTAGGACTGAAAGTCATAATGAAATGTATCTGGATACAGAGAATGGATAAAATTCAAGTTTCATTGCAGAACTCAAGTTCATCAAAATGTCTCATTTATACTCAGCTCCAAATTAACATTTCAAGTATTTTAACTAGAATGTAAGTTGTTTGAATCCACATTTACCAATACATGTCCCTAAATGAAGATTGCTTTCTTTTTAGTAAAAGTAGTGTATACCCCTTGTAACAAACAAATCTTTGTTTCTTCAAATCCTTCCTCAATCAGTTTACCTTTTTTTAAAAGGAAGTGCAAATAACTGGGGTAATAAAGCTGAAGCAAATTATACTGAGAAACAATTTTTAAAAAACTGAATTGAGTTAGTTACTCAAAATCACCCCTTCTATAGCCCTCTGTAGTGTCTGTTTATATTGGTAATGATGAAGACTTATCACTCTTCCCACTATGTATCGCACTCTAAAATGGTGGCCATGTCTGCCTAGGATTCTGAAAGAAAATATCTCTGCAAACTCAATGGCTTCTATTTATGTATTTCCAACTTTAAAATATGGGTGCCAGTATTAAAATTAACCCAGATGGAACTAAAGTGGCCACAGAAAAGCTTTTTGTGGGTACAGAAAACATGGAAATAAGAAAATCCAGTCCTAGCTCAACCACAATGCCAACATGGAGGGCAACACCCAAGCAGCTGTCTCAGGTTTTTAACACAGTGACTGCTATAAAGTATTTCTATTGATATTAGTAGCCCAGTCCCCAATAATCTAACAATGCTTAAACTTTGTTAGACAAACCATGTGGAAGAAACACTTATTTACCTTCAAAATACCCTACTATAGAAAAAGGTAAACGGTGACAATGGCTGCCTCTTTCTAGCCATAAAAAAATCAACTACTTCTGCTGCATTAAGCCTTTAGTAAGTAAGTAAAGTGTTCTTTCTTCACTGTAGTTGCCTGTAATGTAAAACTTGTCCCCTCAATTTAAAAGTGGGCTTGCAAGGCAGGTTTTGAGCCTTAATAAAGTTTCTTCCACCTCCCCCTTCCTCACTCATTTAAAAAGCTGCACTCATTACTTAACTAGCTCCTAATATGATCCTGTGCAGAGAAACAAAAGCCTCAACTGGTCTTGAGAGGCTTTTGCCACTGGAGCTACCCTAGAACGAGTCATCCCAAAGGAGGCACTTCGGGAACAACTTCCCCGTTTGATTTGGAAAACTAGCAGCTGAGAAACGTGCCTCGCTGTGTGAACGGTGTGCGTTTCTTGCTTTTTTTTCCAACCCGCTGGATAAGACACACAAGGCAACTTTATTTGGGTCGTGGAGGTGGAGGTGGAGGAGGAGGAGGAGATGGGGGAGACGTGGGAAGGGAACTCCCCGAGTGGAAAGTGAGCCAGGGGCCAAAGTGAGAGAGCCATGGGGGCGAGAGAGAGGGAGAGGAAAGGAGGGAGGGAGGGAGGCGAGGGCGAGAGAGAGAGAGAGAGAGAGAGGCAGAAAGCTCACTGGCAGCCATATTAGAGTGGGTCTCCCTCGGGGAGCCAAACCTCAAAAGTCTGCTGGGCTGAAGCGACACAAGAGGGCCAATCTGCACTCCAACCCATGACCCCGTTTATGTGGGATAAACGCGAGCCGGGGCTCCAAAGCGAGTCCATATGGAAACAAGGACGCCTTTTAGGACTCTCTCAAGAACTCGTCCAGGCCCCCAGAAAACCAACGCTTGCCCGCCCCGCCTGCCCATCATTCAAGGGTCAATGGGTGGGGGGGGGCTCTTTCCCCCCATGAAGGCGTGCAGGGGGAGACGAATGGAAGGAAGCCCCCCGAAACGCGCTGAAGATTAAAGGGGGGACCGACGGAAGATGTACAAGTTTCTTGAGTGGGGATATGTAAAATGATACCTGCCCCCCCCCCCCCATGCAGGGGTGTTGGGACCGGGAGTTTTTAGGAACTGGGACGGCGGAGGGGCAAAAGGCTCGAAGGGGAAAGAGATGTTGTTGTTGTTGCCCCCAGACTCTCGGCACGCAGGCCGCGCCGCGCCGCCCCCCCCCCCCAGTCCCTGCTCGGCCGTCCGCGGCGTCGCTGCTGAAGGCGGGGGGGGGGGGGAGGCGGCGCACAGGTCGGTCGCCCAGGCTCACTCACCGGCGGCGGCCGCACCTTGCAGATCCCGGTCTGCTCGGCGATGGGCCGGATCTTGTGGATGAAGGCGAAGGGGTCGGCGAACTCCTCCCAGCTGGGCTCGAAGACGGGGCACTCGGGCGGCGGCAGAAACTCGGCCATGGTCAGCCCTGGGTCGCCGGCAGGACGGGCAGCGCCGAGTCAGGCAGCCGTTCCGAACAATCCCCCAACAGCCAAAGCGCCGCTGAGCGCCGCTGGAACGGCCCGTGTGCCTCCGCCAGAGCGAGGGCGGGGGGAGGGGGAGAAAAAGAGTCCCGAGGAGGAGGAGGCCCGGCCCTATGGAAAGTGCCTCCTTAGGGACCCGCCCGTCCGCTCCCCCCACGCCACATGGGGTGCCAGCCCCTTTTCTCCACCGCACCCCTTTGTTTGGGTTGACTCGCGGACGCCCAACTCTCGTCCGAAAGAGCTTGCGCAAAACACGGGTTGCCTGCGTGCGTGCGTGCGTGCTCGCTCCTCTATGCAGAAAGGCCTCTTCTGGGACGGCCGAGTGTAGGGCCCTATGCATAAAAAGTAATGGGGCTGCAGCATAAGCAGAGAAAGTATTGCAGCCGGGACTGGTTCAGCTGTGTCCGTCCCTCGTGTCTGTTTTGGGAATAGGGAGCGTGTACTCCCTACGAGGTTAGGCCTTAGGCCCCATGGTAGGCTTTCATTGTTTTGGTGGGATCGATCCAGTGATCCATCCCATTTGGACTCCTGTTTGCCGACAAAACGGGACTTGAGGAACGTTCTTCGACTGGGTACCCATTATTTTGTTTCAGGGTACACTGTATACTCAACATAGTCACTCCATTTTGTTTCTCTGACAAAACTAGGAACCCCTAACCATCTTGTCCTTCATTACATGCCTTCCACTCTAAAATCTGTATTTATAACTTAATTTCATAGTTTTTCCATAATTAATAACTAATAAAATGATTCAACTAGTTGTGCTTTAAATAACTGTTTCTGACTTACTCAGCACCTATTACAACGACAGAACAGTTTGTCCATAACAGGAAAACGTCCATTTTTATGTGATAACACCCAAATGTGCAAAGATTGACATTACATAATTCTGAAATACTTTAAATGTTTTAAATGTGCTATAGCTTAATGTTGAAATACTTAAATATGCCTAAATATGCTTCACGTGTTTAAATATGCTTCAGTAGGCAGAATTCTGACCTATTTTTTTGATAAACATACAACAGATCCACATGTGTTTTCAGATACAGTAGTTAATTCTACAAGAGAATAATGCACATGCAAGGAAGATTAGGACTCCATGGTTTTATTTAGCCATGCATTGTTTAAAAATACTTCATTGTCAAAAATATATTAATTTTTCTCAGCAAGGTACAGTATATGAAACAAATAATAGTCTGACATTTAAAACTGAGTTTGGGTTTGCTTTATATTCATACTTTATACTGTTTCATAGATAGAATTTTGGTTTCTTTATGTGCAAACCATTCCTAATTCAAAATGGAGATTGAGCCAATAGGGTTAGCAGTATCTTTTCTCTCACATTAGTTTTATTTATTTTCTGTATTTCTCATGCATTTCTAATATTACCTTTGCTTTTTTCAAATTAAACCAAATAACAGCCTGATTATATTGTATGTAGGCTTATGGGTAAAGCCCACCAACTTCAGTTATTTAATTAATTTTGTAACTTCCCATAACCCAATTATTTCTTGATATTGACCCCTAAAGCCAGAACTTTCCAAATTGTGTTTTGCGAAACGTTAGTGTGTTGGCTGCAGTGTGTACGTGTGTCCGCACAAACGCTCCCAGTGCTTCTGCTGGGGCTGGAAAGGGGTTAGTTTAACCTCAGGTGTGCTAGGAAAACTGGATTGCTGTGTCACGAAATAATGCATGTCTAAAAAGTGTATCACCAACATGAAAAATTTGGAAAGTTCTGTCTAAAGCAATGATCAAAATCAAGTGGTTTTGTATTGCTTCCAAGAGAATGCTTAAGGCTGCAATTATAACTTATTTACTTGGGAGTAGTAAGCCCCATTTGGGATGCGGGTGGCACTGTGGGTTAAACCACAGAGACTAGGGATTGCTGATCAGAAGGTCGGCAGTTCGAGTCCCTGCCACGGGGTGAGCTCCCGTTGCTCGGTCCCAGCTCCTGCCCACCTAGCAGTTTGAAAGCACATCAAAGTGCAAGTAGATAAATAGGTACCACTCCGGCAGGAAGGTAAACGGTGTTTCCGTGCGCTGCTCTGGTTCACCAGAAGTGGCTTAGTCATGCTGGCCACATGACCCGGAAGCTGTACGCCGGCTCCCTTGGCCAGTAACGCGAGATGAGTGCCGCAACCCCAGAGTTGGCCACGACTGGACCTAATGGTCAAGGCTTCCTTTACCTTTTTAAGCCTCATTTAACTCAGTAGGACTCCCTTCTGAGTAGATACGTTTATGCTTGCATTTTAGCTCCAACAGTGGGGGGGGGGGGATACCATGTACACTAAGGCAAGATTATTCTGTGGCTTGTACATTTTAAGTCATGCACAGATTATACATTCGATCACTATATTCAACATCACAGGATATAAATTGTGGTGGCCTTTCAAGTTAGATATGGATCATTTTTAGTACCATGCATTTTGTTACAAGACTGCAATCTTCAGTCCATTTCCTTCAAAGTAATACTGCTGTTTTAAATTTAGAAGTAATGAGGAATAAAATGAGGATACATATAATCTATCCCAAATGTGTGTGTGTGTGTGAGAGAGAGAGCGCTCCATTATTAAACCACAAGAATTATTTTATCCCTAAAATATTATGTTCTGTATAAGTTAATGGCTCCTCAGCCAAAAGATGAAGGCCTGTTATAAATTTCTTATTAAATTAAGTGGAGCAGGAGTACCGCAGGATTGGCACAATCTCCTCCTTTAGTCCTGTTGTGCAAAACTTTAGCATTTGTCTTTGTGGCGTGGGGGTGGGGACCCTACAACGTGATTGTTGCAATGACAGATTCCCTTCAGTTTCGCCAGCAACAGGGGATCACTAGAGGCCTCTAAACTAATGAGCTCCATGTAGAGAACGCCAACCACATGGGTCTCTACTCTCTAATCCACCTTCTTCGCCTTTATGATCTATGTTTACATGTGCGGAGGGATCCTTCACAGCTGACAGCCACTTTAGTGCCGGCACTTCTTTTTTTAAAGAGCCTATCTATTCTCTGGGATAGGCCAAGGCTTGGGGGGACGTCAGAGGGGGAGGGAGGCCGAGCTGTTTCATTGTCTGCGCCTGGCTCTGTGCAGTGGGGAAGCCTTCCCTTTCCAGTGCAAAGCAGTGTGTGGGGCAAGGGGGGGGCGCACTGTAACGCTGCTATCCCTGTCGCTTCCTAGCTCTCATACAAGACTTGGAGGCCCCATGGTTCAGCGGGGACTGTAGGCAGATCACTGGAGTCCCCAGGACAATTGAGAATGGTTGGGTTGGAGGAAGGCACTGCTCGGCGCAACTATCGTACAATCCTACCCCGGGTTTACTTAGAAGTAGGCCCCACTGAGCTCAATAGGATTTATTCTCGAGCGTAAGGCTGCAGCCTTAACGTCTAGGCTATTTTGATAAACGGTACTACGCTCCAGGGGGAGGGGCGGTGATCAACCGGGGAGCTGGCAGTTGTTAACAGTGCTCCGCCCACTACTGATCTGTTCTCTCTTGTGGGGCTTTCCCCCCCCCAAAAAAAGGTAGCTTTGTCGCTGCTCCTCTCCCCACACTGGGCCACAACCTTTCCCCTCCCCGCCCCACCTCCTCAAAGCGGATCATACCTTCTCCATGAGATGAACTGACACCATCACCCCCGCCCCCCGTTTTATAATCCTTCATTCCCCAGCAGAACCCCTTCGCTTCCAGCAAAGACCGGGCTCCCTTCCAAGGGGGTGGGGGAGATATTGGAACTGTTCCAAAAGTTGTGCACAAAAGAGGTTCCTCCTCTTCTCGCCCCCACCTCCCCAAATGGAGCCACTGACAAAGGTTGCTGAAGGGGTCCGCTCCAGACCTCCTTCAGCACCCACGGTGTGTCCTCAGAAGTGGGCGGGGGGGCGCGGTTGCGGTAGCTGTACTGTTCCCTACGCTTAAGAGAAAACAGATCAAGCCTTCTTCTCAATAGTACCCCAACACACACACCCCAAATCTGGAAACGCCCATTGTAATCTCTTCCCACCCTGAACTCCTTAGTAGTTATGCCTCCTTTAGTGTCGCACAAAGCTCGTGGGTTCCGCTACCTACCCCGCACTAGCGGATATGTGCACCCCCTGTATCACTTCCAGCAATCCTGCAGCAGCTGTCCCAACCCTCCGGATGAGTATCGCCCCCCCTTGTGTAGTCTTCCATGCTCCTCTAATCCTGCTTCCGCACCCCCAATTTCATTACTGGTAGAGGGTGAGGAACTTGGAGTTCAGCCGGGTGATCCTGGGGGTTAGCAGCCCTAAAGGCGTGCAGGTTAGCAAACAGACACCCCCTCGGGCCCCTACTCCAGGCCACTGCCCTCGTCGATGCCGATGAACAGGACAAAGGGAAGGGGCAGCCCCCTCTGGTGTCAGGTTCTGCAAGGGAGGCGCAACCCACCCCGGACGCAGCCAGGCCCCCTCCCCACCCCCTCCGCATCTGGCAGGGGTCTGCCTTATGGAGGCCGGCGAGGGGAGTCGAAGGAAGCGCCTCCATTGGTGAAGAAGAAACACATCGAGCATTATTTATTACCAAAGGGAGGGAGGGCGTGTTGGGGTGGCGGAGGGGGGAGAGGTATGAGGCTCCCCTCGGGGGTCGACCCAGCAAAGAGGGATGATGGAGCCAAAGAGCCGATCGACAAGGCAGCCACCCCACCGCACCCCACGAAGGTGGCTCCCCATTGAAAAACTCTCTAGGACCCAGGGGAGCAGCGGGCGCTGCACGTAGCACACGTGTATTCGCTCCCGCATTTCTGGGCCGGTCTGCTCCTCATCCCCCCCACCCCCGCCGTCCAACCTTGCAGCCATCACTCCTCTTTCTCCGCGGTCCTGACACCGCCCCCTCTATTATTCCCACTTCTGCATTGCCCCGCGCCCTTCTCTAAGTATGCGCTACGCAACTTCTCCAGCATAGCAACAACTTAAGGGGAGGCTTCGCCGTCGAGCCACATGGGATCAGGTCTTTTAACTTACAGCGCCACCCTGAATTTCGAGGGGACGTCGTTTCCACACTGCGGGGGGCGGGTTTGCCAGCTCTAAAGCGTGGGCCCTCTATCCACCCGAGTCATCTTCACGAGGAAGTTACTGAGTTGTAGAAAGCAAGGCGTTGCCCCACCTCCCAGTACACGCTGTGGGTGAAGTTCAGCACAGCTGTAATCTAAGTTAGTTGCTGTGTCCACATAGAATCAGGGAGTGGTTTTTTATGATGGATTAATAAAAAATTAGCAAAAAAGGTGTGTGTGTATTAAAAGCTACAGTGGAGCACAATCCTTTGTAGCCTATGTTTACTCAGAAGTAAGGGCCATTATGCCCCAAAGTAAGGCCCAGGTAACAGCACAATTCTAACCACTGAAGCTCAGAAGTGAATCCTATTGTCAGTGTGGCTTATTTCCAAATAAGAATGCACAGAATTAAATACATAAACAAAGCTTTCATCAAATGCATTATGCTAAGAAGGCTTTTGTATAACCATGATAAAGGTCAAATATATGTGCCTGCATTAAAAAAAAACCCACAGCCTTAAAGTCCTATTCCTCCTCTGTAGACTTTATACTGAGTATCTACCAGATATCCAATGCTCAGCACTACTGTATACAATATTTATTAGTTAAGATATTTTAGGCTGTCTTTTAGGACTAGGATCCTGACAAGGCAGCTTCCATTAGACAAATACAGAATCATATTTAATAAAAATACAAAACCACCATAGAACATCTAAAAACAATAGAAATGCTGCAGAAAAAGCAGCAGAAATAACCAATAACTGTAAAAGAGCAACAAAGCAAAATAGGGACAAATAGCAAGGTCAAATCAGCACATGCTAGTCACACTTCCTGAAAGACCCTATTTTACTCAATTGTTTGCAGCCCTGTCCTCTTTGGCAATTGGCCACTCTTGAAAGGGGTAAGGTAGGATTAAGGAACCAATCAAGAAACAGTGTCTGCATTGGCAGCTTAAAAAAAAAGCATGCACCCCACAGTCTAAAGCACTCACATTTTTAAATAAAATTTCAAAATCAAAGCTGAATTTTAAAATTTCAACAGCTGTTGACATCTTGAGAAATTCTGTTTTAGCTCTGTTGCAAACATCTTCCCAGCTGACTCCAAGGCTCGAATAATTCCAAGGCAATCTCCTCTTGCAATAAAAACAGCAAACAGAAATGTCCAACGTATTATTGATAATCCACTTCTCCCACTGACTGGTTCTCTACAACAGTGTTTCCCAGCTTGGGCCTCCAGCTGTTTTCAGACTACAATTCCTATCATCCCTGACCACTGGTCTTGCTAGCTAGGGATGATGGGAATTGTAGTCCAAAAACATCTGGAGGCCCAAGGTTGGGGAACACTGCTCTACAACTCCTATATAATGGACCAGACATTGCCTTCAAATTCCAGCCAGACTTCTTCACTCTGTTCTGTGTCCTCAGACCAGGATGGGGAACATAAGTAAAAGGGGGCAGAGCAATGGATACAACTCTTAGCTTTACACAAAAGGCTAAATGCCAACCACTAAAAAATCAATGGTTTCTCTACATACATGTCTCCACCTGTCCCATTTTGCTGCCTGAGGCAAAACAGAAAGATGCCACCTCCTGTCAAGGCCACGCTTACTGAGGTTAAGCGGCAGTGTCTTCTGGTGAGCTCTTGTGAGGTGGTAGGCAAGGAGTTTGCAGTGGTGCCACTCCACAGGATTCCATCACCCGAGACAGCTGCTTCAGTCCACCTCATGGGCAGGCCAAATAATCTTGCCATCTACGCATGCAAGAGGCATTATCACAGTTCAAGGGCACATTCCATCCAAGTTAAAGCACACAAAAAGGGCCAAAAGGAAGGCCAGTGAATGTCTGACATTTTATTACATTTCTATCCCACCTTTCTTCCATTACAGAAATCACAGCAATGTAATGGGATTCACAGGCAGTCTCCTATCCAGGCCAGAGTTAGATCTCTCCAGACTGAGATGTGCAAAAGATCACCCAAGAGGCTGTGCCATATCCCTTCAGACCAAACAATGGAAGGATGCTGGGTATTCAGAGTAAAATGGTGTGATTATTTTATGTGTATATAGATATAGATATTGGTTCCCACAAGCCTACTCATAATCTCACAGTTGTGTGGATGGTGCTATTTTGGCTACTACATAAGGATCCATCCTAGGAGGACAAATTTATGCTTAGAAGTAGGATGCATGGAATCTGAAACCAAAACGAAAATAATGCAATCTTGATTTCTTTGCAGATTTGGAATTAGCAACGGCCAGGCAACAAGAATCCACAGGAAACCATTTGTAGTGTGTATAGTAAAATGGCTATTTCTGGCAAACTAGCCAACTCATCATATAAACTCCTCATATACCAGATCTGTTCTTATTCACGTGTTCCACTAGATGGCAACATATAAAACAGGATGCTTTTGCCTCTAATGGTCAAACTTTAGGACACAAAAAGTTCGCTTTGGAATACTGGCCAGCGTAAAGCAAGCTGAGTGATGAATGGGATGGGATGTTAGGCAGTGAGAGTTTGTTCTCTCTCTCTCTCTCTCTCTCTCACACACACACACACACACAGACACAAAAACAGCAGCCTCAGATTGGGGAAGAAAGATTATTCAGTGGCAATAAGAAACAAAAATTTAAGAATCAAACAAGCTACACATACAGAGGACGTCCTCTTTCACGTGCTTTTATCAACACTTGGATTTGTGGAGGGAGTTTTTATCGGCAGCCTGGCAGGACACACACAAGATTCACTTTAAAGCAACAAGCTATGCAAACAAATCTACATTTCTGTTCTGATATCTCTCTTGTAACAGCTCAAATAATCTTCCCCTTAAAGTGGCCTCTGCTTAAGAGAGAGATAGGTTATCTCTTAGGAAAGTTTTTGAATGTCTGGAACTTATTTTCTGGCTATGTGATTAATGGAATTTATTTCCCTTTCTCATTCTATGATTCTCAGAATGTTTGTTCTGCTTTGGCAGAAAGGTGTATAAATGTGACAAATAAATATCATTAACATCTTAAATGCTGCACTATAAATATTTGTTTTTAATATGTATTGCATTTTTATTTTTATTTTTTTGCAAGGAGGTTGCTAGTTGTTGTAGAGAAAACAGACATGACATTCGCAATGTAGGTTTGCCAATTAACCAGAAAAGAGCAGCCAGGGTTGCATGTGTACATTCAACAGCAGCCTGATCTGTTAAAACCAGCAGGTGAAAGTTTTACATGGGCCCAGCCAGCACAGCTGATGGGAGCTGTGGTTCAAAATGTCTGGAGGGCACCAACTTGGAGGAGGCTGTGAGATAGCAATTAACTCCAGTGACTGGGTGTCTCCCTATGCTGCATACAAAGAAAAAGAGGCCAGATCTCACATAGTATTCCACAAACATTCTGCACTATAGAAAGATTGAGATGTACCTTTACACAACTAAGAAAACACGCGTTCTGTGGCTACTTAAAAGCGTGAGTGCATGTATGGTGCTTTACATGGGAGAAGTCTTGCATTTGTAGCCAGTTAAATTACCAAGTAGTTCCAGTAACTGCACCATGTCTCTACACATCATAAGAGACTGTTTGCATTGGCTTTGTGATGGCATGTAGCTGATTTATCCAGCAACCATCAGAAAATAAAATACTTGTTAAGCAGAGCAGCCTTCATGCAGGAATTTCAACCAACTACCAAGTAGCTGATTGTTTGTATGAATGGGACCCAGCTACCTGAGACCAAACATCAAAAGTATTCTCTCTGCCCACTTGGGGGCTTAAATAAATTTGCAGGTAAGGGCATTCAATTGCCACAATGCACATGGAATTTTAGAAAACTCGTTCTGCCAAATAGCCTCCTGGGAACAAATGAATTTAGAAATGGAGAGCATCTGTTTCTGATCAGGCCAGACCAGTTTTGCTAGACACACGACCTACCTGCACATGCCTTTTCCCACATGACACTGAGTCATCAGCTGTGGCATAAGTTTCCCTTGTACTTTCACCATCTATAATATGGAAAGGCAATTAACAGCTTTCATTTCAGACACTGCGCCTCAACAGGACCTCAGGTTTAAACTTCTAAAACGATTGGATGAGTTTTATCTAGAAGCACAATCTGTAATTGTTGCACAATGCACTGATACCTCCCCGGCACCTTCAAAGTCTGCAAACCCCAAACATAGATAGCATCCAGAGACTTCACAACCAACCAAGGAGCCATGAGCCATGGCAAGACATACTGTTGAGACTGGCGTTAACCACTGGCCGGGAACAAGGGTGCGGGGGGAGTGCACTGCTCCCAGTGGCATGATCCCTGTGGGGTGCCGTAGCGGCTGCCCCCCCCCCCCCCCGCCCAGGGCACCACACCCCTGGGACGCGTGCCAGCCATGCCCCTGCCTGCTCTCCGCCCCCCCTCCAGAGCTTGAAGCTCTGCCACTGGTGTTAACACCCATATTAACCTCTGGCAGAAACCATTGCTCTGGCCCAATCACAGCTGAGCTGGTAGTAGGTCCCTAATAGCTGATTGTAGATCACAAGGCGGCTTGTAGTCAAAGTTTGTCTGCTTGCATTGCTTTTCGGGGAGTTTGATCGCACTGCGCCAACTCAACAGTTTCTACAGACACCACTTTAGGCATGCTGTCTTCAGTTTAAGGCAGCTGAAATTATTTTTTTGCCACTCATGTCTCTCCTCCTCTTTTTTTCTTTAAGGCTGCTGCAGCTTCAGATGTGCATTAATGAAACATGTATGCTGCATATTTAAATGCATACATGCACATGAAGATGAGAGAATTTCTCATTTCCCTCTGTAAACTGATGTAGTCCCACTGAATGAGGATCAAGAGCCAAAACTGGCTTCTGGCCTTGTACTAGAGCTTAACTGGGTAGTGGATCCCCCCCCCGTGTTTTAAGAGGTCTGGGTGTATTAAGAGGTAGGCAGCAAGTGCAGACATGCAAAAGAAGAGCCAGTGTTTAGTAATGGCTAAAGTGTTTTACTTAGGCAAGGGTGACCCAGCTTCACATTTCTTCTCAGTCACAGAGCTCATGGGGTGCCCTTGGGCCAGTCACTCTGGCTA
This sequence comes from Lacerta agilis, assembly GCF_009819535.1. Taxonomy (NCBI): domain Eukaryota; kingdom Metazoa; phylum Chordata; class Lepidosauria; order Squamata; family Lacertidae; genus Lacerta; species Lacerta agilis. The sequence continues at coordinate 64,790,171 of NC_046317.1, read as the reverse complement.
ATTGACTCGAAGGTTATTGTTGTGGGGAGTAATGGGAGAATATCACCTTCTTCTTGTTTGGCGATCACTCGTAGCCGAGTAAGATTGTCTTCCATAAACACGGTTTTAACAGTGAGTCCGTCAGTGACTGTGGAGGCCAATTCTGGATCCCTGCACTCCTTGGAGTAAGAGGATAAAAAAAGAGGCTCACAGGTTCACCAACCCTGCTTTAGTCATTTGTATGGCAAGAAGGATTAAGTTTCATTTCCTTTCCCTCTTCTAGTTCAAATTAAGTTTCTTTGTTAAGCTCTGACGACCAATGTTTAATATGCTGGTCTGGGATTCCAGACCTTCAAAGGAACCTAGTTGCAGCCATTTATCACCACGGCATGAAAGTCTCTTGAATTAATGTGGGCGACAAGAAACCAGACCACATGGGTCATGGAACAAGAAGCAACAGCGGCAAAAAAAGACTTGACGGGAAATGATCAACACAGGAAGGAAGTCCTGTCATGCTTTTGGCAGAACTCTGTAAACAGTTATAAAAACCAACACAAAACAATGTCCAAAAAGGCCTCCAGTGTGTGTATTTGTATGTTTTTAAAATTATCAACATTTCTAAAACAGTCATTACCTTTTGGAAGTAATAATTGCGCTTGGGGTTTGCTTCAGCTTTAGCCAGATTTTGAAGCTGTAAGGATCACCACTATACACCTTTACCTGGGAGGAACCCCACACGGTGACACATACTTCTGTGTAGACGTGCCTAAATCCACAGTTACTACATACTACTATCAGTATGCAGAACCAGTGAAAGCGGTGAAGGTCCTGTGTGAGTGTCTGGAGGTGGTTGGAGGATAGATGGCGGCTAACGGATTGAGGTTGAATCCTGACAAGACATAAGTACTCTTTTTGGGGGCCGGGGCCGGTGGGTGTGGGGGACTCCCTGGTCCTGAATGGGGTAACTGTGACCCTGAAGGACCAGGTGCGCAGCCTGGGAGTCATTTTGGACTCACAGCTGTCCATGGAGGCGCAGGTTAATTATGTGTCCAGGGCAGCTGTCTACCAGCTCCATCTGGTATGCAGGCTGAGACCCTGCTTGCCCGCAGACTGTCTTGCCAGAGTGGTGCATGCTCTAGTTATCTCCCGCTTGTACTGCAACACGCGTGGGGCTACCTTTGAAGGTGACCCGGAAACAACTAATCCAGAATGCAGCAGCCAGACTGGTGACTGGGAGTGGCCGACGAGACCACATAACTCCAGTCTAGAAAGACCTACATTGGCTCCCAGTACGTTTCCGAACACAATTCAAAGTGTTGGTGTTGACCTTTAAAGCCCTAAATGGCCTCGGCCCAGTATACCTGAAGGAGCGTCTCCGTTCCCATCAGGCCGGACATGGAGGTCCAGTGCCGAGGGCCTTCTGGCGGTTTCCTCACTGTGAGAAGCCAAGTTACAGGGAACCAGGCAGAGGGCTTTCTTGGTAGTGGTGCCTGCCCTGTGGAATGCCCTCCCATCAGATGTCAAAGAGATAAACAACTATCTGACGTTTAGAAGACATCTGAAGGCAGCCGTGTTTAGGGAGGTTTTTAATGACTGTTTTAGTGTATTTTTAATCTTTGTTGGAAGCCGCCCAGAGTGGCTGGGAAGCCCAGTCAGATGGGCGGGGTACAAATAAATTTATTTATTATTATTATTATTATTATTATTATTATTATTATTATTATTATTACAAACATAGGCTCTAGGACAGGGTAGGCAGCCTGCAACACGTGGCCTAGTTTCATAGGGCTGGAGTGGTGGTGGTGGTGAACAGGGGCCAAGGCAAGGGTGTCATAGTATGCTGTCAGGTATGAGCCAACGGGCAGCAGTCTGGAGAATACCAAAAGCCAGGAACAAGAGTCCAGTGTCAGATGACTTACCAGGATCCAAAAGCGATCAAGTGGCAGAGCTGGAAAACAAAGTAAGGAATAAAGGCTGAAGAAAAATCAGGATCAGAGATCAAACCACAATACAGGACTCTGCTAGAGCACTGGTAGGCCTTGTTCAAGAAGGAACATAACAGTGGACCATCCTTACTGTGGCCAACTTGATGCCTATAGGTCACAAGCAGGGCTTCCCATGAGCTAATTCAACTGGAAAAGGAAGTCCTTTGGCTCCTCTTAGGCTGGAAGGAGTCTAATGGGAAGCCTGGGCTGAGAGAACCAGGTCAGAACTAGAAGATTCTTTTCCAAGAGGCTCATGCAGCTCACTACATAGGGCAGCGGTCAGAAGTTCTTGAGAGAAGGGGTTGGCCTGCTTCCCTTTTGCTCTGACCCCACCTTTTTTTGCTTAGGACCCACCTACTCAGTCCCAGCATGCTTTACTTTCTTTACAAGTGTATTGCCATATAAAGTAATTTAGGGGATATCATGCCTCTTCGATCTGCAAGACAAAATCAAAAATCAAAAAATCCTTCCAGTAGCACCTTAGAGACCAACTAAGTTTGTTCTTGGTATGAGCTTTCGTGTGCATGCACACTTCTTCAGATATCTGAAAGCTCATACCAAGAACAAACTTAGTTGGTCTCTAAGGTGCTACTGGAAGGATTTTTTGATTTTTGATTTTGTTTTGACAATGGCAGACCAACACGGCTACCTACCTGTAACTCGATCTGCAAGGTTTAAGAACAAGATGCTGCAGTATATGCCAATTTAATCTAGGCAGACTATTTTGCCAAATAATTTCCTATGAAGGCATCAATGCTCCCTGTGACAGAGGAGCACCTCTCCCTATAAAATAAGCTAAAGGAAAAATAAAGATGCCTACAAAATTACTAGAGTCATGAACTCCCCATAGCTTTCTGCAAAGCTTCTGTTACTGGTAGTCAAGGCTAAACATACATCAAACCCATTCTGTTCCGTGCCTCCACTGAAGCTTGGGCAAATAAGAGCATGACCTATTTTCGGGAGTCTTAAGCTTTTTTCTTTTTGTGCCAGGAACAGCATGTGACTGGAAAGTGACATATTAAAAAAGGCCTTGCCTGCTTTAGGCAATGACAGAGAAAATTATTAACAGGGCACTCAGACTGTACCCACATCATCACATCATAGCTCTCTGAAATGTGGAAATATAAATACACACCAATAGCATGATGCGTTTACAAAAGTGATCTGATCAGAAATGTAGTTTTCTCCTCCCACAACACCCATTAACAAATAGTTTTTAAAAATACTCCAGATTTTTTAACATCAGGAATTAGCAATAGTGACAAAGACCAAATTTATTAGATCTCTGGCACATTGCCAAACAGTAACCAGTGGCAGAACTCCACAATTGAAGTGATCTAGTCAATTATATGTGGTTTTAAAGCCTACTTCCCACTTCCTCAGACATTTTATATAACCAAGTAGAATTTGAGCAGCCATGTGCCACAAACAGACCTTCGATACTATCAGATTACTTTAGGTTGCCACCTGTAGCTAAGCAGCAAATAGGTTACCAGAGGGAATTGGATTCTGGGGTAAGGCACCAGGTTTGTCTGGAACTCTGTCAGATCCACATTTAAGGCACCATCAAATCTGAGAGAGGCGGTGATTGAAGAAACAATCTGACCAATGAGGCGGTTGAGGTTAGTGTAGGTAGGGCGTTCGATGTCCAGATTCCTACAACAAATGTCATAGATGGCTTCATTATCAACCATGAAGGCACAGTCAGAATGTTCAAGGGTGGTGCGGGTTGTCAGGATGGAGTTATATGGCTCAACAGCAGCAGTTGAAACTTGGGAAGCTGGGTATATGGCAAATTCTAATTTTGATTTCTTTCCATAGTCAACTGGGCAATGACAAAGAAAATTATTAACAGGGAACTCAGACTGTACCCACACCATCACATCATAGCTCTCTGAAATGTGGAAATATAAATACACACCAATAGCATGATGCGTTTACAAAAGTGATCTGATCAGAAATGTAGTTTTCTCCTCCGACAACCCCATCAACAAATAGTTTTTAAAATACTCCAGATTTTTTTAACATCAGGAATTAGTCAGCAATAGTGACGAAGACCAAATTTATTAGATCTCTGGCACATTGCCAAACAGTAACCAGTGACAGAACTCCACAATTGAAGTGATCTACCAGTAGTCAATTTTATGTGGTTTTAAGGCCTACCTCCCACTTCCTCAGACATTTTATATGATAACCAAGTAGAATTTGAGCAGCCATGTGCCACAGACCTTCGATACTATCAGATTACTTTAGGTTGCCACCTGTAGCTAAGCAGCAAAACTCTTTACAAATACATAGGTAGGCTACTAAAATACAGTATGCCATCTTCATACAATACGAACAGTTGATACAGTATATCCAAATTTTCATTTCAACCAGCAATTGCATCCTACCTGGTTTCCTCTGCAGCTTCTCTTCTCCTTTTCTCATCTTCTACACCCTCTTTTGTCCTATTGCACGTGGCATCTTGTTCAGGAGGTGTATTTTCCCTCCAGTGGGTGGACAGGTTGTGAGGGGCTAGCCATTTACTCTTTTATTTCTACTTTTAATTAGACCAATTACAATATTTAAAAGTTTTGGTTATTTAGGATTTGGCAATTCCGAATAAGCATGTCTAGGACTGGAGTATTTCATTAGCTACAAGTAGAATTTATAAGCACTACTCACAACAATGATTAACATTTTCAAACACGTTTGAAAACAGCTTGGTTTTTTGTTAACAACTACTTGCTAGTGCAGGAGCAAGCAAACTGACCACTGAAGTTTGTTAGTGGCTAAGCCACCAACGTAACCCAACTTCTTCCCAATGATCTATCTCCTCTCCCTAAAACCTGCCTGCTTCAAGTGTTTAGGGCATGTAGCAATGAGACAAGTACTCCATGTTAGTAAATAGCAAGGTGGTTTTATTTGTTTGCATCCAGCTGAATGCTTTTAATGCTTGCATCATCATCAACTGGCAAGATATACCTCAGTTATAAAAATGTTTGTTCCTAGCACTCTGGCATGGAATGCCAGGTGTACTGTTTACATTTGAGATTTGCTCCCCATTTACTTTATTACAAAGTAGCAAATGGTAACAGCCATACAGCAGACACGCGGGCAAGTCTAATACTCCTCGCCTTCATCGTCACCATCCAAGGAGTCTGTGCCCACTTCTTCATAATCCTTCTCAAGTGCAGCCAGATCTTCTCGGGCCTCCGAAAACTCCCCTTCCTCCATTCCTTCTCCGACATACCAATGGACAAAAGCACGCTTGGCATACATCAAGTCGAATTTGTGGTCCAGGCGGGCCCAGGCCTCCGCAATGGCTGTGGTGTTGCTGAGCATACAGACCGCACGCTGGACTTTGGCCAAGTCACCACCAGGAACAACCGTCGGAGGCTGGTAATTAATACCCACCTAGAAAACAATCAATAGAAATGCAGACAATGTCAAGTTTCCTATATCACAATAATATCTAATTTGTGTGCGTTTGCAAGTCAGAAAGGAGCTGCATCTGTACACAGGCCAGCAAGCTCAAGGTCCAGATTGCCCTGTGTTAAGAACATCGGGGCTGGGAGTGTAGACTTTCACATTTGTTCTAAAAATCGTTTGATCTGGGCTCCTTTCCCACATTGATTTAAATGTAAGAGATGTCTAGCTATATCCATTTCCTGAGGGGTATCCCACAAAGTAGTATTTGTGTTATGGGGGAAACTTTTACCCATTTGCAAAAGTGCAATATTTTGTGCTGCTATTCTTCACAACTAGCATAGTGGGGAGCTCTTATAACTGACACATGGATGGGACTTTCAGATACCCATTAGAGCAAGGGGGGGTCTCTTCTTCCAAAGGCTGCATGCTCTTTCTTGCACCCCTTTCTTGCACCCAGTGGGAAGGATTGGCAAATAGCTCTTGCCAGAAGTCAGAACAGAGAGATTTTCTACCTCCTTCCATTTCAGCTTTCCTTTGTTTCCCACCCACTTCTCTCACGTGGCATTAGACTGAGGGGTGCAGGTTTCCCACCCCTACATTAGAAGCTGAAACATCATTAGTCATCAACATAATTCTCTTTTCTCTACAGGCCTACATCATTTTATAATTTTGTTAGGAGCTAGTGCTCCCATTTTAAACTGCCCCCACAAATAGTACATTAATCTACCATGACCAACATTAGAAGGCATTTTTATATTGAAAAGTCCTGATTGTTAACGTTCGAATCAGCTTTAGTTAGTTCATATATATGGCAAGCCGAGTATTGACTGGAGTATTTCCACCCTCCTTCATGTAGGTTCTGCAAAAGCAGGAAATGGTAGATGCCCTCCCACCAAGGTTGTGATCAGCCATCCAGTTCAGGGGATGACTGCATGCCTTTAGGTCATCTTAATTAAGCCTGCCTATGCCATTTGTAAAATTATATACTTGAGATGTGCTTATTCAATCACCTATAAATCTTGACATGAAACAGTCCATTTTGAATGCAATCAGCAGCGCTTACCTTAAAACCAGTAGGACACCAGTCAACAAATTGAATGGTACGCTTCGTTTTGATAGCGGCAATAGCAACATTGACATCCTTGGGGACAACATCTCCACGATACAGCATACAACAAGCCATGTACTTGCCATGGCGGGGATCACATTTCACCATCTGGTTGGATGGCTCAAAGCAGGCATTGGTGATCTCAGAGACAGAGAGCTGCTCATGGTAGGCCTTCTCTGCTGAGATAATGGGGGAATAGGTTACCAGAGGGAAGTGGATTCTGGGGTAAGGCACCAGGTTTGTCTGGAACTCTGTCAGATCCACATTTAAGGCACCATCAAATCTGAGAGAGGCGGTGATTGAAGAAACAATCTGACCAATGAGGCGGTTGAGGTTAGTGTAGGTAGGGCGTTCGATGTCCAGATTCCTACGACAAATGTCATAGATGGCTTCATTATCAACCATGAAGGCACAGTCAGAATGTTCAAGGGTGGTGTGGGTTGTCAGGATGGAGTTATATGGCTCAACAACAGCAGTTGAAACTTGGGGAGCTGGGTATATGGCAAATTCTAATTTTGATTTCTTTCCATAGTCGACTGATAGGCGCTCCATCAGCAGAGAAGTGAATCCTGACCCAGTGCCACCTCCAAAGCTGTGGAAGATCAGGAATCCTTGCAAGCCAGTACACTGGTCAGCCTGGTGGGGGGGGAGGAAAGGACATTATAACAGGCTAGTAATCCTAACATTTGAGAATGGGTTTTGCCCATTCACTTTCCTACCTTCTTGTGTGGTATTCTGCCCAGCAGCAAAAAGTTCATTTATCGTTCAAGTCAACCACTAAGCATTTGTAAGAAAAAAGCAGAGACCAAATGTAGATCTCATCAGCAGGAACCGTGAGCAGTTCCCACACCAACCAAACAGATTTGCCAATTGGAGGTAGATATTTCTTATTACGTGAAGGTCACAAGCAAATTTTGCAAGTTCATTGACTGAGCAGGCCATATGTAGTTTTATTTAGTGTATTTCAGTCACCCAGTAACTTACATTCTCTGGGCAATCACAGCCTAAAAATATCTTTTTAACTCACAAAATACACATACCCCCCTGCTTCAGTTCTCTAACCCAATACTATTTTATACATAAAAATTGAGAAAGCTAAAATCTATACCAGACCAACGAAGATTGCAATCTAAATATTTTAGAGTGTAAGAAATCCACAGCCCCCAGAATTCTCTTATTTTAGTTATCTATAGCCTCATTCCTCTTTGACTCAATTCTAAAACCATGAGAGATGAGACCAAATCCATAAAAAATGGCAGAAACCAATGTAAAACATTGCATTAGTTGCCTTACAAGGACCTCCTACACAAAGAGGTAGTACAGTGGCTAGGGAAGGAAGAGGATATGTTTGCTCAAGTCCTATTAGTTTAACCCAGGGGTCCACAAACTAAGGCCCGGGGGCCAGATGCGGCCCTATCGCCTTCTAAATCCGGTCTGCAGACAGTCTCGGAATCAGCGTGTTTTTACTTGAGCAGAATGTGTCCTTTTATTTAAAATGCATCTCTGGGTTATTTGTGGGACTAGGAATTCGTTCATCCCCCCCCCCCAAATAGTAGGGTCCCCCACAAGGTCTGAGGGACAGTGGACCGGCTTCTTGCTGAAAAAAATTGCTGATCCCTGTTCTAAACAGAGTAAAAAATACATGAAGCAACAGTCCGTGTTCTAGTAACATCAAAAGTTAAATAACTCCCCCCTCCCCCCCAAAAATAGATTGAGCTACAAAAGAGCTCGAGGATAGGCAAAGATTGACAGGTGAACACTGAACATTCAGAATTAGTTTTTAAACCGGGCAAAATGTTTCAATGCAAGTCTGACTGTGCAAAAGCAATAGAACTTACCAGTTTCCTGACGCGCTCCAGTACGAGATCAATTATTTCTTTGCCTACAGTGTAGTGACCTCTTGCATAATTATTAGCAGCATCTTCCTTGCCAGAAATCAGCTGTTCAGGGTGAAAGAGCTGTTTATATGTCCCAGTCCGCACTTCGTCTGAAAACAAAACCACAAGTTATTGTACAATAAAAATGAAACAAATAAAATTTACAATTTTGCTTGTGCTTGAAGCACCCTAAGTAGTTTTGCAGGTTTATAGAACTTGAAGAGAACTTTTTTTTCCTAGTGACAGGCACTGCTAGCGATTGCCTAGCACAGGTTTTGTTAGTACAAGAACTGATTTTTAAACAATATACATAGAAGTATAAACAGCTGGCAACAGTATCCAGTATGTGGGTTAAAATGTTTTTTCAGCTACAATTTTCACATGGTAGCCATGCTAGTATGTTGTAGCAGAGTGCAACAAAGAGTCTTGAAACACCTTAAAGCAGGCATGGCCAAACCTGCCCCCCCCAGATGTTTTGGGACTACAATTCCCATCATCCTTGACCACTGGTCCTGTTAGCTAGGGTTGATGGGAGTTGTAGTCCCGAAACATCTGGAGGGCCAAAGTTTGGCCATGCCTGCCTTAAAGACTACTACCGGTAAGTATGTTAAGTGTTTTATCCGTTAGTTACACTAAGAGTAGACCCACTGAAATAAATGGGTATGACATAGTCCATTAATGTAATTTGGTCTACTCTGAGTAATAATTACTTGGATATAATAAGATGCCACAAGACTTGTCCCGTCCCCCCATCTGTAAACACTTTCTTGTAAAAACTTAGGCAAAACTCCTGCAATCCAGTATTTCACATACCAAGCGTTACAGATATTCATAAGTGACATCTTAACCCAGGCATCACTTCCATCCAAGTCACAGCAAAGAACTACCCAATTTCTCAAGGATTACTTTATCTAAATTTAAATAATGATAAATATGTTAACCACATGTTTAGAAATACTGTGCCTTGCTCTGGCTATGTCTACAGTTAAGGTAATGCAATGTGTTTGATATAGAATCTAAAATACAACAGGGAAAAACTGAATCCTCACGTTCCAGACCTTTTATTATACAACTGTCCCACATCCCATCTCACATCCATCCCAACCACACAGGCTGTATTTACTTTACCTATCACAGCTGGCTCCAAATCCACAAACACAGCACGAGGGACATGTTTTCCTGCACCAGTTTCACTGAAGAAGGTGTTGAATGAGTCATCTCCACCACCAATTGTTTTGTCACTTGGCATGGTGCCATTAGGCTGGATCCCATGCTCCAAGCAGTAGAGTTCCCAGCATCCATTGCCGATTTGCACACCAGCTTGGCCAACGTGAATTGAGATGCACTCACGCTATGGGGAAGGGAGACAGACAGAAAAGGTTAATGCCCACTTTCCTCCTCCTTTGTTCTTTACTGAAACGCAAACTGCCACCAAACCCATTAAAAGGGGGACATGCACTTAAAGAGAAGCTGCCAAGCACAATTTACAGTTACCAATGTCCTGGCCGGGGGGGGGGGGGAAGGATTCCATGGTCTCTGTGTCCCATAACTGCCAACCTAGCCACTACTGAAATAGTACTGATAGCAGATGGCCCACCATTGATTGCATGTACAATGTATGAATTATTCAGTTGAAAACAAATAAACCCACCTAATTTAGGTTGAAAACTCAGCTTGCCAATAACCACCTCTCTAGCTGCTGTACAGCTCAGTCGGTAAATGAGACTCTTAATCTCAGGGTTGCGGGTTCAAGCCCCACATTGGGCAAAAGATTCCTACACTGCAGGGGGTTGGACTAGATGAGCCTCATGGTTTCTTCCAACTGTACAATTAATTAATTTTGAATTTATATACCGCCCTATACCCAGAGCAGGCATGCTCTGGTCCATGGCGTCACGAAGAGTTGGACACGACTAAACAACAACAACAATACCCAGAGGTCTCAGGGTGGTTCACAAAAAAGATCACAATGTATATAAAATAAAAATAACCCAATAACACTCCCCCCCTTCAAAAAGAGCCACATTTTAAAAGGGTATAGGATGTCTACTGATCAAATTATTTCCCAGTTGCTACGACTCCAATTTTGCCCAAGAAGGAAGTAGAAAAGGTCCTTGGCCATCTAGAATCCCTGGCAGCTCTGCTTTTCTAGAACCAATCAAGAGAAAAATATTAGAAACCCAAGATGCTTGAGCTTTGTAATCAGATTCCCATATACATTCCTATAATGCACTGTGTACAGCATTAATTTTTTTATTGTGAGTCACCCAGGGAGTCTTGACTAAAGAATGGTATACAAATATGCCAAATAAAGCACAGATTAGTCCATTTAAAGAAAAAGTTGTATTTTCCAAGAAAGTTGTCATTGGTTTGGATTGTGATGTTCAGGTGCAATCATCAAGCCAGATGGTGATGTTACCATACAGAAATTATGTATCAATTGGGCTAACACAAATCCTAAATCTACCCAAGTTAAGGTTTTCCCCATCCCAGTTACTGTTTTTTTTCAAGGTCCTCCCCGCCCACCCCATGTAATTTAAATATTAATCTATCATACTACTTGTTGGTTGACTGATGTTGCTTTCTCTTGTTTTATTGATTTTTAATGCAAAAAAGAAGAAGTTAAGCTTGTCCCCAAAGTATTCTTTATCTAGAAATAATGATGAAGCTAACTCAATTAGCAATCTATTGGTGCACTTTTAATTAGCTGTCCTAATTTGTTAACTTTACTCCCATGTGTCTCAAAGCTCAGGTGATACTCTCTTGTAAGACCTATTTTGAGATATCCCTTCAGTTCTTACATTTAGATATTTCTCTCATCAATTATCCGCATTAGGTCAATTTCTTTACCACGGAAGGATAATGATCTAAATGATCTAAATTATACAGCTCTCAACGGTATTTCAGTTTTAGCTTAAGCAGCAGTTAATAACTTAACTGTATATATTTTTAATGTTAGTAAGTGCCTTAAATCTCATTCTGCTCTTTTCCCATAAAAATTTGTCTCCCCTTTCAGAAGGTCTCTTTCTTTCCACCTTCCACATTGCTGACACCTTATTAGTGGTTCCTGGATAAATCGGCTAAGGATGTAGTGCATGAGGTTCAATGCCCCTACCATCTTTAAAGCTGAGTATTTGCTTAGTGTGAAAAGTGCCACAGGTTTCTCACTTCATTTTTGCAGCAAGCTGGGAGGCACAGAACAGGAACATCCAGTCCTTGGCTTCCCCACACAGAAAACAGCCTCATGGCTGATTCATGTTCCTGCTATCTGCGTTTCATCTCTCTTAAGCAGTGCACTTCAGAGGACACCCATCAAGAGTGGTGGTGGCTTACGGGGCAATCCAGCAGCATTGTCAGGATTTGCAGCTACAACAAAAAAATCTGGAGATTTAGTTCTCAGACATCTGTGCAAATTCAAGGGTTGTACCCCTCTTAAGTTTTTATCTGAGTGGAACTAACATTGGTTTACAACCCCAAGTATTTTATTGCAACCCCCCCCCCAAAGTCAGGGACAGCTGTCAATGGAACGCAGGCACACCTCAGCTAAGGCAGAATGAAAAATATGAAGCACAGACAGAAAGATCTCTAATCAAAGTAAGGGAAACAGGTCCACAGCTAGCTGGCAGTGGCTATAGCTATAGTGGAAACCTGCAAACATTAGTTCAGTCGAAATATCATACATAGGAGTTAAATCATATCAAAACTGCAACCCTGAGTGCGTGTGCTTGTGTATGAGGCTGACTGGCTTCATAATGGAATAAACTCTCAAGAATATTAGGACAGCAGATAAATCTTTAGTTGATTAGAGTTTCCTTTGCCTAAGGAATCATGAGGAGGAATGATCAATAATTTCTGCTACCTGTTACACTGCTCCCTGCTATTTAATGTCTGGGGGGGGGGATCACATCCCTTCTTGCAGTCATTTAACTGGCATAATCGGAATTGCTGGCAAGTCACTCTTGATGCAAGATATTTGTAATCTAAAATTCAACTAAGGCCATAATTTTGATGGACATAGTACAGTACTTAGCCAGATGTTAAGAAATGCCCTCTAAGACAGAATTCAGGTCTTTGTACTCATTTCAAGATTTAGTGTCTATCACCATTACAGCAATGTTTCGCTTGCCTTTTGGGGTTTTTTTGGCGTGTGTTCATAAAGTTGTATTTGGAGAACTCACTAGAAAAAGTGAAGGATGGAATGCAACAGGAAAGCTCTGGTGCCAATTTTGAAAGAATGAAGTGTGTAATTGTGCATGTGTGTACGTGTACACACACACACAGACACACACACACACACACACACGTCAGTATGACAGGATGGAGCAATTCACATTAAGGGATAACACAAAATAGCAATGTGAACTTTGGGTTAAAAATCAAAGAGACAGACTTAAAAACAACAACCCTAAAACCCCAGGATGTTGAAATACCAGGGAAGGGAAGGACTGAGAGAGGCAGCCATCTTCTTTAAAAACTTCCCACCATTTTGCAGCAATGCTGCTTTATAAACTTGTAAAAAGGGGAGTACAGTGAGTGGCTAACACAGTATCAAACTAGTTCTGACACCCAAGAAAGCTTCCAGCACTCTTAAAAAAATACATAAACCACTACCTGGTCAAAAATAACCAATTAAGTATTGAAGGACTTAAAACTGAGGCAAGCAGGACAGAGGGTGGTGGATCAAAAACTCTCACCCCTGCGGCCCCTCCTTCCCATTCCAGACAAAGGAAGGGGGCTCGGAGATGTCAGCTCGAAGTCTCCCAGACAAATGAGTCATGCCCAAGCCATTTTAAGTCTCGGCTTCCTTTTTTTGTCCTTTGATTTGATTTGAGGGCATGTAGGCATCTCTTGCATATCCCCAAATGCATGTCTAGGCCCAGAGACGACAATGACCGAGAATCTCAGCAGCGGAGGTTTCAAGAGAAGCTGGCAGAAAGGACAAGCGGGGCAACTCGAGGTTGAGGAAAAACGAGACACTGAATCGGAGAAAAGAGTCCCAAGTGCAGCAGCAGCTGTTGGCTGGTCTCCCACACGAGGACTTTGGACACTGACCTTTTGCAAAAACCCGAAGCTCACCCCACCCCCCCAACTCAGCCTACACCAGCTGGACGCGCGACTCGGGCGGGGAATCAGGAAACGAAGAAGGGCCCGATCCTGCTTTACTAGCTTCACGGAGGCCACACTTAGGGAAACCTGTGGGCCTTCCGAGATCGAGGGGACCCCCACCCCGCTCTGGACAGTCCTGCATGTCTGTCGCAGCTGCTTTCTATAGACTGCATGGGCTGCGGTCCTAACCACGTCTACTCAGAAGTAAGTCCCGTTGCATTAAACAGGGCTTACTCTTGAGTAAGCGGGGATAGGATCGTTGTCTTAGCAAAGACTTTCCGCTCTGTTAAATGCGCATTACACACCGATCTACAAGATGTTCCCCAACCCTCTTTCCCGCAGAGCAGAAAGAAGCGCCTGGAAGGACAGGGAGAAGCCCTTCGACGTCCCCATTCGCCCCAACGTCGCTAGCGCGGCACAGAAAACGGAAAGGAAGATGTTGGAAAGCCCGACGGCATGGCATTACGTAAGGCAAAAAAACAAACAAAACCACATAACGCGCGCCTTTATTAATAGGCACGGAGGGGGAGAGGCAGGAACCCGGCGGGAAGAAAAAAAACCAAGCAACCCTCACCATGTCTCCGACAGGCTACGAGGAGTCTGAGAGGTTGTCGGTGCTCTGGCTTCAGCAGACGCGCTACGGGTCTGACCAGCACCACGAAAACAGCTGCTCTGAGGACCGGGCATCCCTTATATAAGGGGCTCCGAAGGAGTGCTTCTCTCCTCGCAACCGATTGGACAGCGCCAGAGTTTCCTTGCCCCGCCCCACGCGCTCCATTGAATAGAGCGCAAAAGGGAGACGCCCCCGGCCCGTCACCATTGGGCAGCAGATATGAATTTGCCCATTTGCGGACAGCCATAGGGTAATTCGTAACGAGGCAAAACTGGGATACGAGTTCCCGCCAAACCAAAAATGATCGTGATAGGAGCGAACCCCCCCAAGCTCTCTCTCTCGTGCTATTTCCACCACTGGCAGAACCTGCTTCTATGTCAGGTTCATATACCTGTGCTTGACTGCGGCCTCGCGGAGTCCAGCATAAGATGTTGTTTCCTTGATTTTGGAAATTTTCCAAGTGAGTCGTCCCCGAGAGGCTGGGGGTTGGTCAGTTGTTTCTGGACGTGTCCCTACGTGTCCCTTGAGCAGGCAAACCTTCCGCCCACCTTGTGTCGAATCGCTTGCAGGAGAACCCTGCGCTCCTATTTTGGCTGCGCTTTTCTGCGCACGACTTGGCGGCATCCCGCGAGCTTGCAAGGCGTTTCAGGCTGAAGAATGAAAAGCTGTGGGAGGTGGGTTGGGCGCGAATCCGACGGGTGCAAAGAGATGCACTGATTCATTACCGACACACTTCGGACCATCGATGTTATGGGAAACAAATCCACTTTAAATTAGGTTGAACCTACCTAGCGCTCTATATGGTTGTGATGAACTTGCTTCTCCAAGAGCTGCCGGGCATAGCTGTCAAGTTTCGGATTTGAAAATAAGGGATCACATGGAGTAACACATGACTGGAAAGGTTTGCAATTCCACAAACATAGGTGTGCACTGCCTCAAAATAAAAAGAAGTGAACAAAAGAAGGCTCACAACAGCTCCGCAGCACAAATCCCTTCTGCAGGCAGGGACCCGTGCGCAAGAAATGCACTCCGCTCCCCACAGCGGACCCATGCTCCCTCACCCTCTCGAATTTCCCCTCTGCAAGCTGCATCCATGGATAGAACATCGCACCTAAATATTTCCATTGTGCACAATGCGCAGCATTTGCACGACCCCCTCCTGACAGCACCACACACGGAGGGATAATTCCCACACACAGCTTGATGGGCACATGTGCAAACCCCCCACCCCCAATATATATATATATATATATATATATATATATATATATATATATATATATATACACACACACATACAGATCTGCATCAGAGGGAATGGCACATGCCTCTTTGTCAATTTGAGCATAGTTGTGCTCCGTGGGCGACAACATACGGGAATAGAAAGAGATGGGCTTGGCCTGGGTCGTCCTCTTATATACCTGCTGGGATTGACAAGTCATCTGATCCTCACCCTCACCTGAATCTCATAGCTCTCCAGTAGCTGCCTCTGATCAATTATCATTTAACTCTTGGGGGAAATAATTAGCATCACACATCATGTGTCTGGAAGTTGCCAAACCAATTAACCAACCAGAAGGATTACTGTTAATAGCACCAGTTTTCCTATAACTTGATATTGCTGGATAGTTTTGATCAACTGCAAAAGCATTTTTAGTTTGCTTTCTGTTGCCACACTGGAACGTTTCTTTATTAGTGCCACTTTGTTTTGTATGATTCCTTGCAAATGAAGGAAAACAACTTTTCTGCTTTTATACGTTGATAATATAATTTTGGTTACTGAGGACAAACAAGATTGTACAAAAACAACATTGGGTGCAGGCCATGCTGTAGTGTAGTGCTTATGCGACTGTGAATAAAAGGTGGCTGGGCTCATTGTCCCAGGGTTTGGGGGGGGGGAAGAGGTGACAAAACTGATTTCCAATAAGTGCCCCCCTTTATTTCCACAACACGTCCTTGAGTCTGTACTCTGAATGGTGACATCAGGGACCTAGAAGGTGCAGGGCTTGTCAGTCCAACCCCTACACAGTCTCATCAGGGCTGACCTTAAGGCAATTGGAGCAATTGGGCCAACTTGGGCCCCGCGGGCCGCTCCTAAGGGGCCCCCTGCACCAAGGCAATCTAGATGGATTTTATTTATATCTATAAGCTTTTGCAGGCTTTGGGTGTGCACTGAGGTGCTACAAGAAAAAAAAATCAAGTTACGCCCCACTGCTTCAAATTGGGCCCCACTGATTAGCCCCAAGTCTAATAGTTGCTGGGCCTGAATGTGTGAGATAGGGGCTGAGTGGGGAAGGGCATCATGAGGGCATTGCTAAATAAACAGAGACATAAGCAACTTTAAATTCCCATTAAACTCCAGTGTGGACAACCCCTCAGAGAAGAACATTGAGTTGCAACCACTCTGGGACAACAAAGTCCCTCACCACTCCTTTTAAGGCAGGCCTCTGGTCTTCTGCCTACTACGTAGACCAGGGGTCTGCAACCTTTAAGACCAAAAGAGCCACTTGGACCCGTTTCTGAAGAAAAGAAAAAAACTGGGAGCTGCAAAACCATTGCGACATTTAAAACAAATATAACACTGCATTTTATTTTTAAAAATCCGATTTAAATTTTAAAAAATCTGATTTAAATAAAAAAAATCTGATTTAAATAAAAAAATCATTCATTTTTATCCACCCTGGGGACCACTACCAGGTCACAGCCTGATCCAAGGTGGGTTGCAACAGCATACAAATATTTGATTTGTTTAAAAAAAAAAAAATGAGTCCTCAACTGCACACTTGTGTTAAATGTTTGTCCCATGTCTAATTGAAGACTGCTGGCTTTTACAATAATCTTAGTGTCTTTTACCCTTAATATTCCAGACCAGAGGCTATGTTCACCTCTTCCAACCTCCTCTCTTGCTAAATAAAGCACAGAATTGCACCAGAGAAGCCTGTGATGTTTGTGCTGACTTGCATGCAGGTGGCTGTAGTAGTTCGTAGTGTTCATACCTTTTTAGGGGAGTTCCCAGCCCCCTTAATGACAATGGCGATAGATTTTGCACATGAACACAGATCCAAGTTAGGACTCCTCTCTTCCACGCCAACAGGTGCTTTGTCAAGGCTCCCCTAACACACACTCAGGACAGAGGAAAAACTGCAAAACGTCCTGGCCTTGCTCCAGGGCGGAGAGAGACGCGAGCCCGCGAGAGCGCGGTCTGAGGCTGCGAGCGGAACCAGGAGCGAAGGAGGCAGCGGCAGGGAAACAGGCGCCGCTTCCACGACCATTTTTAAAAAGAGGGCTTCCCCCCTCGCCCTCACCCGCCGCCCCTGGCCCAGCCCGCAGCTGCCTACCTCGTCGTTGCCTCGACGCAGCAGCCAGCAGCCTTCCGAGAGGAACCGCGGCCAGCCAGCCCCCGCGGTCCCATTGTTATGAAAACTTCCCGCGGGGGCAAGTTGAGAGACTGACCCCCAAGACGGACGAAGCTTCCGTGCCCTCTGGCTCCTAGAGTCCAGGGGCACAATGTAATATGCAGTTGTTCCCAGCTTGAAAACAACATACACAAGCCATTTGGCTAAGATCTACTTTATTGTAGAATTAGAGCAGAATGTCTCTGCGTAGCAGCTCATAATTCAGAGCTGTGTCTTAATGCGTCTTGCATCTCCTGATGCAAAACAGAAAGGAGAAAGTACAATAGTAAAATACAATGACATCACATGTGTGGGAGCTGGTATGCCCAGTGTGTTTCTCACAGAGTGAAATATGACTCTTGAGTCTTGTGACCTTGCTGCAGCGTTCGCAGCTCGTCATGTCATAATATCACAACATCCTCCCCCGATATTAGACAATGTGAGAGCGGCGAAAGTTAAGGCATTATTAACAGAAGTAAACAAACAGTTATCATATACACAGTATGAATCTGATGTCTTTGTTCCATCTTTGGAACTCTCTGAGACTGGTTCTACCAGTTGAAGCCTTTGATAACCAACTCTCCAGGGGACCAGAGCATTTGCTCTGTGTGTGTTGGCAGAAACAGTGTTGAACTTTGCAACCTGTTGCTGTGGCTTTCTCACATCTGTGAGGTGAGCCTGAGTGTCTCTGTTTTGAGCGCAAACTACAGCTACATTTGCAACAGCTGAGATTGCAAACTCTTTGGAGTAGCGTTTGGGCGCCTGACCCTTTGTTACTCTCTCAGATCTACGCACAAGATGTAGATCTTCTTTGCTGAGTTTCTCCTTAACAGGACTTTTTGGAGAAACTTTACCAATTGTAAACAGTGGCTCTAAAGATTCTAGCACATCATCATCTGTAGATGGCCTGGTCATAGCATGAGTTCTCTCAATGACAGTTTCACCTGTGTCGGAACTAGCCGTGGTTGAGCTTGCACTGCTACTGCTGGTGTCAGAATCCTCATATGTATTGACATCAATGGGAAAGCTTTGGAGAATCTGTGTCTCCGGCTTTACAGTAGGTTCTACCTCCTGAGTAAGAATTACTGTGTTTGAGGAAGGCAATAGAATTCTGTATTGACCTTTCTCATAGCCCATAAAGATGCCTTGGATGGTTGCACCTTCAAGTGATTCCACCCACATTTGAGAACCAAAAACCTTAAGATGCTTAACAGAAGGCTTTCTGTTAAACAGTATCTCATAAGGTGAGCATTCCATTCCTTTTGGAACACTCCTGACCCAAGCATATGTGAAGGCAGATAGGCTTTCAGCCCAATTCTGTTCAGACAGCTTTGCACTTAGCAATTGCGCCTGCATACCCTCACGTAGTATTGTGTTAATTTTAACACACAAATCTTTGTTCCATGATGATTGGCTGACAGCAACTTTGTGCCGAATGCAATGTTGACTTAGAAAGTCCTTGAACTCCTGTGAATCAAACACTGGTAATTGATTAGTATACAAACATTCAATTTTGCCATCATGCATGAAATCTATCTTAGCACAAAATTCAGTGAACTTGGCCAAGACTTGCTGCGGACTTTTCATAGTGTAAATCCAAGAAAATTTAGAGAAATGGTCAGACAGCAATAAATAACAGGTAGCTCCGCCTCTAGATTTCGGCAAAAGCCCTATTACATCAGCAGAAACCTGCTGGAAACATCTTGTGACCTTTTCTCTGCGTGGCTGTTTGGTAGTCTCCTTGGACTTAGCAGCACCTGCAAAATAAGAGTCAACAACATCATAACAACAGTCATTTGAATCAAAAGACAGTAAAAACAGTCCATCTTTGTTCTTCTGAGCTGTAAGGATAACTTCTCCATCCTTATAAATTGTGCACAGTCCTTTGCGCAGCCTGAGCTCGCAGTCCTTCTCGGTAAGCTGCGGTACACTTAGCAGGTTGTAGGCAATTTCTGGCACATAGAGAACGTTGCTTATAGATAGCTGGAGACTCTGAAGATAAACAGTTCCAACTCCAGTCGATTTCAGGTGTGTTCCACTCACCTGCGACACGGTGGAGTCCAGCCTCTTAAAAGTCTTAAATAAACGCTTGTTTGCGGTCATGTGGTGACTGGCAGCTGAGTCAATAACAAAAGCCAGGTCAATGTCAATGTCATCCTGCTCCTGCACGCCTTGTGTAAGCAATGCAACTGTGCGCCCTTTGGAGACTTTGGCTTGCGCCTTGCCTGTAGATCCACCTGCTCGTCGGTTAGATCCTTTCTTGGGCTTTCTGCAGGTCTGGAAACTGTGTCCTCTCATTCCACAGTTTGTGCAGCGTATGACTTTAAGAGCTTGCACATGCTCAGTTGGACCACTAGGTGGGGTTGAGGACGCTCTTGCTTCACTCCCCCTTCCATTAGCCTCATTTTGAGCAGCACAACGATCTTGCTCATTTAGCAAAGTTGAGAAGACTCTGGCAACGGTTAAGTTTTGAGCATCCTGGGCACCTAGCTGTGATGCAATAGCACTATAACCGGCATGGAGGCTATTCAAAACCATGAAACAAAACACATCTTCGTTCAATTGAACGTTGCGTTGTGCGAGTTCACTTCTTAATTCTTTCATATGGTTAAGATGCGAACGCAAATTGTCTCCCTCCTTTAACCTTAGGTTGGTGAGACGTTGGAAATGCAGCATGGAACTTCCTGCCGCAATCCTTAAATGTTCATTTTGCAAAACAACCCAATAATCATTAGCGTGGACCAAATCTCTGACGTGTATTAACTGAGATTGGTCAAGATGCAAAACAATGGTCGCCTTCGCCTGATTATCCCTGTTCAGCCATCGAGGGCCAGGGAGCAGTGGAGGGGCATTAGTGACCACATCAAGCAAATTCTGCCTGGTAAGCACAGCTTCCATTTTAATACGCCATGTCTGATAATTTTCATCAGTGAGAAGTGGACAAAGGGAGCTGCTGCTCTGCTTGCTATCCTTTGCCATATTGGCGAAAAAGCAGGCTTTTCACTCTCTGTCTTCAGAAAGCAATTTAAGCAAACAAACCTAGCCTTCTGAGGTTTATTGCCTCGTAAATCAGTCCGGCTACTCACAGTCCAATTAACGCGTCTTCTCACAGTGGGAAACGGCCGTCTTCAGCACGAAAAAAAACTCCCCCGGAACGAAGCACGCAGTTTAAGGCTGCTTTCTTTGCCGGCAGATAAACATCAGGCAGAAGTCAATCAGAGGTCCGATGTTCGGAAACCAGCCAACTGCTACCAATGTTATGAAAACTTCCCGCGGGGGCAAGTTGAGAGACTGACCCCCAAGACGGACGAAGCTTCCGTGCCCTCTGGCTCCTAGAGTCCAGGGGCACAATGTAATATGCAGTTGTTCCCAGCTTGAAAACAACATACACAAGCCATTTGGCTAAGATCTACTTTATTGTAGAATTAGAGCAGAATGTCTCTGCGTAGCAGCTCATAATTCAGAGCTGTGTCTTAATGCGTCTTGCATCTCCTGATGCAAAACAGAAAGGAGAAAGTACAATAGTAAAATACAATGACATCACATGTGTGGGAGCTGGTATGCCCAGTGTGTTTCTCACAGAGTGAAATATGACTCTTGAGTCTTGTGACCTTGCTGCAGCGTTCGCAGCTCGTCATGTCATAATATCACAACATCCTCCCCCGATATTAGACAATGTGAGAGCGGCGAAAGTTAAGGCATTATTAACAGAAGTAAACAAACAGTTATCATATACACAGTATGAATCTGATGTCTTTGTTCCATCTTTGGAACTCTCTGAGACTGGTTCTACCAGTTGAAGCCTTTGATAACCAACTCTCCAGGGGACCAGAGCATTTGCTCTGTGTGTGTTGGCAGAAACAGTGTTGAACTTTGCAACCTGTTGCTGTGGCTTTCTCACATCTGTGAGGTGAGCCTGAGTGTCTCTGTTTTGAGCGCAAACTACAGCTACATTTGCAACAGCTGAGATTGCAAACTCTTTGGAGTAGCGTTTGGGCGCCTGACCCTTTGTTACTCTCTCAGATCTACGCACAAGATGTAGATCTTCTTTGCTGAGTTTCTCCTTAACAGGACTTTTTGGAGAAACTTTACCAATTGTAAACAGTGGCTCTAAAGATTCTAGCACATCATCATCTGTAGATGGCCTGGTCATAGCATGAGTTCTCTCAATGACAGTTTCACCTGTGTCGGAACTAGCCGTGGTTGAGCTTGCACTGCTACTGCTGGTGTCAGAATCCTCATATGTATTGACATCAATGGGAAAGCTTTGGAGAATCTGTGTCTCCGGCTTTACAGTAGGTTCTACCTCCTGAGTAAGAATTACTGTGTTTGAGGAAGGCAATAGAATTCTGTATTGACCTTTCTCATAGCCCATAAAGATGCCTTGGATGGTTGCACCTTCAAGTGATTCCACCCACATTTGAGAACCAAAAACCTTAAGATGCTTAACAGAAGGCTTTCTGTTAAACAGTATCTCATAAGGTGAGCATTCCATTCCTTTTGGAACACTCCTGACCCAAGCATATGTGAAGGCAGATAGGCTTTCAGCCCAATTCTGTTCAGACAGCTTTGCACTTAGCAATTGCGCCTGCATACCCTCACGTAGTATTGTGTTAATTTTAACACACAAATCTTTGTTCCATGATGATTGGCTGACAGCAACTTTGTGCCGAATGCAATGTTGACTTAGAAAGTCCTTGAACTCCTGTGAATCAAACACTGGTAATTGATTAGTATACAAACATTCAATTTTGCCATCATGCATGAAATCTATCTTAGCACAAAATTCAGTGAACTTGGCCAAGACTTGCTGCGGACTTTTCATAGTGTAAATCCAAGAAAATTTAGAGAAATGGTCAGACAGCAATAAATAACAGGTAGCTCCGCCTCTAGATTTCGGCAAAAGCCCTATTACATCAGCAGAAACCTGCTGGAAACATCTTGTGACCTTTTCTCTGCGTGGCTGTTTGGTAGTCTCCTTGGACTTAGCAGCACCTGCAAAATAAGAGTCAACAACATCATAACAACAGTCATTTGAATCAAAAGACAGTAAAAACAGTCCATCTTTGTTCTTCTGAGCTGTAAGGATAACTTCTCCATCCTTATAAATTGTGCACAGTCCTTTGCGCAGCCTGAGCTCGCAGTCCTTCTCGGTAAGCTGCGGTACACTTAGCAGGTTGTAGGCAATTTCTGGCACATAGAGAACGTTGCTTATAGATAGCTGGAGACTCTGAAGATAAACAGTTCCAACTCCAGTCGATTTCAGGTGTGTTCCACTCACCTGCGACACGGTGGAGTCCAGCCTCTTAAAAGTCTTAAATAAACGCTTGTTTGCGGTCATGTGGTGACTGGCAGCTGAGTCAATAACAAAAGCCAGGTCAATGTCAATGTCATCCTGCTCCTGCACGCCTTGTGTAAGCAATGCAACTGTGCGCCCTTTGGAGACTTTGGCTTGCGCCTTGCCTGTAGATCCACCTGCTCGTCGGTTAGATCCTTTCTTGGGCTTTCTGCAGGTCTGGAAACTGTGTCCTCTCATTCCACAGTTTGTGCAGCGTATGACTTTAAGAGCTTGCACATGCTCAGTTGGACCACTAGGTGGGGTTGAGGACGCTCTTGCTTCACTCCCCCTTCCATTAGCCTCATTTTGAGCAGCACAACGATCTTGCTCATTTAGCAAAGTTGAGAAGACTCTGGCAACGGTTAAGTTTTGAGCATCCTGGGCACCTAGCTGTGATGCAATAGCACTATAACCGGCATGGAGGCTATTCAAAACCATGAAACAAAACACATCTTCGTTCAATTGAACGTTGCGTTGTGCGAGTTCACTTCTTAATTCTTTCATATGGTTAAGATGCGAACGCAAATTGTCTCCCTCCTTTAACCTTAGGTTGGTGAGACGTTGGAAATGCAGCATGGAACTTCCTGCCGCAATCCTTAAATGTTCATTTTGCAAAACAACCCAATAATCATTAGCGTGGACCAAATCTCTGACGTGTATTAACTGAGATTGGTCAAGATGCAAAACAATGGTCGCCTTCGCCTGATTATCCCTGTTCAGCCATCGAGGGCCAGGGAGCAGTGGAGGGGCATTAGTGACCACATCAAGCAAATTCTGCCTGGTAAGCACAGCTTCCATTTTAATACGCCATGTCTGATAATTTTCATCAGTGAGAAGTGGACAAAGGGAGCTGCTGCTCTGCTTGCTATCCTTTGCCATATTGGCGAAAAAGCAGGCTTTTCACTCTCTGTCTTCAGAAAGCAATTTAAGCAAACAAACCTAGCCTTCTGAGGTTTATTGCCTCGTAAATCAGTCCGGCTACTCACAGTCCAATTAACGCGTCTTCTCACAGTGGGAAACGGCCGTCTTCAGCACGAAAAAAAACTCCCCCGGAACGAAGCACGCAGTTTAAGGCTGCTTTCTTTGCCGGCAGATAAACATCAGGCAGAAGTCAATCAGAGGTCCGATGTTCGGAAACCAGCCAACTGCTACCAATGTTATGAAAACTTCCCGCGGGGGCAAGTTGAGAGACTGACCCCCAAGACGGACGAAGCTTCCGTGCCCTCTGGCTCCTAGAGTCCAGGGGCACAATGTAATATGCAGTTGTTCCCAGCTTGAAAACAACATACACAAGCCATTTGGCTAAGATCTACTTTATTGTAGAATTAGAGCAGAATGTCTCTGCGTAGCAGCTCATAATTCAGAGCTGTGTCTTAATGCGTCTTGCATCTCCTGATGCAAAACAGAAAGGAGAAAGTACAATAGTAAAATACAATGACATCACATGTGTGGGAGCTGGTATGCCCAGTGTGTTTCTCACAGAGTGAAATATGACTCTTGAGTCTTGTGACCTTGCTGCAGCGTTCGCAGCTCGTCATGTCATAATATCACAACACCCATGACCCAGCCGAGGAGTCCTGGCCTCCAGTGCCCGTGCGGGCACGCGTCTGAAGGCCCCTTCCTGCCCCCATCCCGTCCCGCCTCCCAGCTGCTTCTGGATGCCGCGGGGTCCCACATAGCCACCGACCTCGGAGCTCCCCTGTCCGCCTCGAGGCCGCCTCCCACGCTAGGAAGACTCCCGGAGCTGGGCAGGATTGGTCCCGCCAGGCAGGCTCGGGGGGCGGCCTCTCCCATGGGCGCCTGCTTCGGAGGTGGAGGCGGGGTCTTCAAAGTTCCCCCTCCCGCTCGCCCAGCTCCATCTCTTCCCTGCCAGAGCCGTCTGACCTCAGCTGAGCTGCGCCGCCTCTACTGCGTCCCCACCGCCTCCGAGCCCCGCTGCCCCGCTGTTCAAGGCCAGGTGATCCTGGGTATGCCCCTGAGCAGCGCCCTCAGCTTCCGGAGGACGGGCCGCCGGCCAGCTGGAGAAGTGGGCGGGCGTATCCGCCCCGGAGTCCCGGAGCCGCGGCAGCTGTGTAAAAGAGCCGCATGCGGCTCCGGAGCCGCGGGTTGCTGACCCCCGACGTAGACCAAACAATATGATGCTTAATGTCCTCCCAGTGCTATTTTTCTAGAGAAAGAGGTGCCAGAACTCACCAGGAACAAATCTAGGGTTGGGGGTGGGGGTTAGAGACCCACCGGAGGAAGGAGAGAAAGCTCTCTACATCACCCCCATAAAAAAGCCTCCCTCGCCGTCTCCTCCTGTCTCTGCCTGCTTTGCCCCCCCTCTCCTTCCCTGGACGAGCCACGCAGCTCTTGCTGTCCCTGCAAAGATGATGGGGGGGCGATGGAGTGAGAAAGAGGCGCGCTCGGGTGGGGTGGGAGTTAAAGGTCCAGGCGGCTTCACGGGAAACCCACGGAGCCCACCTCTCAGTGTTTTTCTCCTGTGCTGCACGATAGCTCGCTTTCAGATCCAGGAGAACTTTTAAGGGTCTCTGAC
Source organism: Lacerta agilis (assembly GCF_009819535.1). Classification (NCBI taxonomy): domain Eukaryota; kingdom Metazoa; phylum Chordata; class Lepidosauria; order Squamata; family Lacertidae; genus Lacerta; species Lacerta agilis. Next base: position 64,764,820 of record NC_046317.1, on the reverse strand, counting down.
GCGGCTCTCTCCTCGCTCCTCACACTTGGCGCGCGCTCGGCAGCCAGATGTTGAGGAACGTGGGGCAGGAAGTTTGGGAAGTGTGGCCTCTTTCCCTAGCATGGTCCTCCAGCTGTGCGGGCAGGGAGGTGGGTGGGTGGTGGACTCTCCTCCGGCTCCTCCTCCTCCTCCCTCAGCGGCACTCTAGGATTGCAGAGGGGGAGCAGCTCTGCTCTCCCTGGACTCCAACTCTCCTTCCCGGACACTCAGCTTGCTGCCCGGCCCTGGTTCCCCGTGCCACTGGCGCCACAGGGTAGAGATGTGCCTGGGGAGAGGAATATTCCCTTTGAAATAAGGGAAATTTAAGAGATATAAAAAATCAGGGATAGCAGCGGGAAACGGCTTGGAATAAGGGAGTTTCCCACAAAAAAAGGGAGACTTGACAGCTATGCTTCCGGGTTTGGGTCCCTTTTGGGAGGAGGTTACTAGAGGCTCACTGGCACTTCGTAACATTTGCATTTACTGTAGTGACAAATATACCAGCCGCCCAGTTTAAACACCCTAGCAGACGCACAAAGGTCACTGCTCCCCTGTGATATCTCCAAGGATGAGAGCAGGGTGGGTGGGTCAAACGATCATTAGGAAAGAGATTAAAAAACTGCCCTTGATAGAAATCTATGGTAGAGCCATACTTAAAATATCGCATATACAGTAGTTGCCATTGCTGTATTTCAGGAAGGATTTTGCAGAGTTGGAGGAAGGGATAACCAACATAATTAGGGACCTGGAGTTAAGACCCTAACACAATTTGGAGCTTTTTTTAGGTTGGGAGAAAAGAAGAATAAGGTGTGTGTGTTGGGGGGTGTATATGATAAAGGTGTATAAAATGTAGGTACTGTACAGTGTAGGGAAAGTAGATAGAGGGAAGTCTCTCCCCACCCCTGCCAACCCCATACTAGAAGCTGGGGTCATTCAATTAAGCTGAATTGTGGAAGATTTGGGGCAGACAAGAGGGGCTTCTTTTTCCGCACAATGCTAAACCATGGAATTTAGCTACCACAACTATGGTGATGGCAACCAGATTAGAGAGCTTTAAAAGAGAATTGAACAACTCCACAAGAGAATAAAGCTGCCATTGGCTACTAGTCATGGTGGCTGTATAGTCTTTCTCTATCTAGGATATGAGGCATCCTGCTTTTCAGTGTCATTCACTGGGGAGCCCAAGCAGAAGATAAAGATTGTGCTTTTGCCCTGCTTGTGGGCTTCCTCTGGGCATCTGTGGGAAACAAGATGCTGAACTAGAAGGTATTTACTCTGATCTAGCTGGGCTCTTGCGTGAAGTATCAGGCAGGGCTCCCACACTGTTAATAATTGTGTAGGGATTTCAGCAGGTTGGGCTTGTTAAGCAAGTTACACCTGCCAAAATTCTCTCTCCCACATAACTATTAAAGGTGTTGGGAGTCTTGTCCACTCTTTCATCTAGTAAGACAGGTGTGGGGAACCTTCAGCGTTCCAGATGTTCCTAAGCTATGATTTCCATGCACCCTAGGTAGCACAGCAAAAGCCCAGGGATGATGGAAATTGTATTTCAGTGGCATCTTGAGGGTCAAAGGTTCCCTACACCTGTAGCAGGGAGGCAGGTGTAGCATCCTAAAATATTGATAAAGCCCAAGTTGAGTTCTCTTTATATTTCTCTGTTTTTCTCAAACTGCAGTGTATGTTAACACATCCTTAGCTAGGAGGGGGCTAGTACCTTCTCTGATAGTTGTCCAAATCAACAATCAGTTGGCTAATTATTTATTAGTTCCCATGCCAACACATTACCAACACTCTTGTCAAGTCTACTTATTGCCTCAGGGCAACCCAGACAGCTGACAGAAATCTGATAGAAAACAGATACAATATAATTGAGGTTGTGTCACCATGTTACTCAGGTCAACATTATATATGAATTGTCATTCCAAACAGTTACTAACTAGTAAGTCCCATTGAGTTTGGGGAGACATACCTGTCTAAGTAAACATGTAAAATCCTGTGATATGTAAATATTAGTTAGGTTTTATTATTGGATGTTTTTCTTTGGACAAATTGAGGTTCATTGGCAGCTACAGGGCGGTCTGGGTCGATCAAGGGCCCTTGGGAATTAAGCTGCTGGAGATTTACAGCCCCTTATCTCAAGACTGGTACTCAAGTTTCTAGGACACCCACCTATTCCTAACTAGTAACATCTTGCAGCTGGGCCTGTTAGGGGTTTTATATCCTGACTACTGTATTTTCCAGCGTATAAGATGACTGGGTGTATAAGACAACCCCCAACCTTTCCAATTAAAATATAGAGTTTGAGATATACTCAACCGCATATTCTCCACCCGGCATATAAGACTACCCCCGACTTTTGAGAAGATTTTCCTGGATTAAAAAGTAGTGTTATACGCCAGAATATCTGAAGAAGTGTGCATGCACACGAAAGCTCATACCAAGAACAAACTCAGTTGGTCTCTAAGGTGCTACTGGAAAGAATTTTATATTTTTTTTCGACTATGGCAGACCAGCACAGCTACCCACCTGTAACTGGAACTATGGAAGGCACCACATTGAGCCGCATGAAATGGAAGTCCAGGTATCTGAAGAAGTGTGCATGCACACGAAAGCTCATACCAAAAACAAACTCAGTTGGTCTCTAAGGTGCTACTGGAAAGAATTTTCTATTTTGCCAGAATATACAGTAATTCTGGAATGGGCAAAACAAAATCGAAAATTCTTTTAAATTGACGTTTAGAGTCGTCAACAGGTTTTCCACACTTATCAGCCTATCACCCATTCCCACCACCCTTCTGAGTAATACCCCTCCCCACTCCCCCACTATATTTAAGGATCTGGTGACTTCTGTTTCAGTGTATCTGAAGAAGTGTGCATGCACACGAAAGCTCATACCAGGAACAAACTCAGTTGGTCTCTAAGGTGCTACTAGAAAGAATTTTCGATTTTGTTTTGACTATGGCAGACCAACACGGCTACCCACCTGTATCTGGAATGGGCATGTCTGTATTAGTACAGGGCCACCCAACCCATCCACCCAGGTCTCAGTTAAATATGCCAAGTCTGCCCCTTCATCCACAATCAAATCATGGATGCTTGATGTTTTATTCTGGACAGACCTGGCATTTAGCAACAATACCACCAGTGGTTATGGAGGAGCCATAATCACTGTAAATGATAACAGCAGTATTTTAAATATCATTTTTCAAAGATTTTTTTTTGCACTTCCCATACATTATCTCAAAAATCCTCCTTACAATTACCATCTTTAGGGAAATCAGAATTATTATCCCTGTACTGCAGAAAGGTACAATAGGCTAAGATAATAATAAATTGTTCAAGATAGCCTAATGAGGTCACAGCAGAACTTGAATGCAAGACATCCTTGGCTTTTTCCCAGTAGGAGACTATTACTGTAAAGAATTTAATTATTGCTTCATGGTTTCTGGAAGGAAGGAACCTGACCAGGAATTAACATGGTATGTGTGTGTGCAAGGGGAAAGTGGGTTGGTATTGGCAAGAGAAACACAGGAGGAGTATTTACAGCTCTGGGAGTTGCCTGCCTGCTGTAATTGCTGTATGTGACTTACTTATTAACCAGTCAGGCAGGCCAAGCAAGATAGACCAGGGATTATTTTGCATTCTTGAGTGTGTTAGGTAAGGCTGAGGGATTTTTAAACACCCACATAATACATTTGGGGGGGGGGGTGGCATGTTCTTTAAATACTTGTGCTTTGCAGCAATCCACATAGCCTTGTACCAGGATGCATCACACACTTGGTTTCAGAGCCATTGGGTGAACAAATAAATCTAATTTTTGATGGCATTTGGCTACTTTTTTGGCTGTAGATTTTACTTATGAGTCTGCTTGATTCCGTGCATGGTGTTTTTGAAAAATTGGGGTTGGCTTTTGCAACCCAAATTCCCAAGGGACTTAGAGTCCCCTAAGTCCATGATCGGTCAAAGAAGAATCGATGGAGGCAAAATCCAGTGAAAGAAGGAAGATATTTATTTTTCTGTTGCAACAGAGTCCTCCCCCCACCCTTTGCAAGGAGGTGAGCAACCAAGAACAAAGGTGTGCAAGCCCCTTTAAAGACTTTTGAAATTGCCCAACCCCTTAACCAAAGACCACCCCAAAAGCACCATACATACATCACAGAAGGAGGCTGTCCATAGCAGAAAATTTGAGTCCTGTCTGTCAAGATACCCTATAATGTTTTACTGATTGCATTACCTGGACAGCCTGACCATGCTTTTGAGATGGCAAATACTTTAGTTCTTGAATCCAGGTAACAGGCATACCCTATTCATACAAAAAATATGCCCTTAAGACAGCATTTGGAGGATTTGTAAGTGAAAGAACTGTTGGGAAAGATTTCCCCAATATATTTCCTTCTGCAGAGGAAATATTTGGAGTCATTATGAAAGCCAAGATGGCTTTTGGGGATTGTTCTGTCTGTTAAAATAAAGTGCAATTTTTCTCAGGGAATATTTTGTGTGTCTGCTATGTGTGAGCACCCTAAACTTTTATAGCAATGGTAACTGGTTTTGTGAGCAGGTTTGCCACCACATGTATGAATAACTGATGTGCCTGTTTTGAACTGCGTGAGCTCCCAATACATGGGTTTGTGTAGGAGAGAAAATGCACCTGGGAGTAGATATTGGCCAATAAATTACATTTGAAGATGTGTTACTGCAGAATTTCCCAACCTGGTGCCCTCTGTGTGTTTTAGACTACAACTCACACCAGCTTCAGATAGCATAACTACTTTTGCTATAGCAGACTGGGAAGTTTGAGTTACCTTGATGTTAGACTCAGCTCTCTTCTCACATTCTTGATCAGCCTCTGGTACACTGGAACCTCAGTTTTCGAACGTAATCCATTCTGGAAGTCCGTTCGACTTCCAAAACTTTCAAAAACCGAGGACCAAAGGGCTGGCAGCAAAATCCATTGAAAAAATATGGAGAAATGCGCCTTGGAAGCTGTTTGACTTCCAAGGTGAGTTCGAAAACGGAAGCATTCACCTCTAGGTTTTCAGCATTCAGCTTCCGAAACATTTGGCAGCTGAGACGTTTGAAAACCAAGGTTTGACTGTACTCTGCAATGTGAACTTTACACTTACATTTTACTGTATCCAGCTCAAACTTGAGAAATATCCCAAGACAAAAACAGGGCCCCAGGGCACTCTTGGCTGAATCTGGCTTCTATCAAAATCAGTGCTGAATGATTCACCAATATTACTGGGTTTGAGTTGAAACCCAGAGCAAGGCAGTATAAAGATCACACATGCATATGGCAGAATAGTTGGAAGGAGCTCTGGATGTTGTGTGTACTTCTTCTAGGCATGGCTGTAACTACGGGGTGGTAAGGTGGGCCCTGCCAGGGGTGCAGGTGAGGGGGTATGTGCAAAATCAGCTTAAAATATGTCCATAAATATGTCAATAAATAAAAATATTGATTATTGCCTCATAAGAAAATGTTTTAAATAGAGGGTGAGTTGAATGGGTGGAAGAGAGGTGGAAAGAAGAGCTAATTTGTCAGTGTCTAGGGGGCGCAATCTGGACAGTTCTGCCAGGGGTGCAAGATCACCTAGCTACGGCTCTGCTTCTAGGCAAGAGTGAAGAACCTTTTTCAGCCTGAGAGTCACAGTCCCTTCTGGAAAGCCTTCCTGGGGTCATATGCCAGTGGTGGGCAGTTAAAATTCAGGGTTGTACAGGAGGCTATTTTCTACATACACTCATACATTCCTCTCTTGTCATTTATCCAGGCACACAAGAGGCAATATCAAGAGTACAAGGACATATTCCTTGAGAGAATTCCTAGGATTAGGTGAAAAGGCCTGTGGGGGCACATTCAGCCCCTGGGCCTAAGGTTCCCCACCCCTGTTCTAAAGGGATGAGTTTTCATAGAGTTGTAGAGTTGGAAGGGAACACAGGGGCCGTCTAGTCCAAGCCCATGCAACGCAGGAATCTTTTGCCCAATGCAGGGCTCGGACCCATGACCCTGAGATTAAGAGTCTTATACTCTACCAACTGAACTGTCTCTATTCCCCTTTGCTGTGATTGTAAATGCCAGGCATTTTTACTGAATTGTACAAGGCTTGAAATTTAACCTCACGGGTTTCATTTTGCAAATAACAAGATGAAACTGGGGACAATATCAATAAAGGATAGTTTGCAGTGTTGTCCTTGACTCATCATTTGTCACTCAGATTGGAGGAAAATGGCATAGGAAAGATGGCACTTTTAACTGGGGTGGAAAAGTCCACGGAAGGAATCACAGAGATGGTGCTGTTCCAGCTGCTAAGGTTGATTCCATAAATGGTTTTGCATGACAGTCTTCCTCAATTTAATCATTGCAAGAGTTGATATAATAAATGTGTGCTTTATGAGGTGTAAAACAACAATGCTGTATCGTTATGGGTTTTCTATTAGATCACTATGAATGGGTTTTCTGTTCATGTGAGTTGCCTTGAAGAAATACCTGACTAGCCTCTTAGATTTGACAAGACAATTGATAGCTATATTAAGATGGTGTGTATCTGTGTTAACTAAGATAGCCCAAGAAAACTAAACAAAATAGAAAATTCTTTCCAGTAGCACCTTAGAGACCAACTGAGTTTGTTCTTGGTATGAGCTTTCGTGTGCATGCAAGAAAACTAAGTAAGCCTTGGGAAATTTTCTTCCTTTTAGTCAAGGGAAGCATGGCAAGGTGTCTCTCTGTGAGAAGAACTGTTGACTGCAGTTTTGAGTGAGACCAGAGTTTTCAGAAAAGCCCAGAGACACAGAACTCCTTAGCTTTTGGACTTTGTGAGCTAGCAGTGTTTTGGAGTGCTAGTTTTTTTGCCTGGCTGGAGTCCTGAATTGACAGCATTGAACTTTGGCTCTCATGTGGAGTGTTTAAGCTATGATTCCACGTGGACATTTCCTCTCTGCATATATGATATTTATATATCACTATCAAACACCTAATTTTATCTTGTCAGCTGAAAATCAAAGAGTACAGACAGCTTCTCTTTAATTTAAATTTTAATGCATGATTTTATGAGATTTTCACTATATTTAAAAATGAGAGTTGCACCCATACCATATTATTTTGCATACCAAAGACTGCAAAACTTTATTTCTTGTTTGACCTGTTAGGAAGGAATTGGGCCTAATTGCATCATCATATTTCTTAATCCTTTCATTAGCAAATGTCTTTTTAGTCTTTCATCCATTACAAAAACTCCATCAAATGTATTTCAGAAAACCTGCTCTTTTAAGTATGTCTTAATCACTATTATGTTATGTTATGTTAACCATAATTAGGAATGAATTGCAACATTTAGGGTGCAACATATATCACATGACTGTTTTGTTGCAGAAGGAAAGCACAGTTGTTACGTGGATCCACACAATACATTTCGAGCACATTCAATGCAAATTTCAAACAAGTTTGCACATTCCCTAATTAATTGGCAATACAGTATAATACACTTGAGTGAATATGTGACAAAATAGCTTAGCTGTCTGCATGGGCTCTCTGAGTGAAATTGCCGCTCTTTCATAAGAACATGAGAAAAGCCTGCTGGATCTGGCTAATGGCACATCCAGGCCAGAATCTCTGTTTGCACAGTTGCCAACTGGATGCCTATAGCAAACCTGAAATTAATATCTAAGCCATGGTTAGGCAAACTAAGGCCTGGGGGTTAGATCCAGCCTAACTGCTTTCTAAATCTGGCGCTCGGACAGTCCGGGAATCAGTGTGTTTTTACATGACTGGAATGTGTCCTTTTATTTAAAATGCATCTCTGGGTTATTTGTGGGGGCCTGCCTGGTGTTTTTACAGGAGTAGAATGTGTGCTTTTATTTAAAATGCATCTCTGGGTTATTTGTGGAGCATAGAAATTTGTTCATTTTCCCCTCCAAAATATAGTCTGCCACCCCCCCCCAAAGCCTGAGGGACAGTGGACTGGCCCACAGCTGAAAAAGTTTGCTGACCCCTGATCTAAGCACAACAGCTGTCTCCAAAACCTTTGATTCCCAGTAACTGGCATTCAGAGGCATACTGCCTCCAACAGTGGAGGTGGCAAGTAGATGCTGTTTGCCTTATTCTGCAAGAATTTGCCTAATCCATTTTTTTAAGGCATCCAAGCTGGTGGCCATCACTACTTCTTGTGGGAGCGAATTCTATAGTTTAACTATTATCCACACTTAGCTTTTGCCCTGCTCTTTCCAGGCACGGGCCCATGCTGAAAAGCTCAGTGTCCAAGTTGGATTGTCCCCCTACCCCAGAGCTTTCCTCACAAAAATCTGCCCTTTAGTGCTTAATCGGAGCAAACGTCAATTTGGGTTTTCTGTGGATTTTCGCTTGCTCCGATTGAGCTTTAAAGAGCGGGTTTTCACAGGGAAAGATCTAGAGTGGGAAAAGGGTGCTTAGGCACAGAGCTTTAAGGTGCAGTCTGTGCCTCGAAAGCACAGAGGAAAGTTAAGTGTGGATAAGCCCTATGTGTGTGTGAAGAAGTGCTTTCGTTTGGCTATTCCAAATCTTCCAACATTCTGCTTTATGGAATGTCTGCAGTTCTAATATTACAAGAGGAGGGTGTAAAGCTTTTCTTTCTCCATTCTCTCCACGCAATACATAATTATATACTTCCTTCTGCAAGATAGTGATATCTTGCAAAGGGCCTCTTTCTGCTCAACCAGATGTTCTGAGTTTGCAGGAAGAATGATGAGGTGAAATTCTCTGGTATATATCGTAGTGGAGATATGTCTGGGTCTAATTTTTTCATATGATTTGCATTTATCGTGCCAAAATGGTGTCTAGTTTCATCAGTGGGTTTTAGGAATCTTTGGCAGATACAGATATCACTCCATAACGAATCAGCGCTTCCTCTGTGTTTTTAATTATTTATAAATTTCCCCACTTTCCCCTTTAATATTACATAAGCTAAGGGTATAGACATTATAGATTTCTAAAGAACTTCTAAAGAAGTTGATCATTGTAATGAATGTTTATGATGCACAATTTTCACAAATGGCGAAGAATTCTGAACAATAGCATAAATATTATATTAAATTGGTAAAACAAATACCTGATTTTTGAGTGAAGAGATTTACCTGCCAATCTACCATATACTTTGAAACGTTGCCTGCTTTGCTATGCATTTAGATACATCTCAAGATATCATAACCAAATATTGCATGGAATTGCAGAGAGCAAGGAGCAGGTTTTCAAATATGTTTGGATGCAATGGGATGGCAGTTTCGATCAAAATAGCAGACTGAACTTTTCAAACCTGCGCTGATGTTTTGGTTTCTTAGAATTACTGAGCAACAGAGGACACAATGCTGCTAGCTGTAAATAAGATGTCCGCGGGTCTTTCATCTTTCCCCACTTTTTTCCTTTCTTTGTTATTACAGAAAACATTGTCCCCAAAATCTCTATATATCCAATCAATAAATTAAGGTATATTGTCCAGCTAATAAATGCAATGCAAAAATGAATAAACATTTGAGTTACTGAAGTATGCAGTAAACTAGGGGTGGCAACCATATTTGGCTAACCTTGGGCAGCCCTCCAGGGGCTGCATACCAGCAATGATGTCCAGTGACTGACAGGTGGGTAGCCATGTTCACGAGTCACAAGGGTGGGGAGGGAATATAAAGATCTGGTTTGCCAAGCCAAAAAGATTCTCCACCCTGGCTTAGAACTTGGATACCTGAGGGATCACCTTCTAACTTATGGGCCTGCCCAAGTATTAAGTGCTAATAGGGGCACCCTCTTGACAGTGCCACACTTGCCAGGGATTGAAAATGCTGCAGCCCAAGCAAGGGCACTCTGGTTATTCCTCAGATAGAGTTGGTGTCTGGTTTTACTGTTTGTTGAAGGCTTGCATGGTTTTATGGTGTTTTAATGGTATTGCACCCCCACTTTGGTATTACTTTGTAATGAAAAGCAACAGGTAACACATTTAAATAAATACCATGTGGTACTTCTTTAGCTGAATCTACTTCTTACTGAATCTGATATTCTTCATGTGCCAACACGAGAAAGGGCCTTTTCTGTGGTGGCTCTCCGTTTGTGGAAGGCTCTCCCCAGCGGGGCTCACCTGGTGCCTTCATTACATATCTTTAGGCACCAGGCCAAATTGTTCCTCTTCCGTTAGGTCTTTGCCTGATTAAACAACCAAAACATGGACCACTTATAAACTCCATCTCCAACTCCTCGAAAGATTCCATCAACAGTGTCTCTGAAAAATTTTACACATCACTTGGGAAGACAGGAGCACTAATGACAATGTATTGGAAAAAGCAGCGATCACCAGTTTTGAAGCAATGATTCTTCAACATCAACTTCGTTGGACTGGTCATGTTGTTGGGATGCCTTCCAAAGCAACCACTCTATTCCCAACTTAAGAATGGAAAGCAAAATGGGCAACAAAAGAGGTTTAAAGATGCTTTCAAGGCAAATCTTTTTTAAAAATGTAGTATAAACACTGATAACTGGGAAACACTCTCCTGCAAGCGCTCCAATTGGAGAATAGACTTTACCAAAGGTGCCATGGACTTCGAAGAAGCATGAACTCAGGGCAAAAAGGAGAAAAGAGCTAAGAATAAGGCACTTTTGGCAAACCCTCAGCGGAAACCTATGCCCCCACTGTGGAAGGATGTGTGGATCCAGAATTGGCCTCCACAGTTACTTACGGACTCACTGTTAAGACAGTTTTCATGGAAAACAATCTTACTCGGCTATAAGTGATTGCCAAAGAAAGATGGGCTTTTAAATATGCTTGTAGGAGGGGGTTTTATGTTGTTTTTAATTTTTATGTTATAATGTTATGTATTTTGCATTTTCATTTTGTATTTTTATGTTGTACAGTGGACAGTGTACAACACCCCACTTTTTTCTTATCTGATAGCATGATTTAAGTATCCCTTCTAAATTTAATCCTACCAGATGTTCCCCACATATACCTATCACTTAACAACTCTTTTTCTTTTCTTCTTCTTCAAATTCAGTATTGTAATAGGTGGCTGTCAAAGGACACAGCCCAGCACTTAACATGTTATTGGATTTCTGCCAGTTCACAAATAGATCGCTAGTACACAAATAGATCTCTGTCTCTAGGGGTAGAATTTAATAGTTAATAAAAGTTTTTGATTGCAATACCATAATGCATGCTTTAAATCTGCTGTTATGGCTTGCTGCTCCAAGGTCAATATGGAACTTTCTCATGGTATTTGGTGTTAACATGCAACTTGGACGCTTATCTGAACACTGAAACACTGTTGAAGAAGCCCACTTTACACTGAGACTCTTGAGTTTTGAAAATAAGAAAGCTAAGTTTATTAAAGGAAACACATACTTGATAGGAAAGATCCTAGTTCTCGCTCAGGTGGAGATTCAAAGAGCTATGTTTGCTCACTGATGTCTGCTGGAGAGACTCATGAAGATGTCTCATCTCCCAGGATGAGCATGAAGAAAAGGAAGTAGGAAATGAGGCCAGGGGCTCTGAGAGTATCAATATAATACTGAATAAATAGATCAGCAAAAGAAAGACAGTGAAGGACGATTGGAGGTTCCTCCCTATTTACCCTCCCCATGCCAGTCTACAAAGCAAGATGAGTTGCATCCCAACACCTCTCTCAGACAAAACTTTTAAATGGGCTAGCATGGCTACTGTATAAATTGATGCATATGCAATGGTTCATTAGCATATAAAAAGTATTGATTAAAAATACGATAAACATTGTTTTAAAGGAAAGCTGCTTGATATTTGATATTCTTTTTGTAGTTGTTGTTAAAGAAGAAGTCCCCAGTCTAGCAAACATTAGTCATGACTTAAGTTCCACTGAAAAAAAGGGAAACTTGGTTGATTGGGAGTAAAACTCCACTTCTAAACATGCTTCCCACTGAACTCAAAAGTCCCATTGTGCTAGCAGGAAGTCTCAGCACTGGCTCCAGCCGGCAGACCTTAGTTGAATCTGGCCCACTGCAATGGTCTTCAAATCTAGTTTCCTTATAATAACCCTCCGCCTGCCCAATTTTCCTATGGTACTCACTGCCTAAAGAGCCAGTACTTCATCCTCTTCTTCAGCCTGTCCTGGCAGAAGGAGCCAAGTCATGATCTGCACAGAAAGGAGAAAAAGGAACCATTCCATAATGAAGGAAAGGCAAGAATTTCCTGGCGCTCCACACATCGTATCTCGTGAAGGAATGTTCTCCGGCTAGCACTAAACAGTAGCGAGGGGCCTTTTGTTCCATCACAGGATGGTGCTGCCTGAAGCAGCCTCCTCTGACAGGATAGGTGCCTGCGCTGAAAACTGCTGATGTGGCATCCGTTTCCTGACTGTTCTTAAGAGGCAGCTCTCTTGGCTGGGGGACAAGCACACTATGGTACACCAGTCCAGTTCAGTTCAAACAGGGGCGGTCAAACATCTTCCTCTCAAAGGCCACATTCCCTTGAGGGTAGTCTGTCAGGGGCCACATATTGACTATGGGTAGGGCTGAACAAGCAGCTGGTGGGAGGTCACCCTGTTCTCTCTCCCCCACGGTTGCATGTCCAGCAGGCTGCTGCAGGAGGGGCACATCATTCTTGTCCTGAACCAATGTGCTTGCAGAAATTAAGCCAGATGATTAATTATTATTTAATACTACTACTACTACTACTACTACTACTACGTAATGCTCTCCTGTGAATTAAAAGAGTGATCCCAGGTCTGCTTCTTAACTAGAAATGGTCCATTTGACCAAATTGTTACTTTTTAATTGTAAAACATATGACGCTTTAAATTAATATATTTTCCAGTTGGGTTTGTAATGTTGCCTTGCTAAGCTGTGGACTTTGTTTGTTTCTTGTAGCTGATAATGAGCTTTTATTGCAGAAGCACAGTGTTCGTTTTTAAACTCGTTTAGTTTTGCTAAGAATAAAATATTCTAGTTTGTTGTGTTAGTTGTGATGGATGTCTTGGAAGGGTTTTTATTATTATTTGTATTTCTTATGCATTTCTTAATTTAAGTATAGATTCAAATATACAGTAACCCCCCCCTTTACACTTGAACGGTATTTCAGGATTCATATTTCATTTATTTAAAAAACAATATATAGAATCATAGAATCTTATCGAGTTGGAAGGGACCCCAATGGTCTTCTAGTTGAACCCCCTGAAATGCAGGGATCTCAGCTAAAGCATCCATGACAGATGGCCATCCAACCTCTGCTTAAAAACCTCCAAGGAAGGCAAGTCCACCACCTCTCTATTCTACAGATAGGATTAAAAAAAATCTATTTAACATAGTATTAATTTTTCCTTTACTGTGTTCATTTTTTAAAATAACCAATAATAGAAAAATGACACCATTAGTTAGATCCACATTTAATTTTTCTTAATTCATCTAAAACGCTCTTCAATTTTCCCTTAAAAAGACCAAACCATTTAGTTGGAACTGTTCTACCCAATTCCTGGCTATTTATAAAATAAACAAGTAACAGTCTGCCAAAAACTTTTCCATCTTTCTTTCACCTCCCATTATTTGAAGTTTGTGACACAATATTTCCCGTGCTGCTCTTTGCCGACAATCCATTTATTCTCCAAATGCCTGCTGAAAGAGGTGCATCTTAACCAGGTACCTAAAACTATAAAGAGGTGGGGGGCAGGTGCACCTTTGTAGGAAAAATGATCCACTTGCAAGGTGCCACCATAGAAAAGGCCCTTCCCTGGGCCACTCACAATCTTGGTTAGCGACCACCAAGAGAGCGTCACCTGCTGATCTTAAAACACAGGTCGGTTGTATTGAAAGAAGGCAATCCTGCAGCTATTTGTACAGCAAATCAGGTTGTAGCTTATCAGATCGTGAATAACTACGGCCAAGGCATTCCTATCCAGAAATGGTTATGTTGGTACATAAGCTGAAGCTGGACATCGGCTTTCCTAGCCACGGCCACCTTGGCCTTGAGTAACAAAAAAAGACAATTCCAGGAGCATCCCCAAAATACACACACTTCAAAAGAAGTGCACCCTATCAAGAACAGCTAATTCTTCCACCTCCTGGACACCCATAGCACTTCTGCCTTGTTTGGATTCAGCTTCAGTTTATTTATTTACATTTCTATCCCATCTTTCCTCCAAGGAAATCAAGGCAGCAGATACATTGGTTCTCCATTTTATCCTCGCAGCAACCCTGTGAGGTAGGTTAGGCTGAGAGACAGTGACTGCTCCAAGGCTACCCAGTGAACTTCATGGCTGATTGGGGATTTGAGCCCATCTCCCAGGTCCCAATCCAACACTGTAACTACTACACTACACTTAAGATGAATTATTGGGCCAGATCTAGCTCACTACCACCTCCAGGCACTGACAGAGCAGTTGCAGTGCCTTGCTTGGTACAAGTGGAAAAGAGAACACTGTGTGTTATATCAGCATACTGATGACTTGGTGCTCCAATCCTGATGGCTGCTTCCAGTGGCTTCGTACAAATATGAAATTAAGATTAAACCGTGGGCAACTCCACAAGAAAGCTAGCTCTGGCCCAAGCAGAAGTCACCCATGGCTATTGTCTGAAGCTGTCACAGAATATGAATGGAGGGACTGCAAAGGAGTGCTCCCTACCTCCCACAGATGGCCCAGAAGGATAACATGGCCAATGGTATCAGAAGCCACCGAGAGAGAATCAGCCACTTAAGAAAAGGTAGTAAAGAGGTATGAAGGAAGCTGCTGCACTGGAAATAATCACTGCTTTAACAGGGACACATTCACTTATTTGCAAGACAAGTGCTGGATCCCAGAAGCAAAAAATCCACACTACAGCCCTGGAGCAGTGGTGCCACCATGAGGTGTACATTTGAAATGGAAATGTCATCATGCCCTCTCTGTTTTACTTTCCAGGTAATTTCAGATGCATGCCAAGAAGGGCAATGGCTTCTTCTCTGGTGTTCCAGAGGACAGGACAAGATCTAATGGGTTTAAATGATAGGAGGGCAGACTTTAACTACATTAGGAGAAATGTTTTGATGGTGAAGAGCACGTCAACAATAGAACTAATTCCTTAGAGGGCTAGAGGTCTTCAGGAGAGGCCGGGGATGTTGTAAAGCTGGGTTTTCTCAATTAAGCAGGGCGTTGGCACTAGAAATCCACTCACTAGACAGGGTAGCCCAAAATCCAGAAGTTGATGGACTCCCAACTGCCACCAGCCCCTGCCAATATGGTCAGCAGTCAGGGATTATGGGAGTTGTAGTCCAGCAATAGCTAGAAAACAGCACATTGGCTATTGCTGGTCTAGAATACTTTTGCCTAACAAAAGCAATGAATATTTCTCTTCATGAAGTCCTTTAGCAATGTTTAGTAGTTCTAATTTACAAATACAGTGGTACCTCATGTTGCGAACGGGATCCGTTCCGGAGTCCCCTTTGCAATATGAGCAGAACGCAACATGAAGTGTCGCGTTTGAGCATGCGCAAAGCACGATTCGGCGCTTCTGCGCATACGCGAATCACCGAACCCGGAAGTAACCCGTTCTGGTACTTCCGGGTTCGGTGCGTTCGTATCCTGTGACAAACGCAACCCGCAGCAGCTGTAACATGAGGTATGACTGTAGTTCCTTTGATCTATCACAGAATCATAGAATTGTAGCGTTGGAAGGGATCCCAAGGGTCATCTAGTACTACCCCCTGCAATGCAGGAATCCCAACTAAAGCATCCATGACAGATGGCCACCCAATCTCTGCTCAAAAACCTCCAAGGAAGGAGAGTCCACAACCTCTCAAGGGAGTCCTTGCACTGTGAAACAGCTCTTACTCTCAGAAAGTTCTTCCTGATGTTTAGTTGGAATCTCATTTTGGTTTGGGTCCTAGCTTCGGGAGAAGGAAACAAGCTTGCTCCATCCTCCATGTAAAAGCCCTTTAGATATTTAAAGATGGCTATCACCTCTCCTCTCAGTCTCCTCTTCTCCAGGTTAAACATTCTCAACTCCCTCAACCCTTCCTATGATGGGTGTTTCTACATGAGCTACTTTGTTTTTATCCATCACTGTTACTGAACATAATTCGCATTTCCACAAAACTAGTGAGATTTACATTTAATATATATTATCAGATAACTGTTTTGTTTTAAAATCAGAATTCTGTTTCTGTAGAACTAGTGGGTCATTTTTGGCAAGGAAAATGGATAAAAATAAAAAAGGCCCATGCAGAGAAGTGGAAGTAAATCCAACTGAAGCATTCTTTCTTTGTCAAGATGTGCTGTGTTTTTAATTAGCTAAGATTCATTAGGTTCATTGTCTCTGGCAACATTTTATAGAAAGATCACAACATACAAATTGAAAAGCTTGGTTTACATTTAATTAAATACAAATATTTGTAAAGGGTTAGAAGGTTAGCTCCTCCGATGACATTCTTTTCTTGTACTTTTCTTTCTGCACTCTCAAAAGCTTCGTTTTATTTTCCCACATTTAAAAAGTCCTGCAACCAAGACTTGGCTTTCAATAACAATTATAAGATAGAAATGATAAAATGTCAATTATAAAATGTCAATTGACAGAGATATAGCAGTCATGTTTGTAAACATTAAAGTCAAAAGTATGCAGCCTTTGGTCCAAAACACAGCAGAAAACCATACATCTGGATATGATGCTGCCCAAAAGCAAAAAAAAAAGAAAAAAAAGGAGAAGAATCATTCCAGTTGCATTAATATGCTCACTTTACAGGGGGTAGATGGTTCAGTGTATTTCAATATTTTTCTTTCATTCAATAATTAAATAAAGCGAGGTCTTTGCTTCAAATTACACCAATGTAATCTGCAAGATTTTAGACAAGAACAGGACTCAGGGCAAGAATTAAGTGGGGAAGAAGGGATCCAAGGGAGTCGTAAGTCACTTGACAAGCAATATAAGCAGACATTTCTTTCAATGCAACTTGTTAGGGCACCATTCTTGAGCCGTTTTCAAGGCTGCATGTTGGCATTACAAAGTAGACATTAGTTTGCTAGAGAGAAGAGTAGATACTGTATAACATGTCCCAACCAGCCGACAGGAAGATCATTGATCTTTTGGTCACCAGCCAGCACATCATTCATGGGACACACGGTCCAAGGCCACGTAAAAACTCTTTTTGTCATCCAAGCAGTGCCAGCCAATAGGACCGATTTCACAGTCTGCACAGATCAGGAACTTTATATTTCCAACATCCTTGGTGAAGCCAACATTTTCAAAAGAGAACATGTCATCAACCAGCCAGTGGTCCTGTAGGACATCCCCATCCAAGTCACTGTTACCCACCAGTGCAGTCTTTTTCTTCATAGCAGGGAGGAAAAGCTGTCAAGCAACAAAACAAGCAAGTCAGCTGCTTTTATCGTGAAAGGAGCAACATGGCTGACATGATATGCTGGTACTTACTATGGGATAGTTAGAGCTCTCTACAGTTTCCCAAACACACAACTCCCTGTCTCTTCACTGTTCATATATTCATCAAGAGTGGTTAACTTGTGGCCCTCCAGATGTTGCTGGACTACAACTCCCATCATCCCTGACTACTGACCATGCTGGCTGGGGCTGATGGGAATCGGAGTCCAATAACACTGGTCAGGCTCCCCTAGCATACACAAGCTGTCTAGCTGCATACAAGGGCGTACCTAGGGGCTGGCCAGGTTGGGCCCTGCGAAGGGCGCAGGCCTGGGAGAGTGGAAAAATTGTGCCTCTCCAAACCAATAGATCTCCTTGCCAATCCAAAATAATAATAATAATAATAACGGTGCAAAGGAAGGCAGGGGCGAGACAGCTCACTGCGAAGGGTGCAAGGGAGCCTGGGTACGGCTCTGGCTGCAAAGTAGGCTCTCCGCCTAGATTTTGGATTCAGGGCTTCATTTTAGGCAAGACTTATCTCCATAATTGTAAAGCATGTGTTAATAATAAGAAGTATGCCTCTTAGCATCTGCAGGGTGTCTTCATAGTCTTCCCATTCTGCAGCCAGACAAGTTGCCAAGCGTCTTTCTAAAACAGAGGCAGCGCCCTTGGAGGAAACTCCTTTCACAGCCATTATTTTCACTTATGCCCCGCCTTCAAGAAGCTCAACATTGCAGATATCACCCCCCCCCCGCCCCATATTTTAACTCGCAACCTCCCTGCAAGGTAGCATTAGGCGAGTCTGGAAGAAAGACTGGCACCAAATCACCGGGGGATCTTCAGGGCTAGGCAGAGATTTCTACCTCGGGCTGGCTCTTATTAAGCAAAGCACCACCGGACGAAAGGGAGTGTCCGGGGGAAGCTCCTCCGAAAACCCCTCCCTGGCCTGGCATGCCGGTCTCGCGGCACCCGGAGGCGGGCCGAGGACGGGCGCCCCAACAAGCCCTTCTCCCGCCCGCTGCCTACCTCTCGGCGGGTGAAGGTGGCGGTACCAGGCAGAAGCACGCGGGAGCTGCAGCGCTGGCACAGGACGGCCTTGCGGTTCCGGCCCCGCGCGCACACCAGCTCCTCCGGCCCCGCCGCCGCCTCCGAACCAGGCGCCGCCATAGCCACGCAGGCGCAAGAGGGCGAGGGCGGGGCGACACCGCGGGGCGGGCGGGCGGCACCAGCGGGGACGAGAGGCGTCCCGCTTTGTTCCCCTTGGCCGCTCCAGGGGGGCCCGTCTCGGCAATGCGCGCGTGCAAATTGCGCGGCGGCTCCGGAACGGGAAAGCGGAGAGCGAGACCGAGCGAGCGCCGCCGTCCAGCGCTCCTCAATGCTAAAGCTCCTCTTTTTCTTTTTTCGCAATCCTGCCGTTGCACCAGTTCGGTGTTTTTTGTTTTTTTTTAGTACTAATTAAATATCGAACGAAAATAGTAAAAGTAGATGCCGGCTGAATTCATCAGCTACGAACCCAGTGTGTGTGTGTGCTGGGGGGAGATGAGCAAATGGCTCTGCGCCCTAGTTCACAGCAGTACTGCACCGGCAGCTTCCAAGATGTCATGAACACGTCTGCTTGGATGCAAGGCAGCTTCCCGTTATGCCAGGAAAGGTGGTAGCGCACATCCCACTTCGTTTTGGGAATAACGCCCTACTAGTGCTGATTCTTCTTTGTTCCTGTTTGCCAACTGGGGAATTATTGAAGGCTGGCATAGATGCCGTAATGGTGTTTTTTAAGGTGGGTGGGATTAGAGGAGTAGATGTAACCGAAAGGAGTAATCCCAAAATAAAACGTGACTCCATTCACACGTGGCCATTGTGCCTTCCAAACAACTCATTGTGCCTGTGGGTTCTGTGTTCAGATTACTACCCAGTTTTCTCTCCTGTAACGTATTTCACCGAGTTCAATTAAAAATACAGTACTAAAGAGGAAGAATATGGTGGCTTGTATAAGGACGATGATACCTGGCTAAAGCTCCCTGCGTCTCTTTTATGGTAAGATATTACAGAGAAAAGTAGAAGGGCTCTAAAGAGTAGGAAAACACACAGAATTATTTCTTGTCAACTTCTTTTCCAGACAATGAGATGCATTAATTATTTCATTCAGAGCCTGCCTTAATAGATGGCAGTTCCCTCCCTGAAAGGAGCAATGGGGTCATACTATAATGTAAGCAAGAGTGGAAAGGAAGATCTGAAGATATGCAAGATAAGAAAGTCACAAATGCAGTTTGCGCACCTAAGTAAAAATAATCTTCAATTGGTTAAGAGCGTGGTGCTGATAATGCCAAGGTTGCAGGTTCCAGTGGCGTAGGAAGGTGGGGGCATTGAGAGCGGCACGCCCCCAGTTCCAGCCTGGAGGGGGGGGTGACACTCGGCGCCACCCTCCGACGACTCCCAAGCCGCTGCCTGGCACCACTTCCGTGCGGCGGCTGCTCACACAGCAACTCTCTGCTCACGTGCTGCAGCCTTACAAGTTGCCGCACAGACAGGGTGCCACTCGCGCCCAGCATCCAGGACGGACTGCCCAAGTGCGGAATCCCGCATGGACTGCACATGTGCGCACTCTGTCCCGGATGCTGGGTGTGAGCAACCACTGCTCAGACGGGCTGAGGCAGCCCGTCTGTGTGGCAGCTCATGCCCAGTAGCCTTGCGAGTTGCCGTGCGCAAGCAGCCGCCGCATGGACGAGCTGCCGCAGCTCGTCTATACAGTGGCTGCTTGCATCCGGCAGCCTGGACTGCACTCCATAGCGCGCATGCATCGAGACGCCACAATGCACGCACACCACGGAGCGGCACCCCGCCCCCGGGGGGTGCCCCCGCGTTTGCTGCTCTGGGCAGCAAAGCGACTCTATATGCCCACTGGCAGGTTCGATCTGCATATGGGACAGCTGCATATTCCTGCATTGCAGGGGGGTGGAGTAGATCAGGCTTCCTCAACCTCAGCCCTCCAGATGTTTTGAGACTACAATTCCCATCATCCCTGACCACTGGTCCTGCTAGCTAGGGATCATGGGAGTTATAGGCCAAAAACATCTGGAGGGCCGAGGTTGAGGAAGCCTGGAGTAGATGATCCTCAAGGTCCCTTCCAACTCTACAATTCTATTACTGTATTCTATAAACATTTTCTTAATCCCCATCACTTTACTTTCTCTTTAAGAAATAAGATGTAAAAAAGAGAAACAAGAGAAAAGTGGGCAAATGTTGACTCCACCAATGCCCAGTTGGCACCTCCTCACAAGAAGCCTACATAAAAGGCGCACTTCACCAACAAATACTTGTAGATTTTAAAAAATGGTTTAGAGACTAGCACTGCAAAAATAAAGGCAACCTACTTGGAGAGACCAAATGTTCACATGTACCAGAGATACTTTTATTAAAAAATACGTAAGAAATGAATCACAAACACTGATGTGATAGGACAGGACTTATAAACTCAGTGTTATTTGAAAGTGCATCATTCTCCCATGCTACCATATCCCCAAAGCAAGGAATCAATATCACCCAGCAAATAAATACATTCACCCCTTGGCTCCCAATAGAGTTGTGTGACACAGGAAGAGGCTCAGTGGGTCATGGGAGAGAGAGAGAGCTCCAGGATCATGCTGAAAGTTTAGGGCACATCCATGAGGGGTTGGAGGTGCATTATCCACAGGCTCAGGTGTCCATTTCAGCAATGTGGTGTGAATTCACCTATCTAGTACAGGCTCCATAACACACCAGAGGGGTATTAAAATAGGCAAGGAGAATCATAAATATGCCACGAAAGAGATGCCTTGAGCAAATGTTCCAGTTCACGTGAAATGCCTTGTTGTAATTGGGTCTGGAGAGAAATGACACCAGGTAAATCTACAATGCACTGTAAACATTAGTGTGCTCTTAACGAAAAAAAAGTATCATGCTCCTACTTTGGTGCTAAAGCAGAAGCACAAGAAAATAAAAGCCGAGTGTAAGACAACCTGTGCTGACAATGCTCATGCAGAAGGCCTGCACAGGGTATCAGGCTTAAGACCAGTGTGGGGTTGAGAAGAGATGTTCAGTGATTTGTGGAGATTGGAGAGACATTTGCAATGCAGACTGGGCAGATGCACCCTTTCCAGAGCACGTTATACTCTTTCCTGCCAATATGTCAAGATTTGCTACTTCACTGCTCCACTAACACTAAAAAAACTTGGCTTAGATAGCAGATGTAAACAGGTTTTTGTTCACAAGTACTAGAACACACACCCTCTCTTCAGGTAAAATTGATAAAAACATGAAATTCAGTATTTTCTTTCTGTCTGCTTGCCTTTCTTCCCAGCAGATAAGACTTAATATTCCAGCAGGCTATAGTCTCCGCTGCCCCCTTTTCCGTTACGGTGGAAGGCCAGATTGCTTACACCAACACACAGAGTCTTTATCAGTTGCATGCATCAGCCTGTTTCTGGCTCTTCTCCCCAGCACCATGCAAGTCTGTGCAGAACGTAAAAAGCGTCCAAAAACAAACAGTGTGCCCACTAACAGTATGTCTGCACTGCAGCATATTTGGTACATAGAAACATTCAGGCACAAACCATCGGGTGCCAAGCTCAAACTTCCTTGTCTGTGCCGATGCTCTTAGAGATGCAGCAGGCCAGAAGGCATAGACATCTTTACTGCTTTAGGCAACTCACTTTCGCAGGGTTATCATTACATGAGTATGTGATTTCTCTGTTATCAGTTCAAAGTGCCTTGTGTGTGGATTGTTTTTTAAATGGAATCAGTAGCTTTGAAAATGAGCCTGAAGGTCTGCAGCGCAGGCCAGATAGCAATGGTCACTGCATCCACAGCTACAAGAGCAATAGCTGCAAGTGAGCCAGTACTTTCTCCCATAGTCTCTTTGTTCCTCAGACATGCTCTCGGAAGGCCTTCCCCCTAAGGTCACTTCTCACGCAGAACACAAACGCCAGCATCACACCGTTGGGTTCCCAGTGATGTCACCACTTCCCAGCTGTCAATGATAGGGTCATAGCACTCAATACTGCTCAGAAGCGAGTTCCCATCGTACCTACACATGAGAGAAGATTACTGATGAGAACATGTTGAAGTCTGGAACTCTTAAAAAGGAGATGATGACTTGATAATAGTTTGGAGTCGTGGCACACCCATCCCTATTAAGTCATACGATGACAGAACTCTTGTATTTTGTGAGAGGTCAGTGCAAGGAAACACTTGCCATGTCCATCTTGGATCATGTTACCACAAACCCACCCTATGGACCAATCCACAGCTTACAATTTCACAGAAGGAAGACTCACGCCTTGGTATGCCAGTAGCTTATCTATTTTGGCATCCTGTTCTCACAGAAACCTATAGAGAGCCTGCAAGCAAGACCTGAGCGCAACAGCATTCACCCCTCCTGCATTTTTGATCTTGATCATGTGCCTCAGTGTGCAAAAATTTTTAATATGCTGTATCAGATGGGCCTTTTGCCTTGTTACTGGGTTTCTATTACACTTATAAAAAATATAGATAGACCGCTCCAGCTATGCTAGGGCTTACAGGTATTTCTGAGTGAAGCTTGGCCCCCTTACCCTGCTATGGCATAAAGTCGTCCCCTCAGGACTGTTGCTCCCACATAACAGCGGGGGGTTGTCATGCTGGTCACTGTTGTCCATGAGTCTGTGCGAATGTTATATGCCTCCACAGAGGAGAGATGTGCTGTTCCATCAAACCCTCCAACCACATAGATATGATCATTCAGCAAGGCTACTCCAGCTCCTGGAAAAGAAAAACCATGGAATGTGGCACCAAATCCCACAATTAGGCATATCTGGATGGAAGATTGTGCCTCTTGCCTTCTGAAAATGAACAGGCCCCTTGGTGGGTGAAGTTATCATAATGCCTGCCTCTTTTAATAGTCATGGTTTACCACTGCAAAGGTGACAGGGGAAAAGTAATCTTCCTGGAACCGTAATGTTTGCACAGGATGCCAAAGTTGCTTAAAGATATCCAATAAAAGTATACAGCTAAAGACAGTATGCAAACAGTCTTAACTGTATAAAGGAGTGAGAGAAAACCAGTGTTTTATATTGTGAAGGCTATTCAGATATTATGAATTGTTTCTAACACTCCTCACAAAACAGGCTTGTGCAATGTAATAGGACATCTTATCTTACCCTAACCCTAACCACCCCGCCAAAAAAACAATCTGCTACAGGAAGCTGGGGGACTGTCTGCAGCAGATGTTGGGAGCATGCAGGGAGAGGAGAAGCGGAAGTCACATTGCATGAGCAGAACTCCATGCACTGTTTGATACAACCCTGTGGTAGTTGGAGAGCTGCTGGGAAGAAGGCTGGTTACTAGTGCCCTTGGAAAATTCCAGATTCATTATTTGGAAGCTTCAGGAGCTCTACTCTGTAGGAGTATGATTGCAGGGAGAAGCAAGAACAAAATTCTCTAAACAGATGGTCCCTATTAAACCACTATTACTGTTAAAGACAGCTGGTATACTGTCAACAGCTCCCCACTCTGATCAGGACTCTCACCTGAGCGCTTTGTGGCCATTGGAGTGACATTTGTCCAGTGCCCAGTGTGGGGATCATATCGCTCCACAGAATTTAAGATGTTCAGACCATCATAACCACCTGAAAACATAGAGAAACCCATTAAAGTCCCGTATTTTTCGCACCATAAGACGCACCTGAACATAAGACGCACCTAGTTTTTAGAGGAGGAAAGGGGGAAAGCCCTGCTTTTTTGAGGATCAGCTCAAAGTGGATTATCAGGCCAGCTGTCCACTGTTTCTACCAACCTTCCTTGTTCCCACACTCCTCCTGCCAGACTGACTTGTAACTGGCCCGCTGGCAGCAATAGAAGCAGCAGATCTCCAAGCTGGCTGGCGAAATAAGGTGGCCAGTAGTGGCAGTGGCTGGCTTGGGCCAGAGGTGTAGCAAGGTCAGGTGGTACCCGGTGCGTAAAATTTCTTGTCAACCCCCCCCCATTGATTTTTATTGATTTTTTTGCCCACAAAAATAGTTTTGTGTTATTTCATATTTTCTTACAAAAGAATGTGGATTCTGGGCCTCTGATAACAAGTAGGCGACTGTGGACAGATTCTTAAATCTACAGGATGGATTGTGTTTTGGCTTGTGTTATTTTATTTATATTTATTGTTTATATATTTAAAAATTATTTAGAAAACCTGCAAAGTGGTTTACCAAAACAAAAACAAAAAAACCACAGCAGTAAAATCAAGAAAAATTAACAATCCTAATTTAAAACATACAAAAGCTAAAATATTAAGATTAAAATTACTTCAATTTCCTAAGCATCTAGGTATGCTTGCCTAAAGAAGAATGCTTTTAGCAGGTGCCCGAAAAGAGTCTAGCAAAGGCAAGTGTTTTGTTGCAATAGGCGGGGAGTTCCAAAGTGCAGGTGCTGTCACAGTAAACAATGCAGTACAGATATTATGTGGAACCTGTAGTAGTACTTGAAACTACTGAAGGGGAGGTTTTATTTATTGTGATTTCACTATGTTCTGTATGATCTAATCTACTCTGCCTAGTCTCATTTTCTTCACACAGGCTGAATTTCCAGGAACCGGGAAGCCCAGTGGAGGGTAGGGCAGTAGGGCAGTTCATAAAACACTTTCCTTAAAAAAAAAAAAAAGCCTGCTCCGAAGGTCTTATCTTACTAAACTAGGGATTATATAGCTATATCTGAAACTGATTTGAACCGACCTTCCCAAGAAGCTCAGTGGTTTGGACCACCGCGTCACCTGCATCCCTGTAAACACTATAGGAAGATGTTGGCAATGGGGACATGTTGATCTCCACGTTTTAGAAGTTCTCAAAGTGAGGGAAAGAGATGTACAGTGGCAGTTCAGAACTTATTGTTGCTTGCATAATGAAAGCTATAGTTCTTACTCTGTGTGTGTGTGTGTGCGCGCGTGCGTGCGTGCGTGCGCTTAGTAGCTAATGAGGCTTTACTTTCTCCTTGTTGCTCTGGTTCTGCTTGGCTACATTGTCCATGGAGTACCTGGCTTTTATGCAAAGACTAAGTAAAATGCCAAGAGACTGTATTAAGGAAATAAAAAGTAGGAAGACTCAAAACAATCTTGGAGACTAAGTGGTGTCATAAAAAAGATCGGAGTGCTTCCTGCCCCTCACTCTTCTGCTTCCTGATCTATTAAAGCAGCACCCACATGCCTTTCTCGCAAGGTCTCTGCATCTGCTACTCAGTGAACTACCTCCTCCCCCCCAGCCTGCCCCCTCACTATTCTTACTATTGCTTTCCTCAACCTGGTGCTCTCCGTAGGATTTGGACTACTGCTTGCATGAGAGCTATAGTCCAAAACACTGGCAGGCAGGGCTGGATTGATTAACCATTAGGCAAAATAAGCCAGCGCTTAGGGCATCAAAGGAAAGGGGGCATCATATAAATATTCCATTGCCAGATTTACCATGGACCATACGGTGCTGATGAACAAAAATAAACATCATTTGTACAAATATACAAAAATAAACATTTTCCATCTTGCTGTAGGTTTTGTTTCATTTCAAAAAAAAATTATTTATTTTATGGCTTGCTGTTGTTTATGTTTTGAAATAGATATATATGAGGGCACCAAAATCTTGTAAGTGCCATTGGCCTCTAAATGTCTTAATTTGGTCCTGTTAGGAGGGCTCCAAATTGGGGAAGGCTGCCTTACTAACTCCATCTACTGAGACTGAAAGGGTGTGGGGTTCCACCTTTTGAAAGGACTATTGCTGGGGAGGGAACGGGGGAGCAACTCCCAAG
Source organism: Lacerta agilis (assembly GCF_009819535.1). Classification (NCBI taxonomy): domain Eukaryota; kingdom Metazoa; phylum Chordata; class Lepidosauria; order Squamata; family Lacertidae; genus Lacerta; species Lacerta agilis. Next base: position 64,738,686 of record NC_046317.1, on the reverse strand, counting down.
GCAGCTTGTTACCCCAAGCCACTGGACGTTGCGTCTGCCTCACCTGCCCTCTGGGCAGACTGGAGGGCTTGAGATCAGTTTCCTGCAACCTGGCGACTGCCCGGCAGGGAGTTATAGCCCAAACCATCTGGCCGCCTCCCAGGTACCGCACAGCCTTTTCCACACATCCCCTCCCCTTGGCGCCCCGTATGCTGTGTTGCTCTCTCATTTCTCCCTAAATCCAAGCCTGTTTGCTCCATTCTCCAGTTTTCCCTTTCACAAATGAGGCAGGGAGTTTTCTCTGCGCCCCCGACTAGGGACTGAATTTCTTCTCTGCCTTAAAGTGCACGGCGGCGGCACGGAAGTCCCTCCCTGGTGCCCCACCCGGCTGCGTGGACTCACTGGGGCTCCTTTGTGTGCGCTTGGCCACCGCGCCAGAATTTTGCCCTGCTCCCCGGCAGACAGCGAGTCAGCTTGTGAGAGAGGGCGGGACGGCCGCGGCTCCTCCTCTGGCTCCTTCGCCCAGCCTCCTGCTCGGCCGACTGCCTGCCTGCCCTGCTCGTCGCCGCACCCTGCGGGGGACCCTGAGCCTGCCACACGTGAGCAGCACCCCGTACAGAGTGCGCACATGCGCAGTCTGTACGTGTTGCTGCTCACGTGCAGCAACGCCCGCCCCTCGCCTCTGCCTGGGAAGAAGGAAAGCGTGCGCTGGCAGAGCAGGTTTGTGAGCAAGCTTGTGGAGAAAGGCTGCCTTGCTCTGTGGCTTGCTCGGGGTTTGCTGGTGGTGCTGCTCCGTAGCGCACATGTGCAGCATCAATACATATGACACATGTGTCGCTACGGAGCGGCGCCGGCAAACCTGCTCGGCACGTGCTTTGCTATTTCCGGCTCTGGCGGAGGCGAGGGGTGGGCCAGGGAGGGGCACCTGCCCCTCGCCTCCGCCCGAGCCGGAAATCGCAAAGCATTTACCAAGGTTTGCAAGCCCCTCGGCCAAGCGTGGCTTTTTACCGGGTGGCCGCGGGGCTCAGCTTGGGCGTTGCGGGAGGGGGGCGCCCAGTGTCACACCCCCTCCAGGGTGGCACCCTGGGCGGACTGCCCCCAACGCTCCCCCTTTGCTCCGCCCCTGGCTTGGGCATCTGGATCCTGGAGGCAGAGGCTTCAGGGTTGGTAGGCTGAGGAGCCTGTGGAGCTGAGGGCTGCTGCATCTACTGTGCTGAACATCTCTTGAGCACCTACTAAGGATTTTTGGGGGGATGGTTTCTTGAATATTAAGTCACCTCTTAAAAACCAAAAGATACAGGACCAATGCAATGCAACAATTCCTGAGCTCTGTCGTGCAAAATTCATTGCCTTTGCTCTGTTTCTACATTTATACATGGAGCCTACTGCTTTCAGATATTGGAATTCTGAATTCAAAGGCTTTCCATGGAAGAAACTTTTCATACTTGATGAGCATTCCAGGGCAAAACAGAACTTACAAATGCTGTGAAACTTGCAAGATCACTTCCTAATTACAGCTTCTTGCATAGTCTTTTCACCAGACTGCAGCTGAGGCACTACCATATAAAAATTTGTAAATACACTGAGGTTACCTACCAAGACAATAGATAACATTATTAGCAACCACCAGTCCTGCTCCTTCTCGAGCTGTCTGCATATCTCCCAACATACTCCACTGATCAATGTTGGGATCATATCTTTCCATACTGGTGTGGCGCCGACTTCCATCAAAACCTCCAGAAACATAGATCATGTCTGTAACACAACAGTTAACTGAATTAAACAAATCACAGTATTTTAAATCAGTATTTTAAAAATATGCATTTATGTCAGTTGAATAAATGAATTAATTTCCCTGCAAAATGAATGTACTTAAGATTGTTTCCAGCAATAATGATTAGTAGGGGAATTAGAATACATTTACCAATACATACCTCCTAGGGTTGTAGCCCCTGCTAGGCCCCGTCGAACATTCATGGGAGCCACAGAGTACCAGATACTGTCTTCATCAGATGTATAATCCAAGCATTCCACAGAACTGAGGCGAGAACGGCCATCATAACCACCTATTACATATATCCGATCATGCAAGGAAACTGTGGCAACATAGCGTCTTTTACGGCTGATACTCTATGCATAAAGAAAAAAATGGAAGCAATTTTTTGGGTATCTCTAGGTATGATGGGCACCTGCAATTTACTAGTGATGCCATACAGAGATAGTGCAATCAATATAGACAAGGTGCTGCACTAATGTGTCAGGGCTTATCATTTCTATATATCTTGGTTATCTAAAACAATATGTTCAATATAATCAATTTCACACGCTCACCTCTTCAGTATGCAGCACACTTTTGAGGTTCTCTGTGTGAGACTAGAAGAGCCTCAATGGAATGCAATGAGTATTAAAAGGCTTTGACATACAGAAAGCAAACAGCTCACCAGGGGATTTAGAAAACATTAATTTAAATTTCAGATGGCTCTGTGATGGCTCATCCAGAACCTCCCCAATTCTTCATCTCAGACTACTTTACACAAGAGGCCTTTCTAACATTTATATACGTACAATGCTTTCATGGGTTCAAATAGTTTCACATGCCTTTTCTGGACAAACCTTATAATAGCCCTATGAAGGCAAAAAAGGGCAGTATTATTTTATTTATTAAAAGCCTATGCTACTCTTCCTCCCAAAGGAGTTGAGGGTGTAAATTATTAGGGGGGGTGTTGGTGGGAATGGAAGAGTGTGGCTTGCCCAAGATTACCCAGTGAATTCAAGGAAGAGATGAGATTTGAACTGAGGACATCTGACTCGCAGTTAATTCTTGGTAATTATTATCCTAGCATGTGTGCAAGACTATGTTGCCACCCACATACTTGGTATGAAGTCACCATCCAGCTCCTGCAGCACACAGAAGGTGGTCAGAGACACATGTACTATTGCCCACAGATGATGCTGTACAGCAGAGCTGGCTAACCCTTTCTTAGCCAGATGTTAGCCAACTCCATGCCACTGAGACACACATGTGGATGCACACACACAATCCTCCATTGCAGAGGGTTAAACACCTCTCAGCCCAGTGCTGCAAGGGATGGCCGGCTTTTGCCAAGGTGTGGTGAGCTATCTGCATTGGTTTGCCAGGCCGAATCCAGCCCACAATTTCACAACAATGGGACTACAGGGTTTATCCATTTTCCTACGTGGAGAAGATGCCTGCATTAGAAACATCTTTGTGAAGCCCTCCCTGCAGCAACTTTTCCAAACACAAGGTTCAAAAGAAGCATTTTCAATTGCAAACGTATGTCCACACCATGGAGGAAAAGCAATCTGAGAGGAAAAACAGAGGGCAGGGAGATGGTAAAACACTCCCAACTGCTGCTTCCCTGTTTTAAATTCCCTCATCTCTTTTTTTTTTTAAAGGTGTTGAGGCACTGTTACATGCATTAGCTAGTAAGTGCAGTTAGCCTTAGTAAGCTTAATCAGACTGGTCAAACATGTGTTTAATTAAAGCATGTACCTGGTATTATACTGTTGCATAAAAATGTGATAAAGCAAACAATTACATACTGGTAGGAAACTCCATTCCTGTGTCTTCGGATCATATTTCTCCACCACATCAATAGGTGACTGCTGACTTCCAAAGCCCCCAATTACTAAGAGAACCTCATTGGCACCTGAATAAAAACGGACCACTTTAAGGTTAATACCCGAGAGTATATACTTTTTACTTCCGTTATTGATGTACAGGTGTTCACTTTAACTCTAAGTAGTGGGTCAAGAATAGCAGAACTGAGTGACACACTAGTTCAGCCTTGAAAATAAAAGCACAAGTGTTACTAGCCTTTATTTTATGTTTTAATAACATGCTAAGGAGCTAGTGGCCCGCATTTCCATGCCAGCTGTGGAGAACTGAAGTCCATCACCCGTGGTCAGCATGGAAATGCAGGCTACTAAGAAATTGCAGACTGGTGAAAGGATAGGGTGTTTCATTCTCCCACTGCATTTCTGTGATGGTTGTGGAGGAAGAGACTTTCCTTCCTCTGTTGCTAGACTGGAAACCAAGTGGGCTGGCTGAGGTGGATGGAGCAATCCATCTCTCAGTCAGGCCTTTAACGCATCTACATAGAATTCCTATGGCTGCTGGGTAAGTTGTTAAATACAACCCTTAGGCCACTCCTGACAGATTGCCTAACCTTTTAAAACTCTCTAGCAAGAGACATCTATTTTATTAAGCAACTGATTTCATTGCACTTTGTAGTCTTAGGAGTCCCCCCTCCACTTGCCACCCTTGAATTATGCCTAAATCTATACTGCTTCCACTTTAAACACAAGACACAATTTGCAAATCATGAAGCTTAAATGTTTTTTGTTTTTTTTTTAAATATTTCAATAGCATCTAAACAAACCTATCTATTAGTTGGTGTATTTCACTGCATTTTGCATTTTCTTAGATGATTGCGAGGAATAGTTAATCCTGTATTAACAACAGCCTTAAGATTGTTATTTTGCCCATCAATCTACTGAAGGCTAGATAAGTGTGACATTAAGAATCTAGATTTGGTTTAACGCCAAACTGAAGTGTATTAATATCCAATGTCTGTGAATCCAAGCCAATAACCCTTGCTCTTTTCTTTTCAACACCACCACCACACAGATGACTCATGCTTAGCTTGTGCCATATAATCTTCATCTCACTCTCTTGACAACTTTACAGCCCATTTTGCAGTTGTGCACTTGGGCTTTGTTTCCCAACCATATTTGCCCTTGGCAAGTCCATTCTATTAATTTCCAGTTAATTGCTCCAATCCGGAAGATAATAGGGAAGCTTCAAGGATGTTTGTCGTACCACATGAAAAGTCTTTTTGCTCACTTTCCAGAACATCCTGAACATGTTGTCTTTCAAAAAAAATATGCTTTGAATTTCTCCCAGCATCATCAGCTTGTCATTAACAAATTTAGGTTGAATTTTCAGCTTTATACAGAATCTAAGAATAGTAAGTATCTGTATGCCTGTCAGGCAAAGGCTTGAGTATCTGAAAATTACCACTGAGCTGTAATATCATCTAATAACTTACTTTCATTTTCTTCTAACAAGCCTTCATTACACAATGCTTCAGTTGAGAGTAATATTAAATACCATACTGCAACAGAAGTATTTTTATATGCTTGCTTATCATATACAGAGATTCTCTCTTGCTTGGAACACAAGTTAAGAAATTTATTTATCATTTATACCAGGTTTGTAAGATGCAATTTACTGTATACGGCTGTCTTTCATGATAACAATAGCTTCCAGGCATGCATGCAAGCTAGTATTAACCAATTTCATTCTCTTTTAAGTCATATATACCATGTGGGAAAGTATGGACAGATAGGACAGATACACTAAACAACAGACTCCTTATAAACATGAAGCATTGCTTCATTTTGAGCTTGCCAAATGGCAGAAGACATTAAACTATACCCTTTCCCAGCCATTTTGATATGCACTTCTCTGATGCTTACCCAAACGTGCTCTGGTTCTGGGACCTTGCATCTGACTCCTAAGTTCAGGTCTTAGATGAAACTTCTTTGCTTCATCTACAAGGTCTCTGCATTGCAAACTACATCGAATAAAAGGCTGGAGAAGACACACAGGCATTATTTTCACTTTACCCAATTCTTTATACACTTTTACAATTCTTCAATATACCCCATAGCTAGTAGAAGAATGGAAATACTTGCACATTATGACCCACTGCAAAAAACCCTAATATTTAATGAAATTAATCTAGAATTAGTTCAGTTACATTAATTCAAGTACTGTAATATACAATATATGGAAAAACCATGCTGGTGGAGCATGCAACAGAAATCTTTATTCAAATACAGTTTCCAGGATTAAACACTGGTTTCAGAAGACCTTTGCATTAGCTTAATTGGCTTGAATGTAAAATTATATACTAAGGATTCTGATTTGTGAATTTGATTTTGGCCAATTCTCTCTTCCTTTAGTAAAGCCCTATGCCTCATCCCACACCATTCAGGAAGGTCCCCTTTTTGAGGCAATGCAAAGGACTGCCCGGGGTAGGGGTGGCAGGTAGCCTTCTGTGAGCTTCCTTCTTTTGTCCTAATTTTCAAGCATACAGCACAGAAATTCCTTCCTCGGTTATTGGAGGGAAGAACCCATTGGCCAAAATTGCAAAAATCTTGTTTACCTACTTGCTAATACTAAAAAGAAGGCTACTCTGAAAGCAGCCTATTTTTTCTATGGTAGCTGCAAATTTTTGTCAAAGGAACCTTGACTTGTGTAGTAGATTGCAAATTAGCTGTATTACATTTATTAGAACTGATGTTATTTTGTTATATTAAGTCATCTGAATAGCTAGGGCCTGTGGCCAAATAACTGAAAATTATGGCGTGTTTTTTTTTTTTTTAAGCATGGAGGTGGAAATTAAATATACACAACTAATGACGTACAGACCCGAGTTTCCCCCTTTATCTGCACAATGGCTATACCAGAATTGGATTGTCTTTCTCATTTCTATGTTTAGGCATCACAGAACTCATGGCTACCTCCAGTATTAATACTGTGGTACCTCAGGTTACAGACTCCGCTAACCCAGAAATAACGCTTCAGGTTAAGAACTTTTCTTCAGGATAAGAACAGAAATCGTGCTCTGGCGGCGCAGCAGCAGTGGGAGGCCCTATTAGCTAAAGTGGTGCTTCAGGTTAAGAACAGTTTCAGGTTTCAGGTTAAGAACGGACCTCCAGAACGAATTAAGTTCTTAACCAGAGGTACCACTGTACATGTTACTGAAGGAAGGAGGGGAAATGGGGAGCAGTTAGGTTAGTTCATTCATTTCACTGCTGAGAGGCATGTTCAGCTGACTTGCTTCAGATAATTTTTCAAGTTCTTATACAGTAAAGCAGATGGGTTTGGGGTTAGGGTTTCTCTTAAGGGAGAATTGCAGGGGTACTAATCTTTGTTCCCATATTCTAACATGTATATATGCAAAGGATCAGCTAGAAAACATTACAAAGTTACTATTATGAGTGAGGTTAATAGGGCAACTGGCCCTACCTCAGTGTCTATGACATCGGTAATGTAGCGTGGGGTGAGTAGTGGCATGCGCACATACTGCAGAAGCTCTGGCAGGGATGCTTCCCGTTCCTTCTTTGAATGCTTTACCCAATTAATAACAGCCTCAAAGACAGGCTCTTCAGAATCCACCTATAAGAAAAGGCATGGAATTAATCAGTCTTTTGAAAAATAAATGGCTATGGCACGGGAGGAGGGACTACTTTAAGGGGGGCAGCATAGACTGTACTTCTGGTGTGGGGAAGCTGCATTTGCACAGAAAAATATGGTAGTTGGAAAGCAAGATCCACCTTGCAAAGCAAGCACAGGCAGCTCTCTAGAGGGGGAAATGTGTAACTTTGTCATGTAACTATGACAAGCTTATAATGTGCAATGTCAATGATGTGATATACATCCTTTTATTTGTATGCCGCCTTCCCATAGCTAAAACCATGCTCAATGTGGCTTACAGCTTGAAACAAATTACATAGTTACAAATATAACCATAGCAGTCAAAATCAATAAACACATCAAAATTGAACAATTTCCACATAAATCACAGCAAGATTTAAAAATAAGGATAGAAAAATTTAATCAGTTAACTGCAACAATCCCCCCTGCAACCCTCCCTAAACTGTACCGCATTCCCCAACCCAAGACCAGCACACATTCCTCACCATGACCATGCAAGTTTTTTTTCTTTTAAAAAGCATTTTTTCTGAAGAAAGTGCAGTCCCTTTTATTTTTATTCTCTATTAAATTTCTATACTAATCCTCTGTCTGAGGATCTTGTGGCGGTTCACAACATAAAAACACAAAATTCCGTATCAAAGTAAAAAACAATAACACCCCCCATACAACTTTGTTTGGATTTGCTCTTTTAAGAGGGGGACACAATGTTAACCTAGGCAAACATATATTTTAACAAGATAGGGTTAGCATGAGTGTAGTGCAAAGAGGGCTCTTTCCCACTGATAAAAGGGTGATCATATTTACAAGCACAAATGTGCTTAAGATCTGGTTGGTGCCGTACAAAATGCTTCAAAATCTTTCAGAGTAACTAGCAAGACTGCACTTCTCACTTTAACCATCTTCAACAGCTTCCACAAATTTTAAATCATTCATTTACTGCCAATGATTTTGTAGCACAAAATTAAGTCTTGATTTATAACTCTTTAAGAGCATGGACCAACTGTTAAAAAAAAACCCACACCAAGTGCCTCAAAAGCCCTGTTTGGACATTCAGAATCTTGGTTTAACACACACACGGTGGGAAAAGGGGCACAAGGGCATAAGCTCTGGTCACTCTCATGTTTCTCTGAGAGTTCAAGGGCTACTGTTCATTGTGTCACAGGGAGCATTCCTGGAGAAGCAAGTAAGAGCTCCTCTTGAGAGCAGTGACATATATAGCTCTTCTCTAGGTCTTCCAGGGAGCTTCCTTGTAAATCTGTACTGATTATTCCAGACTTACATCTTGTACATCCTCCTACACCCTGCCCCCTTTTCTGCCCTGAATTTAGAATTTTAGCCTTGCATCCATTCTAACCCCTTTTTGTTCACATTCTCTCTTTTGCCATTGTTCCTTTAACAGATCTTGGTAACTGTAAAGGCTACCAACTTGCTTTTATATTGAAATGAAAACTAGGATTCTCAGAAATCTAGTAAGATCTTACAAGTGCTCATTGATTGTAAATTGCTAACCTCCAAAGTATGAATTCCATCGGTCAGTCCCCATAGTACTTTACCGGTTAATTCCTAGGTTGTGTTTGGTTCCTATATAAAATACTAGAACTTAATAGCATTGCTTTGGACAACAAGGAGGAATATTTTACCTGAATCTCATCACATTTTATTAGCTTTTCCACTTCTTCTTGATTTAGGAGAATAAATTCTTCATGTTGAACTACATCTGGGAAGTGCTTCTGGCTAAAAACCTCAGCTGCCTGCATTAAGTCAACACAATTGTGCGTTTCAGCAAAATCTCGAATCCCCAAACAGTTGGAAGGATCCAGCTGGCTTTCCAGGAACTCACAGCAAGCCTGCTTCACTCCTGTGAGAAATGACATGATTTGCACTTCAGAGGGCTAAGTCACTGTTCTGAAAAGTGTTTAAGGGGGGGGGGGGCTGTGCTTAACAAATCCATCCATTTTTCTGATGAACACCAATCTGGTAAATAAAACGCCATCTTTTTATCTTCACCAGCCTGCCATTTTCCTTGGTAGTTAGTATTGGGGGTTGGGGGGTTGGGGGGGGGTAATAAATTCTAAAAATGGTGTGACACCAGTAAAATACATTCTTAATTAACTATTGTATTTTAATCCATATTACAAAAACAATCTCTACCCTTTCACAAAGACATAAATATCTTACTACCCAGAAAATGCTCCCAAATTACTAATCAACAGCAGTTTTACAATTTTATATTTTCATTTGTTCTCAGGATTGCTTTCCCCCCATAACTCAGATAACTGAATGTTCAGGATCTTAGTATATAATAAAATTGTAAGGATGTCATCAAGCTAAAGTCTGTGTGGCCAATGGGCAGCCATGCAAACTGCTACATAACAGGGAGGGGGGTTCGGCCAGGCTTAAAAGGAGGAGGGTTGGTAAGCAGCAGTGGGGCTGGCAACCAGTGCTAGCAGGGTTGCAGTTCTTAGCATGTAAGTAATTTCAAGTTTAACAATCTGAAGATGGGGAGAAACTCTCACTGAAGAGTCCCTGTATGAAAATTTGCAAAAGTATATACCGGTACCTTTTACTATGGTGTAATGTGGGTTTTAATATGATTTTATATGTAATGCTGGTTGTATAATTTTCTGTATATTGCCTTTGAATGCATTATGAAAGACAGTTTATAAATTTTAGTTTCTATTCTATATAAAAAGTGTGGCACTAGAGAACAGTTCCTATTTGCTGTCCAATTACAAAATCAATGCATGAGGCATGAAACCACAGAAATACCACATCCCCACCCACATCACTTGATGAGGCATGTTTTACAGTGCTTGAATAAGAACAAGCAGAGATGTTTGTGATCCTTTTATTCATTAGGGCAAGATTTCTAATTTAAAAAAGGAGGCCTGATTGACTTTTATACTGTTCTTGGCTTTCCTTATTAAACAAGCTGCACTTCTGGTGAATCCTTGGAGCACCTTCTGCCTGTTGAGAGCATGGTTCAAGATATTTATTCAGACCCCAACCCACTAAAGTATCATCCACTGGTATCTTCAATGTGGCATTTTCAATCATATTACCTGAGTGATTGACACACTCAATTGAATAGGTTCATTCAAGCTAAAAGCATTCATTCAATGCTTTTGTTCATGTGGGCTTTTAGACAAGGTTAGGCTCATGCTGTATCAGAAGCTGCTGGTTATATATTTTCTATTAGTCTAAATATATTTGTTTTCTTATTCTGTTCACCACTTTGTAAATCTCAAAAAATGGGCAATACAGATCAAAGATTCTCAAAAGCTCTTCGCTCCTGATCTACACTGTATGTTTTTGTCATTACCTTTCAGCTGAAGCAAACAGGCTGCTGGAAGCAACTCCTGAACATTCTCCACTGTCACATGAACAGTCTCTGTGTATACGAAGTCCAGCAATATTTCCATAGTTGATGCTGTTAGCCCTTGGATATCCACATAGGGTTTATCCTTCTCTGAAAGCTGCAAATTATAAACATGGGAAGTACTTTTTTATTCCCTGGGTTTTACAGGGTTCCAAAACATAACCTGGAAACTACAGTGTGGGCAATGGGGAAGAGATACAAAGCATTAATAATCTCACATGAATATTTCAGCAAATGGAACATATAACAAATACCCTACAGACATTTTGGTGCAAGGATAATACTTTGAAAAGTGTTACTTTAAATACAGGTAGGTAGCCGTGTTGGTCTGCCGTACAACAAAATAAAAAAATAAAAAAAATCCTTCCAGTAGCACCTTAGAGACCAATTAAGTTGGAAGGAATTTTTTATTTTTTATTTTGTTATTTTAAATATCAGAGAAACAATGACTTTAATAACATGCTTTAAATATATTCTGTCAAGGGGCAGGCAAATTAATTCACCAAAAGTAATTAACATTCACCTCTACATATAAATTACAGCAAAGTCCTTATTACACTGAATTCAGGGTTGAGAGGAAAGCACAGTAAGGCCTTTCTATCCTACAAAAATTCTGCATGGCTTGTTTACCCATTATGTACTTACATGGGTCACTTGCAGCCAAATTAAAAAAGAACCACCAACATTTGTAAAGCTTCCTTCCTGGTGGACCAGAAGACAAAACACATTTGCCAGCCAGCTTAGTAACAATTTAAAGGTGTGGATTTGCAACAGAGATAACATTCTTTTAAGACCAGATATCCAAGAAAGCTAAATTGTATATAAAGTTGAAACATTAGGAAGCCTACAATTTAACTTTTCTTATACTGGGATGTTGAGATCTGCTAACAACACTGCCACCATAGGATTCTTGTGGCAGTGCGGGAGAGGGCCAATTCTGTAGTGGCCCCCAGGTTGTGAAATGCCCATCCAAGGGGCAAATGGCCATGTCTTAGTATGATTTTTGATGGGAGGTGTCTAGATCTTTAGGGGTAAAGGATAAGACCTGATGTTCCCTACTGCAGTGCTGTTGTTGACCTTGATTGCAATTTAAGATGGATTTAATTGCTGAGTAAGTGAAAAGCATTACATGGCTTTGTGCGTAATGTGCATTAGGGCTGCTTGGTGAAGAGCAAGCTATAAATGCATACAGAATTGCAACCTTAATGACATTTTTGCACTTTTAAGTTGTATTACAAGCAACTTTCTTATTTGCATGAATAAAAACAAAAATGTGTGTACTCTGCATCTTGCCTACCTCACTGGTGAACATAGCACAGAAGTAGTCACTGCAAGCAGCTAACACAATACGATGGGCTGGAAAGTCTTTCTGCTCCACACGAAGGGTCACATCACAAAGTGTGTTACTTTTTCGTAGCGAGTTCATTGCATTGAGAATGGACTTGGCATGAGAATTAGTCATTATATCTTTAGGAGCCATAATGAATTACTCCAGTCAACAATAGCGTTGAGAAGGTAGGTTCAGAGTATGAGTAACCTGTTAAGAGAAGAGTCTGCTTCACTAATGGCATCAAGCTTGAAAGAGGTGGAGAATGAGGATCTTGGTTTCTGACAGTCCTCTCTTCTATCCCATGGGCCTTGTTGTCTACCTTGATTCACTTCTAATTGTGCTACTCAACTACATTCAGATGGCCACCATCCCTACCTAACAGAAGCATAGGCATATCATAAAACATAGAAATTCTATGTTTTAATACAATAAAATCTCAGAGCAGTACACATTTATTTACAGTGAGATGTGTGCTAGGCAAACTGTAGAACATCAAAGCATCTCAGAACTACAGACTACCGGTAATAAAGACCAAGACAAGATTAAGTGCAAGGACAATGGTGGAGCACCACCTGTCCAGGAAAGCACAACAGTGTGGCCAAAGTTAAACCATATATTGCCACCTATTTAACTTTCCCCGTCAATTACTTCAATTTTATTTGTAAGTTAAAAGAGAGACACAAATATATGACTATTTCCTAATGTAGATCAATAGAACAAGACTTCTACAATGAAAGCCTCTGCCTTTGTTTTATAAAGTGTATAAATGTATGTTAATAAACCTTCAAGAACTTACTATAGCAGATACTCAATAATCATCTGCTGCTGTAGTAATTACTTAGAAGCAAGTACCACTGAATTTGATGGAACTCACTCCAAAACAAAGGTGCACAACTCAGAATATAGTAGCCTAATCTTTCTTGTTTCAAAGGTTGTTAAGGCTATACCTCCTAGCCACTCCTAGCTTAAGAATGTAACGGCAGATAACTTACGGTTCACACAAGTTTTACTTGGTGTTTAATTGCAGCAACTGAAGTAATGGTTCAAAGACAAAAGCATTTGAAAATAATGTGAGCAGAGAACATCCATTTCAGAGCTAATTCTGCTCCCTACCACAAACAGTTGTGTTAACTAAGGAGATTCGTTGACCATTCCAGTGGCATTCCAGTGTGGGAATAATATTCTCTTGGAGTTGAATTCTTCAATGAACCTACTTCCCACATAACATTACAATCCTTGGGCATTCCTAAATGAGATGCATATACCTCAGCTCAAGCAATGGTTCCCATTACCTAGCACATAGTTGGGGAATCTCAGCCCAGAAGCCAAATGCAGTTCCCCAGGGTGCTATTTGTCCTTCACCTGCCACTTCCCCTGCTTCACACCCAAGTATTTATCCTAGTTGGAACTCATTCCTGACCTCTGATCATGCCTCACGCTTTTCTGGGTGGAAGTTAGAGAGCCATGTACCAGTGCGTGTAGAAAGTAGCCTAACAGTACAAAGGCAAAATTTAAATTTGCTACTTTGCCCACTTTGGCCCCACCCACCACAGACATGCGGCTCCCAGAAGGCAATGAATATGGCCCTCCGACTGAAAAGGGCCCCCACTGCTGACCTACCGCCTGCTTAGGCGACGATTTAGCTACCCAATTTGGTACTATTACCAGTGCGGTCGCCAAAACCCACAGCAGGACAAGATCTCTATTTTGAAATACTGGTACCTATATATTTGGCTATTCAGCAGCGGCTGGGAACGGAGCTGTGGCTCAGCGAAAAGGGAAGCTCTCCTTCTCCCTTCTTCCCCAGGACTTCATTGACCTCTTCCCCTGGGCCGGTGGAAGCCCTCGGAGGGAGGGGGTGGCTCAGGAGCCCCGCTCAGCAGCACATGGAAGGGGGCAGGCCGCGCAGCATTTCTGCCCTCGGGGCCTCCCCCGTCCAAACTCACCGCCGCACTCTCCCCGTGAGGGGAGAGATTCCCGGCTCGGCTCCTCAGGCCCACACGTCTCCTTCCTCCTTCGCTTCTGGCGCGCGTGGATGACGTCACTATGGTAGACGCCAAGCCGCAGGCTTCGGGAACCATCTTTTAATAGGAAGAAGCGCGGCGGATGGATTCGGCTCGGCCTCGGTTGCTAGGCAACAGAGATTCACAACGAAGCTGCACGATGCCAACTCCTGCCCGCTGGATAACTCCGCCCGGAAGGATGGAAGGAAGGAAATAAAGCGATTCTTTTCTTGCCGTCGCTGGGCTGCCATACGCCCGGAATTTCCCGGGCACAGCCGGTATTTGTCGAGCAGAGTTTTGGAAAAGTGGCTAACATGTCTGGTAAATCCAGGGGCGTATGGCAGCCCAAATAAGAAGTGTTGGTTTTTATTTTTATTTTTTTTGCGATTTTACTAAAAATAGGTTTTAAAAACCTTAATTTTGGTGGGAGGTTTTGCAAAAAAACAGCAGCCTCAATTTCCAGGCCGGAGTTTGACCTGGGCTTTAGGTCAGATTGCATGCAGAGGCATGGAAAAAGCCACGACTATTGTGTTGTTGTTGTTATTGTTGTTGTTTTAAATAAATGAAACTTTCAGGTGTTGAAAGGGAAACTATTAATCTAGCCCAGTATGATACACTCTCACCATGCAGGAGAGAATGTAATGGGGAGTGCAGTTGCCTTTGTTGGTGAACTGCTAAGGGCCTAAACTGCATACTAAGTGTGCATTTAAAAACAATATTCTCAGACCACGTTAAAAAAAAGAACAAGAATCGTGTGGATCCCACTTAGGATTCGGATAATGAAGATTTCACCCTTTCCTCCAAATGCTGTTTTCCTGCTGCTCCATGCCTTTCCCCAGGGACTGGGGTTTTTTTGTTTGTTTTTTGGTGTTTTTCTTTTCTTTTCTTTTTTCTTTTTGGCAAAGAGCACCTTTGGGTGTTAGCAACAACTGGAGGATCATTTAGTGGAATATCTGTGCGTCTTATGGAGCGAATGGTGGTCCCTGGAGCTGAATTGCCCAGGGGCCAAAAGAGGATCGTGCTTTTTATTTTACAAAGAGAAAAGGGGGTGATGAAAGGACCCCGCTCAGCAGCTGATCAGCAAGAGATTGGGAGAGAGATAAGAGTCCCTGACTCCCTTTCAGCCCCGCCCCCTTGCCCAGGCCTCCATTGTTGAATGTGCTGCAGAGGGAGGTTGTTTGTTTCCACGGTGACATGTAACTGGCTGATTAGATTATCTGTCTGGAAACTGTAGAAACGGCTCCCTTTCCTTAAGAAGCTGTAGAAATGTGAGTTGAACCCCATAAAAACGGGCCTTTTCCTCTTTGCTTTTCCCCCTTTGCAAAAAAGCTGCACAAATCTGAGCTGATCCTCAAAAAAACAGGGCTTTTTCCTTTGCAAAAAAGCTGCAAAACTTTGAGCTGATCCTCAAAAAACAGGGCTTTTCCCTTTGCAAAAAAGCTGCACAAATCTGAGCTGATCCTCAGGGCTTTTAGAGGAGGAAAACCAGATTTTTTTTTTCTTGTTTCCTCCTCTAAAAACGAGATGCGCCCTATGGTCTGGTGCGCCGTATGGAGCGAAAAATATGGTAATAGAAATGATAACAAGTCCCACAGTCCTAATTGTATTGTTTTACTACTTTGGTGTGGGCTCCTCTGGAAGAAAGAGCAAGATAGAAATTAAACAAACAAACAAACACCCTCCCCCACCCCCATGGACCCACACTGATAGTTCCACAATACTGTTGTTTTTGCTACTATTCTGGAAAATTACCAACTTGGGAATCCTTTTTTCTTCCAGAAGATGGCAGACTTTCCTAACTGTTTCACATTTAGCTGTACAAATTTAGCAGAACACTTTCTTGGTTGACTGGGAGAGGGAGAGACATTGTAGACAAGAAAGAAAGAAAAGAAAATTAATAACATTTGTGCTATTCCAGGCAAGTTGAGATAGTAGTATTCAGTAAGATTAGTAATATAAATACACTATAAATAATTCCAGACTGTACCTGGGGGAAAAGCTTTGGTCCTATTCAGAGCTTTGCCAGTGTGGTGTAGTGATTAAGAGCAGTGGACTCGTAATCTGGTGAACCGGGTTTGCGTCTCCACTTCTCCACATGCAGCTGCTGGGTGACCTTGGGCTAGTCACACTTCTCTGAAGTCTCTCAGCCTCACTCACCTCACAGAGTGTTTGTTGTGGGGGAGGAAGGGAAAGGAGAATGTTAGCCACTTTGAGACTCCTTTGGGTAGTGATAAAGCGGGATATCAAATCCAAACTCTTCCTCCTCCTCCTCCTCCTCTTCTTCTTCCCTCTTCTAAGACAGGATCAGTAGATGGAACTCTGCTTTTTAACTTGTTCACAAACCATCTAGGATTGAGGGTGTCTCACACATTTTGCTTGCCTAGGAAATGCCAGCAGATTTTGATGAAAAGGCAGAAAATCTGGCCATAGGAGGCTGTTAGTTACTGCAGCAGTCACTGCTCACAAATTGACAGATGATACTGCCTACAAAACTGAATAAACAAGTAAACTGAAAGAGAAAGTACCGGTAATTTTGTGGCATACAATCATGGTAAAGCTTACTTTCTGAAAAAAACAACATAGGTGCTAGGTTCAAGCCTAGTTGGGAATGCACATATGCACAAGTCTGTAATGTCAGATTACACTAGCTGACAGTGCTTATTCATTGAAGGGGGGGGGAGCACATTTTGTATGTGTGCTAAGTCCCCTTCTTCTTGTCTGACTGTTGGCTTGCTCTGCATGCCCTGCTGTTCAGTTTCCAGGACGGAAACCGAACTAGTTCCGTTTAAGCTCCCGAAATATTCTGGCTTGTTGTGACACCTCAGGCATCATTTTTTATGATGCCCATAACTTTTCTCATGTGACACTTCACTACATTTCCCAGAGAAGCGCTTTGGGGTGCATGTATGAAAAAGAAAGCTACTGTAACCGATGTGAGATCCGCGAGCCGATTTGCAGGGGGGTCAGGGTCCTCTACATGACCTCGCCCACTCTCGCGCCCCAGCAGGCCTCGAGGAGAGGCGAGCACTTATTCACATTGGACCGGGCGGCTCCCTCCCTCGTGGTCGGCATTCTGGAGAGGGCGGAGCCAAACCAGGGAGCGTCGAGGCAGGGGGCGGAGGGCGCAAGGGACCATGTGGATGGCGGTGCAGCCTTGGGGGAAGTGGGGCTGGCTGGCCGGGAAGGGAGCGGGAGCAGCTCGCGGGTGCGAGGATCAGGAACGGCCTCGGCAATGCCCTTCTCCGTCTCTACGCGCAACTCCTTGACGGCTGGCCGGATGTCATAGCCTTTCTGCCCCCCCACCCCCGCGCTGCTATCACGGCAACCCCGTGGCGGGAAGGAGCAAGGAGAGATTCGCACCCATGCCAAACCCATAGGAGCCTACTTCTAGGAGCCAAGGTCCCTCCCCAAAAAATTGGGACGGCCCCCCCCCCAAGTTGATGGGCATTGCCATTCAAAGTGTGTGCATGTGCCGCATCATGTGATCGATTATGTGGGGCGGGGCTTACCTGCCCCCCCATATTATATATTTTATTTTCCATTTAAATATTTTCCACTCCACTTTACTCCCTGGCCTTTTAGAGCCTGTCAACTTCCTTCCCTCCCACCTCATGGCTTTCAAAATTAACCTTTACAGTATACTGTATCATTGCATTTTGTACCTTTTCCAATTCTAATTACACACATTACAAAATAACTCAAAATTTAAATAAATATAGAAAGGTAGAAAGCTTCTCATTACAAGTCTTCAAACAACCCTGCTAATGATGTTAATTGCTTACAATAATATTTCAAATATCGTATAAATTTACTGCAGTCCTTTTGGAATACTTGATCTTGCTGGTTTCGGATTTTTCCTGTCAGCTTCACCAGTCCAGGAAAGTCCATTGTCTTCATCTGCAACTCTTATTTTGTTGCTACTTCTTCTTGTCTCCATTTTTGGGCTAAGAAAAATTCTTGCTGTAGTTGTTGCATACATCTTCCCTTGGTATCTCTTCACCCACTAAACCCAATAAAAAGGCTTCTGGATTTTAAACAAAAGTATTTTTAAACATTTTCTTTAACTCATTATATATCATTTCCCAGAAAGCATTTACCTTTTTACAAGTCCACCACATGTGGTAAAAGATACCTTCCTTTTCTTTACATTTCCAGAACTCATTAGTTCTTGTCCTATACATTTTGGCAAGTTTAGCTGGTGTTAAATACCATCTATACATCATTTTCATAACATTTTCTTTAAGTGTGCTGCATGCAGTAAAATTAATACCTTCCTTCCATAACCTTTCCCATGATTCTAATTGAATATTATATCCAAAATATTTAGCCCAATGTATCGTTACAATCCCCCCCATATTTTATTCAAGTTGGCACCCCTGGGCCCAAACTGCTTTCAGCTCTATCACGTGGCGCAGCAGGACGTGGCCAGCAGAAAGGGTGGTGTAAATCAAATGCCTCTGGAAGGGAATAGGGGCTAAATTGTGCCAGTGCAATTTATGCTGGCATAATTGGCACAGAATTCCTACAGTTAGGATTGCAAGATGACTCCTGTAGGAGTCTGCTGTAAAATACTGGGTGCTACAGCTGGGAAGGCGAGCCCTTGTTTATGGGCTCACCTTCAAGTTTTTCACTAGTTCTGCATCAGCGTGTGTTCCTGCCTCTTGGACATTTTATGGGCCAGGAAAGCTTCTGATTTTACTATCAGGTTAAGAAACAAAGGAGCTTCCTGGCTTCTCAACTTTCCTATGGTTTACATTGCCACTCCATTTCTCAACATGTACAAACCAAGCCTGGGGGTGGATGCAGGAGAAGATGCTTGGCTCAAAGTATGTCCATTTCAACAATGTTTTTGCACTGTTCTTACTTGCTTTTTGAATCTGGTTACAATGTGGATTATTTTATCAGCAGTTAGAAATTTACATGGTGTTGCTTTGGTTGAAACAATTTTGTATATAATTCTGGAGTGGGTGGGTGTGGGGTGGTGTTTCTGGTGATTTGCCTGAACATCAATGTTTTTTTAATTCCCTACTGCTCTAACAGTACCTTGCTGGCAAAATCCTACCCCGCTAAAATCAGTGTACAACCAAAACCCACCAATTTATGCTGTCTAAACCTCCAAAAGGACACCAATTTATGCTCCATCCTTAACCCAAAATTCATTAACTTTCCAGGTCAAGAATTAAATTATTGACTTCTATTCTCCCCCTCCCCAATCAATTTAATACATTTAACTTCCTCTTCCCTCTAAAAGTTATTTAATACAGTAAACCTCTTCTTCAAAAATTCATTTCCTTTCCTTCAAGCTTATTTGACAGCAGTCCAGCTGCCCCTCCCCACCCAACACCATTTGTTCTCCATTACAAAGACTACAAATCACAACACACAATTTGCTCACCAGTGCTTATTGTTAAGTGCTAAAGTGGTGCTGCTGGCTGCAACCGCTTGTCCCCACTCTGATGCATTCAGCAGAACTCTGGACAGATTGCTGAAGGTCCACACTTTGGCTGCTGACAGCATCACAGGCAGCTACTGAGTAGTGCTGTGTTTATTTTTATCTTCTTTTGTGTGTGCGTGCGCAAAAGAATAGAAACAGTACCAAAAAGCAGCAACAACAGATGTAGTTGGTGCAAAGAAAATACTTGGACTGTTTCTCATTCATTTATTGAATGAATGCAGTAAATATCACTGTTAATAGTGCTGCCAAAAATTAAGGCAAAGCATTCTTTACAACATGGAACTATAAAGAGCTAAGAAGTAGACATTTTGGGGGTGTATTTAGAAAATTACAGAGATGAAAATTACCCATATTATACCCAAGGGTTCTTGGGGAAACCTGGGGAAATCCCCCCCCCCCAACCAGCACCATTGAATTTGCCACTAATAAATGTTGGGGGTCCTATGGGACACCAAAATTATCTTGGCAGTCCACATACAGCCCATGAACTAGCCATTTCTGCTTTAAGGGCTAGCTATATATTTTTAAATAAAAGTTGAAATTCTCATTTTACCCAGAATAAGTATCTGGGCATTTGTAGCATGATCAATGAATTGTAGAATTAATTGTTTTGGATGATTTTGCCCACAGGCTCAGTTCATGAATAAGAATAGGTTTGGTGACTGGAAGCTTGATAAGGTTGGTTCACCTGGTTGACTTCAGAAGCTCCTTCTGCAACAAAGGACCTTGCACTCTGATAACTGAGCTGAATACATTTATTTCAGGCCCTGGTGAGATTATACTAAGGAACAATAGTGGGGAGGAAATAAAAAAATTCCTTCCAGTAGTACCTTAGAGACCAACCAAGTTTGCCATTGGCATGAGCCTTTGTGTGCATGCACACTTCCTCAGAGATTGGCTCATGCCAATGGCAAACTTGGTTGGTCTCTAAGGTACTACTGGAAGGATTTTTTTTTTTTTTTTTTTTACTATGGCAGACCAACACGGCTACCTACCTGTACATAGTGGGGGTTTTTTTGGGTTGTTCTCAAGTTTGATGCTCCTAAGTATGTACCTGGGGACCTAGGTATATGTGTGCCACACAGGTGACTCTTAAGCATGGAGAGATGCTATTGCGTGGCAGAGGAGAATGTGGAACTGCTCAAAACCTACTTTGCCTCTGCCTTTGCTTTGCCCAAAAAGAAAACAGTGCCCAACAACCTGGTGATGATAGAATAAATTATTCATAAAGGGAGCTGCAGCCCAAGAGGTGATAAGAGGACATCTAGCTACTTTAAATGAATTCATATCTCCAGGGCCTGATGAACTGCACCCAGGGATACTAAAGGAACTTGCAGATGCAATCTTAGAGGCTCCCTCTATATTCTTTGAGAATTATTGGAGAACAGGGGAGGTTCCTGTGGGCTGAAGGCAGGCTAATGTCCCCATCTTTAAAAGGGGGGGGGGGAGGACCAAGCAACTACCAACTGGTCAGCTTGACGTTGATATCAGGAAAGGTCCTAGAACAGAGAAACAGTCTGCAAGTACTTAGAAAATGATGCATGGATACAATTTCGGCGCATGTTAAAACTCTCCCTTGTTCAACACAGCCTTTGCTGGCTGTTGATACTAGCAGCTGTGGAAATGTTAAGTATGTTGACTGGAGTCGACCGTAATTGTGTTGGTTTTGTATGGTGTTTTATGGTGCTAATTGCACGCTGCCATGAAATGCCCAACTAACGCACGACGCGCAAAAATCGCAGTATGTATAAATTCTGCAGTGGGGCATCCTTCCCGCCCTCCACGGCTCTCTTCTCCCGCATACCTAGCAAAACGTGGGGCTCGAAAAGCCCGCCAGTTTCCAACCTCTCCCGAACGATTCCCAGCCTTTCGCTGCCGAGGAGACTAGTCCTTCTTTCCCTTCCCGATCTCACCCCCCGCCACCAGCGGCGCCAAGGAGAAGCACCGCGTCTGGCTCCCAAAGGCCGGTAGTGGTGCTCGCCAGTGGGGGCGGCTTCCTCCAGGTTCCAGGGTGAGGCTCTCCGCCCTTCCCGGGAGAAGAGGAGGAGGAGGAGGAGGAGGCGTCGCCTCCCGCCCCCCCCCGCTAGGATCCGGTTTCTCGGCTCCCGCCCTCTCCCGCAGCGTCGCCCTGGGGCGCGCCGAGCTGGTCTGAGCCGTCGGGAGCTGCAGCGATGGGAGCCTGGGGCCTGGCGGCGATGGTGCTCTGCAGTCTGGCTGCTGCAACCTTCGGTGAGGCGGTGGAGGCGAGAGAAGCGAGGGGAAGGGAAGGCAAGGGGCGCCCGGGCAAGGTGGTGGTGGGGGGGGGCAGGATGGGCCGCCCCAGGGCTTCGCTGCCCCGCCCGAGGTGCCCTTCTCCTCCTCCCGCCCGAGGAGAGCAACGGGGCGCTGAGTGGCGCGCCTGCTTCGGGCCCGACCTGTGGAGTCAAAGCCCTGCCTTATCCTGCCGCCCCCTGGAAATAATGGGTCATGGACTCACGGGTCTGGGCGCGCCTCTGCTTGGAGAAGGGGGGGGAGGCCTGTTTCTTTCCCGGAATTTGAACCCGGGGCAAGTTGTTCCCCAGGTTGTTGTTGTTTTCAACCTGAGAAGCCACGCCTCTGAGCATGTGCAAAATGCCTATATCGCGACCAGGTTAAAGAAGCCCGGGGGCCCTCACACAGCTCTCATTAGTTGGTAGGAAGCCTCGATCCCAGCGGATCCCCACGTGGTGGCTCTGTCTGTGCGCCCTTTGCTTGCTTGTGAATTGAGAGCTGCCCCCACCCCATATATTTCTCAAGGGTTTCTGCCTTGTGAGTTACGTCTTAGACTTCAGCTAACCAGAGGTGTGTATGAATTATTCATGGTGTGGAGAGAAAGTGGATCGAGAGAAGTTTCCTAACCCTCTCGAGTATATAGGAAGCTGGGTGGTGGGAGATTCAGGACAGAGAGGAAGCGCTTTTTGAAAGCGCAGGTAGTTAAAACTGGAATTGGTTACAGGTAGATGTGGTGATGGCCACCAACCTGGACGGTTTTAAAAGGGGGACTAGAGGAACAATAGATAGTGGATAGGGCCGTCAATTGGGCCCTATCCACTGGGTCAGACAGTGTTCTCGAAGCTACCAACATGAGTCTGACCAAACTGCGGGAGGCAGTGGAAGACAGGAGTGCCTGGCGTGCTCTGGTCCATGGGGTCACAAAGAGTCGGACAAAACTAAACGACTAAAAAACAACAACAACAGGGCCCTCAATGGCTACTAATGATGACTATCTATTGCCTCCATTGTCAGAAGCAATATGCCTCTGAAACTCACTTGCTGCAGAATTAGAGCCCTGGGGAAAGGGCTATCACAATGCACTCATGTCCTGCTTGTGGACATCCAATAAGCATATGGCTGGCCCCATGCTGGACTTGATGGGCCTTTGGTCTGATCCAGCACAGCTCTTCTTATGTTCCTATTTGTGATGTGATGTTTGCCTCTGTAGAATTTATCTGGATTTATTCCTATGGAGGCAGACACCCTATGGAGAGTATCATGCCCAAACTGGTCCTTGACCATATGGGTTGGACTGGATGGCCCTTGTGGTCTCTTCCAACTCTATGATTCTATGATTCTATGAAACAAACCCAACAGGAATCTACTAAATCGTCTTAGAGTTTTGGCTTAAAACTATGTATTCCCTCAATTAGTAATTTTCATTTATTTATTTTTTAAATGAGGATCTTAAACCACTTTTAGATATATTAAGAAGCTTCATTATACCAAGCCAGAACTTTGGTCCATCTTGCTCAGCATCATCCACACTGTGGATCTCCAGGACATCAGACATTCCCAATCCTACCTGGAGATGCCAGGGATTGAGCTAGGCACCTTCTGCATGCACAGCAAATGCTCTACCAGTGAATTACAGCCCCCTTTTTTATTCAACATGAATCATAGAATGATAGAGTTGGAAGAGACCACAAGGGCCATCCAGTCCAACCCCCTGCCAAGCAGGAAACACCATCAAAGCATTCCTGACAGATGGCTGTCAAGCCTCTGCTTAAAGACCTCCAAAGAAGGAGACTCCACCACACTCCTTGGTAGCAAATTCCACTGCCGACCAGCTCTCACTGTCAGGAATATTAAGTGGTATACGGTGTATAATCTTCCCAAGTAAACAAGTAAAATTCATGGATTGGTTTCAGGCGCCAGAAAAGAGTCAAATATAAGAAACTTGCCATACTAAACAAGGAAAATTTATGAGTGTGCTCCATTGAAGTGAATGGGAGCCGTGCAAGAATGTGAGTATTCAATTCAGTGGAGTTAGTGCAGGGAAAAACATTCAATGGTATTTGCACTTTGTAGGTATTGTGATCACTGCCATCAGTCCATGCACTCTGTTGCTGCATCTTGGGCATCTCTTGGAAGCCAGTGAAAATGCACATACCAACGCCTACCTGCTGAACCATTTTTCCATTTCCTGCCACGTCCCCATTGAGTTCTTTGTGGGTAATTTTTGTCTGTGGCTAAGGAAGGATGTTAAACCTGTAATTAGAGGGGACCAAGAGAATTAAATGTCTTATTCAGTGTGAGTTTCAAAAATAACTCTGCCTTTCTTTCTTTTTTTAGAAATGTGGATTTATGCATTGACTTCAGTGCATGCAGTAACTTATCCCTGGCAACTGAACATGCTACTGTCTGATTCTCTCAATAATTCCTTTATATTTTCCCCAAAAGCAGGGTTATCTGACTATAGTATAGAAAGAACCAGGGTGTAATTGCCAATGCTCTTTTGTTGCTTTGCAGTATGAGGTTTGCAGAGCTGATTCAAATACTCAGGAAAAAAATTGTGACACAGGAAACAGCCATATACTGAGTCAGACCACTGGTTCATCTGGCTCAGTATTGTCTACACTGACTGGCAGCAACTCTCTTAGTTTCAGACTTGGGAGGGTGTCTCTCAGCCCTACTTGGAGATGCCAGGGATTGAACCTGGGGGACCTTCTGCTTGCAAATCAGACTCTGAACTGCTGAGCTAGGGCCCTTCCCAGTGCTACTTACCACATAGGAATCTACCACTTCAGAATGTAGAAGTTGGGGACCCACATTGAAATCTTATGAAAAGCTAACATGTTAGATGTCATGGAAGAACTGGGAGTGAAACATACTAAGTGTACTTTTGTATGCTTGAAACGCTGAGCATTTTCATATTAGGCACCTCTGTGACCATATGAAGCTGCCTTATTCAGAACACTGGGCCATCTACCTCAATCAGGGGTGCCAACTTGAATAAAATATTGTGGGGGCCCAGGTAAGCCCCACATGAATCGATCACATGACACAATGCAGACACACCATTTGAATGGGAATGCCCATCAACTTTGCAGGGACCTGGCTCCCTAAAATATTTTATTGTGGGGGCTGAAGCCCCCACGGCCCCTAGGAATTGGCTCCTATGACCCCAATGCTGTCTATTCTGACTGGTTGCAGCTCTTCGCTGTATTAAGGCAGAAGTATTTCTCCTTAACTGGAGGTGCCAGGGGTTGATGAGGCTTTCTATGTACCAGTTGTGTGCTCTGTTACTGAACTAAGGCCCCTCCAATAATTTGCATGTAGTTGTTTTTCCTTAAATCGAAAGCAAATGGAAAGCCTATATCAGCAGGAATGCATTTGTTGTTTCTTTTACACATTTTATCCTACAGTAACAACTATTGGTATATGGAACAAGTAGTACTAGAGAGCCTCAAATATATTTCTGCATGTTCTGTATGAAATCTATAAACTCTGTCTCTCTTGTGGGGTGCCGTTTTCAAAATTGTGCTGATAACTACGATGGGCCTGTGATTAACAAAGTAAATGTCAGCAATGATATTTACAAGAGAGAGATACAGAATTGATTCCTGAATCCTGAAAAATGGTCTCTCCCCAGAGTGCTGTCCCAGACTGCTGTCTCAAATTAACTTAATATAGATTACTTATCCCTTAACATACCCGTTAGAGTTATTACTTGTTTGTTACATTTATATCCCAACTCTCCTCCAAGGAATTAAGGGTTCTTCCCCATCCCATTTCAACCTCACAACAACTCTGGCTCAAGGTCCCCCAGTGAGCCTCATAAATGGAAATTTGAACCCTGATCTCCCGAGTCCTAGTCCAAACCACTGGACTCTGTGGTCTAAACCACTGAGTCTCTTGCGCTTGCAGATTGGAAGATCAGCGGTTTGAATCCATGCGACGGGGTGAGCTCCCGTTGCTCTGTCCCAGCTTCTGCCAACATAGCAGTTGGAAGGCACACCAGTGCAAGTAGATAAATAGGTACCTCTGTGGCAGAAAGATAAACAGCTTTTCCATGCGCTCTAGTTTCCGTCATGGTGTTCCATTGCACCAGTAGCGGTTTAGTCAGGCTGCCCACATGACCTGGAAAGCTGTCTGTGGACAAACGCTGGCTCCTTTGGCCTGAATTGAGATGAGCACTGCACCCCATAGTCGCCTTTGACTGGACTTAACCGTCCAGGAGTCCTTTACCATTTTTATTTACCGTCCAACCACCAAACTCACTTACTAGTAAGTCACAATTTTCCTGCTGATTTCAGACACTGACTTCTACCCAGCTTCTTTATTTACTTCCATAACAGTTCCTAGAGACAGAAGAAAGCTGCTTTTTCTTGCACCCCAATGTTTATTTGTCCTGTTTTTCTACTGAGGAGAAGGAAAGCCCTTTATTCTTGAAGCTACAGTGCTTATTGGGCAGAAAAACCTCTCTAGTGCTTTGGCAGATGGAGGGTTAGGGGCTCTTTTTGTAACAGTCTGTTGTGTTTGGTATGTGGCAGTAGTTTTGTTCAGTAGAGGAGTAATCTAAGATCTATCCCAAGTCAGATGACTCTGCCTTAGATCTAGATATAGGGTGGAATTCAACAGAGGCATTGCATGCATTGAATGAGGTCTGCTCATGCAGTGGGATTTTCCCCCTTTTCTATTCCCTGTGCCCCCTAAATCTTCTCTGGAGGGTTGTGTGTGTGTGTGGGGGGAATCCCTGAACAGATTTAGGGGTTGTGTAGGGGGGGGGGAATGTCCCACTGTGTGAGTAAACCTTCTTTCCTTTATAAGTGCTACATTGAATTGAGCTCCACCCACAGTCTCTTCCCAACGCTTGAGCTTAAAAAAAGTTTTCAAATGAGTTTTCAATTTGAGACAATTAAAAACACACAGAAAAGTTAAGCCGCTATTCCCAACATATTTAAACACAAAATGCAGCTGCAAAGTGTGTGTGTGTGTGTGTGTGTGTGTGTGTGTGTATCAATCAAGGAAAGGTTCTGGCAAGAGCAAGTCAGTGTGGTAGGAGAAAATGTGAGCCACAAATCTATGTAACTGAGGCTCAAACTACACATAATGGTGGCAGACCAATCAGTTGAAACCAGGGGCTCTCCTCATTGCACAAAAAGGAGGGGGTGAAAACCTAATTTATAGAGCAAAAGGAGTGTGCAGGTGGGGGGTGTATACCAGACAGGATGGAGAGCCTATGATCCTCCAGTTGTTGTTGGACTCCAACTCCCATCAACTCCTACCATATCTGGCTGTCAGGAATGATGGGAATTGTAGTCCAGCAACATCTGGATCAGTGATAGCCTCTTCCTTTAAAAATCAAATCAGCCATGGAAGGCTGTGATCAAGAGTAGAAGGGTCTCTTTAACCATGGCCATTTTACTGTTCAAAATTACTTTCTTGACTGCTTTTTCATCTGTGATACCTATATATTTTTTCCTTTCTTGGGTAGAAAAGCAGTTTGGACAGCAGGGGCTTACTTACTGATAAACAGGCAAGAGGAGGAAGCAGCTGCCCACCCTCTTCTCTTGCGACTGCTTTTCACAGAAACATACCACCCCTATCACCAGCACACAAAAGCAGGAGTCTTGAGTGGGTTCAGTGTAATCTTTCATTAGAACTGTATTTTTTTCTAAAGCAAACATTCTTCTTCTATTCACTATCCCAGATTTCAAAAGTAGCTGTTCCATCTTTTCCTTGCCAAATAACTATTTGAAATACTGCATAGAAGTTATAGATTTGAGATCCCCCCCCCTGTCATATACATTTAAAAGCTGGTTAAAAGAACTCAGCCTCTGGAATTATATGTACAATGCAGTGCCACTTGTGTGGGTTTTCTGTTTTTAACAAAAATTGCTTTTATTAAAAGATTTTCTTGGATAACAAAAGTACATACAGCATATCTGTTTGCAATTCATAGAGTCCTGTCTGCAGATCGGTTGTCTGGGTTTTCTGTTTTGTTTTGTTTTGATATCGGTTTATTTCCCCCCTCATTATCTGTAGCAACACCCCCCCCCCCGAAAAAAACGGTTTATTTTTCCCCCTCATTATCTGTAGCAACACCCCCCCCCCCCGGGAAAAAAAATTGAAAGAGAAGGAACAACCAGAACAAAAACTTGGAAGTCTTGAAAAACAGATACTTTGTGTTGTCCAAAACTATCTGGAAGATAAGAGACTTCTAGTCATTAAATGATGTCTATGTTCTTGCAGCTGAACTGCTCCTTGTCACCTTCTTAGAGGATCAAGGATGTATTCACTTGCTGTTGGTGTGTGTGTGGGGGGGGGAGGGAGTTGGTGGCTTCAGAGCTAAATGCTTTAATTGAGGATAATGAAGATGTATATCAGACAAGTATTCATCAAAGGGAGACAAGATAATCCCATGGTGGAGACAGTAGGAGAAATGAATCTACTTACGGTAACAAGAGTGGATTCTTTTGTAGCAAGCTAAATGTGAAAGGCTGAATGAAAAATTGCTGGGGGGGGGGGTGGAAGCTGGAAGAATGAAGTCTGGGAACCCTTAAAGGTAGGGAAATCCTGACAGCAAGGGAGGAAAAATAAAGCAGGGGGGGGGCATGGAAGAAGGCAGATATCTGTCGGTAGAGCATGAAACTTTTAATGTCAGTGTTGTGGTTCAAGTCCCACATCGGGCAAGAGATCCCTGCATGGCAGGGAGTTGGACTAGATGACCCTTGTGATCCCTCCCAACTCTACCAGTCTATGCTTCTAAGGGGGAGACTGAGCAGAAATATGACATTTGAGATCATGGCTCATGACAGAAGCCTTGTAAGAGGTCAAGTGCTGAATTGCCTTAAGAAGGTTGCCACTGTCATGAGTTTGGTTGAATTTATCTATCCATTCATCTGTCAATCATATAATGATTGCCAGGGTCCCTTGCTCATTACCTCAGTACAGTGGTACCTAGAGTTACAAACACTTTGGCTTACAAACTCCACTAACCCGGAAGTAGTACCTTGGGTTGCGAACTTTGCCCCAGGATGAGAATGGAAATCTGCTGGTGGTGCGGCGGCAACGGGAGGCCCCATTAGCAAAAGCGCACCTCAGGTTAAGAACAGTTTTGGTTTAAGAACAGACCTCCTGAATGAATTAAGTTCGAAAACCGAGGTACCACTATATTAGGTTTAATGTGAGTTTCTTGCATCCAATTGTGCATCTTGGTGGTGCTGTCCATGGTACCATCTGTGGTACCACTTTAATGACCAGGTACAGTACTGTGAAGTATTGCTTCAGAGTCAACATGGGGCAACTTCCATATTGAGATTCCTACTCCCCCCCCCCCACATTCTGTGCACTTGTGATCTGCAAGCTGTAGAAGCAGCATTTCTTATCAAGTTGATTGGATCTGTCTTAGCCTTTGAGTGGCTGGTGAAGACCTTTTTATTCTGAAAAACCTCTGAGTGGATCTGGCTAGATGCTTCTGTTAAAAATGTCCATACCTACACTTATCTTTCTATAGACATTTGTTTCTGTCTTGGATCAGTGTTGCTTATGACCCCGATAATCCTAGGAGAGTGGTGGTTCCTTTTTTCCAGTTTTGTATAAGAAAGAGATGTTTTTACTGCACTAAAGGAGTTGGTGCCAGAAACGTTAATTATTCAAGCTCTGTTACAAGAATGCTTTTTCCATGCTTGGCAATATCTCTGCACAAAATACTAAAGAGTGATTAAACTCAGTAAATTGACTATCTAGCCAAAACCAAGTCTGTTGTACAAGCATC
Organism: Lacerta agilis; assembly: GCF_009819535.1. Classification (NCBI taxonomy): domain Eukaryota; kingdom Metazoa; phylum Chordata; class Lepidosauria; order Squamata; family Lacertidae; genus Lacerta; species Lacerta agilis. The sequence goes on along the minus strand of NC_046317.1, from coordinate 64,709,276 downwards.
TCTAAGATCATATTGAAATAGACAGGGAGGTATATGATTCAGATTTCTGGCTGGAAGACACTGAAGAAATTCCTTTCTGATGTCCAAATCTTCCTACAGATGGATAGCTTACATGTTAGAAGGCTACGTTTGTATTAGCTTACTTTTCTACCTCTCCATCCCGTCACTGCAGAGCTATTCCTACTGCATGCCTCAACCCTATAGAAGAAGTAATATGAGAGTGTTAATGGCGGCTATGCACAACCTTTTCTCTTTTCTGGGCTTCCAGTGCCAGGGGAAAGAGTGATGTTGTGGTCTGCAGAGAGAGAGAGAAAGGGAGGTGCAGCTGTTCCTTCTACAAACAAACAAGCACAGATATTGCCTATTCTGGCTGCTAGTCCTGGTTCAGTGAGTGAGCACAGCAAATATGGACCCTTGATGAGATTGTCTTTCCTGAGCAGGCACAGAGGAAGCCTCTTGGCCACCCGGGGCGGCAGTGCAGAGGCACCCCCCTGGGTGCGGGGCGTTGTGACGTGACAACGCACATCGGATGCACTGCTGCTCCTGCGGCGACCAGACGAGCTGCCAACTGAGCGGCAGCTCGTGGGGCTGCCCTGTCTGTAAAGCAGCATGGGCGGGGCAGCCCCACGAGCTGCTGCTCACTCGGCGGCTTGTTCGGTCACCGCGGGAGCAGCAGCACCGGCCTGGATGAACTGTGCATGCCCAGAAATCCGGGCATAGGCAGTTCATTCGGGCCGGCGCTGCTGCTCCTGCGGTGACTGGGCGAGCCGCTGAGTGAACGGTGGCTCGTGGGGCTGCCCCGTCCATCCATAAAGCAGCATGGATGGGGTGCTGGGCGGTGGGGCTCGGTTTGGGGAGGGGCTGCCGAGTGTCACCCCCCATCTCCTGGAACCTGGGGCACCCCACCCCCTACTCCCCTCCCTTCCTACACCACTGTTCCTGAGACCCAGTATATTTCCATTTCTGTTTTTTTGACCAGGTGGCTATGACCTTTAGGTGTCTGTCAGCCCTGTAGTTCTGTGGTCTCTTGGCTGTTTTTCAACTTTCTTAACCCACAAAGCCATGCAACTTCTGGCTAATGTTTCTCAGTCGGTCTGTATTGTGGGTGGTACAGTGGGGACTGTCAGAGAAAGGGCCTTTTCAGCAATGGCATCCCAATTGTGAAACACCCTCGAATCTCGCGTGGCATCTAGGTCATGTTTGTCTATTTTGTTTTATTGTTTTCCAGGCATTTTGAGATTACTTAAAGATTTTTTGTATTTTTAACTCTGTTGTTTTCATATATGTTTTGCTGCACCTGGTTTTATGTAATTGTTTAATTTTGTAGGGCAAGTTTCTTTCTGTTTATCTTCTAGGGCACTTTTAAAAAATGATTTTAACATTTATTGTTGACTGAGAGGGTAGTGCTAATTACGTGCCTTAGGGTGAAGGGCGGGTAATAAAATAACAACAATAACAACAACAATAATAACAGTAATAATAGAAATGCAAAATATGTTCATAAATAATAAACACAGTTCCCATGGACTGAGGGGACACTGAGCACACCCCAGATAAAGGGAAGTCACTGTATTTATTAAAATGTATATATATTTTATTGATTCATTACGAAGAGAAAAGTGCAAACATAACAAAAAGGAAGAAAACAAATAAAAAATGTAAACCATAAAGCATCACAGCCTGGAAAGACAAAAGTACAAAGACAGAAGTCACTGGATGGGAATAGTATTTATTGGGTTATCATCAGATCATTACTTTTGAGATTTGCCTTAAACTTGTATTTACTGCCAGAGATTACAAACACATTTCTAGATTCTGTGGAGTGGTGAGAATACACCTTCTCTGTAAGGGAATTGCTTGCATGTTGGGGAGGGGCTGCTTTTAGAATTGCAGATGTTGAAGGGACTAACATTTGTCATAAAATACCGTATAGTGCTGTGTAGTGGTTAGTGTTTTGTACTAGGGCTGGTCAGTGGCGGAGTAAGGCTCCGCGGTACCCGGGGCGGCAAAGGAAACGCCCCGGGGGCGGGGCGTCGTGACATCACATTGTGACGTCATGACGCTCCGCCCCCAGGGCGTTTCCGGGGGTGCCGGCGCCGCTTCTGCAGCCCTCTTTTAAGCCGAAGAGCTCGCTTTTAAGCTCTCCGGCTCAAAAGGAGGCTGTGGAAGCGGCGATCCGATGACAGAGTGCGCCTGCGCGCGCAGGCGCACTCCGTCGTCGGGCCGTGCGCTGCCGCTCCCAGGGTGACGGATGGAGCGGCAGCGCGTGGGAATGGTGGGAGGGGCTGCCTCTTGTCACCCCCACGTGCCGCTGTTCGCTCCGTTGCCCCAGGAGCAGCAGCACCGCACACACCGTGCGCTGCTGCTCCTGGGGGGACGGAGCCAGCGGCAGCGCGTGGGGCTGACAAGCGCCGGCCCCTCCTGCCACTCCCCACGCTGCCGGTCACCCTGGGAGCAGCAGCGCTGCACGGACGGGGTGCTCCCTCGGCCGTGCGCTGTTGCTCCTGGGGTGACGGAGGGAGCGGCAGCGCTTGGGAATGGCGGGAGGGGCTGCCGCTTGTCACCCCCATGCGCCGCCGCTCGCTCCTGTCGCCCCGGGAGCAACAGCGCACGGCCGAGGGAGCACCCCATCCGTGCAGCGCTGCTGCTCCCGGGGTGACCGGCGTTGCCTGGGGAGTGGCGGGAGGGGCGCCGCTTGTCGCCCCCACCCGCTGCTTGTCGCCCCCACCCGCCGCTTGTGGCCCCTGTCGCTCGGGGGCGTACCGCCCCCAGCGCCCCCCCCTAGCGACGCCCCTGGGGCTGGTTCAGATCTCCACTTGGGCATGAAGCTGACTGTGTGATGTTGTAACTTAACCTGTCCCACAGGATGGTTGTCAGAATATAGTGGCAGCGGTAAGTATCATGCACATCATCTGGAGCTTCTTGCTGGAAGGACAAAATATTCAAAGAAATAAAATAGCTTGTGTACGACAGATGGTTATGACAGTTTCTTCAGAAGTTCAGCATAGTTTGAAAACAAAATGTATTAAAATAACTTATGGTTTAAGTGCAGGTCATTATGATGGCATTGAAATAAGCTTGAATTAGATGGATTTGCCCATTTGCCCCATCATTGCCAAAAAAATACTAGCCTAGTTTCCTCACTGCTAAAACACAAGCAGACCCTGCATGCTCTATTCTTACCTAGTGCATCGATACAGCTTCCTAAAAGATTTGAGAGCTTATGGCAGTTGCTATGGCCCAAAGGTCACAGGCAGAATGGCAGGAGGATGGGATTCCTGAGTAAGGAGCTGGACCTGGCTGGATAAGGCAGGTTTCATGAATCAAAGCCGCGCTGTGTGTATAGAGCCATCCATTCCAAGGCAGCTTATCATGTTCCATATGTGGAGATTACATTTGGAAGAGATGGGGACTTGGAGCGTGAGTATGAACTCCCAAAACATGATACTCTAGGTGGCAATATAAAACCACGGCAGCTGCCCAGTCTACATGTCTTAAAGAGCGGAGGAGTTTCAGTTTCCTGTTCCCCTGCTGCCCTGACTCACGGCCAGGTCTGATGTAATATGATCTATGTGTGCCTGATTTTTCTCGCCTGCGACAGGCTTTATATATGCATGCTCATCTACATTTCCAAGAAGGAAGGACATGCATGTGACTTCAGCACCTGCCCCCTCGTCTATTTATTTTAAAAGCAGAATGGCTGCATGTGCACCATGTTGTCTGGAAAACAGGAAAAATAGTTTTATTCTACGTTTTGTTCAACTGCAGATAAGGGGCGACAATGAGTTAATACAGCCCATGAAAAGAATAAAAGAAGAGCCTGCTGGATCAGGCCAAGGCCCCATCTAGTCTATTGCACTCTTCCCCCCCACTTGCAATTATCAGCAACTGGTATGCCAAAGCACACTCCTTCTGATATCCATAATGTCTAGCGAGCATTGCTATAGACTTGTCTGCATGAATTTGTCTTATCTTCTTTTAAAACCATCCAAACTGGTGGCCATCGTAACACCTTTCAACAGTGTACGTTTAACTATGCGCTGTCTCTATACTTCCAACATTTGGCTTCAATTGGATGGTCCCAGTGATCTGTTGCTTCTCTTGCTCAGGACATGTATCTTAATTGGAGGCTGTCTGGTTAATTGTTTCTGCTTCCGAGGGAAAAGGAGAAGGGAATTGAAGTAGGAATTGAAAGAGTGAAGAGGGCGAAAGTGTGCCACAAATTTCTTACATATCCCCATTGGGAGAACTCTACTCTAGAACAACAAACGTGTTACCTCGAGGCCAGGAGCTCATTGCATTGAGCACCCACAACTTCTGTCCAGCAGGCAGACAGTCATACTTCTGACATTCTGTACAATACACTGAATAGGCCTGACATCCTTGCTTCATCTCTGATATTATGGTTTGTTACGCTTATTTGCTTTGGAGCTTGGGATTTGTTACAGAGAGAATAGCAAATTGAAGAGAATAGCCTGCCCGGGTCTCCTTGCCCAGCTGCCCACCTCACTTGTCACTTTGAAGCTTTGCCATTGGGCCCAAATGCTTCATCAGATGGGGCTCCTCTCCAGTGTGGAGTAAAGACTATTACCTTTACCTGGTTTACAAAGGAGAGGAGTTCATGTGAGGTTTAGCGCATTTATTGAGAAGGACACTACTAACATTAGGACTCTTGATGATCACTTGATAGGTGTTAAGAGTCGTCAACAGGTTTTCCACACCTATCAGCTGATCACCCATTCCCACCACCCTTCTGAGTAATACCCCTCCCCACTCCCTCACTATATTTAAGGATCTGGTGACTTCTGTTTCAGTGTATCTGAAGAAGTGTGCATGCACACGAAAGCTCATACCAAGAACAAACTCAGTTGGTCTCTAAGGTGCTACTGGAAAGAATTTTCTATTTTGTTTCGACTATGGCAGACCAACACGGCTACCCACCTGTAACTTGATAGGTGATACAGTTTGGCTTTGATTGGATTAGAAACTGGATGAAGATTAAGTGTTAGCTATTTTAGGACTCCCAGCCGATGTATAGAGGGTGTGGATAATCCCTTCTTCATTTAAATAAAGGCCTTCAGTGGAAACTTTCAAATGCGTTTTATCTTGGTTTGCTACATCTTTACTAGCTCCTTTCAGAAGAAATGGAACTTTTTGGTCTAAAGTAACCTTGGTGGTAGCTATTATGTTGCACACCACTTCTATTTATGGGAATTCTTTAGCCACAGAGAATTCAAAAGTGTTGCTGTCTCACTTAGTGTGATCCAGCTGTTCTTACTTTAGTACGGAATTTACTGTGAAATAGCCTGCTTTAGTCACTTTTTTTATGAAGGCATCTGCATGGTGAACAAAACACCCCTCTTTCATGTTCTCTCTGTTTAGCCTCTGGTTTGATTCCCTCCCAGCAGTCCTAAAATCCAACTTTTAAAAGCTCTATAGCAGGCACCCCCAACCTGCAGCCCTCCAGATGTTTTGGCCTACAACTCCCATGATCCCTAGCTAACAGGACCAGTGGTCAGGGATGATGGGAATTGTAGTCCAAAACATCTGGAGGGTCAAAGGTTGAGGATGCCTTCTCTATACAACAGCTGTATAATTTCCCCATGTGTAGATGGCCCTGCTGGGTAGTTGTTTTGACCAGTTATGGCCTGCATAGATTGCCCTAGTCATTTTCTTCTCTGTCATCTGTTTCACCTCTTTTCACCATCACATTAACCTCTTAATTTCCATGGTGGAGAGGCAATCATGATTGGGAGTGCAGTGAAATGGAAGTATTTAACCCTTCCCTCACACATAATGGTCCCAATGAAAATTGCCCCACTCCAACATTTGGGCTGTGGAAAAGCAGAGTGTTCCCTCGGCTGAAGAGTGTTAGAATTTTGGAAACAGATTTGCTGTTCTACTTCAAGAAGCAGTGTTTAGGTGCTGCTAAATTGTCCACCTCTGGAAGCAATCACAGAGAATTGTGATATGGAATTGCGATACAACTTTTCCATTTGTATGCATTCATACAGGAAATTTATACTGCATTTAGAGGAAGATGTGCAGTATATCCTGATATCATGGTCCTTGTAAAAAAGTGGATCTTGAGCAGGGAATAGCTAGATTACAAAGACTGCATCTTGTATTATTGGATTGCATTCTAGTGCGCTCCTTAGGCTGTATTCCAGTGGTGAAAGAAAATAGGTTTTTTCCCCCTGATATGAATGCTAGCAGTGATAAAGTTGTGCTGTTATATGGCATCACTGCCATTTATTCTAAGCATGTGGGTTGGGAAGCAGGCAGGCTGCAGTTGACAAGTGGTGAGGGTAATGTACTCTGCACATGCTCAGAGGCAGGTAAAGACTAACAAATGACTTATTCAACCTCTCCACAGTCTCAGCCGACGAGGACTGCAAGTGGTACATGGACCGAAATGGCTCATGGCATCCCGGCTTCGACTGCCATTTTCCTTCCTTCTGCTGTGGTGACTGCTATCAGCGTTACTGCTGCATTGACCTCAGGAAACTCCTCACTGAACGGCAGCAAAAGCACTGCATAGCATTTGGGTAAGAACAGGCAAGATGTGTGCCAAGAAAGGGAGGAGCTGGGAGAAAAAAAGAGAGAGGAAGAAAGGGTCAAGGTTGTGCTTCAATACTTGAAAAGGCTAAACCAGATGGAGCTGAAGAGGAAAGAAGTGAGCAGGCTTCTTATTATCCCCCACTCCTTTTTGTTCCTGATATGCAGCCATGGAGGGGTTGCAAATTTGATCAGATCATAATAGTGGCTGTGTGGGGGCAGGGGAATTTCCTCTGAGTGGTTTTTATAATCAAAATTCCTGCTGTGCAGTTGGGAATGGCTTTCACCATGGAGATGGCCCCTAAAGGATGTTGGAAAATTCTGACAAAACAGAAATGGAAGTGGGATTTGCCAATGTTCATTTATTTGCCCCATGTCCAAAACAGACATCAACCCAGTGAACATGATTGTTATTTGCTGCTGCTGCTTTCCACCCTCAAACGATACGCAATTAATTACATCCCTCCCCCTATTTGCATTGCATCTCTTTGCATTGAAATGATCGGGGTGGAGTAATGCAGTGACAAGGTAATGGCATAATTTACGTACCGGTAATTTACATAAATGATGTAAGTTACATAAATTTGCTACAATGGACTGCGAGATGAATAACATTGTTTTTGGCAGAAGGTGAGCTGCAGCAGAATGGAAACAGTTCTGCATGCTGGGAATACAGGGCAAAACAAAAAACACTGCCTTTTCACATCCCTACTGCAGACACATGCATGTTTACACACACTGTGGTCTACACACCTCACTGATTTGAGCATAAAGTACAGAGCTCATACCTCAGTTAGAAATAATGGATATTATAGGTAAAATCAATCCCTAGTGAAGGTGAACCTCATGGTATATCTCCTACTCCAGGGTTGGAAAACCTCAAGCCCAAGGGCTGAATGTGGCCCTTCAGGCCTCTCTGTCTGGTCCTCAGCTGCTCCATGTCCTCCTTAACTACTTCTGCCTAGCTGGAATATATCCTTGAATTACCTCTGGATTACCTGGCTTGAAGATGGGGAGCTGTGTGAGCAACTTCTGGCTTTGGTGTGGCTGGAGTGCAGCCTACTATACAAAGGTTGCTCCACCCATTTTTAGCCTCTGACCCCACCCACTTTTTGTCTCTGCCCCTGTCCATCAATGGCATGTGCCCTGTTCCCTCCAAAGGGTGCCCTGGGAGGAATGTAACCTTTTGACTATAACATGTTCTCCACTCCTGCCATAGTTTCTATAGTCTCTCTATACACATACCTGTATATTAAAATTGTCTGCCCCAAAGGTTGTTGGATCCAGTAGGTTTCCACTCTGCCCTCATCAGCTTCCATTTAGCTTATCAAGGCTTCCTGTTGATGCCCTGGTGAGTTAACTATTTATTCCATTTAACCCACAATCAGGGTAGCTAAAAACTAGAAGAGGAAGCATTTGACCACACATTCAATGCAGGCTAATGCATGAAACTGTTATTCTTAATCATGTAATTAAAGGTATGGGGTAGAGGGAGGGTGTTTTTTTTAAGTACAGCTAAAAGTAATCTGTCAACTAGCTCATCTATATTGACAACACAATTTCCTCCTGTTATTATTAAGAAAACCCCATTTGTTTCTACCTCAATCAAGTCTTCTTCTGGAATCTCCGGTGTCTGGTTTGGTATCAGATGCTATTGTATGCACAGCTCAATTATCACCTCTGTCTGTGTCCTATAGCCCCAAAACCATTGCTGGCATCGCTTCAGCTGTGATTCTCTTTGTGGCTATTGTTGCCACAATTGTCTGCTGCTTCCTGTGCTCCTGCTGCTACTTGTACCAGCGACGGCATCACCTTCAGACACCCTATCAAGGTAGGAGAAGTCCTGGTGATGTGGGCCAAGACCTTCTTTCTCACAAGTAGCTCAGGACTAGAGATGATATGAATCTCCATGATCTGCAAATTCTTATGCAGATACTGTTTATATGCTTTTGTGGAAGTGTTCTGGTAAGCTGCAGGTCTGAGAATATCAATGTTTTATGATTTTTATTTTTCTTAAGGCAGCAATTGGATGTGCAAGGTCATGCAAAGCAAAAACAAATAATTTTTTTCTTTGGTTTTAAACCTGCTCTGGATAACAAGACATATCCATGTTTCATAATGCAGCATATAACACGCAGAGAGGGCTTCAGCTGGGGATCAGCCCATTTTCTATAAAATGCATTCATATTTGCAGTAGGACTTCTGCAGTTCATATGTGCTTTCCAATGGGGAATCTTTCCTGTGGCATTTGACTAGCTACTGTGGAAGACAGAGAGTGTTAGACTAAATGGAACTTGGGTCAGATCCAGCAAGGCAGATCCTTACAGAACATTTGGCTTAGGCCTTGATGTTCTCTGTCTTGGAGATGTTCATCAATAGCATACTGTGTTTGTTGGCCAGTTAAATGTGCTATGTAGCCTCTTCTGCAAGGATATTTATCAAGACAACTGACCTGCAAGAGTAGACCCATGCATTAGTAGATTGGGGCACTTACCTGTGCTTTTCTTTGCATGTGTGGACTGTGAAAGCATAAACAACAGCAAATGAAGCTATGGGGATTAAATGGGACAGCTTTGTCCCCCAAAACAAATAACTCCAGAATGTGTGTAAAATGATGAACATCCTACATTCATGTTTTCACCGATATGGTCTGAGCCGGCAAGTGACTGACCAGGAAAGCTCAAACATTGGCTCAGTATGCCACTTTTATAATAATATATAATAATAAAAATAATAAATAATAATAGTAAATTTTATGTTAGGAAAGCTCAGGAAAGGGTTTGAAAACAAGCCTGCTGATATCGTAATGCCTTAATACAAATCCATGGTGAGACCACACTAAGAATACTGTGCACAGTTCTGATCTGTGCACTTAAGAAACAATACAGTTCAGCTCAAAAAGTTGCAGAACCGGACTCCCAAAAGACCAGAGGCTAGAACACCTCCCCTAAAAGGAAAAGTTACAATGTCTGGGGCTGTTGAGTTTAGAGGGGGGGAAAGCAAGTTAGGGGAAACATGGAGGTGCATCTGTGGCTCTTCACATGTTGGGTTCCAAAGTCCTATCAACACTAACCAGCATGCCAAATGTGAAGGGTTGAAGGGAGCTGCAGGCCAACCACATCTAGAGCACCACAGGTTTTCCATGCCTGACTTGTAGACTCATCAGCCCAGCATATGCTCACAGAGTCTGTTTCCTTTGTCTCAGGTCAAGAGATCCCACTTTCTGGCTACCCTGCCCAGCCTCCAGGGCCTTACCCTATGGATCCCAAAGCTGGGCCAGCACCATATCATCCTGGCTACACACCAGTTGTTTCCTATCCTCCCACAGCACCAGCTGCACAGTATCCTCTATACCCACCTGGGCCACCATACTACAACCCTGCAGGTAAGAAAGCAGGGGGGAAATTAGACTTGAAGACAAGTGGGGCTTAGTTAAAGCTTTGTCTTATCCTCTCCTTCTGCATAGAGAACCTGCCTTAGGAATTGAAGTGTTACATTTCATTCAGCCACCAAATGAGGAAAGAAGGGGGCTGATGTTGGGAACCTCCAGGTTTTGTTAGGCATAAACTCCCATCTCCCCCAGCTACCATGGACAATACTCAGGGATCACAGGAATTGTGGTCCAGAAACTTCTGCAGGTTTCTGAGATTAGCCGGCCTGTTCTAGACCAACATCTCCAGAACAGAGGTTACTACCGGGAAGTGGAAGATGGTCCAACAGGGCGAATGGTGAACTCTTCTACCAACATTGGCCAGCCTCTGCCTGCCTTCTTAACTTACATTCATTCTAGGGGGTGGCACTGTCTCCTCCCAAGTATCAGGGTTGCTATTGACTCCTACATCTGTAGAACAGGCTGCATTTCAGCCATTGCCAACTCAGCAGGGAGGAGGATGGGGAGGTGGGAAACTCAAATTAGTTGGCTCTACAGTCGTACCTTGGGACGCGGGTGGTGCTGTGGGTTAAACCACAGAGCCTAGGGCTTGCTGATCAGAAGGTCGGTGGTTCGAATACCCGCGATGGGGTGAGCTCCCATTGCTCGGTCCCTGCTCCTGCCCACCTAGCAGTTTGAAAGAATGTCAAAAGTGCAAGTAGATAAATAGGTACCGCTCCAGGCGGGAAGGTAAACGGCGTTTCTGTGCGCTGCTCTGGTTCGCCAGAAGCGGCTTTGTCATGCTGGCCACATGACCCAGAAGCTGTACGCCGGCTCCCTCAGCCAGTAACGTGAGATGAGTGCCGCAACCCCAGAGTCAGACATGACTGGACCTAATGGTCAGGGGTCCCTTTACCTTTTACAGTTGTACCTTGGTTTTTGAACAGCTTAGTTCTCGAAAGATTTGGCTCCCAAATGCCACAAACCTGCACGTGACCGTTCCGGTTTGCAAACTATTTTTGGAATCCAAATGTCTGATGGGGCTTCCGCAGCTTCAGATTGGCTGCAGGCGCTTCCTGCAGCCAATCAGAAGCCACGCTTTGGTTTCCAAACATTTTGAAAGTCAAATAGATTCCGTTCAACTTCCAAGGTATGACTGTACTTGGCTGAGGCTCCATGTGTTGCTTGCCTCTCTGCCTTCTGTCTTACCAGTCCCAATGGGCGCACTAGCCATCACTGCTACCTGGGTGGTTTAACGATAAATTCCTCTTCACAGAGAGCTCTGGGAATTGTAGCTCTGGAGGCAGAATGTGGGTCTTCTCATAACTCTCAGCACACTTCAGCTCCCAGTGTTCTTTAGGGGAAGCCGTGACTCTTTAAAATGGTATCATAGTGCTTTAAATCTGTGGTGTGAATGTGGCCCAAGAGCTACTTCTGGTTATTCCTGAGATGTGGGGGGGGGGGGGGAATAACACCTCCCTTATCCTTGTGCACTGTGCAGTGTGCAACTGCTGAGTGATTACTTTACACACCCACCCCTCCCTATGAGGCTAGTCTCACTTTAACCTTCAGTGCCTGATTGCCCCTCTCTTTCTGCTGCAGCTCCCCCACCCTACATCCCACCACAGCCTTCACAGCCCAGCTCCTGAGGAGGACCTTGCAGAGACTATCCAAAGGAGCCCTTTCTCTCTGGGTCTGCCGTTTCCACAGAACCTGTATTGGGTTTCCTGCTGCACTGAAACTCCAGCCCAAGCTTCAGCATTTGCCAGTGTCCCTACTAGTTACCTTTTGCTCTGCATGGTAGGAGGCATCATGGCTCTCTACGTCTTTGCCTGCGCACCCGCCACCCCCAATTCTTGCAATTCCTGCCTGTGTCACTGTGGGGGAAGCTCCTAGCCCTCCTTGCCTTCCACCTGGGCTCAGGAAAGAGCATGTGTTAAGACCGCCACAAATGCCACGTGTGTCACTTGACTGTTCCATCGACTGTGCAGCTGAGCCTCTTCGATGGGAAGTGAGGAGGTGACCATCTCAAGGTGGCAACGGAGAGCAAAGTGCAACAGTCTGTATCTCACACAAGGACTTCGGTCCACCCTGTTCCCTGACAAAGCACATGAACGCCTGCTGTTCATGGTCCCAGGTTGAAGTTTTGTCTCTTAAGGAATTCCTGAAACTTTGGAAAAGGTGGGTGGGGAGGATACACAAATACCCCAGGAGCCTGATATCACATGTTGCTGTTTAGACGCCATTAAACTTGCTCACCCAGTGTCCCTTCTTTTTTTTTTTTTTACAAACAGCTAACCTGGATACTTGTCCAGCATCCCTTACCCAAACCCTTCCCACTTCAGCTTTGTCTGTGGCCTTTGAGGGGTGGGTGGAGGTTAGAGCATCTACTTTAAATGAGGTTCTTTGCAGCGTTGCCATTATTTCACATTTCCCCAGGAAGTTATTGGTGCTCCCTGCAGCTTTGCCCGTATTCTGGCTGCATGGCTCTTTGTGTCTTGGCTGAGCAGCTCACCAATCTGCTCCTGCAGGCTTAAACCAGTCCTTCCTCTCAAACGATAGCAACCTTCGGTCTGTGGAGATGAGGATGCAAGGTCCAGGGTGATGTCCCTCTCCTGATGCATTGACGCCAACCTTTGGAGCGGATAGTGTTGGAAACCGACTCCTACATTTTAATTCTCTGGAGTAGAATCATGGCACAGGGAGCAAGGCAAGAGTGTGGAACAAAGGCACAATATACCAGTCAGGGTACAAAGGCAGTCATTGTGTGCAAAAAAAGAAAAAAAGAAAAAGGACATTTTTGTTGTTGATGTCACAGCAGTGAAGCAGTTCCCCATGAGCTCATGGCTCTTAGGAACGGATGAGGCCAATGGGCCCATTGTAAAGAGGGGAAATGCACCATTCATGTGACCTTTACTGCAAGACCAGAGCACAACTTTACATGGCGTGTTGCTGTCTTATGGAGCTGGGCTGCCGAGAACGTTGTCTGGGAGTACATCTCAGGAGAGAGCTCAGACCTCTGTCTCTAGGGTGGAGAACCTCGCAAATATTTATTTGAAGTATGGGGCAATATAGAAATAGCTTAAATAAATAACCTGTGCCCCCCACTGCTGGACTCCATCAACACCAGCTAACATGGCTAATAGGCAGGGGTGATGGAAGCAGTAGTCTAGCAGCATCTAGAACAGCCTGCCCTCACCTTGGGTCCCCAAATGTTGCTGGACTTCAACTCCCATCAGCCAAAGCCAATGGTCAGGAATGAGGGGAATTGTAGTCCAACCAGCTGGGAATCAAAAGGTGGGAAAGGGTGATCTGGAGGACCCCAGGTTCCCCACCCCTACCCTAGGTCAAGCCTTGTTCCCACTGTGTGGGGGGCATGGCCCTGCTATTTTCCGGGAGCAGCAGCCGCCACCACGAGCTCATGTTATAGTCGGAATGACAAGTGTTGGCATCACAAAATGTTGGCTAAAATGTGGATTAAACTTGTAAATACTGATAAAGCAAGTGTTTTACGTGTGTGTTCTTCCTCTCTGTGAGGCATACAGGATGGTACATAAACCTGAAGGTGGTTCTGGGAGCGGTTTTCTTAACTTTCGGAAGGATTAAGAGCTTGATATGGGGGCAAATACGAATATGTTGGAGAAAGGAAGGAAAGTGAGTTGGTGTGATTCTGCACTGAGGGGTACACTCACAGGCCACTCTGACAATCAGAGTAATAATGTTTACAAACAGCTGCAAAGGTAAGCTTCTCCCACTTCTAAAGTGTAAATTCTCAAGCAAGCTACCGGGGGGTGGGGGGGAATATAGGCCAAAGTAGCCCAACCAGTATAAAATAGCTAACTAAACCCTGGTTGCCATGGTAACACAGGCTTGAATTTGGAACAGTGCTCTTGGTGTACAAAAATATCCCTACAGCATTTCCCTGAACTGCAGCCCGATGTTTTAATTACAGCACAGTTTGAGAAACCTGTAGACCTTCTGATGTTACTGGACTGCAACTCATCAGTCTCCCCAGTTGAGCTGATGGGAGTTGAGAGTCCAACAATAGGTGAAGGCACTCATGTTCCCCATCACGGAGGTACAGGTTTGCTCTCCTCCTTGACCCTCAGAGCTTTCTCTTTCTCTCTCCTTGAAGCATTCCTTCCCAAATGGGCACACATTTCCCCCATGTAACTGACTTCATTTGCAAGTGCAACCACTTAACAGATGTTTTAATTTCGGACCGAATTTTGTCATGAGAAATCTTTCTTCTGCCTCTGAATGGCGTCTTACCCAGCCACAGGAATCTAACTGGATCTCTGTATTCCTGCCACTGCCACTTCAGCCTGAGGCTATAAGCTTAAAAGTACTGTATGTCTGCTAGAGCATTGCAATCTAGATCAACAATCCATAATTCTGTTGTAGTGGGCACTGTTCTTTCCCCCAGGGCAACCGTAAGTGGACTCCACAACAAGTTTTAGGTCTTGGTGATTTTCAGCAGGGCAAACCAAGCCCCTTCTGCTGATAATTGTGATAGGCAGAGGAAAAGAAGAGCAATGTGGAGGGGCAGTTGGAGCAATAAAACCAAGTGAGTAAAATGGAGGTAGAAAAATCCAGGGTTGTTCACCCCTTAGAAAAAGGACTCTGGATTTTCAGTGGAGACAGAAGCAGGGGGACGCAGTGCACAAGCTACTGTTTAGCTAGATGGTCCACCAATACCGCAGACATGCCCTGCTTGGTAACTGGTTCTTAAGCAGAGATATCCATTTCACAGCTTTATTGAGCTGGGAATGGCAGGAGAATCCAAAGGAAAATCTGTCCTGAAAACAAACAAACCTGTAACTCCACAACAGCTGAATAAATTCTTCCCCATATTAGTCACTTCTGGAGTAGCTGGCACCTTTCCACAAAAGGGCATTTGCACTTACAGGTGCTCAGGATTTTCTGCCGGTGGATCTCTCATTGCTTGGGTACCACCTGTTGGCGGAGATAGAGGTCCCGGATCTCGGACAGGCTGCTGCAGACGCCACTCAGGGCTTCAGCAATGCTGTGCAAGATGGAGACAGTCTCCTTGCGGCTCTCAGCATATTCCTGCCGGAAGGCACGCACCTCCTGTGCCAGCTGCTCATTTGACTGGACAATCCGCCTCTCTGCTAGGCTCAGGCGGCTGCTTCCTGACAGCCCTTCCTGAATCGGCACAGTCTCAGGAGCAACCATATCTCCTATGTTGCAGTCACTTAGGTGCCCAGGTGGTGGTGACTCATGGTCAAATGTGATGCTTGCATAATCCGAACCCATGGCCTCTGAGAGCTCAGTCTGTGAGGAATTTGAAGGGCTTCTCCTCCAGCCCTCACAAGGATCATTGGGGGCATGGGCAGAACTCCTGAGCAGCTGCGTCTCAGCCCCCTGGCTCCCACGCTGGTGGATGGCCTTAGTGGGAAGGGAGTGGGATAGCTCTGGCTTCACATCTACTGGTTCTTCCTTCACTAGGTCCTCCTTCACACCTGCCCAGAGCAGAGAGGACAGATCAGGTTACCGGTAACTCAAAGTAGCAGCCAGCTAGAACCACGAGCCCTTTCAGGCCCTTCCTGACATCCAAACATGCAGTTAAAAAGAGAGAGAGAAAGCCAACTTCAAGTTGTCCCAAGAGCCTATATCACAGGATCTATCATCATACAGAAATGTTTTGGTACAGGGAGACAAGAAAGTGGAAAAGAAAAATATGCACTGCAAGATGGAGTATAAGAAGCTGCCTTATACCACGTTAGACCATTGGTCCATGTAATAGGTTTTTTTTCAGGCAGTCAAAGGCAGCTTGAAAGAGGGATTTCTAATTGTATGCATACCCTTGGGCCATTTTTACCTCTGAAAAAAACAAACGAGCTTTCCACTATGTCAACAACCTGTAAAAGCAGTTTGACAAAAATATGTGTACATAGTCATAGGAAGGAATGCTTTTTCCCTTGGTCTAAAAGGCTCTTGACTTGCTGTATCTAACTTCCCTCATCCTTTGTTGCTGTGAAGAAATACCTCCCCACATTATCAGGATGCCACTCTCCACTACATTGTATCATCAATGCAACTTCTTCCTATCTTGTCATGTGACATGCATGGCAATGTTAGCACTTCAAAGACCAATCCACACTGTTAAAAATAGTGATTTTGATCAAAATGAACCTAGCCTGAAGGCCAAAGGGGCAAAAGAACAGGAAATACATCAAGGCAGAGGAGGCGGTGGCGCAAATGAACAGAAAGCTGAGAGAGCAGGCTATGAAAGCAAATGCTGGCCATATTCTCATCATACATTTAAAGTGCTACGGTGCCACTTTAGACACACCAAAGAATTATGGGAAGTGTAGTTTGTTAAGGGTGCTGCCAAAGTGTAGTTTGGCAGGGTGGCTAAACAATCAAGTCCTCTTCCCAGGGTATTATTGGAATTATAATTTTGTGAGGGGAATGGGCATCTCTTAACAAATCTCAACATCCCTTAACAAATGATGTTTCCCAGGATTCTCTGGGGGAAGCCATGACTGCTTATAGTGGCATGATACCGCTTTAAATCAGGGTGTGGATGTGGCCTCTGTCTGGAAAAGAATTGCCTTCGCCCAACATCACATTAATATAAAGTGCAATAAGGCTTCCAGAGTTCATACTCCAGCAGTAAGAGAACTTTTAAATATATATATATAAACCAGTGGCAAATGTGATAACAACTTGCTAGTTAATTACGGTTCCGTTTCCCCACATGCCTCCAGTTTGGTAGTCTTTGTGTAAGCAGAGGTATTTAAATGTGTTATTCCCAGTGCAGCTTAGCCCTTTGATAGGGTTTTGATTTCACACGCCTCCCCACAGTGTCTGCAAGCAGCAATAACAAATTTATGTTGGGTGTGGAATAATGGAACTACTAAAGAGATTTTGGATTGATTTTTATTGGACAAATGGATACATGCTTCTCTAATTTCAGCAACTGTAAAACTATTATTGAAATACTTCCCACCGTTAAGTGGATGCTCGTGTTTCTTAGCTGTACCAAAATCTTGTTTTGCTGGTCCAACAAATACACCCCAGCTGACTTTTTACAGGTGCCTGTATGCCCATTTCCTACCAGCCCCAGCCAGCAATGCCATTGGTGAGGGATGATGGGAACTGTAATTCAATGTGTGGAGGCCTGCAAGCACCCCAGCCCTGTTTTAAACCCTTCCAGGGGCAATTCCACATCATACATTTAAAGCACATGGCTCCTGCCCCCAAAGACTCCTGGGAATTGTAGTTTCCCCCTCCCAGAGCTAAAATTCACAGTGCCCTTAAACTACAGCTCCTAGCATTCTATGAGGGAAGTCATGTGCTTTAAATGTACATTGGATACATGTGCCTTACGGGCATGCTGTGAGTATGCTAGCCCAAACGGAGCTAAGTGCTGCTAGAGCGATGCCTCAACTTCCATGTGGCTGCTGCATGGGTGGCGCCAGAGAGGGGGGAAGAGGGCGGGGCAATTACCCTCCAAACAAGCCCCTCTCCCATTGCTGGACTCCTGTCTATGCTGTTAATTTTCTTTCAGTGATCTTAACACGTGGGTTACAACTTGCCCATCTAGAAATATACTTTGCCCCTTCTGTGCCTCCTACCTAGAAACGGTTTTTTCTGGTGCCACTGCTGGGTGGATGGAAAGGGTCACCAGTTAGTTCAGAGGGGGGAAGCTTTGTGGGCCAACCTTCTAGGAGCCACATGTCAGCAGTGGGTGGGCCAAAGGCTGTGATTTCTAGTTTGAGTGGAAAGCTACATTCTAGAGAAGAAATCCAGAGATTCACACACACACACACACACACACAGTCCCCAAATAATTTTTAGAACTCTCATCTGTTGAGGACACTGGGAATGTGAGGTTTGTGAGTGGGAAACTATAATAATAATAATAATAATAATAATAATAATAATAATAATAATAATTATTTCTACCCTGCCCATCTGGCTGGGTTTCCCCAGCCACTCTGGGCGGTTTCCAACGGGATGTTAAAATACAATAATCTATTAAACATTAAAAGCTTCCCTAAACAGGGCTGCTTTCAGATGTCTTCTAAAAATCTGGTAGTTGTTTTTCTCTTTGACATCTGGTGGGAGGGTGTTCCACAGGGCGGGTGCCACTACCGAGAAGGCACTCTGCCTGGTTCCCTGTAACTTGGCTTCTCGCAGCAAGGGAACCGCCAGAAGGCCCTCGGCGCTGTACCTCAGTGTCCGGGTAGAACGATGGGGGTGGAGACGCTCCTTCAGGTATACTGGACCGAGGCTGTTTAGGGCTTTAAAGGTCAGCACCAACACTTTGAATTGTGCTCGGAAACGTACTGGGAGCCAATGTAGGTCTTTCAAGATCGGTGTTATGTGGTCTCGGCGGCCGCCCCCAGTCACCAGTGTAGCTGCCGCATTCTGGATTAGTTGTAGTTTCCGGGTCACCTTCAAAGGTAGCCCCACATGGAGCACATTGCAGTAATCCAAGTGAGAGATAACTAGAGCATGCACCACTCTGGTGAGACAGTCCGCAGGCAGGTAGGGTCTCAGCCTGCGTACCAGATGGAGCTGGTAGACAGCTGCCCTGGACACAGAATTAACCTGCGCCTCCATGGACAGCTGTGAGTCCAAAATGACTCCCAGGCTGCACACCTGGTCCTTCAGGGGCACAGTTACCCCATTCAGGACCAGAGAGTCCTCTACACCTGCCCGCTTCCTGTCCCCCAAGAACAGTACTTCTGTCTTGTCAGGATTCAACCTCAATCTGTTAGCTGCCATCCATCCTCCAACCACCTCCAGGCACTCACACAAGGCCTTCACCACCTTCACTGGTTCTGATTTAAACGAGAGGGAGAGCTGGGTATCATCCGCATACTGATGAACACCCAGCCCAACCCCCCTGATTATCTCTTCCAGCGGCTGCATGTAGATGTTGAAAAGCATGTGGGAAAGGACAGAACCCTGAGGCACCCCACAAGTGAGAGCCCAGGGGTCTGAACACTCATCCCCCCCCCACCACTTTCTGAACATGGTCCAGGAGGAAGGAGCGGAACTATGGTCCCTCCCCAGGATTCTTTTGGGGGGAAGCCATGTGCTTTAAAAGTGCACCGCATGCACTTTTAAGTGCACAGCGGGGATCACACACTCATACATCCATTCAGGCAAGCAAAAGGTATTCGTCACTCGTTCCAAGGACACATATTCCAGAAATCCATATGAGAAGGCGACAGGGTCCGCGAGGGGCGTGGCCTAGGGAGGGGGCGGTGCTAAACGAGAGCATCCCGAGGGCCAAATGGCATCCCGAGGGCCAAATGAAGAGGCCGCATTTGATCCCTGCGCCTGAGGGTTCCCCCACCTTTGGCTGTGGGCGGAGAACACTCACCCTGAAGAGCCACAACCTCCATAGCGGCAAGCGACGGCGGCGCATCCGAGGGACGCGCGCCGGGCGAGGTCCACTCGGGGCCGAGCTCCGGTGAGCTGTGGGACTCGCTGCTGCCGCTGCTGCCACCGGGGAGGTGGGCGAGGCGGGGTCGCCCCCCGGCCAGGGCCTGCGCCTGGCGCTGCAGGAGCCGGTGGCGGGCGATCTTGTCGTTGGCGCGGCGCCGCAATCCCCGCCAGCGGTTCTTGACCTCGCCGATGTCGCGCTGGTTGCGCCCAGCCGCGTTGATCTTGTCGGTGATGCGCCACCAGATCTTCTGCTTCTCGTAGGCGTTGACGGTGGCGGCGGCGGCGGCGCCGAAGAGCAGCTGCTCGTAGCGGAGCACCTCGCTCATCAGCACGTCGATCTCCTGCAGCGTGAAGTTGGGCTTGCGCTTCAGCAGCCCGCGGCGCCAGGCCATAGCGCGGCCTTCGCCCGGCGGCGCGCACGCCCGCGCCACATCGCTCTCTGCCGCCGGCCGGCCAAACGCGCGGGCAGCGGCGCGGAGAGGGAGAGAGACCGAGGGGCTTTTGTCTGCTGCTGGCTGCGCCGGGCCAGCTCGTCTCTCGCCCCCTGGCGGAGGCATTTGGCGCAAAGAAAGGAGATGGGCGGCGTGGGAATCGGTGTGTGCGTGTTTTTGCGCGTGTGTGCCTTTAAAGGAGCTGGACCCCGGCCCTGTCCCCCTGCACGGCTAAATCTGATCCATGTGGAATCCCCGCTCTCCCACCCGGCAGAACTCTCGTACATGGAGGGCAGAAGTTCAACAGGTTATGCTTTTCACAGAGAGGCAGTGATGTGGAAGGTGCCACCTGCTGTAATTCCTCCTGCATGTCACACGTGTAGTAAAAGGCCCGGAATCCCATCTTAAAGACTAATCAATATATTGTGACATAAACTTTTGTTGACTAGGGAACCCGGCTTGTCTGGTGCGTGGAGATAAACTTACTTCCGCTTTAGCTAACCTGGTGCCCTGCCGCCACTGTTTCGGGCTTCAATGCCCATCAGCTGTAGGCGGGAGCAGGTCGGTTAAGGATTTCCTTCGTCGTACATTACCCACATTTAGGGCTATGACTTGGTTCAATAAATTCCCATCATTTGCACAGTTAAACATGTGCTTAATAGGACTTTAAAGTCCTTAATTGTGCCTGGATTATGCCTTAATTGAATTCCAAAACATTAAAAACTAAATAACTCTGCAAACCATAAAAACCCCACAGCCCTTCAACCAATAGCAATGTGCCTTTCCTTGAGCATGTGAGGCAAGAATCCCACCACTTGAGGGCAGGGCTGCATTACCCAAGCGGAAAGTGAAGTCCCAGACTATTTCTCCATCCTTTCAGTGCATGCTGATTGGTGAAATCAAAGTGTAGGGGTTGATGATAGTTATTCAAGATTAACTAACACTGAAGTAAGACAGTGTCCAGTCTTGATTAAAATCCATTGCTCCGTCCCTGCCACTTGTGCTCCCCCCCCCCCGCCCAAGTGTTGTGTTCCACAACTTGTGATAATGGTTACTACTACTGGTACTCTAATGAAAGTGGGATAAAAGGACCCTGATCTTTCTACTGACCGTTTCACTAGGAGTGGAATGTGGAAATGAACCTGAACAATAATTCCCATATATTTCTTTATTTCTGCTCTCTTCCCAATAAAAAGCAGGCCCCTTTACAGATATTTTACTTCCCCCTGCAAAAAGCAGCCAAAAAAAAAAAAAAAAACCCTACTTAAAAGGTGCCCAGGAGAAAAACAAGTGCACCTATTTGTCTGGAATTTGGCAGACAATATTCACTCAGAAAGAGCTGGTGACCCTGCACATTTTAATCAATTCTGGAAAAAAGAAAAAGTAGTAACTGATTCAATAGTGTGCTAGCCCCATTTAACTTCACCTTCCTCTCCATGGGTGTAGTCAAGGGGGTGGGGGGGGGCAGCTGCCCCCCATAAATACAAATCTGAGGTTCCCCCCTAACAAAAATTTCCTCTCCCTGCAGCCCTCTGTGTGCCCTCAAAATTTGGTCTGGGGGATTGGGATAGCTCAGTCAGTAGAACACGAGACACTTAATCTCAGGGTCATGGGTTGAAGCCCCATGTTGGGCAAAATATTCTGCATTTCAGAGGGTTGGACTAGATGACCCTTGTGGCCTCTTCCAACTCTATGATTCTATGAAACAGATTTTGGATGCACATGGGGGGGGCTGCACTTGGGAGGACAGAAAGCTTTCTGGAATGCAGGTTTCTGTCCATTGTTTGTTTGTTTTGAATCAGTGATTGGGCATCAGAGATGAAAAGACCATGGTTATGTCATGTTGAGCTCCTAAGACATTGAGAGATCCATGATCCAATAATCCTCATTCTTTTTAAAATTTAAAAATTGTGCTTGTGTGTGGACTGGGACAGTGGTGTTGGAAAGGACAACTCCTTTCCTTCTACTGTTTTCTTGATCAGTCTTCCCACTTCCAAGCTATATTTTGCATCCCAGGGAACTTGCCCAGAAAAGGGGCAGAAGATATTGTCACTGATCAAACCAGGGGTCAGCAAACTTTTTCAGCAGGGGGCCGGTCCACTGTCCCTCAGGCCCTGTGGGGGGCCGGACTATATTTTGGAAAAAAATATATGAACAAATCCCTATGCCCCACAAATAACCCAGAGATGCATTTTAAATAAAAGCACACATTCTACTCATGTAAAAACACGCTGATTCCCAGACCGTCCACGGGCCACATTTAGAAGGCGATTGGGCCGCATCTGGCCCCTGGGCCTTAGTTTGGGAACCCCTGGATCAAACCAAAGAACAGGATCTCTTTTCCAAATCAAGTTATCAAAACATTCAATTCTGTTATGGGTCTGAATAGAGATCATGGTTTTCTGCCTCACTTAAAGTATTAAATTACCCAGCAATGCTAAGATGATAGTCCATCCCCAATCATTTTTACTGGGGAGGGTCATTTTGCACACATTTGTGATCTGACCTAATTGTCACAGACGGTACTTTTAAAATTCAGTTGCCATTTAACTACTACCTAACCCTTGTCCATGTGTGTATATATCTGACAACTGAGGACCACTTGCCCTGCATATGATGATGTGGGCTGCGGTTCATGGAAGGTTATGCCGTAATAACATTTTTTTTGTCTTTAAGGTACCTTTGTTGTTTCTGCTGCAACAAACCAACATGGCGAATCCTCTGGAAATCCGTGTAGTAATCCTGGGGCAGCATAATTCAGTGCCATAAATAACAAAGGGTGCTAAAGACCCCTTGTATACTTTCCAGCATTAGATGGAGAAATCCATAGTGTTTGCAAAGGAAAGACAGGCCATCCATTTTTCATTATTTTCAGTGGAAAGCAGAAGTTTCACAGCTCTGGGTGGCCAAGGGGAAGTGATAGTGCTGACTCCAAATTGCCTCATTTTATGCACTGCAGTGCAGAGAGAGACCACCAAGGGTAGGGAATTGTCCTCATCTCAAGGTATCTTAAGGTTATTATTATTATTTTATTAATATTATGTCATTTTTAATATTAAAGGAAATGGAAGAGCACAGAAATTCCTCTTTAAGTGACTACAGTTGCTCCGTTCAGGGACCACACCACTCAAGCAATTAGCATTTATGGTTTCCCAAAGCCCTGAGACATCATTATTTGGCTCTGAGTCACTGCTGGAATGGCTCCCTCATAGATGCCCATGTAAAACTGTTTTAAGTGTAAACATCTTCATTTATTAAGTTCCCAAGTTCTGTGCTGATTGCAGACACAAATGTTATGGCACAAGTTATTTGGCTTGCACAGACCGAAACATCTGCCCCCCCCCAAATAATCAGTTAGGCAGTCCTCTTTTCCTCCACTACCTTTCTCGACATTAGCCACAATTTTTCATGGTTGTTTTGTATGCAAAACAGTGTAAACTCACTGATATCACAGAAATATAAGCAATTTCAATTACGAAACTGTATGAAGAAATGAAGTCTGGGTCTGCAAACAGTCTGCAAAATACGGTTTGCAAAATATGAGTGTTTAAGCCTGGCTTTCTTGCAAATTCCTCATGCCACTGAGTGCTCAGTCTTCCACTTTATGTTTACTGAAATACCTCAGTATATAGCGGGTGAATCTGTTTCTAATATTGCACTGAATCTGTTTCTAATATTGTGGCATTTTCTCCAACTTCACCTCATTGGCTGGGACAATACCAGACAACATTTTGGTTACAGGTAGGTAGCCGTGTTGGTCTCCCATAGTCAAAACGAAATAAAAAATTTAAAAAATCCCTCCAGTAGCACCTTAGAGACCACACGAAAGCTCATACCAAGAACAAACTTAGTTGGTTTCTAAGGTGCTACTGGAAGGATTTTTTTATTATTTTTATTTTGTTTAGACAACATTTTGGTCTTGGATATCACTGTAGCAGTGTAGGAGAAACTGTAGCATGCACAGGGGAGAATTTGTGTGACACAATGAAATTCAGACCCATACCAAGGATTTGCAGGGAAAAAATTGCTTTCTAGGTGGGTGGGAAATGAAGTCTTTGTGACTTCATCAGCCGGTCGTTTTAGGCGGGTCATGCAACCCGATAGTATGAAAGTAAATCTCCTTTGCTTTCACATCACTTGCCCTTCTTTTCTATTTTCATCTGCCACCTGTGGGACTGTTTGCAATGTGGCACTGACTTACAGAAGTCAAGGGGCATCTGTGATAGGATAGCAGAGCCTGCCGGGTGCTCTTATGACTGAGGACAGCTGTGTGCTGATGGCAAAGAACCTGGTGGCAATGACAGGAGAATCACAGGTGGAAAAAGCACCAGATGAGGGAGGACCGCAGTGCTGCTGTGAGTGCAGCTTGGTAACCAAGGAAGAGGTCCTTGTGAACTAAGCCTTGTTTTCTCTCCTCTTCTTGGCCACTCTGGGCAGTTGGAAGGCTTCCCACTATTAGGAAGAGCAAAGGAATGAAGTTTTGCTTGGGCTAGTCTATGCAAAATGCCCAAATATAGACATTTCTCTGGACTCTTGTTGAGCAGTTCAGCTGCCTTTGGAGTCAGCCAGACCCTCGTCAGCAGTGATTGACTTCTGCACAGAGCTGGCAGGCAACCCTCTGAATTGGCAGCAACAGGAGGGAGAAGCTCCTCTCTGGCCCAGTGCCCAGCAAACTCAGGCTGCACGGTGGGCTTCTTGTGTTTGTACACAAAGAGAAATGCCCCATCCCAGCAGTGGATTTCTGCAAGTTCCTGGCATGCTCTGGTTAGTTTTTAAAAAGAACAGAGAACAGGAACCAATTCTCCACTTATTTTATCAGCTATTTTGAGCCTGACCTGAAATGAAAATTCTGGACTCTGTGATCAGACCAACTACAATTGCAAGAAAACCATTGCTTCTTAACCTCGGTTCATAGCTGTCAACTTTTCCCTTTTTTAGGGGAAATTCCCTTATTCTGAATAGGATTCCTCACAAGAAAAGGGAAAAGTTGACAGCTATGCCTCAGTTGCCCACGTGTCAAGTGGGTAACAGTAATAAATTAGTTCATGGGGTATCTGAAACATGATTCTGATGCCAGATGCCAGTTGACACACCTACAAAGCTGTCCAAATCTGCACATACTTGCATAAGTCTAAAGGTATTCACCACCCACAGCCTCAGAATTTTCCACTACTTGCCATCAGCAGCATTTTGTGAGCTTTATTAATGAAAGTGTGGGTGATTTTGTACATATTTCAAATAAGATTTACATTCATGAGTTAGAACTGAAAACTGCAGCAGCTTCTGCACCCAAGATCACCTGCTCAAGTGATTTGTCTCTTGTTATTTCTCTCTCCTTCTGCAACATTTGTCCAAAATGTGCTACAGATCTAAATCCAATACTTTCTTTTTCAGTAAGCAAGCACAGATTCCCTCTCCAAAGACTGATTTTAAAAAAAAACCCCAAACCCACGAAGAACAGTTCTCTTTCAAGTGCTACATAAATCCCCTCCTGTACTTTTACACTCGCAGAGTTTGCATGCTCAGCTGGATAAGAGAAGAGGCAGGGAAAGCCTTTTTGAGTTGCGAGGATCTCCATAGACACGTTAACAGGAGTTCCACTTGTCCTTCATGGAAGGATGAACACCAACATGTGCAGCTTGGGGGGGGGGGGAGAGTTCTATACTACCTGTTCCTGGGTGAGAAATCTTGCTGGTTTCTCTCCCACTGCAGAGGAACCATGAATGAGTTTCCTGATCTGGGAACTGATTTAAACAGACCGGTAAGCGAATCACTTTCCAGTCACTTGCACCTGCATCACTTGGCACCATCTCAGCGCAGACAAGCTTTGATGACAGTTTGTGTCAGAAATAAAACTCTGCCCCTTGGAGAGGAAATCTATTAAGATATATATCCATCTGTCTATATATTAAACTCTTACAGCCATACAAATGCATAGATAATCTTTCTTTATGTACAGGCTGAGCCACAAACTAGTTAAGCTGCAGGGAACTGAACTGGGCAACATCCTTGTAGCTGAGCTGGTATACAGTACAGCTACAGCTGCTCATTATCCATCACCTCACTCCATGCAGGAGTAAGGAAGATGCCATTTTCATTCTTCTAACACATCCCCAATTGCTACAGCTGGACTCCTATTGCATGTGCTAGTGTAGTGCAGAGGTCAGCTTGCTCAGTTCACCCCATGTGTTTATGTTGCCTTCTTCATTTAACTAGAGGGCAAACCCCACCGATTTCTTGAAAACAGCTGCTCAGCGATTTCCCTTAAGCAGGAAGAAAGATGGTGCCATTGGTTACTCTTCTTCTTGCAGGCCCCCTCCATACATTCTCTTTGTGGCACATTTGCTACTTCAAAAGTGCTTCCATGTGGTTGACCCAAATGCCCAACAGCAGCATATGGATGTTCCTGCACACTACACAGGGAGTCTGAATTACATACATGGGCACCTCCCTTGGCAGTGCCCCTCCACTGGAACTGCTGTTGCTGGCATGGGAAATACTCCTGTAATCCAGGCTATCTGTGGAGATGCAGAACATCCACATGTTACCAGTGCATAATGGGAAGCAACCGCAGGAGAGCATTGTGCAGCCACCATGCTGCAAAGGTAATGTATGAGCTGGGCTTTGCTTGCCTGGAAAGAGAAGAGACAAGACACAGAAGCTGAATCTGACACATAGGTTGGTTGGAGGACATAGTATCTTCACAGCCCACATGCCATGGCTTGTTGACCATAGTTCAGGAGACACTGGTCAACAGGCCACAAATGCTACTCCCTTGGGAGTGCCTCTTTCACTTCAAATGTTGAACTATTTTGAAAAGTTCTGAATTGGCACAGAAACCTTCTGGTCCCCAAAACAAGCCTTATGCTGTTTCTGTAGCAAACAAGTGAAGCAGGAGTTCTGTGCTCTCTGCTAGGTTACAGTCATCTTGACCAGGCTTCCTCAACCTCGGGCCTCTAGATGTTTTGAGACTACAATTCCTAGCATCCCTGGCCACTGGTCCTGTTAGCTATGGATCATGGGAGTTGTAGGCCAAAAAAATCTGGAGGGCCAAGGTTGAGGAAGCCTGATCTTGACTATCATGACACAGCTGGTGCCCTAGTGCCAGAAATATATGAATGAGTAGTTGTCAGAGTTTGCCCTGAGTACTGGAGATTCTGAATGAAGGTTTCCCAATGCAGGCTTTCAAGCCCCCCCCCCCCTTTCTGTTGTACACATAACAGCCACTGCTTGCCTTTGTCATCACCTCCATTGCATGGCCAACCATAATGTGCTCCTTCCCTCCCTTCAGGCCTCTTAAGATTAGGCACCACAATAGTAGTTTGGAAGATGCTGCTTATGTCAGAGGTGCAAGCACCATGTAGCTCACCGCCCCCTCCCCCCATCACGGTAGCACAATCCGTAATCCTTTCAGAGCCATTGCCCACGCGTGTGCCTACGGGTTTGTTTGCAGTACGGTGAGAAGCCATTTACATACACATACAAAACACAGAAACATGCAATGCTTTTCATGCTTCTTCGGGGAACAAAGCCAGCCTTTGCATGATCATCTATCAGAGAAATGGAATCCTTGAGATCAGAGAGACATTGGGAAATTAGATTTGGCCCAGTGATTTCTCCTCCAACTTTCTGCTTCATAATATTCCACGTAGAGTAACGCTGGTGCTGCTAGTTAGATTTAGCAGCAAATGGCAAGAACATGCTGCTGCTTTGTGTGTGTGTGTGTGTGTGTGTGTGCGCGCGCACTCACACACAATTTTGGAGTCATTTTGTGCTGAAGATGAGCCTGGTCATTTTATTCTTCCGTGCTGCTACTCCAATGTGGCTTTACTCGTGTATATATTTCTAGTGGCAAGTGATTGCCGTGCTGTCTTAAGATAAGCAGGGATGCTGCAAATATAGGCTTCTTCAAGACTTCCCACTTTCCTTTCAAAACTCCAAAAAGGGGGGTGGGGTGGTAATTGGACAATTAACCCAGCTACATAACACTCTGAGCGCCTGCAGACCTCTCCTCTCACAGGGGAAAAAAGTTTCGTGATTGAAAAGCTCTAAAAATAAATATTGCTTCTTCCTGACACAACGTCTCCTTGGCAGCTCCTTCAGTCCTTCCATCCAATTCAGTTGAACCCCATAGAGAACACTGCTCATTTGGGACTGGAGCAAGGCAGCTTCCTGCTCCTGCCGAGTCCTTCTCGTGTAAACAGTCACCTGAGAGACAAACATGGTGATTCAGCCTTGGCAATCTCATTCTTCCAGGGAAATCTGGATTCCGCTCCCTATTGCAGTATCTTGGGAACCTCTACCTGCCAAGATAAAAGGTGTGCTTGTTAATGTGAGATCTAAAACCAAAGGAAGCTATCGGTGATGCAAATAGCAGCTTGCAGAGAGGGGGAGCAATTTTCACCGGGACCTGCAATCCTAGTACTGCTCCCCATGTGCACCACATCTGCTATTTACATTACAAAAAAAATGTACCTGTTAATTGCATCTATGCAAACTTTGCTTCACATATGAAGGGCCATTCAGTTTATTTTTCTGTGTTTTTTTCTCTACATGGATCTACAAGCATCTACAACATATGTTTAAGAAAACAGTCTCTGAGGTATATGCCATGGATATGCTCCCAGTATGTTTCTGAGCACAATTCAAAGTGTTGGTGCTGACCTTTAAAGCCCTAAACAGCCTCGGTCCTGTATACCTGAAGGAGTGTCTCCACCTCCATCATTCAACCTGGACACTGAGGTCCAGCGCCGAGGGCCTTCTGGTGGTTCCCTCACTGTGCGAAGCAAAGTTACGGGGAACCAGGCCGAGGGCCTTCTCAGTAGTGGCGCCTGCCCTGTGGAACGCCCTCCCATCAGATGTCAAGGAAATAAACAACTATCTGATTTTTGGAAGACATCTGAAGACAGCCCTGTTTAGGGATGGTTGTAATGACTGATGTTTTAATGTATTTTTAACCTTCTGTTGGAAGCCGCCCAGATGGGTAATAATAATAATAATAATGGATTTGGTTGGTTAGTGGTCAGAGATATTATAAGCTGCTCTTCAGTTAAAACTCCCAGAGTATAACTAAACCAGTGCAGTATTTTTTGAAAGTATATATAGCATCAAAGCAGAAAAAATAGTGTTAACAAGGCATGATGGTCTAAAAAATTCTTAAACTTTTAGATGTTATAATAAAACCTCTACAAGGCCTAGGTAAAGAATTGATATACCCATACAGTGGTACTTCGGGTTAAGAACTTAATTTGTTCTGGAGGTCCGTTCTTAACCTGAAACTGTTCTTAACCTGAGGTACCACTTTAACTAATGGGGCCTCCTGCTGCCGCCGCACAATTTCTGTTCTCATCCTGAAGCAAACTTCTTAACCCGAGGTACTATTTCTGGGTTAGCAGAATCTGTAACCTGAAGCGTCTGTAACCTGAAGCGTCTGTAACCCGAGGTGCCACTGTACAAATAACATGAAACTTGGTTCAAGGTAATATTCACCAGAAAAGCATTCAAAACAAAGGGAGCCACCACCTGATAGTTCATATCCCTGTTTGGTGGGGCATTGTGGGGAGAGGGGCACTTCTGATTTTCAAGGATTATCTTAATAACCAGGAAGTCCATGTGAGTGCAGGTGGTCATTTAGGAACCCAGGTACATGATCAGTTAGGGTTTTAAAGATTAAATATGTCCTGGAAATGTTTTAAGAAGCCTATTGGTGCATGAGCATCACAACATGCATATGACTGGCAAAGTAGATACACGTGGTTCCTCATAATTTTAGTTTACAGATTTTGTACAATGACTCAGTTCAGGCATCATACCAGATCTGATTTGAACATCCCAAACCATGGTCTGAGCTTCCAAATGTACAACAAACCATGGTTAAGAAGTATTTGTCTGCTTTCATTTTCCATTCTCTAAGCACCTAAGATCCACAATGTAACTCTTATCTCAACTGCACAGCAGTCTCTGAAGACAGAACTACCAGAGTAACTATAGCCTGTCAATTCAACCCTTGTTTGCACAAAGTCTAGTATGTCAATTCAGTAATTTATGATTCTGTTTCTTTTGTCAATTGCAAACAATGCAAAGTATAATTAAGCTTCCTTTACCATGGTTTGGCGTGTCGTCTGAACTAGGAAGCAATGTATGAAGTGTGTAATGCATCAATGGTGAAGCATGAAAGTATCTATTTAGCCCTGAGTTCACATACTGGAAAGCTGAGCAGATGCATAGATGTCACAAAACTGTCACATGTGTGTACATATTTTGTGGATATTACATCAATGCAAGAAATGTTTCATGTATCAAAAGGGGATCATGTTTGTTTCCAGTTCTCACCTCTTTTCCTCTTCCTTCCTTTAAATTATTCCATGAAATCAGCTCCCAGTGTGAACCTGATAATCTAGCTATCATCCTTGCAAGGACCCCAGAGAGGCTCATTTTCCTTCTATTTTGTTGCCATTTTGGTACCTTTTAATTTTCCCAGGCCTTTTAAGCTGTCTTAGCTTTAAGGTGTTTTTTTCGGCTCTGTGAGAAGCATTTTTACATAGCACAACACTGTTAACTGTGACTTGCTCAATTGTTATTAAGTTTTTAATGCCTTTATCTTTAATAATAATAATTAATTATACCCTGCCCATCTGGCTAGGTTTTGCCAGCCACTCTGGGAAGCTTCCAGAAGAATATAATAAGTTGTGAGCTGCTTTGAGAGCAAGGTGGCCTACAAATACTATTAATAAATAAATGCACATGTTATTTAACAGTAATGAGCCATTCTGGGCTTGGTACTCATTGGGCAGTTCTCAGCAACACTCCATACTTCTTTAGAATGCAAGTGATGGAAATTATGCCTTTTATCAGACACAGAGATTGGGATGGGCTAGGGGGAGTGTGTGTGTGTAGCACTAATCCTAGATAGCTGGCATTGTTAAGAGTGTAGCTTCAATGAACCCAGCAAGACTCTTCAAGGACTTCACCCCAGGATGCTTCCCACATTTCCCCTTTACAGTACTTGCCTTCTTCAGTTTTTTGACATTGGTGGAGCGAATGGCTGCCAGAAGCTGGTCTCTGGAGTTCTTCTCTTGCGGAGGAAGAGCTTTTTCTACCATCTTCCTCTGAGATGCCGGAGAGAGTGACAACCGTAAGTTTTCATTGATCAGGGGAGGAGCCAGGAAAGGAGCCAGAGGAGGGGCCAGAGGAGGTGGGGGTGGTGCTTCTGGGGCTCCGGCTTTCTTAGGGGAAACTTTAGGGGACATTTTGGGGGATGGTTTCGGAGAGGCCTTAGGTGAAGAAGCAGCTGGCAGGCCTCCTGCCTTTGGCACCTCCAGGGAGTCCTTCTTCTCCCCTTTCCCCTGAGCCTGCTTCTGCTCCTGCAGGCGCTTCTGCCGCTGCTTATCCATGTTGCGGCTCAGCAGGTTGGTCACGGTCATCCGGGGCCCTGCCAGCTCAAAGTGGTAGCCCAGCTTCAAGAGGGTGGTGTTCTCCTTCAACAGCGTGGCTATCTCCATCTCTGTCTTCCCTCCGCAGATATGCCTCTGGTTGTGAAAGCGGAGCTCGGTCAGAGTGTTGTTCTGCAGCAGCGCACGGAAGATGGCCAGGATCCCTTTGCCTGTGATGTGATTGGAATCCAGGTTGATGCTGGTCAGTGTCTTGTTGGCCTTTAGCATGATGGCAATGGCAAAAGCAACATGGTCATCTGCACGTGTGTTGGCCAGAGCAAAGACCTTGGCGACGGTGTTGAATTCCAAGGCCTCGGCAAAACGCACCAGGATCTCGTTGTTGATGCAGTCGGAGTTATTGACATTGATCTCTATCATCTCTGGGTCGTTATTCTTCACTTTCTCCAAGGGCTCATCAAACATGCTGGTGGCTTCCTCTTCTGTGTCCTGGCTGGAAGAGCCGTCTGCCAGTTTAGAGGGGCTGCTCTCAGGAGCCTCTGTTGTCCCTTTCTCTTGCCCTGACATTGAGGTTTTGCCCTCAGAGGTTCCTTTGCTATCTGTTGGGGATTTTGCCTCACTGCCAACCTTTGATCCTTGCTTTAAAGCTGAACTTTTCTCTCCATTTTTCTCCGATTCCTTTTTGTCTTCTCTCCGCCTGTCTAAGTCTGACTTTAAAGCGGAACCTTTTCCTCCCGTTTTTTCAGATTCCTTTTTATCTTCCCCCTTTCTGTTTAAGCCTGACTTTAAAGCTGAACTTTTCTCTCCATTTCTCTCCGATTCCTTTTTGTCTTCTCCCTTTCTGTCTAAGTCTGACTTTAAAGTGGAACCTTTTCCTCCCGTTTTTTCAGATTCCTTTTTGTCTTCTCCCTTTCTGTCTAAGCCTGACTTTAAAGCTGAGCCCTTTGCTCCTGTGTTTTCGGGTTCTTTTTTATCCCCCCTCTTTTTCTCATTTTCAGTTCCCCTCTTTAGCTCTGTTGCCTTTTCTTCTTTCCTTTTTTCCTCAACTGCTTTGATCTTGGCTGCCAGGGACTTTTCTTCCCATCTTCCTTTAATTTCATTGTTGTCCACTGAGATGGCTTTGTATTTCTCTTTGGGTAACTTCTTTCCTTCCTCCTTCTCTTCTTTGACTGGCCCTGTGTTCTTAGTAGTGTCCAGTTCATCCTTCCCTTTCTGATTAGCTTTCTGGACATTTTCTTCTTTTTTCCCTTCTTTTCCGAGATCAGAAGATTTGCTTCTTTTCAGATCTCTACCATGGGTTTCCTTTCGTTTTTCTTCAAGAATCTTCACATCTTTCTTCATCTCTGCTGCTTTCTCTTCCTAGAGCAGGGGGAGAAATGCAGAAAGAAATACTTGTTGAGACAATAGCATGCTGACAATGCAGCAAAAATGCAGTTTGCTCCTGGAGGCTATGTTTGTCATATTTAATAGGAGAAAATGACAGTGGTTAAGGAGAGCCTATCCATTTCCTCCCCAAATCAGCTTTAATTAGAACTGAGAAGAAGAATAACCTAGATGCATTTTAAGACAGGGATGTGTATAATGAAAACTGGAGAGAGATCTTATTAACACTTGTTTGACTCTGACGTAGATCCATGGTCAGCTCATGCCAAACCCTCCAGGTAATGAACTTGCCCTTTGGATCTCAATGAGCAATTCTATAAACATCAGGTCTTGCTGTCCCTTATGGAAACAGCGGAGCCAAAATGCTACATCTGAATCTCTTTGGCTTACACGGATTTCATTTCTGGCATGACCAGGACCCAAACTTTCTAGAATCTGCGTATCCAGCTTCAACGTGCCCTCTAGCTAAAGGACATCCATAGAAAAGGCAATCTTTTATATGACTTTGGTCTAAGAAATCTGGAAAAACAACAACCCAGCACACAGTTAAAACAAATTTATCTTAAGACATTATTTACATTATGGCCATAAACAGACGCCCTTTTGAGAAAGGAAGGATCTCTGTATTTAGTTAAAAGATTACGAGACTCATTTGAGTCTAGTATCTAGGGCTGCCCTTCCAGGACTGGAATGCAAACAAGTGGGCCAAACACTCAGACATGGTTTGCTGCTGGGTCAGAAAGGCAACCTCTAGCCCCATGCCACCTAGAAATGCAACAACAGCCCTCTTTCTCTTGCTAGCCTGTACAAATATTTTAAAATTTAAGAACAAGAAAGGAAATTGGCATTTTTGTTGTTGTTGCTGTTGTTGAAAGGAATTAACCTAAGTGAAATAGCAGAGAGGGACAAGAGGCAAGAACCTATATTGGTAGCTTTGACAGTAGATTAAACAGTAATTTATTATGTTTTTATATAACTTGGAAGCCACCCAGAGTGGCTGGGGCAACCCAGTCAGATGGGTGGGGTATAAATTAATGAAATTGTTGTTGTTGTTGTTGTTGTTGAAAAGGACGCCCCTATTTTCATTGGAGAAATGCTGGAGGCTATGCAATTCACTTGCAGCCCTACCTCTGACCTACCCTCTTATACCATCCCATGAGTGGACAAAATGTCTCCCTAGTCACCATGCCTTGCAGCTATTGGCATGAACTTATTATGCTCTGCCCCTGGCCTTTCTTTAAAAAGAACCAACCTGTTGCTTGCACCGATTCATCACAAATGTTTTGACAAACTAAAGCGCTTCAAGTTCCTCCTAAACATACTAAAATGAGCATTGCTGCTGCTTGCTGGCAATTACTGTTCCGCAGCCCCACTCAGATGTTTCCTTAAAAGGAAAAGGAGACTTGGGAACTTCTTGTTTGGAATCTGGGCATGAAGGCACTAATGATCCCTCCTTGGTCCTCTCCCTGGTGCAGCTAGCCTGCTGGACTGGTGCCCAGGGGTGGCTGTGTGCAAGTGGTATTATTCAGCAGGTACCAACAGAGTGACTTAACTGAGCTGCAGAGCTTGGCAGGTGTTTGGCAAGGGATGTGAAAGGCACACTTGGGTTCGAGGGTTGTTAACAGCCAATACTTACTAAACGACATCTCTGCTCTTCAGCTTTGCAGAGAGTCAGTAACAACGACTATGTAAGTATGAATGCAACCCCCTAGCAGCAAATCTAGATTGGTCACAGAGAAGAAAAGATTATTTACATTAAACATCCAGTGGAAGACAGTACTATGCTAAAACAATCCTCAGTAACCCTCAAGCAATTACTTGTTAAATCAAGGCTGTGGACACAGGACCAGTTTAAAACACAGATAGGTAGTTCTTTCTCTCAATTCGGATTGATGCTGGTTTGAGGAAGAACATATAAAAATGCAGTATTTCATAAGGAGTGACAGGATCGATGCAGGATAGTATAGATGCAGGATTGTGGCTAACACCATGTGTACATTGCTTCCCAAACTAGCAGCTGGAGCATAATGGATGCAGAGTTAAAAAAAAAAAAGTGTGTGTGTGTGTGTGTGTGTGTGTACACACAGTCCAAGAAAGGGTGTATACATTAAGTGGCTTAAAAAGCAGTGAGGATGTTCCCTCTGGCTGCATTTCAAGTTGCATTTGCACTTGCTGTACACACCAGAGAGGGAGGGTGTTCACTTGATGTACATTACCCTATTTGTTTCCATGTGCCCCAACACCCTCTGCACAAGTGTCTGAACACAGCTTAAGCATGCCTTGCATTTTCAAATCAGATTGAAGCCGCAATCTGTTAGGAGTATTCCTTGAGAAACTACAACAACTATATGGATTGCGGCCAAGGTCATGGGTACTCAACTTTAAACACAAGTGGTGGGAGCACGCAGGAGCCAGAGTAAATGGTAATGTGTACACAGCCTAAGCTGTAGCCTGAAAAGACATGACCTTGGCAAAATTCTGAAGGTCAGGAACCCTAGAATCCCAGGAGCCGCCAGCTTGGCCCACATGGGACTGGAAATAACTCCTAGGGGTAACTATGACAGGCATCAAATCTTGCCAATGATTCCTTTACTCTGAGAAGTGCCTGCACAGGGATGGGTTGGGTAGGGATTTTCTCTTCCCCAAAAGCATTACTATTTCTGGAATGGGTGTGTGCACATTAAACATATGTCTAGAAAGCATGAATCTGATCTCCTTCCTGGTCTTCATTCCTGTCTTAAATTGAGCTTTCTACATTGTTGCTTGGCTTACAACTGGGATCTGAAGTAGGCACAGGGCAAACATTTGAAAGTGGGGAGCTCAAAATGGTTTCCTCAGATACAGCCCAAATTTGTGTTGGGTTGCGTGGAACCCTTTGAGCATGGGCAAACTGAAAGAGAGGCGTGCACCCTCTACCACATCACCTGCTGCTTGTTACCCAGTGGTACCATAGGTCAGTGCATCTGGCTATTAAGCAGAATGCTGGTGATTCGAGTCCACCCAGGGATGGCTGTGGGCGGGATTCCTGCATCACAGGCGTTGGACTAGATGGCCCTCACAGTCATTTCCAACTCTATGATTCTATGATTCTTCCACTTCTCCAAGCCAAAACACCTTTGCAGAGGGGACTACGGGATCGATATCGATCATCATGTGAAAGTTGCTGCAAAAACTAGCAGCAGGAATGAGCTGATGTGGAGTAAATGGTAATGTGAACATACCTTGACTAACCCGATGCAGCCTAGTCATTTATCAGAGGACTATAATCAGAGGATTTATAAGAGCACCCGAGGAAAAAATGTATGCTGTCACATATAAACATCCCCCGACAAGCATCTCTGTATTCCACATTAACCCTCTAATTATGAATAATAATAATAATAATAATAATAATAATAATAATAATAATATCTATCCCATCCTTCTCTGCCATGCAGCTGCAAGGCAGGCACCAATCCTAAACAAAGAAGAAAGGTCCCTCTGGACATATTTTTATTCACAATGATTTGTGCTCATGATTGTATGGAGGTGGTTATATGGGATCCTACTTTCAATACCATTTGCATCTGCAAGTTTTGGGGCAGACATACTACTTCGTTTCGAGTCAGTGCATGTGTACCATAGCTTCTTGCTGAATCCCCGAAACTTTTCATACCACAAATGTTCCAGAGTGAGTTCGTTGTCCCTCTTTGTTGCATTATGGTGCAAGAGTGTCACTCTCAACTGCAACAATATGGTGACATCACAGAACAACTAATAGAGCAGAATGATATGTGGACAGTCCAGTATAAATCTGACACTAATGCACTATGCTTAGGACTACACCCAGTTTGAGATTCTATTCTCTTTCCTTCGTTAAATATTTTGTGGTTGTCAGCTGTAAGACCAAAACTCAACAGGCATTTTCTCAGCACATCTAGTCATGAAAACTAATTCCATAACTCATCTTGGTCTATGTATTTTATATGACTACTCACAACCACAACGGATCTCTCTAATGCTATTTATGAACATTGCTAACAAGAAAGTGCAGCTTATTCTACTTGTTAGAGAAGAGAAGAGATGCATTCAGAAACATGACTGCGGATAATGTTGACCACAGAACTAGCTCTGTAACATCCAAAAGCCTATTTCCATGAAGAAATATTTCAATTGTGCAGCATCCAGCTAAACTATCACATTCAGGTCAATACACTCCCATAATAGATGAGTTGGTGGTGCCAAGTTGCAGAAAGATTATGCAGTTAGCAACAGCTTATGCAGTGCCAACTGCATCTCTCAACTTGAAGGTGTCAACAGTTCCTCAAATGTCAACTGATATTCAATTACATTTCAATGTGAACCGTTCAGACGGTGTGAAAAAAAAAGAATATGGCTAAATAACATTGTTGCCCCAAAACAAACTTGAAGATGATCAACTTGATGTCTTCATCATTTTGTCAGTTGCAAAATTCGCCTGCTGGTTTTTGTGCTCTCTCTGAATCCAGCTGTTTACCCCTATTCAAATAACTTGCTCAATCTCTGCCTGAATGATTTTGTGGACAATGAATATTGTGAAAGAGCTAACAGAGCAACTGAACCTGGGGCAGTCACCTGTCACTAGGAACATAAGATCCTGCTGGGCCAGGCCAATGGCCCCTCCAGTCCAGCATCCTGCTCTCATGGGGGCCACCCAGATGCTTGTGGGAAACCCTCAAGCAGGGCCCAAGCACAGGAACACTTTCTCCTCTTGTGGTTTCCATCAAGTGGCATCCAGAAGCCTACTGCCTCCAACAGTGAAGGCAGAACAATGTCACTGCAGCTGGTAGCCATTGATTCAGAAGCATGACTTCTGAAGCTTTACCAGGTTGGCATCTTCAATGTGCTAGCCACTATGACCCCTAGGTCTCATTCCCAGTCAGTCACCACCACGAGTGTATGTGGGAAATCAAGATTTTTGATTACGCTTTCCTCTCCTTCTGCATGAACACCTATGTAGGCTCTATAAGCAACAACCTATTGGACAAGTAACTGATAAACCCCTTCCAGATTCCTATACGCTACCACTAACCTCAATTGTCCTTTTTCGTTGAGAAGTTTCCTTTTATGGTCCTTCTTCCCCCCCCCCCCCCCGCCAACAAAGCAATTCACAGGCTCCAGCTGACTCATGTCTTTGGACTTTCTGGCTGGACATAGTGTAACTCTGGGAATGGTGAATTGACATTGGCTGCCACACCAGCATCAGCCGGAGATGTCACAGAGGTTAACTCTGTTCCTCATTCTGACCCTGGTCACACACAACAGAAAATGTCTTCAGGTACCTCTCTTGACTTATTTTTCTGGATTGTAACAAGTATTAGAGAATTGCTTCACTACTTTTGTAAATTCTTATGTTCGCTGGTTCCACAGAGAAAGGCTGTTTAGGTCCTGCTTCTAATCAAATATCTTCCTTTTGTTTCTCCAGTTTGGGTTATATGCCTGAATAGGAACTCACTGCCTGAGTTTGCTATTAGAGGAAATAATTAGAACAGTGCTTTCCGAACTTTTCATGTTGGTGACGCACTTTTTAGACATGCATCATTTCACGGCACAATAATTCAGTTTTACTAGCAAACTGGAGATTAAACTAACCACTTTCCAACTACTTTCCAGCCCTGGGAGGAGCACGGGGAGCGTTTGTGCGACACACCTACACACTGCAGCCAACACACTAACGTGTCATGACACACGGTTTGGAAAGCTCTGGTGTAGATGCTAAACAACCTGCTCACCTCTTAGGTTTCCCTTGGGCCATGATTTTCTTTGCCAGATCTGAGAGCTGTTATGGTCCTTTCCTAGAGAGATGCTTTGCTAAAATTGGGGAGTGAGTAGGGTCAGGATTCATCTCTAGAGAGATGTGCCTGGCACCATCATCATCAACTTTTAGACACCAGGCCAATGCATTCTTGTTTACTGTAGCATTCAGTTCTTAACTGGGATCATATGGTATGCTACTCTAGTCTGGACCAGTCTTTTAATAGGGTATGGCACAATTCACCCTTTTTATGATATTGCAGGATAAGCTCTTTTACTAAATAATTTTATCACGTTCCTCCTTTAGTGGGTTGGGGTAGATTTATCTTTTTATAACATTGCTGGGTGAGTTTTATCTTTTTGATGTTTTAAGTTTTGTGTTCTGCAGATGTTATGAAATGAAGTAGTAGACCCACTAGAAGTAACAGACTTAATTTGCTTTAATTTTAATGGGTCTGTTCTGAGTAAAACTTCATTGATAACTAGGTAAGGTAAAAGGTAAAGGTAAATGACCCCTGGATGATTAAGTCTAGTCAAAGCCAACTGTGGAGTGTGGTGCTCATCTTGTTGCAGGCCGAGGGAGCCGCCATTTGTCCATAGACAAACTACCCTTTATGTTTTCACAGTGGAAAGGCTTTGAAACATTTTATGTAATTAAGTGATGTATAAAAACAATTATAATAGCAATCCTTTCACTAGCAATAAGGTTAATTGATGCCCCCTGAGCTGTGTGCCTTTGGCTCCTTGAGTATGAAGAAGTCATAGAGATGCTCATTTCTATTTTAGGTTGTTTATAAACAGCTTCCTGGTTACCTATGGTTGTTCTAACCATCAGAGAAAAAGACCTGGTATTATGTAGTCAAAGTAGTTCCAAATATAACTTGCTCTTCTGAGATTCATTAGAGAACCAGGATCATAAATACCTGCTACTTTCCCATCCCTGATAAATTCCAAATGAACCTCATGGACCTGGCTTCTGTCTTTTTCTCTCATTCCAGGAAAATGATTGGTATATACCATACAAGGTTAAGCAGATGCAAGACCACCCCGTTCCTCCACCAGCTCAAAGGAGCAGAGTAGGTAAAGCTGTCTAGGAGGAATGGACTCTGGGTTAGCAATCTCTAGCACAGCTGGCAGGTATTGGTTTGTGGATGTCTGGTCTGATCAAAGGTGCATATTTTAGATAGCAGCAAAGTCGTAAACTCCAGATTAGTCAGCTCACAGTGAAGCATCTCTCAGCCCTGCAATATTTTGCCTTGTTAACCAAACACCATCTGAAAACATCACAATAATATATGGTGTCCCTTCAGCTCATATACCTACACAGAAGAAAAGCCTGCAGACTGACATCGAGCATGGAGGTGGAAACATGAGGCAAACGGAGGAACACAGGAAGCTGGTTTCTACTATGTTAGACCATTGGTCCATCAGCTCTGGACTGTCAACACTGACTGGCAGTGTCTCTTCAGGGTTTCAGACAAGGAGTGTCTCCCAGCCCTACATAGAGATGCCAGGGATGGGACCTGGGATCTTCTGTATGGAAAGCAGTTCTTCCACCACTAAACTATGGCCCTGTGTGCACTTATCACACAGACTTTGGTTACTTGAAGGTAGAGGCAAAGCATGTGGCTATCCTGAGTTGCGGCAGCGGCTTTATTCTCCACCTAGGGCATCTCCCTGCTTGCAATGAACTCATCTGCCATAAGCAGAAGGTGCTGCCTCTCCTGTGTGGTATGGTGCTTAGCATGTTGGACTAGGTTGGGGGAGCTGTCAGCTCGAATCCCTTCCCAGCCACGAAACTTGCTGTTGGTCCATCATTATATCTCGGCTTAACCTACCTTCCAGATTTGTTGTGAGGATGCAAGCAGGGACAAGAAGCCCCAGGCTCCTTGTAAGTGCACTGCCTTGCAGGGTGTGATACAAATGTAACAGGCACATTTTAAATACCACCCAAAGGCCTGTCAATTGTTGGCATGCAAAACTAAATAACTAAATATGCAAGAACTGCCTTGATGGATCAGATCAAACCTCCATTTAACCTCACACTCTGTCACCAACAGCACTAGTAAGATGCCTTTGGGGAACTTATAAACAGAGCATTTAGAGAGAGATTATTGCAGCATAACTGAAGGCTCTGCTCCTGGCAAATCAATGAGGCAATATCTGCTTCGGGCAAATGCATTGCCACAAGCAGGGATTTGCATGGGCCAAGAGAAAAGGAGGTAGCCGTGAACTGGGCAGCTCCATGGACCATCCCTCAGCTCTAAGGATGCTTTAAATCTCAGCCTGAGCACTGTCACCTGCTTAACAGGCCTTCAACCAAGCCTTCACCCTGGTCTTCTACATCTGTTTCATTATTGTATTAATTCACTTAATCATTTCCATGAGGTAAGATAAACTGATGGGGAATCTGTGGGTCTCCAGTCAAGAGAAATGGGATGATGATCTCAGTGTGTGAGAGATCGTCATGTTATTACAAACTATAGAACAACTATAATGTTACATGTGTTTGAACTATGGGCAAACTATGTTACATGTGTTTCAACTATAGGTAAACTATAATGTTACATGTGTTTCAATATATTTCAACTACTGTACAGTGGTATATTGGTACTCTAATGGCTTGGCTCCTGAACAAATTGGCTTCCAAACACCGCAAACCCAGAAGTAAGTGTTCTGGTTTGTGAACGCTTTTCAGAAGCCAATTGTCTGACACGGCTTCCAATTGAGTGCAGGAATCTCCTGGAGCCAATCGGAAGCTGTGCCTTGGTTTTTGAATGGTTTTGGGAGTCGAACGGACTCCTGGAACGGATTAAGTTTGAGAACCAAGGTACCACTGTATTGTTTTAAATTAGTTTGTTTATACTATAGTGCTATGTCTTTTGTAATGGTGTTTTAAAATGCTGTGAGCCACCTTGAACTCCAATTTGGGAGAAAGGCAAGATATAAATACAATAAACAAACAAACAAACAAAACAGCTGGAGGGCCACAGGTTGCCCATCCCTGCTCTAAATACAGTCCAGTGTCTCAGATGATCATGACAGAAGTCACAGCATTAACAAAGGCTGATTCACATGTTATTCTTGTGTAACCCAGGGGAGATGGGAGGTTCTGCATACCTGGGGTGGAGCGAAGGGTGGGGGGAGACGATAGCAACATGCCAAATACTGTAGTGACACTAGAATCTCAGCTGTAAGTAGATCGAGGGGGCCCAGAATAAATTTCAGCCTTGAGAAAATTCCAAACTAACAGAACTTTAAAAGTTTCAACCATTCAAAAGGGTTCGGTTGAAACAAGAGAATGCTAAAGTCACTACTCTACTTATGGAAGAACCAGAGGAGCACAAGGAAGACTGCATTCAGATGATGGTCTTCTCAGCCTGTGAGAGATCTTCATGTCATAACAAATTTGGCCCTGGTTTCAGCCCCGCTGCTGCTGGGATCTGGGGTTTCAGGAGTGTTAATCCCCCTATTACTAACAAGCCCAAGGAGGAGGAAGGGATTGGACAGGGTATTTTTTCTTTCTCTCTGGGGATGGAAAGAGATGAGAGTCAGCTAGACAAGATCTTATTACTGCAACATGATCTAAAGGGGCAGATTTACCAGGCAGCTTGACCACCAGCACAAGTTCTTTGTCTTCTACAGTTTAGCTCTGTAGTACATACATCAAATTAAGCAAGTTGGT
This sequence comes from Lacerta agilis, assembly GCF_009819535.1. NCBI lineage: Eukaryota > Metazoa > Chordata > Lepidosauria > Squamata > Lacertidae > Lacerta > Lacerta agilis. The sequence goes on along the minus strand of NC_046317.1, from coordinate 64,667,258 downwards.
AACTCTTTGAAGATGCCGTTCAGCATTTTAAAAATGTGTATTTGGGCCCTTTCTTTAGCTCGGTCCATGAAATCACTATTCTTCCATGAAATCTACTCTTTGTCACCGATCACACTTTGCAGGGCTTTGCAATACAATGGAAGTAAATCCAGTGAAACTGGGTATGCTATTTGGAAATTTGCATTCTTTCAGATACCGGATTTTAGAAAGCAAAAACTTGGAAGTCCGATTGTGGCATATTGTAAGGTTAGGGTTTTTTGTTCTTGTTTTGAACATAACATGCATTCTTTTCTTAATAGGCTGCAGATAACCTCTGGCAAAGGATATCTTAAGGTGAGGTTCCCAGGCTTTTTAAGAGCAATAAAACAAATCCAAATGACCAGTTTATTTGGTGGCATTCAAAGAAAAAAGGAACAAAACCATATGATCCAAAGGCACACCATATCATTTCTTAGGAACAAACTTTTTTGGGGGGGTGGAGGGAACATTTTTAAAAATAAAAAACAACAAATAATGCTTCACTGACCTCTAGCATTGATATTGAGGATATTGCGGTGGGAAACATCAGGTGTGATCTTGTCCCCATCCTCCTTGTGATGATTCAGTGGATAGGGTTATATTATTGAAGGTACCATGAAGGCACAAAGGCTATGTATATATTAGTGGCCTAAAATGCAGTGAGGTTGTTTCCTTTCACTATGTTTCAAGTTGCATTTGCCCATTGCTGTACACACTGGAGAGGGGGTTAGGATGCTTTCACCCAATGCACATTATCTGTTTGGTTTCCCTGTACACAAAACCCCGAACTCCTATACACAAAGCTGTCATCTGCACGTGAGCTGTCATCTGTGCACACACAATGGCTACCTCAAATGTACACACCTCAGCTGAACTGAGAAGTGAATGTGGCTTACATTTTCAAATTGGATGGAAGCTGGTTTGAGAGAAAGTGCACCAACCAGCAGTATTTCTTAAGAAACTACAGGATACATATGGATGGCAGCTTACATTGTATGCACCTGAGGACTCCAAACACCAGAGGTGTGAACGCCCTTGAGCCAGATTTTTTTTTTTTTAATGTGTACAGATTGTCCTACTCAGAGTAGATCCAGTGAAATTAATGGAACAAAGTTGGTTGTGTAATGGGTCTGCTTTGAGTAGGATTGACATTGGATGCAACCCCAGAGTTCTCTCTTACTTCAAAAGCCATTGCTTTCCATTTTACACTTACCTGGCTCAGCTTCAGCAAAATTTAGCTGTCATGCCTTAAATAACTTGCTGAACAGTTGAAGTTTTGAAAGGAGCCCTTCTTATATTAGCTAACCCCTTGAGCAGCTTATTTTATTCAATATTATTACTATGAACAAAACCTCAGTGAAATAGTAAGTACTTTTTGTAGGACTACACATGAAATTGATTTCATCAAAGAAAAACCGTGGAGCAATAAACAGGCAGGGAGTTTGATCAGCTGAAGTAACAAAAATCCACTAAACAAAGAGTAGCTACAATTGGCACTTTTTAAATGTCTTTCGGCTGGCTCTTCTAACTCCCTTGTTACTTTCACTATATTCTAAATATTTATTCCTTGGACTTTGTAGGCTTTACATTAACTGATTCTCTATAGCTGGCTCTTAAGTCCATAACAATGTTGAAACCAATCCTATGTTCTTGCTTCACACAGCAATAGAGAAGCACGGAGCAAAGCTTGCGACTTCCCATGTTGGCATCATGGTGCACATGTGCAAAAGCAACAGTGGGGTAGCACCAATCATTGACAGTACAACATTGATCCTAGGGGGACATCTCTGTGGTTCAGGAGCTTTAAAAAGGCATGGAGGCAAATTCATGGCAGTCTTGTCAATAGCTATTAGCAATAATAGTTAAATGGAACCTCAGTATTCAGATAGGAAAACACGAGGGGAAGGCTATTGCATTTATGTTCCTAGAAGCATCTAACCTGACCAAGTGTGGGGAACCTGTGGCCTTCCAGGTGTTGTTGAGACCAGGTGTTGTTGAGACCATCAGGCCCAGCCAGCATGGCCAATGGTCAGGGATGATAGAAGTTAGTTCAGCAACATCTGGAGGGCCACAGGTTCTCCATCCCTGGACTAGTCACTGTGAGAAACAGGATGTTGGATCAGATGGACATTTCATCTGATCTAAAAAGGCTCTTCTTCTGTCCTATGTGTGTTTGATTTTTGACCAGGTCGTGGGCAGGGAGAATAAGAAACATTTTGAACCCAATCATAAGGGCTGATAGCAGCATCACAATCTTGGCACTGACACAAGTTGGTGCTAGTAAGGAAGTTCCCTGCAAACAAGTGTGTGTGTTTGTACACATGTACACACACACACACACACACACACACGAACACTGACCAATGGGAAACTAGCTGGGTGTACATGTGCAATTTTGATCACAAAAATGGCCTGTAGGAAAATTATAGAATTGTAGAGTTGGAAAGGACGTTGAGGATCATCTCCAGGCATGTCCAACAGGTAGATCGTGATCTACCGGTAGATCACTGGACGTCTGTGGTAGATCACTGGTAGATCACTGGCTCCCCTCAAAGAAGTTCAACAGGTTTGGCTCCCCTAAAAAAAGCTCAACATATTTGCCCTTCACCCCCCAAAACGGGGCTTTCCTCATCCCTAAAAGAAGCTCAAGAACTTTGACCTGAACCCCTCCAAAACAGGGTAGATCACTGCCAGTTTTTAACTCTGTGAGTAGATCACAGTCTCTTGGGAGTTGGCCACCCTATCCACTGCAATGCAGGGAACTCAGTTAAAGCATCCATGACAGATGACAATCCAACCTCTGCTTTAAAACCTCCAAGGAAGGGGAGTCCACCACCTTCCAAGGGAGTCCCTTCCACAGTACTTTCAGGACATGCTGTGGCTGTGATCTAATTTACAGCCCCCCCCCAACCTGAATGATGAATTTCACTACAAAGAAACATGAGATTGATTGTTCCATAGAGCTGAACACTGGAGAATTCAGGGCAGATAAAAGAAAGCACTTTGTCACTCAGTGCATAAACTGCGGAACTCACTCCCACAGGAGGCACTGATGGCCACCAACTTGGGTGGCTTTAAAAGTAGATTGGACAAGTCGTGGAGGTTAAGACTATCAATGACTACTAGCCACGGTGGCTGTGCTCTGCCTTCAGTCAGAGGCAGTAATGCTCCTGAATACCAGATACTGGAACCCAAGGGGGGGGGGAGACTGCTCTTGTGCATGGTTTTGTTCATGGGTTTCCCACAGGCATCTGGGTGGCCACTGTGGGAATAGTGATGCTGGACTAAATGGGTTGTTTGCCTCCTCCAACAGGTTCCTCTTAGTTTCTTACGATCACAAATCTCCTAATGTCATGCGTAGTTTTAAGGAGAGGCAAATGGGACAGAGCTGTCCACCTGCCCTGTTTGCCTGGCAAAGGATGGCACAGCTGCTTTAGCAACTGGGTGGAAGGAAATGCTTGGCTACAATGATGGAAGCTTTAAATAGGATTGAACTGCTTGTGCACTCTTCGCAGCACACAACTTGGCAGTAGAGTATTCATGAAGCTCCTCTGCTAAAGAAACACTCTCTCTGGGAGAGATGTACATTCTCCATAGCATTCAAATCAACCCTGAGCCACTAATAATAATAATAATAATAATAATAATGGGTTAACAGTGTCTTCAACTGTCTACTTCCTATTATGGAAGGTTTTTTTTAATCATCCTGCAAGCTCTAGTTAAACTCATTGTTTGTGCAGATTCTCTTAAGACTGGATGCTTACAAAGGATCATGCTGCATACACAGTGTGCTTAACTTTATCTAGTGGGAACCAAAGAAATAGAGAGAAACACTCCCTAATTATTTGCAGGACTAGAGCTATAAAGGAGACATGAACTATGCCTGCATGAAAGTGCCTGTGACACACCAAAAGACAGCCCATCAGCCCACAGTCCCAGGGGCTCAATGAACTTGTTGCTGCTTCCTGGGACTGAAAACACACAGGGGGTTATCAAGCACCAGGCTGACAAGAATGGCTAGTGGGTTAGTTTGAGTCTGGTGGGTCACAAGCCATGCAAGGCCCCACCCACAAGCTGCTATGTTTTCCATTTGTCTCATTGGTTTTCATCAATTTAGCAGTTCAGAATACTTCCTGTTGATCTAGGGCGAGACTGAAAAATGAACAGTCAAGAATGACTGTTCATTGAAATACCACAGTTGTTGTGTTGTTGTTGTTCTGGCCTTCGTTCAGCTCATCCTGGAGCAGAAAAACAGGCATGCATTCCCACTTACATGCTCCAAGCCCCTAGGCTGGGCCAGATAGCCTGGCAGCCTAAATACAAACAAATACAGAACCTGCACTTTAAAAGCCATTTTTCTTGGTGCTAGTTTCATACACATTACATGTTTATGTTTCCAAACAGAACAGCCAATGCAAAGAAAAATATATTTTATATACTTCAACATTCAGAATCAATAACTATTGCCAACTTTATTTGCATGCACGAACACAGGGTCCAGGCTCAGTGGAAGAGGACATCCATTATTTGCATGCAAAAGCCCTAGGAGGAATGACTGCTGGATGGAGCGCAGAGAGAAGAAATGCCATGGTGCATCTGCAGCAGCACAACCGAATGCCTTCTTCTGCCCAGGCCCCCAGCTGCAACAAAGCATGTCTTTTCCCCATCACTCTTTACAGCCACAGCAGGCACTGCAACCTTCAAACAGTTTGACTTCACCTCCAAAGGCACACTCCTCTATTGTCTCCTCAGACAGATAGATGCCAACCAATGCCTGGGTTCTTCAGGTAGGGCTGGGAAAGACTCCTACCTGTACAGTCACTGCCAGTCAGTGATGATGATTTCAAGCTGTGATACCTGCCCAACATGGGCACTGAAGATCTGCAGGGAGGCTTGCTCCCTGTTATCTCAAAACAAGTGACTGAAAATGTTTTTTTTATATTTAACCCCTCTAAGTTGTCCATTACATTTTGTAAGTTTTTCTGTTGTTGCTTTTAAACAGAAAAAGCTTGTTTAAACATGGTATTGTGTCCCAAATTACAAACAGAATTTCGCAGGACTGCTGATGTTAATGTTAAAGATAAGCCTATGCCCCTGAAAGCTCTTACAACCTCCCCTTCCCTCACAAGTAACTGAATTATTTTGAGTCCCCACAACGACATGCTTGTGTAGTGAACACTTAGTTCTGCAAAAGGGATCAGTGTGTGTGCAGTGGGGAGAGATCAAGACACTTTTTTTTCAGCTCCATGGCAGACAGAAATAGAACAGGTCCCGCTTCTCTAAGCATGGAGGTTCAATTATGGGAATTACTTAACCTGTTGAATTTCTGCCTGCTATGCAATTATTTTTTAAAAATACAGACAACCCCTGCACAGACTGGTAGCAACCCCTCCATGACAAAATACTGTAACTTTTCAGTTGTGTGAAGTCAACATTACTCTGACTCTGATTTTGTGAAGCAAATCACCACTGATAATAAACTCATCTCCTTTCTCCAGCTTTTCTTGCTCTGTGGCCTATGCTGCCCCAAGTCAAATTCCAGCATCAAAGCAGCAGCAGCAGGAGGAAGAATCCTATCAGAATATAGAATTGGGCAGCTTGCAAAGGCTACTGCTAGGCACACAATATTATCTGATTTTATAAAATACATCAACAACAATGAAAGAAGATCATTTATTTCACACCAGTTTTTATTCCTGCCCTGGCTTCCTGTCTGTTCTCAGATTTCCTCCTCTTGCTGTCAAACTCCTCCATGGCCTTGCTTTCCCTTCTCATTTTGCAGTTTTATCCCATTTATTTATCATTTTAATGTGTATGAAATTGAGTGACGCTGCAACTGCACTGCCCCCCACCCAGCTGTGTTGATACAGTATTGTCATTTGCCAGGACCAGGATGAGGCACAGCAGTGGTAGGAAAGGAGGGGTATCAGGCTGGCAGTGGTGGGCACAGATGCATGAGAACCTCCCAACTTGGTGCTTGTGTCATCCTCACCACAACATGCTCCACCCCATCACAGTACCAGAAAGTACCCTTGTGCCATTGCCTCTCCTCAGTTTCTGCTCTCAGGCACAGCTGGTACAACCATAGAGGAAGAAAGGCTAGATTCCCAATGTCAGTATCACAGCCTTTGGTAAGGAAGGTGGCAGGAAGCAAACACACCTAGAACCTCAGTCAGGCCCGAGACAGAATGGCCTCCTGACCCTTATATGTTTCTGCCCCCTGCTGGGCTGGAGGACACAGAGCAGCAGAGTCCAAATGGCAGAAACAAAGATACTGTATTGTGACAGTGACTTATATTTCATAACTCTTGAGGACATATTTGCGAGAGTGAAGGGCAACAAGATTCCCCTGACACAATCATAAGCATCCTTTTGGCACCAAGTTAAAACTCACCCCTTCTCCCAGGCATTTGATGGATTATTGCTATCTGTTGACGGCATGTGTGTTTTGCTGAATGTTTTGCTGCCATTCTATTGGATTTGTTTTATAGCTTATTATATGCCTTTTATTGTGATGCATTGTTCTTTCCTCACTGAGTTTATGTCATGCTTTAAAAATTCTGAAGCCTCTTGGAGACTCTTTATGTGTGAAGCACTAACTAATACAATGAAATAATATTAATAATAGAGGTAGCAGTTAGCAGTAAAACAATGACACCTTGATGTTCCCTGCTGGGTTTCTTGATTATCCCCTTTTGCAAGAGCTAACACTTAAAAGACGGTTGTATTAATTCCGCTGCATCTTACCATGCTCATTACTATTCTCTAGGAGGGACAGTCCTCAACTGTTGACTCATTGATTTGCTAATGTCCCCTAAGTGGTTTTCATACATAAGGCCTGTTCCTGCCTCCCCCCCTCAAAAAAATTGCACAAATATTCCCTTTCCCAACACTCAGTAAGAGCAACAACTTACATCCATTGATTGTTCCCTCTGAAGAATTTTCTTGCTCTCCTTCTCACAATAATGGAGCATTGCCTCTCGATTGTATTTGCCACTTGGTTGTTTGTTAGTTTGGTCTCTCTGCCGCAACCCCACAGGAATGTTTGCATCTGTATCAGAGGCATCCAGCTCTTTTTCTAGCTCTTCCATCTCCTCAGCAGAGAGCGTAGACAATAAGTTGTCAATATCTGGATCCTCACTGACTTGACTTCGGAATCTTGCTACCTTGGACATTTTGGTAGCTTGCAGATGAAGCACAGGAAAAGTGCCAAATTAATAGGCTTTCGGGGGAAACAGTCCAGTGAAACCAGGTCCTTCTTTCTCTTACTTTGGAGGTGTTGAGATGTTACATGAAAGCAGCTGTGACTTCCCCACAGCCTTGAATATAATGGATATGCAGTTGAAGAACAGCTGGCCAATGAGAGTCAAAGCGGTGCAGCCTGGTTTAGATAGGCCAATCAGACATGGCAGGAGGCGGAGCTGGTGTCTATCAGAGGAGTTTGAAACCTGAGGACATTCCAGGGAATCTTCAAGTGCTGCATGACCAAATTTAGTCCTGCACATTTAGCTTTTTAAATGGGAAAGAAAACATGTAAAGAAGAAGGAAAGAGAGAAAAAAAACCCACCCCCAAACAAGAGATTAAACAAACACTGCATGAAAGGTATCAGAACTGTTTGCAGGACATCCTCTACTTCAACATCACATTTATTGACAAAGTATTGTTGGCACTTAGCATCCTTTTAATTAACAGTCAATTTGCAAGAGAATGTAGGAGATCCAGGACATGCTTGTGGCTTTCATTTTCACTAAATGTTTCCATTTTAAAAAAGAATAACACATGCTCTGCTCTTTATAGTATATGAGCATCTGGATCTTTCTTTGGAATGTTATGCAACACAATGTGCTTCTATGAACAAAACAAACAATTGGGGGAGGGCCATAGCTCAGTAGAAGAGCCTCTGCTTTGCATGCAAGCATTTCCTCCTTCAATCTGGCATCTCCAGGTAGGGCTGGGTGGGACCGAGGTCTAAAATCTTGGAGAGCTGCTGCCTATCGAGGGATGCTAAGCTAGGAGGACTGATGGATTCAGTATAAGGCAGTTTCCTCTGTAGAAAATGACAGCCATTTCTGTGCTATGTATGGTATGGCACAGTTTCAAAGCACTGCAAAGCACATGCATACTCCACCCAAGCACACAGATTAGAGCTGTAGTTTTAGACATGTGTATCATGGAATAAGCCAGCTGTTTTAGCTCCAAGTAAATTTGCACGGGATGGGACTGCACATCAGCACTCTATGGCATTTTTGCGGGGTGGTAAATTGCAGATTCCCTGTATATCCTATGTCAGATTACACATTTCTAGCTCTTTGTCACTATGTGCATGTGAAAATACAGATTAGATCATTCAGTCTTCCTCTGAACATGGTTTAATTCACATTGTCAAACATATTTTGAAATGGTTTTCTGATCTGGTGAGACGAAGAGCAAATTAAATGGTGCATCTATTCTACCCTGCAGGTTGCTGGGTCTTAAGCTAACCTAAGGTGCCTATGCCTTTAAATCAGGGATGGGGAACTTGTGGCCCTCCTGATCTTGTTAAGACTGCAGGTCCCAACATCTCTGACCTTTGGCCATGCTGGGCGGGGTTGATAGAATTTGGAGTGCAGCAACATCTGGATGGCCACAGGTTCCTCATACCCCATTTAAAAGATCTTAGAGAGCCAAAGGTCCCCTTCCTGCCCCATTTCTCCAGAGTTTCCTTTGCCTGTCGTCCTGTTTTGCCTACTGCTGTGGGACAAAACTGGAGTCCTACTTTGCTACTACAGCAAGCAAGAGGAGATGGGGTACAATGAAGAAGGTGCGACAGTTGCATCTTCTCCTACTGCCTCAGAACACAGAAATTGTTTGGATGATCTGCAGTAGTGGTCAAGGGAGTGGGGCAGCGGCACCTCCTGTCACAGGCATCAGTGCAGGATACCAGTAGGAAGAGGGGCAAGACAGTGGCAAGACTGGTGTGGTGCTGACACACCAGTAGAATCAGTCTGGAACCACTGGTGTGTTTCCACTGTACTGACCTTGCACTGCTTGGCCCCTTTCGCTACCAGTAGGCTTCAGTGATGCAGGATATGGGAGGTTAGGTTAACGCCACTTTTCCTGCCCCACCAATCACAACTGCAGATTATCCATCCAATCTGTTTCTGCATTCTGAGGCTCTTGGGACCTGATAGTTGAATCTGGATCATTACATTTGTTATTTAGATTTACAAAGAAATTATAAAATCATAGAAATGTAGAGCAGGAAGAGACCCCATGAGCCGTCTAGTTCAAGGCCCTGCAGTGCAAGAATCACAGGTAAAGGCCCCCTGTTTAAAAACCTCTACCGGTAGTGAAGGGAAAAGTTCCCTTTCAGGAATGGGAAAATATTGTTACAGTCCATCCCAATCTCTGCCAAGAGGTGCAAAATTCCAGGGGTCTTGGCACTTAACCAGGGTTTGTGTTCATTTGGAATGAGGCACCAAGACTAGTGTTTTAAAGAAATGCTATATGGTTATTTTACTCATATTTACACCTGAAGCCTTCAATTGAGCAGGCACACAAAATGACACCACAAGTGTGTCTCTCCTTGCTCCTCTCATAGTTTCAGCAAGCTTGGGTCCAAAGCAGCAGCCAGCTATGGCTCCTGACCTCTTGGTACAGCCTCTCCCATCCAGTGCTCATGGGGTTCTGCTTACTTCTCCCTTCTGGTAAATTTGCTTTTGCAGTTTTCCAGTTTTCTGCAAATCTTAGGCATCAAAAGGCTAAGCTCCTGACCAGTGAAAAAGAAATTAACTGTAAATTCTCAGCACTCACTTTCAGATTGCTGCCCAGTATTTTTTGTGTAGAACTTTGTGGTTTGCTTGTGCAGTTTTCTGGTTTTGTGCAAATCGAAGGAATAAAAAAATAAAAATCCTCCATTTAGGAGCATACTGGAGATAGCTATGAGCAAAGCCGGAAAAGAAATGAAAGCATTGAGTGGGCACAGAAAGGGGAGTAGCAGAAAGTGACAACTAAACCATCAACTCAAAACACCAAAACAAATAGCGTGCAATCTGTAGTAGAACAGTTTAGAGCCTGATTTCCCCCTCCTTATCAGATTATCCGTGTTTTGAGTAATCCTAAATTTTCAGTGGCAAAGCGTCAACACTGGTGTTGCTTGAAGTAATGTAATGTAGGCTACACAAATTAAACGGAAAAGCAAACAGCTGCAAACACTCATTAAATTCCAGTGTGGACAAGCCCAAAAGCATTACTGTACAAACTATGTGCCCCATCTGCTGGCGGCTTTTGTTATTTTTTCTTTTTATTATCGTTAATAAAATAATGGACTCCATCCACAGCTTTTTGTGATCATTTGAGGATACCTGATTTGGATCTATAAGTATTTTTTGCTTTTTTTTAACACTGCTTTTTCACTCAACTGTTTCGTGAATTACCACGCAATTACTCCTGTTTGTGCTTTTCTTCCTTCCCTCCCTCCTCCCGCACCACCGCACTTTCTACACTATCCCCACGTATTTGGGCGCAAGATACTCAGAATAACTCTTCCTGCATCTGATGCAATAGGCCGTAATCCAGGAAGGTTTATGCCATAATAAATGCGTTAGTCTTTCCGGTGCCAAAACATCATTTGTTACTTTTTGAATATTTAAAGCGGCGCACGAAATGAACTCCCCATAAAAAAAAAATAACTGCCGACATTGACTCAGAGTTGTTGTGCCGCAGCATCTCTACCGTCGAATACTTCTCTGTCTTTTGCTTTGGAAGAACGAGTGGGAAACCAAGGAAGAACACATCTATACTATTTCTAGTTCTATGGCGGAATTTCAAAATAGCCTCCTTGTTAGCCTCTCGCCCCCATTTTACCGTCTCTTCAGGAGGCGCTCTTAGTTTGTAACATAGAGATATAAATGTAGAGTCACGCTCTTTCGCAGACATAATTGGCACTCCTGCTCTCAAATCGAACTAGTGTCCCACACCCACTTTGCAAAGTTCCTCTCTTGGTGTACCACATACGTGAGGGACACCACACTTGCCAGAATCATGACCGTTTCCCTCCCGCCCGTGTTCTTCACCAAATGTTAACAGTACGTATCATTCTACAGTGTGTCGCTCTCTTTCCCCCTTCTCCTCATTCCTATTGGCTCGGCTCCTGGAAGCCGGACGACCAATGGCTGTGCTCAGAGGAGTCTCGCGTGGAAGCGGAGGTGCGGGGGCCCACGTGACTCGCATGCCGGCAGCCGGCTAAGCGAGCGCGTTAGGTACGGAAGCCGGGAGCCAAGATGGAGGAGTACGCGCGCGAGCCTTGGTGAGGAGCCGCATTTCCCCCTCCCGCTTCTCCCAGGAGAGACGAAGAGCGGGGCGGACGGGCGGTGGGTTTGGTCCTTAGCGGGCAGGGCTGGCAGAGCCGCTTAGCCTCCCTTTCTTTGGGACCGGCGGCGGGCAAGTGACCTTGAGGAGCCGCGAGTGGGTCAGCCGCCGCCGCCGCCGCTGCCTGACCGATTGCAGGGGCTGGGGAAGCCCCCTCTTGGCCGGGGCGGCGTGGAGCGCCTTGCTTCTACCTTGGCCAGCTCCCTTACGGGTGGATGACGGACCCGATCCCAGTGGGTCCCAGAGACGCGGGATGGGCTGAAGCTCCCTGTGCCCGGGCAAAATGGGCAGGTCCATTTTGTCCTTTGGCGGAACGCAATTGCAAAAAGGAGGGCGTCTTTTTGCTAAACTGGAAGCTCCTCGGAGTGCCCTTTTAATCTCCCATGTGGCAACTCGGATTTACATGGCAATAACTGGCTATAAGAGAAGGTGCTCTGCGGGTCCATGGGAGCAGTACTGGCCAGTTTCTCGTGCGTCCTTCACCCATAATGTTTCCAGTTTGCTGAGGCTTTGTAGGAAATTGCTGGACTGATACCACCAGTGCATTGTGTGTATTCTTAAGCAACATGGTGCATGCTCAGGTTACACTTAAAAGCGGATTGGTTTAAGAGATGCTGAGAGTACACTTTTTTCTTTTTTAAAAAATTGATTTTCATATTCTATTAAGCTGGTTTACATGTATTCATTTTACAAGAGTTAATCAGACAAATACTCCACGTGTTTGTGTCACATTCATTTTTAGCAACATTTGTTTTAAATAACTTCCATCTATTCTTTAGTGACTTTGTTTTGTTTTGTTTTTCCAGTTTCCCTTTTTCTTCATATTTCACATCCTTATACTTATTCAAATATATTTATAAAAATATTGCATAAAACTAAAATACTTTGCCATTTTACTTAAACTAAAGAACACAATATCTTTTTATCCTTTAAGGGTAATTCCAGGTCAAGTTTTTAAATCAGATTTATCCTCCCCTACTAGTTCAGCCGTACCTGTCCGAGTGTGTTTTTTGTCTCCTAACATATTCCAATAAGTTTTCAGAAATTTTTCCACATTTGCACCAGATTTGCAGTTTTTCATCGTGCCCTTGTAGTGGAAAGATATTCCTTCAGGATATTCCCATTTATACTTTATACCTCTTTTTTTAAAGTCATCTACCAGCGGTTTAAACACCTCTTGTTTCTGAAGTAATCGATATGGAATAATTTTATATATAAATATTTCTTTGCCGTTAATTTCATTTTTTTCCTATTACTTATTTGCAGAATTTTGTTCCTGATTGCCATTGATCTTATGGAGACCACACAGTCAGCTGGCCATTTCTTCTCTTTTGCTATTTTAGAGTTTGTTCTATATATTGTTTCTATATTTGATGCTAACTCTATTTCTTCCATTGCCATCCATTTTGCTAATTCTGGGATAATTTTTCCCCAAGTTTCTCATCAGCTTCCTCAACAATTCCCCTCAGACGAACCCATTTTACTTTTTTCCTGCATTTGAAGAATAGCCATAGAATCCAAATTGGATTCCTGCTCAGATTATAAATCTTTGACCTCCTTTTTAATTTTATTTATCTCTCTTTTATTTTTCTTTCCTTCTAGATGCTGAGTATACACTTTTGCTTTATAAGATTAAAAACACACTGTAGGACTATGCAAACAAAAAGTATAATACTGTACTGCACAACAGTGGGATCAGCACACACCTTGCCAGCACTTTATAGATGAGGTTGCTAGATCCACTGTATGTGGGTTGGGGCGGGAAGATGGCTTGCATTTATAAATCATTCATGAGGAGCATGCAGCCTTTGGCCTAGTATCAGAGGGGAGAGAAGGATAGTGGAATAGGGACAATTGAAGTGCTTGGAGCAATGTAAGAAGGGAAACCTCTGCAAGTCACCAGTTCTGACCTGTGTTAATGAATGGGGGGGGGGAACCATAGTGGATGGAGAATTGGAGAGACACAGGGTGCATCACCTTCAAATACCTTCCCTGGCACCCACAGGTTCCCCCCTCTCGGGGGGAAATAGTCCTAAAATTGTAGCCAATATAATACATGTGTCTGTTTTGTTGTGTGTTGTGCCCAAAGCAGCTTCTCTAGTTTACAGATGAGTCCATACTGGTTGTTGACCTCTGAAGTATAGTTTAAAGCTTAAAGTGTTCCAGACCCAATAATTTTCTGCAATGGCAAAAAACGGAGGAGAGATTTTGAGTACTGTATATAGTTAATGGGAAATGGCTGTTATACTTTTACAGTGTCATATGTTCTTCCTTCATTTATTTTATTTATGAATTGCTTCCTATGAAACATAACAAAGCAATTAGCAATAATAACATCAACGTTTAAAGCAGATACAGTACCAGACCCGGGGGGGGGGGGGAAATCTCCACTTAAAAAGATTGTGGGAAAAGAGTCTTCAGTAGGTGCCAAAAAGACAATAGAGACAGTGCCTGCCTGATATGTAATGGGGAGGTATTCTAAATGGTGGGTGCTGCCACACGAAATGGCCAATTATGACATTATACAGAACAGATGCCTTGATGAGATGTAATCTGCAGTAGGTCCTCTCCTGCAGAGCACAGTGATCTCTTGAATATGTAAGAGGTGAGACAATCTTTTAGGTAGATAATCTTTTTAGGTTTAGTGAATAAGGTTATTATGTGATGTTTGCGAGACTGAGCACATTAATGTATGTGTTCTTTTATTTAGCCCTTGGAGAATAGTGGACGACTGTGGTGGCGCTTTCACAATGGGAGCCATTGGCGGTGGTATCTTTCAAGCTGTCAAAGGATTCAGAAATTCCCCAGTGGTGAGTTAAATTGATTTATTGTGGGTAAGATTTATGATGATTATTTTTTTTAGTGATAGTGAAAATTAATGCACTTTTTTTAAAAAATGGAGACAACTCTATCAAGGTCTGTTTCAGGATGTGGCAGAATCAGGCATAGAAGGGCCTTCCATGAGAGAGAAAATTAGATGCTTAGAACCTCTTGAGCTTAGCTCAGAAGATGAAACCAATGTGCAAATAAAAACAGTTTGTGTGTTGTTGTTTTTTAAAACCCTATTTGCTGTGAGGTGCTATACAAAAACAAGAAACTGATAAAACATGCAACTTGCAGCAAACAAAAGATGAAGTGTGTTGTTTTTAGGCTAAATGCATCCTAAATTCAGTATGTGAAGAGCTTCAACTGTTGAAATTGTTCCAATTTCATTCTTTTATCTGTTGCAGGGTGTAAATTATCGGTTGCGTGGTAGTTTGACAGCTATTAAAACCAGAGCACCACAGTTGGGAGGTAATTGCACTATTTACACAATCTCTTTTTCTATTTTGTTTCTAAAGGGATACTGGTAACAGTTCTCACTTCCCTTCCCTTAGTTTACCTTCAGTACATAATTGTTCTTAAATGAATGAGATGATGAAACATTTCAGTTCCAAGAGCACATGTGTATTGATTCATACAACTGGTTTCTTATGGACTATGTTGTTTTCTGCTTCCTATGTTTCTCCTCATTGCTACCTCTTAACATCCCCACCCCCTTTTTCTGAACACAACCCATATCCAATACCAGTTTTTAGCTCTCTAAGCCTATCTTGGGCTTTACATAGCTTTCTCTCCAACTTTATGAGGTACTTAATAATATGTATTGGTGCACAGTCTGGAAAAGTGCAGATGAGACTTGTTCAGGGTTATGCTTCCATTTTTTAAAATGAAATAATCTAATGTGCACAGGTAAGTGTACGTAGAATCTGTGGAAATCAGTGGCCACCGGCACACATTTTAAGGATGTGTGCGGGATTGTGGCCCTGACCAAAATATCTACTTGGTGCTTTTCTGAAAATGGGCAGGGTGCCTTTTCTCAAGTTTGTTTGTTTTTAAAAATCAAATTCAGTGTAACTCATGCATGTCATGCTAAACTCTGGTTTAGTGCAATGTGCCAGCACAGTCAACATCAGGCATTTGCTCCTGTTCTCTTGCCACTGGGCAAGCAGCCAAATAAAACAATTGTCTTGTTTCAACTGATTTTGTTTCGAAGTGCCTGGTTTTTAACATACTAAATGTGTTTTATTAATATTGCCAAGCGGTTTGAGGACTTGCATAGAATACAGTGCTCAAGAGCTTTGAATTGTTGATGAGAAGCTACTGGTGGCGGCCAGTAGATTCAGTTGTAGAGTGCCGTGTAGAGTCTGTTAGGAAAGGAGAATCTGGATAGTGAGAGACTTGATTGTTGTTTCGGGATTTTTAGTTAACATGATAGGAATTATGGGATGCGGTTGGCGCTGTGGTGTAAAGCACTGAGCCTTGGGCTTGCCGGTCAGAAGGTTGGTGGTTCGAATCCCTGCGACGGGGTGAGCTTCCATTGTTCGGTCCCAGCTCCTGCCAACCTAGCAGTTTGAAAGCACGTCAAAGTGCAAGTAGATAATAGGTACTGCTCCCACAGGAAGGTAAACGGCGTTTCCGTGCACTGCTCTGGTTTTGCCAGAAGCAGCTTAGCCATGCTGGCCACATGACCCGGAAAAACTGTCTGCGGACAAATGTTGGCTCCCTTGGCCAGTAAAGCAAGATGAGCACTGCAACCCTAGAGTCATTCGCGACTGGACTTAACTGTCAGGGGTCCTTTACCTTTTTAGGAATTATACTTAGGAAGACATTTGTGTATTGCCAGCTTCCTGAATAATTATTGGCAGATTTTGTCATGAATTTGCCTTTGCTTCTGTTGTAGGCTTGAAGCGGAATATCAGTAACCGTTGCCTTTGCTGGGAACATGAAACTAATATCCAGAAACCCAAATAAGGAAACTGCTGTTAAGTACTGTTTTTGCCAGTTCTGAACCCAGGTATCTTTCCCCTTCAAATAGGTAGCTTTGCTGTGTGGGGTGGTCTCTTCTCCATGATTGACTGCAGTATGGTGAAAGCAAGAGGAAAAGAAGATCCTTGGAATTCCATCACTAGTGGTGCCTTAACCGGAGCTATTTTAGCTGCAAGAAGTAAGGACACCAGTTTGGAGTGAATGCTTATTGGAAATATTTCATTGAAAACATTTTAATTTTAATTTAATTTTCAGTTTTAAAAAATGTTTGACAGTCTTATGTTCACATACGTGCTTGACCATTCTTTCTGCGGTAAGGGTTTTATTGTTTATAAAAGTAAGAATTTATAATGAACACATGATTGCATCAATATTCCTAGGATAGGAACTTGGACAATTTTAGCATTGAGAGAGAAAAATTGTGAGTTGTAAATTCACTCGAGTATAGAATCATTGAATGCCTTTTATTTGGTAAACATTCCATACTGCCATTTCTTTCCTGTATTAGCTCAATTATTCTCCCAGCAAAGATGCGTACATAACACATAGCTGACATTTCCAATAGTGTTTGTGAAACAATCTGGTGTACCATTATAAAATATTTTTAAAAGCAACCTTTTTCATATTCTACCCCTTTTCAGATGGGCCAGTTGCCATGGTTGGGTCTGCAGCTATGGGAGGAATTCTTCTGGCCTTAATTGAAGGAGCTGGTATCCTATTAACGAGGTTTGCGTCTACACAGTTTCCAAATGGTAAGATGCCTATCACAGCTTGGGATGCAACACAAGATGTTAGTCATGATTTCTTGAGACTTTACGCTGTTTAGCCATTTGACTTCTGTTTATCTGAAGGAAGGCTACTCTAAAACTATATAAAGATCTTTAAACCAAATGGTTCATTAGGGAAATTAAGATACTTTAATATTGAGGAATCTGGGCGACCAGGAGTGTGACAAGATGAGCTTTCTTATGGATTATGGATTATGTACCTGTTGATATCTTCACAGAATTGGGAAATGCAAACTGATATAAACCAACTATTAAGAATAGTTCTTGAACCATATATGGATTAATTCTCAGTGAGGTGGTTGCCTTTATGCAGCATTTCACACCATTAAAGTTTTAATGATTTACACTAAAGCTTGGATTATCAACAGAAATGGTCAGAAAGAAAAACTTTCCAGGTTTTTATCCTAGGCTTTCATGAGGATATAGTGGGATAAGTGGTTGTGCTTACAATTGACGGGAAAATGCCCACAATGTCATGTGCAGTGCCTATGAAAATCAGTAATGGGATCTGTTTAGCCAAAGCAGCAAAGATGCTTTGGAAAGCTATGTAAGACGAATAGCCTAAATTGCCCAAGTATGCAGATTTACCCAGGAGTAGTCCAGTTGATTTCATTGAGTCTTACCTGCTTCATCAGGACTGTGAATGTTTCCTTGGCAACTTGCAAATGTTTTGTGTTTCAAATGCAGGCCCTCAGTTTACAGAAGACCCATCTCAGTTGCAGCCCGCTCCATTTGGGGACTATAGGCAGTATCAATGATTTCGTGTGTCCTCCTGTGTTGTGCGGTACAACAAATTGTCATCCTTTATGAATGAGCAAAATGCAGCATTATTTGAAGACTTTTCGTTGGATGTGTGCACCTTGGTTTTCTGTACAGTACTTTTCACAATATTTAAAAGATAATTATGAATAGTAGGATTCTATTATTGCAAAGTGGATATGAGGTGCTTGAAAAACTCTTAATTAAGCCTTGTGGTAAGAGGATCAAGCAATGTATTACAGAAATAAAGGAATCTGTGGCCTTTACAGTGTAGCATTTATCACACTGGTGCCAACTTTAAGGAAAAGAACAGCCATACTGCAACAGAGCTGCCTAGCCCAAGATCTGATGTCTCCCACGAGAGTGGACTAGTATCAGGGCAAATGAGGCTGTCTGCTTTCAGTTTTATACTAGACAATTGGAATTAGGGACAGAAGTGAATAGGGGGTATTTATTTTCCTCCTCCTCCTTACTATCTTTAATGCACAGACAGGTGTGAGAGGTGGTAATTATTTTTCTTAATACAGTGGTCCAACATAAGCACTCAAAGGGATATATTCATAGCAGAACTACTGGAGATAGTTCATAAAAACTCTACCATTTCTCTGCAGAGTACCTAAGGACTTCAGTTTGCTTTCTCCAGAGTTGTCCTGGGCTACAGGACACTCAAGTTTGAATGGCCATTTTGCATCTTTTACAATTAGATCTTGTATGTAATTCACATATTAATGTAAGAGTGGAATGTTGATAATTTTATGGTGTATTTTGCACGTTGTAGGGTCTACTTCTCAAACAAGAGAAGTATTCAGAGTAAATCTATTACCCCCAAAACATATTCAACACTTGCACAGCCTGAATATCTCTTTAACACTTTGAATGGACTTTCCACATCCAAATATGAATTGACAATATATTACATCCACAGTCTTCTTAGCTGGATCAATGATGATTACTTTTGCCTAAATTAAAATCTGTTTGCAGGTGTCTATAAATGTGGAAAATTGAACAAGCTGAAACACTCCTGCTATTCCAGTCATCCAGCATTGTTCAGTGTTCCTAGTTACTGACCGTGCTTTTCCATTAAATGTGGTTATTTATAAATGTCATTTGTCTTTGACCTAACTATGTGAATGAAGAACCTGAAGCTACAAGGTGAAAGGCTTCAAAAGCCAAGTCAACTGGAAGTTTGTTTTGGCTCTCAGCAAGTGCAGAGCTACAAATCTCGGGGCTAGGGAGGGAATTGGCATCACACACCCACTTCGTGGCTCCAGCATTGGGAGGAAACCTCATGTGGATCTCACTCACCAGCCTGCCCTTTTGCCATATTATCAGACTCTAGTCCCAGATAACTCTACATGCCTTTCAGATAAACTAGTCTTTGGAAAGGGAATGGTAAAAACGATAAGAGCTGATTTCTAAAGAGGAGACACAGATCAGGCAAGAGCAATCCATATAGGCCATAACTAGCCCCAAACCTACAGAATAGCTATGCAATGGATTGCCTGCACCTGAGAAAATAGTGCAGTTCCATAGTGTTAAAAATGTTGGTTTTTATGAGCTCTGGAGAAAACTGAACAGGGAAAACTAGGGAGAGGGATGTTTTTGAGCACAATGTCATGCTAATGCCTCATAGAAGTGAGTTAACAAAGTGTGGCGAATCCATAGAAAATGGCTGACGTGGAAGCAGGTGTCAAGAGTTTGGCCTAGAGCACTAATGGCCAACATGATGTCTTCAATACATTATTAGACTATACCTCCCAATTACAACTTCCCTAAGTGAGAGTATGCTCCTAAAGGAACACTGGATACTTACAGCATTTTGGAATATTTGGTTTATTCACAAAAACACAGAAGTAGTAGAACAAAGATGGATACAAGCACCACTTCATTCATAGTCCACTGTCCCACATCAAATCCTCAGAGAGGCACACTGCACCCCAAAATACTCCTAGGTTTTTTGCTATTTCTCTGCCTCCTCCTCTTTGCTCAGTTGGTTGAGCATGATTCTCTTAATCTCAGAGTTGTGGGTTCAAGACCCACATTGGGCAAAAGATTCCTGCATTGCAGGGGTTAAATCATATGACCCTCATGGTCCCTTCCAACTCTACAATTTTATGATTCTGTGAAACTGCTTGAGTTGTTACTTCACACAGAGAGACCTTCCAATAGCCCAGGGAGGGGGCTTTTGCATTCCAGAGTTCATATCTGCTCAACTATCGTAGATACAAATAGCAAAGATCACTGGGTGTGGTAGCAGCACAAGAGAGGTAGCAGCAGGTTTTGGGTGTGCAAAAGTACAAACAACTTGGTGTATGGGGAGTTCCAAAATGGTGCCCAAAGGCCACACAATGCTGAGTGATGTTTGAGGAGAATGGGAATGGAAATCTGGAAGAGGGGATGGAATGGAGCACCTTACAATAGGGCAGGATTGGCTGGCTGGCATTGAGCAGAAACACTCCATACTTAAACTTTTTGTTTCAGGTCCCATGCATTCTAAAAATATAGCAGCCATTCTGTGCCATTAACATATATTATTCCAAAGGAAAGTCTCCTGGTCACCCAAGAATTTTTTTAGATACACGAGATTGAAGTATGTCCTTTGTGGAAAGGGGTTTCTCGATTTACATTACAATGACATAGATTTAAGGTACAATGACATACTATTCCATGTTGATCAAAACTGGTAGTGGCTTAGTTCAGGACTGCATTTTGAGCACTAGTCGAGCAGATGAATTAAAAGGCAGACAATATGATAAAAGTAAAAAAGTGAAATCTAGTTACCCCACTAAACAATAGAGCCTATCTGGCTAAATAATGGGAAATCTCAAATGCAGCAGGGATAACACAGGCGAACAAACATGGCTGTTTATGGGAAACCTCTTTAGAGACAGAATTTTTGCAAAAACGTGCTTCAAGTCATTTTGATGAGAAGTACGATGCAACTCACTGCTACTGACTTTCTTGTTGCACTGTCATTTGTAGGGTTGCTGTGCTACATTTTTGACCTTAGTACCTGTGAGGTTCAGGTGGCAGAATCAGAATCGGAATAATCTTTATTTGCATCAGCCGGCAGCCGTAGCAATAAAGTAAAAGACAATGTACTGAAGATAGAGGTAAAAAACTTAACTATACAAAATACATTCTGGAAGTTTACATCAATAATCAAATAATAGATCATATTCTGATTGCCCCTGGTAAAAACTTGGCAGTTTTTGCTGTCACCTGATTATCTTGATCTGCTAGAAGAAAGGACACAGTAGCAATGGTTGAGCGACCTGGTATGGATAGTAGTAACCTCACTCCTAAAATCTTTATAAAGAGTGCAAGCTAGAAGCACATGAGCTACTGACTCAATACTGCCATCTCCATATGGGCATAAGCGTTTTTCCACTCACTGAGAGAAGTGAGGTTATAGGGAACCAGGCAGAGGGCCTTCTCATCCACCCTGTGGAACGCCCCTGTGGAACGCCCCTCTCATCAGATGTCAAAGAGATAAACAATGACATGACTTTCAGAAGACATCTGAAGGCAACATCTGTGTTGGGAAGTTTTTGATGCTTAATGTTTCATTATGTTTTTTATATTTTGTTGGAAGCCACCCAGTATGGCTGCAGTGGGGTATAAGTAATAAATTTATTATTATTATTATTATTATTATTATTATTATTATTATTATTATTATTATCAGAGTTTACATTCTTGGTCATAATAAGCTGCTATGGTAGTTACAAATCTATGCATTCACCAATAATGCTGACAACCTGCAGTATTTTCAACTGCACCCAAAGTGATATTCTCTCCTTAAGTTCTCTGTGTCACCAGATTGGCCTAGCTTGTGCCCATCTTCATATTCATGATCCAGTTGACACCCCCACCCCCTTTTAAGTGTGTAGCTGCAAATAGAAATGTTAACATAACTGGAGGATGAAACAGAGAAACCACCTCACAGGACTTTCTTGGGTTACTGCCACCCATAGCTACTCTCCCTGGGAAGGAAGTGAGCCATGATTTTGCAATCACATCTGTGCATTAGAGAGGCAAAAGAGTGGAGGAAGGACACTGTCCACCAGTTCTCTAGCTCTAGTACTGTCAGTCATGTTGACTGCCACCTGAACACTTAAATTCCTAAGGCAAAAAAAAAAATCTCTGTTCCATCCTGTGTTCCAAATTCTTCTTTGTGCTTGGAGGCTAATCTGCCCTCTGTTGGATTACAGATTTGGTGTTTAATTATTGGCTCCGGCTAAATTAAAACCCCACCGGTCTACCACCATTCGTATCACAAGATTGTCATGAGAGCGCTTGAACTAAAATTGTCATCCAGTTCAGGGACCAGCCTTTGTCCATATGCTTATGCTGCTTATGATCAGCCATTCACTCTGAGTCGTAGTCACTGTAATGCGCACACACTCGGGGGCAGAGGCAGTCCTGCCCTCCAGGCCTTGCTTGTCAAAGTTCCCATGCTCAAAGTGTCCAATTGGGGTGTAGCTAGTACAGCGCAAGCCATCCCGGCCCTTCTGGGTGCCCAACTCCACAATCCCTGCCCGGAGATAGTCTCCTGGGCGCTGTTTGGAGCCTGTGAGGATCTGGATGCGGAAGATTTGGGTAGCTTGCTTAAAAACAACAGTGAATGAATTCCCAGCAGAGGGGTCCTTGCCCCAGAAGTAGTCCTCCATGTTGCTGTAAGCCTTGCTGGGAAGGTAATTCTCAAACGTCTTAATATCTGTAATCATATCTGCAGGGGGGTTGTCAGGGTGTGTGGAGAGGTTCTCTTCAAAGTCTTCATCTTTCAGCTTGTTTTCTGTGCCCTGAAAGGAAGAGTAGTGGCCAATGTGCTGAAAGAGGGACGGCTTGAAACGGATCGCGTCCTTCTGGGTAAGAAGAAGGCGGAAATGCACGAAAAGCCAGTCGCAGGGCATCTCTTGGTAAAAGAGCAGAAGGAACTGAGCGAGGCGGGGCAGGTCGCTGGAGTGGTAAAGCTTGCCAATGTAGCCAAGCTTGGAGAACTCCAGGGTGACCCAGGGGGAGCCTTCGCGAGATGCCACAGACTTTCTGATGGCCGTGGAGAAGGACTTGGAACAATGGACGTCATCCTCAATCATGAGAAAGTAGGTGGAGAGGTTGGCTGCAAAGTTCACGAGGTAGGCGTAATCCACATTCTGCTTCGATCTGAATCGCACTCGGTCTTCGGCATCGTTGAAATTCCGTTTCAGGCCTTCCAAGGGAGGGTAGTATTCAGAAGGAGCATGGATGACCAACAGGCGGCCCAGCAAAACTTGCGGAGCAAACCTCTTGGCAATTTTCTCCAGTGCTTGAGAATTCCACTCCTGGTCTGGATCAGCTAAGTGGACCACCACCACCATCTCTCTCAGCTCTTCCAGCGTTGATTGTTGAAAGATAGACCGCAGGGTTTCCAGAAGGTAGTTCTCTCGCTTCCGCTTGACAGAACACAGCCCTACAGTCAGAAACTCTGAAATCAGGAGCCAAAGGGGAGACACCTCATGAATGCAAGACAGGCTGGCAGCAGATTATAACAGGCATATTGTTTCCAGTCAATGGGAAAAGCAGTTGCTTGCATCTACACAAATCTGCAAGAACATCACTAAATCAAAGTGGCTGGCAGTAACTTCAAGACAGACAAATGAAAGTGCTTTTTCACTGAAGGAGGCTTCTTTCAAGAGCATGCGTTTGTGAATACAGGATTTTATTCTGGAAAAATCTCTAGCTAATGTCAGACCAACATTTAGCAAAACTTGTTTAGAGTTGCAGAATAGAAAAGGCTAGGCACAATGTTGTTACTGTTTGATGCAGAGTTACTCAATTTCTGCTAAAATGTCATCTCAGGACATTTCTGACCATAATTTTTTGCTGAAATTGACAAAACAGACTTGGAATATTATGAAGAATTCTAGGTCAGTTTAATATATTAAAAATAAATTCGACCATTAAAGGGTTGCATGTCTGTGGGGATAATTTATCCCACCCTGTTAGCTTTATGAGTTTGGATTTCAAACTCTGCCCTCTCAACATGCGCCAGGATTAGGCCAACAAATGACCATATTTGTGTATGAAAGGAGCCTAGATCAAAACCTTTGTGCTCTACATCTTCAACTGGCTTTTATGTGACTCGCCTGGAGATAGATTCCTCTGTTAATTTCAGAATGTTCTGAAATCCTAAATTTCAAATTTAGATAGGTCCTGGCTAACATAGACATGTTTGTTGCACAATTCCTATTCACTAGCAGCAAGAAAGTGATAGTCTACACTTTTGACCCATAAGATGGTTGTGTTGTACCAAAGGTGAACTGCTCTGGAAGCTGTGCTTACATCATCTTGGCACTCAAGATAGGCCTACAATTAATTGGTAGTTGCTATGGCTATTAGCTCATATATGTTTACACATGCCTGCTTTGATATCCTAATTTGTTTGCTTTGATGGTACCCTTATCTGTGGGAACTGGGATGTTGGGCTCAGAGCCCAGAAGAACTATCTATCATGTTTTGGGTATTTGCTACCTGCAACTTGGTCAGGTGGCTGACACAGACTGCCCTACTGTATAAATACTGTATATATCTTTGCTTGGGTGCAGGCAAGCTGTCTCCTTGCTGTAGAGTCCGTCCCACAGAAGGCTTTGAGCCAGGACAAGGGGAACCGGCAGGCTGCTGTAAGCCTATACCTATCTTCAATAAAGCGTCAGAACTCTGCACTCTGGTGGTAAAGACTCTTCTTGGAACTCCTGCTTCTCACGAACCCCCATAGGTTTTCCTCCAGCTCAGGGTCTGTGGCTTGGGTTCGCAACAACATTGTTGAGTGCCAATGGGATTTTAAAAATCTGAACGTTTTAGGAAACATGGCAACTAGAAGTTTTGAAACCAGGTTGCCTGGAAGATCTGTGCAATCTGAGCAAAAGTGAAAAGAATGTGATATATGCTCCTTCTCTCTCTTAAAAAAAATAATCCTGTGAATTTTACCTGTGGTAGAGCAGCACAAATGTTTCTGTACCTGTCCCAGCATCAAATCAGAAAACATAGGGAAAATCATCCCCAAATGAAGTGACAGCAAAGCACAGGTGAGCATAAGGCTGAGAGGATGGCCCAGGCTTGTTCCATTATCATTTCCATTTGCTGAGAAGGGAGGTGAGGGACCACCATGCATCTATGCAGGGCATAGGTTGCCTTGAATGTGCATGCACACAAAGAGGACATGAAGGTGTTGTTTGTGCCCATGCACACCTGACTACTTTTGGTACATTGCAAGCCAGAGATCCTCCCACACTGAGGCAGTGGGAGAGGATATAGCTGCAGTGCCTCATACCCCTTTCCACTGCCTTCCTCCATTTCCTTCCCCACATCTGTGGTACTACAGGAACCCAGTGGCCTCCTGGTTACAGTGGACAAGGAAGGCAAGTGAGCAAAAACATTTTTTGGATGGGAAGGAAGATTTTCCATTGTCTGAGCCACTATGCCTCTGAATACCAGTTGCTGTGAATTGCAGGTGGGCAGAGTGCTGATACACCCATGTTCAATTTACAGGTTTCCCACAGGTCAGCCACTGTGAGAACGGGATCGTGTTCTAGATGGGAACAGGCCTGATCCAGCAGGCTTGCCTTCTGTTCTTATGAGATGCATCAACCACATCCTCACCTGTTGCCTTGGAGGTACAGAAAATGAGCAAATGGATAGAAAGGGCAGTTGCCCTTTTCCTTCTTTCCCTGATAGCAAGCACAATAGTTGAGGAAAGCAAAGCATCCCTGTGAGAGATTTTACTTTCTTGGGCTCCATGATCACTGCAGATGGTGACAGCAGTCACAAAATTAAAAGACGCCTGCTTCTTGGGAGGAAAGCAATGACAAACCTAGACAGCATCTTAAAAAGCAGAGACATCACCTTGCTGACAAAGGTCTGTATAATTAAAGCTATGGTTTTCCCAGTAGTGATGTATGTAAGTGAGAGCTGGACCATAAAGAAGACTGATCGCGGAAGAATTGATGCTTTTGAATTATGGTGCTGGAGGGGACTCTTGAGAGTCCCATGGACTGCAAAAAGATCAAACTTATCCATCCTTAAAGAAATCAGCCCTGAGTGCTCACTGGAAGGACAGATCCTGAAGTTGAGGCTCCAGTACTTTGGCCACCTCATGAGAAGAGAAGACTCCCTAGAAAAGACCCTGATGTTGGGAAAGATGGAGGGCACAAGGAGAAGGGGACGACAGAGGATGAGATGGTTGGACAGTGTTCTCGAAGCGACTAGCAAGAGTTTGGCCAAACTGCGGGAGGTAGTGGAGGAAAGGGGTGCCTGGCGTGCTGTGGTCCATGGGGTCACGAAGAGTCGGACATGACTGAACAACAACAACAACAAATGCATTCCTGTACACTGTAAGTTTCCAGCTCTATTTCCCCACTGGGTGGCAGTGTAAGGCCAGAAATGGACAGAAAACCCAACTTTTACCCATCTTGGTAAAGAAGGAAGCAGCCGCAAGGGGCTCTCTTCTGTCTCAGGTTTATAACCTTGAGGGCAGAAAGTGAGGAGGAATTAAAGAACCTTTTAATGAGGGTGAAAGAGGAGAGCGCAAAATATGGTCTGAAGCTCAACGTAAAAAAAAACTAAGATCATGACCACTGGTCCCATCACCTCCTGGCAAACAGAAGGGGAAGAAATGGAGGCAGTGAGAGATTTTACTTTCTTGGGTTCCATTATCACTGCAGATAGTGACAGCAGTCACGAAATTAAAAGACGCCTGCTTCTTGGGAGAAAAGCAGTGACAAACCTAGACAGCATCTTAAAAAGCAGAGACATCACCTTGCCGACAAAGGTCAGTATAGTTAAAGCTATGGTTTTCCCAGTAGTGATGTATGGAAGTGAGAGCTGGACCATAAAGAAGGCTGATCGCCAAAAAATTGATGCTTTTGAATTATGGTGCTGAAGGAGACTCTTGAGAGTCCCATGGACTGCAAAAAGATCAAATTTATCCATTCTGAAGGAAATCAGCCCTGAGTGCTCACTGGAAGGACAGATCCTGAAGCTGAGGCTCCCATACTTTGGCTACCTCATGAGAAGAGAAGACTCCCTGGAAAAGACCCTGATGTTGGGAAAGATGGAGGGCACAAGGAGAAGGGGATGACAGAGGACGAGATGGTTGGACAGTGTTCTCAAAGCTACCAACATGAGTCTGACCAAACTGCGGGAGGCAGTGGAAGACAGGAGTGCCTGGCGTGCTCTGGTCCATGGGGTCACGAAGAGTCTGACACGACTAAATGACTAAACAGCAACAAAGGCAAACTAAGGCCGAATCGCCTTCTAAATCTGGCCTGCAGACGGTCTGGGAATCAGCATGTTTTTACATGAGTAGAATGTGTACTTTTATTTAAAATGCATCTCTGGGTTATTTGTGGGGCATGGGAATTTGTTCATTTCCCCCCCCCCAAAAAAAAGATATAGTTCTGGGCCCCCACAAGGTCTGAGGGACAGTGGACTGGTCCCCTGCTGGAAAAGTTTGTTGACCCCTGTCCTAGAATTAAAGGCAGAAACATGGTTCCACTGCAGAAGTCTGCGCTTAGCAAAAGATGAGATCCTAGCAGTGAGCCCACAAAGGCACCCCACATTCCCAGTTCTCTCTGATCATATCCGCACTGTCAATTTAAAGCACTCTCATAGCACTTTAGCAGTCATGGCTTCCTCCAAAGACTACTGGGAGGTGTAGTCTGTTACGGGCACTGACTACAAAGGCCTGCAGTTCCCAGGATTCTTTGGGTGAAAGCCATGACTGTTAAAGTGGTACAATAATACATAAAATGCATGGTGCTGATGTGACAGATCTGTGCGTGCACAGTCCGCATTCTCTTACAACAGCCTGAAATGCAAATTTCTTCTATGCAAACATGGACTTCTAAAATGGACCCATTGCCTGCTGTGCACCTCTGACGTTTTGCTTCTAATTTCGATCTGCCTTTTGGGAGGTGTGCCGTACTCACTTTTCTGGGGTGGGGGGATGCCAGCAAGATAGCGATAAGAGATGTTCAGGAAGTTGGTGGCATTCCCTAGCTTTTGGAGACTACGTTGGTTCCAGTCAGTGTGCAATCGCTGCAGCCCCACATCCTGGGCCCACTGTCGTACTTCCCTCTGTGAAAAAAGCAGGACAACAACACTTAGAAGAAAGTATATGTTCCAGCGCACATCTGTGGCCCAACACAATGGGCTCTACATCTCTAGATACGGAAACAACAAGCAAGGTAGGTTCTTGGCAACTCTCAATGTTACCACTATCACTGCTCAAAATAGGGGGTAGCTGAGTGCCTTTCAGTTTGGAAGCAGAAAGGGGATGGTTTCTACATACTCAAGGGACTCCCAAGGTATGCAGAATGATAAGTTTATAGAATCATAGAATTGCAGAGAGGGAACTGCCTTAAATGTATGGTGTGTATGCAGCCAGCATAAACTTCTGATTTCTTGGATGTGTGGGTGTGGGTGTATGTAAGCATACTTGCCTCCTAGCCACAGCTACATGAAAACCCAGGGTTTCTCCATTATCTGTTACGAACAGCTGATTATGTGTGTCTAGCAATGACATAAATCACCAAGGAAAGTCGACACACATAATAATGTTGGGTGTTAATTTTCAGAGGGGTAGGGAAGAAAATGGGTAGCGGAGGGAATGGTTTGTTTGAGCTGCTTGCAGTTGAGAAAGAATGCTGGAGGAGAGGTTGTTGGGGGTACAAGCCTTCCCTGCAATATGTTGGCATGTTTCAGGAGGGAGAAAAGGCGGAAATGACACCTTTTGCCTTTCTTTACAGCTAGTCACACCCAACCCACTGCTATTGAGCAATACAATGTGAAGTTTAGAGTAGGCAGCCTCCCCCCTCCCCCACTGCCCATCCGCTGCAACCTGAGCCCAACCTGACTAGAACTACATAACGCAGGTGGATGTATGAGTCCCTTCTACTTGTCCCAAGAGGTCTGAGTAGCCCTGAACAAGAGTACTTTTCTTAGGGGGTGGGGATTCACCACAATGTATTGTAGGAATCACTTGGAAAGATTATAATGAGGAATCAGAATCCAATATATATATGGTGATTTGATGCCTGTCACTTTCAATCCATGTTGCCGCTATCGAGTGAGAGAGTGGGTGCAAGACCAGTTCCTGAAGAAAAGAGGAGGAAGTCCCTACATCTGATTTCAGGGTACCATTACAAAGGCTTAGCATTTTCAATCCCATCAGTTATTATTAATTGTTTATCCCCAATGAAGCACCTTTTGGCTTTTCTGCCTCAGTCATCAGAGTGTCCACAGCTGCCTTTTACCCCCTCTCCCCAATGAAGGACGTGTCACCAGTTAAATGTAAGAATCGGGATCCCCACCCCCCCTGCAAAAAAAGTCAGGGGTGGGGGTGGGGAGTCAGGTCCCTATATTTCCTGAAGATATTTTGCAGAAATGTCTCGAGAGAATCCCTGGCTTCTAACCAAACAGCAGAACAATAGGATGGGAGTAGCAAGGCCTGTTGGGTATCAGTTTACTTTTATTCTGCCCAGAACGTGTGGTTTATGCTACGCTCACCGTCTCAGAATCCTCTTGGGTCCAAGGAGACAGACTTAGGAGGAGCAGGAACACAAGCAGGGAAATAGCTGCTGCCAGTGAACGTCTTAAGAAGAACCGCATGGCAACTGGAACCCTGGATATGAAGGCTCCTTCCTAGAAGCTGGCAACTCCACAGGCCCTGGGTCCTCGCGCTGTTACGGGGGGCGGTGGCGGTAATGAAGATCTGAGTAGAAAGGCTTAGATCTCTGTTCTTCTTCTTTTAATTAGAGCAATTTCACATATAGTAACCCTGAAACAACATAAGTTTTTTTTACCCAACTCTTTATAAATATCTACCTGAACTGGCATGTGGCTGACACTGAGAAGAAAATAAACAGAAGGTAACGAAAGCAAAATAGGTTGGACCACAAACAAAGTATGTGGTAGAATATTTTCTCCCCCCCCCCTACAAATTGATAATCTGCACTTTTATAAATATGTAACAAGGCAGAGGACAAAATATCAGGATAATGTCAACAAAATACTAATAAAACAGCCATAAAACATCAATTAATTCTGATTGGCCTAATATCTGCACCTCACCTTTCAAAGTGATGCTAGAGAGGTTTAAGATTGTAAGGAAGCCCCACTGAATTCAATGACTCTGCTTCAAAGTAAAAAAAGCACAGGACTGGGCTGCACATCTGCCCACAATGCTATTCCCTGTGCAGCCAACAGTCACACAAGGCAAGCTCTCCTTTCTTTAATATGATCTCCCAGCCCAAAAGCAAAATCAGTGCTGCTCTTTCCCAACCACTTCCTGCTCAGTGCATTCGGCAATCGGACTTTAGTGTTTCCATTTAGCACGAAAATGAGATGCAAACTAGCATTGCCCAAGCCTACCTTTTCACAGACCTTTGTCCTGTCCCAGCAGGCTCTTTATTTCCTCATCCAGTGGGTTCCTTTCATAGGTGTGGCTGAGCAGGTGGCTGGAAGCGACAGCAGCAAAAGAAGGAACCTGAAAGTCATTCTCCATGGAGAAGTGAAGTATTGCGAAGGACCCCAGTCTTCAAAGTCTCCCAAATAGGTTGTCTATAGAGAAAGGCATCATCCTAGTCAACGGAGGGACAAGTGCTTTCCAGCAAAGCACAGGATTCAGAACGCTCTTCCAAGAGTCGAGTGATGCAACCAGACTTTCACAACCATCCTTTCCACTGGCAGCTGGCAAGACCCAGGTATTTTCAAGATTCTCTCATCAGTTGCTCTCTTCTCCACATCAGGTGGCTCTTTGCCCCAGCCTTGGGCAGATAATATGAGGGGAAATGCCTGCGGAGAAAGCAAATGTTTGTCTCAGAAACATTATACACCTATAGAGCTCTCTCCATATATTATTTATACTACGGAGTCAGCACAGCTAATGCTCTTTCCACTTAGCTTTTATTGCTTAACCACTTCCCAGCAGTTTCAGCAGAGACTATCCATGACAAATCAGTGAACAGACGTGCGGTCAGAAGCTTTCCCATTGGCCCAAGGCAGAGCCAGTCAATAAGGCCTTTGTTGTACATTGAAGAAAGAAAAGCAAATACAGAAAGAATTGGAGGAAGCAACTGTCAGACACTGAAACCCAGAGCAGGATAAACATCTGCAGCCTGCACTTGTGTATTTGGAAGAACATGATCTTATGCATACCTACTCAGAAGTAAGCCACACTGAATTGTGTGAGATTCTGGCCAATCCCAGAGGGCAGGTTTATTGAGCACTCATTCTGATTCATTTGCAGGGATATTAAACGAGAAAGTTGTGGCAAGCAAGTGCTATCCTACACTTTCCTGTGCATTGCTTCCCTGTTTGCAAAAAGTCTGATTCTGGGTGGGTGGGTGGGGAAATCAGGCTTGTTGTGCAAGAACACCAAATCAACATCAATTGTGCAACGTGAATTTGCAGTTGAATCACAACAGAAAATAGCAACTGTCTGAAAGTGTCCTTACTCCCAGGTGAGTGGGCATAAAATTCCATCCTCCATAAACACGGACAAAACTGACATTTGGAAGACATAAGCGTAGGGTAGGAATGGTTTGCCTTGTGAGTGAGTTATTGCAACAGGTATAGAGAGGTGGTCCCTTCTGCAACATGCAGCTTGCAGGTCACTTAAAGAGCTAACGAAACTCCAAAGGCAATGAGGTAGTGAGATCTGAGCTGGGTGATCAGATCTCTGGGAGTTTTGTTAGGTGTGTTGTCCATACCTGTTCAGCAGGTATTGAGGAACATGGGTTACAAACTAGGTCTGTGTACACACCATAAAGTAATTCTGGGACATGTAGCTTGTTAAGGATGCTGGGACTTGTGACTTTGTGAGGGGTAAGCTACATTTCCTAGGATACCCAGGGAGTGTGTGCACACGCTTTAAATGTACACAGATAGCTGTCAAGCCAATTTTTTGGATCACAGACAGATTCTTCCAGGGAAAAGATGAAAAGACACTGATCACCTGTGCCCCCAGTTTCCAGTAGAAAAAAATCCCAAAATGAAGAAAAGGTTGCAGCATTTGGGACCTTTATATAAAAGGTGAGGAAACAGATGGCAGGATGTAATATTGTAAAATTATGCATGACATGAAGAAAGTGGATAAAGAAAAAATCATACGGGGAGAGGCAATCCTTGAGATATTGCAGTCCTGAGCCATTTAAAGCTTCATAGGTCAAAACCAGCACTTTGAATTGGGCCCAGAATCTAATTAGCAGCCAGTGCAGTCAGACCAGGATTGTCTTGCCCTAGTGAGCAAGCTGGCCACTGTATTCTGCACCAGGTGAAGTTTTTGAACCGTAGGCGTGGGGGGGGGAGAGAAGCTGCCCCCCCATGCAAATCAATAAAAAAATACTGTACTAACTGACCAATAGAGTTGCAGATAGCTTGGTTCTGCTCCCTCCCCACAAATCCTGGCTATGCCCATGTTCTGAACCATCTTCAGAGGTAGTCCCAAGTAAAACACATAGCAATAATCTAACACAGAGGTTACAAGAGTGTAGACAACAGGCTATCCCTATCCAGATAGGGGAATAGCTGGGCCACTATCTGAAGCTAATGGAAGGCACTCCATGCGAGCAAAGCTACTTGAAACCTCAAGTGACAGCAATGGATCCAGAAGGACCCCCATGCTACTCCTTCAGAGGGAGTGTAACCCCATCAAGAGCAGGCAACCTCCCAGCCATGCGGTCTAGGGAACCACCCACTAGCAGTTCCTCAGTCTTATCTGGAAACCTCAAGGTCAGATTATTGCAATGCGTTATACGTATGGCTGCTTCTGAAGATGGTTCGGAAACTTCAGCTAGTGCAGAATTCAGCGGCCAGGTTGTTCACTGGAGCAAGATGGTCTGAGCATATTACACCGATCCTGGTCCAACTGCACTGGCTACCGATTAGTTTCCAGGTCCAATTCAAAGTGCTGGTTTTGACCTTTGTTGTTGTTCAGTCGTTCAGTCATGTCCGACTCTTCGTGACCCCATGGACCAGAGCACGCCAGGCACCCCTATCCTCCACTGCCTCCCGCAGTTTGGCCAAACTCATGCCAGTCGCTTCGAGAACACTGTCCAACCATCTCATCCTCTGTGAGCTCATACCAAGAACAAACTTAGTTGGTCTCTAAGGTGCTACTGGAAGGAATTTTTTATTCTGTCGTTTCAATTTTGATGTTAAACAGCATGAGGGATAAAATCAAACCCCGAGGAATCCCACATTGAAAGCTCCACACAGGGCTGAAGAGCATCCCCCTCCCTCTGGAAACGGCAATCTAAGCAGGACTGGAACCACCACAAAGTGAGCTGGCTACTTCTTTTAATATTGATATAGCGGCAGGTGTGTGGGTGAACAGGGCTCAGTTCACCTGTCCAGCACTTGTTTACTTTTTCTCTTATCCATCCACCTCCCTCTCTTGCCTTTTTTGTTCAATCAAACATCTGTTTCTGCTTCCTCCAGACTCTGCTCCTTCCTGAGTGATTAGCCCAGCCTGAGCCACCCACTGGCTGATTGCCTGTGCTGTCCCCAGGACTCCTGCTACCATCCTCCTCTGTGGAGGCAGCCATGCTTTGCGGTTGCTGGGAGGAAGCCCTTTTGCTCACAGCAGGGTTGAAAAGCAGCAACCCTGGAAGGTGGGGGAGCACATCTGAAAGCAAAGATTCAAAGAGACCGCTGTTGCTACTTTCCTTGCCTGCCCTCAAAACCACAAAAAATATGGGGAAGGAGATCCTCCACCGAGAGACAAAGCAAGAAGAATCTACTTCTCCCCACACTTGCATTTCCAAAGTTAATACTGCTTGTATTGTTTAAAAAACAGCATATATGTGTGTGTAAAATTTAGCATAGAAATACTGACATTGTGCAAAGAATAAATCATTTTAAAACTCCAAATCACTCCAAGATCCCCTCCTAGAAAATTACTTCAATGGGTTGCCTAATTCTCTTCCATGTGGGCAACTGCCACTCTGATTTCTGCAAGCTGGGGGGTTCAGGCTAGGCTAATGGGAGTCAGGGACAGAGTCTGCTGTAAATGAGCTTTAGATATATGGTGTGTGTTTAAAGCCCCATCCCAAAGAATCCTGGGGAATATGGTACACCACTCACAGAGCTAAAATTCCCAGCATCCTTAACTACAATTCCCAGGATTCTTTGGGGGGCGCTTTAAATCAACGGTGTGTGTAGACTCTGGACCTAATAGGAGGAGACTCTGTAGATGCTAATGTGTTTTGTTTTTCTTAAACGGTCTTCACCCACCCGCCATAGTAATTTGTATTACATCACTTTCTTCAAAGTGTGATGAGCCAGTCTGCTGTATACCTTGTTTTGAGGACCCTCTTACTCATTCTTTGGATTGAGGCCCCTGGGCCCCTGGCCCACAAAGCCATAGCACTCCTACTGCCTCTTGCATTCTGATCTGACACCTCTCCTGAGCGCCAAAGGCAGCTCTTTTCTCAAATACCCTCTGCGATTCCATTGTTATCTGAGGTGCATTTCCAGGGAAGGATCCCTCCCTAGCCGCCTGCAGAGATTCC
This sequence comes from Lacerta agilis, assembly GCF_009819535.1. NCBI lineage: Eukaryota > Metazoa > Chordata > Lepidosauria > Squamata > Lacertidae > Lacerta > Lacerta agilis. Next base: position 64,632,981 of record NC_046317.1, on the reverse strand, counting down.
TTTACAAAATGTTTGGGAACAAATGCAGTTCTTGTTATCTCACCGGAAAGAAGAAGCGGCAACATGGAAAGCAAATACCGTATGGGCTGGTTGAGAATGTGAGTCACAACTTCCATTCTTGAGATGAATGAGTGAAAGCGAGGGATTCAGAAATGACATGAGCGGTAGTAGGGCCCTGTAGCATAATGAGTAAGGTCTATTTATTCTTTCAATTTGCTTATGCCTGGAATCTGCTCTAAAGCAGATTCTGGTTCTGGGTTAAGATTTCTATTCCACCTGACAAGCATTCTTTGTAACTACAAGGGCTGCACAACTTTCCACCAGAATTTGTTTTGTTTCGGGACAGAGGTAACAAAGTTTTCTAGATCAAACCCGTTCTCGTGGACTAGTTCTATAGCTCACTAGTCTTTTTTCTTTTACAATGCTTTGGGGAAAGGCTGCAGCTCAGTGGCACGGCACAGCTAGGCTTGCAGATGGTACCAGGTCCAGTCCAGACCTCAGAAGAATAGAGCATTCACACTATATATCACAAATGAAAAGTGGTGGGTTTGCAAGTCTGTGAGCAAGTGACTTGCCCATGGCTTCTCAGTCTGCTCATTAGGTGTTCATTAACCATTGATGAGATGGGACACGGGTGGCGCTGTGGGTTAAACCAGAGCCTAGGGCTTGCTGATCAGAAGGTCGGCGGTTCGAATCCCCACAACAGGGTGAGCTCCCCTTGCTCGGTCCCTGCTCCTGCCCACCTAGCAGTTTGAAAGCACATCAAAGTGCAAGTAGATAAATAGGTACCACTCTGGCGGGAAAGTAAACAGTGTTTCCATGTGCTGCTCTGGCTTAGTCAAGCTGTATGCCAGCTCCCTCGGCCAGTAAAGTGAGATGAGCGCCACAACCGCAGAGTCATCCGCGACTGGATCTAATGGTCACGGGTCTCTTAACTTTTACCTTTACCCATTGATGAACAGCTTCAAGACTCCTGCTGTTATCTTTGTTTAGCATTGGAGCCACTAGGCAGCCCTTCCAGTAGACAACTGTCCTCTGACAGCCCTACAGTACTGAGGATTGTCCTCTGTAAAGCAGTGCACAAGGCTACCCTAGGGCAAATAGATTTTGCTTGTTCACAATGGATAGGAAGGTGCTGCAATTGTCCATTATGCAACAGTTTCCTTTATAAATCAGTTTTGAAAGGACAAGTGCAAAACACTGTGGTACAACAAGCCAGGGGCACCAGCTCACCCGCAGGATTGTGGGTACCTGCTGCTGCAATGCGGATGTGCAAAATCACATTCACAGGCCTGCACGTAGTGCTGTGGCAGAGAGAGCAACAGTTCAGCTCTGCCCTCTGCTGCCAGCAAGGCACCCTTTTCCATGGGAGGGGCTTGGATGAAGAGGCAGAGAGTCACTACCCCCACCCCCCTGAAAAAAGGTGACTCGATGGCAGGCTGCAGTCAGGTTGCTCACTGGGGCAAGAAGGTTTGAGCATATTGCACCAGGCATAGGCAAATTCAGCCCTCCAGATGTTTTAAGACTAAAATTCCCATCATCCCTGACCACTATTAGTTAGGGATGCAGTACAAAATAATTATAAAAATGACTGGCTCATCAAGAAAGATTAGAGGCCCATCAGCATAAAAAGGCATTCAAGGAGTACCTGAAGGATTCTTGCAAAGTCTTTGCTGGAACAGTATTCCACAGCACGGGATAAGTGACACTAAATGCCCAGTTTCTAGCTAAAGCCAGTCAGTATATATGTATTGTTATGAGTTTGGGGATGCCAGACCCCTCTTGAACCCCTGGGCCCAGCAAGTGTTAAAACAGGCTAGCTTCCTGTGTTGATGTAATTGCCTGGATGACGAGCCATTAAGACAACAAAGGAGGGTGGGTTCTGTGCCAGACTACAAATGGGTGGGGCCTCCCTTCTAGCTCTTAAATAATTAGAATGACAAAGCCAGGGCTGGAGCACAGAGTTTTCCTGTGATGTGACCTAGAAGAAAAAGCTGCAGGCTGGAAAGGCAGAGAGCAAGCCACGGCTGATTTCTGCTGGAGTCCAAGGCTGTGGCTATGAGAAAAACAAGACCCTTTGGGGCTATTGATGCTGTGAACCCCTCCTTCATAGGTTCAGGTTATATATGTGTATAAATAAACCATATTTCATAAAGACATCCCAGTTTCTGCTGTGCCTCCTAAAAGCCACACAAAGCTTGAGTCTGGAACCCCTGAAATCTCGCACTGCTCAGAGACTGGAGAGGCGTGCAACAGTATGAAGCTTATTACCTACAGCATTAGGTGGTGGTGAGGAAATCCAAGGAGGCTGTTTTTAAAATTCTACTCTTTCTCTCTTCCTGCAGAGCTTCTGCCACTGTCTCTTTGGCATTGCTACAGGATTGGGGTAAGTCTGAGTAATCTCCCAGGAACCCGTTCCAGCTTGGTGGCTCTTGGCTCTACATGTGGTAACCTTGCAGTTCAAAGTTTCCTCAACTATGCCTATTCATAAATTGACTTTCCTGTGAGACACGTCAGCAAAACTAGCAAGGCCAAGTCATAAAAGGGGAGCACGTGGTGAAGAGAGCCAATTACCTATGTCAGGGGTGCCCAAACTTTTTCCAAAGAGGGCCAGATTTGTTGATGAAGCGAATTTTGCTGAGCTTTTTAAAGGGTTTTACTCCAGGACGTATACTGGCTGGATTAAATTGACTGGCGGGCCGGATTAGGCCCCCAAAATGGACTTTGGACATGCTTGACCTACGCACATAATCCAAAAGGTGAGCAAGATAACAGAAATTAGTTGCCAAGCAATCACAAAAAACTGACACAGCAAGTTTTTTTGTGCTCTCCCCCCCACCCCCGGGCTCCTGTCAACCAGCTTGAGGCCATTTGCCAGGAAAGGAAGGGACAAAGCTGTACCCCTCGCCACCCCGCTTTATAGCAGTGTTTTAAAACAAGATGTACATTTATGGTAAATATGCACCTTTTGTGCTGGGTTCTTCCAGGCCCTGCCCAAATATGCTAGAGACGTGGGTGCTTCTCCTTGGCTCACCAAAACTCATTGGGCTGTGCCCTCAGATCCACCAAAAGTAGCTGTAAAACCTACAAATAGGCAGGTTATTTACAGTAGTGGAATATATCCAACCAGATCAAGTCTATAGAGTAGTGTAACATTTGTTAAAATTTAAAGAAGGCTCAGAATTGTTTGATAACCCATGGCAAAAACTGCACACGGTTTGCTGTGAATTTGCATCAGAGACCTGGAAAATGCTTTCTGCAAATAAGCATTTGCACCCTCTTATCTGTTATATCATTGAGTGCACCTTCAGTAAACTGTATTAGGTATAAAGCATGGGTGGGGAAGTTTGTTTCGATGGAGGCAGCACAGTGGAGGTAAGAAGTGAGATGATTTTCATCACAAAATCATGAACATAATGTAGAGATTGGCAAGAACAACAGTCAGAAAGAGGGACAGCATAAGAGCAAATGATATCAAATGTGCTTGTTTTTTAAATGGCTTGACAATCAAGGAAGTGCAGCACAGTGACAAATCAACACCACATCATGCAAAATCCTCCTTAAGCCCCATGCGCACACTGCATGCTCATCACCAGCAACATTTACCCAGTTGGGCTTAAACTTTTCTCTTTCACACTGGAGTTTGGAGGTATCAGGATGAATAAAGAATAAAGCTTCCTGACAGAATCAGGCATCCTTAATAATTCAGAGCCACAGAATAAACGAGCTTTTTGCAAACCAGCAGTGCCTGCCACACATTTTTAATTATTGTATACCTGTATATTGTTTAAGAGCTCTGTATCACCCTTCTGGTGTCCATACACCACTTGGGGCAGTTAACAACTACTTAAAATCACAACACAATTATATATTTTACTCTCTCTCTCTCTCTCTCTCTCTCTCTCTCTCTCTCTCTCTCTCTCTCACACACACACACACACACACACCAGCAATAAAAATACAGGAAATATGCCTTGAAATATATATATTTTAAATGACCGAGGTTACACTTAGCAGAAAAAACCCTACTGACATAAAAAAATGCATTTCCTAGCCAGAGATCCGGAGACAGGGTCTAAAGGTTTTTTGTTCTCTTTTTTGTGTGTGGCTTTTTGCAAAGAACCAGACTTCTTGTGACACCCGGTGCTGCTTTGTAACCTGGCAAATACCTTAACTGGTTTTAAAAAACAAAACAAAACCCAAAAGTGATGTAGTTGCATGTTGAGTCTTATTTCTGTGTTGCATCCCCTTTTGTTGAATCGTTTCCAGGGGGAAGCTGTGTTAGTCTCCTGGAACCTAGCATAACACTTCATGACTCTGAGGAATTGGGCTGCAGTTCACAAAATTTATGCCATAGTTCAGGCACATCCAACAGGTAGATCACGATCTACTGGTAGATCATGGGGTGTTCCTGGTAGATCTCCGGTCTCTCGGGGATCTCTTCCCCCGCCAAATAAAAAGTAAAAAAATAAAATTAAAAAGCTCAGCAACTACTGTTTCATTAAAAAAAGTTCAACCACACTCATTTCCTAAGAAAAGCTGAACAACTTTGCCTTTCCCAAAAAAGCCCAGCAACTTTTGGTTCCTAGCCAAAAAGTTGGTCCATTTGACTGTGGATTCAGGACCCTAAACTGTGTTTTATATAATAGACTTTTGATTATGTTCTAGAATCATAGAATCATAGAGTTGGAAGAGACCCCAAGGGCCATCCAGTCCAACCCCCTGCCAAGCAGGAAACACCATCAAAGCATTCCTGACAGATGGCTGTCAAGCCTCTGCTTAAAGACCTCCAAAGAAGGAGACTTCTGTGTATATCACAATGCTCATTCAGTTTCATTCATTCATATATTCCATTTCCTTCATTCATTTCCTTCCAAAAAAAAAAAAAAAAAAAAGCTGAACAACTTTGGCTTCCCAGAAAAAGACCAACAACTTTGATCCACCTAATGACAATGAGTAGATCACTGTCAGTTTTTTAACACTGTGAGTAGATCGCAGCCTCTTGGGAGTTGGAGGTCCCTGCCATAGTAGATTCGTTGGTCTTTTAATGTGCCACATGCGTCATTGTTGCTTCTCTTGAATGAAATTGTAACTTACCTGGAAAGGGCTTGTCAGCAGCTTGTTCTAGAATGCCTGCAAGGCTGATCTCTTGCTGTGTACAGTACTGTATTAAACTTCCGGACATGAATTATTTTAGACTGACCTCTGCCCCTTCCTTTCGTGATATTACAGGCCTGAGAAGTGGAACTTCCTTCTTTTACAGTACAGGAGCAGGTGGCGCTGTTCAATGACTGCGGTGTTAGTGTGTTAGCGCTGCAGATCTTTCCGGCCATGCAGCTTTTGTTGAAATAAACTTCCCTTAAACTAGGTGGGTGTTCAAAGTCAAATTCACTGAGATGACAGTTGTTTGTATTTCTAGTCTCCCTAACTATACTCAACGAAACAATAGAAAGAAGGGGAATCTTTGCTTTCTTTTCTGAAACAGTGCGTATTTAATCTTCACAAACATGCAGGAAATCAAATGTGACCACAGTCCCCCATTTGTGTGGTTTAGAAACCAATATATAAATCTATTAAAATCCACACACACACACACACACACACACACACACACACACACACACACACATTATTAGAAAGGCAATTCATACATATCAAGGAGGCTGGCTTACCCTTAAACATTTCCAGCTGGCCATCTGCTGTTGCCTAATGAAACTGCCTTGTCTGCTTCACATGACCCAGTTGCCTGGACAATTGAGAGGAAGCACTTACTTTTGTGTGAACAGAGTCACTGTAAAGCCAAATTGCAAGGATCAGTTTACAGCATTAGCTCCTGGAAAAACACCACAATGCTTACGTCCTATGATCGCCAGACAAGAATGAAAGGCCAAAGGTATTCAGAAACAGTTAAGCAGGCTAGGTTGGCAGCCTTGAAAACCCAATTGTCCCAGTCTCAAGTGCTTCCGAAAGCCTATATGTCTCTAAATGACTTTTTAACAGGGGTTTCTTCCTGCTGGTTGCAAAGAGAAGCTTGCAAATGTCACCTTAGATTATAGACTAAACTCGCCTGGAGCCAGACAGACAAAGAGATAGATTGGTGAATGTATGAAAAGTCACTTGCACTGCACAGTCACTTCTTATGTGCACTGTATATATATACCTAATTGCAGTCGTTAACAGTCTAACAACAGACGTTAACAGTCGTCAGCAGGTTTTCCACACCCATCAGCCAATCACCCATTCCCACCACCCTTCTCAGTAATACCCCTCCTCACTCTCTCACTATATATAAGGGTCTGGTGACTTCTGTTTCAGTGTATCTGAAGAAGTGTGCATGCACATGAAAGCTCATACCAAGAACAAAGTTACGGTAGTTGGTCTCTAAGGTGCTACTGGAAGGATTTTTTTATTTTGCTTCAGGTTAAGAACTTTGCTTCAGGATAAAAACAGAAATTGTGCTCTGGCGGCACAGCGGCAGCGGGAGGTCCCATTAGCTAAAGTGGTGTGGTGCTTCAGGTTAAGAACAGTTTCAGGTTAAGAACGGACCTCCAGAACAAATTAAGTTCTTAACCCGAGGTACCACTGTATTTTAAACAAGGGGAGTGGGAGAGAAGCAGTAATGCAGAGACCCGACTCCACACAGACCCCGTTGCTTTATGGCTACTTGCATTCTCTGAAAAGTGAAGTGATATCATTAAGAGATCCCAGGGGTAACAAACAGTATCCCACAACTTGCATTTGTGGGGACAGCTGTTTCTCAAAATCACCCTGGCACAACTGCGGGTGAATCCTAGGGAAGATCCAGTCCCTTGTGGAGCTGTAGGTGCAGGAGACACAGATTCAAATCTCCACTCAGCCATGAAGCTCATTGGACAACCTTGGGACAGTCACTGTATCTCAGTCTAACCTACCTCACAGGGTTGTTGTGAGGGGAAAGGGATTTGAAAACACCTTGCATGCCATATTAGCTCCTTGGAGGAAAAGTGAGGAAGAATAAATGTAAATAAATAGGTTTTGGAACAGCAGTGCCCTTTGGAGACTCTTCTTCCTTTGGCCCTTAATTAGATTGGCCCTCTGACTGCAGGAACATGGCACAGGGGATGAAGCAGGCTAACAATTTTGGGGTCCTTGAGTCCCACAGTACCCAGGCGGCTCCTCCCCCTCCATGCTTGCCCATCAATACAGTCATATCTTGGGTTAAGAACTTAATTCGTTCTGGAGCTCCGTTCTTAACCTGAAACTGTTCTTAACCTGAGGCACCACTTTAGCTAATGGGGCCTCCCGCTGCTGCCGCACCACCGCCGCACAATTTCTATTCTCATCCTGAAGCAAAGTTCTTAACCCGAGGTACTATTTCTGGGTTAGCGGAGTCTGTAACCTGAAGCGTCTGTAACCCGAGGTACCACTGTACTGTATACGGTAAAGTAAAAGACATAGAAAGCCATGTGAGGGAAAGGGAATTTCCTCAGTGAGAGGAAATTCTGTTTTTCATAGTAGGAGCAATGGCGCCATCTTCTGGAGCAGTATTTTGCCAGTGATGCTTGTAAGATTGGAATACAGGACAAGCTGTTGCTGCTAGAGGAAAATGTGCCCCTTCACAGCCGCCACCACCTCCTCCTCCTCTGCTGTGCACCAGCTGCCACCGCCACCTGCCAACTGCAATGAATACTCAAGGGAGGAAGTAGTGGTGGGTATGCAGATAGGGGTGCGTGTGCAGAGGAGGAGGTGGCTGATATGCGCAGGAGATGGATCTGCCACCTCTCCCAGTTATCTGGAGCCTGCTGTCCTGAGGCAACGGCTTCACCCCGCCTCATGGGTGGGGCTGGCACTGCTCAAATGCTTTGTCACCAGTGCAATGCAGCAGAACTGCAATATTATAATGTTCTTGTTTGCATGGATAATATTTGCTCCCAACTTCTCCAGTTCTTCTCCAAACTGCCAAACTCAACTCAGGGAGGATGTGAATGCATGCTTCATGGAGGGTATATCCAAAACTGCAGGCCCTCTGCAGATACAAGTAGCGGCTGGTCCGGAGGAGCCCTGCCATGCACCTGGTCTCCCTGCAGCAGAGCCTCTGCCGCTTACCAGGAGGGGCAAGTTGGAGGGGATGGTGATCAGATAGACTGGTGGAATGCATCCAGTGCTCCAGTCCATGCACTTGCACTGCACCCCTCCCTGCTGGACACTGCTAGTAAAAATTATTCAGCCTTGGTGATGGTGCAGACCCACTTCTTAGAATCATAGAGTTGGAAGGAACCCTAGTCCAACCCCATGAAATGCAAGGCAACTGTCCCTTATGGGGATCGAGTCTGCAACCTTGGCATGATCACCACCACACTCTAACCAACTGATTCTAACACCATGTAGTGATGGATTCCAGCATGGCTGTCTCAAGTCTCTAAACACCTACATTGGCTCCCGGTACATTTCTGAGCACAATTCAAAGTGTTGGTGCTGACCTTTAAAGCCCTACACAGCCTTGGCCCAGTATATCTGAAGGAGCATCTCCACCCTCATCTTTCAGTGTGGACACTGAGGTCCAGCACCGAGGGCCTTCTGGCGGTTCCCTTGCTGGGAGGGAACTAGGCAGAGGGCCTTCTTGGTAGTGGTGCCCGCCCTGTGGAACGCCCCTATCACATGTCAAGGAAATAAACAACTACTGTATCTGACTTTTAGAAGGCATCCCTATTTAGGGCTGTGTGGTGTAGTGGTTAGGAGTGGCAAACTCGTAAACTGGTGAACCAGGTTCGCTTCTCCGCTCCTCCATATGCAGCTGCTGGGTGACATTGGGCTAGTCACACTTCTCTGAAGTCTCTCAGCCTCATTCACCTCATAGAGTGTTTGTTGTGGGGGAAGAAGGGAAAGGAGAATGTTAGCTGCTTTGAGACTCCTTCGGGTAGTGATAAAGCAGGATATCAAATCCAAACTCCTCTTCTTCTTAGGGAAGTTTTTAATGTTCGATGCTTTATTGTGTTTTAATATTCTGTTGGGAGCCACCTAGAGTGGGTGGGGAAACCCAGCCAGATGGGTGGGAAATAAATTATAAATTAATAATAATAAAAAATTGTTTATTTGTGATTTATATGCATGCATGCATGAGTGGATCATGCTTGCATTTTGCGACTTACCTTTGAAGCGCAGCTATGAAGGCTGCCAAGATGAGCTCCTGAACTTCAATTTTTTTCTGCTGGGCTATTGGGTGTTGCTGCTGGAAATGTTAAGAAATGCAGTTCAGCAGCCTCCAGGAATTCTCTTGTTTTGGTATGTCACAGGAGCAGTTTGAGTGAGTGACCATTTATAGGCAGCATCATGTTGCAGCCCCAAGCACTCAGTCTGCTCCTTCACTGGAACTCACAAAGACAATAGACTAACCTGATCCCACAAAAGTAAGGGATAAGAGCAGATAAGATGAAAGCTGGAAGGAGACTCTGTAGGAATGCAGCACCCTTGAATCAGGTTACAGCTGACCTTATCCCTGTCCATTATTCAGGCCCCCCAGCCTGTCTAGGAGTGCAGTCAGGAGAATAAAATGAATGAGCACAAGGTGGAGAGGAAGAAGACTAGAGAATCCAAGGCATCACATTGTCCACCAATCCAGAGAAAGTCATGACCAGGGGGCACATTTTAGATTCCTCCATTTACAGGCCTGACCTTCAGGAGTAAGCTGTGTTAGGGAATGCAAGATAACTTGGTGCATTTGCTAGATGGTTAAACTAGTGGTTGTTGCCTATAGTTTCCCCCCCTGCAATGGGTTGTTTTGAAAAACTCTCTCTTCTAAATTAAGTTCCTTCCCAACTATATTGCTATATGCCATGAAGCTCACTGGGTGACCTTGGGCCAGTCACTGCCTCTCAGCCTAACCTACCTCACAGGGTTGTTGTGAGGATTAATGGGGAGGGGAGAACCATATATGCCGCCTTGGGCTCCTTGCAGGAAAACGTGGTGTATAAATTTAAGAAACAAACAAACAAAACAAAACAAAACAAAACAAAACAAAACAGGTAGTGCTAGGGTTGCCATATTTCAAAAAGTGAAAATCTGGGCACAAAAGTGTAAAATCACAAAAAAGGAGAGAGAAGTTTTTGAGCTATTTTTAAGGGAAATCACAAAAAATGACACTGTCAACATGAGTTGCCATACGTCCAGGTTTTCTCGGACATTTTTAGCAATTTCCACCTGGGCACTGCTTCCGACTCCAGTATTTCAGCTATGTCAAGGAAATTCTGGATATATGCCAACCCTAGGTCGTACCAAATGAAAAGAGAGAGAGAGCCCTTTTGGGTTTTTGTATACTTGTTAACAACCAGTGGCCCATCAGAGTAAGCTTTATGCCTAGTCACTGGTCCATCTAGGTAAGTGTTGTTTAAACTGACTGGCAACGGTGATCTTAATGCAGATTTCCATTTACTACAGAAAAACTGTTAAGCAAAAATAATCTGTGATACATCTGCAGTCTGGTGGGTGGTCCCTCACGGCACTCCTGCTGTTATTTTTGATACAGCTGTTTTGTGCAAGAGCAAAACAGCTGTTTCAAACCTAAGATATATACATACAATGAACATGCCTTCAGGGATGTTGTTGCCAAAAAAATCCCCCCCACCTCTGGATCTCTTGCACCAGCCCCCAGGTGCTTTGCTGCCTTTTAAAAACATGTTTTTAACATACTCACTTAGAGCTGCTGGGCATGCTGCAAAGCTCAGTGCCAGTGAGAACTCAGCCACTCACCACCTTAATTTGCAGAGGTCCCAATCCACATACTGGGAGCAGAAAATCCTGTTCATATCCCATAGTTCAGGATGAGAACCAGTGTCTGTCATCCCCTGCCCTCTCTGAAAGTCAGCCTAAGTTTGCATCCCTGCTTACAAATTGTGCCAGGGTCTTTTAAGTATCTAGCAACACCCCTGCTTCCTTCCTTTCACAATGCCAATAACCATATTTTCCCTCATGTTTCCTAGCAAGCCTATTCTTGGCAACAGAGGAAAGAACAGCAGTCTTACAGGAAATTAAATGTATTGGGAGCTGATAGTACAAATATATTTCCCTCCCTGCATGTTTGTTCAGCATTAATAAAGTGTGTGGGTGTTAAATCTCACAGGAATCAGGTACAAGGGCAGAGAGACGACCATATAATCCATGATTTCTGCTTCCAGTGTCAGGGCTGTGCTGTTTAGATTTCTATTGTGGCTCTGAAATGATACAGATGTCCAACCCACCACAAGGTTGGACAAGCTTACCAGGTGGAGTGTTTTACAGTACACAATTTGACACCAAGGCAAAACAGAACTAAGCAGTAGAATTCTGCTATATTCAGAAAGGTGCACATTTTTGAGCAAATGTAAGGGTTATTAGTACAGTAGTGTGTGGGAGGAAGAAACAGATTTCTCTACAAGCGGCAAAGTCAGCGCTATTGGCTTCAGCTACTTCAGGCAGTGGGAAGTGCGCTGTTGCTATTTTAAGCTGGGCTTCAGCTACACAGAATGCACAATAATTCAGTGCTTTTTCTTCTGGGGGTGGGGTGGGGGTGGGGTACGCAGTACCAGCAACCCCCCCCCCCGCAAATGTTAAAAGTACACTTACTGTAACAACTTCATGGTGAGTACCGGCACCTTTTTTCTTTATAAAAAGAGAAAGCACTGTTGTTGCTGTTATTATTTATTCAGTTTATATACAGCCATTCATCAAAAGATCTCAGGCCGGTTCACAAATAAAGACCCTTCTCTCTGCCTGAAAGAGTAGGAGGTTGGTGATCAAATGAAGCAGAGGGTGCTGGTACGTGTGGTGTTTGTGTGTGTACGTGCAGAGGCTGTTTAAATAATGGGATTGGTAATGGTCCAGCAAATTATTTCAAAATCATGGGAGAAACTCATCCATTTGGGTGTCTTTGCTGCTGTCACTGAAAAGCAGGCATCCAGGTAGGCTGAAGCTGTGAGCCTTTGGGACATGGAACCAGTTGCATCTTCCCACTTGCAAGAGCACTAAGGGCAGAGCTCAGGTGGCCTCTGACTCAGCTGCAAAACAGACGTATCATAACATCTCTGTTGGATGGTATGTTGTTCTATGCCTGGAAAACAACAGGTAGGGTTTTTCTTTTTGCTTGCCAAGGATAAACGATGATCTTCAGATACCGGATAAGCTCCCTTCGGAAGGCAGATTGGGTGCAGGCATAGAGATACATATTGGCAGCAGTGTTGGTCATTTCCAGCATGGTCCCTATATCTGCCACAATGTTTATGGTCTTGGAGTAATCTTTCCTTTCTATGTCATAGTAGCAGGTCTTGATGATGACTTGGGTAACAAACCTTGTGGTACAGAGATAGGCAAATGTCATTGAAACTGTCACCAGGAGGATAACTGGCTTCTTTTTCGGTTTCCCAAAGTGGGTTTTAGGTTGGGTTCTATGCAACATCCCTCGAGAGAGACAGTGCACTTTGTTATGGCACATTATCTGTCTTAGAGTGAGGGTGTTCAAGGTAAAGATGATGGTGTATGGGATAATATAGAGCAGAGAGGTCTGAAACCACACAAGTGCTTCAACATACGTTCTGGAGAGCTTAGGGTTATACTTGCAGATAGAAAGTCCTGTAGCATTCTCCACTGTTGAATAGTTTGACCAGTAATGGGGGATGGCCACAATGTAGCTGCAGACATGGATCACACCAATAGCATAGAGTGTGTTCCTGGCAGAACAGATTCTCATCTTTAGCCTGAAGGTGTTGATAGTGATAAAGCGCTCAATGGTGAAGGAGACCACCAGCCAGACAGAAGTGTTGACTGCACCATAACAGAAAACATCCCGCAGGGTACACCAGGGGTCACTGTACCAGAATGGCCTTTCACTGAAACATTCTGTGACCATCTCAAGTAGGACGAAAAGAACAAGGACTACTGTGTCTGAGAAGGACATGGCCATGAGGTGGTACCGACTGGAAGGGGCAATACGACAGTTCTTTCGCCACAAGATGAACATTGTCATAATATTTGCTGCAATGCAAAACAAGAACCATGTGACCCAAGAACCAGGACCAAATTCTGTAACTGGAAGCCAGTAATCAATAAACTGTATGCCTAATACACGCCAGTGTAGTCCTGACCCCAACCCCTCTGTGCCGTGGCCCTATATTTTCCACAACACTTTTGTCTTCTTGTGTCCCCTCCACTCTGCCATTCCCTAGACCCGTTTCCTTCGCTAACCCTTATCTCTGCTTGTTCTGTTTATTCCTTCAGCTACCCTGTCACCTCAGCTGAGGGACCTCCTCTGTTTAGCAGCCCATTTACTCTCCACATACTCTACCTCCCCAAAATCTGTGTGAAGTATAGATCCCAAATATATGACATTCTCCTCTCTCATAGATGTTGGGCTACAAACATTCAGTTGCTGTTTCCTTCTCCCTGAGCAATTCAAATGTTTGGAAACACTGTCGCATCAGCTCACTCAATTGGCTTCCCCAATGCAATTATTACTGCAGATAACTCCATCGTACATGTTGGATAAACTACTGCTCAGCTGGCCACTAAGGATCAGGTTCCAAGAGAAAATAAAGCTAATAGAGCTTCCTCTTTCATGGCACTATGCTGAGGGATTGTATCCAGCATTTGGCATCCGACCGGGTAAGCTTTTCACCAAGTTCTCCACAACTGTAGAGTCGGAATATAAAAAGTGCCTTTCTGCCAATGTACTCACAAGGTGATTTGGTATCTAAAACAGTGTTTTTCAACCACTGTTCCGCAGCACACTAGTGTGCCGCGAGATGTTGCCTGGTGTGCCGTGGGAAAAATTGTTTATTTGATTCCTATTCAAGAGAATTACTTTATATTATAGTCAATATAGGCACAGAGTTAAATTTTTTAACATTTTCTAATGGTGGTGTGCCTCATGATTTTTTTCATGAAACAAGTGTGCCTTTGCCCAAAAAAGGTTGAAAAACACTGATCTAAAATAAAGATACCAAACCACATTGTGTGAATACGTTGGCAGAAAGGCACTTTTTATGTTCTGACACTACAACTGTGGAGTAAGTCAACAGTATTTTCTCAGGCCATTGGTGGTCCTTCAGGAGCTAAATTCTACCCTGTTCTATCCTCTGCAAATTGGGAAGTTATTTAGATTATCATTCAGCATCCTAAAACATCTATGACTGTTTCTCTCATATTTTTAAATGGTTCCCAAGCTATCACTGTAAACACATTTGAAGTAAATTTCAAGACAGTAGCAAGTCATGATATGCCAGCTGAAGATCACCAAGAAATAAGCTCAAAGCAGGCTTAGCTGGAATACTGATTTGTAAACATCTCTAATGGCTGTCAGAACATGGAAGAACTTCCCGAGCATCACTTACAGACATTATACTGGCTGTCAGAAATCCAAGGACACAGGAGGGAGAGCAGCTTCTAAAGCACCAACCAGCTTTAGGGATTGTTTTTCTCTCTCCTCATTCAAAATTGTATTTTTCTTCTCCCCTTTCAGTGAGAAGGCCCCCCCCCACTGACTATTGCTCTACCACAGGGGTCAGCAACCTTTTTCAGCCGTGGGCCGGTCAACCGTCCCTCAGACCATGTGGTGGGCCGGATTATATTTTGGAAAAAAAAGAACAAATTCCTATGCCCCACAAATAACCCAGAGATGCATTTTAAATAAAAGCACACATTCTACTCATGTAAAAACAGACTGATTCCCAGACTATCCACAGGTCAGATTGAGAATGCGATTGGGCCGCATCTGGCCCCTGGGGCTTAGGTTGCGTACCTCTGCTCTACCAGACATTACCGGTAAATCTTTGTTGCTTCTGTGGTTGTATCCCTCGCTCAGGAAGACAGCCCAATTTTGGAAGACATTTCTACTTGCTGCTTATGTCCAGCATACTTACATGGGATCCCGATTATTGCTAGAAGTGGATAGAACACTTTATTTAGTGTTACCATCCAGTGTTCTGACAGCATTCTGAAATCCAGTTCTCTAGCAAATGTCTTGTCTGCTTGTGTTAAAAGACAGTCCAGTATTTCCTTATGGCAGGACTGTCCTGTGTTTATCTTCCTAATTACTATCTGTTTAAATAATCAGTAACTTAATTTAATTTAGCACCTACAAATCTCAGGTTAATTATTATCAGGTTAGTTATGAAAGGAGAGGATATGCACAGAGACAAGATTATGGGCACAAAATTAAACATGATCAACTAAAGTGGTAGAATAAGGTAATGGATATATACGCAAATTCTCTGATGCTGGCAAAAAAAAAAGATGCATGCTGCTCTAGGTTCATGATTGAATTTTAGCCTTTTTAAAAAAAATTGGCCCCACTTGTCTCCGATTTTACTCTTTAACATGTTTGTTGCTATTGCAACTTTGATTGCCTTTCATGTGACAAGAAATTGCTTTTTGTATTTCAGTTTTATGGCTCACAAGGAAGGAAAAATATAACCAAATGCCAAATGCCACTTGACACCAACACCTGAAATGTTCTTTTTGGAAAGCCAAACACACTGATCTTCCCAATATAGAAGAACTACGCACAAAGCAGAAAGCCTCCCACTATTAAGGTGATAATCAGATAAAGGTTCCATCAGAACTGAACTAGGTGTATCAAATACAAGAAAAGGAAATGTGAGGAAACCGTGCTGTTGCAAAAACTCATACAAGACCTAATAAATGCAAGAGTTGTAGAAGTCAAAACCACAGTGAAGAGAAGCAAGTGCAAGAATCTCTTGAGCCAGTCACCAGTTTCACCTCAAACCATGTTATGTGTAGTTTGAATTTGATCTTTATAATACAGTAATAGAGTTTTAACAGTATTCAAAGTAGGTTTATATACAGATGTTATTTCTGATTACTTGTAAGCCACCCTGGCAGTTTTTCTGGCTGAAGAGTGGGCTATAAATGCTTTGAATGAATACATAAAATGCCCACCAAGTGTGCAGGCCTGTACATGAGTGGGAGGGATGGTACAAATTCCAGCTTCCCTTTAAAGCTAGCTTCCACACCCCTCTTTTCCTTAGCCTGTGATTTTCCTGTTGGTTCCTTCACTTGCATACATCTGCTGGTCTTAGCTATTTCCTATTCAAATAGAACCCTCCTTCAATTTGTTAGCAAGGTAACTACTGCATTGTCCAAGCCTTAGATAGTACTTCCAGACAACAGCCATCTTTATCTTTTGCTTTGTGGCTTGTTAATGCAAGTTACACACCCCTTTCCATGTGTCACCTGTTTGATACCTAAATGGGTAGGAAGTGAGGGTCAGGTGTAGTGTAATGACCATGAATATGAAAAGGCAGGGTCTCCTCAAGCAGCATTTAGCAAAGGAGCTAAATAGACAGGGGGAAGACACAATTTGCCACATGAAAGGTTGCAGATTTCCTACAAATTTATTGTCTTATCTTACTTCCTCACATCTTGTCAATGAGCTCTTCATCAGCCTGCGCTGGTGAATAGCTCAAGAGGAAGAGGAAAGACTTGCAGAGGTTTAATAATTTCTACAATTAATGGGTGGTATTAAATTAGATAATTGTGCAAGTCCAAGTTCCACCTGGGCAACAGGACTTTCCCTCCCCCTCCCCCACGCTAACCAAAATATGCTCCAAAGTGTTGGGGAAAGCCACAGAACATATTTAATTGGTTCATTGGGGGGGGGGGAGGAGGAAATGTTCTGTGAATACAACCCAATGACATTATGTTAAAACTTGTTTTGCCCAACTGTCTACCCTAACACTACACTTTGGTGACCATGTATCTTCTTTCTATAGCTAAGTAGCATGGAGACTTATGAGCAAGTTGCTTATAGAACTTTCCAGTATTTTGGCTAGTATATTACCCAAGTCCGAAGTGACTTTGTTATAGACCAATTACTCCAAGAAATCCTAATAAGCTAGCAAGGTAGTAAGCATTCCTCCAATTACTGCAAGATGGAAACTAAGATAATTATACAGTTCCCTGAAGTACACAGGGAAGATAGTTATATAGCATGTGCAAGCAGACCCAGCTAAAGAGAACTTTCTACTACAGCCAGTATCTTTTGAAGACACACATTTAAGCAATTCAGCTCTCAGTTCTACTTCACGTTTTTTCTACAAAGATAGTCTGTGAACTGTTATGTCCAAGGCATATGAATGAGTCCTGCTAGGAGTAAGCAAGATTGGTGAGGATATATAACCCTGCAGTCCTTGTAGTTTCCTTACTGAGTACACCAGTCCAAGTATGCTGTTAAGAGATCACAAGAAACTATCACTTTAACTTGGATATACCACTAGTAAATAAACTATATAGAAACAATAGTCTTTTCTCATAAAGGTGGTGGTAATTTTCATTAGCACCAGACAAGTTTTAGCTGAAGCTCCCCCCGCGCCCCCATCATAAAATGCCTTACATAAGTGCTTCTGCAACCTTATCATAAAATATTCCTCCCATTGCTGACCAAATACAGAGACTTGGCTTATCAAGTTTAGTCATTTATGGAGATGGTATATAGAATATAGTCTACAAATATAACCAGGATTCTTGAAATATTTTTCAGTTCATATGACAAACTACTTGAGAGTTTTCAGGTGTATGAAGAAGGAAACTGTGGGTGCCACCAATCAAAAAGGCGCACACTGTGCACAGGGTCCATTACAACTTGCACTCCATGGTCAAATCTGTGTTTCTTGCCACTCCAAACTGGAGAATCGTGGAACACCATTTTCACTCTATGATGCCTCATGTCAGTGCTCACATTTATCGTGAACTGCAAATAAGATAAATCAGAAACATTAAGATCTGGACCTGTCAAATATGAATACTATTTACTATAGAATTTCAATGTGCAAATTTTAAGAATAAACTTTATCATTTGAGGAAATACATCTTCACAATATAATAATTTTTCTAACAAAACTGGTAGAAAGATTGCACAGGACATATTTTTGAAGCTATGGTTGAAAAGTACCGTACAGAAGTTCTAACACTTACCAAAGTAACTGTCATGCCCATGACTATAGGAATATATATGAAATCAAGAGTAGTGATCTGCAGCAGACAGCAGTCTTGGTCAGGGTTCATGTGGACATCTTTGTACCGGATGGGTGGTTGAAGATGTTTTGAACACTTATTCTTGAAAGTCTTATTCTTGAAAGAAATATGCCCATTAGTTTGCTAGAAATTGATTCCATATCTATAAACTTTCATAACTGCAGACTATTCCTGAAATATTTTCTATTGCTGCTTTTTATGTGTTTTTAAGTGTGGTTTAATATTACAGTGGTGCCTCGCAAGACGAAATTAATTCGTTCCGCAAGACTTTTCGTCTTGCGGAAATTTCGTCTTGCGAGGCACCATTTCCCATAGGAACGCATTAAAATTTAATTAATGCGTTCCTATGGGGGGAAAAAGTCCGGGGGCCCCTTCCGGCCGGCACCGGAGCCTCGCCGCGCCGCGTTTTAAAGCTGCAGGGAGCGAACAGCAGCACAGACATGCACAGTCGATCCAAGATGGACGCGATGGACAACACTCCTCCCGACCGGAGCCAAAAGGTAAGCCTTTACAGCTCCCTGTATGGCTCGGCGCCGCGTTTTAAGGCTGCAACGAGCGAACAGCAATGCTGCTGTTTGCTCGCTGCAGCTTTAAAACGCGGCGCGGCTCCGGTGCTTACAGTGGTACCTCGCCAGACGAATTCGTCTTGCGAAAAAGAGCCATAGACGAATTCGTCTCGCGAGTCAACTAAAAACTCGCAAAACCCTTTCGTTTTGCGAGTTTTCCGTTGTGCGAGGCATTCGTCTTGCGGGGTACCACTGTATAAGTTTATTATTTTACTATATTGTGGTATATAAATAACATCCATGAAATTGCTAAGTTGTTTAGCTTTCATACCTGTCTTTGGAATTTGAAGCTGAATTCCCACAGTGAAGGCTGTCGACCAACTTTTTTAGACCAGAAAAGCAGACACTGATGCAGAAAAGAGAAAGGTTTCTTTTTAAAACAACAACAACACTATAGCTTTAAAGCAGTTTGTATAAACACAAATTAATACACTTTGCATTGCCCATGAATTAAATTGTTATTTTTTTACAGTGCTATGAGGCAGCATAACACTTGCTAAAAGCTTAAAACATGCTTCTGCCCCAAACATTACATGTGAAATCTGTGTCAAACATGACACAAACCAGTCATGCAATATAGTTACTTGTACACAGCACTCACATTGAAACACCTGAAAGAAAAGAAACCAAGAACAGAAAAGTGACAATAGGATGAACTAGTGTTTATTATTAGTTGAAGCTTCAGGGCACACAGTTGTGCATTCAGGTTAGGGGCATATATTCTGTAGAGAAGTTGATAATCACATGGGACAATTTACACCCACACTGACAGTTATCAAGCTGCAGTTGGTGCAGAAGGATTGCTGACAGGGCCAAAGACTTGTCAGCATATTAACGCTCAGAGATATGCACTGATTTGCTAGTGGGCCAGGTTCAAGGTGTTACTATTAGTACATAAAGCCCTTAACAACTTTGGACAAGTTTACCTACAAGATCATCTAACACTACATATGTCCACTTGACTGCTATGATTGGCAGAATTGACCCATCTGCATGTGCCACATATTACCTGTTCTGCATTTGTAAGAACTTGATTGTTCAATGTGCAGAGCCTACACTTTGGAATTCCCTGCCCATTGAGATAAAGCATGTACCTTCACTGTACTCTTCTGGTGCCCGATAAAAACATTCCTGTTTATACAATGGTACCTTGGTTGTAGAAAGTAATCTGTTCCGGAAGACTGTTTGACTTCCGAAACGTTCAACAACCAAGGCGCAAAGAGTGGTCTGCAAAGCCAATGGAGAAATTGGGGGGGGGGGGGAACGACGATGCAGCAGAAGCTGTTCAATTTCCAAGGCATGTTCAAAAATAGAAGCAATTACTTCTGGGTTTTTGGCATTCGAAAACCGAAACGTTCGGCTTCTGAGATGCTCGAAAACTGAGGTACCACTGCACAAGCCATTCCAGGTGCTTAGAAAATTGAGGTAATTTTAATATGTTATGTATTTTAACTTCTGTATGTTTTCAAGTTGAGTTTGTATTTTGCTTGACTTTACTGTTTTATCTTTTGTAAACCACTGAGTTTTTTATTATTATTAAACAATCCGCTCCAAAAAAGAGAGGAAAAGATGCAAGTCCAAAGGCAACAACTGCTGATTCATTCTTCTTATAAACAATAAGAGGGAGGCACTCTTCTATTCAAGGGTGATTCTTTCCTTCATTTCTAGGTATTGTATAGATAAGAGCCTACACTAGTAACAGTCTATCTATTGTAAGCAGCAAACCTTCATTCTTTATAAAGGAGACATGCACAAGCCAAATTTTAGTTAACTTCAGAAGCATGCAGCAAGGAGCTTTCATGCAAACTTGCCTCTCTTCATAGCTTGTCAGAAGCATGCTCCCCTGTTAATTATCCCACTCCTCTTGAGCAGCCTTGGGTATGAGTTACAAGGAGGAAAGTAGTTTAACACATGAATACCTCCTAAGGGGCTGAGGACGTCATCCACATATCAGCTGCCCTACCCTTCAGATGTGTACCATGTGGCCTGCTGCTCCAAACAGTGGGGATGTCCTTAAGGGCAAACTTCTGCTGACACCACAACGGCTCCAGTGTCCCACAGAAGCTACACTGGGAAAGAGAAAGGGAAATTATATACAAGATCTGGATTCAGTAACCAAAGGGTCCAAGTTCCTCTGCCTTGCATGCTCAATGTGGTCATCTCCCATAAGAGAGAGGAGAGAGGAATACCCAAATCAAAGTGTAGAGGCTCTGAGGCTGTACAGTGTGCAAACACACTGCTATATACACAAATGCGTAATTTGTATTTCAATAATGCAAAGGTGCAATGAAGTAAGATTGGTGGCAAATGCCTATGCTTACAGAATTTAAGCAAAACCATAACTGTTACTGCAACACAGATTTTTCACATTTAATTTCCTTTATAAAGTTAATTTACAAATACACGGGATGTAGATTGTTAGTATGACTGCGCTATTAGCTGTGGACACCAAAGCCGTTGTGATGTGAACATGAAGAATCAAAGATGCCAATCATTCTTTTCCATTAGATTGGGAACTGGCTAGCTCACAACCTCCTAGGAAAGAAAAATTTGACAAGGGAGTATAAGCTGCTTTGGAACATATTAGTTGTGCATACACATTGCCAATGGACAAGGAAAATGTTAATCTTGTATTTTAAGAGTAAACATCTTAATTTCTGCTTTGGCAGGTCAAAGATCAGGCACTCATAGAATAAGATGCCCCTAGAAATCCAGAGCCAAGGCTTTAATAAGCAGTAAGTAAATATGCACAAATGTGCTCCTAGCAAAAACAAAGCCTGTCCAAAAATGTGAGTTGAGAAGTGGGCTCAAACACATGCATTTCATTGTTTCAACAGAAATACAACACCACACACCACTTGGATAAAAGCACATTTCTTCAAACTTACTTTTGAATTTTTGAGAGTGCTTGGTGTAGTTTCTGGGATAGCTGGATTCCTGGCTACCTGAGAAACAAAAGGTCTGTACATGTGGTACAAAGACCGAATTACACACGCACGAAGGCAGTACAACTTTTCCACTGACTCTGGCTGTAAACGGACGGGGAGGGATGCATTTCTGTTGTAGTGCCTAAAATGCAAACAAAAACTCATTTAAGACAAATACCAAATTTCATGCAAAGACTACTTAAACCAGTGTTTCTCAGACGAGAGTTTGCTCCTTTTGAGATGTATTCTGTTTTTGGCCACACCCTCTCCAAATGCAGTACCAACTATCTGTTCCACATAATGTCAAGCATGGATTAATTTGACGTTATGTTCATGTAGCCTGCTTGTGTGTCAAAGAGAAGAAGAAGAATTTGGATTTGATATCCCGCTTTATCACTACCTGAAGGAGTCTGAAAGCAGCTAACATTCTCCTTTCCCTTCCTCCCCCACAACAAACACTCTGTGAGGTGAGTGGGGCTGAGAGACTTCAGAGAAGTGTGACTAGCCCAAGGTCACCCAGCAGCTGCATGTGGAGGAGCAGAGACGCGAACCTGGTTCACCAGATTATGAGTCTACTACTCTTAACCACTACACTACACTCCAATCTATGGATTGGAGCACTAAGCCAACACTGGAATTAGAATGAGAAATCCACAAGGCATCTTAACATCTCCTAATAAAAAAGGGGGAAGAGCAATGACCCCCACTAAAACTAATGTGAAGAGTGCATGCAGCCCACTCATGTTTCTTAGTTGGTGAAGGAAGGGAGGTTTCATCTGCCTCAGCATCCCTGCCCTTTTAGGTAAACCCAGAAAAATACTAAAAATGGCAGGTATCTGACAAAGTCAAATTAAGATCTGACCCACTGAAATCAATGGACTAAAATTAGTCAAGTTCACAATTTTATTTGGTCTGCTCCAAATATGAAAGGCATATACCACCCTATTACCCGCCGTCCCCCCAAATCACATTTATTTTAAATGTTTGCCATAATGGATTTTTTTCCTGTACTATTCGTCAACATATGCATAATCAAAGTCCAGGTTTACAGTGGAGAACCAGATAGTTCAGCATTCTAAAAATGCTGATCATACCTACATGAAAAATCCTGTTAGTAAGATTAATATAGAAAAAAATTGAGAAGGAAGACTAGCTGAATGTACCAGGTCATTACGCCTTTCCCCACTGTCATACTTCCATTTATCATGCACCATATACTTCTGATAACCAGATCTCTAAGGGTTGCTCACCCATATTTTAATACCCTCTCTCACATAGTTAAATACAAGTGCAGTCACATTAACAGCAATTAGTATATTTACAGTTACAGTTACTTTAGCAGAAGCTGAAAAGAACGAGTACTACACAAAACACTGAGCTGGTCAACATAGTGATATGGCCAATTACTGTATGCCTCTTTCCTGTGATGCAGACACTGGTGTGCTCTCCTTGTCTATTGTTCATACAGCCAATGCAAAGCTTTGTGTCAAAATCCAGTGAGCCATATAATCTCTCCCTACTGCTGCACAAGAAAAGAATTCCATTAATTTGACCTCCATGCAGTGTGCCAGTTATATGTTATGCGCATGGGAGGACTGCAGAACCCATCCTGCACCAAAACTAGCTTACAGTTCAATTCTCCATTCTCCCTGTATGATGAGAAATAATGTAGTTACTACTGACAAAAAAAACATGTTATAAATTGTCATACCTTCTATAAAGTCTGGTCCAAAAGGCAGCAGTACAAGTGACAATCCAGGCTTTTCTACAGATAAGAGAAAAATTCACAGTATCTTCTGGACGTATGTAGGAAGCCAACACCAACCAAATATCAATGGGATAGTCTTTGCCTATCACCTCGTCAGAATCATCTGAAGGAAAGGAAAAAACTGTTATTGACACTCACCCTTCAAGGCTAGTAAGAAATGGACATTGCTTTGCTAGAACTAGGCTCCAAAGTGAGATTTACGACACCTTGCATCATGGTGTACAGTTGGCCCTCTCCATTGCCCCTTTTCTTGGTTGATTATTAATGGCTACTTTATTCTGGCAGGCTTTTGTCATATGTGGTTAATAAATGTTTTTATGCTTGATTTTAATTGTTGTTCTGACCTCCTTGGCTGACTGTTTAATATCATTTTTATACTATTGATGTTTTAAACTTTGTAAGCCATCCCAAGTGGTGCTTTTGCACCAGGAAAGGGTATAAATGTTTTGATTGATTGATTAATTAAACGTATGGATAATTTCTTTAAAACACTCAATTTTTAAAAATCATCTTCCACACACGTCTCAAAGCAATGTACAGTATCAAGCATGTTACAATCAAGAACCTGGCAGTTAGTCTGCTCCCCAGCAAGTGCTAGGCCGTTATCAGCACAGTCAGCTGCAGTATAAGGAGTTGCCCATTCAAACAACTTCATCTTCTAAGATCGTATTTCAGGTAGCCAATTAACTGACTCAAGTTCAACCAGTAAGCTTCATGGCTGGAACATGTCTACAATGGCTTTTGGCTAAGGTTTTTACGAGCTTCCGAGGTAATAAAAAGGAAGCTTGCATGCCAAATAAAAACAGAAACGTGAGAAACTACAGTGGAACCTCGGGTTAAGAACTTAATTCATTCTGGAGGTCCGTTCTTAACCTGAAACTGTTCTTAACCTGAGGTACCACTTTAGCTAATGGGGCCTCCCGCTGCTGCACCGCCGCGTGATTTCTGTTCTCATCCTAAAGCAATGTTCTTAACCCAAGGTACTATTTCTGGGTTAGCGGAGTCTGTAACCTGAAGCGTCTGTAACCCAAGGTACCACTGTATATAGCTCTCACACACACAAAGTAATTTGACAAATGGGAATGACTGATTAAATCAACTCAGCTCTTACCTTTATGTCTCTTGCTTTTCTTTTTCCCAGACAATATTGAATCATTGGTGATATCCTTAGAATCCATTTCATCACAACTATCACAAGATTCTGCCACTGATAACACTTCATCAGTTGGTACATAAGAGGCTTCCAAACCACAAAGTGATTTTACTAAAACCACAAAGAAAGAACATATTAAGATACAAGAGCTGGCAAATATCTATGTTGAATGTTATCTTAGTAATCCAACTGTTAGAGGAGAAATAAATAGCCAACTGGTAGTTTCAAATACAACATGGAGTCTATTTTACCAAGCGTGATTTGCTATCTGCACTGGTGGTGAAATTTCCAATTGCCAGAAGTAGTGTGGTAGCACAAAATGTTTGGCTTCAAAGTAAACAAGTTAGTTTATGGTCCAGATTCCCCAAGGAATGGAAGTTACTGGTTTGGCTCGGATTAAAACCTTACACAGCAGAAGGTCAAGAGCAGGGAAGCTATGATGGGAATTAGGCAAGCCAAGACAGGGAGTCCAGAGGCAGCGGATCTGAAGGAAGGGTGCACAGTAAGCAACAGACTAAGTAAGAGAAATCTGAATATATGGTAAGAGAGAATGGGGCTTGAGAAAAAGTTGAGGTGACAGGGAAACTGATACAAGAAGGGGATAATAAAAGAAAAGTTTGCTTAGTATACAGAGGAGTTTTAGGAAGGCTAGCTCATAATACATTCTGGTTACAGAAAGCAAGCAAGAGAGTAGTGGTCTGAAAAGCAGGAAACTTGAGTCAATGGATGATTGAAAAATGGAGTTGGGGAGGAAGAAATAAGAAGAGCCAAAAAGAAAATGGGACTGGTGCAATGCTATGTTTGTCCTACACCTAGGACATCTAGCTGTGTACACAAATACATGTTTTTATTTGTACTCTGCCTTCCCATAGTTAAAACCATGCTCAAGGCAGATTACAACATGAAAATACATAATTACAAATATATTTAAGGTAGTCATAAGCAATAATTAAACAGCAGAAAGTACACAACCTAATCAAGCATTTTCCAGATAAATCATAAGATCTAAAATATACAAAAAAACAAACAAACAAAGGAGATTTGGAAGACTGTGGACTCAGGACATGAGAGGGGATAGCATATACTCAATCTAGACTGCACAGAGAAATTCTGCCATTTGCATCTTCAGCTGTTTGTGCATTTAGAGCGGTAACGGGGCCAAAAAGCAGATATGATAAAAGCAAGTAGCTGAATTTTATTTATTGATTTATACTAACCATCTGGTTATTTGACTACAGGGCTCTAATAGTTTGTTAGCCTATAATAGCATTTTCTAAGCTTCTGATAGCTAGCGTACCATTTCTTCAGAATGAAAAGATTACAGGGATGTGCTCACTCTTCTAAAGGCCCACATATATGTGCATCAAGGATACATGGAGCCTCCTACTCTGACAAGTCTACAGTGATGAAAGCAATTAACATAGTTGCTTAGGGTCTTGTCCTGGTGGGCAATGTGGTGGTCCCAAGTGCCATGATTAGACCATACCTTGGGACCTAATTGAATCCTGCAGTGTTTACGAGATTTTGGGGGAGGGGGTAGAGGAAGGCAAGAGGGCACTCAAAAGCGTTGGGCACCAAAATACAGATTGCTAATTTTTTAATGCCAACATACTCCAAGTGGCCTCTGTAGCGACTCTCCAGGTCGGGAAAAAAATCCTCCGTGGGCCATTCAAGCCCGAACTCACCTTCCTGCTGCAGCGCGTTGGCCACAGCCTTCTTTACGCGTCCGGATTTCACCACGGAGGGATCCGAATTCGCATAATCGGCTACGGTCACTACGGGCAGAAAACGAGAGTTTAAGGATCCGGAACAATAATGGCCGACTCCACCCCCCACCCCCGTCCACTAGCACTGGGCCTCAGCGGCTCACCGCGCTCCAAGCAGACGTCGCCAGCCCGAGCCTTGAGACGTTTCCGGGCCCCGCGTTTACGCATGGCAAAGTGGACGCGGTTACTGGCCGGTCTCGGGGTGCCATTTCCTCGGCGACAGCCAGGCCGCGGAGCCTCGCTCGTCGGCTCCAGGCAGCTTCTCAGCCATCCCCGCAGCGCCCGGGCCCCGTGAACCTACGTTACCGGCAACTCTCGCGACATCCAGAAGCGCCCCGGCGCGCGAGACGGACGCAATCGGCCGACGACGCCGACCCGCCACGTCATCAGCCTGCGAAAGTAGCGGCGGCTCGTTAAGGGGCTCAGGGGAGTGCGGCTTCTCCCCGATGCGCTTGCCTCGTTTCTCACCGACGGGAAAGTGGTTGGGCGCCGCCGCCGCCGATGCGCTTTCATGCGATATCTCTTCCTGAAAACAACACCACGGGTCCTTCCTCTTTTTAAGGCTTTCCCACGGTCCTGCGTGCCAAGTGCGCCCCTTTCAAAGAGACAGGGTGGCACCGTATATAGATAGTACTTTCCGGGAAGAACTGCGATCAGATTTCCGTTCAGCTTAAGCTTTAAATTTAACAAAGTTGTTGAGAGATCTTTTGCAGGATGAAATGCCAATATATTGTGAATTGCCATCTGGGCGCTTTCCCCATCCAATAACCCCATACTACTAACTGATGAAAGAAATGTTGCAAACTTCGTTGATTCCTCCAAGTAGCGACTTTTTAAAGTGTTCTGCAGCATGATAGGCGAGATAATGAAATGTACATCTTTTTATTACTCTCCTCTACAGAAAGTTAAACAGAGTTCCTCCAAGGCAGGCATAGGCAAACTCAGCCCTCCTGATGTTTTGGGACTAAAACTCCCATCATTCCTAGCTAACAGGACCAGTGGTCAGGGATGATGGGAATTGTAGTCTCAAAACATCTGGAGGGCCGAGTTTGCCTATGCCTGCTCCAAGGTGACCCCCACGGATCAGCAGAGTAGCTTTTTTTTTTTTTTTTTACATACTACAACCCTTAAACACATGGGGAAAACATCCACCCTCAGCTATGCCCATACTAGGTAGTAAAATGGGTGATACCCAGACTAACCTATAGAAGGCCGCAACTTAAGTGGGGGTTACGCTTTGGGGTTTGCACCAAAGCCAAAATTGCATATAATCAAAGCATTTTGGGTGCAATGGTGGGTGGGATTGCTAAAGTTCCCTCCCCCTTGGACACTTGTCCGCCTTTTTTGACATCTGCATAAAGCTGAATGCACAAGTTAAATGCATATAAGTTGCCAGTGTACTGTACTTCAGTTTATTTCAACCTTCCCCACTCAGGTTCTAATAACTTTTACATTTTTTTCTCTCAAACAGTTGCCTCATCTGTTCTCCCAAGTTTCCGCAACTGAATTTGCATTATAATATCAAAGGATGATACCCTAGCATAAACCTGAAAGCATTAAATTATGATGTTTTGCCCTAGTTCACTTACCACCAGATTTTTCTACATGAGAGGAATCAATACTCATTTCTTCTTTCACACAACACTTACAGTTTCCCCTCCCATCTTCTAAACAGCTATAGCTGCTCCTGCTGATAAAATCATTACTTCCAGCAACTTAGCCAAGAATTACATATTTAGAGAGCAATAGGCGCTGATTTTTTTTTGTTATGCAGTAACGAAATAACTTGATTTATATAGACTAAGAAAGCCTTTATAAAAATGAAACCAACAGAGCAGAATTCTTTATGCAATTTACCCCCATGGGGGGGTGTCCATAAATATGCTGCAAACAGATGAGGGAGGGAGCTTAGCTTTCTCATAACTGCAGATTGTTGATCTGCAAATATTAGCAAGTGATTTTTTTTTAACATTGTCTCCTGCTTAATTGTAGATTAAGCTGCTGTTAAAGGCACAGCTGCATGAACTGATTAAAATATAGACATGTTGCCAATCTCAGAAGATCTAACGAAAAGCCCATTTTGGTTCAATCATGGTCTGCAAAATGTGTACACAGTGATATATTCAGTGTTAGAGGACTAAAGCCATTCATGTTTAAAGTTAATTTCAGATAAATTAAGACAGCAATCCTAAACATGCACTTTCTGAGTAAACATACATAGGATTGTGACAAAGTTTAGCAGTTATCTCACATGGGAAATTTAATTATTCAAATTTAACTGATGATTTGCTATGTAGAATGCAGCAGGCTAAGTGGTCCAATGTCTTAATGTACCGGTAATCTACACCATAACTTAAGACACTAGGAAGCTGCTTTACTTTGTGCTGGTGTGCATCCTAAGGCCTAATTGATTTAGGCTGCCTGTAGGAAATTCCTTTTTAAATTTAAAAATAATGGTTTTTAGTTCAAAAGGTAGTAAAGGGATTTAGCAACAGTTTAAACAGCTACAGAGAGTATGAGAACTACACCATTAAGGAGGTACTTTGTAGTGAATATAAATACTGTGTTCATCCTCCTAGACAGGGGTCTGCAACCTTTAAGACAAAAAGAGCCACTTGGACCCATTTCTGAAGGGAAAAAAAAGAAACTGGGAGCCGCAAAACCACTGCGACATTTAAAACAAATATAACACTGCATTTTATTTTTAAAAATCCAATTTAAATTTAAAAAATCCGATTTAAAAAAAAAAAATCTGATTTAAATAAAAAAATCCTTTAAAAAATCATTCATTTTTATCCAACCTGGGGACCACTACCAGGTCACAGCCTGATCCAAGGTGGGTTGCAGCAGCATACAAATATTTGATTTGTTTTTTTTTTTTTTTTAAATGAGTCCTCAACTGCACACTTGTGTTAAATGTTTGTCCCATGTCTAATTGAAGACTGCTGGCTTTTACAATAATCTTAGTGTCTTTTACCCTTAATATTCCAGACCAGAGGCTATGCTCACCTCTTCCAACCTCCTCTCTTGCTAAATAAAGCACAGAATTGCACCAGAGAAGCCTGTGATGTTTGTGCTGACTTGCATACAGGTAGCTGTAGTAGTTCATAGTGTTCAAACCTTTTTAGGGGAGTTCCCTGCCCCCTTAATGACAATGGCGATAGATTTTGCACATGAACACAGATCCAAGTTAGGACTCCTCTCTTCCATGCCAACAAGTGCTTTGTCAAGGCTCCCCTAACACACACTCAGGACAGAGGAAAAACTGCAACCTTTTGGGGCGTCATTCTCCTACCCATGTCTCTGTGAGAACCAGCCCTTTATTCTGCCTCCCGTAGTACATCCTCCCCCTTCAAGAAATCATTTCCTTTGGACTTTCGGCCCATCTGCACCCCTATTACTCCTTGCCCTCGCAAAGGAAGCATTTTCACAAGTTTTCTTTTTGGTGGGCTGTCCGAGCTTCCAAACACCTGGAAGTCACGACAGGGGCTTCTCCCCCACCTAGTAAATTCTGCCTCTGCATAAGTTACTCAGGTTTGGTTTTCTTTACCAGCCCACCCAACCACCCACCCACCCTGGTCGAAGCAGAGCAATAAGTCATTTACCTCAGCAGGGGACAAGCTCAGCTCCAATAATGAAACCCTTCCAAGGAGCGGGGGGGGGGGGGGGGGTCAAAACTTGTGACAAGCAGGTAGGTGGTTGGAGAGCAGCATCGGAGGGGGAGGGGGGAAGGAAGCGAGAGAAAGCTTTCCCAGTTTTTACGCAAGCCGGAGCCTGAAAAGTTGCCAGAGCGCGTGCGGCAAGGAGACTAAAGAAGTGCTATTGTGGGTCGAGTGACCTAGAACTGGGAGAAAAGAAAGCGCGGGAGAACAAGCCCCTCTTTCAGCCCCGGATCTCCTCCAGCCACAGGCTGCCCAACCAAACCGGGGCAAAGCCAAGGCGCCGCTCTTTGCGCCGCGCGTTTGGAGAGGCCACTTTGGAGAGGCCACAGCCGGAGGGCGCGGCGCAGGCGGCCAACTTGCGCTCCCGCGCTCCGCCCGGCAGCCTAAGCAACACACCTGAGGAAGCAGCGGCAGAGGACTCCCCCTCCCCAGTCCCAGATCCCAAGGGACTCGTTGGGGGGTTGCAAAGCCCCCCGCCCACAGCAGGCAGAGAGCTTGACGGTAGTTTCTGCCCAGCCAGCCCAGCTTTGCGCCCTGGAAGGCGGGGGCGACGTGACTAACCTTGCCTGGTGAGGTCCGGCGGCGGCTCCGCTCGACGCTGCTGCGGAAGAACGCACAACTGCCTTTTCCTCCATGCAGCCTTTTGAAGCAGCCACGTCCCTGCTGTGCGTGCTCGGGCTCCTAGGAGCCTCCAAGCCCCCTCGCGACACATGCACCCATTGGCTCCTGAGACACGGGTCCCGGGCAAGGGCGAGTCCCGGCCTTGCTCCGGGGCGGAGAGAGACGCGCGCCCGCGAGAGCGCGGTCTGAGGCTGCGAGCGGAACCAGGAGTGAAGGAGGCAGCGGCAGGGAAACAGGCGCAGCTTCCTCGACCATTTTTAAAAGGAGGGCTTCCCCCCTCGCCCACCACCCGCCGCCCCTGGCCCAGCCCACAGCTGCCTACCTCGTCGTCGCCTCGATGCAGCAGCCAGCAGCAGCTCCACACCAGCAGCAGCAGCCACACCTCTGGAGGGAAACTGCTGCTGTCTGCTGCTGCGCCTGCGCTGGCAGAAACGAGGCACGACGCATGAGCAGAGCAGCACAGCAGCAGCACCCTCAGCCTCCGGAGGGCGGGCCGCCGGCCAGCTGGAGGGCGGCCGCTGCCGCTGGCCAGCTGGAGAAGTGGACAGGCGTATCCGCCCCGGAGCCGCGGCAAAGGTGTAAAAGAGCCGCATGCGGCTCCGGAGCCGCAGGTTGCAGACCCCCGCTCCTAGACTACCTTTATGGTCTGCTACAGTGGATTGCAGCCCTAAAGCCACAGGTCTTCATCCTTACTGTTCTTGTGCCACTGAAGAAAGTACAGAAGGCTGGAAAAAATTGAAGTATTGTATTGAATTCAGTGGGACTTAATTCTGAGTACCTTATGTGTATGTATTATACAATGTGCTTTGATGCGCTCAGACCATGATGTCAGATTTTAAAAAAACAGGTACTGGCACTTTCTGTGAGCTTGGACATTATTTTTTTGCCTAACATTAACTGGTTTCCTCTCCTGTTTCACCTTTCTCTGCTCCAGCCTAGCCTTGATGCCAAAGGATAGCTTAATATTTCATACTGCATCATGAATTAAATGTTTATTTATGGAAGTTGGCACTGGCTAATAATTCAGAACCTTCCTTCCTCTCCCAAGTACAGCTAGAAGTCATGTCTCCGGCAGAATAGAGAAAACTTGGAAAGAGGCCCATTTCCTAGCAGTAGTACATACTCCTGCCTAATAAGCGCCTTAGGCTAGCTAGACTCTATAGATTAGCACATGGAAAATGAATTTTTGAATCTTTTTACTTGGATCATATATATATGTGCAGGACCTTCTCCCAGAATTGAATAGCAATACTGTACGCACTGTGCAACTTGCACCCCAGTGCTATTTATTGGACTCTCAGATAGGTGTCCATATAATCCCATTAATTTGTCTGTGTGCTTTTAGTAGCTCCCACTTTTTCCAACGGACATTATTACTCGTTTTAGTACATCCCCGCATAGGACTAAAGCGGGACGGCATGATCTTATGCGCGTTTACTCAATAACCAAGCCCCTTAAACCTGTGTTCCCTCACTTAGCTTGTGGGGAATCGGGATATTAAATGCAAGCAGGTGGGTGTGCACTGCTATACCCTGCCTGCTGAGCATGAGCATCATCAGCACCCACTTCCAAAGGGCAAGGACCATTCTGACTCCAAGCCAGCCAGCCAGCCAGCCGCTCAAATGCTCTGATCCTCAGTACGCTTGGAGGAAATCCCTCCCTCTGACATCAACGCGACTCCTTTTGCCAGGCAGCCGCGTTTAGACTCGTCGTTTAGCAAATGACAAGGGACGTAAGAAAAAGTCCCTACCGCCAGCGCCGCTTTCTCCTTTTCCGCATGCGGAGAGGCGGGGCCAGAAGGAGCGTTCCTGAGAACGCGGGGTAAGCGAGGGGGCGGGGCCTCGTCCTATTGAAACGGCGCTGGGAAATAATAGTGGAATAAAAGGGGGCGCGGCCACCTAGGCAAGAGGCCGGCGCGGGGGCGTGGCCTCCCGCGAGCAGAGAAGGGTGAGGCGGCATGGGGGGCGGGGCCTTCCGCGAGCGGGGACGCTGCCGTGGTAGCGGCTGCGGTGCGCGAAAGCTCCTTTCCGAAGCCGGTGAGTGGCGGTTGCTCCTGGGGAACAAGATGATGGTTTGGGGGGGGGGTGGGAGAAAGAGAGCGCGGGGTGCTGCCTTCAGGTTGGTTACCTCAGCGCGCCTGAGGGCGACTTGCCCGGATGGAAGCGGGAGCTGGCGAAGCTAGGGAGCCGTTGTTTCCCTGAGGGGGCTTTTTTGCTGTGGTCTAGAATGCAAGGCGGCAGGGCGACGGGGCGGTGGTGGTGGTGGGGAAACGTGACTGCCCAGTACCATCCTCGCCTCGCCGTTCTGAGGCGCTGCGACTCGGCCGGGGTGGATGGAGGCGGCTCGGGCGGGCGAAGCGAGCGTGACCGCCCGCCCGCTCTCTCCAGGCCTCTGCCTGCCCGTCCTTGCCGCAGCATGTCAGTCAGAGAGCCCCCCTCGCCTGTTTCATTCCGCCGCCGCCGCCGCCGCTGCGGGGGGCGAATGAGGCCGCGAGCAGGTGCCCAGCGTGGCGGGCGGAGGCGCATCCATCGACGCCACCGTCCCTTTGGCTTCTCGGGCTCGCGTCATACCAGGGATGCTGGGAGCCGGGCAGGGTGGGAATGCGAAGCGAGGGTCTTTCTCAGCACCTCCAAACCATGGGGGCGGGGCGGGGGAGAGTCTTCTGAGCTTAGCAGATATCGGCTGCCGCTCTTTTCTTCTTCTTCTGAAGCTACTTCGCTTCCACAGCAGCGGAGGTAAAGGTGATGGGCGTAGACAGAGGTCACTCAGGGACCGCGACGCTTCAAGTGCTGGGAAAGAGTACCGTACTCGTGTAGCCAAGCCTGGCCTTGCCAGTTCGTTCAGTGTATTGATACTGATGATGCCCACAGAGTGAGAAGAGGGACGTGCGGGCCTCGTGCCATGTTTGCTGTGGCTTGTGGCTCTCATTGTGGAAGAGAAAAAGAAAAAAGAGAAAAAGAATAAAAAGCTCCTGCTGGTTTATTTTCTTTTTAAACCTTGGCATCTGCTTCTAATAGGAGTATGAATTCTTTTCCCTGTGTCTCTTAGAAGGTGTTCAGTTTCAGCTGCTTTTGTGTGGATCAGGGAGGGATTATATTCAACACTTGGAAGATTATTATTAGAACCCAATGTATTTAGCTTAGAGATGGATTCTTTCAGTTTTGTAATTTGGCACAGATAGAGATCTGCAGTTGATATTCACTGTTTTACAAAACTGTGACTTTGCTTTCAGTTGGCGATTAGGGTGTCATGCTATTGCATAATTATTATTTGCTTGTTGGGTGGTGTTATAATAGGCTACTGTGAAATCCATCCCATGTCACAGGGCTGTATTCCTTCCTAAAATATGAATATATATTTTTTGCAAATATGATTCCTATCAAATAGAGCACTACACCATGGAACATTTGCATATTCTAATTATTTGGATCCCTTTCTTCTCAGCATTGCCATAATTTCCAAAGGTGATATGCAAAATGGCCCCTCCCTCTCCAGTACTTGTCCCGAAAATCTTAAAATGAAGCCTGAAATAAGGAGGAACAGATGGATGTGACAAATGGTTGAAAGAAACACAAGGGGAGAGCATGATAGTACAGAACAAGAGAAACAGCTGTCATAACACACCAGCTGCTGAACCATTCTTGAGCATTCTGTAAGCATCATGGCTGTTTTTTAAACTGTATGTATACACACACACACACACACACACACAGAATTAGACAAAATAAGTGACTTCATCTACACCCAGATGTCACAAATTAATGCCTAAATGAAACTATGCCCCTTGCTTTTTAGTATTAAGTAATAAAATTCGGTCCTACATAAAAAAAAAATGACAAGGTTGCAGCCTCCTACTCTAGCTCTTTACTCTGAAGCTTTTTTTAAGTGCTAGGAGTGTTCTTTCTATCCATGGACCTAATACTTGCAAGCTATGTGGGGTCTATTGGTGATGCCCCTGTTAATCACTGTAGCCTAGTGTGAATGGATGAATAGGGTTGGCATAGGTAGCAGAGACAAATTGATTGTAGCACTACCCAGCAGTGCTTACTGCAGTGGTTCTCAAACTTTTGTTTCTGGGCCACACTTTCAGAATAAAAATCTGTTCATGCCACAGTGAATTTTTTATTGATAAGAAATACATGGGAAACAACTCCTAGCAGTGATTTATACCATAGAACATGACTACTCTTTCATATGATCATGGGGCATCCAGAAAGTATAAAAAAATGCGGATACTTAAGAATCATAGAGTTGGAAAGGACCCTGAGGATCCCCTTCAATACAGGAACCTCACTCAACATGTGGTCCCCCCTTAAGTTTGAAACCATATCAGACTGCTTAGTTTTGCAAATGTGCTAGCAGTTTCATTGCTGCACCACTAAGAACATGAATCATTCCCAAAATATAATATTTATTGTCCTTGAATCTTCTCACCACACTTGCCATCCTCTCCTGCCACATCAGCATGATGCTTCACACCCTTTGAGAACCAATGGCTCAGTGTCTCACCTCTGCCTCTAGCTTTCTGCTGCAGCGAAGGGAGAATACGCTTTCTAGACAAGCTCTTGGTCTCCTGAAGTCAAGAAACAAATGGGTTGAGCTGCTTGTAAAACAACTCATCTGTAAAACAACTCATCTGGAGGGTTGCTATCAGTGTAGAACATGGGTCAGCAAACTTTTCCACTGTCCCTCAGACCTTGTGGGGGGCCGGACTATATTTTGAAAAAAAATAATGAACGAATTCCTATGCCCCACAAATAACCCAGAGATGCATTTTAAATAAAAGGACACATTCTACTCATGTAAAAGCACGCTGATTCCCGGACCGTCCACGGGCCGCATTTAGAAGGCGATTGGGCCGCATCTGGCCCCCGAGCCTTAGTTTGGAGACCCCTGGTGTAGAACATGGGTAGGCAAACTAAGGCCCGGGGGCCGGATCCTCCCAATCGACTTCTAAATCCGGCCCACGGACTGTCTGGGAATCAGCATGTTTTTACATGAGTAGAATGTGTCCTTTTATTTAAAATGCATTTCTGGATTATTTGTGGGGCATAGGAATTTGTTCATTCCCCCCCCCCAATATACGGTAGTCTGGCCCCCCACAAGGTCTGAGGGACAGTGGACTGGCCCTCTGCTGAAAAAGTTTGCTGGCCCCTGGTGTAGACAATATTGTACAAAATGAACCCATGGTTTGATTCACTATAAGGCAGTTTCTTATGTTTCTGTGACTTGTATCACATGTGCAAAGCTTAGAAAGACACCATGATGGCTACCTCTGGCTTAGGCACAGCAGTATCTAAGCCAGAGGTAGTCAACATAATGCCCTACAGATGTTACTGGACTCCTGTTCCTTTCTTGCCTGCCTACCACAAGTAAAATAAACAAGTTCATAGTGAATATACAGTGGTACCTCGGTCTATGAACAGTCCTGTTAATGAACTATTCAGGCAATAAACTCTGCAAAACCGGAAGTAGGTGTTCTGGTTAATGAACTTTACCCCGGAAGACAAACGGAAGCCGAACAGTGGAAGGGTACCTGTGGCAGGAGGGAAAGCACGCCTCGGTTTAAGAACGCTTTGCTTTAAGAACGGACTTCTGGAATGAATTAGGTTTGTAGACTGAGGTACCACTGTACTTTGAATTCTCATATTTATTTTTGTTAAGGTGATTTCAGTTAAAAGGATTAAAGTGATACAGAACAAAGAAGGAAAAGTGAGAGGGATTCTAGCTTTATGTCTGCATCCTTGAAATTTAAATTCATTGGGCTGGATCCAGACTAAGTTAGATGAACTATGACAAATATGTCAGGACTGATTAGTTCCATTGATTTGAATAGCAGATTTTCAGTTCACTTAGTCTGGGTTCCCCTCGTAGTTTTCTTGTCTCAAGACAATTCTCATCTCTTTCTTGAGAAGGTAAGCACTGGAGTACCGGTATATTGAAATCAAGGCTGAAGGTTGTATCTAAAGCAGTGCCAGCAGAGTTCTGCTGGTATAGTGATATTTCCATTTCATTTTTTAAATTTGTGTTCCACCCAAAATATTCTCCAGAGGGTTCCCTTTGGAGCTGATTTTGAGGGCACATGTACAAGTTCTGTTCTGCTACTGCCAGTCTCTTATGCTAGCAGAATGGCAGCATTTGATAACACTCTATATTGACAGATTTCTTGTAGGAATTAATCTGTACTGTAATCTGTGTAGCTATCAGCTTGTTGGGCTTCCAAGACTTTAGGATAATTCTTTCAAACTAGTTTTTAAAGCCATATATTTACATCAGATTATGAAATAATCACTGAGTCAATCAAAATAGTAACTGGGGTGCTAAATCTGAATGTGTAATCAATAGAAGATGGCTAGCTTTCTGTAGTGAGAGAGCTGCATGCAAATCCTTACTTCATGCCTAAGAAATTAAGTCAGATTTGTTTTGTTGTTCAGTCGTTCAGTCGTGTCCGACTCTTCGTGACCCCATGGATCAGAGCACGCCAGGCACGCCTATCCTTCACTGCCTCTCGCAGTTTGGCCAAACTCATGTTAGTAGCTTCGAGAACACTGTCCAACCATCTCATCCTCTGTCGTCCCCTTCTCCTTGTCCCCTCCATCTTTCCCCACATCAGGGTCTTTTCTAGGGAGTCTTCTCTTCTCATGAGGTGGCCAAAGTACTGGAGCGTCAACTTCAGGATCTGTCCTTCTAGTGAGCACTCAGGGCTGATTTCTTTGAGAATGGATAGGTTTGATCTTCTTGCAGTCCATGGGACTCTCAAGAGTCTCCTCCAGCACCATAATTCAAAAGCATCAATTCTTCGGCGATCAGCCTTCTTTATGGTCCAGCTCTCACTTCCATACATTACTACTGGGAAAACCATAGCTTTAACTATACGGACCTTTGTCGGCAAGGTGATGTCTTTGCTTTTTAAGATGCTGTCTAGGTTTGTCATTGCTTTTCTCCCAAGAAGCAAGCGTCTTCTAATTTCGTGACTGCTGTCACCATCTGCAGTGATCATGGAGCCCAAGAAAAGTGAAATCTCTCACTGCCTCCATTTCTTCCCCTTCTATTTGCCAGGAGGTGATGGGACCAGTGGCCATGATCTTAGTTTTTTGATGTTGAGCTTCAGACAATTTTTTGCGCTCTCCTCTTTCACCCTCATTAAAAGGTTCTTTAATTCCTCCTCACTTTCTGCCATCAAGGTAGTATCATCAGCATATCTGAGGTTGTTGATATTTTTTCCGGCAATCTTAATTCCGGTTTGGGATTCATCCAGTCCAGCCTTTCGCATGATGAATTCTGCATATAAGTTAAATAAGCAGGGAGACAATATATAGCCTTGTCGTACTCCTTTCCCAATTTTGAACCAATTAGTTGTTCCATATCCAGTTCTAACTGTAGCTTCTTGTCCCACATAGAGATTTCTCAGGAGACAAATGAGGTGATCCGGCACTCCCATTTCTTTAAGAACTTGCCATAGTTTGCTGTGGTCGACACAGTCAAATGCTTTTGCGTAGTCAATGAAGCAGAAGTAGATGTTTTTCTGGAACTCTCTAGCTTTCTCCATAATCCAGCGCATGTTTGCAATTTGGTCTCTGGTTCCTCAGATTTGTTAAATAATATTAAATAAATCTAATTCTTGCTGCATTTCTCCTTTCATAGCAATTCTAAGGTTGGCGAAATATTCAGGGTTTTTCATGTACTGACTTTCCATAATGGCGTGTTTAGTTTATTTCTATCTGTTGCATACGCACAGAAAATGAATGCAGTTTAATTTGTTGCACCACCATGAAATAGTTCTTTGCAGTATTTAAGAACCTTCTCTCCCTGTTTCCAACGTTAAGCATTCTTATGTTTCTAGGAATGAGACATTGCTTTCACTGAGACATTGTGCTAGTGTTGAAATTGCCTGTACTACAGATTCAGCCCAGTGAATACATGTACAGTACACATTCCTAGAGTTGCCCAGCATATTAGGAACCTACACTTTAGACTAGATTTCATCTTTGTCTTCAGTCTTTACTGTATTAATGTTTGCCTTGCCTTTGTACCACATCAGCATTCAAAAATACCAGAGATCGGGAAATTATGGCCCTCTTTATGTTGTTAGATTCTAACTCTCCTTAGCCCAGGAATCATGACCAATGGTCAAAATTATGAAAGTCGTAGTCTAACAGCATCTGGATATTCAGAGGCTTCCCATCCCTGATACAGATATTTAAAAATGGGTAATAAAGGAAACTTTCTCCCCCTTTCCATGCAGCATTTCAACAAACTTTTCTTTGAATACATGCTCCGCTTCTCAACACCATGGAACGTGTTTCCTGGCAGGTTTGCAACTAGCAGGAGGGTGAGCAAAGATTTTTTTTTCTGTAGCAAGGCTGCTGCCCTGCAGCAAAACCTCTCTTCTTCTCTGCATCATACGTACGCACTCCTGCTCATTTCATGAGTATGGAAATCATTATTTTAGTAGTCTTTTCCACTAAGCCAGTAAAGATGTATGGCCTGTTTGTTTGTTGCTATTTTCTCTTAGATATTAGATATTGTTGTTTTGTATATTTACTTCTGTAAGTAACTTTAAGTATTGTATGTTGTTGTTATTATTAAATTTATTTTTCATCCTTCACCAGCAGGTCTCAGGGTGGGCTACAACAATTTAAAATTCAGTACTGTATTAAAAACAGTTAAAATGAATTACAGTCACATAAATAGGGTGGGTTTTGAAAACACCATCTCATGTTTCAAAGGCCAGTGTAAAGATTTGCCAAAAGCTGTATAGTGAAGGGACCAGACACATCTCAATTTAGGGACTGTCACAGAGAATGCCTTCTCCTGGGCCACCTATTTTCCAAATATCTAGGGTTTGGTAACTACCAAGTGGGCTGTCTCTTCTGATTTTAACATCCAAGAAGGTCTGTAGAGAAGGAAGCAGTCTCACAAATTCAGGGCTTTAAACAGTAACCAAAGAATCTTGAATTGGGCTTTGAAATGAACTGCCAGCCAGTGCAGCTGTTTTAGAACAAGGGTTATATGAGTTCTAAAGGTAACCCCAGCCAGTAATCTGGTTGCTGCAATTTGAATCAGTTGAAGTTTCAAAGATGTTTTCAAGGGCAGCCCCATGTAGCCCCATTGCTATAATCCACTCTTGAAATTACCAGAGCATGGAGTACCATGGCCCAAGGGCTCATCTGGAATGCCTTTTATGCTACCTTTCTAGGTACAGGGACAAGCTTTAAAGCTCCATATCCAGGCATTTTTTGGTTTTTGGTTTTTTGTCTCAGCGCTTTCCCCAGGAAAACCATGTTTTACCATTGAATTGGAACAAACAACATATTTTAAATCTCATAGTTGCAGTGTAGACTAGTGGAATTTAATACAAATTAAACAAAAAAATTAAAAGATAAACTAGAGTCTCTTGAAATCAGCAGTTATTTAGCAAGCATATGAAGCAAAGAGAATTCTTTGTTGATGAATTATTAGATAAGGAAACTGATAGATATTACTGAATTTTATACTTCGAAAAGAGTTTAACCTGCTGATGGTAGTTAAGAGAACTACTGTACCAGTATGTGGTTATGAGATCCTTTTTTGAGACAAGGGAACTTCAAAGTAAGTGTGATTTGTATGTTCCACTGAAAACAGTGGGAATTCTAAGAAATGTGTGTAGGATTGACATGTATTAGTTGGTGTTAAAAAATACTACAAGTTATGCTGTTAGGGCAAGACCTTGGGATACAAGTCCAGGATCCCACTCAGCAAAATTTGAGATGTCAGTAACACCAAGGGTCCCTTGGGCCTGGCACATTCTGAAGTATTTGAAATTATAGAAACTCATCTAAAGAGCAGGCTCTTGTGAGTCTATTTAGTCAAGAGACTAAAATTACATAACTAAACCATGAATACATGCAATTAATTGTATTATGGCACTTGTTGCCACAGAATGTGGTTGAAATGAGGCTCTGGTAAATTGGCAAGAGGGTTGTTCTCTGGCACATAATTGAGTTCTGAATATTTCCTCTTGATAATTAGGTTTGTGCGCTCTCTACTTTTTTTAAAATATCAGAATTCTATATCAAGCATAATTCTGTGGCCAGAATGAATTACAGAATTTAATGTCTTTAGGTTTATTTTCAATAACGTATTGTTTCCAACATGTATGAGATGAGGAAAGCGCTTGTAGGACACCGAAGCCCTGGCTGTTGCCCCCTGTCTACAGCTTATGGTATTTAACCTTGCAGCAACTCTACTTCTAGCCTACCATTACTGTAATATTTTGTAAGGGCTAGGAATGGGCTTTTCTAAAAGTTGAACTTGAGAATCTCATTATGCTAGATTCTTTATGTTTAAAGATAATCTTCAAGAGCATATATGTTATACATCCTGCTCAGGTAAAATTATTTCTCTGTGCTCCTCTATAATGTAATAACAGCATTCAAGTGAGAATTTGGCACCTAGCACAAAGTTAGATGTTTCATAAATAACAGCTGGGGCTGAGGATTCTGACTGTTGCTCATGGTGCTGATCATATATGGCATTACTTATAGTCTATATAAAATGTATTGTCTTAAAGCACTTATTTCTATGTTTCAGTTCATGTGTCAATCACAATTCTCCACCCATCTACTTTAATTAGTTATTCCCCAACTGATTGTATTTGAACTGTATTGTAGTATTGGGAAGATCTTACTTGTCATCAATGGGTTTTGATCCTGGCCTCATTTAAGTGGTTTAAGCAAGAGATTGCCATTGCATTGCATTGCATCCCTTATGGGATGATATAGTTATGCTGATTATTTTGTCACCATTTGATTTCCCCAGTGCGTTGTGTTTTCTTTAGTACCGTCTTTTGTGAACAGTTCCCACCTTTCAATTCTAATTCTTTCTGGTAAGGGAGTGTTAATGAAGCATTGAGTCATACATGTGCTGCTCTGCAGCTGTATTGATGCTTGATCCCCCCCCCCCCCCCAAATTTGGAACTTTTCACTGGTTCTATTTCAATTTGGAGAGCATAAGTACTGTGTCTGCTGATCATTATGTTGACTCTGGCCTGGCTTTGATGAAACAATGCTGTTTGCCATGACACTGAAACACTATTTCCCATACCTGCCTGCCTGGGTCTTAAGATCTTCAGTTGAGACTCTTTTCTTATGTATTCACAAACAAGAGAGTATTTCCTGTTGTAATATCCTAGCTTTGGAATACCTTCCTCTAAGAGGTATAACTGGCACCAGTCAAGAATGTGCATACATTCTTTTTGTATACACAGAAAGCCAAGCAGAAATCTGTCTCATCTCTGAATGGATATTAATGTGCAGAGCAAAAGGTTTGTGGGTTGTATGTTGAAATATATTGAATTACACTGCTAGGTGGTATAAAAGCTATAGTTGCAAATTAATGCTAAAGGATTACTAAGCAAACTTATTCTGGAAACACTTGATTTTTAGAATTGGACACTTGATTTAAATGGATTCACCCATTCATTTCCAGTTTGATATGCCCCAATCCACCAATCTGTGGGGGCATTCTCTAAATTAAAATGACAATTCTTTGGATAAGAATTAGTTTTGTATTTTCCTGATCCATGGAAATAATATGCTTTTGAGGTGGCTAAAACTGGATTGGTGGAATCATTTATATAGTTAGATAATCTTTACACAAAGGTTGAATAGTTGCAGTATCCCCACATGTTTGTAATCTAATACAGTTTGAGGTCTCACATTATGCTTTTGTGAATTGTAGAGCAACGGTATTATGCTAGTGGGAAATACTGTAAGACAAGGATAGTGGGTGGTGAAATTACAGTCTTAGTAGGGGCTACGGTTATGTAAGTCCAGGTCCCCAAAGAATGTATGGCAGTAGAGCAAGATCAGAAAGTGATCATCTACCTATGGCTCTTACGTGTGTTCTCCCACTCAACCAGCCAACAGTCCAACACAGATATCAACTGGATCTAATGGCCGAAACCAGCCACCAAAAAGGCATTAGATAACCCCAAACATCGCTGGGCATTTTCCAGGGCCTGGCTTAACGCTCTCCCCTCAGCTCTTAGAGGGCAGATACAAGACCCCGATTGACCAAAGACTATGCCCTAGTGAGGGCAATGAGATCGAATCCACTGGGCACGTCCTTTTATATTGCCCACTGTATCGCGACTCAAGGAAAGAACTGATCAAACCGCTCTTGGTGAAACAGCCCGGTCAATCAGAGGAAGCCTACACCAGATACCTTTTAGCTGACAAAGACATAGAGACCACTAGGATTGTTGCAAAATTTTGCTACATAGTGACAAGAATAAGACGCACTGTGATGACAGCAAATACCAGTGACTGATACCCTAGTCAAAATACCGTAGGAATACTGCAGGAATGTCGACAGGTGGTTAAGATCCATCCATAAAATTTTTATAAAACTTAAAAATCTGCAAAATTTTAATTGTAATTTTATTAAGCAGATACCAATTATATGAATTGGACTGTACAATTTTCTTCCTGGTCTTTGACCGTATTAAAGATTTATTATAGTTCTGGCAGTAGAGCTGAACAAATAACATTGTACCTAAACTTTGCTAGTTCAGCCATGAAATACTACATTGCAGAAGTATTGCTTTGAAGTCCTATATATTATCTTTGCTTAATAGCAGTTGCTGCCCTCAGTATCACTGAGCTCTGAATTAGTTGTTGCTAAAGTGCAAATCTTCATGATCTAATTATGTTTATGAGCAGACAGATAGTCCTGCTCAGATTCTTCTTTCTACACTTCCTTTTACCAGTGATTTGTAGCAGTGGTTTTGAAACTTAAAACACATTATTTATTTAATTTAAAATAATTTATATTTTGCTGTTCCTTCCTGGGGAGGTCAGAGCGGCAAACATTAAAAACAGTAAAACAATATGTAATAGCCAGT
This sequence comes from Lacerta agilis, assembly GCF_009819535.1. NCBI lineage: Eukaryota > Metazoa > Chordata > Lepidosauria > Squamata > Lacertidae > Lacerta > Lacerta agilis. The sequence goes on along the minus strand of NC_046317.1, from coordinate 64,589,635 downwards.
GCCAAAACTCATGGCCATTGTACTTTTTTATTGTAGTTATTTTCCTGAATGTTAGCTCCCTTACCTTGACAGATAACAGTTTCTTCTCTAGCACAGTTCACAAATAGCATTGCATTCCTTCTGTTTAATTAAAAAAACAACCCAAAACCCGCACCCCTACTTTGCATTGCCCAAGCTGTTCAGCTCTAGGGATTTTTCAGGCAGTTACATAAAGAAATTACAGCAAAATATTTCATACCCTCATTAGGAGTATTTCTAAATTTTCAAGTAAAGTGGGGAACAATGCTTTCTTATGCCATTCATTAATATAAAAAGCAATATCTTTAGAATATATTTCACTGTAATTGTCCACATAAGATCTGCAGCTAAAGTAGTCACTTGCTTATAAAGGGGTGTTTTGTAATGGTTTATTATTAGTATCTGGAATTAGCAGTGAGAGCTTTTTCAGCCATGCTTTCCATCCAGTACTCCTCAATTAAAAAATAAAACACACGAAAGTGACAATGGGTAGATTCTTTGGCACGGAGAAAGACTAGGAGACTAAGTTCTTAAAAGTATTCTGAATAAGCAGGGTGGAATATGAGGGAATAGGGTGTTGTTCAAATTGCTGAAGAGTAAATGTTGGCTGCATCCCTACTTAGCATGCATCTGCAACCCTGGACGAAGGAATGTTTAAGTTCTGAAGTGTCTCAGACTTCAGTTAGTGTCAAAAACGTCAGCGCTAAAAACTGACAAGCATAAAATCTGTTAGCCAGTAGAGATTGCCTAGAAGGCTAGATCATTTGGACATTGTTCAGCAACCTCAAAGTAGCTTTGGTAGGTAGAGCAAGCATGCATGACAAGGGAGCAAGACTGATGGTAGTAGAGTGCAGTTTCTTTTCTTAACAAGTATCTGACTCTCTTTGGAATTTTGAAGAATTCATAGTAAATTACTGCCATCTGAAATTTAACTTGCTATTTTATTTGAGGGTATGGTTGTAAACTCTTAGCAACTCATTTTAGTTTCTTTTATTATTTTACTTATTGTCTGAGGTCTTTCCCCCTATAGCCTTGACTTTTATTTCAATATTGCAGAACTGATCAACAGAGAGCTCCGGTTGTGTGGAGCCCATGCAGTGTGGAGTGGGATTGTACCTGCTGTCTCTGACCACTAGGGATGCCTGATAGCCACACATTGAAGATAATGTTGGAATAAGGCCTATGCACTGTTGGAGATTCATTCCCTGTGTGCAGTCATGGGTTTGTTGTCTATCACATGACTGGGTATGTGTTTTGATTCCACAGGAATGTGATGTGACGAAGACAGGATGTTTGTCTTACTGTGTTTCCTGAAGTGGGACTATTGTCATTTGTTCTTTCTCTTTGCTATCTGATGCTAGAGAGAGAAGGAGCCATGTTGCAGTGCTCCATGTGTATTTATATGTAAATAAAGTAGATTAGCCAAAATGCTGAGTTGCTGAGTTCTGTTTCGCAACTGCGCAAAACTCTGTAGATTCCTAAGTGTGCTGATGTTTTTTGGCATCAGTTGCTGTGATGTTTGGGCTGAGGAATGCTTTTGAAACTCCCAAACGATCGCACAGGAGGGAGGGAACATGCCAGTCAGGCATGTGTCTCTGCCAAGGTTCTACTCATGTGTAGGTCATCCTGACATGCACATACTCCAGTATGCACAGGGCTGGTATATATTATGGCTGAACACACACCTTGATTCTGAGGGGTAGCAATCATGTGGATTGGGCCTGTGAGTACTGGATTCTGTACTTTCAGCATTATTACTATTTTGAGTCAGATGGCTGTACACATGAGCTCAGAGGCCAGTGGACATTGTTCTATATTGTGTGGGTTTGACACACTTTTATGACACTCTTTATTTTCTGATAGAAACGATTAAAGCCAGTTTTGAATCAAACAGCCACCAGATTTTTGAAATTCATTGTACAGTATATATTCAGTAGGGAGAAATATTTTGGCTCTCTTGAGTTCCAGCATCATGTTAAGCATTTTGGTGGGCAGATGCCTAGAATATTTCTAGCCCTACACAGTTGAGCTCTCTTCTTGGTTTTTTGCTTGCTCTTTCCAAGACTTGCCAGCTTTGAGAGAACATGTTCTGTTCTTGATATGTACATTAGAAAGAGATCTACAGTTCGCATATACTTAATGCCACATTTGTACTGCTAAGCCTTGGTCTGTCAAATTGATTGTAGGGTACGTTAATTTTTCAAAATTGTGACAGATTCTTCAGTAGCTATTTATCAGCTGAACATTGGGGATGTGAAGCTGCATTTCCCCCTTGTGCCTTGACTTAAATTTGCTAAACATTTTACTGATGTCAGTATTTGTTTCAGACACCATAGAGAAAACAAACTTTGAGTTTTATGTACAGCAAGAGGTATTCCTTTCATCCAACAATCTACTGGTTTCGCCCAGAGGACTTGGGACACAATGTTAAATGTCTAGGTACCCAACAAGTGACATACTTTTTCAGTATGGCTTCATAAACCATAAACCATAAACTATGGTTTTGAAGCCAGGAACAAGCATTGTTCATGTGGTCTCTTCCCCTTGTTAGTTAGTGTTGACTTGGAGATCTTCCTTTGTTTTGGATTACATGCAGAATGAGGAACTTTTAAAAAAGAAACAGGATATCTGCACCAAAGCTGGTGCACACTGGCAGGACTCTCAGTCCTGTTGAAGTTCAAAACTTCATAAACTGTCTTCCATGGATTATGAAGTTAGGAATATTATGTCTCAACCAGCCCTTAGTATGTGTCTTGTTGAGGCATTAAAAGCATGTTAATACATTGTTTGTTCTGTTAAAACTTTAAGTGAGCTGTAACACCCTATTGTTATCAGTCCTCAAGGAAAATTTGTGTGAACAAATATGTTTTGACAGAGAATGCTAATCTGTGTTAGTAACACAGTGTACTTTCCTAATATAGACAGTCCCCCACTGCTGCTGCTGCCCAGCAGCTCTTTTCAGAGTTCTCATTTGCAACCTGTATGGCACCATAGAGAATTCTCCACAGTATTTCTGGCGTGGAGCATCACTGTGTTCCTTTGTATTTGTTTTTTACTCATTAAACATATTTTAATCAGGGTGGACTTCCGCAAATACTGTGGAGCAAGAATTGACTACAGTTTTCCCACCTAGGCTTAGAAGCCACATTATCTTGCATGAACAACATATGTGTCTCTTCTTCCTCTGCTGGTGAGGAAATGTGCATGCCTGAATCCACCATAGTGGCTCTGGAGACCTGCAGATAGTACAGGATTTTTTCCTGCAATAATCTGGGCACAGTTCCATGTGAACAGACCACTGTTATACATCATCTGTTCCCTCAGTGTGGGTAACAGAAGATCACAATCTGGTCTGTGAATACTGCATCCAGATAATTTTAAATCCAAATTCATTGCCTGCCACAAGAATTCAAACTAAAAATACTGTTAGCAGTGCTATTAAATAATTAAGAGTAATCATGCTGCATTCATACAATGAAATGGTTTCATAGCCCCACATCTTAGCCTGATGGCACCTGGTGTAGCTCTGTTTCTAAAGCTAAGTAAACTGAAGCCAAGCTAGTCCTTGGTTGGAGACAAACTTGGAACCCCATGTACTCTGCTCTGAACTCATGTTGGACATAAACTAATTGCATATGAATAAAAATAAATGTGAAGTACTTGGAAGAACTTTCTGTGGCATCAGCAGCACCTTGTAGCATCTGACTCTCCATACAACTTCCTGTGTGCATGATCGCTTGCAAGCAGCTTAAGTGTAGATCTTATACTTCTCTGTAATGCACACCATTTTAGCAGAACACTGCAGCTATGTATTCTGAAATTCAATATAGGACTTCAAATTTTCTGAAGTAATATTTATTTCTGTGATCTGTAAATGATTTAAAAATGCATAAGGACATTTTTTTTGCCACTCTGAACTTGCTCAATGCACTCAGACTTCTAGGGATATTTCCCCTTTTTTATCTTAAATAAGTCTATTTGCTCATTTTATAAAGAAGATACTGGTTGGGCCAGTTACTGGAAAATATATGCCTTGAATTCTGGAGAAATATACTTGTTGCCCTCCAGTGGTTAGTTGAATATTAACACATGTTTGGACATGGGCATGCATACCTGTACCTTCTAAAACTAATATATTAACCCTGAAGCAAGCATATTTGCCTTTTTTCAGCTCACTTGCATTTAGCATGGTGTGGCTGCCTTCTATGAAGGATTGTGAACTAAATAATTTGTAAAGTTTAAAACAGGTCCAGTCATTCCATTTAGTACTCTCTTGGCACAGCAACCTTTCAGGACATTGCTGAACATGGTTTTATAAGCTGAATGCATGTTACTCATTAACTACTCCAATAATTGCATGATGTTGAGAGTGTCAGGTGGAAATTGGCTAATTGGCAGGATCAGCACTTCTGCTGATTTCTGGAAATCTAATAGTTAAACTACATCAGCAGAATCTGACTGGAAACAGAACTGCTACCTGGTGTGTAATTGGAGCTTTTTGAATATAAAAGTGCATGCTACAGTGCTGGGAGTTGACCTTCTATTTTTATTTGTTCCAGGAGCAGTGTCTGTAAGCATGTAGCCAACACTAATATCTTAGAGCATCTCTCTTTCCATGAGTTCTAGAAAAGCATTATAGTTCCTGTGCAGAGTATTAAGTTTAGAAGCCCTATTGTCCCTTCCATCTTGCTGTTTTATGATAATGGTATATATACTTCAACCTATGATAGTCATCAAGCTTTTGAGTTATCCTTTGGCAAACATTACAGTGGGGAATCCTGAGAATTTCATCGTACTGCTATTTCTCATTGCCACAGATCCCAAAGTTGATCAGCATGTAAAGCTCATTTGTCTTTCTCAGTGCTTTTAGCCTTCCCAGCCTCTTCCAAACAATGGAAGGTAACCATTCACAATTATATTGGCTAGGCTATGTTCAGCTATGTTAGATTAGTTTTACAGTACTTCTTTAAGCATCTCAGTGTAAGCTTTGCTTTTTGGGTGGAAGTCTAAAGATGTGGGAATAAAGACTATTTTACCCAATTAAACTATTTCCAGGGGTGGGCAACAGTGATCCTTATGAGTAGTTTTCACACCTGTGATGAGAACAAAAGTCAGAGGATATTCAACCTCTAGATGCTGTTCCTGAGATGGCAGAATCTGAGAACAGCCTCTGATTTACAGTTAAGCACACCTGTGTGAGAAATGCTGTCACAAATGGATCTAAAATAACACAGGATTTAAAAGACTTAAGATGAGAAAAACTCTGTACGATAATGTCATCTAATGAGCCCTGCAGACATAACATAATGGAGCCTTATAAGTCCAGTAATTTACTTCTTCAAATATTAACAGTAAGGAAGTTTTAAACCCAACATTCAAAAAGTTAAATTATGTTGCATGGATTGAAATTAGCACTGTCATTTTAGCAAATAACAGAAAGAGCAGAGAAATGATTCTTATGTCAGTTCTGAAGGATTTCTTTTGAGATACCGGTAAGTCCACCTGTTCATTTGATAACTGTAACTGTACAAAACCAAATTCTTGGATATAATATTATCTATTTTATTTTAAGCTTTCTTTGCTATTTGTCACCACTGCATTGTTTGCTGACTGCTAGGGTTGTTTTGTTCAAATTAATTAGTCTTCTATTCTTTTTAATTTCCCAACAATAAATTTTACAGACATGGTAACTTTTTATTTTCTTATTCACCAGTCATAATTGTATCTCACAACAACCCTGAATGGTAGGTTAGGTTGAGAAATGGTGAGCTTCATGCTTGAGTGGGGATTTGGACCCTGGTCTTCCAGGTCCTAGTCCAGTATCCTGACCACTATACTACATTGGCTTTCAAAATTAGGCTCTCCAGGATTTCAGACAGGATCCTCTCCTAGCCCTAACAAGAGATGTAGGGGATTGAACCTGGGACCTTCTGCATGCAAAGCATTTGCTCTATTACTGATCCAAAAGGCTTTTTGGGGTGACACTACTTTTTGGTGTCAAGAGATTGACATTGGGAATACTTCTGCATTTTTTGTGGATTGTCTATATTATACCTTGAAGAAAACAAATATTGTTTATGTGTGTATTTATATAAAACTACCGTAGTTTAAACTCAAATATGCAGCTGTGACATTTGTGATCTTCTTTAGTGCAGAATGTTTCTCAATCCAGACCACTGCATATGTTCGTTTTCATCTGTTACAGATGATGCACTTATTAAATAACGAAACCATGTCTAGATCTGCTTCTGCTGGTGTTTGAGAAAAAATGTTCCTTGAAAGAAAGCAGTTTTGTTACAGCAGAAATAAATCTTATTGTACCTTTAAAAATAACAGATTTATTGTTACTTCTTATTTGTAGACCAGAGCCCACTTAATCAGAGAAAAAGTGTTACTCTTGGCAGGCAGAGATGAGATAAGGGGTATAGAAAAATGGGACAAAAAAGGTCAGGACACATAAGAGATACATAATATCCTATGTCTCTTTTGACTTTAATGTATCTGCTGCATTTAAGTACCATAATGTTAAAAATATTAACCCCATTTAGGAATGTAGCAGCTAAATTTGTTTACGTTGTTAGGAAGCAAACAGCAAAATCTGTTATGTACCTGGTAGGTCTCTGAAGAGAATTAATACACAAAATAAAAATCAAATAAATAGGTGGTTCTTTTCATAGTCATAGAATTCGTTTTGCAGATAGGGAAGAAATTCTTTTGCTGCTACAGTTGTTGCTGTTACTAACCTATCCATGTGCTTGGATTTACTTATTAAATTTATATCCTTCCCTTCCTCCCATAGGATCCCAGGGTAGCTGCATGATGCTCAGGAGTGTAAATCCTGATTTTGAAGTGGACCTTTGATTGCCTAATGCATTAAGAATAAGCGCTCAAAGCCTTATTTGGCTTTGTTCCACTTTTATGCTTAAGAGCATATTGTGCTACCAAGAACAGAATTAATTGAACAGAGTACTGTACTTCTGTGCTACTAAGGGAGCCAAACATCTGCTAAACCTTAAGGGCCAGAGGTAGGAGAATCTTATGACTCATTCATTCCTCCTCTAGCAGACAAGAACGTGGCAGGTTGTCGGTCTGTGTTAAAGACAACTCAGACTGGAGAGAATTAGGTCCCAAGGAGTTAATGTTCTATAGATTATTCCTGCATTTCCAAACTAGTTTTGGGTTCTGTAGTTGCAGCTCCTGCCTTATCCATGCAAATCTTTCTCTCCATAGTGGCTTTTTGTCAGATCTTGGAATATGCTCTCTATGCCAGGGAGATCAATTACCACGACCTCTAGGAAAGTAAGAATATTATAATCTAATAGATAACAGTGAGGGTTGTCTAAGTGTGTATTGAACCTCTTGGGTAGTTAAGTGCTTATAATACGTTACAGATAGATAAATGTAGAATGAGCCTTCTGGTGCAGGAATTCTTTGGATGTCAAGGGGTAGGCACATGTCTCCTGCTGGCTGTAATACACAAAAATATATTCATATGGTGCAGTTTCCTCATGTGAATCTTCTAGTACCTACTGTCCTTTCCCTGGTTGAAAGTTACAATATTGGCAAACAAGGCTTGTGTGTTTTATCCCCCGCCCCCAAAAGTAATAATTGTCTATTGATGTTTCCCAAACTTAATTCTTTGTTGATTAAACCAAAATTTCACATGTGTAAATGAAAATAGTCACTGTGCTGAAGTGTCTTCATAACTTACAGGCAGCCAAGTTTAACAGAATACCTAAAGTAATACCATTGATTTGATATTGTAGTTTAAGCCTTGCTGTCTGTCTTTTGAAGAAATAAAAATATGTTCAGCAGTGATGTGGATTGTAGTACTCATTCCCACAGGGTTTTAGAAGTCAAGACTTTGTGACTCTGTATTGGTTCCAGGAAATTTCATTATGTATGGTGGACTGAAGCACCTATGAATTCCCAAAGCGCATTGTAGCCTCTGGGCAATTTGGTATAAGAGGAGTGCCATTCAATCTTTCTCTGTGTTCATAATATTGTGATAACCATTGACATCTTGTTCAGCTGCAGTGTTAATGTCTAAAGCAGGGGTCTGCAACCTTTAAGACACAAAGAGCCACTTGGACCCGTTTCCAAAGGAAAAAAAAAAAAACCTGGGAGCCGCAAAACCATTGCGACATTTAAGACAAATATAACGCTGCATATATTGTTTCTTACCTTAATGCAATAATAATAAATAATGTATAGGAGCCAATGCAAAGTATAATTAGTAAAAACAACAAGAATAAGTTCTTACTTTTTTGCATTGACTCAGGGGCGTACCCAGGATCAAAACTGGGGGGGGGGGGGCAAGCCATGGTCCTTCAGGTTGTGACATTTCAGCACGGAAAGGCGAATGAAACCAAAATTTTAGGGAAATTATATATAATTATAGCAGTGCTTTATTACAGTAGTTATTACAATTATTTGCTTGTTTTTTTAAAAAATTTTATTCTAGTTACATGTCTTATACCAGGGGTGGCCAACTCCCAAGAAACTGTGATCTACTTTCAGCAGTGATCTACCCCCGTTTTTTGGGGTTCAGCTCAAAGTTGTTTTGGGGGGGTGTGGTGGGTGGGAGAGAGGGCTTCCCCCTCTAAGATAGGTTGGCAAGCGAACTAAGAAAGAAAGAAAAAGGGGGGTGGGAATGGAAAAGTGGGGTGGAAAAATATAAATTGGGGGTGTGGTGGGTGGGAGAGAGGGCTTCCCCCTCTAAGATAGGTTGGCAAGCGAATTAATAACGAAAGAAAAAGGGGGGTGGGAATGGAAAAGTGGGGTGGAAAAATATAAATTGGGGGTGTGGTGGGTGGGAGAGAGGGCTTCCCCCTCTAAGATAGGTTGGCAAGCGAATTAATAAAGAAAGAAAAAGGGGGTGGGAATGGAAAAGTGGGGTGGAAAAATATAAATTGGGGGTGGGGTGGGGTGGGGAGAATATCTATTAAAAATATGTAGTAGTTTAAAAAATAAAAATAAAGGGGGGAAATCTTTTTCTTCTTTTTCCTTTTTTTGAAAACAAAAACAAAAGGGGAAGAGAAAAGAAAAAGGGGGGATAGAGGGAGAAAAGGGTAATAATAAAAATTCAAATAGAGTGGCTGCAGCAGCTGTGGGGGGTATTTGTTTGTTTTTCGTTTGTTTGTTTGTTTTAAAAATGGGATTTCTCCCCTTGGATTAAAAAAGGAGGGGAGGAAAAAAAAGAGAGGGGGTGGGAGAGCAAGGCAAAAAGCCAAAAAGCAAAAAACAGGTTTTTTTGGGGGGGAATCGCGCCAGGCTCTGCAGCGCGCCGGCCTCGGGGCTCCGGGCCCCCGAGCCGCCCTTGGGGCCATCGTTGAGCATGTATACCGCCCGCAGCGAGCGCTGGCGAAGCACCGGTTGGCGGAGGTTTCAGAAGCAGCCCGGACGTTTTCGCCGCCGCCGCCCGGCCTTCCTGTTGCACGGCGGCGCAGGAAGGCTCCGAGTCCCGGCCGGGCCCCCGGGCGCCCCCCGGATCCCGCTGCCAAAGAGGCGTCGGACGGCGAGGCGGAGCAGCAAAGCCAGGCGGAGGCGGCAGCAGCACCATCCGGCGACCGACGCCGGGAAGGTCCCCCGCCCGCCCGCCTCTCCGGGGGCGGGGAAGGCGCAACGGAGCCAAGCCCCACAAGGACACCCCAGCTGCCCGCCGGGCCCGACACTCCAAGGAGGGAAGCGGGCAGGCGCGGCGGGTCAGGAGGACGGCGCGGCGGGCGCAGCCCAGGCGGGCCAGGAGCGCAGCGCAGTGCCCCCACCACTCCGCGCCACCTCCGCGCCCCAGGCAGCCGCCCCGGAGCTGAAGGAGGAGCGCCTGTTGCGCGCTCACAGTGGCGGGCCACGGCGGGGACGGCCCCGCTCCGCTCCGCCAACTGCGCTGCCGCCGTCGCACCAGGCCCCGCCCCCGCGCCTCCCCCGGCTGCCCCCTCCCTCCCTCTCTCTCTGCCCCCTGCAAACCGCCCCTCCATCGCGGGCAGGGCTGGCGCGTCTTCCCTCCGGCCGAGGAGTTCTCAGGCGCAGTGCCCCCACCACTCCGCGCCACCTCCGCGCCCCAGGCAGCCGCCCCGGAGCCGCGGCAGGGCCGCGAAAGAGCCGCATGCGGCTCCAGAGCCGCAGGTTCCCTACCCCCGGTCTAAAGGCTTCAGTTTTGCAGTCCTTGAGCAAAATTCTGCATTGATGTCATGCCTCTGCAGTCCTTCTCTTCTAGACATTTGTAGTGCTGCTACCTGGATTATAATAAATTCAAGTTTATGTAATACTGCATGATTAACTTGGTTCATAGATTTGATATAAGCTCCTGAAATTTATATTTATTTTTTAAAATGCGGAATCACATAAACACTGGCAAGGGATGAGAAATCATGTTTCATTATACCTCCAATGCCTCTTAGGCTTTTTTACCTTTGATTAAAAGTACAGTGATACCTCCAGTTACGAACTTAATTCATTCCGGAGGTCCGTTCTTAACCCAAAACCATTCTTAAACTGAGGCCCGCTTTCACTAATGGGGACTCCCGCTGCCGCCGTACTGCCAACATGTGACTTCCGCAAGCATCCCAGGGCAAAATTTGCTACCAGGAGACCTACTTCTGGGTTAGGTCTATGGGTTATCAGACCTGTGGTGAGACAGATGTTCAGCCCATTTTCCTATTTCCCAACTTCTTTGGTGGTCAAAATTAAGCTCTACTGTATAATTGAGGATGTCCCAGCTGAGTAAGCCAGCAGGGAAGCTGTTAACTTGAATTTGACTTAATTAGTGTTGGTTTAAGAGACCCCAAGTGGGATTTCTTTTAAATGCATGCCCAGGAGGACTAAAGCTCAGTCAGAGCCAGTCAGAACTCGCTTTAGAGGCAATTTCATAATTGCCTGCCAATGTCTGAGCTTAGCCATGAAATACTAATTGGTTCTCTGAGACTGCATCTAAACGGCCTTGCTATTGTGCTGACTACTTTTCTTGTCTGAAATATGGTAAGTGGATATAGTGAAAGTAACCATTAACAAGCTTTTAAAACTGGTGGGAAAGCAGAACCTTGTCTGATTAATTCCTGGAGCTTTGAATCTTGAATGATTGGACTGAGCACACGCCTTATCTTCTAGTGGAAATAAAAAAGTAAAATCTAGGAAAGCATGTGAACAGAATCTATGTAATGTTCATCCAGGAAGCTCAGCACTAACAAATTGTGCATACATGTAAATGATGCCAGCTTGGTTCCTTTTATGAGAGTATTTATTCTTAAATTCTATTTTGTGGCAAGAAAAACACTGCTATGGGCAGGTGACTTTGAAACTGGTTTTGAAAGTGATGGGTAGAGATGAAGATAAATGCATAAGGGACTTTTCACTGGAAGCTACTGAAGGACAACAAAATGCATATAGTATTTCTGGGCATGTACTGAACATGGCCTCTGAATGCTAGTTGCTGGGAATCACAAGTGGGTAGAGTGCTGGTGTGCTTAGGCTCTTCTTTGGGGCCTCCCATAGGCATCTGATGACCATGGTAAGAACAGGACATCATTGCAGAAGCCACAGTTTAGCCAGAGCGGGCACCCCGAAACTCGGCCCTCTAGATGTTTTGGGACTACAACTCCCATCATCCCCGACCACTGGTCCTGTTAGCTAGGGATGATGGGAGTTGTAGTCCCAAAACATCTGGAGGGCCGGGTTTGGGGATGCCTGAGCCAGAGTATCCTCCCCTCCTTTAAAGATTGGACCTCTTTAATTGAAGAGGGACATTTTTTTAAAGCAAAGCTTGTGATTGTGACAGAACTGCTACCCTTAAGCAGCATTAGAGCTTTGCTCTCCTATAGCATTTTAGCCATGCCACTTTAGCCTTGCCTGGTCAGTGTTCACATCAGGACAGAGGGGAGATGATGATCAGACAGATGGAATTCCCCAACAGAGAGGTCAGAAATACAGCAATTCTTGACAATTTGCCTGTACACACAAATGCTCAAAGTGTTTATGAGGACAACAGCGCACTTGCAAGCTCCACCCTCAGTGTCCCCATGTGCTTGATCTTCCTTGTGTTCCATGCCTTAAATATCTTGGGACCCAGGATACTTGAAGAGTGTTTTTCTCCCTTTTGGCCTACAGAATTGTCACAATCCACTGCTGAGGTGCTCCTGGTTGTGTGGCTGCCTGTGGAAGCATGGTTTGTAGCCACTAGAAAGAAGGCTTTTTTCTGTGACAGTGTCTGTACTATGGAACCATCTTCTCTGAGTTTAGGTTAGCACCTGCATTAATGTTGTTTGGGCACCTTTTAAAAACACATTTCTGCTTGCAGATCTTCACTGGTGCTTGATTTCTGTATATTATAATTTTAATTCTGCCTTAGTTTTTCAAAACAAAATAAAAAATAAAAAAATTCATTCCAGTAACACCTTAAAAAAACTAATTACAAGTAGCTTTCGTGTGCATGCACACTTATTCAAATACACACGAAAAGCATGCACACGAAAGCTCGTATCAATAACAAACTTAGTTGGTCTCTAAGGTGCTACTGGAAGGAATTTTTTTGTTTTGTTTCAACTATGGCAGACCAACACGGCTACCTACCTGTAATTAGTTTTTCAACTGCATTTTCTTCCTATATTTTAATGTACTGGTGTGTACCTGTATTTTAATACTGTTGCACACACCACCTTGGAACTTTACATGGGAGGAGGTATAGAACTGTAATGGAAGCAAATTGTGCAAATGGATTGATTTTCTTAATTCCTATGTTTTGCTTTGGTTGTAATATTAGGTTTTCGGATTTTTAGTTTACAAACATGTTGTATTGGTGGAGAGAGAAGCAGTATGGACTGGCAAGCACTGTTGAAGCATCCAGTGGAAGGAGCTGTCTCTTAAGGCAGCTGGGGATATCTCAACTTCTTGCATTGCTTGCCTACATTTCAAAGCAGATTATGAGGGGTTGTATAGGGACTTTCACACATTCCACCTTTTCCAAACCCTTCCTCAGTTATATGTGTATGTTCTCACTTGTAGCCACAGGAAAATGTAGTTGGGGTGGATCTGCTGTTTTGCCAAAGAGTTTTCTTTAAAATCTACAACAGTGGGGTGCCTGCTACAATGAAAAAATCCTGTATATAGGCTCGCAGATTGTCTTCTGGAGTACCCGTGTAATCCCTTCCTGAAAGTCTCCATCTCTAAAATTTCAATGTGCCTGCTTATTTTTGCCTCTTGATGTTTTGTCACATGCTAACTGCTAGTATCCAGCTGGCAGGGCTTTTCCTTCTAGTCTGAGAAGCCTGCTGGCACACTTAGATAGACATTTATGTTAATTGACAGCATAGAGACACATTTGCCTGTCTTTCAGTGCAGCTGAGACATGTCCCTTCTTTACTTGTTTTAGTCCTGGGGAAGGCCTGTAGAGACAGATTCTGTGTCTTTTGCTTTCTATGACACCTTTACTATACCCGAAGGTTACATGTGGACCATTTCTGGTGCAAATTCATGCCAGTCTTGGTGGTTGATAAAACAGGCCATGTTTGGCCTTTTCAGCCTATCTGAAAATCAATGTCCTGGTCTGTCTGGCTAAAATATGCCAGCACTTGTTTAAACACTCATGTAATTGGCATGGCATGGTTGGTGGGTTAAGTTAGAAATAAAAGATGGAATTCAGTGCTGTGCTATGACAAAGCCTCTCCTCTTACCAGGGAGGAGGAGTTGGGAGCGGGAGCCAGTTCGCGCTTTGGCAGGGGGGCGTATTCGGCCCCCTGCGTCAGTTCCCGGCTGCCACGCTGTGCCTATCAGCCTGCCAATAGGGCTGGCTGGGGGGGGGGGTTTAGCCGCGTTCAAGTGGCCGCGGCGGCACCGTGCCCTCATTTTGCTGCCTGGAGTCGTTGGATCACTCACCCACCCACCCTCCCCTTAAGTCATATCTATGCTTTCAACATTGCTGTGGACTTTGGTTGGTTGCCCTGGTTGCCCAGGGGGCCTGGTAGGAATTTTTATCCATTTGGCAAATTGGCACTAGCCTCTTGGTTTTTCGCCTACCTCGTGGCAAATCGTCACAACTTTTTGGGTATTGGTGGTTAGGCATTGGAATATGTGTGATGTGTTGGAGGGCAGGTTGTGGCCATCACCTACCCCTCCCCTTTTTGGGTATTCCATTAAAGGGATCTGGCTGTCATGGATCCTGTCTGATGCCCTGCAGGTGGCTAGGGCAATGGCATGACCCCCGGTGACATCAGGGGGAGCTCCCATTTGTATTTGCACCAACAAGCTGCACCCACTGGTTGTTAACCCTTGAATGACTCCCCGCTGAGCAGGGAATTTGCTGACAGTGGAATTTGCTGCCAAGGAGTGTGATGGAGTCTCCTTCTTTGGAGGTCTTTAAGCGGAGGCTTGACAGCCATCTGTCAGGAATGCTTTGATGGTGTTTCCTGCTTGGCAGGGGGTTGGACTGGATGGCCCTTGTGGTCTCTTCCAACTCTATGATTCTATGTGTAGTTGCCTGATCCAATGCCTAAGGTCAATACCATTCACATGCTGTAACCAATAAAGTTGTGGCCTTCTTTAGCCCACAACCTGTGTCCTTGTGTCTTATTTATCTCTAAGCGGGTGGCGGGTCCTCAACTCACAAATGTTCTGTCTGTCTGTGAGAGTATTGTGGAAGAGGATCCCTTTCTCCCCAATGTGCTGTTCTCAGGGTTCTCCTTTGCCCCCCTGCCAATTTTGAGAGGGGTATAGGAGGAGGAGAGTAAGGTGAGGAGAGTAAGGTAAAACCCCATTGCACAAGCAGAAGTTCTTGTGCAGAATTACCACTGACTGGGTGCATTAGATGAATTCCACCCAATACGTATAGCCTGCCTTACAACAGGAATTTGAGTAAGATATCTGCATGTTTTTATAATGATGCTTTTTCAATTTTGAGCTCTTTGTTTTGTTTCTGTGGCTTGCTTTGGATCGGCATCTTGTGAGTTCCATGGAAAATAGGTTCATATTTTGAGGCTGAGTAGTTGCTACATTGTTGCAGTCATTGCAGACCAATGTGTTCTATTGATACAGAAAGAGGCAGCTGGTGGGAAATGCTCTTACTGATGCTGGCTTTTTCATTTTCCAAATAGAATGGGCGGCTGGACCCCTCCTTCTCAAGAACAGTTTTCTTGTCTGTGTTCCAGAGGGTGAAATCACTCCCCACTGTGACTTGGGTGCTAAGGCAGGGGGCGTGATATGTTAAAGCTTGCAACTGATGAAGAGCAAGGCATAATTATTTGTCTCATCAAAGCTTTAGTGTGTTAAAGCATAGACTTCGGCAATGCTGCTCAGTGCTGGTGACTCTGAATAAATTAGCACTTGTTGTCATGATATCAGTAATGCAGAGGAGGAATTGTGTGTTGAGAAAGCAGTGACTGCTTTAGCTGCAGAGCTGCTCCATTTCCACAGTGATACTGATAATTACTCACTGATATATTGGCACTTGCATGACACTGGGAGCTCCTTCTGCTTTGATGTCTGAAAGGTGAATGGTAAATAAGTGCTGGCACCACTTCTCATTTCTGAAATAAGGAAGGCTTGCCCCCATTTAAAGCTGTGCCTTTGCTTTGTAGTCTATGAGCTGCAGTTTGTGGCTTCCTATCCAGAATCCATGGTAGAATGTTGAGTTTTGATTAGAACATTGATCTTTCTTTTGGCTGGAGAAGCCAGAAAAGCAGCAGCTTGGACTCTGCAGCATCCTATCATTTATCAGTGGTCTTTGGTAGTTCTGACGTTATTTAATCAATAATTCTTTGAAACTGTGTAGTCTTCAGCTTGGAAGCTTGCCTGTAAATGACTTTTTATATTTAACCCTCCCTCATTACTGAGTGGTACTTCCACTTTTCATTGGTTCACCCCAATACAGAATACCTTCCCAGGCTTGCAAGTCAAAAGAGACAAAATGTTTAGCTTGGCTGCTGAAGCATTATTTGATCAGAGACACACAATGTAAATATTTATTGTAACCCTATAAGAGCCATATTGCCAGTGGTGGATTTATAGGTATGTGTAGAATTAGGCCTCCCTATAGCTGATGCCACCCAAATTTATTTGTATACTGTACATTGTTAACTGAGACTGTGTGGTGTAGTGGTTAAGAGCGGTAGACTCGTAATCTGGGGAACCGGGTTCGTGTCTCCACTCGTCCACATGCAGCTGCTGGGTGACCTTGGGCTAGTCACACTTCTTTGAAGTCTCTCAGCCCCACTCACCTCACAGAGTGTTTGTTGTGGGGGAGGAAGGGAAGGGAGAATGTTAGCCACTTTGAGACTCCTTTGGGTAGTGAAAAGCGGGATATCAAATCCAATCTCTTCTTCTTCTTCTTCTTCTTCTTCTTCTTCTTCTTCTTCTTCTCATTTGAAACATAAACCTATGAACCATGAATTGCCATTGTTGAATTCTGCTATTTCAGTTTATTTCATTGCTTCCACTCTTTATTTCTACTACCTCCTGATTAAAGTGCATTGCAGGGAGTTGGACTAGATGACCCTGGGGTACTTGGTGGAGACTTGTCAATTAATACAGGGGTTGCCAACCCAATTCCTGTGTTGGCCTTAATTGGTGCCCCAGAATGGGGCACCAGGCTCTGAGCTTTCTTTTTCTTTTTCCTAAATTTACCGTAAGTTTCTAGTCCTTCTAGAAAGAAATTATGAAGTATAATGTGCTGTTTTTGTTAAATGAGCCAGACTGGCAGCTCCTGTCTGTCAGTGTTTTTAACCAATGAGTGAAGTACCAGTATATGCTTTGCTGTCTAGTAAAACTGTTTCTCCTATTCCTATTTCTGTAGCTTGGGAAGTAAGTGGTGGTGGTTTTTTTATCATTGGAGAGATTTTTTACTTGAGCTGCAATTCGAATCCCCAATCTTTTGCACTTGTGGTGGAGGATGGGGCAGAGGGCTCATTTCAACCAGCCCTAAACATAGCTGGCATGAGTTCCCCTGCCTTCCACCCTGGCTAGCATGAGCAGTAGGACTGTGGATGTGGCGGCGGCTGCACTACACTGCCATGTCCATCAGCCATCTGGCAGGGGCTAGGATTGGTCTTTTTTTAGTCCCTTTTTATCATTTGCAGAAAGCTGATCTTAAAAAAAACAACTTGTGTACTTTACTCTAGTCAGTTGTTTTAAGTGCATATATAAATGTTTAAAACCAGTGGTATATACAGTGCTGTATTTTTGGAATTACTTGGCTATGGAACAACTATTATGATTATTCTCTTTGTTTTCTTTCGGAAATAGTATTTTTACAAGATTGCTTGAATCATATGTCTTTCTGAAAAAGCAACTGAAAGATATAGTTTCCTTTTTCTGATGCTCTCTGTGTGTGTCACTGAATTATGTTTTAATTGAGCATATGAATGTGAGCTTTGCTGAAGAATTCAAAGTGGGCTGAATATAAAATAAGTTTGTTCTGGGTATAAGCTTTCGTGTGCATGCACACTTCTTCAGATACACATGTATCTGAAGAAGTGTGCATGCACACAAATGCTTATACCCAGAACAAACTTAGTTGGTCTCTAAGGTGCTACTGGACAATTTTTTTATTTATTTTGACTGTGTCAGACCAACACGGCTATCTACCTGAATCTGGATGTAAAATAGTTTGAGCTCTTCTTTCCTTCCTCCTTTGGCACAGTACAACTGAGCCCCTCAGCTCTTTCCATTGCTGCTTATGTCATCCTGAGCTGTTACTCATACTTTCAGGAAAAGTGACAGTTCAACTGAGAAGAACCCTTCAGTGTAGAATTATATTCACATGTGACCACACACTTTCCCATGGGGTCTAGGTAAAAGTTGGATCCAGTAACCTGTTTCCTTGTGACTCCTCTATATCAGAGAGATGGGACATAATATGCTAGCTGATTACTTGTTGATTTACACATTTAAAAAACTCAGCTGGCCTTTCTCCCATATAGAAAATTATGGTACAGGATTATTGGCCAGAGAAGGATCTTCTTCCACTAACTCTCATTTCATTAACTTATACAGAAGAAATTATTTCTAGAGTCTCTCCTATTTTGCAGGTTAGGGTGGAGAGAATATTCACATTGAAGGTTCTGAAGGTGCTAGCACTTTACACAGTATCTCCCTCCCTGTGGAACACCCTCTAATTGGATGTCAAGGAGATAAAGAACTATCTGACTTTTAGAAGACATCTGAAGGCAGCCCTGTATAGGGAAGTTTTTAATGTTTGACATTTTATTATGTTTTTATATGTATTGGAAGCCAGCTAGAGTGGCTGGGATAACCCAGCCAGATGGGCAGGGTATAAATAAAGTATTTCTATTATTATTGTTAATTACCGTATTTTTCCGCTCCATAGGATGCTTCGGACCATAGGGCGCACCTTGTTTTTAGAGGAGGAAACAAGGGAAAAAATATTTTTCTGGTTTTCCTCCTCTAAAACCCATGGTTTTTTTTTGAGAATCAGCTCAAAGTTTTACAGCTTTTTTTGCAAAGGATCAGTTCAGATTTGTGCAGCTTTTGCAAAGGGGGAAAAGCATTGCTTACAAAACAGTAAGCACCAGTACAGACCAGTAAGCACCAGTAGAAGCCAGTACGCACCAGCAAGTAATAGGAAACAAGAGGAAAGCAAACCAGTACAAACCAGTAAGCACCAGTACAAACCAGTACAGACCAGTAAGCACCAGTAGAAACCAGTACACACCAGCAAGCAATAGGAAGCAAGAGGAACACAAACCAGTATAAACCAGTAAGCACCAGTACAAACCAGTACAGACCAGTAAGCACCAGTAGAAACCAGTACGCACCAGCAAGCAATAGGAAGCAAGAGGAACACGAACCAGTATAAACCAGTAAGCACCAGTACAAACCAGTACAGACCAGTAAACACCAGTAGAAACCAGTACGCACCAGCAAGCAATAGGAAGCAAGAGGAACGCAAACCAGTACAAACCAGTAAGCACCAGTACAAACCAGTACAGACCAGTAAGCACCAGTAGAAACCAGTACGCACCAGCAAGCAATAGGAAGCAAGAGGAAAGCAAACCAGTACAAACCAGTAAGCACCAGTAGAAACCAGTACGCACCAGCAAGCACCAGCAGGTAATAGGAAGCAAGAGGAAAGTAAACCAGTACAAACCAGTAAGCACCAGTACAAACCAGTACAGACCAGTAAGCACCAGCAAGTAATAGAAAGCAAGAGGAAAGCAAACCAGTACAAACCAGTAAGCACCAGTAGGTAATAGGAAGCAAGAAGAAAGCAAACCAGTAAGCATCAGCAAGTAATAGAAAGCAAGAGGAAAAGTAACAAAAAGCCCCAAATGGCTGAAAAACTCAATTTCCCAGGATCCTCAGCCCTCGCAAAGGAACTACTATGCAAAGGACCTGGGCGGGGCAGGAAGGGAGCTAGCTCCCTTATCTCCCTCCCGATCTCCTGCAATCAGCTGTTGAGCGGGTTCTTTTCAACACTCTTTCCCTCTTGTTAGCCTTTAGCTCTTTCTAAAACAGAAAAAGCAGGATCTGCCTTTCCTCCCTGGGCAATTTGGCTCCAGGGACCATGCATTCGCTCCATAAGACGCACAGACATTTCCCCTTACTTTTCAGGAGGAAAAAAGTGCGTCTTATGGAGCAAAAAATACGGTATTGTTATTATTATTTGCACAAACCCACTAAAATCAATAGTATAATAAAGATCTTACTGAAAACTAGACTATTGTGTGAATGGCTTAAAAAAAAGTAAATGGTAGGTGTTGGGCCCTTGATGCTGATTGGGACCCTAGCAATGGGATAAGGAGGCTTAACTATTTGCCTCCTGTTGTGGTTGCAATCTGTATTGGGACCCTGCATCTACTATTCACAACAATAGTAGGTTTTCTTTCAAAGAAAATACCCCTACCCCCTGGCCCATGGCAAATCTGGGTTAAGACAGGGGTAAAGTATTAAAGCCCTGCTTTTCCCCAGTCACAGCTAGATTTCACCATTATTTTTTCTAGGCATTTCTCATTTCTGCTGTGGGGCGTGTGGAAAATCTAAAGCAGGCACGTCCAACAGGTAGATTGTGATCTACCAGTAGATCACTGGACGTCTGTGGTAGATCACTGGTAGAACACTGGATCCCCTCAAAGAAGCTCAACAATCTTGGGCCCCCTAAAAAAGATCAAAAACATTGACGTGAACCCCTAAAAAATGGGCCTTCCTCTTCCTTTAAAAAAGTTCAGCAACTTTGACCGGAACCCGAAAAACAGGGCTTTCCATCCTAAAAAAAGTTCAACAACTTTGACCCCGAACCAAAAAAAAAGGGAGGGTTGATCACTGCCAGTCTTTAACTCTGTGAGTAGATCACAGTCGCTTGGGAGTTGGCTGTGGTGGAATAATGCCTGCTGATGATTCAGGTTCATCATGGGCTAACTTATCACTTCCATTTTAGGTAGGTGTTCCCTGGGAGGCGGAGCTAGTTGGCATTCTAAAAGGAGGGGGAACAACCTTGAAAGGGAGTTGGGGGTTTGGCAGTTGGGGGTGGAGGGTTAGAGAGAAAAAATGAGAGGTTAGGCTTTGGGGAATGCAAGGAAAGGTCATTACCATTGCTAAAGGGATGCAGGAAATATTATAACTAAGCTGAATTACATGAGAAGAAGATTTGTACCAGTAATAACCCGAGACATCCATGTTTTCAAGTTACCTAATAAAGTTAAATGTGCTTAAACGTTCGTTGACTCTGGCAGTGTATCAGTACCTTAAGAGGTGTGACTAAGAGGAGAGAACAAAGGTTTCCTGGGGAAGAGGAAACTGTTTGCTTATTCTCCTGTCATACAGAGGGCTGGACAGTGAAGCCAAATGTGCCACTTATTTGCCTAAAGGGAAGGCAAACTGCAGTAGTTGGGAACCCTGGTAGGGAGATCCCATAGGTGGCAAAAAGGTTTTCAACCGTAGAGCCCTGAGGTACCCCAGAGACAACTCCCATATGAACACTGAAGGATTCATCCTAGTTGTCAGTGAAACTTAGGGAGAGTCACTGTTGGGGAAGTATTGAAGGGGAGGGAATAGGATCCC
This sequence comes from Lacerta agilis, assembly GCF_009819535.1. Classification (NCBI taxonomy): domain Eukaryota; kingdom Metazoa; phylum Chordata; class Lepidosauria; order Squamata; family Lacertidae; genus Lacerta; species Lacerta agilis. Next base: position 64,568,617 of record NC_046317.1, on the reverse strand, counting down.
TCACAATGGCCACCCCTGGTCTAAAGGAATCAAAAATTGGACCAATTATGTGGATCTATAATTTTAGTCTATGGGTGAGGGCAGTAGAGATGCAGAATGTTAGGAGGTCTGGTGAAAACAAGTAAACAAAAAGGGGGAAAAGAGAAGAAAATTGTCTGCTTTACTTCCTAACCGGGTATTCTGGAGTTAGGGTGAGGTCTGCTCTGTCCTAAACATCCAAGAATGCAAGCTAGCTCTAGTTTCTATTCCAGGACACGATGAGAAGTCTTGAGGTTTGCATTCTCGGTCTGCTGCTGTCATAATTATTTATTCTGAATGTGTGATGCAAAGATAACAAAATGAAATCAGTTTCTATATTTCATTCTCTTTGTGGTTACAAATTGTACAGCTCATAGCTGAAATGCATTTCATGTCATTGGGGATATGGCTTGAATCTGAACCATTGTATGCAAGGAAGAGTTACCGTAAAACTGAAAATATTATTGACCAATACTTGTAACCCCATTCTTTTTTGCAACAGATATTGTGCACTGTCTTAATAAGTGAAACACCCCATCTTCATTGTGTCAAATTTCAAACATTTGAATTGTTAAGGTGCCTTGATAATTATTTGATTGAAAGGCAAGGTAACAAATAATACTGTATTTACAGCATCCTTCTTGGTGGAATGGCATATACATGGAGGTTACAAGAATATCAGGGGTAGTACCCTGACTTGGGAACATCCTCTCCCAAGAGGTATGCCTGGCAGCAGTTTTACTGGCATTTTGGTGCCTGGATAAAACTCACCTGTTCACCCAGGTATTCATTAGTGGACTGGTGATGACTGCATATTATTTTTGTTTTGCTTATTGTAGGCTATTTATGTGTGGCTTTCTGTGAACCAGGGAAAGTTATCAAAGTTGCCATTGGGTCCATGTTGGCTACCCCAGCTTCAGTGGTTAAGGCATGGCTCACTCATTCAAGAATGAAACATGGTCAAGGTTTAAGAGGCAGGCAGCATGGTTCATGAAAATGTTCCTGTTATAATTAATGATCAGGAAAGCATACTCTGTGAAATTAAGGGTTGTATCCTTCACAATAATGGTGCTTGTAGAATAACTTCTGCTCACATAGTGGAATTTTCCCTCCATCTCCCCACCCCCACTCCCACCCTACACATACCCTCCCAAACCTTCTCTGGTGGTACTGGAACAGATTCGGGCCCCCTCTTGCCATTGTTTGCCAGGCCATGGAACCTTTTATTCCAGAAGACTTTTGTTTTGTCGGGTGCTAGTTTATTTGCTGAGCCTGTCTCTGGTTTCCTTTATACTCTTATGTGTATTGTGTGTGTTTGTTAGCTTATAGTAAATCATCCTGAGTAAAGATTTTGCATTATAATAGTGAGATACAAATCTCTTTGTAAATAAATATTGCTTTCTTTCCTAGTCAATACTTTCTCTCCATCAGCAGAAAAGTCTGTCATTGAAGCATACTGACTTCAGTCTCTGGAAGGAATGCACAAAAATGCTGTGTTAGTGATGGCGCTATCTGCAACATTCTGCTATGTCAAATATGAAGACCACAAGAACTTGAGCTGATCAGGATCTTCATGCAGCTCTAGCATTCAGTAGCATCCTCTTCAGTAAAGCTTGACATTTGAATCTGTATTTACATTAAATTGCAGTCCCCCCCCCCCCCGAGAATGTATATTGTCTTCTGCTGGTGGCATCTAGTACCCTCTTTCCGGGCAAAGTGGTGCTAAAAAACCTCTTCCCAGAAATGCTTAACATTTATCTTCTTGTAACAGAAGCAGAACCGTTTCAGCTTGAATGACTCTAACAATGTGATAAATTTCCCCCTTGAGTGTATTTTTCTTCAAATTTATGGCTAGATTCTCCTTGCAACTCCTTCCTTTTTGTGTGGATAATAATTCCTTAAAAGATAACTAATTTCTGAGCTTGTTACTGATTTTAGTTTGATGCTAAAACAATTCATTGCACTGATGTAACAGTGCCTGAAGTTGCTAGCCCAGGAATTACTGGTACTAAATCATAGAATTGGAAAGGACAAAAGTCTACTTAGTCCACAGGCATGTGTGTGTCTACATATGTGGGTATATGAGCACCTACACACAGCGGAAGCACCACATACTGGTACCTGAGTCTGTGATTGGGGCATATGGTTGAGTTGTGTTATCTGCACTGGCTACTGATGTGTTTCTGTGCTGGTTATTCTCTTTAAAGCCCCATACAGTTTAGGAAGAGGATATCTAAAAATCTCCTAACATGAATCTGCCCACTCTCTTATAATCTGGAGAGTCCCTGTTGCTAATAGTTATGGCTCACCTAGCAGGAATGTGAAATAATGCTTTCCCAGTTCCTTCCTTTGTAGAGCTGGCTGATAGAGTTTCTATTAAGCCATAAATATGGCATAAATATGGAGGAGACTCTTGAGAGTCCCATGGACTGCAAGAAGATCAAACCTATCCATTCTCAAAGAAATCAGCCCTGAGTACTCACTAGAAGGACAGATCCTGAAGTTGAGGCTCCAGTACTTTGGCCACCTCATGAGAAGAGAAGACTCCCTAGAAAAGACCCTGATGTTGGGAAAGATGGAGGGCACAAGGAGAAGGGGACGACAGAGGATGAGATGGTTGGACAGTGTTCTCGAAGCTACTAACATGCGTTTGGCCAAACTGCGAGAGGCAGTGAAGGATAGGCGTGCCTGGCGTGCTCTGGTCCATGGGGTCACGAAGGGTCGGACACGACTGAACGACTGAACAACAAATGGCATAGAAATTATTTAAATAAACTATTATACTTTTATTCCTTCATTTCCCCAGAATGGCGGGGTATAAATACAAAATTGTTGTTGTTTGTTTTTGTTGTTACTATTTATTTATTTATTTATTTATTTTCTCTTTCCTCCCTGTTTTTGCATATTTCTGGTTCTTTCTACTTTTAAAAAAAGCTTTACATTTTCTTTTGTTTAAATCAGTTTCATGTCCTTTCATTAGCTAGTCCTTGTACCTGTGGTGTATTATGTATATCAAAGCATGATCATCTGCATCTCATTGATTCGTACAAGAACATTTTAATTGATATAGTGTATCTTGACTTTATTATTTTTTACCCCTCCACTTTTTTCTTTTCTGTTTATTTGAATTAAGCTTTGTGGCAGGGCCTTGTATTTTTATTCAGCTTGTATCATACCTACTTACTATAAGTGCTAAATAAATAATAAACATTACTTCTTTTTTATTGTACCTGTTATCTGGACATGCAGAAAGGCCAGTAACTAAGATAGAAAATAGAAATAATGTATACAGTATTCTTCTTTGGAAATGTGGTGGAATGATGCTAGTGAACGTGATACTTAACTCCAAGACACAACCTTATAAAAATGGGCTGAGGAAATGGAACCTCAAAATAAAAACAATCAAAATGAGGGGAAGTGGTTCATGGCATCTAGAATCTATACATAGAAATATCATGTCTAAATTAAGGGTGGTAACAAGAAACAGATGGTAAACAAGTTAATTGAAACCTGTGGTGCAGAGCTTGCTGTAAAAACACCCTCTTTTGGATTATCTCATGGAAATAAAAAAAGGCAATATACTAATCTAAGTTCTTGAGAGGAAAAAAATTGCAAAGCAATAGATGGACACTTTTCTAATGCATAAAATGTTCTTTTTCCACAGATTCTAGATCAAGAGCGAAGTACAACAGATATTTGGCAAAGACGTAACCTTGCTTGGAGAGTGATCAGTCTGCTCTGATGCCACTCAGGCCAATGGCTGATCTGTCTAAGCTGACTTCCTGCTAACGATATCAAGGAAAATGAAATATTTCATGGACTTCCTAATACTTCTGAATCTTTCAAGGCAGCAAGTTTGCGTGTGTATGTGTGTTGAAAGGGGACACACTATTTTCTGAATGACAGAGAGCTCTGCCATGGCTGGTGACCATCACTGGAGGGGTCTCAGGAATATATGCCAGAGTTATTTGGAACAACCCTCACAGGATTACCCTTCAGTCCTGGGGTCTTGCTGGTCTTAATTACTTTATGTATTTGATGTTAAAAATGCTCTGATGACCTTTTCAGATGTTGATAGATGTAAACTTAAGCTGTTTGCAAAGGGAAATGGAGGGTTTACGGACCTTACCATGCAGCCTGCATTTGACAGTTGCCACAACCTGCAGTTGGCTACAGTAACCATGTGACCTTAGCTTACTGTTTATAGAGCCTTAAGAGGCATCCTGAGGAGGAATTCCCTGCCAGTCTCTGATCTTACTGTAACGCGGGGCATTTGCCAAGTGTTGCCATGATGTGTGAGGTAATGCCTACCATCAGCGAGAGTGACCCCTTGGGGTCACAGCCGGGCTCTGATTCTGATGCCAACTTTGAACAGCTGATGGTGAATATGCTTGATGAGAGAGACAAGCTGCTAGAGACTCTTCGGGAAACACGTGAGACTCTGTCTGTAACTCAGGGCCGGCTACAGGAGACGGTGCATGAGAGAGACCAGCTGCAGAGGCAACTGAACTCTGCTTTACCTCAGGTAAGATAAATACACCGATTTTGCAGAAACCAAAAGATGGTAACAGCAGGAAAAGTCATGGGCAAAGATACTGGCATGCCAGGACAGAGGGCATGGCTTTCTCATTCTAATTTGAGAGGATATAGCTAAAGTTAAGACATGAATGTAATGCATAATGCATTGGTTTCTCATCACTGTAGGTGCTTGCCAGGGAGGGAATTTTGAAACCTATTCTAATTTCCTTCTAAATTGACTGCATAGCTGCTTATAGCGGGTACTATATAATACTGCATTTCCTGCTTTAGCAAGGTGTTGGACTAGGTGATCTTTGAGGCCCCTTCCAGCTCTAATTGCAGCATTCACTTTCTCAGTGTTAATACCTTCTTGCTCCCAATATTTCAATAGCATTGACTGGCACAACTCTGCAGTGGTTTTGCTCTGACTAGGAGATAGTGCTGGAAGACCACCAGTTGGCTCCACTGAAATTCATCCTGTGGGATGTAATAAGAGTCTAATCTTGCCTTCTAAGAACTTTAACATCCATATGAAACTTCTGGGTACGAACATAAGGGAACCTGAGGTGACATATCATCAGTGATGCCTAACTCTTTTTATCCTTGTCCTCAGATCCAGGTGTGTCTGGATTCTCTGAGCTGATGCTTGAAGTTGGTGGTGGGCTAGATGAGGTAGAAAAAGCTTAAGTGTAATTAAGATAAGATGGAGTTGATAATGGATGAGCCAGTCAGCCTAGGAACAGGTGGGTTGCCTCTTCTGGAGTGGGTTGCAATTCCCTGTGAATGAGTAGGTTTACAATTTGGGAGCGCTCAATACAGCTACTTTTCCAGCTGATCGTTTGCTGGAGAAAAACTAGACATTGTTATACATGCTGTAGTAACTTTTTATATACAGTCATAACTTCATATGTCTATCTATCATGATTACAGGCAGTTCCAAGCAGGATTTGTGGGGCTCAGGAATTACAGGCCTGGGTCACAAATGGCCATAACTGCACCCATGTCTGTGATTGCGATGGAGCTTAATCTCTCCACATGTCCAGGAAGGCTGTTCTGAAAGCTTGTGTAAGGAACATAAAATCTGGTTCTTGGGGAATTGGCCAGCTGCCACATATAAAATACTACATTTAGCAACTGAACGTTGGTCTTTTTTGTCTTGTAGCTATTTATTTAAAACTAGAGACTGCCTCAGTGCCCCAGGCTAAATTCCAAGGAAAAGAACTGTTCAGTCATAATTGTTTGCAGTTTTATTTCCAGAGTTGTTCTAATTAATTTCTAACACCTTAACTAGTAGTGTGCCAATAACAGATTTCCTCTGATGTTTGTAGTCCTTTTAATTCTGGTTCTCATTTCTTCCTAAGTCAGCCTGTATAGCTCAGTTGTTTGAAGCGTTGTGCTGATAATGCCAAGGTTGCAGGTTCAATCTCTGTCTGGGACAGCTGCATAGTCCTGCATTGCAGGGGGTTGGACTAAATGATCCTTGGGATTCCATCCAACTTTACAATTCTGTGATTCCCTCCTGACTCAACTTTCATGGAATTTGATGCAGCAATGTGCTACCTGTTGGATGGGGCATGATGTGTATGTACATGTAGTGAAGGTTATTCTGTAACTAATTAAATGAGGTACAGGTAACTTGCATCTTATGCTTATTATACTTGATGACAGCTTTATGCTGAACATCAGAAAACAATTAAATAAATTTTGTGCATTTGGGGGGGGGGAGGCAGAGTGAGGAAAAAATGGCCAGGAATTCCTCAGTCTTTGAGAGAGTGGTTGAGAGAGCAATTGGAGTGTGAGAGAGAGTGGAGGAGGTAGCAGAGAGTTTGGGAGGTGGTTGGAGAGAGAGTGGAGGAGGCCAGAGAGACCTGTGGAGGAGGTACTTGGAGAGAGCTGCAGACTGCAGAACAGCCCCCAAACTCAAGGTATCATTGTCATCAGCTGCTGAGAAACCAAAGAAGCAGAGGGTGGCTCCCATGCTGGAAGAGAAAGTGGTTGTGCTGGACCATTTGAAGGATGGCATGCCTGTGTGTGCTGCGGCATGCAAATATGGACAGACCAAGTCCAGCCCCTGTGCCATCAAGGTGTGTGAGGAGATTTGTGGGGAGATTTGTGGCAGCAAGCACACCACTTACTGCAAAGGTGACCAGCCAGGTGTGGGACAAGGCCTTGGTGATGGTGGAGAAGGTATTGAACTTGTGGCTGGAAGACATGAACTGTAAATGTGTTCCTGTGGAGGGTAGCATCTTGCTCCAAAAGGCTCTCAGCCTCTATGAACACTTCAAACCTTCCACCACAGTTGTGGAAAGCCATCCCAGTTTGGCATAACAGCTTTAAGATCCACTTCAACCTCATGAATGTCCAGATGACTGGAGAAACCTCATCTGCAGATAAGAGGCTGCAAAAACATACTACATGCAACTAAAGATGCTGATGTATGGCAAGGTATATCTTCAATGCAAGTCTTCAGTGCAGACAAGATGGGGCTGTTCTGGAAGAAAATGCCTGAGGTGACTTACATTGCCAAAGCTGAAAATCAAGTCCCTGGCTTGCAAAAGATCCAGTGACTGTGCTGCTCTCTGGCAAAATGGCTGGACACCTAATAAAGCCAGGCTTGCTGTACAGGTCTCCTTCCTGTGGTTTGGCAATCCAATAAAAAGGCCTGGATGACTTTTTCATCATTTCTGGACTGGAAGGAACTGAGAGAGCCTCAAGGAGAAACACCTGGAGTTTAAAGTGATGCTGCTTGTGGATACTTTCTGGGTAGCCCAAGGCACTCTGCTTTGCACATAGTGCCCTCATCGAGCCTCTGGATCATGGTGTGATTCACTGCTTCAAGGTTGCTTACATGAAGCTCACCTTCTCTTGGACGATCAATATGATGGATGCTGGAAGTTCTTCAGTATTGCCCATTGCGTCACCTACATCAAACTGACAATGAATGCAATCAGGGCTGAAACAGTGAATGCATGCTAACAGAACATGTATGTGCATGATTTTGAGGGATTTGCAAGCATTGCCACTGAGTTTGAGGACAATGTGCAGATGGCCACGCAAGTGGGTGGTGATGGCTTTGTTGACCATAGTTAGGGGAAAAGCTAATTGGGGGCCAACAGCTATTGACTGTTAAAGAGCTTGAGGAACTGGTCAGATCAAGTTCAGAATGTGAGGATGAGGATGGTGAGCGTGAGACAGCAAGCTGGAGCCTGCATAACTTTTATAAACTCTTTCAAGTAACAAAGCACACAAATGATCTGATTCCAGAGTTTGATGCCTCCATGGAATGCAGCCTCAAGATCATCTGTGACATTACAGACACTATGAGACCATAAAAGGAAATGCTTGACAAACCCAAGAAACAACAGTGGCAGTTGCCAATTACCATGTTCCTGATGAAGAAACCACCAGTAGCAGCATTAGATGAGCCCACACAACCCACTTGTGGTTCTAAACCACAGCCAAGCACTTTTTCTCGTCCACACAAAATCCCCCAAAGCATGAATCAGCAAAGAAGAGGAGGAGGGGACTAAGAGCTGCATTTGTTCCTCACTGGTAAGTGCAGCAATGTTTTTTGAGGTTTCAAGAGGTTGGTCTGGCTTTACACAATTTTGCTTATACACTCAACTACCAGGAGCATAATGTGAAGTTCTAACTAGCACATAGCACTGTAGGATATGAAGAATTTATCATCTTTTTGCAGTATGTTTATAAACAGATTGTCAAAAGCAGTGCTACAAACTCTTCCCAGCATTGACTTTGTGTGTGCCCTTAGCACAAGTACCTCAATTCATGAAAGTTGTAATAAACTTTTTTGACACAATAATTGTATTCTGTGCAAATTCATAATTAGCATTTTTTCTACATATACTCTTAATACTGTGATGCTGTAGAGTGCTTATTCTCATGAAAACCCATCCCTGATTACTGAGGGGAAGCTGAACAGGTTTGGTACACTGTTGTGGCATGGTAGTACCAGCAGGTGGTGCTGAAATCTAGGGAAGACCCATAGCTGGTGCCCAGGGTAAAGTTTTATTTATGCTAGCTTTCCCCCCTCCCTCCCTGATTCAGGTGGAATCTGAGGTGTTCATTTACAATACTGCAGGAACTGCTTAATCATGCCTTTGCCTGTTTATTTTCTCCGAAACTGTTCCATTCTGTTACGCGTTTTAATAAGCTAGGTACATGCATAATAACACACCTCCTTTATAAGAGAACTCGGATGCCTCCAGTCACAATTCTAAGTATGAACATTGTATCTTTTCAACATTGTTTGTTGCTTCTTTCGTGCATTCTTTTCAAACCCAAACATTTATTCCTTGCTCACACCATTTACAGTTGATTCATATTATATATCAAGGGCATTAAATACAGATACAGGTATACACTTGAAAGACAGTTTATATAGAGAAAAGATACAGTGTTTATACTTGGAAGCTTGACTGAAGGCATTAAAGTTCTTTTGCAAAGGAACAACATACATAGCTATGACAATATTTGTCATAGGGAAAAGTATGTGTACAAATACAGTTCCAGGGTGTGGTTAATGCCTCAATCTTAAAGATGGTCTCCCTGGATCCAGAGGTCTTAGAAAACTACTGTCCCATCTCTAATATTCCTTTCCTGAGCAAGGTGATTGATGTGGTGGTGGCAAGCCAGCTGCAGGTACGTACACCTAGATTATCTAAACCAGGGGTTGGCAACCTAAGGCCCATGGGCCACAAGCGGCCCACGGGGGTCGTTTTACCAGTCCACGAGCCACCCCCGAACTGAGCCACCCACTTGATGAGTCCCCACGTGCTGCGCTAAACTGGCACAGTGCAGCGCGGGGACTTGCTTTCGCGGCGATGGGAATCGCGTTGATGCAGATGCCGGAAATCGTGTGCGCTCATGCGTGCCCACGATCCGGCCCATTGAGGGGGGCTCCGTGGCAGTGAATCGGCCCCCTGATCTAAACCCTTTCCAGTTTGATTTCAGGCCTGGCTTTGGCACTGAAAAGATCTTGATCACCCTGATTGAAGACAGACAGTGGGAGTGTAGCCCTGTTGGTTCTCCTTGACTTCTCAGTAGTTTGGGGCGCTATTCACCATGGTTTCCTTCTGGAGTGACTTGAGGAGGTTGGAGTTGGAGATACTGAATTACAGTGGTTTTACTCCAACCTGCAGGGGCACTACCAGAAAGTAATACTAGGAGACTGTTGCTTGGCCCCATGGCTTTTCATTTGTGGGGTCCTGCAAGGGTCTGACACCTGCTTTCGAAGGGGTTATGTTTCCTGTGAAGGAACAGGTTTGTATTTTGGGAGTGCTCCTGGATTCCATCTTGTCACTGGAGTCTCAGGGGCATCTGTGGCCAATAGTGCTTATGCTTAGCTAAGGATGGTTCACCAGCTATTGGAAAAGCTTGGCCTCAGTTACCCATGCTTTGGTGACCTGCCTGTACTACTGTAATACACTCTATGTAGAGCTGCCTTTGATCCACAGCATGGATATATTATAGAAAGAATAAGCAATGCCTGAATATCAGTCAAAATGACTGTAAAATGAAATTGTAGCATTAGCTGGTAGTTGAAATCTGGGCACCATAATGGGTATCTCCCATATGTTTATTATTTAAACTTCAGTGCTTAGAAGAGGATATATTTGATCTACTTCCCACATTATTTCTCCTGGAGCTGAATCTGGAAGTTGTTCATACAAAATCAGAAAGTGAATTTTTTTTGCAAGTATTTGAGTCATACAATGGTGTACTAAGCTGCATCTTGAATTCTTGGTACACCACTATCTGTCTCTCAATGAGATGTGAAGTAAGTATCCTACCCTTCCCACACACATTATAATTTTACTCAAAGGATGCATAAAATCCAAGCCAAAGTTTGACATTGGCTTGAATCAAAGTTATCCCATATACCTAGGTTTATTTATTTTTGTTTATTTCACAGCTAGATTGCAATAAAACCTCCAAGTGGTTTATAATAAGAATTATCAGTAAAGAAAATAGTTAAAAACAACAATTTAAAACATTCAAAAATAATTAAACTCAGTTATATGCTTAAAAGCCAGATTAAAGTGCATGTCAACATTTTACATATTGGTTAGGCTTGCCTAAACAAAAATGTTTTTAGCAGGTGCCAAAAAGAGTATAGTGAAGGTTGCTTGCCACTAGGAACAGCTGCAAATTTAAAGCATTACAAAGATTTTGCACAGAGGCCGACAGTAACTGACATGGACTTTTATTGTCTGAAGCAAGTGCAGCCAATGTGAAGCTTCTGAAGTTGTTCAACTATAATTCCCATCAGCCCCAGTCAGGATGGCCAGTGGTGAGGGTTGATGAGTGCTGTAGTCTATAAACATCTGGAGAGCATTGTGTTTGGCTACCTGTCGTCTTAGCATTCTTACTGAAGAAAATTGGTAGACATGACACTCTGGCACTTGGCAGCTTCTGGGCAGGAGGATAATAAGCCAATCCTAAATGAAGTTGTCACTGTCTCCTTGTTTCATGCAGATGATTGAGTGTGTGTGTGCGTGTGTGTGTGTGTGTGGAGTGGGGATGGTTGAGTTTACCTTCAGTGAAATGCAGACAAGATTATTTGAAAAAGTGCGAGCGGCTGTTACTAATATTGTGTGTCCAAGGCTCTGAGTCTCATGTGCATATCTCTCAGAACAGAAGAGAGCCCAGGGTTGGGATTAACCTTGGCAGCCATGTTCTGAGGTGATTATTTAGCAGGTCAACCATGAACCCCAAACTGAGATGCTAGGCCCTGCAGCATGCTGCAGAGCCTAGCCAAGGGTGTGACAGCTCACTTTCTGGCTTGTAGTGAGAGGGGGGAGGACCTTTATTTTTAGAAGTGGGAAAGAAACTCATATATTTCTTGCATTATAGTACTACCAACCCCAGGGTACTTCACATTCAGCTGAGCAGCAACAGCAGTCTGCAAGAGCTTGGCAAGGGAGGGAGAGCTAAGCACTCAGCCAGACTGGCTGCTTACAAGCCCAGTATGAGCACCTTCTGGCCTTGACACATTTTGGTCTTTCTGCTTCCTCACTGAGCTGAGTGACCTTCTGCCCTTGGCAAATTCCCAGTTGGGTCAGCCAGATCCAATAAATTCCAAGCTGGTCAAAAGGTACCCTGGCCCTAAATGGGCTCTGCCGTAGCTGATTTTCAGGCACACGCCCCTTTGTGGCCTCACATGCTCAATGCCCACGTCTTGGATTGAGAGCCACAGCTCTGGTGTCTGCACTCATCCATGTTGAGCAGCTGGGCAGAGAGCATGCCAGGTCAGCCAAGGGAGGGTTACGCCTCTCGGGCTCTGCAGCCGCTTGGATTAAGGGGCTATGCGGATTTACTCTCTGCTCTTGCTTCAATTCCTCTCCCTCCGACGTTCTGTATAGGGAACATGCAAGCAATGCAGAGCAAACTAGGTCATTGCAAAGGGACTTTGTGCATCTGTGAGATCCTCTGGGGGAGGCTGCTGGCTCTCCCGGCTCCCAGCTTCTGCTTGTAGCATTTTTGCCTCCCTTACCAAGTCGCACTGCTGCCTCCCCTGGATCTTGAAAAGGGATGTGATTAGCACAGGCAGCAGATGGGGAATTTCCGTGAGCTCCAAATGCCTCCTCTTGACAAGCGCTTTGCTGACACTATTCCAGTGCCCAGTTCTCCTCCTCCTCCCGGACAGACAGATTCTGCAAGAAGCAACTTCCTGCTGGTTTGAACCTCAGGCACCAGGGTCTGCAGCAGGACATGGAACTTAGGCTGCCTCTACCCTTCATCTCTGGATTTAGTTGCTGTTCTCCCCTCGGCCTGGCAGAGCCATGGATTTACAGATCAAGCTGGCTATGATTCCCCAGCATGAATACAGGGAACAAGTCCATAACCATCCATCTGTCCAATGGCATTAATTTCAGCATGTACATGTATCAGGTAAGCGGGATACCCATTGCAGTGTCTGCCCACCATAGCTTTTCACCTTTTCTTGGTAGATGGTAATACTCCAGGCTCTTAAAGCAAGTGTTGAGGCCTATCTGAACCTCCACAAACAGCTGCTTTTCTTCTAGTTCTACTTCTTTCAGGAGTTGTGTTGCCTATAGGCATGAACTTCTGTTCATATTTGTTTCTGTTAAGAAATGGAAGAATCAGTGCTATAGGCTACTCCAAATGTCTTGAGGGGGAAAGGGGGAAAGAGCAGTGTCCCCCGCCCCGTAAATTGTTTAGGGGTACTCTCACTTCCCTATTCATATTGAAATACTGCTCCTCAATAAGGCCAAACTTAGATTCACAAAATGTTTAGGGGTATGTCCCCCCCCCACATTCCCCCAGAAAAAAGCACTGGGAAAAAGAGTATTGGGCACAGTTAGGGCTATCAGGTGATTCCCCTGACAGATAAGACAAATAATATTTCCTAGAGAGTTGCAGGGAGAAGATATTTCCTACCAAGCTGAAAGTTCATTGAGTACAAACAAAAGAGCAGTTGACCTTTGGGAGCTTCTGGTTTATAGTGCTCTGTTTACCTTAACATGCTTGAACAAACAGAGACCTGCAGGTTTGGAATTTAGAAGTGGGAAATGCCAAAGTATAACTGTGCATCATGGTAAAATGGCTAGATCTTTGCTCTATTTTGAAGGGTCCATGTGAACTAGGGTCATACTTACAAAGGGCTGAAGTTTTTCTTTCCTGGTGGACCATAGGTGGTTTACCTTTTTTGGAACTAATTGCCATAGCCCCAAAGGCACTTCGCCAAGCCCACTGTGAGGGCAGAAAAAATCCCAGGGAGTCTATAGTCACCAGACTCCTAGAATTTTGATTGGTAGCACCATGGAAGTGGACAAAATGCATGGCATGCATGTGGGACTGATACCTAAAAAATCACACCTATCAAAAAATGTGTGAAATTTTGTTTTCCACCCTCAAACCTGCCTACTCCTTCCTTTCATTTGTGTCTTTATGTATGCATACCTCTCAGGCAGCCTGTGAACAGACAATACATTTTCCTTCAGGAGCACGGCCAGTGTTGCTGCTGCAACGTATTTGCATTTATTTTCCTGTGACCATCCTGGGCATCTATTGGATATGCCCAAGAGGAATAATACAGTCTCTTTACCTGCTCTATATGCTTGACTAGTTTTGGAATTAGGCTGTGATTAGCATCATGGATTGCACCTGACAGTCTCATTTTTATTCTCCCCTGATATCTCTCAGAAAGGTGACTGTTTACATAATGGTCTACCTTACACCTTGTCATTTTCTAGCCCGACCTAGTGGCTTTTCCCCTGACAGTGGGCAATTGTCATAGGATTGTAGGAAAAACCAATCTTTTAAAAGGGAATTAGACCAATTCATTTACAATAAAACTAGTCATAGCGGCTACAAGCAGCCTGCACAGAGCCAGCAGACATCTGAATACCAGTTGCTGGGGAATAACCATGGAAAAGAGCTGTTGCCCTTGTGTCCTGCTTGTGGTCTTCCCCTGAGTATCTGTCTGTGTAATGTGGGAAGCACAATGCTGGACTAGATAGGCCTTTGGTCTGATCCATCAGGAGATGGGTTCCTTAAGTCCAATACTGATTCATTTGGACATTTTTCTTCTTCTTTAAAATTCTCCTATGTGCACATTGGACTAATTATTATCTGTGATGCAGTTAATAACACTGATTGCTTCTGTATCTGTTTTGATCCACTATGTCTGGCACCAACAGTTATTCCAATTAGATGCCAAAATGTGACTTGTATCCTAAATGGACTCAATTCATTCCTTGAACTCTGAGGCAAATCAGTAGGGAAAAGAAGAATTGTCCTTGCATCTGAAAAAAATGTTCCACATTCTCAGTCATTACTGTGTTTGGCTCTTCCGATATTAATAAAATCACTTTACATAATTGATATGCTCTTAACATTTAAAATCACAAGTTCTTTCGTTTTTGCTCAAACAGTTGAGGTGTGACAGATACCCCTTAAGGTAGTCTGTGCCAGATCCACATAGGGCTTTAAAATTAAACTTGATACTTTCAGCTACACTGGGAAGCAAACTAGAAGCAAGTATAGGTTTTTAATCTCTGATATAAAATGCATCCATAATTCCTAGCTTTTGAATACTTGAACAATCGCATTTGGTGTCTTCTGACGTTTCTCAGTGGTCTTAAGTTTTTAAGAGTTCTTAATTGAGCCAAGATTAGGCATCTGTGTTTCACTTTCTAATCCATTTATAGGTGTCCCTGCCTAATCTGGAAAGCTTATGGCTATGCAATTTACCATTCAAGGGTTGAGAGAAAAAGGTCTGGCAAGGTCTAATCTAAAATGTCTGTTGGAAAAAGTATAAGCTTATAAGGGATTTCGGTAACTTGAGGATGAAGGACTTGTTAAACTTGTCCACAAGACAACCATCTTCTAACCTGGTTTCAAAGTGACTAGGCAGCGTAGGACTGAAAGGTAGTATTTAACTTAACATTAGAATAAATCCCCCAAATCTTGATCTAGTTGAATGAAAGCTCATGCCATAATAAACCAGTTAATCTCTAAAAGCTGCAGCCTTTTTGTTTTCTTGCTTCTACGTTGGGTGATTAGAACATCCTGCCTGGGGATACTGTAGAGACATTCTTCCTCAATGGGATCATTCCATATCAAGTGATCCAACTTTTAAAACCTCATGTCATCCAGTTTTCTTCACGTTTTGTACACGTGCTGAATGATCAAATCTAAAATTTAAATCTAAAATTTTAATTTTTTATCTCATCCCATTTTTTGAGTTATGAGAGTTTGAAATTTCAAAAAATTGACAATTTTGGCCTTCCCAGACCTACACGAAAACCTTAAAAGCTTAGCCCAGGATTGAGATATGTCAAGACCTAAAACACCAATCTCTTCAGAACTTCATGGGCCTTAATATATGTCACATGATGAACTTACTCTAAATTTTAAATTTAAGTTACAAAATTTTAAAGTGATCTAAAAAATTAATATGATTTAAAAATTCCAAAAATTGTATTGATCATTTAATATTTCTAAGAGTTACCTGCACAATTTCATCTTGGGATCTCAATGGGATCACATTACAAAAAAAAAAAAAATTGTACATACATGTCTGCCTTACTTGGTTCTATTTAGGATAAATGGGTCTTCTCAAAGTAAAATATAACAGAATAAACAAGGCCACAACCATAATATTAGTTGCATCAGGCATTTCTTTATAAAGTTATTTAATTAAAAGGTGTCTGAAAAAGTAGTCAGGCTTTTCTTTTAAAAATGTGTTCCAAAGCTGAGTGATAGAATTAATGCTTTGAAAGAATTTTTGTTAGTACTTTATTTCATGAAGCACAACAAAATACATATCAAACAAAATTATGACACGGCTGGAACTGTTTAACTGGTGTTGAGATAACATCCCTTCTATCTAGTTCTTATTTTCAACAAATGAGGAGTACAGAAAAGAAGAAATGTTCCTGAAAGACGCTTTGAAAGAGTGAAAGTGATCAGGGGAACACAAGGATTTCATTGCTACATCCAGTCCAACAGAAATTGTGATCAATGTATACTTTTTTAGCAATGAGAGTGAGAAGTTTGACATTGAAGGAGGTACAAAATCTCTGGATATGGCTGAGATACGTGACCTGTGAATACAATAAAACATGTTGCTTAACTTACTGGTATATACTGTTGGTGGACTATGAAAGTGAAGAAGCAACTGTGACCTCCTTACACCCACCAGGGCCAGCATCATTATTTGTTTACCCATCTAGTCAGGATGTACTTAAGGTGGGGCGAGCACAAGTTCTAACAAACCTTGAACCTAGGACTGCAACTGGCCGCACTCACACTTTGACAAAAAATGAAATGTGCAACCAGTACTCTTGAAAAACATTTGGTGTAAAGTATAAATACCGTATATACCCGAGTATAAGCCGACCTGAATATAAACCGAGGCACCTAATTTTCCTACAAAAACCTGGGAAAGCTTATTGACTCGAGTATAAGCCTGTTCACCTTTGCTGCTGTGGAGGAGGAGGAGGAACGAGCAGCCCGAAAGCAGCCCTTTGGGCTGCTCCTTCCTCTTCTTCCTTTGCCAAGTTTGCATTTATGTGAGCAGTTCAGGAATGGAACAAGCTGCCTGGGGAGAGTAAAGAACCGCCGTTCTTGTACACTTCTTAAGGAATGGTTGGCTGGGGAGAGCGGGTGGTGGCACGAGCGGAGAGAAAGGGCTTCTTTCTCGCCGCCCCCACCGCCCGCCTCACTCGAGTATAAGCCGAGGGCAGCTTTTTCAGCACAAAAAATGTGCTGAAAAACTAGGCTTATACTCAAGTATATACAGTAATGTTTTCAGCCCCATTTAATGTTTGAGAGTCCCCCCTCTAATTTTGTTTGATATACATTTTGTTGTAGCTCTTATAAATATTAAATAATATATTTTTAAAAAATTATATTAATTTTTTTAATCACTTTTTAAATTTTGTAACTTACATTTTATATTTTGAGTAAGTCCACTATGTGACATATCATAGTAAGGTCCTGGTCCAACTCTTTTACCACTTCTAGCACAAAGCTCATTTTCAGGCATGAAGGCAATCAGTAGCAAGTAACATTCCTAAAGGTGGCGGTGCAGTCTCTTGAACCTAAAGATAAATGCAACTGAATTTAAGGAAATGTTTATTTAACTAAAAAAGAAAAAGAAAAAAAAGAAAAAAATTTTTAGCAAAAAAGTAAAGTACGAGTCAGATGCTCTACATGCACTAGTGTCTGTTCACAAGGTTGATGATTAGGGCAATTTTCATTTTGGTTACAGGAAATTTGTCATGAACTACTCTTTGACAGTTTAAACATACAAGTTGCACAGTCTTTCTGTTGCCATGCAAGGCCCAGAGAAAGAGTTTGAAGTAAAATTTGTCACTTGCCTTAATCCCTTTGTGTATACATCCTTACCAGATTTTGACTTCAGAAAAAAGGTGTGAAAACGTTTTTCTTTCTTTCTCCTCTTCCCCTCCCAGTTCACAAGAAGACTTCACATTACCAGAAATTAAGATGATACAAGATGGGATATTGATCAGTTAGGGGACATGTTTGTCTGTCTGTTAGACTAAATCTTAAAAGCAAGCATGCAACATTCCATCACACTTAAAGAAACAGAAACCAGGATATGGTTATGCAGGAAGGAGTATGGTTTATATACAGGTATAGTATGCGTGGTGTCACCAGGGAGGAAATGTAAAACACTGCATTTGAGTGGGGAGGGAAGATTTGAGCACCAACATGTTGCTGGAGAAGAGAAGGGATTGAAGGGAATAGTTGGGGCAGTGTTCAGGGGAGAATGCCAAGGGTCGTGGTGGGAGTGCCAGAGGGATGCAACAAAAGGGTAGGGGATAAAGAGAATGAGAACCAGGACGTATTGGATGGGCATAAAGAAGAGAATCCTGGTAAGAGTTCTAGGTTGTGTTGAGGGCAGGATAGAGCTGAGTTGAAGGGATGGGGAGAATGATGGAGGATGGAGCGAAAATCTCTTATTTCAGCCTACCCCCCTCCCCTATGACATTTCACAGTCATTTGCTAGCTGGCAAAACACAGGGCATTTTTTTTTATTTTTTTATTTTTTTTTTTATGGTAAACTTTATTTCATTTTAGCATAATACAAATGCATTTCTTGAGAAAAAAAAAGAAAAACAACAATGTACATATCCAAGATTGCTTTGAATGGAAAAAAAAGAAACAGAACCCTCCCCCTCCCTCTGCTCTACCCTCCCTCCCCTCCCTTTACTTCTCAGCATACCCATTCGTGCTTGTAAGTCGCTTTAACGTCTAACTGCATAGTCTTTGTCCATTCATGATCCTTTTTTTTGTCTCACCTTTGGACCTTTTGGATCTTTTAATATTTCATCAAGAGGTCGGCTCTTTCCACATATAATTTAAAGTATTCCTTAAGTAATTTCCAATTGGTCTCTCTTTCTATTATACTTATTCCTTTTATTTCTTCATATTTTATTGCCAAGTTGTAGTAAGTTAACAATTTTACTTGCCAATCCTCTTTTTTCGGTATGATTGGGGACTTCCAATTTTTTGCTATTAGAAGCCTCGCTGAGACAGTGGCATACATAATTATATGTCTGTCTTTGGGCTGGAACTCCTTATCTACCATTCCTAGAAGGAATGTTTCCACGGTCTTCTTAAAAGGGTATTTTACCATTTTCTTTAATTCGTTATATACCATCTCCCAGAATACTTTGATGTCCTTACATAACCACCACATGTGTATGTAGGTCCCCACTTCCTTTTTACATCGCCAACATTGATTGGTAACATTTTTGTAAATTTTTGCCATCTTGACGGGTGTCAGGTACCATCTGTATTGCATTTTTAACACATTCTCTTTAATATCATAGTTTGGGGTTAGTTTACTATCTCTTTTCCACAAATTTTCCCATCTTTCCATCATGATTGGCTTTCCCACATCTTGTGCCCAGCGTATCATCACCTCTTTTACTTGTTCTTCCTCTGTCTCCCACTTTAGCAGTACATGGTAGAAATTCTTTATATAATCTTTTTTTTTTCAAATAAAATTTCTTCTAGTTTTGATTTTCCCTTGTCAAATCCAATTTTGATATCCTGTTGGAATCTTTGATTTATTTGAAAATATTGGAGCCAGCTAGTGAGGTAAGTTTTAATTGCTTCATAGTCTTTTAATTTCAATTCCTCATCTTTTTTTTCCAAGATTTCTTTATAAGTTGGCCAAATTGGATCCATATTCCTCTTTTTGACTGATATAATCTCTAGTGGGGAAAGCCACCATGGTGTTTTTAATTCAAAAAATCTTCTATATTTGGACCATACTGCAAACAGAGACCTTCTAATTATATTATTCATGAAAACATTTTTTCTGTTAATTTTATCTTTCATGATGTACCAATGCCAACCAAATCCTAAACCGTCACTCTCCAAATCTAACAGGTCATTATTTTTTAGCTCAATCCAATCTTTAATCCAATACAAAGCCGCCGCGTCATGATATAACTCTAAGTCCGGAAGCCCGAACCCCCCTCTTTCTCTACAGTCAATCAAATTTTTATATTTAATTCGCGGCTTCTTACCATTCCAAATAAACCTAGTAAGATCTCTCTTCCATTCTTTAAAGTACCCTGTGCCCCCCAATAGTGGCAGATTCTGAAAAAGGTAAATCATTTTGGACAAAACCCCCATTTTTACCAAAGATATTCTTCCTAATAATGAGATTTTAAGCTTTGACCATAATTCCAAATTTTTCCTAATTTCTTTCCATTTTTCTCCATAATTTTCTTTTGCCAAATCTAAACTATTGGTTGAAATTTGAAAGCCCAGATACTTCATTTTTTTGCATATTTTTAGACCTGTTAGTTGTTCTAATTCTTTCTTTTCTGCATCCTCTAAATTTTTAACAAGCATTTTTGTTTTATCGTAATTTATTTTTAGGCCAGCCAATTTACCATATTCTTTTATATTCTCCAAAACATTCGGAATACTATTTAGCGGATCTTCAGTTGTAATAATTATGTCGTCCGCGAATGCCTTGACCTTGTACCTTTTCTTTCCTATCACCACTCCCTTTACACTGTCGTCTTCCCTTATATTTCTTAACAATGTTTCTAAGACAATTATAAATAAGAGTGGTGATAGGGGGCAGCCCTGGCGGGTCCCTCTCATTATGCTTATATTGTTGGTCAGTTTGTGATTAATTATTAGTCTCGCTTTCTGCTTCTCATAAATAGCCTTAATTGCTCGCTCGATGTTTTCTCCTATATTTATTTCTTTAAGAACTCTTTTCATAAATTGCCACGAAACCCTATCAAAGGCTTTTTCCGCGTCCAAAGATAGTACTGCGGCTTGTTTCCCTCTGTTGTTTTCTAACATCTCCATTATGTTTATTATGCTTCTTATATTTTCTTTTGCTTGTCTGCCTTTGATAAAGCCCGTTTGATCTTTGTGAATGAGGTCATCCAATATGTTACCCAGTCTGTTTGCTAATATCTTGGCGAAGATTTTATAATCACAGTTTAATAGTGATATGGGTCTGTAATTTTTCGGGGATTCCAAGTCCGTATTCTGCTTAGGTATAAGCGTCATCAATGCCTCTTCCCAAGACCCTGGTATAATCCCTTTCTTAAGAGTATTATTCATTAATTCCTTTAATGGCATTGATAATACCTCCTCCAAATTTTTATAATACTCTATTGGTAGCCCATCCGGCCCTGGTGATTTCCCTTTCTTCATGTCCTTGATTGCATCCTTAATTTCTGTTAGGGTTATATCTCTATTCAGCATATCAATTTTTTCCTGGGTCAATTTTGGTAATTTATGTTTCATCAGAAATTTCTCTATGTCTTCCTCCTGCACCATTTCCTTTTGGTATAGTACTTTATAAAATTCCTCAAATACTTTCATAATTTCATCTGACTTGCTTATAATTTTCCCATCTAATTTGATTTTATTAATTAGCTTTTCATTTCTTCTCTTATTTATTTGCCAGCTTAGAAGTTTGCTAGGCTTGTTGGCCCATTCGAAGTTTCTATATTTCCAAATTTGGATTTGCTGTTCCATTTCTTGCTCTATTATTTTTTGATACTGCGCTCTTAAAATTTTTAATTCATGTTCTGTAATCTTTTTTCTTGTTTTATATAAATTTTTCTCCTTGGCTTTTATTTCCTCCAATAGACTCGCTTTATTTTTTTCTTTATTTTTTCTATTTATGATATTTTGCTGGATAAAGTAACCCCTCGCCACAGCCTTCCCAGCATCCCAGACAATTTTTGACTCAACCTCGCCATTATTATTTAAATCGAAGAATTCTTTCATAAGTTCTTGAGCTCCTTTTTTGATTTTGTCATCGTTTAGCAGAAACACGTTTAGGCTCCATCTCATGTTTTTTTCCCTTTTTGTTTCATCCAGTATCATAGTTACCGGGTTGTGGTCCGAGAAAGTTCGTGGCCCGATTTCTATTTTTTTAATATTTAAGGTCATCTCTTTCGGGAGCCAGATAGCATCTATTCTACTAGCTGTTTGGTGCCTGTTTGAAAAGAAGGTATATTCTTTGTTTATGGGGAATTTGTACCTCCATGCGTCTACCATATTAAGATTCCCCATCATGTCTGAGAATATTTTGGGTAATTTATATTCCTTTTTTTTCTTTGAAATCTGGGCATTTTTAATTTAGCTCCATAACATCACAGAGCTAGCTGCATCAACAACTATTCTAGGGATGTTTCTGCAGTTGCTGCTATACGCAATCAAGAAAAGAGATTTAGCATTTCAAAAGGATTCTAAAATGTCTCAAAATACCTGCTACTCCTAGATTTGTCAAGGCTGGATGCAAGCTTTTCCTATGCCATGGATTCCTCAAGATGGTATTGGGAAAACAGTTACAGGAACATGAGAAGAGCCTTACAGGATCAAAACAAAGGCCTGCTAGTCCTTTAATGCTGTATATGGTTTAGGACGCAGGTATTTGAAGTATTACAAGGTGAAGCTTACTAAATGGCATTGAACAGAAGTGTTAGTGGTAAAGAATGTATTGTTCATTGCCATCACCATTGCAAGGTGCCTTCACATAGGTTTGTGGTTGGTCAGATTTGTCATGGGTTTTTCTCCGTTTGTGTTCATGTTGCCTTCCCAACTGACTCATCACTACCCGCTAGTGAGATGACATGTGTTGAGTAACCATGTCTTCAACATGAGATACTCCAGATTTTAAAGATCCACTACAGGAGCCTTCTTCCCAATGATCTAAGATCAGGCATGTACAACAGGTTGATCGCGATCTACCGGTCAATTGCGGGGGTGTTCCAGATTGATCGCGGCATTAAGTTAAGTGATTGCTGGTGTGCTTCTAATCAGTCAACAACTCTGGCCAATCCTCCCCCGCCAAAAAAGCCCAACAACTCTGTCAGTTTTTTTATCTTGGGAGTAGATCACAGTCTCTTGGGAGTTGGACGTGCCTATTCTAGATAACAATTCATATCATTCCTGACCATTGGTTGCTGTGGCTGGGGCTGATTAGAGTTGGAGTCCAACAACACCTGGAGGGCACCAGGTTGGGGAAGGCTGCTTTGGCAGAACTTCCAGACATGTTAGCTAGTAATTCCTCCAGAGTTATCAGAAAATGATCAAGATCCATCAAAATCCAGTGTTTTATTTATCAATGCCTTGATGGGAAACCACTGGAAAGGTAATGAAAGCTGCTTGGGTCTTTCCAAGAAAGATGATAAAATTATGTATTAAGTTTTAGTGACAGGCCATTCATGGGATGGCTCATGAATTTTGGAAAATGGTTGCAGTGCATGTAGTCCAGTTCTAGCAGACTATTATATCTTCCTGTTTCTGCTAATGGAGCTTGCTACTATAATTCTTCTCTAAAAGCACTATTATTAATAACTAGCATAATGCCTGTCATGATGATTGGTGTGTGCCTGCAAAGGAATTGTATACTGCATACTTTCTACATGTGTGCCTTGTGGGCCTCAATTCACTTGTATAAGAAATGCACATGAATACCATTGGGGAAGGGGTTGAAAACACCTCCCTCCCTAAGCTGGGCAGAAGCTTCCTGGACTTTGGGAAGGAGGCACTAGGCTTTAATAGTCTAATTTACCAAGAACGTTTAGGGGACTAGCCTAGTCCCCCATGTCCATTGACCAAACACCACTGCTGCTTCTGCTGACCCAGCGTTGAGATGCAAGTCTGCTCCTGTATCTAGCCCAGCGCCTTCGTTTATATAGTTTCTTTCTGGATTCTGTTTCTTGGTCACTCTAAAAATATGCTGGAATGTTGTGAATTTGGTTTTCTGCATATGCAGATGATGAAATCTTAGACTAATTTCTACTCTTGAAAGTCAGGAATATTAAAATTAACATGAAGCTTATTGGATCCTTTCCCATTAACTTGTCTGAATCCTCTTACAGACTGCCACATCTAATATGTGTGTATTCAAGCTAGGCCTCTAGTGTCTCAGTGAAAAATCAACATGCACACAGGAATTTTTCTCCTACCACTACCGTATCTTAATTTGTATGCCGAACTATAAAGCAGTGATAATTCAGGATGACTGCATAAATGCTGTTCCCTTGTTTGCATTCTGAAGCTCAGGAAACATAGCGACAGGCCCACTCGGTTCCCTTCAAGCTATTTCAAATGCTTCATCAAGTGGGTGGGTGGGCTCCCGGCACAGTTCTTATTTTGGTTGCCTGTTTTGAACTCTGCTTGGTTCAGCCTTGCCCTTTCAGAAGTAATCCCTGCAGCTGTTAAAATTTACCAATTGGAATTTACTTTTGTAAGGCCTCTAGTTTAGAGAAGGGACAATGAGGAAGGGCTGGCTGGCTGGCTGGCTGGGAAGTGTCTAGTGTTATTTTAATTTCCCTAGCCACCTTCCTTAACTACCTGCTTTGTTGTGCATATCTTTGTGTTGCCAGGGAGGCTCTGCACCCCTAGCACAGACATAATCACAGCAGCTTCTGTAACAAATGAGTCCAAATATGTCCCTGTTGTTATAAAAAGCAAAACAGTAGTTATGGAATACTTTTGTGGGAAACATAGGCCTACTTCATGGTAATTGTGAAGATTGCATTGATGGGCACCTTTGACATTGCTCCCTGGCTGGGACAACAATACTTTGACTTACTTCCATTTTTTTTAGATGTGTAGCCTGCCTCATACCAAATGCTCAGGGCAAATAACAGGATTTGTGTTTTAAATAGTTCAGATATTGTTACTTGCTAGAATTATTTCTACAAGGCATTGGGTATAGCAGAAAAGGTGGAGAAAATCTATTGAACATTTGTTGTTGTTCAGTCGTTCAGTCGTGTCCGACTCTTCGTGACCCCATGGACCAGAGCACGCCAGGCACGCCTATCCTCCACTGCCTCCCGCAGTCTGGCCAAACTCATGCCAGTAGCTTCGAGAATACTGTCCAACCATCTCATCCTTTGTCGTCCCCTTCTCCTTGTGCCCTCCATCTTTCCCAACATCAGGGTCTTTTCCAGGGAGTCTTCTCTTCTCATGAGGTGGCCAAAGTACTGGAGCCTCAACTTCAGGATCTATCTTTCTAGTGAGCACTCAGGGCCGATTTCCTTGAGAATGGATAGGTTTGATCTTCTTGCAGTCCATGGGACTCTCAAGAGTCTCCTCCAGCACCATAATTCAAAAGCATCAATTCTTCGGCGATCAGCCTTCTTGATGGTCCAGCTCTCACTTCCGTACATTACTACTGGGAAAACCATAGCTTTAACTATACGGACCTTTGTTGGCAAGGTGATGTCTTTGCTTTTTAAGATGCTGTCTAGGTTTGTCATTGCTTTTCTCCCAAGAAGCAGGCGTCTTCTAATTTCGTGACTGCTGTCACCATCTGCAGTGATCATGGAACCCAAGAAAGTGAAATCTCTCACTGCCTCCATTTCTTCCCCTTCTATTTGCCAGGAGGTGATGGGACCAGTGGCCATGATCTTAGTTTTTTTGATGTTGAGCTTCAGACCATATTTTGCGCTTTCCTCTTTCACCCTCATTAAAAGGTTCTTCAATTCCTCCTCACTTTCTGCCATCAAGGTTGTATCATCAGCATATCTGAGGTTGTTGATATTTTTTCCGGCAATCTTAATTCCGGTTTTGGATTCATCCAGCCCAGCCTTTCGCATGATGAATTCTGCATATAAGTTAAATAAGCAGGGAGAAAATATACAGCCTTGTCGTACTCCTTTCCCAATTTTGAACCAATCAGTTATTCCATATCCAGTTCTAACTGTAGCTTCTTGTCCCACATACAGATTTCTCAGGAGACGGATGAGGTGATCAGGCACTCCCATTTCTTTAAGAGCTTTCCATAGTTTGCTGTGGTCGACACAGTCAAATGCTTTTGCGTAGTCAATGAAGCAGAAGTAGATGTTTTTCTGGAACTCTCTAGCTTTCTCCATAATCCAGCGCATGTTTGCAATTTGGTCTCTGGTTCCTCTGCCCCTTCGAAATCCAACTTGCACTTCTGGGAGTTCTCGGTCCACGTACTGCTTAAGCCTGCCTTGTAGAATTTTAAGCATAACCTTGCTAGCGTGTGAAATGAGTGCAATTGTGCGGTAGTTAGAGCATTCTTTGGCACTGCCCTTCTTTGGGATTGGGATGTAAACTGATCTTCTCCAATCCTCTGGCCACTGCTGAGTTTTCCAAACTTGTTGGCATATTGAGTGTAGCACCTTAACAGCATCATCTTTTAGGATTTTAAATAGTTCAGCTGGAATATCATCACTTCCACTGGCCTTGTTGTTAGCAAGGCTTTCTAAGGCCCATTTGACTTCACTCTCCAGGATGTCTGGCTCAAGGTCAGCAACCACACTACCTGGGGTGTATGAGACCTCTATATCTTTCTGGTATAGTTCCTCTGTGTATTCTTGCCACCTCTTCTTGATGTCTTCTGCTTCTGTTAGGTCCTTTCCACTTTTGTCCTTAATTGTGGTAATCTTTGTACGAAATGTTCCTTTCATATCTCCAATTTTCTTGAACAGATCTCTGGTTTTTCCCATTCTGTTATTTTCCTCTATTTCTTGGCATTGCTCGTTTAGAAAGGCCCTCTTGTCTCTCCTTGCTATTCTTTGGAAATCTGCATTCAATTTCCTGTATCTTTCACTATCTCCCTCGCATTTTGCTTGCCTTCTCTCCCCCGCTATTTTTAAGGCCTCATTGGACAAGTAATAACCTGCCTCACTGCCCTACTTCATTCTGTCTTAGGGTATTTTGAGGCAGGTTTAGCCTTTTATTTGTTCTAATTAATGCAAGGCTCATCGGTGTGTGACCCACACCAGTTTCTTAGGGATGCTGCGTGGAGTATGTGTGTATCAGAAGTATCAATAATCTATAAAGAAACATTGACTAAGAAGTTATCTGATGCTGAATACATAGATCTTTAGAGAGCCAAGATAAACAAGGAATTCTCCTCTACACAATCACCTTCATGACTGAGATAGTTTGTATTGAAACTATTTTACCCTACCTAAAGATCTCCAAGTTTAGGACTCTTGGAAGCTGAAATTAGTCCAAAATGGAAGCAAAAGCTAATATGAAAGCAAACAGTAAGAAGTGCCTGCAAATTTCTTTGTTGTGTTTAGTTTTATGATGTCTGAGTTCTACTGCTAAAAAAGTTGATGCCCACATTGCTTATTTTTAAAGAGGGTATTCTGAATTTTGCTGGATGTGGGAGAACAAAAACAAAAAACTGTATATCTGCACTACTATGATTCACGTATGGCAGCAGCTGGCATGTAAATCTCAAGCTGTTTTCTGTCCAGAAGATACACTTGACTGTTGGCATGTTGCACTGCCTTAATTGATTGGAATGAAATGCTTTACCTGCTGTTTATACTTTCCCTAAAAAAACAAAGGGGAGCAGGTGAGAAGCTCTTACCCAGGGGAGAAGTTCTGGTGGAACCCGTACTGCCTTATTAGAATACATTGGGGTGGCAGTTTTGATATTGGCTTTGCAGATACATAAGCTGGCTAGATGACATATTAGTCTGAATATCATTTATTATACAGTGGTACCTCGGGTTACAAACACTTCAGGTTACAAACTCCACTAACCCGGAAGTAGTACCTCGGGTTGCGAACTTTGCCCCAGGATGAGAATGGAAATTGTGCGGCAGTAGGAGGTCCCATTAGTGAAAGCACACCTCAGGTTAAGTACGGTTTCGGGTTAAGAACGGACCTGCAGAACGAATTAAGTTCGTAACCCGAGGTACCACTGTAATTCACTAAACAGAGCCTTTGCTTACCTTTGAATTGTCACAAAAGCCCACCAAGGAGTCCCAGAATGAAAAGTTGTAATACGTTTCTGTTGTTGTTAATTCTGATTGTTGTTTTGATGACTTTTGTCCTCTTTTGTGTGACAGCCCATTTTTGGTAATACAAGGGGATCCTCTTGGGTGCATGTGATGCAGATGCTTCTTTTGCTTCTTAAAAAAGCTAACTTAAAGCTGGGAATCTGAGGAAACCTGGCTCTGCATGATTGTAAAAATGTGATTGCTTTGCAGGAATTTGCAACACTGACTAGGGAACTCAATGCATGCCGAGAGCAGCTGTTGGAAAGGGAAGAGGAAATATCTGAACTGAAAGCAGAGCGTAATAATACAAGGGTGAGTAGAGAAGCCCAGTTGGCTGCCTGGTTTGAAAGAAACACCCCCTCCACTTTCAAAGGGAGCTTTTTTTTAAACAAGCTGTGTATAAATTTTATGAAACAAACACAAATAGATAAAAATACTTGGTTTGATCTAGGCTCAAGGTATGCCAGCATAGTTCAAGTTCTCCTGGCTCTGCCAGAGGTATCCAGTTTGCCCTCTCAATAAGGTTTAACAGGATAGAAGGCTTTTTTATGGAATTTCCCACCCAGTGAATAGTTTGATAGGAGACTTGTATTCTTGATTGAATGGTGAGGGTTTAGCATAATCTCTGTAAAATCCAATTTAATTTCTATAGAATGTTGCTGTTTTTTTATTCTTATTCCAGTACAGCTTATGTTTATGCCTGCAGAGACCATTCAGTCCTGTGTCACAACTATCTTTGCCCTACATCTCAACAATTCTGAGCCTCCAGGTGTGCTAAGGAACCTCAACCTGCAGCATCCCTATTACTAGTGTGCAGATTTAAACTTGCCCCTTCTAGGGAAATAGCTTTGTGTACACTTCCAGAATTTGCCTGTTACTGGACCATTTCTGCATAGCACCCACCCTTTACTGTTCAGTACATACATTTTTTCGTCCAACTTTTGTTCATGGTCCAACAGGTTTTTATTTTATTTATTTTTTATTTAAAAAAAACCTGATTATCTAAGGCAAAAGTGACAAGGGAGTCTCTTTCAAAATGCTTTCAGCTCTGAAAAAAATGTCATTTGTGTCATCATAGTTTTGTTTGAGCAATGTGTTTATGTGTGTGTTTTGTTAGAGATCCTGGTAAAGTTATTTCAAGTCTTGCTCATGGCAGAAATGGCCTGCTAGTAAAACCTGGCTACTTTTTTATTACACTTTGTTTGTTTGTTTGTTTGTTTGTTTGTTTGTTTGTTTGTTTGTTTGTTTGTTATATTCTGAAATTAACAAGAGGACAGATAAAGCCTTTTCTTAAGTAACATTGACTTTGAATGAGAAATGTCTAGAACTGTTCCTTGCCTTGCAGCTTTTGTTAGAGCACCTGGAGTGCCTGGTCTCAAGACACGAACGCTCCCTGAGGATGACTGTGGTGAAACGGCAAGCTCAGTCTCCATCTGGTGTCTCCAGTGAAGTTGAAGTTCTAAAAGCATTGAAATCTTTGTTTGAACATCATAAAGCACTGGATGAGAAGGTGAGGCTGTTTTGGGAAGTGACGGCATAGCTTCAGCAAAACCAGCTATTTATAACCCACGACCTTTCAGTTACTGGTCTCTAATGGCCCAAAGTATTGCTTTTGGTCAGTGCTATCTTGCAGATCTCCCATCAACTTTCTGGTTATGGGTAATTTCCAGCCTGAGCCAATCATTTGCCCTTTGAAGAATGGTCCCCAAAATTACTGCTTTGCATCCTAGAAATATGTTAGCAGGATCGAATCTGTGCTAATGCTCCTTTGAAGGAGTATTCCGGCCTTCCACTCTCCCAACCCCAGTTCAGCTCTACACCCAGTGATATTGCTATATGGTGTTAGTGTAGTAGCTCTTCCAAGTCAGGCAGATCTCTGCTGAGATCCTTTTATGCTTATTCTACTTGGCAGGTTAACTCAAGATTCCAGGCTTTAGCCCGCTTCATCATACTTAGTGTTTCTTGTTGCTTGCAAATCTACCAGAGATGCCGGGCTTCTGGAGCCACGTACTGTTCTTTTGTGCCCTCTCACGTGATGAGGGGAGTGCGGCTTAATTGAATTATCTGTGTTATGAACTAGATTTCCTGATGGTTGGGAGCAGGGGTGGTGGTGGTAGGCTACTAAACTACCTGAAGCTTCCCTAAGGGCTGTGTATCAACTCTGCCTTTGAAAATATATATTTTTTTCCTTTCAGGTGAGAGAGCGCTTACGGGCAGCACTGGAACGAGTAGCTACACTAGAAGAACAGCTTTCTAGTGCTCACCAACAGGTAAATATTGGGTTTCAGATTGTACTGTGGATTTCACTGAGGTGAAATCAAAGAAACTAAGACTGTTGATTGCAGAAAAAAAAATGTATCTTGCAGCACTATGTGACATGCGATCCACTGTTGATCTTTATATTTTTGTTTCAATTTTTGGACTTGTGACACAAGCTCCTGTATATTTCTCTCTTATTTTCTTTAGACAAGAATCCCTTTTTAAATACTCCTCTAAAGCTATTTTATACTGATATAAGGAATTTTGGTAACAACCCAGGTAAACTTGAAGCCATCGTTATGAGAGATAATTAAAATAATTGTGGAAAGCTACCCAGGCTACATGGGGTTTCATAAACAGAAAAAACAAAAAATGTACAGGAAGGGGGAGGAAGGACCAGTTGCTAAGAAGCACACATTGCAGCAGCAAACTTATGTTGAGATAATATTGCAAAGGGGAAAAAAATCAAAATAATTGTGGTAAGTAATGTGACTAGGTAGCAGAAAGAAAGAAAAATATTACAAGATTAAAGGTGAAAGGAAGATACAGGATACACCCCTGCATGTCACAGACCTGATCAGTTCATACCTCACAGCTTCTACTTGAAAAACAATAATTGGACACATTAAATGTATTCATGCTTTTACAATATTGTGTGGTTGGGCCCTTACTTTCCAGGCTGGTCTTACACAAAAATAAGTCAAATTACCTGTAACAGTGCCAGTTACCTATGCTCCCACACTAAGTTATTGAATCACTTTGCATAGTAAAAATCCTGGCTTTTACAGAACTCTCCTTCATAAGCATGTGCAACGACAGCTTCTTAACAGTGACAGCAACAATAACAATAGAAGGTGGACAAGAAGCTTTCTGCATGTTCTGCATTCTTATTTTTCACACTTAAGGAAACCTTAAGTACAAGTGTTTATTTAAAATGTATTTTGCAGGTAAGTGCTCTTCAGCAAGGCCCCTCCCAGAGGGAAGCACCTGTAGGAGAAGATGATAAAAGGACCGAGGGAAAAGAATCGGGGCAGAAGCTACTTTGGAAGGTGAGAGCCATCTTTCTTAGAAGTGCAGAGTATCTAATGTAATATTGAAGTACTACAGTGGTACCTCGGGTTAAGTACGCTTCAGGTTACAAACTCCGCTATCGCTTCAGGTTAAGAACTTTGCTTCAGGATAAGAACAGAAATTGTGCTCTGGCGGCGCACCAGCAGCAGGAGGCCCCATTAGCTAAAGTGGTGCTTCAGGTTAAGAACAGACCTCCAGAACAAATTAAATACTTAACCCGAGGTACCACTGTATGTGTTTACAGCTGTGGGTCATTCAATCAAAGGTACAAAATGGGAACCCTTTGCCTACTGATATATTTTATCTTCCCTTACTATTTTTAAATTATGCAATAATAGGCCTGTTGAATAAATTTCCAGTGGCAAGTTACAGCTACCTCAAAATGCCTCCTTTTCAGAAATGACCAGTGTTACAGTAGCAATCTAGCATCTCTTGCATACTGTTAGAATGAAGAAGAACTGATAGTTCATTTGGTGAGCTAATTTATTGAAATGTTGCTAAGTGGCATTTGTTTGGTACTGTGTTTGACTGAGTAGTGCATATTCCTTGGAAACATAGTTCTTTGTTATGTGACTTTCACAGAGACTTCCTAATGGCTCTATACATCCGGATGATGAGGCAAGCCGGACTGTGGAACTGCAGGAACTTCTAGAGAAGCAAAACTTTGAGGTAGCACAAGCTAAAGAACGAATAGCTGCTTTGGCTGCCAGTGTTGCTGAGCTAGAAGAAGATCTAAGCACAGCCAGGAGGGACCTAATCAAATCAGAAGAAATGAGCGGCAAGTACCAGAGGGACCTAAGAGAGGTGAGAGAGTTCTGTTTCAGCAGCATAAACTATGTCATCGAGAGAATCTCTGAATCAACTTTAAAAGCCATCTTATTTTCTCCAGGTATAGCAAAAATAAAATAGTCTCAGCATCTGCTTGCAGAAAGTTATTGCTGTTTCTAGTGTGAGCTTACTTATTCAGTGTCAAAGTAAAAAAAAAAATCTATCATGACTAGAGATTTGCGACCTTCCTCTCAGTTTGCTCAGATAATTTATTGGGTTTTCAGTGTTCTAGTAAAATACTTTGGGGTGGGGGGACCAGTTTTTCAGGTGTTCCCTGTGAGTACTCTAAAAGTACAATTACCATTTTCCTGCCATTTCCCCTTCCCTGCCAGCTCTCTACTTCATCAAGCCAAAAACCCTGGGGAAGAGCAAGACATGACAGATAGGGGGAGGGCTCTCAACAACACAGGAAAGGCCTTGTGGCTGCAAATGGTGCATAGAGCATTATTTCTTGCAATCATGAGGTTTGACTCTGGTGGGAGCCTTCACCACCATTTGCCTTGTCCCTCAAGTTATGGTTGTTTTGAGGGGCAAAGATGGATGAGGCTGTTGGGCAGGGCTGGAGAGTGGTGGAGGCAAGTGTGAGCCCAACTTTGATTTGGAATCAGCTTTAATGGTTCCAATACAACCTTTCAAAACGGGGCCAGCTTATTAATGCGGGGAGAGTTTGCATTTTGAGCTTCAGTGTAGTACCTCAATAGTCATAACAAGCCCTTCTCATGCTGTGGTTCAGGCAGATTTTTCTATCATCATAAGGGCCATACAACCACAAAGTTCGTGACTTTCTTCATGGCTCATCCTACCAGGCTTTGGCACAGAAAGAAGACATGGAGGAGAGGATCACCACCTTGGAGAAGCGCTATTTGGCAGCCCAAAGAGAAGCCACCTCCATTCATGACCTCAATGATAAACTAGAGAATGAGCTGGCCAATAAAGAGTCTCTCCATCGCCAGGTAACAGGCTTTAATGGCATCCCCTTAGTCAATGCCCATTAACATTCTGGCAGCCACATTCTGCACTAGTTGAAGCTTTGGTCATCTTTAAGGACAGCCCCCATGTACAACTTGTTACAGTAAGCCTGTGAGTAACTTACTTTAGTATGGACTACTATAACAAGACTATTCCTGTCCAGGAACGGATGCAGGCTGAAGCTGAGTTTGGTCACTCCCCTTTTCATGACTGCCATTCTGCATTGTTCTACAGTGTGAGGAGAAAGCACGGCATCTCCAGGAGCTTCTCGAACTGGCAGAGCAGAAACTGCAGCAGACAATGAGGAAAGCTGAGACGCTGCCTGAGGTGGAAGCTGAGCTGGCTCAAAGGATAGCAGCACTCACCAAGGCAAGTACACAACCAGAAGCTGACTTTAAATCCCAGGGTACAGATAGGGTTTAGTGTTTCTCCAGAACGTAGAACTTTCCTGGGATGGAGGAGAAAGGTGGAAGAAAGAGGAGCTTTTTAATTCATGTTACAAGTATTACTTTTTCCTTTCTGCATTGTCTCTTCTGTAGTAGCTGGATATCATGAGCCACTTCTTTGGATGGTCGCCTCTCCTAAGGAGGTTTTTTCCCCCCCTTTTTAATGATGCTCTAGCAGGTCATGCTGGGTTTTTCATAGGTATGTTCATAATCTGAAGGCAGGGCTTGCTTCTCAAGAATGACCTAAAGTGCATTCTTTTCAACCAAGAAGCCAAGCACTGCATTGGACTAGGCAAGCTTGGAACAAGGGATTGAAGTCAATTTACCATTCCTGAGTCTTTTACCTCAGAGACTGCTACCTTCATACAGACTTTTAAAAATGTGACAGGAGCATAAATCTCTGTTAAACTAATTGTGCAGCTGTTAAATGAAATAGGCATTGCGAGGAGTGATATGGACCAGGAAGTTGCTGTGAAGTTTGTACAGCAAGATTCAGAAGGCCCATATGGCACTTCCTGAAGCCTAGCTTGGTGCAAGGTTATTTTAGAGTTGAGCTCAGTAAGAATCTCCAGTGTATTAATGTGCTAGTGCTTGAGAGAGACCTTTCCCATCATCCCTCAGCTTATGTTTAACACCCACCCAAATATCTCGTGAGAACAAATCCACTATGGTCACATTCCTATATTTTTGGGTAGTACTGCACTCTGCCTGATTGCTGTGTCAGTATGTTCTTATGTAAGAACATGTATCTCTTATCCCCGCTCCCTATCCCAATTCCCAGAGCTTGTAAGAATTGTTCATTCCTATGGGACTGTTTTGTTCTGTGTAGGCAGAAGAAAGGCATGGCAGTATTGAAGAACGGCTGCGGCAGCTGGAGACTCAGTTGGAGGAGAAGAACCAAGAACTAGCAAGGGTAGGTTGACTTCTGTAGAGTATATAGCGCTGTTTTTTTATCATTTTGAGCACCTTATTTACAGCACCACAGTCAGGATCCTGTTGTGGGAGGGGAGAAAGATGATTTGGAGATAGCTTCTACATTTGCTACTAGGATTTCCGTTTTTTATTCACAACTGTTGTATCACATGGTTGCTGCAAGTCTTTGACCACGCTGTTACAGCCTGCTTCTTTATGGCTGAGTTTTGATAGCATGGTTAAAGTTGTGACACCCAGGCACACAGAAAACTCCTTTATAATTCAGCTCTGCGTAGTGGAACAATTGTATCACAGATGGTGGTCAACACTTCTGAATTCTATCCAAGTTCTGAAATAAAATGGGACTTCTTATAATTTCACTCCTACCAAAATCTATTCATCTTCCTTCCTGATAGCCCCATAATGTATACTAACAAAACATTTATTTTGTTTTGGGTTGCCATTTCAAAGACTTTTAATACTAATTTCATTGAGCAGTTTCACAATAGTAAAATAATTGCAGGGAAAGGGTTTTTTGTGTCATTATTATACACAAGAATAAATCTGCACCACTGAATGATATAAAATCACTTCTTAATTTGCAGTGTAGATAATATTCATAGGGATTGGACTCCCCACTGGTATAAGCTGATGCAGTGTAACCAATAACAGTTAGGAAAGTGGATTCTCAAATCTTCCAATCAATGTGGTGGACATAGTATGCTTATGAAAACTTTACTACATTAGGTTGTTAGAAAGAAGGCTGTTTTGGAGGAGATTCTTCAATGATTAGGGCTAATTTTACAGCA
Organism: Lacerta agilis; assembly: GCF_009819535.1. Lineage (NCBI taxonomy): Eukaryota > Metazoa > Chordata > Lepidosauria > Squamata > Lacertidae > Lacerta > Lacerta agilis. The sequence goes on along the minus strand of NC_046317.1, from coordinate 64,533,997 downwards.
ATTTCAAGGCAAATCTGCTTTGAATTGCTTGGTTGATCACAATTCCCCCTCAACTCCTAAACAGGCCCGTCAGAGGGAGAAAATGAATGAGGAACACAACAAGCGGCTGTCAGATACTGTGGATAGGCTGCTGAGTGAGTCCAATGAGCGGCTTCAGCTTCATTTGAAAGAACGGATGGCAGCCCTTGAAGAGAAGGTATGTATGTATTAAAGGTAAAGGGACCCCTGACCATTAGGTCCAGTCGTGTCCGACTCAGGGGTTGCGGCGCTCATCTTGCATTACTGGCCGAGGGAGCCGGCGTATAGCTTCTGGGTCATGTGGCCAGCATGACAAAGCCGCTTCTGGCGAATCAGAGCAGCGTACGGAAACACCGTTTACCTTCCTGCTGGAGCAGTACCTATTTATCTACTTGCACTTTGATGTGCTTTCGAACTGCTAGGTGGGCAGGAGCTGGGACTGAGCAACGGGAGCTCACCCCGTCGCGGGGATTCGAACCGCTGACCTTCTGATCAGCAAGCCCTAGACTCTGTGGTTTAACCCACAGTGCCACCCGCGTCCCATGTATGTATGTATTAGACACCTCTTAAAATTAGCTTTATGGGTGTCATACACAACTGGCCTTTTTGCCATGCTATGTTTAAGATTGAAAAGATAATTTTGCTGACAGGATGGGACTGGAATGTTGGGGTCATGCTAAAAATAAACTGAGATCATAGCTATTCTTGATCAGTTAATTCCAACTATTGAGTCAGGCCCAATATTCTTTTTAAAATGAATGTTAACAAAATACTGTTGCTATGGAGTAGAGCGGTGGTTCCCAATTGGTGGTTGCATAACCCATCCAGAGGGTCTGTGACACTACTCGTGTGTAACAAAAACTACCATAGAGATAACAAAAATTTCAAAAGTAGGGGGTCCATGGCTTGGCTTAGCTAACTAGAAGCCACAAGTAGAGGATCTTAGAGACTTGTTTTGCAGAGAAGGCCTCCTTCTTTGTTGCCTTGGGCTCTGCTGGTCCCTTTGCATCTTCCTTTGGGCTTAGTATATTCTAACTAATTCTAAGGGATAGAGGATTGCACTTATGGCTTCTTGAATGATTTGTTGGTACAATTTAACTGGCTGCTGCAATAAATGTGGAACAAAATTTTGGCTTTTAGGATGCTCTTGTGTGAGTTCAAGTCTCAGCTACCTACATCTTCATGTTTTGGCATCTAAGTATTTGTAGTGGTATCAAAAATCCATTGTTCATTGAAGATGGATGGGTAATTGGATGGATGGGTGGGAAGATTTTAAAAGTGTTTTTGTTACTTTACTGTGCCAAATTATTAGCTCATGTGCATGGTTTTGAAGTGGCAGTCTAGCCTGTACTTTTGAGATAAATACTGCTGTAATGGCAAAGAGTCTATAAATATTTGTTAGTAATTTGGATGGCACAGATAGCAAATTCACTTCCCACCTTATCCCTCAGATGAACCGTCTTAAGTGTCCCTACCACTTTCTTTTTCTTCTGCTAGTGTGTAGCAATTGTAATATCTATGCTGTGTGAAGTTGGATCTTCACTGTGCCAACTTCAATGAGAAGAATCAACCACTCTTCTTTCCTTTCTCTTCTAATTATTATCATGTACTTAGATTGCAGCTGCATTGCACATGTCAAAAATGTGATAAAAAGAAAGTCATAAAGAAAATAATCTTCATTTGGTCTAGTTGTCTGTTGAGCTCTGATGTGTTAGGCCAGAGGCTGCAAACCTTTTTGTACCCACAGGAACATTTAGAATTTTGAGAGTGTTCCGGGGGCACCAGTCAAAACTTATCTTCTGTGAGTGGTGTGGCATAATGCAAAATGGATGCCATCTAGAATGGCATAACATAGACAGCCACTCTGGACAACTTTATGCTTATCATAGGAATTCAGCTCTGTAGTATTGGTTTTGATCATGGAGTTCACACAATATTTATTTTATATAAGCACACACTGATGCTGTTGCTGTCTAATAGAAACAAGGTGCAATCCTCAGTACTAGGAAAATACAGAAGATAGCAACACCACTCTCATTTCACAGAGTCCACTTTGTAGGTACCTGCACATTTTGCCCCATAACTTTCTTTCCAGGAGGGGTTGATATTTACCTAAAAATAAATAAATAAAAGCTCAGAATGTGGGGCACCTGTGCAGGAGCACCAGCAAAATCGTTTCCAGGTGCTACAGTGCCTGCAGGTGCTGGACTGATGACCCCTGTGTTAGTCGTTCCATCTCAAATGGTGGTGTCCCCCCCCCCCAATGGCTGTTGTGCTGGATCTGGATGTTCAGACATTAGTGACTTTGACAAGCTCTGCTCAAGGTCTATAAAAAGTATTCCTCTCTGCATTTACAATTCATGGACCTGATTAGAACACCTATGCATTTTGAATGCTAACTTCAGTTGTCTCAGTTCTCCTGTTACTAGAGTTGTTTAGCTCTTGGAGTGTGACAAGCTCCAAATTGCACAAAAGGGAGCCATATAGGCAGTCAGTGAGGCACAATTGCCTGGCTGAAATTCTCTGGGGAAAGACAGGGACTTCTTCAGTGCAAAATATAAAATCAAAAAATCAAAAAATCCTAAGTAGCACCTTAGAGACCAACTAAGTTTGTTCTTGGTATGAGCTTTCGTGTGCATGCACACTTCTTCAGATACAGTACATTCTTCAGTGCAGTACATTTTCAGGGCTGGAATGCATTTTTGAAGCCTACCCATTTTCAGCCCTAGCTCTGCTATGCTGCCAGTATGATAGAGACCTGACTCACACCTCTTCATATTTTTTAAGGATACACTTCTTCTTTCTCTCCCCCCCCCCAAGCATGGAAGTGGGAACAGAGGAAACTCCCATACAAGGAGTTAGGTGTATGGTCAGGTAACACACAAAGCAAAAAGGTCCACCAGCTTTTCTTTCTATCAACAAGGATAGCACTCAGTCCCATTTATAGAAAATTCTTCCTCTGTAGCTAATGAGCCCAGAATTTAGGGCACCAATGGGCCATTACCTCTTCCATTATCTCATTTATACTGGTGCTGAATAATAATAATAATAATAGCATTTTGCATGCTCTACATCCAGGTGTAAGTGATTTTATGTGAGTTTAGGGAGTAATGCTGTGGGCTGAAATCCTAATTGTTTGACCATCTGGGAACTCCTCCTGCTCTACTGGTCTCAAGTTTAGAAACTTGGCATAAAGAACTTTCATTGGCTCAAATTTGTCACTGTCAAATCTAAGTGGCCTTGTAGGTTTCCCAATACCATTTGCCTTTATTAATGCAATAAAATTATTAAGTGCTTAATTTGTTTGTAAATTGGCACACTGCTGCCTTTGGAAGTGCACAATTTTTTTTTTAGGTTAGACCAGTATTACTGTACAGGAGTTTGTTTATTTTTTTAAAGACAGATTTCTGATCTATTATCACAGCAGATGGAATTCAGTATTAAGGTCAAACTGGCCATCAAATTAGGCGCATAGATTTGGCATGCAATACTTCGGCATGCAAATTGTTCATGCCATACTCCAGGTCTGGCTCATCCCACCCCCGATTTTATTTTTTTAAAAACCTTGCATGCTTTGCCTATCCACTTGACAAATATTGCATCTAGTTTGGCCTTCAGAGGCAATTTTACTCCAAGGTAGCTCCTATCCATGTCTAACATTCTTTTTAGCGATTAGCAGTTAATTTTTGGCAGCCTCACTAGAGGCTCATGTGAACTCTTGTGGAGGGATCACTTCTACGATTACCTGTTGCATTTCAGAGTTCTCCAGAAAGCCACTTGAACAGCTTTACTTAGAGACCTAAATAGTCTTTTGGTCCCTTGCTAAATGAGCATTCAGCCTGATTGATTTGTGGAGAGATGAGCCAATGTTGGTTTCTTAATGAGTGTTCAGTCTGATTTGTTTGTGGGGAGATTGGATGAATTGCATCAAGAAAGCGTTAACCCACACTTTCCAGTGCATTTTTCTGTCATATTCCTTACCACAAAAAGTTTGATCATTTGGGGAAGTGGATTTGTTTTGCAAGAGCTCCAATTTTAAATCAAAATTGAAGCACCCTTTCTCTCTCTTGTAATTACTCACCTTTGCTTTTTAAGAACACATTATTACAAGAACTGGAAAATACCCAAAAACAAATAGAGGAACAGCAGCATGACAAGGTAAATGCCACTCCGGGGAACTGTGGAAGGAGTGGCAAATATATTTGTTAAGTGCATTTTTGTTGCCTTGAAATTGCATGATCAGAAACTGTCAAATGGTTGTATCATGATCACCAGTAGTTTCCCAGCAGCAACTGCTTTAGATCACTATAAATAGTTTTTTTTGCTTCCCTGCTGCGTCCTCTTTTAGAAGAGAAGCTGATCAAACTCTGTTCATTTCCAATGAGTAGGATGTCCTCATAGAGGACTGCAGTGGTTCTGTTCTGCCCACAAACACTGCATTTTGGGCAGAATTTTAGTAGGGATAGGTTCTTACCTAAAAGGTAGTAAATTAAACTGCAAATAACTCCCTTTAGAGTCCTGTTTAGTGTCATATCAACATTTTAACTGGAGACCTTTCCAACCCCATTGCCCTAGCCAAAGTTCTTGTGCAGGCGTCTGCTGGCAGGGCTCATTAATTGACTCCCACCCTTTTTATGGATGTAGCAGGACTACTTCACTCCCCTACCTTTAATATGTGGACAAAAATTGCACTATATTGCATGATCTTCTTGTTTATGGTATTCAATGATTTTTAGGATAAGCATTGGCTTTTGGGTCACTTCTGTCTACAGCTATAGATTTCTCACTGTTTGATAGCATGACCAAATAGATTCTCTGAGCAACAATAGGAATACAATTAGTGTCCAAGTAGCATTCACTTGCTGCATGTAAGAGCCAATAACCAATAAGTGCCTGCTTTTCCTGCACCCTTTTGCCTGCCTCTTTGTCCCCTTATTCTCCCCTGCTTTCCCTTCAGCATGATTATCTACAGTTGCTGCATGACTTCTGAGTTCACAGATAGTATGAAATGTGTGTGTTACCATAGTTGTACTGGCTATAGAGAAACTATTTCTTATTTTGTTGTGAACAGAGAAGGCTGTCAGATGAAATTGACAAACTGAGATTAGAAATTGACCAGTTAAAGACAAGAAGTGGATCTTTTCTTGACAGTGTACATACAAGGTGAGAATATTATTTATTTTTCATGGCAAATACCTGTGTGACAATTTGTTGTTGTTGTCATCATCATCATCATCCTAATCATTTATTAATTTTGTATACCTCCCTTCATCTGAAGATCCCAGGCCAGTTCATAACAGAAACATACAAAATGCATTATAAAACAAACACAAACCAATGACCCCACATACTGATGTAAGGGTGGTTGTCTCTCTGAACCAATGCCTCAGCCTGTGTTGCTGTATCTGCAGACTTTTCATTGATGTTTCTCACATCCCAGAGTTCTTCACATTGAGGCAGAATGAGCAATCAGGTGGGCTGCATTTATTGAAACTTGTAAAAATGTTCTTGGCAAAATTTTAGTTTTGGCTTCTGTTACTTTGATATAAGCTGCTGAAATTGAAGGGCTACCAGAGCACAAGTGGCTGTGTCACAAATTGTTTTCATCTTAATGGCAACTGAAACATAGGTCTTCTGCATACCTGACGGTTGTATCATAGCAGAGCCTTATTACTGGTGGTCCAACTGGGTTTTAGCTGCACAGTTCATAGAATAGAATTGTAGAATTGGAAGGGACCCTGAGGGTAATCTAGTCCAACTGCCTGCAATGCAGGAATCTTTTGCCTGACATCTGGCTCGAACCTACAACCCTGAGATTAAAAGTCTCATGCTGTTGGGCATCCTGGAGATCTGAACAGGAACACTGCAGACTGCTATGTTTTGTTGCAAGTCCTTCTTGCAAATTGAAAATAACACAAAAGAAGCTTTCCCACTCTCTTTTGCCTCTTCAAATTCTAAACTGGCCTAATAAAATTTATCTGAAAGCAAAATCTGACTCTTTGCTATCACTGTGTGATCCAGTAGAGGGTGCAATTACACAACATGCCAGCAAAATAGATAAGACAGCAAGCACCTGCAGTGCTCTAGCTACCAGTGTTTTGCTTTTGTTTTGGAGCCTCACTGGTAAATAGGAAGGATAACCTCTCTAATGGGCATCTGTTCTTTTCAAAAATTACATATTTCATATGTTGAGAGTACCTCAGTTTATAAAACAGGGTGAAATTCAAACCTGTATTTTTAACATGGAACTTTGGTGTGTTTCATTGTGTACCTGATTATCTTGCTAAAGTTTATTTAGTCAGTACATTGTGGTCTTAAATGTTACCTGTCTTAAGCCTCTGTGATTTAATCTAAAATAAATATTGATCCTCAGGTATTGTCTTTTGATTGCAACCTTTAATAGATGTAGTGGACACAGTAACCTGTAGTAGGTTGTCTACGCCATTGTGCTAATCCTGCTCTTAGTAGACAATATAATTGCCCACTCTGCACCATGGCTCCTTCAATCCTTGGCATGTCCAGTTAAAGATTCTCCAATAAGCAAGCTGTTGAGAGAACTCTTCCTGAGATGCTGAAGATAAAGTAGTATTGGGCTAGATCAGTGTTTTTCAACCACTGTTCCGCGGCACACTAGTGTGCCGCGAGATGTTGCCTGGTGTGCCGTGGGGAAAATTGTGTTTATTTGATTCCTATTCAAGAGAATTACTTTATACATAGTCAATATAGGCACAGAGTTAATTTTTTTAACATTTTCTAATGGTGGTGTGCCTCGTGATTTTTTTCATAAAACAAGTGTGCCCTTGCCCAAAAAAGGTTGAAAAACACTGGGCTAGATGGACTATTGGTATGATTGGAATAATGCAGCACTGAATGGAATTTGTGCTGACTTTGGCAGTCATGTGATTGCTACAGTGAACACATTGTTGCAGTTCAGCCCACATTTACTCTGCTAGTATGTAACCCATTTTTTAAAGTAGCTTCACTGTGGAATTATCAAATAAGCATTACTGCTGCGAGTGCTGTGTTTAACCATGACTATTCATGCAAATTGACTTACAAGCCAGGAAAAAAAGGATGATGGTGAAAAAAAGAAAGCTGAAGCCTTACTGTAAAGGGAAGCCATTGGAACTGTCATGCCGGGTCTTGCTAACCCTTGTAATCCGTAATCTGTTAAACTGTAATCTTCAGAGACAAACCACAAGCCCTGTAATGTGCTATGTTGTTTGATCACTGTTTCTGGTAATAAGAGGCATACAGACACAGTTAAATATGTGGCTGTTATGTTCATATATAATGACATGTTCTGCTTTTTTATGAGATAAGGAAGAAAAGTAAGATGAAATATGACATCATGTAGCTTCACTCCTAATCCATCACTGGTGGCAGTCTCTTCATTGGAAGAAAATAGATGATACCCCTTCCATGTACACTTATCATTGCTTGTTCAAACAGTCTACTGACAGATTCCTGACTGCATAATCCTTTGCATGTCTATTCAGAAGTACGCCCCACTGAGGTAATTGGGGCTTACTTCCAGGTAAATATTGTGTGAGATTGCAGCCTGAATTCTCTACACCAGGCACGTCCAACAGGTAGATCACTGGACGTCTGTGGTAGATCACTGGCTCCCCCCAACAACTTTGGCCCACCTAAAAAAAGCTCAAGATTTTCTCCCGGCACCCCCAAAAACGGGGCTTTCCTCCTTCCTAGAAAAGTGCTCAACAACTCTTTCACCTGAAACCCAAAAAACCAGGGCTTTTGTTCCTAAAAAAAGCTCAACAACTTTGACTTGAACCCCAAAAAGGGGGTAAATCACTGCCAGTTTTTAACTCTGTGAGTAGATCACAATCACTTGGGAGCTGGCCACCCCTGCTCTACACTATTCAGCCATTATGGATTTAATTCAGCTTCTTTTGTCTGAATCATGCCTACTTTAAGGAACACCTGACAGGTTTTTCTTTCCCCTGCTTTGCAGAGATGGATACTATGTCCCCCTACTGCTGTCTCCAAGCAGAACAAGAAGATGCATGTAATGTAGACACTGGAGTTTGAAGGGAGAAAGTGAAGCACTATTGTCTTTCACCTTCTCACTTATCAATCACTCTTGAATATGTTCCTACTAATGGTCCGTTTTTGTGTTCAGGTTCCATACACTCTGTAAATTATTCATTTAGCCACTGAGGTCTGCAGTCTTACATTATTGTACAATGAGGGGATTTTCCAATGATTTCTCCCCCACCCCATGGTTTCTCACAGCCCCCTAACTTCTTCAAATACCATTGTTTGAATACCTGAGGTTTCAATGATGATTTTCATATTCTGCTATTAACCTTAGCAATCTAGAATAACTTCTTGTTTAGGGATATGCTGCAAAATAAACCATAACAGTCTTTTTGAGCCAAAGGGTTAATGGAAAGGCAGATGGGACTGAAACTGGCTCTGTAGCTTTTGCTACAGGATGTGTCCTTGTATTGCAGAGGCAGATAACTGTGTTGGATTCTCCCCCACCCCCAAATATCCTGGAACACCGGAGTGCTCAAATGATAGGGCTGGAAAGTTCTGCACCCACTGGGGATCTCAGCTGTCACTTTGATCTCCTTCTCTCCAGACTGAAATGAGGCTCTTATGCTCAGCCAGTGTGATGAGAGATGGGTTGGTAGCCTGTATGAGAGCCTGGTGTGGCATGTGATAAGTTTGGCATATAAACATTTAAAATATTACTTGAATATACTTTTGAAATTACTTTAAATTTCAAAAGTGTGTGTGTTCACTCACACACACAAACACACACATGTACTTTAATAAGAGACCCCGCATTTCAAGCTTGCTTCTAAAAAACTGAAACTTAATACCCTTTCAACTGACCTGGTGGGCTTGCATTCAACTTTAAGTAGAAAATTATGAGCTGCTTATTACTTGCTAATCAACGGAATGCTTCTTTGATTTTCATATTCTGCTATAACGGAATGCTTCTTTAACATTCAGGGTCGAGTTCTTCAAAGTTTGGATTGTCACACCCTGCACTCTTAAGTGCTTGTTTAGCTATATATATTGGCCTCTGTCCAACAAGAAGGGACATGGAAATGGGTGTTGCACATGTGTTTCCCAACACTGAAGAGATTATGGAGCAAGATCTTGAATACCACTGATCATCTATTTGGAGGAAATGGAGTTTTCCTTCCTTGACTGATGATTGGCAGCACTCTAACCCCAACTTAGTGATTGCTATTTAAAGTCTATTGTGACATTTGTGTTTTTATTGTCTTAAGCTTCTTGTGACTACTTTAAATTACTTTGTTATAGAGTAAAAAGCATTGCAAAAAAAAATGAACTCCTGGAATGTTCTTTTCACTCTTTGGGAAACACACATGCATCACCAGTGTCATCTTGTTGAATCAGGGTGCTACTGAATAGCTTACTTTCCTGATCTTACTGGGGGAAGGTCACTGATTTTCTTTAAAAATAAAAATAAATTCAAGGTGTTTCATTTACCAAGGGATGGACCCGTGTTGACCAGAACTGCACCCTGTTCCCCACCCAGTTTGGACTTCCCTGGTACTGGTTATGGACCCACATTGCTGGCTGAATCTCAGTTATCCAAAACTACATTCACTGTGCATCCTTGTATGGATTTCCTGTTTCTCCAGACTTACGATTAGTTGAATATTTTGGCTGTGAGACAATGATAGCATACTGTGTTTCTCAGTGTGTGTTGCGTTATACTGTCAGTATCTGAAATTACTATCTAATTTTAGACTGGTGGTTAAAAAGACAAGTAAAAAATATTAAAAATATTTATTACGGATTATCCCCATCAAACAAAACTAAATAATGCTATTTTTATTTACTTAGGACTTTTCTCCTCTCCCACTCTTTTTCTTTCGTAGGTCGCTTGTTGGAAGCACTCCAGACCTCAGGTATCCCCTGAGTACTATTGTCCATGCACCAGCTGAGCCCTTTGGGACACCCTCCAGTCTTCACCGGGCACCAAAGAGCCGATTTACAACTCTGCGGGAAGACCCCTCCAAGGTAAAGCTCCTGATGTTTGCCTTGCTCCAGCTAATCTTTAGCGGGTAGCTCCAGTTACGTCTGCATCTTGGAGCATATCACAAAATCTTTGTGATGGTAGCAGCTGCAGCAGCTGTCCTGCGCCTTTAAACGAGGGGCTTTGGCCTTTCACTCGGCAGTAACAGCTGCAGACCTAAACCCCTTCTGAAGGAAAGAGACTCCCTGTTGTGCAGAAAGGCCACTGGATGGTGGCCAGGATAGTACTTATTTGATGGGCTTCTGCAGAGGATGGTGAGATGAAGTTTCAAAGGTCTTTGCTATGCTGTGAAATCTGGGCAAGAAAGAAGCCTGCTGGAGCCCTTATGCCTTACTGCTTAGTTTGAGCATATACTTGTATTGTTATAATTACTCCTAGAAGCCACAGGACTTGCCTGAATACTATAGATGTAGCTACATGTTGAGAAGAGTGAGAATGTGTTGCATCTCATCCATTTAAGGCCCACTTTCAAGCTTGAATGCAACTTGAATTCACTTAAGTTTTGTTTTATTGGAAGTGGCTCAATTCAGTCCATTTAAAACGGGCAAAAGTCAAAGTGTGAACGCCTTGGTGAATTTTGTTTGTTTGTTTCAAGGGTAGATAGATGTAGTATCTGTCTTTTTTCTGAGTGTATTGTTGGAAGAGTTCAAAGGATCAATTACCGTAGTTGCAGAGTATAGGGAACAAGGATTTGCTTCTTAAGCTCTAGTGCATCTTTCCTCAACTTTGGATCTCCAGATGTTCAATTTCAACCCCAGCCCAGTATGTCCAATGGTCAGAGATTATGGGAGTTGCAGTCCTACATCATATAGTAAACCAAATATGGGAAAACTACTCTAGTGTAATGAACTTACAGCTCTGTATGGAGCTCACAAATACAGTTAGAGAATGGACAACCATGAAATTAATAGCAGAAACATGGATACTGTAGAAAAATTAGTTGCTTATTCTTTTGATAGCAAACTGTCATATTTATGCTGAGATATGAATAGTAGACTGTTATGTGTACTGTATATCAAAATGCTTTATTGACACTTCAAACCATGTTTTGCATGATATTCTGGCAGACTATAAATTGTGTTTTTGTGCTTTAACAATATGTGGTCCAGACAAAGCAACATACTGCTTGCTTACTTTGAGATGGTTTAGTAAGCCTACTGAACTTCTTTCTACACAGTTATTTAAAGGCATGCTGCTGACCTGTATCAAATATGGCAACTCCAACGCTATAGCAAGCCATTCCCAGACTGCCTTAAACAAAAGAAACTATGTTTCTCTTAGCCATTTCTCTGGCCTTCCATTTACACTTTGCTCTATTTGTAGCCAAGTGAATGCCAATGAAGGCTGCTTAATCCCGAAAATAATTTCCTTAAATCCTGCTGCTGCTGCTGCTGCTGCTGCTGCTGCTGCTGCTGCTACTGCTGCTATTGCTGCTATACCTTTGAAAAGTTGGAGATTTTCAGAGGAACAAATCCACACTCCCATAAATTCTAGTCTCAGCATAGTTCTATCAAGGTTGGCTAGGTGAAATCACCCATAAAAAGGTAAAGGTAAAGGACCCCTGACAGTTAAGTCCATTCGCAGACGACTCTGGGATTGTGGCGCTCATCTCGCTTTATTGGCTGAGGGAGCTGTTGTTTGTCCGCAGACAGTTTTTCCGGGTCATGTGGCCAGCATGACTAAGCCGCTTCTGGTGAACTAGAGCAGTGCATGGAAACTCCGTTTACCTTCCCGGCGGAGCGGTACCTATTTATCTACTTGCACTTTGACGTGCTTTCGAACTACTAGGTTGGCAGGAGCTCACCCTGTCGCAGGGATTCGAACTGCCAACCTTCCAATCGGCAATCCCAAGGCTCAGTGGTTTACACCACAGCGCCACCCGTGTCCCTGAAATCATCCATAGCCCAGGATAAATGAAGGCCCTTCATTTCAGAGTACAGCTATGGGAAATGCCATTCTTCCCTTTGGCCCCTTCTAATTGGAGTTTTAACATGGTGGTTGCATGAGTTACTTTGTGGTTTTATGTATTCAGGACTGGGACCTTGCTCAGCCAGGTGGGGTCCTCGCCACTACAAGTCACACCTTTGACAGTGACCCAGAAATCTCTGATGTTGATGAGGATGATCGGGAGACTGTGTTTAGTTCCATGGACATGCTGTCTCCAAGCGGTCACTCTGACGCCCAGACCCTTGCTATGATGCTGCAGGAACAGCTTGATGCCATCAATGAGGAGATCAGGTATGGAATGGAGCAGTCTATCTCATGGTATTGACTTGAATCTATCTATATTTTCACAGTGACTCTGAAAAAAATCTCAATAATTTTGTTTGGACTACCTCTCAGAAAAAGTGAACTGCTTTCAGTCATCTCTAATCTCAACCTTCTGAAGATCTCAAAGCATAGTATAGATGAAATAAAAAAAAGATATAGTAGTGTGCATAATCCATAAAGCCAGAAGACATGCTGTACCTTGTAGCATTCTCTCTGGAAACCTTAAAAAAATAAGATGGGAGGAAGAGCTGAACCTGGGAAGGAGATGAAGACTTGAAACAACAAATTTTGGTTGCTGCAGAGTAACCTAGCCACATAAAGGCCCATGATTAGTTACTAATATTGTCTCAGCACTGGTTTGAATGTAGTACTAAACAGAAGCATATTCTCATCCAGTGTTCCCATGCTTTAAATTTTGTTGTGATTCTAATGCCTTCAAGTGAAACTGTGAAGTTTTTTGTTTTTTTAAGGTTGAGGAAACTAATGTTCAGGAAGCTTGGTGATTTCCATCAAATCTTTTCTTAGATTCCGCAGAGTGACAAAATAGGCTTCTAGTTCCTGCTTTAATTTTCTAATTTAAGGGAAGAATTCAACATTGAGCTATGTTTGCCAGACTGAACATTCCCTCCCTCCACTCTTCCCACGTGCACTATTCTGGGGGTTCTCACAACTCCACTCCAAAAGCCAGGGTGTGTGCTAAGGGAGGGGGGAGGGGACAGCTCTCTGGCACAAACAGAAGTCTTCATGCAGGACTTCTACTGATGGAACTTGTTAGGTGAATCCTACCCCAAGTTACCTTGGATTTATCATTTGTCAATAAATATGCCAAAGGAGCTTATGGATTGAAGCGCATGGAGGCAAAGCTTAACTTTTAATAAAAATATTAGTTTGTTAGCCCTATGGATTTTGAAAGTATTACAAATGTGATCCATATGTAAGGGATGCAGAGTATGAGCTTGAGAGCCTGGCAAAACAGTTCTTAGGAAATAGAGTCCTTCATTGAAATATCAGAAGCTGTGTTCTAGCTCAGAGTTCTTCAGGCTTGGTTGCCCAAGGTTATACTGCAGCTCTGTACTTTTCTTCTAGATAAAAGGTGACAGTACTCAGCATGAAGTTGTTACAGTAAGTGCCACACCTTTAACCAGTGTTTTTCTTTCAGAAAAAGGTGTAGGTGCTGCATATCCTTGAGTACCCTCAGAAAAAAGCACTGCTGCAACTCCCATAATCCCTAACCATTGGCTAAGATGGTGGGAGATGACTGGAGTTGTAGTTCAGCAACATCTGGGGATCCCAGGTTGAATAACTCTGCTATAGCTTGTTGAGTCATATAGATGCATAAACCATGGAGTAAGTCTTTAGGAAGCCCTTGGGGAGATGGGGGTAACTAACACATCAAAGAGAAGTGGGGTAGATTGCTGCCCTCTGGGTGACATGGTTCTGAGTTGGAGCCATTGAATACCTTTATATTTTTCTGCATAATATGAGTAAGCGGATAAGAATTCCAAATGGTGTTTGTCTAAATAGTTTTTTTAAATGCATTGCAAGCGGAGCTGAAATGCCTGTTTTCCTTTAGAATGATCCAGGAGGAGAAAGAATCAACTGAGCTGCGGGCTGAGCAGTTGGAGAGCCGTGTCACCAGTGGTAGCATGGAGGCCCTGAATCTAACACAGCTACGCAAAAGAGCATCTATCCCCACCTCCCTTACTGCCTTATCCTTGGCCAGCTCATCTCCTCCTGTCAGTGGGCGCTCTACTCCCAAGCTCACCTCTCGCAGCGCGGCTCAGGATCTTGATCGGATATGCAGCATGACCCTGGTAAGCAGGGAAAGAGGAAGGGTGATAATGCAGGAAGGCAGGTCGGCTGTTTGATTATATATGCTCTCCTTAGAATTGTCTTGTTGCTTCCGATTATTGTTTGTGCAGACTGCAGGACTTCTGGCCTTTAGCATTTCCACTTGGGTTCTATTTATTGTGCATAGGCATTTACTTCAGTGACAAAATTATATGCTGTTTTGTTTGTCTTCAGGAGGCCTTGTCTATCCTGGCTGATGCCCACAATCTCTTGATGTTCTCTTCAGTCCAAGTTGTAGCAGGCCTTTTACAGCATCAACAGTTTGCTTTCTCCTTCATACTGTTATTTTAAACTAACTTCTCTACTCTTGTTCTTGTTTTTCACAGCCCAGTGACTTGAGGAAACACAGGAGGAAGCTACTTGTGAGTCTATTGGTTTAATTTCTCTTTTATGTGTATTCTTGTTCCACTTCTGTAACCTCGTTGCCCTTCTGCTCCCTCGCTAACCCTGCCATAACTATTGTCAAGAAGGTCTAGTGCACTAGCATACTGGATCTGGCTTTGTTCTGGAAAACCTCTGTATACTGAAAAGAGAAGTGGTGGAGGTTGCAAAATATTGAGTTGTTTTAGGTAGGGACTCTTAACTTGCTTATACTACCTTCATTGCTTCCACAAAATGTTGTTGGCATCTGTCTCTGGAGACAATGGAGGAGTGCGCCTTTGGGGGTGAAGTCAAACCATTGGAGAGTTACAGTGCCTGCTATGGCTGTAGAGACCAATATGGGAGAGACCTATTTTGTTGCAGCTGGGGCAGATGAAGGCGTCCAGTTTTGCTGCTGCAGATGCACCATGGCGTTTCTTCTCTCTGCGCTCCTCCCAGCCATCATTCCCCCTCTGGTCACTGCTGTGGCTACATGACATAATAACCTGTCTCCAGGCACTGTGGTCTTCTGCAAGGGATTCCCACACAGCAGGGTTGATGTTGATAGCCTTTATGTTACGTTTGCACACAGAAAGCAGAGAATAGGCTAAATTCTTCCTTAGGGCTGCCAAGTTGCAACCTGGAGAATCTGATTTCACCTTTGTCTTCTGTGTACCTTCTTTCTTTGCGTGCTGTAATGGAATATTACAATCTTCTACAACAGGAAGATCAGAGGAGGAATCATCAGAAGCAGGGCTGCAGGACAGTTTCCCTCTGCTAATGCTGTTAATGATAAATGTAAAATCATTTTTTTAGATTGCAACCTAGCAACTGTATTCATCTGTAAAAGACAGTTACACTGAAAAAGCTTTAAACAAGAATCTTTGCATAGGAAATTTCAATTATTTGTTGTTATAATTGGCTTAAGGTGAGATATTCAAGATGCTGATGAAAGTTTACCCTGTAGCTGTAGTCACAAGTACTATTTGGTTCTCCATGTAAATGCTATATAGATAATTGCATGTCAATATCCTGACCCCTCCCGTGGTAAATAAAGATGCAGGACACAATAAGTAAGGTTAATGGGCATGAAAAGGCCACAACTTTATTGGTTACGGATGTTGAGTGGTATTGGCTTAGGCATTGGACCTAACCGACTGTATCTGACTCCATTCCGTCGTGCTGGCAGTCCGGGAAGGGTTAACCACCGATGGGAGAGCCCTGCTGCTGCACATCAGCTAGGAACTCACTCTGGGGTCACCGGTAAGGGGTGTGCCTTAGGCCCTCACCTTCCACGGCTTCGGACAGGGCCACACCCTTCCCGGACTTATTTAACTAAGTACCGTGTCAGCTGGGAGCAGGAAGTGAGAGGCTGAGCCCTGGCCATGCTCCTGCTTAAATGTAGCAGGCCACGCCCACCGACCAACCTGATTGGTCAGTCTGGGTAGGCACCACGCCCAGGGCTCAGCCAGTGGTGCCAGGGGATGGCAGCCATCCCCCAAGCATGTGAAGGGCTCGTGCATGCCTGCAACCCCCCCTCCTTACTATGGACGGAAGGGGCTTTGTATGTCAAGCAGTAAATACACAGCTATGTGTAGTTTGTTGCTGAGTTTGTTGCTGAGCATCCAGTGGTATTTAACCAAGATACCCTGCACTCAAGGCAAGATCTATTGAATGTGCTTTTCTGCTGGAACATATATTGCAGTTTATAGAGTGGTGTCGCTATGCAAATATTATTGTAGATTCATATTGGTCAGTGTCTATAACATCACTGACAAACATAACAACTCTACTCACCATGACTTTGCCATTATTTATTTTAAAAATAAAGTGCAAAAGAGGACCTTAATCTATGATAAGTCACTATGCTGTGCTACACATACATTGCTAATATTTTCTCAAGTCTGTGTACCTCCTCAAAATACAAGTACATAATGGTTAACCTATGATAGATTAAAAAATGTTGTGATCTCTGGGCTGTGCACAGGCAATATCTTCAGTGAGAAAGGAAGAAAACATTGCCATCTTTTAATTACAGTGGATACAAACATTTTCACTCAGACTTTGTTGCCATTTCCCCAATACCTAAATTGGGCACTTCAGACAGTTCCCTGAAACTGCTGTGCTGGTTGTATGGCTGTCAGAGGCACTAGATTAGAGATTGTCAGGTTGAGGCTAGAACTGGTTTGTGGCCATAACTAAACGTGGAGCATGTATTCTCTGGCTCAGGGGTCCCAGACATCAGTAGTCTGAGAAGAAGAATAGAATTGAAGCCTGAGGTACAATAAATGGAATATACGGCAGAAGTCCTGGCTTTTAGTATCTATACCAGGGGTCAGCAAACTTTTTCAGCCGTGGGCCGGTCCACTGTCCCTCAGACCTTGTGGGGGGCCGGACTATATTTTGAAGAAAAATATGAACAAATTCCTATGCCCCACAAATAACCCAGAGATGCATTTTAAATAAAAGCACACATTCTACTCATGTAAAAACACGCTGATTCCTGGACCGCCCGTGGGCCGCATTTAGAAGGCGATTGGGCCGCATCCGGCCCCCGGGCCTTAGTTTAGGGACCCCTGATCTATACCATGCCTGGGCAGAGACTGATGCACACCCGTTTCCCTCTGTAGCCTTAGCACAACACATGGAACTTCACTAGACCAGTCTCCAGCCTTGTACCCTGAAGTTCACAGTTCTAAGTCTCATAATCCTTAGCATACAGTAGCTATGGCATTATTGATGACAAGGAAATTGTTGGGGAATGTGTGTTGAATTTAGTTATTTAAAAACAATTCTTCTCAGGTAGCACTTCTTCATTGCAGTGTTGCAGTGCTTGTGTAGAGCTTAAAACATGGAGAACCAGGAAAAAAGAACCAATTCTCCATCAAGTAAAAAACGTTTTGGTGGGAGAAATCTACAGACCCATTTTATTTTGGCAGGATGTGCTTGCCCTGTTTAACCTTTTTATTTTTTAAATTATTTATTTATTTATTTATTTATTTATTTATTTATTTATTTATTTTTGCTCTTACCAAGTCTTTATTGAATATTCACAGTTTAACCTTTTTAAATGGTGGCAAAGTGGGTCTTCCTCATAGTGACTCCCACATCCATCTAGCTTGGCCAATGATCTTCCACTATTGGTGCAAGATTGGAGCTCTATCTATGAGTGCCCTTAACACAAGGAAGTATTCCTTTTGTTTCTGAAAAATTATCTCCATACACAGTTTTAGGAGTCTAAAAAAACCCTACCAATTTTGCATTCAAAACCCACTCTACATGATGAATAGCATAATTGTAGCCTGGCTGGCTATGGTAGGGTACAGCAGCATACCCCTACCATTCCCTGCATGCTTCCACCTGCTTCTTCATTTTTATCTGTTGTTGTGTTCAGCTTCAGTGCCTGCCTGTGATTTGTTCATTGCAAATGAGTTTGGCGATGACTCCTGTTTAAACAGTAGTGTGTATTTTCTCCACCCACCTCCTGTCCCAGTGGCTATGCCTTATGTCTCTATAAGCATGTTTACTCCCTCTGTTGGAGTGCTTAGATCTTGCTTGTAGTATCAGATTCTTTTTATTTTAAGGAGAAGGCTTTGGGAAAGCCAAAGCAGTTTCCCTTGACTTCCTGTTTATAGTTCAGCATGACAGAAATGGAAGTCCTAAGAAAATCAAAATATTGAGAATTGTGCCATATTTCTAAGAGACCGTAAGAGGCTGCTTTGCTGCACACCAGGGTCTGTGAGAACAATACATTATTTTGGCACATGGCATATGTTTACCACTTTTCTCTCACCTTGACTTAATGCACGAAGTGCTCTTTAAGCCTGCCCCTTCAATTGCTGTTGCAAAGGAGGCATAAGCAGGGTACATGTTCACCCTCCTGTCAATCTTTGGATAGTGCTGATTGAGGATTGTTCCTTGGCTTAGGCAGTAAATTGCCTGATCCCAGTTGTGGACAACATACCATGGAAGGATACTTCAAGGATGACCCTTATAACAGTGGGAAGCTACTTTGGACCCGATGGTACCAAATGGAAATATGCTCATCTAAATGATGACAACACTTACCTTCTTCAGAGATCTGTGCAGTTTGAATGGTCAGACTCAAAAGCAGCTCTGTATATGTGTTGCTTCTAAGTTAGAGCATAGGCCTTGGGAAGGCAGAGGCTGCTTTCCTTGTTGCTATGATGGTGATGGGTCGCAACCTGTCTCCTCCTTCCTGCTGTTATTGGGCTCCATTCCCTCCCATTAGGGCTACATCACTCCATGTGACACTGATAATTGTCACTCAGTCATCCAGGCCTTTGGATTAGGGCATGCAGTGAGCAGCAGCCCCCGAAAATGCATGTGACCCTGTTCCACCTTCTCCTTTAATTGAACTGGCAGGTGAGCTATGCTGATGGTGAGTGAGCTAGAGATGGGAGGGAGGTGCTTGGACAAGGATCTGCACTCTGACCTCCCCTTATTTGTTCAGTCACCAGCTGGTCGAGATGAGAGTCGAGAAGATAAAACCACCATAAAATGTGAGACTTCTCCTCCTTCCTCACCCAGGACACTGCGGCTGGAGAAGCTTGGACATCCTGCTCTGAGCCAGGAGGAAGGCAAGAGGTATAGGGGGCTGACAAAAGAGGGGAGGAGGGGCTCCGCCTACTGTAGGTAGCCAGTAGTGGACTGTATGTTCAGTTAAATTGACAGGTGGATCAGATGTTGGATTAGAGGTTATGGAAAGGTATTCCGAAATCTTTTCCAATTCAGTTTGGAAAGTGTCACATTGGTGTTGCAGAATAAAGTACATACTTGATCAACATCTACAAAAGTTTCCTGGATAATGTGTCTAAAACTGATTTTGTGTCCCAATTCTGATGAGAAAGGTACCAGAATTAAATGTGTACTGCAAACTGCAACTAGCTGTTAGAAACCCAAGCATGCACTTTTCATTCATTTGAGCTCCTTCAAAGATAGATGGCAATAGCTCTTCAGAATGTCCTGTAGATGATCTGACCTTTCCTTTGTGGAGAAAACTCCTAGTAAGGGATTGGTGAGGCATAATTGGAACATTACATCTAATCACTGAAATGACCATTAAATGACTGGAATGGTCATGAAAATGTGGCTATAACATCAGCTGTAGTTGAGTGGTTGGGTCAGTGATGTATCTCACCCGTATATGCCCACAACATTCCCTTTGCTTTCTGGCCTGTTAATATGGCATTGTTTGCTCCTTGATTGCATGGCATGCAAATAGGTGTGAATTTGAGATGTGTGTGGTGATTGTTTTAATGACTGCAGATGTCACAAAGGCAGTGAGACTCCCTAAGGCAGTAAGAGTCTCTGTTTAATTCCTAAGAAGGGTGGGGATCTCTTCCAGGTGATAGGTTGGCTCTTCTCCAGACTGTTGACTGTTATCTTCTCTTTGTTCCTCTTAACTTTCTAACAGTACCTCTCCTTCCCATGAAGGCAAAGTTGTTCAGAAATGGAAGACTGATGTTTTCTAAGACTTGTCCTTAGGGAATTTCTAGGGTCTTTCTGATAACTAGCAATCCCTGTATTTGAAAGAATAGCTCATCCCTTTAAACTAGGGATGGGGGACTGGATCCAACTAGTGGGCCAGATTCCTAATTCCCATACCCATGCAGGCCAACTTTGACAGTTGGACATAATGATGTCTGGTGGTTGCCAGCTGTCAGTGTTCAGAGGATGCTGCTGTAGCTGGCAGGTTCAGGGAGCACTGTTTGGAGGAAGCAGAGGGGAAAATGCTATATTTGGAGGAAACAATTTGAATGAAAACTGTTTCCTCCCTTGGTTATGCTAAGGAATTTCCAATAGGGAACTCTCTAGTATAGCCAACCTAACAGGTTGCAGAGAAACAGTTGGGAGCTCACTTTAAATTTCTGATGCTTCTTTTGTAGGCATGTCTACACCTGACCCACACCTGATGTCACATACAACATCAGGCGTGGGGCAAGTGGTCATAGGAATGGCTTCATGGCCAAATAGCGACATGTGTCAGGCTTCACCACCCTTCCATAGACAGAACTCCATTTTCTGTCTTTCTCCCATTTTCTTATCCCCAGTCATTTGGCACATGTGGATGCTGACTGCTGTCCTCCCAAACAGGGAGTGACTGAACAGTTCACTGTGAAATGTATTAGGGATGTTTTTTTGTAAAAAGAAGAAATGGGACTGACTCCAAGAGGGCAGTGGCATTTACTTCATTGTAGATGCTGACAGACTGAATATCTTGCTGTTTCTTTCACATCCTTTAGCTTTTTAGAGGACCAAGCAAGTAATCCCAGCAGCAGTAACAGCAGCCAGGATTCTCTGCACAAAGGTTCCAAAAGGAAAGGCATCAAATCTTCTATTGGGCGCTTGTTTGGAAAGAAAGAGAAAGGACGCTTGATCCAGCTCAGCAGAGAAGGCGCTACTGGGCAAGGTCTTTGACTCTCTTCACTCCTTCTAAAGAAAGGTTTCTGGGGCAGCTGACCATTTTGGATGGGGGTGCACTCGCTTTTTCTCTGACCCACCCTTAGTAAAAAGGAAAAATAGATGTCAGCCTGGATAGCTCATTTAGAGTGCAGTGCTGATAACACCAAGCTTGCAGGTTTGATCCCTGTATGGGATAGCTGCATATTCCTGCATTGCAGGGGGTTGGACTAGATGATCCTCAGCATCCCTTCCAACTCTACAGTTCTACGATTCCATGATTTCAAGTGATAAGATTGGAACGCTATGCCAGTTATACCTTTCCCCTGAATTATTGTAAGACTCAGATTATATTTCCCTTTAGTACTGGTGTGGACCATCTTTATATGGTGCCCATGTATGTAAGTAGCACAGTGCAAATAAGGGAGGAAATAAGGACAGGTGAATCAGTGGGGATGAGGAGGAGACAGCACAAAAACTGTGGATTATCCATACAAGGCACTAAAAACAAACACTGCAGTCTATCAGAATTTGGGCTGCTTAAAGCATATGGAAATCAATGTGATTTTAGCAGTCCAGCTGTGTGTAGGATTGTAGCTAAAGTGGATTCTGGAGATGCAGAGCAGAGAATAAAGTTGATGGCTTGATGATCAGTTGAAACTGCCTATATTCACATGTAACACTAAGTCATAGTTAAGTTCTTGGTACCAAAGGAAATGCAACAACTGGGGAAATGATGCAGAATATTTGTTGGGTAGATAAATTGGCTTATTTTTAGTTTTGGGGGGCCCTAGCATTTGTGAGTCACAATCTAATCTAATTATTTATCTATTGTGTTTCTCAGTTATGTTCACAGATTCAGAGATAAACATACAGGATTCTCTTGGTCTTGGCAAACTAGGAGCTCAAGCAGAAAAAGACCGACGGCTAAAAAAAAAGTGAGAATGCTTGCTTTAGTATTCCCTTCAGATATGTTGTTTAAACATACTACCTTCAGAGAACATTTATTTGGCTGCCAAATAAAATGTACCTTTTGTACATTGAACACAGAATCTTTGTGTGGTGCAGAGGATTCTGGGAGGTATGCCAGGGTAAATTCTTATGTGGTGCACCAGCCAGGCCTATTAGAACTATCACACTTGGTCTGTAAGTGACTCTAATTACTTTCTTGCAGCTACACTCTGCAAGAGAGTGTTGTTTATCTTTTTTAATCTATGGTTTATTAGGGTAGCTCATGGAATTCTCTCCCAAGGGAGGTGAAACTCGCCCCATTCCAGGTGACATTTAAATGGGCAGTGAACACACTCTATGTGGTTTCTAATGGTGTCTAATATATGACTGGAGATTTTCATTCTTCTCGTTTTTATTTCAAGGTTTTAGCTTTATTGTTTGCTACTTGATTTTAAAAAAATGTAAACCACTTATTAGGACTGAAAACAATATAATTTTTTTATATCAGTTTATAAATGACTAACTGTGAACTGTTGAGTGCACATCTAGCTAGCAAGGAAATGGTTGTATTACTGCTTACTGCTTCTCCTTCCAGACATGAACTTTTGGAAGGTGCTCGAAGAAGGGGCATTCCCTTTGCTCAGTGGGATGGCCCAACTGTAGTCTCCTGGCTGGAGGTAAGCCTGCCTCAGGCTCTTCAGATGATTAATTGTATCTAGTAGATGACTTTGGCTCTTTGTAGACAGGTTATTTACCATTTATTTCAATTATTTGACTTAGTGTTTTTTCAAACAACCAGACTCTCTACCACACATTGAAATTAATTCTCGCATCTTCTTTAAAATTGTGTCCCTAAATTAGAATATATTTTTAGCTAACCTACTTGAAGTTGCATATCAATGGTACAGTATTGTGTTGTTAATTTAAAGCAGCTGCCTTTTAATTTCCCACAAGGAGATAAATTGCAGCCTGGTTCCTATCTTCAATAATGGGTTCAGCCTCCCAATTATTCATCTATTTATTTGTTGTATTTGCCTCTGCCAGTTTCAGCAGGTGTGTTGCTGAGAAAATTTTAATCAGATTTGCAATGCATTCTTAAACATGTCTATGCAGAATTCCCAATGAGAGCTTGCTCCTAAGTAAGTTGGTATAGGATTGCAGCCTTATTGTATTTGTTCTTCAAAACAAGTGAACAGTTTAATGCTACCATGTGTCACAAGTCAGGGCTGTAGATCTTTTCTGAGACATGGAAAGTCCATTTGTTTCATGAAAGCATAGATGTATAGTCTTTTAAAACAGAAAAAAAGCACATGAAGTTCACTCTAGAGTGGTGAAATTGACTAGACCAGAAACTGCTTGAGTCAATTCTATCACTTTGTTTGTATTGAACTAGGAAAAGCAGCCACAATTAGAAAGATGGAATGGAAAACTTTTTTTTCTCTTGCAGAAAATCTGCCCTTCCCCCTTTCTCTATTTTGTTTATTAATACTGGACCAAGGCTACTGGCACAATAGTGAGAAATCACTCCTGTTGCTCCCTATCAATACTCTCAGACTAACAAAGTGGTTTAAGAAACTTGACCCATTTTCTATCTCTCATCTATGCAACAATAATTCTGCTGTGGGGAAGGATGAATATCTGAGTAGAGATGTAAACAAGCTCACCTGTGACCTTCTGTGTTGTAGCTTTGGGTAGGCATGCCTGCCTGGTATGTTGCAGCCTGCAGAGCCAATGTAAAGAGTGGTGCTATCATGTCTGCCTTGTCGGATACAGAGATCCAGAGGGAGATTGGCATTAGTAATGCTCTTCACCGATTAAAACTGCGTTTGGCAATTCAGGAAATGGTGTCACTAACAAGCCCTTCAGCTCCACCTACTTCAAGGACAGTAAGTGCTTCATATTGCATTCTTGAGATTACCAAACTGGCCTAGGAAACTACAGTTGCTCATTCTGCATCCAACGTAAAGGGATAAAACCCAAGCCTAAAGCCTTTTAGTGAGAGGCAGAGTAGTGCAGGCTGTTGCTAGCATATTGTATTCTGGTGGTCAGAGTTTGGTAAATCTTGTGCCTCAGGTGTAACTGGTAAAATTGATCCAAAAAGGCTTAGCCCTTACTTCACCTTGTGAGAGCCAGTGGCTTTCACTAGGGGTTCATTTAACTTAACATGCTTATTTGCTCAGCTATAGCGGGAGCCTGTAGCCTTTCTGTCAAGATGGCAGGTAAAATTGCTCAAAGGTATTGTACCTTTCCCACCCATTTTGTCATTGCCAGTAGACAGTTCAAAACAACCTTATCTCTGGCTTGTAGCTGTTCTAGTGCTAGTAGTGCTAGACTTGTCCCCGTAATTAGTGACAGTAACCTGTTCCTGTTCACCCAGGTTTTGGAGGGCTGAAGAATACTAAAAATTATTGTTTTTTGCAACCTTTGATATATTAGTTGTGATTATTTTAGGTTCTGTTTAAAAATATTAAAATTGCCTTTTTTATTTTGTTGTTTGCTGCCCTGAGCTCCTTTTGAAAGGAAGGGCCAAATAAAAAAATGTAATAAACAAACAAACAAACATTATTCCCAGGGCACTAGCTGGATTGGTTGTATTTGAAGAGTACTTGGCTCTCTCAGAAACTCAGTAATATTCTTGCTTTGAGTTCCCTGCTTACTGGGTGAGAAGTAGCAATAGGTAGAAATATAAGGACTAACTAACAAATACTGAGAGATCTCTCCTTTCCCCCTATTTTTTTCTGAAGAAGCAAAGGGCATGGTGACTTAATGCAAGAATTTGGCACAAGCAGGGGAGGCGGAAGGAAATGGGGCAGAGCAGACAGTAAGTGGGGCAGTGAGGCACAGGAAATACAAGGCTGCAATTACAGGTCTCCTAATATGGTTGAAAATTCTAAAGAGAACTGCATATTCATTCAGATGGCTTGGTCCAATGTCTACCATTTGGGAAGAAAGGAGTTCTAGTTCTTTAAAAGCCTCAAATATTTTTCTGAATGAACTTAATGTACAAAAAATCAGGATCTTTTTCTTTAATGTAAATTGAGCATGATTTTTCATAGCATTATTGTCATTTCCACAATGACTGAAAACCATCTTCACCCATACATTAGCCATGGCTTAATTTAAGATGACTTCAGATTAAAATGCTTTACTGACAAGATCACAGTTGTTCCTTCCCCTCTCATTAATCTATTTCATCTTTCCCCCTAGTCATCTGGAAATGTTTGGGTGACACACGAAGAGATGGAAACTCTGGCAACTTCAACCAAAACGGCAAGTTTCTTCTGTGTGATAGTTTCCTTTGTATAATTTGTCCTTCAGTGTCTGAGATCCCTGCTATCACATCCTCATAAAAATAGGCAGGGAAATCATTTTGCATCTAATCAAAATGTAAGGCCTTTTCAGGACTAATACTAGAGTATACCTATTTCAGCATGCTTTACTCATGATGAGAGGTTGGTTCAATTTTGGCCAGGTGATTCACTTCTTTGATAAAAATACAAAATGTATTGTTGTTCAGGACACTGTTCGTATTGTTGAGGGTTCAACAATCTTTGAGCCATCTTTGGTGTTTACTCCACTGGAAATGTGAGCTATAACTAAATAAATTATTCTTTTCTATCGGGTAAACATGACCCACAATATTTAGGAACCCCCTCAGTTTGCATGGTAACTGACTTATTCTAGTTAACTGTAACATTTAAGAACATATGCTTAAGCTTCATTATTTTACTTCCCTCCCATTCCCTTTCCCTTGTGTGTCATGTCTTTTTAGATAGTGAGCCTGAGGGCAGGGACCATCTTGGAACTGATTTTTGAAAGTTGCTTTGAGAGCCTTTTTGGTTTGGCAGGTTATGAATCCTGTAGATTAATAATAAATAACAGTAAAGGGTCTCTTTTGAGATGTATCCATGTCGGGTGGCTGGCAGCTGTGCCTTTGCCCAGCCAATATTTATGTAAGGTGACTGGCAGGTTTCTCGCTCTTAATTAAGCAGATACAAGTGTAATGTATGTGAGTTATGCCTAACAAGAAGCACATTTATCTGTCTCATGTAGTTAGCAGCTACCGGTAAATAAAATAAAGGAGTCTCTGCTTGTATCTTAAATATTGTCAGCCCTCATATGGTGATAACTTACTTTGCCTGTTGTTTTGTTGACATGCTGCATTGTTACATTTAGGACACTGAGGAGGGCAGTTGGGCACAGGTGAGACTTGTATATTATCTTGCCTTTTTCCACTGTGCGTAGACACACAAAATTATGTGAATGGTCAGAACACATCAAAATTGATTCCACAATGACACTTACAATCTGATTGTATCACCTTGCTTTGGTTTTGTTTTGTTTTAATAAGCTGGGAAGACTTTTCTCAATGAAGACAGATGCAGAATGCTCTTAACCCTGCTTACACTTTCTGGTTACTAATGCTATACAGTTTTCTCCAAACAGAAAAAGTTTCCATAATATAAGAGAGCTCTCATTTCTTACCCCCTCACCTAGTTGCATTATAGCTATAGTTTTGCAAACCATACAGGTCTATTCTATTGATTTACTGTTGTTTCCCACATTAATTTTAGCATTCCTTGTTTTTAGCCAGATTTGGAACACCTCTAAACTGCTATGCAAAGGGAGCAAATACCTGTGGCCCTTTGCTTCCTTACCAGATGCGTCCTCATTTTGCCAGTAGAAGGCAGACATAATAAAATTCTGGCATGCACGACCAGGCCATCACTGCTTCCTTTCTTTTCAAATGTCTCTTCCCAATCACTGGAAAGTCTGAAAGTAGATACAGGGTAGAGATAGATTCAAACCCTTCAGTTTATCCAAAACCTTCAATGAGAATGGCTTATCTTAAACTGGCTTCAGTGGGAAGCATGTATAGAGCCCACTGCCCTAAGTCTTTAGACTTAATAGCAGGATCCAGAAGCCACTGCATCCAAATGAGCTTGTAAGGAAGGATCCCTGCACAGTACTTTGCAGCGTTGTTCCTTATATTTTGTGGTATATTTCTGCCCAAGGGGCTGAAAATGGAGCACAGATTATGTATGTTTTATTCATGATTAAGGTTTTCAAGATATGCAATATTTAGGACACTGGTTGATCCAGACAACTTGCCAATGTGGTATCACCAACAATATGAGAATCTTTCATCTCTGTGATAATCATTATCACACAATAGTGTATATATATTATCAAGACATCAATAAACAATCAAGATAAATCCAAGACATGAGATTACTGTACTTTTATTAAATTATTCTAGATTACATTTTTGAGACTTCCCAATAGGATTCTGTTAATACCTCTGAGGGACCTTCTCTTACATTCTTCTTCTTTTCTTTCAAAGACATTGGCATATGGGGACATGAATCATGAGTGGATAGGAAATGAATGGCTTCCTAGTCTGGGTCTCCCACAATATCGCAGCTATTTCATGGAGTGTCTTGTGGATGCACGAATGTTGGATCATCTGACTAAGAAAGATCTTCGAGTGCACCTCAAGATGGTGGACAGTTTCCACCGGTAAGCAAATTCTTGGAGGGTTATTGTTTCATCCCAGGAGACTAGAATTTCTTACTACCAATTGTTTCATGTGCCCCCCCCCCCCCCCGCATCTGAATTTATCTCACCTAAAGTCCTTCAGTTCGTTTATTCTTTTGGAGTGAAGCACACTGATGAAGTTGGGGTTGATTTGTGTGTTTACTATATGTATTAGAAATTGCATGTTATAATATACTTAAAGCAAAAGAGGAGATGAGTGCAGTGGTTATCATTTGCAATGAAACTACAATATATTGCTATGCATATTTGCCACAGACTTTACAAACAGCAACAAAACCTTTGGAAATAGATGTGAAGAGTTTCCCCTCTTAGCATAAGTAATTGGGGGGTACGGACAGAAACACATTCTGGGTTGTGTGGTTTATACAGCGATCTGAGATGGTTACAGTGCATTCTCAAGTCTCATTTGTGTGGAATTAGATGGCACAGTTAGGAGTAGCCCTGCTGAATAGTCCAGAGCACTGCCTTGGCTTCCTTTTGGTTCTTAGGATTTGTGATTGCCACCCTCCTGCTTCAACCTGTCAGGCATTTGTAAATCTGCAACACTCACACAGAAGGAGCTACTCTCTTCTTTGCCTGTCTATGCCTGACCGTGCTCTTAATAGGGTCAGATGCTGTGGGGCTTTACCTGCAGCTGCTTCTTTTTTCCTTCCTTCCTTCCTTCCTCAATTCCACACCTCTCCCTCAACAGTTGTGCTTTATCTCTGTCCACCAGGAGAGGAGACAGACCTTGTTTATCACTGGTTGAGCCTTCAAGGACTCAGAGGCATGACACAAGTGCTGCAACCTCTTCACAGTGTGTTAAAAATGCTGCAATTAAATATAATAAAGGATGTTTCAAATAGTAAGATTTTAGTTGAAATGCATTGAAGTAAGTGTTGTATTGTATCATTGCAGCACAAGCCTGCAGTACGGTATCATGTGCCTGAAAAGACTAAACTATGATAGAAAAGAGCTGGAGAGGAGGCGGGAGGAAAGTCAGCATGAAATCAAAGGTAGGTAACAATGAAGGCTTCAAAGGAACAAGACAATGAGACTGAGCTCTTGATGCCATTTTGCTTTTCCCTTCTTGAGGCATCATCAGTGCTGTTTTACAAACTCAACATTTGTCAGTTTCAGAGAAGGAGAAGCTGGCATCTCCTCTACTTCGATTACTTCTAGAGGCTTTTCAGCCACTGAAAAACTGTTTCTGTCAGATGGTATGATGTACAAATGCAAGTGCATTATAGTTTTCTGTGGATTTATCTTCATTGGTTGACTCATGTTTACTACGTGGTTGGGGCACCAGCCTTCTATGTTTTGCATTTTAATTTTGTCCTCCTGGGTTTTCTTCCTTCATTGCTAGAGCTCTGACCATTCTGTTTTTGGTGTATGATAATGTGAACAAATGAGACTGCTACACTTTGGGCACTGTGACTGATAGGTGCAAGCTTAGGAAAATGCTATAACCTGTCTGTTTTTAATCTTGTGGCTTCCATTGCAAACTTTAAACAATATATCAGTCATTGTGCTTTTTTCTATTTTTTCTTAACCAACTTATGTGGACTTAAATATTGTTGTGTTTTGTCCTGAATGTATGGCTTCACTTCCTTCTAGATGTGTTGGTTTGGACCAATGATCAAGTAATTCACTGGATTCAGTCTATTGGGCTTAGAGAGTATGCAAACAATATTGTTGAGAGTGGAGTCCATGGAGCCCTCATAGCATTGGATGAAAATTTTGATTATAATAGTCTGGCACTTGTGTTACAAATACCCACTCAGAATACTCAGGTAGGAAACTGATGTTTTTAGGATGACCATTATATTTCTGTTTAAAGAGATCTGAGTTGGATGTGTTTTTATTAGTGGCAGCTGGTATCTCCAAAAAATAAGGAGTCTACAAGTTTCCCTGCTAAGTTACGTCCACTATGTGCCTCATTTGCTTGATTCTCCCAAACACTGTTCCTACTGACTTCACCTATGGAAGACCCCTGCCACCCAGTTTATTGGCCAGACAGAATGACATAGTGCTGTTGTCTTCATTCCCTGTTTGTAAGCTTCCCAAAGGCATTTGTTAGGGCACTGTTAGAAACAAATTTCTGGAATAGATGGAGACAAGTGATTTGTCCTAGCCCACAAACTAAGTTACAGAGCTGGGATTGAAGCAGCAAACATCAACCACTTATTTGGCCCTACAATTGTGCAGCAGCACAACATCTATTTCAACATCTATTTCACTGAAGGCAAACTAGTGAAGCTGAGATATGAATGACTTGCCCCAAAGTGCATACTACATACAAAGCAGAAAGTCTATCTAGTCCACCATCCTTTTCCCCACAGTGGTTAACCAGCTGCTTTGGGAATACCACAAACAGGACATAAAGGCAATAGCCCTTTCCATGGAGAGAAAGCAACTTTCAAGAAATATTTCATTTACTGTGACTGGAAATTTGGCAGCACTGTTAGTGGTGTTTTTGTTTTGATAGACCACTATTCTTGGCTTATCTAATGTTTTTTGCAGGCACGACAAGTGATGGAGAGAGAATTCAACAATCTGCTTGCCTTGGGCACTGATAGGAGGCTTGACGATGTGAGTACAAAGTACTATCCTCTGACTAAAACATGCTGGGAATTTGAGAAATTTTGGGCCCATACTGTTGGCTAAGAAACTGATGAAGCAAGAGGTGTTGCAAGTAGGACTGGCAGTGCAGTTATCTTCTGTGAAGGAACATTGTAAGTGCTGAAATTCTGTTCATGAAGAGAGCCAGTGGATATGGTAAGCCAGAGAGATTTCAGCTTGCAGACAGGTGTAGGATCCCCTGTTATGAAATTGACTGCTGTGAGAAGAGCTGGAACCCAGGCTGCCTTTTCACTTCTTATGTGAGAAAGGATTGGTGTTAGCAGAGCCTATGCTGTTTACTTTTTTTTGTAAATCTGCAAGGAAATTCTGCTTGCCATTCGTTTGTGCATTGGCTCCAACAAACCTGCTCTTCTTTCCTTTAGGAAATGTAATACCATCCCCGCATGAATGTTCCTATTTTAGTTTACCATAAACCATTTTCAGTTGAATAGGACTATAAACTAAAATCTGAGCAGCAACATGGTTGCATACATTTTAAATTCATCCCACTAGTCAAAATGGTGTAAGTATGTTGATAGACAAAAGCTCAGTCTGTGGACTATCTGAAATCTACTCCCCTAAGTAGTAGGAATCATATGTTTTCATACTGCTCTGGACAAAGCTCTGAAGACCAGTGATGTTGAAAACACTCCTGCCTTCAGCTGGGACCTCCTAGCCCTCCTTTGTCATACTTCTTGTGAACCAAATCCCATGAGGCGTGGAGCTGCTCTCCCTGTCAACAGCATGTTCTCCTACTATTGTAACAGAAGTGAGTTAACACAGACACACTGCTCTGTGGAGTATAACCTTTTTGTATGCTTTGTGAATCACTGTCACACTGCTTGCTGTACCAAAGTTATCTGTATTGGTCAGTCAATAAATTATAAACACTGGACTGGAAATATATTGAAGGGTTTCTTTAAACTTGGGGATCTGGGAACATCTTGATGTAGTTGCCAGTTCTGGCTGAGCCTTTTAAATAATCATTATAAGATCGTATCTACACACATCTTGCAGACATAGTTGAGGGAGGGATATGGGAGGGAGGACGGAGTATCTTCTGGAATGCTTAGTGCAACAATAGAAGACACTAACTGTTCCCTCAGTGCTCCTAGCGCAAAGCTATAGGTGACAGTGGCGCATCCTAACACAGGTCATGCCAAATTCTTCTAAAGCAAAGGGCAGTATGGGGAGTTTTAAAGTGCAGCATGGGGAGGCAGGAGGGAGCACGAAACACTTACTTGCCCCCCCTCACATCTTCTCCCCAGCAGTTTTTCTACCAAGAGGAGTTACTTTTGGCCGGAAATTAGCTATTTCATGGGTTAAAGCATGAGTAGTGCACAGGTATGCTTCTTACGGAACTTAGGTTGATTGCAGCTGCTTGTTGAGTGTAAGCCTGAGGGTTTTCCTCAGTGTAATGCATGAAACGATCCATTCATGAGAAGAAACTATGAAGTGAAGCATTATTCAAGGACAAGGGTAAGGTATGGATTTCACTAGAATCTGTTGCATTTTCAGGAAGGGAATGTATCAAGTGAAAAGAACTGGCACACACCTGAGCATTGCATGTGCATTTACCTCACTGAAATGTTGGCTGTATAGGAATACTATTATAGATAAACAAACAAACAAACATACAAACATCTGGGGACCCAAGGTTGAAGACCACTGGTTTAGATGACGAATATTACCATCTAAAATTTCAAAGTGGAATAGAAATTATTCAAATAGTTCCCCAAAGCTGAGAACTCTATTTTCTGTTCAAGAAGGAAAATCTGGTGTATATATATGTACTGGTTATCTAGTATTACGTCAACCTGGTTTCTCTCAATGGTTTCTCCTTATTATCCATAACTGCATTCGGCTGCTTTAGGACAAAATCTGAGGTACACTCAGTTATCTGTACATGAGTTAGGCAATATATCCTTTTGTGACTTAGTCCTCAGAAAAAGCTGTAGCACCAGCTGACAGTGTACCACTTCCTGCATGGGCTGAATATTTTGGAGTACTTTGGAGTTATTTTTCAAGTGGTTCTGTTATTTCACTTCAACATTTACACTCATAAGATTTTGCAAGCTATTCTACTTTCTCCTGTAGAGTCATCTTGACACTAAGATTATCACATAGACTATCCATAAAACATGCCCTGAGGAATGTATATGTGTTGTTGATACTTCTAAAGCACTCATAATGTGCAAATTGTAGGTCAAAAATAAAAATCCTTGTGAGGATCTACTCATTCTAAAGGGGTGATCCACTGTTTTTGGAGTGAAGAAATACCAGTGGCTTAATCTTTAAAGCAACATTTTTCTACAGAAAGATAATCTCTGTGCAGGTAATATTTATTTACACCATGCACACCACAATTTTGGAAGGCAATAGCTTTATTTTGTCACAGTTACTCATGATGGAAACTGGTGTACAGATCAGATTCAATGTTCATGTAACTGAAGCAAAATAGAGTACTATGCCATTTTCAGACATCATTACTATGCACACTTTTATTTTCACCAAAGTGTTGGTTTTGAAGGCAGAAAAATCCAAACTTCCTCCAGTGGGTAAATGCATAATAAACCATATCATCAAGAAAATACAACCATTTAATGAAATTGCACAATCTACTACCTGAGGTTGGCTGCAGCCTAATGGTAGGTCAGGTGATGATAAGCAGATCATAAAGTAAGAAGCAACATTCTCTAGGAGAGGAGAGGACACATAGGATGGTATGTTCAGCTTTCCACAATATAGGGAAAGTTCTGTCAATCAGATGCAATGGATTCTGTACCTTCAAATCTGTGGAGATGGAGGAAGTTTCTAAGTGATATACAGGTAAGCACACAGATCTCTGTGAGCTTCAGTACTGGTAAGTATGTTGCAAATTACTGTATAGAGACCCATAATCTCCACTTCAGAAATGAAATCAAATAATATGGCTATCACAGTACAGTATAACTAATACACTTTATCCCAGAATAGGAGCACATGCTTTGCATGCAATATTTGTAGCCCAGCCCAAATTTTGCAATTGGGAGGAATTCAGTATCACAGTATCACAAACTTTCTGTCTAGTGTTTCAGTTTGCCAGATAGAACAACAGCCCATCCCCTCCCACGCTGTTTTGGAGGTTCTCTTGACTGCCCTCCAGAACCAATTTTGGGGGGAATATGGAGGAAAAACCCCTTGCACATGGTTTGGTGAACTCCACCCATTACCTTTTGGGCCCCAGAAGGAAGTTAAATATATATATATATTAGTTTAGTATGCTGTCACTTTGATCTTGCATTTTATCTCATTTTTGTCATTGAACATCATTGCTGAAGGGTGGTGTATGAACCAACAAGCCTTCCCCCAGTGTCTCAGGCAGCATATATGGGAATTATCCCACTTTATCTCTTTGCAGTGGATTAGACAGAGAATGTGTGACTGGTTCCAAGTTACTCAGTGATTTTCATGGCTGAGCTGGAATTTGAACCCAGGTCTGACCATATCACATCCAAC
The DNA here is from genome assembly GCF_009819535.1 of Lacerta agilis. Classification (NCBI taxonomy): domain Eukaryota; kingdom Metazoa; phylum Chordata; class Lepidosauria; order Squamata; family Lacertidae; genus Lacerta; species Lacerta agilis. Next base: position 64,500,420 of record NC_046317.1, on the reverse strand, counting down.
ATCTAGTCCTCTGTGCTACAATGGGAATGGGCTAGAGGGGAGAGATCCCCCAGATACTCTGATCTCCATGTACTCAATTTCTACTATCTGAGGTGGAGTGATAGTTACAGGCCAAAGACCAGGTTATAGAAGAAAGGTTTTGCCTGGCACTTAAAGATAGATAATGATGGTGCCAGGTGAGCCTCCATGTGGAGAGCACTCCACAAATGAAGAACCACAGAAAAAGCCCATTTTTGTGTTGCCACCCTCTGGACCTCTGGTGGAGGTGCCACATGAAGATCATGATCACAGGGTCTCCGTCAGTTCATATATAACAAGGTTTATAGACCATTCAATTAAACATTAAATAAATCTCTCAGAGGTTTGCATCAAATAGTATAAAATACTCATAAGAAACTGCTGAAAATATCAGCAGACTTTAAAAATAAGTAGACATAATACAGTAAAATGACCAAACTATATAAATAAGATCTGAGTTCACATAATAAAAATACATGTCTGGGTAGGCTTTCCTAAAAAAGAAAGTTTTTAGCTTGTCTTGAAAACAGTACCACCGACAGTAATATCTTGAATTGGGCCTGCTAACAAATTGGCAGCGAGTGCAGAACTTTGACCAGGGTATGATATACTGATAAGGTCTCCTGACAGTAATCATGCTGCTAACAGTAATCATTCTTTGCTAACAGTGGTTTCCAAATTCAAAGGTTAAAGGAAGTCCCATGTAGAGTGCAATGCATTGCAGTCATCCAGTCTTGAAATTACCAGTGTGTGGACAACTGTGGTCAAGCTATCCCAGTCCAGCAATGGCAACAGCTGTTGTACCAGCTGGAGCTGACAAAAGGTGCACTGAGGCTGCCTACGTCTCCAGTGACGAAGCTTAGATCCTCATTAGACTATGTAGTTTCAGAGCAGGCATTGACTAGTTTCTCAGAAACTGGGACTACGTGCCCAGAATGCCTTCATCTTTCTGGGACTCAAATTAATTCAGTTTGTTTTTCACAGCTAGCCTACAGCAGCATTCAGGCACAGAACCCCCTAATTCTGATGTGAAGAAACTGTGCTGAGTATCATCAGCATACTGATAGCACCATGTTCCACATTGCCTCCTCCTCTAGTATTAGAGCTAAAATAGTGCCCTGCAGCACTCCTTAGCATAACTGCCAGGTGTCTAAAAAACACTCTCCCAATGCTGGTCTTGTAGATCGCGCTGGAGCCATTGTAACACTGTGCCCCAATTCCTATCCCATAGAGCTGATTCAGTAGCATGCATATGTACTATTTTGGAGGAATAAAACCCCTGCTCTAGTTCACTTAGCACAGTGCTGTATTGTGTTTCCTTCTCAAGGGCATACCTAGGAGACTCTGCTGGCACAGAATAGTTCTCTCTTTTGCAGCAGTGGAGCTGCAGACTACTGCTCATCCATAAAGGACTCTGCCTAGGCAGTAAATGTCCCTCATCTGTCTTCAAAATCTAGTTACTAACCTTGTGGCTTCCTAAGGCACTGATACTTCTCTCCCCAACTCTTGACTGAACTGTCTGTCTGGGGAGAAGAAATGTATTCTGTACCTTGAGGGACATTTATTAATCTACTTAAGGGATGGGCAAACTCTTTTCTGTCAGAAGCTGCATTCACGTGGGGATAATTTGGGGGGACTGCATGCTGACTCTTTGGGCAGAGCTGAAGTCAGTGATGAGTGAGATAAGAGCCAAAAGTGGACAATGCCACCCTTTCTCTCTCTCTCTGACACTCTCTCCTCTCCCCCCTTTCTACTCAGTAGGCTGCTGGGGAGAGCAGATCACACTTTCCAGAGGCCTGAACAAGTCACTTGCATAGGACCTTTGAAATATGATTGCCCACTTCTGATCTACTTCAAGGTTATTAAGGTGTAGAACATGAGTTCTACCATATTCAAAGCTGAGCACCCATAATTTTAAGGAATAATTTAGTGAAGGAGTGGGCATTGCATTTTGTTTGGTCAAGCCACCCAGAAAGCTGTTCTGCTGTTGCCATTTTGAATACAGCTGAAAAAAAATGAGCATAGAAGTTTTGAAGGGAGTATAGCAATGCCATATACAGAGTGTGGTTTAAAGTTTTTAAATGTTTAAGTAGCTAGAGAGAGTACATTACGGGGACTTCCTCCCTTTTGGAAGAGGGAGAGAATGTATCTCGTGTAATATCGCATCTCATAGTACTAGTCCATCCCATAATAACAACCAATTTCGTGGTATTTTCAACTGGAGATGCATTTAAATTTTAAAACATTTATTCTAAGGCAGCTAAAAAAAACACACACGCAGTAAAAAAAAAGTTACAAATACAATGAAAACGGAATGCATTGTTATTAAAAAAAAAAAAAAGCAGCCAGTGATGAGCTGGTAAAACCATAAGAATAACCACTGAAATTAGTAAAGTAGGTTTTAGTTAAGCCACTAAAGAAAGAAGGCTTTCACACTGCGGTGGAAGGCCATCAAAGAAGCAATGAGGCAGACTTACCTGGGCAGGGAGTGTCAGAGCCTGGACTTAGCCACTGAAAAAGTCCACTCCCTCCTCACAGAGAGCAGAAGGGCCTCTGTTGTTGATGATGATCATAATACTCAAGGCACTTGTATTGGGAAAGGCAGCTCTTTGATTTTCAGCAAATAAAGAATGATAGTAAAAGGTAAAGGGACCCCTGACCATAAGGTCCAGTCGTGTCCGACTCTGGGGTTGCAGCGCTCATCTTGCTTTACTGGCCGAGGGAGCCGGCGTATAGCTTCCGGGTCATGTGGCCAGCATGACAAAGACTCTTCTGGCGAACCAGAGCAGCGCACGGAAACGCCGTTTACCTTCCTGCCAGAGTGGTACCTATTTATCTACTTGCACTTTGACATGCTTTCGAACTGCTAGGTGGGCAGGAGCTGGGACTGAACAACGGGAGCTCACCCCGTCGCGGGGATTCGAACCACCAACCTTCTGATCAGCAAGCCTGTGGCTCTGTGGTTTAACCCACAGCGCCATCCGCGTCCCAAAAAAGAATGATAAGGAAATGGTAATTTTGCTCTGAACTTGTGAAGACCCTGGCCTTTATTTATTTATTTATTTATTTATTTATTTAAGCTATTATATGCTTGGCTTTTCTGGCTAAGTTTCCCAGAGCTACTTACAGCAATAGAATAGAATATTAAAAATTAAATAAAATACTAAGAATACCCAGTAGCTTTAAGAACCAACAGAAGGCAATAAAAATAGAGTCAATCATTGAATGCCTTCTACAATTAGCATGTTCTTGTGCCTTAAAAAAATGGGGAACACCTCTGATCTGTCTAGAGGGAGAATTCCACAGGTGTCGCATCACCATTGGTATTCACTAGTCAGAAATTGGCTAGTGACAGGCCAGAGAGAATAGCTCTGAATGCTGAACTGTGAAACCTGTACAATTTATGTGAGTGAATATTGATCATGATTGCTAAGATTTCACCAGCTTATCATTATTGGCTGCTATTGTAAAAATGCATTTTGGGAGCCGTCACTGCAAACATGGAACTAGTGACATGTGCTTAGAGTCTAGAGAGGCTAGCAGTCCGTTTCCTAGGCTCTAAATGATTTTAGAAATGGACTAACTCAAAGCCCAGTTATTGGCACCATCCCATTAGGATGAATAGATTTTTAGATTGTTTTTCCATTTTGTGTACTGTGTTCCAATTGCTTTGATTGCCTTAAAAATGAATATATTACTTTTAATGAGGTGTTTTAATTTTACCCTAAATTTGAATCTTCAGCAGCTATCTATGTGCTTAAACAACCTATTTACCATTAGCAATATGCAATATTTTTGTTTTAGAGGTCACAATGAGGAAACTTTAAAAGGAAGAAAATAAGGGGCTATGAGGAGTGATGACACTGGACAATCTTCTTTGGGTTATCACACTCTGAAATCATCTTTTGTGATGGATTTTTAAAATTTTAAGAGGGGAAACACCTGGGGGTTAAAGGCAAGGAGGCTGGCTTTAGAAACCTCAAGGCAAACATTTTTAAAAAAACTGACAGTGAATCAGAAACTTTGATACCAGATTAGAAAGTACTTAAGAAAGGGATTTGGTCATTTCAGGTAAACAACATCTGTTTCTGGCAAGTCAACTCTTATTTCTATTCGAAGCAAATTGAAGTAAATTTGAATTCTTTCACATTTCTGTTAATCGCCATCTGCATCTCAGTATTTGTCAGTGACTGAAGGAAAGAATAAAGTCCCCAAGGGCTTCTCATTAATTTTCCATAACTGTGTTCTCCTTAAGTTTCCTTGAATCTGATATAGAATTATCACTTGACCAAGACAAATGCTGGTTTAAAACACTATTGGTATATTATTATCTTCATTATCCCACTTTGTAGGATGGCCAGATTTCTAGATTGTTTCCATAGGGAAATAGAGCCAATTTCTGGAAAGTATGCGACTCGGTTAGAAAATTAGAATATAATCCTTGGGAGATTTCTTACTGAATGCTGAGGTTTTTGTACTATTTGACCACATAAAAAGGAGATTGAAGGCCTATTCACACAACGTCATTGACTGATTTGTGCTGTGTTCAGCATGAAATATAGAAGTGAGTGATTATTTCATCCAAATCCTAGCTTGCAACTGAATCCAAATTTATTACAATACCACATTTTAACCCATTTTCAAAATCTTTGCATCAGTGTAGTCTTTGTGAGTTGAGGTGGTTATATAATGAAGCAATCACAGAACCTAATTTATCAACATGCCTATTTGGTAACGAAGATTCGGCCGGTGGACAAAATGTAGAAGAAACATGGGTTTCAGCATGGCACACTGAGCAAATAAAGAACAGATATACACCAGTATGTGGAAGGCTAATTGCAGGAAACAAAATGTGCACTGTGGAGACTTGTCTTAAAGTTTCAGGGGAGGCCAGTTTGATGCCAGGGTGCTCACTGATAGCACAGAAGTTGTGTGCCAAAGAGCAGGATCTTGGCAAAATGGGTAATCCAGTCAGAGTCAACTCTGCTTGATCCCAGCCAGGAAAGCAGGACAGAGCAAAAGGCAGCTTGTGAGTACCTTGGACAGCTCACAGTGGCCAGTGCTGCTAGCTAGGATTCAGAGAGATGTTGCCTCAGAGGCAACTAGCTGGTCTGAACCAGCCCAACTCCCTTCAATGAGTTCTCTGTCAATATTTTTCAGACTTTGCCGATCTTCCTGTATCATAAGAGACCTGCATAAGTCTTTTCCTTCCCACAAATGCCAGTACTTACTACTTCACCCTGAGGAAGGGCTACCTGATTGCTTTGCTTGGTATGTGGTATAATCTTCTCTTTCCTTACAGGGTGATGACAAGACTTTTCGGCGAACTCCCTCCTGGCGAAAGCGCTTCCGCCCCCGAGACTTTCACAGCATCAGCATGCTCAGCGGATCAGCAGAGACACTCCCAGCAGGGTTCCGAGTGACCTCCTTGGTTCCCCTTCCACCTCCTTCAGCACCACCGAAGAAAATGCCACCAGAAGGTAAGGTCCAGCTTTGCTCTTGTTCATGAGAGATGAATAAGACAGTTTCAAAGCCATCAAGTGTTTGGATGCTGCATGGTGTGTGATCTTTGCTGATAAGAAGCCCAACACTCTAGTTTCCTGAATAAGATCATAACTACTAATTGGACTTCTAGCATAGTTTGCCTGCCCAGACTACATATGGACCTTACTTTTGGTTCTTGTACTCCCTGCATCTGATGCTGGTATCAGAGAGTTTAGATAGGCCCAGAAAGTTTTGAGAACAGTTGACGTCCCATTTGATCTCGCCAAGATTACCCCTTTCTGAATCCCATGCAGGGGATTTGCTTAGTTGCTTTAGCCCAGGGATGAAGGTATAAAAAAATAAATGAGAAAGCTATTTTGTATATTTTGATGAGTTTCTAATCAGTCTGGAAGAAAGGACCTTTCAAGGATCTGACCTTCCAAATCGGGTATGTTGTTCTGTGGTGTCCAGCTGATGTGAACTTACAGCCTCACATAATAGAACAACTCCTCTCCCTCTGGTTCTGCTCCATGAATAGCACCCTTGGTTGCTTTAGAGTCCTGTCTATTTAGCCATTCAGTGGTCTGAAATTTTATTTCTTATTGAGCTCTGAAGCCATATACCTCTGATGCTAGGCAGCTACACTTTCATGCCTTTTAAAAAGCATTAGTTAGTACTTTTTAACTGACTAAACTTGCTTAATTGATTTAATTGCTCCTGACCTTCGTAATAAGCCAAGCTAGGCGGTCAGGCAACAGGGAACCAAGGGTTTAATGGTGTGCTTTGCATGAGAGCTCTGATCTCACTAATTGCATGCTTTTTATGTGTTGTTGCTAAATGGTTTGCAGTTGGTGCATCTGGGTCCCAAAGGCTGGAGACATCCACAGTTCGCACATATTCCTGCTGAGATTCAGTTTCCAATGGGACAATTGGCCCAGGGCCCAGGTAAGTGTAGAAATTAGGGTAGAGCAGCTATATTCTCAGTAGTCCAGAGAACTTCCAGAAACTAATGAAATAAACCAGAAATCAATTTCTCTGTCTTCAGGCTTCTAAACACAATTTTTGTTGTCTGCCTTAATTCACTTGCAGGGAAGCTTCTTGTATCACCAGTTCAGCTTTTTGTGCTATGTGTATGAAAGACAGTATCACGACAAAAGAAGTTGCACAGGAGATTGTGCTGTATTCCCATGTTTGAACTGCAGCACCCCAGTGGTCTCACAATTTCCTTAGGTCCATGTCAGACCAGAGGACCCAGCACAGTTGTTATATGGGTGCCAGATTTATTCATTCAACAACCCTAGTCTCAACAACAACAAACATGAGCTTCAACACTAGCTCTGTTTTGGTGTTTGCAGGAGCAGTTGTTAGCACAGCGATAACTTCTAGCATGTGTTATAGGTGATTCCTCAATGCACACCAAACATCCATTACTGCTTCAGTGGCCTCTCTTTGTAGGGCAATAAGGCACAGGCACATTTTTCTTCAGAGATATTGCAATCCAACATTTAAATAATAGAAAGCAAAGACAAGTGGACAAAGCCATGGAGCCCATAAAATAAGCCAACATTCATTAAGAAAGAGTGGAGAGACACCAACAAGCTTAAATCTAGCTTCATTTCAGATTAAACCTCTGAATCACCAAAACAACTTACAGCAATTTTATCTAACTCCTTTTTCCCATTTTTATATTGCAGCCAGCGCATAGAGGGCCACACTGTGTGTTATGAAGTTATTGTTGTCTCTCAAAAGAAGCCAAACATTTTCTGCCAGAAGAGCCAATCCCTTAGTTGATACTTATTTAAGGTCAATGCAGAGCTCAGTTCTGGAAGAGAATAATCGTCTAAACATACTGACAAGCTGTTTTCCAGAGTTGGTTATCACCCAATTCTATATAGCAGGAAAGAACTTAATTGCCATAGTTTCTGTTCTTTTATTATACTTGATTGAGTGCAGTCCACTCTTGGCTTAATTGTTAGCCACCTGGGTTCTGTACAAAGAAGAACAACCGATATTGCTGATGGTGGAGGCCAGGCACACCCAACTCCCAAGAGACTGTGATCTACTCCCAGTATAAAAAAAACTGGCAGTGATCTACCCATTGCCATTGGAGGGAGGAGGAGCATGCGTGGGATGGGTGGATTGCCCAGAGTTGTTGAGCCCAGAGTTGTTGAGCTTTTGTGGGGTAGGATTGCCCAGAGTTCTTCAGCTTTTATTTGTTAACTTTCGGCAAACTTTATTTAATCCCACAACCAATAAGGGTCCTGCGATCTACCAGGATCAGCTGGGGATCTACCGGTAGATCGCGATCTACTGGTTGGACATGCCTGGTAGAGGGTATAGCTTCTGAAAAAAATATTGTGCACAGTTTCTAAAACTTTAATGAAGTTCAAACATTACTTTTAGATGTGTTTGATTCAGCAGAGAACCATATATTGTTGGGCTATGATCTGGAAAACCTGTCTGCAATTCTGTGCTCAACTCTGAAGCTCTCTGAATGACTTTGGGGAAGTCACTCTCCCTCAAGCTAATCTGCCTTACAGGTTTTCTGTGAAGTTAAAATGTCATTCTGAGTTTCTTGGAAGAAAGGAAAAATAGGATTATAACATGAATATATAGTAGAACTGATAGTACATGACAAAACATCTTGGATCTTGCCTAGCAGATGCACCTATCTACCTATCAGGGATGAGCAACCTGTGGCTCTGTCAGTATTATTAAACCCAAATTGCCATCAGCCCCAGCCAACATGCCAAGTGGTCAGGGATAATAAGAGTTGTAATCCAACACTATTTGCAGAGCCACAAGTTGTCTACATATGAATTGTAGGTCAATATATTCAGCCCGATTATCAAGCTGTTACTACAGAAGCTTCGTTTTGATGAAACTGCTTCTCTTTTATAAAGCTGTCCCCCAAGCCTGGTTTAATTAGTTACAGTGTTTGTAGGCAGGGCCTATTTACTGGCAGAGAAATTGCTACAGTTGAGCCATTTGGATACTTTCTCCTTCAGATTATTATAGAAGCTGTTTCCTGCCTAGTAGGAAATTTTCTAGTCTAGTTGCATGCTGTAAGCTCAATAACCAAGAAATTCCGGGGACTGAAGTGTTGGCAAAATCTTAATGGATCATACTAACAAAGAAGAGGAGGAAGGAGGAATGTGCTGAATAGGGGCTGGGGAGGCATCTATAGAAATGAAGGGGACAGCTGTTGGATAAAGATAGCAAAGTTTATCCCTTTCTCCCCAAGGCAACATCAGCACTGACGCTTCCAGTGACAAGAACAGACTTTGCCATGTTCAGTTAAAATCCATGGATCAACCATGACTGTGCTTGTGTCTAGCTTCTGCTATTTCTATGCTGGTCAGTGTGGACTCTAAATCTGTACTAAAGGCTGGTGAACAGCAGTTTGCCAACATCAGGATTCTGAGGATTCTTGAGCAAGGCAGCTTCAGTGGGATCTCCTAACCTGGCAGAGGTGGGGTGTGCAAACTGCGGATTCTCTCAAGCTTTCTCTGACCCTCTTAGGTGCTCCATGCAAACAGGTGCTTGGAGCATTGGGCCCTGTTGCTTCCGTTGGGGCTTTGTTGAATGCCTAATCTTTCACCCGGTCCCTAGTGAATAGTCATAGGAGGAGCATAGGCACAGAGCAGATTTGCCACAGCATAGTATCATTCATGTTTAATGTAGACTTTGTACCCTTTTGTTTTGCAGCACATTCCCACTACTTGTATGGTTATACACTGGCTGCTTTCCGAGATTAGGCCAGAGACCAGACTGTGCCTGCTCCTTGGCTCCAAAGAACAGAAGCTACAGGCCAACCATTTCAGGCCACATGGCCAAAAGAAGATTCTTCCTCCTGCTTGTACACAACCCCTGATCTCCTGTTTGGTGTCCTTAAACCCCAATTATATCTGTGGCTTCCCATTTATCTCCCCCGTTCCCTTGGCTTTAGACATGCTCTCACTGAGAAAGAGAACAGACATCTCTCTCCCCACTGTGTGTGATGCAGTGATCTTGATGTAGGTCTGGTAAGACATGGAAGCACCTTAATGCTGGTCTGCAGCAGTCCCTGCACCATTATCTGCCTGTGTTTCATTTTGCCAATATGCCTGAGAGCAGCAGTAGCTGCTTGTTCCCACCGTACAGCTCAGACCCAATAAGACAATCGCTAAGGAGACAATGGCAGTGATGAGACTATGGGAGACTCCAGCTCTGAACTCTCCCACAAGTGCAGCAGCAGGCTTTTCTGCTGGGACTGCCCACCATGCCACAGGCAACAAGGAACATCTGCCAATGGGCAGTATTGTTCCTCTGATATGTAAGGGCCAAGGCTGAAAGCAGGGCATGGAGGTGCTTGGTGGGAAGGAGAGAGTAGCTACCAAACAAGTTTGTATGTCTTCCAGGTCCCTTTGTCATGTATGAAATGAAATCTGAAGCTCGGAGTACAAGTGATGTCCTCAGATCTCTGTTGGGTACACAGTAAATGCTCTTATCTTTCCCTTGTAGACAAACAGAAAATCTCCCCTTTCTTCTCTTTGCATTTACAGATAGCCTGTGATCCAAAAAGGTTCCTAGCTGTTTCTTCCTTCTAGGGTAGGATCCGTTTGTCTCCTCATGCTGCCTTTTGCCTAGTGTGGCCCTCTTATTACTGACGTGGTATTTCTTGGTGGCTGGAATGCCCTATACTCATACCGTGCTGTTTGGAAGTGCAATATCCAAGAGACTGTACAGTTGCAATGTCTTTTTGGTGTATGACTTGCCTAATACAGTATTAAATATTTTTTTAATTTAAAGAGTAAGTGATCCCTTTATATCAACAACCTCTTTCTTTTGTCATATTATTGGTACTGCATGGATTCCAAACCCTGCAAAAAAAAAAGTCAGGAATGGGTGTATGTGTGTTCCAATAAATCTGTTTTTAAAGCAAGGCTCGGTGGATTCATAATTCTCTTCTGCATTAATACGGATTCTCTGGGCACAATGTTTGTGGTAACTGGTGGCATGTGAGCCATATCTGTCCTGATGATGATGATGCTTAATTGACCCACTAGTTGACTGAACACTTCCTATGGCTTGATGGAGCATTTTAGCACCATCTTACATCCTTATGTCTGGGTGGGATGAGAAGTATGGAGAGGCTCAAAGCCACCCACCTTTTCACTGTAGTCTCCTTACTTGAATAAGGCATGCCTGTCAGAAGCTTTTAGAACCAGTCATCTAGGAGTCCCTTGGCAGGCCCAGGAAGTGAAGATGTAATGATGCTATTCTTTTGACATCTGCATCAGGGGTGTTTCAAGGGCCTGTGTGCATAGAACATTTTGGGGCCTTGGATGCACCGATTCCTTTTTTTTGGATTTCACAAGGCACACACCCTTTGTGCTGATCTTACATAGATCCCGCAGCAGTACATATATAACAGGCATGGGCAGTTGATCCCTAGACATCCAATAACTGAAGCACATTTAAATACAGGGATACACTAAAAAAATAAATGCTTGAGAAATGTGTATGAGTTACAGGGCTCCCATGCACATCTGATTGGCTACTGTGGAAAAGAGAATGCTGCACTAGGTAGACCTTTGATCTGGTGCAGTATAGCTCTTAGTTTTATAATTCATGCAGAGATACAAATGACAGGCTTATTTGAGGGTGGGCAATTTTGCTGTGGGTTTTTTTTTACACTGGGATTGTTGGATCTAATCATATCCAGTACAGAGATATGAGATAATTATCAGTTACAACACAGGTTGAATGGCAAAGTATCAAGAAATGAAATAGGATCACAGGGGGTGATTCTTTTTTTTTGGTAGAAGAATGCACAGAGCCACCCCCAAATCCAATCACTACTTTCTCACATTGAACCAGGATATGCTTGAGCATTTATGCTCTTGTAGGAGGTAACACTAGAAATTGTGGCTGGACTTCCCTCCTTTTGCAGGGATCAGCTTTTACGTCCCCAGAAGTTCTTGAGAGTTCCATTTTATGAATGTAGAGGAACAACAAAATTCAGAATGGTCCCTGGAAAAGGGGAAATTTCCATGGACATGTTATGTTCTCCTTCTGCTGTCTGTTCAGGTAAAGTAAACCTTGAGCAGTTTGTCACCGGATCCATGACGGTAGCTAATACTTGATGTTAGCTTGGTGTCTGACACTTGGGATATATCTGTACTGCCCCTTTGGTGTGGCACAGCATATTTTGCTTTGTTCTGATGGAATGAATGAGGGCAGGCATCAACTATAGTAAGAAGGGGGAAGGGGAGAGGACAAAGGTATATAGAAGATGACATATTGCCCAATACATTTCAGTTACTTTGATTCAAGACCTCCATAGGAAACCAAAACTTTCCACACAATCTCAAAAATTCAAACAAAAAATCCTTTATTTTTTTTAAAAAAGAAATCCCACAATAAGTTAGCAAAAATACAAAAAAATGGCAACTTCACACAGTAGAAAAGACTTCAGAGGCAGAATTTTATATGGCTTCTGGGCCTGGAAATTGCAGACTGCCAAAAGAAGTTGGTCAGACAGTATTTTTAAAATAAAATTAAAAAATACACACTTGCACACACCCACATTTCTTTAGAAAAAAGACCATTGGCCCCCAAAAGAAACAAAACTTCTACAAAAACGGAAGAAAGAATAAAGGCCACACTGGAATCCTTCCTTTACAGGCAACAGGAGTGTAATTTCTCTCACCCTTAGTGTTCCCAGTAATACATCAGAACGCTTTGATCAGTCAACTCCAGCCCAGTTTCCAGAGGAAATGAGATCCGTAAGCTTATCAGTAAAGTCATGATACCCTACCTTTGTGGAAAGCAGGCAGACATTATGAAAATTACTAGGCCCCTTTCTCATTAGCTTGCCTCTGGGGGAAAAGCAGAAAAAAGAACCACTTTTCAAGTGTATGGAATTGGATAAGTGGCTTCAGTGGTTAAAGTCTATGACTTTGGCATGGGAAATTAAAAAAAAATTCCAGTGTTAGTTGGGAAGGAGAACCTTTCCCCCTTTGGAACATCATCCAGTGTTAGTGAGGAGAAGAGAGAAACTTATTTTAATTGTAAAGTCCTAGTATCATGTTTCTTCTACCCTACAATCTGCTGGTGATGACTTTGGTTTGTTTGTTTTTGAATAAAAAAAAAGACTGAGATGGACATCACTGTCTGGATCCTCAGTTCTGAGCCCTCTCCTCTTGGAACGCAACAGCCACATCCTCCACAGCAATACTGTCGACAATCGAAGACAGCGAGTGAAGATTGTGGTCTTCGGAAGAATCGTCACTCAGCAAATGATCTGCGGAGAATGAGAGAGTGACCTTAAGCAGGTGGCTTTCTCTGAGAATTTGGTTGTGGCTGGACAAGGGTACAGGGAATCCTAGGGGGGGTGGGAATAAAGGCTCAGACTGTTCGTGGAATGTAGCTTAGTGCTGTGTATGCTTCTCTCTGTCTGAAGGATGGGGTCTCTCCTCCCTCCACCACACCACAACCTTCATACTAAATTTAATGATACTTGATTACAGGCTAAAGCACACCAACCCCATTTTTTTGTACAACTCCGCATCCGTTGCAACTAGCTGTTATGAAAACTTCCCGCGGGGGCAAGTTGAGAGACTGACCCCAAGGCGGACGAAGCCTTCCGTGCCCTCTGGCTTCTGGAGTCCAGGGGCACAATTGTAATATGCGGTTGTTCCCAGCTTGAAAACAACACACACAAGCCTCTTGGCTAAAACCTACTTTATTGTAGATAAAGAGCAGAGTATGCCTCTGCGCAGCAGCTCATTATTTCAGAGCTGTCTGTAAAGCGTCCTTCATCTCCGATGCAAAACAGAAAGTAAAGTACATATGTAAATTACAATGACATCACATGTGTGGAATGATTGTTGGATTTCCCACAGTGTGAAACATGACTCTTAAGTCAGGTGCCTCGCTACTTGCAGCTCGGCTTGTACTGATATCACAACACTAGCACCTGCAAGAAAGGATTCTGTTCCAGTTCATTTGAATTTCCTCTGATTTCTAATTACAGGGGAAACTCTATTCATTTGTACAATGGCAGGAATTTAAGAAGCAATGTGTTGAATTCATGGTGAATGGAGACATGTGAACACTATTGAAAATATAAACTTCAATTAATAAGGACACGGTTATTTAAAAATTGCATTTCAAGTTAAAATGTTTTTAATTTTAATATGAGGTGTGGAAGATCCTTTGCCCCTGATGACATTCCACTGCATGGTTACAAAAATAAATCCTGGGACTTTTGGTTTGGGCTATTGCTTTGGTTTTTTAATTTCCTGTTGCACTTTAGTAATGCCCTAGAAGTATACTGATACTTTTGCCTAGCTTTTTATTCCATCAAACTGTTGGTAGACACCTTTGAAAGTTTGTCAGAATGATATGGGATATTTTAATATGGAACATGAGTTTGGCCAAACTGCGGGAGGCAGTGAAGGATAGGCGTGCCTGGCGTGCTCTGGTCCATGGGGTCACGAAGAGTCGGACACGACTGAACGACTGAACAACAACAACAACAATATGGAACAGACAGGTTCCAAAAAACGTGCTCTATCAGGGGACAAATGGAGACAAGTCCATCAGCTTGCCTCTTCCTAATCAAATGGTCTCTCAATTCTGATTTTTTTTTTTTTTTTTTAAATCAATGTGTGTTGACAAGCTGATTCAGTTCAGAGGGAGAAAGAGACATCTTGATAGACCAATGGTTTTTTATATTGGATGTCAACTGCTTATGGAAATACAATTATGGATAGAGGTTTTGGGGACAAATTGGTTTAATGAGCAGCCTACATTTTGGGATGCCTGTGCTTAGAAACCCAGAAGCTTCATCACTGTGTGTGGCTTTCCTGCCTCTAGGACTTTGGAAACAGGCATCAGGAACATGCCTACAGGGGTGGAGGGGAAAGAGCAGAAAAGCCTGGAAGGAGCTCTTGAGAGTGATGGTCCTGGGCTGATGACAGGGCGGAACCTCCAAAGAGGAATTGGTCATTGGACAATGCTTCCTGCTTACCTCCTGGATGAGTGCTAAAGTCCAGCTGGGTGCTCCATTCAGGGCTGCATGAGGTGCTGCTGGATCCATGGTCACTAGCCACCTGAAATCGAAAGATGGAGGCTGTTAGGATTTGTTACATTTAAGGATCTCCATTAGGAATGTGCCCTTGCATTTGTTCCTTTACTAACTCTCAAAGTTATTTTTGTCCCTTCAGCATCCTGTATGGAATTTGTTATTTTGCCAGGAATGGTTTCTCAGCTGTCTGTGATTGAAAATACTGACAAAGTCCTAAAGGCGGTGAAATGGCATTGTATACAGGATCCCCCTGGAATTTAGATTGGAGTGTGTGCGCATGATTGTTTGTGTGTGTGTGTGAAATGATGTTTTACTTTATAATACCATGTGGTACTGATGTTTTTGCTTTGTGTCTGCATAATTAAAGAAGTGCCATAAATGTGTTTTGGAGGGAGGGAAGTCCTGTAAGCTGAATTCCGAGCCAGTAGTACAATAACCTACCCTCACTCAATGGCAATGTGTGTACAACCATGCTGAGTGCATGGGGGTCGGGGGGGCAGGTGGGTAGCCTGCAGCTGTTCATTACTCTCTTAAAAAAAATAATCAGACTGGATGAGCATTCCAGAGCCGGCTTTGTGCTATATGGGAGTATGCAATCTACAAAAGGTAAAGACTCCTGAAATGATAAGGTAGTTGGAAAGAAGATGGGGTAACCATGCTGCTGTTTGACCTTAAAAATAAAGGAAACTCATGGATGAGTGTTTAATTTACTCCAACAGAGTCAGAGGGCAAGTTTTGCAAAGTGAGGCAGATATGAAAGGCTGAGTTCTGTTGATTTTCACAAAATATCCCACACAACAATCACACATTCTTTGTGTTGCAGTAAGAAGGATACATTTGCATGTGTGGAAAATTTTCCAGGTATGAAACATAAGGAATCCTTCAGGGCCAGTAAACAGAAGTGCAGCTATCCTCTGTTTGCAACTAATTAACAGCTGGGAATTTCCTGGGCTAAAAAGTGACCATGCAAAACACTAGTTTTCTTATTGTTAAAGACCAGGAGGTGGACAGTGTAGAGGCAATGGAGTTTCCTATTTTAAAAGGAAGACTTCACTCTGCTTTTTAAATAGAACTGTTAAATGTTGCAAAACACCTCAAAAATTCTCTAGTTCTGTTCCTCCCAAACCCTTTTTGAAATTGATCAACAGACATCAAAACACTTACATACAGGTATGTAGCCGTGTCAGTCTGCCATAGTCAAAACAAAATAAAATAAAAAATTCCTTCCAGTAGCACCTTAGAGACCAACTAAGTTTGTTCTTGATATGAGCTCATACCAAACTCATGCCAAGAACAAACTTAGTTGGTCTCTAAGGTGCTACTAGAAGGAATTTTTTATTTTATTTTGTTTTGATCAAAACACTTGTTACTGTTCAACACAATGGAAGGGGAAGATCAGTACTGTATAAGCTGCAACCAGCCCTGAAGTTTACAGTTTTGGTTTCAGACAGCAGCTAGTGTGAAACAGCTTTCAGAAGACAGCAAGAACAATTGCTTTCACACATTTCTTTTATCAACAGCCGTCTTCCTGATTTTTGTATTATTATTTTTTAAGTGCAGACATAGCAAAAATAAAAAATGTAAACCATAAAGTGTCACAGCCTGGAAAGTACAGTGCCGCTCCAAACGAATAATAGTATTAACTCATGCAAAGATCACATTTACCAATAATAAAGCTGTAAAAATAAAAATATTCTCCACCTGTGTATTCCATCATTATTGATGTTTACATGTCAATGTCAAGAAAACCATGAAACAAAATGTGTAGCAAGATCTAGATCCTGAAAGGGATGCCCTGAAAGGTGGAGCTAAGCAAGTCCCTCTGCTACCGGGAAGCTTCAGAAGAGAAACTCAGTAATGTTTTTAAAGCATTTGTTCACCTTTTAATCACCTCTTCTGTCCCCTTTGGACTGTAGGTCCAGGTTTGTACCCAAATGCCCTTGTGCATCTTTAAATGGAGACCCAGCAACCCATCTGAACTCGACAGGTGTCCAGCTATCAAAGCTCCCCCCCCAGCCATACTTTCTCATTGGCGCATATGCTAGAACTCGCTTCTGAATTGTCATCTGTTGAATAAAGTTCTGTATACTGGTTACTTTGGTTACAAGGGGTGTGCCAGTCATGGTTCTGCTCTTTATTCCCATCTTCTATGTAGACAATAAAGAGAACATCCTGTTGGTATTAAAAGCATCTAATGCACTTTAAAAAAATTCAATTTTGAAACACACTTAATCAACCCAGCTTTGACTACCACAGTTCTATTGCAGCCTTTTAAATAACCGAATGGTATGTAATTGTAAGTGGGATGTAGCAAGGTAGCCACAACTGCACTTTTGGAGAAACGCAACGAAGAAATGTGATATATTCCTGCAGGTTATCCACTAGCTCTGCATGCTGAGAACATGAAGGCTATAACTCAACCAATGTTATGTGGCAACATTATGCTAAAATAACTCTTTCCCCCACTGTGATAAATTCACTTGGAAAGGAGGGGGGATCCTCCAGTCCATGCTGACTTTTCTGCATCAATTCTCAGGCTGGCTTTACAGTCGCCTTAGGCTGCATAAATGTTGAGAACCAGTGCAATTTTTCTAGGAAAAATGGTTCCAGAACTCACAATGAACACCTCCTTTGTTCTCTTTATAATGGCAATAGTGCTCACCTGAGAGGTGCTGGAACTGAATTCCGGTGAAAAAAAGCCCTGGTGAGAACACGTAAGAAAACATGATGCATACTATTCCCTGTGAAGATACAGCTAACACAAAATATATGTATTCTATGCAAGATAGGAATGGTGTAGGAGCCAATAACTGAAACTAGAAAAGCTGGCATTCACTGCCAACTTAGAAATTAGGAACATATTGTTGGGTGCTATTGTGGAAGGGCCACAGTTCAGTTCTGCTTTGCATGCAGAAGGTCCCCGGGTTTTCTAGGTAGGGGTGGAGATGCCCCCTGCATGAAATGCTGACTGTCAGTGTAGACAATACTGAGCTTAATGGATAATTTATCCGACTTGTTATAATTCCTATATTCCTATGTCCATGGGCCAAAATAGTCATTCAGTAAGAGCGACCAGTAGAGTAGTCATTTGGCTCCTACAGTCGGACGGTAGTGTGGGTGCCCTTACGCTTGATGGCGACAGCTCACTCGTACCCTTCCCCTGGCACTTACCACCGCTTGGGTGCTGGAGTTGCAGTAGCGCAGTTCTCGCTGGTCCCTCTCCTGCTGATTGAGAGTACTGAGCAGAGCTTGCAAGCGCTCAATGTACTGGATGGCACTGCGCAAGATCTCCACCTTGGGAAGCCGCTGGTTGGGGTTCAATAAAGTGCTCCGCTTCAGAGCTTCAAAGGCCTCGTTGACTTTCTTCAGCCGGCGCTTCTCCCTCAGGGTGGCAGCCCGGCGCCTGTCGATGGAAACGCTTTTCCTCTTGCACACTTTGCATGCCCAGGGCAGACACTGGCCGGGACTGTGGTCTGGCAGGGATGAGGCCTTCTCCTCTAAGCCAGCCCTGCCTTCGGGGCACAGGGTCATGGCTGTTCGGTCTTGGTAGGCCGTCTGCTCATAGCCGTGCAAGCGAGGGCTCAGGTAGTTTTCCCCGTCGTAAAACCTCTGGTCTGCGAAAAAGTAAGGGTTGGTCTCGAGGAGTTCCATAGCGAGCGTCTGGCAAGGCAGAGCCTGCGTCAGGGAGTGAAACTCTGGCTCCTCACACCAACTGCTTGGTGGCATTTAAACCCCGTGCGGGCATTAAATCATGGAGATAAATATAGCAAACCTCCAGGAAACCTGAGCTTGCCCTAAGCTGCTGCTTCGCATCAAAACTTGTCCATCTGATTTCATGTACTCTCCCTGTGGGGATTAGTCTGTTGGTTGGGGTAGTGCTGTGTGGCTGAAGGGGGTGGGGTGGGGTGGGGAGAGCTGGCATGTGCTCCAGAGAAGCCCAGCCGCCTCTCAAACAACGGCCCCATTGGATTTATTTTCACTTGCTCTCCTACAATGATCTTGATGATCAGTCGGCTCCCTGAGCTGGCAGCTCTGCACAGCATTCCTGCCTCATCTGCTGCTTTCAATTATTGCTCCCTGCCAGTCCCAAGGCCTCTTGGCCCTCCTGAACAGCAGCAATGCAGGGACAGGCACAAAGGCAGCTCCAAAGCTTCTCCTGAGCTGAAGAGGCATTCGCCTGCCAAACACTTCTGCTTCTGCCTTGGCTCAGGTGGCATAATTAGCATTGCACCACCTGTTTATGAATAGAAACCAGGTGTCCTTAACACAGTGGTGTGAGAGGCTGAAAGTCAACAGGTGAAGTCCCTTTCCGAACACTGCTGGAGAAGTTCCACTTGTTGGTTTTCTGTCTCGCAGGTAACTGTGAGGGGCATGGAATTTCTGCCTATGGAGATGGCCACCCTAATCATGGCACCTGGGTCAAAGCTTGAGGTGCCTCTGTCCATTGAAAAAAGGTGATGAACAGCAACCCAAGGCAAGAAGTCATTAACGCCCTTGTCACTTACCAGGGTTGGAATCCTGTCATGTGTTCTCTGTGGGGCTGCCCATGGACGTGGCCCATAAACTTCAGCTTCATTAGATAGATATATGGAAGAGGACTCTTCTTAGTAGAGGCAGCTAGATGACAGAATAGCATCTGTGGGGAAGTATGCCTGAGTCAGTAGCACCTCATGGTAGGCAGTGAAGATGTTTGCAGGAAAAGCACTAATACCTCATTCTGGTGCTGCTAGTATTTCATATTTGCATTTGTTTGACTACATTGTGATTGGTTTCTGGGTTTTTATGAGATGCCTTAAGTGGTTGCCTCATGTGTCTGGGACCAGGGTTATGTGTTTCAGCATCATTTGACCCTCCCCTTGCCTCCATGGCTCTTAAGACATTGCTGTTATTTATTAATTTCCAACCCAACCTATATGAAATGATCTTAGGGAGAGTTACAATCCATAAAATGACAACCTACAACCTTAACATCACAAACATTCATACTGCATATTTATGATGGCGATTAGATTATAAATTTAAATCCCAATCCTCAGCAGTAAGAATCAACATAAGCGAAACAAATACAATGGAAGTTAGTGCCACCCAAATGCTTAAGTCACTAGCATGGGATTACCTTGGTGCTGGAATGATGTCAATGGCAGTGCCAGCTGGGCTTCAGAAAGAATGTGTGTGGCCCTCTCATTTTACCCTATGAGAGGTAGATTAGGGCTCTTTGTTCACTAGTGCAAGGGTTCTTATATTAGTGAACAGGAAAGTTTTTTTATGTGGCACAACAGAGGAATCCAACACAGCACTAGCACTAGCAGAAACTTGTTGTGCAATGATAGTGTAATCTATTGTGCAATGAAGCTGCCAGCAAACTGCTTATGCATTCTCTTGCACAATAATGTTCCGCTGGTGCAAATAAGTATACTAGTCAATGGCTTTAACTTTTGGACATAACCCTTAGCCTACAAGGCAACAAGTTGCACAAAAACCACTCAACGACCTTCATAGCCATGCAGGAATTTGAACCCAAGTCTCCCCCCCCCCTTTCAAAAGCCCAGCATTCTAGCTGCTATACTACAATCCCAAACAAGCTTTTATTTTTCAGTTGCTCCCCACATTATTCCATTGGCCACTTTCAAGGTCTGTGGCTGCAAGCCTAGGCATGCCTACTAGGAAGTCTGTCCCATTGAACTCTGTGGGACTTAACGTCTGAGTCAATATGCACAGGAGTGAACTGTCAAGAGTGTCTCCTGTCCGCTCATACATCTGGGTACAGCCTTCCCTTAGGCCAAATACCAGCCAAGGGACTGGTCAATGGAAAGAATGTCAGCCAAAAATGTGATAATATTTTCCCTTTCAACATCCCCCTACCAGTAGGGAGGGACTTTCTATTTTATTCACATTTCTCAGCCCACAAGCTCAATGGGGAGGGACTTTGGGCAGATGGCTCGCATGTTTCAAGTTTGCCTCTTCACAGTTAGACATCAAACCAGCCTATGATTCATCTGATAAGTCTGGGCCCCTTTTGGAAGTTCATAGCTGAGCTGCCGAACAAGACCAGAACCTTAGGTTTAATTTTAAACAAAGCACAAATATCCTTGGTTTGAGAATGCGTTCCTCTCCCTCGCTTGAAATTTTGGCTGTATTCAACCAAGGAATTTCAGCAAGTGCAACCTATTCATGTCATTGCGCTGCAGGGTGACAATAGTGGCAACCTGTCAAAATTCTCTCTTCTATACAGATATGGGAGCTCTGGCCTTCCCTACAAGTCATCATCATCATCTTATGTGTGTAATTCACTGGACTTCGCTGTCCTCTCAGGGCCAGCCTGGATACTAAGGGAGAGTGAGGCAGATGCCTGGGTTGGAGGAGAAGTGGCAGTAGTCCCCCCTCCATATTGTTCAGAGGAACAAATCAACATACCTTTTTAAATGTATTTTTATTAAAGATTTTCTTGGTCTACAAAAGTATGTGCAATGTCAGCGGTGTAGCGAGCCGCTTTGCCGTCCGGGGCGGCAAACGCAGTCCACCCAAGATGGCGGGTGCGATCAGCTGGCACCCCTTCCAACTGGTGCCGGGCCGCGCTGTGCCAAGTTTTGAGGCTGCAGCAGGCGAACAGCAGCACAGACGCTGTGCTGCTGTTCGCCCGCTGCAGCCTTAAAACTCAGCCCGGCACAGCATGGCACGGCACCGGTCGGAAGGGGTGCCGGCCGATTACGCCCGCCATCTTGGGTGGACTGTGCATGTCCACCCAAGATGGCGGGCGCAATCGGCCGGCACCCCTTCTGTGCGGTGCACAACTTTTATGGCTGCAGTGCGTGAACAGTAGCACAGACGCTGTGCTGCTGTTCGCGCGTTGTAGCCTTTTAAAAGTTGCCGTGCCGCCAGTGTCGATCCCCCCCGCCCCTTGCTCCGCCCCTGCAATGTCTCTTCTCCCCCCCAGTAACATTTTTTACAGATCAGTCTTGTTTGTTGAGACATTAGGAAGAAAAGGGGGAGAGAGGTGGAGGGGGGAGAGGGGGTGGGGGTGGGGTGGTGATGTTTCTATTTTACTTAATATAAGTGGGGTTTTGTGTCAGTGTCACTTGTGCAGGTTCTCTGCTGTTTGCTTCTGTTCCTTTGGTGGTGAGAGAGGTTGGGGTTGGCCTAGGCTGTGGTTGTTCATTTGTGATTGGCTGCGGTGGTCTTTGTTTTCATGTGTGAGTGGGGTGTGTGTGTGTGTTTTGGGTCACTTTAGCCATATTGATTTGTATGCTGTTGTGGATTTTTGTCATTGTCTTGTTGGGCTGTGTATGTGATGAAGGGGAGCCATACCGGGTTGAAGACGTCTTCTTCTATTTGTCCCCGTGTCAGTTTTAGTTTATTGGTTAATTTTTCCAGTAAGGCTGTTTCCCATACTATTTGGTACCATTGGTCTATGTTTACTCCTGACAAGTCTCTCCAGTGTCTGGCTATGATGAGAGTAGGTTGGTTATGAGAGAAGCTATATAAAAAGCAACTTTACCCAAAGGAATTATGAAATTAAGAAATATTTATCCCTCTCCCCAATTTTGCCCTCGCTCAGGGCACCAAATTACCAAACTCTGCCCCTGCTATCTCTCATCTCTTTAGTGGATTGTGCATCCCAGTGGGCTGAAGAACATAGAAGAATCACTAGGGTTTAGCTATGGAATGGGAACAAACCTTTTGTCTAGGGCCTTTGTAACCCAATCCTCAAAACTGAAATCCTCTGTCTGCTGAAAAAGTAGTGCTGTCTGATATCTGAAGACAGACTGTTTTACAAGGTATGCAAAAACCACTGAAAGGACAATATAAATTTTAAAAGCTAGCTCAAACACCACAGTCCGTGCAGGAAGAATGCTCATTTCAATGTTCTTAAGCAGTTCTGCTAAACTCAGTGGGACCACTTCACAGATGTGAAATTTGTACCTTTGGTGCATTGTGATAAATCTGCTTAGAAAATTTAGTAACAAAGGTTAAACTTTGTGGTTCATAACTGAATATGAAAATATTGGGTTGTATGACAGCATATGTTAAATTGTGCATGAGGTCCAATGGAAGGTTGTCTATAGGTTTCCTATTAAGACCCTGTTCTTTCTTGTTATTTAGAATCAGTATCTGTTCTCTATAAAACCATATAAAATTGAGACTGACTGCAGCTCCAGTGCTCCAAGGGAGGAACTTTTCCTGCATGACAGCCCCTTTAACTACTGTTTTTGAAAGGTTACAGTGTGGCTCGGTCTGGCTAAACCTGCAAGGGATCAAGAGGTGAGGTATGTGAACTTCCTTAAGGACCCCTTCCCCAACCATTTACTCCATAATCTCAGCACTGTTAGCTTTTGTCTAGAACCATGCACAGCATCTATAAATAAAGGACCCCAAAGAAGGGAGCGCAAGAGGGCCTTGATGTTGCTCATCCACAGCGAGCCCTTGGGCAGCAGATGGAGCAAGCACACAGGTCCCCTAGCCTCGCTCTTCCCTACTGTGGCGAGATTTATTGTCTTTCTATTTAAATTAGGATATTTCTAAATTCGCCTCTATACATATGACTCGACATATGCAAATCTGACCTCTTTTGGCAACGTGTCACCCCAGTAACGTTTTTGCACCTGCGTCTATTTTATTGTTTTAGCTCATTTTAAAAACGTTGCTCTTGTTATTTAGTCATAAACCACTTTTTTTAGTGCTTTGGTGTGAGGTGGCAGGGTATAAATATAATTCGTATAAATAAATATGTAAAAGCGCAGAAGCCAGGGCTAGTTTGTAGCTCAGTCCTACACATGTTTCTTTGGAAACAAGCCCCATTGCATCGAATGGGTCTTACTGGCTTGTAGCCAGCTAAGTTTTACTCAGAGTAGACCCATTGGTGGAGCTAAATTAATCATGTTCATTAATTTCAGTGAGGTGACTGTTTACACAGAGTAAGCCTTGCTAAATTCAGTGGAGTTTAATCCTGGTAACTGTGTCCAATGGGATTTAATTACCAATAATCCCCGCTAGGTCCTTAATTCAGTGACAGAGCATCTGCTTTGCCTGTAGAAGGTCCCAGATCAACCCCCTGCATCTCAAGGTAGGACTGGGAGAGTAACAGGTAATAGAATCATAGATTTGTAGTGTTAGAAGGCATAATGAGGGTCATCTAGTTCAACTCCCTGCGATGCCGGAAACTTTTTGCCCAAGGTGGGGTTCAAACCCACAATCCTGAGATTAAGAGTCTCATGCTCTACCACAGAGCTGTTCTGAAACCCTGGAAAACTGCTGTCAGTCAGGGTAAGGCAATTAGGAGATGGACCATTGGTCAGACTCTGTATAAGGCAGCTTCTGTTGCCAGTTTGTGTAAACAGTATGGAACTAGATGGACCACTGCTCTGATTCCATATAAGGCAGCTTCCTATGTTTCTATTAATTGCATCCCCATCCTGTCTCATTGCTTGATTGTTTTATATAACTTTTGTGAAATCTAGGTTTTGCAGGTTGTGGGCTGGCCTGAAGGGTGAGGTGATAGAAACACTTTGTTAGACAAAAATCCTATGTATGCCTATTCAAAAGGAAGTTCAATTGAGTTCAATGGGACTTGCTCCTAAGTAAGTGTGTATAGGATGGCAGCCTCAGCGTGGCATCTTGTGGGTAGCAATGCAGCTTTTATAAATTAGCCTTTCTGAATTTTTCAGGCAGTGCTTTCCTTTCTTGCTCATTGTCCCTTCCATTCATGGCTCTCGACTGCATTACCCTAAGCCTCAAATCAGTCTTACCTATACCATTTTGAATCAGTCATGTAACATCACAGCTCCCTGGGGATATGGCTAACTGCAAATGATCTGTACTTGAGAAAATTTAAATAGCTCATGCTGTCTACATCTTGTTGCCAGTTCTGATCAGCATGTGCCTCCTGAGTTTCTTATCATTAAAGTTAAAACTTCTTAAAATGGATACTAATCTTCCTGCAATGTTTCCTGCACTTGGGGTGACTAACACCTCACATTTTGTTTCTTATTCCACCATTGTTCTGTCATATTGACCTTGTCCTGCACTCCACAAAGACAGCATTACTCCCTTTATAAATAAACAAACCAGATTTTGTACACGTTCACCATTCTCTCAAATACTCTTTCTGACCTTTCACAACTCCTGGCAACTTTGCAGTCCACCAATGGTGCCTATCTACCTCTCTCAATGAGAAGCAGGGGTAGCTTTCAAATTTTACAGAGCATTCTTCTTTCTTTCTCAGCACACTTTGGAACTTCCTGCCTATTGATATGTGGCAGGTGCCTTCATGGTACTCTTTTCGGCACCTGATCAAATATTTTTGTTTAGTCTATTGCTATTTTAACATTTCACAAGTTTTTAATTATTGTTAATTTTACTATGTGATAACCTTATTGTTTTATATACTGCGTCAAGTTTTTTTTTTTTATCAAGCAGTGTATAAATTTTCTGAAATTTTATTATTGTCATTATCATCATCATCATTAATAATAATAATAATAGTAATAGCTAAAAAGGTAAAAGTAAAGGGCCCCTGGATGGTTAAGTCCAGTCAAAGGTGACTGAGGTGCGGTGCTCATCTCACTTCAGGCCGAGGGAGCCGGTGTTTGTCCACAGACACTTTTCCGGGTCATGTGGCCACCATGACTAAACCGCTTCTGGCAGAACGGAACACTGTGATGGAAGCCAGAGTGCATGAAATGCCATTTACCTTTCCGCCACAGCGGTACTTATTTATCTACTTGCACTGGTGTGCTTTTGAACTGCTAGGTTGGCAGGAACTAGGACAGAGCAAGGGGAGCTCACCCCATCATAGGGATTCAAACTGCCAACCTTCCAATCAGCAAGCCCAAGAGGCTCAGTGGTTTAGACCACAGCGCCACCAAGAATTACTTGTTCTTTGAGGACAATGTGACCGAGACAATCTAAGCCATGCAGTCACATGATCCCATACTTCAGCACTCATAACTGCCTTCCCGTGTGCACATGGCAACACACATACCTGCCAATGCTTGTGCAGACCTGTACAGTGGTACCTCGAGTTAAGAACTTAATTCGTTCTGGAGGTCCGTTCTTAACCTGAAACTGTTCTTAACCTGAGGTACCACTTTAGCTAATGGGGCCTCCTGCTGCCACCACCCTGCCGCCGCACGATTTCTGTTCTCATCCTGAAGCAAAGTTCTTAACCCGAGGTACTATTTCTGGGTTAGCAGAGTCTGTAACCTGAAGCGTCTGTAACCTGAAGCGTCTGTAACCCGAGGTACCACTGTACAAGTAAACTTCCCCATGTGTAGCAGTCTCCTTCATTTGTCCACTTGGCAGGGCTGTCCAGCCCTCAACTTGTCTGAAAGCGATTGCACCGAGTGCAACCCGGGGACTAGCAAAGCTTCCCGAATCTGCAGCTCCTGAGCTGCTGCGCAGGGGCTGGTGCTCTTTCCACTCTCCCTCAACATCGGGAGGAGGCTGCTGTGTGGAGGTGGCTTCTGTGGCCGCGTAATTCCAAACTGGCCTGAGGGATTAGGGTTCTGCTGCCGGCTGTCAGGTTAGACCATGATGGATGGTCACTGATGGTAACAGCACAAAGGCAACACTGTGTGTGCAAGAGGCGAACGTGTTCCAATCCGTCATGGGCTGACATTTTTGTGTTAAAAGGAGGAGGGCGGGTGGAAGGCCCTTAGCGGGGGCAGCTCACAATCAAGGAGGAAAAGGAGCTGCAGGGCAAAGATGAGCCCGGACTTTAAAAAACAAAAAAACCCACTGGAAAACCTTTTGAGGAAGCCACAGGAAGGAAAGTTCTGTCCTGAACCCCTGGCCTACCTGGCAGCAAGTCAGTATGTCAAATCCCCAGTCCAGAGTGAACCCACATGGTCAAAGTCCAAAGCACAGTCCCACAGAGATTCTGGAGCTTCCAAGCTGAGGTCCATCAACATGGGCAGTTGACCTTTTATATTTTGCCTGCTGATTGCAGCATTTGGGCTTGACGAGGCACGTGACCCTCACCTGTTCCAAGCCTACTCCAGCTGAGAAATCACACACCTTCTCCCAGAGCTAGCAAGCCCCACCTGGCCAGCTAGTGAGCTGGGCTGTGGGCCCTTGCCTGCCTCAGCCTCCTGGAGAAGTCTGTCCACTGCTCTCTATGCCTCAGAGCAGGCATAGAAAAAGTCCGGCCCTCCAGATGCTTGAGACTACAATTCCCATCATCCCTACCTAATAGGACCAGTGGTCAGGGATGATGGGAACTGTAGTCCCAAACATCTGGAGGGGAAGAGTTTGCCTATGCCTGCCTCAGAGCCTGCTGTGTTCATGGAGACAGGAGCCACTCTGGCTCTGGTCCTGCTGCTCTGGTTCCTGTGCACTGACCCCCCCCCATCCTCTCATCGTCCATCACCCCATGAGTACTTCTTACCACAACCTCTCCTTCCCCACCTCTAGTTTGCCCCAGTCTCAGCTACACCCCTCTCTGGGATCCTCTTCCTCCCCAACCCCTTGTCCTGCCACTTTATGACAAGTTCTGTATTTCCACTATGGTGGAACTATGAGGGAAATGTTTTTGGAGTTGCTAAAACTTTAAACACACACTTTAACCCCCCCTCCCATTTTGCAAAATGTCGCAGTAGTGCAATATTGCTATGGGCAGCTCCCATATATATATACTGTAAATAGGGAGATTTTGTAAAGTGATAGAGAAACAACATTCCACCACTGTGAACCCCCTTGGCTCTAGGGTTTGCAGTTACTGGTGTTGTTTGTTCCTGACTGGGTTATTTGGGGGGGGGGAATTGGTTTTATACTATTAATCTCCCCCTGTTGCATCATATTTCACAGATGTGCAGTTGCTTCATTGCTTTTTTAAATTTCTAACCTTCAAAAATGGGCAATGCATCTGTTCCATCCTCCTGACATTTGGAAAGCTGGATTTCTGCATGGGTTTCAACTGAATTGGGATCCACCAGGCGCTGAAAGCTCAGGACAATTCCAGAGCAGAACCATTCCGTTCCACTCATTCCCTACTGTAAATCAAAAGCCTTAGTGTCATTTGCAACACTGTCTTTCTATGCCAAGTTATCACCTTACCAGGAGACAGGGGGAGATTTAACAAGCTTCGCACTAAATTTCCTTGGCTGCCGCAGCATACAACACTCCATTATAGTTACAAGCAGCATTAGGGTTGTCAGGTCTGTTTGAAGATTAAGGTATGGTGAATGATTGTTAAATTAGTTATAAAGTTACTAAAGTAGATTAGAAATAGAACGCAGAAGAGAGAACGGGGGAAGTCCCCATAAATAAGATTCGAAATAAGAATTTAACTAATAGATTCCTGTGTTTCTGTGGTGTTAAGGTATGTATAAGTTTTCATTTTTGTTATTAGTATTGTTTATTGTATTTGTTTTGTTTTATATGTTGATTCGATGTCTTTATTTGTTGTTATTTCTGTATTTGTTTTTTTTTTATGTAGAAACACCAATAATTTTTTGGGGAAAAAAGGGTTGTCAGGTCTGGAGGGGTTAGAGAGTTCAAACCCTGCTTCTCCACATTACTTGGTTAATTATGCATATATATGCATATATATTTATGGACGCGGGTGGCGCTGTGGGTTAAACCACAGAGCCTAGGGCTTGCCGATCAGAAGGTTGGCGGTTTGAATCCCCGCGACGGGGTGAGCTCCCTTTGTTCGGTCCCAGCTCCTGCCCACCTAGCAGTTCGAAAGCACGTCAAAGTGCAAGTAGATAAATAGGTACCGCTCCAGCACCTATGTGGTTTTATATCTTGATTTTATTCTGTGAACTGTCCTGAGACCCCCGGGTATAGGGCGGTATATAAAATCTAATTCTATTTCTAATAATGATGATGATGATAAATATAATATAAATAAAAATATATCCTGCAGCAGCAGCAGCAGCAGCAGCAGCAGCAGCAGCAGCATAAACCCAACTTCTTGTGTTAAACAAAAAACTGAAGGGTGTATTTACCACCCAAATCCCTTCAAAATTGCCCCCACTGCTCTGGAATAATTGCATCTGTCTTCCTGACTGAAAGGCCTATTGCTTTTAGTCTATCAAATGGCTCACTGACTGTACCCTTCCTACTTCTCCCAGTCTTCAAAGAATCACTCAGCCTCTCCCCACCTGGGCTTTCATTTACTACCCTTCTCTTCTTCTGAAGATCCAGGTCCCCTCTTCGTTCCACCCACTTAGCATATATTATTGCTCCTTTGACAATGACAAGTTGTAACATATTTTGGAGCAGCTGCTCATAGCCTTCCCCAAGATGCTGGGCTGACTCCACCCACACTCAGACCCCCCTCTTGCGGAATGTGGAAAAAGGCCCCTTCCCCTGTGCTGACATACAATATTTCTAACTGTGCTGGTTCAAGGGGAAGACTCAATGGAGCCTGAAGTGAAGGGAACAGATGCTCTGCCAAAATACGGTTGGAGCAACTACCTCTTCCTGGGTGCCATTGGTCCTAGATGTCAACGTTTAAAATCTACATGGAGTTACACAGCAGGGAACAGGGTAACAACTTGTAGTCACCTCCCAGAATGCACACAAGAACAGCCTCTGCAACTTATCACATGGGATCAGCCCTCTGTGGACAGCCTAGGTGTACAAGGAAACTTTCACTGCTGCTGGTTTTTAACTATGAAAATAATATTCTTTAGTATTGTTGCGTTTTGATGTTTTAGGAAAACAGTTCTGTAATATGCCCTGAAAGACACACCAGAAATTTACTGAAACCAATAAATGTCGATCAGATGTGCATTCCCTGTGAAGAGAAATTGATTGGTCAATCACTCTGGGAATTGTAGCTCTGGTAGCCTCCTTAATAACTCCCAGCATGCTTAACAAACTGCAGATGCCAGAATTCTTGGGGGGAAGCCATGACTGTTTAAAGTGGTATCATAGTGCTTTAAATGTATGGTGCGGATGTGCTCCAGATAGGCCCACATTTTATGTTCTTAAAATGACTTGCTTTGCTTACTGTCACTGGATCTGGCCAAAGGCTAAACAGTTTCACAGAACTGTTGTCTACATGATTATATAAGATGGATTCCATATTCTTTTGCACATTCTGTGCCAGTGCAAACCCCCTCCCCCAACAGTTTCTGTATATGTGGAAAAACAGTGATGACACAGATTTCTTTCTCATCTGGAGAAGGCAGTGGGTGATGAGACAGGTGGCTGTTCTGGGGCAGAGCTCTGAAGGAGACGGATTCTGAGCCATACGCAGCAGCAACCAGAAACCAAAGGAATGACAGCTGTCTGAGCATTGAAATGATCTAAGGAATGGGGATGATCTAAGGAAAGAAGGAGGGCTTGAAAATGGCCTGTAAGGATCAAACAAGCCAAGTTTAGAAGCCACTTCAAAATTTATGTTTTTAGCACTTACTTTACTTCACACACTGAAGAAGTGGTGCATAGCCCACAAACCTGTGCCTGCATGTTTAATTTGGCCGCATCACTTCACAGTTGCTCCCCACTTGCCACAGCACCCTACGCCATGCAACTATACTGTGAGGCCAGTGTTTTAGGCCTGGTCTTTTGAAGTGGCCCTAGCGCAGACTTTGTCTAATCCTCTACATTTTGTGATAGCAAGTTCCATAGTTTTACTGTGAATAGATGAAGAAGTGTTTCCTGTGGTCTCTGCTGAATCTTGCAACATTTGGCTTCAATGAATTCTAGTATTATGAGAGAGGAAGAGAAACTTCTCTCTCTTCATTTTCTCCATACTGTGTATAATCTTATTACATCCACCGCTTAATTGCCTTAATTGCCTTATAATCTTATTACATCCACTGCTTAATTGCCTTTTCTTCTTACCTAGAAAGTCCCAAATGTTGGAACCCTTTTCTTATGCAGTAGAACCTAGGTTTTTGAGCGTCTCAGAAGCGGAACGATTCGGAACCTGAACACCGAAAACCCGGAAGTAATTGCTTCCATTTTCGAACGCGCCTTGGAAGTCAAATGGCTTCCTCTGTGTGTTTTTCCATTATTTAAATGGATTTTGCCGACCGCCCACTGATCCTCCATTTTTGAATGTTTCGGAAGTCGAATGGTCTTCCGGAACGGATTGTATTCGAAAACTGAGGTTCCATTGTAGTTGCCTCAGCCCCTTGATCATTTTGGTCTCTTGCGTGCTCCTCAGAGATGAGCACTGAGACCCAGCCGATTCCAACAGAAGAAAAGAGGAGCCTTGTCTTTCTCCTTTCTCCACAACCTTTCCTTTCCCATTCAGCCAATTTCTTCTCATGGGGCAGCTGCATCCCTGACCCTCCCCTCATACAGACCCAGCTCTTCGGAATGATAACTAAGCTGCCGAATGTGAGACATGCGTTGGGTTGTGTCCCACACAACACGGTGCATTGTAAACACACTGAGTCATGCCAGGATTCTCAGCTGTTGGGTTGCTGAATGTGGTGCCAGTGCCAAGGAAAAGGCTACCAACCTGGATTCTAACATATGTTATGGCCCTGGTCACACTCATGTAATCCCACAGGGTCAGGGCACTATCCGCTTGGCAAGATTTCTTTCAAATAATTGGCCTGCCAGCTCGAAGGGTTGTCCCATTTTCAACCTGTGTGGGTCACTCTTCAGTATTCTCTTTGTCCCTGATTTCTTTGCCTTTGATCTCTCTTTGGGGGCATGACAGGTGCCCAGCTTAACGTCTCAAACACAGAGGTTTTGCAAATTCCCTTGCACTTTTTTTTTTAGTGTGTTTGCAATGAAAAAATGGTAAAGCCCCCTCAGGACTTTAAGGGAACTGCAGTCTTTGGAAAAGGCTGGAACTCTTCTGGCGTGATCAGTGAAACAAATTTTGCCTCTGACTGTTTTTCTACAACTCAAAATCCCCTTCACCTTTCTTTCCACCTGAAGTGGAAAAGATATATACTTTCTGCTAAGTGGAGAAAACCAGCTTGTGTGTAGGAGAGCTTTTCTAAAGCAGTAGGGTTAAATACCTCCTCCCCTACCTTTTCCGTGCTCAGAGTAGCTGGTTTATTTATTTATTAAAACGTCAGGTGTCACAGAACCCTCTTTAAAACAGTAAGAGAATGGAAGGAAATGAATTCCCCTGATCTATTCAAAAGCTTATAATCACAAACCTTGAATAAGTTCCCTAAAACCATGACACAAGCCATAATCAGCTATAGGCCTCTGAGAACTCATGGTGATTTGCAGAACGGTACCTTAGTTTAAAACTGAAATTAATATAAAGTTAAATGTAATTAAATAGACATCTGGTGCTTGTGGGGGGGGGGCGCAGATTGTAAAAACAAAACAAAAAATCAAGTCTGTATGAATCACTGTTTATGACTGATATATGTTGCAAATTAAGAAAAACACATATAATAAAAAAAGAAACAGCTACACTCACAAGGATACGTTTAGAAATTTCGGACACGCTGGGAACCAATAGTAATTGTCACTTGCCAGTAGCGTCCAAGCCCTGTCTGCTAAAAAATGCTCTTTGCTCTGAATCTAGCGGAGTCTTTCTTTAGCTCAGCCTGTGATGCAGGGCAATTATCAATTTCCAGGCATCTGAATGAATTAACACATCCTGCTTTTAGCATAGTTATAGTGTAAGGCAACTTTAAATTATCATACATTTATTCAGAGGAGTTGTGATGGTCGTGGTACAAGCAGGCATTATAAGCTGCCCCTGCCCCTTTCCTTTCTGCCTTTCTCAGAAGCCCCTTGGAACTAATTCTGCACCCAAGTACCAACAGTAATGGAAGTAGAGAAAACAAGCAGTCAATTTATAATCCGTAGCACCCTCTAGTGTGAACAACATGTAGGAGTCATCCCAGTTATATACGTTCTGGTGCTTTGTTTTCATGTATCATCATTTTTATTATTTTTTTAAAAAATATGGCTAGGGACCTCAAAAGCTGCTAGAAGTGGACTTGATATCTCTGGACCTCTGAAAGGTCCTGTATAACTGAAGGAGCGTCTCCACCCCCATTGTTCAGCCCGGACACTGAGGTCCAACGCCAAGGGCCTTCTGGCGGTTCCCTCACTGCGAGAAGCAAAGCTACAGGGAACCAGACAGAGGGCCTTCTCGGTAGTGGCGCCCGCCCTGTGGAACGCCCTCCCATCAGGGGTCAGAGACATAAACAACTACCTGTCATTTAGAAAATACCTGAAGACAGCCCTGTTTAGGGAAGTTTTTAATTTGTGACTTTGTATTGTATTTTGGTATTTGTTGGAGGCCGCCCAGAGTGGCTGGGGAGACCCAGCCAGATGGGCGGGGTATAAACAATAAATTATTATTATTATTATTATTATTATTATTATTATTATTATTATTATAAAAACAATAATAACTACATATACAAGTCACGTCACACTTCCTGCAAACCAAACTGTTCTGTCATTTCTTCTCAACCTGGTGTCCTCCAGGTGTCATTGGACCACAATTGGCCAATGATCAGGGATGATGGGAGCAGCAGTCCAATAACCAGGTTGGAGAAGATTGATATACTTTAGCTAATTATGACTGGTTGAAAAATCTATAACTCCAGAATGAATAAGAGAAAACCTGAAGTAATATCTTTGAATGCAACACTCCTGGAATAAACACATATTCAGAACTGATTGGGTCTGAAATGTATGAATAGACAGTGATGATTATTAATTATTACAGTTATTCATTGCTTACTGCAGGTATTTGGGATTTCCAGAGGTATCTGGGAGAAAAATTGTCTACCTACCTTCAATAGTGATTGAATTTAAACTATATTACACTTTTTAATGATATTAAAATAAAGATTGGCCCATCTAAAACTGTCTTAGTTTCCTAAAGTAGTATCCCAAAACAAGAGAGAACATGCCTCAAGTTGCTGGGGGGATGGATGGATTTTATTTTCCAAGCAGCCTGCAGTAACCCAGAGCAATAGCCATTAAGACAAGAGTAGCCTCCAGAATTCTACTTCTGTGATTTGATTTTTTTGTGTGCACTGTGCATAGAATGAACTAATAAACAAAAACTGTCACTGACCTTGGGGGGGGGGAGAGACCACATTTAATATTATCTTTTCTGCCAAATTTGGGAATATTACATACAATAATTTGAGTTACATTAGCATATCAGCGACTTCCAAAATAAATAAGTTCCAGACTTATCGGACACCCAAGTTTGAAAGGCACAGCAAGGTTGATTTCTGCTTATCATAGCCAGCTGTAGTTGCTTGTAGTTCTTATCATAATGCGCAAAGCCATAATAGTAGAGCCCTGAAAAGTCAACTATTGACTTTGGATATTAAGTAGAAGTAAAAGCTATATTCAGCATAGAAAGAAGGGCGCTGATGCATTTCTGTGATGTGTCCTTCAGGATTTCTGCCTGTAGTCTATTACCCACGCTTCAAAAGGGGCCAATTTTAATTGGCAATAACATTTGGCCAGTCACACCTGATACATTGATGAGCATGGAATTTGCATTTTGTCCCACTGGACCGACATCTTCACTGAGGTATCCACTGCAATTCTAAGGTCTCATCTTGCGGTACAATAGCTTTCACAAGGGTGTCGAGATCGGTGAAGCTATGCAGCACCACTAACTCCCCAAAGTAGCTTGGATCTGGCTTATTAAAGTCAGAACTATGCCTTAATTAAATCTAATTTGAATTTGTTGCTTCACATCTGGGAGACTGTGTTCTTGTTAAGCCAGAGGTGTAAATGCATTCTTATAATAATCCTGCCGCTTTGGAAGTGAGAAGAACTATGACTGCTTCACAGTGAAAACGCTGATCACGCACCTTCCCAGTGTAGCAAAGAAATGGTAGCTTTCTTGAGTTTAATTTCAGGACCTCAGCCTTGAGCCTGAATGCACCTTTCATTAATCACCCTTGATTTCCCCCGTGGCCACCATTAACCCATGCTATTCTGTGTGTCCTCACAAGAGGGCAGCAGTGGCCTGTTGAAATTAATTGAGGGCAATCATCTGTCTCTGTCCACATTCACTTCTCTTGATAAATTCAGTGCCTAATCACACCGGCACTTTGTCACATGCAATAGCCACATCGTGTTCAGACAGAAACTGAGAATTCAGTATTTGTATACTTAAGGGAAAGGATCATCACTTGGGGAAGGGAGCTCTGCTCAGGGGTAGATGACAGGATTTCCATCTAAAAAGTTAAATCGCTGGCATCCCCTATTAAAGAAAAGCAAGTGATGCAAAAGATGGCAGAGCCGGCCCGGCCTTGAGATGAGTGAAGCAGCTTCCTTGGGGGGCAGAAACGCAAGCGGCAGCATTCCTGGGGGTCTCGCACCTAGCCTGCTGCTACCAGGGTAAAGCAGCTATCAGTGCTGCAGTTGCACAGCAGCACATTTTCATTTTCATTTCACCTCAGGTGGTGAAAATGGAGTACACCACTCCTGAAAGAGGAGTTGGACAAATGAACAAGGGACTGGAAGATCTCCCCTATGATGATGATGATGATTGATTGATTGATTATTTATTTATTTATACACCACCCATCCGCCTGGGTTACTGCATTCAGAGCATTTTAATTTATAAAAAAGGTAAATAAGAGGGGACATGGTAGAGAGGTATATAGGTTTATGTGGATAGTGGATATGGAACAGTTTTTATTCCTTTCATAATACTAGAACTTGGGGCCCTCCAATGAAGCGGAGTGATGGAAGATTCAGGACAGACAAAAGGAAATGGTTCTGTGTGGAACAGACTCCCTTGAGAAATGTGGACCCTCCTTCATTTAAGGTAAAGGTAAAGGGACCCTTGACCATTAGGTCCAGTCACGGACGACCCTGGAGTTGCGATGTTCATCTTGCTTTACTGGCCGAGGGAGCCGGGTCATGTGGCCAGCATGACTAAGCCGCTTCTGGCGAACCAGAGCAGCACACGGAAATGCTGTTTACCTTCCTGCCGGAGCGGTACCTATTTATCTACTTGCACTTTGACATGCTTTTGAACTGCTAGGTTGGCAGGAGCAGGGACCAAGCAACGGGAGCTCACCCCATTGTGGGGATTCGAACCGCCGACCTTCTAATCGGCAAGCCCTAGGCTCAGTGGTTTAGACCACAGCGCCACCCGCATTTAGGGTTGCCATATTTCAAAAAGTGAAAATCCGGACACAAATGTTGTTGGGGTGTTTTTTCTTTTCCTTTTCCTTTTCCTTTTGTAAAGTGAAGTTTTAAAGCTATTTTAAAGGAAATTCACCAAAATCCATATGTCCAGATTTTCCCGGACAATTTCCACCTGGACACTGCTTCCAACTGCGCTATTCCAGCTATGTCTGGGAAATTCTGGACATATGGCAACCCTATCTTCAATGGAGGTTTTTAAGCAGAGGTTGGATAGCCAACTGTCATGAATGCTTTAGTTTAGATTCTTGATTATACACACAGTTCATAGTTAAACTGTGGAGGTTGCCCCTACAAGATGTACTGATGGTCCACCGACTTCTATGGCTTCAAAAGAGGATTAGACAAATTCCTGCGGGAGATGGCGATCAATGACTATGTTCTACCTCCCCTGTTGAAGGTAGTATGCCTTTTAATATACCTTTGCAAGTGGGAAAAGTGCACTCAGGTCCAGCTTGCAGGCCTCCCATAGGCCTTGCTAGGCCAGGATGAGAAGGTAAAAGGTAAAGGACCCCTGGATGGTTAAGTCCAGTCAAAGGTGACTATGGGGTTGTGGCGCTCATCTTGCTTTCAGGCCGAGGGAGCCGGTGTTTGTCTACAGACAGCTTTCTGGGTCATGTGGCCAGCATGACTAAACCACTTCTGGTGCAACGGAACACTATGACAGAAACCAGAGCACATGGAAACACTGTTTACCTTCCCGCTGCAGTGGTACCTATTTATCTACTTGCACTGGCATGCTTTGGAACTGCTAGGTTGACAGGAGCTGGGACAGAGCAAGGGGAGCTCACTCCGTCACGGGGATTTGAACCACCAGCCTTCTGATCAGCAAGCCCAAGAGGCTCAGTGGTTTAGACCACAGCAACACCCGCATCCCTCCAGGATGAGAACGTGATGCTGGACTAGGTGATCCTTTGGCCTGATCTATCAGGCTGTTCTTATATTCTTATGACACTTGGCATTCTTCAGGTATTCAGGATCGGGACAAAAAGTGAGCATGTCAGGATCAGCTGGAGGTGACCAAATATACCTGTTTTGGACTTTCAAATGTTGAAAAGATAGTTAACCTAAGAAGTCAACCTAGGAACCCATGCTGGTGTACCACATACAGTGTGTTTAAAATATTGTTACCCTGTTCTTCAGCGGGAGGAAGGCTCCCAAGAGTGTCTTACAATCCCTGTCCTAAGGTTTACAATCTAACTGACATGACAGTAAAGGATTGGGAGGGAGCAGGGGGGAAATCAAACTCATGCACTAGTTTTTAAATGACAGAGTTCTTGCAATGACCAGCTGGAATGGAAAAGGTTCAGGCAGAGGAGGAGTCATAAGCTGCAGGAGAGCCAGGGTCCTGTAGTCTCATCTCTCCCTCTCCTAACATATTCCTTGATTTTGGAGACAAGTATTCCAATGAAACCTGTTGATATTCTGTCCTGATTGTTGACTCCTAGTTTTGCTCCTGCACAGGTGGAGTTCTAGAAACAGCACTTCTCATGGCCCTGTTTACTGGCTGCATGATCCACAGGGTCCTTTTGCCCAGTGCCCAAGACACAGCTGGTCACTTCTGATCCATTTGGTTAATTGTTTCATTGAAGAAACTGCTGATGGAGACAGACATTTTTGGCAAGCGAAATAACTCTCAAGGTGGTATTTTAGGGCTGCATTTGGAAATTTGTGCTCAGTTTGTTTCAGGGAATTTGACTTGACCTCCCACTTCTACGGAAGGTAAGGATTTAGACAAAAATAGGCAAGTTTCCATTCCCTTCTGCCCTCTTCCCCCTTAATCTTTCTAGGAGGGCAAAACCTCCCAGCTGCATTGCTTATTTTCCAATATATCTAATCGGAATGATTGACTCAGATGACAAGAGCTAAGCCTGCGTTCCTAAGGTCTTGTACTATTTTGAGCAAGTGTACTTGGGGCCAGGTTGTCACGAGGAAGTAGAGCCTTGCAAAAGGCCGGGCGGCCCTCCTCCTAATCTCTCCTTTTGAATGAGGGGTAGATGAGGGCAGGGGCATCAGAAATGGGTTACTCTCAAGACAAAGCCTGAAGAAAAAACGCTTGCCAGTTTTGTTGGTGGCAACAAATCAAGGCAGAATCTCAAGATGCTCTGCATTCTGCCTTAAGATGAGTGCATTTTGCTTCCTGGGTGAGATCCTGCTTTTCAGGGTCCAGCTAGTGTGTTATGGGATTGACTGGCCCTATGAATGCTTACTCCAAAGTTAGTTCCACTCTGTTCAATGGGGCTTATCAAAGTGTGCACAGGATTGTAGCCTGAGTTCAGATTTACTGAATTTCAGAAAGTTTGGGGGCCATTTTTTACAGGTGAATCATGGGCCATAGTCTGAATATTCAAACCAGCTTGCTGATTTGCATTAAGTGGATATATGCATTGATGTTTTATATCGCAATATGAATGGCCCTTGTTGTACCAGTTTGTACAACTAGCTATTTACCTCAGGACTGAAAAAGAACAGGTTTGCAATAGGGGCAGGGGAGGGGGGGGGGAGTATCAGTTGCCAGCTGAGGCCAGGACCTGATTATTGGAGAGAACAGACACCTAACAAGCATCTGGAGAGAGAAAATCTAACTTCTTTTGCTAACATGGCTGCATGTTTTTCTCTATCCTTCCTGGAAACCTTCCAGAAATAGAATCCTTTGTCAGAAAACCAGTTGTTCTGGAGGGCACTGGCGTCCTCCTTTTGCAGCTCATCTCCCCTTCATCTGCAGTGGATGAAACCCTCTCTTTCTTCTCTCAACCTGGGAGACCTTGCCAACTTCATTCAAGCACAGATTTGGTTTGGAACAAAACTGCCTTTCAAGAGTCCCTGGGGGGAAAACAGGTCAACATCCACTATGTATCTGCTCCTGCTCACGTCTCACCGAAGGATCCCACATCAACTACCGTCATTCCTTTTGGAGTATTGTAATAGGGGGAAAAAACCCCACCCTCTTTTGCTCTGCACACACACACACAAATCTCTCCATTTTCTAGAGGATGTCCACAGGATGCTGCTGCTGTGTGTTCTTGCAGCCAGAAATGCAACATCTGAACTGGGACGTGCAAGTCTTAGATCAGAGTACATTGGAAGAAGTTCAGTGAATGTTTCAGGAAGTCTAGCTTAGGGATGAGCGAATCTGTCAATTCCAGTTTCTCATTTTCTCGGCCTTAAGTTCTATTCTCCACATTCCTGCATCAGTTTGTGATTCCCCCCCCAAGTCATAAAATTAGCATTTTAAAGTGATTTCCCCCTAATATACACATTTTTCTATCCAATTTTGCTTAATAGACACATTTTTACAAGCCAGCTTCTCCTAATATGATGCATTTTTATGCTATCTTCACCAATATATGCCTTTTAAAGCACACTTTACCGAAGTATATGCAATTTGTAGTGTATATGATTTGGCTGAGGAACTGAATTTCAAAATTGGGAGGAGTGTGAGTTTTGAAGGACGGCTTTGTTTCAGTTTGGGTTTTGTTTTGGAAAGTGTGAATTAGGTATGTTCCCCTTTAAATGAGAACCCTTTAAATGAAATATTTCATTGATTTTGCAAGCACCAGTACAATAAAGCCAACATTTATAAAACAAACAAATGTAGTTTTCATGTGAGTTGTTACTGCAGGTTTGGCTTGCAAAGGAATAACAGGTGTGAGAATCAGGTATGTGTACGTGCAGGACAATCATCTGATATAATCTCCCCGGAACCCAGCCTGGGTGCCTAAAGGTCATAAACCCTCAGGAGAAAGACAGATAAAGGTTAAGAATGGGAAGCACACTGTATCAAACTGGCCAGACTGGGCTTGACCTTTGTGCACCATAAATTAACCTCTCCATAAGGGCAAGATGCCAAATACGTCTGTACCAGTTACTGAGTGAAAAATCAGAGGATGTTTTCTTGCCTCCCACAGTCATCGATCTGACTGCCACTAAGAGAAATATAACAAGGTATTTGTGAAGCAGTTTTGGCCAGTGAAAATTGAAAGAAGTGCTAAAGAGGCTAGTTTTGGGGCCACCTGATTAGTTAATTGAGAAATGTAGCTAAAGACTAAGAAGTGCTAGAAGCATAAGGGCAAAACCACCACATGTGGAGGTATAAACCTGAGGAAGTATGGCTAAAACTCAGTTTTACTGAAGTGAAGTACCACCAATGAATCAGTTTCAAGAAGCTTCTCTCAACATGGCTGATATTACCTTCAAAGGGACCCCCCCCCAGGTCTGATTTTCAAACACTTTGCAGTCCTTGGAAACTAACAAATTTTGCATTGTGTCTGATATCGTTCTGACACTGGACCACCTTCATTTTCAAATGCTGTCAGGGGCCTGGGGAAATTTGCAGTCAGTGAGATCCATGCATTTAGCAAAACTATGAGCTTGCAGTGCTGCTAGCCAGTGTCCCCACCCCCACCCCTGAACCAAGTATAATGCTTAGCAGTCATTCCAGGAGTCTTGAAACAAGTCTCCAGATCTCTCCACTCTGGCCTTATCCTGTGTGCTGAGTTGATTATAGCATTCCAGGAGAGACAACCTAAGACGGTCTACAAAAGGGTGCAACAGAGAGGAAAAGGGAGCCACCACATCTGCAGTCCAGTAGAAAGAAAGGGCTTATTTGGGCTCCAGGGAACCAGGAGAAGAAGCTTCTAATGGAGGGAGGGGCGTATGCAAGAATCCTCCACCGAAAGCCAGGATTCTACTACACCACGTTTAATAATTGGGAGAAGTTGTTTAAGCTGGCAAGCCTTCTGGTACCATCTAAGTTGGGGGTTCCCAAGCTCCTTTCTTTAGAGTTCATATACGGGACCATCCTGCTCACCCTCACTCTCTTCCCACTGTTGGAAATGCCATCAGTGTACTGTTGCCAAATTTGCAATTGGGGGACGGACTGACAAGGGAGGTCCTGAGTCCCAGAAGCACAATCCTAAACACGTTTCTTCAGAAGGAAAGAGTTCCAAGTATGCTCAAAGCTTTAACAGACCCTGACACTGGCTATCCAGTTCCTTTGTGGCTGAGTGAGGATTTGAGGCCAGGTCTACTCACAAGCCAGCGTCTTAACTACACCACCAACTGGCTCTCTGGGGTCTCATGGCTTGTGCAGATTAGAGGACTCTCTAGGCCATGGCATTGCAGAGCTGAAGGGCAGCACAACTCTGGCCTCTGCCGCCAGCCAGGGGACCAAGAGCCACTGCGATCTGCCGCCCAGGAAAAACATTGTGGCAAGTGGAAGACCAACTGCCATCATCCATTGGCAAGAGCTGCAGGGAGCTTGCTGGGGGCAGGGGGAACTACTCTGCTCCAACTGCTGGTTGTCCTGGGGCTTCACAAGCAAGATGGGTGGAATGAGGACATTCTGGCCCCATCTATTAGCCAAAGGCAAAGGAGCCACCAGCTGCTCTTCAGACGAGAACACCAGCAAGATCAGCTTGGTTAAAACTGGATAGAAATACTTACAGCTCAGCACTTTTCTCTGGTCCTGAAGAACTTTTATCTTTCCCCTCCGCTCTCCTTTTCACTAGGCCGTGAAGTAAATTACAGCAAAATATGAAATATAGTAAGTAATTAAAAAATAATAATCTGAGTACAGTACTTTGCATGAAAGAGAGCTTTCATTTCCCTATACATATTCTTCCCTTGTAATTATCAACAAATCACAGAGATTGACTTAACCTTTAGTGATATTTTTCTTTCCAAAGGATTGCGTCACCCCTACCTCTCTTTCCCAGGGAAATCTGTTCCATTTCAGGCTGAAATTCGGAGAGCCCAGGACCTTTATTGCATCTAAGCCTTGAGGTCACCAGGTCACTGGTTTGCTGTTTTACGCTCTTCTGCATCTAAGAGTGCACAGGGGAGAGAAAAGGCTGGGGGAATTGATCTTATTTATTCTATCAACTGTGACATACTAATGTTTTTGATGGAAACGTTTGGCCCGCTCCTGCCCTGCGCCAAACGTTAGATTTGTTATAAATGGTATTAGGAATTACTCTTGGAATGTTTCCCAGGTTGATAAAATTAATAATGTGAACTCTTTCCAGTGATGGCTGAGATAAAATGAAATAAAATAAAAAGACTATGTGAGTGGATGCATTTCAGTGAATTGAAATCAGGAGGATTCTATATAAATTCATCTCAGGCAGAAAATGCTGACTTCTGCAGGAGTTTCATTCCCAGTAAATACACTAATCTGATTCAGGGCTTCAGAGTTCACTGCTCAAAGATTGTGGGGATGGGAAGGAAATAATGAGTGGGGGAAGGAACTAATGTTTTGCTGTAGGCAAATCAAACAGAGCAAAGTTGCCCCTAGCCGATTCTGGAAAGGGCAATGCCAAGGATACTGCAATTTCTGGCACTCTGGAACCTCACCTGTTTTGCATTAATTTGGCAGATGTTTCAGTGCCTGCTTATAGAGTCTTTTTAATATTGTGTTTTCCCTCCAATTGCAGTTACATGACTAACACCAGTATTTATGCAAGCCTTCCCAACAGAGTTGCCTCCTTTTTACTGGTGGGCAGAAATAAAATAAGTGGCGTCACATCATCTGCTTGCTCTGCACCTGTTTTAATTATTTTCCAGGCAGGTATTAAATGCAATAGCATCCTCTGTCTGCTCGTGCCCTGCTTTGGCTCCCAGGGTGCAGACTCAGTGGTGTGAAGGCACCTCCCCCTGGCATGAACTGCAAGAGGTCTCAGCCCCAGGCCCAGGTCCCCAAAAGAAAACAACAGAAAACAAGTGGAGATCGGCCACTGCTCTAGTGAGAAGTAGGTCAGAACCCATGAAAATCCTCTAACCTTTCCTTATGGAATAGCAACATCCATAATCAGTATGCAAGGTGATCTCTGCATTCATAATAGCTCTGCTGCAGTGTGACATCCTTGCCTCACAAATGCCTATTCATGCACCTTCCTTATTGCATCTTGTTTGTGTTCTGCACTGTGTCAAGTTCATGTCAATCATTTATTTTGCAAAACATTATCACTTCACTGAACCAAATGTTTATTCAACTGTGCATGTGCAGAAGTGAGAGGTCTGGTCTCCTTCCCTCCTAGTAATTTCTTTTGGCGCTTGGAGCTCAAAATTCTCTCCATCAAGGTCCGCTTGCCATTTGCAGACGCAAGCTTGTATCCCAGGTACAACCCTTTGGCTGCTACATAACATCTTCTGTTAATCTAACTTGGAGCAGACCCATGCTTTATGACACAATTTACCATGAATTGCGAAGCAATTAATTTGTTTTACTTCCATTCTTAAGAACTTCCCAAGTTTTGTTTTGTTATTTTAAAAAAGAACCTGTTACTGCTCCAAATCCCAGAGTGGGGATTGCCCACTCCATTAGACTGGAGTACCACCTTTTTTGTATTGTGTAACCACCTCCACTTGCAAGAGGTGTCAAAAGCAGGCATTTGAGAGCCTATTGCAACAGTCTGAGCTGTTGGGAAAACAGCTAGAGAAGACTAGTCTGCTTTTGAATGCACAGGACATCAATAACCTTGAAGAGGGACAATACAAAATGGAGACAGGGTCATGCAGGGGCATAGTGTGGGGGTGCCAGGGGGGCCGTGACTCTGGATGCACAATTTTTGAGGGGGCATGAACCAGATGCCCCTCTCCCTGTAGGCAACCCCACCCTGGCCTGGCCCTGTGCTCCCCTCCACCTGCAAAGGACCGTGTTTGTTGGAGATTCATTCCCTGTGTGCAGTCATGGGGTTGTTGTCTTTCACATGAAGGTGTGTGTTTTGATTCCACAGGAATGAGATGTGACATACACAGGATGTTTGTCTTACTGTGTTCCCTGAAGTGGGACTATTGTCCTTTGTCCTTTCTCTTTGCTGTCTGATGACAGAGAGAGAGAGGGAGCCATGTTTCAGAGCTCCGTGTACATTTATGTGTAAATAAAGTAGATTAGCCTACATGCTGAGTTGCTGTGGTCTGTCATGGAAGCTGAGCAAACCTCTGCAGATCCGTGAGCATGCTGATGTCTTCTGGCATCAGTTGCAGTGATGTTTGGGCTGAGGAATGCTTAAGAAGCTCCCGAACGATCGCCCAGGAGAGAGGGAACATGCCAGTCGTGTATGTGTCTCTGCCAGGGTCCTACTTGCGAGTAGGCCATTTCCTGAAAGCGTTGACTGGCTGAGCTCCCCCCTGCATGGGCAGACAAGTGGCTCAGCATGGCCCTGCTTTGCTCCAGTGGGGGTGGGGTTGCTCCGGCAGCATTGGTGATGAGGGATGGGCTGCCCCCCCCCTGCCCAGCATGTATGTGCCCCCTCCTCAAGCACCAGAAACTGATGTTACACCGCTGGGGTCTTGTGCAAGGTGAGGCAACTGGAGGCTCAAGACCCTACTGTTGCACACCAGCCCAATCTCCATGGGCCGTGAGAGATTCCAGAGGTTGCAGGCACAGCAGAGTCTGGTGTCCTTATGGCATATGTATCAGGGAATGGTCTAAAGCTGAGGATTGGGGAATGCATTCTATGGCAGATCAGCTTCTCTCCGAAGAAGAGCAGGAGGGGGA
This sequence comes from Lacerta agilis, assembly GCF_009819535.1. NCBI lineage: Eukaryota > Metazoa > Chordata > Lepidosauria > Squamata > Lacertidae > Lacerta > Lacerta agilis. The sequence continues at coordinate 64,456,267 of NC_046317.1, read as the reverse complement.
AGTCCCACCCCCTCCACAGCATGTTCAGAAGCAGAGAGAGAGAGACAGAAGCTGAACAGCGTAGACAGGAGTTACACAGCTATGAGATAGGGACAAGGGAAACAGAAGGGAGGGAATGGATAGCTGAGATGTCATTTGAGAGTGTGGGGGACCCCACCTCCCCACGGACCAGAAGGTCTGAACATATCAGAGAGCAAAGGAAGCAGAGAGGAGGAACTTCCCGTTGGCATCTTGGATATGGCGGAAGGCGGAAGATTTAGAGTAGCCAACTGCCCTCCTTCTGGAGTGCTGTATATTTGTGCTTGCAACATGATGCCGTAATAGAAGGACTATAAATTATAACCTGCTCGTTAATTCTTGTTTGTGAAATTACCGAAGAGAGAGGAGGACTCTCCATGCCTGACAATATGGTTTATTTGCACATAGATGCAAGGGATTACAGAGTATTCACATCCCAAAAAAGGTTCTGTTCCTCCCATTGCTGCAGCCTCCAATTCCTAGAGACTCCACATGTCATGTCTGACCCTCTCTGCAACATAAAACAGACTGCCTGCCTCCTCCTCTGCCCCCCCTCCAGCTTGCATAGGTGACACTTTGCTTACTTCGTTGTCCACTGTAATCTTGGAAATTTTCCCCTCCCAGCTCTGGGATTGTCTTTTGCTAATTACCCAGAGCTCAGGGTGGGGTCTCTTGATGGATTTCACTGATGGGTTAATGGCAGGCCATCATTTATTCTTTTAACCACTCTGCCATTAGGGCTGGTTAGGACATAGGAAGCTGGGTCCAGGGTCTGACTTCCCATTTTGACTCTCCAAGCATTGGATAATTCTAACTTTTATTGGACCCAGGAATTTAGGGGGCATCTGGCCCTCCACAAACCCATGACAATACTTTGGCTCTTTTGCCCTCTGGCCACATGGCCATGAACTCTCTGCCCTATTCACACTGGTCTTTTCTCCCACAGGAGATTGTTGTGAGGCTTAGAAAAGAGTAAGTGCCACATATGCTTTCCTTGGAGGAAAGGTGAGATAAAAGTGCAATAAAACACACCAATAAGGTGAATGTCCTCCTTTTGGAACCTTAGCATCAACAAATCTCTTTGAAGAAGTGAAACTTCAAGTGGACCCACTCCAGAGTTCCCCACTCTGGACAGACCTGTTGATTGCCCTTCAGATCTCCTCTGTGTCATAACAGTAATAATAACAAAAGAACTACAAACAGCCCAACAGCTGGTGTGCAGAGAGTATCCGGCTGTTCAAAATAACCCCTCATTGTTGTGCTGTGTATTTCTCACCTACGTGTCGTATCCACCAGCTGGATTTCACTTAATGCACCGAATTTCCTGTAGCTGCCTTTACAAAGTAGCTGCCTTTCCTATGATGGATAGGGTACCGATTTCTAATTGAGGTCCTGAAGGATTTCTGTAATGTATATAATACATGATGATCTAGCACAGTAATGGACTGTGTCTACATCGCCGTCGTTATTGTAGTAATGCAATGCCATTCTGTTCAATCAGTGAACAGAACGATATGACAGACCTTCCCATTTTGGTTCAGGAAATTGCAATGCAGCCATTGCTTTTTAAATTTAATTTATTCATTGCCCTTCATATACATTGCAAAGTGATTTACAACCATACAACAATACAACTAAAACTAAGTTTAAAAAACACATGCACAAACACAGACCAAATCAGATATCTACTACTTCTCCTTCTTTACTCCAGCTGGGGAAGCTTGTCGAAACAAGAATGTACAGTATTCTATTGTGTCCAGAAACTACAAATAGGGGGCACCTGTCATATCTCAACAGGAATGCTGTTCTACAAAATAGAACTTTGTCAGACGTATGTTATCATAGTATACCATCAGTTTATATGAAGCTTTACTGTAAACAAACCTAAGTCGTCAAAGGCTCCAGAAATTCAGGGGGTTGTGTGTGTGTGTGTGGGGGGGGGAATGGCAAAGGACACACAGTTGTGGAAGAAACTGGGAAGTCAATGATACCAAGGGGTGAACCAGCTTTTGCGCACATTCACCTTTGTTATCTTTAACTCTCCCTTCCCTTCCTCCCCTCACTAAAAAATTAGACTGAAAAATCTTTGGAGCACGGAACTGCCTTTTGCTGAACTTTGTGGCTACCAGTCATGATGGCTCTCTCATGATGTATGTGAGAGGCATACAACCCAAGACAGTCAGAGGCAGTATGTCTCTGAATGCCAGTTACTGGGAACCACAAGTGAGGGGAGTTCTGTTGTGCTCAGATCCTTCTTGCAGTCTTCCCACAGACATCTGGTTGGCCACGGTAACAACAGGATGCTGGAGTAGATGGACCAATGGCTTGATCCAGCAGAATGTTCTTCTTACATTCTGCCAAACACCATGTACTTTTACATATAAATGTAAAACCACGGATGGAGAGCCTGCAACCCTCCAAGTGTTATTGAACTACGATTCCAGCAGAGGTACATTCCAGCAACAACTGGTGGGCCACAGGTTCCCCATCCCTCCTGTTCATAGCCATGAATATTGAATGTGCTTACTTCCATCTATTTGGGATTCTTTTTAGCTGGAGATGAGATTTCTGTTCGCACCTGTAAAACGAAAATGGCAATGGTTGTGTGGATGAACGTAAGTACTCCGAACTTTCAACCTCCTTAATGACAGACATCTTTCATGAACATTAGCTGTTTGCAGACTTCCCATAGGCATCTGATTGACCACAAGGTGCTGAACTTCATGAGTCATGGGTTAGATCCAGGAGAGCTGGAGAAAATTTTAGACGTCTGTTAGTGAAGTATCCTTAGAAGCTCCACAGAGTAGGTGCCCCACTTTCCCTTTCATGTGCTTTTGGATACTTGGCAGTAGGGATCTGTCAATTTCAATTTCTAGCTTGGTCACCATTGGCAATAAAAATTCCACATAAACATGGTGGAAGAGAGAAACCAAGTGGGTGCTAGGAGAGGGAAAGCCTCTCTGCTCTCCAAAAAGAGAAAGGCAGATCCCTATCTATCTTCTGCCAACCTCCAAGAAGCTACTAAAAAACAAACAAACACACACCATACTGGTAACTTTTGAGGGCTGATTTACAAGGCTGCCTTATATGTTTGGCCACTTACCTTGCTGGTACAGTGATAAGAACCAAGAAGGACAAGGATTCTGTGCGTGCCATTTGCAGCCATCCCTTTCCACAACTGACCATGGGAAGAGGTGTGGACTGCACCACCTTCTTACATGCGTGTCAGAAGAAGACCATTTTCAGGGTGCTCCTAAAATAGATGCAGTAAATAAAGTGGCGCTTGGCAGAACATCCCCATCATAACTAACATCTCATTTCACATTACCATCCTGTCACTTATGAATAATCATATAGTATATATTTAAAAAATCTAATTTGTGTGAAGAATGATGATACGGGGAACCAAGATGTCAGCTGAAGCCCAAGAGTGATGACAGCTGCACTTTCTTGCAAGCAAAGAAGCCAAGCTTGATTGCAGCAGACTGATGGTGCAAACTCAGCAAGAGAAGAGCAGAAATTAGCCCAGACTCCCTTACGTGCCAGAGATGTGGCAAGGATCAAATAAACTTAGTTGAGGAGTGTCAGGGATAAGGCCAGGGTTGTCTGAGAATGAATGGAAGTACAAGGTTGCTCCAACAATTGGCTTTGGAACAGAGGTGAAGGAAGTCTCTCTCACATGGGTCATGTGACTCGTGCAGGAACATGGCCCTGAAAGACGCACCTCCTGGTTTTCTCCCGAAACATGTTGGAGGGTATGCCTGTTCTATCAAGCCATGTGCTCTTACTGAGGGGGCTGGGTGTGCTCCTGCTCCTGCCTCTTGGTGTGCTGCCATTGCTTCAGAGACAAAGCCTGGCTTTCTGCTTTGCCTGGTGGAAAAGTGGTCTCCTTGGCATTGCCCTGATCTCCTCACCCTGAGCCAAGGCAGGAGGACTGGAAAGACTTCTCAATGAAGTCTCAGTTCCAAATTGGGGGCTTGAGTGGGAAGGTTCTGATCTGTGGTCTCTTCCACTTCCTTGGTATCCTCATCAAAGTCAGGGGTGGACACTGATCTGTCAGTGATTTCCCTTGGTTCTCTGTCTTCTGATGTTAACTAGATTCAGCTTGTATCAAGCTTTACTATAACTCATAACTCATATTTTTATGCTGTGAGCTGCCCCGAGATCTTTGGATGAAGGGGATATCTATATATATAAAATGCAAGTGTCTCTGCGTCCAGTCCGTGTGTCTCTGGGTTTGCGCAACTGAGCATGTGCCCCAGGGACACAGGGATTGGAGCAGAGAGACATTGGGCCACGAGCAGCGTCGGCAGTTCAAGCGGGGCGGTTTAAATGGAACGTCCGCGCTGCAGAGGACGAGGGGAAGCCGAAGAGGGAGGTCACGCTGCTGCTCCCGCCGCTACAAGGAGAGCCTGGTGCTGCTGACCCCCTCCTGCCCCGTTGGCCTGCATGGCGCTGCTGCCTCTCCTCCACCCCGTCCCCCCCACCCGCTAAAGCAGGCTTTGGCAGGCGGGCGGGGGGCGGGGGGGCAAGCAGAGCTTCTCCGCTTTAACGGAGAAGCCCTGCTTGCCTCTCCTCCACCCCCCGACCACCCGCTAAAGCAGGCTTTGGCAGGCGGGCGGGGGGCGGGGGAAGCAGAGCTTCTCCGCTTTAACGGAGAAGTCCTGCTTGCCTCTCCTCCACTCTCCGACCACCCGCTAAAGCAGGCTTTGGCAGGCGGGCGGGGGGCGGGGGGGGGAAGCAGGGCTTCTCCGCTTTAATGGAGAAGCCCTGCTTGCCTCTCCTCCACCCCCCGACCACCCGCTAAAGCAGGCTTTGGCAGGCGGGCGGGGGGCGGGGGGGCAAGCAGGGCTTCTCCGCTTTAACGGAGAGCCCTGCTTGCCTCTCCTCCACCCCCCGACCACCCGCTAAAGCAGGCTTTGGCAGACGGGCGGGGGGCGGGGGGGCAAGCAGGGCTTCTCCGCTTTAACGGAGAAGCCCTGCTTGCCTCTCCTCCACCCCCCGACCACCCGCTAAAGCAGGCTTTGGCAGGGGGTGGGGGTGGGGCGCCAGCCCCCTCCACATATATTCTAGCCCGTTTTTTTAATGGGCTTAAACCACTAGTGTAAATATAATACATAAATTAAATAAATAAAAATAATAAATATTTTGACATTTTCCATCGGGGTGTTCTACATCAGGGGTCAGCAACCTTTTTCAGCCATGGGCTGGTCCACTGCCCCTCAGACCATGTGGTGTGCCGAACTATATTTTGAGGGGAAAACGAATGAATTCCTATGCCCCACAAATAACCCAGAGATGCATTTTAAATAAAAGGACACATTCTACTCATGTAAAAACACGCTGATTCCTGGACCATCCGCGGGCCAGATTGAGAAGGCGATTGAGCCGCATCCAGCCCCTGGGCCTTAGGTTGCCTACCCCAGTTCTACATCTTTTGAAATCGGTTTAGATTATTATTATTTTATTATTTTGAAATGCTTTAAAATGTGATTTTATTTTATTTTAAATTATATTGTTTCAACTTTTTGATTTTTGCCTCCCTGGGCTCCTTTTGCAGGGAAGGGCAGGACAAAGATTTAATTCATGAATAAATGTGGGGACCTGTTTCTTAATTTTTGCCATTTGGTGGTAATGCTGCTGTTAATGATCCACCCTAGATCAGACGTCAACTTGCCAGTAGGTCTACCAGCTTCATTCCAATGGAGTAGAGCATCGGCAAAAGTCCTCAGCACAGTCACAAACGGATGTCAAGGCAGTCATTTCTTCAGATACCTCTGAGTCCACTTTTTGCAAGCAGAAGCAAGAGGAGTCTTCTCACTGGCATGGAGATAAATCTTCCCAGGGAACTCAGCTCTGAATTTTTTTTTTAGCAGCAGACCGAGTCTTGGAATGGGTGAAACGTTAATAGATAAAGGTGTCTCTGAACATGTGCAGAGATCCCTTTCTCTGGTACTGAGTAGATGAAACCTGTTGTCCCATAGAAAGGGCTAAAGAGAAGAACCCTCTCAATTGTTGAATTAAGCTTTTTGCAGTGAGTGGCTGAATTCTTAGCAAAGGATTTCAGTACTCTGGGATATAGAAGCAAGCGACACTCTCCGATGTGTCTGTGTCTGGTGCAACATTCTGTTGCAGTTCAGCAACCCAGACCCCACCCTCCACCCTGACACACAAACACACATGCACAAAACAGGCCACTACCTCTTTAAAATATTGCAGGCACAGACGGTGCAGTGTGCTGGACCATGTGATAGCTTGAAAGGCGGTTAGAAGCTGCAGGAGAGGAGACTTGGGGATGAGAGCTGTCTGCCTGCCTGCATCAGAGTTAAGAATACACTGCAGTGAATCAAGTGCTCCTTCTAACCGGGGGAATAAAAGTTCATGCCATAGGGAGAGCAGGGCAGGTTTCATTCATCTGCAGGATGCCAGGAGCCATGGGGATCTGAGGGAGCCATCCGAGAGCAGAATGGTACCTACGCTCCCACAGCCTGCTTGCCCTGGGTGTGAAGTGTTCACTTGGAGGAGGAAACAGTAACACACACTGGAATCTGTGTAGGAGAAAGTGAGTCTGAATCTTGTACTTCCTTGCTGGTTTGGGTCTCTCTGACCACATTGTGCAGGGTTATTTCTGTTATGCATTTATTTAAGTGGTGGGGATTTAATCTAGAGGCAGGGAAATGTTCAAGAGCAGCAGAGGGTGGCATACCATTTGAAGGGGAAATCACGGTGAGGAAGGACTGCCTTTGTTACAGAAATCAGGTCTAAGCATGACAAATATTTGCCTGGAACCTGCTATACATTTTGGATTCGGGGGTGGGTAGTTCGGAGAGAGTAAGAAATTCCAGGAGGAGAGAAAAGTGAGATTAAAGGGGAGGGAAGGGGCTGGAGATAGTCAGAGGTCAGGAAAATGTATGGATATAGAGAGCAGGACGTTATTTCCCAAGTAAGCTTCTCCTCTCTGCTCCACAGAGATTTCACATGCCACTGTCCCTTGAAATGCTACCTATCTTGTTCTTTCCAAATGAAATCTATTTTCTCCCGAAAAAATCAAAATAGAAAGGTGTAAAAGAGAGAGAGAGAGAGAGAGAGAGAGAGAGAGAGAGAGAGAGAGAGAGAGAGAGAGAGTATTGTGGCATTTTAGAGACAAACTGCTTTATTATTATTATTATTATTATTATTATTATTATTATTATTATTATTGCTGCTGCTGCTGCTGCTGCTGCTGCTTGAGCTTTTGCTAGGCTTTGTATACAAGTAATTGTTTCTCTGGAACAATGGGAATGACTTGCTGCATTTGTAGCACTATAGACCTGATCCAGGACTGATAGCTTTGTAACTGTAAAAGCATAATGAGAGAAGGAGCAGTGGAAGCATGGATTGTCTCCCAGCAGGAAGAAAAAGCACAGTTCCAAAAGTACTCTGGATATATATGTGTGTGGTGGGAAGGGTGTTATTTTTCATGCTGCTATCCAACAGGAACCCTTGACTGTCGCACCAAAGCATGCAAACACCTATCACAAGATTGCTTGTCACACCTCTGAGGGCTTCTTTGTGTGAAGGTTTTTTTCTGGGGACAGGTTGAAGTACCATAGGAACATGCTAACCCAGTTTAATAGGAGACCATGATGGGGCTCCAAAACTGAACTTATGTACTTTGCACCAGTACCCATTTGTCTGCACAATAAATCTGCAGTTGCTTCCCATCTGTAGCGTGCAATTTGCATGTCTTCCCTCAATATAGCACTCATATTGTAGAGGTGTCACCTTTTCCAAGCATTCATGCCTTTTGAGTGAAACATTGTGTAGCTGGGGACAGGTGGTAAATCCCTTGGATTGTGCTTTAGTTGCTGCTGTGGTTGAAGTGTGGAATGTAGTTGCACAAGTCCACCTATTGAATATTTGTCTGTGAAGTAATTACTGCAAGTACACCTCCACCCAATTCTTGACTCTTTTGTGAATCTCTGATTCTGTTATGTAGATAGGATAGGCTGTCCCATTTCTCCAACTTCTGTCTGGAAGTGCACATCTTACTAAATTTTTAAGTTTTAAGGGGTATTATTATTATTATTATTATTATTATTATTATTATTATCTTTCTATACTGTATTTGCATAAGGATGTCGTGACGCTGTAGTTCACATGGCTGCCAACAGATGGTGCTGTGAGTTCCAGAGTTACAAGAGATCAGCACCGCTACTGGAAGCCTTTCTCTTTCCCAGTGGCCACCATCACCAGGTGTGACACAAAGCAGAGAAAGCCTTTCTCCTCTTTGTCCCACTGCTGCCACTTCCACTACTGATGAGGAGAAAAGCTTCCTTCTCGGCTGCCACCAAGCACAAGAAAGAAGCCTTATTTCAAAATCCAGGCTTCTTTCTCAGGCAATGAAGTCTAAGGAGAAGGGGTGATTGGGTGGGGTGGAGTGGGGCTGGCTAGTGAGGTGAAATAAAGCAAGCAGCCCCTAGTTAAAGAAATTTATAGGTTGCTTCACAGCATAAAGCCATCAAAAGGTGTACAAGATAAAATCAGAATAAAACACAGCAATAGAAGCTCTAAAAACAATAAAATCAATGCAACAAACTTGCAAAACAATAAAACCATCACTACAAACTCCCAAAACAGCAAAAACATTTTTCAGTGAGCCCCTAAACATCATGATACAAGGTGCCTATCTGATTTCAGCTAGCAGTTGACTCCAGAGAGCTGGAACTACAACACTAAAAGCCCACTTTCTAGTACAAGGCAGGCATATGGTATTCTCGGCAACACACTGCCTGAGAAACACAATTGCCAGGTAGGGATATATTTGGTGAGGAAAACCTCAGTCGGTGCCCAGTAGTATATTGGCAGCCAGTGGAGCTCCTTCAGCAGATAAGTTATATGGCGTGAATGGTGTGCCTCAGTCAACCTAGCTGCATGGCCAGGATACTGCAGTATAGTTCTGCAGAGGTTACTTGCAGAAGCGTCTCCTGTTGGCTACAGCACATCTCTTGCAAGTTTGCTGGGGTGATACAAAAAGATATTCCCACAAAGAAAGAGGAAGTGGTCACAGCTAAGTGGTAGAGCACATGCTTTGCATGCACAGGTTCCTGGGTTCAATCCTTGGCATCTGCAGTTGAAAAAAGGAACCAGGTAGCTGGTGATGTGATAGGCTCTTCTCTTCCCAAGACTTTGGAGAGCTATAATCCAGCAGAATAGGTCTTATTATGCTAGATCAGGTGTGAGGAACCTTAGGCCCTCCAGATGTTGCTGAACTGCTACTTCCATCATCCTTGGTAATTGGCCATGATTGCTGGGTCTGGTGGGAATTGTGGTTCAGCAGCACCCAGAGGCCCCAAAATTCCCCACCCCTGTGCTAGCTGAACAATATTCTGACCTGCATTTCAAAAAAAGAGGTGATTATTGGCTCCGCCTGATGCCTCCTAGAGAGAGAGAAAAAATGAATGCATTAGGAGGACGTTTGGGAAGTGCTGTTTAAAGTATACCTCATACAATGTAATGGTACAAGCCTATATTACTAGAGGGAGAAGCAGGCAGGCAGGCAGACACATAATAAACTTGCTGTGCTGAAGAAAAGGAAGGCTTGTTCAACAATATAGCTGTCCTGCATTAGTGGCAAATGCAAAATGATGCTTTACATTGTTATTGAATGGTAATTGATTGGCTTGTTGTTCGTGCTGAGTCCCAAGCACTTGGAACGAAGTCCCATTGATTTTAGTGAGACTGACTTACTTCCCAATGTAACTGAGATATAACAGCTCAGGGGCTGAATCATGCTAAATATCTTTTCTGGGGCAGGGGAGCTTGCGAAGCCCAGCAGCCACACACTTAAGAGCAGAACGTCTGGAGCCATGGGAGCACTTCTCATAGCTTCCCACAGCAAGTAGGTTAGCATTGAAAAGAATGCAGAGAAACAACAGGGTGTTCCAAATCCATTAATCCACCACCACCTTAATAATATCGGCCTAAATCTGTCCTAAATTTCATGGTCAGTGTAATATGCCGGTTTATGAGGCTCCCCTGGTGGTAACCCATGGAGGAGCCTTTTTGGTGTTGGCTCCACATCTGTGGAATGGGTTCCTTATTGAAGTGCATCCTGCCCCAGCCTTACATTCTTTTAATTGCAAGGTAAAAAACAGAACACTATTTTTGGTCCAGCTTTAAGAGGCTGCTGGGCTAAGTCGTTTCAGCGATGCAATTAATTATGTTATTTATCATAATTATTTCCATGTTTCTTTTTATTGTGCATTATGTTTTTTTTATCCTACCTTGTTTTTGTAAACCGCTCTGTGACCATTTTTGGTGAAGGGCGGTATAGAAATCTCCTAATAAAATAAATAGAGCAATAAATAAAACAGCAAGAAAACAGGGATTTCAAGACTGTAAGGAAGACCCTGCAGGATCAGAACAAAGGCCTGTCCCAGGAAAGGTGAACCAGCAGACTTCCAGATGTTGTTGTACTACAACTCCCATCCAACTGCAACATCTGGTTCTCCATCTTTGGCCAGTCTAGTCCAGCATCCTGTTTTCTTCCTTGACCAACCAGGTGCATATGGGATGCCCGCAGGCAGGACAATAAGGTGCTCCTGCTGTTTCCCAGCAACTAGTATTCAGAGGAATGCTGTCCCTGATTCTGGCGTTAATAATCAGCCATCTTTACTAATAGCTATGGAATGTGATTTACCAGGAAGAGAGGTTTCTAGAAAATGTGGGACAAACAGGGATTGTCCCTGATAAATTGGGACACTTGGAGCATTTGCAAATTATCAGTATAGCTTTAGTTACATAAAGACAAAATCCTCCTCTCTGGTATTTTCTTGTTAACCACGAAACCAGCATATAAAAGACACCCCCAGTGACTGCAATCCTGGGTGTTTTTTTTGGGGGGGGGGAATACTTTGGAAGTTTGCCAAAGCCTGATAATCTTGTAGACACAATGGAATCTATTTTTATTTAAACAAGAATCTTGCAACTAGGCATGTGTGGACAAGGGTGACCACTTCTCTTAGGAACTTTCGTACGGCTATTCTTCTGCAGCCACGTGACCAATCAGCAGCATTCAGAGATGCTCTCTTAATGCTGCTTAAAATCTACCTGGCTGCTGAACTGGAGAGATGGGGACCAGAGGTGGCAAACAGTGAAATCCTAAATCTCTCATTGCAGTAGCCAATATGGGCAGAAGGGCAGGTTCTCTGTACAGCAGACACACTCAGATCACACAGCCCTTTAGTGTGAAGTTCCTGGTGGTGACCAGGCTATAAGAAGGATGGCAAATTTGAGTTGGAAATAGTTGGAGCACAGACAGTGGTATGGGAAGAACAAGGGAGCATCATCTGCCAGCATTGGGAAATCATTTGAGGAGTTTTGCAGTGTTTGCGAAGGAAAATGTGGCATGCAAGGAAATCTGTAAACTTACTGAAGTATAGAGCCAACTCCTATTTTAAAAGTTGGTAATGCTTGATCGTGAGGTTATTTTGGATGCCTCTAATTTGGATATATTTTTGTATGGTTTCAATCGCTGTTAGCTGCCCTGGGTTCCAGGAGGATGAAAGCAATACCTAAGCGAATAAATGCAAAATTTAAAGATGTTTGGGTTTTGAATACTTTGGTGGCCTCGTCTATCTTTAAAACACGACCCCTTTGATCCTTTCAGGCAACATAAGGGTTCTCAGAGCACCATGCCACATCACATCTCGGGCTTCCAGGCTGCCTACATCACCATCGAGGTGCTGATCGCCCTTGTCTCCATACCTGGGAATATCCTGGTGATCTGGGCCGTCAAAGTGAACCAGGCCCTGCGGGATGCCACCTTCTACTTCATCGTCTCCCTGGCAGTTGCAGATGTAGCTGTGGGAGCCCTTGTCATCCCGCTTGCCATCATCATCAACATTGGACCACAGATACATTTTTACAGCTGCCTGATGGTGGCATGTCCTGTGCTCATCCTCACTGAGAGCTCCATCCTGGCACTGCTGGCCATTGCTGTGGATCGCTACCTCAGAGTCAAGATTCCGATGCGGTAAGAGACACCCAACCATGCCGGAGGGAGAAAATATTGCCAGAGGCGGAGTTAGATTTCTTTTGGGAGGGGGTGTGTCATATAGAAGGTCATGTTGCACAGGGAGAAATCTGTGCTTCTTCTGTGGAGTCTGGTGGCTTTGTCAGGATTCTCAAAATCTCAAGGGCTTTTTCGTTTCTTTTTTGCTTCTTTTCCTTGGACCTGGTCTACTGAGGCATTTGCCAGTGATGCTGATGCCATACCTTGCCTTGCCTGCCATCATTTGGGACCCTCGGTGGAGCGTCCACCTTGCTCTGACACGTGAGAATGTGTACACGGCAGCAATGATGATGTTGTAATGGTTTGTGGACTAAGTAAGTGCAAGGAGGCCCTGCTTAGTTGTTCCTTAGCCTGTGCCAAGAGATAAAAGGGATCTAAGCAACGTAACAGGTTGTATTCATTTAAATTATACAGCATACTGTACCTGCTGGGGGAGGGCGATGAAGGATGCGGGAGAAGATTGACTCAGTTCACTTTTAAATGTGAACTGACCTATTTCACAGCTTCTGAAACAATATGCAAACTCAAACAGCTGTCCTTGGAAATTCACGCTTCTCAAAATTTTGCAGTTCCAACCAAACAATGTTTGCAAAAATGCATTTACCAAAGTGTGCATTAAAATACACATATTCATGAAAATAACATACAAAATGCATTATATTTGGGGAAACTGTTTTGCAAAAATGAATACAGAAATGTGTACATACATTAGGGTGAATTTGGGGGGGGGGAAATTGCTGGTGAATTTTCATGAGGACTTTAAAAGAAAAATCACAAACTGAGGTGGAAATGTGGGAAACTGAGCTTAAGACTGGAAAACTGAAAAACTGAAACTGATTGATTCACTCATCCCTAAAATGGGCTGAAGTTACTCATGTCTCTTAATTTGATGGGTCTGTTCTGAATAGAACTGACATCGGACACAACCCTAAGTAAGTACCCCATGGGTAAGAAGTTGTCTACCCCATATTGCAGTCATTAATGATTACTCAACTTGACACAATGTGGGAGTTCCACCAGCATGTATAGGACTGAGCTCCAGGATCTTTCTGGAGGCTGGTCCATGAGGGCAAATGGGAAACCACATCAACCTCAACCTGCCCTCAGCTGCCTGTCTTCCTACTTACAACCAGTCCATGCAGTGCCGCTACCTGTCAGCTTCCTCCCCCTTAGTCTCCGTGTTGCCCTTGTGGATTCAGCAGAGATGGGGTCAGGACTTGAATTAGTTGGCTCTGTCTGTCATTGGTTCTGACTCCACCTATGGTTGGTCTCCCTGCCTGCTGCCCGGCCATCCCTGGAGGGCACCACCAGCCCCATTGCATTCTACATCACATGTCTTTAAATATATATCCTCTATTTCAGATCCTCAGGCTTTGTGTGCTGTTGTTTTTGTAGCCAGAACAGCTATTGGGGAGGATAGGGAGAGACTAGCCCCCATGAGAAGCCCCCTTTGCACTTCTCACAGAGAGCCCAGGTTTGAGCATGAATATTTTAAATGGCTCTTCGCTAGTTGTGCAGCATGCTACATGTTTGAGAGTAAATAATATAATTATCTTCACTTATGTACACGTTAATAACTATTTGTGCTGACTGTGTACTTAACTTATTACTAGCTTAGCCACTTTCCTTGGGGCTGGCAGAGGGCCCACTCCACATATACTTAAAGGTCACATCATCCCAATATGCCTGACTGAAGGCCTGAGCAGGCTGGAATTTGGGGCATTGTTTTCTGTGGCAGCAGAATTGCTGACTGCCACGTCTCAGCCAGGTAACTGCACAGAACAAGCATGTGGAGCTGTTGGCTGTGCTGTGTTTCCACCCACACAGTTAGCGCAATATGCTCTAGCACCAGATCTCAAAATAGGACTGATTTATTATTTTTTTAAGCATTTGGCTTGCAACTCAGCCACATAAGGGATCCTGGCTCACCCCCTTCATGTGGCTGAGAGTAAGGAAACCTTCCAGCTTGTGAAAGGGTAAGTCTAGCTGAGACAATTTGGCTAGCAGGAATGTGAAAGCAGCCTGGTCTCAATGAGCAAGAACTAATCCACTAGCAGAGATGGGGCTGGTGCAAGACACTTTGCTGCCTGAGACAAAGGACCAGATCCATTGTCCCCACTTCCACATACAGAGGATTGCTGTCTCACCTGAATTTCACTTATGTACTGCTGACAAGACAACGTCTTTCACCTGAAGGCAGTCACATTTTTTTTTAGTCAAGGAGTGTAGGGCAAGCCATATGCCAGACACAGCTCTATCCTTCCACACCTTGCTGCCTCTCTTGGTTCCCCAGCATTTGCCACCCAAAGCCTCTGTTTAATGGTAGAGCTGGTCTTGTCCATAGCATTGTTGTACTCGTGTCTCAAGGTATCTGAGCTGCTCGGTGAAAGAGTCCAATCCAGAAGGGGCCCTGCATGGATGTTCCTTTGAAACAGAAGAAATGCCCATTGATCCAAATTAAGTATCAGTCTCTTTTCTACCCAGCTGATCACATCAAGGCAAAGGCTGTTTATTTACTACTTATTTCTTAATTAGAAATGTTAGTGTGCCATCCTTCCTCCAAGGAACTCAGGCAATCTGCAAGGGTTTCCTTCCCCATTTTATCTGCACAACAACACAGTGTGGCAGGTTTGACTGAGAAATGATGTCTGGCCCAAGTTCATCCAAGGAGCTTCATTGGTGAGTGGTGATTTCAACCTGGATCTCCTGGGCTTCCTCTGGCAGTGGCTCATGCTCAGTTGCCTAGAAATCTTTTCCGTGAATAATTTGGGGCACATGTTGTGCTGTGAAATGTTCTTGAATGTCTCCCTTTTCATTTCAGTATAGTTTGTAGTATGCAGGAGAAGCCAAAATTGTATGGAGCAATGTTAGAGAGCCAGTGTGGTGTAGTGGTTAAGAGCGGTGGACTCGTAATCTGGTGAACCGGGTTTGTGTCTCCGCTCCTCCACATGCAGCTGCTGGGTGACCTTGGGCTAGTCACACTTCTCTGAAGTCTCTCAGCCCCACTCACCTCACAGAGTGTTTGTTGTGGGGGAGGAAGGGAAAGGAGAATGTTAGCCGCTTTGAGACTCCTTTGGGTAGTGATAAAGTGGGATATCAAATCCAAACTCTTCTTCTTCTTCTTCTTCTTCTTCTTCTTCTTCTTCTTCTTCTTCTTCTTCTTCTTCTTCTCTTGAGCGCTATGAATGTATGAACATTGAAGAGGAACAAACAAACTGTGGGTGGTCTCCGTAGTTCTGACAGGCAATGCTGATCTCCTCCATTAAAACCATCCCATTCCTCCCTCAACACTTCTCCAGGCTTCAAAATTGGGGCCACATTCACACAAAACCTTTAAAGTGCTGTGGCACCAACTTTAACCAGGTCCCAGTCATAGCTTCCCCCAAAGAGTACTGGGAGCTGAAGTTTGTTGAGCTGAAAGTTGCTAGGGATTGTTAGTTAAACCACTCTGAGATTTGTAGATTTGTGAGATGAATAGGGGCCTCCCAATAACTGCAAACCACAGCTCCTGTAATTCTTTGGAGAGAAGCCATGACTGGCTAAAGTGGTATTATCGCACTTTAAAGGTATGTTGTGAACGTGGCTTAAAGTTGCCTATCATCAGTTGGCACCAGGACAGTAGACAAAGCAGGCATATGGCTCACCTGTCCACAGCCTTCCCCACTATGATGAAATGTGCTGCATTTCTTTTTAAATTATAGTAATAATTCCTAAATTTCTATCTACACATGTAAATTAGCACAGGCAGGTTCATGCAAAACAGTACCCTCTTTTAGTCCTCTTTTTTGGACAATGTATTTCCTATTTGTGGTATTGCGTTTGTGGGCCCCCCTTAAGGATGGTGCACATTTGTATGAACCAGTGATAAAGTGCATTCAGGAGAGCTATTTGTCTTCTGGTCCCTTTGCTGTGCTTTTGCATTAGTAGCAACAAAATAATTTAACAGTTCAGCTGGTAGCCATATGAGGAATATTCTCCATGGCCAGTAGGAAGACAGCCAGTGGTGTAGAAGCATTGCATAGAGACATTCATTCCCGTTCTCTCCTTGTTCTAAGCAAATAACTCTCTCAAATATCTCTGTTGGCTTCAGACTGATTCAACACTTTTGCATTGTTCTTGGATTATAAATAGAATTGTTAGCTTAAGTGCAAGGCTGAGTTGCACTGTATAGTACATGTAGAAGTGCTTGTAGCTCATTGGTAGAGCATATACCTTGCATATAGAAAGCCCCAGATTCAACCCCCAGAATCTTCAGGTAGAGCTGGGAAAGAACACTCTCTGAAACTTTGGAGGGGCACTGTCAGTCAGTGTAGATAACAAAATAGAAAATTCTTTCCAGTAGCACCTTAGAGACCAACTGAGTTTGTTCTTGGTATGAGCTTTCGTGTGCATGCACACGAAAGCTCATACCAAGAACAAACTCAGTTGGTCTCTAAGGTGCTACTGGAAAGAATTTTTTATTTTGTTTCGACTATGGCAGACCAGCACGGCTACCCACCTGTAACTAGTGTAGATAACAGTGAGCTAGAGACTAATGATCGTCTGACTTGGGATAAGGCAGCTTTCTATGTTTTTGACACATTTAGAACTCTCCCTCCCTCCCTCCTCCCCCCCTCTCTCAGCAACCTCTCAATCTTTTTGCAGTAAGAAATATCCTCTTGATTAGGACCCCCTACTCCAGGGGTCAGCAAACTTTTTCAGCAGGGGGCAGTCCACTGTCCCTCAGACCTGGGGGGGGGGGGGGTGGACTCTATTTTGGAAAAAAAATGAACGAATTCCTATGCCCCACAAATAACCCAGAGATGCATTTTAAATAAAAGCACACATTCTACTCATGTAAAAACACCAGGCAGGCCCCACAAATAACCCAGAGATGCATTTTAAATAAAAGGACACATTTTACTCATGTAAAAACACGCTGATTCCCGGACCATCAGCGGGCCACATTTAGAAGGTGATTGGGCCGCATCCGGCCCCCAGACCTTAGTTTGGGACGCCTGCCCTACTCTGTACTGACCTTTTTGTAGCTGGGGTGTTGGCTCCCAAAAGTACAGCTGCTCCCAAAATGATAAGAGTTTGGCATGGAGCAAAGCTGGCTCAAGGAGGAAGAGTAGCTGTACTATAGGAATCTACCTGTAAAACAGTAAATTCTGCGTTGGGGATTCCTGCTGGAAATAAAAAAATTCTGAGATTAATAGACTCCCAAACATAAACTCCCAAATGCAGGTGAGGATACAGCCATACAGATGCATGCAGAGTTTTAAAAACTGTATCGTCAGTGTGTCTCTGCAGTAGACTGGCGGAGGTTGTTTGGAGGGAATGGGCAGAGGTGGGCTCCCTGAACCAGGACCCCACAGAAATGGCTGCAAGGTGAGAGAGGGCATGTAGGGAATACTGCAAACACACTGTCTCCTTGCCCATAGGCTGATGGCAGGGTCCAAACAGATAAATGCCAGGAAGAGTTTCCCGGCAGGCTCTTGCAATCCAGGCAGCGGGATGGCTGCAGCTGCGGCACACTGGGAGCCCAGCTGCGATCGGATTCTGGAATGTGTGAGCAGCAGCATCATGGAAATTTATGCTGAGCCATTCTGTGCTCGGAGACACAGCGCAACCCTTCAGCGCGTGCCGAGCCAAAACCTGTCTGTCTGCTACAGTCCTGTGGGAGTCTTGATTGACAGCATAAAGACAGAGGCAAGCCCTGGGCGGTAGCAGGCAGAGCAGAAGGGGCATGCCTGTTGTCTGCCCACATGGATGCAGTTTAAGCTCTAATATCTTATCGGTGGGCTGCGCAGAATCCAGAACCAGAGAAGAGAGGGCAGGTGGTGGCCTTTGCTATAGCCATAGAACCTGTAAAGCAAGATTGCTTCTCTCATTGGATGTAGAAGCATGAAGGGCATTTTCCAGTGCTGCTGCCTGGCTAGGTCACGGAAAGGACAAGCGCTGCTAAACCTCCTTGTTTTGTCTCAGTTGTAGGCAGAGTCCCCTCTTTAATCCTTTGGTCTGGTTATCAGCTGCAAACACACTGGGCCTTGCTTGCAGCCTGCCTTCTTGTTTGCAAAGTGCGGCTGTCACGGGTGGTGTTCTGGCACGGGAAGCTAGGGCTGATTTTCTGGTGTGACTGGTTGCTGGAGGCCAGCGGGTCCCCCGGAGCAGAGCAGGCAGCCCCAGTGGCAGTGACTCATCTCCAGACAGGTTTGCTGCCTGAGGCAATGGAGCCTGCCCAGCTTCTGGAACTTGGCTGACTGAGCCTTGCTCTGAATTTCATGACTCACAAAGGAAGGTGGTCTCCTTGTACTCAGGTTTTTACTGGAATGTTTATTTTTTTCTGTACATGATGACCTTGAAGCACAGGCTGGAGATTAACCCCCATTGTTGGCAGAGACAAATACAGGGCTTATCCACACTTAACTTCCCCCTGCTCTTTCCAAGCACAGCCTGCGCTTTAAAGCTCTGTGTCCAGAGATTTCCCTGCAAACAAACAAACAAAAACCAGCACTATTTATTTATTTAGTATACTTCCCTATACCCATAAGTCTCAGGGTGGTTTACAGACACTGGCGGAGGAACAGGGGTGCGGGGGGGAGCGCACCGCACCCGGTGGCACGATCCCAGTGGGATGCCATCGTGGCTACCTCCCCGCACTGGGCGCCACGCCTCCAGGATGCCCCTGGGACACTACCAGCCACGCCCCCGCCTGCTCTCCGCCTGCCCCCCCGCCGGAGCTTGAAGCTCTGCCACTGTTCACAGAATAAAATTGCAATATAAAAACACAGCACTATGGGTGGTTTTCCACAGCAATGGTGGTGCCAAACGTAAGGTGGGAGGAAGAATAATGTCAG
Source organism: Lacerta agilis (assembly GCF_009819535.1). Classification (NCBI taxonomy): domain Eukaryota; kingdom Metazoa; phylum Chordata; class Lepidosauria; order Squamata; family Lacertidae; genus Lacerta; species Lacerta agilis. Next base: position 64,437,355 of record NC_046317.1, on the reverse strand, counting down.
AAGGAGAGCCAGTGTGGTGTAGTGGTTAAGAGTGGTAGACTCGTAATCTGGGGAACCGGGTTCGCGCCTCCGCTCCTCCACATGCAGCTGCTGGGTGACCTTGGGTTAGTCACATTTCTCTGAAGTCTCTCAGCCCCACTCACCTCACAGAGTGTTTGTTGTGGGGGAGGAAGGGAAAGGAGAATGTGAGCCGCTTTGAGACTCCTTCGGGTAGTGAAAAGCGGGATATCAAATCCAAACTCTTCTTCTTCTTCTATCAAATGGATTGGCCCTGCTCTTGCTATGGTAGTGCCCATAGTCCTGCTAGTCTTTTTGAATTAGCAACAATCATGGGAAGTGACAGTCACTGTAGGACTGTATACCAAAGCCTGCTAACTTCCTGTGCTCACCACTTGAAAAAACAACTCATTGTGCCGACTGCAATGGGAGTTTTGCAGGTGTATTCTGCAACATGCCATTGATGCAATATTAGTGCATTGGTGGTGGTTTCATATTAGACCATCCACACATCATTCTGCTTTATTAGTTGTTCTGTGATGCTTCCCTGGTCTTACTGCATCATTGCAGTCGAAAGGGGCACTCTTACACTATAGCAGTACAAGAGCAGGACACACACAACTCCTAACCTTTGTGGCGTGGAAAACTACAGGAGTTCAGCAGGAATTTGTGGGATGTACACCAACTGGAAACAAAGCAGTATGTCCACCCTGAAACTTTTGCAGGAGCAAACAGTCGGTGTAGATAAAACTGAGGTAAATTGACCAAGTATGAGGCAGATTCCAGTGTTTTCTCATGGTGAAACACTGCTTGATCAAATTATGTCAATGAACAGTTGAACAGTTGGACGAGTGAAACCAATCACCTGTCTCCTTGATCCTTGCCCATCCTGGCTAATAAAAACGAGCCGGGAAGAGCTGGGTGATGGGCTCTGCAGGGTGGTGAATACTTCCCTCTGTGAGGGAGACTTCCCAGCCCTGCTGAAAGAGGCGGTCATTAAACCGTTTCTTAAACAAACATCTTTGGACTCGGCTGATATGGCCAACTATTTCCCAGTCTCAAATCTTCCATTCTTGGGCAAGGTGATTGAGTGGGTGGTTGCTGAACAACTCCAAGCACGCCTGGAGGTTGCGGACCATTTGGATCCCTTCCAGTCGGGATTCAGGCCTCATCTTGGGACTGAAACTGCCTTGGTCCTGCTGGTCAATGATCTCCAGCAGCTAGGGACAAAGGTGAAAGCTGTTTCCTAGTTCTGCTGGATCTCTCAGCAGTCTTTGATACCATTGATCATGATATCCTTCTGGACTGTTTAGAGGAGCTGGGAGCTGGGGGCACTGTTATACAGTCTACCACAGGCATTGGCAAACTCCAGCCCTCTCGATGTTTGGGACTACAATTCCCATCACCCCTGACCACTGGTCCTGTTAGCTAGGGATGATGGGAATTGTAGTCCCAAACATCTCGAGGGCCGGCGCTTGCCTATGCCTGGTCTACCAGCTCCATCTGGTACGCAGGCTGAGACCCACAGACTGTCTTGCCACAGTGGTGCATGCTCTAGTTATCTCCTGCTTGGATTACTGCAATGCGCTCTACATGGGGCTATCTTTGAAGGTGACCCGGAAATGTGGCAGCTAGACTGGTGACTGGGAGTGGCCGCCAAGACCATATAACACCAGTCCTGAAAGACCTACATTGGCTCCCAGTACCTTTCCGAGCACAATTCAAAGTGTTGGTGCTGACCTTTAAAGCCCTAAACGGCCCAGCCCAGTATACCTGAAGGAGCGTCTCCACCCCCATCGTTCAGCCCAGACACTGAGGTCCAGCTCTGAGGGCCTTCTGGTGGTTCCCTCACTGCAAGAAGTGAGGTTACAGGGAACCAGGCAGAGGGCCTTCTTGGTAGTGGTGCCTGCCCTATGGAACGCCCTCCCATCAGATGTCAAGGAAATAAACAACTATCCTACTTTTAGAAGACTTCTGAAGGCAGCCCTGTTTAGGGAAGTTTTTAATGTTTGAAGTTTTATTCTGTTTTTAATGTTCTGTTGAAAGCTGTCCAGAGTGGTTGGGGAAACCCAGCCAGATGGGAATAATAATAATAATAATAATAATAATAATAATAATAATAATAATAATAATTACTATTATAGTGTGTGACCTCCCTGCAACTTCTTTGGGTGCATTTGTTGCTTTGATTCCAGTTCCACCTCTTGCTGCCAACCAACCCTCCCCCAGCCCCCCACCTTGCAGACCTAAATGAAGGGATCCCTGTGTTGGAATGCCCTCCACCGCATGTCTGTGTGAGAGAGCAGGCTATTTGCAGTACATACCTTATCTGTAGCTCTCAGACAAGGATGCTGATAGCCAGGGGTTTGCTTATTTCTGTCCTTGCTTTATTCGCCACGCTAGAAGATTATACTGTATGTACAAAGCAAAAACAGAGAAGATTCATCCACTCAGGAAAGGAGGATGTGGTTCAAACTGGAGATTGCATGCTCTTCTTCCACTGAACCACACATCAAATGTGAAGGGGCTCATGGACTTCCACTGTTATTATTTTTTGCAAACTTAATTTTTGTAGCATGTAAAATGTTGAATGCTAGCAATGACTGGGTTTTTCATACTCATAGAATCATAGAATTGTAGAACTGTGGAGTTGAAAGGGACCCCCGAGGGTCATCTGATCCAACCCTCTGCAATGGGGACCTGAATGATTTAAACAACTGTGTTAATCTAACAAATAGGTTTCAGCAACAAAACGAGAAGAAGCTTGACCATTGTAGTCAGAGAGGCTCTAAATAAATCTGCCTTTCCCAACCTGCTGCCCTCTGGGTGATTTGAACTATAATTCTCATCATCCCTCACTATTTGCTATGAAGGCCGGGGCTGATGGGAGTTGTAGTCAAAAATATTTGGAGGGCACCAAGTTGCTCCAAATCTCTCCCACCACCTCAAAGCAATTTAATGTTTCCATCACCACTAGACCTAGTCTTGAAGCCTTGAAGTGTAATGTTGTTTGCAGGCACTACAAAGACAATGTGCATGTGTTATATGCAGTGGAGCGCATGCACAGTAACTGTTGGAGCCAAAGCAGCAAGAGCAGCAGGAAGAGAGGCAGTGCATCAGTGGTTGCGGTACCACCAGACCCCTGTCACAATCTTACAAAGCTAACAGTGGTGTGTAGGTGGGGTAGATGTTCAAACGCCCATGGAGAATAACACAGGGTTAAAAACAAAGTATTTATATGGGAAACAAAATACCGGTACACATTAATGTAACATTGGCGATGAATGCAGTTGGATCTAGTGATCTCCTAAACCTATTCCTACCCAGCTGATTTTATCTACTCTCCACCCTCTTCCTCTTCCACCTATCAGATGGCTAATTTCCCACCTATCATTGCACATTTGGTGGGGGGAAAGCAAAGAAAAACTTTCAGAAAGTTTCTGCTTTAATACAAAGGCAGCAAGCAATTGGCTGTACTAGCACTGCAAAAAGAACCAATTTGCTTTTCTGCCTGCCTGATGTTTCCTTTCAAATCAATTTTGTTTTGTTTCTGATTCTTTGGGATTGTTTCTGATTCTTCGCTCAAGCCAGGATGTCATGTCCATTTGGACTCGTCTGCTTGAAATGAAAGGTGGAGATCAAGGTGGGAACGACGGCCTTTAAAATCTAGCCCATAGCAAATAAACACTCAAGTTTGCACAGAATAGCTGTCTTCCTGTGAAGACAAATAATAATACTGGCTCCAGCTGGCTTTTGTTTGATGTAAATGAAGAGAGAAGCGGAGTGAAGCCACCACCAGCGGCATGGCCTTTGCTTGGTATTTGGCAGATTGCAACACACAGCTGGTGAGCAGCTGCCGGCACAGGCAGATGTGCTGCTTCTCTTAGGAAATAGCAAAAGAGGGTTCACATTTGCAGCCACAAGGACCAACCCGTGGCCTTCCTCCCTGGATGGTCATGGATGAGTTGTAAATTGCAGACACCTCCAGATGGTCAGGATTTTGAGGGAGGTTCAAACGCACCCCGGGAAATTTTGGTTCGTGCAATTAAAATGGATTAAGGCACTCTGTCGCCCTAGCACGGGGTGGGAAATCGGGCCCAGCTGGTGGGCTGCTGCCTGGGTTCACCCACCCTTGGTGGGGCCATTTTGACAGGTGGCTATGGCCTTGTGACCCACTTCAAGACCAACTTTCTGCAGGACCTGGTGTGGTGTGGTGAACTTCCTGGGGGACTCTGGCTATTAGCTCCTAGGTAGTGACTTCGAGACCTGCTTTCTGCTGAGATAGGCTGTAGTGTCCAGTAGAAAAGATGCCCCAGCAGGCTTGCTCTTGCTGCCAATCATCTGGCTGGCAGCTTCCCATTGGCAAACTTCCCTTGCCAATGAACAATCGAGAGCACACTTCAAAGTACCGGTACCTGGTTGTGCACTGGCAACCACCTCTCTGACTGCCCCAGACCCGGCATCATATATGGGCAGGTGGCTGTGGTTTGGGGGGAAATCCTTGAAGGCCAATTGGGGACCCTAATTAGGCCCATGGGCGGGAGGTGTCCTCCCCCTGTCCATGCATGACAAATCCACTGTGGAATTGTGGAGTTGAAATTGATATATATATATATATATATATTTAATTTTGGGGTGGCTTTTACAGTGATGGGGGAAAGTATCAGAAAGCAGCATGAACGATGACCAGCCAAAAGATATACAAACACCCCACAAGCAAATCAGGATGAATGTAGGATGCGTGTTCATAACCTGCATGTATAACCTCTCCTGAAAGAAACCAGAATGAAGGCTCAATAAAGACCAGGTGTAACTTTCATGCATGCAAACCAGGATGAAGGCTTTATGCTCAGCCCTGCTGGACTTCAGTTCAGAAGCAGGAAACAATCACATCAGGTAGGACCCCAGTTAAAGTAAGGACTCCTGTCTTGGATGCCAACTGTTATTTTTTTTCAGCTCCCCAGCTCAGGTAATGCAGTCATGCCAGGGATGCACTGCAACATTTTGTTAAGGGAACCTCTGTAGTATACTAAGAGCAAACTCAGTTCTGTGACTGCTACTCTCAATGGGCTGTGATAGCAGCATGGGGATATTACCAGGTTCAGGGAACTCCACATTTTATACAAGTACATGCAATCATGAGAAGATAAGCTAAAGGACAGGGAAACAGTCAATGGGGGCTGAGAATGTTTCAGTGGGCATGGAATGCTGATGGACTGTTGGGGGACAAAAAGAGAAAACCGGGAAGGGGTGTGTGAATGGAAGAACATATGGCTGGAACTCTGAACAGGATCATTCCACGTAGCAACAGTTTGTGGAATTCGTTCTCTCTTAGTTCTGAGCATGGAGGCTTATGAATGAAGGGTTATGAATGGAGATTTCCTACCATTGTATAAAAGTACCTATTTAACGCAATGATGAATGAGCTCTCTCTCTCTCTTTCTCTCTCTAATCAATAGCTGTGCTCTTCCAGAACAGATGCAGTGCTGCTGACTGAGTGTGTGAGCCACGAGAAATATGCAAAAGTGTTTGGAGATGAAGGATTGGCAGCATTTATAAGGAACCCCCTCCCCAAATCGCCTGCCCACTAGTCTTCCTGTAGATCTAGGGTGAAAACAGGAGGAAATGTCTCCTTGCCTGCTTCTGTGTTAAGGCTAAACATTGTCATGCCTGCAGGGAAGCTGCAGGGGATCTCATTGTCTGAAAGGAAACCAAGGAGCAGATTTAAAAAATGTATTTCTTGTTTGAGATAGTGAACAATAAAGTATGCTGTGGGACTCTGTCCTGGGAATAAAATGGAGGCTTGGAATATCCCTCCCAGTCCCAACATAAGGAAACATGTGGATTAATCATAGCTGTCAACTTTTCCCTTTTCTTGTGAGGAATCCTATTCGGAATAAGGGAATTTCCCTTTAAAAAAGGGCAAAGTTGACAGCTATGGGATTAATGCAGGTCAGAGATATGACTAATGGTGTTTTGAAGTCTGCAAAATGTGTGTGCTTTTCTATACATCTATATGGCAGACAGCTATAGATAGCTAGATAGAGCTGATGAGAACTGCATGTCTGGGCAGTTCAGTCCAAAAGAGAGACATGATTCCCCTCTGAGTGTAAGAGGCACTACTGTTGGGCACACCCAGTCTACTATTGCCTTTGGTAAGCATATATTGGGTTTTGTTCTGTTTCCAAGCCCCACAAAAGCTTTTTGACCCTAAGGGCAATCTCCTTCTTGTTTCAAGAAAATATTCATTCCCTGCTAAAATGGAACATCTGTGAATTTTTGGGGATGAGAGTTGTTTCTTACTGTACTAAAATCTTACAAGGTTGCTGAGGGGTTTACCTTAGTGATCACCTCCAAGGCATTCCAGGAACTGCAGCCAGCAGGAAGCCACTTAGAGACACAAGAGCAGGCCTAAGTCCTATCTAGACCACCATATTCTCAAGGAGGCCAATCAAATGCCTATGGGAAGCCTGCAAGCGCAACAGGACTCTACCGTCCAGTGATTCCCAGCAACTGATATGCAGAGGTATACCAGTCTCTGATACACAGCCATCATGGTTGAAAAATAAAATTTCAGTTCAGCTCTACTTTATCCAGAGACAACAGGGCAGGCAAATGAAATGTGTGTGCAATAAGACTTTCAGCTTTCTTAAAAGCTATTGTCTGTCTTCAGCCCCAGTGGGCTTTAGGAGCTGCCAACCCCTCAAGGCAGTTTCCATAAAATGCAAATATGGGTGCTAATCATGCAAATAAAGTAACTTAAATTAGGGAGCTTCATTTGTGTAATCTCATGCAGGTGCTTCATCCCTGCTTCCACCAATTATCTGAGTGCCAGGTTTGGAGCCCCAGAATTAGTTCTGAGTCCCTAAACTCGACCGAGATCATTGTCCTTCCACAACCCAATTCATTCCTGATTAACCTAAGCTTTCTTCATTTTAGGATTATAATGGGGAGTTCGAGGCAATGGAGTTGTCGTTGCTAGTAAGCAATCCTTGTTGAACTGCTTCAAACATCCTGAGATCTATGGATAGATCCTGATTTTTGCTTCTCCCCTTCCCTTTTTGCAAACCCCTTAGAAAAGTCCATTGGAATAAAAGCAGGTTTTACATAAAGATGGGTGAATCCGCCAATTTTGGTCTCCACATTTCCACAGCAATTTCCTCAAGAAAATTGGTCAGTATTTTAGTGCAAATTTCTCTTAATACTTTTCAGATTTTCAGAATATACCCATTTTTGCAAATGTATTTTTAATGTTATTTTAACAGTGGACACGTATTTAATTCAAAAGCAGGAATTTGCCAGGTTGGCTTCACAATGGGATATTTAAGGGTGGTTTTCATGGAAGAGGCTTAAAGCAGTTTTTGCATAATCCAGTTTGTAATATGAATGTAAAAGCGTCCTTTTACATTTGAGAGTACATTTGAATGGCAAAATGCCTCCTGGTTTGCTTTTTATGTCAGATTAACGACATCTAGGTACATCAATCAGTGTTCCCCAACCTGGTGCTCTCCACGTCTTGTTGGGCTCCCTCAACCAGACAGCATGGTCAACATTAGAGAATGACGAGAGTTGTAGTCCATAATGTCAGTGCTGGCACAAGACATTGTACCACCCAAGGCACATGCCACGGCTGCTCCTCTGACCCTCTCTAACCTCCTCTTGCTTGCTTGTGCATTGCTTTATCACTGCAAATGTGGCAGAGCAACAGGCTCTGTCCCTTTGCCTCCACAACTTTTACTCTCACCCTTTGACTGAAAATGCAGATTGCATCACTGTTATCTGGAGCAAACCTTGGGAGAAAGTTGTGATTTCAGCCCAGTGGAAAACAGCAAACGCAGAGCTTATCTTCAGACCAGAGACGCAGAAGGACATGTTGTTCTTTGCCGTGTGCCCTGATATCAAAAGGAGATATACATGTTTAGAAATAAATAAGGAAGGAAGCCATAATAAACTTCATCTGCAGTTCTATTCTTAATAAGTTGCTAAACCAGGGCACAAAAACAAATCATCTTTCAATGTTTTGTTTCTTATGTTCTTTTGTGAATGGCTCCCATGGATCAGTGACTTAGTGGGGTCTTCCTCACTAAGTATTTATTGTCAAGCAGAAGATGTGCAGCCATCTGTTGGAGATGCTCTAGGTTTTCTGCATCAAGTGGGGGTTTGATTAGATCTGGGGTAACCAATGGGCATCCCTCCAGATGTTTTGGACTACAAGTCCACACCTAGAATACTGTGTCCAGTTCTGGGCACCACAATTTAAGAAGGGCATTGAGAAGCTGGAACTTGTGTGGAGGCAGGCAACCAAGATGATCAAGGGTCTGGAAACCAAGCCTTATGAGGAATGGTTGAGGGAGTTGGGTCTGTTTAGCTCGGAAAAGAGGAAATGGAAAGGAGATATGATAGCCATTTTCAAATATCCAAAGGACTGTCACATGGGAAATGGAGCAAGCTTGTTTTCTCCTGCTCTGGAGGGTGGGATTCAAACCAATGGATTCAAGATACAAGAAAGGAGATCCCAACTAGAAACCAGGAAGAACTTTCTGCCAGTAAGAGCTGTTCAACAGTGGAATGGACTCCCTAGGGAGGTTGGAGTGGCACCCGCCCTGTGGAACACCCTCCCACCAGATGTCAAAGAGGAAACCAACTACCAGACTTTTAGGAGACATCTGAAAGCAGCCCTATTTAGGGAAGCTTTTAATGTTTAATAGATTATTGTATTTTAACATTCTGTTGGAAGCCGCCCAGAGTGGCTGGGGAAACCCAGCCAGATGGGCGGGGTATAAATAAATATTATTATTATTATTATTATTATTATTATTATTATTATTATTATTGGTTTTTAAGCAGGTGTTGGATGACCATCCGTCATGGATGCTTTAATTGAGATTCCTTTATTTCATGGGTTGGACTAGATGACCCTCAGGATCCCTTCCAACTGTACGATCTTATGATTCTATGAAAGCATTTAGCTCTGGTCATCCATTATTAATTAATTAATTAAGTAAGTAAGTAATTAAAATATCCTTTATGACTGATCTGTCTAGTTCATAATCAGAGGGAAGGATTTTATTTGGAAAGCAAATCCCTCCCACCCCAAAATCAATTTTAAAGGCGCCTACTACAAAAGCTGCTGGACCTATTTGTATGCAGTTTGGCAGGTTTCTTACCTGGGGGCACCTCTTTCATGTCTGTGATTTTCAGACCAATTGCCAACAAAACACTGCGGGAAATAAAACTGATTCCTACCCTTGAAACTGTGATGGCTGCCCTTGTAGGAAAACCATTGCAGCTATCTGTCTGAAAACTGGCAGTATTCATTCCCTCAGAAGAGACAAACTTGCTTGTAAATCCTATCAAATTCTATCACCCCCAAAACCAAATAAAAACAAAAACAAAACTTTATAGGTGTCCAGAACAAAAATATCTGGAGTTATGTAGCTGCAATATGATAGGCCTAATCCATTCTGGGGGGCCTACTATTTCATCCAGTTCTGTCAAAAGGGGGGGAAAGTTATACCCGCTTTTTTATTTCCCAATAGGGAAGTGCAGGGGACAGAAAGCATAGTTCAGCTACTGGGACAAATTGGGCAGCCTCCATATTGGCCTGAGCCTAACTGGGTTGTTTAATGAAGCGTCAGTTGGAGTCTGAACTGAATCTTGTGGTCAAGGCATACCCTGCTACTGTGTAACATGCCTAGGGCTACCATTGGCTTCTCTGCCTCAGGCAACAAAATATCTTGAGACGTTCCTGTGAACCGGCCCCAAAGGCAGTAGATAGGAATTTCCAAATCTAGGAATCATCTGCCCTATGGGATTCTGCTTCTGCTGCTATGTTCTCTTGCAGGTGGTTGTTTTTAATCCATTACAGGGCACCATTTTTCACTTTTAAAACATGGCACCTATTTACGGTGACCAAATAGCATTTCAATACAGGAGCAAAAAGCTGATTCACCACCACCACCAACAACAACAACAACCAGCCACTTCCAGATGAGTGCAACACTATGGAGGGAAACAGAGGAAACAGAAGACTAAAACTCAAAATTAATTAAGCTGTAGCTTAATTATATAGCGCAGCAGCATGTGAGGGCAGTGTGTGGAGCAGCAGGAGCAGCACGCTGCTACGTTCCAGGATGAGGATGGGGCGAGATGAAGGGCTCGTCCACACTTGTCTCATGCCTTCCAGGTCCGGATTTAGGTTTGATGAGGCCCTGAGCTACTGAAGGTAATGGGGCCCTTTATATGTCCAGCTGTCCTTTGCCAACAACAAATTGTCACTGTTTTTTTGTGTTGAACATATGCTATATGGTAATTTATGGACCTAATAGGTATCTAAAGCTATTTGCACATAACAAAATATATATTTTATCAAAGTAATTGTTGAACTGAAATACAATTAAGAAGAAGTATATTAATAGTGAAATGCAATTAAGAAGTATATTTTTTGGAGGGGGCAAGAGGGTGGGGCCCTAAGCTATAGCTTGTTTAGTTTATACATAAATCTGGCACTGCATTGTTCCGAGAGGTTTTCTGCTCGTCCCGTGCTTCCTAGGCATGGGTAAGAGGGGTTTCTGTTTGCCTTGCCGGTTTCCCCAGGAAAACTTGCTCTTTGAATCGGAGCAAATGTGAATCTGCAAAAAAACAAAAAACAAAAACCTGATTGTTGTTTGCTCCAAATCAGCAGTAAAGTGTGGGTTTTCCTGGGGGAAAGCAGCGGGAAAAGTGGATGAGCCTGAAGAAGTTGCAAGTTCAGGGGAGCTCCGGGTTACTGTGCTCCCGTGGGATACTACTGCCACAAACCTGGAGCTCTCCCAACTTCACCACTGTTTCACTTAGCTCCATCTCTGCAAGTGGGTATGCCGCTCTGCCCACTTCTGCTCATGCACCACTGCTGGAGCACATACCCAACAGCTACAAGTTCAACCCTGGGCATCCCTACGTAGGGCTAGGAAGGACTCCTGAAGTGCCACTGCCATTCATTGCAAATAATACAGAGCAAGATGGACCAATGGCCTGGCTCCATATAGGGCAACTTCCTATGTGCCAATAAGCTCCATTTCAGACAGAACGCCTATGTTCGCAGTCCATGGATATACACACACCTCTGGAAACTTAAAAAAACAACAGACCTTCTTTCTTGGTTATCTGATCAAGAGGCACACATGAAACCAGCTTGGAAAGAGATGTGGTAGTTTAAAAAGCAGAATCACAACTGGGATGTCTCATGGATAAATTTCTTATAATTGGGTCAGACACGGCTGTAAATTTACTAGGAAATGGACACTGGAAATGCAATAACGAAAGAGAGCTTGGTGCAAATCTCTGCAGTTTGTGATTGATTGGCACAGGATTATTCTTGCCGCAATGCATGTTCTCTAGGGCCACCAATCAGCCTGAAGCAGGACCCTAAAAAGTGCCTTCAGGGATATATGTGTGGTTGGAAAAGTTAAGCTAGACCAGTGGTATAAATCTTCCTAAATTCTCTTCTAATCTGCAGCAAGGCACTGTTTTTCCTGCAGGGAGCTGCAGAGAAGAAGAAGAAAAATTCCAGACAGCTTTGCAGCTAACTTGTGACATGGGAAAGAATCTTGCCACACAACATGCCTTCCCTGCAGCCCACAGAAGTACCAGAGATGGAGATTTCTGTTTCTGAGGCTTTAGGATAATTGAGTGATTGACCTGTAGGAGAAAAGACCAATAGATTTCAGTCACAGGCAGACACTGGTTAGCATGAGAGCAAACCCTAATTAATATCTTACTTTCCTACTCCAGGAAAGGAAGGGTGTATACACACTAAGTGAAAAGGTAACACAGCTTCAAATGAGGTTAATAGCTTGTTTGAAGTGAATGTGTGTGAATATATTGGTTATGTAACATAGACAACTTGCCTTCGTTAAATTTGACAACACTTTAATTGTCACTCTCTGAAAATTCCAGCCAAGCATCAAAGACAGGCAGAGTTCTAAAGAAGAGGCTCTTTTAAGCATTGTGTTTCGTTCTTGCTCTTCTCTTTTGCCTGTTCTCCTTGTTCTGAAGTTATCTTTTAAAGGGAAATCTCCAAAATCTCCCTTATAACAATAACTGAATATAGAGGACCCAAAAGCCGGTTCTCAACCTTCTTTCACATTCTTGTGTGACCAATAGACTGAAGCAAAGATGGGGCCACATCGGTGAAGAGACAGGACTTGGTGATTAGGGTGGAGTTACCAGGAGTGGGGAGAAGGTTTCATCCCTACCCTAAATGTGTTTCCAAATGCACTCCTTCACTTTCTCCCCATCTGAGTTGATTGCCCCATGGGAGTAAATGGAAGCAAAGTAAAGTGTTACATTAGAGGAGACACTTATAGAGAGGGGGAAAGCTGCCCTCTGCGCCTGGCACTGTATAGTCCAGCCCAATAAAGAGATATACAAAGTTCACTATGCATATTCTCAGGAACTGTCCACAAATATAAAACTCCTCATCCAGACTCATCCTTTCTATCACAATGATTGGTGTTTTTCTACTGCAAAAAGAAACACAAGAACAGAGTCTCAGGTACCAGACAACCAGGCGACAGCTTGTGCTTAGAATTCTTCTGGTCCGAAGACTTGATGTCATTCCAAAAAAGGGGTATAGTTTCTAAAGGGATTTTGATCTCTTGTGGATGCGGGTCTGTGCCTTGGATCTTTCACAGTGTGCTATCAAGAAGTCCAGCCATCTTGTCCATGCAGTGAGCCTGCTCAACTTGGGACAATGGACATTAAGTGGAGCAGCACATGAAGAAACCTAGAAGAACCACCTGCGCAATGGCCTAGTGAAAACCAGCTTCTCAGATATGCCAGGTCCAGGAGTCTTGCTAAGACTTGTGGGGTGGGGAGCGGAGCAGAGCAGAGACCATGACACAAATGTGTCTGGGAAAATGAAGGTGGGCGGTGGATTTGCAGTGTGACAGATCATCTTGTAAACAAAGTTGTGTTTTTTTAATGGTTTAAAAGGCGGGGAGGAGACAGTGATCTGGGGGTCCAGTCCCAAAGAAGCTTAGATCCCTCAGGACATCCACTAACAATGCCCTTGGTAAGGACCCCTAGACTGACATTCAGCTGTGTTTCCAGACTTAGCAGTTTAAAACACTTACCATGTGGTAGCTGTTCATGTAAAGCCACCCAAAGCTCTCTGAAAAAAAGACATATTTCCCCCCACTGATTCCAAAGCAGCTCCATTGCATTGTGAATAAATGCTATGGGAAGCCAATATTCTTATTGCCAAATGTTTGTTGAACAGGTTGAGTTGTTGCTGGGCCAGTTTGCTGGGCCAAGATTTGTTTCCCTATAGATAGACCTGGCGTTCTGTGGGAAGCAACTGCAGAGAGCAGGCCTGATGTGATCATACTAGTAGACCAGGCACGTCCAACAGGTAGATCGTGATCTACTGGTAGATCACCAGACGTCTGTGGTAGATCACTGGCTTTCCTCCTCCCTAAAAAAGCTACACAATTTAGACCTGAAACCCTAAAAATGGGCCTTCCTCTTCCCTAAAAAAAGCTCAACAACTTTGAACTGAAGGGGGGTAGATCACTGCCAGTTTTTGACACTGAGAGTAGATCCCAGTCTCTTGGGAGTTGGCCACCCCTGTAGTAGACTATTTATGACCTTAAGCTAGTTTTCGTTTCTCTGTATTATCATTGTTGTTCTGAGATGGGAAGTGACCAAGGTAGATGGGATTAAGAGGAATATGTGATTGTTTTTGAGAAGGTAGCTGGAGTTGAGGGTGTTTTTTTTATAAAAAAAATAAAGCACCCTTGTGCCATGAGTTTGTGATCACAGATGTTTCCATATAAGTTGGCTGTTATCTTGCATGCACTTCATAGCTGGGGCTGGAGAATTTCCATTTGATCTGAGCCTCTTCAGACTTAAGCAATTTATATGGCTGACAAACAACTGGAAGCGGAGCAGACATTCATTAATCTCTTCCCCTTCTTTTACAAATGCCCTGCCTAACAACCTCCCCTGTTGTGCCTCTTCAAATTCTGTCTTGCAGTCCTTCTCTAGCATTTCTCTGCCAAAACCAATCTTCATAACATAATCAGCGACAACGAACTGCAACATTCACATTATGCAAGGAAAAGATGCATGTTCACATGTATATAAATATTTTGTTCCCCCCCCCATGCATAATTTGTGGGAGGTGGCAAAATAAATAAGATGTCTAGGGGTACTGGGTAGAAATCTTCCCCAAATGCACAGCCATAAGCAAGACCCTATAGATTCGGCGCAGGAAACTTCAAGTATTGAGGTGGGGGGCAAATGCAGCTCCATACTATGTCATGGGGACAAGGATCCGCTGAAATTCCTGCATGCCAGTTTCTCCCCATAATTTCTGAAATTGGTAAATATGGGGTTTGAAGTCAAGCCAGCTTCCTCAGGCTATTGATTTAGAGAGGTGCCATTAAAGAACAAAGGCAGAGTCATTACTCTGATGAAAGGTGAAACATTCAGTGTCAGAAATGGAGTTGGGGTGAAGTTCCTCCCCACTCCCCAGTCTGTGTTAGCTAGCAGAAGACAACAGTAAAATTGAGAGGGTGGAGGTTGCCTGGGGAACAGGTTGTGTGATGTCACCACAGGAAAAAATTGTGTCCTTTTAAACAGAGAAAATGTTTTCTGCAAAGGCTGCTGGGAAGAAGGAACAGGAAGTGGGCAGAACTCCATGCGGCTCTGGCTGGGAGGGGCTGCATTGAGAGACCAGGGACTGTGACTGGTTGCTACTTTGGACCCAAGCTTGCTGAGGCTATGGGAGGAGCAACAAGAGGCACTTGTGTAATGCTCTGCACCTCCTCCATTTAAGACTTCAGTGTAGATATGTGTAAAATAAACCATATTTCTTAAAAGCACTAGTCTTTGCTGTGCCTCATTTCAAAGGGGCACAAACCCTGGTTAAGTGCCAAGAATCCTAGAATCTTGCACCTCTTGGTAGAGATTGGGGTAGCCTATAACACTATCCTGCAGTTGTCTTGCCTGGTTGGAATGTGGGCTTGAACTGGAAAAAATGCTTCTTGCTTGCCTGGATGAAGAGATGTACGCGTAGAAACTGCTGGCTTTTGCATGGTAGAACTGTAGCCTACAGTACAAAGATGCAGGTTGCCCCATTGCCCCAGCCACCTCTGGCATGCAACTCCCAGAAAGTTGCTATCAAGAGGGTGTGGCCCTTGGGTTGGAAAGTGTTCCCCATCCCTGGCACAGATCAACCTGTACAATCAAGAAGACACCCTAATGTGCCGCCCACAAGTAGTGGCGTCAGGAGTAGATTGCTCTTACATTTGTTCCCAAAAGAGCACGTTTATTTACAGTAGATTGTTACGGTTTCTGGCCACCTATATTCCTTTGCTCTTTGCTGGTTCATAATCCAGGGTCATTTGTTGATGGTTCATCAATGGGAACTAATTGTTCAGGGATAGTATTGTGGTGAAAACACTCCTTGTTTTTGGATGAGATACCCATCAAAGCTTGAAGAAAGTGGCAATCCTATATTTGGTAGAAAGAAGTCGTGTGTGAGGGTGTGTGTTTGTGTCAGACTTAGCAGCAGCTGACAGTTTGGGGACACACAGAGGCAGGGAGAGAAAGAACAGATGAGGGAATTCTATGTTGTGCTGTTACAAACATTCCCTCTGCTTAAGCAAACCAGCTTGGCCAGAAGGAACAATCCCCCACCCCACCCCTGCTCGGTGTGCAGCGGGGGGGGGGGAGTTCTCCTGATCCCCTGAGCCAATTTTAGGGGGCCCTATTGCACAAGGAAACAGACTGAAGGGGTTTGCTAGGTGAATTCCACCTTGAGTTTCTAGCTAGAATAAGCTGAAACTGGGGTTGCAGCCTAGTTTTATGCTGTGAACTGCCCTGAGATCTACAGATAAATGGCAGTATACAAATTTCATTAAGTAAGTAAGGTCCAAGGTCCATCTTTCTTGTAGAAGTGCCTGTCTCCACTATACTCTGCTTGTATATTTGTAAACACAGCATGTACTACAATGATGCTGTAAGACTCCATCTAGAGGAAACTAAATCTGGCAGCATCACATTATATCAATTTTAATACAGTATGTGCACGCCATCAGGAAAAAGTTAAAAAAACAACAGATTGTCATGTGCATGTTTAATATTCATGTTTAGTTCCTCAACACCCCCCTTTCCCTTCTCTTCAACATCATTCCTACAAGGAAAGCCTTTTAGAAAAATGTCCACCCTGTTAAAAACTTTGGATCTTGCTGTGAATCTTCTATATATTAGCCACACAATCACATTATTCCTATCTCCATATGCACCACCAAAAATATATATTAAAAAATCAGATGAGCAGAAAGCTAGAGAAGAAAATGATGGGATGGGATGACAGGGGGAGGAATGAGAAGGGGAAATAGTGAGAAAACCGGTGCTCTTGGAACAAGACAAATACTGGACTGGTAGTGCTGTCAGCGATCATACTGTCTTTAGGGCACGAAGTTGAGATTGTGCTACAGATCCATCTCTTGCAGCGTACATGCATCTATGGCTGCAGCCTGGAGACGTGGGTTGACGATCCCATTAAGAATCAGGTCACTTCTATAAACCACGAGGACAGCAGTCAAGACACAGAGAGATTAATCTCAGCTTTAATCATGTCGTGTTCACAGTGCAAATGCCTGGGAAATCCCCCCCCCTTTTGTATCAGCAAACCTCTCTGTGCAAGAAGCAAAACAGAAAGGCCCTTCAGTGGGAACTTTTGGCAAGGCAGGTGCAACTAGAGTGAGCAGGGAGGATGAGCGAAGGTTGGTGGCTTGATGCTGCATTTTCCTTACATGTGTACAGCATTACACATTTGCCTTCCATACTCCATCCCCAAGTGGCAGGATATAGCCAGGGAGATGTCTTGCTACGGGCCTTTGACATGTTCACCAAATGGAAGATGAAATGGATGAGACTCCATCCATTTTTGGATCCAGCTTTGCAGAGGGGAAGTGTGCAACCTTACTGTGTTGGCTTGGCCCAGATACTAAAGATTCTGGTAAAGATAAAAATAAAGGTTCTCATGGCAAAAGGGGCAGGAATTGCATCACCTGTAATACAAGTCATGTTACATGAATGATCCAGTGTGGTCTAGTGGTAAGAGCATTGGACTAAGACCTGGGAGACCAGGGTTCTAGTCCCCACTCAGTCATGAAGTTCATGGAGTGACCTTGGGCCAGTCCCTGTTGGCAGTGGTTGTGCACTCATCAGGGTGAGGGGAGGCATGGGTGAGGTGTGTGTGTGGGGGGGCTTCAGGGCAGATGTGCATGAACTGATGGGGTCATTTCTGTCAACCTGGAGTACCTTCAACTTTGCCACCACTGCATCCTGCCCTATTCTTGCCCTAAGGAGTAAAGCAGGCACCCCCAAACTCGGCCCTCCAGCTGTTTTGGAACTACAATTCCCATCATCCCTGACCACTAGTCCTGTCAGCTAGGGATGATGGGAGTTGTAGTCCCAAAACAGCTGGAGGGCCGAGTTTGGGGATGCCTGGAGTAAAGCATCATCACAAGCCAAATCTTGAGTACCACTCAAGATTAAGTCAGAGATTGACTACCTCTGCCTAACTGGCTCCAATGTACACTCATTTAGCATATTTAGAAATTTACAGAGCAAGCTCGTTTTGTGAGTTTGGCACAGTGCTCTCCCTGCTGCCAGTTGAAGAGAATGGTGGAGTCAGAGGTCTCTGGAAGGCGGGCAGGGGTGAGCTGGCTCAGGATCCACTGGATCCAGTCCTGCTGCTGTCACATGACAGCATAGGACCTGATTGGTGCATCACTCCATAAAGCCCTGCTGGGGGGCCTAGGGGGTGCATTTTCACCAGTTGTACTCCGAAACATTTGGAGGGCACCAGGTTGGGAAAAGCCAGTTTATGAAGGGCCCCATTATGACACCCCTCCCTTAAGTTTTCTAATTGTTTGCACTTCCAAAGGCTTCAAACCTTTTTTTAACAAAAAACTGAAGGTTTTAAGCTCTGTTTATGTTGCTGCCTGTCCTACTATTGAATTGATACTGCCGCTGCTGTTGTTTGTTTTTATGCTGCATATTTCTTCGTTATGACTGCATTTTAATTGATTGCATTTTTTTTATGTTAACCACTCAGAGAACTCTGGTTATGGAGCAGAGTTGCCATGAATAAATAATTTGTTGGACTCCATGTATTAGATTTTTAGAGCCATACCTCCTCCTCCAATCCACCCTGTCCTTTCTGCGGATTTCAATAGGGCTGCCATATTTCAAACCATGAAAATCTGAAAAGTTGTTGTGCTTCCTTTGACAAAGTTGTTGCAAAAAAAATAATAAAAAAGCCAACCTGGGCTGCCATACATCCGGATTTTCCCAAACATTTACCTGATTTCCACATGGACACTGCTGCTGACTGCAGTATTCCGGTTGTGTCCAGGAAAATCCAGACATATGGCAACCCTAGATTTGACATACAGAGAACTGTGCTATGAAAATTGTAATAGCAGAGCTACATCAGTTGCATAGGGAATCTTATGGTTTAGGGAGAAGAAAGCGTGGGGCAGCAGTAGTTGGAACGACACATGGAGAAGGAAGCACAGAGGGTTCACAATCCCCATTAAGTTGAGGTTTGGGTGGGCCCTAAGTCTCCCACAGTGTAATCCTGTGCATGTTTATGCCAAAATAACTCCCACTGTGTCCAAGTTCCAGGAAAGATTGGAGGCAGCCCTGGTTGTTGTTTTTTTCTCCCGGCAGAGAAACCTTACTACTTCACAGTCCTTGAACCTGGCTCCTTCCCATCTCAAGACTATGCCCACATTTTAGCGTGTATCTCATCTTTTAGATCCAAAGATTTCTCAAGGCAGCTTAGAAGGTCATAATAAGCAATTTAAAGCAGGCATTAAGAATTCAAAGAAACCCATAAAAACAAGAATAGAACCACGAGAAATAAAAGAAAAGCTGGAGCCCAAATCACACATTAGATGGAGATCTTATTAAAACGGAAGCATATTTTACAGATATCTCTTAAACTCTGATAGAGAGGGATCGCACCTGTCAGATGGTTGTGAATACAATTGTGCAAATGCGACATTTTGTAAAAGAAAACGAAAGAAAGAAAAATCCAAGCACACAATTCCAGGAAGAGTTAGCATATTTACTGGAAACACACAAAGATTTATTTTTCAGAGATGCAAAGCTAAAATGAAATGTGACGTGAATGTTGGTCTGGAGATACTCCTTAAACCTTGTGTCCATGAGGAATTATGGCCTGGTTCAATTCTCTTTGAATTGGGTCGATCCCTTAAAGGGGATTGAAGTGGGAAAATTCCCTGCATTTATGTCTAATGAGGCTTTGATACCAGATTTGGCAAAGAGAATGCGCTCATAAATACTCATTTTTCTACTCTTCTTTGAAAAGATACAGACCTATCAGAGCATCATCTTGTCTTGAAATTACGGTTCCATATACACCATACATTTAAAGGATATGAGTTCCCCACAAAAATCCAGAGCTTCAGGGCCCAGGACTCTTAAAAAACTGAAGTTCCCAGGATTCTTTGGGGGGAAATGCTTCAAATGTGCTTTAAAAATCTCTGATGATGCCACAGCATGGAGGACCCAGCAGATGATTGTAACCATAAGGTGATCTGCTTCAGCACTAGGGATGAGGGGTAGAAACTTGATTTAGTTCATATTTAAAGGCAGACTTACCTAATTTGTACTTTCCAAAACAATACATGAACTGAAAAGAAGCCACCCTTCAAAAATTGCACTTGTTCACATTTTGCAGTGCAGTTCTCCAACTAAGTAATGTATACAAAATGCATATATTAGGGTCAAGTGTGCATCAAGATGCATATATTACTGAAAATAATAAACAGAAATGAATTTTATTAGAGGAAATTGGTTTACACAAACGTGTATATTTGGCAAAATTGCATACAAAAATGTGTATGTTAGGAGAAATTTGCGCAAAAATGCTGGTGTTTTTCATGAGGACTTTTTAAAAGTTACTAACTGATGTGGAAATGTGGAGAGCTGAACTTAACATTGGAAAAATTATAAACTGAGAAAAACCTAGCACTAGTGTCAAATACATTGTTCTGCTCAATGCTCAATGCAGAAAAGGAAAACTTATGAGTGGAATGCAGTTGCCTATTCTACAGTGGTGCCTCGCTAGACGAAAATAATTCGTTCTGCGAGTATTTTCGTCTAGTGATTTTTTCATCTAGCGAAGCACCAATGCAAACCGTGGTTTTCTAGACAATTTTTTTTTTCGTCTTGCGAGGCAGCCCCATAGACAAATTCGTCTTGCGGGGCAGCCTTCCACTAGACGAATGCCTTCGTCTAGCAAGTTTTTCGTCTAGCGAGGCATTCGTCTAGCGGGGCACCACTGTACTTTAAAGTTATAATTACAACCATCAAAGTAATTTCTGACAATTTTGATCATAGCACAATCAATTGTTAATACTAATCAACCCAATCACCACTGAGTAGAATCTCAGGCTCCTTGGGTGCCCTAGGAAAGAAGGACAGGACATAAATTTAATGATAGATAGATAAACAAATCTCCTCCTTACTGCATCAAGTTTGGCTAAATTGCATTTGGCTAAAATTTATCTCTTTTAGAAGGCAGTGTAATTTCAATTTGAAGACTTCATTATTGGTAAACTTTCCATCTTGCTTCCCAGCTGGTTCTGATGGATATAAATCCAATTTGAAGAATAAATTGTGCTTTCTTTTCTATATTAAAAATGTGTAGCCTTACCTCCTAGGCACTGGATTAGTATATGCCTTATTATGATAGATTTATACAGTTGCAGGTGTTATGAGATTTATGAGCTTCTATCAGCTCATCTGTCTCCTGAGAAATCTCAATGTGGGACAAGAAGCTACAGTTAGAACTGGATATGGAACAACTGATTGGTTCAAAATTGGGAAAGGAGTACGACAAGGCTGTATATTGTCTCCTTGCTTATTTAACTTATATGCAGAATTCATCATGCAAAAGGCTGAACTGGATGAATCCCAAACCGGAATTAAGATTGCCGGAAGAAATACCAACAACCTCAGATATGCTGATGACACAACCTTGATGGCAGCAAATGAGGAGGAATTAAAGAACTTTTTAATGAGGGTGAAAGAGGAGAGCACAATATGGTCTGAAGCTCAACATCAAAAAAACAAAGATCATGGCCACTGGTCCCATCATGTCCTGGCAAATAGAAGGGGAAGAAATGGAGGCAGTGAGAGATTTTACTTTCTTGGGTTCCATAATCACTGCAGATGGTGACAGCAGTCACGAAATTAGAAGATGCCTGCTTCTTGTGAGAAAAGCAATGACAAACCTAGACAGCATCTTAAAAAGCAGAGACATCACCTTGCCGACAAAGGTCCTCGAAAGATTCCATCATCAGTGTCTCTGAAAATTTTTGCACATCACTTGGGAAAACAGGCAAACTAATACCAGTGTACTGGAAGAAGCAAAGATCACCAGTGTTGAAGCAATGATTCTTCAACATCAACTTCGTTGGACTGGTCATGTTGTGTGGATGCCGGATTATCATCTTCCAAAGCAACTACTCTATACCGCCTGGAAACCATTGTCCCCACTGTGGAAGGACATGTGGATCCAGAATTGGCCTCCACAGTCACTTACGGACTCATTGTTAAAACCGTGTTTATGGAAGACAGTCTTACTCGGCTATGAGTGATCACCAAAGAAGAAGAAGACAGCTTGTGGTTGTCTGGTGGGGACAAACCACGTCCCCAAGTTCAGAAAACATGCTAAACCAAACCATGGCTTATTCACAGCAGGACTGAGGAGCAAAGTGGCTGCAATCTCCTCTCTGGGGACCTGTGCATTTGTGCTAAGCCATTATTTGGCTTGGTGTTCCTTGTGGGCTAGCTAATTGACTCAGTCAAAAGGGAAATACTGTGGTTTTGCATTCTGTATAAATCTAGCATTGAACCAAGACGCTAAAGAGCAGTCCTTGATCCCTTGCCAGTTCATCAGGTGCAGCCACTACTGCAGTGGTAGCAGCATCTTGCAGCTGGGTGGGCAGAACAGCTTTGTCGGCTGAGCCAAGCAGGTTGGCAACGCCTCCATGCCATGTCAATGAGTTGGAGCATTAAGACATATCTTGGACACAGAGCAGGAAGGACAAATTCTGACACTAGCCATGGGACAGCATCCTCCACCATACCTAAATGCAGGGCAGGCCAAGAAGCACACACAACACCTCACAGGCACTGCCTGCCCCCCAGCACCTGCCACCTGAGACAGCTGTCTCACTTTGCCTAATGGTAGGGTCAGCTACGATGGTTAAGTTTGCTCATGGAGAATTTGAGAATTCACCAGAGATTTAGGAATTATGGCGGAAGCAAATGGACTGTTGAAAAGGTGTTTTAAAGATAAAATCATCACCATAATAACAGAAAATAGTAGCCACAGTGGTTCTTTCCATTCAGTATGTTACACTCACTCTTGTGTGACTAAGTGACATAGCAGCAAAGAAAGAGACCTCCGGGGCTTAGTGAAACATTTCCTAACCCTGCCATATCACCCTTTGGGAGGTAGTGGAACAAAATTAATCTTGTAAATACCATTGGCACGATGGAGGTTTCTTGGGAGTAGAGGAATGGATCTACGACAGCATGCTTGGTAGCAAATTGGCAATTACACCTAAGAACCTTTAGAAGGCAAGAAATATCCTTAGAGACTAGAGACAGACTAATGGCATTGGTGCCAGATGCCGTGAATCAAAATGTTAAGACTCATGTTGAGTCAAATGGAAGAAAGCATTTACTTGGGACAGCTGTAATGCATAGATGCACATGTTTTGTGCCTAGTGCCTCTTACCACACAGCCTCTTCAGGGATTTATTCATAATGCTATAAATCTTAATGTTATGGTGCTAATGGGAGCCCTGGCCCAAAGAGATCATTAACCAGGATGTGTGTCAGAGTAGAAATGATCGCCTCATGTTTGGTCTTACGTCTCCTGTTTCGATTGCTCATCGCACCATTCTTCATCCAGGGACAGTGCATGATGACCCAGAGATTATTTGTGCGTATTGAGGTAGCTTTGGTTTGTGGCGAATGAGTCACATGACCTGCTCCCCAAGAACACAAAGCTGACACAAGTTGAAGAAGGAAACGGCAACCAGCAGAAATCTTCTGGTTGAATGAATCAGCTAAAAGTATGATGATACTTAATTTCTCCAGAGGCAGACAAAATTCTCTAACACTTTATCATTATCAGTGGCGATAGCACCACTTCCCCTCCCACTAAGGGTTTATTTGAACAGCAGCAACTGTGATCAGATCCTGGCCACCATTTTGCATCATCCACAATGCTCCAGTTCTACAGTCATTAAATGTTTATGTCACTATGAAGGGAGGGGCTGTGATTCTGTTCATTGTGAAACTGGGATGGGTGCATCTGAACCAATGTGCTGTTACTTTCTTTTTCTTTCTATACACATAAATTGAGAAATTGCATATTCGTTAACTGCCCTGGGGAAAAAAGGACATCCAGTCCCGTCCCCCCCATGAGAGCACGGCAGCCATTTTGGCTCTCTCATGATTTCAGGCTGAGATCTTGCACACACAGCCCAAAAGTGTTAGCCTGCATAAGTCTAACTTTTGTTTGCAATATTCATTATTATGCTTTTAGGATTTCTTAAGGACATATTTCCCTTTTGGTTCAGTTTGTTTCCAAGCAGTATCCCATCTCAAAGCATTCAATCCATTAGGAACAGACTTGGTAAGACACACCCAATCTGAAGATTATGGACCATGATAAAAAGAATTAGCCACAAGAACCGCATCAAACTTTTTGCTACTCCATCTCTTGGTATCAGCAAACCTTTTGGAAAGTAATAGTGCAAGCCCACACATTTATTGAGAAGTAAAGTGCCCAGGTAAGTGGGTATAAGATTGTAACATATGGCAGGAGGATTGGATGTAGCTGTACCACATTCTTCAGGAACATAGTCCCATGCTTTCCCTACTTTGCAGCAATATCTGTCAAATTTCTGTCTGAATATCTGAGAGAAAATATTGGCCATAGATACCTGATATGTAAACAGCTAAATAGTAGCAATAAAAAGTGGGCTTGTTATCTGTGGGCTCCTTTTAGCCATTAATGGAGCTGCTTGGATGTAACTGAATGTCCATAAACATTTCTAATTTCTGAGGGTGAAGCTATAAGCCACAGAATGCTGATAAACTGCGCAGCTACAGAGGGGAAAGTAAAGGTCACTTGCTATAAGATGGGAATGGCATAGCAATAGATTTTTGTGGGCTAAGAAGCAAAGAGAACAGAAACACTGAGAGAACAGAGGTTCTAAATTGCATGCTGATTTTGAAGTAGTAAGCTAATTCTCTGAAGGAGAATATTTTAACATATATATAACAATGATGAAGAATCCAGCAGATAGACTATTGGATGTTGTGACACAGTGATCTTTCTTTTGCAGTTAGTTTCATAATGGTTCAACTTCCATTTCATGTGTGATGACTTTGTCATGGAGTTGGTTTAGTGCTGAGGCACATCTTGCCTCACACCTGTGCTAAAAAAAGAATATAATACATCCTTCATTTAACAAAAAAGAGGCAGGGGTGGGGGAAGCTGTGTAAAAACATCTGAAACCAAGCTTGTGGTCTTATGGGAGTCATTGTTAATTGCTGATCTTCTGAGGCTGCTTCCGTTATCCAGATAATCTAAAGTTGGACTTCCTGTAACACTACTATCTCGAAGCCTCTTCCTAGTGCAATACTCGTGATGTGGGCATCGGATATAAAGACAGTTGATAACATTTTGAGATGTGTCTTTGTTATTCTTTACATACGTTCCCCCACCCCTCCACTGTTTAGTGATTTCAGAGAATGAGCAAAAACTTATTTAAGCTGAGAAGAGCCAAAGCACCATATCTGAGGTACTGTGTGAGACGTTTGGAGCACTCCTTAACAGTGGAGTTAAAAGGCGTTTATCTCTGACATTCACTGGAAGTTATGAGGCCATTCTGCCCTCTTCATTGTGAACAACGGACAACTCTGCTCCACTGATTGTAATGATTGTGGAGCATTTTCTAATAACCAGGAGGGAGCAGGAGGGGACAGCAGGAAGTAGCCAAATTGAGGGACCTCTGGATTTCCCTTTTCCACTTCCCACACTCCCCCCCCCCCATTGCTGAATAAGTTGCTGCCTAGAAGCACAGCTATGGTTCATTGTAAGGGCACTAAAGGATGGATAACATCACTCCATTATGTCACCCTGTGGCCACCACCTCCAGCAGAGCCTGTGGCAAAACAACACAGCACATTGTTTCTCAGGGATCAGTCAAAAGCTAGCAGTGCTCAGGTAGCACGACCACTAAACTTACTCAAGAATTTCCAACACAACAAAAACATTATAATCTGTGTTTACCTAGTATGGTTCCAGTCTCTGTTTGATTATTTTCCACATTCCCCGACTTCATCAAGGGGAGAGGGAGAGACTGGCAGAGCTGCACATTGGACAGGTGTGTGACCAACGCTCACCTGTCCAAACATGTGCCATCACAATGACATCATGTGGTTGATGTGTCATCCCTGCCCACCTGTCAAATTTGACACATGAGACTAATCCTGATAAGGATTTGGCTGATGGAGCCAAAGAAGTTTCCACACCCTGTTCTGTGATATAGCATAGGAAAGAGTCTCTGCCAAGTGTGGAGAACCCCAGGCCAAATGCAGCACTCTACGCTTCTTTATCTGGCCCTCAGGAGTTTCCCCATCCTACACCCCCTCTCCCCAGACCATGTCCCTCACTGGCCCTGCTTTTCACCCTCCTTGAGTGTTTTTGCCTGGCTGGAATGTGATAGTGTTTGCCATGATGGAGGATAGAGAGGCTTGTGTGATTCTGTACCGTTCTGCACAAAGATAACATCTGCATCAGTTGTCTCACCCATGTTTGCCTCTGGTCCTGCCCCGTTGCCATGTGTCCCCACCCCCACCCCAACCCCATGAAAATTTCCCAGAAAGAAATGCAGCCTTCAGTCTAGAAAAAGGCTCCACACTCCTGGACTATGCTAATCTGTCACAAACAATAGTGAAACTCGGAAGCCTTGTTTTCATCACATTCAGTTGCCAGAGCAAGGAAAATCCACCAGTTACTCTGGTGACTATTGCTCCTTTTCTGAGAAAAGTCCCAGAGCTGCTCTCTGTAGGCTTGCCATATGTCAGGAAAATCCCTGACATGTCTTGGTTTTCAGGTGAAAAAGTGGCGTC
The DNA here is from genome assembly GCF_009819535.1 of Lacerta agilis. NCBI lineage: Eukaryota > Metazoa > Chordata > Lepidosauria > Squamata > Lacertidae > Lacerta > Lacerta agilis. Next base: position 64,411,105 of record NC_046317.1, on the reverse strand, counting down.
CGGGGGGGGGGGGGAATTTGCCGAATTGGCAAAATGTCAGGGAAAACCTGGATGTATGGCAATGCGATGAAAAAAGCAGCTTAAAATCACTATGTCTGGGTTAGGTTTACCCAAAAAAGTTCAACATTTTGGGTCCGTTTCCAAATATGAAATATTGAAAGATGGCAACCCTAGCCTTCCCCTCTCCCCTAATTTGTGCTGTAGTTCCAAATACCACCTCCGACAGAAACAGGGCACTCAGAACATCGCCATTGCTGTGAGAAATGCTTTTCATAGCAGCAGGCACTCTTTTTTATTTTAATGAAATCTTTATGCAAAAAAGAGACCCTGAGAAGAATATCAATACTCCTGTGGATCAGAGGAACCAGCTCTCATTAGTACTTGTTGTATTCAAGAGCGCATTAAGAAAGAGCTGGAAGATACCTAGCTAAGTTTCTAGCCTAAAGCAAATTAAAGCCACTTCTCGTCTCCATACTTCATTATGGAAGGGGGAAAGTCTTCCACCAATTCCTTCAGTTAGCTGGTCCTTTGCCCATAGAGTTCCAGCTCATTCACCTCTGCTTGCCCCGTGAACCTGTCTCCTTGTACTCCCTCCCTCGCTGTCTTCCAGAGCCGCTGTGAAGGACTGATAAAGTATGTATTGTGACTTCTTTCTCATTATAAGTGAACCATAAAGTGGGGAGGCAATATTTTTTAATTGCTGGATGTCTGCTGGCTTAAACATGGAAATCTCATGTGGTGTTTACAGTTTACTTCTCTCCTTACTGTTCTCATCAGGGCTTAATTTGTGTTAGGGCTTAACTTGCCAGGATTTAGCCTTCTATACATTGTTCTGGATCTATTAATGCTACTTGTCTGATTTGTGAGATTTACCCTTGCCTCCATGTGAGCTCAGAAGAGTGCTCTTTATCCATGAAGGCCATTAATCTTTCCTTGTTGCTTGATTAATCTTAACTCTATGGCCTTTCCCACTCTTAATGACTCACATTTTTAGGCACTACAGTAGACCATAAATAAAGTATTTTATTACATGCAATGATTTATTGAAGGCCACGGGTGCAGAAAGAGATATTAAAGTGCTCTAGTGGAATGTTATCAGAGTTTGAGATACATCACAATATTTGAATCTGCACAGGAATGAAAGTTGAAACACATCAAGCATCTCCAGGTGCCTTAGCTACCTTCTCTTTCTGGATGCTGCATATTGGTTTGTGCAGGTATGTTCTGATAGGCTGAGGCTGGCATGTGTTAATAGGTGATGGTGAGAATGCTTTGCTCCAGTCTTCCCTTACAAAGAGAATTGCAATTAGCTTGGAGAAAGCAGAACAAATAATAGTAAAGGGGGACTTGCCCAGGATAGGTAAGATTTAAAAATACATAACAATGTCAAATGAGTTCAAGTCTTCAGGGCCAGGTGAATTGCACCCCCCCCCCAGGGTGCTGAAGGAGGTTGTGGGCATTATTTCAGAGCTGCTGGCTATAATTCTTTAGAGAACTGGTGAGGTTATGGAAGCCTGGTGATAGGCAAATATTGTCCCTCTCTTCAGAAAGTGTGGGGTATGGGAGAACAGAGAAACTACAGACTGGTTGGCCTGACATTAATACTGGGCAAAATTATAGAACTGATTATTAAGTGGCTGATCTGTGAGCATCTAGAAAATAATGCTTTGATTAATAGGAGCCAGCATAGGGTTTTTGTTTTTAAGAATAAGTCATGCCAGACTAAGTCATGAACTCCTTTTTTGATATAGTGACTAGTGTGGTAGATCATGAGAATGCTGTGTACATAGTATATCTTGGTTTTAGCAAACATTTGGCAGTGTCTTCCATGATATCCTAATACTTATTGACAAGATGAGAAAATGTGAATCGGACAATGTGCTATTAAGTGGATTCACAAGTGTCTGTGCAATCCAACAAGTGCTCATTAATGGCTCTGTATCAAACTGGAGGTCTTGACTGTAGTGCCACATAGCTTCATCCTACCTACACCCTGACTAGTTCAACAATTTTATAAATGACTCGGATGAGGGCACAGAGGGGATTCCTATCAAATTTGCACATGACACAAATCTGCGAAGGATAGTTAACACCATGTAGAAGATAGAATCAAGGTTCAAAATAATCTTGACAGGGGGACTTTCGTTGAGGACGCCATTGCGGGCGGTCGTGGGTCGTTTCGGCAGCGAAACGACCCAGGCCAGCCCAGGGGTAGGAGCCCCGCTACCACACAGCGGGGCTCCGCTAAACCGCGGGTCGAGCGTCCCGCGGCACGGGCTCTCCAGCGAGCCCACTATGGCGCGGAACCCTTCTCCCGTTACCCTTGTAAAAGGGGCGCGGGAGTGAAGGGACAACAGCGCCGGGCTTTGGAGGTATGCCCCAACCAGGCTGGTGAAGCGGCGGCTGCCGCCGCACTGAGCGCGTCGTTCTACCTGATCTGGAGAAAAAAAAGAAGGAACCTGGAGGCCGTGAGTACGAAGCTAATTGGACTCAAAATTTATGGCATTTGGCACTCTGGGAGGAACGTGAAAAAGGAAGCCCGTTCCTCCCTTTGTTGAATGAAGAAGATAACATTGTTTTTAGCTGTTGCTGCAGTAGCGGATACAAAGTTTCTACGGAGCTTGTGACAAGTGAGACTGGCTGAACCCCTTTCAGGGGAATTAAGTGATTGGAAATATCTCTTCTTGAAATTGTTGGATTGCAATCTTTCCACCCTGACCCGGGGGGAAATGGCAGCTAAAATTTATGGTTGAAGATGGAAAAGTACTGAAACCTGATACCCTCTGCCTACTTCTACCATGCTTGGTTTCGTTTTCAAACTGGCGTTAGACCCGGGACTGACCCATGAACAAAGGATTATTCTTTTGAAGTTAGAACTGTTAAACCAGAAGCTAATTTTGTTGAACCAGGATGTCGAGGAAAAGTTATATGCTACAGGAAAGACTCTTGAGAACTTTGGTAAACTGGAAAAAAATCTTGCTAGGGAACTTGAGGAAGTTTTTGAGAAACAAAGCACAGTGACTGCGCAACTCCGAGAAGATGAAAAACCCTGTCGGTGTGAGAGACCCAGGGTTGGAATACAATTTATATCCAATTTCTGGGGTGAGAGCCCAGGAATGATGGGTAAAAGAATTGTGAAACTACAACTAGAAGATGACTGGAATTCTGAAATGGAGATGCTTGAAGATGATGATTTGAGTTCCCTGGAGTTCCCTGCAAGGATGTTTATGGGCTGCGTCTGGACCTTTGGTAAAGGAAAAGAGGACATTCTGGACAATGTTGTGGTAAAAAGATGGAGAAATGTTTGGGGGGCGATCCCAAGATGGCGAAGGAAAATGGTTAGAAGAGGGATAGGGTGAGAATATTTAAAATATAAGTAGGATGGCTCACCATGGTACCCTGAAGTCAGTGTGTTAAGAGTTTAAGATTTTGAACTAGTGAAGAGATATGTGAAATGTTTATTAGCAGCAGTTTAAGTAAAATAAGATGTAAGATTGGAGTTAAGAAGTAATAGGTTATATTATGAAGTAAATAATGAATATTAAGAAGTTTGTTTAGATATTTTGGATGATTTTAAATATTAGAGAAGAGAAGTTATTAAAGTAAATTAGAATTGGAAACAAAGGAGAGAAAACGGGGGAAGTCACCCGGTTAGATTCAAACAAGAATTTTTTTTTTCTAAGTAAGAAAAAGAAATATTGGTGTTTCAGTGGTGGTTTTTATTTGTCTTTTATTTCGTTTTGATTGCTGTATGTGTTGTTTTATCTGTTTGTTGTATTGTTGTATTGTATTGTCTTTTGTTATGTGAAAACCAATAAAATTCTTATAAAAAAAACAAAAATAATAATCTTGACAGGATAAAACCAGCAAGTCAAATAGGATGGGAAAGCTCTGTCTAGGCAGTAGAATATATGAAATGGGTCTTGGTGTATTAGAGGCAATCCAAACTCCTAGCTGGCAGTGGCAGAGCTTAATGGATCCTGTGCCTGCTCGGGCCTTTCCCTCTCTACCCCCAAAACACCCTATTTCTGGTTTTAATGCCAGTGGGGTGCTGCCAGCAGTAGCATATGCCCATTGTCTGGGTGTGCACATTATGGCATTCCTCGTCAGTGAGGCTGACCTGCTGGGGGTGGAGCTCTCCTACAGACAGAGGCTAACAGATCCAGGAAGGGCTGGATGGAGGGATACGTCCAAACTCCCTCCAGCACAATGATCAGTGGTTTGGATTTCTCTGCCCTTGAGCCAGATGTATGAGACAATTGCTTAAAAAGCTAATGCCATCCAAGGCTGCATTAACAGAAACATTGTGTCTAGATAATAGGCAATAATAAGCTCTCTTCAGGCATTAAAAGCTCGTCCACATTTGAGCATTATTGTGCTGTTAATTCACCACCACCCCCATTTGAGTTAGATCAGAGTTGTCCAACCCTGCACATATTTGAATTTGCATTTGAGGAACAACTTCAGTCTTTTCCATTCATCCTACCAGGCATTCGCTTTTGTGTTTGTCCCTATCTTCTAATTTGTTGATCCTTTTTATGCTGATTAAATACAGATACGGCAAAGGTACGGATAGCTGCACTTGAACCTTGTTGGGTGTTGTTTTTAAGCTACCCAGTAAGTGTGCGAAAGCACACTGTCATGTAGTTGTGGATTTGATTTTGTGCAAATCTGAGGGATCAAGGTGGGGGGAGAGATATATATTCCTTCATTCAGGATCACACCGGAAATAGTGATAAGCACAGAGAGAAAATAAATTACTGAGGAAGTAGTGGGCATGGAAAGGGGAGTAGCAGAAAGTGACAATTGATTCACCCACACCAAAACAAATGGTCTGTGACACTGAGCATTTTGGAGCCTAATTTACCAGATTACCAATAACCATAAGATAAACCAGAATTTACAGTGAGAAAGCATCGAGATTGGTATTGTTTGGCAGCAATGTCATGCAGATTACACAAACTAAATGGGAATGCAAACACAGCTGCAAACGTACAGTAAAACTCCAGTGTAGACAAACCCTATACATTCCAAGCCCTAGCTTTTGCAGTATAGAACAAACTATCTGTCCTTATGGTTTGCCCATACAGCTGTATGGTCTTCAAACATCTAAAGGGCTGTCATGCAGAAGATGGAGCAGACTTGCTCTGCCCTGCTCCAGAGGGCAGGACCAGAACCAAAGGTGGAAATTGCAGGGAAGCAGATTTGGTCTAAACCTGAAAAGAAATTTCCTGACAGTAAAATATCCCCCCGTTGCTATTTATATAACAAGAACCAGACATATTGCATTTACTATATAATATAGTTTGGCCCTCAGCTCATGAAAGGCAGGATAACAATCCAACAGATAAATCAGGTAAATTACATTCCTGGTTCTCCCTAGTTAATAGATACTTTGTGCATATAAAATACATCTTTGATGCCTATCACAAAAATGAATCTTGTAAAACTTTGAAGACAAATAGATTTTATTGTGGCATCAGCTGTTGCAGACTAGAACCACTTCCTCATATGAGCTCTAATCCATGTAACTCCACACACACACTTGGCATTCCCCTCATGCGGCTAAAACAGGATTAGGGAGCCATAGTGACTGTCATAACGTGTAGTTTCAACTTTAGCAGCTATGCACATTTCATTGTGAGCCACTGCTTACGGTCTAGAAGGATGCGTTTAGATTCATTGTGGAGGAATGATGAAAGTATATCACATCCAATCAAATTGGCACCTGGAGCAACTTTGGATATGAACTTGACACACCTAAAGTGCTTAGTATATGCGGGACTGCCAAAAAATATTATGGAAATAGGGGATTAATTTATCATTAGTGTGGGAAAGATTGCATGTATATACAGTAGGTAATAGCTTGCTCACGTTAACTTAAATGTGTTATTTTATGTGCATACTTGTATTATAGCTATATCTGCATACAGACATGGTTGCAAGACTTCACAGCTAAGCAGTCATATTTGGATGACGTTAGATTCTATGGTTATCACAAAACTTCTGTGTGGAAAGGAACAAGCACCTCTGGAGCCCTGGGAGTAGGCAGGTTCTTAGTGAAGGGGCCTAAAGCAGTGGGGGTGGTCCATAAGGGCACATGATACACTGCCCCACCAACCTCAATCAAGCTTAATTAGTTTTTAACACATGCTCGATCCAGGGATTAGAAGTGTCTGGCACACAGTTTAGCACCCCAAGCCTTGATTAAATTCTAACACTTGCTGGATCTAGGGCTTAGAGGAGTCTGGCACCCACAAACTCGTAACACTATCATCAATGCAGCTAAATGTAATGTGTAAAAGGAAAATAAAGGTGATAAATTGTCACCATTTTGCAATGTGCAACTTCTATGTATATTGAGTAAGGTCAGGAACAGAACATCTGCATGAACTGAATCAGGGAGGGGGAGTTGTGTGTGTGAATTAACCCCAAGCCTCTTTATCTCTACATGGTCAAGGCACAGATCTGAGCTGATGTTTCCACACTGGGTCCCCTCTCTGTGAAGCCTCCACAGGAGATTCCAAGGCAGAGCCAGAAATAGCAGCCAACAACAGAGAAGATACTTTGCCTTGAGCTTTCACAATCAGACTCCTTCCTCTCTCCCTGCCCCTTACAACTCTCAAAGGAATTTGCAGGCTTCCACCCAACACAGTTCCAAGGATTTCCTCATTTATTAAATGTCTCCATGCTTATGTTTATGGCTGAGCAGCTGGAGTTGCAGAGATGAGAACTCAAAGGTGCTGTGAGAGCCAGGCAGTTAGGAGAGAGACAGTGTGGGGATTACCAAATGATCCCACGGGATGAGGAGAAATTCTTGCACAAAAGGGTATGCAGCTTCCGCAAAAGCTCTGCTCATTTGGCTCCCTCCTTCCACACACTGGGAGACAATGAGACATAAGAGCTCAAGTGTTGGCCTTGTATGACAGAGACGTGTGTTTGAAACACCCCTCAGCCACGCAGCTCACTGGACCAGATCCAGACAAAGCTACTCCACAGGGTAGCTGTGGGGTGGAGCACACACTTTGCATGACATCTTAAGCTCCTTGGAGGAAGGGCAGGATAGAATGAGATGAGTACAGTAAATAGATGGGATATTGCATATCAATTATGGATTTGATAGCTTCGCCAAGGTAATATAATCCCTCAATATGTGAAAATTTATCATTTCAAACAAGATTACAGCATCAAACATACTCTGCTTTCTAAACCATTTTAAAGTTTTATTTAGGACTCTCTCCCTCTCTCCCTCTGTGACTGCTGTCTCCTCTGGTCAGAGGAAATCACTAGCATTCTTAAGTAGTTCCTGGTTCCTCCCATGATGTGCAATGCACTCAGGCTGCATCTAGTGTCACTTTCATATTGTTTCAGGAGCAGGGCATTTAACAGAATTCTCAGAACCTCACTAAAGCTCACCTGTTAAACCTTGCCCATTGAATTCAGACTCCACACAGATGTTGGCAGCTTAAACTAATTTGTTTACAGGGCTATATACAGCTCTCCTTTGGCAGGGTTCTTAACACAAAAGCCTGCAGCAGGGTTCCTCTTTAGGCTGAGGGGAGTGGCAAGTATGGTGACTAGGTTATCCTTTACAGAAACCAGGGCAGTTACGTCACTATGCCTCAATACAATTACAGTGGTGCCCCGCTAGACGAATGCCTCGCTAGACGAAAAACTCGCTAGACGAAGGCATTCGTCTAGCGGAAGGCTGCCCCGCTAGACGAAAAAGTCTATGGGGCTGCCTCGCAAGACGAAAAATTTTCGTCTTTTTTTTTTCTTTTTTCGTTTTGCGGAGCGCGGCTGTCATTGCCACTCCGCAAGACGAAAAACCCACTAGACGAAAATTTTCGCAGGACGAATTATTTTCGTCTAGCAGGGCACCACTGTATTCAACTATAGCTCCCACTATATTTTTCTTTGCTTTTCTTAATGACATCACCTGTTCGGTGTTTAAACAGCATGGAACAGATACTGAGCGCTGTGCAGCTATCGTTTCAGTGAAGAGGGTGGGTAAAATAAACTAGCAAATTCACTTTTATTAAACTGGGACTGGGAACAAACAACCAGGTCTAACTTAAACTGCTTGATGATGTTGTATACAAAGCACCATAGTTTCAAGAACTTTATGGATAATTGCCTGAGCTTCCGAGTCTGCTGGGCATCCAGGAGACTTTTAAGATCACAAGCGAGGACAGGAAGAGAGTAAGAAGCAGAAGCTGAAATGGAGCAAGATCAAAGAGCTTTTGTTGAGGGAATTTCAAAGGCAGCAGCGCCATCTTCGATTCTGCCTCTGGAATAATAAATTCAAGGAGCTGCATTTTAGATTTGCCCTTAAGCTCCCACTTTTTTTTTTTTTGCTTCATTTTGTTGATAAGCATGGCATTTTTCACAGATGTTGGGAAGCTGCAATATGAATTTCTATGCTGGGCCAGCATCCTGTTTGCCTCTTGTAGGCTTGCAAGTGCTTCAGGAAGATGCACACAGAAGGCAAGAAAGTGAAAACCACCCACTTTTGTGACAGCCGAGCAAATGGTATTCAGAAATATACTGTCTTTGAACCCAGAGTCTTTATGCTTTTCTTCATTGTAACTAGTAGCCACAATAAGTCAATCTTCCATCCAGGAGTGCAATGCTCCTCACTCCTCTCACAATTTTGGCATACTTGGTTTATTTATATACATCATTTCCTACAGATACAATTGTGCTCAAAGCGATTCAAACATAAAAAGTCTAAATACAGTAGCACAATAACAATATGTTAGAAAAAGTATAATACCACTACCAAAAACCTTAAAAAAACAAACCATTAACAGTTTAACATATTTCACATTTAACATATATCAAAATTTAAGTGGGCATAGACTTCCGGCGAGGACGCCATCGCGGGCGGTCGTGGGTTGCCTCGGCAGCGAGGCGACCCAGGCCGGCCCGGGGGTTGGAGCCCCGCTACCGCAAAGCGGGGCTCCGGTGAGGCGCGGGAAGAGCGTCCCGCGCCTCGGGCTCCACGGCGGGCCCATTAAGGCTCCAAACCCTTCCCTCGTTCCCCCTGTAAAGGGGGAGTGGGGGTGAAGGGACCACGGAGCCGGGCTATAGGGGACATGCCCCAACCGGGTCGGCGAAGCGGCGGCCGCCGCTCGCGGTGAGCGACATCGTTCTACCTGTAAAAGGGAAAAAAGAGGAAGCTCGGTGCTCGTGAGTACTCGATCGGATTTATTTTGGATTTATTTCTGGCATTGAGAGCTCCGGGAGAGACAACGAAAAGGGAGCCTGTCTTTCCCCTTCGGTGCAAAAGAAAATAACTGCGTTGATAGTAACCGCTGCTACAGCGATGGATACAATGTTTTGACTCTGGATAAGTGAGATGGTTTAGATCCCCTTTAGGGGAACGAGACAGTGATGAATATCTCTTTTTAAAATGGACACTTTGTAATCTTTTCGCCCGGACTCCAGGGAAAATGGCTGCGGAGGCTGGGAACTGAGTGGAAAAACACTGTGACTAAGATGGGAAATATTGAAATTTGATACCCTATGCCCACTTCTACCATGTTGGGTTTCGTTTTTGAGCTAGTTTTGGACTCTGGATTGACTGATGAGCAAAGGATTATTTTTTTGAGGCTGGAACTGCTCAACCAGAAACTGGTTTTGTTGAATCAGGATATGACAGAAAAGGTGTATCCCACAGAGGAGACTTTTCAGGACATGGATGCAATGGAAGAGAGCCTTGGCAAAGAGCTGAAGAGGATTGTTGAAGAACAGAGTAAAATGGCTTGGCAACTCCGGAAAGAAGAAAAGTCCTGCGGGGGTGGCAGACCCAGGACGAGGAAGTTTTTTATATCCAACTTCTGGGGTGAGAGCTCGGGAGTGATGGGGAAAAAATTATTAAGTCTACAAATAAAAGAAGAATGGAATATCGAACCGGAGAAGCTGGAAGGTGAAGAACTGTGTACTCTGATGCTCTATGCAAGGATTGTTGTGAACTTTGGCTGGATCTGTGAACTTATAAGAAAAGAGGACAATCTGAGGAGTGGCTCCGGCGTAAGGCGCAGAAGGAAAATGGTTAGAAGGGGGATAGGATGAATTGTATTAAGGGTAAAGATAAGATGGTCTATTATGGTATCCTGAAGCCGGTGTGTCAAGATTTTAAGTTTTTGAACTAGAGAAGGGATATTTAAATTTTTCTTCATTAGCAGCAGTTTAAAGGAAAGAAGATGTCTGTTATGATTTGATTTAAGAAATAATATGTTAAGATATGAAGATTGTTATTAACTACTATGAAGTTATAAGAAGACTAGATTTTATATAAGATAAGAAGTGATATATTATCATGAACTAAAAAATAAGACTTTAAGAAGAATATTTAGTTTTGAATTTTTAAATGAATTTAATTTTAGAGATGTGAAGTTATTAAAGTAAAATTGGGAATTGAAACCGAAGGAGAGAAAGCAGGGGAAGTCAATAGTAATGATTCAACCAAGAATTTTTTTTTTTGTATGTAAATAAGAAGAAGAATCTTTTATGACTTAACCTCAAAAGCTGGAAAGTTCCCTAAGAATTCTTCTGCAAGCAGCTTCCTCAGGGCTAGAGGGTGAGGCACAGACAGAAACAGTCATCCTCTGGTAGCAAAAAGAGTCTCTCTTCTCCCACAATTTAATAAACTTCTTTATTTTAGCTCCAAGCTGTTTGAGCATTTATTTGTTTCCGCTTTTAGAAGTGGGTTTTATTTGTATCATTTTTTAAACGAAGGGTTTTACTGCTTCTATGCTGCAAGTCACTTTGAAATTCAAGGAAAGAGGGTCATAAATATTGGAGGAAAAGAAAGAATAACATTATTCATAGCGAAGAGAAGAAGATCTGCCCCTGAGTTATTTTTGTGCCCGTCTTATCTTGAAACTCCTGACAAGCAGTTTTACTAGTTAACTCCATTGATAAATTACAAGAGACAAGTCACTGAATGTAGCCAGGGCCCCTGTACATGAAGGATTCGTATTACTGTAAGTGCATTTACTCTTTCTGCTCATAACACTGGTAGGTGTCAAGAGGGTGACTGTAGTGCAATAAAGCTTGCTGGTTAAATTCTCCAGATCATTATAGAATCATAGAATCATAGATCTTTGCTGGAGGCCTCCTCCTCTTTTTTTTTTTTTTTAAAATATGATTTTTATTATTTTTACACTAAAATACTACAATAATCCTTAACAAACATTTTCATATATTTTCCATTTGGCTACCAAGCCGTGACTTCCGTCAGTCCCTTCAAATGGTTTTCTGAATTTTAACTTGATATTATACTTCTTTAATCAACCATTGCTTACATTTTCCAAAAAAAAAAGAATTTCCCTTACTTTACTATCCTACTTACAATAATAGTTCTACACATTCACTACAAAACTTCTTGAAATCCTATTAACGTATTCAAATGTAAATTGTCTTTCAAATAGTTCGTAAACTTTAACCAGTCTTTGATGAATTTCTGGTCCCGCTGCTCTCGGATTCTTCCCGTTAGTTTGTCCATTTCTGCGTATTCAGTCAATTTCACTGTCCATTCCTCTTTCGTCGGTAATTCTTCTTGTTTCCATTTTTGTGCTAGAAGGATTCTAGCTGCCGCCGTTGCGTATTGGAAAAGTCTGATGTCCTTTTTTTCAATGTCTGTACCTACAATACCTAACAAAAATGCTTCGGGTTTCTTAACAAAATTATATCTCAACATTTTCCTTAACTCATGATATATCATATCCCAATACACTCTCACCTTTTTACAGTCCCACCACATGTGAAAAAAGGTGCCGACATTTTGTTTACATTTCCAACACTTATTATCTGACTTATACATCTTAGCTAGTTTAGCTGGGGTAATATGCCATCTATACATCATTTTCAATAAATTTTCTTTTATTGACGTACATGCCGTAAATTTCATTCCTTCCCTCCAAAGTTTTTCCCAGTCTTCTAGCATAATGTTATGTCCAATATCTTTTGCCCAGTGAATCATCACCGACTTCACTTCTTCATCTTTTAAGTTCCATTCCAACAGCATTTTGTACATCTTAGCAAGTACTTTAAAGTCATTGTTAAGTACTTCAACTTCAAACTTTGATTTTGTCTCGCTAAATCCCGTCTTTTTCATATCGCTTTTAAACATTTCATTAATTTGATGGTACTGCAACCAATTATTAACGTGTTCTTTCACTTCCTCATATGGTTTTAATTTCCATTTGTTACCTTCTTTCTTAAGCAGTGTCTCATAAGTTATCCATTTCTGACTCATATTTGTCTTTTTCAAACTAATTATTTCAATTGGGGATAACCACCATGGTGTTTTCCTTTCCAACAGGTTTTTATATCTGTCCCATACTTCATAGAGAGACTTCCGGAAAATGTGGTTGCCAAAACTTCTGTGTACCTTTATCTTTTCTTGCCAAAGGTATGCGTGCCATCCGAATCTGTTATCATGTCCTTCCAGGTCTAAAAGATCTGGTTTCTTCAAATTTATCCATTCCTTTATCCAACATAGACAAGCTGCTTCATAGTATAACTTCAAATCCGGTAAGGAAAAACCTCCTCTTTCCTTACTATCTGTCAATAATTTAAATCTTATTCGGGGTTTTTTCCCCTGCCAGATAAATCTTGAAAGTTTCTTTTGCCATTCTCTGAAAACAGCTGTCCCTTTTATTATTGGTATTGTTTGAAACAAGAATAGCATTCTCGGTAGCACGCTCATTTTTACCGCTGAAATTCTTCCCAATAAAGAAAGTTTCATCCTTTCCCACACTTCCAGGTCTCTCTTAATTTTATTCCATGTTAGTTCATAATTGTCTTGATACAGATTAATGCTCTTTGGTGTTATCCATATTCCCAAATATTTAACTTTCTTTGCCACTTCAATTTGTATTTTTTGTTGCAGTTCCTGTGCTTCTCCATTTTTCATATTCTTAACCAAAATTTTAGTCTTTTTCCTGTTAAGTTTAAATCCTGCGAATTGGCCAAATTCTTCCATCTCCTCTAATACTGCGTTTGCGCTTTCTAAAGGTTCTTCAACTGTCAGTACCAAGTCGTCGGCATAGGCTTTCACTTTATGTTGAGTCTTTCCGATTGTAATTCCTTTTATTCTTTCTGATTGCCTTATCGTCTTCAAAAGGACTTCCAGGACCGAGATGAATAATAACGGTGAAAGTGGACATCCTTGTCTTGTTCCCTTCTCAATTTCTATACTTTCAGTTAGCGTATTATTTACAATTATTTTTGCTCTTTGCTGTGAATATATTGCCTTGATACTTCTTATAAATTTTTCTCCCATATCCATTGCTTCAAAATTCTTTACCATAAAGTCCCACGAAATATTGTCAAAGGCCTTTTCCGCATCCACAAAAATCATAGCGGCTTGCTTCTCATTCCTGACAGTCAGATATTCAATGATATTAATTATGTTTCTTACGTTGTCTTTTAATTGTCTGCCTGGTAGGAAGCCCGCCTGGTCTTCATGAATTATTTCTTTCAGTATATTCTTCATTCTGTTTGCTAATATACTAGCAAAGATCTTATAATCATTGTTCAATAGCGAAATTGGCCTGTAATTCTTGATTTGAAGCAAATCTGAATCAGGTTTTGGTATCAATGTTATGTACGCATCCTTCCAAGTGTCTGGTATTTCCGCTTTCTCTAAAATATTATTCATCACTTCCTTGAAGGGTTCAAGTAGAATGTCTCTAAATTTTTTATAATATCTTGCCGTAAATCCATCCGGTCCCGGAGCCTTCCCACTTTTCAAATTTTTAATTGCTTTGGTAATCTCCTCTTTTTCAATTTTTTGATTTAATCGGTTCTTCATTTCTGTCGTTATCTTTCGCACCTCTTTTCCTTTCAGATATTGCACAATTTTATTGATGTCCTGATTTCCAGATTTTTTATATAAATGTCTATAATATTTTGCGAAACCCTTTCTTATCTCTGATGGACTTTCAACTTCTTTTTCCTCGATTTGTATTTTGTTTATTGTGTTTTGTTCTTTTCTCTTCTTAATTTGCCAAGCTAGCCACTTTCCTGGTTTATTTGCATGTTCAAAGGATCTCTGTTTCATCCATTTTATTTTCCATTCCACTTCCTGATTTACAATCATCGAGAATTGGTTTTGTAATATCTTGATATTTTGATTTGCTTTTGTATCATTTGGTTTCGCTGCCAATTTTTTCTCATTTTCCATAATTTGTTTTAGTATTTCTTCTTTTTTCTTTTCTCTGTTCTTCTTTTTAATACTATTTTGTTGAATGAAAAAACCCCTCATCACCGCTTTTGATGCGTCCCATGCGACGCTGTCCTTTGTTTCTTTTTTCCAATTCAGTTCAAAATAATCTTTTAATTTCTTCTTTGCTTTTTCCTCCAGATCTTCATCGTCTAGCAAGGTTTCATTCAATCTCCATCTGAATGATTTTTCTTCTTTCTTCTTGATTTCGCAGAATATTGAATTATGGTCTGAAAATGTTCTGGGTTGAATCTCAATTTTTTCAACTCTCGGTACTATTTCTCTGGATATCATGATATAGTCAATTCTTGCATTTGATTCATTTGGTTCTGAGAAATATGTGTATTGTCGTTCCAATGGGTGTCTCAATCTCCAAATATCAATTAGATTACAGTTTTCCGCCAGTGAGAAGAACGTCTTAGGTAGCTTCCCTTCCTTTGATTCCATCTTCTTCCTTCTTCTGTCCGTCTCCAATGAGATCACGCCGTTCATATCTCCCAAAATTATAATCTTCTGATCCAAATATTCATGTAGCATTTCTTCCAAACCTTTATAGAATTCTGATTTGTTACCATTTGGTGCGTAGATTCCGACAAAAATAAATTTTTCGCCCTGTGTCGTGACTTGTACTGCAATTACTCTTCCTTCTTCATCTTTGAACAGCTGTTTCGATTCAAGATTTTGTTTTACATATACCACTACTCCTCTTTTCTTTGTCTTATCTGATGAAATAAATTCATTACCCAACTTCTTTTTAATCAAAATTCTTCTGTGCTTCCTGGCAACATGTGTTTCTTGCAGGCAGATTATATCCAAATTTTTCTTTTGCAAAATATGTTCAATTCTACTGCGTTTCTTTTTTTGATTAATTCCGTTCACATTCCAAGACAGCACGCGTAGCGCCATCTTGGGTTTCTTTGGTTTCTTTACTGTTGTTTACTGTTTACTGTTCTTCTTCTTCTTCTACTTCTCCTTCTTCTTCTTCCTTATTAATATTATCTTCTTCTTCTTCTTCTTCCTCTCCCCCCCCTCCCTGGACCGGGGCGGCACATGCTCCTTCTACTGTTTCCTCCCGTTCCTCCTCCTCCTCCCCCCTCCTCACCTCCTTCTCTTCTTTGTCCAACTCTTTGTATCGCCTGAGAAACTTTGTAAGATCCAAAATTCCTTTCAGTTTATGCTTCTTCTCTTTATAATAAAAGGAAACTCCCTCTGGGAATTCCCACTTGAAGTCTATTTTCTTTTTAAGTAGCGTCCGTGTCAGTGGCTGGTATGGTGTCCTCTTCTTCAACAGATGAATTGGAATGTCTTTAAATACTATTATCATCGTATTATCAATATACAGTTTTTTCTCTCTATTTTTCATCAAAATCATATCTCTTGTTGCCTTGTCTTTAAAGATTATCAAACAGTCTCCAGGGAATTTCTTCCCTTTTTTTCCGTTTTTGTTTTTACTTTTAATTCTAAAGACATTCACCACATTCACCGCCAATTCTTCCTTTTGAATTCCAAGCCATTGTGCCAGTTCCGTGATGATTTTAACTCCAATGTCTTCTCCTTGCGTCTCAGGTACCGCTCTTAGCCTCAAATTAGTCTCTCTCTGTTTAAGTTCTTGCATAGCAATCAAATCTTTCATGTCCTCTTGTGCTTTGTTAATATCCGAAATGTCGCTGTTTATTTTCCCTTCTTCTTTCTTTATTTCTCTGACCTCTTTTTGTACTCGCTTAAGTCCTTCCTCGTTCTTTTTAGTTCTTTTGTCAATCTCTTGCACTTGAGTTTTCAGTTCTTTAGCTGTTTGGTCCCATTTTTGTTCCATCTGATCCAGTTTCCCTTCCATAGTCTTTTCACTTTCCTTTATTTCTTTAATATCTTTTTTCAATTCTGATAGCATCTTTATTATTTCTTTGGAATCCTCTTGTCTTCTGTCTGCAGATCCTCTTCTGTCTGCTGGTGTTCCCTCCTTTTTCTTCTCCATCTTGTCTCTTCTCTTCTGTTTTTTCTTATTTAAATTATTAATTCCTTCCAAATTATTATATCTTAATCAAAATTCACTTAATTTCATTCCTTCCAATTATTATAATATTATTACATTACCATAAAATATTTAATGTTCACTTTATAAATTACTCAGTCCAGTCCAATTATTATATTTCAAGTCTATCTTTCAATTTTAATTGGCTCAGTCTCAGTCTTTGCCACTTGATTGGCTAATCCAACTTAGATTATAAAACCAGTTTAGGAATTTCCAACAGCAAAGAGAAATTAATCCACACGTCAAAAAAAGAAGAAAAAAGAAGAGGTCACTCCAAAAAAAAAATAAAGAAAATAAGAAAAAATAAACAGAGGATCCACCAACAAGGAAAAAGATAAAAAAGGGGGTATTCAAACAGCTTCTGCCACTTGTCTGGCTAATCCAAAAAAAGTAAAGGAGGGCAAAAAAAACAGACGATCAAAGTCCTTCTCAAAGAGGATGCAAGAGAGAGCAAAAAAAAAAGGAGGGGAAAAAGGGGGGGAACAAAGAAAAGGGGAAAAACAGGAAAAAAACAGGAGAAAAAAAAAAACCTCGTACTCTTCAGCCTTTCGGCCTAATCCAAACCGCTCCGGCAAAAGGAGGGGGGGTGAGGCGTCAGGGGAAGCAGAAAATGGCGATCGCTGTCCGCGGATGGGGGTAAGTCCTTTCTTGCGCTCACGCCAATCAGGGAGATACTTAAAAATCAGGGTAATCAGACAGTCTAAATCCCAAATCAATTGCTGCTGTACTGGAAGCTTTATTTCTTACTTTTGAACAGTTTTAGTAAGTTTTTAGCGCACTTTACTGTCGTTGCGCAGCTCATTCAAAAGCGAAAGTAAATTTTACCGGAGAGCTCCCGATCGCAGCTGGTTCCCATAGTTCATCAAAAACTAACAAAACAAACTAAAATAATAAACCTTCAAAGTCTTTAATATCCTAGTTCATTCCTTCAGTCAATTAATTTCAGTTTTTAGTAGTGCGTTAATAGGTAAAATCAATTACTTTCAGTCTCGGCTTTGCGCTCCTCCGTATATATACAAATAACCACAGTCGGGGCTGACCTCCTTTTTAGACCCCGCTGCCTTCCGAATTAGTTTCCAAGTTCAAATTTAACACCAACCTTTATACCAAATTCGGGTTCTTCTTTTTTGAGAATCGGTCGTAGAGCCGTGGAGACCTGAGGCTGCGTTCCTGTGAGCAGAAAATGGCGTCCCGTGCCGGCGCCTCAATCTCGCCAACCTTCTTTCCTCCCAAACGGGAGTTTTCTCGGTGGCGGAGAGACCTCCTCAGCACTGTTGGGATCCCTGTCCCCAAAACATTCCTTTTGGGGCTTTTAGGGGGTTGCGGCGCCCTGCAAACACCCCTTTTTCCTCACAAAGAACCGGACTTTCCCCGGAGGGCTAAGTCCCGTCTCCGGCCTCCTCCTCATAGCTGTCAAGTTTCGGATTTGAAAATAAGGGATCAGCAGCCTCACCTATCCCGGGGACAGTCACATGGCAGTGGTGGGCGGAGCCAGAAGCAAAAGTGGGCGGCACTGGTGTGAACCCGCGCAGTAGGCTTACTGTATTTTGGAAACGCTGCCCATGAGCTACGACGCCTGTAAGCGTGGGAAATGGCTCCCGCTTGCTTTGAGGCTGCAAGGAGGCGAGGTCTTCCCAGTCCCTGGCCAGCAGAGGGAGGGAGAGGAGCTGCTTCTTTTGAAAAAACGGGAAATTAAAGGGATATAAAAAATAAGGGATAGCAGCGGGAAACTGCTTGAAATAAGGGAGATTCCCGGGGAAAACGGATACTTGACAGCACTGCTCCTCCTGGTGTCTCTGCTGTCTAAAGTTATGCAGATGACATCCATGGAGGGGATTTCTAATCCCCTGAGCAGGCAGATACTTGCCTCTTCATCTGTCATCTTGAAAAGACAGCTACACTACTGGGTGAGTTGCATCTAGAAATCATGGCCTCGGATGTGGAAGCTGCTCTAGCCTTCCTATATGACAAGGATGAAGAACCTGTGGATCCCTAGATGTTGTTGGACACCAACTTCATCAGCCACAGTCAGCATCACCAGTGGTCAAGGATGATGGGAACTGAAGTGCAGCAACACCGGGAGGACTACATGTCCCGCCTCCACCTGCTCTATGAGTACCATGCATTGACTTGTTGTGGAGAGGGGGAAGCATTTTGAACATGCTCAGAAACACCGTCTTCTTTCCTATTGCTTCGCGTCTTCTAGACCAGAGTTCTTGCATAGCAATGAAGTTCTGGGTGTGGTCCAATGTGGATGAAAACCCTCATGTCACTGACAGTCTCCTCTCCTGGTCTTTTGTCTCACATGCAGACAAAAATAACAAGTTCTGTTTTGGAAAATTCCAAGCGCATTAAAAGGATTGAAAGAGGGATTGCATTATCCCTAGCTGTGAATCTCCATGCTTGAAGCACAATGGAATTTATACTTACTAACAGCTTGGCTTCAGGAGGGAATAAATCTGTTGCGTGAATTCAGTCAGGTGACTCGGCTTGCTGAAACTTCAAAGACACTTAGGGATGTGATTGTTGTGAAGAGGCAGGCTGCTCATTTAGCAAAAGTGCACCTCATACGAGTGTCTGATCTTCAGAAGCTCCATGGCAACGGCTCCACTGAGATTTGTAGAAATAAATTCTCTTTCTCGCTTCCATGGGTGAAATTACTTCTGTACTTGAGGCAGTGACAAATGTCCAACCTCAATTATTATTTTTTCCCCAAATCTTAACACATTTTTCAGGTAATCTCTTAAACTGGAAAACCAGCTCTTGTTTTGTGTGTGTGTGTGTTCAGGTTATTTAGTTTTGTTTTGAAGCACTTTATTTGACTATCCTGAGGAAATTGCTCCTTACTACATCTCCTCCCACCCCACCCCCCATATCGGAAATAATGTTTCTTATTACTCTTTTATGAGGCACCTAATCTGTTTCCTAATCATTTAAGAAATGGTCTTCTTCATTTATGAAGATGTTGCGATGGTACTCCTCTGCGGTGTGCCTTTGCGGTCTGGATGCATAGTGTATGAAAGGATCGATGAGTATCTCAGCTGACAGAAGCCTATGAGGCATGGAAGTTCCCTGGCTACAATCAAACACATGAATAAGTGGTTTAAGTGCCGCTGCTTACATTGAGCTGAACTGTAGATCTGTACGTTATCCACTCTGGAGCTGAAAAATGCACCAGCTGAAAAATGTTTCCACATAATATTTCTTCTCATTCTCTACACACATGCACTGTAAAAACCACTCATTGCCTTACTACCACAATTTTTGGTCATTTTCTACAGTCTCCCTTGAGTGCCCAGTATGAACCCTCCACCATAATTCTGTCCATTTGCTTGTAAACCTTTGACCCCAAACAACTACAATACAAGTGGGACACAAACTAAGCAGCAGAGAGAAGAGGTTTAGTTCCACTCCATTTAAGATAGAAAGAGACCACAAGGGCAAATATAATGTTCTGGCTTTACAGAAGCCGCTGTGGTCTAACAAGCAGAACCTACAGGCAGAATTTATACTACTACTTTGCAATGTTATGAAAATGTGGACTCTACTTTTTTCAGGACATGAAAGCACTGCTTGCACAAAGTCAAGCTTACACTTTTTAAACAGAGTAGATATAAAGGGTTTTTCAAAGTACAGATATTTTTCTGAAAATTTGTGGGGTTGTATCCAACTACGTACTGCTCGGAGTAGATTCACTGAAATTAAAATGCCTGTTACTCATGCTCATTCATTTCAATGGGTCTACTCTGAGTATCTGACCTTCTCCCCTTGCAAAAGCCTAAGTATATCCTTTGTTGTTGTTCAGTCGTTCAGTCATGTCCGACTCTTCGTGACCCCATGGACCAGAGCACGCCAGGCACGCCTATCCTTCACTGCCTCTCGCAGTTTGGCCAAACTCATGTTAGTAGCTTCGAGAACACTGTCCAACCATCTCATCCTCTGTCGTCCCCTTCTCCTTGTGCCCTCCATCTTTCCCAACATCAGGGTCTTTTCTAGGGAGTCTTCTCTTCTCATGAGGCGGCCAAAGTACAAAGTATATCCTTACTGAGAGCAAATTTTCACATGTAAGATTCTGAGCAAGGGAGGACATGGCATCCTTGTCAGAAGCAAGCAATCTTTGTGCATGAGACAAATGTTATGTCCTCTCACTGCTGTTTTCTCTAATTGGAATGGGATATTGTTTGTTACCCTGTGTACTGGGCTGACACTCCATGTTGCAGATTTATTTTCTGTAGCCTCATGATCAAAGGTTAAACATCTCAATTCCTGGGGATTTTGGCACTGCCTGCATCTCTCCTCATTAGCCCTGATGCGTTCCTACTGGAGCATTGCCACTCGCTTCTCCTGCCACCCAAATGATGCTTGCAAAAGATGTTAATAACCTTCCTTGGGCACAGTGTGTTTAGAGTACTGGTCACTCATCGTCTCAACATTCTAGCCATTAAACGTAGGAGTGTGGTAGACCTCTATTTCAGGGCGTTAGTGGTTTGGGACGGACAAAAGTAATTTCAGAGTCCAGTTCAAACAGCTGGTTTTAACCTATAAAGACACATAGGGCTTTACATTCTTTCCTCTTCTGACATGAGCCTACCTGGACCCTGAGGTCATCACTGGAGGTTTTGAGAGTTAATCAGTGGGTGTGGGGGGTGATAAAAGATCCTTTTCAGCTGTCGCCCTCTGTTTATGGAATTATCCCACAAGTGAGGCTCATCTGGTACTAATATATTTTCTGTGTCAGGTAAATATGTCTTTACTCTTCCAGATATTTGTTGCTTGATATTACTGGGTTTTACTGAGCTGGAACAATAGTTCCAGTAATGATTATCTGAACCTTTGGAAGGAGTCATCATCACCCATAATGTGCATACTGATCTCTTTGGTTTCACTGTCACCTCCAGACATTGCAGATTAAGCTGGTATCCTTTGCTTTCATACCATAGCTGTCAACTTTTCCCTTTTCTTGCGAGGAATCCTATTCGGAATAAGGGGATTTCCCTTAAAAAAATTAAAAAGTTGACAGCTATGTTTCATACTCTCATTAATCATGCAAATTAAAATACCCACTCTGCAGATAATCAAGCACTGGAAGAAAAGAGGGGAATCTAAAAATTACACTACCCTTTTGTTAATGGAATCGTTGCGATTAAAGTGTTGTGTAACAGAAACAAGCTGCACTTACTATCTTGAATGTGAACCTCCCATGTTGCATCTAATTGTGTTCCATTTTTGAGTCACTTAAGGTGATTAGAGTCCTCTGGATAGTGGCTGTCAAAGCAGAACAGATCTCCGGCTTTCTGTACACTTGGACATTTTCACTGCTTTGAGCCTGACACTTTTACAAAATGAGGATTCTTTTGGTCTACCCTCCATTTGCCAGCACATTAGAGATGATTAGTCTTCCATGAAGCACTGGCCTTGAGCTGAACGAAGGTTGTTGTTGTTGCTGCTGCTGCTGCTGCTGCTTTACTCTGCCTCCTGAGCAGCCCCTGACTGTTTCCCCTATGAGATCACCCTCCGACTCAGCAGGATAAACTAGCACTCCCTTTATATAAGCAACGTCAATGAAAATGACAAAGTAATTGCTCTATGTCACCCTATTATTGCTGCATTAGATTTGCCAGCACACTGCATTGTGGGAATTTAATTTTCTCAGAAAATGATATGGCATCATCACACAAACCTAATTGTCAGCCTATCTCTAAACAGGAATGGGTAAATGGAAGGATGATATTCTTTGGTTGCCCTTTGGTGGCACTCAGAAGTGGTTGAGTGAGGCAGCCGCCTCATGCTATCTAATGGTAGAGCCATTCCTGATATGGATAGATATTTTTTTAGTGCACACAATTCAAGCAGTCCTCTGGCAATGCACAAAATTTGAAGTATTCTAATTATCAAGTATAAGTGCAGAGAATATTCTGTCTGTGTGCTTTCTTCTCATGTATAGGTATGAATGATTCTTGTTTATAATAAATGACTTTTTAAAAAGAACAA
Source organism: Lacerta agilis (assembly GCF_009819535.1). NCBI lineage: Eukaryota > Metazoa > Chordata > Lepidosauria > Squamata > Lacertidae > Lacerta > Lacerta agilis. The sequence continues at coordinate 64,388,849 of NC_046317.1, read as the reverse complement.
CTGTTTAGCCACTCCTTTACTATCTGCTTGTTTTAGGGAAAACCCAGATTTACTGCATTTTGACAGCAAATTGATTTTTAATACAAGGATTCCATTTGTTCTGAATTTCTTCAAGGCTTCTGTAGGCCACTCAGATTATTCCCATGATACAGATTGCAACTAGCCTTATGCTACTCAGTTCATGGCTCAGATGAGATTCAAAGTGGGGGCCTCCAATTCAAAACCTGTGCTGTTTTTACTCCTTGGCTCACTACGAAACCAGTTCACCTGTGGACTTTAGGTTCAAATACAGGGAAACACATATAGTAAAATGTGGCTGTTTGTATACAAATTGGTGTACAAACTGAATAAATAATAGTAATAAATAATAATAAATGCCAGGTAAGACTAAATTGTCCATTTTATTACCCCAGTATTGTCTGCTCAGAGTGGCAGTGATTCTCCAGGGTCTCGAGCAGAGGAGGGTCTTTGCATTTGCTTGCCGCTTATGTTTACTTCTGCATGCCAACCACCTACACACCACCACTTAACTATGTCCCCTGTCCAAACGTTGTGAGAGCTGAACTGAGATGCCACTTGACTGGCTGCCCGTTAAAAGACCTTAATACATATTTTGTTTGTTATTTCTGCAGCTACAAGAGTGTGGTGACTCCTAAGCGTGCTGGAATTGCTATTGCTTGCTGCTGGCTGGTTTCCTTGCTCGTCGGGCTGACCCCTATGTTTGGCTGGAACAACTTGAACGAAATGCAGAAGAGGGCGAACGCCACTCAGCTGATGAACACCAGTCAGTCAGAGTTCACCGTCAGTTGCCAGTTTGAGAACGTTATCAGCATGGAGTACATGGTCTACTTCAACTTCTTCGTGTGGGTATTGCCTCCGTTGCTCCTCATGCTCATCATCTACCTAGAAGTGTTCAAGATCATCCGCAAGCAGCTTAATAAAAAGGTCGCCTCCTGCTCGACAGATCCAGAGAAGTATTATGGGAAGGAGCTGCAAATTGCCAAATCTCTTGCCCTCGTCCTCTTCCTGTTTGCTGTGAGCTGGCTTCCTCTGCACACTCTTAACTGTATCAGCTTTTTCTACCCATCGTGCAAGACCCACAGCAGCCTCACCTACATCGCTATATTTCTTACGCATGGGAACTCTGCCATGAACCCCATCGTGTATGCCTTCAGGATTAGAAAATTCAGGACCACGTTCCTGCAGATCTGGAACCATTATTTTTACTGCAAAGGGGACAAGCACATGAACAATATTGACAACACTGACATTGCCATCTAGGAGTCGTCTGGTGCCAGGCTGGCCTGCAGCCTTCAAGCCACATGGGGTGCTCTATAAACATCCCGTTCATTGTCCAAATGGCCAAGTTGGCTTCATCTCCATTATACGCAAGGCCTGCTCCTGGGCAGAGCAGACAAAGCCCAGAGCCAATCAAGGGCATTATTTATTACTACTAGTAATATTCATTTTACCATCTGGTATTCTAGGAGCTGTTCTTTCCCCTCCCTTTTTTTTTTTGGAAAAAAGGTGACACTTATAATTATGCCTTTAAAGGGGGACTATGCCAACAGAATGTATATTTCATTCCAATAAAGAGGAAATGAATCTCTGTGGTTTAATTAATGGGGAGTTGTACTCACTAAGTACAGGAGTGCCTGGCGTGCTCTGGTCCATGAGGTCACAAAGAGTCGGACACGACTAAACGACTAAACAACAACAACTCACTATGGAATTTAATATTATCATTGGTAGCAGTAATCTTAGGGACGTGGGTGGCACTGTGGTCTAAACCACTGAGCCTGGGGCTTGCGGATCAGAAGGTCGGCGATTCGAATCCCCACAACAGGGTGAGCTCCCATTGTTCGGTCCCAGCTCCTGCCCACCTAGCAGTTCGAAAGCACGTCAAAGTGCAAGTAGATAAATGGGTACCGCTCTGGCGGGAAGGTAAACGGCGTTTCTGTGCGCTGCCCTGGTTCGCCAGTAGCGGTTTAGTCATGCTGGCCACATGACCCGGAAGCTGTCTGCGGACAAACGCCAGCTCCCTCAGCCTATAGAGCAAGATGAGCGCCGCAACCCCAGCGTCGTCTGCGACTGGACCTAACGGTCAGGGGTACCTTTACCTTTACCTTTACCTAGCAGTAATCTTAATTGCATTTATGAGTTGCCTCTGCAAAAAACAAAAACCAACTCTGGACAACTTACAGGATTAAAACAAATACACAACATACAAAATCGAAAATTCTTTCTAGTAGCACCTTAGAGACCAACTGAGTTTGTCCTGGTATGAGCTTTCGTGTGCATGCACACTTCTTCAGATACACTGAAACAGAAGTCACCAGATCCTTAAATACAGTGGGGGAGTGGGGAGGGGTATTACTCAGAAGGGTGGTGGGAATGGGTGATAGGCTGATAAGTGTGGAAAACCTGTTGACGACTCTAAACGGCTGCAATTAGTCTTGCAGGGGAAGGCAAGGGGTGAGATGGCTAAAGATGGCTTTGTTATGTATAATGAGATAAGAATCCAATGTCTTTGTTCAAACCAGGTTTCTCCATGGTTTTAAGTTTGGTGATTAGTTGCAATTCAGCCACTTCTCTTTCCAGTCTATTTCTGAAATTTCTTTGTATTAAGACAGCTACTTTGAGATCTTTTATAGAATGTCCTGGGAGATTGAAGTGTTCTCCTACTGGTTTCTCTGTCTTGTGATTCCTGATATCAGATTTATGTCCATTTATCCTTTGGCGTAGGGTTTGGCCTGTTTGTCCAATATAGAGAGCTGAAGGGCACTGTTGGCATTTGATTGCATACACAATGTTGGAAGATGAGCAATTAAATAGTCCTGAGATGGTGTGTTTGATGTTGTTGGGACCAGTAATGGTGTTATCCGGGTTTATGTGGCAGCAAAGTTGGCATCTGGGTTTATTGCAGGCTCTGGTACCAGTGTCCATGTTGAGTCCTGTTTTTGAATTATTGTGGGTGAGGAGCTGTTTGAGATTGGGTGGCTGTTTGTATGCGATGAAGGGTCTTCCTCAAGCTCTGGGAGGAAGACCCTTCATCGCATACAAACAGCCACCCAATCTCAAACAGCTCCTCACCCACAATAATTCAAAAACAGGACTCAACATGGACACTGGTACCAGAGCCTGCAATAAACCCAGATGCCAACTTTGCTGCCACATAAACCCGGATAACACCATTACTGGTCCCAACAACATCAAACACACCATCTCAGGACTATTTAATTGCTCATCTTCCAACATTGTGTATGCAATCAAATGCCAACAGTGCCCTTCAGCTCTCTATATTGGACAAACAGGCCAAACCCTACGCCAAAGGATAAATGGACATAAATCTGATATCAGGAATCACAAGACAGAGAAACCAGTAGGAGAACACTTCAATCTCCCAGGACATTCTATAAAAGATCTCAAAGTAGCTGTCTTAATACAAAGAAATTTCAGAAATAGACTGGAAAGAGAAGTGGCTGAATTGCAACTAATCACCAAACTTAAAACCATGGAGAAACCTGGTTTGAACAAAGACATTGGATTCTTATCTCATTATACATAACAAAGCCATCTTTAGCCATCTCACCCCTTGCCTTCCCCTGCAAGACTAATTGCAGCCGTTTAGAGTCGTCAACAGGTTTTCCACACTTATCAGCCTATCACCCATTCCCACCACCCTTCTGAGTAATACCCCTCCCCACTCCCCCACTGTATTTAAGGATCTGGTGACTTCTGTTTCAGTGTATCTGAAGAAGTGTGCATGCACACGAAAGCTCATACCAGGACAAACTCAGTTGGTCTCTAAGGTGCTACTAGAAAGAATTTTCGATTTTGTTTTGACTATGGCAGACCAACACGGCTACCCACCTGTAAACACAACATACAATTTAACATATACAGGGTTGTATCTAACAGTATCACACAGCTCAGACAATGATAAAGTGAAAAGGGACAGAAGCAATTTTCAGTGATTTTACCTCCTTGCTGCAGCCCTCATATTTTTAAATCTGGGGACTGGCATAAATAGTTCTCTAACCAAGCACTGCCATGAAAAACAACCGGAAAAAAGAAGCTGCTGCCATGATCATAATGCTGAATCTGTGTTCAAACCCTAGTGCAATTAATGAACATTTATTAGAATTATGCTGAGGCAGCAAGTTAACTTCTACATTTGTCACATGGGATTATTTTTTATGTTCTGACAACAATTTCATTTAACAGTTTTAGCAGTACAGCTGCCTCATGTGGTCTTGTTCTGCTGACCCATAGGCCAATGTAGCTTATTTCTACAAAATGAAAGAACAACACCTCACAGAGCGTGATATCAGTGCAAGCTGGCTTGTGTGTATTGAATTGCTTCCTGCTGGAAATAAATGTTCCTGGCTTCAGAGCACATATTCAGTCTTGCCGTTTGAGATAGAGCCTGAGTTCAGATGCAAGTTGGAAGGGCCTCCTCTTCCTTTCTCTGCAAGTACATGCCCTGCTGTGCCCCAGAGGCACGAAATGAATGCAAGAAAGAAATCAAATAAATAGGTTACTTGGTAAATAAACAAACGCACATACGTCACCAGTCCCCTGAACCTGCTATGTAAGTTGATGATTTGGAGAGGCCTCAGGGACACCAGCACACTTTGCAGGTGTGGGGGGTACCCTGAAACAGAAGCTAGGGCCCTAAAGCTGAAATTAACCAGGTACTATAAGATGCTTAATAAGCTTGCATACATTGCGGACCCAATTAGCTCAAGTTTCTGTGTTTGTCAAAAGTAAGCTAACACTTGCAACATTCCCAAACATCCCTTTTATTGAATTGTTCCCAGGTTAATTAATGTATTTCCAGAGTATTCCAGGTTATATGGCTGCATTTCCCCCCCCCCATATATAGCAGCATGTCTGTCAGATGTGCCAACTTGAATAAAATATTGGGGGGGGGTTGCAGGTAAGCCCCATCCTGCATAATCGATTACATGACTCAGCACACACACCATTTGAATGGCAATGGCCATCAACTTTGGGTCTGGTCTCCTCAAATATTTTAGGGTGCATGTGTGTGAAGGGTCCTCAGCCCCTAAGAGTTGGCTCCTATGATGTCTGTTGAGGTGGCTAAAATGAAATTGCCAAAGAGAGCAAAACGGATAAAGCCTACATCAAATGAATTAGGCGGATACTGATAAGCGTGAAAATAGTGTAGCAAACCTAACAGATGACTACTGTTCCTTATGTCTTATTAACCCACAGTAAACCAACCTAAAAGTAGGTATCAACTTGTAAAAATGGAAATGGATATATCTGCTTTGAAAAGCCAAGTCAGGCTTGAATTTCTGAGCTGGCTAGAAGAAGTCTCCTGGCTCTTGTTTTGCACAAGACGTGAGGGTGGGGAAAGTATACTGGATTACCTGGTCATCTTTTGCCCCGCAGAGAGCTGAGGAGTGGGGTTGCAAAGGAGGGAACGGGATGACCTATGACTAGGGATGGATGAATCTTCCAATTTTGGCTTCTCTCAAGAGGCAGGCCGGGCAAATGAAGGACCAGGTGCTTCCCTACCCCTCCCTGCAACACTCTCTCCCAGAAGAATGAGAGAAATGAAGTGGGTAGAGAAGCAGCAGCAGCAGGTTCCATGCAGGTGTAGTTTCCAGCTAGGTGTGTGCAACCCGTCAGGTTTTATATGAACTGGTGGATGGGGAGTGGTCCCCAGTTGCTGCAACTGCTCCACAGAGCATGAATCTGGGAATAGCTTCCTAGGTGCCAGATTGGTGTGCTCCAGAGCTGTCGAAGTGACTGTTATCTTTGACAATGATCGCTCCCCACATCAAATGGGGGGCGACGTTTGCGTGGTCGCACGCAGCCCCTTGAGCTCCTAGGTGACACCTGGTAGTTTGGACTGGCTGCGCCTTCCCCCAGGAGGGATACCTGGGGTCTCTGCCTACCCCAGCTAAGCGCCCAAGCCCGCCTGGGGGAGGCGTTGCCAGGGGATTGGCCAGGTAAGGGGAGGGACTACCTAGCCCACACAATAGAAGGTAGCTTACCAGGAAGCAGCAGTCAGGCTCCCGAGCTTCTCCCACCCTCCACTCCCTCAATTAATGCTTATTTTTGCAGGTTAACCTCTTCTCCACAGGTACACAGGCGCTGCTATGTCAAGGCCATTGTTGAAGGGCCGGAAAGGAATTTCCCTGCATTGGCAGGTTTTGCCATTCCCGTAGCAATTTGTCACAAATTTGGCAGTTTCAGGCCTTGGGAGGAATCCTTTAGTCATCTTCCTAAATGGGGGGGGGGGTCGTGGGGCAGTGACTCCACGCCCCCAGTGTGGTGGCGATACCAGGGTTCCCGTTAAAGGGGTATTGGGGGGAGGCATTGACTATACGCCGAGAAATTGTCATTGCTCTCCCCCACCAGTGGCGGCAAACGGAGGGCGGGCTATCTGCTTGAACATATGTTCTCCAGAGCTAGCCCAATCCCCGCACATTCTGGATAACCCTGAAGTTTCCCAGATCCCCAGCTGGGGGGCTGGGAAGGATAAACGCCCTATGCCTGAGCCAAGGTCTCCCTACATCTGAATCTTAATAAAGTTGTGGCCAAATTTAATCCCATAGCATGTTGTCTGGTGTCATTATTCTGCTCGGGGGTCGCCTGGGGTTGGGGGACTCTGCCTGTCCACCCAATAGTAAAGTTTCTGCTGTGTGCATTCCTTTGACTGGGAAGCACACTTGACAGGACATATCAAATACGGCAGGATACAAATAGCTCCTTTATATACTTTAGTGTCTCCTGTCCTGACAAATGAATGTCAGCCAAGCAACAACATGGCTAGGGTGCCGGCGTAGCGGGGTGGGGAGCCACTGGGGTGGTTGCCCCAGGCACAAAATTGTTAGGGGCACAAAATTTCAACACCTGATGCTCCCTCAGTACAGCTGTGTGCTTCCATCACTGAGCTCTGTTGAAAACGGCTTCTCCATGGAATGACTCTTATCTCTTCAGCCACGATTTCTTGGGTGACGCAGACGTCGGTAGTTGAATGCCCATGCATACTTCGTCCATTTCCTTCCCTTCCAGAGGAAACCCAACCAGATGGCGGGGTATGAATAATAAAATTATAAACTTATCTCTCCCACTCACCCCCTTTGTGCTGCCCCGGGCACTGGCATCCCACATTATGCCACTGGTGCCGGATCATTTTTGTACTGTAAAATACGGTGGCAAAATGGAGTATCACTCTCATTAGCACACAACTTCTTTCCCTGGTATAAGATAAAACAAACTGAGTTCCAGTCACTGTGCATAGCAGGAACAGTCTTCTATGCAATGTTTATTAAGAGACAGCAAGGAATGAAAGGAGGGAAATGAATAAAGACAAGGTATGTAAGCTATTTCCATTTCCCCCCCTTTCTCTCCCTTTTCTACAAGATAAGATTGGCTGTGTTGCCACTTTGTCATATGCAACTGTCTCTGGCAGATGTAGACTATTTACACTCTGTGTGGGTGAACAGAGATTGCCACGTCTCCCAACAACTGCAAGGCAGGAGAGCTGCTACTAAGGCAGGGGCCTTCATTTCTTTTTCTCACATGATCAGTTACCAGAGAGCCAGTGTGGTGTAGTGGTTAAGAGCGGTAGACTCATAATCTGGTGAACCAGGTTCACTTCCCCACTCCTCCACATGCAGCTGCTGGGTGACCTTGGGCTAGTCACACTTCTTTGAAGTCTCTCAGCCCCACACACCTCACAGAGTGTTTGTTGTGGGGGAGGAAGGGAAAGGAGAATGTTGGCTGCTTTGATACTCCTTCAGGTAGTGATAAAGTGGGATATCAAATCCAAACTCTTCTTCTTCTACCAGTTTAAAAATCAAGCACAAAACTCTTCCACTGGGCCAAGTTGCTCTTAGGTAGCAGATGAGGGTGAGAACTCAGTCTTCAGTGGGAATGATTTACTCTTAACAAAACATGGACACATTAAGGAGGAGGAATATGCTCCAGCCAAAATTAAGCATTTATGGGTCGACGCTTTCAGCAAAAATGCCCACCGGTAACTCAAAGGACTTTAATAAACAGTGCTTCACTTGGCTACCTTTTCCATTCTTTTCTATTAATACATACATAATTAGTGCCAGGTGAGGTGGGGTGGTGAAATATGTAAAGAATGAAAGAAAATGAAAAGAGGATCAACCGCATGCTACACATTTCTGATACAAATTTAATGTTTAATAAGCTATAGGCAGGGGAGGGAGCTTCCTGACACTTTGAAATCTGATGTATTTATGGTGGCATATGTGTTCGTGGACTAATAGAGATCACATTATCAAACGCATGAAGTTTGTACACACACACACACACACAGAGAGAGAGAGAGAGAGAGTGTGTACATTGAGAAAATGATGTTTCTTTTCCCCACAGCTACAAGAGTGTAGTTTAACATTACTATGCAAAACTCAATTTTCTATGCAAAGTTCTATGTTGACTCAGTTTTCCGCAGCTGAGAAAAAGGCACAGCCTATGCTAGGCATAATTAGGAAAGGAACTGAAAATAAAGCTGCCCATATCATAATGCCATCAGACAAATCTATGGTGCAGCCACATTTGGGCAATTCTAGTCATCTCAGGTGAGGTAGAGTTGGAAAAAAAAGTTCAGAGAAGCATGAGCAAAATGATCAAGGGGGTAGAGCAACTCCCCTATGAGGAAGGGTTGAGGACTTTTAAGTTTTGAGTCAGTGGTGACATAAGAAATTTATAAAATTATACATGGCATGGAGAAAGTCGATATGGAAAGGTTTTCTCCCTCTCATAGAATTGGAAGGGATCCAAAGGTAATCCAGTCCAACCCCCTGCAATGCAGGAATCCATGAGAGATGGCCATCCAACCTCTGCTTAAAAACCTCCAGGGAAGGAGAGTCCACCATCTCTTGTGGGAGTCCGTTCCACTGCTGAACAGCTCTGATTGTTGTCATAACATAAGAACTCATGGCTATCCAATGAAGCGGAACATTGGAATGTTGGAAGATTCGGGACAGATGAAAGAGAGTGCTTTTTCACACAACACATAGTTAAACAATGGAACTTGCTCCCCTAGGAAACAGTGATAGCCACCCACTTGGATGGCTTTAAAAGAGGATTACAGAAATTTATGGAGAAGGCTATCAGTGGCTACTAGCCACAATGGCTATGCTCTGCCTCCACAGTTGGAGGCAGTTTCCTTTTGAGTCCCACTTGCTGGAAACCACAGGAGGGGGGGGGCTCTTGTACTCAGGTCCTGCTTGCAGATTTCCCACAGGCATCTGGTTGGTCACTGTGGGAAGAAGGCCATTGGGCTGATCCAGCAGGTTTTTGGTGTGTTCTCATGTTTTTATAAAGTTATAAACCTGAGCTTTGGGTAGAAATGTTACAGGTTGTAATTCTTACATTTCATAACATACAGACATACACCTGCCCCCCCATGTCTTCACACTGTTAACCAACCCGCTAAATCTGTCTGCCGCATGACCTATAAGGGCTGGTTTATAGAACCATGTTTCTCCCATGATGAATTCATCATGAGGTGACGAGTGAAGTGAGGGAGGCAGTACAGGTATAAGTGTCAGGAAGTTACAAACTGAGAACCAGTAGTGGATGTCATGGTAGAGCAGAGGCACTCACTTAACCTCCTACTGCTGTTCGCTGGGTAGGAAAAGATTATGTTGAGGTCAGCGTAGTGCAAATGCACCAGCAGAGCCAATCTGGTTCTCCTGTCTGTGTGTTTGCACTGCGTTGCCTTGTTCCTTCCCCTCCCAGTAAACAATGGTTGACCTGCTGGAAGACTGGCTAAGTGCCTGTCTCACCACACCATCCATTATGGCTAAGAACAAATACACAGTTATTTTTGTGTAAGAAATCCTGTGCTTCATTGTGCTTCCACTATAAAATGAAGCAACCAGTGCCTGCTAAAAATTATGTATGCAGTATAGCACACATTGTGTGTTCTGTTATTCATTTGCCAAGTGTATGGTTTGCCTCACTGATTTTGTCATCTGGAGCTGTTGGTTTGCATGCATGTCCAATTCCTGCTTTATGCTTGTGACATGTTTGAATCCAAATGGTCTTGACTGTGCCACTGTCCTTCACACAATTCCAGACTACATTCCTAGCCGCATTCTGCTCATGCAGCTGTTCATGTCCTTATTTTGTCTAATGCTGGAGGATATGAATCAAGTCACTTTTATGTACTCTGTTGACCTGGGATAAGTGGCAGTCCCACTGTCATGAGAGAGAAACCTATGTTGCTAGGTATTTGCAATTGTTTTCAATGGAGCTTACTTGGCAACTGTGCAAACCTGTGAATTTTGAATTATTTACTCAAGATTCCATATTTAGTGACTTGTTTGCATGTCTGCGATAATATTCATAAATGCTGCCTGTTTCTAGTTATTCGGAGTGCAAAGAATGTGGAGTGAGTTCAACTGATGCACAGATGTCTGACTGCATATGCAGAAAATCCGCAGCAAGTTTTGACCTGTGAGGTACCTGATAAATGTATACCAGTAATTCTCAGCAGACTTTCCTGTATGTCACTATTAATAATGTCAATGCCAGTATTGTTAAGCATCTCTCTGTTCATCAAAGCAGATAGTTTGCAGCAGACCCGTTTGTTATTTTTGGCAAGGTTGAGGTTGCAACTCCATGTGGTTGAAAGCCATGTTGTTTCTCTTCTACACAAAGAAATCAAACAGTTGGGGAAAGCTAGAATGCGCTGTTGTAATTCAGCTGCAGAGGCTGACTCTGAACCAAATTATGTGTTATCATGATGGAAAGGGAGATTAATCAAACAGAAATGTGTTCAGTTCCAGGAAAATACATTTTAACATATTTTCCAGTCTTATGCAATGTTTTTCCTGCTCTTTGAAAAGAGTGACAAAGCCCAGGATCAAGATGATTCCCTCTTCCTTCAAGCCAATGTTGACTGGAATGAGGGATTTCTAACACTTTTCTACCTGGAAACTGATTCTTCAACCGCTTTCTACACTTCTAAAATTGAACCGGTGGCTGTATTTACAGTCATACATATGCAGTCAACTGCAGAAATGTAGATGCATGTGCATTCATTATATCACAGCAGAGGTGCCAACTCCTTGGGGGGGGGCGGCGAGGCACTTTGGTCCTCCCAATGTTTTTTTGAGGGGGGTGGGCCACCTCAATATTCAGAGGGCATTCGGCTCCTCCCCTCAAACAGCTTGAGAAGTTGGTGCCTCTGCATCACAGTCACTACTTCTGCTTTTCACTGGTTCAGATGATATATGCAGGAAATCAACAACAAGAAGAATTACCGGTATGCCTACTGGCCCAGCTTCCCACATCCATGCATTCACCCCAAATTATAAATGTGCAGACTCTGTGTGAACAATCTGAGACCCTAGAACAATTTGTACTCTTGGAGGCTGTTTACTGCTTTGGATGAATGAGTGGGCATGGATGGGAGCCGAGACCAGCAGGCTAAATCCTGTTCCCACCCCCTATATATGCACTGATATTACTTATCTGTCATGGACTCTGTGTGCGTTTGGTAGCTGCAGTAATTTAACAATGCCATTTCGGAAGAGCAAATATAACGACAACTGTTATACTGTATATAACCCACTGTTTTCTTGGGAACCACCCAGAGAAGCCAAGGGGCAGCCCCTCTCTACCAAGAAGTCACCCTGGGGAATTTGCTCCCCTCCTGAGAAGTCACAGTGCGCTTGGATTTCATTATGAGCAATGTTTGTGGAATGCAAAGGACCTGGCCCCCTTGGTTATGTAAATAACATGCCAGCCAGGGTATGCAAAGGTGTTCAGAGGTCTTAGGGCTGGGTTGCTTATAAATTAAAGGTTGTTTTTATTAATATTCTGAGCAAAGCTCTTGCCAGATTTCGCTGGACTTTGCCCTCGGGGAGTTCTACTCTGTTTGGAAACAGAAGATCAGGGCCTTCACCCATCTCATAGCCTGTGAGTTATTTATGTAACATTTTGGGGGAACATTTTTGGCTCCAGGAGATGGAACCTTATCAGGATCAGCCTTGTGGGTCAAATTTGACAGGTGAGTGGGACAACTCACTTGTCAATTATGTGATGCTCACCAGCTGAAGAAGGCCCACCAGGCCAATAAGTATCCGGCCCATACAACCAAAAAGATTTCTGACCCCTGCCTTATGGAATATAATGGGTGGGATTCACCTAAGTGTTCCTATCAGCAGAAGCCCTCCATAAGGATTCCTGCTTCCACAACAGGGCTTTCCCCCTTTCCCAAGCATTCTGTCCCCCTGAAATTGGCTCAGAGTGGGAGATAAGGAGCATATTTTAAACAGCGCGCAGGGTGAGGATAAGGGATATCATTCAATCTGGCAAGCTGGAAGGCTTACGCAGCCAAAATGATTGGAAGAGCATAAAACTGAGCAGACTGAGCTATGAAGCATGGTGGCACAGAAAAAAAGGAATTGTATCAGAGAGGCAGAGTTGAAGGGAAATTGGTGCTGGGAATGAAATGAAAGTACCAGTGGAAGGACATGGGGTCATGAAATGGTACATTTTAGCTGAGGGCCATTTTCTTATGTTCATGTATTTCTTAGCATGATTTGCATATAAAAAGGTGTCAGACGAATTGGCTCCTAATGGCAAATAGAGTGCTTTAACAGTGTTAAAGTCACTTTTAGGGCTTTGCCACCTTGGAGAGGCGTTTATTAACCCAAACTAAGAACTGAATCTGAAATGCCAGATGCTTGTACCATTTCAGAAAGCAAATGGGAAATCATATATATGACAGCACATCAAAAACTATTTGCATTTGGAAAGCTAACACACCAGAGTGAAAAGAACTAGCCTACTTTTTTCCAGATGTGCTAGCTTTCCACATTCAGTGAGGGAGTTTTTGCCATGATGCGGTAATCAAACACATAATTCAACACAATTGTTTTGATTTCCTACAGTACCAGGTGGACTACTCTGCAAGTTTTTCTGTAATGTTTAAATTGTCTCTAAATGGATGAAGAAAGGCATAGGGTGAAAGCAGGGACTTGAGAATGGAAGAGTTATTTTGAGAACTAGGGTGCATCATCATATGGCATCCTAAAAGTCAAAACAAATGGATGTCCTCACAATTCTGGCCCATAATAATCTGCTTTCTATACTGTATTTGCACTAGTCTGTCACTATGCTATTTTCACACATTTGCTAGAAATTTCTTCTAATAAAATGTATTTTTGTATGTTATTCTCAGTAAATGTTGTTTGCAGATGATACCGGTACATCCTTGGCAATGTATTCCAAGGAAGCTCTACAGAAGAAGAGTTTGGATTTGATATCCCGCTTTATCACTACCCGAAGTAGTCTCAAAGCGGCTAACATTCTCCTTTCCCTTCCTCCCCCACAACAAACACTCTGTGAGGTGAGTGGGGCTGAGAGACTTCAAAGAAGGTCACCCAGCAGCTGCATGTGGAGGAGTGGGGAAGCGAACCCGGTTCCCCAGATTACGAGACTACCACTCTTAACCACTACACCACACTGGCTCTCAGAGACTCATCAACCATTTTGCCCAAGGCTGCAGGGAGCTCTGCCTCACCATTAGCCTGACAAAGACTAATATCCTGGGTCAGGACGTTACCTCTCCAAAAGGGTATGAGAGAATGCGATGCTAGTGTCCAATATGAGGCTTGCATGTTGAGCACACCAGGAGCGACACCTCAACGTCTTCTACAAGCACTGCATCAAGAAGATTTGAGGCATCACACGGCAGGACAGAATCCCAAACAAAGATGTGCTCCCCTAAGCCCACATTCCCAGCACGTTTGCATTCCTATTTCAACAGCAGAATGGAAAGTAGCAGAATCTCCAAGGATCCTGGCTTCAGGTACCAGGCCTGTTGGCAGACCAACTCTGTGCTACAAAGCTGTTTGCAAACGTGATGTGACCCCAGAAGCATTGCTTCCACTACCTGCTACTTGGCTGATCCTTCCAATGTACATACTCACAATAATAGATGAGTGCACTAATCTGTATGTCAGATGCCCCGAGTGATTTGTTTTCTAAAGGGCATTGATGAAATGCAATGAACTAAACATTGCAAGGCTCGGTGATGGAAGTGGCTTGTGTACAGATGTCATCAGCTATACTGTATTTTCTTTAAAAGTTCAGCCCCAAATCCTGAGATTTTTTTTAAAAGCACACACAAAATGCATGACTTTTGGAATACCGTTCTGGCAAAAAACTGATGTGTTACTAGGTTGCAAACAGAAACGTAACACTAATTCGTTGCTTTCAAATAAATGCTTGAAATCGGCTCCAGTATTTTTGCTTCTAATAATTTGTGACATTTGGCAGATTGCAGTATACAGATTGTGTAGGGTGGCAGTAGCAGCAGCAGCAGATTGCTCCATCCCCAGAAAAAAACTGATGCTATGGTGCCATCTGGTGACCAGAACTGAAAGGAAACAGCCAGGAGGAAATGCTTGTTTTGTGTGACGCTTCTGTGATGGGTCACAGAAATATAGATGAGGGTGATGGGCAATAACCTCTGAGAAGGGAAGAAATCATCTTAAAACAGCTCAGCAGAACCATTCTTCCATGTAAAGCCTCATTCAGTGCAATCTCCTGGAGGAGAACACTGTTGCATCCTCTGATGGCAAAGCTCATACACAGTTCAATTGCAATTCCCCTGACTTCTTTCACGAGTATAGATTCATCATCCTCAGGGGCTGATAATGTTTACTTCTGCCTTCTCACTGCTGCTCTTCAATATTCAGAACCGAGGTGGGAGGACATCAGTAGAAACAAGTCGTTGTACCAAAAGAATCAAAATGCGACATAGCTCACACAAAGAGGTGACAAATGAACTTGCCTGTTCAGTGTGTGGCAGACTCATGTCTTTCCTTTGATTCTGATCCTACACAAAGTATTTGGCAATTTTTCTTTTGTCCTGGTGCTTTATGGATGAGCAATCTATGGCCTATGTGGCTGTCAGCCTAATGTCATGTGAGCTTTGCCCTGATTTCATTCAGGTCACAAAAAGGGGAGAAAGCTGGTAGCAGAAAGAAGGGCTGGCAAAGCCAGGGAGAAAAGAAGGCTCTGGCCCCCACCAGCATGTTGGTCCGGCAGATTATGCTGGGTTGGAATGTGGCCCTCAAAGAAGCTTCATTTGGGCCTATCAGGGCCAGAGAAGCTACTCATTTAGGCACCCGAGATGCAAGGAGGAGTAGCTAGGGTGGCAGTACCACACTTTTGTTCTCTCAACAGTGAGACAATGTGAGGTGAGGCAGGGGTGTGGTTAAGGTTGTGGAGGCACACTGCCATTGTTAGGCCTCTGAATTGTTCCTGGGTGGCAATGAACATGGCACTCAGTTTGCCCCCAAAATCGTACATGACAACACATGGCAGTTTAGGCCAAGAAGCAAACTCTGGTAACATATCTATGATACAGGAGACAGACGGCATTTTCACTTCTGTCTCTTAAACTATTTTCTTCATTTTCCTTATTTCCGTAAACAGCAATGAATGTGCCTGAGCAGCAAATTAAAATGAATGTGTTGCATTCAGTGTCATAAGGCTAACGCTCTGTCAGTGCAAGGATTTTTCCTTGCGCAATGAAACATTCTCCCCTTCTCCTCCCCTTATGAAACCCATGATCTTTTCTGGAGTTTCCCCTATCCATCCAGAGCAGATTTGGGGACAGCATGGGGGGTGATCCCATTGCGCCAGCACTAATCCTTGCATTAGTGCAAAAGGTTAGTCACATACCACCCGGCGTCTGCTGTTTTCTCTCTTACATTGACAATATCCACAAGAGGAACATTCTGGACTAAAATAGCACTCAGTGTGCCAGTTTGTAAAAATGCCCAGGATCCTGCTGAGTAGAAAAAGGAACTGATGGGATTTCTGATTTCTGAATACTGCTTAATATCAAAGCCTGTGGAGGTGAAAAGGAATGCTTGCTGTGAGGAATCACAGAGGAGGCTTTTTGGCGCTGCCACCTGCGGCCTTCAGTCTAATATCACGTGGCCCTCAGGACAGTGGCTAGGGGAAAGGGAAACCTATGCAACTCTCCCAATTCCACCCATGTTTGGCTCTGACCCCATACACTTTTGGCTCTACCCACCACAAAACACATACAGGACCCCCCCCCCCAATAGATTAGCCGCAAGAGAACGCAGCCCTTGAGAGAGAGGGAAAAGGTTCCCCAGTCCTGCTTTAGAACTCTCACTAGCCTTTTACTCCACTAGCTGTCAAATCTTTCAGGAACGGTTTGTAAGATGGAAACACCCCTTTGTGATGGCGCAGTCCAACCTGACTGGGTTGCTTCCGAGGGTAGTAGCGAACTTCATTTTGGAATGCAGTGTCACCCATACATAGGTGATGGAGGGAGCCAACTGCAGAATGTATCACTGAGCAAAAAGTCCTTCATGGGATATTTTTAAATTATTAATTTATTACTATTACCACCGTCATCATCGTCATCCTAAATGAACACCCCCCCCCCCCCGAGACTGATAACAACTGTATTGCAGGGTGAAAGACCATAAAAGGAGTAAAAGACATTTAACAGGAGACATGGCCAGTGTTCCTTACAGAGCCATCCTAGACGCAGGTTCTGTCCTCTATAAAGCTTCTGTTTTTGAAAAGACGCAGCAGCAGCAGCTTCGCCTCCAAACTGGAGATTCCTTCTAAGAACCATGGAGCTGAGTGTGTGAATAAAGCATTGCTCCAGAGCAGGGATACCAAGAGGGAGCTTTGTAGGAACAGGAAACACTGAAACAAGAGATATGTGCAGACTCAATGTCTGGAGTGGATACTAGGCATCCAGAACAGAAACCATCTAATTTAGTTCAGTGCTCATTCACTCCTAATATCTATGATGCAGTCAGCTTTTGCTTCTCCTTGCCACCATGCACACCTTAAGCTTGTTCTGCTCTTCAGTGCCATGCAGGACGATGTTCTGTTGCCAGCATTGAAGCTGCAAGTCTTCAATGATTGAACCGCAAGTCTTTCGTAGAAGACAGAAGTGACCTTGCCCTTCACTCCAGGCCACAAAATGTTTTGGGCCAGCCCTAGCCCAAGCTCTGATATGGCTCCTGAGCCAAATGCATTCTGGATGATCATCTTTAATTCTTCCAATGACATCTTACCTCAAACTCACTTTGTTCTTCATCTGGACTCACCATGTCATCCTCATTCTGGGACTGTAGAAACATAAGAAACTTGCAAGATTACTTTCCAGGCATCTCTTCATGCAATGTTTCTTTTTTGCTTGCTTGCTTGTTTGTTTGTTGTGTCCTGCTGGTGACATTAATGTTTGTTTTGTCCTGCTGGTGACATACATTCAAATTAACATGTTACATCTCATCTTGACTACAACATTAAATCTTCTTCTTCAGAATATTCTGCCTCAAGGTTTTGGTATATTTACATACTTTCAACTTCATATGCTAAGTAGTTTCTTGGCTTAAGAAGAAGATTTAATGTTGTAGTCAAGATGAGATGTAACATGTTAATTTGAATGTATGAAAATACAGTAAAGCCTGGGAAAGAATTTACTGAAGAAGCCCGAAACTGTCCATGGGCGAAACAGGGGACAAACACCGGCACCCTGGCTAACATTTGTGTGTAACATCTTCAACATTTCATCTGACTGGACTTACCTTCGTCAATATCCACAGGAGCCTGGCTAAAGGAACTTTAAAGACTGAAATTTTCCTGTTGCATTAACTTGAATGAGTTTTCTGTTTGTGGCTTCTTTATTAGATTGTCCTCTCTATTCTTGGATTACTTATATAGGATTCAGAACGTGGAATAGTTTGGTAGATTTCTGTGTGCCGTTTATGTGCTGCTTACTGTATACTGGTTTACTACGAGTATTGGCAGCATAGGTTAATTTTTTCAGCTCTTGTATTTCCTTAGGTGACATTAATGGTAGCACAAGCTTTTGCCATAGAAATAGACCAGAGAAACACAGTGATTGGTTGCAGTGCAGTAAGCAAGAGCTACTCCTTTGCAAACACACAAAAACCCCCAACTCCAGGCTTATAAAAATGCTTCTTTATATACTTTGCGATGTTAAAATGCAAAGCACGGATAGTTGCTTAGCTGACTCAAGTCTGCTGGGAGATGTTTAGAGGCAATGCTCTATATTTGAAACGCTATAAGGGCTATTTTTTTCTTAGTATCCCTCTCATCTCCATCCCAAATTGGTTATGTTCTGTTTCACTCCTGCAGTGGGAATGTCAATTGCTTTTTGCACTGGAGATTTCCTCTCCTAGTAAATACAGCTCTAGAATCTCCTTCTGGCTTTGTTTCTAGCATTCATTCATAAAAGATTTGCTGCATGGCTGTTCTGCGGAAGGGAAGTGATTTTTGTTTTGCTTGTTTAACCTTGATAACAGAATCTAGACAAGTAAGAATTTTATTGTACAGCAAAAAGCCTTCATAAAATATATAAAAATATGCATGACAGGACACAATGCAAGCCGAGTGTGAAATATCAAACGCTTCCCAAGCCCTTGGGACTTTGCCATACAAAATGTGAGCCAGGTATCTTGCAGGCTTGGGCCTGCATGGAATGTGCTGCTTGGGTTAGATCTCTGCAACGAGAGCACCAAATCTTTCTGGGTGGTTAAGTGTTGCATTTGTTTTCCTGTCTTCTCAGATTTGGGGGTTGAAGTGGAGGGGGATGGAAGAGAGCTGGGGAGCTGTTTGCTGAAGCAAGGAAATGTGATCAGGAAGCCTTGTGTGGGCAATAAATTACAGCCACTCAGCTGGGCTGCAGCCACTGCAGGTGGAGAGCACCAGTTACCCACTTATAGGAGGTTCTCTTCCATTAATAGAGTGGTGAGGAATTAATATCTCAGTTACATAGTTATGGCTAAATGGATCCTATTAGAGAAATATTACAAGGCTGCAGGATTCCAGAGCCAGGAAACATGATCAGGTGCAACATATGGTATTTCATCATATTGACTGCCAGATTTGCCAATGGGAAGACTTGCACACTTTCCCTTAGTTAGTTTTTATTTTGTTTGTTTTTGTTTTAACAGCATTGCAGATTTGGGATTCTATGGCGGAAAGGCCACAGAATGTCAATGGATGTTTGCCCACCCTCTTCTTGAAAACATACAAATAATTTATTCCACCTTCTTACAACCAGCCCACTTGACTGCTCTTACTTCATATAGACAGTATTTCCTAATATTCAATCAAAATCTACTTTATTGTAGTTTTAAAAACCACAGGCCAGGCTGACTGAGTGTGCCTCTGGTTTAGTTGTACCTTTGTCAAGTTGTTCTTAAACAATTCACAATCCCTGAGCTCTCTTCCTGCAATAAGATTATAATACTGACCCACCTTAAAGGGCTGGTGTCAGGGACGACATGTAAAGGAATCATTTTGAAAGAATATTCTGAAGAACGACATAAATGCTAAATATTGCAATAAAGCTAGCTTTTAGTCACCTCTTCTGCTCTTCACAAGTGTTGATATAACTGCACCATCCAATTGCCTCTGGACTGAAGCACTTTCTTAATGAATTTTAATAAGCTGAAGTAGAATGTGCAGCATTTGGCAAACCTTCTAAGTCACTACCTGCTGCTGCACAGTGTTTCCTTGGGAAATCAATGAAGAAGGGCCATCAATCCTGGGAACCAGCATTAACAATGTATGAAAGTGATTCTGGGAATGTCCCAGATGGAAACGGTTGCCAGCGATCCAAGCAAACGGAATGCAGTGCACCAGCCTTCAGCTGCATCTAGCAAACACACCCTGCCTGTCAATCACATCTCTCCAGGAGGCTGAAATAATTTGTTACATGACTATGATTGGAATTCCCATAAGGGACAAAGGATTACAAGCCACAGTAGAATTCACCCAGAATAGTTGCAATTCCCTTTGAAAATCTTAGCAATTGCATCAAAATAGGCAGTCCAAAAGCAAACAACTCAGATATTAAATACATACCTGTTACGTTCAGCTTGCAGTCTACAGAGGCTTCCCCCAAAGGGTTCACGGCCTTGCAGGTATAGACACCACCATCGAAGGGGTTGGGCTTGCGGATTTCTAGAGAGCAAATACCTTGGTTCATGAGGGCTAAATATCTGGGGTCTTCTCGAATTTCCATCTGGTTTTTCATCCAGATCACTTTGGGCTGAAATACAGATAAGGCACCAAAATGGCAGAAATTAACACCTCTCTCCAAAAAAGTGGGAAGGAGCTGATAATTGGTCCCAGGTGAGCAGCCGTTTCCCATTGCTTAGTGATAAGTTTCTAGACAATCTCTCATAACTTTTTTCACCCTTAACCCTCCTGCCTACTCATTGGGACTGCTTTATGATGGATGTCACTGACAATCTCCCAGTGCTGTTATAGACTGCAGCACCCATCGCATGTTTGCTGAAACAGGAAGGCACCACAAAGCCACTTCCCCATAAGACTGGACATTTATCTGGAAAGTGATGGGGAAATGCACGGGAAAGTGTGGCTTAAAACTTGCTTTGAGGCAATGCCATCCAATCTCCCTCCCTGCCCTGAATAATATCAGAATGACTGCTCATTAAACAGCCCAAGTTATCTTATCTTCCTGCAAATGAATCAGGGTGGATGCTAAATAAACAGGTCTCCTGGAAGCCCCATAAACTCTAGAGATGCTTGAAGAATTTGACACAAACTGGCCTAATCTGCATCTCCTGGACTAAAGTGCAGATCAGAATGTAGCTCTTATCTGTTTCTCTGAATGGTTCTCTGAATGGTTCTCTGAATGTTGCGATTTGGACCACAGCTCAAAAAAGCTATGCATCTAAATGCGTGTTATGAAATAAATTACAATTAGAAATTCATATTTTGAAAGAAAAACATTCAAATGCAGCTTTAAAAAAAGAAGTTTGCAGATTACTGTGGAAGCAGGACAGAACAGCCTGAGGAGTAAACACATGCACCAGGTACACTTAACCTGAAATAAATGGATCCACCCGTCTGTAACTTATCCCCATTAACAAAAGAAGTCAACCCATGTTTTTCTACCAAAGGAAACACCTCAAGCCTCTCATCCTATACCCAATGTCAGATTCAGTCTTGCTAAAGATGGTCACTGATCACTTAGCTTCCGAGAATGACCAGCACTCACCTTTGGGAAGCCCCGGACACTACAGACAAGCTGGGTACTGTAGCCCCGGGTGGTAGTTCTGTCGGTGAGAGGTTGGGTGAATTTTGGAGGTTCAGAAAGATCCTTGCTATTGTACTTCTCTGCTTTGTATGTGATTGCTGGGGGAGGGGGGGAGAAGGCAAATCAATATAACTCTACATAAGAGGGGGAGCAGATTGTGACACTTTCTGAAACAATACAAAACGACAGCCCTGTATATCGAAATAAGTGTGTAAACTGCAAGTGGAAAAGGTAAAGGACCCCTGGACGGTTAAGTCAAAGACGACTATGGGGTGTGGCACTCATCTCCACAGGCAGTTTTCTGGGCCATGTGGCTAGCATGACTAAACTGCTTCTGGCGCAATGGAACACCATAACAGAAGCCATAGCGCATGTGAAACGCCGTTTACCTTCCCGCCGCAGCAGTACCTATTTATCTACTTGCACTGGTGTGCTTTTCGAACTGCTAGGGTGGTAGGAGCTGGGACAGAGCAACAGGAGTTCACCCCATTGCAGGGAGCTCACCAAAGTCAAGCAGATTCGAACTGCCAACCTTCTGATCTTTAGCTCCCTGAGAAAACTATCAGCAGCCTCCAGCCATATATTCATTTGTAACTGCTGTCTTTATGAAAGGCAGAAAGAAAATGTTCCTTTTTTCACCCCCAACTACACCATTAAAACTCACTCCGTCATCCCTCCTAGTGTCTGCCATGGCTTATCTGGCTTTACATCAGAGTAAGGGACGTCCAGCCTCTGGGTTAAAAACTGCCTCCTCCAGGCTTCCATATCCTGCATTCACGTCTTTCCTCAGCTTATGGTCTCTCTTCCAACCCATGCGTCCCTCTCTCCAGACCATCCCCTTCACTAGCCCTGCTTCCAGCTCTTTTGTGCGGCTGGAACATGGCCTACTGAACAAGAGTCACATGTGTGGTTCTTCCTACTTTTCTTGCTGTCCCCACCCACTTTTCCTCCAATACTCCCCTCCCCCACCACCTGAGCATACAGCTGCTGGAACATTGCCCATCAAAGAAGATGCTTTAGACAATCTGGCTGGAATGGTTTGGGCTGCCATGGCTTGCCCTCTGTTCTCGATGTTCCATGCACGTAACCCACAAGCCCTACAAGGAAAGGGGGGTGGGTTTCCACTACCATGTCTTTCCTACTGTGCTTCTGCAGCCCCTACCTGATTTTTTGATGTGAGCCACGTCCTTGGAGACAGCAGGCTTCTCGCTGAGGCCGCAGGGGTTCTCCGAGAAGACTCGGAAGGAGTAGCTGTTGCCAATTATGAGATCGGAGACGGTGCAGTTGGTGCGGTTGTAGTGCTCCATAACTGTGAACCATTGCTGGAAAGCAGTAAAGGTCAGCCTCTTAAACACGAAAAAGGTTCAGGTTCAGGGCACAGGGCTGCCCTCACAGCAGAAGGACCAAGAGCTTCCCAAGCCAAAAAAAAACAAACTATGGAAGCCACCCTGGGGTGCTATTCTGGTTTGGTGTTAGGGCAAATGAAAGTGGGTGGCGGTGGCACCATTAGGGCCTCCTATTCATACCGAATAGCAATGCCCAGGGCAGGGGTTGTTAGAACTGTAGCACAGGAGGAAGCATTTAACTCAGTCTGTAGTGTGTGTGTGTGTGTGTGTGTGGTTCTTTTTAAAGAACTGTACAATTGTTGATAGCTACATCTTTCAATGTAACAGGTTCTCTGGTCCCGTGGTTTTCACTCTACCACTTCTCCAACAGTGTTGCATGAAGCGGGAAACAGCCCACAATACAATTTGGCAAATTGAGAAGGAAGAGAGTCCCCACTTGACAAACATTCCATTGCTGTACTGGGGTGGGGAATAACGGCAGGAATTCTCCTTTCCACAGCAAGCTGCCCCCACCAGTAAATCAGAGAAAACTCACCCTCTATCCAGCCACACAGCACGTTCTCCCACCCAGCCCTTTCTTAATTGCCGGCATATATAAATGTAGCATACAATGAAATGCTAACTTGCTGCACTGAACAAGCCAAGACTCTCTTATATGTTTGCATAAAAGAGTGCTTTTGCACCTTATAGAAAAGGCCTTTGATACTATTTGATAAGAAGAAGAAGAACTGCACATTTATTAATATTATAATATGTTGCCCTCTTTCACCCCAAGATCCCAGAGAAGGCTACAACATCAAAAGGCAATATTAAAAACAGTTCAAAGCAACTGGCACTCACAGAAACCAGGTGGGTCCCAAAAATATTTGGCAGCAATGTTGTTTTATGATGATCTGCGTGTTTTAATTTTTTAAAAAAATTGATTTTAATGACTCTTATGTATATTTTAAACCAAGATTTTAAGAAATGAAAGTTTGTGTATTTGTTCGTTTCAAAACCTTATACAGTATCAATGCTTCCACAGAGCAACTGAAGCAAGACATAGGTCACAGCACCAGGTATATAAAAATAGCTGAGTGCATCAACTCTTCCAGGGGGCTTGTGATTGGACCCCAGGAATAAAGCTCTATTACAAAGGCAAACTGTGTTGACCTACTGCCATTTCTGAAATAAATGCTGCCGATGCAGGATTAGAGAGGAAAAGGTTCTCAAGGGAAAGATTTGTTGGACTAAATATGGATACATTTAGAGGGTTATTTACATTTGCTAGTTAAAAAGAAAACAGTTCATACATGAGCTTTCTTTTTTAACCTTGATTTACATTCTTATTCAAGATATTATTGATTCCGTTTATTGTACTATAAAAAACATAAAAGAACAAAAAACATAAAGGTTCTAAGTAATGTTCTTTTCCCATTCTCATTTTCACAGTTTAAACCACCTGTGACCAAATTCTGTGGATTGTCACGGAATTTGTGGGCTGCGTTTTTTGTGGAATGTGCATTGCATTTCTTATATTGACTCCTTTTTGTTGGGATTTGTAAACAGCTGTGAAGGGATGGTGGCTTCAGGACCCACCACTAATTCTTGCACAAAGTTCAATGCCTAGCTGCCTTCTCCCCACCACCCCCCAGCTGTATCTTTCCCAGTTCCAAGTCCTTACCCCAGTCTTCTTGTCTGCTTTTTGGACTGTGTACCCTTTGAGATCAGCATTGCCATTATCTTTGGGTGGGCTCCACTCCAGTGCCACGTTAAAGCCCCATACATCCACCAGCTTCAGGTTCTCAGGAGGGCCTGGTCTCTCTGAAAAGATCAGCCACACATTACTTCTGAAATATCAAGACAGTGCCACCTTCTATGGCACATCACAGAGACGTTCAGCAGCAGGCACCAGATAAAACAGAGAGCAACCATTAAACTATCTGGAAGAAGAGGGAAATCTATAACCATACTAGAATATATTATTTTTCATTCATAACTCTCATGCAGGTATAGTTTCAGTATCAGAAACAATGGCTCCTAATTCTTCAATGCCTTTTCCATACAGCATCTTACCCTGTTGTATAGGGGATTTGAGACTGAAACAGAACAGTCATCTCAGTACACATTCCCCATGGCATAAGCACACCACATGCTCCAATGCTTAATAATGCCAGGCCCAGCTAGCTGCCATATGCCACAGTACGCAGTGACTCTTGAATTAGAGAATTTTGTTTCAAAGGAAGAGGTATCTGAGCTAGCCACCCTTTAGATACCAAATCAAACCATATGGTGTCATCGCCCTTACCAATCACCTGGAGATTAATGGTGGCCTTGTCTTCTAGTTCATCTAAGATCTTAACACTTATTTCATATTTTCCAGAATCATTGCGCTGTAATTGACGGATGAATAGGACGGAGTCCCTCTCACTGTTGCGCAAATGCATTCGCTTGGGATCCAGAGGCTGGCCATCTTTGGTCCAGGTCACCTGTGGCTTTGGCTTTCCCTAAAGAAAGGCATATGAGTTGGTAGATCGCGGTTTTCTTCTATTTGTCTGGCTACTAACTCTTATAAACATATAGTGAATCTTCGGCAATGGATAGGTGGTCTTTCATGATTTTGATGGTTCCTGGTGTTGCTCTTATAACTACGTTATCTGTTTTTCATTTTGTTTTATTAATTTGATTTCAATGATTAGAGTTTGCTTTATATTATATTGTGGTTCTATTACGTGAACTGTGTTGATTGTTCTTCATGGAAGTGACAAGTGGGAATAAAGGTTCAAAGAAAGAAAGGAAGTGTTCATTTGGTTCCACTTTCTAGCCACATGTGATTAAACTGTGATGCAAAAAGCCAACACAATTTTTGGATTCTTATTCGAAGGCAGGACAGTTGCCGACACGCATTTATGTATGAGAGTGCCCATGCACAGGAAAGGCAAAAATTTTCATACTGATGTTTCTACCCAAAACCTGAGCTCTGAAATCCCCTCCCCCAACAAAAAAACTTAGGGGCAGTTGAAGCAAGTATGAATGTGTGTGAAATGCAGTTGCTTCTGACAGCTGGGCCTTTAAGGGAGTGGCCTAGATCCACAGCATGTCTACAGATACCCAAGAACCAAGGAAATGCATGGAGTGCTATACCCTATTATAAGTCTCTCTATGCCACTCCATATGGCTTGCACTTGCTATTTTTAGTCAAGAGCTATTTTAGGCTCTGGGCTACAATCCACCACCCAGTGCCTGACTGGAACATATTGCCTCTACCTTCCAAATGCCTTCCAAATGCACATAGCAAACTTGATCACAATATCAAAGCACTCTCTTGTTAAGAGCTCGTTAAATCAGAATAACATAAAAAGACATCCAGTGTCAGAATTTAGGAATGCTAGGAAAAGATCAAGTATGACACAAGACACTTTTTCTGCCTGTGTTTAGAGATTAGGAGGCTGCCAAGAGCTGATGAGTTTTATGACTTGCAATATACAGATGTAATGCATATGTCAGCCAAACAAAGCTTGAGCTTGTTTACACATTACAGTTTAGGATTCAATGGTTTGTGTAGAGTACCTTGTTTCTAGTCCTGCCTTGTCCTGATACAACTCTCTTCTCAAGCGCCAATGTTTCCTTTTGCCCAAGCCTGTCAGTCTATTCTTTTTCTCAGTGACCAGGTGACATTCACGTGAAGCCGGAATTCTTTCCAAAACATCAATAATTCCTGCTTTGGATGCTGCCCACTGTAGCCAACCTGAGAACTAGTTCACCTTTAGTGTACAAGCTTTCTGCAACTATTCCTAGCTTCTTGACCAATTATGCAAAGGCTTTTATCCCCACCCAAAGCCAAAATGTCAAAATAAGAATAAGGATCCACATACCCGAAAAGGAATCATCAGGTTCAACACATCGCCCACAGTCTTCATGTACAAGTCCCTCAAATAGCGTGGCAGTCGGATCTTGGGCTGCTCTGGAGAAAACAAAATTATAGCAGTTTGTCACTGGTACTGAAGAACTTTGCTGTGGAATCACTGATGAATCTCCTTTGCTTGGATCATTTGGCTTGCTGGGAATGCTTAGAAGCACTAATCATTAGGCAGTACAGTGGTACCTCAACTTACGAATTTAATCCGTTCCGAATGCACATTCATAGGTTGAAAAATTCGTAAGTTGAAAAAAGCGATTTTCTCATAGGAATGCATTTGAAACGAAAAATGTCACGAAATGAGCCATGTCTTAAAAAGTGTGTCACTAACATGAAAAGTTTGGAAAGCTCTGTGTAACATTTGTTTTAATATTTAAAATGGTAAACTACCATGAGTGCCTTGGCAGAAAGGTGCCATATAAACACAGTACTACAGTAAACCCAGGGAGGTAAGGCACACTGATGAGCTCTTCCATCACAGTCCAGAGAATCAAAATGGAAATGAATTCTGGCCAAGGCTGCACTGGCAGAACCCTACAGTTTGTTTGTTATTAAATGACACATTTGTAACCTGACCCAACCATGGAGCCCCATATCAGGTAACTGTTCTTTATAAATTATCGGAGGTGAGAGTTTCTATTAACTCTGGCAATTCTTTGAGCTGAGTTGGTTAGCTCCATGAATGGAGAGGTGGGATCAGGACTCATAAATAGTACTAGGCATGCATTTCATAATTTAATTTAATCCACTCAGCAAGAAGAATCAGTATCAAGTGCCACATAGCAACAGCAAACCTTGCTGTAACTTCACCGAACTTTTTTTTTTTTAAACACATTTTTATTAAAGACTTTCTTGGTTTACAAAAGTTCATGCATTGTCTTTTTTCAGGTTGTACAGTCTTTCTTACAAATAAGTTACATTTGTTGTGAGACATTGGTGTTGAGTACAGTATAAGGTAGAGGGAGAGGAGGGGTGGGGTGGTGAGGCTTATATTCTTTTATATAGTGTATGTGTGGGGTTTTGTGTCAGCGTCAACTGGGTAAGTTCTCTATTCATTTATTACATTTCCTTGGTAGTGAGAGGTATTGGGGGGGCAGGGTGTGGTTGGTAGTTTGTGGTTGACTGAAGTGGTGTTTGTTTGCATTTGTGAGGGTGGGAGGTCTTGTTAGGTCAGGTAAGCCAGATGGATTTGTATGTTGTCAGGGGGTTCTTGTTGTCTTGTTGGGCTATATATGTGACAAAAGGGGAGCCATACTGGGGTGAAGGTGTCTTCTTCTATTTGTCCCCGTGTCAGTTTCAGCTTATTGGTTAGCTTTTCTAGTAAGGCTGTTTCCCATACAATTTGATACCATTGGTCCATGTTTACTCCTGACCGGTCTCTCCAGTGTCTGGCTATGAGGCATCCGGCTGCTGAGAGTATTTGGGTTATAAGCTCTGTATAATGTGAGTGGTCATTATGGTCTTGGAAGATGCTCAGTAGGGTCAGATATGGGGTGAGTTCTAATACAGTGGTACCTCGGGTTACATACGCTTCAGGTTACATACGTTTCAGGTTACAGACTCCGCTAACCCAGAAATAACGCTTCAGGTTAAGAACTTTGCTTCAGGATAAGAACAGAAATCGTGCTTGGTGGTACAGCAGCAGCGGGAGGTCCCATTAGCTAAAGTGGTGCTTCAGGTTAAGAACAGTTTCAGGTTAAGAACGGAGCTCCGGAACGAATTAAGTACTTAACCAGAGGTACCACTGTACCTGTTAAGTTATTTTGCAAATCTCTTGTAGGACTGCTGTCCAGAAGGGTTGGATTTTAGGGCATCCCCACCACATGTGGTGATATGTCCCTGTGGAGGTGCAGCCTCTCCAACATCTTGGTGAGGTTCCTGGGCCTATCAGCACCAGTTTCCGTGGTGTTAAGTACCACCCATAGGCGAGCTTCAGAGTGAGTTCCCTTCCTTTGGCTGATACGAACTTAAAGGGAGGTTTAGATCACATTCTAGTCCATTAGGTGGAGTTAATTTCATAGCCTGTGTCGTGCTCCCATTGTTCTTTGATTGAGTCAAGGGGGGCTGTGGGATTTTGGAGTATTATGTATATTGTGAATATCATCCCTTTGCCGTGGTTTTCGAAGGTGGTCAAGGGCTAGTGGCTGCTGATTTTACTGCTGGATTGTTTAAGAAGGCAAGCAGTTGATGGTGTGTTAGCCAAGGTATTTGGGTGTCCCATAGTTTGTCTTGTATATCTTGTATTGACCTCACCGAACTGTTGACAGAGATCCTTCCTCCTTCTGGTATTAAAGGTAAGTACACTGCCACGTTTGGTACAATTCTGCTGGCTATAATGGCTCAGTGGCGCAATAGAAAATGGATGCATTGACACAACTCAGTCCTGGAAAATGAAGGCTGTTGCCATTCCAAAATTAAGATGGTGCCTAATGAATGGCAGAGATGTGCAAAGTAGGCCAGGGAAGTCTGCTGGGTTAATTTTCAAATTCTACAATGAATAATATTTGGCAAATTTTAGGTCCAGCTAAAGCATAATTTGTTTGTTTGTTTGTTTGTTTGTATGCTGCCCATCTGACTGGGTTGCCCCAGCCACTCTGGGCAGCTCCCAACAGAATATTAAAAACATGATAAAACATCAAACATAAAAAACTTCCCTAAACAGGGCTGCCTTCAGGTTAAATAGTTACCTAGTTTTTTCTTTCCTGCATGTTTTTGCAGGCACTGTAACTTCAAATTCCAATTTTCACCCACTTCCAGAGGTGATCAGTCACAGAATCTTAACACTGCAATGCAACCCCCTGCAATGCAGGAATCTCAAATTGGTGGGGTTAGTGTCCTTTTTGGGGGTCCTAATAAAGGTAGATTTTGTAATTCATCCTAAAATAGTAGCACAATGTTTTCAATATACAGCTACAAAATTGGTTTTGTACCAAATCAGTGTGAGATTTTCTTTCAGCTCTACAACTATGCTCCTACAATTTCTGGATTTTACTTCAAGTCCCTCTGTTGTATACTAAGCCAAAAAGAAGCATGTGTATGTACCATGCAGTGAACAGCACATACTGGAAGCGGAGCTTTATACTTTCCCTTGGGAAAACAACCTGGTGAGATTCAAAAGAAGCCTGTATGCATTTAATCACTTGCTGCTGTCTTCACTCGCATCAAAATAGCAATGGTGTAACTCTAGAATGCTATATTTGTAAATGGTAGCCTGGGTGGTAAAGGAGTTATGTTGGGGTTTAATAAAAGAGCTATGCATGCCTGCGAGGCTTAAACGTGCAGTAGCTTACGTTCCAGAAGTGATCGTGTAAAAGAGGACCCAGGATTAAAAAGCTGAAAGATAGTTTAGCAACACTGTTCATAGAACACCAGCAATGCAGTAGGATATACCAGAGGACAGTGCTACCAACAACTGTAACAGCATCTTCACTCACCCATCTCTTTTCCCCCCGAAGATCCCTTGCTGGCATTTATTCTTATCAACAGGGCCGGCGCAGCCATTAGGCAGGATGAGGCCACTGTCTCAGGCAGCGGAAGCCCCCAAGGTGGCACTCTCACAGGCTTATCAGCCTAGGGAAATCTAACACTCCAAGGAAATAAGGTATTTTCTATATCCCTACATACAAAGGAAAGCATAGCTCATATAGTAAAGGTTATCTTGCTAATTGCTTAAAATTGCGCAAAGGTATTTTTTTGCTCAAGTGTTAGAATCCAAGTGTTAGAATCAAACAGCATCAGGGGCAAACAGCAGGGTGACATTTTCAAACACAAACCTATGTAGAGGACATCGATGCTAATCTTTCGAAATAAAAGTAACAGCATTAAGCACACTTTTAAAAAAAAGAACCAGTCCTTTCAACACACAATAAAGTAGGCCAGTAGTATTATATCAATATTGTGCAATGAGAGAGGTTGTGAGTTTCCTGAGCTGAGAACTGGTGCTGCTACGCTGTACCAATTGGCTAGAAAACTAATTGAAGATTAAGTGTGTAAATAGACCTTCAATCTCAAAATGCCATAGCATATATTTTTTTTGTCTACCTGCGGCTACACAGGCACTCAACTGGAATTTGCTCCCAGCAATGTACATAAAGTAGGCTCGTTAACTAAACAGTTGGAATTGCGAGAACAATTTAAATATAACATTCTGGTCAAGATTTTATATTTGCATAATCTGGGACACTCAAACTATAGAACCTACCCCACCACAAAGAAAACATTCACCTGCCAGTACAGTACTGCCGATATCTGAAAATACAACAACCTGAATTTGACTCATTCTGAGTCAGGTTAAAAAGCACTGCGTACAAATTTCATCAGACAGTGGCAGATGCCTTTATGTCCCTACTCCTTCCACACCTTATGCTAGTGGTTCACAAGTAGTGAAAGATGTGTAAGTCCAGTGACAATCTGTGCTGGCAGGCAGCACAATTACATGCTGCAGTAGAGAACTCACTTACCAGCTAGCTGGCAGAGAAGTATGTTCGTGACCGGCATTCATCATTTTCCATCAAAACATTTGTCTAAAAATAATTCCTCTTCGCAGTAGAAACAGATTTTAGGTTAGTCTGAAGTGTGACCCTTCTGTCCAAGCTATACAAGGTCTTAATATTTCACACTCCACACAAGAGACCTATTAAACACACTATGGGGCCAGCAATAATACCTTGAGGAGGCTGAAGAAGTTTTCAAACTCCCAAGAAGCACTGAAGGTCACACACCCTTGCTGTAATATGAAGTGAAGGATCCAGGGGTAAAGTGACCAGATGCAAAGAAGGACAAGATTCCTGAATCTTTAATAGTTGTGTGTGTGTGGGGGGGGGTGCACTCTAGCAGCGTTTTATGCAGTGGTTTAAAAAGCAGTACTTGGCAGATTCTCCTCAGCCAGTTTCTAGCTGCAGAAAAATGTATACATGGGTTCCAAATTACAGCACTCAGATCCATGACCACTGCTGCTAAGTGAGATGCAATTAACAGTGCAATGTATGTATCATTGCACTGTGGTGCTTCATTAATGTTATTAGCAGCTGATACCATGGAAGTCAGAGCTGTGTCATACCCAGGACTTGCAGATCAGACTGTTCTTGCAATTTGTAGACATATCTGCACATGATTTATTTTGAGAACTAAATGTGTTTGAGAGGTATACTTCTTCATCACCGACTTCAGCTTCTTCTGGTTTCCTGTTACCCAGAGTTCTGTTGATGACTGAAGGATGAGGGCAAGGTAATGTCACAGCCACGAGGGCACCCCAGGTTAAAATGAACCTGCCTCGCCATGGATGTTATCCAGTGCTTCCAGTTGAGTGCTAAAATGCTGAAGAAAGAACATGGGAAGTTGCCATGCCCTCAACAGAACTACTGAAGTAAGACAATTGAAAATGAGGAAATTTAGTTCTGAATGTATAGGATTGCGCTATTATTCCTGCATTCGGAAGAACAGTTTTATATTAATATTGGATGAAACATAATTGTACTTGCCAATGGTGCACCAAGAAGGCCTATTAGCTGCATGTTTCAGGTCCATGTGCAATGTCTGCCACTCACTGCAATGCACACTGTCATAGAAGATATCCACTTGCCCTACATATTCATGGGACTGTCCAAAAATAGGTGCAGTGGGAGCATCAATGGCACCTTTTTAATTTACTAAAGCGGATTTCACATAAAGGTGAGAACAAGATGCAGTTGGTGTTAAGTAGGTGAAGTATGCTCCATTTTTACACAAGCAGGTTTGATTGCTCTATGCTGGGATGTCTGCTTCATTTTCATTTCAAGAAATTGCAAAAATGAGTCAAAGCTGTTCATAATTTTTAAAGCAACGAAGAAAGGACAACAGAAAGGAAAAGTAAAGAAATCTTTGCGAGGGCAAAACGGAAACAGCCAAAACCAGAAAGTCATCTGAAATTAATTCTCCATTGCATACCACAGTGCAACCAGCTACAACAAATCATGACACCAAATGCTAGCAGGCTTTAGTTGTGATGAAGAAAAAACTCCAAAGGTATACTAATGTGAGCCAAAGTCTCTCTTATGGAAATTACAAGAGTTAATGAAAGCCATTAAGCAAATCTGATCCGCTTGTGTATAAGGGAAGGAGTGTTGTTTAACCTTTGCATACCACATCACTTTGCTGATAGAAATCATGGTCCCACAAAGCTCTTGGGGGTAGGGGAATAACTCCCAACAAGGCAAACAGCAGCTAGAGGGGGGATTTTCACCAGGAAGATGATATGAAGGACTTCTTTGAATAATCCATGTTAATGAACATGTTCTGTTACACTAAATGCATTCAAGATACATACCAAGAACCTCTCTGATGAGGAGTGGCTGGTCCAGGACGGCTGGCTCACTAACTCCATCACCTTTCACAGCCTTCACACGAACGAGAAGTTTATCTCCAGATGTTAGATCGCGAATTATGTAACGGGTGGAAAGGAAGGGCTTCGTGTTGGCGGCCACCCAGTCTGTAGCTAAAACAAAAATATGCAACAGGTGAGTCATACGATTAGAAGCAAGGATGGCAAGGTTGGGTTATGGCACTCGTTTGACCTTACAGCAGAGTCACTGCTACTTACCAGGAAGGAGGGGTCAACACAATGTAAAAAAACCAGTTGGAATGCCAGATTGGCTCTGCCAGTATATTTGCACCATGTCAACCTCCCTGCCCCCACTTCCAGGTAAGCAGAAGCAGGTAAGCTGCCAGGAGGTCTAATGTTTATTGCTGCCCCACTACGTCATCCGCAACGGAATTATTGTAAAAAGTTGATTCAGTGGACAATGAGGCTTCTACTCTGATATATCTGTCTACAGAGTCCACTCAATTCTTTCTTGAGAATGAGATGAACACTCCAATGCTAACAACACTTACTTCACAACACAGTAGCACTTGCTTCGAATTCAACACTCTTAAGACTGTGTTGTTCAAAAGCAAACCTATGCTTTGCTATCCTACGTCTACTGGTTTGTGTTTGTCTGTTTTTTAAAAAAAAACAAAAACACAAAATTTAAGGTTGCAATATATCAATTCTAGCCTCCCAACTCTAGAAAGACCATGTATAAGCTCATTCTTACATTCAAATTAGCTAAGTGTGCCATACGTCCTGGACATAGCCGGAATTTGTCTGTCGAAAATGGCGTCCAGGTTGAAAAGTGGCTAATATGTCTGGGAAAGAAAGCTCAACAACTTTGCCTCCACCCCCCAAAAAAAGCCTTTCACTTTTTTGCAATATGGCAACCCTAAATTATCCCCATTGGGCTATAACATTTGGATACATTTGTGTTACAATTGTGCTCAAGCCATCTTTTGTGAACAGTTATGCCATGTTTCAAGGACATCGTCTTCTAATCACAACAAAAACAAGCTTTTATTGGATTCAATTAACAAAAGAGGTTACAATGGTTGAAGCAATCTAATCAGTGAGTGGAAATGCTACCCTACAGCAATAGCTCTCCAAATACACCATGCAGATATGGAGTGACAAATATGTGATAATGCACTCATGCAGGTCAAAAAACTGGCTTGAATAAAATATTCAGCAAACAATTTGGAATGCAGGAAGTAATTTGCGAGCAAGGAAAAGAGCTAAACTCAAAATTATTTATTTATGAGAAATGATTCACCCAGCTATACCTCACAAGAAACCCCAGCTAGACAACCAATGAAAATGTGCAAAATAAATTATTTGTAGCAATCAATAGGGATGTCATCAATTGCTGAAGACTTTAGCAGACGTCACCATTTATTACCATTATAGCATACTCAGTGTGTATGGTAAACCTTGTTTAATACATAATATCTTCCACTCAGGCTTTGACATGATTAATCCATCACTGGTGGTTTACAAACCAAATTGCTCACAAATGTAATCTTGGTTCATAATATTATTCTGTTTTTTAAAGCAGACATCATAGACTGCAACCCTTTTTCGTAATATAAAGTGCTACTACAGTGGTACCTCGGGTTAAGAACTTAATTCGTTCTGGAGGTCCATTCTTAACCTAAAACTGTTCTTAACCTGAAGTACCACTTTAGCTAATGGGGCCTCCCACTGCCACTGCGCCGCCAGAGCACGATTTCTGTTCTTATCCTGAAGCAAAGTTCTTAACCTGAAGCGTTATTTCTGGGTTAGCGGAGTATGTAACCTGAAGCGTCTGTAACCTGAGGTACCACTGTATACTGTATCTTTCTATGCTATAGAGAAGCCTTGCCCAGGAGGTGTGTATTTGGCAGCTTCTATGGTATGGCATCTATACTTGCTACATAATGGATTCAATTTGCAAAAGTGGTTGAAAGAGGGAAGAAATAACTACTTTCTCTATAGCAACTTCCATCATTGCCATATACAGTATAAGAGGCTGAAAGGCAAGGTCATAATTTCTCGACTTTAAGTAGATTTCCTTCTTTTAGTAGTTCCACAGCAAGCACATTTTCTACATGTGCAGCATTTCCTGCTCCAGCATGCAATTTCTGCTTCTCAGCAGTTGGCCGGAACCAATGCAGTGCTTGACTAGAAGCACTGCATTGGTTCTGTGGAATCTCTTCCTGCCTGAGAGCTCCTAAAAGAAATGGACCAACCTCAAGGTTCTAGAATTTGCAATCCCATGACTTGCTGCTTCTAGTATTCCAAGCCTTTCTCAACTTGAGCTCACAGAGCATGTCCATTGCACGTCAACATGGCATGTGAGCAACTGATCGGGTATGTGGAGAAGATGTCAGGATAACAAGAGAACACATATCATTTTCTTTACACACCTGTTCAGCGGTTTAAGGATTCAATGAACATTTCATGAGAACTACATGGTTCTCTCCTCACCTCCAACTGTGGCTGTAGATACGTCAAGAGAGGGACAAGCAATTTATCCTGACCATGTTATCCTATTTTCCACATTAATGCATGCAGCTCTTCATGCTCACGAGAGATAAAGCTCAAGCCTACTTCCGTCTTTGCAGTGCTCCACCACATATCCATCCAGGCCAGAATGGCCCACAACCTCTGGGGCATCCCACGTCAGAGTCACAGAATTGTCGTTCACATCGTCCACTGTTAGATTTAATGGTGCGCCGGGAGTGCCTGGTATCACAAATATAAAAGCGTTAGTAAGGCATTTCCCATCCCCACCAGTCCAGTAATTATGCTGTGTAAATTAATTAATGCTCTTTTCTTGGACTACAGGCTTAGTCGGAGAATGCATATCCCAACCTTATATTAGCCTTTGCATGATAGCTATGCAAATTCCCATTTCTCACACACTCAGTGTGCAGAGAGCAGGGAGTGGGGTTGTGTCCCACTCCCCAACACTGGTGCATACCTCTGGCTATATGCCGCAACATCCATCATTAAGCTGAGCACATCTCCATGCATACAGGGATTTTCATGTGATCAGGAACCTCAATTGCACTGGATTTATGACTGCATGGAAGCTCCGACACATGTACAGTTGTATGCATGCAGGGCTCCCTTTCACTTGTTCAGCTGAACAAGAGAATGTAGTGGAGGGTTGTGACCAGAGGGGTACACCAACACACATATTGCTGATGCAGTAAATTCCCTGGGGAACCAGGTCTCCTTCCTACCACCTTCAAATTTCTGCGGGTGGGGAAACAGAACACTATCCTCCTTCTCCAGCTGCTTCTATGATGCTCTCAATAGTAGTCAGTGGGAACACACAGCCGAAAAGGCACAACTGTAGAGTGCATCCCTTACTCACAGGGAGCTGAAGGTGACTTCATGGAGGGTTGTTGCTGGTGGTTTTCACATTCATTCCATTTCTGACACAGATATAGGTTTTGTTGCAAAAGCTACAAGACCTCTTTCAGTGCTTCCAGACCATATACGGCTCATACAGGTAATTGCAAATGGGACGTCTGTGGCAATGGGGCTTTTAAGGCTGCAGTCCCAACCCTATTTAGTTCCCATTTAATTCGATAGGGCATGCTTCTAGGTAGCCATGGTTAGGATTGCATTGCAATTTATCAGAGAAGTGAAATCCGTCTTAAATGGAGGAGGCAGAACATGGCCTGCAGTTAGGATACCATGGCCTGGCGTGAGCACAGCAATTATTTAATTATTTAATTATTATTATTATTTAAAAATGGAGCCAGCACTATACCACAATAAACGCCCCTCTGGAAAAAAATCACCAGAAACAAGCGTGGCGCAGGCCGTGGCGCTTCACTCGCGACCACTATTTTGCCGACTTTTAAATATGAGAGAAGCCCCCCATGTGCTTTTTGGCGCTCAGGCTCAAAGCGCCTCATTTCAGCGCGTGACCTTGGAAATGGCCTCCCGCGTCCCGCGCGCGCCACGGGTTTGCGCCTGGAGCAAGAGGCGCACGCCTTGCTGCCGCTGCTGGAGACACTTTCCGGCCACCTCGTCGGCCGCCGCCCTCACCTTCTTTGGGCTTCTTTTTAGCTGGAGCTGCCGGCGGGGCGCTTTGGGCCGCCGGGGGAGCCGGAGTCTCGACGGCTGCTGCTGCTGCTGCTACGTCCGGTCCGGGAGCTGCTGGAGTCGGTTCTGCTGGAGCCGATGCCGGCTCTTCGGAGGGAGCGGCCTCCTGTGGGGCCGCCGGGGCCGCCTCTTGCTCGGACATCTGCGGTAGGCTTCGAGGACTCCGCTCTGTGCCCCGGGGTGGCGGTCGGTCGGTGAAGCTGCCGCGTGCGGTTAGAGGGTCAACGGTGGCCAAAGTCCCTCCCGGCTCGCCCTTTCAGTCTCTCTCCTTTCTTCGGCGGCGATTTTCTCATTGTGCTCTCCGCAGGGTCTGGGGGGTTTTATAGGTCCCTCCAGGCCGCCCCCTCCTCTCCCTCCGCCGCTTGGGTCCACCTGCTTGGGCGGGCGGGGGAACCAGGAATAGCCGCCCAGCAGCTGCGAGGTGCAAATTCAGCATCTCCTCGTCGGGAGTAGCTGCGCTCTGCGGGACTCGGTGAGACTGGCCGACAGCGCTCAGTCCACAGAATGATCTGTCCCTTGAAGCAAGGCTTCCCCTGAGCCAGGGTTTCGCAAGGCTCTCTAGAGTTTAGCTGCGCCCTCAAGCCGGCACCCAATGTGGAGCATTGCCCCTGAGCATGGGCAGAGTAACATTCCTTCAACCTTGCCATCTCCCTCCGTATCTCCTCTTTAAAGAGAAGGGGTGCCAAACCTTCACAATCTGCCAGTTCAGCATAACACTGGAAATTAAGGACTCAATGCCAACCTCAAATACTTTGTGAAGTAGGAATTTGGGTGTCCTTTCTCCAGCCTTGCATTCCAAAAGTGTCTGGGGAAACCCAGCCAGATGGGCGGGGGTATAAATGATAAATTATGATAATATTATTATTGGCCCTCTGATTCCTCCGTTTTCCAAATAGTCCCAAGACCCTCATCTGTCTTTGCAGCTTGCAGGGTCTGGACTGCACTAACAAAACTGCTTGATTATGGATGAAGCTTGTGTGGTAAACAGCTGATGAAGACAAAACTGTGCCAGAAGGCAAAGTTCTCTAGACAAACTATAAATCCCAGAGGAATGGTTGCTGCAAGAAAAACAGTAATATTGTGGTTTGCTGCAGCATAATATATTGTGCAATAAAAGAATCCTGAAAGTTATGCTTAATAGTAAACAATAAATACAACATGTAAATAGAAAATATAACATGTAATGACATTTCACTTTAATAAAAGACCTATTAATCCTTTTTGATAATTTGAGGGGGTTTGGGAGAAACGTGAGTGAACAGAAGCTGGAAACAGGAGTGGTTTTAAGATATGTTTCTTAAGTTGTATGATACATCTGAAAGTTTGCGTAGGGAAGTAGATGATCTTAATTTATTTATTTTGGTATTCATAAATGAGCATTTAGTACTGAGCTGCTCATGGTGGTAGCAGCATACTGGTACAGTCCCAGAACAGTCAATTCTTTTAGGATGCTGCTTCCCCATGCTTGCCTTGTCAGATCTGAGTGTGGGAAAAGATTTAGCAAATAGCTCACTGTGGGGGCATGTACTGTATAGGCCTACATTACTGATTTTTCACAATTGGCTTTGGTATGTTCCTGATTTCTAACCTTATTGCCAAGCATTGTTCCTGAAAAACCCTCATTCCTGAACTGATTGTCAGAGTGAGGAAAACAGAACCATTTTTGTTAACCTGGATGCTGATTGTCCAAAGAAGCCATCAGGCAACAGAGTTTATGGGCACTTAACTTCCTAGGCTTATGTCTTAATTCTGTTCTAACACCCTAACAGGTGTTTGGTTTGATATATGTTCATCTCCAGTGACTGAGTTAAGAAGCAGCCAGCAACTTTCTGTAGCTTGAGAAAGCAGTTGATGGAGATTTTAAAGGTCAAAGGGTTCAAGGCCGGATTTTCTGAAAGAATAAATCTTCATGTTGCTAAGTTTTTTCTTAAATGTATTTTGGATCTGCCTCGGTGTTTGGCAATTGTCTGTTGTTACATTTAACATGAATTTATTTGCTTAATGTATGCAGATAGTAGTTTAGATGGTCAAGGTGGTAATTTTGGTATGTCCTGGGGAGGCAGATATTAAATATCTTCAGGCGTCGGCGCAAATATCTCACTATGGATAAACATGAGAACCCTGTGAGACATGTAGCACATCACTTTGCCCTGAGCAGAACAAAAATAGGGCAAAAGAATTGTGATAATGGTGTCAGAACATGGCAGCCAGGCGTTATCGTATCATGGGTCAAACTATGAAACCCCAAATATTAAGATACTTCATTTCAGAAGATGTGAGAACGTGCTACTGTACTTCACTTCAGAGAAAATATAGGAAGCACAGCTCAGCTTTCAAGAAATTTGGGATGGAGCTAGATAGCTCAGTTGGTTAGAGTATGGTGCTGATAATGCAGGTTCAATTCCTGTGGGGTAATTGCATATTCCTTAATTGCAGGGGGTTGAACTAGATGATACTCAGGGTCCCTTCTAACTCTACAATTCTTTGACTGTGATTCTATTAATTCACCACAGTCATACCCAAGATAGACATACTGAACTCAATGGACTCATAACCAACTTCAGCAGTACCTTTTTTCTAGAAAAAAGGTGCTGGTACTCACTCACTTCTTTGCCGACTGGCTGTAGCTGATGCTTCTAGCTGGGCTCAGTGTGGAGGGAGCGCCCTCTGAGTGCCCAAAACTGGGCTCACCACTGCTGGAAAACATGACCTTCCACCTCTGTGCCATCCCTGATTATTTCAAGGAAGCCAGAGTCCTCTTGTTGCTGCCCAGCTACCACGGACCTGGCCTACCTGCTGCCCAATGATCTCTTTCACCTGGCTGAGTGGCGTCGGCAGGCGCAGTGGCAGCCTGGCAGCTTCCTGCAGCTATGCCACCACAGGACAAGGAAGAGGAGGAAGTGCTGCTCCCAGGGCCAAGGGGCCCACTGCCATGGGCGCGGGAGAAAAGGCACACCCTCTTTACACACTTTAGTAGCCAAGATTTGGTGAGTACCACCAAGAAAAAAAAGAACAGAACTTGAAGTAAATTTATTTCAGTGGGTCTACTCTTGAGT
Source organism: Lacerta agilis (assembly GCF_009819535.1). NCBI lineage: Eukaryota > Metazoa > Chordata > Lepidosauria > Squamata > Lacertidae > Lacerta > Lacerta agilis. The sequence goes on along the minus strand of NC_046317.1, from coordinate 64,348,966 downwards.
ATGACCGGACACAAACCTTAATATTCAGTCTGCAAATGTGAAAAGTCACCCATACTCTTATCAGACCACACTCTTTTTAGTTATCCAGTTTCCACAAGCCGTGTCACCTGCAAAGATTCAAAGGGCATTTTTTGCTTCAGGCCTCCCCCTTGACCATTTGACCCTTGCCATCTCGTTCTCCCATTAATGACAAAAAGAACTATACACAATCTGAAAAGATCAAGAGGAAAGTTCACAAATGCTGCCTGCAAATGCTACCGAGGGGAAGGCCACCTTAAAGGCAAAAGCCAATGCTGTTTCATATGTCTCTAGGCTTGGAGAAGTAGCATTTCCAGACTTGCTGTCATCATGACATTCAGAGCAGGTTTAGTCACGTTCTCTCAGATACCCAGCAGGTGGACCAATAAACAGAGAAGCTTCTCATTATATGTATGGCACACAATTGCATACTTACCTCACTCGTGAACAATGATGGCAGGTGTGAGGCTGGGCAGTGTGACAGGGCCCATCATTCAGGAAATTGTCATTGCGGTAAGACAGCACATTCTGGTCTGCTCTTAGCATTAGTGTATTTGGGGGATAGTTTATTATTATTATTCATTTTATTAAGAACATAATTCATACTGTAGTTCAGCTGAGAGGGTAACATCTTAAGCCAATTTATTTTCATTGAGTTCAATGGGATTATATTTATAAATCTTACTGGATTGTGGAAATGAGGGTATTCCTTGAGACAAAAATAATTACATTGACCAATGTTCATGTAACTGGATCTCCCAATAACAGTTTAGTTTATTATTATTATTTTTAAAAAAATATATAGATTTTTTTTAAAATAATAGACCAAGATGAGTTTATGCACTGTTGCACACAACATGTACCTATTACAAAAGACAACTAAAGAATAATGTAACATAAAATGAAATGCCAGCAATTCATAGTAATAGTTAAGTTTATTGCATTTTTATATTACTTCAGGGTCCTGAATTATAAAAACTAAAATACACAATAAATTCAATATAACAAAGCAAATGTCAAATACTGAAAGAGTTCATCCAAAGAAAAAGTAATCTAAAAGTACAAAATATCCATACCCCCACTTCCGCACAGAATGCACAAAAGTAGCAACCAAAAGCCCAACTAAGAGTGCTGTCCAAATACCCAGGGGAATAAAAAGTATTTGCCTGGGGATGAGAGCATTCAGCAGTCAAGGACATTAATTTTTCGCCTGGGCCAACACCTGCCTCGAAATACAGGAACAGTTTAACTAGAAAGTATTCCCACAGAAATAAGTTTGCAAAACTGAGAAACCAGTTCCATTATATCGTGATAAACATAACTGAGCAGTCATTAAAGACTTCTTCATTTTATTTGTATGCCACTTTTCAATAGTTAAAAAAAACCCATGCTCAAGGTGGCTTACAATATGAAAAACTTACGTAATTACAAACATAACAAAAGTAGTCATAAAGAATGGATAAAACGTCAAAAAGTACACAACCCAATTGAACAATTTCCACATAAATCATAATATCTAGAATAAAGATACAAAATATCTGAAACAGCAAAAACCCCACCCGACAAAAACCCGTAAACAATTCCTCAGCTTGTATTTCCTCCCTTAGTTACAGCAGAGTATATTCTTCTGTAGATAGAAACCACTTTATTCAGCACATGCTGCTGTTAAAGTTTGTTTTATCTGATTGATTCCTTCACTGAAATTCAAATATAGCAGTTGCGAATTGCAATGCAAACATTTTACATTTGGTCTGTCTGTTATGCTGAGTAGGTGGATAGGAGCTATCACCTTAAATGCCCAGAGATGATAAAGAAAGATGCAGGCATTACATGTTCTACACCAGAGGTAAGCATACGTCCAGGGGCGTCGCAGGGGGGGGGCGGAGGGGGCGGGGGGCCCGGGCAGCGCCCCTGTTGGGGTGACACATCGGGGGCCCAGCCCCGCCCACTGGGCTTTTTAAAATATTTTTTAAAAAAAAAAAATTGGAAAAAAATTTTTAGGTTATTTTCGGCACTGCCGGGGGGGAGCCGCAGAGGCGGCCAGCGAGGAGGGGTGTCACCCCCCCCTCGCTGGCTGCCCCTGCGGCTCCGCCCCAGCAGCGCCGAAAATAGCCCCCCCTTCCAGCGGCACAGCTCGGCATGGAGGCAAGGGGCGGGCCAGCGAGGTGGCCCGTCCCTCTCCCTGCCCCGACTTGCGCTCCGCCAAGGGAGCCCGGGCGGCAGATTTGGTAGTCTTTGAAGCCCGCAAAGACTCCCGAATCCGCCGCCCAGTACCCCTTCTTGCAGCGGCTGCTCCCGCAGGCACGAGCAGCCGTGGCAAGAAGGGGTGCTGCCGCCGGGCGGAGGCTTCTTCAGGAGTCTTTGCAGCCCACAAAGACTCCTGAATCCGCCGCCCAGCACCCCTTCTTGCCGCGGCTGCTCCCGCAGGCACGAGCAGCCGCGGCAAGAAGGGGTGCTGCCACCGGGCGGAGGCTTCTTCAGGAGTCTTTGCAGCCCGCCAAAACTCCTGAATCCGCCGCCGGCACCCCCGGGGGCGGGGCGTCGCATGCGTCATGACGCATGCACGCCCCACCCCCCAGGGGTGTCTCTTGGCTTCCCGCCCCCGGCAGCCAAGGGGCTAAGAACGCCCCTGCATACGTCAGGTTTCCAATATTTACTTTGCTTTTTTATTTTTACTATATTCCCAAAGTCCACCAACTGGAGCCAGAATCACAATCGTGGCTTGGGTAATGCCCATGGAATTAAAGAAGCAGGATGCCTCTGAGCATATGTTCAGCCCAGGAATTTGTGTTCAATAATAGAATAGAGCACACAGTAATTCCATACATAAAACTACTCTGGCTTTTTCCTTACGCTTTCTTCATTGCTTTCTTATTTAGAAAGAAAATGCCTTTTGCTGTGGCTTAAAAAAACCCAAAACAATTGGTATATGTGAGTGTCCGAAATCCTTGATAATCTACTACAAGTTGTCTAGAAATTAGCAAGCCGTGATCTATCTTCTGCCTGCCCCTGTTCTGTCTGGTCTTTTCCTTGACCACCTCAGTTGCTTTGAGTGGGTTTGAAATTTCAAAAGCCCGTGTATTGAAAATTCAAAACGTGCCTACTGAAATAGAAAAATATGCTGAACTCTTATGAGCCACAACTAAGAATTGGGGCTGATTCCTTTCCCTATACATGAAAGTATATTCCGAGTAAGGTAATGCATAGAATCATGTTCTAGGGAAGAGCTGGATGTGCCGCATGCAAATATGTTTTTCTTCTTAAGGAATGGGTGAGTGAAATGTCTCTTGGGATCCTGTTTCTACTATACATGCTTTGAAAATGGCACCTAAGTGTTTTCTTAGCATGGAAGTCATCTTTGGAGATTTCCATGTATTGGGTGTTGATAGCAACCATCCATCCCTGCTTCTCTGTTGCAGAGGCTGCCTCACTCCTAGGAACCGCACAATCCGAGACAGCAGCTGGGAACTGTAATAAGGGTCTGACGCATGGAAGTGCTGGCAAGCAACCCAATTTTGTTTTGTTTTTTGGATTCACATCCAGACATACAACCTGAGTAACAGGTCAAATTTGTATTCCTATGCCCTGTGTCAGATGTACTATTAAGTTGATTGACGGACTGAAGGCATCACTTTCTGTTTATATAAAGAAGTAAATGCAAATCCTTGGCTTGTTTCTGATCTCTGTTTCAGAGTGTAGGTGAACGAAAATGATACTTGCTGACATCTGAGAACACTCAACAAGACACCCAGGTATCAGTACTAACATGTGAGAGGCACTGTATTCAAAAATAGTCTTTTTATAAGGTAGAGAGAGAGAGAGAGACCACAGCTCTGGTCACTTGCCGAATTCATTGGTGTAACGCAACTCTAACAGGTCTTGAAAGAGCATATTCTTGCTCTGCTGAAACACAGACACTCCTTTTAAGGCATGTGGGAGAGGAAGGCTCTGCAGTTGTTAAAGCAATGAATTGCTTTAGCAGTACCCATCAGAGCAAGGCAGGCAAATCTGTGACCCTCCAGATGTTGTTGGACTACAGTTCCCATCATCCCTGGCCATCAGCCATGCTGACTGGGACTGATGGGAGTTGAACAACTTCTGGAGGTCTGCAAGTTGCTCACTTCTGCATTACTCTTGTCATTTTGCTGAAGGGGAAGGCTGGGGCAGGTGTTGTATGCATGTATGGAGTGTGGGTGAGAGAGACATAATGGTTTGGGAACTGTTTCTGTGACTACAGCGCCTGAGGCCTTTGTGTGTTCACTTTAGGAGGAAGTTGCTCCATTCTGGGATTTCAGATATTTCCATTGTGCTTGTAGATTAACTAATCGGGAGCCAGTGTGGTGTAGTGGTTAAGAGTGGTAGACTCGTAATCTGGTGAACCGGGTTCGCGTCTCTGCTCCTCCACATGCAGCTGCTGGGTGACCTTGGGCTAGTCACACTTCTCTGAAGTCTCTCAGCCCCACTCACCTCACAGAGTGTTTGTTGTGGTGGAGGAAGGGAAAGGAGAATGTTAGCCACTTTGAGACTCCTTCGGGTAGTGATAAAGCGGGATATCAAATCCAAACTCTTCTTCTTATCCTGAATTTCATCTTTCCGTCTTTAGGTATCTCCATGTTGTTAAAGAGAAAGTGTCCTACTTTCAGTAGTGACAGTAGAGGTGAATAATGACTGATTCAGCAGAGCATTCATTTGTAAGGGAAACAGCTACCTTTGTATGGACCCATCATATCCATATATTGCAGGGTAACCAGCTTTATATAACCAATATGCTTGAATTAATTAATGCATGAAAGGGGTTCATGCTAGAGTAATCTGCCCTGCCATGCTTAGCTAGGTCACATAAGGAGTATTTAACATGACAAAGGGAAAACTAAATAAGGGTGTGCACTCTTGGAATACAATGCCATCTGGGCTGCATTCTGAAAACATCCAAGCGTGCTTCTGTGTGAATCACTAAGCCCTAAAACATTAAAATACTCTCAAACATGAAGCTGACATTGCTGGATCAGAATTGATAGCATGACTAAGGCTTGCATATACAGTGGTACCTTGGGTTACATACGCTTCAGGTTACATACTCTGCTAACACAGAGATAACTCTTCAGGTTAAGAACTTTGCTTCAGGATAAGAACAAAAATCATGCTCTGGCGGCGCAGTGACAGCGGGAGGTCCCATTAGCTAAAGTGGTGCTTCAGGTTAAGAACAGTTTTAGGTTAAGAACAGACCTCCGAAACAAATTAAGTACGTAACCACAGGTACCACTGTATATAAAAAGGCACAGACCGATGTTCTTCCTATTTCTTGGCATGACATATAAGGCAGAATTGATCTTATGCCTACAACCTTTAGTTCATGTACCGTGAAAAACAGAAGAAAAGTCAAGCACTAAAATACATTTTAAAAGAAAAAACCTATTCACTTATACATGACCTTAAAAAAGCCAGCACAAAGAAATAGATCTTACAATGTTTCCAAGATACATAATTTCTTCAAGCCTGCATCCTCTCCATTTTGTCCTTCATTTAGGCAACTCTCAGGTGTGCATATTGGAGTTATCTAGTAGAATCACTTGCTGACAGACCTAAAGGGAAGGGGAGCATTTCTAAAGTGAGATCTCCATCCCTGTCATGTACACAAAACAATGCTGAACCAAAAACAAAATCAGTGGCTTTTTCTTGGCTGGGAACAAACACTTAAGTCTTGACACATTTGCTGAGGTGAATAGGAGAGGTACACTTAGATTTCAGAACAGGGCTAAGTCGTAGAGAAATCTTCTGAATTGAACTATTTATTTATTTTGTATAACACAACTGTTCTGACAACTTCACAATTTAAAGAAAATAAAAATAGAACCAACAGTGCTAAAATAGAATCAAATATATAAAAGCAATATTAGGACAAAATTAATTTTAAAAGCAGAATAAAACCACACAACAGCATGAAACCAAGGTGCAGAAGTTAAGAACCAACTAGGGAAAGATAAAATGGTCCCCTTAAAAAAAACCCGAGAGAAGAGAGGAATCTTCACTTGCTGTAGGAGATTCTAGGCAAGGGTCTCTGAGGGGAGCATTTCATCACCATAGCACCTCCACCAGGAAGGTTCTCTCTACTTCTTGTATATTATAAGCCATTGGGATGATGTAGGGTTCACAAGACATGTCAACCAGATGTGAAGGATCACCCATGTTCCCAAAAACCAAGTTCTGTAATGATCTGTGCATTTTTCCTCCTGGTCTTGCAGATCCAGAACTCTTCTCCGTCCAGGACTAATATTAAAGTAATATATCCACTGTGGCAGCTTTCTTTGCATTGAAAAGCAAGGTTGGTTTTTCCCCATTTGGGGAGATAGACCTTGAGCGACCCTGAACAACTGACCCTCCAAGTGAAACCCAACCTACCACAGCTCTCGGTGCTCTTATGCAAGAACACTATATGCTCCCCATGTTAATTGGCGACGGTGATGGGTGCCATTGGAATTTCCACCTTGGTCCCCCAAACTCCTTGCACCAGCATTAGAGTGGAAACCTCCAGTTTAACCCCATAACAGATGGGCAGGAGATATTGAAGGATGCAGTTCCTCTTACTCATTGACAGCCCAGGGTGTGCAGGTCTCACAGAGTCTATAAATGCTCTAGGACTCTGCCAAGGAGAATCTCAGCAGGAATGTGAGGGATGAGTTTCACTTCATGGCCTATAAAGCCCTTTGGGACCCTCTGGGGTGAGAACTGCTGGAATGCACAGGATTCAAGTTATCACCCAGCCTGTAAATCTTTGGGATCCCAAGGGAAATGGGGTGCTATATAGCTTGGGAGGTTAGTCAATAAACCTTTTTAAGTATTTGGCTGGGAGTGGAAGTGCCTTGCTGTGTGAGGTTTACTTTAAATTTTCACAGCTTGTGAGGCCCCCGAAGGATCTTGCAAAAGGGCACTTCACTTCCCAGACAGTTTGTGTCTCATGGGGAAATTTAAGGCTAAGCTTTCCAGTTAATATTTTCATGCTCGTTATTATTTGCTCAGTTTGTTATTTCTCCTTGGTATAGGCAGTGAATCTCTACCTGTCCCAGGCCTTCCAGTTGCTGATATATGTGGAATACTTCACAGACTCATAAAACACGAAAGCACAAAACAACTGAGTTTATTGGAAACTGTCATTAGTATTTTTTTATTATTGAAGATAATAATTTATTAACTCGTTAGAAATGCGTATAAACTGCTGAAATCACAAGCAGAAACGAGTAAGATAGTTCTAAGAAAAAGAAGGAAACATTCAGTATTGCTCACAGGTGAACTCCTTTTGAGAAAGCCTTTTAACAACAAAAGGTTTTAGCATCTCACCAAATGTATACGACGCTGTCATCTAAACACACCGTAAAAACACATAAAGCAGTTAAAACCACATGTCAAGTAACCATTGTGGAAGGATGTATTCTTAATTGCCTGCATAGGCCTAGTGGAATAAAAAAGTTTTCAGCAGCTATTTAAAAGTTGGCACAGAGGGTGTCCGTTGAATCTGTCATTTACAAAGCACTCCACAGGACTGAGCTGGTGTTTCTTGTTGTCAAATGAGCCTCACCAACTCGTACAATAACCGACACTCCTGCAGATGACCTTAATGATCGAGTGGGGATATAAGAGTTGTTTGAAACCCAGGAGACCTACTTCCAGTCAGTGTAAATTGACCAATGGTATAAGGCAGCATTCTATGTTTGGAGACCGGGGCTGGCCCACCCATGAGGCAAGCTGAGGCAGCCACCTCAGGCTGCAGATCCAGCTCCAAAGAATGCATCATGCCCCACCATTGTGTTCGTATGGTGGCTGATCAGATTCCTATGGGAAGCTACAAGCAATAGTACTCAAAACCCTCTGATACTGGAGATGGCATATAGTCAGTCTGAATAGCCAGAGATAGCCTTGTCCTCCCTGAATGTGTCTAATACTGGTTTAAAGCCATATAAATTGGTGGCTATTACCCTTATGACTTAGTAGTTTTAATAATAATCATCTCTGGTGCTACCGCTACCCCCATCCTCATCTGCTCTGTGGGTAGGGAGCTCAAGGAACTTGCAATGTACACACGTCTCATCCCCACACTGAAGGGTCTCTCCCGCAGCATCCTCTCCAGCAGGGCTAATTTTGTCTGACATGTGTGAGTTTGTAGGATGCTGTGTGGTTTTTGAACCTACCAGTGAAATGCACAAATCCGTCAAGGTCTGCAAAGTAAGAGCACGAAAGGAGACAGTACTCCCCCACCCCCACCCAGATACCTGATACTGCAAACTCCAGAGTAAACTTAGCATGGCCTTTTGGAAAGTACTCTATGTGGTGAGGCACATAGTAAATTACTGCTTCAAATGCCAACAAATACTTAGGGATTATCAGAACTTATGAAACAAGACTTCCAAACTGATTGGGCAAGAAGGCTTCCAGCCTTATTATCTCCTGGCAAACCTAAGCAATGGCCGACGCAGCCCCCTTATATTCCACTTGGAACAGAGATGATTTATTGTAATCATTCTTCCAACTTGGAAATAGCTACACGTGAATGAGAATTTCACAAAGTCATTGAGAACATTGCAAGGTATTGAGGGATACTAGGATTTGTCATCACTGGGACAGACACAGCAGTCATTCATAACAATGCCTAATGAGAAAGTACAGCTTCTGTTTTAGTTGCTTCTGTGTAATTGCGTATGTGTGTCAAGCTTACCTGTCACCTGAAGGCATTCTAGGGCCACCGTAGCCATGAAATTAATTGTGCTGGTGCAGTTAACATGCACATTTCTTGTTTTGTAAATTGCAGCTGAGGGGAAGCCTGAACAGTCTCAGGACAGGGGTGATGTGTAAATAGAGGCTTTGCTGAAGTGGTTTTTGTTGGGATCATACCACGGAGAGAGGCTGCATACACACCAATCCATTTGCGGCATAAAAATTCAGTTTTTCTCAATATGGAATAGTTTGTTCTTATCCTTAGCTTGCTGATTTCAATCTGTATTGATTCTGGATCCTGCCATCCAAAAGGATGTATACAGCTACTTGATATGTATTTCAAAACCCTTCCCGATTAGGATATCCATGTCTTTTCCTCCTGCAAATGCCCCAGGTGAGTGAAGAAGGAAGAGGTGGTTGTGATCTTGGTGCATGCGAACTTCTTTTTTCTAAACTGCTTTAGAGGTTTCTTTCTACAATCAAGCGGTATGTAAATTTTTATGAAAATAAATAAATAAACATGTCTCTTCACATGTGGAGTATTGCTGAATCGATCTGCAATCAGCTCTTATTTTCAGAATGGAACCAGATTCTCAAGAATTGTTTTTCAGGGGCAGAAAGTATGCAATAGATCAGGACTGCACTACATAAGAAAAAACAAGTACAGTACTCAGTCTCTAATATTTTGGAATAAAATGTTGCACGTAAAAAGATCAAACTCCTCATTCGCCATGAACCCGAGGCTGCTCAGGTTTCCTTTTGCCTGCTATTTACATAACAAAAAACAAGCAATTAGTATCATGCCTAGTTTGGCTGTGAGAAACTGGATAGCTACTAGTATATTTCAGCTGGAAAAAATTGCATTTTTGGGAGGGGCGAGATACTGTGTAGTAATAATACAAGCAAACAAGTGTTATGACATCTCAAAAGGGAAATGGTCTAACAATAATTGTCTACTAACCCTTTGTTTCCATTACATAAACACACCAGTTTCCCTTTGTCAAATGTCAGAGTGATGTTGCTGTTGCTACAGAAATCTCATTTTGAAGTGTTTCCCATGTGGGGTAGAGAAATGCTACTCAGGGTGGCTTTAAGTAGGAAGAAGAATGGCAGCTAACAGATTCCTCATCAAGGTGAGACAGGGACTGGGGAATTAAACTCTTACCTTTTGCAGGCTACATTTCAACTACACAAAAGCCTGAGGGTTCAATACACAAACACAACACCTCCATCCTCTATCCAGGCATGTAAGAGGCATCCACAGACTTGAAGGGCATTTATAGCCAAGCAAAAACACTCAAGGATGTGGAGCAGGAGCAGTTAGAGTAGGGCCTGGGGAGGAGAATAGTCAAGGAAGAGTCTCAAGGGCATTTAGCCCTCAGACTTGAGGTTCCTCACCTGTGTTGTATAACCTCTGGCAATAGGGCCTCCCCAGCCATCTCCATCATCATTGCTTTCCTTACATTGTCATATAACAAAAGTACACAGGCACCACCTGTGTATACAGGCACCAAAGGTATGAAGCTTTTCCAAAGGCAGTGTTTCGGTTCAGGATGGTCTGACACAGCAAGGAATCCCTTTGTGCTGTTCCTGCCAGGAGGGCCATGGGTGCCTGTTGAGGCAAATGGATCTTGGCTGATACGTCGTTTCTTTGTTACAGGTGGGTAGCCGTGTTGGTCTGCCATAGTCAAAACAAAATCGAAAATTCTTTCCAGTAGCACCTTAGAGACCAACTGAGTTTGTTCCTGGTATGAGCTTTCGTGTGCATGCACACTTCTTCAGATACGGTATCTGAAGAAGTGTGCATGCACACGAAAGCTCATACCAGGAACAAACTCGTTTCTTTGTTGTTATCCTGACACCTAGTGGTAAGGAAAAAGATCTGCAACAAATCAATTCACTAAATTAAGTTTCAGATCATGTTTGCTTACTGGATATTCATCCTTGTTTGCACAAAGGCTGCAGGGAGAGAGGTTAGATTACATTGAGGTTAGCTGAATTAAGCATTCATTCTGATTTGTTCGTGTTAAGTTTACAGAACGTCATGTTACCCCATACTTTCTAGTGCATTTCCTTATCTTTTGCGGGGAGTGGGGAGGATGCTGGTTTGTTGCACAAGAACACCAAACCTACATTAATAGCTCTGGCTGGGAAAAAAAGCCCTGATTAAGAATAAAAAGGTGCTGGCATCTGAGCACCTCTTGAGTTTGCGAGGCCAAATCCAAGAGTATAAATCTTCCTATGAAAAGTAACAGAAATAATTGACCAGCAACAAACAAGTGGCAGATGAGCCACTACTAAATGCAAAATAATGTTGAACTGCTAATATAACCGCAGTTATAATCACACAATTTACTTAGGAGTTGCTGTGAATATCCCCAGAAATACTGACGCAACATATTGGAGCCAATAAAAAAAGCTAGGGATTATTAGGAAAAGTACAGAGACTGCTGTAGAGTGTATAATTAACAGTGCACAATGAGATTTTAATTTATTTTGGCATTTATACTCCACTCCAGAGTTCAAGGTGGCATACACAGTTCTCCTTCTCCCCATTTTATCTTGATAAAAGATTCCTGCACTGCAGGGTGTTGGGCTCTATGATTGTGTGATTAACCTTGTGAGGTAGGTTAGGCTGAAAGATAGTGACTGGCCCAAGGTCATCAAGAAAGCTTTATAACTGAGGGGGAATTGGTGCCGTCTTCTCCCAGGTCCTGCAGCAGCATTGTAACCGCTACATTACACTGGCCCTCAAATATAGCAGTACCCAGTATAATACAATAAAATGTACAGTGCAGAATGTATAGGAACAACCCAGGAAAAGCTAAGCAGTTCCGCTGATTCACTGGGAGATGGAGCAAAGCACATCAACCATTGTTTCACTTTGGCTTTAGCACTTAATAATAAGCACTTTAAATACTGATTACAAGGTAAGTATTAGGGCAGGCATCCCCAAACTCAGCCCTCCAGGTGTTTTGGGACTACAATTCCCATCATCCCTGACCACTGGTCCTGTTAGCTAGGGATGATGGGAGTTGTAGTCCCAAAACAGCTGGAGGGCCAAGTTTGGGGGTGCCTGTATTAGGGCATAACCAGGTCCATTCTTTACCAGGGAACACTTTCCCTACTTTCTCTTTGGGCATCGTAGAATAACTATGACTGTGTATAAATCACTTTACATCACGTATAACATTCCTTAATGTTCCATAGAGCGGGTGTCAAGGTGAGACCATACTTCCACTTTATGGGTGTGATGGATGTCAGTTGCTAAATTATAGTTTCAAGGACTCTGAGTGACCCCAAAGCATTCCCAACCTGCCACCTGTTATCTATTTACATAGTCTGAGAGCAAGTCATTTCGTCAGGGAGAGTACAATGTTGACAGAAAATAATTACCCAGCTTCTGCTGATGGGCTCTAGAGAAAATGTCTCCCTTCTGACTGTTTCTTCTGAGAATCAACAGGGAAAGTGACCTTGCTGTATGTTCCGTTGCTGCTTTGGCTACCAGCCCAGTCAGCACAAGATGCATCTTATGAGGGGACCATTCTTCCTTTCACACTGTGGGTGGCTGTTATTGTCTCCCCAGAAAGAGAATTCAGGCCAATTCTTCAAACTGAAAACTTCAGCTGTACTGCCCATACAAAGGGGGTCCTTTTCCTAGGGTAGCAGAGCGTAAGAAACATTACTCTGTTCATGAGACCAGTCCTATCATTAGGCTAAGTGAGTCAGTTGAATCAGGCAGCAGATTCTGGGGAGCAGCTAGCAGTAGTGGGATGGTAGCCTGGGATGGTGCACAACTAGCTTGCTGCTGCCCTCAGGTGTGGTGGAAGATGCTCACCCTTCACCTGTCACCAGGGCTGAAGTCAGATTCAACTACCAGTCCAGTTGGCTCCCTGCAATGGAGAGGGGCTGCCATCTTTTCTCTCAGTTCGGGCAGCAAAATTACTCTGATTGCTATCCTTGGACCAAACAGAATTAATTCAGATGCTTTCAACCAATCACATTGCAGCTGCCACAGTACTGTTATGAGAGAGGAGCTTGGCCAGCACATTAAGGTAAAAATGTAAAGGACCCCTGGACGGTTAAGTCCAGTCAAAGGTGACCATGGGGTTGTGGCACTCATCTCACTTTCAGGCCAAGGGAGCCAGCGTTTGTCCACAGACAGCTTTCTGGGTCATGTGGCCAGCAGGACTAAACCGCTTCTGGACCACGGAAACTCTGTTTACCTTTCCACCACAGTGGTACTTATTTATCTACTAGTACTGGTGTGCTTTCGAACTGCTAGGTTGGTAGGAGCTGCGACAGAGCAACGGGAGCTCACCCCATTGTGCAGATATGAACCGTCGACCTTCTGATTGGGAAGTCCAAGAAGCACAGTGGTTTAGGACTTTAGACCACAGCGCCATCCACTGGGAAGCACCAGTTAGATTGTGTTGCTTTGGTTAAAAAGCACGGGAGGCAACTGGTGTATGACAATAAGATTGTTTGGTTGATTTGCTGTGCTGACAGAAACAGATTTCCTTCCTTGCTGCATAAATAAACCCACCTTTTCTCTCATATGCTAGCAATTAGCCCTTTTCTTTCTCCACACCACCCCGTAACCTATTCTTTCCCCTTTTCAGGCCACAGCCTTGCTCTCTTTCCCACATACCCATATGTGTACAGCTGTGTTAAGTGTTCTCTCCCTATTTTAACTTCTGCCTGTCCTGCCCTCTGCCACACAAGCCTCAGTGGACAGTCACCACTGAACATTACTAATGCAAAGCCCACACTGGCTGGAACAAACCATAAGAGCATTTATCCACATGGCAAATTCAGTCTGTCTAAACCCAGCATTGTAAAGTTTGGGGGGAAACTTCATTCATTCAGATATGTATGTTACATATGTGGCTCCCAGAGTGGAAGATCACATCCAAGAAGTAAATAATCACAACCAGATTAAAGAGAGTTCATTATAAAACTGCAGCACCAAAACAGAAAGAATATGTGGATTAAATAATATGAGACACAGCCATTCTTTAATGCACCAGAACACAACAAAACACATCACTTTCATTATCAGTACATAATTGGGCATATGACATAAGGCCTTGGCTGGACAAACAGATTTGCAGACTAATACTATACCAAATACATGTTTAAAAGACGGCCTTCTTGTAAGAGACTGGAATCCTTTAGGAGTTTGCTCTACTTCATTCTCCCTTAACTTACCAGTTTAACTCCTGAATGCAGTGCTTTCATCATTGGAGAATTAAGGGAGACACAATAAATTCTGAAAGTCTATGAAACCCGCATAAAATTGTGCATTTCCAGGGTGTACATTTCCCCAGCGTATGCACATTGCATGTGCAATTGGGAATTGAGAAATTTACTATTGTGTGTGTTTTTAATAAGATTGATCTTTTCTTACTTTTTGTAGCTGTATTTTTATACTCAGTGAAGGATAGGCGTGCCTGGCGTACTCTGGTCCATGGGGTCACGAAGAGTCGGACACGACTGAACGACTGAACAACAACAACAACAACAATTTTTATACTGTATTATGTGTTTGTGTAGTATTAAGTATTTGTTTTCTACTCCGTAGAGTGTATTTATTTCATGCTTGTATATATATATATATATATATATATATATATATATATATATTTTAAAAAAAAACATTTGGCAAAACCACCTTGCTCATAGTTTCTTCGCAAGCCTGCGAGTTGTTAAGAAACTCTGAACACCGTTGAAAAAACGGTTTAGAAATAATGCCAAGACGAGACAAGCGCACCGTCTCCGGGAAGCAGAAGACACCCACGTGCGCGCGCGTACACGTCGCATGGATTTGGGACGGCGCCCTTTGCCTACAGGAAGGCCCTGGCCGTCCAACCAACCAATCCGGGCAGGGTCCACCCCACCTCTGCTCAGGTGTTCTCCCTGCCGCCTCCAGGGGTTGCTGCTCCCTTGGCAGCTGCTCCGCTCTCGTCCGCTGGGGAGCGACGGGGCGCCGCCTCCCTCTCCGCGCAGCACCGGCTCCTTGCGCGCCTCTCAGGTGTGCGGCGGCTCCGCAGCAGCCGCGCAGAAAGCGAAAGCGCGCCAGGCGGCAGAGGAGGAGGCGCTGGGCAGAAGCTGAGCGTCCGCCGAAGAAGCAGAGGGCGGACCGGCCGCCCGGGGAGTGCGCGCGGCTGCGCGGCATGGCGGGGGAAAGCTTCGTGCGCTTCTTCCGAAACAGCCTGCGCCGGAGGTCGTCCAGGAGAGGTGAGCAGAGCCGCAGCAGCGCCCCTGCCCGAGCTTCCCAACCCGGCGACCCCTGCCCGGCCGCCCGGCAGCCTGGCGCCAGTTCCGGGTCTCCTCGGCGCCTGCCTCTCGCGCGCGTCTTTTGGAGGCAACAGGTCTCCCTGGTGGCAGAAAGCAAAGCTCGCGCCCGACCCCCCCACCCCGGTATCTGCGCGCGCGCCCGCGTGTGAAATGCGGGTGGTGGGGGGTCCATTGCCGCTGTCAAGCGTGAACTTCGCCGCCAAGGCTTCCAGGAACAGGCCGAGCGAGGCCCGCCCCGGGGGGCAGCCCAGCCAGCGCTGTTCCCGGACGCCTGGAGAATCCCGGGCTGCCTCTCCAGGAGTCGGAAAGTCCCCACGCGTGCTTAGCTCTGGGGAGGGAGAGCTAAAGCGCCGTTTAAGCATATGCTGTGTAGGGAAATGGGTGTAACTACCACGGGCATTTCGGGAATGACCTCGGGAAAGAGTGGGAATCCCAAGGAAGGGCGATCCCTTGTTGGAATGCTTTTTTAAAAAGGCAACACGGAAACGCACGTCCCCCTTAACGACGCATTTGCAGTGTGTTTTCTGTAAAGTCGCTGTTGCTTTCAAGTGTGCGTCGGATTGCAGCCTCAGACGCGTTTTCACAGTCAAGGGGTGTAGACAAAATTACGTAAAGTGGGCTAGTTGCTTCTTATTCCCTTGATGCTCATAATGGGATATTAAAATATGAGGCGGGTGTTTTTTTAATAGCACTACTATGCATGCTTGTGAGGACAGGAATCTAATTATATTTATAATTGGGAGTACCAGAGCAGATGGCTTTTGTTGTTCTGGGTTAATTAAAGAAGAGAACAAAAGCGTAGCCTGCCAAGTTAACATTGCAAATGATTTTTAAAGGTAGCCTTTTTAGAATATATACTTCTGGAGGTAGTATTAACTCTAATGCAGATTAGTAGTTGTAATACAGAATACGGATACAGGCTCTCTAAACTGTGTGGTAAGGAATGAATGAATGGATCTGTTAATTTTGGTTTCCCAATCTTAAATTCTCCGCCAATTAGCATTTTTTTAAAAAAAAAAACCAACCGAAAAAAAAAATTCTCTTAATACACACATTTTTGGAAAGCACTTTACTATAATGCTTTTGGGGTTTGCTATTTTCACAAATGCATGTATTTTTATGCACACTTTCCCCTAGACTAATGAGATAAACATTTGAGTACAGAATAAAGAAGAAAGTAAAAAACCACAAGGCCACAACTTTTGCTAAAGTTTATTGTGTGGCTGCAAGTTGGCAACTGTCGTTGATTTTTCCAGTTGTTGCATCCATTTTACGATTACACTGTCAGTACTCCAGTTTCATACTTGTAGTGGTTCTCAGAGGCCTGCCACTGACATTTACTTGGCTGGCAAATGTTTTTGTGCAACAAGAGGAACAGAAACATACCTTCCCCGCCACCACACAAAAGATGTTTCATATGAAAATGTGCTTCATGAGAACCTCAAAACACACAAACTTCCAGTAAGGGAAGAAGGGGGGGGGGAGTTTGCATCTTGCCACCCTATGTTCAGTGCAGCATCCAGATTAATGCAAAGAGGACAGAACATAAGAGTCCTGCTGGATCCGACCAAAGGCTCATCTAGCCCAACATCCTGTTCTCACAGTGGCCAGCCAGATGCCTGTAGGAAGCCTGCAGAAGCATTCTCCCAACCCACACCTGGTGTTCAGAAACATTACCACCTCCAACCATGGAGGCAGTGCATAGCCATCATGGCTCATAGCCATTGATATCCTTACCTTTCACGAATTCGTCTAAGCCTCTTTTAAATCCAGCCAAGTTGGTGGCCATTATTTCCTTCTGCAGGAGCAAGTTCCATAGTTTAAAAAATAGGCAAATCCCAATTTACGTTCCAAGGCACCACACATTTGAAATCACATATATTGGAAACACCATTGAAAAAAGTCTGAAAACCTTTGGCTGTACCAATAGTCTTGCATTCCCAACCCCCTTCAGGTCAGCCAGCACATAGCCAAATGGGATGATGGGTGCTGTAATTAAACAATACCTGGAACAACACAGATTCCCCATGACTTGTTTAGGGTTCATTTTGACATGTTTGGCTGGAGAATAATATCTTCTGGATCGGAGCCAACTGAGTTCTACTTTTACTATTAAAAGTAATGTAAATAAGTTAGGCGTATTAAACTCAGTGGGTCTGTTCAGGGTAGACGAGCACAGGCTACAACCTTTTGTCTCCTTGAAGGAAAAAGATGATCACAGCCACATAAAAGATCACAGCTACAAACCTTTTGCATCTCTTTAAAGAGGAATAAAATGTCTGTCTTGCAAATTCAGCAACATGCTACGTGCAGAGCTCTATAAAAGCCTTAATGCATGTTTGCAAGCACTTGCAAGCACTTGCAATCATACAGGTACATTCAGCAGCTGTTCCTTCTGCATACCCACATACACCCCATGCTCGATAATAGGCACTCATCACCTCATTATCTGCAGAGTCACCTGCCTAAGGCAAACACGGAAAGGGTTCTCCCTACATACCTTCTGCTTAGAGATCTTCACCTTTGCTCCCCAAACTGACGAATGCACCAATTGGAGCCAGCTGCTTTGCATCTCATGCCATCATAAATGGAGACTAATCCCTAATCCAGCCCTAACCAGACGGGCACTATGAAAATTGGGTGTGTTTTTACCTGCAAATTGGTTCCATTTATTTTGGCCTCGTGGTGCAGATCTTTCCATTCCAGGAAAGGGAACCATTCCATTATTAGAAAACTCTGTATAAATAAAGCATTTCTGAGGTTGTTTTGCAAAGGTGTGGTGAGCCCCAGTTGGTGGCTGTTAAATTCACGTAACTCTCCAAGTGAAGTGTTTTAGCACGGTGTGTAACTTGGCCCTAAACCAGCCGGGATGTTGATGGGGCTGGTGTAGCAAGAAGCACCAGAAGCCCTCTGTTTGTATCAAACCCCACCCCACCCCAAAAAAACTTTCTGTGGGAAAGCCCACTGAATCTATATTGGAAAGCAGCCAAACTTTCCCCACCTTTTTGGTGTTTCAGGAACTTTAGAGACAAGAAAGCCTTGCAAGCTTACCAAGGGAGGGTGGAGAGAGAACATTTCCTTCGTTGCAGTCTGTTGCTCACAGTTACCTTATTACTGAAGCAAATGTGGGGGAGATGGCATGGTGGTGAAGCAGAAGGATAGTGGCGCTGTGAGCGTAGGCACCCAGGACACCTCAGCAGAACAGGAAGGAGGGCCTCAAAATGCAGCAGGGCAGGCTTATTACAAATGGAAGCAAGCAAAGCAGTACACATTACCACCATAAAATCGTTAAATCCCCTAATTGCGCCACTGATGGCCCCCTACATAGAAGCGAAATAATTTGGATTTTTATTTTATTTTTTATCAGTAGAAGGTCCCCCAAAGGGGAATGTGTGTGACCTTCTTTCACAATAAATGTACAGTAAAGGTACAGTTCAGGCAGGTCTTAAGAAGCAGGAATAAAACTTTAAGGGTGTAATATACATCAAGGGAAGCGGTGGGGGTGGGGGCACCACAGAAATTGGCCATGGATAGATTTACCCTGGACTAAATGGTGCGGCTGAACCAGGTTGCACAAAAAGGCTCCCACAATAAATGAAATAGATACAAACAATAAAAATAATAATGAAATAGTAATAATAGAGATTATTGATACACATTAATCCTGGGAATGCAACAGCATTAGAATCTGGTAACTGAGGGCACCAACATCTTTTAAGTGCTTAGGGCCTCTGAAGGTCTTAATCCAGCCTGTCTTTGAACCAGTTACTTGTTCTCATAGGAGAACAATCCTGTCTCCACAGTCTAATACTAGCATTTAGTGGTCTCAGCGGGTAATTGCAACAAACACAATTCCCCAGTGTGGAACAAAGGCCTGATTTGTTTTCCTCCTGTACAAACAGCCACCTATACATTTCTTGAACTTGCTGCTGTTTAGGCTGGTGGGGAAAAACCTGCTGAAGCAGCAGCCAAAATCAGATTCTGAAATTAACCAAAAGTGATCCCTAGCTGCAGAATTGCTGCCAAACCTGTTGTAACAAATGATGCAGGCTTTCTGTTTGCCCTGTTTCCTTTCTGGGTGCATTCAAGTGAATTTACTTCCTGGGTGGTGTTAATTCTTTATTCCTCCACCCAATCTTTCTGATGCAATTGTGATTTTTTTCTTTTTGGGGCTTGGACTCAAGCCATCTAAACTTTTCTGCTGCAATCAAAGAAAGAAAGAAAGACTCATTCCTCTGTTCAGCAACCAAACACCTGTGCAGAGAAAGCTGTAAAACCTCAAGATCCGGTAGCATTGAAAACAATTGCGCAAGTCACCTGACTTGAGTGCTTTGTGGCAACCTAGGACGTTCCACGTCCTGTAACCGTTTCTGAGGAAAGAAGCAGGTCCTGTTGTAAGACTGAATTTGAGATTTCTTTGGTTCAAGCTACAGCTTGCATGAATTTACCAAGGGATGGGAAGTTATGGGCTCTTCTCCAAAGTACGGAAAGAGTCTTCTAGTGTGGGCTTTTTTTCCCATTTCAGAAAACATAATGTTATTAACAAGGCAGGTAAGTGCATTTGATGAGGCAGTGAGCATTGCTTAAAAAGCTAACTAAGGGAAGGATCCAGACATAGCAAAGCTTGTGGGGGATTTACAGCTTGAGCGTAAAGTCTAATGAAGTACCATGGGGCTTAATCAGTAACTAGTCTTAGAACTGTAGCCTTACTCTCATATTTATGCTGGTTCATGCCCCATTCTGTTTGTTCAAAGGTTAGCATTTTTGTGGCTTTTTGCATAATCTTACTCTGCTGAATTTGGCTCCTGATCCTAGTAGCATTCTGGGATGTGTTGATCATACTTTTTGCCCCATAGGTATCTCTGGCATGGTGAACATTTTTATTTTTCCATTGATATTCCACCTTTCCTCCAAGAAGCTCAATGCTTCTCCCCCTCCTCATTTTATCCTGACTCGGCCATGTAACTCACTGGGTGACCTTGGGCTAGTCACTGCATTTTAGCCCAATTTACCTCACAGGGGTTGTTGTGAGGGAAGATGCATACACAAATGCAGTTGTATATGCAATGCATAGAGCCCCTTTTCTCATTGGTTCAAAAGATGTGGACCTTGGGGGGGGGCGTTGACCAGTGGCATTGTGGGTATAGTCAGTAGCCTCAGAGGGGTCTGGTCCATTAGGGCGAGTGGAGCCAGGTAGCTCCTGCCCCTGCCTGCCTTTTTACAAGGATGGCCCAAGACATTTTGGCACCTGAGGCAAACCAGAAAATAGCACACACACAGACGCACACTGGACAGGAAAGAAGGGGTGTGTGAAGATCTGCATCCAGAACAAGGGGGAAACAAAGTTATACATTCGGAGCAAGGGTGGGAGGAGACCAGCAGTGCCCCCTATTTGCCACAAGGCTGCTTAGGAGGTGGCAGTTCCCACTTCCAAGAGCAGTGACTGTGTGTGCAGACCACTTTCCTTGTGCACAGGGCAGGCCATCTTTCAGAAATGGTTATGTATCCCTCAAATCCTTCTGTAAGGCCTAATTCTTGTTTTTGTGTCACTGTCATCTTTGTGCAGCGGACGAATCCCGGGATGCACACCCTACTGAAAGCAAACCTGAAATTGGCGAGAGGCCAGGAGAAAGAAGCAGCTTCCCCAGCTCTGCAGGACACTTGTTCTTTGAATATTTGGTTGTGGTCTCGCTCAAAAAGAATGCTAAAGGAGATTATGAGCCCAAGATTACCTATCAGTTTCCAAAGGTGAGATACCCACCGTGATTCTTTTGCCAGATGACAAAACTGGAGCGCATTAGTGAGGAATGCTCCTCAGATACTAAACCTTGGAGGGATGAATGCTGGAAGCAAAGCAGTGCCATGATGGCGGGTTCTGCTTCAGCCTTCCCTAACCTGGTGCTCTCTGTATGTTTTGGACTGCAGCTCCCATCAGTCTCGGTGACCATGGCCAAAGGTCAAGTATGAGTGGAGCTATGAATCTTAGCAAACATCTTGCAGGGCACCAGGTTGGAGAAGGCTGCTGCACTCCAACTTCTGTGTTGTTTTGAGATGAGCCTATGCCCATGCAAGTGTATGTGTGTATCATTTCAGAAGCTGAAATGAAAACACAAGTTGGAGTGCAGTATGATTTTTTAAAAAACAAACAAACAAAAACAGATTGCTTCAAAAACAGGGTAACTGGAATGTTGGACCACTTTTGCTGTTGCAATTCATGGTGGCAGTCCCAAGCATTCCCTGAAAATGAAGGCAGGGGAGGGGGGTGCTGGGGGAAAAATGCTGATTTGGAGCCTACATCTTTTAGATTCTCTTTGCCTGCCTTCCTCTCCAGTTCCACAGAATTTTGCCTGCATTGCAAAACTGTCTGTAAAACTCCAGTAGAATTGATTTATCTTTAGAAATGCATAAAATCCTGCTAACAAAAAGCAGTGCCTGCAGCATCTTTCTCTTTTGAAGTGCCCCTCATTGTTTTGCTTCCTGGTGTATCTTCTCTCTATCTATTGGAGTTGTGCCAAGGAAAGTGCTCCCTTGGTAATTGTGAAAGTAGGAGGGATACTGCTGATGGAGCAAGGAAGGAACATCAGGCCCAGTGTGTCAAGAAGGCATGAGAAAGAAGATCAACATAAGTGGTCTCTGTGGCTGTGGAATATAATCCTAGGCCATCTGCAGGGAAGCCATCTTTGTTGCAGGCTACATATATCTTACATATCTCTTAGACCTAGCGCTGACTAGGGCCTGTGTCTGGGCTGTGCCAATTCAGACTGCAGGGGCTAGAGCTCAAATGAGTGAATGCTCCTCCATACCAAAAATCCCTCCATGTAGCCAAGTTGAATGCCGGGAAGAAGAGTTCTAGATTAGTATCTGAATAAATTTACTTATTATTATTGTGGAGGCGCATTCTGTCTTGTAAGACTTTACCTGCAGCCTGCAATGGCGTCGATCAGACGTGGACTTGCTCCCTAAGTCACTAAGCTAGGACAGAAATGACGTCGCCTAGGCCCACCTTCCCCAGCTGGTGCCTCCAGATGTTTTGGTTTACAACGCACATCAGCCTCAGCCAGGAAGGGCACTGGGGAAGGCTGGTCCAGGCAGGTTTGGGAGCAGTGAAAAGAGCACACAGCAAATGTCCTAATTGTGTTGGCACTTCCGCACTAATCTCTGGTTTAAAATCATATCCTAGAAGATGGGGGGGGGGGGGAACATCTTCAGCTCAGGGGCCACATTCCCTTGAGGCAAAAGCAGTGGATGTGACTCTTTGTACTGTATGTTACATTTCATCCATGTACGTGTCAGAGGTTTCTGCTCACACACTTCATGCATCTTTCCATGCTCCTTCCAGGCATGCAATATGCATGTCACAGTTCAAGGGACACATTGCCACCAGGCAACGGCACCTGGGGAGTATGTGGCCTGTGGGAGGGGGCCTGAGGAGAGCACTGAGGGCCAGACAGAGGTCTACTGGCCTCTGCCTGAGGTTACTCAACCCTGCTGTAAGCTTAAGCATATCAGTGAAATAATTTCCAATTCATATGTTTGGAGTTGGTTTTTTATGTTTTTAAGGAGGTGGCTTGTGTATTCTTTTCCTGACTTTATCTAGCACTGCTGGGCCAGGATTCAGTGCCACATTATATCTAAATGAAGTACCCTGACTGCTAGAGAAATGCAGGGGTCTTCCACAGAATCCCATGCTGTCTTGATCTAGTGTTGCGTTTTACTAAAGTAGTTCTGCCTGATTGAAAAAGTTCACGTGAGGCTGAAATCCTTGTCGCTGAGTGGGGTGACCAGCCTTTGCAAAGTGAGCACAGAAAGAGGCTTGTTACTCTTATTGTTGTACAAGATGCAATAGCTGTTCCAAAAGCCTGTGCCTCAGCGTTTCTTCTAAAAGCAGAATGAAACCATGTTCCTTTGTGGCTTCGCTTCATGCAGCATGATTTCACACTGCAGCACTTTCATTTTATCTGGGCATACCTTCTCACCACTCGGTCTGCATGGAGAGGAAAAGTACAGAATTGCTTCAGACTCAGATTTTCTTTTTAAAGTTATGCATGTGTGCTGCAGGCTGTGTAGTGACACCATCCACTGTTCAGCGTAGTATTTGAATTTAATATGTGACCTTCTGCTTTAGGCCCAGGTTGACCTTCATGCAGACAGCTGTGCAGGTGCCCTTAAGTCCCACGCTCAAGTACCGCCTTGCTCAAGAGACTTTCAGCGAGATCGCCAAACATCACTTGCAAACTAGACCCCTCTTCATCTTGCTAGCCAGCAACTGTTTTCCTCTGCAAAGTACTATCTGCTACTAGGTTCCTGTCATCTCAGTCACAGAAACATCTTTGGCATGTATTTGCCACATGTCTTCTTTTTCCAGGACACATCCTGTTTTTCAGGGGTAAAATTTCTGTCTGGGTGGATTTTTTAAAGTTTGCCAAAATGTCTCTGGCTATGCTTTCTGGATGAGACCTAGACACCACAACTGGTGGTTGAAGACTTGCTTTCCTCTTCTCTTCTCCTGCCCCCCCAGCAATATATCACAGCTTCTATAGCCTACATATAGTAGGGGTATTTTGCTCTTCAAAATATGGCAGCCCTAGTATGGCGATGTACAGCTGTCTTATGCGGAGTCAGATCATTGAGCCGCTGTTGTCTTCTTTGACTGACAGTGGCTTTCCTGGGACTCCAACAGAGGTCTTTCCCTCCGTTTGCAATCTGACCACTTGGCAGGAGGAAGCCTGTTTCCTGAGGGCACGATAGGATATTTGGTTAAGGACCTCCACCTCAGTCAACCTCTAGATAGCCAATCCTTACCAGTTTTTGGCTTATTGCACCCCAGAGTCAGATGGTCTGATCTTTAAACGCTTGTCACAAAATGAGAGTAAGGGGTCAGAGAGGGGGGTGATCCCAGTATGCCACACCGGCCTTGCCAGCTTCTCAGTCAAGTATGTGAACCAAAGAACAGGCTGCCATGAGCTGCCATGTTAACGGTGCAACGTGCTTCGTGTATATTCTCTTATAAATCTTTACCATGGTAATCCTGGTTTTGGCAATGTAATACTGTACTTACAAATACAAAAATGATCCACACATAAGGACTGAGGACTTTGTCTTTCAAAGTCCTTTCTTATGGCTACATATGATCTTCAGTCATATAGAATGCAGACAAATGTCACTTGAGAATGGTGGTACATCACCTTATAAGACGTGGTCATGAGCATCTGTCAAAATTGAACTTGGAAGCAGCTTAGATATTCTGTGTGGACTCTTATACCCCATATAGCAAGTGAGCCAGTGTGGTGTAGTTGTTTGAGTGTCAGACTAGGGCCTGGATGACCAAGGTTTACTCGTCCATGAAGCTCACTGGGTGACCTTGAGCCAGTCACTGCCTCTCAGCCTAACCTACCACACAGGGTTGTTTGGGGAATTATATGAGGAAGGGTGACCTGTGCATGCCACCTTGAGTTCCTTGGAGAAAAGGGCGGCATGAAAATGCAATGAAAAAAATAAATAAAACAAGACAGGGACTTCATATTTCGACAGAAATCTCCTCTAAGTATCATGGGAATGTAACTTCTTTCATCTCCTTTTCTGCTTTTTTCTCATTTCAGCGTGAGAACTTGATGAGGGGGCAGCGTGAAGAAGAGGAAAGGTTGCTGCAGGCCATTCCCCTTTTCTGCTTTCCTGATGGCAATGAATGGGCACCGCTCACAGAGTTTAACAGGTAAGCGTTGTGTGACTTGTGAGTCAGCAAGGGACTAGCGCTGTATTGTCCTACAAGAGATGAGGAAAGCAAAATAGACACCAAGGGGCAAAGACTTAGTGCTACATACACACGATATACGTTTAAACCACATTTAAAGCATGTGGCCTCTCCCAAAGAGTACTGGGAACTGTAGTTTATCCATCACGGAACTACAGTTCTCAGCCACCCTTAACAAGCTAGTTTTCACAATACAGCTTTAACTCTATGGTGTGTACCTCAAATTGTATGTTTGTGACCTTCTTTTTGAAATTCTATAAAACCACCTGCTCATAATTGGTGGACCTTTATAATGGTGCTTTATAATCCTGGTTCTAGTTTAGTGCAAATAGTGTTTTGTTTTGTTTTTTGCAAAGGGCTGAAGTTAAACTGTCATTGTAATCTCTCTCTGCAGATTGTGATAATTGATTATTTTTGCACAATCTCTTACCATTCTCTCTGATGACTTAAAATCATGATAGCCCTCCCTTAAAACAAAAACAAATGCTACATTTTTTCAGTGTGATAAAAATCTTAGGGTTTCCCCTGCCTCTGAAATGCACTGGCCACACATAACAAATGTAAAAGTTTAGTTCTGAGCACCTGCTCATTTCCCCCCTCCCTTCTACACAGCTTCTGCATCTGACTGCCCTAGTTTTGAGTAAGCCTTTTGTTATCTTTCACTTCCCTTCACAGGAAGAGGTAGTAATGCTTGCCTGTTGCAGTGCAGTTTGCTAAGGGAATCTGGTAACACCCGTAATGTGCCTCGAAAACGTGACCATTGCATGTTACCTAGTTTGCGTTTATAACTTAAAGATCTTCAGGGAAATACTGCTTTGTTGGTTTCATTCTTGTAGTTAACAGGTTCATTGGAATCACTTGTCATAAAAAAACCCTGCTTTCCATGCCACTGCTTATCTTATGTTCGGACGGGTGAGGTTGCAGTGCAAAATCATAGTTTATGCTTGCAAGAAACAGTTCAGATGATCTGTTTGCTCCCAAAAATATTGCCAACCAAGCAGGAAAAAAAATACACTCTTGTCTTCTGCTGAGTGGTGTGGATGGGTCCCAAGGCACTTCCTGAGGGGTGGGGGGTGTTTTCCACATGTTTGGGCGAGTCAAAGAATCTCTCTGACACATGGTTCGTAAGGTTCCTGAGTTATTACCTGAAGACTGTATTTGCTGAGCCCTGAAACATTCAGAGACTAACAGTGCAATATTAATCTTGTCTGCTCAGAAGTAAGCCCTATTGAATTCAGTAGGGTTTACTCACAGCTAAGTCGGATGAGGATTGCAGCCTGCTTCCCAAATCTTCATTTAAGTAGCTGATTTTTTCTGGTTTTTCTCCATACAATACTTAGCAGACTGGTAAAACTCTTTCGTCTTTTATTCTTTTTTTTTTTTACAGTGAAACCTTTTCTTTTGTTCTCACCAATGTTGATGGAAGTAGAAAGATTGGCTACTGCAGGCGACTGTTGGTGAATATTTCTTTTACTATTATTTTTTAAATGTTCCTTTTAGTTTGTTGTTTAGGCCCTGGGTGGGAGTGGGGCTGGCTAATCCAAGGAGCTTATGCAGTTTTTGCAGTCAGGCCCAACCCCACGCTGTGTCTGTAGTATGCCAAAATAGGCATAGTTTTTCATATTGACCAATAGTTTAAGAGTTACAAAAGAAGGAAGTTGCTAATACATGTTTGAATCCAGTGCCTTAGCCCCAGTCCTTACTGAAGTGCCAAATCTGTGCCTGGGTGTTACCACTTTAAACTCCAGTTGGGACTCACTCCCTTCTCTATGCGCAAAACACAGTGATCAAGCTAAACTTGGTCAGTACCAGAAACTTGATCCAGTGTTGCCCTGTTGCATACAGTGGTGCCCCGCTAGACGAATGCCTCGCTAGACGAAAAACTCGCTAGACAAAGGCATTCGTCTAGTGGAAGGCTGCCCCGCAAGACGAATTTGTCTATGGGGCTGCCTCGCAAGACGAAAAAATTTCCGATTTTTTTTCCGTCTAGCGAAAACCGCGGTTTGCATTGCCGCTTCGCTAGACGAAAAACCTGCTAGATGGAAAAATTCGCAGAACGAATTATTTTCGTCTAGTGGGGCACCACTGTATTTTGGACCTAATACATGCCAACTGGATCGCGTGGCCATGAATCGTGATCTGCACTTGTTAAGGAGGTCTCAATGTTGAAGTTGCAGTACCTCAGTACTGTTCTTTGAGGAGTCCCCAATGCCATGCCCAAGACAATCTCACTGCTCACTCAGGGAGGGAGGTGGTTATGACAACAGCAGGATCCCTGTTCTGTGCCAGTTGCCCAATACCAAGTCTTCATAGTCAAATGGACTATATCTTGGACTGGGCATCTGTCAAGGAGGAGAGGATCCTTAAGCATTACTACAGCAATCCCATCTTCCCACCCAAGTTGCTCTTGTACAAAATAACTGGCTTGAATTGACTGGGACTAAAATGGTTTTTCAAGCTCTGGATAATACATACCAGCCGGTCAGCTTATTCATCCTTGATCGTATCATGAGTGATGCACTACTTTGTACTTCTTTCTAAAGATGTGATTTAGGCCTGCAGATTTGATTTAGTCCTAAATTCACTATCAGAAAACAAGGTTGATAAATTCAGCAAGTGGAGCTCCCCAGATAGAATACGACGGACAAATGCATTAGTTTAGCTGTAATGGAATTTCCCCCCCCCCCCCTGAAGCCTAGCAGTGCAGGCAAGGGCAGAGAGTGTGATGGAAATTCTTGACTCTGCAGCAGGGTGTTGGATGAAGGAACTGGGGCCTCTCCAGGGCATGAGAACTTGTCAAGTCCTTGTCAGCACTGGGCTATTGCAAGATTTGGCAGGGATTCTATGAAAACCACCAGATTCTTCCCCAAAATGTACAGAGCTTTAATGAAAGAGCATTGTCAGGTATAAAAAAGAACTTACACATTAGAGGAGAAAGGCAGAATGAAAGTTAAGTGTGAGGAATGAAAACGGTACTTATTTCAAATGATTAAAAACAACCCAAATTAGTAGTAATAGTAGTGATTGCAGTAGGAGAGTGGGCTGGGCTGCCAAAGAACTGGGTTGCTTCTCCATCACATACATCATTATTATTATTATTATTATTATTATTATTATTATTATTATTAAAATTTGTATACTGCCCTTCATCCAAAGATCCCAGGGCAATTCACAACCCTTCTTTTTGTATGAACTGACCTTTACAAAATATGTGCCCTTATATTGTGTTACGACTTTTATAAAATGCATCATGGGACAATTGTCTGCTGCTGCAGAGTGTCCAACCTGCCCCTTGCCCTTACCACAGTCCCACATTTAAAAGCTGATAAGGCTGTTCTTTTGCAGAGGTGGAAAAGTAGATTCCCCCCCTCCCTCATGTGCAAGCAGTTCTTTCCACATGAGTGTAAAAACCCACATTGACTAATAAATAATAATGGTAAAGGGTCTCGTGGGGTCCCAGCCCTGGTGGACACTTACGTAAAATCCATGCTTAGAATGGAGCATTTGTTATGTCCCTATCATTACGAAGGGCAGCCTTCCCCAACCTATTTGGCTTTGGCTGATGGGAGTTGTAGTCCAAAACAACTTGAGGGCACCTGACTGGCAAAGGCTGCTCTGAGCTATGTCATTGGTGCCTTTAGCTTTAAAAATATGTGACTGTGTAAGCAGCTCTGGTGTGTGTATCTAATGTTGGACCTCTTAAAAGGTAGAACTATTGTGTTGGAGAGTGGCTGGGGCAACTCAGCCTGATGGGTGGGGAATAATAATAATAATAATAATAATAATAATAATAATAATAATACTCAGGTCACCTCTTCCGAAGAAAATAGGAAAAGCGAAGGGCAAGAATCCACAACCACATTTAAGTCCTGGCTGTGGCTCAGAGTTTTAAGAGGGTAGGAAAATAGCCTTCTCTTTGAGTGAGTGGCTTGGATCCACTCCATTTCTGCAGAAATCAAAAATGACCAGCCAGAGCTCTGCACTGTATGTTACAAAGGACACTTGGATCATAGTCAAGGCCCTTTGCCTCTGGAGACATCTAGGCTTACATTCCAAGGAAATATGATGCAAATTCTGGGGCAATTTTTCAGATAAATGAAACAACAACTGATTATTATTTTTTTAAGTGTGTGTTTGTATCAATCACAGCACAGTTGCCCTTGAGTTGCTTGTGGCTTTATGTTTATTATGTTTGTTCCTTCAAAGGAACAGTGGGAGGGGAGGGGGGGCTTTGTTGTGCAAAGAGTTGGACAAACACACACAGGGATCAAAATATAAATAATTAGCTTGAAGGATATACAGCCTGAACAGACAAGACAGGCATAGAGAGGGGGAAGCAGAGAGGACCAACAGAGACGGGTGGTTCAGGCAGTTACGTATTTCTAGGACCAGGGGTGTACAAGGTGAGGTGACTAAAAGCATTTGTTTATTTTTTTAAATACATACACAAGGTGGGATTTTCCCTTAGCAGCAGATAAGGTAAGAGCAGAGAGAGAGGGGGGGAGAAGATGGGAGGAGAAACATTCCTGATACCAGAATCACTGTTGTTCACCTGGACAGTGTAGGGACAGGTCAGCGGGGATGGTGAGATTGGGGCTCTGTGAGCATGATGACCGAGTGATGGATTGGCTCCATCTGGGCATGGCATACATGCCCATTCCAGGTTGGCAGTTGAATCTTCCTCCATCAGGGCTCCTGTTACTGCAGCTGGCACTCCCACAGCCCCAGTCTCACTGCTTCCTGCCCCCCTCCCCACCATCCAGTTAAGTGGTGCCTGTTCAAGAGTGCACCTCCACGGCACTGGCTGCTCTTGGTTGCAACAGTGACCATTTCTGGAGCACTCCCTACATAAGTCGAAAGGAAAGCTTGGTGGTGTGGTGGGGATTTTGGCTTTGGCTCAGTCTGGATCATGCCAGTGATGGGGGGAGGCCAGAGGCAAACGTAGCTGGAGCATGACCACAAGTACGCTTCCACTCCCCCCCCATCCTCCCCTCCTGTTTCCCCACTTGCTACCCACATGAAATCAGAACGAAGTCTGCACGTGACCCCCAGTGCCACAGTTTCTCTATTCCTGCTGAAGATACAGAGCAACCAGAAAGTAGGAAAGGAAATCAGAGCCTTCATTACTGGCTCTTTAACTCAGATGATAACAAAGGGACAGGCTTTTGAAAGATGTGAGACTCTAAGTCCCGGAGGGCGGGGGTGGGAAGCAATGAGCTGTCAAGTAAGGGCTGCTGTGAATAAGGCCAGAAAGGGCCCTTTGATCACTCTTTGTACAGATGAAATGGGGGTCTTCACAGCTACCTCCACCCACTGTTCAGCCTTAGACTGAACAACCATCATTCATTGCGATATGTCCCTTTTTCAACACAAGGGAGTGTCTGTTGTCTCTTTCTATTCTGCAGGGACAGTTGTTTTTTTTGTCCTCATTTCACTTTCACGTAAACTTAGTGACCTCTCTTTGAGGAAGCCTATTTTGTGCACTTCCTTAAATTTGTGGTGGTGAACTGGAATATTCATTTATTAAATTAACTTGTTAAGACCTTCTGCACTGCCTTTCTTCCTTTGCCTTTCAGTTTATTTTGAATAATCTTAATATCCACCTGTAAATGGGAGATGTTTATGATGTAGATGATATGAGCTTTCTCTTGGCTTGTTTCTAGTTACAACACAATTGACTAGTTTAATTCCCCTACATACTGGTTCATAGCAGTCTGATTCAGAAGTGGGTTTGTATGTTCTCAGATGTTGGCATTCTGTTCGTTAGTGTAGCCAACACCTTTGTTTGGGTTGTTTGCTCTTTTGACAAGATATGCAACATTCAAAGCTTACAGTCAGATTTCATTGCGCTTAGAAGTACAATGAAAACTGACTGCAAACTGTGCATGTCGTAGATCAGGGCTGGACCAAGACATTTTGCTGCCTGAGGCAAACTACAAGTCAGCAAGGCATACATGCCCATTCCAGGTTGGCAGCTGAATCTTCCTTCAACAGGTCATCATCCTTCCATGCACCTGAAGACTGCAAATTAGCTAGGGGATGCAGGTCAGGTCACATGGCGCACACAGCTCTTTAATCACCTTGGCGCTGCTCTGAGCCCTGAGGCAGTTTCCTTCCTCTGTCTAATGACAAGACCAGCCCTGTATTCTATACTGTTCTGAAGATGTTCTGGTTAACATATGAGGCAGGCTGTGTACTTTCATTTCTGCATGTCAAACAGTTCCAGTTATTTGTTAATAATAGCATTTTTGTGCATGTGGAATCTAGACTCACTTTAAAGCCACTTGATTTATTATGTGTGATTGGAAGCTGAAAGGGAAAATTATCACAGATTGGAAATCAGTATTTGTCATGATAATGTCCGACGTTCAGATTATCTTGTACATTCTTAAGAAGTAATTTACTGAATGAACGGATGCGTTTGTGCCCTGCCTATTAGGATACAGACCCACACCAAGGGGATTGCAAAACACACACACCCACACACACAACATCTCATATAAACAATATTTTTTTTAAATCACGGAACAGCCTGCAACCCCTCTCTTAATGAACCAAATGTGGCTGTTTCATTTGCTATGGCTGAAGAACCCATTGTTGCCTAGTTGAAGGTTGGTGATCTGGTTCAGATCCTTCCCCCAGAGGATCTCAGTTGGAAAGATGAACTTTAGTCCTAGGTAGCTCAGTTGGTTAAAGCGTGGTGCTGATTATGCCAAGGTTGCAGGTTCGATCTCCATATGGGACAGCTGCATATTCTTGCATTGCAGGGGGTTGGACTAGATGGTCCTCAGGGTCCCTTCCAACTCTACAGTTCTGTGATTCTTGGGCAGGGTGCTAGCTGTGTCTCAGTTCCTGCATCTGTACAGTGAGGTTGAAGCTTGAGGCAGAAGTACTTCCTGTCACTTCTTGTGACACAAAAACTTGGCTCCTCGGAAACCTGGTTTTCTTGCTTGGCATGCACCCACACCATAACACTTCGTGACGACAAATGAGAAAGTGTTATGTGCATAAGAATTTCTGCATAATAATTACAGGGCACAACTTTCCAGCTGATAAAGCTTTGATGTTAGGCAGGGGAGTGGGGAGGAGAGAGAAACACGTACACATCTTTCAGGGCAAATATTTCAATTGCTGCTTAGTTGAAAAGTCAACAGGAAGACTCAGGCCCTGAAAGGTAAAAAGAAAAGCTGGCTTTGTTTTTGTTTTATTTCATATGTTAACAGAACTAGTCATCCAACAATCCCTCCATCAACCCATGGAGACCTGTGGAGAGACTCTTTAAGTTAATCTACAGGACTTCACAGTGAACACTATTGCAGCAGATATTCTGCGGTTCTGTTCATGTTGGTGTTTACTATTTGTATGTTCAGAGAACCACTCAATAGAAATATTTACAAAGAAAAATCCCAAACAGCTGAAGGGACAGTTTGGGGGGGGGGGATACTTCAAATGTAGTGGGGATTCAGAAAAAGGGGGAGGCAGTTGGATGTGTGACCATAAAGAAGTAATTGTCTTGAGGCAAAACAGGGCATAACATCAGGGTGG
The DNA here is from genome assembly GCF_009819535.1 of Lacerta agilis. Taxonomy (NCBI): domain Eukaryota; kingdom Metazoa; phylum Chordata; class Lepidosauria; order Squamata; family Lacertidae; genus Lacerta; species Lacerta agilis. The sequence continues at coordinate 64,316,646 of NC_046317.1, read as the reverse complement.
GGTCACCAACAACCCCCTACAACTGGGTGTGTAGTTAGAAGGGGGCTGAGCTTCTACCTCCTTACTGTTTTTTTAAAAAGCCATTCCCCCCCCCCCCAGTGGTATTCTGTGTCCACATATAACTCCTTCCCCCATCCACACACATAGGGAGAAAAGTGGGTGAAGAGGGGCTTTAGGAGAGGTGTGAAGGTGAGGGAAATGCTTCACTCCACCAACCAGCCCATGCTGCCCTTTAAATCAGTGTATTCGCATTCCATAAGGCTCATGTATGACTCACTTTGAGTTATGCCATCATTGCTCCTACTTGAGTTCTGAGGAAACTCCAGACTCAGAACCAGGGCATGTGCCCAGGGATGCTTTCCTTGTGCCTGTTTCAGTGCTTTAGTGTGAAACCGGAAGTTCAGGAAGCAGTGTCGCCCCTGTCTCTCCAGCCCCCCAAAGTAGGTATCTCATTGCAGTGCCCTGGACTTGCATGCTGATTTCTCTTGATTTGTCACGTGGCCTACCAGGAAACCTGCCATGGTTGTGTCCAGGGGCTATGTTCTACGTGCTGTGACAGTTTGCTCTCACTTGGCTGCACAAGTCCTATGCACGTTTTACTCAGAAGTTAATTAATGCAACTTGCTCCCCAATAGGTGGGTTTGGGGCTGCAGCCTCAGCATGTCAGAGCTCCAAAAGGAAACCCTGCGCAGATGCCTTCTGCCCAGTCAGTATTCATCCATGCAAAGCTGTTTATACTTGGTTCCTCCACAGCCTAGGTTGTTTTCTATGGTGACAAAGAGCTTAACCATCTGTTCACCATCCGGTTTATTTCACGTCTACTAAATTCTCATGTCTCAGGCGGTGGGTAAGGGGGGGGGGAAATCACTTGAGGCTCATTTTGTGTCATGAGGATGCTTCATGGAAATGCACACTGTGACTTAATCAGGACTCGGCTAAATTTAGAAATAAACTGTTTAGTTAGCTTATTTTTAAAAAAACCAGGAGATTCCCCCTCCCCCTCTCCCCCTCTGTTGGCATAGTGAAACTGCATTGCTTCCTGTTGCTAAACCCAATTTTCAAGTTCCGTGGGTGATTTTCACAAAACTGGGTCATCCAGAATTCACCTTTCTTCTGTGTTCAGTGAGTTAAGTTGATGTCTTGTTGATCTTGAGAGGGAGCAGGAGAGCGTTCAAACTGGTCTAGTGTTCAGGGCTTCCTTTCTGTCCTTATCATCCTAGATGACAAAATGTGGTGCATCTGCTGCAGAAAAGAAGAAATACACCCCACCCCAAAGAAGCTTGTTGCAAATAGCCCTCCATTTTTGCTTTCACCACTCCATAACCAACAATTCAATTTAGGGGCTTTGAAAGTTGCGTTTAGTGACTTAGGCTACCTCTTCTTGTTGCTATGGGAATGTTTTTGTGTATTTGCATACTATAAACATGCAGTTTGAACATGGCATTTAGTGGTGGTTAACTTTTGTGCAAAATAATTTTTTTCAGCCATCTGGACGAGGTGCTCGTCTTCCAGAGGTTTACTGCATTGTAAGCTGCCTGGGTTGTTTTGGCCTGTTTTCAAAGGTAGGAGTTCTGGCCTATCTCTCCCTGCACCCCAGTCATCCCTTTTACTCTTCACCTCATACAGAAAAATAGATTTGGCTCAGAATTGCTTGTGTTGTTATTCCATGGCTAAATCTATCTACTTCCGGTATTCCCCTTATGAGGAACCAGTACAAAGAAAGAGACTCCCATCTCGCCTAGATGTCATGCCTTGTAATCCCAGATGTCCTTACTTATTGATCAGTGGAAATGTGCTCTGTACATCATTATTAAAATTAAGAGTCAATGTGGAACAGTAACCCTAGGTATGGGAAGCACTGCCACTCAAGCTCTCCAGTCCTGCAGAGTGGTTGGAAGGATGAGATGCCCTTAGAGGTAAGGCAGTTCACAAGAGGAGTTGGCACCAAGATCTCGAAGATGAAAGAAGCAAAATAAAGTCTTGTGCATCACAATGTGGCTTCCTTGCTGAGAATTCTCTTTCTTTGGAAAGTCCCTGGAGGGATGCAAATAGATTCGGAGTGGCTGTCAAGTGACTGATACCCTTCTTTTCTTCCATTAGATTTTGGATGAGGTGGAGAAAAGGCGGCAGATCTCTGCAGCTGTCATCTACCCCTTTATGCAGGGTCTACGTGAATCCCCTTTTCCAGCACCAGGGAAAACGGTCACCATTAAAAGCTTCATCCCCGACTCAGGGACAGAGGTTTGTAGCTGCTGATAATAATCTCAGCCGGTTCTATCATGACTAGTAAATAAGTCACTAAGTTAAGCAGGGAGTGCAATAAGGCAGGAGCTGGTGATCGCAAAACACACTGTGGCTGGGTTCAGATGTTAACTTGAAACCATGGTCTGAATGTCACAGTTTCATGTTAATATCTGAACCCAAACCTGCCCCAAAAACATAGTTCTTGGGGATAAACCAGGTGCTGAAGTGATGGTTTGAAGCTGGTCTGCAAGTTGCAGTTTGAGCTAACTATGGTTTCGCATTACATCATAATTCAGGGAGCATTGACAAACCACTGTGAGGGCCATGCTTCTTCCTGAAGAGACTACTGCACAATGGAGATGGAAGTGAATTTAGGAAAAGGAGGACAGGACTTGGGTACATTTTAATATTTGCACAGATTTGGGCAGATGTAGATTCCCTCCTGCCATACTAGGACATGACAACGGACGCGGGTGGCACTGTGGTCTAAACCATTGAGCCTAGGGCTTGCCAATCAGAAGGTCAGTGGTTCAAATCCCCGTGACGGGGTGAGCTCCCGTTGCTCAGTCCCAGCTCCTGCCCACCTAGCAGTTCGAAAGCACACCAGTGCAAGTAGATAAATAGGTACCGCTCCGGCGGGAAGGTAAACGGTGTTTCTGTGTGCTGCTCTGTTTCGCCAGAAGCGGCTTAGTCATGCTGGCCACATGACCCGGAAGCTGTCTGCGGACAAACGCCGGCTCCCTCAACCTATAGAGCAAGATGAGCGCTGCAACCCCAGAGTCGTCCGTAACTGGACCTAATGGTCAGGGTTTACCTTTACCTTTACCTTTAGATTCCCTCCTGCTGTACTAGAACATGACAACAGCACCTACCCAAATTCCCTCTTTGATGCAACCATGAAAGGTGTAAGAGACCTGCCCTCTAATGTGTCTTCCCTAGGGAGAAGTCCTCTTAGTTAGAAATATTAGTTAGGTCCTCGGCCACAAAGCGTGACTTGTCTTTCTGTGCTAGTGAGTTTTGACTTCCTGTTACGATGTCAAAAGTTTGTTTCTTTCAGCTGCCAGAGAGTGAAATTCTGGTATGATTTCCTGGCTTGCTCAGTGTTTAAGGCAGCTGGAAGAGTTAGATAGTGGGTGCTGCCTGCATTTTCCTCAAAAGCAACATTATCCTTAAATGGGCATAGCAGTATGTTTCCACCAGACGCTTTTCGACTTGGCTTTTATAGAGAAGGAGAAACTGCGCACAGAAAACAGATTATTTCAGCAGTCACACCCTTGTGGAAGTGCCCTTGCTGCCTTTTGTGCGCATGTATAAACCTCCTCTGCAGGGTTTTGCTCAGGAAACCAGTTCCTTGTGTTTGCATTGCAGACTTTGCTCAGGGAAGAGCCAGTTTCTCATCTTTGTGGTGGAAGCTGACCCTAGGGCAATACGGAGTGGCTGGAATGACGTTATTGTCACTAAAGTACATTTTCTCACCCCATTACGGGAATAGTTGCGAAATGTTTTAAGGAATGATTCTGCTTTTTAAAAAATGAGAAAGGGGGAACAAATTGAATAAACTTCGTTGTGCTTTGAAAATAAATTTTAAAACCAGATAATTTAAAGCATGAGGAGTGGGGAAAGGCCCACCTACTCCAACCTCATAATGCCCGAACAGATGCCTGTGGGAAAGCCACAAGCAGGGGCTGGGCACAGCAACACTCTCCATACCTGCAGCTCATAGCAACTGGTATTCGGAAGTCTACTGATTCTGACAGGAGATGCAGAGCATCTGCCTGCTGCACACTGGAAACAGAATGGCGATGGAAGGGCAGGAAAACCTACAACAAGTCCTGTATGGTGTATTATAGTATGTACTTTTGGAAGTACCACACAGATTTGTCTTCTCTGTGCAAATTGTCAAAAAGCTGATCTAATTCCATGTGGCTTTTTTTCTGGCCCAATAGAGTTATAGGCAGCTTTGGCTGGGATTACTATGGTCTATTTTGTATTTTGTTTTATTTAAACAAAATAATCATTTTTTGATTTGTTAGCCCCAAAAAGGAGCAAAAGAAATAAAAAGAATATAACATATATATAACCCATAAAGCATCACAGCCTGAAAGGACAAAAGTACAAAGATACAGAACGGCCTCAAAGGGTTAATAAAGTATTAACTCCCGCAAAAAAAAAATCCCTTTACAGATAATAAAGATAAGGAAAAATAAAGTATTCTCCACCTGTGAATTCCATCATTACGGTATTGAGAATGAAGCTTGTATAACATCTTAGTTGAGACATATGTTTGCACATGCTGATGGCAGCGAGTGACCACGTACCTCAGTATTCGTTTAAGAAATAAAACCATGCCATGTAGCAAAACAAAAAACAAAATGCTCATTCCAGCTCTGCCCTTTAGATGCTTGTAGCTTGTGAGATATCTTTTCAAGGAGGGCAATTTGCCAAACCTTAAATTACTTGCTTATCAGATCCTGTTCTGTTTCCATATGCAGGTTTAAAAGTGTCAGGTGGAATGATGGCTTAATCGTTAGCTTTGTTATCAAAGAGATCTCGGAGAACACCTTATTCCACATTTCTGCCACCTTTGAGTAGGACATAGTCTCTCTTGTATGTTTTTAGCAGGCAGCTGAAATTAAGATCTGGGTTTTAACTACCCAGTCCTGCTAGCAGAAGCCAGCACAAGGACTGTCAGTAGCATGGCAGAACTTTGCCCACTCTTGCCTCCCCCCCCCCTGCACTCCAACCCTCTCATCTCCTCCAGATCTGCTCTGGAGGGTCAGAACTGTGCAGGAGAGGAGAGAGGGGAACATTGCAGAAATGCCTGCGCCCATGAAATGATCTCGTTAGGACTACACTGAATTCCACCCTAAGCTTGCAAAATAAACAAGAATAGTTAGTTCTGCCTGGAAACAAGCATTTGCTTCTCTGCCTTGGCTGTAGTGAGTCACTTGCAGTATGGAAAGTCCAAAGGTTACCGAAGCTGTTGCACCACTGTTGCCTTTTGAAATAAAGGATTATGGGCAAATGACAGGCTTAAGAGGAGGAAATAGATGTGCATTCCACTGGTTTTAATGGGACATACTCAAAAGTAAGTGTGTGCATGTGATTGCAGCCAGAGTTGGCACAGTCCTCCCTGCTTCCTGGCTGTCTCTCTGCTCTCCAGTCAGTGATGATGGTAGATGGGTTGCCTCTAGACATTGACTGATGCTGCTGAATGGCAAGTAGCCTGTGGAAGGATATGTCAGTTTGGGTTCTCGGTTTCTCATTTTTCCAATCTGAAAATCTCATTTTCCCACATTTCTGCAGCAAATTGCAATTGTTATTATTATTTAAATCCTTGTGGAAATTAGCTTTTTTTGGTTTAATTTCTCCAAATAAATACACACATGCATACACACCCACGGTTTTGAATAATGGGCACATTGTTGCAAACATTTCCCCCAAATATAATGCATGATTGTATGGTATTTTCACAAAGATGTTCATTTTTATGCACATTTCCCCAACAATACGTGCATTCTTGGGATCACTGCACCTCTAAATTCAGGTAAGTTCGAATTTTGAACGACAGCTGTGCTTCTGTTCGCATTTTGCTTCAGAAAGCGCAGATTTTGCAAATTCAGTTTGAAATGCAAACTGGATCAAATTTCTCCACCATCCTTCATGGCAAGCAAAGGGAGTGGAAGAGGTGTTAGCCCAGCCTACCCCATTCACACCAGCTCCATTCCACTCGAGAGATGCTCTTTTAAGCCTGTGCTCTGCCTCACAAAACTGCAAATGGTTGAGGCCCACCCTGTGTGCATAGCTTGCTCTTGTTTTACCTATTCATTGTATCCTGGCAGGTGTAATGTGTGTGTGCATATCGCCCTGGCTTAGATGTCTCAGTTTGTGGATTTTCAGACACCTACCGGTAGTCTTGCGGTGCCACTGGTGTAGCAGGAATGTTTGCACACTGCCCTCTGCAGGTGAAAATTAGCATTATAGTATAGAAGTAAATAAAATATATGAAACTGTTGTCTAAAACAGGAGGTTACAAGCAGCAGCAAGCCTGGAGTTCAAGTGCTTCTTTCTCTTCCCTGGTGTAGCTACAAGGAGATAAGAAACATTTAAGCTAATTGGATTCTCTCACTGTCCAAACTCATGGGGACTCCAGTTAGTTTAATAATAATAATAATAATAATAATTTATTTGTACCCCGCCCATCTGGCTGGGTTAGTTTAAACTAACTGAGAACGAATCTGGATCATAAATCACAGTTTGATGATGATCTTGGCCTATTTGAATAAGCCTTAGTTCTCCCAAGTTCAGATGTAACGGAGAACTCGAGCCCAAGGCTTGCTGCTGTTTGTGCACATAATGCAAAATCATAGTTTAGTGTTACATTCATAAAGGGCATTTAGGTTGAATTCTAGGGCAGTCATTTTAGTTGATCATAATGATTCCTCTTCATTTAGCTCTAATGTTCATGAGTAACTGGAGAAAGTGTGCGAGGGCAAGCAGGGAGTGTTTTGTTTGTTTGTTAAGCCTATGATACAAAATATATCCACTCCTGTCTATAACGATGAACGTAGTCATCCTGCCATGTCTTGGTTTCTTCCTCACAGCATATTGAGCTAACACGGCCTCTGGACTCTCACTTGGAACATGTGGAATTTCAGGCCCTCTTTCAGTGCCTCAGTCCAGAGAAGATCCTCCAGATATTTGCCTCTGCAGTGCTGGAACGACGGATAGTATTCTTGGCTGAGGAACTCAGGTGAATACCTTGGCTTCAGTCTAGTCCGAAAACTAATTGCGCTTTAGCCCCACTGAAATCAGTGAGATGGCTTTGTTGCTTGTACTGTCAGGAAGTGTAGTGATAAGTCAGAATTTCTTTCCCTGTTGGCGTAGATTGGGGTGGAGAATGACTGGATGTGGCCCATCTAGCCACTTTGTTTGTCCCTCTCTACTGGTGATAGATAGATAGACAGATAGATAGATAGATCTTTATTTCGGCTATAAGCCCACACAAATAGAAATAGCTCATAACATAAAAACACAGATACACATTTCTGGTACATAAATAAAATATAACTATAAATCACCGCCACTATTTGGGGGCACAATCTTTAAATATGTCAGTATACAATTTGAAGGGGGAAAAATCAATAATCGTGTAACATTCCAGCACGTCTCTTATACGAGAAAACTGAAATCAGAAATCTTGCTACCTGCAGTGTTCTGTGTGGGTCATTGTCTTGCAGAACACATGCTGAATGAGATTCAGATGGATTATTAGCATTCTCCAAGATTATTGGATTCAGAATGCTAGTCCGAGCTGCAGTGTACAGGGGGCAATTAAACATTATATGGTACAGGGATTCTATTGATTTATTATCGCAAGTACATAAAATGGAAACTTGGCAGTTAGAAAACCTGTGACTTAGTACATTAGATGGAAACACATTGAACCTCGCTTTAATAAATGCGAATCTATGTGACGCAACGGAGAGAGAGGACAAATATGATGGAATCTGAGGCATAGGAGTAATACCAAAGTTCAACGGAGAACAAACTTCTCCGCCCGTCACAAGATTATGTTGTAATTCAACATCATCCAGTCTTTGTTTAATGACTCTTGGCTGAGGCGAGATCTAGATTCAGTACTGCAGAACTACTGGTGCTAAATGAAAGTAATGAAATAAGGGTATTTGTGGGCCTGATGCTCACCTAACTTTTTTGAGCGTTTCTCGGCAATAATCTCATCAGCATTATGACTCCCTTTCCAGTTCCCTTTCCAAATGCATCCATGCAGCTGCAGCTCTTCTTTACCCCTTCACCTGGGCCCATACGTACATCCCGGTGGTTCCAGAGCAGCTTCTCAGCACTGTCTGCTGCCCCACACCCTTCATGGTTGGGATCCAAAAGCGCTACCTAGACGAGGTTCAGGAGCAACCCATGGAAGAGGTACTGTCCTTCATATCTCTTGAGTGAGGGGAAAGTGGCATTGAATGGCAAGAGAGCAAAACGTGACTGTGTGTTTGGGGCTATCTCAGCACCCAAGATGGGCATTTGCGATGTCCCCCTATGTCCTCCTGCTGGCAAGGCTGCTATTCTTCATCACTTCAACCTTCATATCCAGTTTCCTGTCATCTTAAAGGCTTGGCATGGTCATTTGGCTCTCATAAAATCATTGTTGGTTGTTCCATCCTACTACGATATGCCTAGATTTTTTTTGTGTGCAAATATTTCAGTTTGGCTCCTGGTTTAATTTTATGATGATGTAAGTTTACACCTTTTGGCCTGACTCAAACCCCTCAAAGGACCTTTCATCAAAACCTTGAAATAAACCAAAGAAACTCAAAACAACAAAATCCTCAAGGACTACTTCTCTACATATGAACTAGCCCGGATCCTCTGGTCTTCATCAGATGCCTGTCCCCATGTGCCCTGCCAGTAGTAGGTACAGAGTGTGGCCACACAAGAATGGGCCTTTTCAGTGGTGCCCCCCAGTGCAATCTGAGGGATACTCTACTTGGGGAGATGTGCCTGACACACCATCTTTGTCAGTCTTTAGGTGCCAGGCTGAGACTTTTTTGTGTGCTCAAGCTTTTGATAATTAATTTGCCTTTTACATTGCTGTTCATATTTTAGCGGGTTGGGTAGGACTTCCAATATTTTACTGAACGTCTGTTTCATATATTTTCTATTGTTCATAGTTTCACACTTTCCTTGTTTTAAATTGCTTTTATTTGTTGTATTTATATCTTGTCAAGTTGCTTTGGGACTTTTAATTTTGTATTAAGTGACTAATAAATGCAAATAAAATAAATAAATAAAATACCATGGTTACTGGGCATCAGAACCCAGAATGTCAGTGCGTGTTTTGGCACAACTTGGCTGAAGCCCCTGCCTTCTGAATCCCCTGCATTCCTTCAGTCCCTCCAATTTTGAACATTCTCTGGATAGTTTGCTCATTCTTAAGGTAGTTTTGGATAAATAAAGCTGGATCTTATTTTATTTTTACCTTTTTAGGTGCTCCTTGTTGATCTGTGCAAAGGAAAGTTCTTAAAATTGGTAAGTTTGATCCAAATCCAACATTATCCTTGGGTCTTCGATGGGCACTTCCCAGCAATTATGTTTTGCTAGGGCCCCATTCTGCACTACACATTTAGAGCAGTATTATAACACTTTAAAAAGTCATGCCTTTCCCCCACATACAGGATAACAACATCAAGCTTTACCTCGCTGTACTGACATTTCTCCATCCATTCCCAATTGGATGTCTCATTGCCATCTTGTTGTCAAACTCAAGATGCCAGGCACTGGTCTTTTATCTCCATCTCCACCACCTGTTGACAGGGCGTGTAGCCTTGGCTTTACACCTGATTGCTCCATTCCTTTTCCTCCCTGTGCTCAGTATGTGGACAATTAATTTCCCTTCTTGCTGTACACAGTGTTGCCAAAAAACTTTCCCATTTCACTCTGGTACAGTGGAACCTTGGTTCTTGAATGGCTTAGCTGACGAACAGATCAGCTCCTCAACTCTGCAAACCCGGAAGTAAGTGTTCTGGTTTGCAAATCTTTTTTGGAAGCTGAACGTCCGACACTGCTTCCGCTTGAGTGTAGGAAGTTCTTGCAGCCAATCGGAAGCTGTGCCTTGGTTTTCGAATGGTTTCGGGAGTCGAACAGACTTCCAGAACAGATTAAGTCCAAGAACCAAGGTACCACTGTATTTGCTCGTGCTCTTGAAGGTAGAGGGTTTTTATCTGCAGTCACATTTTCAGTTGATGAAACACTCCAATAAATCAAGTAAAGCCTGGAGCTCTAGTTCTTATTCTTCTGTCTTTAAATATAATGTGTGTGTTTCCATCCTTTTTGATATATTTTTTATTTGCTTTTCTGTTTTATCATATCATCAACATATACTGTGTCACAGTCATACATAGGTTAATAGGAACAATAACGTAAATATAAGAAACACACACACACACACACACACACACACACACACACACATATATATATATGAATATTGATGGTAACATAACTTACTCCTCCTACTTATTTGACTGTTATAAACCTTAACTTTACTCCCCTTCCACTCTTTCCTTGGTTTCCTATCTGCCATCTTTTCAACTGCATTTTCTTTCTTTACTAAGTTTTTTTTATTGCCTTATATACCATAGACCTTATGACCTTATCCCACATTGTAACCTCTACTGTTGAGTATTTTTTGTCAGCCTGTTAACAATTATTTTCTTGTTATAGTATTTTTCCATATAATCTACAGTGGTGCCTCGCAAGACGAAATTAATTCGTTCTGCGAGTCGTTTCGTATTGTGAAAATTTCGTCTTGCGAAGCGCGGTTTCCCATAGGAATGCATTGTGCGGGGGGGGGGGACGCAAAATGTTTTCGTCTTGCGAAGCACGACCATAGAAAAATTTGTCTTGCGAGTCACCTAAAAAAACGCAAAACCCTTTTGTCTAGCGAGTTTTTCGTTGCGCAAGGCATTCGTCTTGCGAGATACCACTGTATATATATTGTCCAGTCCTCTTTTAAATTCTTGTCATCTTTATTTCTTAATGTATTTAACATGCTGGCAAGTTCTATATATTATAATATTTTAAGGTGCCATTTTTCTCGTGGTGGTACTTCGTCTGTTCTCCACTTTTGTGCTACCAGAATTCGGGCAGCCGTGATCACATACATCCATAGAGTAATATATTTTGGGGGGGATATCTCTTGTTATTATTCCCAGAAGAGCTTCTGGGCTTTGGGGAAACATTCTTCTAAACATTTCCATAAGTTTGTTATACACCATCACCCAAAATTCTTTTATTATTTGACAAGACCACCACGAATGATAAAATGTGCTGGTTGTTTCTTTGCACTTCCAGCATAGGTCACTTTTAGATCTAGACATTTTAGCTAGTTTGCTTGTTGTCAAGTACCGCCCATGGATCAATTTTAAGTAGTTATCTTTTAGAGCATAACTAGCAGTGAATTTTAAGTTTATTTTCCACAATTGTTCCCACAGGTTCAAATCAATCTTATGACCCACATCTTGTGCCCATTTGATCATAGATGATTTCACAAATTCTTCTTTCATTTCCTAATCAAGTAATATCCTATACATTTTAGATAATTTTAAACTCTAGATATTATTTCTTTTTTGAATTGTGATGGTTTTTCTGCAAATCCCAATTTCTTATTTACCTTAAATTTTGATTTGATTTTGTAATAATTTAGCTAGTCTGAAACATATTCTTTAATCTCTTCAAAATGTTTTCATTTTTGGTTCTGTTTTTGAGAAGTCTGACAATTCATTATAGGTACTCCAGTTATCACTCATATTAATTTTCTTCCTTGTCTCAGCTCCTTTTGGGGATAGCCACCTTGGTGTTTCTTTCTTTCTTTCTTTCTTTCTTTCTTTCTTTCTTTCTTATTTTATTTGTATTTCCCCCATGTCCTAATTAAGTTCTTTCTAATAACATGCTTGGCAAAGCTTTTACATATTCCAAATACAGGCGTGCCAACCGTATTTGACATCATGGCCCTCCAAGTCTAGTAACTGTATTTTCTAGCAATACCCAGTCTTTTATCCAGCACAGGCAGGCAGCTTCAAAATACAATTCTAAGTCTGGGTGTGTGAAACCTCCTGTTGTCTTTTATATCAATAAGAGTCTTATGTTTTATCCATGGTTTCTTCTCCCTCCAAATAAACTTATCAACAGATCTTTTTGCCAATCTTTCAGACATCGTGTATTTTTAAGTATTGGAATCGTTTGGAATAGAAATAGCATTTTAATTGAACTCAGACCTGCCTAGCCTCCAAAACATTACTAGACCATGTGCTTTCAAACAACATCCTGGGATCATTTAGACAGTCTTCACTTTGCCAGGCTAGGCCAGTATAATCTGATGCCAAATCCAGCTGTCAGGTTGTCATGCTGCCTGTTTCTTGGTTTCCTTGTGAGATAATCTTTCTGTTCTCCTTAGTACCCTCTCTGATACCATGGGATGGCCCCCATTGATAGCTAATGAGAGACTGCTTATCCATATGGTTACATCTGTCTCTGTACGTTGTGCAGAATGTGTCTTGGGGGAGCTAGTGGCCAGACATGTTTATAGCCCTGCAGACCTGAAAGTGCAATCAAAAAGGAGTTATTTTTGAGTGACAGCCCCTTGTCCTCACATCTTCTGCTGCTTTTCAGTGGCTGGCTGTTGTCAAAACTTCCCTGTTTATAATTCTGCAGGTTGGTGACGAAGAAGAGATTTTGCCTGCCAAGTTACAAAGCGAGATGCTGTCCTCTCTGCCCACGATGAACAACAACGTACAAAGTAAGCCTGCCTGTCTCCCTGTATATGCATAAAACAGAGCTATTTGAGAAATGTGCTGAGGGAAGGGCTCCAAAATGGCTGTCCTTGGACAGATGAGCTCAGAATGGAGATCCTTCTTTCCAAAGATGGAGGAGACAATTTTGCATCTCTAGCTCTTTCTGCAAGCTAGTGGTACAGGTAGATCTTCCCTTTGGAGCCCTATGTTTCCATGGCAACAGCTCCTTAGCAGTTTAATGCTATAGGATTGGGTTTTATGACTTAAGGACGCCACAGTTAATTGATGAGTTAATACATCATACTGCCTCCACTGTGTGTAAGTGGTAGACATTTCCTCATTAAGAAAATGAGTATGCAGAGCTTTAAAGCTCTTTGATTAAAGGGGCTGTGAGAGTGAAGAGTACCTATGTTCACGTGAATTTTCCATAATCCCTATTAGAGATTAATGTCTGAGAACTCTGAAGTACTCAGCAAGGATGAGTAATGTCTGTTCCCTGGGGTCTGATGTCACCAGACTAGGTTCAAGCTTCTTCTATTAATCTGCAAGGCCCTTAACAGTTTGAGTCCAGGATATCTTAAGGACCGCCTAATCCCTTACATCCCTGCCCAATCACTGAGATCTTCCAGGGAGTGTTGTTTGTTCCCCATGGCTCAGATATATAGCTTGTAGCCACCAGAAATGGGGCACATTGTGTTGTGAGTCCAAACCTTTGGAACTCCCACCTGGCTGAGATTAGGCAGGTGCCCTCCATGCTCATCTTCAGGTACACAACAAAGACTTCCTTATTCTAGCAGGCATTTTAAGGCAGCCTTCAGCTTTATGGTGTGTCTTTAACGTTTTATTCTTTGCATGGTTTATTTTTATGTACACCTCTTAGAAATGCTAATGATTAAGGGGTATATGAATGCAATCAATAATAAATGGGCACATACTGAACCATTTGTGTGCATCCATGCTAAGTACTGGGTGACTCTCTCTGCATGCAAGAAAACACACAAGAGAGGCAAAAAAAAGAGGCAGGCAGACAAAAAGGCCATCTGGTGCTGTGCAGAAAAGCACCCAATCCTTATTGTGAGCCATTGTAGTACTTGCCCCCCCCCACCACACACACACCAAGGAGGGAACACAGGCCTGTATCCTGAGGCTTGGGAAAGGAGCAACATTTGTGCTAGACCTGAACTGTACATTGTCTCATTTTCTCTCCCTGCCCCCAAGCATCTGAGGAACTCAACACGCGTGTTTCAGACGCCTTTGTGCAGTTTTTCGTCAAAACAATTGGCCACTATCCGGCACACATCAAATGGGGCAAGAATGGTGAGGGCAGCTTCCAGGAGAGGTCGTTCTGCAAGGCCCTCACCTCCAAGACCAATCGCAAGTTTCTGAAAAAGTTTGTGAAGACACAGATGTTCTCCTTATTTATTCAAGAAGCAGAAAGGAACAAGAAGAGTGTTGAAGGTAAAACTGATATAAGTGAAGCCATTCTTCCTTTAAACAGTACTTATAAATATAGTTTGGATATGAGGACTCGCATTTCAGGCTGAATAAATTGGGAGCTCTGTCTTTCTCACAACCACAATCCATACATAATTACTTATTGCAGTTGAGAGCTAGGTGCAGCCCGGGGGGGGGGGGGGAGAGAGTGCATTTTCCCCTGAGAAATCATCAAAGTTTGAATGCTGCAAAAATGAGTATTATGCCAACAAGTGTTGTTCTGATAGTTGGATCCCCTGCAACAAATAAATAAATGCTGCACACCTGTTGTGGAACTCATCTACCCAGATTTCCCTGAACATTTAGGTTTCTGGGTCCTAGTACCCCAACCCCCTTGTTCTTAGGGTTTACTGCCCCACTGATTCACTGCTCCTCACCCCCAGACAGAACTGCTGCCTGTCAATGTAGACAGCCTTTAGATGGATCAATGGTCTAACTCTGTATAAGGCAGCTTCCTATGTCCCTAATCTTTTACTGCAATGTGGAAGCGGATGGCAAGATCCTTTAGGTGGGGAAATCCATATGCAGTGATTGGTGCATTTTGTTTCTTATTCACAGGATATTTTCAGAAGAGATTAAATGAATATGAAGAACAAAAGAAGCAAAGGAGACTCTCCTGAATTTGGACTCTCAGAATTGCTCACCAGCAGATGACAGGCCTGTGCCTAAAGTAATTGCCTGTTTGGACCAAGATAACTTCCTAGGAGGAAGAACATCATTGGATACGCTGGTTCTCAATGTAGTCTCTCCTTCATCTGTGAAACATGAGAGGCCAGCTTGGCTTCAGGCTCTACTTTTAAATCTTCTCTTCCTTTTCAAGACTGGCACTACAGAGCTTTTCTATTATATAGTTAAAGTTTGGCTGCATTTAACAGCCCGGCTTGGAAGTAGGACTGCAGTTCTTTTAAGAAAATGGCAGCATAAAACTGAAATGAACCAAGTGATCATCTTGGTTAAAACAGGACTCTAGAAATTCAGTCAAATGAAGGAGATGTGGGGTGGTTAATAATGACAAAGATTGTATAGCAAGTGATGAGAAAAATTATATTAATTGGAAACTTTTCTGTTCTCATTAAATGGTTTCCAAATCAATGGTTTCATTCAGTGTTTGCTTCTAATGGCATCCTATTGTTGGAATCAAATTTCTGTTTTTATTTCATTGCTCTTATTTCCATTTTTGTAAAGTTGTGTTTCTGCACTCCACTTGTTCCATATATTTTTCTTAGGGGGAAAAACGTGTTGAATTTTTCTTCTTACCTAGGGCTTTTGGCCCTTAGTTTAAAGGATTTCTAAGTATTTTGTGGGGCAGGATCTGCAGGACTTGTCGTTTATTTGTATAGATGGATTTGTTTAGTTTATACTTTCATGGCTGTGTTTATTGTCATTGGTTTTAGTGTTTCCATTGTGTTTGAAAATTGCTTTGTCATTTTTATGAGTAAAGCAACTAAATAATAATAATACTTAAGGGGTGTGGTGGCAAGTAGTAGCATGCAAAGGAATGAAAGGAAGATTCTCAAACTGATTTGAAAGGAATTAAAAAATAGAAAATGTGGAAGTGAGACAGGGACTGAAAAAGCAACCTTCATGCTATCTCATTGACACAGTGAAGGGGAATAAGCAGCCTAATCCTGTTGAACCACACAATAGTTAGAGAGGTGCTAGTTCAAAGCACCCTTTTTTTTTAAAGGACCCTTTCACCTGGCACATAAAATATGAATTATAAATTGGGGTTGGCATGTGATTGAGCTGGAGATTGTGTCAATGGGAACAATAGAGCCGCTGAATGCTATTTGAAGGACTATGGCAGCATAACCATACAATGAGGTCAATGGATAGCAAAGGCTGCTGTGATGAGACACTGTAAGTAAACAAATACTGAAATGTTTAAAATCAGAAAAGTTACATTTTCCCAGTTGGCCTGGTATTTTAAGGTTTCAATGAATTCCAGTTAACTCTTGTTTTAGAACACCTGCAGATTCCTACATTGTTTATTCTAAGACGTGCCTTTATATACTAATTTAAGTATCTGTTTTATTTTTAGAGACAAATACATTGAGAGTCCTCTTCTATAACTTCAGTCCTTAATCACTGACTTGTAGAGTCCAAGTGTAACAGTTAAATCTTCTTTGAGGAAGTGCTTCTTCTCATGTACAAAGGTAGGGATTAAACCACTTTGAAAGGCAACATACCAACCTATTTAACTACAGGTGGAACAACTGGAAGTGCTATTGCAGTTTGTCTTACCTAACTTCTGTGTTCAGTTGCTATGGACTCAGTTGTTGCTGTGAAATGCAATGCACTATATTCACAATGCCGCTGGAACCTACATAATCTCAGCTGTGGAGTGTGTGCCTCACTCTTAAGGTTCCACAAAGGCCTTCATCTAAATTCTTGTTTGTATAGGAGAATAGGGCAATGGGGAATGGGTGGCAATCTGCCACATGTACCAAAGGGAAAGGCTGCTGGTGCCTGCTTCATTTGAACCCAGGGACTAGTCAACCAGCAGACGCACCCTTAGAAGCATTGGTGATAATAGCTGACAGCTCTGCCAAAAGCCCTCTTTGTTCCTACTCCAGCTATATATTCAGTCCAGCATTCACCTTCTAGTGCCTAGGCCGAGTCACAAGAATATATTCTTTTGAACCATCTACTTTCTTCAGAGGGTATCTCTTCCTGAATTTCCCTCATAGTCGCTTCATTAGTTTCCCACTGGTTAAACCAGCAAGTGCCTTTGCTGCTACCAAGAGTAAAAATCAGAATTGCTGAGATTTACCTGTATTTACCAGTATTTATATGACTAAAGAGTAAATACTACTTGTATTTACCAGTGTGCTGGGATGAGCTGCCAGCCCCTAAATCCTTTGCCCTATCAGTTCACTGGAACTTAGGATAGCCGTATCATATCCCTGTGCCCTTCATCCCTGATATGTGCTGTGCACATCCTGTTGCACCTATTCTGCCTGTGGAACCTCAACCAGATGGAGCTTTCCACAGGCAGGCCAGAGGACTTCCAGAAATATTGTCCCACTGGCATACCTCCATTTTTGCACTAGGAGCCACCATTCCTTGTTCCTGAGGCCCCTCAGCCACCTTCAGCCTTCAGAATGGTAAGTGCCCTTCCTTGTGCCGACCACACAAGGCTTGTCCCAGTCGCTTTGCAAGAAGCCTTTGCTAGGAGAAACTAAATATTTTATGTGTAAAACATGGAGTCACTTTGACAGCAGGAATGCACTTTTATCAGTTCAAATAAATATTCCGCAGAATGGCTCAAAATAAACACAAGGATGGTCACAGTTATGAGAATTTTCTTATTTATTAAAGAGCAGAAATAAATTTTTGCATAAATTTTATACAAAAAAAGTAACTGTAAATTTTGTATAGACTTTCCACTGAAGGAAACAAATTCTTTAAATGTTTATTTTTTAAAAAATAAAATAAACTGAGATAACCACACTATACCGCATGCGGACGTTCACCCCCACATCACAGGGTACCGGGGGTAGAATTTTAAAGACAAAAGGTGCAGTTCAACAAGCACTGCAGCTGAGCAAACTGAATTCAGCAGACACACACCACCCAACTGAAATGAACAGAGACTGCCCAGCCACGGTGGATTGCTTGCAAAGATGGCACTTTAGATGCCTGGCTTCCAGTGACAGTGCCGTGCCTAAGTGTCGTTTTGGATTCTTAAAAATCTACCTCTGGTATCAGTAACAGGTGAATGAGATCACAGTCCAGACTCAAAAGTCAAAGACATGCCAGCCACAAAAGCCTAGTGGGGGATCTGTGTTTCACAAGCTCAACTCTTAATAATTATTTTTTGAGTGGGTACTAAGTGAGTTTTTTTTTTACTAATAGATGATTTCTTAAAATTAGAAAGCAAATTGTCTTACAGCTTGTAATTACACTGTATTAGAGTACTCTGTTATTGGGAATCCATTTCCCCAAGAGTTTATGCCGTGTAGTCAAGGTAATTACAAAGACAAAGCTTTACTCTCTGCATGCTTTCCTGGGCACACAACCAGCAGAGCAGGCAATATGCATGTTTGACTGGAGAGTGCTTGGGATTCCCCTTTTGTTGGAGGAGGCTAGCTAAGGAGTAACAAAGAGTAGAAGTTATACAACATTATTATAAATTAGATTTGTTCCTATCTGCTCCAGTTTTCATAGTCTCCTCAGTATGTTTGTAACCTCCTGTAGAAAACAGTTGTGAGTTATTTCTTATTGTGTCAATGACCAAGTTAACTAATGATGATTAGAATATGTGGAAAAGGTCTTGATCCTGAAGACATGGATGTGAAGGTGGGAAGCGATCTGATTGCAAACACTGACACAGTATCGGAGTAAATCAAAAAGGGAAAAGATCTGGAAGAAGAACATAAGTTACATGTTAGATCCAAACATAAAAGCTCAGAAATAATTTGTTCTGCAAATTTTGTATCCATTCACAATGCAATGGGTTGCATTGTAGAATTATCTTTGTCCTTCTGAAACAAAGGCTTTTTCTATAGTCTAAAGCAGCCTTCCCCAACCTCCAGCTGCAGGTTATATATTCCCTATTCATTGATATTCGATCCTCATAATGAATTCTCTAGGACTAGGTTATGTACAATAAATTATATATAAAACAAGATTAAAAATCAAATCCAAAACAAAAACCCCAAATGTACACCAGCATGCAAGAATAAAACAACTGCTTGGAAACTTATCTATACTGCCCAGATTTTTTTTCTGTACCATTCCCTCATTCTCATTAGACTGCTGCAAAATTACAAGTTGCTTACATTAGCGTGAAAGAATGCACAAGGATATTTTTCATGCCCAGAAAAATAAGGAAATACTTACCAGGGCAATCCAAAGTACAATATACTCATCAATAAAGCTATTAAAATATTGGTCCAGAAACAAGAGTGCTGGGCCTATGAATGCCGTGTCATGCAGATGCATCTCACTCTTGGTCATATGTGCAACCTGTTGGGAAAAATTAAAACTCAGATAAATATTCTGTTTCAGCATCTATACTGAATAATTTAATATTGGAGGGGAGGGATAAAAACTGAATTCTGATTTCTCTTTATAGCTTGGGCTATCACCAATTCCCCAGGGCATACTCTGTTGGAAGCAAATGATATACCACTATACAGCTTTCATAAATGCAGTATTTAAAAGAAGTTTGGAAAATCATTGTTTGCAACTGGAGAAAGAAAGGAAACCTTTCACAACAAAGTATACCATATGAGAAATAATAAGAGTTAAGTACTTTGTTTGTATTTATGGGACATGTCATAAAATAAATTCTCTAACTTACCACCAGTTTGTTAGTTATTTTAGCAGAAACAAAACCAAAAGTCAGTATGTAGAGGCAAGGATGCTTTTCAAAGAGTTGCACAGCAGATTTCTTGTAGATCATAGCAGCTAACGCAATGACGGATCCAATGTGAAGAAATGGTGAAAGGACACTTGTTCCCTACACAGAGAAAAAGCTTTGTATTTATCAAGGGCATATTACAGAAACAAATATGTCAACATGCTATCTTCAGAACAACTGGAGGCTGGCTGACAGTCCTTTTGTAACATTCTAATGCTACCTTCTTGAATTCACTCTGCTGGCAGTAAGGAAGTGTAGAGAAGGATGTCACCTGGCTGTGTGGTTGGAGTCTCTTAACAGAAAAGCAGGCACAGTGAACTTTGTGCTGCATGCCTGGCCTAAGTGTAATTTCAGTCACAAAACAGCTTGATGCAATGCAATTCTTACCCAGTTCTAGCCTAACATATGTGAACAGATGAATTTTTAAAGCACAAGTGGCCCAGATATTTTCAACTGGATGACCAAACAAAAACAATGTCTATCACTACATACTACAAAGTCAACAATCTTAGTTTAAAATGCAAAATCATCAAATACATATATTGAATATCAACATTTGTACTAAAATCTGAAAATAAGTGTAGTAGATCAGAGACATGGTTGTTTCATTGTCAGTGAAAAACGGAGAACCATTTACCATGTGAAATCTTTGAATCTGCCCTAAAATAAATACATTTTTAAACTCGAGGGCTCCCTTCCCTCAAGGGTAACGTGGGGTCTGCATGTCAGTGGTCAGCTAGGCTGATGCCACAAATATTCTGCCCACACTCCATCCACACACACAAGCTTCTCAATTTTCACACATCCATACATGATGATCTTTGCCAACCATTGAGAAAGGGGGCTCCCTTTCTCAGCAAGTAGCCAATGGAAAAAGTTGCCAATTTCTTCCATCAGCAGCTTGCTTGGCTTCTGTACTGAGCACAGAGAAAGAGGTTTCGATTTGCATCAGGACTCTATGGCCAAACTCCTTCCCTACTATGTTCCTTATGCCAGTATGCAAAGTAGAAGATTGTACCAATAAAACGAGTCCACTCGAATACATATAGCATTCTAAAGACTGGCAAGGGAAAAGGGAGACTGAGTTACCCAAAAGGTAAAGAAAAACTCACTGCTATAGTTGATCCATTTTTGCCAACACCACCTGTGAAGATCACACCAAAGTAGTTTGTACAGGAGAATATGGTTCCTGCTACAGTACAAAGAGCTGGAAGTATTTTCACTGGGATGTTTAGCACTGGAATCTTAACAGGAGAGGAAGAAAAATATGGACACAGTTTAAAGAATTCTAGATTTCAAGTAAACTCAAACATTCCACTTTTCCAAATCTATATTTGGGAACAACCTAGGAACAAGAGGGGGTACAATATTCTTTCACACATTACCTTTCAGAAAGCTGAAGACCTGTATCCAAGATGACACACAGGAGAAATACCAGTATTTGAGAACTTATTCCTTGGAAAAGCAGACAGCACTTAATGGACAGAGGAGTCAGTATTTAGGTTTCCATTCTGAGGTAGTTGGAAACCAGGATCCATGAAGTATGGTGTGGTAGTTAATGTTGACCTACCACTGGCAGGAGCAGGGTTCAAATCCCCACTACTCTCACCCTACTCTACCTTACAAAGTTGTTCTGAAGGAAAAAAGTGGGCGACCCTGCACATCCCCCTGAGTTCCTATGGGGGAGGTGAGATATACATTAAATAATATGAATAAAGAAATTAGAAGTCACATAGAGGCCAGACTAGATAGGATATGTCTAAAGAATTAGGAAAGGACACTTCAATATATTTCAAATTTTTCATGTTAAGAGTTTAGAAATGAAGAAAAGCAAATAGAAGTACATGGGGCTGCAGTGCTGGGTGAAAACATGGTCAATTTCTGTACCCTGGGCGGTGGCCAGAGAGATGTTCTTGGGATGTTCGTAAAGCAAAACAAAAGGGTGACAACATTCCTTGTTATTTGTCTCCGGCATCCTACAAAGGTATACTGTCCCTGAAATATGATGGTTCCATTATCACGCATAACAGTCATTGTTGATCAACCCTCCATGAATTTATCAAATTCTGTTTTAATATAATTAATTTGTTTTATATAATTAATTTGCAAAATCCTGACCACCACCAAACTACAGCTGGTAGGGATGTTGCACTTGTTCTACAGTATTATTCTGAAACCCTTCCCCTGAAATTTGAACTAAGAACAGCATTTGAAAAACAATGATATAAACTTAACAAAACCAAGAGAACTGTAAATAAACCAAAGGGGCTTGTTATTTAATTTGAAGATTATACCTCACCTTTCAATCAAATGATTCTCAAGACAGTTTACAAGTAAGGGCTAATAAAGCAAATCAACCCAATCTCACAGATACACAACCTAGCAAGCCTTAGTCCTTTGGCTGATGGATGCTTTCACAAGTCCTAGGGCAACTGACAGTTGTAGCAGGGTTCTCTTTAAGCATAAGAGGTGGGGAACAAATTTCCTGGAACAGCTGTTTCCTTAGCTAATGGATGGAACCAGGCTGATCTTCCCCTTGCCATGTCTTCTTCCTGGCAGGCAGGGGGTGCAACATCCCAATGGCCATTAGTTCCTTGACAGTGGCAGACACTAGAGGGTGCTCTTTGCACACAAGCATACAAATATGGTGCTGCAAAAGCCATTTGACAAATCAGCGGGGAGCAGGACGTCATCGTCCCCCTTTGGCAATAAATCAAAGTCCCACAGTTTGAGTGTAACAGAATCTTCACACAAATGCTGGCACACTGAGATTAGGGGAAGAAGTGGGACACTCAACCCTGATACAGGCTTGTGGCTAATTAAACCATCTATGGCCTTTTAAAATGTGTGGGGATTATTATTGTTTGTTTGGTATGTATTTTTGTGTTTTTATATTGTCAACTGCCCTGTTATCTTTGGGTGAAGGGTAGTATAGAAATTTAACAATAAATTAAATTAGTAAATACTGCTTCACAGCTTCATAAACCATGATTTGTGATGACTTGAACAATTGTCCAAACTAAGCCAAGACCTGGGATAGCACAGTTGGTACAGCATGAAACTCTTAATCTCAGGGTCATGGGTTCAAGCCACACATTGGGTGAAAGTTTCCTGCATTGCAGGGGACTAGACTAGATGATCCTTGTGGTCCCTTCAAGCTCTACAATTCTATGAGTCAGCTAATGACAATCAACCAAATTTTCCCATTATCAAACAACTTTGTAAACAACCATTATTTAATTCTATAAGGCATAGAAGGTAACAGCAGTATAGTATCATCTCCACCGCCCCCCCCCCCGGCGTTCTGCCTCTCTTCCATCAGCTGTGAACAGAATATTGCTCTATTGTCTTGTGAAACTATTGGGCAAACGCTGAATACTACAGAAAGGCCCTAGAGAGAAAAGTGGAATGATTGAGTACATGTGCAATTGAAATAATAAGCAAACATTTTAATGATATATTTTCCTCTATACAAGTGGAGTTGTGTTTTTCCCCCAGTATAAGAAACCACCAAAATAAGCAGCAGCTGTCAAGAAAATCTAAAAAAAACCCCACTGTGTATATAAATAGCACATATTAAATTTTCAGAGCAGACTTCAAAATACTTTTATGTCTTTTATACTTCAAAGAAAGCTAGGCTTACTTTTAACCAGCCTTTTCTTGACACACCACTTCCTTTTAAGTGTAACTCACATTAAGGAATATTTTGCAAGTTCCAATTTATTTATTGTATAATTAAATTGTAGCAGATTAGCTTTTGATTTTAAGATAGCTTACAAAACAAGACACACATAGCTATGTTATGGACCAATTTTTTATATTTTAGTAGACATACATATAGCATGCTCAAGCAACTATGGCAGCCAAATCATCTTAGAAAATTATTTAGCCGGAAGTAGTTACCAAAGATTTACCACTCCCATCGCATTTACAGCTCAGGATCTGCATCCAGTTGCAATAGTCCTCCCTTTCCAAATTTAGCAGATTTGTGAACTGTCCATCAAGATGTGAATGCTTTGTTCAACCAACAGACCAAATTTCTCCTTAATGAATATGTGTTGGGCTCCCTCTGCCTAAATGGCAGCACATAATACAAAAGAATGATGGCTTTAAATATCTTGTGGGATGAACCAGTGCAATATAGCCAAAATGGGAAGGTCTCTCCAACAAAAAGGACAGAGATACTGTTCTAAATGTATAACAAAATGGGTTGGGGAAAATAAACAATGTAAGTTACATGTGATATACAAGATGAACAGAATTACCATTGCTTGCCACAATGTTGGTCCGCCAATCACTGCCAGTAAATGCATGGTTATTATGAAGACTTGAACTTCAGTCACATCAATTCTGATTAGGTACAAAAAAGCCAAAAAAGCACAATTACTCAAAGCCAATTATAATCCATTTGCAAGCATGACAGCGCTCCTCTATCATGCACAAGGTAAAACAAAACAATGGAGAAAATGTTTTCTTGATATACTCTTGCTGTACTGCTGTTTGTTAACATCACAGCACAGAAAATGGAGATCTAGTTAGGGGTTGCAATTCTAGACAGTTCTAGAGCAGGCATGTGTCAAACATACATAGCCAGAGGTTTTAAAGGTTTCTACTGAAGTCAATCAACTGGCTGTATGGGCAAACTGGTTTTAAGTGCAAGATAGATTTCCCATTCCACCGATGATTGGCTGCTGGACAAGTTTTCAAAACTCCTCTGGCTGCACTTCTGCTTCTCTCCTACCTACACCATGGCTGTCTAGGAATGTGGCCAAAAGGAAAAGTTGGAACTTGTTTACTTCTTTCAGCTAACCATAAGCAGTTGCAGAAATGTAAGCATTAAACCTTGCCCACCAAAAAAAAGAATTCCGAGTCTTACTTTCTTGAAAAAAAATGTTTGCCCTCATCACAATCTTTCTCCTTTCATTCTGTCCTGCTATTCACATAGGCATGGAACTGATATACTGCTACCAGTCTCCTAACCATGGATAAGAGACTAGGACCCCTCCTTCCTCGCCTCTCAATAATAAATCTTCCCTCTTTATTTTCCCCCATGCTTAAATGTGATACCTTTGGGCAGTAACCATGGTTAACGCTAACCAGGGTTTGAAGCAGGTTTGCAAACTCTGGTTAAGAAGCATCCCTGAGTAGCACCAAATTGGTTAAGGCAAATAAGGTAAGGGGAATTCGCACCAGAGAAGGGAGGAAGGGTGCAAGCCTGCACTTGCTACCAATATCTTAACCATAGGGAAGAGCTTGGCAGTGTTACACCTTCAATGAACCATAAACACTACTGTTTTCTACTAGTCTTTTGAAGGGCACTTGGTTGCAACTCTGAGGTTTGTGGGGTTTGGGTCTTCCTTAATAGGCCAATTGACACTTATGGGTAGTATGAATAAGCCATACTCAGAGTAGCCCCAATGTAACGGTGTAATGACTGCATGTAGCATACATGTGTTCACCATTTATTGTTAATTATGCAGATTCATTAGCTAAGAGGCCATGGTTGGCTGTCGAGTACAGTGCGCCTGTTAAGCAGGTGACCATGTTAGAAAGTGAGGGCACATTCCTGGGCACCCTCCCCTCCTCTCCTGTCTCAAAGGTGAGCAATGCCAACACAGCTGACAGTCCTGACTTTCTGTTTGATGGATTAAGATTCTTCCATGAGTCACAATAAAAGTTTAATTTCAGATAATCCTGTCTTGTCTTTCATACATGAGAAGGGATGCTGCTGAATTCAGAGAGAGTAATAAAACAGATGCATATGTGTACATACTCCATTTGTATAATGATAAAGTATACAAATTGTATGTACATAATATAAAGAAAAATAAATAAATCATGGTTTCTTAATTTGCCACATGGTTTCTACTCTCTTTCTTTTCCACAGGCATTACTAATAGACATCAATGCATTCCCATATTTTCATGTTTCACAAGAGAAACATAATGTAGACCTTAGCACTAGAAATAAAATGCTTCTGTTTATATGTACTTTATACCTACAATCTACATAGGTTCAAGTTCCAAAGCCAAATGGGGATGTGCCCACATCCAAAGGCCAATTACAAAGGAAAGTGTCTTCACACCCAGCATGAGTTACATAATTTCTGAAAACAAAATAAAAAATAAATAAAATCCTTCCAGTAGCACCTTAGAGACCAACTAAGTTTGTTCTTGGTATGAGCTTTCGTGTGCATGCACACTTCTTCAGATACCAATTTCTGAAGGCACTTGCTTAAGTGTATGGCTAATAACTTCTAACAAACGTTTGGCCTCAAATCACTGCTAACAAATTATTTAATACTCTGTTGCAGCAGATGCAATAACTGGTTCAGAAACTTTAATTAGCTTCATCTATGGCAGGAGGGGAAATATACACCAAGAACAGAGAAGAACTGGATTAAGCAAACATGTGTAAATCACACTGTTAGTCAAAGGGAAAACTGAGGCGGCAGAGAGAGTACAGAAGAAAAGTGGGAACAGGATGGGTTTGTGAGAAAATATAATAGATTTAACATATGAAGCCTTACAATGAGAAACTATAACATTTTCAAAACACTACCTACAAATACTTAAAAACTGTGTTAAACCCATTTCATGTCCCACATATGATCAGCATTTCAGGACCACACTTGCACTATCAATTATGTTTGTGTCAGGGAGAATCCCTATTATAAATTGACCTTGTGAAAGAAATAATGTCTGCATTTCAGTTTACTATTTTTGCTTTAATTCAGATTTTATTAACCATTGTTTTATGTTTGAAGGTATTAAATGCATCATTTACATCTTTAAAATCTAAGATGTGAGATCGCAACTTTTTTACATTAAATGTACAAAGCTGAGGTGCCAGTTAAACTCACCAGCCACAGGTTCAGATATGAACTTGCAGACCATATTACTGGCCTGAAAGAGGCACATATTGCAAATCACCAACTTATTCTTTGGTTCTGATAAAATCTAAGTCAGAATTTCTAGCTTACTCCCAACACACACACCCCACCTACTAAATGACAGCTTTGTGTAACCAAAAGAAGTCCCCTGGGATATATCTCCTGGCTGCACAAAGCTGTCAAGGGTAACCAGGGTCAGGGAGAGTTGCAGGCCTTTCTAATGCCTGTGTCTTTGACAGCAGTATCCGTAAAAATCAATTGGGGCAGGTAGCCCCCACAAAGAATGCTGCCAACCCAAGGGTGTTCAGGTGGGCATTGGGTTTCCCTCCAAAACTATTTTCATGGGTACAGCCTTTTAAATCTTTCTATTTAGTGGAACACAGCTCTATTAGACTGAGATGGGGAATTTTAAAAGATTGCACCTGTGAAAGACCACTTGTGGTGGTGCGTACTCTGAAATGAAGTGGGACACCTTCTGTCTAATAGTTTTCACAGGTGCAGCTTATTTACCTCAAAATGTTCAGTCAGTTATGTGCAACTCCAGGGGCCATTCTACCTCAGTCATCATTTTGCCATGTACTCATTTTGTCTTGCTTTTTTTAAAAAAAAATCTGACCAGACGTATATAGGAAAATAGAAATAAAAATGACAGCCGCTCCACAGAGTTGGGGCAAGTTAGCTGTAAAACTCGTGAGAAAAATATTCAGGGTCTTGTTGACTTGTCATAGTTTTATTATGTTATGTGCATCCCTCAAACCAGGAGGTCTTCAGTTCAAATGCCACCTCAACCACTACTCACTACAGGGTTGCAGCGAAGCTACTATGCCCCAGCATCTGTCCTCCTCAGCCTCACCTGCAGTGGGGAGTAATAATACCACAAACCTTACATTGTTGCTATAAGGATTACAGACCCCATGTATGCATTTGAACAGCTGAAAGCATGATATAAATGCTATTCCCCCCCCCTTACTGATATTACATGCTGGCACAGCTGACTCTCTGTTTCAAACTTATCAGCAATTTGCTCTGCAACTTGTTTTGTACCCCACACCAAGTCATCCAAGCTTTATGGTGCTTCATACAATTTGCCAGTTATGCTTGACCAAGGTAATCAGTATTTCCTGCAACTTTCGGTATGAGCCGAGTACAGCTAGCTCCCATGCCCATGTGCCTGAGAATCTTGTTTGGAATGTGACTCCCCACCCCCACCCCGCTTGACTGTATCAGGAGTGAAACAGACTTCAATCCCTAAGTTTAGCAAGTACTGGAAAAAAACACCCATATGCTACTTGGCAACAGGTACAAATTAGGTTGAGAAAGGTTGTCAAGCAATCTTTCTGTGTGCAATGACTTTTGCTTTCACAAATAATATTAACAGAAATAGGTTCAAGAAAAGGACAGCAAAGTTAAGAAAGATACTGAGAGATTCAGAAGACCCAAGTTTAGTTACTTTCTTAGAATTATGTCATCTTGAAGAAATAACATATTCATACGGGATTCTACCAAGCAACAGAAAGCTCAAAACCCCTTCTAATAGCTTGAATTTACTTTCCTAATATCTAAGGAAAGGGAAGCTGGCAATGGAACTTCTGTTTATGAGGAAATTACATCACTATTACAAAGATGGTTAGGAAAGATCCTATAGCACTCTTTCTTAAGCGTGAGGGCAAGGAACTCTAAAACATGACTAAAACTGCAATCCTAACCCCACTTACCTGAGAATAAGTCCCACTGAATTCAGTAAGACTTACTTCTGAGTAGAAATGGTTAGGATTGCCCTGTAATACAGTAATACTTTTCTAACATCAATATATTTCACGATAGCTAAGTATGTAAACAATTCTTTTTCCTGGTGGAAAGGTTTCTAGCAAAAAAGGGAGGAAATATTCCAAAGGTGTTCCAACAAAATTAACCCAGACCTTATATAAAGAGATGGTTCCACCACTCTGGCATTCTGCTCTTCAAAGAGGTGAAGTCAGTTCTGCATATTTTACAGTAGCCAATAGAGGAGAAAACACCAGAGTTTCAAAACAAAGCTTTTTTTTGTTTTGTTTTGTTTTAGAGTAAACAGGTGAGGAAAAGTTTGATAATCTGAGTGAGTTTTTATTTTTCATTCAGCCCATTATGAATTGCCTTTAAAACGAATGTCCATGAAATATCACCAGGAAAACAATTGGCATTTTTGCAGTTACTCTGTGCATGACAAAAAGGTGCTGCTTCTAGAGAGTTCATGCCATTGTTCATTGGGTAACACTGATTTGTATCTGTTACCGTGTTATTCCAGAACCCAGGTCCCAGAGTTCCTGTGAGAAGCTGAACTATTGCAAGACAGAGTTCAGACTCTGTAACATCAAATCTATGTGTGAGGGAAAGAAACATTTAAAAACAGCTTGCTTAGAAATCTTCAGCTTAATAGTTCCATAAGAACAGATTTTCACACACAATTAAGGATACAGACTTGAAATCAGGGCAATCTCCTTCAGAATGTTATGACAGTTGCAATTACAATTGTAGAGAGAAACGAAAAGCAGTAGTAAATCCACATCCCATACAATCCAGTTCAATCCCACTGAAGTCAATGGTAAAGTTCCCATTGAGTTTAATGGCTTTGGACTGTACTCATAAGGAATCTGATAATATTATAAAAGCAGTACATAATTCAAATACAAGTTACTGGGCAAATACCACAGAAATTGAAATTAAAGATTTACATTTTCAATAACAATGCTGAATTAATACAATGAAATTTGAAACTAAATATTATTTTAGTTGTAACAATAATATTTTAACCCAATGAATGCAAATAAAGATAATATTTTTACAATCATGTTACTTACACTTGTGTGTAACTTTGCTTATACAGTGGTACCTTGGTTTACGAACAGTCCTGTTTACGAACTATTTGGTTTATGAATTCTGCAAAACCGGAAGTAGTGTTCTGGTTTGCGAATTTTACCTCAGTCTACGAACGGAAGCCAAACAGTGGAAGGGCACCAGCAGCAGGAGGCCTCGTTAGAAAAAGTGTGCCTTGGTTTAAGAACGGACTTCAGGAACGGATTAAGTTCGTAAACCGAGGTACCACTGTACTCAGGAAAAGAAGCTATAAGAAGGAAGCTTTACTCACACTAGATTCTTTAAGCACTTACACTGGTCTCTTTGTAAATAAAGCAATAAGAAGAATGTAAGGGGGCTGTGCATCTATTTTATATTTATTAAAATATTCCACTTTAAGGCTGCAATGGTATACAGAACATTGAACTCATGTGCGACTTACTTCTTTTCTTTGTTCACAGAACACTATTTGTTCTGCACCAAGCAGACAGTCTATTTTCAAATTTAGCTAATGTTTTGGTCACAATGTATTGTTAAGGTTTGTTTCCCCCAACTATCATTCCTGCTTTAACATTATCTATGAAGCTTTGAATCTAGTAAAAATGTACTCTTCAAATTGTATGAATGGTAACTGGTGACACTAGCATTATACCTTGTGGCACCACAATGAAGATAGGAGACAGAAAAGCCAAATGCGAGAAGATGTCAGGTCACTTATTGCTAAACAACCTTCCTACCCTTGAGATGGGTGTGGACAATAATTTGCATGTTCTGATTTGATTAGTCAGTGATTTTATAACTTAGGAAGAAACAATGCCCTTTTTTTGCCTTTTAAACTTGCTAAATCTTTAACTAGTGATCTGTAATCATTAAAAATAGGCACTAAAATGTGAATTGTGTTTAGGAAAGGAGAAACATTCCATGACAGGTAAAGCTAAAGAAAGGAACATTAAAAAAAATAACAACAGCATTCAACATGCAAAGTAAACAATGATTGCAATCCAAGCAATGCATCTGATTTTTTGAATGCTGTGTTTAAACATTTGGGTAATATTCAGCATTAGTCATACTCAGCGTAGCTACTCAAGTCAATTGATTTCAATGGATCTACTCTGGGTATGACTATCATTGGCTATTACCCTTATAACTACATAAAAATGCAATTATAATCAAACATTTGCATTTAAATAAAAGAGAAGACCTAATAAAACAAAGCTAGCTGAACTAGCACAGTCTACCTGATTGAAATGAACTAATCCTATTTTTCCAAATGTATAACACATTTCTTAAAGGCTACAGAACAGAATGCTTGTTCTTTCTTGCTTTGTCAAATAAAACAAAATAGGTTAATTAGTGAACATTTCAAACTGTAAAAATGTAAATGTATAGCATATATTTAAAGATGTGTTATTTAATATTATGTAGTTCTTTTTGCCAGCAAAGCTGCTAAACTTATGTCTCACCTCGTGTTACACTCAAGCTTGGGTTTCATTCCATGATATGCACTAACTAACCTAGTGACAGCCTAGAGACTCCCTAAGCT
This sequence comes from Lacerta agilis, assembly GCF_009819535.1. Lineage (NCBI taxonomy): Eukaryota > Metazoa > Chordata > Lepidosauria > Squamata > Lacertidae > Lacerta > Lacerta agilis. The sequence goes on along the minus strand of NC_046317.1, from coordinate 64,285,957 downwards.
GGAGTTCAGTGAGCTCACCAAAATCCAGAATTGTGGGTCAAAGACAGTTGCATGAAATCACTGCATAAAACAGCTACATAACATTTATCTTGAGTTTGGAGAAAGGTGGGCAATAGAAAAAATAGACATATACACAGATCCCAATAAGCATATCTTAGAATTTGGAGAAAGGAAGTTGGGCTACAACACTTCAGCCTGAGAGAAACTTTAGCTTTCATACTAGCAATTGAATGGCCCACATTTGTCTATTTTCTACTGGATGTATGATGTTATTAATACTCCAAGAAAGCAATTCCCTTCTGAGGCACTAATATTTAATATTAAGTAATTAACACACCAGGGACCCAGGTGGCGCTGTGGGTTAAACCACAGAGTCTAGGGCTTGCTGATCACAAGGTCAGCGGTTCGAATCCCTGCCACGGGGTGAGCTCCCGTTGCTCGGTCCCAGCTCCTGCCCACCTAGCAGTTCGAAAGCACATCAAAGTGCAAGTAGATAAATAGGGACCGCTCCAGCGGGAAGGTAAACGTTGTTTCCGTGTGCTGCTCTTGTTCGCCAGAAGCGGCTTTGTCATGCTGGCCACATGACCCGGAAGCTGTCTGCGGACAAACGCCGGCTCCCTCGACCTATAGAGCGAGATGAGCGCTGCAACTCCAGAGTCGGACACGACTGGAACTGATGGTCAGGGGCCCCTTTACCTTTACCTTTAATTAACACACCACTGTAATTCTGAGGGACACAATGGATTAATCTTGCCAACTGTCCTTCCTTTCCTGATTTTTTAAAATTTACCCAACACCATTGTTTGCCTGAATTCCTTTTGCCCTTCAAAGCTAGTTTTGCAATGTTTTTATGCAACAGCAACACTGAACTCTAGTGCACTCCATTAAACTTTCCCACTCATTTCTTCCCTCTCCTCTGGCCTGTATCTGCATACCAAAGCAGGTAAAGTGGGAGGCATCAAAAGAAACCAGTATAAGGAGCTTACAGATGAGCTGAGTTTTAAGAAGGCCATGTATAAGAAATGGAAGAAAGAGGAAATCACAAAGGAAGAGTATACATGAGTAGCCAACAGTTGCAGGGAAGGTCTGGTGGGCTAAAGCTCAGAATGAGCTTAGGCTTGCAAGAGAGGTTAAAAATAATTTTTAAAGTTACAGGTAGGTAGCCGTGTTGGTCTGCCATAGTCAAAACAAAATAAAAAATTCCTTCCAGTAGCACCTTAGAGACCAACTAAGTTTGTTCTTGGTATGAGTATCTGAAGAAGTGTGCATGCACACGAACACTCATACCAAGAACAAACTTAGTTGGTCTCTAAGGTGCTACTGGAAGGAATTTTTTATTTTTTAAGTGTCTTCTTTCTTCTCCCCCTCCCCAGCCCCACCTTCCACTGTGGCCACCATAAGCAGCAGGTGCTCCACAGCTTTACAAAGCCCTGCTAGGCTAGCCAGAGGAGGGAGTTTGGACTGTGGTCTAAAATGGAAAAAACATAATTGCATAGCACCTAATTATGTTTAATTATTTTTAATTATCTTGGTATGGTACAGCCTCCAAGAGAGACAAGAAAAGGCTCCAACGAACTGTAAGAATTGCAGAAAGGGTAATTGGTGTTAGCTTGCCTTCAATAGAGACAATTTATGCTACCCGAGTTAGGAAGAGAGCAGAGAGAATTGTAGCAGATCCTTTACATCCCGGTCATCATCTGCTTGATTTACTTCCATCTGGACGTCGCTACAGGACTTCATATACAAAATCGGCCAGGCACAAGAATAGTTTTTCCCTTGTGCCATTAAATTGTTAAATTCGTAGTTGTATAGCTTAAGGGGAGGTAAAATATGGGTGGGGTTTCTTTGCTTCTTTGTATTGTGAGAGGAACAGTGTCTGTATGTTTACATTGCAATGTAGCCGAAACAAATTCCAAGTATGTTGGAAAATGTACTTGGCCAATAATAAATTATTCCTATTATTCCTATTAAATTATTCCTATTATTATGTCTCTAATTCCTACACTATTCTTAATCAATCTGTGCTGTTAATAAACTCTATGATCAGGGACACCAGCTCATGGGGTCCGAGCTATTTTGGGGCCCCCAATTTTGAGAGCATGGAGGAGACTGAGTGTGGAACCAAGCATGGCACAGCTTCAGTGGCCAGCTCCTCCTCCTGCCATGGAAAGAGGCCATGTGAGAGAGAGCAGCCACTGGCCACTGAAGCTGCACTCCACTCAGCACCATGCTAAGCCTCCGCCTGACATCTTTGGTGCAAGTTGGTGCCTCTGCATATGATTATTTTCAATCTGATTATTCACTATGATGAAAATGTGCCGAACTGAAAGAACAATTAAATTAGCATTACTTTTGTTTAGGCCAAAACATTGCCTCCATAGATTACAGATTTGCATGTACCTTCTGAATGACTTAATCGCTTAGCAATGTAATGTGTGGCAATATTAGGTTTCTCTCTTAGGTGGTTTACTTACATTCCAAAGCGCAATGTTCCAGAGACATATGTCTGCCAGTGTGCGCAGTAAAACATGAATGTTCCAGCAAAACAGCAAAAGAACATCCAGTCAGGATTTGTCCCCAGCTGCACAGCAATACACGTTCCCAAAACCACAAACACTGCAGGGGAAAAAAAATCAGTTAAAATGAGCATAGATTACAGATTTCAAAAGCAAAGAATGAACAAACAAATGTGTTCAATAGTCTGCAGTATGCAGTTGGCACTCTCTTTTACTTACTGCTCTGTATTTTTGATGCATGGTCTTAAGAATGTTAAGATTCCAGATCAAATATATGCATAAAATATAGTCGGAAACAAATTTCAACAGTCAAAATAACTAAACTAGAGAAAACTGGTGGGTTCTCAGTTCCATCAGAATTTATACTGTTACACATTTTAAATATGAAAAGAAAATTACCATTGAGTTTTAATAACTGCATGATTTAGATTGCAAATTTTAAACACACTTGTCTGGGAGTAAGACTCATTGAACGGAGTGGGATTTACTTCCAAGTAGACACGCATAAGACAACTGCATGGTAAGTAACATTTCATAACCAATGGGCAGCCAATTCTGTTATGGTTAAGTTAATGTGGCACTACAGCAGATCCAGAATTGTTAGATTGATACTGTAATTCTGCAAACATAATAGGAAAGAGGAGAAATCTGACTATTAGGATTAAACATATTTGTTTCCTTTTCTTGTGTTACAATTCCTCCTGCTTCCCCTAATCAAGGTAAAGGAGCGGAGAAATTGATGAAGCAATATTTGAAATAGCTTTGCTCACTTTGCTGCCCTTTTGCAGCAAAGTACTTAGTACACATGTTGTTAGAGAGGAACTCAACCACTTAATGCAACATAGCATTAAGCATCACTTTAAGCATCACAGCTAATTTTGGTTGCAACTGGATGAGACTGTTTAGTGTTTTTATCAGAGAGGTACTTCATGTTTCATTCTGTTTAGTAGGTTTAAGGGTGCTTAATAATGTTTTTACTAAACATTATTTCTTAACTAAACGTTTTATTCTATTTTATATTTAACATCCAACTTACAGTAGAACTGTGCTAAAATATCACAATTTCAACTTTCATGTCAAAATTTGGATGTTCAGTGAGTTAGACAAAATGGTCCAACAGCTAAGAAAATTACACATACAGTTTCAGTGTGTGTGTACTTTGCATCCAAATTTTGCACACTAGTCATGTCTTAGATAATGTTTTTTAAAAACCCGTTAAAGGTACTTTGGGGGCTTCAAGGAATTGTGCAGTCCCTGAGCTAGCCTACAGGACAGTTTGTGAAGCTTCTGAGTCTTAGGCACTTGCAATCACTGTTCATGTGTGGATAGGACTGGACTAAGTTAAAGCAAAGCAGGGTTTCGACATAATGTATAATCTCTGTAAGTCCTTTCCACCTACAGGAACAGGGCTGAGACTAAGGGAGGTCCATCACATGGACACAGGTAAGAGCTCACAGAGACTCTGCCTAAGGTGCAGTTGGCTTCAAGTTGGACAAGTTCAGGGATTGCACAAAGCCTTTGTTCCTGAGGCTCGGGAGCTTCCCTGAGTTGTAGCATGTGGGCTAACTCAATTTCTGGCATGTGAATGTGCAGCGTCCTAAATGATTCACTCCTCTCCAGCTCCAGCGAAGAAACAAACCATAGACTGGCATAGCATTATCCCAGAACCCGGGCTTGTGGTTTGTTTCTCTCCAAACACGTGGAAAAACCAAGATATGCTAACCACTTATGGTTTGTGGGGTTGTTGTTGTTGTTGTTTTGCAGGGTGGGGAGGAATCAAGAGTCCAGGTTTGGATGCAAGACTAAACCAGACTATGTATGGTCTGCTTCCCAGCAACATAGCAGGTGCAGGTGTGAAGTGCCTGTGATTTCAGTGGCATGCACAAGCATGCCGCACACTCACATTAAACCATCACTTCTTTTAACTATAGTTTAAGGTACTCAAGCTCTACTTTATTGCTTCTTTGTTCAAAGAATCTGGACAGGGGTAGATTAAAAATCTAAATGCCCAAACATATTTCAAATATTTTAATACTTTAAATTCTTATTTTAAAATGACAGTAAATCTAAACTATTTACTATTAAACATACTAGCTAAACCTTGAAAGATGGCACAGGATTATACAGAGTACATTATTTTCATTCTGGCAGAGCACCAACAGTTTTTCTTTCTGTTTGCAGTTCAGTATCCCCAGTATCCTTCAAAGGATAAACCACTTAACAGACCCTTATATTTCAGTAATATATGACATAATACCTGTGGACAGTGAATCACAGCCATGGTCAAAAAGTTCTCCCAAAGGGCTACTACTATTGGTTCTTCTTGCTTGCTTCCCATCTATAGCATCCAAAGACTGGTATATGAAAAGGCCACAAGCACATGCAATATATGCCCAAGCAGGTGCCTAAGAGAGAAAGTATGTGACTGCAGTTAATGTAAATAAAAAGTTTACAGGGTCTTAAATCAGACGTGGTTCTCCCATGCTCCAAATTTATTCCCAGTTTTAACTATCTGTAAAAGGTTATAAATATTCCCACTTTTCTGGAGTGTGGAAAACCTAGCTATGGTGACATGGATTGCCTTAAGTACTCATACAGTTTAATCCTACACATGAAGCTAGTCTCACTCTGCTCAATAGGACCCACTCCCAAATACCCATGTATTGTGCAGGATACCTGAGAATAAGTCTCACAGTCCAACGAGTCCTAATTCTGTAATGGATCTCTGGTACATTCATCCCAGAAAAGCGTACCTGGCTCCAGGCATAACCCAGGAACATAAGAAGCTGCCTTATGCCAAGTCAGACCATTGGTCCATCTAGCACAGCACTATCTACACTGACTGGCAGTAGGTCTGCATTATTTTTAGACAGGGGTCTCTGCCAGCCCTACCTGGCTATGCCACATATTGAACCTGTAACTTTTTGCATGCAAAATGAAAGCTATACCACTGAGCCGCAGACTTTCCAAAATATTTTCTGCACCAGGTTGTGACTTTGTTTTATACACCCAAACACTTGAGTGTTGACATCTGTCTCTTACTCACTCTCAGTGGGTGGTTTTTAGCTGCTTGCAATTTTATTGTGATGGCTTATAATAGTTTTATAGCAGGAGATGTGTACTTTGGCATGTTTGTGGGCATGTTTGATCACTTGTAAAAAAAATTTTTAACTTTTTTTTATTAAAGATTTTCTTGATTTACAAAGGTAGTGCAATGTCTCTCTCGTATTTTTCCATATAACATTTTTACAAATCAGTTTTTGTTGTTGAGACATTAGGAAGAAAAGGGGGGGAGAGGTGGGTGGGATGGGTGGGGCGGGGGGACGATGTTTCTTTTTTACTATGAGTAGGGTTTGGTGTCAGCGTTGTTTGTGTAGGTTCTCTGTTGTTCGTTTGTGCTCCTTTGGCGGTGAGAGAGGTCAGGCTTGGTGTGGGGTGTGATTGTTCATTTGTGGTTGGCTGTGGTGATCTTTGGTTTCCTGTGTGAGTGGGGTTAGTGGGTGTTTTGGGTCAGGTTAGCCATATTGATTTGTATGCTGTTGGTAGATTTTTGTCATTGCCTTTTTGGGCTGTGTGTGTGATGAAGGGGAACCATACTGGGGTGAAGGTGTCTTCTTCTGTTTGTTCCTGTGTCAGTTTCAGCTTACTGGTTAGTTTTTCTAGTAGGGCTGTTTCCCATACTACTTGGTACCATTGGTCCATGTTTACTCCTGACAGGTCTTTCCAGTGTCTGGTTATGATGTTTCTGGCTGCTGAGAGTAGATGGATTATGAGTTCTTTGTGTTGTAAGTGGGCATTATTGTCTTGGAAGATGTTTAGTAAGACCAATTCTGGGGTGGTTTCTAACACTTGCTTGGCTATTTTACATATTTCTCGTGTGGTTGTTGTCCAGAACGTTTGGATTTTGGGGCACTCCCACCACATGTGAAGGTATGTGCCTGTGGAGGTGCACCCTCTCCAGCATTTTGGTGAGGTTCCTGGGCGTATTAGCGCTAATTTTCTTGGCGTTAGATACCACCTGTAGGTTAGCTTTAGCATGAGTTCTCTTCTTTTTGTTGATATGGATTTAAAGGGGGGGGGGTTTAGACCACATTCTGGTCCTTTGGGTGGGGTTGATTTCATATCCTATGTCATCCTCCCATTGTTTTTTGATTGTGTCTAGGGAGCTCGTGGGATTTTTGAGTATTATTTTGTATATTGCGGATACCAGCCCTCTGCCGCGTCCCTTTGTCATTAGGATGAGGTTTTTGAAGGTTGTCAGGGGTTTAGTTGCTGCTGATTTTACTGTTGGATTGTTTAAGAGGGCATGTATCACTTGTAAGTTTTTCATATTTGTTTAATATGTAAATCACCTCAATATCTTTGAGTATAAGGTGACACATAAATAATAAAATAATAATAACAACAACAAACTATGCACTGTTATTGTCTTAGTCTTACAGTTTATGTAACATACTGGGGGGAAACAAATTCTCTCAAAATTTACCCTTAGCACAGATTCTATGGCACAGATTTCTACCAAACATTTACAATGTCTAGGATTAGGCTATTTCCCAAATTTCTTAGATTTTTAAAATGTCAGTACTATATAAAGCCCTCAGTAAATAACTTGTTCACACAATTACTTCTCCAGCTTTGAGCACTACATTAGCTTTCCTATAGGTGATTCTTACCAGGATTAGAAACACCTTTGCATCCTACTTGCCAAGAATGTAAAAAGGCACTCTCTGGCCATGCTTAAGATACAGAAAGGAATGGGGAAATTTTCAGAGCTCATTTAGGCCAAGCCTCAAATAATCTAAAACACTACAGTGGTACCTCGGGTTACATACCCTTCAGGTTACATACCCTTCAGATTACATACTCCGCTAACCCAGAAATAACGCTTCAGGTTAAGAACTTTGCTTCAGGATAAGAACAGAAATTGTGCTCTGGCGGCGCAGCGGCAGCGGGAAGTCCCATTAGCTAAAGTGGTGCTTCAGGTTAAGAACAGTTTCAGGTTAAGAACGGACCTCCAGAACGAATTAAGTACGTAACCAGAGATACCACTGTATTCCAACACATTTTCAAAAATGCATAGAAATTTCAAAGGCCCCCATGGTCAAGTGGGAATGTTTGATTCCTGCACTTTATAATTGAATACCACCCTAGAAACAAACTGGCACCCATTCTTGAAATAGTTAACATTTAACTACCAATATGTATTTAAGAGAAATGCAGTAAAGGGGAGAAAATTTCAACAAATCTTTGCTATACAGATATGAGTGATTTAGATTTTGATGAATATTTTTTCTGTTTTTTGCCAATTTTTTGTTTTATGCAAAAAAATAAGCATTCTTATAAGGTATGAAGCCTGTCTGCTTTACTGGGTGATCATAAAATATAAGTTGTATAGTGCAGTAAAAATATTATGCAAAAGGAAAAGAGACTTAATAAAACATATTCTGATACCTCAAACAGGATGCTGAATTATCTTTAATATAAACCGTTTTGCATTGTTTACAATGGTGTACAGTAACATAGAATGATTACAATTCCAGCATGTAGAAATATAGTCCCTTTCTCTTATTTGTATGTTAATTTGTATTGTAAGACTACATAAATTAATATTATAACTGTACTGAAATGCAAGAGAATTGTTCTCAGGGGGAATTTCTCAGTCAGGACAATAACAGAAAAAAATATGCTGATCCAGCCATCAATCCCAACCTCAAAAGGAAAACCAAAACAGTGCTCTGCATTACAGCAATATATCATAAATGCTTATCTAGATCTTTAATGCCTACATGAGCAAGAATGCCTTAGTCAGTATCAATTAATCTCAATTTTGTAATAAATAAAATCACTAGTCATTTTATATATTTCTATGACACTTCCCCTAAAATGTTGCCTCTAACTATAATTTCTCTGTTCTATTTATCTCCTCCCCCTCTATTTAAACATCATCAGAAGCCTAAGTAAATATTCTTTCCCTGTCTTACAGAAACAACTCTGTGCATGTCTCAGGGTGTATATACAGATAGTTATTCAAAGAGCTGAGGCAGGATTTTAACTGTAACTCAATATATGTCAACTTGTACTTCTCGACTGCTACTCAACTGGATGTTTGCAAAGTACTATCTTACATACCGGTACTTGTACTACTTGAGAATAACTAATAGTAAACCAGCCTTCTTGCTCATTGTTTAGAAGGTGACATTGAATCACACATGTATATTTGTGAAATGAGTATGTAAATGAGTATGAGGAAGACATATGAAATAAATAAACAAGACAAGACAAGCATATATGGGCTTTCCAAGAAGTACCTTAAATATTTAGGGAAACAAGAATTATAAGATGAAGGATGTGTCTCAAGGCCTTCCCAATTGTGTTCTGAGAATCTGATACAAAATACAACACTCACACTGGATTGTTGTCAGAAGGAAAATGCCTCTATTGATAGCAGAGTTTAACTGTGGTAATGAATACAGTAAAGTGGTTCTTCTAAAATGCCAGATCCATGGGATCTTTTACTTGTACAGTGCAGGTCCAGAAGTACTGATCCCCAAAATCTTATGACTATTTGCACTCCTAATTTTGCTCTTGTCTAGATGAGCAGCAACTGGAAATACTCAATAATACTGAAAGGTATATGGATAAGAATACCATATAAGATTCTTATATGGATAAGAATCTGGCCCTAAATGACTTAGGACTCAAATATCTTAAAGACTGCCTCATTCTCTACAGGCACCCCCTCCCCCCAAATGTGAAGATCAGCAGAAAGGACCATCTTAGTAGTTCTACCTCTCTTAGAAGTTCAGGGTGGTGGTGGCCTGGAAAAGAGCATTCTCTGTTGTGAAATTCCTTCCTCACAGAGGTGAAACTGGCTTTTTTACTACAGTATATAGCTTCCAGCAATAACAATAGCAGGGGTGGAAAACTGCATCCAGATAATGGGCCAGATTCTTATCTCTTCTAACTCATGGGCCAAATCTGACACAAGGGTGGGCCTGCCCACCTCTCAAGCACCTGATATTACAATGATGTCAAGTGATACAGGGCTTTGAACCCCTGACAATCAGCTGATTTGGGGGGACTTTAATGCACTGCACAGAGCTCTTCAAAGTGCTGGTGACCAGCTGATCATTGGGATTTCCTAGCAGTGCTGAGGACTGCAAAGAGGCTTGCAAAACTGCTGAGGCTGTGCTGTGAAGTCCTGACAAGCAACTAACAGTGGTGCATCAAAAGCTACCTTTGGCCCAACCCAACCACCTTTTTACCTTCCCACACCTGACACCATACAGTAATACCTCTGGTTACGTACCATCCTCCTTGCAAATGCTTCAGGTAATGAGCTCCGCTAACCCGGAAGTAGGTGCTCCTGGCAGTGAACTTTGCCCCGGGATGTGAGCGGATGTTGCACACTGTAGGCGCATGCGCAGTGGGACACCCCATTAGTGAAAGCACGCCTCAGGTTAAGAACCGTTTCATGTTAAGAATGGGCCTCCAGAATGAATTAAGTTTGAAACCAGAGGTAGCACTGTATATGAAGTCAAGGCAGCTGGGCATGCCTTGGCCAGAATGGTCTGGCAGGCCAAATGGGGAGGTCTGGTGGGCCAGATTAGGCTCACAGACTGGAGGTTCTCCACCCTGATAAATGGCCTCATTTGGAGTACCATGTTCAATTCTGGATACTCAAGCTAATGTATGATGTGCAAATATTGGAAAAGACCCAGTGAAGAGCTATAAAAATGATCAATTGTCAAAAGAGTAAAAAGAAGAAGGTATGGTTATCATAGGAAAGAAACAATATTCAGGAAGGAAAGGAAGAGGGGATTATTTACCTACCGATTAGAGTCAAAATATGGAAAGGTATAATTAGAATTCCCTAATATTTGGAACAGTCACTGAACTAACTACTTGAGAAGTTGTGGAATCCCCATTATGCACAGGCATCTGTCAGGAAACTTAAGGTGAACCTGTTCCTTTCTTAGAAGAAGAGAGATTAATTAGGTAATAAATAAAATATAAATAGCATTTTATTTATTCAAAAATTTATATAATCACTTTATCTATATGGATATACATAGGAGCCTGGCCAAGCACAATAATTTACAGATCAGTAGTACAGTAATCCCTTTCACATATAAGTTTTCAAGCAGGAATCCTGCTAAGCAGCTGCTAAACACTACATAAGTAAAGGTAGAAAAACAAGTATCTCAGCATAAGCAAGTTATTAGTAGGGTGCTGAGTCACCTAGAGCTTATTACATATATATTTCATAGCAGTACAGATGGAAGGAAAGCTGAGATCATGTACTACAGAAAGCTTCTTGGATTAAGGATAAGAGATCTATTGCAATGGTGTGATGTGTGCAAAATCCCCCAATATTTGATAGCTGAATTCCAACAATAAACAGCTCAACTTTTGCCCCCCCCCCAATATATTTCAAAACATTTTAAATCTCCAGATCTCAGAGGATGACAAGAGCCAGGTAGTATCAGACCTTGGGAGAAAGGCATTTTGATATTCTTCATATTTTTCATGTTTATGTTTGATATCTCTGCCCTTGTTACAAATTTTATGAACTCCACTGCTAAGCTTTCTATCATTCTCACATTCTGCCACACATCAGTCAGCATGTATTGCATAGTGCTCATGATATTATGAAAACCTTTGTGAAAATAAACAATGTATCTTATTTTGAAATAATTAAGGATTGTGCAAAAGTATTATTGGGAATTTTAGAAACATAATTTAGATCCTTTAAGAGCAAAACCTACATACATAGAACACCAAAATAAAACATAATACTGAGCCATTCAACAGGAGTACAATCCCTTCCTCAAAGAAACGTTAAGAAATATTTAGCTTACCTGCTCTGTAGCTGTCGGACAGTAACACACTAATATTATGGTTGTGCAGATGTTTATTATCAGTCCAACTATTGTAATCAGATTAGGGGCAATCCAAGCTGGTACTCTTCTAACTAACCATTCCCAGTAACCTTGCATTAGTGGTTCAAGCAGGGACCGTCCAGCACTTTGATACTTGTGTTCTTCTAACCGTTTTAGCTGATGCTTTGTCAAAGGTGGCGTAGGCAACTGAAGCAGCTTGCTTAATGTACATCCTGCTGAAGGAACGTGACCATAGCGCACAGGGGATTCCAACTGCAATTCCCCACATCGTTTCTTCACGGATCGATTCCCACTCATGGATTTATTAGCCTTGATGTTGTATTTGACAGATTTTAACCGTTGTAAAGTATCTCAAGATCCTGGTCTATCTGGAACATAAAGTATTTAGATTAATCTAACAGGTGGAAAGCTGTCAGGAATGTCTCAAGTGTTTCATAGCAAAACATGAGATATTTGAAGGCCCAAGCCTACTCACAAACAAAACAAACAGTGCTCAGAGATTCACGTGACAGAATAAGTGCCCCCACTACTATTAGACAGGAACCATATATTGAAGTTGCAGCCACTGCTGATCTCTTTATTTTAATGCATTCAAGACAGCAGGAATCATGGTTAGTTTCTTCCCAGCACTAGCAGGGACGAGCAAAGCATGTGCAATCAGCTCATGCATGGTAATCCATGGCATACAGTTTACAATGACATGTGAGCATGGCTACAGTGTCTGTCCCAGGCTATGCTGTTCTTCAAGTTGTCTCTGGATTGAGAAAACAGATCAGCCAAGACTTGCTATTAGTTTGCAGCCACCAACATGGCATTTAGCAGCCATTAGTCACAACTATAAGTTACTTTAGGAAAATTTGGACATGTTCAGGGGCATAGGACAAGGACTAGAACTATCTGAGGGTAAATACAAGGAACAAGTTTAATAAATAGTCTCTTTTTGGTTGGGGGTATTTGGACATGCCAATTTCTCTAACTGAAACTTAAATTTGTACTTCAAAGAACACTTTTTTATTAGTTCCTTGCTATTAGTATAAGCAGAAAGCATCCATCTGGTGAATTATGAGAAGTAGTTTTGCAAAGAGTGACAAGTAGTACAGGAAAGGAGAAAACTTTTACAGGATCAGCAGAATAAATAGAAGATAGATAAAACTGAAGAAATGTTATTCAAGCCTTATGGGTGATACAAAGTGAAAGTAATTTTTTCTTGAACTCCCTCAAGTTGCCTAGAGTTCCAGAAATCGTCTATGCTTGAAAAGTACAACAGAAGCTTGCCAGACCCTTGCTAATAAATCACTTCAGTCAAATAAGCAGGTCAGAAGCACTGAGTCAATACAGTATCAACAGTCACAAACTAAAGAAAAAGCAGTGCCAAGATCCAGTCCAAAGTCTCCTCTCTGGCCACCAGGCTACAGGGATTTGGAGGGGGGGGGGAGAGATGAGGAAACTCTACACCTGCCCTTAGGGAAGTGAAAGCATCGCACTTTCACTGTCAGGGCACATATACTTTGCATGTAAGCCTCCTGTAAAAAGAACAGGGATGGCATATCACTAAAATGTGCAAGGTGCTCGGTTCAGTCTGCGGCTGAAGGGAAGCAGGCGACGAGGCTGGTTGAAAGACCTATATCTGAGACCTTGAAGGGCCGCTACCTGGGCTAGATGGGCCAGTGCTCTGGACTCCATGCAAGGGTGACCCTCCTGCGGTGCACCCTTGTCCTGAGCCTGCCACGCCTGTACCTGACGCAAACTGTGGCATGCCTGCGTGTGTGTTTGTATCTCGGAGCGCGGAGGGTGGCTGTTTTGACTTGTCCCAGCAGTGGCACCCGCTCCGATTACACGGCTCCAAGGACTGACTGACAGGACACGAACTGCGGCAGCCCACCCCCCTGTCTCTCTCTCTCTCTCTGGCACCGGGAGACACGCACCTTCCCAAGCGCGGCGGCCGGGGAGAGGAGCCAACGGCAAGGGCAGCCTCCGGGGTCCGCTTAGCGCAAGCCACCCGCCCACCATCTCCTGCGCAGATGACCCCGGCGGGCGAGCGAGCGAGAAGAGACCCCCGCGGTCCGTCTCGCCGAAGGACCCCGGTGACTGAGGAGGGGAGAACTCACGTTAGCCAACTCTCCGCTGGGCCCGGAGGAGACCCGGCGCTGTCGAAGGCCGAGTTCCCACCACCAACACCGCCCCCCGCCCGACAGAGACCATCGCCCTGAAGCGCGCCGAAAAACACCCGGCATTTACCTCAACAAGCCTCTTCGCCCAAGCGGCGCTTTTACGTCCCTTTTGCGGCTGCCGTAAACAAGGCCGGGTTGGTGGTTGCTTAGGACGGGCGCGCGAGCGGGCAGAGGCTCCTAACGGGGAGCCGGCGGGAGCGCGCGTGGAAGGGAAGGCGGGGGTTGGCTGAGGGAGGAGGGAGCGTCGCGCGCGTGCCCGCCCCTGACCCTTTTTCCTCCTCTCGCGTCCGTCCTTTCACTGCTCCCCCCGACCGCGCCGCCCACGTGCTTCCTCAGAGAGGAGGCGGCCGGAGCAGCGAGATGAGGAGGCCGCGGGAGAGAGCGAGACGGTAAATTAACCCCTTCCTGGAGGCTCGAATATCAAAGTGTGTACTTTGGCATGACGGGGGGGAGGGGGTGACGGGGTCACCTCAGATGCCGCGGGCGGGGAAAGGGAGCGCGCATGCCTCTCGCCTTCCTCCTCCTCTGGAGGGTCGCATGAAAACAACTCATCCGTGCCAAGGGCACCTTCTCCCCACCCCGAGAGAGAGAGGGAGGGACTGTGGCTTTAACAACCGTATGGCAGGCAGACGTTCAACGGATTTAGTTTCCCCATTAAACACAACCCCATACGCAGCATACCCCCCCCCCTTGAACTTCTGGTAGCTGTTAAAGACACACGAGTTGGGAAAGTGGAGGGAGAGGCAGCAACTGCGGTTGTCCCCTTCCTCAGCCTAAAGAGAGCTGGTGGCTGGTAAGAGTTGATTTTTCAGGGTTTGTGTGTTTGTTTTTTGCCCGAGAATCAGGCATGGTAACTTTCTGGTAGCTTTTTTTGATGCAAACGTTGAGACGTTCCCATTTGAGGGATGACTTCCCGCATTTGAGAAGACGAAATTATCATTATGACTATGCCTTTGTTTGCCCCAATGAAGGCTTTTTTTGTGTCTCCTAAATTAGTTGGGCTCTGCTTTGTAATCGAATGACTGTGCTTGGAAGAATCCTGTGCTTGGAAGAATCCTTCTTTGCACTCTTCAGAGAGTAGGGCATTAGCTCTGTGCTGTGTTCTGCAGTCGTGTCCAGCTTGAAGCTGTCTTGACTAGAAAGCCACAAAAAAAAAATTCTTGTAGCATTAGTTTTTAGTTAGACTTTTTGAGCTAAAAACAGCATGCACAGTACTCCTGTGGCTTCAGCATATCAAATGTACCGGTACTCCAGCTAGAATAAACCTTTCACCACACAATGGTAGAAATTGTAGTTGCATTTGACAGTTCCAACTGATGATAGTAGTGTTTTTGGTAGGTGGTGTGACCAGTATTTTTGTGAATGGACATCCTGCTATTCATAGAATTAATAAGCTCTTGAATCCAAGTGCTGGCTGCAGAAAGGGACGAGAGCTTATTTGCCAAATAGAATGCCATACCTAAGGATATGTGGGGATTTTCCATTGTGGGAAAGTGAGGATTTGTGTTCTATTCCCAATAGATCCAATTGTCAGTGAGCTCTCAAGATTTCTTTTTTTGTTTTTGTTTTTTCCTTTTCTCAAATTCTCTTTATTATTTAAAAACACACAAAATAAACCTATACATCACATATATCAACTTCTTCAAATTTAAATATTTACATACATCCACATTTACACACACACCTTCTCGTACCTCCAATTATCCTCATTGTATTTTGTAGAGTTGTATTTGTATAGCGTACAGTTATAATTTCTTTTTATATTTCATTTTTTTCCATCTTTAAATTTCTAATCACTTATTTGAGGGTTCAGTCTACATCTGCCACTAGGATTCCATTTATACCATTATTCCTTAAATATTCTTTAAATATCCTCCATTCTTTCCATACTTCTTGGGTCATTTGTCTTCTTATTTTACCCGTTGTTTTGGCTAGTTGCAAGTATTCTAACATTAGATTTTGCCAATCTGCTATGGTTCGTGCAACTTTATTTTTCCAATTTCTTGCCACTAGCATTCTCGCTGCTGTTAAACCATACATACACAATACTCTTTTCAAGTATTTTCAAAATATATAATATTCAAAGCTAGATGGTTGGAGTTCACAGGATGGTTAAAAGAGAAACTGCCATATTTAGGACCTGGCTACATTTTGCATGCAAGTGTATGGAAACAAAAGTGGCTTTGAATAAGGGGTGATTGGTGTGGGGTGAATAAGTGGTAGGTAGAGAGAGGTTTTAACAGCCCCATTATCCTTACCTCACCATTTCTCTGCTTCAAATCTTTCTCCTGCATCTAGTTTTTCCCTTTGGAAAGCAGATCTCAAGTTTTGCTATGGATATTATGTGTTTGCAACCTACCGTATATTTCCGCCCTTAGATAGGTGCATCATATCAAAGTCAAAAAGCAGGTTTCACCATTGTAACCTGGGGTCAGTGGCCCTGACAAAGTAGAGTGCTGATATGAAAAGCAAATAGGGGGGATAGGATAAGACCTAAGCCAAGTTCTAATTGTTTCCGTTACTACTTTATAATTTATACAACTTCTAACACTTTAAAGTGATGCACAGTTATTAACAAACTGCCCAAATGTTTACAGTAGACATGATAGTAAAGGAAAAGGAGTGGAAAGGGAAGGGGAAAACAAACAAATTCAAGTACTAATTTTTAAAAGTTACGGTATGTAACTGGTGACCCGTTGGAATAGCCACTCAGAAGATTTCCATGTTCATTATTAGAGTAAATTTGTGTCTGTGTTAAACTCTTTAATTCTATATAATTTATTCAGATTAGAATGTAGTCCACTTTGACCTCTTATGGAGAAGTGTAAAGATCCATGCAAGGCATTGAAACTCTGCCCCCGCCCACGGAAATACTCCACCACCCACCTGAGACTCATCATGTATCACTCACATACTTTGTGTCCTATTTTTACAACCACAAGGGAAGGAAGCACTTTTTAAAATGAAAGGTGAGGTTCTCAGCAAACTGAATTCTGCCCACAATGCCATGTACCACATTTTCATGTACTTGTATAAATTTGGAAATTGAACACATCTACCTACAATCTATGGTTTGAAATCCAGGAAAGCACAAACATGTTACAGGTCTTCTAAGTGTTCTCTGTCTCTGGTGCTGAATATGATAACTGTTTTTCTGTGGGACACCTGCTGCTGCGGGAAATGAAGAATCCAATAATATATGCTTTTCTCATCTAAAAGAATTACTTAGCCTTTGTGCAGAAGTCTCACTATCTGAGGATAGTCAGAGGCCCATATAGTGCCCCCCACACTTGTAATGCTTAAGAAATGTTAAATAGTCCCATTTGTTCCCTGCCATCAATTAGCAGTGTCCAGTGCTATTCAACCACAGTTTACTCCAAAAAATACAAAGCAGTGGAAAGGCTTCAAACAGGAATTAATCAGATTCCATTTAAATTCTTATCTTGGATAAATAAAAACAGCATGCTGGTTATATTAAAATTAATATTCTTAAAAAATGTTTTTTTAAGAGCTTGGAACAGATTCAGAAGAATATTAAGGGCAAAACTAGATGGTTCCAGCACATTACCAAATAATGGAGTGTAGAAAGAAATAGCTGCATTCTTTTCAAGCCCACTGATGCTCCCCTACACTACGTTGTTCATTTTTAAGCAAAAACCTGAGCAGCATTAGCTGGACAAACCAATAGCTAAGGCTGGAATTGCTGTTGTTACTGTGTAAACATGAAGTTATGTTCACCCCACTTTTACAATGCCCATCTTTTACAATGCCCATAGTTTTGTCCTTTAGGTAGAGATTGACCCAGGTTATTCCAAGTAGTATCAGCCTGCTCCTCTCTTGGAAACAATAATGGCTCTTTTCTAATGTGTTTATTTCTAGTCTTTAGTCATGGTATTTGATTTTTTTTAAATCCTCTTTAACAGTTATGCAGGTTTTCATATGTTTCCATTGTGTATTAGAATATTATTTTTCACTATATGTGGAATTACTGTCGTGCCATCCATCTCCTTTTCGCTTTTACAATATTACACATAATTGGTAAAACAGTGATCATTTTGATATCTCTGCCAAGAGATGAAACAGCCAAGAGAACCAGGAAGATTTGACACTGTTTCGCCTCTTGGCCAAACTGCGAGAGGCAGTGAAGGATAGGCGTGCCTGGCGTACTCTGGTCCATGGGGTCACGAAGAGTCGGACACGACTGAACGACTGAACAACAACAATTAGATTCTTTCTTCCCCTGCCCCCCATCTCCTTGTTCTAAAAAAAAATTAAGTCTTGCACATATCCAAAATACATTTCTGCTTTCTAGTTTCCATTCAGCTTCTGTATTGCAATAACTTTCTGTTTCCTGGTTTGTGTTGGTATTGCAAGGCAGGCACGAAAAGTGAAACAATCTAATCTCACTCGGGCCAAAGTCTTGAGTCAGTAAAATTGTTTGCCTGGGTGTGTTTCTAAACACAAAGAAGACTGCATACGAAAAGAATTGTTTGCTTTCAATGGCAAGGAAGGGGAAGAGAAAACATAGTTAATGTTATCTCTTCATTCTTCACAGTGTTTGGACTTGGAAGATGATTTTGAGATGTGGTGGTTTCAGCAAGGTCTGAGCATCTTGCCTTCTGCCCTCGTTATTTGGACATCTGCTTCCTTTGTGTTTTCATACATTACTGCAGTCGTCTTACATCATGTTGACCCTTTGGTGCCCTACATCAGGTCAGTAAGACTTTTACAATTGCATTGTTACATACAGTGGTACCTCTGGTTACAAACACTTCTGGTTACAAATGCTTCAGGTTACGAGCTCTGCTAACCCGGAAGTAGCTGCTCCTGGTTGCGAACTTTGCTCCTATCACTGCATAGGAAAGCACCCCCCCTTGGGGGGGGGGTTGAACTCCTAATTTTTAAAAAGTCATATGCATACCAATTTTAAGTTCTTTCATTTCTATCTAGCAATGCTGAAAAACTTGTTCCTCTCCCCTTGGCTTTTGCTGGAAGGTGAAGTTCATATCCTTCCCAATTCCTTACAGATGAGTATGGCAAAATCAATAAATGGTTATAGGTTATAGCTTGCCTGCAGCCATGTTGTAACTATAGGAGACTGCAAGAATCTGCAGCTGTAATAAACTGCATACACATTTTGACTAAGATACAGATTCCTATTTGGCTATTCCCAGGCAATGTGGGTGTAGCTGCTGTGATCACTGGAAACCAAGAGGCAGGGAGAAACCTGCATCCGAGTTATCCATTTTCTCCATTAACATGCCAGCTATAGGTCCTAGAGCAGGTCAGTTAGATCTCTTTCCTATGATGCATATATCGCTTGTAACCAAACATCCATAAGAGCTTCTTACTTTTTAAATTAAATATATAGTTTTAAATGCCATTGGATAAGTATACATTTTTACAAGAAAACTGTTGTGGGGGAAAGTGTTGCAGAGTCACTGCCTCTCAACCTACGCTACCTCACAGTGTGGTTGTGAGGATAAAATGGGGAAGTGGGAGCACCATGCACTCCACCATGAGCTCCATGGAGGAAATGTGTGATATAAATACAGTGGTACCTCTGGTTATGTACTTAATTCGTTCCAGAGGTCCGTTCTTAACCTGAAACTGTTCTTAACCTGAAGCACCACTTTAGCTAATGGAACCTCCCGCTGCCGCTGCCCCGCCAGAGCACAATTTCTGTTCTTATCCTGAAGCAAAGTTCTTAACCTGAAGCATTACAGTGGTACCTCTGGTTACGTACTTAATTCGTTCCAGAGGTCCGTTCTTAACCTGAAACCATTCTTAACCAGAAGCACCACTTTAGCTAATGGTGCCTCCCACTGCCGCCACGCCACCGCTGCCCGATTTCTGTTCTCATCCTGAAGCAAAGTTCTTAACCTGAGGTACTATTTCTGGGTTAGCGGAGTCTGTAACCTGAAGTGTCTGTAACCTGAAGCGTCTGTAACCCGAGGTACCACTGTATTTCTGGGTTAGCGGAGTATGTAACCTGAAGCGTATATAACCTGAAGCGTATGTAACCCGAGGTACCACTGTATAATGATGAATAAATAATATAAATAAATACTAGTACTATAGAAAAAAATAATCTAATGTGTTCAGATGAAGAAAAATCATATCGCTGATATGAACACTCTTCCCTTTCATATGTTTTCAGGGTCCTTGATTCATTATTCGTAATGCCTTATGTCTGGGGTGGCAGATAAACCTTAGAATCACAGAACTGCAGAGTTGAAAGGGACCCAGAGGATCATTTAGTCCAACCTCCTGCAATGCAGGAATATGCAGCTGTTCCATACAGGGATCGAACCTGCAACCTTGGTGTTATCAGCACCATGCTCTCACCAGCTGAGCTATCCATCTCTAGCCCTTGTCATGCCTGATGTCAGGGAACCTTTTTTCAGTTCTGGGGCTGCATCCCCTTTTGGGCAACCTTTCAAGGACCACATGCGAGTGTTAGGCAGAACTAGAGGCTGAGCAATGAAAGCTAGTTTCTGCACATACTCACACACCCCTTTTGTATCTCCATGCAGAAAAGCAAGAGGTGTTATCAGAATACATGGCCACATTCTAGCCTGGCAAAAATTGTTGGGGTGTGAAGCAAAGCCAGCAAGGTGTTGTGGCCTAGGGAGAGCTCCAAGGGCCACTTTTGGCCTGCCAGCCTGAGGTTTCCTGCTCCTGCCTTATGTAATTCACCGGGCAGTGTTAAAAATCAGAGATCCAGCATGCTGTAAGCAAGAGAAAGGATTACTAGCAAATATATTCAGCAGACAATTTGCAAGTGGGTGGGGGTGAAGGTCTATGTTTCTGGATGAATACATAGAGATAGCATATGGGCAGCCTGATAAGACTGCACTTTGCCTTTTAGAACTTTGCCATTATCGTGTATTGAAATTCTTAAATGACTTGGAGTCAGAAAATGTGTCAGACATCGGTAAACATTAGCCATGCATAGCTGGCTGTACTAAAGAAATTAATAAAAAGGCTCTATATTTGGCACACAGCCTTTTATAAGTCTTTAAAAACTTGTTCCTTTAATAAATATAATTGTGCTAGATTTACCAGCATTAAAAACTTACTCCATGCATTTTGAAATAATACAAAAACCAAATGAGTCGTGCCTCAAATACTACATGAGCATGGATTTGTTTTTACTTGCTTTCCTTTTGATACAGTGGTGCCCCGCTAGACGAATGCCTCGCTAGATGAAAAACTTGCTAGACGAATGTCAATGGGGCTGCTTCTCGTCTTTTTTTTTTTTTCGTTTAGCGGAGCGCGGCTGTCATTGCCGCTTCGCTAGACGAAAAAAATTGCAGAACGAATTATTTTCGTCTAGCGGGGCACCACTGTAGTTGTATCCCCCCCCCCCCGCATCTACTGCTTATTCTTGATACTTACAAATTGGTATTTAAAAATTTAAATGTCTCCCATTTTTTAGTTGTGCATTTGGTGAGTTGTAGAATCACTGTATCTTACATTGCTTTTCGTTCAGTGACACAGGAACAACACCTCCTGAAAGATGTTTGTTTGGGATAATGTTAAACATTGCCGCTCTTTTGGGTAAGTACAGAGGGGAAAGAATCATAGGCTTCTGAAAGATGCTTAGACTTAGGCTTTGTGAGACTCCAGAGGGAAGGAATTCTGTATCTGTAGCATAGCTATTGAGATGCCCTTGTCGTGTGGAAAAGGAGCACTGATGGAAGTGAGACAAGGACACCACAACAACTGTTCTTAAAGATTGCCATGGCAAATACAGATGGCAATATGATTATTGACTATTCATTATTCCATAATCCTGTTAAATCTGCCTGTCTCATAGTAGACAAGTAATTGTATATGACACAGAATCTTGTGACCACTTAAAAGCTTACAAATGCGTTAAGGTGCAAGACAAAGGGTTTTGAGATACTACTTAGTTAATAACCATACCAATGCCAGGATGTTTATTATAAACAACTGTGAATTCTCTCTCTTAATATATGATTATCACTGTTTTGTGCTTCCTGTATTTCATTTCCTTCTGACCATACTGTTTACAATTTTGCTTCTGCAAAACCATGTGAATATATCCCTATAACTCAGGAGAATACTTCATGCATCTAACAAAGTGAACAGGTCCACGAAAGCTGATACCTTAATCAATTTGTTAAGCCTTTTAAAGATGCTATGATCATCTTTGTTCTTTTTGCTGCAACATACTAACATGGCTACTCTAAAAGTATGTGTCATATAAGAAAAATTCATCTGCCCTCAGGGCTGCATTCAGACTTTCTTCCCTCCTATTGCATTTTGAGTACCTGACAGCTAGTTTTAGGTGGCCACCAATTATACTTGGCTTCTTCCAATGGCAGTCTTTTATACCATAGTCTTACTGTGCTGTATTTGGATTATTTCACAGGCATGGCAACAATGTATGTCCGATACAAACAAGTTCATGCTTTGAATCCTGACAACCCCAAGATCTTCAGGTTAAATAAAGCTGGCTTTGTGTTAGGAACAGTTAGTTGCTTTGGGCTTTGCGTCATTGCGAACTTCCAGGTTTGTACTTCAACTTTAATTGTTTTGGAATATAGGATATGATAGGCTTTTTTCTCTCTCCAGAGAAGTTGCCTACTGATTGCCTTCCAGCATAAATTTGGGTAGTGAACGCACATGAAACACAATTTTTCATCTCATAATAGGTTTGTGCTTACAATTGGGCTTTGGTAGTCATGCCCCAATTGTATGGTTGCCATGATCTTGCTGTACATTTACTTAGTAGCAATTAGTGCAGTTTAGTTTTATTTGTGTGAATTTCAATATTTACATGATTTGTTAAGCAACTTACCTTTTTCGCTCTAAGCCGCTTGGAGATATTCAGGTGACAAGTGAAAAATAAGTCTAAGAAATGAAATGAAATGCTCAGGCACAAAGCTTATTGGATGGCCTTGGGCTGGTTGCAATCTCTCAGCCTAACCTTCTAAGAGTTGTTGAGGTTAAAGTGCTATCAGAGTTCTAGACATAATGCAGCAACCTTCAAGCTAGGCATATCTGAGTCTGGTCAGTAGTTGGATGAGAGACTATCTGGAAACCACATGTGTGCTACTTTGAGCTTCTTGGAGCAAAGCTAGCATGTAAACTATTCTTTTCCACTAAAAAGTAGGGTAAAAATGTTTTAAGTGTAAAACATGAATTAGCTATGGGAGACAGATGTAAGAAATAGGTATATGATTCTGCTATCAAACCACATTTTTTTGAAAACCTGAACTCTCCTTGGGAGCCACCCCTCTTAAAGTCTCAGTTTATTGACTGAATTGTTCAGCTTTCAAATATTACTTGGTCAAACCAGTTTTGAAACCTGTGTTCTTTTCCTCCAGAAAAGCACTTTATTTTCCATGCATGTAACTGGAGCCTGTCTCACGTTTGGAATAGGAGTCATTTACATTCTGGTTCAAACAGTTCTTTCCTACAAGATGCAACCAGGGATTCATGGGAAGGGCATTTTTTGGATCAGACTGACAGTTCTGCTGTGGTGTACATCCAGCATAGTGAGTAGTATCCTTTGTGGTGAAATGTCATTAAAACAGTGAACATGTATAATTTATATTCAAATGGTGGCTAAAAGGTGCCAACTGTTATGGTAATTTGGGGGGATCATAGTATATATTAACTTCAGTAGCTATTAAAATATACATTCTGCACTTTATTCCTTCCATATATATGTCTGCCATCAAAAAAAGAACCAAATCTTAGTTCAGTGGGATATGTTTAGTAGAATGTAAACATAAGAACATAAGATTGCAGTTCAACTGATCCATGTTCTATTTGGAAGTCTCTGTGACTTCAGTGGGTGTTAGTATAAGAACATAAGGAGAGCCCTATTTGATCAGACAAAAGGCATATCTAGTCCAGTATTTTACTTCTGGCTGACTTTTTTCCTAACCCAAAGGTTTTAAATGTTCTAGCCTTTCCTTCCATGGAAGGTTCTCAAGCCCTCAGATAATTTTGGTTCTTTTTCTGCATCATTCCCAGTTCTGTGATGCTTATTTAAGTATACATAGGATTCTAAATGCAGCTGCATCATATATTTGTATAATGGCATTACAATGATGCCACTGGTGCCAATTGCAGCCTCCCTCCCAGGAAAAATAAAGCATAGGGATTTGCATAGGGATTGCAGCACAGAAAGAAATGGTTAACCTCCCTCTGCACATCACAGTCACAATCTGCAGCTGCTATTCAAAAACATGCTGAATGTATTCATACTTCTCTGCATAGGGACTAGGCTGCAAATCTATTTCGTAAATAAATGACTGATTAAGATAAAATTGAATGATTTCTCAAATGCTGAAAGTGCAAAGCAGATATTAGGGGTATTTGAAAGGAAACCCATTTGTGAGTCTCTAAATCTCAACCATATTGGTATACATTTCACAAGAGGTAAGAAAAATACCAGTATTCTGTTTGGCAGGGGAAAGCAAACAAACCTGTGGGAAGCCAGTGTTAATTGCACTGGGGTAAATTATGCTGCTGTTAATTCACTCCTATTCCAAACTCCATTCAGGAGTAGGGCTGAGTGCGCCCAAGTTTGAAGAGGGAAAACAAGCCTTTAAATAGTTTGTCTTCCACCACCCTTTTTGCAAGTAAAATTACCATTGAGCAGCTAGGTCATGTGACTGAGCTGAATTTGGAATAGAGGTAAGTCTTCTTCTGCTTCTCTACAGAACATAACTTTTTCAGGACTCATTCCAGCACTGGCTGGAATATTCTAGTGTATCTCCAGTTGAGCCAAGATGAGGGTCTTCAGCTGAGATACACCTGTTCCAAACTCCACTCATCCTGGCAGATCTTGGATTTGGACTGATCCCTAAGTCTCAGCTGAGGCATTTGGTCAGTTTATGGTTATCACATTTTTAAAGGACATGGACAAGCTGAAGAGACCAGCAAAACTGAAAATCCATACCAGGAAAAATAATATCTCTTCTATTTCTTGCTACGAGTCAGCCAATACACCAGTGAGCCCCTAGATCAGAGAAAAAGCAAATAAGGGCAAGCAAGAATGAATGAATGAATGTAAAGGGAGGATGCTCCATATGCCTTATGGATGTTCCTTAACCTGCTAAAAGTGTTTATTTCTTCAGTCATTTTGTACAGTGGCCTGTGTGGAACAGGTTTAGTACAGAAGCTGCATTGGGACCCCCAGGAGAACGTAAGTTTCATATTCTTATGAGAAAAGATGAAGACACAATGGAAATTTGTCCTCTGCATTGTAGCATATATAGGGGAGGGAGAGGGAGAGCTATGCACACACACACACCCTAAAAACAAACAGCTAAGTGGTCACAGTAAAAAATTTCCAGGGCATACAAGAGTAAGGCAGTGGTGATGTAGGGTGCTCAAAACCCACTGTTGGATTGACTATTTGAACCAGAAGGTACCTGGAAAGTTAGAAACCAGATAGCATGACAGTTGCCCTGCCTGTTTATCTTATATATTTTATACACAATGTCTGTTCTGAAATCATCTTATCTGTTATGCCTAGTAAGGGTTATTGAATTGAGTTGCCCTGCCTGAGCTTCTGCCAATTTGCTAGCTTCTTTGAATAGTTCCCCCCCCCCCAACAGATAAAGTAGCACATAAATTAACAAACATAACCCTAAATATAGTATGAGACAAGTGTTCCTCACATTTTCTATAAATATTGCCCATTTCATGTCACTCCAGTCTGGAGAAATGTGTAAGAGCAGCTCAGTTGGGTCGGCCAGATGTCTGTGGGATGCCCACAAGCAGGGTATGAAGGCAATAGCCCACAGTTACTCTTCAGCAAATGGCATTGACCATCTTCAGTTATAGTGCTAAACCATGGTTTAAGCGCAGGAGTGTAGATTCTCCAGCTCACGAGCCAGACTTTACCACCGGGGGGGGGGGTCAAATTTGGGCAATTAGGCCATTTCCCCCAACTGCTTAGTGGGAGTTAAACCCTGCTCAGTTTGGCAAGATTCTCTGCAAATCCCTTGTTAAAACAGGGTTTCCTCCCATTATGCTACATGAATAAGTGTAGCCTCCTAGGCTTCCACGTTTCCCTTCCTTTCACATGGAAGTGAAGCTTTTGCTTTCTTTAACTCTGGTCTGCTTTTGTCTGAACTGTGAATTGCGGTTCAACAAACTATGGTTAGCTTTAACACGATATATCTTTATTTGAAGGAGGCTTATTTTGAAATTAACTGTAATTAGTATTAACAAACCTTACTTAGCTTTTTGGATGAAATGACAAACCACAGTTAAGGGAAAGAAAAAGCTAGTGTCTAATGCTATGTGAGTGAGGAACCTAGGCTCATTCACATAGCACTAGATGATGGTGTAGCATTCCTCCTTAACATGGTTATTCACTGGCCTATTGCCTCTGAACCTGGAAATAACCAAACAAAAATGTAAGGAGTACAAATCAGAACTCATTCACTGCCATTCTGTATACAGTCCACAATAGGTGGCTATGGGAAAATCAGCCCTCAACACGCTTTCCATATACAAATCTTATCCATCACACTATTTTAGAAGGAACAAGAGCAACCTGCAACAAAATGCTGCAGTGTCTCCCCAGTTGTAAAAGGGTGTTTTGCATTCAGGGTTTCATCCCATCCTAATTCTCTCTAAATGCAGTATTCAGCTCAAACCCCATCTGTTCCATTTTTCTTTCCCAACTATTACTGTACACACTATGCCTACTGTATGCTTAGTCATCCATGAGCTGATTTTATAGGGTTTGCCCCCTTAAGAGGAAGGGAAAGGAGAATGTTAGCCGCTTTGAGACTCCTTCGGGTAGTGAAAAGCGGGATATCAAATCCAAACTCCTCTTCTTTCTTCTTCTTCTTCTTAGGTGTTCATCTTTTCAAAAACAATTCATACTTTTTTGCAATCTGTGGGGTTCCCCTGAGCATGCTGAAACTTCACTCTTGTTTTGACTACTTGTTGACAGTCACTTAATTGCTATTAGTGATCTTTCACCACTAAGATGTATTCTCATAGAAATCTGTTTTTGTCTTTACAGGGTTACGCTTTTCACATCATGAGCACAGTCTCTGAGTGGTCTTTGGCTTTCTCTTTCCTCAGCTTTTTCCTTACTTATATTCGTGACTTCCAGGTAAACCAATGCGGGTTTTTAGTTGAATAGCTTCTAAGCGATATTAGATATTCTTAACCACCCTGAAGTTTTGGGGAGAGGCTTAACACAACAAGGAAGGCACTTCATGGGATAATATGAAATGTGAATTTCCATGGCAAATCATGTAAGGTAAATATCACCCATGCTAAAAGCTTGTGGCTTTTGATCTGTAAACTTCCTCTTTGACATACATGACTGGCCACTATTAAGACAGTATGTACACTAGATGGAGCACAGAAATTAAAATGGATATTTTTCTGAGCTACAAGAGAAAAAAAGAACACTTCATACAAGAATATTTTACTTTCAGAGGCTGGCCTTGCAATATTACCTTTTTCAGAAATGTTTTTCAGCATGAAGAACAACATTTTGTCTGCATTGTCTCCCTTGCTTATGAAAACAAACACAACTCTGTATAAAATGAAAGTATAGTATGCACTGAATGTCCCAATGCAATCAGTATGATGACTCAAAATGAAATCCACACAAGGCATGTATGTAGTCACAAAGAACTTGACAATAATATATGCAGTCTTGCAATTTGCCATTCAATGTAACAGAGTTCAAGAGTTCAACTAGGTAGTAAATCTTCTAGATAAGACTGTGTACATGAAGGACTCTGGCAAGAAGGCTCCCATGTATGGTCTTCGTTTTGTATGTCTTCTTCAGGTTGGTTCAGATACATTGATAAACGTCAAGTTTGTGCTCATAATGAGGCCAGCTCCTGACTTGCATGGGCACTTAGCTCCTAGTATAATCCTTGCTTATGAGTCAGTATCAAATTACAAAGCAATGCATATAAACCTTTCTTTAGAAGTGTCTCATGGATCACTGGGTTTAGTAATGGAAAACCATTAAAAAAATTCTGCTACGCACTGCAGAATGTTATTTATTTAATGAATTTATACCCTCCCTTCCCCTTAAAGTGTGATTCCCCACCACCACCCTTTTTTGAGGATTAGGACACCTTTAGTGCCTTGCCATATCTGCTCATGTCTATTTAAGTCAGGTAGGAAATCCAGATGGCATTGGACTCCCCACTTCCATCCTCCCCAGCAAACATGGCCAAAGGTCAGATATTATGGGAATTCAGCAACATCTGGAGGACCACAGGTATCCCACCCCTGGTTTGTGTTTCAACAAAATCCCTCCAGGTACATATGTAGCATAGGTAGGAAGCCTCAGCCCTGTGGGTTAGATACAGCTCTCAAGGCTTCTCTATCCAGTCCTTGTCACAGCCCTACTCAATACCCTCGAGTTCTTTTGCCTTGCTAGAATGTGTCCTCTGGTTTATGTGGGTGGAGAGATGTGGGACTTGTATAGCTGGAATGTAGCCTATTGTAAATAGGTAAGAGTTGCATCCATTATTTCACCCACTTTTACCTCTGGCCCACCTATTACTGGCATGCAGCCACTGGAATGTTCCCCATGAGGAAATGCAGCCTTTGAGCTGAAAAAATCCCACCATGGATCTATGGAATTAAAAAACAACAGCCAATACTAATCCAAACCAGTGAGACCCATCAATTCCACCATCACCACCCAGTGAAGGAAGATCTAGTGGAGAACTTTGATGTTGCAGTTGTTGCTCTGCGAAAATGGATTGACAGGCCTTATTCATTCTTTTCCACCATTGTTCCCTTCTTCAGAAAATCTCCTTGCGTACAGAAGCACTGCTGCAGGGGCACAATCTTTATTATACACATCATCAGCTACTAGCAGATGACCAAGGAATGCCAACCACAGGGAATATATGAGAAGAGAACAATGGAGAATGAGTATGGATTGGATGCAAAGGTGGAATCCGTCCATCAGAGAATGGCTTTTTCTGTCAGAAGGGAAACTTTGGATCAAACACTGGCTTTTAATATCTGATGAACCTGTGTTGGTTTTGTGTCTAAAAATCCAATGTTGCCTGAGTGCACTTCTGCTCACACAATGGGACTTCCCTATCCTCTCCCCAAATCTGTCCTGGAGGGTCACCTAAGTAAAGTGAATGCCATTGCTATTGAGCACAGACACCATTGGATTTCACTCAGTTATGCCATCAGTCTTAATATGCAACTAACAAGATGGATGCCTACTTGTCTCATTGTCATCAACCACGTCTACAACTTTGTGTTTTAAGATTGAGCACATTCTGTGCAAGCAGTAAAAATGTGTCATTTTATATGCAAATATTGATGAAGGATTGTTAATGAAATGTGTCACTTATGTGAAAATATTTTTAATTAACCCATAAAGCAATGCAATTCTGAATATGAAGTAATACTGCCTGTAGCAGCCTGCAACATTTCTTCTAGATTTTTATATACTGAATAATAAAATACAGGTTAAAGTTTGCTGACTGAAGTCCATGAATTCTGCATACTCACGAAAGGAGGTGGGATTGAAAGATTTCCATGTATAGGTTAAATTAGGGGTCAATCATCTTTCTGGCCCAGTGGAATTTTGAGTTATGTGGGTGCCAGCCACAATATGGTTGCCACATTAGGGGGGGAGACACAGAAGGTACAGTCATTCTGCAGTTCCTCCCATAATTCTATTTTCATACTAGACCTTGTAGAATTTCTGAATCAAACAGCAACCTTCTCTTTGCTAACATGTGGAAATTTCCTTCCAAAACTACTGATGGTATCACTTCCCCTGCAGCTTAATAAAATTCGGATGGTGTTTAGAATCTATGTATGAGCCAGCTTGCTTTTTCCTGCACCAGAACATGAACCAATGGATTCAAGTTACAAGAAAGGAGATACCAACACCAGGAAGAACTTTCTCACAGTGGAACAGATTCCCTTGGAAGGTGGTAGATTCTTTCTCCTTGGAGGTTTTTAAGCAGAGGTTGGATGGCCATCTGTCATGGATGATTTAGTTGAGATTCCTGTATTGTAGGGGTTTGCACTAGATGACCCTTCCAACTCTACAATTCTATGAGAGAAGGACAAGTTGGGATATACCTGTTCTAAACTTGAGTGGATTTTTAAAATCAGAACCCTTTGTCTTTTCGAAAAACAAACATTTTCTATATCCCACACATATTCTGAGATCAACAAGAAAGAAAAGTTAAAATTTTGTTTTCATAAACATTAAGATTATGGTACCGCCAATGTCAATGGAACTCAGGTGATGGGGCTGTCTTCTCTTACATAGTAAGAGGGAACTGAACAGTAGGCAACTGAATAAAACAAAAGATTATTATTAGATGAACTTGTTTGTATATACTTTAGGACAACCAAAACCATTTAAACCACTTGTATTCATATATACAATTCCAGGTAACTGGTTATTAATGGATTACCAAGAATAATTAGCTAAAGGAACATAGTCTATATGGCATTGTGGCCAATGGTTTAAATGCAACCAAATTTTGAGAGTGACAAACAAACAAACAAACAAACAAACAAGAACACTACTGGAACATTTTGTGGCAGGAATCTACATATGTAGTGCCTTGATGAATACATTTTTACTGTCAAATATGCTCCAACATGATATAAAACATACCAAACTAGACCAGTAAGAATTATATTCAAACTAAACCAGAAGATACATACACTTTAACGAGGGCAAGAGCTTTACAAATAAGGGAAAGAGGTACCTCAGAAAAAAGCATGGCTGGCTGTCACTGGCTGTCAGGCATCCTGAATACAAACATTA
Source organism: Lacerta agilis (assembly GCF_009819535.1). NCBI lineage: Eukaryota > Metazoa > Chordata > Lepidosauria > Squamata > Lacertidae > Lacerta > Lacerta agilis. The sequence continues at coordinate 64,255,566 of NC_046317.1, read as the reverse complement.
CAGCAGCACACCACTTTGTTGCAGATCTCACCTGCTCTAAAAACTGATCTGGGTGAAGTTGATTTTTAAGGAAATTCAATCAAACTGTTTTATCACTAAAGAAACTCGACAAATTAAATACTGTTACCCCATTCATTGACATTTGATTCCAATTACCCAATTCAAATAAGTTAATACTAGCAATTTTTCTAGAACAAACTTCATTTTCTGAAACAAACTTAAGCTGTTCCTTTTAACGTAAAACTGAAAAATAATAATTTACATTTCATTCTATGAAACAACCTCAATAAACAACAAGAATATAAACTGCATTTACTGAAATAATGAGAGAATATATTGAACTAACAAGTATCACATTCTGCAAACAATACTCTGCTAGATAAGTTCCTAGGCTTGAAAATGTTTATACTTGCACTCAATATGTAAACAATATGTAAAGATTTTTTATTTGCTTTATATGCAAGAAACAAGAAATAACTTATTAACAAGTCGCAATGGGGTTGCAGCAAAATTTGGGGTTTAAGTAAGGACCAGGCTTGTCACGTCTGCTGCATTTTTTTACGAATTTCCTCTAGTGCTGCCTCTCGTTCCCGCAGCATGAGTTTAAGCTTTGCTATTTTTTCATCCCTTATTGTTTCCTCCAGATCTGGAAGGTTAAATGAAAAATCTTCTCTGAAAGAACCCTTGCTTAAAGGATTTTCATGTTCACTGTAGTGTAAAGCAGAGGCTGAAATTTTGTTCTCTTCATTACTTTGAACACAAAGATTTGAGTGAGGGTGCACCCTTTGAGAGAACTGCAGAATGCTTGTAGGATTTCCTTGCTCTGATACAAGTTGTGTGCAAGAGCTACTCGGGTTATCCACTACTGAGTCAGAGTTGCCACATTCCAAATTTGGTTTTGGTATAGATTCTATTTCTGTTTTCTGCTTCTTTGTATTTTCTTGTATTGGTAGCATTTTTGCCTTCCTCTTTATATTCAACTCTTCCTCCTCTTCCTCAGTTATCTGTATGTAAGGGGGAGGGAAAAATATTAGGTAATACTATATTGTTGCAACTTTATAACTAATATATAGCCCACAAAGCTATTTTATAACTTGAACTATTCTGATTGCTTAACTACCACCAATGTATTCCATTCCTTGGGATTGTATCTATAGCCTATGAAAGTTTTCAGTATCAATGGAAAAGGAGTGGGCTAGATTTGTATGAAAAAATCCACCTAGCATCGTGGAATATGCCCTATTCACAAATCATGTTTTTTTAATAATAGTAAAATTAATTAATGTTATTTCCCCCCCCCCTAACTGCCACTCACTTCCAAAGCTCAGGAGGGACTGCAGCTCAGCAGTAGAGCACGCAGAAAGGCCAAACCAGTCCCTGGACAATATCGGTCTAGATTTTCCTAAAATTCTGACCTACATTCCTAAAATCTACTGAACATGTACCAATTTTTGTTAATTTTATTTATTAACAAATTCATAAACCACTTCATAGCATAAAGCCATCCAAGTAGTGTGCAATATAAAAACCAGAATAAAACATGAGTTCTAAAAACAAATCATTTCAGAAAATAATACAATCTCTACAAATTCTAAAACATTAAAGCCATTTCTCTTAAAGTATTTCAAATAATTTAAAAATAAAGCTATTTATTCAGATACACTATTGTTCAATAAGTGACTTCAGAGAAAGACTTCTTTAAAATGATTTAAGTAGGCGACTAAACATTGTGACACTAGGCTGTCTAATTTCAGCTAGTAACTGATTCCAGAGGGTTGAAACTGAAACGCTAAAAGTCCAGTTTCTAGTACAGGTAATGACCATTTTAGGCATGTCCTGTTGATGTGTGATCGCCAACATGCAGGTCCTTATGTACCTGGCGAGGTAGGGAGTGCTTATATGTGCTCCACTGATGCATGTGGGGGCTGCGAACAGAACCCCCCCCAAAAAAAAGTCATCACCTGTACAAAAGCACATTTCTGAAGAAGTGTGCATGCACACGAAAGCTCATACCAAGAACAAACTTAGTTGGTCTCTAAGGTGCTACTGGAAGGAATTTTTTTATTTTTTATTTTGTTCTGGGGCAAGGTCGTCCTTAGGTACCCTGGTCCCAAATCGTTTAAGGCTTTAAATGCTAACAACAAAACCTTGAACTGCGTTTATTAGCATATTGGCAGCCTGTGCAGCTCCCTCAGCCGATATTTTCTATGGTGTTGATGGAGTGCCATAATCAACAACCTAGCTGCTGCATTCTGCACCAGCTGCAGCTTTTAAATATATGTCAAAATATTTCCCAAGTTAACATAATCATAGAAATTACTTTTGAGTGCTAGGGCCCCATGAAGATTTTTCACAACACCTTTTCTCATTTTCTCTTTCTTGGACTTGTTTTCCCTCGCCCAATTTACTCCACCCATCCTCTCGGGATCCTTTTTCTTTTTGTACACAGCATACTCATTGTCCCTTCTCCATTCGTTTTTCTCTGCTTTACTACGTGTCCACATGGCTCATTCTATACCTATTAGTTTATTCCAAACCAAGCAGAAGTTGGTCTGTTTACTCAGAAGTTAGAATATTTTGAAAATACTGCGACATAACAATAGCTCAGCAAATCATTGCAAGAAGCTTCAATGACTGAGTAACAAAACTGATGAATATGAAAATAATTCAAACAACAAAATGGTATGGTGAGACACATAAACATTTCGGATACCTCTTTCTCTTCCTCAGGTCCAGGTTTAATAGGTACTGCCGGTGGCAATTTGCAAGTGTCACTCATCTGTACATTGTTGGAACACACAGTCGCTTCTGATTTTCTGAGAATAACTGATAAAGGAATTCTCTGCAGATATACTCTCTCTTCTCTATGCAGGCCAAATTTTTTTCTCAACTCAAGACAGTGTTTTCTGTGTTTCCTTTGTTTGATCTGAGCAGCCACTCCTGCAAGTATCCTCTCCATCTGAAATAATAAATGTTCATTATATAAGCTTGCCAGAACATCAGAATGATTAAGGGTATTATACACAAAGCTTTAGTTTTTTTGTGGGGGGGGGGGACCTCCAGGACTCTCAATCCAGCGCTCTGGACTCTCCCAAGTCATGCTCCTCCTCAAGCCAGACCCCTTACTAGCCCTGTTCCATAGCCTCCATAAGTGGTTTTGTCTAGCAGGAAGATGTAATTCAGCGATGATAATGCCTACTGCTCACCTGGATGGAGAAATGTTTGCATGTAGAAGCCTCTGGGCTTTTATGTGGTGAGACTGTAACTACTGTAACAACTGTTACTGAACTCATTTTGCTTCTGGCTCCACTCAGTTTACCTCTGAACCTGCCCGCCACTGGTATATGGCCCCTGGAAGATTGTCTGTGGCCGAAAAACGTTACAAAGGAACATATACTGAAACTTAATCCATTAGCAGCTGCCAGTGGGCAGGCAATCCGTGACACTCCAGGTGGTGTTGGACTCCAACTCATAATAGACCCAGCCAGCATGGCCAAGTTATCAGGGAATGATGGCAGTCCAACATCTGAAGGGCCATAGGTTCCCCAGCCCTGCTGTAAGTGATAGCCCTAGAATTGGATAGCCTTGGACACTTGCTATTTGTGAATGCTGGTTTGTAGCTTGAGGAAAACTAACTTCTTTTTAACTTCCTTCTCCAGTGCATCTATCTGTACTTTTTGGAAACAAATGAAGACATTTTTGCTTTGACAAGATTTTACAGCTAGATGGAAAGGTCTCTTCTTTAGGTGTTTGTTTTGTGTTGCTTTTAAATCTGCATTGTTTTGTGTGCTTTCAAAAATTATGTTAGCTCTTTTTAAGGATATGACTAAATCGCTTTGGGGCGTATTTGTGAATTGCTTTCCACATATGTATGTATAAATCATAAATAGCTATGGGATTGTATTGAATGTAACAGAATGCACTCCCCCTCTTAAATCTATTTTAGTGGTTTCCAGAACCTTCCAGAGCAGATCTGGGGACAGTGCAAGGTACACGTACTGGGAAGAGAGGGGTGGAAGTCCTGTTACACTATTGTAATCCTTGTGTTTGCACAATTATTTAGTTTAATACTGCCCCAAGTAAACAAACAGGACCCCCTCCAAACTGCCAGAATGTTGCCCCTTTGGATCAAATATCAAAATTGCCCAGGACATTTCAGTGCCTCTGTATCTAATACTATAGACATCAACAAAGTATTTTTTACTGGAGAAACACAGAACCTTACAACAGCTGATGGTTCAGATTTTATTTCTTTTCAGTGAAAGACTTGAGGCAGCAGGCAATGAAACCAGTTTCACTTTTTTTTTTTACTCTTGCTTGTCAGATGGCCTATTAAAATCCTCCCTATCAAAATAATTATGTAACAGTACTCATTTAAGACAACTGAAACTTCAAATCAAAGACCATTGTACCATTGGTACAATTTACTCTAGCATGAAAGTTACCTTTTGATCTTGCTCTTCAGAAGTACCACGCCTTGTAGATGGCTGTAAAGCAGCAGCAGCAGGTACTTTTGGAGAAATAATTTTCTGTAAGCCATGCTTCATCCTTTCTTTTGTGACTGATTTTTTAGCAACATTTCTTCCAGCTGGGACGTTTTCCGGTGTGGACACTGCCTCAGGTTGGCTGGTGCGGTTTACTTGCACATTCCCATGTGGTGGTGTGAAAGATGGAGACGTAACTTTAAAATTCTTTAGTTCAGACTGTGGGGAAAGTATTATATTCTCACTGGATTTTGGATCCTTTGCGTAAGGGGCAATTCCTTTGTTCTTCGACAATACAAGATTGACAACTTGGTTGGTTATTGTATTATCTGCAGCTGAATTAATTAACTGTAATGCATTTTTTCTTAAATGTGTTTCAGCACCGAGTGATACTTGCTTGCCACATTTGCTTGCTGGTGTCATAGTGGACTCTTTCTTAGTCAGTAAATACACCTTCCCATTGAACATCACCAGAGCATTATCATTAATCGAGGGCATTTTTCCTTGGCTTTCATTCAGGTTGTTCGAACAAGTAGGCAGAATACTGGCAGGGTTGTTATTTCCATCTTCAGGATTAACCAATGTTTTTAAGATATTTGATGCCACGCTGTTTGACGACTTTACAGGAACAAGGCAGGATGCCGATTGTGGGTTTTCTTCGACAACCCACTTCATAGGAGATGACTGGTTTCCCAGGCTATCAGACGTTGCCAGGGCAGAATTACTGGCTGCTGCTTGTGCCATTGTCAGCACCAAAGAATTTGATACTTCCCCGACAGGCTTTGGACATAAATTTAGCAATGGTTTTGAATGTGTTTTCACTGTATTTACTGGTGACACATATATAACAGTTGATGCGTTTGCAACTTCACATGTTCGATAGGCATTTGAGGCTGCTGTGGCCAGTATCTTCTGTTGAATTGTTGGAGGCAAAAAAGAAGCTGGGACAGATTTTACTTCCGCGTGAGCTGGTATTTGAAGGTGATGTCCAGAGGGCACTACAGGACTCTTTGCAGTAACTGGGAGTTTTTTATTCACAGGTACATATTCTGCACTACTCTTGTGTGAGGAAACTAGAGTAGCATCCTTTTCCAAGGAATTATCAGCTGAACGATAACTGCTGTGAATGCTAGAAGCTGATGGCGTAGTTGGGTTCTCTTTTGCAAGAGGAGCTACTTCCATATTTTCCATTGGCTTTGGTAAAATTAATTTTCCAGGAATAGCTGGATTTGGCTTCGGTAAAATTAATTTTCTATGTGTAGCTGTCTTAAGTTCAGGAGCTTTAACAAATGAAGATGGAGTTATATTTTCAAACAGATCCTTAAGATGACCATGACCAGACATGGAGTCTTCGCCTTTAGCATCAGATATGACTGGTGGCTGAACCAACGACACAATGTTTCCTATACGTTTAGAAAGTGGAAGCAATTCCAGAAGGTTTTTTCCATCCAGCCCAGTAGTGTGAACTACTTTGTATATATGACCTGTAACACTTGAAGGGGAAAATGTCATGTAAATAACTATCACTCATACACTATTATTATTTCGCATTTAACCCCAGCTCCTGCCCACTTAGCAGTTTGAAAGCACGTCAAAGTGCAAGTAGATAAATAGGTACTGCTCCGGCAGGAAGATAAACAGTGTTTCCGTGCGCTGCTCTGGTTCACCAGAAGCGGCTTAGTCATGCTGGCCACATGACCCGGAAGCTGTACGCCAGCTCCCTCGGCCAGTAACGCGAGATGAGCGCCGCAACCCCAGAGTCGGACACGACTGGACCTAACGGTCAGGGGTCCCTTTACCTTTACCTTACTGTGAATGGTACATCTACATTGAACATATCAGAGGCTAATCAGAATCAAGCCAACAACTGAAAAGCATCTTGGCTAATTTGAAAGGCAAAACCAGTGTAATTTGTGTTACAGTGGTACCTCTGGATGTGAACGGGATCCGTTCCGGAGCCCCGTTCGCATCATGAGCAGTCCGCAACCTGCAGCGCCGCTTCTGCACATGCGTGGGTCGCAATTCAACGCTTCTGCGCATGCACGAAGTGCCGAACCCGGAAGTAACCCGTTCCGGTACTTCCGGGTTCGGCACGTTCATAACCCGCGCCATTCGCAATCTGCAGCGAACACAACACGAGGTATGACTGTATTTGTTAGCTTATAACAACATGTAACAACATGGCATGCTTCATCACTGGTCACTAGGAGAACCACTTTCTCTCTAATTCGCTGTTGAAGGTCATCAGATTTTTTTCCAATGGAAGCCTTTATACAGCTACATGCCAGGTAATTTTTTTTAAAGCTGCTCCTACTAGAGATGGGATAATTTCTGCCTTCATTGCCCTTGCTGAAGGCACATAAATTTCTGTTGAGAAAAAGATACCAAGCCTAACAGAATTACTCATTCAGTCTACAACACTGAAGCACCAGGAGAAAGCACCCTTTAATAAAAGGTGCAGAAAGGAAGGGCTCCCCTTTCCAAAAAAAGATGCTCAGTTTGCCATTTATTTTTGAGGTGGAAAAGAAAAATGGGAAGGTACCAATTGCAGGAAAAAGAAGCAAGACCGCCTCTATTTATGGGTCCAATATATTTCAGACAGAGTTATTTCTCAGTGACACTCTTGAACAGTCAACTACAACTGTTGGGTAGATAACAGGTTCAAACTAGTCGCTCAAAAGTGCTCCTAAGGAACAACTTGTCTTGAAACACACTGGGAGGGAGGTCATTATATATTTTAAAAATGTTCTTGCACACTTGAGAAGCCCCTGTTATCTTCAAGGCACTACTAGAGCAAGAGAATGGAATGAAAGGGGCAAAGGCTGAAGAAAGAACTGGGGTGGTGGGGTATCCTTTTTCAATCCTTGGGACTCTGGGAAACTCACCAAACCTTCTGTACCTGAAGCTGTGTGTGGAGAGTGCAGCTGACTGCTTAATGGGGCACAACTGTGGGCAGCCTGAGGAAATGCCATCTCCCTTGGTGCCTCTCCATAAAGCAAGCCCTCTCTATGGTACAGTAAAGCAGCTGGAGGAGAAGAGGGCAGAACTGTGGAGAAAGAACTGTGAGTAGAGGGGTGGCTAATGTTTATTTATTTAATACAATCTGTACACCACTTGATTAAAAAAAAAACCTCAAAGCAGATTACAAATGTTAAAAAAAAGAACAAATTACAATGCTATTTTAAAACATAAGTTAACATACTAAATTTTTTTATAATTACTTCAGCTTTCTAAGCATCTGAGTAAGTGTGTCAAAACAGTAATGTTTTTAGCAGGCACTGAAAATAGCATAATGAAGGCACCTGCTTGATCTCAATAGGCAGGGAGTTCAAAAATGTAGGCGCTGCCACACCAAACATTAGAGTCCTTACAAATGTGAAATGGGTATTATTTGTCACCTGTAGTAGTACCAATTCTGCTGATCAAAGTGGTCAAGTGAACACATGTAGGGCAAGGTGATCTCATAGGCAAAATGGTATCAAGTTGTTAAGAACTTTAGATACTAACAGTAACACCTTGAATTTTACCCAGTAGCAAATGGGCAGCCAGTGCAGATCTGCACCTTCCCCCCAAAACAGGAATTGGCAATTGGCTGATAGCTGTTCTAATCCAAAGGAAGTTCAGGGTTTGAAATTAGCAGGGCGCCAGGCACATTTTGCGCCTAAATGTTCTCCACTTGCGAGCACCTCAAAAAGTCTGGGTGCCATTTTTTACGCCTGGCTCACACTCAAGGATTATTGAAATGTACAGTGTATATGGTTTGAAGCCACAGGGTATATGTTAAAAATAAGATAATAAGTTAAGGAGTTTAACAATAAAGACTACAGTAGAGTGTTTTGAAAACTGAAGTATGGTACCAATATTTTTATTGTAAACACTAAACTAAACATGTATTCACATTTTCTGCTAAAAATGTGTCACTTATGTGAATTGCATATTAATTCATGCTTCTGAAAATAATAAATAAAAAGTGTTGTCATCCCACCCACCCCATGATGACTAGACATTCTGTTTTGGTGCCCATAACCCAGGTCCCAGAAGCCATTTGGCTACTAGCTTTTCTATCCCAGTTTCTAACACTGAAAGGAAGGGCCCAGAGCTGGTTTTGTTAGGAGTGGTCTAGAGATGTAAAATTTCCAGAAATTTTGAAGCTTGGAAAAAAACCCGTTTTTCCCCCCAGAAAAAATGGAAATTTTCGGAAAAATTGAAAAAAATGCTACATTTGCACTTTTTTCTTTTCCAGATTGAACGTCATTCTGTTACTTTAAAACATAAAATATAACTATGGACAATTTTAATGGGCATAAAATTATCACAACTAGCATATTAAAAATATAGTGTATCCAAACAATTATTACAAACAGAATTTACTTTTAAAATAATATTTATTTGTATTTGTAACAAGTGGAGCAACAATCTCCTGAACTGTTTACTAGTTTACTAGTTTATGTGGAACAAAAAAACTCCACAAAACAATTTTTAAAAATCCAGAAGTAACAATTATTCATATTTCTTCTCCACAGTATTTTAAAAAAAACATTCTTATAAAAAGAACTGAAGAAGGCAGTGTGACTAAGTTTCAATGAATGGGCATGAAATTTAATCAGAATCATTTTCTGAGCTGTAATGATCAGTATCAGTTTCAGTCTCTGCTTCTGCATCTACTCTGTAGTGTCTGTCATGATCACAGTTATTATGGACTTCTAAAAACTGAAGGTTTGCTTGGAATGAAACAAGCTTCTCTACTCTTTCACATGTCAGCTTATTTCTTGATTTAGTGTGAGTGTTTCCAAACATAGACCAGATTCTTTCACATGCTGCAGAAGATGGAGGAATCTGAAGAAGGCTCTATATTTTCTTCCAGTGCTTTGAGGCCTAGTGAAGAGGAACAGAACCGAGGCATACCACATGCATGCAAAAACAAAACTGAAACCTTTTTCTTTTCTGGTGACAACAGCACCTTCTAAAGGAAGAAATGTATCTTGTTCTTGCATTAGAGAGTTCAGTTTGTAACCTAGAACTTGCTTGTCCTCACAGAAATTAGAATAATCTGATACCATACATATTTTTTAGAAATGATTTATAAAATATTTGAACCCCTTATCTTAAAATATTGTATTCATCATGTTAAAATAAAACATTCCATAAACTATTTTATTTTTTTTCAATTTTTCCAATTTTGCGGGAAAAAACGCCAAAAAATTTTTTCCAAATTTTTCCTGTTTTTTTTTCCGGGCCTTCACATCTCTAGTGGTCACAAAAGTGACTCACATCACTGCCTCTTTCAAAGCAGAAGGAACCACCCCATCACATAGCAAAGCATTAACCACACTCTGAACCCAACTAGTCAGCCCCCTCTGCTAGATTTGATCAACCAGGAGGGACAGGAGTTGAGGTAGCACATAGTCAGACAGAGGCATTGCCACCAGCACCTTGTTCACATCAGCTGATTGCATAAGGTGAAACTGATCCCACAAAACATCCCAGTGTAGCAACACTGGCTACTACAACCAGAGCTGCAGCAAGTGAAGAGTCAATATCACACTAAAGTTTACCAACTATATCCTCAAAGAGTTCCAGAGGTCCCTCCCCCATACAGGGAGTTAGTAACCTCTAGACTATGTGAGCTGGGCAGCTAGTAGAGGACACAACATGAGCTGCAAAATGAGCCACTGTGTCAACCATTTAATCTCACCATTCCATAGTGAGGCCAGAGCTTCAATAGGATCACCAGCTTTCTCCACTGGAAAATCCCCAAGCACTCCAGAACACATCCAGTTCCATCAGTCTCCAAGGGTGGGGTATTCAAATGGGCCCACCACCCTTAGGGAGGGCAGGGAACTGCCACTGTCAGTCCAAACATAACCAGATAATGGTCTGATCATGACAGCAGAGTGTATTGCATACCCCCTATATTCAGTCCATCCCTCATATCACTTGGGTAAAGAACACATCAAAGGTGTGCCCTGCCTGGTGTGTTGGACCAAAGAGAGCCCCATGGTTGTAATAGAGGGCCATGAAGTCTTCAGCTTGCCTAACAGCAGCCTCCATGTGGATAATGAAGTCACCATTATTTATCATTTTAGAGTCCCCCAACAATATCCCAGAGATTACCTTAGCCAGCCTGATCAGGGATACTTCTGGGCAACAGGGCAGTCAGTAGACTAACAGCAACCCCAATCTGTCTATCTCAACACCAACCATCTCCTTGGCCATCCCTGGTCAAGGAGATTGTGTCCTTATAGACAAGGGTAACTCCCCCACCTTGACACCCTAGTCTAGCTTGGACCAGTACTGAAATCCCAGGTGGGCAGAGCTGGGTAAGGTCAGGTCCACACAATTCACTCACCCAAGTCTTGGTAATTCAAGCCAGATGAGCCCACTCATCCCCAACCAAATCGTTTTATTATGGACTGATCTGGCATTCTACAACCCCACCTCCTGACCAGAGGACTCAGTGGATATGCTACCAGTTATATGTCAACTGTATTTTTGTAATTAAGTATAGTTTTTTAAAAAAATAAAAATAAAACATTGTTGTTATTTCAGTCTTCTTGTGTATACTGCTTTGAGATATGTTATATTAAGTGGTATAGAAACGGTGTAACAAAACAAGAAATCAGAGCAAGGTAATGAAACCAGTTTTGGAGGCAAGTCTCCTGTTTTATGACACCACTTAAGTCCAGATAAATTTTTAATCCATTATCATTTTGCTTAACCACTACAACAGAGCTGGGGCACGGCACTATTTTGGTTGACAGCCTGAACACACACGCATACACATTCTCTCTTTCTGTCTGTCTGGTGGCCAAGGACAAGAACCTTCCCCGTAACTCTTACTTGGGGGAAACCCAAAAAGGCTGGTCGACCTTTCACCGAGGCAAGCGGAAGAGGCGCGTTTCCTGCTTCAGCTGTTTTAAGCGCAAGAAGCCGCCAGGGGGCATCCAAGAGCGCGCAGTGCAAGAACCCAACGCTACGCGGCGCTGTTGTAGTTACAGCGCGAGGGCCAGACAACGACGTCGCGGCAACAAAGGCTTTGCTTCCCCCCTCAGTTTCACGTCTCCGCCGCGGGCATCCCCTCCCCCGCCGAAAGGCTCCGGAACCCGATACTTCCAAGCGCTCTAACCTGCCGCCCGGCCCCCAAAAATAAGGCAGACCTGAGGGAGATGCGAACCCCGCTACTCACCAGGGCGAGGCGGCGGAAGCTCCGGACCCCTCGTGACCCTCGCCCTTCCTGTACTCGCTCTGAGCTGCCCCCTGAGGCATTCGGGACATAGCGACGAGAAAAGCGCAACCCAAGTGCCTCAGTCGCTTCCCAGTTGTCAACTGCCCCCTACCCGCGCCGCTAGTGTATTAGTCTGAGCCCAGCCTTGTGACGTACTTCCGACTTCGGGGAGCTTCCGTTGAGGCTACTGGATCCGTCTCCGGTGCGCTTATTCCCAGCCACCACTAGCAGGTGCTTTCTTGCCTATCAACTTCCGCCATGTTCCTCCTTGCTTCCTTTCCACGCGCCACCGGAAGAAGGCGTTTTTTGTCCAAACGTGTCAGTTTACAGCTTCCGGGAAGTCGCCAAAATGACTTCCGGGTTGCAGCTAGCACTTCCTGTTGGGGGGGATATTATTTTAAATGGCTTAAAAACAGGAACTGTTGGCTCTGTGCTACTTTCTCCTGGTGTCTTTGTTTCCAGGTTCAAATCTAACTAAGGCTGAGGAACCTATGAGATGGACATAATTGACAAGAGTAAAATTTCAATTTTTAAGTGTCTAATTTTGGTATAAAAGATTCATAATAAAACATACTTAATTAAACTCAGCTAATTAGTTATTTAACAGATAATATGTTCAGATTTAACCCAATGCCCTGAGTTCCCATTACAGGGATTCATAGACTTTAGTAGACACTGAACTTACCTAGTCTTCATTTCAGGCATCAAAGCTGAAAATAAATAAATAAAGTCCAAAGCAGTGGCCCATGACCAGTGGGTAAATGATTATAGCACAATCATTACTTCATCTTTTCATTCTGAACAGTGAGCAAAGATTTGCAAAATTTCAAAATTCATCTTAATTGTACTATTAACTCCAGTTCACACCAACAATTATCTGTTGAATGAATCAACTTCTATTTATTCATTCCTCACTCCCCTCCACATTACAACTGGTGAGATTTAAACAGCCTTAGCCTGGCACGTTAGTTTCAGATAACTGAAATAAGAGACAGGATGAAATGTAACCAATAAAATCTTATTTTATAGTTTTGTTTTTATTTTGAATTATATTTGAGAGGCACCATAAGCTTTTTGGTGCTCAGGACCTCTAATGCTCTTGATCTGGCTCTGGTCCTGATCTTGCAGGTGGTAAACATAGTTGCATATTTTTGTATCCATAACAAATGAATAGTGTGGAGTGGGAAGAGAGAGGTGGGGACAATGTGGCAAAAGGAAAGAAAATGGCAGACTTTTATTCCCAAATATGTGTGCATAGGTTTGTCCCCTACAAAACCGAACAATAAACACCTCTCATAGGAGGGCTTCCTTTTACAGAAACTCCTCATTTTGTAAATGATCAACATTGATATAAAGATTTTAACAAAAATGTTGGCAAATAGAGTACAAGTAGTGATATTGTCTATAATAAGAAATGATCAGGCAGGATTTGTAAAAAAATAAACCAAAAAACAAACAAACCAAAAACTAGACAAACATCATACAATATTAGACCAGTAATAGATTTAATAGAATTAAAAATAAAGAACAATTTGTTATCTTATCATCAGACGCTGAAAAAACTTCTGATAAAATTTATAAACATTATATGCAGGATACATTAAATAGATTCAGGTTTCCTTTGGATCATGACATCATGTGATATACCTGCATCAAAATTAAAACAAATGGCATTATGTCCAAAACCTTTCCCCTATATAGAGGAACTAGACGAGGATGCTTCCTATCTCCTTTTTTGTTTAATATCTGCTTAGAACATTTGGCCTGTGGTATTAGTGAGATTTGCATATCAGTTCACAACTCAGTTGAATATAATTTTGTTTTACTTGTGGATGATATACTTTTGTTTATTACAAAATCTCACACTAGTATACAAAGGCTGATGCAAATAATATACTTTTGGTCAAATTTACTGGCTACTCTATTAACTGGCTTAAATCAGAATTGATGCCAATAGGTGAAAAGGTGCTCACTTACTCTTTTAAGAAATCAAAATTCCATATTTGTTCAAAATCCATTAAATATATAGGTATTTTAAATACCAAATGACATAACCCAGTTATGTAATATTCATAAAATAATCAAAAAGGTATCTTTAGATATTAATTGATGGGAGGCACTTACCCTTTGGGGATGGGTGAATGTTCTCAAAATAATTATTCCCAGATTAAACTATATTCTGAAAGGAATTCCAGTTCATATTCTGAGAAAATATTTCTAAAAAATAAACTCCTTATTAAGGAAATGCCTATGGGCTTCTTCAACTCCCAATAGTACTGTTATTAAAAATGCAAGTACAAATTAAACAAGGAGGATTTGGCATTCCAAAATTGAAATTATATCACCAAGCTTAAAGGTAAAGGTAAAGGGACCGCTGACCATTAGGTCCAGTGGTGGACGACTCTGGGGTTGCGGCGTTCATCTTGCTTTACTGGCCAAGGGAGCCAGCGTACAGCTTCGGGGTCATGTGGCCAGCATGACTAAACTGCTTCTGGAGAACCAGAGCAGTGCACGGAACCGCCATTTACCTTCCCGCTGGAATGATACCTATTTATCTACTTCACTTTGACATGGTTTCGAACTGCTAGGTTGGCAGGAGCAGGGAAGGAGCAATGGGAGCTCACCCCGTCGCGGGGATTCAAACCACCGACCTTCTGATTGGCAAGCCCTAGGCTCTGTGGTTTAAACCCACAGCGCCACCCGCGTCCCATATCACCAAACTTAGTTATTGTCAAATACTAGTTACTGGAAACCCAAAACTAGTGATACTTTTCCGACGGGGATAATCCTAGAATATACATATATAGATATTTTATTAAGGATCAAAATACACTAAAACCCAGAATTTGCCTGAAACATTTTTATCAGTTATAAAGCTATGGGACATTATGTCTCATAAAAATGCATTTGACCATTTTCCCCATTCTAAACTGACTTTGTGGGAAAATCCTACTTTAACACTGGGGGGGGGGGAATGGCTGTATGGAAGAACTGGATGAATGTGGGTATACTAACTTTAAACCAATTGATAGATGAGAAAGGGACTATCTACAACATCATGCCGCTGCAGGTGAGATAAGGAAAATGCTGCTTTGAAACATACGTTTTATGCAATGTCCGATGCTTATATATTTTTGGAGGAAGGTATTAAGATAAATATTACTTTGGGCGGAAATGAAAAACTGTCAGGTGAAAGTTCTAAACCAACTATATATGGATTGACAGTGGGTTGACATAAATGGACTTTTTACGTCCTTGCTTCTGTTATAAAACTGATATTGATACATTAGAAAGATACGTAATACCATGGCTCCCTTGGAACGATGGATATTCCTGCACTTGCAACATACATATTGCTTGTAGATGTGGATTGTGTATGGATATATATAAGAATATTTGGAATCTATTTATAGAAAAGTATAATAATGTTATACTCATTAGAATAATTGTAATACTTCTATACTTACATACATACATATATTTACAAATTATATTATACCACAGTTTCAAGTAATCTTCTTTTCGTTTGTTTCATTTTGTTTTGTATTCACTTTTCCTCACCTTTTAATTCTATTTCTTTGCTTAAAAGTTTCAATAAAATATAAATATAAAAAATAGAGAATACTGTATTGAAGAACCCACAGAATGGGTTAATTTTCTAGTCATTGTCCTGAAAAAATAAGCATCTATGGCTGTGTCTGGGTCCTAAAAAAGCTGAATAAACATTTTTTGATACCCACTAGTTCTTTGGTCAAATGGTTAAAGGGCGGAAAATGCAGCATCCAATAGTAAAAACAACAAGGAAACTTCACTGTTTCACCTTAGTCCTGGAAACACCCCTCCCATGATGTTGCTCAGTCTTCCTTCTGCAGCAGCTTCTTATAAGGTGTCTGTGTTATTCTTGGATTAATTAGATCAATCTTCTTCTGTTTCTAGTCTTGAAATGTGGGTTTTTTTAAATATTATTATTATTATTTGCTATTTGTTGTTGTTTAGTTGTTTAGTCATGTCCAACTCTTTGTGACCCCAGCACACCAGGCACGCCTATCTTTCACTGCCTCTCGCAGTTTGGCCAAACTCATGTTAGTAGCTTCGAGAACACTGTCCAACCATCTCATCCTCTGTCGTCCCCTCCTCCTTGTGCCCTCAATCTTTCCCAACATCAGGGTCTTTTCCAGGGAGTCATCTCTGCTCATGAGGTGGCCAAATGTACTGGAGCCTCAGCTTCAAGATCTGTCCTTCCAGTGAGCACTCAGGCCTGATTTCCTTAAGAATGGATAGGTTTGATCTTCTTGCAGTCCATGGGACTCTCAAGAGTCTCCTCCAGCACCATAATTCAAAAGCATCAATTCTTCGGCGATCAGCCTTCTTTATGGTCCAGCTCTCACTTCCATGCATCACTACTGGGAAAACCATAGCTTTAACTACTGTATATTATTATGAAATTGTTAGTTATTATGGTTACTGCTGTTGTTGTTTTGTTTTGTTATTATCAAATTGATTTTGTGGTGTTTTAAATGTATTCCTATTTTCTTTGTTAAGTCTTTTTGAGCACGATTTTTGTGGGAAAGCAGCATACAAACAAAATAAATGAATGAATGCCTGTCCCAAACAATCAGAACTAGCAGCAAAAGAAAATATAAGACTAACATTATTACTGTCAGTTTGTATTTCTTAGTACAGAAAGTATTGATCTGAAGTGTAGAGATCTTTCCTAGTCTAATTAATTCAAGAGGGCTCTGGAAGCTTCTCTGTGTGAAAGAAACAAGCAGCAGGTTCATGTTTGGGTTATTCCTTCAGCTTCCTTAAACTGGTTCTGTTATCTCTTCTGTCAAGGTCATGCTGACTATAATAGTGAGGCCAGAAGGAGCCTGGATTTCACTTTCTCTTTCTATCTCTCTTTCCTTCTGGTGTGGTGGTCTGTATATAGTCATACCTCATGTTGCGTCTTTTCAAGTTGAGTCCTGCGGCAAGAACGGATTACTTCCGGGTTTCGCTGCTCACACATGCACTAAATCACGTCGCACGCATGTGCAGACGTGGTCTTCTGGATGCGAACGTTTGGAGTTGCGGACGCACCTCCAGGACAAATTAATCCGCAACTCGAGATTTCACTGTAGTATGCTTAGTGTTAAGATTTAGACTTCTTATAAGTTATTGTAAATTTAAATTAAGTCTGCTGCAACTGGATTTCTTATGGACAGTGCCAATCCTGAATGTATTGGATTTGTGACCATTATGCTCAGGTTGCCTTCAGTAGAAGTAAAGCTCTGCTGGATGAAATACAATTGCCTCTGGTCTATTTTTTTGAGAATCCTGCAACGTGTTTAAGTTTTTACTCTCTAACTATTAGGCAGAGTTCTGCTCTGGATCAATATCGAGTAGAATTTAATGACAATTATTTCATAAAATTTATACACTGCTTGATTGTAAAAAACAAAAAAAATCAATGGGTGTTACAGGGTTTTGAGAATACACAGGAAGGCTGTTAAATGCAGGGCACTGAAGCAATGATTTGTGGAATGAAAAAAGGACCCTCAGTCATGAACACCCTTCTTCCACCTCAAAAGTGAAGTAAGCATAATCCTCCACCTCACGTGTGAGAATTTGTTTTTGTTTTAAAAAATGCAATCACTTTCATCATTCATTGAAGGAGAATTATTGGCTGAGAGGGTATGGGATGATACAAATATTTTTGGCACAGAACCTTTGCACTCAAACATGCCATGGTTTGGTTTATGATCCTGGCTTGATGCTGGCTAATTTGGGAGCAACAAACCTAGATGTTGGGTTTACACATCATGGGAAGCCAAATTAATTAAAGCTTCTTATTCAGAGCAAAGCAGAAGGAAAGAGGATGTTTGCCCTAGGAAACTGCTTGCTCAGAGCAAACCAGATAAGCTTTCATGGCTTTCATGCTTGGTGAGTTTTTCCATTAATGCCATTGTCCATAGTTTTTGTCTCTACATGGGGAGTTGCAAGTGTTCCAGATGGATTGGTGATGAAATTTAGTATTTGTTGGATGTAGAACCAACACATCCTTCCCTCTCCCAATTCAGTTGACAACTGGTCACCTATTAAAGGTAGGTTATTGTCACAAAAGTCCCCAACTCTAGAGAACCCCGCATCTCCCCTTATGCTGAAGGGCTGACCTCCCTCTTTGCTATAAAATAGTGGGTGGAACACAAAAGGGACCAGTGGTGAGATGGGGGGGGGCACTACTTTGGAGGTCCAAGAACACTACGCCCAAAGGTGTGCAGTGGTGAATGGACTGGTTGAGTGCAAGAGGCTTATAATAGATCAGAAAGGGTATGGCTGAAGATCAGCTGAGGTCTGCTTTGTAGTACAGTAATACTTTTCAGCTTCTTCAAGCTGTACATAATCCATCCCTCACGATCTAGTTTTCTGCTTCTTTGTTCTTAACCATCTCCTTAATATGCAGAATCTTTCTCCCAAGCACCACAGATGAATTGGTGTTGCTTGTGTCTTTTAGGTTTCCTTCCTTCTTGCCGCAATTAATTAGCAACTGTTTCTTGATTAGCCAGTCACTTTAATGATTACTTGTAATTTTTAAAAGGTGATTTTTTGTTTTAGTGTTGTATAAAAGCATTTCTATAACCACTGATATGCTGGTTATAGAAACACTTTTCTAAAATAAATATTCTGCTGTCTGAATTTGTAAATCCACTGGAAAACAATTCCATTGGTTTCATATTTTGTGGCCAGCTTTCGTCTTTAGCTGTTAACACAGTGGTGTGAAAATAATTTATTCAAAATAGCCTACATCTTTTCTCGAAGCAAACTTTTGACCGACCACTGATCAGAATGGAATCCTGTCAAAGGAGTCTATCTAGGTAAACTCAACCACTGAACCTTTTTCCTAGAAATGATTTATTAACCATGTGCATTGCAAGTAATTCTATGAATCATTTCAAAATTAGCTGTTTTTGTGGATTGGGGGGGGGGGGGGGGACGCAGCTCTGAAGGAGAAACAGAAAAAGGACCAAATTATTTGCATAATGTAAACAGCACAAACTAACCACCCTATTCTGCTCACCACTTCTTTTTGATTTTGAGAAGTCTCTAGGAGTTTCTGTGGCCTGCTTAATAAGTGCTTGGAAGTGTGTCCCAATCAATAAAGTGGGACTTACTCCTGAGTAAACCTAAATAGTACTGGGCCGTCAGTCAATCAGTTTGTTCTTGTTCACTGCTTCTGGCAAGTTTTCTCTTTTGTGTGGTTTCTTCAGAACATCCACGCTTTAGCCACATTTCCATTGGATCATCCACATCATCTAGAAAGGAGATGAATACCACATTACTGTAAAACTGCTCAGAATATGTACACTAACTAAAACTCAAAGGCTGAGTTTCACTGGTGAAGAGATGGAATACTCTTTTTATGTCTCAACGGAAATGTAAGGAAAAAGTAAAGAGAACCCTGACCATTAGGTCCAGTCACGGACGACTCTGGGGTTGCAGCGCTCGTCTCGCTTTACTGGCTGAGGGAGCTGGCATACAGCTTCCAGGTCATGTGGCCAGCATGACTAAGCCACTTCTGGCGAACCAGGGCAGCACACGGAAATGCCGTTTACCTTCCCGCCAGAGTGGTACCTATTTATCTACTTGCACTTTGACGTGCTTTCGAACTGCTAGGTTGGCAGGAGCAGGGACCGAGCAATGGGAGCTCACCCCGTCGCAGGGATTCAAACTGGCAACCTTCTGATTGGCAAGCCCTAGGCTCTGTGGTTTAACCCACAGCACCACAACCAAACAGAAATGTCCCCTTGATCAAATCCAATAGCGTCTGACTAAATTAAGGGAGCAGTTGAAATGTTATTGCAAATAAAATACTTAGGCTGGGATCCAAAAGCTACTTCAGGCACACTCAAGGAATTGAGTTTGCCAGGAGGGATTTTTTTATTTCTCCCCCACTGTTTTCTCCCCATCTTCTTCTCTTTCCCCTCTCCACCACCACTAGCATCTAGTTTTGAAAGTTCCCTCCATTTCAAAAGTGGTTTAACATATTGTGAGAAAGTCTCACTAGGCACAAAGAACGAGTTGTGAGAATTTTAGAATCCTGGCTTTAATATCTTTAAAGATACATAAACAATATTAACTATGCCTCCTGGAGGAATTAGTTCCCTTGTACCTTCCAAAACATGTTATATATATATTTTAAAAGCATACACCAAAATACTAAACGATGACAAGTTTAGGAAGTAAAAGACATGTAATGACTTATTTTTCCCAAGAAAAAATTCCTAAGAATGTTTTTTTTCCTTAGAATCTTGTGAAAGGAAATACATTATACATTTTCATATTTTTTTTAGCAAAGACTTTCCTGAATCTCCTTACAGCCTCTGCCATTTGGCATTCCTTTCCTTAGCATCACTCCTCATTATCAATCTCTAACCTCCTGTGTTATCCATATATACCGGTAATGCAGATTATAAAGTGTCTGGGCAGTGATAAAAACAAAAGGCTAAGGGTGAAATCTAACACTGAGCAAATGGATTTCTGCTCACACAATAGGATTTTCCTTACCCCTGCTGCCCCCCAGCCCTCTGGAGCAGATTTTGGGAGAGACAGTACATTCCACCAAAGATGCCCATTCCACTAGGGGACAGACATAATCGGATTCGTCTTAATTTTTTCTGAGGCTCTCAAAATAGACTTGAAAATGCATAAACAATGCCTGGAGAAACCTCTGAAGGGACTGAGTAGCAGGGCTTTAATATCCTGCAGAAGTTCACTTCCCAAGAAGAGCAGCAAAACTATGCACAATTTGCACATATATTTTAAAGGCAGAATGGAACCTTTCTTAATAAAGAATTTGAGTTACCTAGATGCAGATTATAAAGAGAGAGATCTACAACATAGTTACTTTTAATTGTAGAGACGATGCCAGGCTTTTACTATGGTTAGATTTCAGAATCAAGAGAAACCCACAATCCCTGTCAAGTTGGAAGAGCTCAATACCAGTCAGTGGACGCACCTCTTGTGAGCTGAGCCGTTTTATACTGTTCTTCTCTAACCTGTTTCATCAGCTGTAGATTGTGATCACTGACCTCTTTGTGGTTTACAATAGGAAAGGGATAATCTTTACCTAATGGAAAACATAGAAAACAATGACAGAAAGGAAACAGAATTACAGTGGTACCTCGCTAGACGAATGCCTCGCTAGACGAAAGGCATTCACTAGCGAAAGGCTGTCTCGCAAGACAAATTTTTCAATGGGCTTGCCTCGCAAGACAAAAAATTTCTGCAATTCCCCCCCCACCGGTCAAACCGCTATTCCCCCGTTGGTGCTTCGCAAGACGAAAAATTCGCTATACGACAGCACTCGCAGAACGAATTAATTTCGTCTTGTGAGGCACCACTGTACTAACAGTAACTCTTTGAATTAATTGTATCAGATCTTGGTAGAACCTTTTCAAATTCCTGACTGAATACCAAAATGGGATTCCATCTCCAGCTGCAGGCAAACACACTGGCTTAATATTTAGAGCAAATAAACACAATGTGCAGATAAAGACAGTCATGGGAGGGAGGGAAGAAGGACCCCTCCTTGCTAAGTCCCTGAATGAGGAGAGAGAACAGGATTTGACACCAGGGAATCAGAAACTTCAGAGAGGCTAAGGTGAGCAGGGTGCAGTGGTTATGGTACTTGGGAAACAGAAAGCTGCACTCTCATTGCAGCCCAGGGAATAGAGGAACATGTTAATTCCAAAGCTGGGACACTGGCCATCTGCCCCAGCCATGTGGTCATTGGAAGTGAGGCAGTGCAACACAGTATGGTGATAGGGATGCCTTCTGAGAGCCTGCCCTGACTGGAGGGGGCAGACAGAAAAGAGGATAGGAAGTTGAGATACTGGGAGAGAGGAGAAAATATGGTAAAATCAAGGAAAGCAGGGCCCTACTCTGTTGGGTACATAGTGAAAATTTATTTTGTTTTGAGTATTACCTATAATGCAGCCTGCCTCGATCTGTGTCTCTTCTGGTGCTACCCAAGGTTCATAAATGTACTGGGAGGGGAAATTCTTCAGCACTGGGAGGTATTTTCTGAAAAATATAATTAGCAGACACCTTGTGTTGTTAACTGTTTCTATTGTTGTTGTTGTTATATATGCTGCCCTTCATCTGAGGATTACAGGTTAGTTTACAGTAAAAAACACAAAAATACATAACATAACAATACTGCCTCAATTTAAAAGGTTATAGATTGTTTAATTAGCCAAAGGCCCAAGAAAAGAACTTTTCAGATTCAGGACAGACAAATGGAAGTAATGCAAATTTAACACAATGCCTATTTAATTTACAGAATTTGCAAGTTGCAAATTTGCAAGTTGCCTGCTTGGGCCACCTTGTAAAATATCATTGGGAGAATGCAGATTCCCAGAGAGAACTTGCTCAGTCCACCCCTTCATTTATGAGGTGTGGATCAGGTGAATTTGGCCTCTTAATACGTACTTTCCGAATTCTTCCACCATTCCTGCTTGCCTTCTTGTGGACATCTTGAAAGGCGTCCGATTGGCTACTGTGGGATGTGGACAAGATGAACCACTGTTCTTACCCAACAGGACTGCTCTTACGTTTTATAGCATGACAGACCCTGTCATGTGTACTCACCGGATGTATTGCCCTTCGGGATCTGTGCGCTTGCCAAAGCGAACAGGACAGAAAATGCGCGAGTACTGGTGAAAGAAAGCGCTGGCTGACAGCCACATCCAGTTCCCTGCATTCACGCTATAATCTGCATCCAGAAGCAATTCTTCAAACACCTGTAGTTGAGGAGAGTCATGCCATTAAAATAAGACACAGTGCAAAGTTGGGCTGAACGGAACCCACATGAAATTGCTGGCTCTCCTCAAATTGCAGGGGGTGTGTGATTTTGCAAACGGGGTAGATTCTGGGTGGTGGTGTGACTGGGCAAGATGTTTCAGGGGAATCCTAAGAAGTGAGGAGTTACTGAGTGGACTTCCTTTCCATCCCCCCCCCCAATTGTCTTTTTGATTTGTTTCAAAGCTGCCAGCAGCAAGAGCTACGGCTTCCCAGCATGCCTCAGGAATTATGTCTATGCTGCCAGTGGAATCATGGGATCCAACGTCCCTGTTAACCCCCCCCCCCAAAAAAACCATGGACCTAGAAGACTAGATATAAAGGACAAGTTTAAGTTAGAACCTTGCTCTGTGACATCAATGTGAGGAATTATTATGAACCATTCAAATCATGTAAGCCATCACTCATATACTGAACTGGTATAGATTTACCACCTTAGAACTATATGTAATTTTTACACTTAACAGTGCAATCCTATACGTTTCTCACAAGATTACAGCCTTAACCCCTTTTCATTCTAAAGGATACTTGCTGTTCACTCCGATCAAAATTATGTTTGCAATAAACTCCCTCCCCCCCCGGTATGCTAAGGGGAATGCTAACATTAAACACCGAGGTTGCTTTCAGATTCCCTATAAAGTTTGCATTTTACAGGACTATGCCAATCAGGGCAGAAGACAAAATAAGCACTGCAAACCTGCATTCCTTCTTCCCAACTGATCCAGAGGTCTCCACGTGTCAGGAAACAGGCCACTGCATGACGAGCAAGATGGTGGATCCAGCCTTCCTGATGGAGCTGAGTCATGATGGCATCAATCCAGGGAAATCCTGTCTGTGCCTAAGAAATAGAACAATTTCAATTTTCTCGATCTGCTCAGATGTGCTGCACTCCCACCTTGTAACTCTCACAACAGTTGACATTCTCTCTTCTTACAGAGACTAAGGACCGAATGGATGTGATGATAAATGCAACATTATTGATTTGTTTCCCGTATTTGTAGTCTGCCCTTCCCCCAAAAGTCCCAGGGCGGAAAAACATAGCAGAGGTAAAACATCTTAAACCATAACATTTATATAATTCCAGCATCAGCAAAATACTGTAGACAATGGCCTCAGAGTACTAAAACAGTCCAAGGAATCAACGTACCGTTTTCCATTTGTGGAGTTTCTCTGCATCTTGGTACCAATCTATCTGAAGACAGATGGGATTCCCAACCATTTTTGTAAAGTTGGGTGTTGCTGATGCTACCGTATAAAAGAATTCCCTCCACAGTAGCTGTCCTTGAAGAGATACTGGTGGCAGGGAATGGTTCTTTGACTGTAATATTAATAATGGAACATGAAAAAAAATCCCAGATGGGAAGCATGATTTAGCTCAACAATTTGTAACGTTTAACGTGGTTTCAGCACTGAAAGCAGCAAGCCATAACCTTTCACAAGCTATTTTGTTTTTCTAATATTTTATATATGCAATTGTTTTATGTTTTTATTGTATTGTAAATCACACTGAGATGCCTCATGGAAGAGACTCAGAGATGAAATTAAAGAATAATATTTCCAAGCCTATTATGGGATCCTATTACCTTGATGTGCTTAAAATGTAATCCTAACACTTTATAAAGCAAACTATAAGTATTTTAAAAACTCATGAATTAGGCAAATACAACAAATTACACCCTCTGCTTTAAAAAAAATATCAGTATACACAATTGTACATACAGTATATTACATCATCTTAATCCAGATAATCCAATCAAGGCATTGCTTGGCAAGACCACTGATCTAGATGGAGATTTACAAAAGGTTTCAGATGGGTTTCACTGCACTCGCTTACTAATTCAGTCATGGAACTGGGAGATACTCTTGGACTCTGTTAACTAGGGAGGTGCAGGTGACACCAGTTCCTAGGAGTGCCTTTCACCAGCAAAGACTGGTTCAGCAACTGCAACCCTAGCTGCAGAAAGCAGACCTAGCTTCAATTACGTATACATGACTCAAGCTTCACCATGGGCAATGAGCAAGCATGCAACTTCCTGGACCAAAGATTGCAGCTGCTGTGCTCCTCTCCCAATTCTCCTAATGCTGGGCTAAGCCCATGGCTAAGCCTTGGTTGGACTTAGTTTTACATCTGAACACATGGTTACTCTCGTTCAGTCAAATCACAAGCTGTAACCAAGGACTGGAGCAATGATGCAGTTGCCATGATATTCACTCCAGGAACTCTTCCATTTCATCATTTGTGCTAACCCATGGTTTGCATTAGAGTTATATGTGGACTGGACCAGTGGCTACATCCAGCCTAGAGTACTGTAATGCTCTCTATGTAGGGCTGCATTTAAAGACAATCTGGAACTATCAGCAGGTGCAAAATTCAGCCACCAGCATGCTTATGTGCAATAGGCAGTTGAGCATGTCACACAACAGTTTTGCATCAGTTG
Source organism: Lacerta agilis (assembly GCF_009819535.1). Classification (NCBI taxonomy): domain Eukaryota; kingdom Metazoa; phylum Chordata; class Lepidosauria; order Squamata; family Lacertidae; genus Lacerta; species Lacerta agilis. The sequence goes on along the minus strand of NC_046317.1, from coordinate 64,230,580 downwards.
CACTGGTGAAAAATTTGTTTCTTGGCTTAATTTGAAGTGCTAGGACTGACCATTAAAGCTCTGAACAGTTTGCAACCAGGTTATCTGAAGAACTCCTACTATGCTTATACAAAAGTGCTCAGGTCCTAAGATTGGCCTCCTCTCATACCTGTCACTAAAGTTGAATGGGTTGCCAGGTACTAGGGTCATAGACCTTTTCAGTGGTGGCCCCACATCTGTGGAATTCCCTCCCCTGAAAACTCCACTTGGCCCTGTCTCTTGTAGACAGTCAATAAGCAATCCTTAAAGACTTTTCTTGATATTATTGATGGCCTGGCCACTATAAACTTTTTTTTTTTTTACTTTGCTGGTGATTTTATCATGTTTGTACAAATGTTTTGGTTTTAACATTTCATATGTGGGCCTGCCCTAAAAGATGGTGGAGAAATATGTTAAAAGAAATAAATCATGCCTAGCTGCTGTAGGAAAAATAACATGCTTTTTCTGGGAATGGAAATTTGTCACATTTCCTTGCTTAACATGTAGCTAAGCTGCATGCTGCATACTGCAAACTTACCTGAGCATAAATTTTTGACAGCCTGTGAAAAAACATTCGAACTGATAAACAGCCCAAGCTGAAATAGGGACTCAAGCCCGTAGTACTTGGATGCAGAGAATTTGGGATTGTTCTTGGCTTAGCAAACGTTGCTACCCAACCCTAAAAAGAGAAACACAGAAGCAGAAGAAGCACAGCTGCTATAACTGGAATGACAGCTGTGCTACAATGAGGCAGTGGGTTCTATAAGCAAACCGTATTCCTCTATATTTTACCTTTGTATGAAACCCTTTATGTAAGCCACCTTTGATGGAAAGGGCTAGAAATACTTTAAAAACAAGTAAATCTATAGCATGCCTATGCTCCAAGCTAAAAACACAGCCTCCACACTAGGAGTAGTGAAAGTGGTGCCATCCACATGCTGTGGACTACAACTCCCATCATCCTTGACCAATGATCACACCAGGTGGAGCTGATGGGATTTGATGTCCGCAACACCTGGAAGGCATTTAGTTGGCCATCCTTGCACCACACTATAGTTCTGTGCTGACAGACCTGAGCCAGCATAGTATAGTGGTCAGAGTGGTAGTGGTTAGAGCCAGGGGAAGCCCTCAAGAGCGCCACTGCACCCATGGGTGCCGCACTGGTGACCCATGATATGCAGAATAAAGATAAATACTGGAAGACAATTTTTTAAAAGGAAACAAAAATCTGTGGGACTTTTCTAGATGACTTCAAATATGAATTCTTTAGGAGATGGTAAGTGGCTGGCATTTAGATTTTTCTTGCAAAGGTGATCAGAAAGACCGTGCTTTATCCTCTCACAAACAACATGAGAAAGGACAGATATACCTCGAATTAAGACTGACCTGGTTTTTCAGGTGCTCTTCAAGTCGTTGGAGCCCATTAGTTTCCCCTCCTCTCCAAGATGACGTGTACTCTTTGGAAAACCCAAGGTCCTCAGGGAGAGGCACCCTGTAACACTCAGCCAGACCCACTTCAGGGAGAGGACTGAGTTTTCTAAGAAGGAAATAAAGAGATTTATTTTGAGAACCAAATGTTATACCATAATGAGGCAAACAAACACAATCAGCAGAATGCAGCAGAAAGTGTTGCTTGTTATCACCACTGGAAACCACCCATGTCCTAAAGCCAACCGAAAAGGAAGAAGCATAATAGACTGGAATAGCTGCCTCCCTTGCCTTCCTATCTTTGCACAATCAGACACGACATATGCTATGTTTCTAGGAAACATTGCAGTGGTCATGCAATTAGTGTCCTGAGATGAGTTAACAGGATTTCCCCACCCACAACCCTAGTGGGAAGGAGAAAAGGATTATTGTTGTTGTTGTTGTTGTGCTGTAAATAATTAAAGTACAGTTCCCATGGGTCTATGTGGAAAGCCTTGGTAATTAAAATTAGTTACGATAACCATCAATTCATAGCCTCTTCATACTTTTTGTACATCTCTGTATTCATGAGATTGACAGCTGGTATTGTGCTAAGTAATGCTTACCAAAAAAATCTTTCAAAACATGCCAGTATATTGGGAGGGTCTGACTGTTTGAGATCCCAATATAACAGTCATAATCAAATCCATTGTATGGATAGATTTCAAATCAAGTATTTCACTGCAAGGCAGATTTTTCAAATTCTGATACGTTCATAAACCCTGTTGGGAGTCCCAACACTGGTTTTCAAATGTGATCATCACAAGTGGACAGTTTACTAAAGCACTACCACAATATCCCAGAAGATACCGGTAATTATGTAGCAAAACCAAAAGTAATTCGACTCTCAATTTGGACATTATGAAAACAAGGATCACATTAATGTCTTGATAAGTCACATGGATCAAACTTTTTTTTGCGTTGCAAAAAATACTTATTGCAAAATTATTTTAGATTGTCTTTGTAAACCACTTTAGTTTGAATAGGTGGTATATAAATCTTCTTAAATAAAAAAAATCATTTTACAGTGAGCCAGCTATTCCTAGAGGAAAAAAAATATGTTCTAGTGGTACAATTATTCCTTACTGTGAATTCTCAGCCGTAATGTCTTGCACAGGCATCTCAGGATCTCCAAGCACTGTTAGTATTTGAAGAAACCTTTTGTACGTCAATGGTGGTGTCCCTCCGTTTAGTTCCACAATCCTGTATAACACAAGATATTACACTATGAACAGAAACCGCCTGTAAAAGGATGGAACTTGGGTCACAGTAGAGGAACTAAATTTTCTGTAAAACTTTTTCCAGTGATGTTTATTCCCTGCAGCCTAAACTCTTCATTTTAAGGTCTGCGCTCATAATAGTGGCCAGTTCTGCAGCAGAAAGGAGTGAAGATCTGCATCAGCAACAGGAACATATCTATGCTTGCAGAACGCAAGGTAGGTTTGCACATTTGTTATACTGTAAAACCACTAATGGCCCCCCAGGAGATAAGCTTTCTTCCCCTTGGTCAGCTCCGTACCGTCTGACGTCATACAAAGTGTGCCCCACCAAAGAAAATACTTCAAATCCCATTTCTTTCCCCATAACTTGGATAGTCTTCTCCATTTCCTTGTAATATGGTTCAATCTCGTCATCGAAAGTCACTTGGGTAATATTCCACTTTTGAACATGTTCCCGCAATACAGCCTCATACTCCCCTTGAATAATCCATAAGCAAGAGTTCAATTTCTTTAAGTTTGTCTGGAGATCTTCCAGAGTCTGCAGGAGAAAATGCCAACGTGAAGTTCCCATTCTAGCTGCAGATGTTGAAAAATTTCTATCCAATAGGTAAACTGGATATACGATTTCAGAAGACTTCAGTGCAGCTAGCAAAGTGGGGTTGTCATGTAGCCGGAGACCCTTCCGAAAAAGATGAATAGTCCGATGGGGCATGTTGGATATTTATTTCACACGTGGAGGAAGAAATGTGGGGAGAATTCAGATCTACAATAATGGAGGAAGAAAAGAAGTCAGGGTTTGGCATACATTGCAGTGGGCGTACAGAAATAATCTGGTTACAGGTGGGTAGCCGTGTTGGTCTGCCATAGTCAAAACAAAATCGAAAATTCTTTCTAGTAGCACCTTAGAGACCAACTGAGTTTGTTCCTGGTATGAGCTTTCGTGTGCATGCACACTTCTTCTCACTTCTTGAGAAATAATCTGGTAAGACTACTAGTTTAAAGAATAAAAGAAAGTTAAGTTAAGAAGTTAAGTTAAGAAAGTTAAGAAAGTTAACTCTTGGAAAACAAATCCATCCTAAGCACAAGCTCACATGTGCCCACTATGGAGACACGATGTTAAACAAAACAGGCCTCAACAATATGACAAAAAAGAAAGAAAGCCTGGCTGAAGAAGGAGGAAAGAGGCCTGAAAGGAAGTGATCTACATGCCAGCAAATATCGGTAGTTACGAAAGAAGGAACCAACAGAAGGAAGATCATGTTCCCTCACCCCAGTTCAGGTAAACTAACTTGGATGTCCCCACGTCATACTGTTATGAGGGAGTAAATCTTCTAATCACTTTATCAATATCTGCATATTGCAGTAAACAGCAGAGGAGGTAAAGACCAGGAAGATAAGATTGGGGTTATTAGCACAATGGCATCTAGGTCACAGGAGGCCAAGCAGACTCCTCAGAATGGGAGAAATACCTACTTAGGTGCAGCTGGAAATTCAGAAAAGCAGCTTTCAAAAATAATTTTCAAAATGATGGTATTTGATGGACTGACTGCACCCTGACAGAAAACATTCACAACAGATACACTCTATTTGTTGCTTACTGTGCCATAATTTTAGACTCTCCAGGCTCAGTCCAATCCCAAGCATGTAGGTGGTAGAAATCAATGTGACTGCAGATATATAGGTTTTGAAGTCTGCACTGGCATATATTTATGGTGAATTCAGAATGCAGCTTTCCAGCACAGAATCCAAAATCTAGTTGTTCCTGGTCATTATTCTATCCTTGGCCATATAGCTCAACGAACACATGCATTTGCATGCATTATACTGTGTATCTTAAAATAAAAAGTTGTAATCGGGATTAGCAACATTTATCCAGGAGGATAAATTTCTGCCCTCAGAGCAGCGCGACCAGGTGCAAAAAAAGGGGGGGGGGAGACCAGAGCTCTTGCACCTCCAATTCAGCAGGTATACTGACTGGTGCAGGTGCAGTTTGCATCTTCTACACACCTTTCCAAAGTGCACATGCCCACTCCTTTTTATCGCCTGTCTCCCTAACCAGTGGCGGCTTTCTTCCTCTTGCAAATTTTCTTCAGGACGACAACGAGGGAGGAAAGAGGGGTTGCATTCACTCTCCCTGACTCAGCTCGGGGATTATCAAATCCGCCGTCGATGCAGTTTGCTTTTTGTCCATGCAGGAAAGGGGGGCGGGGATCAACCCTGCCCGTTGCATTGCAGAGACGCATTCAGCGTCCAGACCCGGAGTTTGGGCTTCGAGGGCAGAGGGCAGAGCCCTCACCGCGGCGGGGAAAGGGAAGGGAGGAACCCTCCCATGGCCTTGCCAGGAGCTCCAGGGGGAAGTAGAAGCTCGGTCGCAAGACGGAGGAAAGGAGCGTCCCGTTCCCATCCCACCCTCGAGAGGCGGGCAGGGGGCTGCTGGGGACGCGGGATTACCTGCCTCTTCCTGCAGCGGCGCAAGGGGCCTCCCGGGCAGGCTCAGCACCAGACCTTCCTATTTCCGGTAGCGGCTCCTCCAAAGCGGTGACGGAGGAGTGGTGGTGGTTAGTCGCTTTTGCCTTGAGATATGCGGGGTTGTGTTTGCGAGAAGACGGGAAGCCGCCCACTCGCTCGCCCGCCCGCTACTCGGGTCTGGTGCTGCAGCTCTAAGCAGGCAGCAGCAGAGAGAGGTGATGTGGGAAGCTGTGCCGGATTTGCGTATAAGCTAAACGAAGAAGAAGAAGAGTTTGGATTTGATATCCCGCTTTTCACTACCCGAAGGAGTCTCAAAGCGGCTAACATTCTCCTTTCCCTTCCTCCCCCACAACAAACACTCTGTGAGGTGAGTGGGGCTGAGAGACTTCAGAGAAGTGTGACTAGCCCAAGGTCACCCAGCAGCTGCATGTGGAGGAGTGGAGACGCGAACCCGGTTCACCAGATAACGAGTCTACTGCTCTTAACCACTACACCACACTGGCTCTTATGGCTTAAGGCCCCACTCTCTTGGGGGCCCCTAAATAATTTAAAGGGAAACAAAAACTGGATGTACACTTGCAAAATATAATATAAAAAAACAAATAAAATATAACCTACATACAGCAACAGTGTTTTGTGTTGTGTAGGCTCCTGTGATGTAAGTAATGGGAACTGTGATCCTTAAATCTAGATGCTGTTGGATTACAATTCCCATTGGCTATACTGGCTGGGACTCTTAGGAGTTGGGAGTGCAACAACATCTGGTTCCCTAGCCCTGCCCTAGGTGAACAGTATTACTTTTTATTGGACCAAGATAAGTGAATGTAGAGGGCTATAAAATGTCAAATCTTATATACCTAAGAATATAACTACTACCCATGCTAAGTAAACAAATACCTTGGTAACAAAGTATGGAGATGTGTGTGGGGAGGAAATATATTTCACAATATTAATGTGGAAATGTGCATATTTCTTACGCGCAGAAAAGCTCAAGATACACGTCGATCTTCACACACTTAGTTGTTATCTCTGAGAAACATAGAAAATAACAGGATATACTTACACAATTTCTTCAAACTTATATGACCCCTTAAAACTTAGCTGATGGTGAATGCATCGAAACAGGGCCCTGTCCTGGTTTCTGATCCATAACTGACTTCTGCTCAATGATTGAAACTAAGATCTTCACATCAAACCTGACTATGGACTAACATGAACTTGTCTCTGTTCAAAGACTCTCATTTCCAATACTGTAATGGATTATTGTGTTGTACATATCCCTGTGAGTTTGAGTTTATAATCTCTGTCTGAGTTTGTAATCTCTGTCTGAATATATGTATTTGAATGGATTAGTTTTTGTTATAATTTACTATTGATTTGCGAGTAGAGATTACTCCCACTATTGAAACTTATATTGGCCAGAGTTCTTGGTGTTTGTTTTTCTTGGTGTATTTCTTACAGCCCACTAGTACCATTTCATATATATATAAAATCACATCTGTATATATTTTATGTACATGGTAATCATTAACATGCTGAATTATAATGCTTCCCAAATCTCAAAATTCAGAACTCATATTTTTTTGTGATCCAAATCAAAGAAGGCTTCATGGGTGTAACCTGGGGGGGTAGCCCCCCCCCCCCAGATCCACAAAAATTATTGACAAGCATTGAAAGTACTCAGTTATCTAATGTTCTGTCCCCCCACCCCAGCAGAAGCCTGCCCCCCCCCCGCAATGTCCTATTTACGGCCGGGGTATTTTTACACCTGAGTTCCTTAAAAAAAAAAAAAAGCTGAACAACGTTGGCTGCCCCTCCCTAACAAAAATAAGAATATTTTCAGCAGGCGCGCAAAGCAGCTGTGATTGCTGCTAACAAAACCTCAGCAGCCTAGAACAGAGAGAGCAGTTCGACTTCGTGCCCGAAGTGTCGGCAAAAACCTGAATATGCCGTTTCCCCGCTTGGAGCCGCTCCGCCCTCCGCCCTCGCTGGCCAATCCGTAATAGGTCACATTTTGACGGGCACTTCGAACGCCCATTCACGCCGCGGCCCGTGCAAAGCATGTCGGGCCTTCGTGCGTCTAACTTGCGGCGCGGGTTTTTCTAAAGCCCTCCCGAGCCTCGCCTTCCTTCCAGCTTTGCTTCAGCTGCCGATCCTTTCTGAAACGGCGGGAAAGGCAGCGGAAGGTCCCACTTCCTCAGAAACCGAGAGGGGTTAGTAAGCACCGGGTGGGTTTCGTGCGGGGGTCTCGCAGGCCGCCTTGGCGAAGGAAGCCCTCCGAGGCGGGGCGGGGCGAGCCTGTTCACACTGGCGCTCCCCTTCCCTTCATAAAGAGGAGGCGCCCCTTCAGTTTCGCACGGTCGCTCTAGCCGCTTTGGGGGGAGGAATAGCCCTCCCTCTGCATCTACTGAGGCTCGAGGGTGTTATAATTGCTATTATCTTTATTTTGCTATCTTATCTGGCACCCTCAGGTCCCCAGGGCGGGTTACAACAATTAAAATGTGTGTGTGTGCAAAGGGACCCCTGACCGTTGGGTCCAGTCACGGACTACTCTGGGGTTGCAGCGCTCATCTGGCTTTACTGGCCGAGGGAGCCGACATTTGTCCATAGACAGCTTTTCTGGGTCATGTGGCCAGCATGACTAAGCTGCTTTTGGCGAACCAGAGCAGTGTTTACCTTCCCGCCGGAGCGGTACCTATTTATCTACTTGCATTTTGACCTGCTTTCGAACTGCTAGGTTGGCAGGAGCAGGGATGTATGTGTGTGTGTACACACAAACACACTAACTACACACACACACTATATAGTCAAAATCCAGGGAGAAGAGGCAATGAAATCAAAACTGCAGCTCCCCGACTGGCTCCCATTTTTAACAAAATGCCCCTCTCTAGCCTTCCTTAAAAACAGTAGGAAGGGGCCTGGCTGCCACTCTGAGGCCTCCTGGAGTTTAAGGTCTACTTCCACTAACTGTACTTGAAGGATTGCTTCGCCCCCAATATGTACCCCCTTCACCGCTTAGATCTGCAGAACTCACACTTTTGCAAGTGCTGTATCGCGTTTGCCCCACGTTTACAACAAGTCAACAGCACCCTCACTTCAGAACTCCCTGCACATTAATATCAGGCAGGTTCCTTCGCTGTATTTTTCTCCCCCCAGTGCTCGCTAAAACCATTTTTGTTCATTCAAGCATACCCAGGCATATAATTTTAGTAAGCAATTTTAGTAATTGTAATGTGTTTAAAAATTGCTGGTTTTATTCTGTATTTTATATTCTCTCCCCCCCCAATTGTCTGGGGGAAGTGGGGGAGCCCCATTGTGCATATGGAAGTTCTTGTATGGGTGTCTGCTGATGGGACTCATTAGTTGAATCCTGCTCAATGATACCCACCAGTAATAATGCTACTTTCCTACCAGGGTAGAAGGGAGCCTAACTTCTGCAAAAGACATCACCACAGAAGCCAGTAAAGTCTATAAATCTGGTGTCCACCCTTTTCCACATAGCATAAGTTGATAGAAAAGGCGTGCTCTCTCCAACTACAGTGGTACCTTGGGTTACAAACACCTTGGGTTACAAACACTTTGGGTTACAGACTCTGGTAACCCATAAGTAGTACCTTGGGTTAAGAACTTTACCTCAGGATGAGAACAGAAATCGCACGTCAGCGGCAGCAGGAGGCCCCATTAGCTAAAGTGGTACCTCAGGTTAAGAACGGTTTCAGGTTAAGAATGGACCTCCAGAACGAATTAAGTTCGTAACCAGAGGTACCACTGTACTGTACTCCTGAAATATTGTGCTGCCTCACCTGCTAATAGATCTCAGCCTAGTGTTTAATGATCTCTACAAGATCATATACAAGTTGCAAAAACGTTACCTAGTATCTCAATCCTATTTAATATTGATTGATGAAAACATGACTTTTTTTAAAAAAAAGCTTATACAGCTACCTGAAAATTCTACTACTGCTCTGACATGCAATTCATTAGCAGAAAGGATTTATAGTTTGCTGAAATTAGAAAAGTTAAATGATGCAAATTTCCCCTACAGTATTGCAGAGCAATGCAAAGGGCTTCACGACTTAAGAGGGAGCTGTATTTGCTGACTACACAGCCGCCACCAGGAATTACTTGCTGGCAGAATGGAAGCCGTATAGATGATCTTCAAGCCCGTATGTATCTGTCTGGATTCAATATTTTCTGCCCTCCATACCTCAGTAACCCAGCAACAATAAACAAAACAACATACAAGTAGTTAGAGGTTAGAATCTATAACTTATATACATAAGCATTAATTAAAAGTTCCAGAGAACTTTCTGTTTTGCTTTTTCTGTATACATGCAAATATACTGTATACTGTATTTAGAAGCGAGTTCCATAAAGAAAGTTGGATTTGTTTCAGAGTAAACTTGCGTGGTGCCAAAAAGTATGCAGTGAAGGATGATGGGGAGCTGCAATCCAACAACTTCTGGAGAGTCATGGATTCCCCAGCCCCTTTCTAGATTGTTTTATTGCAATTATTTCATTTAGTTTTTTGCCGATGATTCACTGGAATTTGAGGAAATGTTGCTTAAGAAGCTGAACTTAGTTGTGATTAATAATGAAAGAGAAGGTGTTGTGTATATCAGAATTATGTATATAATCCATGAAAGGTAAAGATACTAGGTCGTCTGCATAGCAGGAAATAGAGAAGTAGCTCCTTTTTCTAAAACAAATGTTTGGTGTGGCAAAGATTAGAAGATGCTCATAATTTTCTAATTCTTTTTGGACAAAGATTTATTTTGTTAGCCAGTATAAATATCCTTTCCTGGAAGATAAAAATACATCCTCATCCAAGTCTTTTTAGAATTCTGGCACTGAACAGTAAGTCTGAAAAATAAATAATTAACTTTTGTTCTTTTTCTGCCTAGTTCCTTGGATGGATGGATTTTGAAGATATTATGAATATATTGTGGCTTATGTGATCAAACTTTGTTTTTGCAGTGACTGAAGCAGTTACCTAAAGAGGGCAGTATTGATGTATCTTAATAAGTCTTTTTCTCTTTAGAAATGTTGGGATCTGCAGATACACCATACGAGAAAGGAATTTTTAACTTGGAAGTAGTTGTGCCTGAAAGTTAAGTGGATTTTTGAAAATCTTTTGTGCTTCAATGTACTAGACAGATATGGAATCGTAGATAGGTTTGTTAAATACAGCACATGAGACTGCAGTTCCTTTTACAGGATTAGGAACTAGAGAGCTGTTACACTGCTTTAAGATCAAGCTGATTCCTCTAGATCACGCATGTCCAAGAAGGAGTAGATCGCAGGCGCTTGGAAGTTGGATGTGCCTGCTCTAGTGAGCGAGATCAATTTTATGCCAATAGGTGCAACAGGAGTTCTTCTAACCCTCCAAATAATAGCTTTTGGTGGCATGTAGGGGACTGCAGAGGTTAGGAAGTGTAAACCCTGTTTGCTTAAATAGGATACCACAATTGGATATCACTCTCTGTGTGTGTGCTCGTGCATGTTCAGAAATGGATAAGAACGAGGGATTTGTGGGTGTTAACTTGTGAAAATTCTCTTTCAAAATAAGAGAACCAACTGTTTTTTTATTAGGTATCCATTTGAACCCCCAAAGATACGCTTTCTGACTCCCATCTACCATCCCAACATTGACTCAGCTGGAAGAATTTGCCTGGATGTTCTCAGATTGCCACCTAAGGTAATGAGTTGCCTCTCTTACAGGGATTGATGAGAGCAGCAGTAGGCCGCCTGGCACAGCTGTTCCTATCTGCAAGTGCAGATCCTGCTATGTGTATTGGTTGAAGAGGTCACTTGCTTGTATTTCACTGTTTAGGAGACCTGGACAGAAACATTCAACTGGTCTAAGCTCCTTGTAAACCTCATCTTTTCTTAATTGCCTTTGGGGTGTGTGTGGCACAGGTGGGGTTGATGCTTTTGAGGTTTTGAATACCACATATTTTTGCAACATGTTGATCTGGCTATGCATATTGATAATACTGAAGTTCATGAGTGTCATTGTGATTGTTGCCAAACAGGGATTGGAGGGAGCAAATAGTTTGCTGGGAGTTATTCTAAGCTTTTTCAGAAGTACATAAAGAGTTAAACAAAAGAGGGCAGCACACACCTCCAAAATCAACTCAACAAATATAGAGGATGAAGGGTGGTCTCCTCAAGCCATGGAATGTAGAGTGAGATTTAGAAAAGAGAATTTAGGGAAGGAATGTGAACTGGACTACTTAAGTCCCTCACCGCTATCTGGAGGAAACTGCACTCCTGTTATCGGAAGAGAATACATTGCAGCATTTTGTTGCATGTCACACTTGTATATATTAATTGATATACAGGTTGTTTCTAAATTTCTGCAATGTTGCCCAGAAAATCTTGGGGGAAATTATATCTTGGGCCTGCAAAGTAACTCCCAACAAAACACACTTCTCTTTGTATCATAATACCCCCACTCACCCAAGTAATTTTTCATTCTGTGCAGGGTGCATGGAGACCATCTTTGAATATTGCTACTTTGCTGACTTCAATACAGATACTTATGAATGAACCCAACCCTGATGACCCCCTCATGGCTGACATAGTAAGTTTCCTCCTTTATTTTGGTGGAATGTGTGTTGTATTTTTGGAAGCTATAACTATGCTATAACTCTGTCTGTGAAGGGATGTGAATAAACCACAGTGTGCAATAGATGTACCCCTTGCAGTTCATTTCTTTGGGGTACAAATTTCCCAGTACAGTGGTGCCCCGCTAGACGAATGCCTCGCTAGACGAAAAACTCGCTAGACGAAGGCATTCGTCTAGCGGAAGGCTGCCCCACAAGACGAATTTGTCAATGGGGCTGCCTCGCAAGACGAATTTTTTTTTCCCGTCTAGCGAAAACCGCGGTTTGCATTGGTGCTTTGCTAGACGAAAAAATCGCTAGACAAAAATACTCGCAGAACGAATTATTTTCGTCTAGCGAGGCACCACTGTAATACAACTGAGAAAAGGTCATGTTGACCTGGAAGTGTGGGGAGGGGGAGGTGGGGGATGCTCAAATAGAATTTGTTTTGTTGACAGTGAGGTCAACGCTTTCCACCTTGAAACATCATGCTTTAAAAAGGTTGGATATACGTGTTACATACAGGATACAAAACATGGCGATTGCAGTCTTCCTAAATACCTAGTGTAGTTAAGTAGTCTTCCATGTGGTCTAGTAAATCTGTCATCAAACTTAACTATGGTCTTATGGTTGAGAGGCCATAATTATCCTTGTCTCTTACTTTTTTAAAAAAATTATGTCTAGTCCTCTGAGTATAAATACAACAAGCAAACATTCCTCAGAAATGCCAGACAATGGACAGAGAAGTATGCAAGCCAGACAACAATGGTAAGGAAAATACATCACTTTTGTTAGAGAGGAATGGGGTGTAGGTTAATCTTCACATGTGCAGTCTTGCTGTGCCCAACGGAATACTTCAAATCTGCGTCACCTATAATTGCCCATCTTCCTATAATTGAGTTTGTGGGATGGAAATACTATGAATGTGCCATGAAACACAAGTGTCTGGATTAACTTCTCGCTTGTAGACTACCTTTTCTGGCAATGAGAGTTTTTGTTTTGCTTTCTTGGCCACGTTATCATAACTCTAAAACATCATAGAAAAATGCAGGGATTGTTCAGTTTATTGTATTTTATTTGTGTCTGATCTTGTAGAATATGCCTTGGGTAAGAATATTTGGAAGTTACCCTGTTGCAAACATTTTATATGGAATTTTATTTGGCTTGCAGTATGGTTCTAAATCTGCAGACAGCACACATCCTCCATGTATTTGTATGAGGGGAGGAATTAATCAGCAGAGACGCAGACCTTTCGGTAAAATCATTCCAGTACCCCAGGCCAAACACGCATTGATTCCAGGGAAATTTAGGATGTGGGATCAGCCTTGTTCACTGATCTAGGAAATAATTTCTAGAAATTCTCCCAGTTACATCTGGTCTACATATGCAGCGAAACGAGTTTCTTTTTTTAATACAGTAAGCCCACAACTTAGACACATTTAACTTGTGTGCATTCAGCTTTACGCGCTTGGCAATAAATAAATAAAGGGCAGGTGTCCGACTTTGGCAATTCTACCTGTGTTTTGACTTCATGTGATTTTGGCTTTAGGTGTGATCCCTGGAACACAACCCCCGAGTAAGTTGCAGGCTCACTGTAGAGGGTGATTCATATAACTTAGTTCACCGCTGACACCTTATATTGCTTAAAAAAACTTGAGAAGCTAGTTTGATGGCTGCTGATACAGTTTTAAAGGGTGCAGGCGACCACAGCACACCAGGAAGCTTCAGAGATTGGTTTGCCAATATCATTCTCCTACATCATGCAAGGACCATTAGCGTCCCTGCAAAAAGAATCAATTAGGATTCCATAGAGGGTAGTTAATACCCTTCCTGTGAACTAACCACTGTAAACACTTTCAAAGATGAGTGCTTTTAACCTGAATGTCAAGCTGCTCACCTGCAGGGCTTTAAACCATTGTGCTCCAGAGTCAGGTTAGAACACGATAAGCTTGTCATGAGATGAGGGTCTATCCTCATCAAACAAGTCTACCAGTGTACATTCGTACCTTGGAAGTCGAACAGAATCCGTTCTGGAAGTCCGTTTGATTTCCAAAACGTTCGGAAACCAAAGTGCAGCTTCTGATTGGCTGCATGAACCTCCGTCGGACGTTCCAAAAATAGTTCGCAAACCGGAACAGTCACTTCTGGGTTTGCAGCGTTTGGGAGCCAAAACATTCGAGAACTAAGCTGTTTGAAAACCAAGGTATGACTGTAGTTATTCTGGCCTCTTCCCAGTCACAGAATTGGTTATAGCATTCCAGACAAGCAAACTGGGTGATTTGAGGAGTGGAGAGGAGATGGCAAAGCATGGTTAAGGGCAGGTTGAGAGATCGTCTTTTGACATTCTGTATATATCCCTGATTCCTCTCAGTGTGTGTTTCTGAAGTTTTCCGTATAGTACGTGATAACTTCAAAATGATGGGGGTGTAGTCTTTGGCTATGATCTTAATGCTTGATAGGATATTTCACCTCCTACTGTAACTTCTATCTGAAATCATTGCTCTTCCATTTTTTTTGGTGAGCATGGAATACCATTCCAAAAGCCCTAGGCTGCAGGTCTTAATGTTTTTGTTTGTTATCATGGTATATAGTTTTGTGTTTTTATGTTGTAAACTGACCTGCTATCCTTGGATGAAGGGCGGAATAGAAATTTAATAAGTAATAATAATTTCCTCCACTTGCAGTCTGAAGTAGTAAAGTCCATTCTGCCACCTCCATCACTTTGACCCTATTCAGTCTTTTCTTGCATGTAGGGGCACTGCAGGTACAAAAGGGACTGTGCCTTTAGACTGCCCCCATTGTTGCACGGTTGCTTCTGTATTACAAGTGTTCAGGGCAAACATCTGTAGTGGGAGACAGCTGTTCTCTTGCAGGCTTCCTGCACTTTTTAGAACTCTAATTGTTCAAGCATTTGGCTGGCTCCCTGGTTTAGAACCCTGATTCCCTTGTCTTTCTTCTGTAACTTTTCACCGTTCTGTTCAAAAAGTGGATTCCTAACTTTCTGTTCGTTGTAGTTGCTCTTTTTTAACATAGAATGGACAAATCAAAAGACTGGTGGGCACATGAGACTTGGGTCTCAGGGCAACTCCCAAGCAAAAAATGTTTGGGAGTGCAAATGCCACCATTCAGGGGAGCAGGATTTAATGCATACTATAAAGGGCTGTATTCTACAGTGACTGAAAGCTGGGGAGTGAATAGAATAGCAGGAAATAAACTTTGAGGGAGCACTTAATACTTGGAGTCATCCATGCTAGAACACCCAACCCAACCCAGCACCAGCAATCAGCTCTGTATAAATTATCCTGTGTCATCTTCAACAGTTTTGTGTGCCCCAATAAAGCACAGAGTGGTCTTCAGTAATTCACAGCTATGCCTTCTACTTTTATTGAAATTTCCAGGTAAATTGGGATGAAATTACACAGCTGAAACACTTGGGGGCATCTGAACCTTAAATAATACAGCTTCTTTCCCAGTTGCACTTTCTTGTTTCTTAACTAATGTGAAGAAGCTGATTCTTCTTAGGCTGTCAGCAGAATTTCAGCTTTGGATAAATTTGGCCTCCTTGTAGAAATAACTGGTTTCTGTTTGGAGGTAGCATCTCCATGTTGCCCAGAATTTGCTTGTAAAAGAACTGGTATACCCAGTGCTTTTCTTCTAGGCAAAAAGATGCCGGTACTGCATACCCTTGAATGCCCCCAGAAAAAACGTACTGGGTATATCTGTGCTATGGAAGTGATCTATGAACAGCCTATACAAATCCTGCACAGCCATGCATATTGTATTGCACAAATTTCTGAAAAAGTTTTTCTAGTTCCCAGAACACGTAAGAACAGTCCAGTGATGGAGGAAAAGGCACTTTTTCTCTTCTGTAGCACCTCAAGTTTGACTGTCAGGCCACTAAATGTGGTGAGCTGTATAATGAGGATCTATGGGAATTCTGGGTGGGGGTGGTAAGAGGGTGAAGAGTTAGCTGATTTGTGTCTTTAAAGAAAAAAAAAATGTGTCCCATGACTTTTGAAGTCTTAACTTGGGGAGTCTGCATACTTGCAAGATGTGAATGAAAGCATTGGTCCTTTGAGCAAAGTGTGAACACAGAAACCAATATTTTTCTCTCTCAGTTGGTTTTCTCTGATGTTATTCCAGACTTTGGAAACCACCGATGAAGAGAACCACCAAAGTGCAGCCAACCCACCCAAAGATTCTCACATTTCCCAGAAAAGGAAAGGAAGCAGTATCAGTGGATTGTCCAAAAGACCTTGCTCAGAAACATAGAAGCTTTGCTGTTGTGCAATATCCCGGTCTCTAGCTCTGTGTGTGTTTCAGTGTTCCTTTCCATCTCTTAAGTAGACTTGTTGCAATTAATGTACTATTTACTCGTTATATGCAATGCCTCTAAGGTTGTGTCAGTGATGCAATATAGCACTTGTCTGTTTTTAAAAACATCTTATTTTACTTCTGCAGATTTCTTTAAGTTCTTTACAGCAATTTGCCTTTCACTGTCTAATTTGTGTATTTTGCACATGTTTTGAATGAAGGCACCAATGAGAGAATAATAAATAACATATTTAGTCCCGCTATGACTAATGGTCATGAATGGTGTTTAAACTACTGTATTTCTGGAAGCGAAAGCTGTGTGTACCTTTGGCCTCACTTGCTGGACTATAGATGAGTGCAAATAATATTTTATGTATCTGCTCCTTTCCTAGCAGCTTTGTAAGTTGAAGCACACCTCCAGCAAGTTGAGCATGGGTCTGAAGGACCCACAGTTCAAGGAAGAACTCGTGGTTTGCATGCCCAGGTTCCAATTCCTCACTGTTTAATTAGAGAAGTATCTCTGGTGTGCTGGATTCCTCCTCTAAATTTAGGGTGTGACAGTGGAGACAGAAGCAGTACTAAAAACAATTAGGCATGTTTAACTGTAAAAGTGCAGCGTGAGTTTGGCTTTTCCTTGTGGACGCTGCTCTTTACCAATGTTGCTAAACCTTTAGTACACATTACTAAACCTGTTAAATTTAATATAATATTCTTAGGTAATTAGCAGTAAAAGTAGGACATGCAACAAAATGCGTCAGTGTATTCTTAGTAAAGCACTCTTATTCTGGGTCAAAGCTAAAATGAACAGGACTTTAATTAGTATAAGTACAGCCAGTTGCGAACATATCTTTGAATAAATTCCTAAAGATAACTGTACACACCCATAGCTACTGTTATACTTCCACCAAAGTAGGCAATTCTTTGGATATATAACATTTTTCAGAAATATAATTTTATTCACAGGCAACAACAATGCATCAAGCATTCAATCTACTTTCCCATTGCATCCCCATGCTGAATTAAAAATGGGTAAGTTTGTATTTTTTAAATGGTTATTTTGCAAGGTGTGCTTGAGGAAAAGTTGAGCACATGCCTATGGAGAAGACTGGATAGTGTCTTTATTAGAACTGGGATGTGAAGAAAGTTGGACTGAAACTATGTTTTGACTTTAATCCCAATTTTTCCAACTGTGAAAAGAAACCTAAGCATAACTCTTCTAAACAGATTATACAGTAGGTTTAAATATTGGTTCATAACGTATTTTGGCAAAGGCCCACACTAGCAAATTTTTCAGCCATACAATTTATCACATTTGTCTTCTCTGAGAGAAGGCAGTTGCTGCTACCTTCCAGCAGGAACTATATTGCCTATATGTCGATATTTGGGGTTTTCTTTCCCCAAAGTAATCCTCCTAGTGAGCAAAATACAGTGGTGCCTCGCAAGACGAAATTAATTCGTTCTGCGAGTGCTGTCGTATAGTGGAAATTTCGTCTTGCGAAGCACGGTCGGAGGAAGCGCGGTTTGATGAAAAAAAATTGCAAAACGTTTTTGTTTTGTGAGTCACAGCCATAGGGAAATTCGTCTTGCGAGTCACCCTTTCGTTAGCGAATGCTTTTCGTCTAGCGAGGCATTCGTCTTGCGAGGTACCACTGTACCAAATCACTGGTAGAGGGGAAAGCATTATTAGGCCATTTGAATGTATGGGAAACAGAGGTAATAAATTATTTTTGGTCACAATGGGGATGTTAGAACATGGGAACACAAGACAAATCTCCTGGATCAGACCAATGGCTCACCTAGTCCAGAATTCAATTCCCACAGTGGCCAGTCAGATGCCTACAGAAGCCTGCAAGCAGGACCTGAGCACAGCAACTGAGATTAATTTGTTAACTGGAATTAAAATTCTTTTAGTGTAATCATTTTTGCTGGGAATCTTCTACATTAAAGTGTGTGTATATGTGTGCATATATATACAAGCACACACAAATAGATACACAGGCAACAACTGATTTACGTGCGTCCAATTGATGTGTGACCACGCATGCATCGTGGCAACCCAGGAAAGGGGCGGGTTGGGTTTATGCATGCTCTGCCATCGCACATGATGACCCAGAACGTAGCCCCTGCGGAAATCAGGGGTTGCCTGTATATCACAAAATAGAATTCAAAAATTTATGTACAGGTGGCACAATCAAAGATTTTTAACACTCCAAAGAGAGACTGAAGCAGATTTTTTTAAAAGCCTCTGCACAATAAACATATATCATTCAGTCGTTATTCAGGGCAGCTGAAACAAAGCATTTATCACAGTTCAAAGTGAGGGTAAGGCAGGTTTAAATGAAAACCCCTTGTAATTTGCATCATTTTCCTAACACAATTTTAGAGAGTAGGCAATTGTATCATATAATCAAAACTTAAGCTCAAAGAGGTGCATTTGCAAGTAAACATTCTCTATTGCAGTGCTGTGATGGGGAGGAGAGGAAATACTGTCTCTTGCACAGTTCCCTCCTCCTCCCCTACTGCCACATACTCCACATCGTAGTGCTGAGATGGGGTAAATGAGAAACACTGTCTCTGGGAAAGAATCTGTTTTCATGATTAAAAAACCTTAATCCCTTTTCTCATGCTTTCATATGAAGAGGCTGTGCAAAATGCCTAAATAGGGTATGTGTGTCAAGACGTGTCTTCCACGCAATTCACTTTACTTTCTCAGACTTTGTGTCCCTACCTGACTGTTGCCCCATCTGTGTCTCTTGCATCTAAACTTCCACGTGTCCCAAATACAGAATTTGAGACCATCTGGATTGGTATGGAATTGTAGAGGTTCTCAATATTTCATTATCTGTGTGTGTGTTTTTTCAAATGACTATGCTATTACTAAGATTTTTCAAAAATTGAAGGAACTCTGATGAGCTTAGTTCACATTCCAATCCTTGTGGGTTAGCCAGCATATTAATCTGCCTTAAAAACAACAACTTTGATGTACCATTTTGTTCTTCAGCTATCTGAAGTCACAGGCTATCAAAATTGTGTATAAGCCTCCTTTAAAGCCAACTGTCACTGAAGTGGGAGTGTTCATTCATTCATCTCCTTGGGCCTTCATATAAAGGCATGAAATGCAAGACCCAGATAAGATTTGGGGTTGGGAGGGGTTTCCTTGAAGAGTTGATGTAATGCTTCAGCAGCTAGTTTGTCTTTGGAGCTGTCAAGTCAGACTCCTTTACTAAAAGAGAGGCTTTCACTTTCTGTCTGAGATTATGTCTGTCTTGTCCCCACCCCCCACTATATTTCCCAAACCACACTTGCTGTGATGTTAGATAATAATGCTGGTACTTCCTAGCATACACACCGGAGCTTGTTCACTTTCATGCATGTCACTAGAGAACTCTTAAACCTGATGACTGGCAACTGAACACATGAACCAACTCAGCTGGAAAACTTTGAGTTTATATCTGTGGCGATACATCTGTGATAAGATTATGCCTAGATACAAGCTGTCGCAAGGAATGAGCATGTAGGAACAAGCCTGTGGGTTTGTGGTTCCCCAACCTAAGTCATAGAAACAAAATAAAGCATGGTTTTAAAATTAACATTTTTTTAATTTTCTACAAGGTCTTTCAGAGTGCTTTACAAATCAATATACAAAAAAAAGACACAAGGGTCAAAAAGAGAGGGCAAATGGCTATATAGCTCTCTATATAAATATACACATAATATACAAACATGCTCATGCTAGCATTGTATGCCATCATATATGGCAATGTGTATATACAGACAATAACAAACATGGTGTGTAAAGGCATTTAAATTGATACTTCCTGTGGTTGATTTTGGACATATTGATGGTATGAGTTGTAGGAATTTTGCATTTCTAAAAGTTGACTGAGCTGTGCTCAAACTTAGACCCCCAAGGAGGACAATTATTTCCAGGTATGGATGGTTAATACTAATTCTAGTTCTGGAGAAGCTGAGCAGCAAAAGGGCTTCCCACTATATGTGTTGCACCTTTTCCTCTAGGTCATAATGAATCTTTCCAAGACATTTAAGCCAGCTTCCATTCATACACTGTATTTAAGTAAGCCAAAGTAGCAAGTGGGGACTTTAAGAGTTCTGGAGTTCTACCCACCCAGAACACTGTAGTAACCAAAATTATTATTTCAGCAGAATCATCCTTAAGGGGATTGAAGGAAAAGGCACCTGGTGTATTTGTAACATTTTTCCACATCCTTCTCTGTGTTTCAGTCTACATTTCTCTCCTGACAATACTAAGAACTTTCCTAAAAGCAGAACTAGTCTAGTCTATATGCTTGATAGTGTGCTCTGCAAGGTATTAAAATGTTAGCAATAAAATCCCCTACGAAGGAATTTTTTCCTACCTCCCTGGACAAGTTATTAATCGATAACTATGCCTCCTCAGGAAAAAAAAAAACAGTCTGGAAATTAACCTGAACAATTCAGCAAGCTGTAGTTGTTAAACAGGTGAGATAATTTCTGTATCTTGCTCTTTCTAGAAGCATCCATCAAGGTCCATCAAGCAGCAAGTTAAATCATAACCTCCTAGTGGCTTCAATTAAGGTTTGTTCCTGTGCCAATCAAGATTTAGTCCTGTGTCACTGTTTTCCATCTGTCAGTAGGACTATAGTTCTTAATGAGAGCATAGGTGCTTTTACGTGGAAAAGCAAGAGATGTGAGTTTGCTTTCATGATTTCTATATCTAAGTTGCAAAGAAGGTGAGGATAATTGAAGGCTGAATTGCAGAACCGGAGCAATGCAACTGGATTCTGCAATCTGTAAACGGTTGGCTTTAGCTGCAGTTGCCCTTTGTCAGACTTGGCTTAGAGGGCAAGAATACTTTTTTATGTTGGGGATTTCTGGCTTATGGTGAATGAGTACATCTGGGCCTTAAATTTCTTCAGTCTTTCACTATACTCAAGTCTTCTTCCTTGCAACACCAGCAGTTTTTTTTTTTAATGAGGGGATGCTACAAGGTAGAATATCTATCCATTATGTGCTCATTGGGATGAGTTTACATGAGTTCCAAGAGATTAAGGAAACACACCAAATTCATTACATTGCATTTTAGCTCATGTTTTGCATTTATGGGCTTCAGTGAGACCAGGAACAAGCAGCTCATTCTACCCTAAATGGTGAACCTAAAATGTGGCATGGTTTGGCTCTTGACATGGCACAACCTTGGTGAGATTTAATCCTGACTTTGTCACTGCCCTGGGATTCCCGCTTAATTTTTAGGTGGCTTAGAAGTAAATTTTAGACATCTGCAGCCTGGATAGGTGCATCATTCCTAAAAAAAGAGACCAGGATTAATGAAACTGAAGCATCCCAAGTTAAAGAATAGTATGTTACCTTCAGCTCCTCTTTTCCATTTGTAGAACAGAACTGATGGCACACCTCATTACAGAAAATGAAGAGGAAACTGCAGTGACAATTCAGATGTTCAGCTGGTGTTGGGCTATCTACCCTGGCAGGCATTGTCATGTCTATATAGCAGCTCAGTCACTGCCTTATTTGTCATCTGTTAACGTTCTAAGGCAAGGTTCATTGGGGATAGCGCTCTGTTGCCATCTGTTGTCTACTCCGCACAATTTATAAGGAGCAGGACCAGATGTATCCTGGGAAGCTGCATCATAGTTGGTTAGCATTTTTGCTACATTTTGGTTTTCTTAGGTAATAGCCTGCTTTTGTGTTTCAGAAGATTTTAACTCAATGGTCCCCTGGTCATCGTCCCCCCTTGAAGGACCCACACTGGTGTGGCAGGAGAGCAGAAGACAATGCTCCAGTAAGCTAGGATACATGGAGTTGGCAGCACCTTGCAGGCTCTCAAGGCCTCCCCCCCCCCAGAAGAAGCAATAAACTGTTTCCCCAGAACAGCCATTGTCCAAAGCTGTTGGTGGCTACAGGTGGGCTCTTGCATAGGCTTTTCACAGAGTGAATGTGTACCGAGTGGGAGGCTGAATGACTGTTCATAAGTGAGATGTGAAGGCTGGTGCGGGTGGTGTGGAAAACAAGGCAATCCTAAGGCTGCTCCTTGCCGGGTCTCTGCTTTCTGATGCGATGAGCAACTCATCATCGGCAAGGTAGGACAGGTGAGTGGAGAAGCCACTGTTGTGTCCTCCGGCACCTGCCTTTTGCTGGTGTGGGATGAGAGTCACTGATGGGTAGCTGTAGGCATCTAGTACTGACGAGCACCTAGGAGGCACTCTGAAGATGTCTGGTGCCTCAAATATATGATCCATGTCAGAGAAAGCAACCAGGGCCTGGGTAGAGTCATACGAGCTCTTCTCTGTGTCCTCTGACACATAGGACTGGGCGCAGCTCTCCCGGGCCTGGCTCTTCTGCCTCAGGAGCCGTAGGTCATCTCTGAAGTGTGGGTTAAACAGCAGGTAGAGCAGGGGGTTCAGGCAGGCTGGCAAAGGAAGCACCACCAGCAGCACAGACTTGATGACTTCGGGGGTAACGAGGAAGAGGCTCAGCATGGAAGAGAAGGTCAGGAATGCCACGGGGCAATAGAGAAGGCAGTTGGTGAAAATGAGCCAAGCCACATGCTTGATCATAGCACAGTCCCAGACAGAGTCAAACTCTCCTTTCAGCAGGTTGCAATAGAGGCGGATGTATGTTCCAGTGATAATGAGGAAGCAGAGGGTGTTGACCAGCACCAGGGCCACCATGAACCCCAGCATGGAAGGCTTCCCATCCAGGAGTGGGTAGGGTAGGCAGAGAGGGGATGCCCCGTACTCCCCAACAGAGAAGAGAGGCAGTGCTGCAGCCACTGAAGACAGCGCCAGGCAACTCAGCGCACCTGCCTTGACGGTGCCAAAAGACGGCACCTTCCCATAGGTCCGCATGCATGACACCGAGAGACTGCACTGCACGGCGGCCAGGGTCAGCAGAAGGATGGAAGCCTCTGAAGCAAACACCGACAGGAACCCTGTCACCTGGCACCCTGCACCCGTCTCCCACCGGGCCCCGTATTTCGCGAAGTGACCAAAGGTGATGGCGTCCACGAAGGCCAGGATGGCACAGTACGTGCCCGTCAGCATGTTGGCTCCAGCAATGGTGCCAATGACAAACTTGACGGGGGACAGATAGCCGGGCGATGCAAAGACAACCGCCATGACCAGCCCATTGCACAGCATGGAGACCAACGTAATCAGCCAGACACCCAGGCGGATGACCCAGCTCTCAAACAGGTGATCGCAGGGCTTGAACGGGCCTGGAAGATAAGAAGGAAGGAGCCACATTACAAACTGGATGCTGCAGCAGAGCAACTGGCACAAGGCACTGCTGAGTACGAGATTGTGGCTCAGTACAGCATCTGCTTTGCATGGAGAAGGTCCCAAGTTCAATCCCAGGTGTCTCCTGTCAGTGGAGAAACTACTGAGCTAGGTGGACTATTGGTTTGATTCTGTATAAGGCAGCTTCTTAGGACATTTGACCATTTTGCTCCACTTACATTTATATGTGATGAAGCAACAGGCACTTACTGAATAAGCAAGCAGAGGCTGAGGGACTTCATGGCTACAAGTCAAGGAGGCTCAATGCAGAAGGCAGGTCTTGTACATGCAGCTCTACAGCTTTAAAACCAGTTGCTGCAACCAGGGTTTTGCAGCAGAACGTTCACAGAACAAAATGCTTATTTTTCATTCTGATTCCACTTATGGAGCTGGTGGGGTGGGGCAAAGAGCTAGATGGGGCATGGAAGACTGCCCCAGGCTACAACAATCCTGCTCGCCACCCCCCGAGCTTTCACAAACATTGACATTCACTTTCTTTGTGGCATTAAAGACTAGAAAAATAGCTTTTTAAAAAGGGGGATTACAAATTTGCTGAATTCTTCATCCACTCCCAATTCCATGCTTGCATAATTCAACCACAAAAGAACACAATTCTGAATGGAGCGATGTATGTAGCCCTCATCTGTTGCCACCACAGAAATAGTATTTGCTGGCTTCCCTTGCAACACGCATAGCAACCATGCTTCTGTTTAAAGATTTAAGTGCTGTGCTTCAAGGCTATTTCTTACCAGGGCTCGGGGTACACTGGATGTTGGGGTGCAGCTTTGAATCCTCAAGTTCCAGCTGGAAATCATCCATATCCAGGTCATCTGGAAAGTCATACAGAAAGAAAGACCAAGATCACAGGGTTGTTAATGCTTAGCTTTGCATTGTGAGCCAGACATGTAGCTTGTTTTCATAAAGTCACGGCTGTTAAAATGGAAAGAGAGCCATCTTTGTTATACATTTCTATGTTTCTTAATCTCATAACTGGAACAATAAACCTCAGGAACATGATGGTTTATGACTTACACGATGAGGAGGGGAAAAGTGGGGTAAATAACAACTACTACTACTACATCCTATTCAAAACCAAAAAGTCAACCCTTAATTTTGAGCCTGCTCAATCAGGTAAATGGCCAACCAAGTCCAGCATCCTGTTCTCATGGTGGCCAACAGGATGTTGGGTAAAGATTCCTGCACTGCAGGGGGGTTGGACTAGGTGACCCTCGTGGTCCCTTCCAACTCTACAGTTTTATGATTTTATGTAGGAAACCCACAAGCAGGATGCAAGCACAAGAGCCCTCTCCCTGTTACACATAGGGTAGGGCAGAAACATGAGTTACACCTGGAGAAAACTGAATTTGAAATGTTAAAAATGAGAAAGAAATATTCCACAAAGTTTAAGTGAGGAATTAACTTTTTTGGTGGCTGCATGTTATAAAGACAACTGTGTTTGACGGCCATGCAATGGCATCAGACACAAAGAGTAGAAGGGCAGGACAGTACATGTTGGTTCTGTAAAGAGAGAAACCAGGAGTTCTAGCATATGTAGTGGAAATTCCCAAAAGCAGAACAGAAAACGTTTGGTCTATGGAGGCTGGTGTCATTAACAAACATTTCCCAAAGTTTCCTTTAACAGGTCTACTGAATTCTGTGAAGCATAGCGTTCCAGAAAAATGTCAGGCACAAATACTACATATACTCACTTTGGCCAGAATTTTATTTGCTAGACTTCTGAAGGAAAGCCAAAAGCCAGGTCGATTACAAAGTTATAGGAGCAATTAGCAGTTATTAAATTAGCAGTGATGATGAAAAATCATGAAAACTCTAAAGAGGATTTGAGTAGTACAAACTCAGTGGTCCATCCTGCTAAGAGACACAGAAATAAATATTTTTATATAGATAAATAAGTTTCAGGAATGGGAATTGATTGCACTCTGTTACAGAATACAAATTTGTATTTATGATAAGGTAATGTGTTTTGCTCTTTTCTATAATAAGCCTCATGGGGTACTGTGGTTATATGTGATTTTATAATTTACTGTGGTTTCAGATTTTTTTTTTTTTTTTAGTCTGTTCTCTCAGCAAGAGCATAGGTACGCTGCCTCCTCTAACACTTCTAGGAGCCAACTGAAATGTCCAGGTTTTCCCTAGTGCCTGATATGAACCGTCCAGGACCCTGGAATCATGATCTGAAGCCTTTCTTCATATGTTTCCTACATGAGCGGTCCAGAGGGTGGCAACACAAGAATCGGCCTTTTCTGGGGTGGCTCCCCATTTGTGGAATGCTCCCGCCAGAGCAAAAACGTTTCTCTTTAACCAGGCTGATTAACATTCTACATCCTTTTAAATGTGTTTGTGGGAGGGGGTAATTGGTTGGTTTTATATTCTTGTTTTATTATGTATTTTGTGTTCTCATTTTGTATTTCTATGTTGTGGACCACCCTGTGATCTTCGGATGCAGGGCGGAATACAAATTTTAATCATCATCATCATCATCATCATCATCATCAAATAATATCTCTTAAGGCCAGATTCCCGCCTCAGCCATGCCTCCTTGGGTACCTGCTTTGTAGCCTCCTTGGGTACTTTTGCCTGGCTGGAAAGTGTCCTTGCGCTCTGGTAATGTCTTTTGCTTGCCTGGCTGAAAAAGTTTCCCACTCCTGAGTAGTTGCTCTGTTGGCTATTAAGGTGTTTAGCTCTGTTTTGCAGATTGCTTCTTGTGTGTAACACAATCTGTTTCTTTAAATTCTCCAGGCCTTTGGATATGCATATTGAGCAGATCTATATTATTAGTGTACCACTGCTGGAAACATTTACCAAGGTAAATGTTTTGAATGGGCAGCACTAGGCACTGAGAGAGCTCTGAAGGAATGTCCTTTAAAGGAGGCTTACCACTTCCCCCCACCCCCAAGAGAAACCCTGTGTTTTTCACAGATGCAGGAATTCTATAGGGACCGTTTTCCTCATCATGGGACAAAGTAATTGCAACGAGCCCCACAATATGGTCAGAATCAGGCCCAGACTAGCAGGCTCTAATGCAGGATGAAGAGGAAGAAAAAATGGCAAGGTAGGATTGAATGGTGGGAACCTCAGAGGAAGGAGGATATCTTCACCCCAACTTGAGCCACTTCAGAAGGGGGAGTAGGGATACCTGCTCTCTTCCTGAACTTCCTTTGGAGCAGAGAGCCTCAGTGGAGCTGGGAAGGGCTCTGAACAGCTGAGGGCTGGGGAGGCAGAACAGGAGGGTACAGTCTTGTCACATAAAACCAGGTGCCACCTCTGCCATCTTGACATTCCTGCAAGGCAACCTAGTCTTATGACTGAGCATGCCATGCCTTACCTTGAAAAGCATGGTGTGTAGGGTGTGGAAACTTGTTGGGACATCTTTGATGCTGCATCCTGTTCTAAACTTCTTGCCCTGCCCCTGAACTCCTGAGTTGTGACTCCTGAGCCCTGTGTCTGCTGCTGAGCCTACACTGTTATTTGCCTGAATAAATATCTCTTTCTTCCCTACAAGTAGGATCCTCTGCATGTATGTTTTAGGATGAGAGCCTAGATAGTAATGGAGAAAGCTGCCCCTGTAGAATTTCTGCCTGTCAAATAGCTGTTAAAGACAGAGAGCCTTTGTTTGGGGGGGGGGAATAAGACAACAAATGTAGTATTAAGTATTTCTCTCTTCTGTAAGCTTTTTTCATGCCTTGAATAGTCACACACATGGACAGAATGGAATTTATGATGAATATTTCCCTAAGGAACTTTGGTTGAATGGCTGTGAGGTGTACAGCACATCACTGATGCCTCCTCATTGCAGAAAGCCCAGTTCCATCCCAGCTAGGCTAGGAATATGCTGGCACCTGTAAGAGTAAAACCTGTTGCCCAACAGTCTAGACAGCTGAGTCTCGGCTGTGTATTTTACTGGAGGTGTCAAGAACATGATTTGGGCAAACTTCAAAAAAGTGCATATCCTTTCCCACAAACATCCTGCCATCAAAACAGCTGGTTGTACAAAGGGAACCACACAGAGCTTCCATTGAACTCTCAGGGAAAACCCTACTCTGCACTGCTGAATGCAAGGCCAAGCCCAGGAGCATAACAGTATAAAAGGTACACATGGACCATTCCTTATGGCAATTTGAACCCACTATGTGGATTCCACAGTAGAGCACCCCCTCTACTGTGACTGATGCAAAGCTTTTCCAGGAAGAGCCATGAGCAAAACAGTCCACTCAAGCATTGCCACCCCCCCCAAGAATCAGATTGTGGATGACCAACCAACCAACCAGCTATTCAAAATATACTTTGTAAGTAATGAAGCAACTTTCTCCAAGTTCTTCTGTTTGAAAGAGAAGGTGGCAGCAGGTAGGGTACAACCCTGAGAATATATTTGTGAGTTGTAGAAAATCTACCTTCCATGGAATTTTTTTTTCCCTGAAAGGAAGAAATGCACACCCTGGATTCCCACAAAAAGGTAAATGCTTCTCAACTCCCCGACTCCAGTGAAGTGTAAAAAAAGGAGCATGAAGAATAAGGAACAAAAGTGTCTGGTACTACTTATTAATGAACAGAAAACTTAAGCTTCAATATGAATTCTATTAAAAAACATCAACCAGACTGCGATGGTAACTGCAGACTGCAGGTGGTGGTCTGCCCCATACATGCTGGAGCCCTGCCTTACAAAATGTGAGAAGGGTATCCTTGACTTCCAGAACTGAGGCAACAAGGCTGTTATAATATAGCCCAGGAGGCTGTCTCAGAAGGATCAAGAGATGACGAGTCTCCTCTCCCCACGGTAGACTGTGTCGAATGTATTTCTCATTTCAACTCAAGTCTCTCGGTCTTGTCAGTGTGTGTGGGCCATGTGTTTATACAATCATGTCATGCAGCAAACAAACAATCCAAGCTGTGGTTTGGGAATCCGTGTATTTCCACCAATGCTTTCTGCATGTGACTTGCAGTCACAGAGAATTCCCCCTGCTAGGAAAGATTCAGCCAAGTGAGCAGCAGACCCCCCTCAATGCAACAGCCACATCGATTAAGCTGGCCCACTTTGATCCCTGCTGCACAGAATCCCTCCTGAAATACACCCCAGTCTTCCTTTCTGTTCCTTGCACCCGAGAAGCTGCATTTACCAGTTCAGAGCCATCAAAATATTAGGGTAATCAGGAAAGTGCACAGTTTGCTCCAACACAATGAGAGCACAGGCCTGCTTTCCTTCTTAGCGACTGCACTCCCCACCTCACCCAGCTTAACTCCTGATTTAACAAACTCAGGTTGCAAGCAGAAGTTAGACTGTGACCCAGAAATCGGTCTTACTCACAGTGATTATCAGTATGGCCTGTAAACAGTCCCAAGTTCCTCTTGTGGCCATCCTCATCCTCAGGACTCATATCCTCAGAGTCCCATTGACTAGTCATTTTGAAGAAATTGCTGCAGGCTCCATACGCACAGCACTGGTAGGCATAGGGCACTTCCAGGACCCTGGAGAGAAGAATATAGAGCTACGAGTTACTTGAAGGAACTTGGGAGGACTGTAGTTCTGTGAGTGGGGCTATGGATTCCTGGAAGAGAACTCTCACCACACTTTAATTATGAATATAATATGGGAGAAGCCAAGATAGTTACACTGGTATAGAACAAGCACATACATGGTATCAGATGTTTATTTAGGTGGTCTCCCAATATCTGTGCTCCTACGGTATTTCCTCCTTCCTGCCCCATGTTTCTGTCTCTTCCTACAAACACAAAGGTCTATCCATTTTTTAAAGGCTGCAACTATATCAGCTGTCTGCATCTTCATGGTTGATTTCCAAGCTCATGGCTAATACTCAGTGTCTTCTTTCCATAAACTTGGTAGAGCCTGAATACAATACTGAGCACTCAGAGTCTCTGATAATGTTTCGAATCCAAGGAACGTTGCGATCCTTATACAGTTGTGCCTTGGAAGTCGAACACCTTGTGAGTCAAACGTTTTGGCTCCCTACAGCTGCAAACCTGGAGTGTTCCGGTTTGCGAATGTTCTTTGCAACCCGAACGTCTGACGTGGGTTCAGCAGCTTCTGACTGGCTGCAGGAGCTTTCTGCAGCCAATCGGAAGCCGCACCTTGGTTTCTGAACGTTTTGAAAGTCGAACGGTCTTCTGGAATGGATTCTGTTCAACTTCCAAGGTACGACTGTACTGCAAAGGCACTAAACTGGGGGCGGAGTGCTACGGACTCCCCATTCACATCAATGCTAATGGTCGTATTTAGCTAAGTCCACCTCAGAACAAACACGTTGAAATTAAGTTAGTCATGTCCATTAGCTTAAGTGGTTCTACTCTGAGCAGGACCAGTGCTGAACACCACATGTTGCTGGCACTTCTGCCATTGTTTTCTGAACATTATGGAGTATTGTCTTAGCTGCTTACTAATCCCTCCAGGCAGCTCATTAATCCGCAGCAGACAAGACACGGCCACACAAACAGCATTTACTGTGGGAAGGCTGGATGTCATTAACTGAGGTTGGCTTTTGCAAAGGTTTTCCGCTCTGCTGAGCCCCAGGCGTGAGCCCCCTGCTTCCAAGGTCTCTGCTTGTGTGTGAGCTTGGATGATGCCAGCGACAAGACGTTCAGTGGCTCATCGATTTCTCAAGGCAGCGATGGATTCAGAGTGTGAGCAGGAAGTCACGCTTGCTCAAACCTCTGGCTAAAGAGCATCAACGGAAACATCTAGTAAACACGGACAGCGGAAGGCAGATCAAAGCAAATAAATGAAGTCCAATCATACAGAGCCAGAAGCCAGAAATCAGAAACAAAGCTCACCTCATCTTGGGAAAGCTTTCTTTTGTGAAGGATTCAGACAGTGCAGGGTTGCCTTTAAGTTTCAGATGAGTCAGTCCACTCAACCCAGCCAATGGCAGCGTAACCAGCTGATTGTCAGTCAAATCTCTATTGGAGAAAAAGGCAGTGAGTGAGTGAGTGGACACTGGTGTAGGTTAGTGAGAAGTGTGCTGGGCCCAAGAGATGAGCTTCTCACAATACATTTGTTCAGGATATTTAGAACTTATTACTGTTTTAATGAGGATTTTTTAAAACTTAAAAAAGGTTGGTTTATTTAAAGGATTTATAATCCAATTTTTGAGAGCCATGCCTTTTTAAATATATTTTTGTTAAACCATCCTGATAGTCCCTTGGGTGAGTTGTTGGGATATTGTTAAAAATCAATAGATCGTGTTACATAAACAAATAAATGAAAAGAACGCAAAAGGCGGGTGCTTTTTCCACACCTTTGTTCAGGTTAAGTTGTTACAAATTGGCATGTATTTGGTTGCTTGGAGAAAGGACACAGCTTTGCATTTGCACCATGATGCCAAACACCAACTCACATTACACGGGCAAGTATTCTTCTTGCAGCAAAATGTAGCAGCAGAGCCCCCCCCCCCCCCCCGAACTAAGAATGCTGCATTTCTCTACGGTAAAAATGGCAACCACTGACCAAAACATGCATCTTAAAGGCAGCAACTATTCATAGGAACAGGAAAACTTGTGCTCATCACATATTCCTTGGTAAATAACCTACCAGTAACTTTTAGGAGATGTATTTGCTTTAAATAGATCTCTTTCCATCAAAAATAGATGTTACCAGTTAGAAAATATACTGTATAGTGCTTTAAAGCACTCCATATATAGTGGCTGCATGACATGTCAAACTGAATCATGGTTTAGTGCTACATGGACAAGGCTCCTTGTAGGTTTCAAGCCAGTTTCATGACTCATGGTTTCAAGTTGCCTTATTTATCAACTAGCAATTATGCAACAACTGTTGGTCATTCACAACGAACCCATTTGTATGTGACACGAAGCCAAGAAAAATAAGCACCTACACATTGTAAATCTTGGTGGCTTCTCTTTCCTCTGTGATATCCAACCTATAACCTTCTCACTAGTCTTGTTTATTTTATCTATTTATTTTCTAACATTTATAAGCCCACTTTTCTTCCATCATGGAACTCAAGGAAGCATACACATGGTTCCTATAAGGTCTCCCAATGAGAAACTAACCAAACAGAGATCCTTGAAGGTGTGGGTTTCTTTTGCTCTCCGTAGTAGCATTTTGTATTTTCACCGGAGAAATGTTGGAGGGTATGGTGCAGTGTA
The DNA here is from genome assembly GCF_009819535.1 of Lacerta agilis. NCBI lineage: Eukaryota > Metazoa > Chordata > Lepidosauria > Squamata > Lacertidae > Lacerta > Lacerta agilis. Next base: position 64,199,053 of record NC_046317.1, on the reverse strand, counting down.
GGACTAGGACCAGGGAGACCAAAGGTAAAGAACCACTGCTTTGCTAATCAAATTAACTGGTGACCTCAAAGAGTGGCTGTGAATGCTATAATAGGAAAGGGTATGATCTTTTATAGTATCCTGAGCTACCTGGGAAGAAGAATGTTACAAAAGTGTAATAAAATATGTAAATAGCATTATTATACTATACATTCTTCCCAGGCTTGCCAGCAAGTAGCTTTAATACATGATCCACCCACTGAGGATGTATGAGGGGAAGCTATTCTGCTGAATGGCAGAAAGATTCCAAGTATAGGTTGAATTATCACTAAGGAAAGAGAGGCCAACAAAGTTCACTATGTGTAACTGATTGTTTCTCAGTACAGTGGTACCTCTGGTTACATACTTAATTCATTTCGGAGGTCCATTCTTAACCTGAAACTGTTCTTAACCTGAAGCACCACTTTAGCTAATGGGGCCTCCCGCTGCCGCTGCGCTGCCAAAGCACAATTTCTGTTCTTATCCTGAAGCGTTATTTCTGGGTTAGCGGAGTATGTAACCTGAAGCGTATGTAACCTGAAGTGTATGTAACCCGAGGTACCACTGTATAGTTGCTCTGTTAACTTCACCGGCAAAAGACACAATCACTTTTATCTTTTCCACACAATAAAAAAGCGAGGCTCTTCTCCAAAATGCCAGACGAATAGCCTCAGGCCCACAGACAGATTTCATGCACTCCTTTTTGTCCCACACGTTGCAATATAATAGCGCGGTGAGACATTTACATCACATCAGCATAGTGATCAGATATGCCTTTGTGGCCCATTTATCCCTGCAGGCCAGTGGCTCAAGCGGTTTGTGTCTGCACTGGCCCCACACTTGCCAACTGCAATGACTGTGGGACCAGTGTGGGTTGTGTTCTCAGCACAACAGAGTTCCAGGAGTCGGCAGAGGCGTGCCCCACCCGGTACTTCTGCTTATGCACAGACATGTCAAAATAAGACCATGGGAAGATGCAGTGCCAATGCAGCACACGTACACCTGGCCCATCACTTTAGCAATTCTGACTAGTGGTTCTTCCGTAGCAGTTCATAGAATTATAGTGTTGTAAGGGACCCCGAGGGTCATCTAGTCCAAACCCCTGCAATGCAGGAATCTCAACACACAGCCCCTCCCCCATCCAATTTGAAATCATACAGGACCCTGCTTAGCTTTGCAAATGTGCTAGCAGTTTTATTGCTGCAGCACTAGATGCTCAGTTGCTCTTTTGTTGATAGCAGGACTTGCCCCTAAATCCACCCCCTACTCTCAAGTATTCTATAAGGACACTGACACTTTCCCTAGCTTCCACATGCCCATGCAGCAGGGTCCATGCCTAGATTCTCAAACAATCCAGTCCAGTGGCCTGCTGTCCCTAAGCATGCTATTTAGACTTACTTTGGACAAAAGTCCATTGGTGGAATTCAATATCATGCTCTTCCAATTGCTCCATCTGGCATTCTAGTTTGCTAGATGGAACTACCCCCCCCCCTTTCAGGGGGCATGAGAAGGTGTGTGGGGAGGAGAGGAAGGGAAAGCCTCATTTTCCAGCAGCAGTTCATGCGCAGGGCTTCCACTGCCGGGGTGGTTAGGTAAATCTCACCCCATTATCCCTAGAAATTAGGAACACTAGGCTTTTGTACCCTGTACTGTTAGCGGGAAGGTAAACGCCGTTTTCGTGCACTGCTCTGGTTTGCCAGAAGTGGCTTAGTCATGCTGGCCACATGACCTGGAAGCTGTACACCGGATCCCTCGGCCAGTAAAGCAAGATGAGCGCTGCAACCCCAGAGTCGTCCGTAACTGGACCTAACGGTCAGGGGTCCCTTTACCTTTACCTTTACTGTTAGCCTGCCACTTTTAAGGGGATCTGCCAGCGAGATGTTTCTTTTATTTTCACCTGATTTTCCCTTGAAAATAAGCACATTGTCTTAGTCCAGTAACAGAACATGCTGTATGGCTTATTTCAGCTAAACTCTGTTCTATAATAGAACCAACCCTTGGCATTTAATGGTATATTATTGTTTAAACGAGGGGACAGTGGAGCCAAGGAAGGCCTTTGGGATGTTGAAGCTCCTCAATAATTCCAAAATTTTCACTGCTTGGCAGAACTAAGGGCTTTCACTTACCTGGTGTTAAAAATATTATAAGTGATAGCACTTTTACCCTTTTAATTTAGACATTGAAAATGAATAAGCAATCAGGTTTTGGTCAGGTGAAAAGCATATGTAGCTGTGTGTAAAAGGAGATTAACTTCTTCTGTAGCACCTCAGTTTTGGGGTATTGTTGACACAATAAATACCTTTGACATAATGCCTACCTCTCTTACTGCCCTGGCCTACTTTGGAAGGGAAGGTGGCATATAAATTTAACTTAAACAACAGTGATTTATCCCTGCCACTGTAACTTACAGCTTGATGAGAGAGCGGAGGGTCACAAAGGCATCCGTGTGGATGGACTGAATGGAATTCCAGCTCAGGTCTCTGCAAGGCAAAAGTACATGCAGTGATGGAGAAAGTATGCTGAAGAGTCTGTAAGTCAGGAGTGGGGAACTGCTAGGGTTGCCACCTTTGGTTGGGCAAAATAAAGGGCAGGTTGGGGGGGATTGTGGGGCTAAAAATTACTTTACCTGGTGCAGAAATGACACAGGGTTTACAGTGGTTTATTCTGCAACCCACCCTCTGCCCATGCAAAACCCCTTTTTCTAACTCTTCCTCCCTGCCCCACCCCACTCCCTGCCTGTGTCCTGCAATAACTATTGCTCTCACCCTTGGCTCTCCTCCTTGTGAACCTACCTTTTGCCTGCACAAACACCTGGGCAGGCTCTCACTCTCCTCCTCCCACCGGACCCACCCTCTGCCCGCACAGTTTTGAGGATGAGGAAGAGAATAAGCTTGAACACATGAAAAAAGTCATCCCACTGGAAGTCCAAGCAGGAAAAAAAGATAACCACATTTTTCTAGGGATGGGTAGCAACCAGCCCATGGGTTGGATCTGGCACCTGGGGCTTCTCCATCCAGCTTGCAACATCCCTGCTCCTCTCTCTGCAATTAGGCTTCAAAAAGCCTTCTGTTGGATCTAATAGAAAGCTTCTTTTAAGCATGATAGCAGCGCAGGAGGACATTTTCGGGAAAAGGTTGTACCTGGGGAAGAGAGGGTTGACCCTGTCCTTTCTGTGCACTGTGACCTCCCCACCCACCAAAGGGTGGTGGTGGAATTAGTATGTGTGAATTTAGTATGAGTATGGTGTGGATTGTTATTTCAGCAGAACCTCAGAAGTACGGGCCTTAGGAATACAGTACAAGCTGGCTGGTCGCACAACAGGGCTCTTGCATACAGCGATCCATGGAGGGTATGAGGGGCTGTTGTCCTCTAGCTTCAACAGGGAGAGTTGTGTAAGGAACAGCTTGAGCAGAAAGTGCAAGGCTCTGAGGTTTGCAAGATTGGGCTAGGGCAAAGCTTTCGGACAGAGCAGTTCTCTGTTCGAGAACTTGAGTAAGGAGCAGGAAAGATGAGTGATGAACCATTGTTTTTACTTATTTTTAAATTCCCCCCTTTTCAGTCCAAAGGGTTGAAACGTTTTGGTGCACAAATAATCTCTTGTTCCTGGTATGCTTGTAACTCTGAGGAATGCAATACATCACAAGTCTTCTCTCTGTGTGAGGCATGTGATATAGAGTGTGTGTTCATATTGTTGTAGATTTGAAGGGGACACCCCTAAATCCTAGAAATTAATAAATGGTAGGGTTTTGATTAGTTGGAGGGTTGAAGGGGAAATTGCAGGCCAGTGGAAGAATACTGGCTAAGCTTCCTTTCCAAGCCAGGGCCTCACCTGGGACAGAGACATAAACATGACAAAAGGTGTTGATGGTCCATCTGAGAGGAATTCTTGGGCCTGGGCAGACAGAGGTTGCTATGGTGATAAGGTGTAAGACTGAAGTGTCAGGAAAAGAGAGAGTTTGGAGTGAGGTGTGCTGGGAAGAAGAGGGGAGAGAGGAGACTGGGCTCCATCTTGGGCAGGCTGGCTGAAGGCTGGCTGGGAGAGATAACTTTGAGTCCAGTGCTGCACTGCTGTGGGGGACACGCCCCTCTTGAAATGACCATGCTGTAAGATCTAGACTCCCTCCATGCAGACTGAAGGTGTAAATAGATGAATGAATTATATTTATTAAAGCCACGATAGTCTTCACTGGGTCTTCAAGCCTCCAAAGGAGCAGAAACCCTAGGTGAGTGCCTGAAATCCCCTGGAATCTTGCCACTGGTTTGGCAAAGAGTGGGGGTGGCACCCAACTTTTGCAACAATATTTTAAATTCATCTGCATCTGGTACTTTTGCAGGCTTGGAGCTGGGCCCAACACATTGAACTACATATTCCACTCAGTGCTCCTCCTCCTTTTTTTTGGTTGGTGGGGGCAAGGTAGATGTCATAACAAGAATGGGCTGTTGTGTGTCCATGGGCTAGCATGGCTGGCTTGTTTTGAATAGATCTTTGTCCGGCTGCGTCTGCAATCATGCCCAGAGTGCACTGCCTCATAGCTGTCAACCCTCCCTGCTGTTCCCCACTGCTATATACATAGCTGTCAACCCTCCCTGCTGTTTCCCAGTGGTATAATAAGGGAATTTCCCACAAAAAGGGAAAGGTTGACAGCTATGCACTGCCTCGCACTACTCCACTAAAATAAAAAGCTCTGATGCTCCCCAGCAAGCTGTACTCACATGGAGCGCAAGGCTGTGAGCTGCCCAAAGGTGTCTGCTCCAATTTTGTGGATGCGGTTGTGCTGAAGGCCACTGCAAAGACAGAGAGGCTGAAATGAGAGAGGGAGACTTGCTTCACAGAGATCTCCATCCTCACTGGCAGCAGAAGAAAGGAGGACAGCCGTGAAGGTTATTTCTATTCAGGGTTGAAAAGGGGTTCAGATTTCAAGGGGAAAGTGGATCAAGAAACAATACAACTCCTTGCCACCCACCCCTTTCCCTGCATGCCGCCTCAGGCCTGGGACAGTGCCCCCTTCAAATAAAAAGTGTGCTTGAGGGAGGCGCGGGGGGGTGGGTGGGGGGTGGCGGCAGTTACAAGCACCAAGGTTTCTTTATACCAGCAGTTCCCAGGCCTCTTCAGCATCTGCTCACACTATGAAGGCTGCAGGGCTCGGTGTCACCAGCTGCTGCTCCCACCCATGGGAATACCATGTGGGTGGGGAGAAGGGAACTCTTGGGAAAGCAAAGACTTGGTGCCCTCATACTCACTGGTCTGTTTTGCCCTGACCTTCTCAACCTGAAATCCCTCAAAACTATTTTATGTTCAGTGGTAGAGCATATGCCTTCCCTTCAGAAGGTCTCAAGTTCAACCAATGCTAGGTCAGGCTGGGAAAAGCTGCCTGCCTGCAACCCCGGAGAGCCACTGCCACCCAGTGCAGACAATAATGAGCTAGATGGACCAACAGCCTGGCTCTGCATAAGGCAGCTTCCTGTGCTGCTTCAAGCATTCATGCAAAAAGTTATACACAGGGCGCAAGAAACCCAGAGATGTTATTAAACCCCAGGATGATTCTGATTAGGTCCCTGTGCTCCAGCATCCATCTCCAGACTGTTTATCCACCTCCAGACTGCTTAACTTGTTGTGCAGGCTTGGGGATTCCACCTCAGCTTGCCCTGAAGCAAGAGTTACTCACATCTCTTCCAACTTCTGGCAGTGGTGGAAACTGGGTAGCTCCTCAATTTGATTGTGCGAGAGCTCACTGTGGGGAAAACAACAAAGGTTAGAACAAAGCCTTCCTTCTTGAAGGCCCTCTTGGAATGTATTTGGTTTGGAGGAAAGGAGTGGGTGTCCCCAGGCTATGCAGCTGGGGAAGCAGGAAACCCCAGAGACAGGTAATATCCTCTTTGCACCCACCCCATACTTGGCACCAGTCCTTTCATTCATTTATATGCCCAGTTTCTTGATATTATCCCTAGCTTATTCAACCCTTCCTCTGTTCAATTTAGCTTCTTTCTGTGTCCAACTCACCGAAAAAAGCCAGAAACAGAGCAGTAACTGGCTACTACTTGGTGGCTATCTAAGTTGACATATGGGTAAAAAGCATACTTCTGCATGATGCTGTTACATCACTTGAAACCAGTGTTCTTCAATCTTGTGTCCCAAGGATGTTGCTCAAGTACAACACCTACAATCCCTGATCACTGGCTAAAATGGGGATTATAGGAACCGTAGTCCAACAACATCTGGGGATGTATAGCTGAAAAACACCACAGTTTAATCTATTGTGTTACAGGTAGGTAGCCGTGTTGGTCTGCCATAGTCAAAACAATATAAAAAATAAAAAATAAATTCCTTCTAGTAGCACCTTAGAGACCAACTCTTGGTCTCTAAGGTGCTACTGGAAGAATTTTTTTAAAAAATTTTTTTATTGTTTAATCTATTGTGTGCTAGCTGAGGACTATGCAAGAGCTGTAGATGCCACTCTAGAGTCTGCGATTTTTCAAACCAGCACTTCTTTCAATTTGTGCAAAAGACAAACATTGATCTCAATCCTGGATAATCTCTGCCCTGTTTTCCTGCCCACTCATCACCACAATATTCTTAACCCAATATGTCCAGATATTGGTGTTCATTAAATTCGGGGATTAAGAGTGATGTTCCATATGACTACAGATGGAACTGAAGCGACACAATATGATTTCCAGAAAGTCCATTAATGCTAGCTCCCTGGAATGGAGAAAGCAGAAGGGTGGAAAATGTGCCATGGCTGCCCAGTACACTTCTGTGCCAGACTGGTCAGCAACAGGGAGCCATGACTTCCTGTGTTGGTAGGAAATATGCCTGCCAAGTGCCCTAGCAAGAAAGGGAAGAGTGTTTGTAACTCACAGAACTCGTAGGCTGGGCAGCTGCTGGCACATTTCTCCAGGAAGCAAACGAATGCCAGCCCGGGTCAAAGTCCTGTAGAAGAGGAGAAGACACAGTTAATGCCAATATGTGCAAGGAAGGCCTGGTCTCTTCCCTGTTACTAGTATGAATACTACTGAGGAAGATGACTGGGATAGAATTAAAAGAGGTGCTCCATGTGGGATATAGAAGTCTATCACATCTGGGGGAAGAGGGCGAAATCAGGTACGAGTTGTGTCACTGTGGTCTAAGGCCATGGGGGAAAGTGAAGAATGTTTTCCCAGCTGACCCAAGAATACCCTTTGCCTAGTCAAATTTCCACAGTAATGAAGCTCTGACATAGCCTGTCCAGCTAATGACAAGCTTTGCCTGCCACAGAGTAATTCTAAAAAAAGCAGCACCATGAATGAAAGTGGAAAACTGCCTGAAAACCATATTTGGGCAGCTCCTTCAGGAGTTTCTTTTGCACCTCACATACATTTTCCTATCTTCAAGTGGCTGAAAGGGGACAATGAACCTGCACTGATATGGATGAAGAAAACACTGCAGTTATAACCTTTTTGTTATGTCGTGGGTTCTGGTAGCAACAAGTCCAGCAACACTTCTTAGTGAACAGCTCTTTATTGTAAGGATAGGACAAGACTGGGGGAATACACAACACTTTTGATTCCTCTTTTTCATTCCCCTGATGGAATACAGTAAATTACATGGCATTAGAAACAGGTAAAGGAAATTTAGAGTACAACTTTCCAACTCGTGTTGGTTTCCTTTCTTTAACTTTCCCCTTAGTAAATAGAGAGGCGATAGCCCTGGGAATTATGGCGAGCTCCCTGATGACAAGCATGGTGGGTTTATGCAGTGACCTTGGGTTTAATATTCCTATTCCTTACATAATCTGGAGCAATGGATTCCCAGCAAACGCCTTCTCTGGAATAGCCTTGATGTTGTTGTTATGGAAACCCCTGTTGAGCAAGAAGACACCAGGGTGGTTAAGGATTAGAACACAGAAGTATTGTTTAAACATGGAAAGTCTTAAGTTAGCTTTCTCACAACATAAAATTTGCTACATGGATAGTGTATGATTCTTCAAAGTACTGTAGCCCATTGCATTTGTGAAGACGCAATGATTTGTCACCACTTATGTTTTCCCTCCTGTTTGTGTACATGCTGCAAAACAGGCACGTGCCCATTACGTGGCCATGATTACCATATTTTATTTCTTAATATATGCACTTCACCAATTCTCTATGAAGCTCAAAGTAATTTGGCCTCTTTACAGAAAATGTGCATGCATATCAATTTTTGAGACTCAAAGAAAGGAATGAAGCCTGCATTTTAGCCAAACTGAATTAGCAGCATTGGTCAAACCTGACATCACAAACAGCAGTTATAATGTAAGCAGAATATATGCAAATAAGCACCCCCTGTGCTCTTGGCAAGCTAACAATGTAAGCTTCACAGTCTAGAGACCCCTATCCTGGGACACAGTAATCTGGTGGGAACCAGGGCAGCTGAAACACCCCAGATATGTGGACTTTAGAGACTGGAAACACTGAGACAGTGCATGCCACTCCCAAATTAGGACCATCTGAACACACCCTAAGGGCTGAGAAACCTATTACCCACAATGCACGTCTGTTTCTTGGAAAGCCAGAAATTGCCCATGCCCTGGAAGAATGAATGGACCTTAGTGAGGTGGAAAATGAGAATGCTCCACTGAGGGTAATAATTAGAGCCTCAAAGCTTCTTCTGAAGGAACATAGCCCTAGATGTGGAAAGCAGCAGGGGCTGCAGAAACTGGCACAGCAAAATATGCCTAGCCCATCAGTGCTGTGGGCCTTTAGCAGTTCTCTGCGGAGGTGTGTTTGTGTGCGAGTCTCATGTGTTTGGCCAAAGGCCATAGTTATTACACCCCATGGCGATCTGCCCACTGGTACCACAACTTTGGAAATTCTATTTGGCACTAATGATATCCGTGAGGAATTACTGCAGTGCGGGGAGAGGGGCACGCTGAATTTATGAGAGGACTGGTGAAAGAGGAATGCGCATTAGCATTTGGAATGGCAGTTTTGTCCACATGAAAGCTGAGGCCAGATTATCTCTTTGGGGACTCTTCCTTGAGGAAAGCAAAAGAAATGGCTTACAGCTCTTGAAGTCGGCCGAGTGTCCTAATGGCCACTGGGAATTCCACCAACTCATTATAATTTAGGTCCCTGGGAGAGAGAAAAGCAAAGGCATCATTAAGAAAGCTAGAAAAGCTCAGCAGAGTGCGACACATTCCAAAGGGTTGGAAAAACACAGTCATTATGCACTGGAGATGAGCTTTCCAAGTATGTTTATCCAGCCACCCATGTCTGGAAACACAATATCAAAGAAATGCTGGAATATTCCCTGTTAGGAGACAAATCAGGCCTGAGCCAAGCCAAGCTCCAGAGACCTCTAGTAGTACTGCCATCCTGGACCCCTAGCATCCCTGGAGCCAGTGTGGCGTAGTGGTTAAGAGTGGTAGACTCGTAATCTGGGGAACCGGGTTCGTGTCCCCGCTCCTCCACATGCAGCTGCTGGGTGACCTTGGGCTAGTCACACTTCTCTGAAGTCTCTCAGCCCCACTCACCTCACAGAGTGTTTGTTGTGGGGGAGGAAGGGAAAGGAGAATGTTAGCCGCTTTGAGACTCCTTCGGGTAGTAATAAAGTGGGATATCAAATCCAAACTCCTTCCCTATCTTAGCTACTCCCTCTGATGCCTCTTGTTGTTGTTGTTCAGTCGTGTCCGACCCTTCGTGACCCCATGGACTAGAGCACGCCAGGCACCCCTATCCTCCACTGCCTCCTCTTAGCTGCCCTTTTAGGACTTGGCATTCTACCAGCCTACCCTACACTCACCACCACCACTGTCCCCCTCTCAAACACATTTCTAAAACCAAGCAAAATGACAAGGAAATTATTTAATGCATTTTCAAACAGAGTGCTTTCTTCACAGCTTCCTTGGCCTTGCCCAGTTTTCAGAGAAAAGGGGAAGCAGCAGCTGTAGCCTACAAGGGCAGAGAGCAGCTACTGCCAAGGTAAGTTATGTTATGGCTACTTTAAAGAAAACGAGAGGCATAGGTGGCCAACGAGTCCCCCGCCCCCGCCCCCAGTGCTGTGGAGTCAGTAACTGTCATCATCGCCAGCCAGCACGGCCAATAGCCAGGGGTGATGGGAGTTGTAGTTCAAAACCAATAAAATTAAGGTGACAATGCAATCTTGTTGCAAGTGAAATGTTGTGTTTTGGTGTTTGTTATTATACTTGCTGTTACGTTATTGCTTAATTATGTTAAGAAATTTTTCTCGTGATAGTTGGTTTCTTTGTTGTAAGCTCAGGGGTGTAGGAAGGGGGGCGGTTTGCCCTGGGTGCCATCCCAGGGGGGGTGACAAACCCCCCCCCCTGGGCAGATTGCTGCCGCACCAATCGCCCTGCCCTCCGCCGCTGTGTAAGCTGCTTTGAGCATTCATTCTTTTCTTGTGGAAAGATGGCATACAAATAAAATGGTGGTGGCAGCGATTAGAACATCTGGAGGGCACCATGTTGTCCACCTGTGCTTTTAAGGAAAGGATATGGCAGGATCCCTTCACCCGTTTGTTATCTGAGGGCAAAGCCACACAAGCCAGTCTTGCAAAGCACAGCTCCAGAGCAGCTCCATTTACTTTCAGTCACCAACAGAAGGGAGATTGAAACATAATTCTAAGATGAAATACACATGCCCTCTCATTAGGAGGAGGATATGTGAACTATGCAAGACTGGCAGCATATCAATGGTGTGCAAAAAACATTTTTATACATTATTGCCATTTTATACTGTATATTATTGCCATTGTTACAACAAGGAATTGGGGGGGATGGCACAGGCCTAAATACGTTTTTCTGGGTTGGTGGTGTTGGCATGCCATGTTTGTCACATGTCACATTGAGTGACTATAACGTCTGAAAGCACCACTAATTCTCCAAGGGGAAATGAGATATATCATGAGTTACATGCAAGAAGGCCCCAACATTAATTATGCTTTTCAGTGGTCAGAGTGTGTTAACCCTCCTACTGTATTTGGATTAAAATTTTCAACTAATATAGTGTCCCCTCACCCCCAACCGGTTTAATTCAATTGTTGAGAGAGTGATGCCCATTTCCAGGAGAAACGCCTCTATCTGTATTTCTGAGCCAGTGATGAAGATAGACAAGAGAAGCTCCTAGCTAAACTTAACCCAAAGAATATGCTGCCATCTGAACAGGGTGGGTGATCCACAAGAAAAGAAACAGAACAAATAATTCACGCTGGATTTCTCAGGTCTGAAACTGCCAATGAGGTACATGCTGCTGTGTAGATTATGTACTACCCATCGCCTCATTGTCCCATTCATAGAACAAGTCAGCACAATAAAACACGTTGCAGGGAACTATCCTGACTCATAAATGCCATGTGACCATTTCTATTTACATGGTAGCCCAGTGGGTTTTAACTGGTGAATATCTTAGAACCTTTGAGTAATTACTGGCTCCTGTGGATTACTTTGTAATTGCACTTAATGGACCCCAAAGTAATTACCACATGAATGGGATTGTGGTTAAAGGACAGAAACAACCATGAATTTACTCTGGAATTAAATGGGATTTGCCGTCTAATTGCCGAGTAACGCCCACTTCCCCCCTTTCTCCCCCACTGCCTCATAATTACCCTCTAACTGCCCTGTGCCCTTATCCATTGTAGGCAGGGCTAGACATGCCTCTTATTAGCAGTGGAAAGAAGCACCGTGTAACACAAATCAGTGTCAAAAGTGTTTGCATGCAGTTAGATCCATGCTATAACACCTACTTAAACTCAGAAGCCTCAATACAACAGACCAGTAGGTGAACATCTGAGATATTCACACACACACACACACACACACACACACACACTGTAAAGTGGCTACCCTGGAACAAAGGAACTTCAAAGAGAAACGCCAGTGTGAATCTGCAACATCAAAAAATTCAATTCTATTCATTTGGGTCTAAGTAGAGATAATGGTTTCCTGTTCCACTATAGGAGTGAATTTTCTCAGCAGTGATAAAACAATTCTGTTGTCACCAACCACTGTTGCTGCAAAGGGGCATTTTACATATATTTGAGCTTTGTTTGAACTGTCAGACTATACTTGTTGCATTCCATCGACACTTAATTCCAACATTTACAGACACACAAACACACCATTACATCCAGGATATGTATACCTGAAAACTGAATCACACTTCATGCAACTAAAGAAAGCTCTGGTCCATGAAATCTAGTGCTGTAATGAAATCTGTCGGTGTTAAGCTGCCACAAAACTCTTTGCTCAGTATGCTTAAAGTGCTTAAAGGTATGCATACTCCACTTGTGACCAGAAATATTTCCCAATTTTTAACGGTGTCAGTCTTCTATGACATTCTAATTTCAAACTCTACTACTACAATGGTGTTTCCTCAAGTAACACAGAAACAGGTGAGTCATAAATGTCTCACTTGTTACATGGAGGTGGGTAATGGGAAAGAGCCATTTTTATATTGGATGTACTATCTTCTCGGGGGACGGGGACGGGGTGGTGCTGTGGTCTAACCCACAGAGCCTAAGGCTTGCCAATCAAAAGGTCGGCAGTTTGAATCCCCGTGACAGGGTGAGCTCCCGTTGTTCGGTCCCAGCTCCTGCCCACCTAGCAGTTCGAAAGCACGTCAAGTGCAGGTAGATAAATACGGTAGGTACTGCTCCGGCAGGAAGGTAAACGGTGTTTCCGTGCGCTGCTCTGGTTCACCAGAAGCGGCTTAGTCATGCTAGCCACATGACCCGGAAGCTGTCTGTGGACAAATGCCAGCTCCCTCAGCCTATAGAGCGAGATGAGCGTTGCAACCCCAGAGTCGTCCGCAACTGGACCTAATGGTCAGGGGTACCTTTACTATCTTCTCACTATATATTTTCCTTCAGTTACAGACGGGGGGAATGCAAACTCAGATAAAAGCACTGCTTTTGAGAACAGCCTAAGCAATACACACTGTTAAAAAACCCCAAAAACTATGGCTAACTATTTTATAATCTAATGCTCTGAGAGATTTTGCAGTGGTGGTGAATCTCCTGGCAGAGATTGACTAAAATGCTCGGATAAGATAAAGGCACTTCTGCTGCTACTGCCTGAGTGACTCTGATGTTACATCATATCTCCACAGGAAGTGGGGAGGTTAATGAATGGTGGGCTTGAGGGAAAATGGGGTTTGAAGAATTAGTGCAAAGGAAATAGGGAAGGAAATGTGGGGGGTTGGGAGAGCTTTTTAAAAAGGTGTCCAGTGAAGCAGTGTGCCAAGTCGGGCCTCAAGAAAAGTGGAAGAAATTGTGGTGCAGTAAAATGAAGTCTTGCCCAAATGAAGAGAACATAAACATAAACATAAACATAAAGACCATCACCAATAAAATATTTAAATACATTAGAAAGAGGAGACTGGCTAAGGCAGTGGTTGGGCCTTTAGACAACAAGGAGTAAAAGGTGTGATAAAGGAAGACAAGGACATTTCAGAGAAGCTGAATGAATTCTCTGCATTCTGTTTACACAGTTTAAGATGTAGGGCAGATCACTTGTGCTTGAACTAACTTTCTCAAGAAGGGAATCAGAGGAACTGAGGCAAATAGCAGTGATAAAGGACAAAGGCTTAGACCTTATTGACAAATGGAAAATGGAAAAATCACTGTGTCAGACGACATCTTGCTGAAAGTTCTTAAAGAACTGAAGGGGACAGTTCAAATAGCTAAATATCCCATATTGATTATGAATGCCTTAATTGCTTTCTAAGCTTGTTTATTTGTGTATCATTCACAGCATTTGTGCATTAATATATTTTCTGTATTTTTCTGAAATATTAAGAGAGACAAAGGAATGTGCCTAATGTTGCTTCTTCAACTATTTCTGGGAAATCAGCCAAAACTAGCCAGCAGCTTCAAGGTTTAGATAACGGTGTACGGTCTGGAATTAAACAATGGCCTGTTAATACAGAAATAGCACCTTGGCTGTTACCATAGAAACACCATCACGAGAGAGGGGGACGGAAAGCCCCTTTTAAGGAATGTGCCGTTAATATTAATTGTGGTTAGCCTTTAATGGGCTTAAGAGCTGGTCTTGTTGATTGATCATACTGGAGGCATCAGGCTTGTTGGAGTTGTGTATCCTTACATGTATTGGTATGTATTGATTGCATATTTGTGTAATGTTCCTATGGGTCTTTGGGAGAGGGGCAGCTCTGAGTTGTGTGAGCAAGGGGGGCTCTCAGCCTTGGACGGGATGTATGCGCTTTCTGAGCAGACAGGAGGAATGCAGCTGGAGTTGGCTCCTGCCAACTGTATTAACGTTATATTCAGTCCATTAAGATGTAAGGTATTTCCTAGTTAGTAGACTCATCCCCCGGCATGGGTATTATTGATTTATGCTTTTGTATTTCCTATCTAATGCAATAAGTATTATTGCCGGTTAACTGAAGTTATGCTTTCTTGCTGATTAGACACACACATGCCTTATGAATAGGTTCAACCTTCAGCATACAATAGGGGACTGTTGTTGCTTATGTTGCTATATTTCTGGGAAGCCTGCCAAGTATATTCAAAGCTCGCCAGGTACACATTCCCAGACTGGGGAGGCTTTGGGAGGTTACCCTCCTAGGGAACATGTGAACCTTGAGCCAATTTTCGGTTTCTATTTTCGGTTTCTGTATTGTCTTTATAAGGAGTACGCGCCAGTCTCTCAGTGCTCAGTCCAACTTTTGGATTGTGCCTTTTGCTTTGCATATGCAACTCAAAATAAATCCTGCTGAACCCTGCATGGTTTTTGCCTCTTCGTGTTCCTGAATCCACCACTCAAGAGCTCAAGAGCCCATTATGGTCTTACATTTTGGCGTCCCTGGGTGGGCCAGGGCTCTTTGAGTGTTGAATGCTGACACGAAGGCAGGTCTGTGCCTTTTCTGGTCTGGCTTGTGGTCGCTGTAAACACTTGAAAGTTTCTGTGCACACCGGCTAGCTTTGGCTGGGAAACTGAAAGCCGTTGCTGCGGCCACCGCCTTGCCGCAAAGGAACAGGCGCGAGGAACAGGAGAAGGAGCAGCTCTGAAGGGCAACCCGCGGGAAGGGTAAGTAAGGAATCCCCCTGGGAGAGGGGATAAGGAAAAGAAGAATTGATCATTCTTCTGGGAGGTGGTATAGGTTTGTACGAGTGGACCCGATCAGTCCATAAGACAACTGAAAGCCACTCCCTAGGGTAAGGGTGGACGTCTTGGACACCCAGAAGGGAACTAGGACGTCTGAGACGTCTAGAAGGGAACCAGAGATAGGTTGGGAAGGTGGTGTGTGAGGCGCCTGTGTGGTTGTAAAGAGTGTATGAGTGGGGGACCGTAGAGGAAACCCAAAACTGAGTGTGGATCTCTGCCTTGGCAGAGACGGGACTGGCAAGTAGTGAGATTCCTGTGTGCAGGAGACTGCCCAGGCCACGAACCCCGGGTGCGAGTGTGTGTGTGCAAGCACGTTTGAAGGCGCGGGAAATGGGGGGAGGTTCTTCAACCCCACTGACCCCGCTCCAGTGCATTTTGAACAACTGGAAGTTAGCTAACAAAGGCAATGCCTATGGTATCAAGCTAGACAAGGAAAAGATGAGAAGTCTTTGTGAAGTGGATTGGCCAACACTAGACACCGGATGGCCATCTGAAGGATCCTTTGATCCTGTGAAAGTGAACCCACTGTGGGCAGCAATAATCCAAACTCGTTTGGATCAGATTCCATATGTAAATATATGGAAAGGGTGTATAGACCAGAACCCGAAGGAACAATGCAAAAAGAAGATAATGCCATGCTCTGGAGAGAAAGCACAGTTGCAAGTAGCAAGTGATCTCGACAGAACAGACTTAGACATTGTTCAGCAGACAACCCCTTATGTTCCCAGTGCTCCATTCCAACCCCCACCGAGTCAATCGCCGCGAGGCCAGGCTCCGAGGGCAGTAGAGGAAGAAGGAGGAGAGACAGAGGCAACAGACCCCAAGGCAGTTCTTCAAATGCCTAAGAGAAGTGTGTATCCCACCCATGAGTTAAACCAACAACCAGAGGATTTGCCATGTACCCCTGGCATCCATGCCAGAACCCCAGAGAACACTGCAGTAAATTACCAAAGGGCTAGGCTGATCATGAAGAGGTGGCAGGCTGCTGCAGGTGTGTCTGATGGGCTTTTGAAGCTGGCTCAGATCAAAAGTAAAGACTCTGAGGAGTATTTAAGAGCCTTCCTGAGTACATATGAGCGGGCGCTAAAACAAGAGGAGCATCAGATGCTAAAAGAAGAAATGGAAAGAGTGAAAGGAATAACTTCTAAGGACCCCGAGAAGGTGATCACGTTGATCACTTCTTTGATGAAAACACTTACCCCTACTTGGGAAGATTGCCAGCAGAAATTGCAAACAAGCGAAGAAGTGCAGAGAGTACGTACTGAGGCTCATCGCCTTCTGGCAGACGACAAAGTAGACCAGGGAGAAAGATTGCTTCAATATCCCCTCACAGATCCCAACTGGGATTACAATGAGGCAGATGCCAGGCAGAAGCTCAAATCTTATAGGAGCACTTTGATCCAAGGGCTCATTAGGGATGCGCGAAAGCCCACCAATATGGCAAAAGTTTCTGAAATTATCCAGAAGCCTGATGAAAGTCCTGCCATGTTCCTGGAAAGACTGAAGGAGGCATTTCGAATCTGGACACCCCTAAACCCAGAGGAGGGGAATAATGAGATATTATTAAAAACTACCTTCATAGCCCAATCAACCCCAGATATCCGCAAGAAAATACTGAAGAAGGGTGGTTTAGAAGGCCATTCATTGGAGTGGACGATAGCAACTGCTCAGCGTGTATATGATAATAGAGATGAGGAAAAGGAAAGGAAACGAGAGAAGTACAGAAAGAAGAAATTGAATATGTTGGCACGGGCTATAGGGGAGAAGCAACAAGGAGAAGAGGAAATGAGGAAGGGAAGAGGACGTGCAACTGAGGGAAGAGGACGTGCAACTGAAGGAAGAGGCAGAGAGCGCGGAAACTGGTATAGGGAGAAACCAGTGTGCGTTGTGCAGCCGAGAAGGCCATTGGATTGGAAAAGGGATGGCCCGAACAGGAGAACGGGCGAAGGCTGGAACCAAGGGGAACCAAGCCGAGGAAGAAGAGGAACCGGTGAAAATCGCTACTCTTATCATACAGACCGATGGAATAGCGGACAAGGAGGTCCAGGACTCATTGGGCTGGCAAAGTTTTGAGAACCAGCAATAGGGAGGACCAGGTTCACTTTAGGGTTCCCCTGAACTCATGGCCCAGATGTAAATAGGGAACCGAGTGGTCAATTTTATGGAGAATTCAGTAGTTCCAGTGGCAACTACAGCAATCAGCAAGCAGTCAATCAAAGTTACAGGGGCAACAGGGACCAGTCAAGTAAAACCTTTTCTACAACCCATGGAATGCGTGATTGGGGGCAAACGCTGACCCATCAATTCCTATATATGTCAGAGTGCCCCATCCCCTTGTTGGGTCGAGATCTCCTTACAAAGCTCCAAGCCCAAATTTCATTCTCCGATGTAAGCAGCTTTGTTCAGAATGGGAGGAGATTAGCGAGATATGAAACAGTTGAAGCAGGTCCTTTGGATCCGGGAACGTCAGCTCAGACAGCTGAATTAGTGGCCTCACCCAAGTACTATGGTTGGCCAATGTACGAACTGTAAACATTTATACAGACTTTGAGTATGCTTTCCTCACACTAACGAGGATGAAGATATATGGAAAGAATGTTGGTGGCTGGAATCAGATGGGCGCAATGTGAAACGCCGAAACCAGCTAGCAGAACTGTTGGGAGCCGTTTGGACCCCTGAGATGATAGCTGTGAGGCACTACAAAGGGCACCAGAGAGGAAAGGAACCTGTGACCCAAGGGAATAGGGCGGCCAATGGGGCAGCAAAAGGAAGCTGAGCCTCCCTGTGCCGAAGTTTTTGTGTTTGAGGCACCTATCCGGAGCAAGATAACTGCAGTTCCAGTGCAGAATGCAGCAAATGAAGTCAGTGACCTAGGTATGGCCGAACATGCCGCACTTGGCTTACTACCAGTAAGCACAGAGAATGTTGTAGTTGAAATCAGAAACCAGTATTTCCAAAGGCAAAGGCAAAGGCAAAGGCAAAGGCAGAGGTACTTGCAAAGACGTTGAGGCAGAGGACTCCACAAAGCAAAGAAGATGGCATCCTCTATAGAAACAGCAGAAGGTGATATTATTCTTAAGGAAAGGAAAACAGAAGCCCCCATAGAAAAGGCAGCCCTCAAGGCTGGTGTGAAGGTATTTGCAGAGAAGGAGGGCGCAATGTGGAAGTGAAATTTCCTCCTGAGAAGGTGCATAAGGAGATCTTTTCAGAACAGTCAGAAGAATTATGGAAGCAGAAGCTGCAGCCACCAAGCAGCCAGGACTAAAGGAGATCCTGCAGAATGTGGAGAATGAGGTCGGTTTCAACTCTGAGGTAGAAGATACTTCAGATTCCCTTGCGACATGTGTTGAGGTAAATTCTGATAAAGCCTCTGTAATTGGTGACAGGACTGAAGCTCCTGAGCAGAGGGAAATGCAAGATGTTTATGCAGTTGTTATTGAGGGGCCTTCAACGAATAAAATAGAAGATGACCCTGCCCTAAAACATCAATAGAGCAAGCTGTAACTGCGAGATCTATGGAGAGGGGAGTAGCTGAAGTCTCAGCACCTGATCAAAAGGTAGTGAATGTCATCCAAATGGATGTAGCAGATGCCAGCCATACCTTGAGATGGGCAGGCACGGAAGAAAGTTGAAGTTGATGTTCCAGAAAGTAATGAACCGAAGGATGTCACGCTTGTAACTGCAACTGAAGGATCTTTGCAGAATGACAAGGAAGATGCACTTACTTTGGGTTCAAAACGCACTAAGGCCGAGTTAACAGAGGATGACACTGTGAAAAGTGAGTCAACTGTGGATCCCCCGAGAAGAAGAAGAAAAAAGGAGAAGAAGAAAAAAGGTTGGAAGCATAGAGCTAGCTACTGAAGCAAAATTCACAGGAATGGTAGCAACTGCAGCAGTAAAGACCAAAGGTGGAGGCACCCTCACCTCGGACTCTGGTGCTTTATCAGAGGAAGGAAAGAGTTCTGTCACAGAAGGCAGTGAAGCAGGTGCTAGTAGCAGAAACAGGAAAAATCAACAGGAAAATGTACTTTGTGCAGCTCCAGTTCAGCAAGAAGTAACCACAGAAGCAATTACAGCTAGAGAAGAAACTTCAGGAGTTGAAGAAGCAGCTGAAGTATCCTGTGCTAAAGAGACAACGGAAATGGTTTCAGCTGTTTCAAAAAATGTTATAGATATTGAGCATGATGTGCAATCACTGTCTCAGATTTTTGTCTTTGAACAGGTGGACCCAGACTAGAACGCCTTGTGTGCTGGTGGAACCGTTGCCGCTATCGAACCAGGAGCCGAGTGTGGGTCAACATACCGCCCCATTCTGCGAGGCCTGGCGAGGGCAGCGTACTGTTCTCCTGTCTATTTCAACGGCAGTGAAAGTTACCGGTACCATCCCATGGGTCCACCGTCCGCGTGTGAAGGAAGTTGAAGCAGATTGGACAGTGATTCCTGATTATTTCTCGATGTCCGCGAGACGACAGCCCTGCTGGTGCCACACCCGGGAAGCTGGCACCTCTACGCACGGCAGAAGAAACTGGGAAACATCAGCAGCTGAACGGTATCAGGACAGTTGGACAGCAGGACAGTGCTACCATTGGTTTGTCCAACCAGTCAAGGCAGGGCCTATAGGGCCACTGGGGAACAGGAGTGGGTCCATAGACCGTTCCTCCTAATCCGGAAGGTGGGCATCACACACGAGGTGTATTGCTCTACAGTAATCGCTATAGCCACAGGGGCCAAGTGATATACCAGAACCATCTGAGTCAGGAATTAGAAAGGAGGTGTGTACGGTGCAAGTCAGTTTCCCCCCGTCACTAAACGGAAGGGTCACTCCCTCAGGTGGAGGTTCCAGGAACCCAGGGTCAGGAAGAAACAGTAGTTAAGCTGCTTGGAATACTTCCAACAGCAGGAAATCTTCCTGTGGTACGTGTGGCCTATACGTTGATCCCCAAAGGTGGAGAGCAGAGGAATGATGCCCCACGAGAACACCACGCAAAGAGAGAATACACTGAGTTTTCTGGATGTTAGCATCATGTTAACTATACTTTACATGGTGGTGGTATTTCTTTTCCTATTGAGGCACCTACAGGAGCGTAGGTTGCGGGGAGGAACCAAAGGAAAATTGCTCGGTACGCATGTCAGGCCCCATAGATGCAAAAGGTGAAAAATGCCTTTGATACCCATCCCATTGAACCTGACTGCTTTAAATACGAACATGCATACCATTGCGGGAAAGTTAATGATGTTACTACCCCTATAAATGGAGAGGAGGTGCTACATGATAGTGGCTCACAGTTGGTCTCCATGGCCGAGGACCATATCTGTTTGTTATTTTGTTATCAATTTACATGGCCCCTTGTTTAGCCCAATGTGTCCAAAAGTGTATTTCTGATTCTGTGCAAAGGATAACTGATCCCTATAAAATGACCCTGTATCACAGTTTGGCTCAGGAGGATCCGTCAGACGAACTCGTACTGTGAAGTCCGAGTTGTCTGAAGAGAAAAGGAGGGAATGAAGGGGACAGTTCAAATAGCTAAATATCCCATATTGATTATGAATGCCTTAATTGCTTTCTAAGCTTGTTTATTTGTGTATCATTCACAGCATTTGTGCATTAATATATTTTCTGTATTTTTCTGAAATATTAAGAGAGACAAAGGAATGTGCCTAATGTTGCTTCTTCAACTATTTCTGGGAAATCAGCCAAAACTAGCCAGCAGCTTCAAGGTTTAGATAACGGTGTACGGTCTGGAATTAAACAATGGCCTGTTAATACAGAAATAGCACCTTGGCTGTTACCATAGAAACACCATCACGAGAGAGGGGGACGGAAAGCCCCTTTTAAGGAATGTGCCGTTAATATTAATTGTGGTTAGCCTTTAATGGGCTTAAGAGCTGGTCTACAGCGTTAAATTGCTCATCTTTTAACAAAAAAATATGTAACTTGTCCCTAAGATCAGCCTCCATATTGAAGGACTGGAAAGTGCCCATTGTGACACTATTTTTTTTAAAATCCATATTAGGGTTTATTAGGAAAGGAACTGACATTAAAACTGCCATTATCATAAAGCCATTGCACAAATCTATGATGCGATGGCACTTGGAATGCTGTGTACTTGGAATATTGTCTGATTTGTTTTTAATTGTTTTCGATATTTTGAATTGTTGCGCCTTTCCCTGAGACCATGTGGTGAAGAATGGATGATGGTGATGATGATAATGTTTACATTTATCCTGATGTGTTTGGAGGGAGATCAGACATCAGCTACAGAGCATTCACTCTGATTGGTTTGTGGGGAGACTAGATGGTGTTACACCAGAGCAAGTGTTATCCCACACTTTCCACTGCATTTCCCCATCATTTTCCTTATTGCAAAAAAAGGCTGATCTTTTGGGGAAGTAGGTTTCTTGCACAAGATCTTCCCACTGTAATTGCACAACCTGAGTTTGCCAATATGTGATTGAATCCCACTCAGAAATAGTGACAGCCTGAAGGCGCCTTTAAAGGGATGACTGTATTGGGTTGCAATTGTTGATATAGCGCTTGCTTAGATCAAAATTTCCATAACTAATGGAATTCCTATGAATGCAGGGTGGGGAATTGTGAAATATAATATTTCCATTATGACGCTCTAGTCCTCCAAGCAGCCTCTCCCATGAACATGAAAAGTCTGGCAATTTTTGACATGATCCATGTTAGAACTAGTAAAAACAAACCATCAATTGATAGCTAATATAATTAGTAAAACGTAAGCCGCTCATTTGCTTTTTCAGTTGCTCTTCCAAGCACTTTCACAGGCTTTAATTGACAGTTGTAATTTTTGATTGCATATCAAGCAGTATGCAAGCACATACAAGAATAGTTCTTTCCAAATAAGCACTGGCATTCTTCACTTATGTTGAGAGCCTATCTGGATAACCTCTCAGTTTCTGCTTGGCAGAGAGAAAATTGCTGTATTTTTCAGCAGATCCCTCTGAATAGGGGTGCCATTCCTGAACTCTATTTGGGAATGCACTTGCTAGAGGGGCAAAAGTTATACCGAAATGCAAATGAACTGAGATGCACAAAAGCCCTTTCTTAGAGCTTGCTCTTAGGAATGCTAGCACTGAGCAATGCAAAATATGAAAGAGCTGCTTGAGAAACCTTTGCAATATAGCTTTGCTACCAATTTAGGACTTAAGATTTTCTTCAGAATAATACTTTAGTTTCCACTAGACTACTTCAGTGCTTAATTTCTACAAAAAGACACGCAGGAGCTCAAGCCTGACCAGAAAGGGCCACTTACCCAGTTTTGGGGTGGGCAGTAGTTGAGGCCCATCATGATTCCCACCCACCCCCACCAGAGAAGAAAAATTATTTTGGCCTTGTGGCCAGCCATTGGGATCCTCCTCAGATGGCTGCAAGGGATCCTGGAATTCCCTGCCCAATAATTTTGAATTTTTGCCCAATCAGACTTGGCAAGGGGTGGGGCATTGGCTGAAGATTGCAGCAAGTCTCCACTGTGGTCTGGCGTCAAAGGGTAATAGCCAGCTTCACTGGAGATCAGAAGCATGGTCAGCAGAAGAGCAACCCATCCACCCCATATGCTGTTCTTGAGGCACCTTATATAAAGACCTTGCTGTGATTCAAATGGTCGCTGTATTTGAATTTGCCTGTGTTGTAAGAATATTAAGGTATACTGTTGTTATATATATATATATTAGTGTACCAAGTAAACATGTGCATGAATGTATAGGCCATGTCTGAGTGGAAGTTTCTGTTCTGAAGCCAAGCGGGGAGCCTAAGGGCCATAGAGCTTCCAGTAGAGGTCTGGGGAGCATCAGCTTAGTTGACCTGTGTCTTGAGGTGGCCCATAACCCAGGCACATCCCTGTACAAACTTCAGCCTTCCCCTGGGAGGCTGACAGTGGATATACAGCCTAAGCCTAAGGTACATCTGTGATTGATAAGGTTGTGACCAATTTTTAATCCCATAAATTTGTTGTGTCAGGATTGTTCCACCTATCATTGCTTACTGCCTTCGCCTGTGGGAATGGGGTGCACTGTGAGTGGGTCTGCAACAAATCCCTCAGAGCTAGACACCCTTCCCCAGCATTCTCCCTATTTACTCATTGTTGAGGAATATGCACTCAGAACCTATTCTTTATGCATAAGCTATACTCAGGATAAAGCTCTGGCACTGAGAACAGAGTTTGGAAGGAGCAGATAAAGCTGGCACAAGCCCCAACCTCATCTGCAACGGAAAAGTCTACCTTGATTTACTCCATTTTAAAAGTAGTCCTGCGTAGGTGATAGATTGACAAGGCCATTCTTTATAGCAAAACAACTCTATAAGAATTCTTTATAGGCCAGTCTAGAGGCTTTCTGGGCCAACAAATAAATGCTTAGGATGAAGTGTTCTAGCTGCAGCATCAGTGTAATGTCACATAAGATGACATTATGTTAGTACTGGTGATTTATTATTTCATTTCCAGCTTTCCCATCAGTGTCCTGGAGCAAATCTTTGGGATGTATTTGCATGATTGCAACCATATACCCACAACCCTCCCCAAAACATTTCATCTAAATTGCTTAATATGGAGAAAGAGTCGTAAAACAAGATTGTGAAGTGGCCTGGCTTAGCTTTTAGACCACCTTTCTGTCCATGGGGCTATTCGAATCCAAATCAGACAAAACAAAAGAAGGGGAAAACATTTGCACTAAGGTGGGAAAACTTCAGGCTGCAGGATCTACTAAGGCTGCGAACCCATTAGCATCTTAAAACGCAGCAAGGACTTTTGTTTTGTTTTCTTAATTTGGATCAAAGCTAGGTTTTGGGGGGGGGGCGTGCAACCAAACACAGCTTTTTTTTTTTAGTCCAAACCTTCCCCCTCCCCGCATGCTGGCTGTACAAATACAAAAGAAAAGATGCAATAAAAACTAAAAGTAGAATGAATAAAATATATCAGTCAAAACAATATAAAATAGCAGCAGTATAGTCAATGGTCAACACCATGGAAAAATAGAATGTTATATTAAGAACAGGTTGCTTTTTTATGCAAAGGCTCTAGCTGTCTTTGTGGATGCTGCATTTTCACAGCACTTAGAACTGCATTGTCACAGAGTCCATATGACTTTGTGGGGATCCAAACGCTGTATTTCCTCTGCCCTCCCATTTAATCCCACTTTCTTTGGAAATTCATTTAAAAAACATACAACAGACTATGGCAGACCAACACGGCTACCTACTTGTAACTGGAACTATGGAATGCACTACACTGAGCCGCATGAAATGGAAGTCCATCAGGTGTATCTGAAGAAGTGTGCATGCACACGAAAGCTCATACCAGGTGCTACTGGAAGGATTTTATTTTTATTTTGTTTTGACTATGGCAGACCAACATGGCTACCTACCTGTAAATACAACAACCTGTTGTCAACAACCTGTTTGCAATAGCTGAATGGCCCATTATGTCCCTGTCTGGAAGAATGCTGTATCATTGTTGGGAAAACACAGTTTTCTCTCTGGCCAGCACTATAATTTATAACACAACTGCTGTTTGGAAAGCGTTGTGTGACCCACCAACTGGGACTGTGCCTGGGACATTAATTATGTTGAGTAGCCGAACTCCCTGACAGAACTTGCTCATGTCTTCCTTACTTAAAAACAAAATAAAATATTGTTGGATGAGCACTCTCTTGCTTAATAGCGCCAACAAGAGAATGTTCATGTAATTCTATAAAACTAAAATACCCCCCCCCACAAAAAATGAAAATTGGCAAACAATAGCAAGGCTACGTTCCGCCGTCACTCCAGAGAACTCCAAATAGAAATGAACCAGTATATGAAAAGAGTCTCTTGTCCATGTTAATGGTCTTTCTTGAAGCTCAGTCCTCTGCCAAAGGTGGGGGGCGGGGAATGGGTGTGAGGGGTCTGGCTCTAAAACCCTTACTCGCTTAACCACATTCAGAGCTGCCAGTTCAGGTTTTTCACCTATTTCTGCTTTTAAAAGAGGAGGCCTCTTAAAACTCCACCTGGTCTCCAGGAAAAGCAGCAGGCTAACTGAACTTGTTATTGTTCTAGAGAGCTTCCATGGACCCATATTTAGAACACCTCAATCAGTGTTTATTTAAGAGTAAAAGTAAATCGACAGTAGCAAAATGATGACTGCCAGACTGGCCTGCCAGAGTGATTTGTTTTAACCAATGACACGCAGCCTGGAACTAATAATAACTCGTGAGGGGCCGGAGAGTGAGAGAGACGAAAACAGATAGCCTCAGCTCAATTTTCTGCCTCTTAGAGGCTATTAGTGGTTCTGTCTAGGAAGCCAAGGGAGGGGGGAGAACCTATATGGAACCATAAACTCTTCCACAGAACACCACAAATTTGCAGCTAATAAACCTACAGATGCAGTAAGATCAGAAATTGGAGCTGGAAATTTTCTGTTTAGTTTCATACTGTTTTCAGCCCCTTCCAGTAATTTGGACTGCTGCTGTAACTCTGACAGTTGTTGCCCAAGAAAGCAGGAAAAGGGGTCCACAGCACTTCCAGACTTTTTGCTAGGGCGTTATTTCTACATTGCTAGCTGATATTTTCCAATAATTTTGGCCGCCAGTAAGTGTTTTAGTGAGCACCTTTTTTGGAGTGGGTGTATGCCCACATCTGGGCAGTGCAAATATTATGGGTGAGTGCCACATTCGAAGAGTGCAAAATGTGAGGTATAACTGGGAATGGGGAGAAGGATCATGGAGTTAAACATTACAGAAATTTAGCTCAAGTCAAATCAGCAAGAATCCATTCCGGCTAAAATTTCCCAGGAAATTTCGCATGCAGTTACATGGGAATCTGCTTTGACTCTGAAGTTGTTTTTACATAGCTAAGTTTTAGAAGTTGGTATTCCAGGCTTGCTATCCTGGGATAACAACTCCCCCTTGAATTAAATAATTTTTAAAGGATATTTTTGCTACACACTCTCCATAGTGAAGTGGGGTCACTCATATGTCATAATGTGATAAACCTCAGCATGACAGGTGAATTAAGAGCGCCTTGTTCATACAAGCAATTCAAAGAAGTCCCTGTGCACTTCTTAAAGAAATTGATCCCAAAGAAAGATGAAGGTTAGGTTTTGATTGTGGTTTACCTGCATCATTAGCTTTCCCTCTTCATATGGAAATGAGTCACTGCTGACAGAAATGGTACCATAAATTTAGATTTTTTTTTGCCGAGGAGTGGGACAACTGCTAGTGGTCAGGCTTTGTCAGGACAGAGTATTTAGGTATACGTACGTTGCAATCAGTGAAGGCCAGATAGCTTAACACTGAGAGCTCACCCCTTCTCTTAACTCCCCAAACCTGGAATGGTCCTAGAATGTGACCACACTTTTCCTGAGAAAACGTTAGTGTCACTTCATAGGATCAAAACTCAGCTGTCTCCTAAATCCCCTCAGGCCATCCCCTCACACTAAGCTCCTTTTCTTTAATGCTTCTGGAAAGTGTTTGTTCTCAGCTGTCTGTTCTGTAGCCGAGGAAGCTTCTGGATTCAATATGGTTTCAATTTGGGCTGAATTTATTTAACAAGCTAAAAGTAGGCCTTCGGGAGCTGGACTCTCCTGGGGGGTCCTTCAGTATACAGATTCAGGAAGGATCTATATGAATGAGAGAGAACACCAGGGCTGCAGTTTAGAGGGGGGAAACCCCCCTGAGAGGACTAATTCCACATAATAGGGTGATGCTCAGAATGATAGACATAGATTAGGAAACCAAGAGTAGATCTGTATGCACCTCTACAATTTATTTAGTTATTTTGTATGAATGGTGCTCCCTTTTTTTAATGCATGTATGTCCATATTGGTAAAATGATAGTATGTCATTAAAGCAACCTCATGGGTGCTTTTTAATGATGTAATAGCAGTGAATGTTTTACCAGAAACACCCAGAGTGACTTCGTTGGCTAGATGCCAGTATGAATTATGGGAAGTACCATACGAAAGTCTGCAGATTTCTGTGTTGGCAGTAAAGACAAATCCAACTTCATTTTATGGTTTGGAGAGCATTGTGGAATGAATAGGTGAATCTAGAATAGGATTTAAGCTATCCTTTCTAAGACAGCAAGGAGAAGTTGACATTGAAAATGATAGGACAGGAATGAGCAGAAAGACCATGAAGAGCTTTAGCTATTGCTCTGGCTTCCACTGTACTTTCCTCCCTGTCAAAAGCATGAGATTCCCCCTTTCTCCAAGACAGGACAGTTGCCTTGTACAAATTACAGATCCGCAGTATACATTTAAAGCACATGACATGATGCCACCATTAGCATGAAAGCTGGCAGCAAGGTGATGGAGGCAAGTGATGGATATGACTGAGCCAAAGTGCCCCAGAGACCCATGGCAATTGATTGCCTGTCCTTGTCAAGAGAGTAGAACACCGAGCTAAAGGCAGCAGAAACTGGAAATTAACTCTAGGAATAGAAGGGTGGAATTGTACCAATTCCAATTGGAATGTCATGCCATTCATACAAAAAGGGGGTAGCGGTCAGAGGAAAATGAAGCTTAAACTGATACATGCAAACCTTTATCAGAAACTGCACAAATAATAGGGCAGATGATGAGCTATGTGTCAAGACAACTGGGAATAACTTCAGAATATGCACATTTGCTAAATCCCTTTAGTTTATCAAGGATTTCTAATGTGACCCTGGTTCACTTTTGAAACACAGACATTATGCACCATGAAAGTTCAAACAGCAGTTAATTCTTTTAGACCTTAAAACCATAAGCAAAACAAAAATTACATTCCATGAGCATCTGTCAAATTCTATCAGTTACCAAACAACAAACACATTCTTTCACAGCTCATATCCCGGGGTCAGAAACTATAAAAAGTTTAATCAGATTCACATTCAGTGGCTGGCATTTTATACTCCAGGATATGACCTCTGGAAAGGCCTATTGAACTGTACCTTAAGTGGATGGATTAATCCTGTTCAATTCACAATGCTTAGAAAAACTGGAGAACTGGCACAGGCCAGACAGAGCAGAATCTACTTCTAGTCTCTTGCGTTTCTGTTATTATAGGATGCTTTTTCCTTTCTCAGATTTCTACCCATGTATCATTACAGTCTTCCTAGATCTGCACCCCATTCTCTAGTTCCCGTTTCCTCCTCATCTTCTTGCTCTTATTCCATATTCTCATTATTCCAGCTTCCCTCAGTCTCTTGCTAACTCCAGCTCTTAAGAGGAAAGCTGAAACTTCAGCTCAGCTTTCATTCTATATTTGGGTACAATGCATTGTCTCTTTATAATCTAAACAAATACATCCAATTCCCCAACTGTATGTGCAGCTTAGAGGAACAAGCATTACATAAACATCACATTTTAACAGCTTGTATCTGATACTGTAAAGGGAAAGCTAAGATTAGGAAGAAAATAACATATCATAAATGATACGTATCCAGACTACAATCACTGTCATGTGATGACATTTGATTCCAGGCAAGATACAATTCCCAGGCAATAGAAGCCACGATCTTGAGATCGGTAGGGAATTCTGCCATACCACCCACCTTTTTGTTACATTATATGCTACAGGATTGCTTGCGTAATGGGACTTCAAACTGCATACAAGATTGCTGCCAGTGCTCCGGGCTTTAAATACCTCAAGTGTGCAACTTTTTCAAAACAGATTAATTGGTTAAAAACAAAATGTTCTCTTTGTCTTCACAGCCAGCTCCCCACAGCTTATTCCTGTACATTGCCAAAGCGCACAGCGCTACTACCATTCTAATTGAAATAAGTCATAAACTGATCCATTCAAAAGCTTCTTATCTGACTTATCATCAGGTACACATTTGTGTATGTCTCGTTTAGTGGTATGTTTTCATACCAGAAAAATAACATTGCTACAGAATTAAGAGTCTGCGTAAATGGGTAATGCTGGCTTTGGACCTAATCAGTGAACTTGAAAATTGACTTGGGGGGGGGGGGCTTTCTGGTCATTTAACAAAGAAGGATTTTGAATTTTGGGTCTTTCTAATTACATAGAATATAAGATTACGGTGACAGAATAAAGTTACTACAGTGGTTGCATTAATATTTATACAGGTTGTTCATTATATTGCAAAAGCATTCCTGCGTCCTGAGTGACTACCTTCAGTCAAGAAATAACAGTGAATTGAGCGCTATTTGTGCTCATGCCTTGCCTGTGGGCATCCCTCAGGCTTCTGGTTAGCCACTGTGAGAATAGGAAGCTGGAATCGATATGCACCTTTGGCCTGATCCAGAAGGGCACTTCTTATGTTTTCATGGGTCTTTCTCATCCATGTCAGGCCTCCACAACTTGTAACCCACTGATTGTCAACCAGCAAGGGGCTTGGTGAACTTCCTGTTGTGGTTGTTGCTGCTGCTTGCTGGAGATGTCAAAAACAGTTTTAGGTGGTCATCCAGCAAGCCACAGGACATGAGTTGTGGGCTACATTCTGCTGCATGGTTCAAAAAACCATGCAAGTTTAGTGTATCCTAAGCAAATTACCTGTCTTTGAAGCAGATATGTAAAACATCAGGAGAAAAGTTTGAAAGTATTCACAAACATCCCCCCAATATTTTCTCGATTAAATACAAAAATAGGAAACTTTGAGGAAAATTGAGGAACCCATATTGAAATGTTCTCTTTGTCGGATTAATGCAAAATTCCTGCAATGGTTTATTTTTTTATTTTTTATCACATAGCCAATTTACACTGCTCCAAATTTCTTGGATCTAAGATTCAAATATAATAGCGTTAGTGATGTCAGCATGTTACTGCGTTTGACTGAACTGAACTGAACAAACAAACTCATTGAACTTGATGTTGGAAAAGTCCTCAATTCAAAGAACAGCTTCAGGTATTTAATTTAGGAGTGCAACCTGGGAAGCATATTGCTCCCCTGGATATGGTGGCCTGGCCCTTAAATCCTGCCCGCTTCTGCATCAAGTGAAAGAAACTGCTGAATGTTTGGAAATACACACACAAAATCAAGATAAAAAGTAACAGTTGAACAGAAATGAGAAGTTTGTTTTAAATTACAATGTTTCATTTTCTGAAGTTCAGGAAGCTCAAAGTGAAGGGTCAGAATAAGAACCTATGAGTCTTTCGCATACTGATTCCAATGAGAGTAGCAAGTTATGATATTATTTTCAATAGTATATTATGAGCAAAAGGTACTTCTGTTGAATATCCAAATATATTGCTACTCCTTAATTACAAGGGTGTTTATTTTTGCAGCTTTCCCTCAAAAATATGTTTCCTGTTTCAACAATAATCCTGAAGTCTACATAATGTTTATAAATCCCAAAACCTACCTATTGTTTTGTAAATGTTGATCCTTTCCATTTTCAACATCAATGCCACCTCTTATTTTTTTCACTTGGTAAAAAACTAGAATAAACTTAAGTGTCTTGGTTTGCAACAATTTGCATCTCCTCTTATAATTATCGCTTGAATAAAACAAAGACATTTAATGGTATTTACTCAGAGCAGACTTATTGAAATGAATGGACCTAACCTATTCATCTTCAGTAATGTCAGCTAGTCTACTCTGAGTAAAGCTTAGTTGATTTAATTTAAAAGAAAAAAAAAATTTCCAGTAGCACCTTAGAGACCAACTAAGTTTGTTCTTGGTATGAGCTTTCGTGTGCATGCACACGAAAGCTCATACCAAGAACAAACTTAGTTGGTCTCTAAGGTGCTACTGGGAAATTTTTTTATTTTGTTTTGACTATGGCAGACCAACACGGCTACCCACCTGTAACTTAATTTAAAAGCTTATTCTTTTAAATTTCGCAAATATAGCAACTAGTGCAATTGTATACGTGAAGTAAGCTCCACTGTTTTTAACAAAGCTTACTCCAAGGTATTCAGGGAGGTCAAGGATTCTTTAGCTGTGATTCTTGCATCCCAGGGGGTTGGACTAGGGGATCCTTTGGGTCATTTCCAACTCTACAAATCTACGATTCCATGATTCTAGGAAAACAGGATTAGACAAATTCATGCAGGATTAGACAAATTCATGTAGGATAATGCTATCAATGGCCACAAGCCACAATGGCCATAAGTTCATCTTCAAGGTTGGTGGCAGTATCCTTTGTAAAGCCACTTGCTGGAATCCGCAAGAGGGGAGGGACTTATTGTGCTTGGGTTCTGTTTGTGAGTTCCCCACAGGTATCTGGCTGGCCACTGTGTGAACAGGATGCTGGACTAGACAGGCCACTGGCCTGATTCTGCAGCCTCTTCTTATCTTATTGCCCCAGGTTTGTTGAAGAATACTCTGAGCTTCAAAGTACTACATGCATCTGACTCGACGACAAAGCATTTTGAGGAAGCAAATTTTCTGTGAATGCAACTGGGTGAAAGTAGGCAGGTGAATGAAACAAAGACTGA
The DNA here is from genome assembly GCF_009819535.1 of Lacerta agilis. NCBI lineage: Eukaryota > Metazoa > Chordata > Lepidosauria > Squamata > Lacertidae > Lacerta > Lacerta agilis. The sequence goes on along the minus strand of NC_046317.1, from coordinate 64,167,548 downwards.
CAGTCTTAGTAGTCAGTGAAAAGTTGCACTTGTCATGTTAGCCTATTATGTTACTTTGCTCAGCTTTGTGCCACTTCCTCAGAGTCATCTGAACAGATAATGCACCTTTGATTGCTGATTTCTTGGGCTACTGTCCCTTTTCTTTCTTAGCTCACTTTGAACTTCAGCTGTGAAAAATTAATTCTCAAGCAGATTCCCCTATTCTTTTTTATATAAAACAAAAATTCAAATGCAATATTCCAATTCATTTTTAAACATTTCTGATTATGGATGTTATTAGATCTTGAGGCTTTTAAAGATACGCAAAAGTAGAGAAAAGTGTCCCCTCAAAGATAAAGTTCAGAAGCACTATTTGAAAATGTTTCAAATTAAGATTGTGACATTTTCTCGAACTTTAAAATAGTGCAAAATTTTAATTGCTCTAGTTGCAACATTCCGCCAATGTTTGTGACATCACGGGAAATAACATTTAAATTAAAACACCCTAAACCAAATGTACCCAAAACATTATTCAGAGGGCATACACATACTCTCCAACATCCCTCAGAAAATAGGGACATTTTATAATTAACCCATTTTGAGCATTTAATACTGTTTTAATATGTCTCAGCATAGCTTACTTCATAACCCACTTAAATCTGGACTGCAGCCCAACTAAAGTCCTGTTATTGCCAATGATGTGTAATCAGTGCTTTTCTTCTGGGGGGGGGGGTTGCAGGGATACGCATACCCCTAAACATTTTGTGAATCTAAGTTTGGCCTTATTGAAGGGCAGTATTTCAGTATGAGTAGGAAAATGAGAGTACCCCTAAACATTTTTTTAAGAAAAAAAGCACTGTGTGTAATAACCTGATAACCATATGTTTCAACATAGCTGGGCTATCAGGATTCGCACAGCTTTTGCTTTGTTCTGTCTCTCTCGATTTTTATTCTCTCAGTCCAGAAAAAGGAAAGTTCGTGTTATGCTTTTGAAAAATGTACCTCACACACAGTGGAGTGTGCTAAGTTGTTATGACATCCATTATCCTAGATATATCAGTTATTAGAACATCCTTAAGAGGGTGCTGTCTTCTTAAGAATCAACAGTCAATCCCTGCCCCACACAAATGAGCACACCTTGCGTCTGCCTCAAGGAGAACTTTCTGTCCCACTAGGAGAGCCTAACAGCTGAATTGACAGGGCTGAATTGACACCCATACAGTGGTGAGGCCAAGACTGAAAAGAGACTAGGAAGAAGCCTTAGCAGTGCAAAGTGTTTGGAGCTCATAAAAATATGGCAGATCACTTTAGCATGAATATACTATCTGGAGGGAGAAGGCAAGTTTCTTCTTGCTTGTTAGACACAGGGTGAACCCATAGCTATGGTTTGGGGAACCTTCTTCAGTCTCGAGCACTCTATTTCCTCCTGGGCAATCTTCTGAGGGCCACATGTCCTCCGTGGTGGGCATGCCAGAGCCAAAGGTAAACTGAGCAATGAATGTAAATTCTGCCTTCCTACCCTAGCCATGGGTAGGCAAACTAAGGCCCGGGGCCCAGATCCGGCCCAATTGCCTTCTAAATCTGGCCCGCGGATGGTCCAGAAATCAGCGTGTTTTTACATGAGTAGAATGTGTCCTTTTATTTAAAATGCATCTCTGGGTTAGTTGTGGGGCCTGCCTGGTGTTTTTACATGAGTAGAATGTGCGCTTTTATTTAAAATGGATCTCTGGGTTATTTGTGGGGCATAGGAATTTGTTCTTTTTTCTTCTTCCAAAATATAGTCCAGCCCCCCACAAGGTCTGAGGGACAGTGGACCGGCCCCCTGCTGAAAAAGTTTGCTGACCCCTACACTAGTTTCTCCACATGCTCAAACACGCCTCTCTATGCTCCATCGAGGGAAGCAAGAGGCACTGTCAGAGTTCAAGGACATATTTCAACCAGGCAGAAAAGCTCAAGGAGGCAGCAAAGCATGGCCTGCAGGGGGTGTGGCTGGGAAAGAGCCCCGAGGGCTGGACAGATAAGCTTGAAGGGTATATGTAATGCAGCAATATTCATGGCTTGACCATCAGTGCCTATGGCGGGAAGATCTCTGTTCCTTGAACCTGCTATTTTTGTGTGTGTAAAGTATGCTATTTCCTTTTATTCCATTTCCCCCTCTTATTGCAATTTTTACCGAAAACCCAAACAAACCCCAAACCCTTTAACAGATGCTTCCTTCTTTTACTTTTCTGGAGAGCCACATTCTCCTCCATTCATCACTGCCTTCAGTCCTGGGCCCATAAAGCTTGGCATCTCCTGTAGGTTAATTCCCGTGACTACTACTCTGTTATTTGCACAGCAATTCATATGATAGCTTGAACTCCTGAGATTTAATGTCAGTTTCGGTAAAAGCCCCGGAAAGCCGTTTCAAAAACATGCTCATATCAATCAGCTACCCGGAATAAAGCCTGGCTCTGTGACCACCATGCCCTTGGGGTGCTTCAGTTTCTCCTTTACATGCATGCATTGTGTCTTCTATCCCTAGGTGAACTGGCTAGGCTCCCTAATGACTTCCAAAGGAAACCTGCCAAACCACACAAAAGAGAATGAACACGGAGGTTTCCTTATTTCTTCCTGTTATCTCACAGGAGCGGAGATGACTTGGTGGCAACATCAGGGATTGCTACAGGGGGAGCTGGCTTGCCAATTAGTTGCACAAGAGCAATGTGTGGTGGGAAAGGGACCTCACTGCAGTTTGGCTACAAGTCAAGCATTCACCACTGCCGCCATGTTCCAGCACCTGCTTCATTCACAACTTGTGGGATGTGGACCCTTTTTAAATGTGCAATATGTATCCCTCCCAGGTAAAGAGCAATGCCAAACCACATATTCATAACAGCACGCAGGCAACAAGGGTGCTTCAAGACAGGAGTCTGAACTATGTGTTAGCAATGTACCTAGCAACACCCCTGTCCCTTAGGGATAATTATCTCAGTGGTCTGTGCCCTCAAACTGAGGACTGGTGTGGGCTAAACCACTGAGCGTTGGGCTTGCCGATTGGAAGGTCAGTGGTTTGAATCCCTGCAACGGGGTGAGCTCCCGTTGCTCGGTCCCTGCTCCTGCCAACCTAGCAGTTCGAAAGCATGTCAAAATGCAAGTAGATGAATAGGTACCACTCCGGCGGGAAGGTAAATGGCGTTTCTGTGCACTGCTCTGGTTTCACCAGAAGCGGCTTAGTCATGCTGGCCACATGACCCGGAAGCTGTACACCTGCTCCCTTGGCCAATAAAGCAAGATGAGCACCGCAACCCCAGAGTCGTTCGCGACTGGACTTAACTGTCAAGGGTTACCTTTACCTTTTTAATCATATAGAAATAGTGGAGAACATAGAGAGAGCCCTGTCGGATCAGGCCCAGTGCCCATCTAGTCCAACAGCCTAGTCCAGTGTTTTTCAACCACTGTTCCGCGGCACACTAGTGTGCCGCGAGATGTTGCCTGGTGTGCCGTGGGAAAAATTGAAAAATTCAAGAGAATTACTTTATATATAGTCAATATAGGCACAGAGTTAATTTTTTTAACATTTTCTAATGGTGGTGTGCCTCGTGATTTTTTTCATGAAACAAGTGTGCCTTTGCCCAAAAAAGGTTGAAAAGCACTGGTCTAGTCTCACTGTGGCTAAATAGATACCTATGGAAAGCTGGACAGGACTGCAAGAACACTCTCCCCAATTGTAGTTCTCTGCAACTGGCATTCAGAAGCCTACTTCCCCTGATAGTGGAGGTAGAACATAGTCATAATGATAGGTAGCTATAGCTGTATCCTTCATGAATTTGTCTAATCCAGGTTGCTCATCATCTTAGCTCTGAGGCTTTGAGCATTACCATATAAACACTTTTCCCACCCTCCTCCTTAGTGTATCTTCTTTGCTTGTGATTTTTGCTATGAGATGTTTGGTTGGTTTTCATGTTACAATGCCTAGTAATAAAAGGAGAACATGAACATAATGGGAATATTGGAGATGCGGTGGATCAGTAGGATACAGTTATCTGTGGACATAAAATCCAAGGAAGTCTTAGGAGAAAGAACTTCACCCACAGCCACAGAATTGTGATGGGCAGAGTTCTAAGCTAAAGTAATACAGTACTGGGGTTATGCTCTTGTGCCTCCCCACCCCCACCCCGATCCAAAATTCTAGTGATGATCTTGAGATAGAAATCAGGCAGGCAGCCAAAAGGGAAAATATTGTGATAATGGGTGCCAAAGATCATCACCACCTTTGGGCAAATGTATGTGCAGGTTATGACAAACCTGGGGGGCGAGGAGGCAAGGTATGGTGGATGACTGTGTATTTTAGCATCAGAGGAAAATTTAAAAAGAGTACAATGTACCGGTAGATTGATAAAGGAAAGCAAAGAAGGAATTTAAGGAGCAAATTACTAACGACACAAAGCAGCTAACAAACTTTCCTTCTTAAGTAATGTGAGAAGTAAGGAAGCAACCAACCAACCAACCAACCAGGGGCAGTAAGACTTGCAGATGGCAACCAAGACATGAAAGGAATAGTAAAGCAACACTGGGCAATGGCACAGAGGCTAAATGAATTCCTTCTCTGTGCTTCCCTTTCATGTAATTGGAAGGTGTTGGAGATGCCCACATATGTACCCTTGTTTTCAGAGAGGGCATCTGAGGAGGTATGTCCAACAGAGGTGAATAAGGTTTAGAGCTAATTTAAAATTTGCAAATTAGAAAATCTCTTTTTCTCTCCTTAGTTGTTGCTCTTTATATGACTTAATTCTGTTGTTAAAGCTAACTGGGTAAATAGAAAGATCTATGGACAACTGAGGCCAGATGGCATTCATTTTAAAAGTCTTAAATATCTCAAATACTAAATTGCTGATCTTTTAAGAAAAGTGTACAACATCATGAAAATCACCCTCTTTACCAGAAGATTGGAAGGCAGCCAAAGTTAACACCGTTTTCTTTTTCTTTTTTTTAATTCATCCTAAGGGGATCTGGAAAATTACTGATCTGTCAGCGTAACTTCTGTTCCAGGTAAATTGGAAGAAAGTATTATTAAAGTCAGAATTGTTAAACACATTAACAAGCCTTGCTGAGGAAAATCAGCATGGCTTCCACAAAAAGCAGTCCTGCCCAACTAGCCTTTCAGAACTGTCAATGTGCATGTAGACAGGGCTATGTAGTTGGATTTTGTTTTGGGAAAGCTATGTATTGAAGGCCCCTCTGTAAATTTAGGAGTCATGGAGTTTGAGGAATGGTTAAAGAACAGGAAGCAGAGGGTTGGAATAAATGGTTCGCTTACAAAATGGAGAACAGTAAGAAGCAAACAATGGAGTCTCCCAAGGAACTGTACTGGGACCAGTGTGTCCACTCATATCGCTGCCTGTGTATGTGAACTGGGCCAATTTGCTGTGATATCAGCATAGAAATTAAGGAGGCCCCTTACCATATTGTTAGAAACCACTGAATTAGGGCACCTACAAGTCTTCTGAATTTCAAAAGCACAATCCTAGCAATGTTATAATGACCACTGAAATGAGTGGCAATCACAGACACAGTGCTGATCCACATTTTTGAGGAAGTGTTTACACATAATAATAAAGAAATATGAAGTACAGGATAAAAATCCTTCCAGTAGCACATTAGAGACCAACTAAGTTTGTTCTTGGTATGAGCTTTCGTGTGCATGCACACTTCTTCAGATACATGTTATCTGAAGAAGTGTGCATGCCACACGAAAGCTCATACCAAGAACAAACTCAGTTGGTCTCTAAGGTGCTACTGGAAGGATTTTTTTATTTTTTATTTTGTTTTGACTATGGCAGACCAACACGGCAACCTACCTGTAAATGAACTACAGGGATATTTGAAAATATAACAATGTATCACACAAGGAAAACCTTTGCATCTTAGACGTAATTTTCTTTGTGACTTTAAAAGAGAGGTTATAAACACCAGAATTTGGTTCTGCATTAATAAAAATATGTGGAACAATGGTGTGAAATGATGTTGTTATTATACACCCTTTACCCTAAGGTCCCAGGGTAGGTTACAACAATTTAAAATACAATGTTGTGGCTAAGGGTTCCCCTATTGCAGCAGGGGTGGCCAACTCCCAAGAGACTGTGATCTACTCACAGAGTTAAAAACTGGGAGTGATCTACCCCCTTTTTTGTGGTTCAGGTCAAAGTTGTTGAGCTTCTTTTAGGAATGAAAGCCCTGTTTTGGGGGGTTCATGTAAAAGTTGTTGAGCTATTTTTAGGGAGGAGGAAAGCCCCACCTTTTGGGGTGCAGGGCAAAAATGCTGAGCATTTTTAAGGGAGCCACAGTTGTTGAGCTTCTTTGGGGGCAGTCAGTGATCTACCGGTGATCTACCACAGACGTTCAATGATCTACCGGTAGATCACGATCTACCTGTTGGACGTGCCTATACTATGGTATAAGTAATGTTCTTGGACTGTCCTTGCTTTGATTTGATGGGACTGAACTGAAGCACAGATACCACCATCTTTAGGACTTTCAGCCTAAACATTTTTTCTGATGTAAGTCAACCCATGTAAATAACGCTGCTGTCAACACACACACACACACACACACACACACACACACACACACAGTCTTCTGGGCGCTATACATTTTGACACCCCAAGGGGCTGTATTGTGTGACCCAAGAACTTCACTCCAAGATATATTTGAAATGTTGCACATGATGTGCACAGACTTAGATCATGTGCATAGTACCTTTTCCTGCCATACAAGGAAGAGACTGTAGCCTCCAAGTTCTTCCCAGAGACAGTTGTTGGTTTTTTTTACTGTGTAGACAGCAATCACTGCTGTCTGTGAAGTGCACCACAAATGGCTCACTTTGGATCAGACTGTTACTATTAATGCTTGATGATTTATTATTATTTTTATGTGTGTTGGAAGCTGCCCAGAGTGGCTGGGGAAACCCAGCCAGATGGGTGGGCGGGGTATATTATTATTATTATTATTATTATTATTCACTTTCTCCCCTTCCTAAATGGAGGCTCTAGGAAATGGAGGATATTATATGTACTATTGCCTGGAAAACATATTTTCTCATATTGCCTCTTCCTAATTCCTAGCTCAGAGCTTCTGGGGATAACAGACATCCTTGGCAGAATTTCACATCTTGGTGGCAGCTTTATCTCCTTGAATGACACTTTTATGCTGGGATAGAGTTTCGCTCTCTTTTACTGGCTCTTTCCCCATTTTGTCCTTCTTGTTCTTTTGACAGTTTGATTCCATCATTAAAGTCAAGAACTGTTTTACTGGAGTGGATGCAAAGGTCTCTGGACAACCAAGGGCAAGAGCCTCTTAGTTTCATGTTTGGAATGCTGATTTATCTCGTTTGTTATTTTTTACTAGGCCATCATATAAAAAAGAACACTGTTTCCACCATAGTAGTTAGGCAAGGCCTTTGGTCTGGGTTTGGGGAGGCAACATATAACCGTTGAAGTCCAATGCAACTCTAGGAACTAGAAATATCTTGCCTGATTCATGTATTATCCCAGTAACATGAGAGTTGTTTCCTCCAAATGTGGCTGTATGCTGCGCAGATAGTATCTGCATAGAGTACCGTATTTTTTCATGTATAAGACTAGGTTTTTTCCTCTCCAAAAAACAGGTTTAAAATAGGGGCTCATCTTATACACGGGGAGTGCTAAGGGGTGTTTTCTTAATTTGGAGTCCCCCAAAATAGGGGGCATCTTATCTTATACATGGGCGGCACTGTGGTCTAAACCACTGAGACTTGGGCTTGCAGATCAAAAGGTTGGTGATTTGAATCCCTGAGGTGGGGTGAGCTCCCGTTGCTCGGTCCCAGCTCCTGCCAACCTAGCAGTTCAAAAGCATGCCAAAAAGTGCAAGTAGATAAATAGGTACTGCTCCCGCAGGAAGGTAAACAGCGTTTCTGTGCGCTGCTCTGGTTTGGCCAGAAGCAGCTTAGTCATGCTGGCCACATGACCCAGAAAAACTGTCTGCGAACAAACGCCGGCTCCCTCGGCCTGTAAAGCGAGATGAGTGCCGCAACCCCAGAGTTGTCTGTGAATGGACTTAACTGTCAGGGGTCCTTTAACTTTTACCTTTTTTAGATGTTACATCAAGCAAATGTTGTCCCACACTGCCCAGCACATTTCTCCATTTCTTTCCTTAGTGCATAAAGTCCAATGTGGTTGGGGAAGGGAAGTGGGTTTGTTGCACTAGTGCTCTGAGTCAACTTCAATTGCACAACCGGCATTTTCTGGGATGTGATAGAATCCCACCTGAAAACAGCAACAGTCTGGAAACACCCACTGTCTCATCCTTAGCAGTTAAAGACATTTTGCTGAAGTTTGAGGACTTTCTCACAGGATTTCTGCTGCCTTCTCCTGACCTGAGCCAGACCTGAGACCTCTTTGGAAGTCTTTGGAGATAGGCTTCCAGTCCCTTAGATAGCAGGAGAAGTGGTAGGTAGCAGCAGAATATGCCTTGTGAGCACCCAGCCAGGTACAGTATTTCTTTCTTTTTGCAAGCATTCAAATAGAGGGCTTGCAAAAAACCTCAGTTTAAATACCTACAGAGACTCAATCTCTCTCAGGCAAGCAGCAGGATGCTTAATCACCCCATGTCCAATCCCCCCTCCTCCCAAGTCTGTAGGCTGGCATGGCCCTCTGGGTGTAAGAAAGTCTGTTATGTAGCTTTGTCTGGGAAAGTTTCACCACTGACTTATGGAACTTTTCTGATTCCTCCAGGGCTGATAATATATCCAGAAAAAAAGAGGCACGAGTGCCAGAAAGGTACAGCATAGCTATTTCCTAGCTCAGCTCTAGGCAGGGGTGTAGAAAGGGGGTAAGGGGTGGGTGGTCTTCCCCGGGTATCATCCTTGGGGTGTGTGTGTGACAAAATGGCACACTGCGGGGCAGCACTTACCGCAGGGCCTGGCCTGCAGCATGCCCGAGCCTTGTGTCTTTCCTGGGAGTGACACAGTGGCTTGGGGCCCTGTGCTGCCTGAAATGGCAGTGTGGGGCTTGTCACCGCCAAGCGGACTCTGTGGGCAGCTTACTGTGCTGCCCGCCCGCCCCCCGTGTGGCTCACTGCGCCTCCCCTGTGCGTTGATTGCCATGGCGCCCTCATGTGCGACTCGCCCCGCCTCCACGGGCAGCTCACCTTGCCCCCACCGCTCCGGGTGCCGGAGCGGGTAGCTACGCCCCTGGCTCTAGAATGGAATAGCTGAAGAGATGAAGCCTTTCTAGATCCTCTTGCAGAGAGATGGAACGAATACACAGAGCGAGACTATCCTACTCTTTCAGGAAGGATGGTTTAGTGCTAGGTACAAAGAAAAAGGAAACAACTTACAGAGTTTCCAAGCTGTGGAGTCCTTCAAAGCCGTGGGTTCCGAGGCTGCAGATGTGGTTATTATGCAGGTGTCTGCAGAGAGAAAGGAGATCCTTAGATTCCCAACATCAGCAAACACTTTTTTTTCCCATTTTTTTTGCCTAGAGAAGCACTGAAAGCTAAATGCTGCCAAGGGCAAGATGACCCTAGACAAGTGTTCACGAGTTCCCAAAGCACTCATGAACATGGCAGACAACCGAATATATTCAAAATTAATAGGGATCATTGGAATGTCTATATGCAATAGGCCCCAGTCATCACGACTACTGATGGGGGAGACTCCCCTATCTGGTTTCAAATTGTGTGCTCATAAAATTAGCTAATCTGTACTGAATTTGGATGGGGTCTGAACTGGCTAATTTTCAAGCTCTCCCCATGCCTTACTCAGACGATGTTGCCATTGTGCTTCTGGTGATGTCACTGGGGACATATTCAAGCTTGGAGGTCTCCTCACTCCCATCTCCCTTGCATGCCTCCCCCCCCCAAAAAAAAGCTCAACAACTTTTCTGTCCAGATTTTCACATTTTGAAATATAGCAACCCTACCTCCTCACTGCCCAGAGATAGCAGGCTTAATGTTAACCACAAAGATCTAGTGGTCAGTGGCTTTGGAAAATACCTGAGGATGTTGATCCCCTCAAGGAGAGGATGTGGGAGATTAGCAGACAAACCTAACAAATGCATATTCTTGCTAGTTAGCATGAGAAGGGGCTAATACCCCTTCTTTGCTGATAGGCAGATACTTGTTGTTGTTGTTCAGTTGTTCAGTCGTGTCCGACTCTTCGTGACCCCATGGACCAGAGTACGCCAGGCAGATACTTAGATCATAGAAATACAATTGGGTAAAGAGGGTTCTGTAATTTCCCCTCTTCTCCTGGAGAGGAAGAAGCATATAGGACTTCCTATCCCTCTCCCTTTGACCACAGTTGGCTGCAGAAATGCGTCCGCTTGCTCCAGATTTAGGCCTGAAGCTGATTATACTGTAAATATAAGTATTTTGCTGGCATAGTTTTTATTTCTGCCATTGCTTTGAACCAATGCAACATTAAAAATTAATTATATTTTTAAACTTTGTTGTCTGATTTTTTTGTTAAGTGGAGTAAGAAGGGGAAAAGCCAGCTTACTTCATAGCTGGGCTTCCTCAAAATCCTCTCCTACTCATTAAAACCCAACCCACAAAGGAAGCGTAGAGAGAAAAATCTGTCAGTCAACTTTTAAGGGTCCAGAGCAGCAATGAGATCATTTCTGGTATGCTGGAATTTTGGCTGGCAATAGATGTCATTACAGAGCAAAAAGAGGTGGCCAACTTACTAAGGAATATTTTAGATAAGCTCATGGCCATTATATTCTTTATGATGGAACAGAGACATATTATCCTGGTCTGTAACAGCAAGCAATGTTTTGGGCAGTGACACAATGTAATGCAGCCCCCCAGGGAGATTCCACCCAGCAGCAGGTGAAATCAACGTCACCTTAATTATTTGTGTTTCGTCTGGTGTCAGTGAAAAAAGAAATCCCATTCCAACTGGTCTCCAGTACTGGAGGTTTGGCAGAGAGCACAGAGTTCCATGGTAAGGGCGGCTTTGATTTACAAGGAACAGAGTAAACATGTGGTGGATAAATGAAAGCCTATGACATCCCTGGATGTTTCCGATGAGCACTTAGAGTGTTTGCTGTTTTGCAGAAAAAGAATACTGCTTGCCTTTCTAAAGCAAGTGGGAAACAGGGAAATGCAGATGCTTGAGAGAAAACTTGGATCCAGTCTAACTTTCAACGGAGAAGATCGATTTCATTCAAAAACTAAATCAGGAGATTAGAGCATGAAAAAGTTATTCCTCCCTGACTGTCGGAAAGCAAAAAAAACCCATATCCAGATGGTTTCCTCTATCAATTTTTATGGGGCATTTCTAGATCAGGCTGCCCTGACATCACCTTGGACCTTTACACAAAGATGACACCTGCAGTTTAAGTTGCTCTGAATGCTGGATCCCAGGCTTGGCAATCCAGAGTTCAAAAATATTATAAGTAGTAACACATGACATATTGCCATATTTGAAACAGTACCAAAAAATTGCACACAAGCAATTGGAAAGCTTTGATTCACCTTTTGTACCTTTGATTAATTAGCAATAGGAATGGTTCTAAGTTAAATAAAGGCAAAAATGCATCTAGCAGACATAACACTTGAGTAGAATAGGTTTCCATCTGGGGAACACATTCACTCTGAACTCCACGCTCAGGTACTGAGCAAGGACCAAACACACATGAAATCTTACTCGCCCAAGCTCACTTGATCAGGGAAGGAGGAAAAGTAGGCGCAGAGGCAGGCCAGAGGCAAGTAAACAGGAAAAAACGAACCAATAAAAAAGGGACCTGGTCAGGAGAAAAGTCTGCTCCAAGTATGAAGAAAATGCAAGGTGTTCAGGTTTGGACTATGATGGGGCAACCTGAATAAGGAAAATGTGGGGTTTTAGCAATTTTACATGATGGCATGAGTGAGCCCATTGTCTTGCCTCCCCACAAACTAATCAGATTGAATGTTCAACAAACAGGTTGTCTGGAAGTGCCCTTTGTCCCAACACAGGAGAAAGTGGGAATAAGGCTGTAATCCTATACACACTTTGTTGTTGTTTAGTCGTTTAGTTGTGTCCACCTCTTTGTGACCCCATGGACCAAAGCACGCCAGGCACTCCTGTCTTTCACTCCTTCCTGCAGTTTGGTCAGACTCAGGTTGGTAGCTTCCAGAACACTGTCCAACCATCTCGTCATCTGCCATCCCCTTCTCCTTGTGCCCTCAGTCTTTTGCAACATCAGGGTCTTTTCCAGGGAGTCATCTCTTCTCATGAGGTGGCCAAAGTACTGGAGCCTCAGCTTCAGGATTTGTCCTTCCAGTGAGCGCTCAGGGCTGATTTCCTTAAGAATGGATAGGTTTGATCTTCTTGCAGTCCATGGGACTTACCTGGGAGTAAGTCCCAGTGACCTTAATAGAACTTAGGGCTCATCCAGACTTCCTTTTGTGCTATGTTTCTAAACAGATTGACACTTTAAAGTGCCATGTCTGAGAGCTCCCCTCCTCCCCAGGGCTTTCCCCACAAAAACTTGCTCTCTACCACTAAATTGGGAGCAAAAGGCAGAGAAGGTGGCAGGGCAAAAAAGAAAGTGCTCAGACATCATACTTAATTTTAGATACATCATACATTGTAAAATTACATCATACTGAATTTTAGATAAAATACGACTTGGGGTGAGGGGGATGATGACGCACAAGCATAGTATAACCAGGGAAACAGCTAAGTTTCTAAACTCGAAAACTTAGATGGTGAATGCCAGTTGTACCATCACACAAATAGTCATGACTTTATAGGAGAACCAGAAAGATACAAAGTTCAAGCTGTTCTGGCTTAAGTTTGGCCTGGAATGTTTTGTTCTGTTTTGAAACAGAGCAAACCATGAACATTCCAGTCCCCACAGAACAGTTTTGTAATCTTATGAGCATCTGAAATGCTGGAGCTCTCGTGGAAAATGGAACCCAATCTTTGCCATCAGCTCCGTAGGAACATAAACAAAAGGGAGTTTGACTCACAGTCCAAGTTGGGATGGTAAATATTTGAGGAGAGGAACTCCTCTTCCGTTCTTCCATCCTCTCATCCATGTTAAATAAATTACTTTAGCAAGTGGAATCACAGTTGCTCCAGTGCCTGCCAAACTGTTCCCTGCTCACACAGAGCCATTTCTCCTGGTAAGTCACAGATGGTTTGACAATTGCAGAAGTGGTGCTTTGACAAAATGAAGACACAGTTCTATAATTCTTCATTTCATTCAGGTTTCTAGAGAAATTAATGACCATATTTCCTCTGATGAATCAATGACAAACAAAATGAAGCTATTTTTACAATATGTATACATATCAGAATCCAGGAAAAGGAGGAGAGTTGGAATCATTCCAAAAGGGAAGCAACTTTCAGAATAGCACTGTCTTGAATTGCTTTGTTTAAAATAAAAATCCAGATCAAGCACTTTATTTTATTTTCTGCAAAGCAATTCAGAACATTAGTGCCAGCTAATGGCATGTAGGAAGAAACACACACAATGTGATGATTACTGCACTGTGTTCTGAGCGTTCCTAAGCATCACAGGGGAAAACTTGCAATAGGGATATAGCCAGTGCATGGAAGAATGGCAACTAATGCTACATACCGGTACATCATTTACAAAGAATGCTGGTGTATACTGCTGCTTTCTCCTTTTAAATATGAAGCAGAGGTCCAATCCTTTATTGGCTGTGACTCCCATGTAGGGAAATCCACTCATTTAGGTTACAGCCACACTTTCACAGTTATGGCTTCTCCCAACGAATCATGGGAACTGAAGTTTAGCCGCCTCTAAAGGGCAATTTCCAGCACCCATAACAAACATCAGGCGCCTCCCCAAAATGATCCTGCAAAATCAAATTACTATGTTCACTTGTGCTGAATACAGAATCCCTGTCTTTTCCCACTATAATCCCACTTGACCCACCTAAAGATCTCTTCTCAGAATAGATTGGAAACAATCAGTATTTTCCCCTTTTCTTTTAAAATGTCATTTTTCTCTATTTTTTTCCTTGTTAACAGAAAAAAAAATATTTTTTTTCCAGATAGGGATTTAGTCAACCTCACAGACAGAAAGAGCACAAATTTCTTCTTTTAGCCTCTGGGTGTCAAATTTGTGTTGGAAATAGGAGGAATTGTGTTTTGATGTCTATCTGCTCCAGTGATTGAAATTAACAGGGGAGTACAACCCCCAACAACAATAGTTGTGACTTGTTATCAGTCTGTTCTGAATTCCCTTTGCTCTGATATCAATCTGCTCAGAATTTCAGTTGTCTTCAAAGCCCACCAGTGCCTTGCTTTACTTAAAAAAAACCTAAATAAATGCTTTAACTTTGGCTGCAAAAAGTAAATAATAATTTTTTTTTGCAAAGTTCAAAAACAAAATAATGCACTTCTCTGGATTGTGCTCACATGTTTTCCTTCCCTAAAGTTAGAAATCTAGGAATCCTTGGAAAGATGAAATGATGTTTTGTCTTTTCCATCTTGGGCTAGGTGTTTCGATTTCCCTTGGTGAGTCTCCCAAACATTGAGGTTATTAAGCACGTTTTCTCCCTTGCAGCAGTGATGTCTAAAATCTCACTGTACATAAAGCCGTAACTTCCAGACATGATAGAATGAGAAAGGATGATTTCTGCAGTTATGTTAACAGAATGCAGATCTATACATTACAGGACTTTTCCTTGTGCAGAAAGCATCCCCCATCCCCTATTACAAACCTATGTGAGAAATGGATGGGAACTGGTGTACAGAATTCCTTAGTGGGGATATAATTTATTAGCAGAGGCTGATGCCCCTAACTTGTTCCAGATTGAAGCTTGTATATTTTCATGTTGGCTCTTTCCGCCATCAGCAGATGATCAGCCATTTCGCTCCCACAGGCCCAAGGTGTGTGCAGCAGGAAAGAGCATTGCTGCACCTGGGAAGGTCATGTCCTTAGCTATGAAACTGCTGATCAGGGGTATCCAGAAGTATTAATCAGGCTGTAAATGACATCTTCCCCAGTACCCCTCCACAGCTGTTCTTTGGCCCCCTCCCAAAGGTGGCTATTTCATTAGCTCCCAGGTTAGAAAGTTTATGGCAGTGACAAGCCCTTCTTCTGCCTCCACATGCCTGTTTCTTAACCAACTCTCTTACACACACACACACACACACACACACACACACCACAAAAAGGGCCAAATCAGATGCTACTTTGAATGCATGGTAAGTAGTCCCATCTGGAGTTTTTAAAAAATATAATAGTAAGGGTTGGGGGAAGAGAACACAACATGAGCCTGCTGGATCCAGACAACAGCCCATCTAGTCTAGAAACGTGCTCTCACAATAGCCAATGAAATACCTGTGGGAAGCCTGCAAGCTGGACATGAGCACACACACGGACTCTGCCTACCTGTGACTCCCAGAAACTGGTATTCAAAGGCGTGATGCCTCTGAAGGTGGAGGTAGAACATAGCAGCCATTGATAGGCTTGTCCTCTGTGAATTTGTCAAATACTCTTTTAAAGTCATCCAGGTTGCTGGCCATCACTTACTCTTGTCTTGTAGAATCCTTGTAAAATTCTGGGTATTTTTTTTTTTAAAAAATCTCTTACGTTTTATCATTTTATCCTCACAATGCTAGTTGAGGTGGATTAAGCACTGCACCCAATGAACTTCATGGCTGGGTGGGAATTTATCTCCAAGTGTAGCCAAACCAAGGCCAAAAACTCTACTAGCTCACAGAGTCCCCCCAAGGAATGGTGATATTTAGTTATTTCTATGGGCCCCTGGGAAGCATGGGCCCCACATTTGTAGTGTTGTCAATACAGGTGAATATCTTTCACAAGGTACATGATTTAACACTTCATTATTATTTTTTCTCTTGTTCCTGCATTAATAGAAGTAGCCTGAATCATTTTTGTTTTCTCTAAGCAGCTAGAAAAATCCTACGCAATAAGCCTCTCGGGAGCTTTTGGGAAATAAACTGCATATTTTAATTTTTCTAATCATCACCCTCAAACAATCTGCTGTATTTTGTTCAGGCAGTTGAAGTCGATGCATAAAGAATTTAGGAAATCCTCTTTTCCTCATTTGTTTTTCATAAGGCATGTAGTAGTCTTACCATTAAACACTTGCTACACTTTGGCTTAGTATTAGTTTCCTGATGGTGTTTTTATAGCCTAGCCACAAAGCATGTGTATTTCCAGAGCGGGAGTAGCTGCTTCAATCCTATCTCTCATAAGCATGGTAATAATTTGAAGACAGCTGGTTATCACAAGCAAAACATCCTAATCAACACCAAGCAATATACAGTTAACAAATTTACAGACGTAACTTTCCATCTGAGAAGAGGGGCAAACCTGTAAGCTATTGGTTAAAGCAAGGCCTAAATAACCTACAGGTGTGATTTCCTAAAAATATATTGTGGTCCAACTCACATGCATTGGTGCTAAAACTGTATGTTTCATTTTATCTGATGTTTTCGCTGGTGTGCTCATTTTTGTGGTTATTGAGTTCTTTGTTATAATCATGGTATGGTATTCTATGGGGTGGGGGAAACTTGCTTGTGAAATAAATGTGTCCCATATGGAAATGGGCAGTTACCGGGAGTAATATCATTCCTTTAATTTGTTCTGTACAGTGCTACCTCTAGTTACGAACTTAATTCGTTCCACAGTTCCGTTCTTAACCCGAAACTATTCTTAACTAGAGGCGTGCTTTCGCTAATGGGGCCTCTTGCTGCTGCTGCACCACCAGCACACGATTTCCGTTCTTATCCTGTGGCAAAGTTCTCAACTCGAGGTAACTCTTCCAGGTTAGCGGAGTTTGTAACCTGAAGCATTTGTAACCTGAGGCGTTTGTAACTTGACGTACCACTGTATCTTGTGAAGACAGCTTTACACTGAAAACTGCTTTAAAACTTCTAAAACCATGCCTTTATGAACTTGCTACGTAGACTAAGGAGATTTCCTTAGTCAGCCCAGACTGAAACACTGACCAAGCTTTACACTATCTCCTGCTTGTCTAAAACTGTACATTGTGTTATGAGAAATGGGCTTCTGAAAGAAAGGTTGAAAGAATAAATGGAAAGTAAAAGGGGGCACGTACAGTACCACAAGGCTGGTGAGGTTCTGGAAGGCGTAGTTAGGAATGTGCCAGATTTGGTTGAGGGCCAGTGTCATGGCCTGTAGAGCCGGAAGGTTGTTGAGTGCTTTGACAGGGATCTCTGTCAGAGCATTATCATCCAGCCAAAGGTGGCGTAAGGAGGGCAGCCTCTCAAAGCTCTTCTCGGGTACCACAGAGATCAAATTGGCATCCAGACGCCTAAAGGAAATAAACAGACAGTCAATCAAACAAACCAACAAACACAGCGTGGCTTTGTGTGCACATAGCACAGTGCAGAAAGTGTCCTGTTGATTAGCATTAAATGGTCAAAGAATTGAGCAAGTTACTGCAGCATCAATGGCCTGCATAGAGGCTCAGGAGGCACGACTGACATATGCAAATGACTACACATTCTTGCTTCCTTTGATGGAATATCTGTGCCTCCTGCTGATTTGACCTGATAGGAAATGGAAAGAGAGGGTGTGAGGTTTATACCTCTGGAATGATATAGCATGAAAATTCCTCTGATAATACTGTTTGGTCTCCTGTGTAGGTGGTGGATCCCAAAAAAATCACATTGTACGGCTGCTGCGATCCCACACAGTGGCTCCAGTTTATGTAACACAGATATTCTAGGGCAATTCTGCATCAGTCCTCCAAACTCAAATCAAATCAAAGAAAAAGCACCTTGGCAGAAGCAACATTGGCCACTTCAGGTGAAAACATGCAGAATTCATCTCTCCTTATTACAGTATTCAAACATCTGACTAGCTGAGCTTCTTTGTTTGCAAAGTGTCTGGGGATTTTTTCAGAATTACAGTATACAGGTGCAGTGCAGTCAAATTTATAGGAAGCACAGTTATGCTCTTCTGAATTCTTCTGCTGTTGCTATCAATGTACATTGTCATTCTTCACAATATACTGTTATTAAAATAAATAACCTTTCCCCTCTACTAGGGGATGAATTGATGAATCTGTCAATTTCGGTTTTTCTCAGTTTCCCATGTTTCCAGTCTTAAATTTACAGTACTTCTCCGCATTTCCAGACCAGTTTGTGATTATTATTATTTATTTTAAAAGTCCCCAAGCAATTTCATCAGCATCATAGTGCAAATATCTCCTAATATACACATTTCTGTATGCAAGATTGCCCAATAAACACATTTTTGCAATGCCATTTTCTGTTTGCATGCTATATTCACTAACAAACACATTTTTATGCAAACTTTATCCTAGCATATGCATTTTGTACACATTATTGGCTGGAGAGCTGCAGTGCAAACATTTGTGTAAATTTGGAAGAATGGGGTTATGTTTTGGTTCATATATTGTTTTGGAGTGTAATTAGGTAGGTTCACCTTTAAATGTGAAGTGAACTGAAATTCTCCCCCAGATTCAAGGCCAGCTTGAACTGCCACGATGTCTTCAGAATCCTCTTCCCCAAACCAAGTAATAAACAATAAAAGTCTCTGAACATCATTTCCTGTGGAATGGCAGGTTGTGGTTTGGTTCATTTGTTTGTTTGTTTGTTTATAATACAATATAGGAACAATATACAATATTGTATATACAATATAATACAATATTGCATAATACAATATAGGAACTGCAGTAGTATAAGTCAAATGTGACACCGTTGAGAAGTAGTTGGGTTTTTTTTATTAAATCAGAATTCTTTAGTTCCATAAAAGCTGAAGAGCTCAAAAAGAAGGATTTAAACCCAGTTAAAGAGCTGGGTTTGATACCTGTTTCTGCTACTGTGTCATCTGAATGAGTCAGCAAATGGAGGAGAAGAGGATATCCTTCATCTGCCTAATACAAACTGAATTTCTTAATCTTCTGTTTGTATGGTAAATTCTTAAATGCAGATACTGTTTCATCTAACATGAATGTTTCAATTGTCATAGAAATAATCTGCAAAACCTCTTAAGTGTAATACTAATGCAAGTGAAAATTAAACATTTTCTTGGCACTTAGGGGAAATGTGTCTTGTGTTCTATTGTAATATCTTTTGGCCACTTCAATCAGTCTATAGAAAATCTTCGTTTTCTGGCTCAAGCTGCAACTGCAGCTAGGGGAAGAATGGGCACTCCAAAACATTGCTTGTAGACGCTGGTTTTACTACTTTGTGACCTACTATTTTCCTACATGTGTTTGGGTTGGAAATGAGGTCTGCCCCACCCCTGCTTCCATTAAAGTGTAGCGAAGACAAGGTGGAACAAGTTGCTTTGGAAAGCTGTTCCATAGAGATAGGTGTTCAGTAACAACTTGCATTGGGACTAATAGCTCCAGCACAAAAGGAATTGAATAAAACTCTTAGTAAAGAAAATAAACTTTACAGAATGCCAATGGAATAATATCAAATCCTCAGCATGCCAATTTGTTATAAAGTACTCCATAGGTTTTGCTTTCTCGTGCCTTGCATGCACCTCAGTTTTGGAATTATTTGGTAGGAAATCTGTTTCTTGGAAAAACACCTGTTGAAAGTCTTGTGAGTCTACACAAACCAGTAGTCTGCCCATGACAATGGCTAGGTTTAGCAGAGGGTGATAACCCAGTGTTTCCCTTCCCTCACTTGTATCATTCGGAGGTCTGAGTACTTGGAAAATCACCAAGTACAACGGAGTCATGTTAACTACATCTTGTAAATCCAAAGAATTGTGCAATTTCCAGTACTCAATAAATGGTCTACATATGGCTTTATAAGATAATCTTGATGAAGCTCCTAATATCTACCTTATGGCTTCAGAGAAAGCTGCATCAGGTAAGTCTTTAAATATAAAGACTCAAATACAGAAGAGTGTATGGTTATAAAAGCCAGTTTATTATTTAACAGCAGGGTTTTTCTGAGATAGATGAGTGCCCCTGAACCCAGTAATAATATAGGCCATGCTGTCCTTTTATTCTTCAGAACTTCTATTTTGCTTTGTGACTTGGACACAGACAATGAATGGAGAATCAAGGAAGCAGATTGCTTCAGATATTTGGATGTAGGAAGGGGTTGTGCAACTGGGTCAGCCAGAGACCTGGAAAAGAAGCAATTTGCATTGGATTAAAGGAAGAAGAGAAAAGAAGTTCTAAGTTTCAGGAGTTGGCTGAAGAGAAGGCTTTCTGTTTAGAGATGATGCTGTTGCATAGGAACTGATGCCATTTTGGAACCTGCACCACCTACATGGTCCTACTGGCTTGCTGCCTGCCCGATCTGCGCATTTGTAAATAAACAGTTATTGCAAAATGCACCAGAATTCTCCATTGCTCTGTTATTCTAAAGAAAAACCGATCCTGCAAAGCTGCCTTGGAACCTTCACCACAAAGGGAAAGTGGGAATGAAAACAATAACACCGACAGACATAAATAAACTGAAAACTGGCTTCCAGAAGTAGTTTGGTATCCTGGCTTGCTTGCTTTCTGAATAAGTTGGATTGTCATAAAACATGTAGCAGAGTTCAAGCTCACTAACTGCTATTGCTCCCAAATGTAGTTCTTCTTGAGGAAGAGATGGAGCGAATATAAAACTCAGCTCCCTTGGCACCAAGAAGCTGCTAATTATATCAATTAAGCAAAACAAAAAAAGCAACCACATGGCTCTCCTCTTTCTGCACTGTGTGATTATGGCTTCTTAAGCACTTTCTATTATGGTTTATACCTGGGATAATTGGGCAGATTAGGAGACAGGGAAGGCCAGTGCCAACTTGCTCCATTTCCACATAGACATTGTCATTTTTTATTCTGCTGTGCTTCTCAGATCATGCTGCAGTTTCCATCGCAAGCATCAATCCTACAGTGGGATGTTCCTGTCATATGGAGGAACTCAGATGAGGCTCTGAGATGGTTCAAGTGTAATGCTAAACTGCAGCACCCAGTGAAGGGCCAAACCAATCCTCCACAGACCTTTTCCACCAATATTTTAATCCCATCATCTGGTGGATCTTCAGTATAAGAATGTGCCCCAAGGTAGGTAGGTAGGTAGGTAGGTAGGTATTTGTTTATTTGTTTATTTGTTTATTTGTTTATTTATTTGAATGTATACAGTATACCACCCTATACCCGCAGGTCTCAGGGCGGTTCACAGAATAAAGGTACTGTAATTTTTGCACATGCAATCTCGCACATCTCATTTTACATGTGAGGGCTCATCATTGAGCCTACATAGTGACAGTGAAGACAGGAAAACCAGGTGTCCCATTTGGGGATCAAGCCTGTAACCATGGCATTATCAGCACCACACTCTAACCAACTGAGCTATCCTGTCAGGGAAGTAAAGTAATAGAATTGTAGAGTTGTTGTCTAGTCCCACCCCTTGCAACGTAGGAATATTTTGCCCAACGTAGGGCTCGAACCCACGACCCTGAGAAAGAGAGTCTCATGCTCTACCAACTGAGCTATCTGTCCAACAACTTATGGAGGGTTGCAGATAAAATCACTTGCATCTGTTTGGACCTTCATTTGTTCTCAGAAGGTGCCATATGACCAACCGTATAACTTGGACATGTGAAAAAAAATGCAGGTCACTCACTTTTCCACATCAGTGTACCAACCATGTCAGGAAAGGGTTTATCAGTCACATGCTTTGCCTGCCATGCAACTGTTAAAATCACATAAATACTGACAGGAAGAAAAGTGGAAATTCTAGCCATGCCATAAGGTTTACTCCATTTCACCATTATTGAATTAAATATATTGTGTGTCTGGTTTTTAAGTCTTGAACCATAGTGAAGATTAATTTTCATGGCGTTTCTCATCTGTCTTGTGGCTAGACTACAGAACTACAAGAGAATGCAAGTTTCTCATATAATCTTTTGCATTTCCCCTCCCCCTGAAAAACTCATGTAGTACAGTACAGAAGAAAAAAATCTCTTGCAGGTTCTTCTACCATCCTATGTGTGGCTTAAAATACAATAGGATCGTGAGTAAAAAAAACAAAACCCCAATAACAACAGAACCTGTGTGCCTATATAGAAGTATACAAACAATATTATAAAGTCCCCAATGTGCTTTTTATTGACCTTGATTAGGAAGATCCATGACCCTGAACCCCCTCACTTAAGTACATGACTTGTTACATTTCCCATAGTGAAAAGCCAAAGAACAGGGGAGATGGGTGATTGGTCCCAGATGTTCTATACAGTAGATATGTCTGTGCAGTTGGGTTGATAGGTCCCATATGTTAAATACAGTAGATGTGTCAGTACAGCAGGGAGACTGACAACAGTTCCCATATGCTGATTTCACTAGGAAAGTCTGCATACTTATATCTATAATAAACTTCAGTGAGCAGTCTTTTACAATAGACTAACAAAGACACATAGAATTCTGCTTCACTAGATACTATTTTGCTCTGGTGTCTCATTACTCTGAACCTGTTTATACATTCAGTTAAATTGGAAAATTGAACCTGTCATAGCATCCCCCCACTTGTGGCCATTTTTTGTGGTGGACACAATTTATTTTAAAAGAATATTCCAGGCATATTGTTCAGGGGAGAATGAATGGGAGATGCCTCCCTCTCCCTCGGAATAGTGCTATATTTCTGGTGTTCCTGAAAATATAAGCCTTAATTAATTGGGCAGATTCTTCTTTATTGTGACTACAAGATTATATTATATGTCCTTTTCAAGAAAAAAAGATTCCTAAATATGAAGCGCTCATACTTCACAGCTTCAGCTAATAATGCTATGAAAGCTGACCGGCCAATTGTGCTTTGTCTTTGTCAGGCAAATGGCTTGCCAATGGCCTAGAATGACTGGTAGATGTCTTCTCAATGGGAGCTAACTGAAATAGCTGGAGAACCTTCCTGAGGGTTTCAAATGGGAGAGGTCACTAGAACCTGGAAGCGGAGGATGCAACCTATAGGCATGTGAAGAAACTGCAGTTCAGAGATACACCTTGTGGTGCAGGATGCCTTTTTCAGGGCTGGGTGGTCCAACGCACAGCCCAAGGGCTACATGCAGCCCTTGAGCTTTTTTTGGGTGACCCTTGACAACATTTGACCTGCTTTCCCAAAGCTGGATAAGTGAGGTGATTGGCTTTGGGAAGGAGGCAAGAGGGCTCTGACAGGGTCCTAGAGTCCTCCCCATCCTTAACAAAGCCTAATTAGTACTTTCCCAGCTCTGGGAAGGAGGTGGGAGGGCTCTACGACCCTGCCAGAGCCTCGTGCTTCCTTCCCAAAGCCCAGTGCCTCGTTTGGCCTTGCTTCTCCCCACCCTATGCACAACAAGGCAGTGTGTGGCCCATGGGTTCTGAATCAAAGCGCTCTTGCGGCCCACTTGGCATGAAAAAGTGGACCACCCTGCTCTAAGGATATGAAATGGATCTGCTACATGCTAACTAACAAACTAACATTCTGCTAGTCTGTCCTCTAGCTCCACCAGCTAAATATTACAAAAAGTCTCCAGCCATCACTCCATCAAAAGGAAGCTAAATTCACGGAGCACTGCCCCTGGAACTTTTCACCCCTAGGGCAAGTTCAAAGTTTGTAACAATACTTTCTCCTCACACAAGGCACCAAACCACACAATGGGCATAAAGCAGTTTCCAGTCAGGTCTCATCATTTTATTTAACAATTGGCTACTATATCCTTTGGGACGCGGGTGGCGCTGTGGGTTAAACCAGTGTTTTTCAAGATGTTGCCTGGTGTGCCGTGGGAAAAATTGAAAAATTCAAGAGAATTACTTTATATATAGTCAATATAGGCACAGAGTTAAATTTTTTAACATTTTCTAATGGTGGTGTGCCTCGTGATTTTTTTCATGAAACAAGTGTGCCTTTGCCCAAAAAAGGTTGAAAAACACTGGGTTAAACCACAGAGCCTAGGGCTTGCTGATCAGAAGGTCGGTGGTTTGAATCCCCGTGATGGGGTGAGCTCCTGTTGCTCGGTCCTTGCTCCTGCAACCTAGCAGTTCGAAAGCAGGTCAAAGTGCAAGTAGATAAATAGGTACCGCTCTGGCAGGAAGGTAAACGGTGTTTCCGTGTGCTGCTCTGGTTCGCCAGAAGCGGCTTAGTCATGCTGGCCACATGACCTGGAAGCTGTACGCCGGCTCCCTCGGCCAATAAAGCGAGATGAGCGCTGCAACCCCAGAGTCATCCGTGACTGGACCTAACGGTCAGGGGTCCCTTTACCCTTTACCCTTTACTATATCCTTTAGAACATAGAGCACAAAAACATAGGAATGTAGAAAGCTACCTTATACTGAGTGAGACTCTTGGGTCCACCCAGCTCAGTATTGTTTACACTGACTGCCAGTGGCTCTCCAGGGTTTCAGACAAGAATCTGTCTCATCCCTATTTGGATGGGGGTTGAACCCAAGACTTTCTGCAAGCAAAGCAGATGTTCTACCACTCAGCTATGGCTGTTCCTCAAGGAGGGCTGCTTTGCTTGTTTGTGGATTACTGTACAAGTCTGAAATTCACAATTACCTGATGGCTTCTTTTCAACTAGCTAGAAGGCTCACTTTTCTTGTGCTCCAGGAAAAGCTTATGCCTCATAAATTACCTTAACAATACTTAATGTGGCTTTGCCACAAAATCAGATCCATGCCAGTAAATTATAAGTTGATGTTAAACACCCCAGTCTATTTCTGTTGCCTTTTATCCTTTAAACATTCAGTGGAAGAGATTTCTTTTTTTTTCTTTCTAAGAAGCAAAAGCACATTCTATCAAAAATGATTTATATGAAGCAATATTGCCCTTACAATGAGCTGTCACATTTCAAACAGATCAAAGGTGGCCTATGAAAGCGGGAACATGCTCTCAGGCTATGCTAATTCCAAAGTGATTCCTTTCCTTCCTTCCATCCGTCATCAGAATATATATGCTTACAACTGACTTGTCTGGTGGGGAAGGCTTCTCCTTTGTCAACATCAAAGCAACTGTCCCCGTGACTTCCAAGAAGTCACTCCTTGCATTTTAATGTTCAGCAATAATAATGATGATGATAATTACCCTATTCATGGGCTTAACATTTTTAAAGAGGTCTTTACTCTCTTTCTGTCTGCCTCCAAAATGTTTTTCCTAAAGACATGAGGAGAGGGTGGTGCACCAGTTCTACGGCTTGAGATGTCTCACTGGTTCTTTGCAAGCAGTGTAATAGAAGTCAGTATGTTGAAGGGCAGCATTTATCGGGCAAATTCATCAGTCTTTCCCTCTTCTTTGAAGTCACTGTTGGAATAATTTTGCAATATGGGGTGACAATGGAAAACAGCCAGCTGGAACAATGGCTTCTATTGCATCTGCCTCTCCTTGCTTGGATTAAGCACATGCTGAGGAATTGATAGTCACCAATTTCTACCTAGGTGACCAGTGTTACATGTGTTTAGTCTGGGACATGGCACTTTGGCCCATTTTCCTCCCCCACCTTTTTCCTTTTGAAGAAGGTACCTCAATTATATAAATGTGGCACAGTTGTTGAAACACGGAAACACCTCAAATAGGCTACAAAGAATAGCCCAAGTACACACACCAGAGCTTCTTTTTGTTGTTCAGTCGTTCAGTCGTGTCCGACTCTTCGTGACCCCATGGACCAGAGCACGGCAGACACCCCTATCCTCCACTGCCTCCTGCAGTTTGGCCAAACTCATGCCAGTCGCTTCGAGAACACTGTCCAACCATCTCATCCTCTGTCGTCCCCTTCTCCTTGTGCCCTCCATCTTTCCCAACATCAGGGTCTTTTCCAGGGAGTCTTCTCTTCTCATGAGGTGGACAAAGTATTGGAGCCTCAACTTCAGGATCTGCCCTTCCAGTGAGCACTCAGGGCTGATTTCTTTAAGGATGGATATGTTCAATCTTTTTGCAGTCCATGGGACTCTCAAGAGTCTCCTCCAGCACCATAATTCAAAAGCATCAATTCTTCGACGATCAGCCTTCTTTATGGTCCAGAGCTTCTAAAGCACCCTTTATATAAGGCACTCTCTCTATTTCCACAAGTGAAGGAACCCTCTGAGGAAATCTTCACTGTAGTTTGGGGAACTGAAGTCAGAAATTGTACATTTCTTATTCTTTATTAATGTATATTTTGCTCAATTCCAAAACAGCCTTCCACATATAATATTACCAAAGGTGAGTGCCATACTGCCATGATGTAACATGTAAAAATATACCGGTACATAACTAGAGTGATATGAATTTGTGTGTGAAAGATAAAATTGCCTTAAGGATCAGAGACACCATGCTCAGGAAAAGGTGGCTGAAAGATCTTGAGTTGACTTTTGAAGAGGGCTTCAGAATCTGCCATGCTTCAGTTCTAATACTTGCAAATGGGGACATATGAAATGGCATTCTAAGCATCTCTGTGGGATGTGCGTTCGAAATGTTACAGAAAACCAAGCTGCTTCCATTATCTTTTATTTTCATTTGAAAGACAAACCTCAAGAGTCTTGTCTGAGCTTTTAATCCAATCAAGCTCTCTTCTTTTTCAAACTCTTACTGGAAACGCAGTAATTATAACTTATAGCACCTGCTTGCTTTGGTTTACTTTTGGCTGGCAGAGAAACAGAGTGTACCCATCTGCTTTAGGTAAGAGCTTGTTGTAACCACAAAGTTGTTAATTAGCCTGACACACGACTCTCCTAGAGTGTGCATGGTATGCCCTTACCACACCTATAAAACTGCTGGTAGACGGACACTTTGCCAGGGAATCACGACTGAATCACTGTCTTAAATAAGGCCTAGCATCTGACATGTAGTTTACAGTTTTTGCCATCAGGTGTAGATGTGCCTCTTCAAATCCTCTCATTTTGTGCAGACTGCAAATGAGAAGAATGCAGACGAAAGGAAGCACAAGGATTGCACAAAGGACGACTTCAAACTCTCTTTGCCCTGCCTCACCCCATCATTAATGACTTCGTGTTGCTTCCTCCTCAGGCTTTCTGTCTGCATCTCTTCAGAACAGAACAGATTTGCCAACCCGGTGCCCTCCAGCCAGCACAGAGCTGCAAGTCCAAAACACCGAGGACAAAAGCTGCAATAGCAGGTGCTGCTAATAATTCATGATCCTGATTGTCAGAGGTGTAAATGAGTGCTTCAGAACAGATATGGAGCAGCCAGGCAACATCTAAAACAGCCTTTTCCAACTTCCTGCCTTCCAGATGTTGTCAGACTACAATGTTCATCAGCCTCAGCCAACAAATGCTGAACTCCTGTAACTTTTTATACCACAAATGTTCACTTTATTTTTTGTCTGCTTTTGTTGTGCAAGTGTGCCCCACTCCCAGACAGCAATAAGGAAATAACATTAGTACAGCACCACAGAACACATAAAGTGGAATGGTTATGTGGACCACTCTACCACTAATGCATTGTTTTTGTACCAGTAACATGTTGCAGAATACACTCGCCAAAGAAACAGACAAAGCCACGTCAAAAAAAAAGTCTGAAGGGCCGTCTGTTAATTTTGATATATTATGGCATCATAAATACAAACACCTCCTGCAGCACAGATTATGGGACCCCCCCCCCCAATTTCGAATCTGTAAATATCACATGGAGAAACAATAAAGGCAACATTGTACAATTCTGCATCATCTACCTGTCCTGGCCTCCAATGTGCAAGCCTTTTAATACCTACACCGGTGTGGAATATTTTATGGAGTGCTGCTTGATTTCCAAGCAGTAGGTAAGTTAGCATTCTATGAAACGAAACACTTCAGGGCAAATGGAAAAACCACAGCCTCTAGGCAAATGTAAATAAACGATTCAGGTCCCCACTCAACTTGTAATGTTTGGAAGCCACTCGGCAGTGATATATGGATGCTCCAGGTTGGCAATAAATATATAGAAGACTTGTGGAAAATTACTCATAGATACTAAATGGAAGGAAATACAGAGCTAGTCTTTCTTCTGATAAAATGACCAACCCTGGGAAGATACAGAAATAATAGAAGGGCATTTGACACAAAGCCAATTTGAATAAAGAAGTATTGGCAGCCCTAATGAAATCTGAGGAAATCAGCTTAGCTTCAGATATTGCTTAACGCACAAAGCAGCCTGCTAAGGGGGAAACTGTTTACTCAACGACTTTTCATCTCTCTCAAATCAGACCTAATTTATCCTAATAACTACTAGTCTAATGGGACTTAATGAGGGCAGGGAGATCTCCAAAGAGGAGTTTTTACCCTCTATTAAATCTGGATGCAGGAAACAAATTGCCATTGTAGAGGGGTTTTGGTTTCTTCTTTCTGTAGGGAGGATGCAATAAACAAAGAGAGGTCTGGCTTGTTTTTATCAGGTAAAATATCTGTATAAACTAGTTTGCATTAAAATTGCCTCCCCTTGATGTGTCCTACCCATTCCTGCAGATGGGATTTAACAGCTGTAGTGTGTAACACTGTTCATCAATAGCAACCTGACAGCAATACTCATGGGTATGGTGGCTTAAAACAATTTTATGAAAGTGGAATATCTGTGGCTATACATAAGATCATGGGTAGGCATTTGACTCAAGTTCTATCAAGCTGCATGACCTGGAGGCAATTTTGACCCTATGCAGTGGGAGTTAATGTTCAATCCAAATGTTATAAACACGGATGGAGTTCAGATGTGACATTCACTCTCATTTCTATATATTCATGCCCAACTTCACATACAAAGTGAGATCCTTGTACTGTACTTGAGGAGACCACATACCGGTATCTCACTGCAGTGTGGTTCATGAACCACAATGTCATTAGAAGTGGAAAGTCTAACTTTAATATATTAAAATGCATAACCTTTGGTATTTGATCTCAGGATTCTACTGAAGGAAACCATTCACAGCCCTTGTTTCTTATGGTTATTACATTATGTCAGTGAATGGTGCTCCTCAAGCAACCACCATGAACAAAGGTTCCCAAGCTGGGTCAGCGTGAACTCTTCTGAGTTAAAAAAGGGAAAACATGGTGAGTGTTGTTAGGCTAAACAGACATCACAGGGGGAAACATCATGTTACCATATAAAGAAACCCTTTTTTTGCACTACTACTGGTCAGACTAAATGTGGGTTGTTGATTTTTGCTAAAAGACATGCAAAATGTCAGAAGAACACTGACAACATCATGTGGTCCCTTAATAAAAAATTCTAGAACATTCAAGGCATGAGACAGTTTCAGGTACCATAGTGCGGATGGGCCCTGTATTCCCAGGTTTAATCCTCCCAAAGTTAGGCCTTTCCACCCTGTCATTTTCCTGCAGGGTGTAAAAGCAGCAGCTGGCTACCCCAAAGAATGCCAACCAAATGGAAGCAAGGATGAGAGAACAAATACCCAAGTATGATTACTATTGCAATCATTCAGATATTTGGAGACCTGAATAACATTGGTTTAAAGACTTATAGCACACTGTTTCTCCTTTCCACAGTACGAGGTATATACTTATATGATTCATTTCAGTGGAAGAAAAGGATCTCTCCACACAAGAAATGCTAATTATTCAGTTTCAGCCAAAACATTACTCCTCATTGTTGAGGGGGAAAGTAGATGCTTCATGCGCTTGGATGCTCTCCAGACCACATGATTGGAGGAGAAAGTTCAAAATCACCTCTTTTGTACTGAAAGTGCACTTGCTTTGAAAGAGATCCTATAAGAATCTGACTGGGATTTCATTGGTAAGTCCATACTCCCATTTGCTTCGAGGAGACAGTTCCTGCAATAAGATCTTGTCCCTTTCAGAGAGCAAACTGCCTCAAAAACAAAAGAAAACGGCCATTCTCAGGGACAGCAAAAGCTCATATGTCCCACAGCTAAAACGCATTCACCTCTGGGCTGGATGGTTTTAACAGCACAGCTGTGCGAGGGAGGAGGGAAAGGAAATTATGATGTGGAGAGCTGTTTGAATTAGGAATCACAGAGGGATTGTACAATGAATGGCACTGCATAATGACTTGCCATGGAACTAGGCAAAGCATCTGTCATTAGGAAAATTATCTTTTACAATCTCCAAAGATCATGTTTATTCATCCCAAAGATAATACCTTTGTCCATGTGCATTCTCTATTGGCCTCTTATGGAGGCTAATAACTCAAAGCCTAGATTGTTGAGTGACAGCATTAAAAAGCAATTTCATCAGAACATGGCTGTTACAGGGTGCTATCAGACAGTGGGCTTTGCAAGTGTCATGATTGCAGATTGAGTGCCCTACACTAGCAAGCCACATGGGGACTGTACTAATCTCTATACTAAGAATTCCTAACACCAGCAGGATTAGTGACACGAGGGAGAACAGCACAGTACAAATTAGTGATGGCAGCACAGCCCTACTTTATATTTCACATTCCCTGCGATAACCCACTTTTTAGCACTGGATTGGAACAAATAGTAATTAAGGTTCCGCAGATTGTTATTTGCTCCAATTGAGCATTAAAGAGTGGGTTTTCATGGAGAAAGTGCTGGGACATTAAAAAGAAAAAGAAGAAGTGCTCAGATGCAGCGCTTTAAAATGCAGACCTGTTACTAGAAAGCATGGGGCACAGTTAAGTGGATGAGCCCCAAGACTAGGTGTCAGGATCATATTTCTCTTCTGTTGAAACAGCTTTGTTGTATCCTGGTTCATTTCCAAACTCAATCAAAGTCCTTTAAAGCTCTAGAAGGCTTGAGACCCAGACATCTTTTGCACTAGCTTCCTCCATACCAATCTATCTACTGAGATGTTTTTTAAGCAGATGGGAGTAATATGTTTTATTCCACTGTGTTTCTTGTACTTTAAGGTGATTCCAGGTGACCTGTTTATTGGACACTCAGCCTGATCTGCTGTTGAGGTTAGTGATGTTGAACCAAAGCAGGTATTATCACACATTGCCCAGTGCATTTTGCCATCATTTTCCTTATCACAAAATGTCCAATATTTTGGGGAAGCGAATTTGCCGATACGTAATGGAAGCACCCTTAATTGTTGTGTGTAACTCGTTGTGTGTCAGAACTACTGCTGCCCCATGGCCATTTGGCTCCAGAGTCTATGAACTTTTTCTGTGTTTACAAACTAAGGATAGCATTTCATGCTTCTGCTCAGTTGGGCTCTAGTCCATGAAAGCTCACAACTGTTCAACTGCTAATCCTGGTCCCAGGGAGAACTCAGATAGAGTGGCAACCACACCAGATGTCTCTGCACTCCTGCTTCCAACTTCCTTTAGCTCAAATTCCGCACTATTATCTTTTTCAAGGAAAGAAATGGAACCATGGATACCGAGGTACTGCAATAAGACATAAGGAAGTATTAGGAGCATAGGAAGCTGTCGTATAACAAGTCAGACCATTGGACATCTATCTCAGTATTATCTAGTGGCTCCAGGCTTTCAAACATAATTCTCTCCTAGCCCCACCTGAAGATGCCAGGGATTAAACCTGGGACCTTCTGCAAGCAAAGCAGGTGCTCTACCATTAAGATACGGTCCTTCAAAAAGTTTTTGTTTGTTTGTTTTTTTACGAAATGCTTCCAAATATTTTGAGTCCATTTGAAAATTAGCTCCTGGTTAAACGGCCTCAGTCCTGTATACCTGAAGGAGCGTCTCCACCCCCATTGTTCAGCCTGGACACTGAGATCTAGTGCCGAGGGCCTTCTGGCAGCTCCCTCACTGCGAGAAGCAAAGCTACAGGGAACCAGGCAGAGGGCGCCCGCCCTGTGGAACGCCCTCCCATCAGAGGTCAAAGTGATAAACAACTCTTTTGAAAATTTAGAAAATACCTGAAGGCAGCCCTGTTTAGCGAAGTTTTTAATCTGTGACATTTTAATGTATTTTAATATTTGTTGGAAGCCGCCCAGAGTGGCTGGGGAAAACCAGCCAGATGGGTGGGGTACAAATAAATTATTATTATTATTATTTGTTCTAAAATTTCTGATGCTTTGTACCATATTCTTTTCTCTAGCACCTGCTCAGAAGGCTGGAAGCCTGCCCTAAAGGTTCCTATGAAAACTTTACTGGATTTTTTGGAGGGGGAAATGTGATGCCTCAGTGGTAGAGCATCTGCTTTGCATGTAGGTCCCAGGTTCAATCCCCAGCATCTCATGGTTGGGCTGCGAGAGATTCCCATCTGAAACCATGGAGAGCTACTGCTATTCAGTATAGGTCAGGGGTCAGCAACCTTTTTCAGCCGTGGGCCGGTCCACCGTCCCTCAGACCATGTGGTGGGCCGGACTATATTTTGGAAAAAAATAATGAACGAATTCCTATGCCCTACAAATAACCCACAGATGCATTTTAAATAAAAGCACACATTCTACTCATGTAAAAACACCAGGCAGGCTCCACAAATAACTCAGAGATGCATTTTAAATAAAAGGACACATTCTACTCATGTAAAAACACACTGATCCCCAGACCGTCTGCGGGCCGGATTTAGAAGGCGATTGGGCCGCATCCGGCCCATGGGCCTTAGGTTGCCTACCCCTGGTATAGGCAATGCTTAGTGAAATGGACCAATGGTCTGGCTGAGTCTAAGGCAGCTTCCTATGTTCCCATTTCACACCAACCACTAAAAAATATTCTTGTTTAGACAAGCCTACTCAGATGCTTAGAACGTTGAGGAAATTCTACTCTGTTTTAGTATTTTAGTATGTTTCAGAGGTGTGTTTTTTAACCAATCAAGTGGTGGACAATTTTTTTGAAATAAATAAAATAAAGTATTGAATAACACTTGTTTCAGAGATGCCATAACAGCTTAAAGGGACAATCCATTAGGACTTACAGTGACTGAAGGTTTGGAAGATCCCACAGAGCTTCTGCTGGGATCCGACTCAGCTGATTGTTCTGTAACATCCTATAATTAGAAGGGGGGGAAAAGACAACTTTCAAAAATAACCCTCAACACAATGGGGTATACAGAATTCCACCCCCCTCCTCAAACAAGATTTCAGAATACAGATGCTGTTCAAGGCACAAAACCTTCCATTAACAATGGCACAGGGCTGCTGAATACAGGTCTAGGAATGGCATTCTGAAGCCCATTTGTCCTGAAACCGCAGACTCCATTGCTTGCATGAATTGTGGGACTCTGGCAGAAATGAAAACTTGTCAAGGGCCAATGCTTTCTCAATGTAAAATCTATACAAAGTAGCACATGATTCCTGTGACTTAGTACATCTTATGCATATGTAAGTGAATGCCTGGAATTAATTGTGTGTCTGACTGGGAATTAGCTTAGGGAAAAGGCCACTCTGTTTATAATGATTGTTACCTTGTCAGTGTGCATGGCGCTTCACCGGCTATAAAAGGACACGTATCTGCCCAAGCAACTAACCATTTAAAATTTGACACAGGAAAAGTGATAGAGGAGCATGAAGAAAATTGAAACTGGGATAAAGAGGGAAGTAATGAGAGATTGTTTCAGTTCCCTGTGCTTAGGCTTAGTTACAGGTGTGACACAGAATGGCATGGAAACTAGGCATTATGGAAAAGGTGGCTTCTGAGGAGGGATCTGAAAGAAACAGCATGCAGGTGTCTGGGAGAATATATGTATTCCTTTTGTGG
This sequence comes from Lacerta agilis, assembly GCF_009819535.1. Lineage (NCBI taxonomy): Eukaryota > Metazoa > Chordata > Lepidosauria > Squamata > Lacertidae > Lacerta > Lacerta agilis. The sequence continues at coordinate 64,134,073 of NC_046317.1, read as the reverse complement.
AGAATATATAGATACTGTGAAATTTCATCGGAGTTCTGATATTATAATACCACAATGATTTTTATTCTGAAGAGTAATTTTAGGCCTCTTGACATGAGTTTTGGGACACCTCAGAAAAGTGAGAATGTCTTGCACAGATCTGAGCAGAATCACCCATAATGTTATGCCTAGGGGTGGATGCAACTTCAGATTCTGAATATGCACAACAGTTCTGATAAAGCCCAAAATAAGGGCACCCAGTTTCAAAACAAAAGTATAACATATGTCATGTGCTTTGCCCATATTGTACTTCTCTACTGCTACGAAAGGTCTCCTTGAGGTATTTGGAACTGATCTCCACAAACAGGAAAAATCATGTAGTAAAGTCCTTCTGGGACTGTACGCCTCAGGCTTCAAACATGGAATCACATTTTTTTATGCAACCCTCATGTTAAACTTTCTGCAGGCAGAAAATTGCACACCAGAAAGGTTCCAGCCTAAAACTCTCCCTCATGCATGAATGCACCTGGCTTCAGGGGCATAGGAAGGGGGTGCGAGGCGACTACCGTGTCATCCTGAAGGGGGGTGGCATTTGGTGCGCCCCCCCCTGTGACTCCCCCAAGCCCAGGGAGCGGCAAAGCAGCGAAACAGCTGCTGTGGCTCTCCCCCTTTCCCCAGCTCATTGCAGGCTTGGAGGTCACGGGGGGCGGTCCCCGGGGAGAATTGCACAGCCGTGACGAGATCTGCCCCCGGGGAGGATCACACAGCCACACCGAAATCGGTCCCATGGGATCGATGTGCAGATTGCCCCACCCCCGGGTGCACGGCATGTGTGCCACTCCGGGTGCCAGAGCACCCAGCTCCGCCACTGCCTGGCTTCACAAGCTCTGATGGTCAGCTGACGTTGGGGCATGCATCATGTGCTGAAAAAGATTCCATACTCCTGACATCAGAAAAGTATTTATTATTATTGTTATTGTTGTTGTTGTTGTTGTTGTTGTTATTATTATTATTATTATTATTATTATTATTATTATATGCACAGAGCTTAAAACTTGGACTATGTTGGTATGCCTTTATGGAGATGCATCACAGCTCAGTGGAAGACCACATACTTGCATGTAGAAGGTTTGAGGTTCAATGCCCAGCATCACCAGGTAATACTACAACACACCCACAGCCAGTCAACATAGATAGTACTGTGTTAGATTGGCCAATGGTCTGACTTCCTACAAAGCAGCTTCTTATGGAAACAGTAGAGCACAGAAGGCACCATCTTCCACCCACCTCTTTCTTTATTGCACTGGCTTAGCATGTTATGAACAGCTAGGGATAAGTGACAGACGTCACAGTCAAAAGGAGTAGTAAAGTTGCACTGTGTGGGGCCAGGCAGCTCATTTCTCTTTTTGGAACAATGGCTCTAATCACAGGGCTCAGTGGACATGCTGCAGTTTACACTGGGAGTAGCCTGCCAGCCCTACTGCTTTCAGTAAACATCTCTGACTAATGATAGTAATTTGCATTTACCCAAGTAAACACTAGAAGCACAACGTGGACAGTGCAGGTCCCTAGGGTGCTGTGTTTTCTTTCTTCAGTACAAAACAGCAGAGGACAAAAGGTGATTCCCAAGAAAAATACTCATTGTCATATTAAAGAACACCCAAATGAAGAAAAACAATCAAACGTAGTTTCACAGATCTAGTATATACGAAATGTAAGAAGTACCCGACTGGATCAACTTGCTATAAATATGCCTTTTAAATATATTGAACAGTGATACAGAATTATATATAAATAGCAAAGTTGTTGAATGTGATCCAGATAATAAACACATGGAAGCAAAATATTATAAATTAAACAAATTCAAGAAAACTCTTTAACAAACTCATTGACAGGTTAACAGGCACATTTCACTATTTGCTTTATTCATGGGGAAAATGGAGATGGGATAAGATCAGCAATGGGAGGCACCAGCTGAGCTGGGGAACCCCCAAGGGGATCAGAGCCAGAGGACTGGTGGTAGAACGATGATGAGTGGTCAGAGGGAGCAGACTGGAAGGAGGAGGTGTTGGAAGCTGAAGAGGTAACAGGGTTTAGTGAGCAGGGAGAGTCTGTGGCAGAGAGAAGTCCAGCACCAGAGGCAGAAGAGGAGGCTGGGGAGGAGGGGGGCCAAGAGGCAACAATGAGTGAGGTTGGTGATGAAGTCAGGCAGTCTCCCCCTCCTGCTGCAACCAGCTCCCATCCAGGCTGGTCTCCCAGAACCAGAAGAGGTATGAAGAGGGCAGAGTAAAGACAAGCAAACTGAAGGAGCCTCAGATTGTTTGGGAAGGAGCTGGGGGGGGGGGGAGAGGAGACTTAGGGAGCTGGGTGAAGGCAGGGACCTTCAGTCCTCACAACCGCCATATTGGGGCAAGATCTACTGAGGTGAGTTGCTGTGCTCATTTGGCCTGGTTTCCTAAGCTTTTAAAAAAAGAAATATTATTTTATTATTATTTATTCATCAAAATATCTCAGCGCGGTTCACCAGAGAGTTAACTCAACTGACACCGTGTGAATGATTGCTGACCTGCTACTGACCACCCACCTTGATAGCTGTTCAGGAAACCCTGGGACTGCTGAAACCTCTATCTTGTGTGTAGGTGGTGCCATTTTCACTACATAAACACTAACACTCACACCTGAACATGAAAACAGGGGGAAGCAAGTAGGACCTGCAACAAAACATTGCTATGTGCTGCACTCCCTGTTCTTGATTCCTGCAACTCCATTGCCTGCTGCATGCAGGTATGGTTCTCGTACGATAGCAAGGATTCCAGTGGGACTTTGGTGGGTGTGGGTGTGCGCACGCTTGTGTGCACATTTGTATGTGTAATAGAGGCAGGGCAGGGCTCTGGGGCTGATCCACTTCTCCCTGGAGAATGTCTCTGTATGTTTATTTGCTCCCTTTGGTTTTAATGATTGAGCAAGATGAAAGGGAGAAAGGTATAGATCAAGGGCTCCTTGCCCGCCACTCCAGGGAGGGATTTAAAGAGACAGCATCGATTCATGTGTTTCCCCATGCCTTCTGGGGAAAGCCATTCATTTAATCATAGGAATGCTTTCCCACACAGCCCCACATCTGAAGCAGCCTCTCCCGCCTAATTGACTGACACTCCGTGAAGCCTATCTCAATGACTCCTTGCATGTAACAAAAACATTCTCACCCGAAGCTTGGAGTTGCTATTCTGCCTGACTGCTCTTCTTCTCCGCACCCTCCCATAGAACAGCATGTTGTGCATATACAATTACAATTCTTCTTGTGCAATACATTTTAACTGATCAGTTGGGGGAGGGGTTTTTGTTGTTTTCTTGCTAAAGTTTCCTCTCCTCCATCTCACAGATTCTCTATGCCTGAAAGCTCTCGCATGAAAAATTAGTACAGAACCAGGATCTGTATAGTGAAGTGCTGACATGACATTTTATTGAATTACGGGTATATAATGGGTTCTACATATTGAAGTAATACCTTACATATTGAAATCCCTTGTGGCTAAAAATTAGACTCAATGTGAAGGACCACCAGGGATTGCCCCATTTCCCCCTAGACTTCCCTTCTGTGTGGGTGCAGGATTAGGGCCCCCATCAGTTGTGCTTGCTAGTGAAGAATGATTGCGTGATAAACCAGGTAAGGAACAGCTGGGGAGAGGCTCGACTGTTGACCATGAGGTTTCAGAGTTCCTTATGACTAACGAGCAACAGAAGGACTGGGGTAGAGAGGGCCTGCTCCCCTTTCTAGGTGACCTGAAGTCTAGCTGAGAGAAGGTGCTAGGAAGGAACATGAGAGGCTGGCAAGCTACAGGGCGAGGTTTGAGGTCTCAGCCCCAGCCCCAGCCTCAGCCCAACTGGTGTCCCAACAAGGAACTGGGGGAAGGGTATATGAAGAAACACTGGGTCCCTAATAAACAATGTGTGCGGGAAGAAAGGGACTGGGTACAGGAACACTGGGCCTTTTGAATACATGCCAGTTACCTCAGTTGTGGTGCTGATGATGCCAAGGTCACAGGTTTGGTCCCCATATAGGCCAACCACATATTCCTGCATTACAGGGGGTTGAACTAAATGATCCTCAGGGTCTATGATTCTATGATGTACCCCTGCCCATGGAAGCCCAACACCCTGAAGAACTGAGTACTGGTGCACCAGATGATGGAAGGGCACACAAACTCTCTGGGCAACCCCACAAACGGAAAGCTGCATTAGATGTTTTGACATGCTGGAGCTGGGGTAGGTGGGGGAGAGAGAGAGAGAGACAGGCAAAGCTTGTCCCACATGCTGTTTTCTGGATGTTTTAATTTGCATTCCTTGCCTGGGGCACCTTGGGCTTGATGAAAGTAGGATCCTTCCCGCAACCCCTACTTGGTGGTTTTTCAAGCCTCGTTCCAACAAGCCGCTGGAGAGATTCACCTCTGTGTCCCATGGTCTCTCCTCAACTTGCGCCCTCCCCTCCTTATCCCACAGTTCCAAAAAAGGTGAAATAAGCAAAAGTTGGTTCTGTGTGCTCTCATGGAAGCAGTGGCACTTTAGACTTCAAAGAATTGCAGCTACACCCACCTGCCTAGCAGCAAGATCACTCCTAGAGCATCACCCACTGGGTCATTATAGGAAAAGCCTCTCACCAGGTTCTCAGCAGGAAACACTAAATCAAGCATGCACTCTGTGTGGATACAAGCATAGCACATTGCTGCAAACAGGACCAACCTTACCAAGAAGCAACATGAAGTAGTTTGCTTCAGGCAGCAGATTTCAGAAGGCATGCCGTTTTCCCGGCTTTCATCTCCCTCTCACTGGAGAAAATTGTTCCTGGGCATCATGTTACTTTTTGCTCGAAGTGCAAAAGCATCTAAGGCCCCTAAACCTGTCTATAACCTGGCATAGAGCTCAGATTCAACAGGGAAATGTTGGAACAAACAGTTTTACGGAGCGGCTTGCTGCTCCTTGGATTTTATTGTTTTAGCTGTTTTAATTGTTTTTATTTTAATAGAATGTTTGCCGTGGCATGGGCTGCATATGTGGGGGTATGAATTCAATTGCAAAAATATAGAAAATAATAAAGGGGTAACAGAAGAGCAACTTTTCTAGGTGGGATGTACACTGCAGCTTCTCCATAGTCCTCACCTCCCACCCACTGCAAAAAAAGAGAAATATTTGCTAGTCATTCCCACATTGGTTGGGATAGTCTGAAGTGGTGGTGGTAGGCTGCTTCAGTCTCCCCCTGTTATGTAGGATTCTAACCACACATGCGGAGGGGCTATGGGGCCAGATAACATGGATGCAATGGATGGTGAACGGCTAGCAAATGTGACCCAGTTCTCTCCTTTATTGCATGAGTTACTTAATGGCCAAAATAAGGCTCATCCCTTGTTGAGCCTAGGCACGGAACTTCTGCCTCCTAGCTGGGCACTGTACCTGTGATAATCCCCATGGAAATCCAGCCACATGGACAACTCAACCTGTGTTTATATCTCATGCTAGTTCTGACCAGCCATGTGGACTGGCAGAATAGAGCAGGGGTAAATGCCTTAAGACTCTTGGAACGAGAAGCACAGGAACAGTATGGACATGAAGATAGGGTCACCTGCATGTTTTCCTTGGAGATACAACCCCCCATACTTCTTCAGATGATAAATCCTTCATGTTGAAATGAAAGCTATTATGCTCAATCCTTTTGTTAATATGGATGCCCAAGTTGTGTTCCTGTAAAGTGGAATGAAGCTAAGAGGTAGACTTCTGTTTCATCACTAGCTCACAGGATTGCTTTGGGTGTACCTGAGGATGCCCAAACACAGATTTCCATGCCACTGAGATCACCACGGTTCCTCTGTGCACTATGCCTCCAGCCTTAGAAAAATAACTCAAGCAATGCTTTCTCCTGATGCCAGCAGAGTTTTTGCTACTGCTATTATTACCTGCAGGAGGTGCTGTTTTAGTTTCAATGAGACCGGCATACTTCCAACATTTTTAGCTATTTCACCGGGAAGCGCTCCAATGTAAACTGATAAAAAGAGGCATTCAGAGCCCATGAGTTCCCTGAGCATAGTGTTGCCCTTGTTGAAACAGGGTGGGTTTGCTGTGGTTTTCTTGGTTTCTTTGATTCGGTGCCTAATGCAGACTGTGGATAAAGCAGCAACTCATCTCTAAACCCAGGGATTTAGGGCAGGATTCTTTAGAAGGCCTAGTAAACAGCACTGCACTCTCTAATCCCGGGAGCAGGTTACTACCTGCTTGGTTCATATAAACTTTGTCGGCTACAGCGATTTCACATTGTGGTTGAGTTCCAAACATGCCCTCAGGACTGAAATGTTTATTGCAGAAGAGAAGGGATTGTAAAATATCTCCTTGGAAAAAGGGAAGATGAAGAACTGAGAACCTAAATAAACACTCACCAGAACCGGATTGCTGTTGCAAAATCATTAACAAATGAAAGTAAATAAAAATACACCATAATATCTGGGGGTGCATTTCTTATTAAGGCAATCACAGCTGACCAGAGGAAAAGATATCCAATTCAGTTAGCCTGTCCTGCAGTGAGTGCTATGAATGAAGTGTTAATGCAGGGCAAGTACCAGGGACAGAGCTATTTCAGAAAATGAGAGATCACAGAGGTGTAGCTATAAGTCCAATGCCTTTGCATTGATTCTGGAATAATAAAGACCATATAAAGCAACTGACAATTGTCTTAATCTCTACAATGTATATTATAGGCTGCATACAAATGCCTACCAAGCCAAAATCACAGTTCTGGTTCCCTTGCCATTTCTTTCCACCGACATCCTACAAATGCAGTCAAGCATGAAAGTCAAAAGTTGAGATACTGTCCACTGTTATTTGAGGCTGAATAGAAGTCATTATCAAAAGCCACAAGGATTTCTTAGCACACTGTAAATAGAAATCCCTGCCCCTACAACTGATACATCATCACAGTGAAGAAACAAGATGAGGAAATGGGAGACACAAATAACTTAAAAACAATGTGTTGTCCTTGTATGAATTGCTGACAAATAAAAACAGAAGAAAAATAACTTGAAATATACTGATTCAAGAGTAAGCAAGTGTTGAAATTAAATACCCTAGAGAAAATGGAATTCTAGTGGTGTATTAGGATTTGAGCAGTCATTTAGCAGCCCTGAACATTTTGCAGCTGCTCGGATGGCAATCTCCCACAAGCATGATTTCGAAGAAATCAGATAGAACCCAGCTCCAAGGAACATTTGGTACATAGCATTTCTGTGATGATATTTATAATGGTCTCTAATACATGGGAATTCAAGTGAACCACATATTCACAGGGATGGACCCCATGACCTAAATGCCTGTTTGGAGAACAAGCATAAAGCAGTACACTGAAGAAATTGTAACTTACAAAATCTTTAAATTGTAGAGGCCAGAAAATGCTTTCCCTGGGATCTTAGAGAGTTGATTTCCAGATAGGCGCCTGCAATAAACAAAAGAGACATGGTCAAGATAACAAGATAACATATTTGAAAGTCTACTAGTGCCTTTTGTAAGGAAATATGATTATGACCTGGAGCGAAGTCTCTTGCTCCTGAGCTAGACATAGCTTTGTGAGCGGAACCAACAGTCATTTCAGGAAGAAGGTATTTCTAACACAATTCTGTATGTTCCTTCCATCACTATTCATACTAGCCACATGGAAGGCAGTATCTGGTATCAAGAGGCTACTCTTGGCTTTATAGCTAAGGCTTCATTGGCTGAGTTTGCACATAAACCCATATTGTTCCTCCCGGGCATGTCAGTAAAGGCAAGGTTTGGCTTAGAATGTTGCCCATAGCCAGGATTGTGGTTAAGATCTCTCTTCCTTAACCATAGTCTGTAGCCAAGTTTTGCTCATATGGTTAAGGAGGAGAGTCCTGAACCATGACCCTCTTATCAAATGACATGCTAAACCAAACCTTGGCTTAACTGCTGTCCCATGCTGAGCTGAGCCCTGAGAGAAGCAAAGGTGTCTTATCTGAGAGTTGACGTGTTTGTGCTGTCCCAGTAAGCCATACTTTGGCTTACCGTGACATGCAAAAAAAGATCATTGTGTTGGGGGGGGTATGTCTAAAGTAAGTCTGTTAGGAAAAGGTTAAGATATTACAAAGTTGACCAGTGGCTGGGGCAACCCAGTCAGATGGGCAACATAACAACAACAACTCATTTTAGTTTGAATGCCATAAAAATGTGTTCTTACGGGGTTACAACTCGAGACATTCATAGAGAAAATATTTCCTGAAGGCTATTAGCGATAGCTGAAAAGAGTCTCCATGTTCAGAGGCAGTATAACAGATGCTGGGAACAAACCAGAGGTGAGGGATGTTGCCTTTCCTCTCTTCTAGTAAGTTTCTCAGAGGCAACTCGCTGACTAATTTTGGAAATAGAATTTTGGCCTAGGTAGTCCTTTCAGTCTGATCTAACAAAGCTCTTTTTGTATTTGTAAGAGTCTGCAGACTTTCTGGAGTCATCCAAATACAATGACATGGACATAATACCAGTCACTTTTCGTCCGTTTAAAGTATGATTGCTTTTGTGAATGCATTTATGCACATAAGTATACAAGTGCTGCATGTCTCTCTCCTTCCCTGGGATTTAAAGAAATGGCGCCCATAATTAGTCCTATAAAAGCATCAAGAGTACAGGGTCATCTCTTTAATATACAGGAGCAGGTTTCAACCTGCCTTCCTTATAGTACACCACCAGCTGCCTTGCAGTTTCTGCTTACTGTCACTCTCGGACTCTCTAACTTTTAATATTGCTTCTTTGGATTGAATTCTGCTCCCCTGAAGGGGATGGTGTTTCTGATGGGAGGTGAGACAAATGGTGGTCACGCAACACATTTTGTTTTATCCTCCTTTCTGTGCATTTTCTATATGCTGCTATTTCCTGGGGGCTAGATTTCTAACCCTTAGAAACCTGAACAGTTTGTGTAGTGTGCCAAAAGAGCACCCACATAAGTGGGGGGATGCTTGAGACTGCCCCCTGCATTTTTATCTTTCTATATCCTAATTAGTAACATGAGGTGAGGAGCGCTGCTCTGATGGTTATCCTTTCTCCACACACAGACAGGAGTAGTTTTCCAGAGGCTCTTGTGCCTTGCACTCAGAAGGAAGGGATGAAGCACTGAACTCAGCATGGGAGGGACAGACAGGAGTCAGGTAGACTGTGTGTGCGTGCAGGCACTCCTGTATCATCAAGTATACAGGGAAAGTTTAGTTTGTTGTGCTTGCCCTTTCATGGGGGGGGGGAGCTTGAGGCGTGTGCCTAGTGTAATATGCTTTTACCACAAACCAACAGGGAGAGAGGAGCTATGCCACTGAAGCTGTCAACACTGGTTTCATTTCCCTATCATTAATCACTCAGACTATTTAGCCCTGTATATCCTGACATAATAGCATTCTGTGCACAGGGTGTCACCCCCACCCCACTCCCATGGCATTTCCAGTGTTTATTGTCAATCAGCAAAACCCATTCCTGCCCAGTTCCACTTAGTTTCTTTGCTGACTGCAACTTTCTCACACAAACATCCATCTGCCTGATTCTCTGCATCAGAGGGAAGACAAAGTTGTATGCCTTGGCTCAACAAAGTCACTTCCATTTTGATGACTGAAGTGACAAGTGGACATGCTGCAGCTTAGGGCTGTTCTCAGCTTCCAGGACTGTGTCATGGGCTCTGTAACCTTACTATATGCTTGTGAAACATGGGCCACTTATAAACACCATCTCCAACTCCTCGAAAGATTCCATCAACGGTGTCTCCAAAAATTTTTACACATCACTTGGGAAGACAGGCGAACTAATATAAGTGTACTGGAAGATGCAAAGATTCTTCAACATCAACTTTGTTGGACTGGTCATGTTGTGCGGATGCCTGATGATCGTCTTCCAAACCAACTACTCTATTCTGAACTTAAAAATGGAAAGAGTAATGCTGGTGGTCAACAAAAGAGGTTTAAAGACTGTCTCAAGGCAAATCTAAAAAAATGTAGTATAAACACTGACAACTGGGAAACACTGGCCTGAGAGCGCTCCAGTTGGAGAACAGCCTTTACCAAAGGTGTCATTGGTTTTGAAGACACTCGAACTCAGGATGCAAGGGAGAAACGTGCTAAGAGGAAGGCACACTTGGCAAATCCACACCATGATCAACTCCCACTCGGAAACCAATGTCCCCACTGTGGAAGGACGTGTGGATCCGGAATTGGCCTCCACAGTCACTTACGGACTCATTGTTAAAACCATGTTTGTGGAAGACAATCTTACTCGGCTGCAAGTGATTGCCAAAGAAGATTGTGCTCCTCCACGACTCTGCTTCAGTAGGCATTTTACGCCCCCATCTTTCTGTAGACAGTTTTCCAAGAGGTACACACAACTGGTCTGCCATGTACACTGTGAAGTAACTTCAGGGGACGTAGACACAAGCATTGGCCATAATTCAACGCAGTGTTAAGTGGGAGATGCATGGGTGGAATGAATTCTTCCCCTCCCTCCATGGGCCCCCTAAACCTGTTCTGGTGAGGATTTAGAACAGATATAGAGCAACAACTTAAATTGAATCATGCCCACTTTTTGTAAGGAGGAAGTCAGTCTATGAATCCATTTCCGCATGGAAAAAAAATCAAAGAAGTCACTATCCTCTCATACCCCAGGTTTCATCCATCCTAGTATCTGTTCCTTTCAGTAAAGAAAAGTGACAACACAACAAAGTTCAGTAAAAACTGCTGGTTCTGTTTGTGTGGTTATTCTTCTTGTAACATTTCAGCCTGAGCTGTGACATTCTTTCTCTTAAACCTGCAACAATTCAAATAATTTTTGAAGGGGAAATTTGGAATAAATGTAAAAAAAAATAATAATGAACCGGTATTTTGATGGTCATGTGCACACTGGTAATCACTTGTGGACATGAGCAATACTGGTTCCATCTGGAAGCACCCCTAGAATTTATTTTTAGATTATAGTTGTTTGCAGTCTGTGTGCTCCCAATCCTCAGAACACATATCAACCTTGATTGTTAAAATGACTGTCACCCTTGCATTGTGTCTACCCCTTCCCTTCTATTTTGTTGGACACAATATAGCACTACTGGTTTGGATCAGCTAACGTGAAATGTACATCTACGGGGTGGGGTGGGAGCCAGATAAGATCTAAATAAACCAAACATTTGGAAGCAGTATAAACAATTTTTAAAAATGCTGCACACATCACTTTGTCGCATATCACCTGTTTCTGCCATACATATGACTTTGCCTCAGAATTGGGAAGGGAATGCTAAACCAATTGGCCATATAACCTCATTATGCTTACAGTTCTTCTAGAAAGCGCAGGTGGTGGAAGTCCCCAGGCAGCAGCTCACTGATGTTGTTCATGCTCAAATCACTGAGAAACAAAAACAAAGAAAAGGAAAGAAAATCAGAGTTTGGATCATTTGCAATACCCGAGTAGAATGTAAACTTATAGGATCTAGTCCAGCCTGCAAAAAAACAACAACAAACAAACTATCGCTCATGTAGGCTCTGCTCAGATCTTCATTCATTGTTAGGCAAAACCATGTTTTCACTCTGTGCAAAGTGCTAAAGGTTTGTTCAATTGTGCATATTGCAAATGGGAGGGGAAATGCTGTCTGGATGCCAATTTCAATAGCAGGAAGTTTTGTGTGGTTGAATAGTTTGGTAAGGCTCATGTTGCATATGCCACACAATAGGTGTATTGCTTTGTCATGCTGTTTTGCCCTCAACTCATACCACATAGCAGATTCATCCCCCAAGTTTGCAAATAAAGTTCCCAAATGGAATTCACATGGGCTTGAGCCTTTTCCTTCAATGTGGTACAACTGAGATGGATATAGTTTGAGCAAACTAAAACAGGTTGGTTTTCATCACTGAAACAAGCCCACAGTGAGGTAACAAGCAAATCCAGGTAGGGAATGTAGCTCTTCTGTGGATTGGCTGGGGTGACCAGCATGGTTTTTCTGTTGTTTAGTTTGTCTAGGTGCTTTAAGTTCCACATCCATGATATCTGCCAGCTTCTTGCAATTCTCTATTATTGTGCTAAAGGGTTTCTTGCTACTTTCCTTGTGTTGTTCCATTATTCCCAGCAAATCTTGTATATGTGCCTTCATTTCCATTACATCTAACAGATTGCATAGCTTAGGTGACTGGCTATAGTGTCAAAGATTTGCTTATGAACACAAGACTATAAAACTGATGTCGAGTGATGTGCTAGACACTTTTCTATCACAAGAAGATCTACTGTTCCAATTTTTAAAAGCTATTTCAGCAATGTTGAAACAAATAAATATACAAAGTTTATCCACACTTACCTTTCCTCCATGCTTTCCAGGAATGGTCTGCACTTTAAAGTTCCCTGTCTAATCACTTTTTGTTGTTGTTTCTTGCTTTGGAGCTTTCCTCATGAAAACCTGCTCTTTACCACAGAATCGGAACAAATGAAAATCCACAGAAAACCCAAATTGCTGTTTGTTGTGCAGCTTTAAAGAATAGATTTTCATGGAGAAAGCTCTGGGGTGAATAAAAGGCACGCTTGGACATGGAGCTTCAAAGTGCAGACCTGTGCCTGGAAAGGTAAGTATGGATAAGCCCTAAGTCTCTTCTTCTGTATTGATCACCCCACATCCCATTGGCATCAGAGGTGTGGAAGTGGAGAAAAAAAACAAGCACACATCAGCTGGACTGAGTTAAAGAAAACTCACTTTATGGCTCAAATCTCAGCAAGTGTGCAGACTCAGCTTTTAATGGCATTTAACAGTATTTGGGAATCTTTTAAATGTCTTTCTGCTGTTTTATAGATGTTTCATTTCAGCTTTTATATGATGGCCTTAATTTCCTTATCTGCTGCTTTTATGATCTTGAATAATGTTACTGGGCAGCTGTTTTGTTTTTTTGTCATATTTTAGCTTTATTGTAAGCCAACTTGAGGTCTTTGGCAAGAAGATGAGGTATAAATGCTGCAAATCAAACAAACAAACAAGAAATATATTATCTGCGTCATCTTCCTCATAAAATATAATTTAGCCATTGCCCATCACTATTGCTGAAAACATTTGTTCAAGTTTCCCATACATAGATACCTTCTTGTCCATGAACTGTGCATGGAGTTTTAATTTACTTTAAAAACAAAAACTAGACTGCAGTGCTTTTCTGCAAGCATACCTGGTTAAAAAAAAAAATCTGATGCAGCATGATGCATGCATCAGTGTGGTGTGGTGGTTAAGAGCGGTGGACTCGTAATCTGGTGAACCGGGTTCGTGTCTCCGCCCCTCCACATGTAGCTGCTGGGTGACCTTCTTTGAAGTCTCTCAGCCTCACTCACCTCATAGAGTGTTTGTTGTGGGGGTGGAAGGGAAAGGAGAATGTTAGCCGCTTTGAGACTCCTTCGGGTAGTGATAAAGCGGGATATCAAATCCAAATCCATGTTGCATGTGGGAGTGGGGGTGATGAGAAACTTAAAACAAATTTCAGATATATTGTAGTTGCCATATCTAAGGATTATGATGTAGTTTTGTCTGCTATCAGACGAAAACTGTAAGATGAAAATTCACAGAGAATAATTGTATTTTAAAAGGAAACAATTTTCAAGTACTCAAGAAGATGGGGATAGAATAATGGCTAAAGAAGTTTGGTCCACATTGATCTTGTCAAAAGCTTATGCCTCTTTTTACTTAGGCCTATTAATAGTTTTTCAAAAATAATAGCAGCAGCAACAACAACAACAACAACAACAACAACAACTAATACCTCTTTAATGAGGCAACTGTTGTTGTAAACAAACAGTGGAAGAACATAAGGTGTGGTGGGCTGAACCACCACCTCATGTGAGCATCGGCAGTTGTCAGGTGAAAAACATTCGGCGATCATACTGAACTTGGGTAAGCCCATGCCTATCAGTTTGGAAGTGAAATAGGGCCACTCAAAAATAAGATACCGTGGTACCTCGGGTTAAGTATGCTTCAGGTTAAGAACTCCGCTAAGAACAGAAATCGTGCTCTGGCGGCGCAGTGGCAGCAGGAGGTCCCATTAGCTAAAGTGGTACCTCAGGTTAAGAACAGTTTCAGGATAAGAACGGACCTCCGGAACGAATTAAGTACTTAACCCGAGGTACCACTGTAGTGGTTTCTTCATAGTCAGGAGGTGTCCCCACCCCACCCCACCCCAGTGCTTCTGTGCCCACATCAAGCTCCTTGCCACATCAACTTTCCCACCGCCTCCCCCCACCTCTGCATTCGAAAGCCAGGTAAACAGCACCAACCAACACTGCTCTGCCCCACCAGCCGCTACAGATTACTTTGTAAATTAAAAGATTACTATTTTTTAAAAAAACAAAAACAAAAAACTGAAAACAGCATTCCAATACAGGCTTATGTTCAGTGACTTCCAGGACTGACTGAATTTGAGCCATGAAATGTTGATATCCCTTGAAAAAGAAGAAGAAGAAATAAAGATGGTTGGTGAAACTGGCCTTCTTGACCCACTAATGTCTCTAGTTTAAATTAACTCTCATCCTCATGTTGTGCATAGAAACTTCAAGAGAGGAAAGGAAAAAAGGTGTCTCTTTTCCTTCACCCTCTCCACACACACCCCAGGGGCCCCAAACAACAGTTCAAGGCTCCTGTGCTTTGCTTCCTTGTTTTGTTTGTTTGTTTTGTATATTTCTTTCAGTTAAACACTGTCCAGGGTGGTTCACAATTAAATACAAAAAAGGGGGGAAGGGAAGTGAGAAAGGGTTTGTGAGGGATACACAGCAGGGACACACTCAAAATGCAACATTTTGTTCAATTAGTACTTTTTAAAGTGTAAGAGTACTATTAAAATACCAACAGAGGCCACAAAATACCAACAGAGTCCAGCTCATCTAGGAGCTACATTATAGAGGTCATAGCATATAAAGTACATAGGAAACAACATAAACATTTCATAAATGATGTTATATTACATGTTAGGGGCAGATTAAACAACACAGCATTTTCATGTATATCCCCATTCCTATTTACGCTACAAACAAACTGGTTTAATAGTTTAACTGATCTGGTTTGGGCATATGTAAAGTAAACATTTCAGCCAACTTAATAGTTGGGGAACCCTGGGAACTGCATTTTAAGAGTCAAGGCAGGGATCTGTACAAGAGAATTCTCAGTATCCTCAGTAAAATACAATAGGAAGCCATGACAGTAAAACTTACCGGTATATTGATTTTATATCAGTTCTGCCCTAAGTCACACTACGGCCTAAACACTTCTTGATAATTGGAGGACAAGATCTATTATTCACACACAATTCTAAATGGAAAACAAGTTTTTTTTGCAGTTTTTAAAATATTGGCTCTGCAGCATCCCAGTATAAAGAATGAATGCTTTCAGTCAACCTTACTCACTGTAGGCTACTACCACCCTGCTAAAATGTCAACATTCTGGATGAAAGCCCCAAACAGTTTTTGCAGTCCTATGTAATGTTGGGCCTTGCTAAATTTAGAGACCTTAACTCACTTTCCTTACATTTCAGAAGCTTGCAAGAGAGCTTATTCCTGTTTGCCCTAGGAATTCCCAAACTGAATACACTGGAAAATTAAGACAAAGTTCCTGGAAACTGAACCACATGTGATTCAGAGTCAGGCTTCATAACTCACCTGTCCCTCAAGGGGCTCCTTAATTCAAGCGCTTTGATGTCCCTCGCCTCTCATAAACAAACCATTTTTACCTCTGCTTTTAGTTAGCATCATTATTTTTTTCTTTTTTTGCCTAAAAGGCAAAAAGAAGTTACACCCCCCTCACATTAGTTTGCAAAGTCCACTGACAGTTTTCTGCCTCAGCTGTTAAATCTAAGGACACCAGGAGCCTCAGGCTTATGAGCTTCTGAAGTCCACCACTTGCCACATCAGAGGCCAACGTTTTATGTATACTTCTTGCCAAGCACCACACATACAGCTAAGCATGCAAAATGTAAAATACTAAGCAAAACACTAAAACCATTTTCACACAAAACACTTAAAAAGCACCTTTGAACCGCTCCCCAAGTCGAGTGAAAGCTATTAATATGACACAGAAAAAGAGAACAAAAATTTTAGGTCAATGTACATTCTCCCCAACTTAATTATGTTAATTATGTTAAACCACAGAGCCTAGGGCATGCCTATCAGAAGGTTGGCGGTTCGAATCCCCGCGATAGAGTGAGCTCCCGTTGCTCGGTCCCAGCTCCTGCCCACCTAGCAGTTTGAAAGCACATCAAAGTGCAAGTAGATAAATAGGTACCACTCCGGCGGGAAGGTAAACGGCGTTTCTGTGCGCTGCTCTGGTTCACCAGAAGCGGCTTTGTCATGCTGGCCACATGACCCGGAAGCTGTACGCCGGCTCCCTTGGCCAGTAATGCGAGATGAGTGCCGCAACCCCAGAGTCGGACATGAGTGGACCTAATGGTCAGGGGTCCCTTTACCTTTACCTTTACATTCTCCCCAACTTAATTATGTTACAGGCCTATTTCATACCCACCAAAATTCCTCCGATGAAAATAGGGACATCCCATTCCATAATGATAATTATACTATTTATACCCCACACATCTTACTGGGTTGTCCCAGTACTCTGGGAAGCTTCTAACATATATGAAAACATAATAAAACATTAAACATTTTTTAAAAAACGTTCCGTATACAGGGTTGCCTTCAGATGGCTCAGGGATTGGATACCTGCACACCCTCCAACATTTCTCCAGTGAAAATAGGAACATTCTAAGGAAAAGCGGGACATTCTGGGATCTAGTTAGAAACTGGGACAGCTCTAAATCAGGGACGTCCCTGAGAAATAGGGACACTTGGAAGGTCTGCTATTTATGCCTCACATATAATATCTTATTACAGCATGAGGTAAAAGAGGAGACCCCTGTCCTGTCCCCACAACAGGGAAGCATGGGCCAGCTTTGGTCTTTCAAATTTCAGTGGTGCCCTCTGTGATGAGAAAATTCAGTGCCCCCCTGCCTTCTCCCCTCATGGCTGCTTCATTTCTGCTGGGTTTCCTCTCATCTTCTCCCCACCTACCACCCTGCTCTGCCTTCTCCTCTCAACACAGGTGGTGTGCCACTAAAACACATCACATTTGGTTTGGTCCTCAATCCAATAGCTGAGAGGTGGCCTGCCAACTGTTTCTTTCATTCAGCTTTCATGCCTGAAATCTTCAGAGCCCTTTACCCTTGGAGAATTGTCTACTTCATTCTGGTCAGCTGTGACTCTCATCAAACATTCAGCACTGAGTAGAATTTTTTTTAAAGGAACAGGTGGGGGGGGGAGGAGGAATGAAGGAGCTGTTCCCTAAGGAGTAAGTACCTGTATACAGTGTGCAGAGTTCCTGGCATAGGAAGGAATGCACCTGAGCAGGTGTGTATCATACACTTGGCTAATCCTTTAATCCCAGTGAACCTACTGCAAGATGTGTCTCATGAGCACCCTGAGACCAATTGCTGGAAACCACAGGAGGGTAGAGTGCTCTTGTGTTCAAATCCTGCTTGTGGGTTTCCCACAGGCATCTGGTTGGTCAGTGTGAGAACTCAATGCTGGACTAGAGGGGCCATTGGCCTGATCCAGCAGACTCTTCTTAAGTTCTTACAATAGGGTCAGACCTCCAAAGAAGACAGCAGTTCCTTCTGCCGTTTCCCCCACTGCTCTTCAATGTTCATATTTCACTCTCATCTCCTTACTCTCTTATGCCAGCTGCAAAGATTCTGTTGCAAACTAAACACCTGTTGACAGCCTCCTTGCCTTGACTGCTTTTGCACTCCTTTCCATTGAAAAACTGCTTTACACAGGTTATTGGTCTTAAAACAATGCAAAGAATAAATAAAAAAATCTGAATACACCACAACAAAAGGAAATATTTTTTTAAAAAAATAAATTCATCTTGCACTGTGTAATGACAGTGTACCTGTGGCTCTTTAGATGCTGGACTACGCTTCACATAGACGACTATTGCCTGGGCTGGCTGGGGCTGATGGGAGTTGGAGTCCAACAACATTTGGAGGGGCACAAATTATCTGTCCTTGCCATAGAGCCAGTCAGGATCTAAAAATATTTGCTATTAGGAAATCTCCAAAATGCTGACCAGAGTTGCTTGTAGACTGTCACAACATCAGCATTTTATCATTTTAACAAGCAAACATCAAAGGTTTTATGAGACACCACTGAGTACAGAATGCATTTTCTGACCTAGACCGTAGGCCAATAGATTATGAGATTACCAATTTAAGGGTCACCGTCCACTGTGGCTGTTCAATGTTTTACCCTGAAATCTCAACCCACTTAGCTCTCAAATAGTCCATGTCAGGCCATCTTTGATGGATTGCACAAAATTTCAGTTTGCCTTGGGAGAAAAAAAAAACACCTTAAAAAAAAGAGTTTTTCTTTGGAGGTTCAAAGGCATCTCTTGCTCTAGCCTAACCTCTTGAAAAAGGCATAAACATATCTGGTCAAATTAAGCATTAGCTGTTTCTACGACCACAGGGACATGCTGCAAATTCAACAAAGACCTCTTAGTTGGACCTAAATGAAATGAAGTTAAAATTCCACAATCAGCCCACCAGCTTTCAGCTGACACATATAGGCTAGAATTTTCGACAGTGGAATTTGCTGCCAAGGAGTATGGTGGAGTCTCCTTCTTTGGAGGTCTTTAAGCGGAGGCTTGACAGCCATCTGTCAGGAATGCTTTGATGGTGTTTCCTGCTTGGCAAGGGGTTGGACTGGATGGCCCCTGTGGTCTCTTCCAACTCTATGATTCTATGAACCACGACCCTTCCCCTAAGGAATTCTGGTCTCTTAACACATTTACTGGTAGGATTATACTGTATATGGTTGGATAAATCTACCCAGTGGCATGAGATGCTTCCCAGTGGGGGTTGTGGGTCTGGTGCTCTTTGTGCACACCACCAGCTTTCAATATCTGAATGACCTGTTGCCAGTATTAAGTGCCCAGTCATGAAGAGGAAGTAGCTTAGCTAATTCTACTCAAGATTATACTCGGAGATGTCTGAAGACCATTGCCTCATAGAGCATTATGATCACCACTTAAATTTGGCAATTAAAGCCACCTTCGTAGAGGAAGTTAATTTTTTATAAGCTATTTTAGGGTTGACATTAGATGCTCATAAAAATTCTATAAAGATGGTGTCTTTCTTGTCAAATTTTATTTCTTACTGGCAGCGTTCTTAAAATATAAATAAACATGGGAATAGCACTCATTCTCTGATTGTGAATCTTGTCTCATAAATTCATTGTTAAAGATCTCTATCTGTTCAAGTCGGTGGAATCTTTGGCAATGCAGCAAGCTAGATGGCGCCTTACCATCTCCCTGATATCTCTAAGGGCTTGTTCACACTTCGCTTATTCTCTGCCTAGAAAGCATGGGTCCAAACAGTTTTGCATTTGCCCCACCATTTTCCCTGGGAAAACTTGCTCTTTACCACTGAATCGGAGCAAACATTGATCTATGGAAAATCCAGTTGGCATTTGCTCCAATTCAGTAGCAAAGAGCGGGTTCCACACACATACACACACCCCGGGGAAAGCTGCGGGGCAAGTGGAAATGTGGATGAGTTCTAAGAATTCAAAGGTCCAGTACTTCTTATGAAATGAGATTCATTTGCATTGCCAGGTATTGGGCAACTCAGAAGGAAAACCCTGCCTTGGCCTCTGGTTTTGTTCTAGTTAATAACTACAGTGGTACCTCGGTTTACAGACGCTTCGGGTTACAGACGCTTCAGGTTACAGACTCCGCTAACCCAGAAATAGTACCTCAGGTTAAGAACTTTGCTTTAGGATGAGAACAGAAATCATGCTAGGCAGGGGGTTGGACTGATGGCCCTTGTGTCTCTTCCAACTCTATGATTCTGTGATTCTATGCTCCGGCGACATGGCGGCAGCAGGAGGCCCCATTAGCTAAAGTGGTACCTCAGGTTAAGAACAGTTTCAGGTTAAGAACGGACCTCCAGAACGAATTAAGTTCTTAACCCAAGGTACCACTGTATTGCTCTATCCATTCCAAAATGGTTGATTCTCACACCAGAATTCCAAAGTGCAAAAGACAGAGCACAATGCCCTCAGCATATGAATTAAGACCCCATATTGTCAACCGACACAAATAATAAAGTGAATAAAGGGGCACCCTTTTCAACTCTGAAGAAATCTAACGGAAGCCAGCTGACTATTGCTCTTAATCCAGGATCACACCTTTGATCCAATAAACAAACTCTACAAACAAACTGAACATAACTAATGTGCAAAAGAGGAAATTCCAAATATTTCCCCTTCTCTGCCCCTCATGCTCTGTTCTAGGTCTTCTCCCAACTGTCCTGGAGCTGATTGGAGTGGGGGAGAAGATGGCGGAAAGCCCTCCTGAACTAGTGGGACTTGTTGCGCTGGCTCCTGCTAGTGCAACTATTTAATTGAATCCAGTCCCCATCTGGTCTGAAGTGGACCTTACTCTTTTGATAACACATCTACAATGAAGAGATTCTAAATCGAAACTTTGTGTTCTATGGGAAGGACATGGACTTCCACGGAAAAACAGTCTTAAGAGTGCATCCATGCCACAAACATAACTCAAGTACTTTCAAGTGCTCAGTTTCCCCTTTTATTCTTACCATATTTTGTGGCACACCACTGATAAGAACTATGATTGTTTAGTAATGTGTCGTGCCAAATTCAGAAATATCTAGTAAAATAAGATTTATTAACATCAAAATTAAAAGAGCTAAAAGTAACATGTACAGGTAATCACAAACCAATTCTACTCTCTCCCCCAGGACTCCTCCCATTCCTTTATATAACAAGTCTCCATTCCCTCCCAAGTACCAGGTAAATGCATGAAAATGTAATGAACTGCCTTAAATCTGTATAACCACATAGATGCTTCAAATATCCCTAAGAGGGCATGTGGGCATGTCAGGTCTAGCATCTGGTGCAGAGGTCGTTCAAACACCTCTTTGCTAGTGAATAACCCACCCTGAACTCCAGTAAAGGCAAATGGAAGTGACACCTGTGTATAATTACATCAGAAGTTTTTTGGAAATTGATGTGGAAGTAGGGCCCCCCGGGAATATTTTGTATGAATTTGAAGAACTTTTAAAAAAGAATATCCAAATGTTATTAAATTGCTAGAAGACTGAGCTGTATTTACCCTGGAGCTAATGATGCATGTTAGAGATTGCCCCCAAGTTTATATATTTTTTGGAATATGATTCTTGAAAACATAAGGGAAATTACAGGTTATGGTTCCAGCTGACCCCCTGGTGATATTATTCTGTTACGTGTGAGTTTTATTAGAGTTATTAAATTTTTTATTAATTTTTTGATGGCAGCCAGGATGGCCATAAACTACAAAGGGAAACAAAGAAATATACCCACTTTAATGGAATCGGTTTTAAAAGTATAACTTGTGGTATACATCATTAAAATAATTAATATTATACACTTTCTCCTCCCTAAATCCAAAGATTCCCTCTGCTTTGAAAATCCGATCAGGAGAGCTACATCGACCAGATTTAAGGAGGAGAAAGGGTAGGACAGCAGCAGTTGGAGAACTCTGCATGGACGAGGGGGGAACTAAAGGAGACATGAGGGGTTCACAGTCCACATTAAGCAGAGGTATGGATGGGTGCTTACTGCTTAGTCTTGTGTACGCATTACACATTTAAAGAACACTTAAAACACATTGCTTTGCTAAAAGAATCCTAGGAGCTGTAATTTCCCAGCGCCCTTAACAATAATTCCCATTAATCTTTGGGGGAAGTCATAGGAGCCAACTCCTAGGAGCCGAAGAGTCTTCACCCCCTCCCCAAAATAAAATATACAGAGGGGACTGTGGCTGCCCAAAGTTGATGAGCATTGCTATTCAAATGGTGTGCGTGCAGCATGTCATGTGACCGGGGGAGCAGCTTACCTGGGACCCCTCAATCTTGTATCCAAGTTGGCACCCCTAGGGGAAGTTATGTGCTATACATGTGCTCTACATGTAAATTGTGTACGCTGTGATCACCAGGAACGGAGTATAAACCTCAGGCTTAAATACCTCTGTACACTCTGAACACCAACTTCTTCCATTTTTGTAAGTTGTAACGTACCAAGGCAAACAATGGCATTTCCCTCATTGTGACAGCAAAACCAGTTTGCACCTGGCTCTTGTAGATAATAGGGCAACTTTCCTCAACCATTCCATTTCTAGGAGCTCAAGAGATTAGGTTCTCGGATGCCTCCTTGATACTTTCTGAAACTTCTGATCAGTATACAAAAGCAAATGGCCCATTCCGCAAAATTCTGGCAGCGCCTTACCTCTGATCTCTTGCCAACTGCTTCCAGGTAGATTGGCAGGGAGCGGTCTGGTGAAAACAGCAGCAACCACAGCACACACTGCCAGAGCCCACAGTACTGGGCAGGAATGGCACGTTACACAAGCAGCTATCACTGACCTCAAGTTTCATGCCTTCAGTACTCCAAGTAGGGTGTAAGGTAGCTTTCCTGTTCAAAGAAACTCATAGTTCTCAGCAGGTGATGCTGGAGCTAATGTCATGCATGAACTGATTGAGCGGCCACAATACAATATGCCCCAGAATCTTCTGCAATGTGTTAGGCTACCATGGCAGACGTGCAGATGTTCCTTAGCCGGTGAGTCAATGTAGAACACATATCTGAAGGCACGACTCTGAAAACCATAGGCCATAGGACATGCATTGCTGCAGGACATGCAATGTGGTTGCACAACTTCCGCTCCAATTTCCCAGGGTGGATGATGCGTTTGAGCTTGGAAGAAAACTTAATGAAAATAGTAGCATGGCAGATTATTGGGGCTGTGTGATTGCATGCCACGAAGCATGTGTTGGAGCTGCCTTTCTTTCTAGGGGAGGCCAAAATTGCTGCAAGTTCTATCTACTTTCTTCTTTCCCAATTTAGGGCTTGCTCGATGGCTGCTCCTGACATGGTCTGTAAGAGATGTCTTACCCTAAGCTGTTTGTGCTGATTAGTCAACATGGGGAGAGGTAGTAGCCAAGTATTGCAGGAGGAAAAATGGCCAATGAACCAGACTTTAAACCAACAAATAAACTTTCCAAAAACAGTCAGGTGTGTTATCTATTAACCTCTTCAAAATCTTTAGTCCTAGGAGTTTCTTTCTGGGTCCTAAATCTGCTCTAGAACATCCAGAGGCAATTTCACAGCTTTTAGAAAAAAGTTCTGATTTAATCAGGTCAGATTTTTTTTTTAAAAAAATAGAATTTATTTATTTGTTAAATTTATATGGTCTCCGTTCAACAAATATTTCCTGAGCTGCTTAAGAGTCAAGAGCAAAACTACACACACACACGCAATACTTAAAAACAGAAAACAATACAACAAACCCTAGCATAATGTATTTTAAAGTAACATTTAGATAGGTGGAATTTTAGATTCATGTCACTCTTGTGACATATGATGTTGTTGTTCAGTCGTTTAGTCGTGTCCGACTCTTCGTGACCCCATGGACCAGAGCACGCCAGGCACTCCTGTATTCCACTCCTTCCTGCAGTTTGGTCAGACTCATGTTGGTAGCTTCGAGAACACTGTCCAACCCTCTCGTCCTCTGTCGTCCCCTTCTCCTTGTGCCCTCCATCTTTCCCGACATCAGGGTCTTTTCCAGGGAGTTCTCTCTTCTCATGAGGTGGCCATAGTATTGGAGCCTCAGCTTCAGGATCTGTCCTTCCAGTGAGCACTCAGGCCTGATTTCCTTCAGAATGGATTGGTTTGATCTTCTTGCAGTCCATGGGACTCTCAAGAGTCTCCTCCAGGACCATAATTCAAAAGCATCAATTCTTTGGCGACCAGCCTTCCTTATGTTCCAGCTCTCACTTCCATACATCACTACTGGGAAAACCATAGCATTAACTATATGGACCTTTGTCAGCAAGGTGATGTCTCTGACATATGATAGGTGGAGAAATAGTGACTCCCCAAGGCCACCAGTCAGCTTAATAGCTGAACGGCTTACAGTTGCCAGCATTGGGCTCTTCTCCTCTGAGAAGGAAAGCGACATTAACTGCATAGGGAATCTCCAGATTTAGATAGGAAAAGGTATGGGAAAGCAGGAGGAAAATGCCAGATGGGGAGGAATTAAAGGAGACACAAGGGGTTCACAATCCACATTAAGCTGAGGGATAGGCAGGCCTTTTGTTTCTGTTGGGACTCCTCTGCCTTTAATAGCTACAGAAATGATGCAGGCAAACCTTTTCATATCAATGTCCCTATTTTCCAGGACAGTCTCAGATTTACAGAAGCCATCTTGGTTTCTGATTTGATCCTGGAATGTCCTTCTTTTCCTTAGGATGTCCCTATTTTCAACGGAGAATGTTAGACGGTATGGAGTTATGTGACCTCCAAGATAAAGAACCACACAACCTTTACAAGACATTTGAAAGCAGCCCTGTATAAGGACATTTTAAAATGTTTTATGTTTTATTATGTTTTTATATATGCTGGAAGTCTCCCAGAGTGGCTGGGGCAACCCAGTTAGATGAGTATAATAAACATTATTGTTAAGAAATAGGATGTCCCTATTTTCATCAGAGAAATGTTGGAGAGTATGCAGTTCACCTCTATGCTATGTCAAGTTTCTTGGATAAAATTTTGGAATATTGTACACATGAAAGAGGTATAGAGACCAATCCCTGGCCAGGAAAGATGAAAGCTCTTATTTTCAGGGATTTAAATTAAATCCTATCTCCCAACAGATAGCCACAATATCATATTGCCATTGGCTTTGTGTGTGTCCTTTCCACTTCAGAAATATATTGATCCTGACTAGCATGCATAAAAATCTATATATCAGTTTTAAATATCTGCAAAGCCTACTATGGTATTTTCAAATCATATTAAAAGAATGTTATACTGCATTATTAAGCATTCAAGTATGCAGCATCAAACAACTTTTTAAATAACAAGTGTCTAGACTAGAAGGAAAACAACTTGTCCTGGATCTCAAGATGAAAGTTCTACGTGTGTGTGTGTGTGTGTGTGTGTGTGTGTGCGTATCTATCATCTATCTATCTATCTCTCAGGTGGTTACGTGCAGAATCAAAGCCACAGTCTTACAAGAATATTAGAGTTGTCACTTTTTAATGCTAGGTCTACTACTGTGCAAGACACACAGGCTGAAAAACAGAAATTAAGCTGGTGGTTTGATCCAACACTCTCTCTATCCCACGAAAAACCTTACATCTGAATTACTATGCATCACCCAGCCTGCTTGCTTATAGCACAGGAGCAGGAACAAGGTGGTAAACTTTGATCCAACCTTACTTTGCAAATCATTTAATGAATTTCTTAGTTTGCCTAGATTCAATCCAATCAATGGATTTGTGAACTGCCCTGGGTGGGATACAAATTTAACAAACGGTAATAATAAAACTCTGGATATTTTCAGAAGAGTTTAACTGATAACTACTGTGGGGAAAGAACATAATTTGTGAGGTTGGTTTGTGGTTATTTGATTGCTGTCTATTTATCTGTTTTGAGAATGTGCTCTTTAATCAGACTTCACTCAGTTTGCTGCACAGAGAGTCCCTTCCAAGTTAAATTCAACAAGGGCCAAAATACGCATCTCAGAGGAGTTGATCCTAAGGAAAGTTGCCTAAACCAGGGCGCTGCTTGCCATGTTTTGGGCTGACAAAGCTTTTAAGCAAATACATGGGGAATGAGCCATGGATTTCAAGGCGGAATTTATTTTATTTTTTAAAGACCAAGACTAGGTGCACACATTGCATGGATGGCTTGCACAATCTTTGCACCAGAAGTATATAATCTCATGTATATGTAAAACAGACGGTCCCTTGCATATGAAAGGCTGCACACAGTCTTCCACAGCATGTAATAAAGGCTAAAGAAGGAGTGTCACACAAAAATGCATCATAATCACAAACAAAGAAAAATATTAGGTGCAACCCTTTTTATTTCAGCCTCAACTGTAATTGAACCCAATGGTAGGAAGTCATGGACTGGCTGGATGCAGAGGAAGGTGGGAAGCACCCTCCCAAGGCAAGAAGCCAGGGGACTGGTGGTGGGATGGCGATGTGTGGTCAGAGGGAGAAGAGAGAGCAGGCTGCGGGGAGGAGGTGTTGGAAGTTGAAGAGGTTTAGTGGGCAGGAAGAGTCTATGGCAGACAGCAGTCCAGAGGCAGAGGCAGAAGCAGAGGCTGGCGAGGAGGGGAAGCAAGAGATAAGAGATGAGACAGGCTGTACCCCCCTCCTGTGGCGACCAGCTTCCCTCCCACCTGACATCCCCAAACCAGAAGAGGTATGAAGAGGCTGGAGCAGAGACAAGCAAGACAAAGGAGGGGTCTTGTCATCTGGGCAGCCCGGGACCTCCATACACACTGCCCACTGCCCAGGCTTGCTCACCAGAGAGGTGACTTCGGTGGTGCTAATGCAGGTGGTAGTTACTAGTTAATAGTCAAACCACTGTGGTTTGACTTCACCTCTGGAAGGTGTAGCAGTTGTAACAGTCACCGTCACCGTAGTCATCATAGCAGAGATGTGTCTTGTCATATACACCAGAGTCAGTATTGACTTATTTCTATGTACTTATATACCATCTGTCTACCATAAAGTACCCAAGGTGGCTCAAAAAAATAAGACCTCTTAACACAAACCATCAAATAAAGGCAGTTATTAACACCATTAGAATAGAATATAAGAAGAGCCTGCTGGATCAGGCCCAACTAGTCCAGCATCCTGTTCTCACAGTGAACAATCAGAACCTGAACATAAGAACACTCTCCCCTCCCATTGTCTCCAGCAATTGTTGTTCAGTAGCACTACCTTCCCCTACCATGGATGTGGAGCAGAACCATCATGGCTAGGAGCCACTGATAGCCTTATCCTCCAGGAATTTGTCTAATTCTCTTTTAAAGCCATCCAATTATGAAACAATTTAAAACAAAAACCAAACACTCAAAGCAAAACTATTTAAACTGGCTCAACAAACACTCTGCTCATATCAAAGACCTATTGGGATGAAGAAGCTTAAGTACTTTTTTTTTCTAAAACAGACCGGTCAAGGCCGATTTTTTCAAATTGCTGCAAAAAAAATGTCAGAAGACTGTAAAAAAATGAGAAACTGAAGTTGACAAATTCACATATCCCTTCTTATGGGTAGAAATGGATTGGGGCTATGAATTTAAATATATACACATTCTGCATTCCAACTGGCCCTTAAAATCATGATCTGCCACTAACTATACTAAGTGGGGGGAGGGGAGAGGGCTTATTTTCTGGGCTATCACTGAGAAACATCAGGAACTGTGGAAGGTGTCCCCATGCAGCTACTTGTCTTAAGTCAGAGCTCTTCTATTGTCTGATTTCAAAGGCTCTGCTCCTGACCCATCCTGTGCCAAGAACCCAGGAGCTCACTGCTCTTTGATGCCCAACTTTGCCATTTCTTCCCAGCTTGACTTGCAGCACTTTTTGCAAAGCTTTGTTCCTCATTCCAGTGAAGCAGAGCAACACAGAGATTTCTCTGAGCGTTGCCAGATAAAAGCAAAAAAATGGACCCCTAAAACAGAGAAGGCTATATCCAGTAGTGCCAAGTACAGAAGAAAGGGGGTGGATGGGAGACAGGACAGGCTGACTGTAGAGAGCAAGGCAGGCCAAAGTGCCTTGGCAAATGGTTTCCAGGCCATTTGCTCTCTTTAGAAAGAATGAGACATCTGCAGAGCAGTTGCCCTGAGAAGGGAAAACCGTGTCATAATCTGACACCTGCTTAAAAAGCGAGACGGTGCTGAGCCTGGCCTTTTAAAAGCAGTCTTCTCCCAGACGCTGCATTCTCTGCCAAAATAAGTAAGAGAAGGAGCACTCTCCAAGCTCTCCAGTACTGAAAACATACATAGCCCATTCAAGGAGGAATAGAAGGCAATAATTCACTCAGAGGTGTGAACTAGTTTGCATGGATCTTAACACTCCAGAGTGATTTATATCGAGAAAAAGGCTTGGCAGGTATCTTTGTGGAACATGAAAATAGGATTTGCTTTTCTGTGTCCCAAAGTGGTCCTTAAACACCCTTGCTTCAAAGGTGTATAAAAGAATCCTCTTGAATCTTATAACGTTCTCTTGAATCTTATAACAGAAGAAGGCAATAAATTCCAAGCAGACACTCTTTTTTCTTTTTCTTTTTTGCTTTTGTGTCAGCTGGCTCCTGAGAGAGCTCGGGACCAAAAAATGAGTATCAGTGGGATGTTGAAGACTACAATTCCAAACAGTCCCTTCTATTTCATTGTTTTTTTTTCAAAATTAACCTGTAGTTGCTACTCATTGGTCATGGGGAAGCTATACATCTTCTTAAAATGTAGCATTTCTGTTGCAAGGTTGCCAGATTTTCCCAGCATGTAAAACACAACATTTTGAACTTGTGGGAAATGCAACACTTCGCTCAGAGAAAGGCAACTGTGTTTGCTGTATGGATAAGCATCGGGGGCACAAATGATAACTCTCCACCTATAGTATATATTATGGTTTCCTTATTTTTTTCAGTGAATATGGGGACACTTTTTTATTTTTATTTTTTTAAGCTGAGTAGCAACAGGGAGTCAGTCAGTAAGTCAGTAGTGGGGATGGTGAGGCAAAAGTCCCTGGGCCCAAGCACACATGCATATTGTATAAAGGTGCAAAGCCCTTCTTTTGCACCCTGTGAAACATAAATGCACAGTTTTTTAAAATTCCCTTATTATAGCATTTCTTTTGACTGATCGGGGGAGGCTTGGGATTCACAGGCGGGGGTGGCCGTTGCCCAGCTTTTTAAAAAGTCTGTGCATTTATGTTTCACAGGGTGCGAAAGAACGGCTTTGCACCTTCCTAGCAGAAAAACCGCGTGCCTTGCACCCCTCCTGGGCAACGGCCGCCATAGCTGTCAACCCTCCCTGCTGTTTCCCAATGCTATAATAAGGGAATTTCCCGCAAAAAAAGGGGGAAAGGTTGACAGCTATGCGACGGCAGCCTGCCTGCAACTCCTGAGCCTCCTCCGGTCTGTCAAAACAAAGGGGGAAGGGGGCAGGAGATCTGTACTGCCAGACGTCCCCGGTTCCCCTTCAGCAGTGGCGGCGGCAGTGAGCAGCTCCTGAAGCCAGCCAGAGCCAACTGCACTACCAGGCTGGCTCCGGGCTGCAGAGGCTGCCACTGCCACGTTTCCCGGGGACAGATTCGCAAATCTTGGGACATTCCGGGGACGGAATTTGTCCAGGGACAGATTTGCAAATCCGGGGACTGTCCCCGGGAACAGCGGACATCTGGTAACCCATATGCCAGCATATATTTTCTGTCCGAAAGCATATTTAAAGGACTGCTGTTCTGTCATGTGACTTAAATGCAGGAGCATTCATGTAGTCTTTAAACAAAATACAAACCCTAATAACAGCAATGTTCTCCTCTACTCCCATTATGACATACCATTTCATGAATGTTTTTATTTAACTTCCTTTTTCTTCTATTCATTCACTCTTTGCAGAGTGTGATCTCCTCTCTCCGGGGGCTCATGCCCATTTCCTCCCCATTTACAAAAGGGAGAACATGATACCTGGAACAAGGGTCTCCTTTACCCCCTGCAACAAGGCTAGCCACTCCACTTCCATTATGTGAAAACACACACACACACACACACACACACACACAGTGCTATTGTCTCTTTAAGGAGACAAACATTAATCCTAAAAGCCGTTGAGGCTTGCTTTCTTTGATCCTGTAGAATGGCCCCCAGTGCTTCTAAAAGATGCATCAATTATGTCAAAACAATGATGAGGTTTCAGCACCTAATAAGACTCATTCTCTGCCTAGGTTAGAATATATATAAGATACCTATCAACCGAGGATGGATCTAAGGAAATCTTAGATTCAGAACATCACAGAATGTCTGGGTGCCTTTGTTTTGTTCTGTTGCCCCCCTCCCCTCCCCTCCCCTCCCCCACCTCCTGCTCCTGTCCATAATAAACTGGAACAACCTCCCCCCCCCCTTCTTTGCCTGTACTTGTTTTCATGGCTGTTGAAAAGTCAGGACAATGACGGCAGCTTCTAAAGCAATGAGCACATGCCCCTTGGCCAACCCACCCACAGCAGCAAATCTTTTTGCCTTTCTTTTGCAGTCACCAGCGAGTCTGCCCATTGTCTGGCAACTCAGCTTCCTGCCCCGGCACAAATGGGAAAACAAACAGTGGTTTTGGGTGGCATCAGATGGACTGTAAGAGAGAGAGAATCAAAGAAGGCAAAGAGGGTGGGGAGACTTGATGGGAGAGTCAGTACATTTGTGGCTCTGTATCAACATCCGCCCCTCGTTTTAATCCTTGTTTGCTCAGCTCAGGTAGCAGACAGGTTATCTGCGTCTTGTTGGCATCTGTCCTTCCTCATTCCCCCCCCCCCATTTTATTTGTATGTAAGGTGCGTGCTGCATGCACAAACTTCCATACAAATCAGGATGAGCTGCCATTCCCCCCCCCCCAATATATGCACTAGCCAGCAAATCCAAAGATGGCTAAAAAGAAAAGAAATAAGCTGGTTTCCTAGATAAGCTGCCCCTTCCCACCTTACTTCAGTTGGGCTATCCGTTTTCTTCTTATCATTTTGAAAGGGCTGCCTACATGTACAATTATTTGATTCAGTGCCCCTTTAAAGAGAAGCAGAATCGGTTTTGTTGCTTTGCGGAAGAGGGGGGTTTGTGATGTCATCAGTTTCCAACCAATCCTCATGGTGCACAGTCAGCTTTTGTTGTCAACACACTGATCCAGTTTCATTCGAACCTGATCCTGTACATCATTTGTCTAAACAAAACTGAGTAACTGCATAGAAGGACCACCACTTAAAAGATGGGAATTTGTAGGTATCTACAGTTACTTACTGTAAGACGTGGGTGGCACTGTGGGTTAAACCACAGAGCCTAGGGCTTGCCGATCAGAAGGTCGGCGGTTCGAATCCCCATGACGGGGTGAGCTCCCGTTGCTCGGCCCCAGCTCCTGCCAACCTAGCAGTTCAAAAGCATGTCAAAGTGCAAGTAGATAAATAGGTACCGCTCCGGCGGGAAGGTAAACGGCATTTCCGTGCACTGCTCTGGTTCGCCAGAAGCGGCTTGATCATGCTGGCTCCCTCAGCCAATAAAGCCAGATGAGTGCCACAACAGTCAGGGGTCTCTTTACCTTTACAGTTACTTATATGCTGAGTGGTTATAAGGAATGGTGCAGCAATGCTCTAAGAAAGCAATGTTTCCTAAACGCCCAGCCAGTAACCTGATATGTGGAGAGCCAGCCATAAACGCAGGGAAGCAAATGACAGGGGGAATGCAATGGATGGAAATGACTCCCTCAGAAGGTGGTGGACTCGCCTTCATTGGAGGCTATTAAGGGGAGTCTGGGTGGCCATCTCTCAGAGATGCCTTAGCTGAGATTCCTGCATTGCAGGGGGTTGGACTAGTGAATCCTCAGGGATCCAATGCTACAATTCTACGACTCTATGAAATTGTACAGGGCTTTTAAAATGAAATGAATGAGAAGCATTCCTTTGAGGGATGAACCTTGTCCATAGAGGTCAGATTAATCTCAATAATTTCTAGGGTGGCCACTAAGGCGTTGCCCCCCAAACAGCACAGATTTGCAAATAATTTACACATGATAATTTATGCATATATATGCAAATATAGAAAAAATATCAGAATTTAAATAGAAATACACCTCCACCATAGTGGGGAAGACTGTCTGCTCAGCCTCCTGTCCAGGTACTAACTGTTGATGGACAACTTCAAGGCCCCTCCTTTTCTCTCTTCTGCCTGATGCAGGTGAAGAGTAATGAGTCTTTTGAGCAAGGCAGTGTAGAATAAATTCAGGACAAGTGCCCTGGCTACCCTGCTGCAACATGGTGCTGTTTCTGTTCTTTTTGTTTAGGCATGCAGACTTGCATGCAGGCAGAGTGGTGGGATAATACTGCTTATACTATCAGAACCACCTTGCGCAGATCTGTCTGTTTTGACCCCCAGTGCAACAGCAGAACAACTCGCTTTATTGTTGAAAAGCCTCACCATGCAGCTCCCGTGCTGTGATTTAATTAGGTATCCTGCCCACTTGAATTACAACATTCTTTCTGAGCAACAGCCACTGGGTAGCCTTTGGCTGTGACCATACTATGAAAAGCAGAGCAGCCACTCTACTTCACGGTAGTGCCAAAGCCAATCTGAAACCACAATTATATGTGGGCATTACTGTAATAAAGTGGAATGGACGGTGGGTGATGTGCTGCTTATTAAGCCCATGAAGGCACGTTTGCTTCAAGCAACAGCAACCAGGCTAGGAACTGTTTTCAAAAGGATCTCTGGTTACTGACTTTCCAGGAAGTCAAATGCACAAAATACGAAATCAATAACTACTACATATTCAAACTAACACAGTACAGAAAGCTATAACAGACTGGTAGTCCATCTACCGTAATCTATCATCTTGTTTGCACCAGTGAACCACGGCATCATACCCTCCAACATTTCTCTGATGAAAATAGGGGTGTCCTATTCCAGGGGTGGCCAACTTCCAAGAGACTGCGATCTACTCACAGAGTTAAAAACTGGCAGTGATCTACCCCCTTTTTGGGGGGGGGGGGTTCAGGTTCAGGTTGTTGAGCTTTTTTTAGGAAGGAAAGCCATCCATGTTTTGGGGGGTTTGGGTCAAAGTTGAGCTTTGTTCAGGAAGGAAAGCTTCAGGGCAAAGATGTAGAGCTTTTTTTAGGGGAGCCAAAGTTGCTGAGTTTCTTTGGGGGGAGCCAGTGATCTACCAGTGATCTACCAGTGATCTAACACAGACATCCAGTGATCTACCAGTAAATCACGACCTACCTGTTGGACATGCCTGCCCTATTCCACAATCACTATCATTTATTTATTCCCCACCCATCTGATTGGGTTGCCCCAATCACTCTGGGTGGCTTCCAACATATATAAAAACCATAACCAAAACTATACAGGGCTGCCTTCAGTTGTCTTCGAAAGGTTGTATCTCCTTGGTGGGGGTTGCATAACTCCATACCCTCTCCCATTTCTCTGATGAAAATAGGACATCCTAAGGAAAAGCGGGACATTCCAGGATCAAATCAGAAACCGGGACAGCTTCTGTAAATCCAGGACTGTCCCTGAAAAATAGGGACACTTGGAGGGTCTGTGATATGTCTTTGGGAAGCTCACAAGCAGGGCATGAAGGCAGTAGCTCAGTTTGTTCTTCCCCAGCACCTGTTATTCAGAGGCATGCTTTTTCTGACCTAGAGGTAGCATATAGTTGTCGCTGGCAGACTTATCCTCCATTAGTTTGTCTAATCCTCTTTTAAAACTATCTAAACCTAGTGGCCATCACATCTTGTGACAGCAAATTCCACAAATTAATGTGCAGAAAGGACTGATCTTTCTTTCTACTGTTTTAACATTACACGGAAAATAACATTCCTTCTCCCTAATTATACAATGTTGTATTCTCTGCTCAGCCAAGCCATAAATCTCACACTTTGTGCATCATTTCCTGCAGCTTAGATTTAGCAGTCGTTTTAATTACTTTCAAGATTTAACCATTTTCAATTAAAAAAAAAAAAAGAATATATGCATATTTCTGTTACATATCAAAACTGCCTGGGGTAGAAATTTGATTCAGTTTGCATTTAAAGCCAAAGATTCCTAATTTACACTTTCCAAACAATATGTAAAGTGGAATACAGCCCCCTTTTGAAATTTACCAAAGTTTGCAATGCAGTTCTCCAGCCAAGCAGAATGCACAAAAATGCATTTGCCAAGGTGAAGTGTGCATAGCAGAGTGAAAATAACATACAAAATTTCAATATTTTAAGGGAGATGGCTTTGGGGAAAAAAAGAAGAAGTGTGTGTATTTCATAGAATCATAGAATTGTAGAGTTGGAAGGAAAGGCCCATATAAGGTTGAATCTCTGTCCATGTAGTCCAACACTCTCTACTCTGATTGGAGGAGGATACCTTGGGTCTCTTCAAAAAAGGATACCTTGGGTCTCTTCAAAAACTCCTGCTCATCACCTGCTACGGAAACCTGTAAGTCAACCTAGGATCTTCCATGTGTAATGCACACGCTCCGAAACTGTGTGTGCTGAGGATTGCACACGTGTACCAAAAAGACACAGGAGGGGGAAAAGCAATTCCCCACTCACCATGCTTCCTGTGTCTCTGTTAACGTGTGACTTCTGGGCTTGGGATCTCTGGACAGTGGGTTTCTGGCTCAGGTCCAGGTTAATGAATGCAAAGATTTTGTCTGAAACTGGCTTTCATCCTAGATCACTGGCTCTCCTGGGATGCTGCTGAGCTCCAAGATGCAGCTTGGCAGAGAAATGTTTTGGTTTTTGCTTTTTTTAAAAAAAAGACTCAGCTACAAAGACTCTACCCTCTGGGCTTGCCAGACACTTTCTATTCATTTTAATTTGTGTTTTCAAAGTAGCTTAAAAACCTCGGCAAACTATATCAATAGCCGCTCACAACAGGCAATAAATCCGTCCGGAAAGAAGGGGAGGATAGGGTGAAAACAACAGATCCATCATCTTCAGAAAGAAAATTAAACTCACATTGTCATGAGGGAAGGCAGGAGGAAATAATAAGATGAAAGAAGCAGCTGATGTCCTTACAGGAAGCTAAGCTTCACAAGCCACCTTTCCCTCCTAGTTGGTAGGATGACAGGCATGGAGCATCACACCCCCTCACTCCCCATTTCAGTATGAGCTGGGAGAATGGTCCCATCTCTTTGCCACATGGCCCCACTCCTCAAACCACTAGCTAATAAGGTGCCCCCCTTTTTAATGAATGCACAGCTGAAATTGTGTTTATTGAAACCTGGATACATAGAAAAATCCTTTATGCCACTAACACACAGGCACTTTGATTTTCTCTTCTGCCTTTCTGCTGAAGAATTTTGAGTCTTGTCCGCTCACTAACAAGTGTCCAGAGTTTATCCAGATTCACTGTAGGACAGAAGTGCTGGTTTTTCTTCAAGTGGTAATGTCTCATACCAACTTTCCCAAATTAACCAGGATGATATTTGTCAAAATTAATTCTGCGGTGGTGCAAACCCCCAGCATTACCACGGCCTCCAGGATGCTTCTTGTGTTTGCCGATACGGCCGTGGCCATGGCTAACACGACCCCTCGGTTTCCTGGTCTTCCTCAGCCTGGAAGGCATCTTGCTGGGCCAGTGTCAAAGGGCATAAGGTGGCCCTTTTCACGGCAGAGAACCCAACACAACATGTGACGTAGCCAGGCCGAGGGCAAACCTAGCCCAGCATCCCAGGTCCAACACCCCTAATTCACACCCCAGAAGTCAATAGAAGCTGAAGCCTGCAAGACTGTTATGAAGTAACACAATTTGTCTGGTTCTCTATCAGTTTTCCAGCACCAGAGGTTTAGCAAATATCTCACCAGCAACAGGCTTTCAGAACATGGAAAGTACAGCAGGAAAGAGCTACTGCCCTCACATCCTGCTTGTAGGCTTCCCAGAAGCATCTGGGAGGAAACGGATGCTGGATTTGATAGGCCTTCACTTGGGTCATCTTGTGCCTCCTCTGCTCCTTGGCACAGTGCTTTTTTCTGACTCAGCTGACTCCCACAGAGCCAGTGTGGCGTAATGGTTAGAGTGCTGGACTAGGACCTGGGACAGCAGGGTTCGAATCCCCACTCAGCCATGAAGCTCACTGGGTGACGTTGGGGCAGTTACCATCTCATAAATGTAAATACAGTAAGTAAATAATATTTAGAAAAGCAATCCAGTATAACTCCTGGCTGGCTACTTTCTTTCCAAGCCCAGCATAAAACTGTATACATGACAAATACATGTTTGCAAACCTGTTGTTTATTCAGTTTAAAATGTTCTTTGTCACTTTTCTACTAAAGTGGCTTGGAACAAGCATCAAGATGGTAATAAAAGTCCAGACAAATAATCAGCAATAATAAAATGCAATCTAAGATTAAGTGGTTTTTATTAAAATTTGTTAAAGCAGTATTCAATAAGCACAGCATTAAAACCAACCACTAAAAGACTCAGTGAATCAAGAAATCTTGATTCTGTTTGAAAACTGGTACATCCCCTCCCTTGTCTGAGTAAGATGTTCTATAAATGGGACAGCACCGGTGAAAAGTCGTCACCCCCCACTATGGAAAATTGCTCAGTCACTAAAGAAGCAAAGAAGTAAACGTCTTTAAATATTACAAAATGGTACGAGCGCAGCACCCAGTATGCTAAATCTGGAGAGAAACAGCATTTCCTAGCTGCAAAGTACCGGTAATGTGATAAGAATGCTGGGAGATCTCATCCCCCCCCCCCCTGTGGAAAGTAAGTATCAAGCTCTTCTCATTTGTTTGTGTTTGGTGGAGATGTGCTTTGGTTGATGCTGTTATTAACAATTTGGTTCTGTTGGCTATGCTTCTGTTCTTGTTTTTATTATGTATTTTGTGTGTGTTTTTCATCTTGCATTTTTATGTTGTGAACCACCCTGAGATCTACGGATGAAGGGCAATAGGCAACGTTAATTAATTAATAATTTTTAAAAGTGCTATTTTTCTACAAATAGAGGTGCTGGAACTCACCATGAACTCACCCTTGCTCTCTTATAACGGCAATGGCGCCCACCTGAGAGGTGACGGAACTGAGTTTCTGTGAGTTCCAGCTGGGGGGGGGGGGGGAACGCCTGATAATAATAATATTCTAACCAATGAGCTCTTAACTTTCTGCGTGGAAAATAAATCTTAAATTGGGATCTCAAAGTCCATCCCACTAGAAACTGTCCCCCCCCCCCATGAAATCATCACAGTACAGTATAATACCACCTCAATTGTTATCTGTCCAGTGTTTCATATTTAACTTCCCACCAGGAACCACTTGGTGTCACCACTGTGCAATGCTGGCTTCTAGCGGTGGCACCTACAGAGCAGAAGGACTGAGAAAATTATTTCAGCCCCATTATGGAAGAGATCAGAATGTTTCTGCATGTGGGGCTCCACATGGCTAGCAAAACGCTTACTGTGTGTGTTGTCCTCACTCCTTGGAGAGTGTGCACATTCATACCAGTAGCTGAAGTAGCATAGAAGCCAAGATGAGCTAGAAGTCTACTGATAATATCTCAGCCCTGCCTGCACTCACTGAGTGGCCTTGGGCAACCTACTTTTTAACAGACTTATAACAGACGAATAGTTATAGTTGTACTGGGGATAATGTGTATGAAATGTGTTGCACTATATAATTGCTAAATAATATTGTTACTTGCCTCTCTCCCCCCACGCCCCGGGAAAGGTACATCCAATGAACCAATAAATAGACTAAAAAGTGCAGCCTCAAAGAATATAGAAGATGGGGCATTCCGTACAGGAAATGTGAAGGAGCTGGTAATATTTGGCAAAACATTGGTTATTCTGAAGTTCTATCCCTCTCCTTCTCCACTAACCAGCATGGTAGCTAATTGGCTCCCTAGGTGGTTCCTCCTAGCCTTTTACAGAGCTGTTAATATTTTTATTAATTGCAGAGGTTTCCAGCTGGCCAGCTAGCTCATGTCTGGACTCACAAGAAAAATTAAGCTGCTGGTTAAGCAGAGATCTGACCCCTTTTAGCAAACTTTCTGAGAAACATTTTCAGAAAAGTTGGAAACTAGACATTTGAGACTTTAAACTCAAGGTTGGAGGGCACCTTTTGGAAAGGGGTGGCACATTTTTGTTTATAGGAACTGACAAATAGATGGCAGATGATTGT
This sequence comes from Lacerta agilis, assembly GCF_009819535.1. Lineage (NCBI taxonomy): Eukaryota > Metazoa > Chordata > Lepidosauria > Squamata > Lacertidae > Lacerta > Lacerta agilis. Next base: position 64,096,300 of record NC_046317.1, on the reverse strand, counting down.
AATAGTTTATGGGTCAATCCCTGCATTCTGGGTTTTTTCATTGATGGGTTCCTACCAAGTTATTCCTGTTATCCAATGCTTGTTGTTTATAAGGACTTACAATTATTTTAAAGATTTAGACCCAAATAAAACAGTTTTCAACAGATTCAATCAACTTTTGGCAGTTTTCAACAGATTCAGTCAACAATGAAAAACAAAGGGCAAGCAATTAACAAAAAAAATCTTCAGAAAACAGCAACCTGACTCATTGCCCAAAGTGATGCTGCAAAGGGATTACTTCCTTTAGGGTCACTCCTTCTGTGCTGCCTAGAATTCTGAGAAAGAACTATAAAGGCATTGGGTGATATCCATTTGTGGCAACCTGCTTGTACAAAAGACATTTGCATGAGCAAATGGTATTTACTCTTCCCCTTGTGCTCCCAAAATATGCTCCAGGGAGGCCCGGGGAACCCTGTGGAGCAGGCTGAGGTTGTTGGGTTGCAGGGTGAGATTAGGAAGGGGAGTTCAATTGCATTGGCTGGCAAAGGCACTGGATCTTCTTCAAAGGGTGAGAAACCTATTGTGCCCCAGATGTTGTTGAACTACAGTTCCCATCACCCCAGACGACGTGAACAATGGTCAGGGATGGTGGAAGTTGCAGCTGAATTTCTGGAGAGCCACAGGTGCCCCACCTCTAATATTGGCAATGAATAGATCCATACTACAAGCTTTTATAAAATTTTATATTGTCGTAACTATCATAGCTCACCCAAAGAATTCTGGAAATTACATTTGGTGGGTGGAGGGTGCTGTGAATTTTCTGTTAAGGTTCCTACCCTTCCTCACAGAACTTCAATTCCCAGGATCCCTTAGGAAGAGGAAATAATTATGAAACCAATTTAGTTTTCAGGTGTGGATATGCCAGAGAATCATGGAGCAGCTTGGCAGTACTTTCTCAGAACTACACCAATTTAGCCCATTCCTGTGTCGCATTTTGAGATGTAGGAGTAAGCTGAGTTTCAGGAATGTTAAAAGTGATTTACAAATAGAGAATAAAGACTTGTCTCAAATGTGAGATTTGAGACCAGGGATCCCGATTTTCCAGGGACAGTCCTGGAATTTCAGAAGCCATCTCATGATCTCAGAATCTCCCTATTTCCTCTGCCAGTGCCACCGCCAAGCTCGGGGAGGAAGATGAGCCGGCGCTTGTCCCAAATGATGGCAATGGTGGCAGAGGCGTAGCAAGCCCAAGTGGTACCCAGTGCAGATATTTTTTGTCACCCCCCCACATCCGCCCACACACCTTCAAGTCACAGTGAGCGTTTTGCGTTCCCCCACAATGCTTTGAAATTTGAAAATGAGGTGCTGCAAAGCATTGTGGGGGAATGCAAAGTGCTCGCTGTGACTAGAAGGGGTGTGGGCGGATGGTACCCCAGGTCCAGGTGGACTGAGTAAAGCAAGCACAGCTATGCTTTTGCAATGCTGTGGTGAGTCCTAAGCCCAAAGCCACTGGATTTGCTCTGGCTTGTGCTCGAGGCTCTAGGTGGAGGTGCCAAATGTCACCCCTTGAAGATGGCACCTTTGTGCCCCCTGAGAGGGCAGTGCCCTGGTGAAATGTGCCAGACTGCTGGGTGGAGCCCTGGCTGGGCAGAGCTGTGCTTCTGTGGCTCATCCCAGCAGGAAGGAAAAAGCAAAACGTGTCCAGTGTAAGCCAGCTGCTGCACTAAGCAACTTATGAGTTGTGGGGTGGGCATGCTGAGAGTCACCCCCCTCCCCTGGAACCTGGGGCGGGGCCCCCCAGTGATGCCCCTGAATGGCAGCATTGGCGGCTGTGAGGAAGCATCCCATTGCTTCTTCATGGCTGACACTGTCAGCCTTGTCCCTTGGGCACCTCGTAGCAGCTGCTGGAGAGTGGGCAAGGAGGAGGAATGGCGGTCTCTGCCAGGGCCCAGCCCCACATGAGGCACCGACCACCCTGGGCCACCCTGGTTGGGAAGAAAGTAGGAGTGGAGCAGAGTGCTAGCAGTCTTGGGTTTTGTTTTGTTTTGAATGCTTTGTGTGTTCACCTCTAATCTAGCATTATGTGCTATGGAAGAGGGGGAGAAAATCTCTGCCCAGTCTCTTCTGTACCATTCTTGATGTTATACAGCTCTGTCCACCCCCCCTGTCATCTTTTTTTTCTTCATTCAGAAGGTACTACAAGCCCTTTGATCATATTGGCTGCACTCTACTGCAACAGGCAGATGGTGAGCCTAGTGGGCCCAAGGAGGAGACATTGTTTTTCTTGCAGATATTTTGAGGATTAGCAAAATGGACAAGCGAGGAGTCTTCTCGTAGGGAGTCTTCTTGTTCTTAGAAGGAGTTCTGTCCCTAAATACAATAGGCTGCACATTCCTGGTGGCTGTGAGAAAGCTCCCGGAAAGCTGGACGTGCAACAGCTTCAGTAATTATGAATTATTCCATTGTGGCTGTTAATGGGAAAGTTGTGTTAATTACATTTAGGATAGAGGTTTTTATTCTGGCCAGAGACAAACCTGATCATGAGATGTTGAGGCTCCAGAAAGCCTTTCCAAATTGGGAAGCTGCAGGCAGAGTTTATACAAATATCTTCAGCTTGTCCTGTTCTTAATTATAAGAACACAACAACAAGAACAACAACCCTTCTAGGTTAGACCAATGGGCCATCTAGCCAAATATCCTATCTCTAATTTCAGTGCACTGGACCTTATCCCAAAACAAAACAAAACAAAACAAAACAAAACAAAACAAAACTCACTCAGCATTCACTTGGGACTGGTGCTTGCAGCTATGCCTCACACAGCAGGGCTCTCGTGACATGCTAAGATTCAGGATGTCTCTCAGTATAGGGTGTCTTGGATTTCCCAGCCTGACGTCCACAGCTAAACAGAAATTAAACAGCTCCTTTGATTATGCCTGCATAAATGCTTTTCCTGCCCGCTGGTTAATGTTGATGTTAGCTCTAGGAAAAGCACATCATTTGGCCTAACCCTGCCCTGCTGTACTGCAGTTTATCTGCAGATGCCTTGCTTGCTTTCATTCCTCATGAATGCAACCCACACCTCCTCTATCTCTAGTCTAGAATGTGAAAATGTAGCCAAGCCTGCTGCCTCTTTCGGGAGGAGTCCCTCTATGCCTGGTGCTAGCTTACCCTTTTGAAATATACAGCCAACCTGCCCATCTTCATTTGCCATCTCCTAGATGTTGATCACATGTATACCAGACATACCTACTGTAGCTAAGGCCTCTCAACCAGGCGGCATCTAAGTGCCAGTCTCTGTAGCTTTCTTAGAATTGTTGACCAGACGAAGAAGAAGAAGAAGAGGAGGAGGAGGAGGAGTTTGGATTTGATATCCCGCTTTATCACTACCCAAAGGAGTCTCAAAGCGGCTAACATTCTCCTTTCCCTTCCTCCCCCACAACAAACACTCTGTGAGGTGAGTGGAGCTGAGAGACTTCAAAGAAGTGTGACCAGCCCAAGGTTACCCAGCAGCTGCATGTGGAGGAGTGGAGATGCAAACCCGGTTCACCAGATTACAAGTCTACTGCTCTTAACCACTACACCACACTATGGACAGGTCCAAACAAGGTTCCATTTGCTGACTGAAGCCAACCTGCCTATTGAAGTCCCTGCCAGTAACACTTCATTCTGCCAGTTGCAGTCTGAAAAGCCAGTAAATTCCAGGCCCAACCAGGATGCACCCTAACCAGTCAGATTCCATACTGGCTTTCCTACAAACCTACCAGAACATAAGAAGAGCCCTGCTAGATCAGTCCAAAGATCCATCTAGCCCAGCATCTTGTTCCCATGGTGGCCAGCCAGATGCCCAGGGGAAGCCCTCAAGTAGAACACAGAGTGAAACCGCACTCTCTACACTTGCAATTCCCAGCAATTCCCAGTATTCAGAGGCATACTGCTTCTGATAGCGGAGGTAGAACATAGCTATCATAGCTAGCTATTCCTCCTCTTCTTTACAATATTTATTCGTATATTTCTCCCCAGTTGAGATTCAAGGCAGCTGACAACATTTACAAACATTGGAAAACACAAAGTAATCAAAACAAACTAGTTAAAAACAATGATCAAAGCACATCAAAGCACATTTAAAACCAGCAATTAAAAACAGTTTGCCCTGACAGCTGCTCACTGACCAGCATTGCCTGCACCTTAATTTTCAAAGGCTTGTCTGAATACGAAAGTCTTTGCCTGCTAGTGGAAGGCTAACGAAGAGGAAGCCCAAGCTGGTTGCAACACCAGGAGTTACCCAGGGGCCTAGGATTTCTTAAATCAATAGTTGGCAACCCTATCACATATAATTAGGCTAATATTTGGGCTTTACCAGTTTTCTTGTTCAGGAGATTGGCTGATAGAGGTGCCATTAAGGAACTGAGAGAGGGGAGCCATTAAGAGCAATTGACAATGCAAAGACTGTCTTCATTATTCCCTGGCTCTTGAGTAGTGGACAGAGATGGGAGAATTAGGAGGGGGGAGTCACCAGGGTTACAGGAGGTGTGAAGTTGCTACAGAAAAAAGTGCTCTTTTGCAGGTGGTTTTTTGAAAAGAGTGAGGACAGCAATAGAAATGTTTTAATAAATACAATGGAACATTGCTGGATCTAACAGCCGAACTCTGCCGTGAATATCAGCCATGTCCCACCTTTCAATCTGGGATAGGGGATGTAGCACTGGGAGAGGGGGGAAATCAACTCTCCCCACCCACATGCCACTTTTCCATTGAAAATCACCTTCCTGTAGCTGCTATTTGTCCAGTGGGCATCTATATATTTTGGTCCTTATGGTAAACTGGCAACTTTGGACAGGAAAATAGTGTCTGGGGAAAGGATTATATCCTCTGTTTCTCAGTACCATGGTCCTAATTCAAAGTAGCACACCCCCACCCAGCTGCTATATTAACAGCACTTTTTTATATAAAAAAAGGAACTCATATTCATGGGTCTCCTGCATTATGTCTAGTTTGGCACTTATTCACATGACTGCTTGCATTTCTCCAAGCTCATTGTCCACATCTCTGGTCATGTCAGCTGAAATGATCCAAACTGCACAAGGCTCAGACTCTTGTCCCATGAATTTTGTTATCAAACGGGTACCCCGAAGCTGAGCTCCATAGAAAAGATTCGTGCCTTCAATGTAGGTGGCAAATTCGTCACGGTGGGCAGGACATGACTCATTCTCTGGGAAAAGGCAGCTTATTTTTTTTTTTACCAGTCTGTTTACCATCTCTTTTGGATAGTGTTTGGCATGTGCTATGAATCTCATTTCCTACACAGATGCAAAAGTTGGTACATAACCCTTCTGCTCAATTCAATCTGGCACTTTCCTCTTGGAGCTATAAATATTGACCCCTGCTGAAATTATTACTCTGGGCAAGGTGAAATTTGACAAGGATCAGAAGCTGAAATTGCACATGTTGAAAGTCTTTCCTACCCACCCAACCTTCCCCAGCCACTAGCCAACAATAAGTGATCCAATGTAGTATAATTGATCGAGTGCCTAAAATGGGCTATGGAGACCTGGGTTCAAACCCTCATTCAGCCTTTATAAACTTACTGGGTGATCTTGAATCAGTCACTCTCTCTCAGCCTTACCTACCTCATCAGTAGAGAAGTACAGTGGGATAACTCCACCCTGAGGTCATCAGAGTGTGACCAAAAAAATAATACCGGTAATCATTTTGTCTTCACTTTTGTACATAAACTGCTGGAAGTGTTACACAAGGCCTATAATTAAAGTGAAGAGCTGCCCACCCCCAGCAATGTTTTCCCCAGATATAAAAGGGTCTAGGTCTGCTTTGCAGCAACTTTCTTTGACAATGTTATTCCCCTGTTTTTTTTCCTGGGAGCTAAACACAAAGGGGCCAAGTCCTGTCTCCTTCGTGTCTATGCATCTATTACAATAACAAATAAGAGCTGCCTTGTGGTTCTGTTTGTCTAAGAAGGTGGGGAAACAGAAGGATCAAAAAGAGTTGGGTCACACAGGGTGGTGCTTGTTACAGTCCGTTGGATTACTATAGGATGTGTGAGAGAGGACTAGGCAGCTGTTTCCAAGAGTCAGCACAACAAGTAATACAGTATATTATGTTCACAATATCAGGCAAGTTAAATCTGGGATTTAGAGATGTGAAAAGGGTAATTTGTTTGAACTCAGTTAATCTGTATAATTCTTGGACTGCAAGAAGAACAAACCTATCCATTCTTAAGGAAATCAGCCCTGAGTGCTCACTGGAAGGACAGATCCTGAAGCTGAGGCTCCAATACTTTGGCCACCTCATGAGAAGAGAAGACTCCCTGGAAAAGACCCTGATGTTGGGAAAGATGGAGGGCACAAGAAGAAGGGGACGACAGAGGACGAGAGGGTTGGACAGTGTTCTCGAAGCTACCAACATGAGTCTGACCAAACTGCAGGAAGGAGTGGAAGACAGGAGTGCCTGGCGTGCTCTGGTCCATGGGGTCATGAAGAGTCGGACAGGACTAAACGACTAAACAACAACAACAAAATCTGTATAAAAGGCTCAAGGTTGCTGGTCCTAGGACCCCACAATGTCCCCTTCCTTTATAAAGGCTGTCTCCATCCCAGGGTGTGGCAGCACTCTATAATGTATGTCTCCATTTTCAGAGCACAGTGCAGCTCCATAGCACTATAATGAAGAGACATTACAACTCCCTTATTTCTTGCAAATTTACTTTTGGCAACTCTACCTTTCTTACCTGAATCCAATTTCTGTAAGGAGGTTAAGCAAGTTTTCTTAACTCAGCCTTGCTCTCCTTGTAACCATATGCATTTAACACAGCAGAGACCATTCTCTCCCACCCAAAGGAAAGAAGAATCAGAAAATGCTCACAATGCTACAAGGCCTGTCAGTTTGCATGAAGGTTTGGCAGCGGTGGAGGCAGGCAGAAGCATGAAAGGAACGTGCATGTCTAGGTGATAGGCTAGTACTCATTAGGGGATTTTTAATGCCACAATATTTTTGTTAGGTCACTTTGCATATTGGTTTAAACAAAAAACAAAAAACCAACAACAACGAGATGATCAACAAAGCAATCAGAATCAAGGCTGTGTTCATACACATGCATCATTCAAGTTAAGGTTTTCAGATAGTAATAAGAAATTTATGTTCTACTTTTCAGAAGCCAGTGAGATTCATGGAAGATGGAGAATAGAATGTTCACCTTAGCTTCATGTGACCAGTTAGACTCACAGCAACCATAAAGTGTGGGATCTAACAGAAAATCCTGGACTTTAGAGAAATAGTACAAAACCAGAGCAAAAAGAGAAAGGAAAAACATATATCCAGAAGTGGAGAGAATGGGTTTTTGATTTGCTATACTCAAAGCTTACCATGGCTTCATCATACCTTAAACTTTGAGTGTGTATACCCAAGATTTTGCAAATGTGCATCTAAAAATGGAAACTGTGAATGTGACAAACAGGTGTTTGAAAACCTATATGCCATGCAGCTATATATTTGCTTTGGCTCTTTGAAGGGTGGCAAACCCAGTTTTGCTGCTGCCTAATGTGTGTACTGGCCAAGATGGTTGTGGAAGGGAGAGATGGTTAGATGTGGTAATGGTCTAAACATAATGAAGTTTGGCTAGTACTGCATTAACCATCTTTCCCGTCCACAACACATTGCATAATCTTCCCCTCTATATTTATGTAGGCAAAGCAACAACAATGCAGTGGGTGACAACAACCTTCAGGAATGTAGTCAATTGTTATAACCATTCAGCTGCTGCTCTTTGGGTCATTCCTCATATCTTGTTTTCTAAGGATGGTTCGCACAATATAGCTTTTTCTGCATGCTAACATTTGGCTGCCCTATGGAAAACTGGGTATATTAAAAGTTACTGAAGATGCTCAACAAGTCACAGAAGCAAACAGAATTAACAAATTTTCACTACCTGTTTTGGCCATTGCAAAAGTGGGAAAACAGGTAGTGAAAATTTGTTAATTCTGTTTGCTTGTGACTTGTTGAGCATCTTCAGTAACTCTTAATATATCCATCTGTAAGGTAACTTGTATATCTATTTTTTAAAGGAATGTTACATGAGTATCAGCTTCCTATACTCAAAAACAATTACTAGTTTTCGGTAGGGCAGCCAAATGCTATCATGCAGAAAAAGCTATATTGTGTGAACCATCCTTAGAAAACAAGATATGAGGAATGCCCCAAAGAACATCAGCTAAAATAGATGTTATACAACATCATCACCCCCCAAGTATGAACTTGCATATTAAGTATCTAAACCATTCACATTCTGTGAAAATGTCATCCTGCAGTAATGTACTTCACTGGGGATTCAATGCCATGGATTCAAAAACAGATAATACAGAATTTCAGTGGTTTGTTACTGGCACCTAACAACACATACTGACATGCATATCAATGTGTTTTATGGGTGGAAGTTGCTTTCATGTACATAGGGAACAATATAGTTTAGACACAGCACATGCATCCATTGATCAGTCCTAAGGGGAAAAACTACCCTCAACACACCCTTGCATGTAGCACACATGTAGCATGTAGAAGAGAAGAAGAGTTTGGATTTGATATCCCGCTTTATCACTACCCGAAGGAGTCTCAAAGCGGCTAACATTCTCCTTTCCCTTCTTCCCCCACAACAAACACTCTGTGAGGGTGAGAGACTTCAGAGAAGTGTGACTAGCCCAAGGTCACCCAGCAGCTGCATGTGAAGGAGCAGACACACGAACCCGGTTCACCAGATTACGAATCTACTGCTCTTAACCACTACACCACACTGACTCTCGTAGCACCTCAACCCTTAAGAAAATGAAAAGCAGCCTCAAGGTGGACACTTACACATTGTCAAAACAATAAGGCAAAAGAGAAGGGTGGTTTGTAAAAAAATATATGCATGTGTTGATTTATATGTGTAAATGCCACGTCATGGATGCTTGAGCTGAGATTCCTGCATTGCAGGGGTTGGACTAGATGGCCCTTGGGGTCCCTTCCAACTGTAAAGTTCTATTATTCTAAGTATGACAGCCTCCAACAAAGCATAGCAACCCTACTTAAGAATGATGGAGACAACGCTCTGTGCTCTGTTTGCCAATGTGACCAAAATCTAGGCAAGGCTTCCCTTCCTCAGTCTGCTGGCAAACCACTGATCTGGAACTTAGGATCTTTTCTGACATCCAAAAAAGTTGCTGCGAAGGTTCGCACTCCTTTTGCCATGCCTCAGAGGCCGGTTATAAACATCCATCCAAAGTGCTATCAAAGTTTCACACACCAACCTAGGGAAAATGAAAGCAAATCTTGAAATCCAAACCATACTTGGAAGGACAGTCCAATCTGGGTGCTGGGGGAAACCTGAGCTTGGTCCCTGCAAGGTTTTGCAATGCCTGTGGAGTCTGACTCAGTCAACACTGGTGCTGTCATAACTGGGTCACAGCCATGCCTGGTGCCTGGTTTAACTTAAGTCTTCCAGTACTAATAGGATCTGAATGCAGAACAAGACGAAGGGAAATTCATTTAGACTGAGTGGCAAGGTCTTTGTAGTGCCACATGCCCCGTTGATTATCAGGAGAGAAAGCCAAAGTTAATTACCATCTTCTCAGCTCTCAGGATGCCTGGCTTCTGAGTTAAGAGGAGGATATGATCAGTGACACAAATTGAGGTGTCACTTGTAATATCCTGGACCCACCCAAAGTTGGAAAATGGGAAATGGCAATTGGGAACGTAGAGGTAGGGTTGAGGGAATCTGACCATTCTGATTTCTTTCCAGATTCTCATTTTCCAAATCTTGAGTTCTATTCTTCGTGTTTCCACATCAGCTTGCAAAACTTAAGAAAAAATTCCTCATGAAAAATTCATCAGCATCTTAGTGAATATATCTCCTAATATAAAAACTTTTGCAAAGCAATTGCGCTTAACCTATTGCATTTATCTATGTTATTTTCACTAATACATGCATTCCTCTGCACACTTTATCCCAGTATATGCATTTTTGCACACATTAGGTGCAAAATTCAGAGAAAAGCACATTTCAAAGGATGGCCATGTTTTGGTTCGTGTACTGTATCAAAAAATGGAAATACACTAGATTTTCCTTTAAAGGCAAACTGAATCAAATTTCTCCCCATCCCCTAGACGGTACAGGGACCTGGCTTGAGAACCACTTACTAAATTTCTATCAAGAGTCAAGTTAGATTATAATTCTCCCCAATTGCCTGTCCAGTTCACCTAGTCTGCTCTACCACTTCTGAATGATCAATTCCTAGTATTATAACAAAACATTTTTCAACAGAGCTCAATCATTTACACAAAGGTAGATGAACATCTGGAATACCTTTAACGTTGCTTCCCTTTTCGTGCCTCTAGTATTATTTGCAGCCTTTGACTGTCCACCTCAGTCATTATGGTTGGATTGTTTACCAGATCCTTATTTCTGTTTAATGTTCTATATAATTCAAATCCTAGGAACCGAGAGTCCTCTAGATCAGATTTTCAAGGGACAAATGGACTGCAAGATGAATGGGTAGGTTGCAAAACATACTGATTCATCATCATCATCATCATCACTACCACTATTATTTCATGAACCATCTTTTACATACATCTCAAGGTCAATTACAAGCACACTATAAATACAGCTTTCTAAAGAATAAATAAATAAATACCATAAAACTACTACCACCAAATGAGGCAGAGACATTTTCATCCATTTGGAAAATATTTTTATTCCACTCCTCCATCCAGTATGATGCTAGTGTGTTTCACCATGCAGAGTAAATAGCACCACCTGCTGACGAGGGGCAGATCAGGGAAATGGCATGGCAAGAGAGGGTTAACACCCTCCTACTCTCGCACTCTGATCCCAATCTGAATTAGGTTCCTCTGTGGCCACATTTACAATACTTTAAAAAAACAACAACCCAAAACCAGTCCAACAAGTGCGAGAGTGCTAATCACAGATCTCTCAACATCACATGTGGTTTGGCCCCTGAGTCAAACATACCTGGCTGCTTCAACCTTTCTTGAAAGGATTTTCCTTTTATCACTCTCACAGCTATTCTCTGAATGTCAGCAAAACAATGTTGGGGTAAGCCCTATCTGGCCAGATCCAACATGAGAGGAAGTTAAGTGTTCCAAAGGAAGGAAGACAGAGGAGTTAATGAGCCTTCCTTTTCATTAAGAGAAAATTAGTAGTAAAAGTAAAAAGCTGTTATGTGACTCTCCTCATTTTTTTAAAAAAATGTCAAGACTGTTTACTTAAGGGAGCAGCAGTTGCTTTTGAGTGGAAAACATGAAGCATATGCACACAAACATTCCTTCTCTATGTTCTTCGTACCAAGCTGGTCCGTGAAAGAAGCTTTATATAGCTTGCATTTATTTGGTGGGGCTTCACTACCAGTAGTTGTATGAAGCTATGAGTCCTGAACTCTTTTTGGCTTTGCAGCAGACAAGATGGGTTATGACAGGAGTGAGTCAAAATGCTAATTCCCATCCTAGGGGAGGCTTGAGTACAGGCTCTGATTGGCCATAGAAAGAGGCAGAAGTTAGGAAAGCAGTGTTGTATAGCAGTATATGCCACATTGAGCCCCTTGAAGGACAGGTGGGATATAAATGCAATAAGAAATAAGAACTGTGTATTTTGCCTGTAACAAGGGCCACTTACACAGTGGGAAGATAGAGACTCCATGGGATTGGCCATTCCACGTCCTGTGGTAACAGGAGAACCTGAGAACATAACTCTGATGAGACATGGACATCAAACAGCCCACTAACCTGTTTTAGTCATTTTTAACTTGGTGGAGAAGAAATCTTTGTGTCCAGCTGCCGCAAGATATATGCCTTGCCTCGTCCCATGCCATCCTTTTCATGGTGCACCACCACTAGGAGGGCACCACTGCCTGCTGGTGCCTTTTGAAGGTCCGTCCCTGCAAGCTTATTGGTATTTTGTAACATTTGCAGTATTTGCATTTATTTACAAATGTGCAGGATGAGCATACATGCCTTAAACACTCCCAACAGTCCACAGCTCCTACATCTGATCTTCAGGCACACAGGCAGCACCTCCAAAATACTTATAGATTCCAAAAGACAGCTCTCTGCCTCTTCCTCTGTGCCTGGGGCAGTTTTTTTCCACTGAGCATACTTGAGAATAATTCCTACTGAACTCAACAGGAGCTTTGTCCTAAGTAAACATATTTAGGATTTGGCTGCAATTCTTAATATCTATCTATTTCTTTTAAAGAAGCAAATTTGCTGATGCTCCCATTATAAAGGCTCTTTCCCCCATACATATATTTTTTTGAAACAAGTGACAGAACTTATCACTCGGGCACAAAGCTCTGCCTTCACAAAACATACGGAGATGGTAGAAATCTAAAAACCACAGGCAAGCTTTTGAATGTACCAGAACTCTTCTCCAGGAAGGATGTTAAGCAATGAACAAATACATAAATGGGGAAGGTGGAAGGGGAAAGGTATTACTGGGAATGACAGAAGCTCGTGTTTGTAACACTCTCCAGATATAATGGAGGAGGCATTTTGCAAGCTTAATCAGGTTAGATAAGTCTGCAAAGCTCCTTCTCCCTTTGAACTGTTACGAAGTACAGACACAGGGTTCCAACAAGGCCAGCAACATCTTTCTATCTCCCTGTGTCTCTCACTTTTCCTTCTCTGTTTAACATCCAGCCTGAATAAGAGTTCTGGTAAACTCAAAAGCTTGCACTCCATGTTGTCATTTTGGGTCGGCCTCCTACACACACACACTGCTTGACTAATGTATCTGCCTTGGTAGCTCAGTTGGTAAAGCATGAGATGCTTAATCTTAGCGTTGTGGGTTCGAGCCCCATGTTGGGCAAAAGATTCCTGCATTGCATGGGGTTGGACTAGATCAGAGGTCAGCAAACTTTTTCAGCAGGGGGCCGGTCCACTGTCCCTCAGACCTTGTGGGGGGGGGGGACTATATTTTGAGGAGGTGGGGAAATGAATGAATTCCTATGCCCCACAAATAACCCAGAGATGCATTTTAAATTCTACTCATGTAAAAACACGCTGATTCCCGGACTGTCCGCAGGCCGGATTTAGAAGGTGATTGAGCCAGATCCAGCCCCTGGGTCTTAGTTTGCCTACCCATGGACTAGATGGTCCTTGTGGTCCCTTCCAGCTCTATGATTCTATATACAGTGGTACCTCAGGTTACGAACAGCCCTGTTAACAAACGATTCGGACAACGAACTCCGCAAAACCGGAATAGGTGTTCTGGTTAGCGAACTTTGCCCCGGAAGACAAACAGAAGCCGAACGGTGTAAGGGCACCGGCGGCAGGAGGCCTCAGTAGGGAAAGCACGCCTCAGTTTAAGAATGCTTTGGTTTAAGAACGGACTTCCGGAACGGGTTAAGTTCATAAACTGAGGTACCACTGTATATATTTTTTCTAATGAACCAGCTGCTTGAGCTTTTCGACTCTTTTTTTTTTCTTTTAAGGCACCCATCGTGTGTTTTCTACATGCTATATACAGAACAACCCAAAATATGGAGAATCCGCCAATAGAATGGGCAGGTGGCCGAACACGACATTGTGAGACCAAGATGGCGGTACTCAAGGCATGCAGAGCGTGCTGAACCAAGCCGCCTTTCCTCTCAGGAAATGACCATCCTTCTCCTCTCTCTCCCTCGCACAATCTCTCTCTCACACAACCTTTCCTTAGTCAACAGGAGGTATTTCCTTTCTATTTCACTCCCATGCAGATCCCTTTTTTTTCTGAAGCAGGCCGGGTCCCGACAAGATGCTGCCGCGCCTGGGCCTCGCCTTCCCTTTGAACATGGGGGAATGTTATTAATTGCCCGCCCTGGGGGAACATTCTCGGCTGGAAACTATTCAGTCTCCCCGGGGTCCCTTTGTAGTGGGACCTGCGGCTGCTCCTGCCGGGAGCCAAGAGGTTCCAAGAACGGCTCCCACACGTACAGGTGTGCCTGACTCACTCCCCACCCCCCACCCATAGGGGGGGCTCCTTTCATTTGAAAAATCCTCCCCCTTCAAGCAGGGTTTAGGCAGCTACAGGAAAGTTCTGGGATGAAGACGGGCAGAAGAGCCAGGCAATTTTAATCGGGGGTGGGGGGTGGGGAAGAAAGCTCTACATTTTCCTCAGAACCCATTGTTTTTTGTCTGGGCAATGGTCCCCTATTCCATGTCATTACAAGCCATGGAAATAATGTGAGGTGCTCTGATCCTGTAGCTAACTGTTATGTTTGAATGATTTTATTTTTTTAAATCCTCTGAACAGCCTTGTAAGGTAAGTTATTTATTTACTTAAACTCAGATGGGTGGGGTATAGGTAACAAAATTGTTATTAATGTTATATAATAAAATCACAGAGAGCCATAAATTATTATTATCAAAATGTATCTAATAATACATTGGAGGAGCCCATTTAGTCTGATGCATGACCCACAACAGGTTGTACCATGAGGCTCTTGACTGGTTTTGCTGCAACAGAGAAATCCCCATAGAGTGCTTCAACAATGAATGTAAGAACTGCCTTGCTGGATCACATCAAGGTCCATTTAATCCAGAATTCTGTTTCAAACAGCAGCCAGGCAGATGTCTCTGGGCACCCACAAAGGGGCGGCCTTGCTACCCTGCAGTTTGTACTATGAGTACCTCTGTACAAGTAAGTTCCAGTCAGCTACACTGGCCAACAATCATACCTGAGGATGTCATTTCAGGCTAATGCATGGACTGGAGCACTTCAGTTTTGCACTTCTCTGAATTTTGCAATGTAGTTACCTCAAACAGACCAAAAGTGTATCAGAAATACATGCTTTAGGGTAAAAATGCATATTAGAATATATAAACGGAACAAATACAATAGAAAACAATGCAATTTTTCATTCCCCCCCCCCATTAATCACAGACAGATGTGGGAACAGCACAGAAACGTCTTACGAATGAGCACATGCACAATAGACAAGGATCAGAAACAGCAATCCATACATTCCGGTCAGGGATGCTAACTCATGGGGGCTGAGCCCTTCCTCCCCCCCCCGCCCCCGTGCCAAAAATCAGGGGGCGGAGGAGGCAGAGCTGAGTGTGGCACGGCTTCAGTGGCCGACTCCTTCACCTCCTGCTGCTACTGCAGAGGGTTGAAGCACCCCCTGCCGATGGCGGCAGCAGGAAGAGGAGGAGCTGCCAGCCACTGAAGCTGCACTGCCACTGCATTTGGTTCTACCCCTGGCTCCTCCAATGTCCCAAAGTTGTGTGTGCGATGTTGGTACATCACACACACAACATCGCCCCCCCTCCCCCAATTGCCCTCGCAAGCTGGCACCTCTGATTCCAATTAATAGGTGTTGACAGACCTATCCTTGATGAATTTGCCTCATCCTTTCTAAAAGCATCTCAGCTTTTAAATATCATCACATTGTGTGGTAGTTAATTTCATAAATTGATCCTATATTACTGATGCATCTTTCAGCACTGTTTTAAGGGTTGCAATAAGGTAATGCACATGAAGCCCTGGGGACACCTGAAAGCTCTATACAAATGTTAAAGGCAATATCATTGTTATTTTGCATGGAAAAGAACTTCTTCGAACCTCTTCTGCCACGCATTTCCATTGCGTTCTAGCCAAGTTCTAGGATTATTAGGGAAAGAGAGAGGGAGGAAGCTTACTGTACCTTTTCTTTCCACACCATATAAAATTTTATGCCGTTCAATCATTCCCCCCTTCCCTTTACAACAATGAAGAGCTAAGCACTTAAGCTTCTCCTTATTTTACTTTTATTTATTTCACAAAATTGTATGCCACTTAATTTTAAAGAAAACCTCTAAGTGGTTTCCTTATAGGGAAGTGCTCACAACTCCTTGACCATTTTAATACTCTGTTGTTGTTGTTGTTGTTGTTGTTGTTGTTGTTGTTGTTGTTCAGTCGTTCAGTCGTGTCCGACTCTTCGTGACCCCATGGACCAGAGCACGCCAGGCACGCCTATCCTTCACTGCCTCTCGCAGTTTGGCCAATACTCTGTACCTTTTCCAATTCTATAATATCTGTTTTGAGAAAACACACCAGAACTATGCACAATATTCTAAGAGCACGATCCTATGAATGTTCAGTCCTATGAATATTCAAGGGAAAGCAAGTCCAGTGCTGGGTTGGAAGAGCTTCTGGAACAATATCTATGTACCAGCTCTGTGCCCTGCCTGTTACTGGAAACTATGCCAAACCTGACTATGTACTGTCCTGACTTTGTCTCTTGCCTGACCCTTTGTTGTAGACTCTGCTTGCTTAGCCTCTGACATTGGACTGGCCCTGGATACTGTTTTGGTTGCTACCCCATTGGTGTTGCCACTGGCAAGTCCCCTGTTTCCTCAGGAGCCCAGTGAGAACAGGATAGGTACTCACAGCCTGTTCAGAACAAAGCCCATAGATCTTATAGGCTGAAACCTGGCCAGTGCTTTCTCAAAAGTTCTAACTGTGATGTCTGTAAAGATGAAACTTTCCTTTCCCTCCAAGTTCTCATCAACTGAGTTTCCCTCTAGGCTCATTAACGTGTTTTGACCATTGCAATATTTCCTTCTCCAGCCTTGACTAGGTAATATATCCAATACACAAACACACAGAAAAACATTCAACAAACATATTTCTCCACTGAGCAACCCTAGCTGGTCCCATCCCTGTTTACTTCCACGGGCTCTTACTTTCTCCAGTGAATCAAAAACATACCGTTCAAGTTCTCCTCAGAACTTTCATAATCTATCATGTCCTTGTTTACCATCTCTCCTACACTGGTGCCATGATGACGCCGCGGCCTGTGCCAAATATGACAGCATCTTCTAGCAAGCCCTACATTTCCTGCAAATATCCTGAAAATTCTGTTGCCTACCAAAAACAATGGCTCGCTAGTAGGGGTGCTTACATCATGGTTTAGCATGCTCTCATTGTTTCCTATGCTTCTTTGTTGGCCTTTGTCCTTTGCGTTTTCCTAAGCTACAAGATATGGGATGTGGGTGGCGCTGTGGGTTAAACCACAGAGCCTAGGGCTTGCTGATCAGAAGGTCAGCGGTTCAAATCCCCGCAACGGGGTGAGCTCCCGTTGCTAGGTCCCAGCTCCTGCTCACCTAGCAGTTCGAAAGCAAGTCAAAAGCGCAAGTAGATAAATAGGTACCACTCCGGCAGGAAGGTAAACGGCATTTCCATGCGCTGCTCTGGTTCACCAGAAGTGGCTTTGCCATGCTGGCCACATGACCCGAAAGCTGTACGCCGGCTCCCTCAGCCATTAACGCAAGATGAGCGCCGCAACCCCAGAGTCGGACACGACTAGACCTAATGGTCAGGGGTCCCTTTACCTTTAAGCTACAAGATACCTGGGCTCGACAGAAGTACATGTGAAAAGGATCTAGGGGCCTTAGTAAGCCATAAGCTTACTATGAGTCAACAGTGTGATGCAGCAGGGAAAAAAACCTAATGCTACTCTATGCTGCACCAACAAAAGTATAGTGTCCAGATCAAGAGAAGTAATAGTCCCACTCTATTCTGCCTTGGTCAGCCCCCACCTGGAGTACAGTGTCCATTTCTGGGCACTGCAATTTAAGAAGGATATTGACAAGCTGGAACATGTGCAGAGAAGGGTGACCAAGAGGACCAAGGGTCTGGAAACCGAGCCTTATGAGGAATGGTTGAGGAAGTTGGGTATGTTTAGGTTGGATAAGCAGAGACTGAGAGGAGATATGATAGCCATCTTCAAATAACTTCACATGGAAGAGGGAGCATGTTTTCTCCTGCTCTAGAGGCTAGGGTCTGAACCAATGAATTCAAGTTACAAGAAAGGAGATTCTGACTAAACATCAGGAAGAAATTTCTGACTGTAAGAGCTGTTCAACTGTGAAACAGGCTTCCTCAGGTTGTGGTGGGCTCACCTTCCTTCGGGGTTTTTAAGCAGAGATTGGATGGCCATCTGTCATGGATGCTTGAGTTGAGATTTCTGCATTGCAGGGGGTTCAACTAGAAGACCCTTGGGATCCCTTCCAACTCTAAGATTCTATGATTCTGCAATGGAAGCCCTATACTACCAGTGGATCTATGCATGTGGACCATACAACACATTCAACACTTAAGAGGGCCTCCCTTAGGGTTTAAACTAGATTGGACAGTGGCAAGTCCATGTTTTAGCTCATTGGTCACCACCAAACATATACAGGCCTCCTTCAGATGAACAGTTTATTGAACAGTCATCCTGCTTGCACAAAGCTTATGCAGAGGTTATACTATGCAGAGTCTTTACTGAACATTGGTTTTGCAGGGTGGCTATATGACAATGAGCACTCATCCTGATTTTCTTGCATAGTGTTTAGAGTTCTTCCCATTAATTAGCTGTTCATCCCTCACTTTCCAGTGCATTTTTCCCATGCCTTTCCTAACTACAAAAAGCCAGTTACATATATATTTGTATTACTGTGCTAGGGTGAAAGAGAGCTTTAATTGTGCAAACCTAATTTTCCAGTAAGCACTTGAATAAAACCCACAAATGAGTGACAGGCTGCTGTTTGTGTGTGAGAGAGAGGGGGGGGAGATTATATTTCATGGGGAAAGGAACAGGTGTGAGGGGGATGCTGATCCCTTCCCTTGCCTGTGCTTTTCCACCCAGAACCTTCTCCTCCCCCCCCCAGCTGTTTTTCTCCTGGCCAGATTTTGAGACCAGTGTAAGCTACTCAGGGAGAAAAGCAGCTACAGGCTGGTGGTGTATAGGAGAACGTGCAGGCAGGGAAGGATTTGCCACTCCCTTCCCACGTACCAGCCTTCTGCACTTTCGTTTGCCACAAGCTGCATTCCAACACATGGACTCTGGTGTTCCATTCAAAACTGCAGCCACTGTGTGTGTGTGTGTGTGTGTGTGTGTGTGTGTTTGTCGATATAATCCAATATTGGAACTATGAAAGCCATTTTACAGGGTGCATCATTGGACTGGTTGTCACCATAGCCATTCCTCAAAGAGAAAAACAAAGGGCTCGGAACTCTCCTGCATTCCACTGCTGCCTCCAACATTCCCACTCATAAACCATAATTTATTTCATCTCAGGGCTGCTGCTCCAGGTGTCTTTTTTTATTATGTGTTCGTGATTATTTGTGCTCATGATGCTTTCGGGACAGTTACACACGATCCTGCTTTTACAGTACTGTTTGTACTTCATGTAAGTTTTCACACTACAAATGTTCCAGACTTCTTCTACTTTTTTTTTTTTTTTTGGCATCCCGCTTTCATTGCACCACTGGGCAGAAGTCCTCCAGCAATAACGCAGTGACCCTGAGGAAGCATCGCAGAACAATTAAGAAAGCTGGATGCTGTGTGGACAGTCCAGTATAAATCTCCTCATAATACACTATCATTGTGTCCGTGTCATGTTGCAGAATACACCTGGGGTGTGGGAACCCGTCCCGAGGGGCTCCAAGTGTGCCGATCTCTTGTTTACTACACTGGGGAAAAAGAGCTCCCAAACTCAGGCTAGTTTGGAAATGTGAAGCCTTTCTCTTTGCCTGCTACTTCCTGAACACGAGCAGGTGAAACAGAAGTGTATGGCACGGCATTATAGACTGCCCTGTGCCCCTCCTCATTCACCCTTCGGCATCCCAAGACCTGCCAGAATAATAATAATAATAAACTTTTTAAAAAAAAAAAAACTTTTCAAAGCCAGTCTTAAATTCCTATAATCGCTAGTTAGAGCTCCTCACGAGCAGATCTAAGGGCATGAGCTCAGTGCTTGCAGTGCCCTGGGCAGATTTATAAGTTGCTTCTTCAGAAAGGGGAGGGCCGAGGTGGAGAGGGAGCTGACAGACTAGGCTTGCTGTGTTCCACTGTCCTCCACAAAGCCAGGGGGTGGGAGCAGCTGCTTGCTTCGCTGTGACCTGACCAAGCCAGTAATTCTGCAGAGCTCCAGAGCCTTTACAGCCATCTCAGTTCTCAGCGCCGGCACTGGCCAACCGTAGCTTTCCCAGCCCGAAGCTCCGCCGCACTCTCCACCAGCGCTGGGGTGCTCTGGGTTTTGCACCTAGATGCTCCCTCAGTGCTTTGCTTCCTTCACAGAGACTGGAAGCATTTTTCCTTAAGCTAGGAGCACTTCTTTCCCGTTGAGCAAAAATTAAAAATGATGACATCTTGCTGACATGATGCCTTTCATCTACAGCACCATGTGTGGCTAAGATGATCCACGAAAAGGCTTGTCTCCACAGAAATTTGAGCTGCTTAATTAACTTTGGTTTATAATGAACCTCAGCATTCCTGTAGCACTTCTGAGAGTTTAAACCACTTTGTGTACATTCTATTGTAATCGTCACAACAACCCTGTAAGGTTAGAATTAACTCTGATTAAATTATACACACACACACACGATGTCATATGGTTAATTATATTAGCCATATCATCATTCCCTGTCATTGGAGGCTCAGGTGGCCTCAGTGGCCAGGAGTACTTTTAGGAGAACCAGAACCCTTAGTCTAACCTGGGGTGAGAGGAAGCCTCTCCCCTTGGACATATAAAAATTTCAGGGTATCCCAGTAAAGGGATCTGGATTGAAGTTTCATCTGAAAGTCCAGATGGTGGCTAATGGGCCAAAGGACATCCATTTGGCGACCTGGGAGGGATTGCCTTAGTTGATCTGCATCTTGAGGGGACCCTTAACCCTTGTGAGCAATCATCCAGCAGTTGATTTGAATGATTCAGGACACATACCCAATGGCTATGCCAAAGCATACTGTCATTTGTAATCAATAAAGTTGTGGCCAAATTAATTCTAAGATCTTGTCATGTTGCTTTAGTTGCTACTACGTTAGTGCCCCTTTCTGGTTCCGAGGGCACAGTGTGCATGTGCCCACCATGGAACCAATTACCTAGAGGGTGGTGGGCTGTCCCTCACTAGAGATTTTTAGTCAGAGGCTCGTTCCTTCATTTGCCAGGGATGCTCTTAAACTTTGGATTTCCTGTGCTGAGCGAGGAGTTGGATTAGACGGTCTACTACAGGACTCCTTCCGACTCTATTAGTCTAAGATTAGTGCCCCTTTCTGGTTCCGAGGGCACAGTGTGCATGTGTCCACCATGGAACCAATTACCTAGAGGGGCGGTGGGCTGTCCCTCACTAGAGATTTTTAGTCAGAGGCTCGTTCCTTCATTTGCCAGGGATGCTCTTAAACTTTGGATTTCCTGTGCTGAGCGAGGAGTTGGATTAGACGGTCTACTACAGGACTCCTTCCGACTCTATTAGTCTAAGATTCTGAATCCCATGCTTTCAATAGGAGGCTTAAGGGCACGTGCCTAGTGCAGGAGATTGCAATCTGATGCATACCTTACTTCAGATGCCTGTGGGAAACTCGCAAGCAGGACCCAAGCTCAAGAGGACTCTCTCCGCATCCCACAGCTGCCAGCAACACGGCCACTCCTTCCACCAACCCCCACACAGTACCCTTCTGCAAACCAATGTGACTGCCCTTTTCTTCTTCCAGGGGATCATGGGAACTCTCTGCTGCCAGAGACAAAATGCAAGGTGACATTTGGTATGGCGTGATCTGCATTATACCCTTTTTGTGCCTGTCTTTCCCTAAGATGCCTAACTGCCAGCTTTAGCATGATTAGGCTGAGTTCCAGTGGAACATCATGGAACATGTGATTTTCTTTCTACTCACATGATGGCTTGGGGGTCTGATTGAACAGTCTTAGATCTTTCTGAATGCTAATCATGCTGTGGCAAGGCTAGATGAATGCGTTCATGTGATCCTGCCTATACAAGTACTAAATTTACAAACACACCATTTTAGCAATGGAATGGCATTACCTGATCTTGATTCTGCAAGGAATGAATGTGGGGAGAATGTCTAAACTCCTTGGCTAGGAGCCCTAACAGCAAAGCATTGACACATGTACACAGCCATAGAAAGTGCTAATACCACCCACTGTTCCAACACCTCTCTCACAAAAAATAACACAAAATCTGGGTTCCTAATTAATGCTGGAAACAAAGTCTTACGCAGAGCAGCAGAGGCACTCTTATTGGTCCATTATGGCTTCAGGACCAAGATGCACATATCACTTGATTATTTTTACAGCTTTTTCCAATTAAAATGTGAAGTCAGCAATTGGGTTAGAATGGTTGAGCCACATGTCTAATCCTGGTTTTAGCCTATTTTAAGTATATGTTTATTTGTATTATTGTAATCCGACGCAATAGTTTTATTATTGCATTTTAATTATTGTTGCTGATGTATTTTAGTGACTGTAAATCACTTCATTGTATATGAGCCTTTTAAACAAACAAACAAACAAACAAACAAACCCTATATTTAAGGGGCAGACCTTTACAAACTCAGGTGGCCATCTGAATACCCTCTTTCCTTGGTGAGGTGCCACACAGAAGGGACACTTACAACCCAAGCCATCACAGAAATATGCTTAGGTATTCCTCTGAATAAAATGACTTATGTATGCACACTTACTCCCAAGAAAATGTGCATATTAGGATTGCAGCTGTAATGCAAGTTCTGGAAAGAACATTTTTGCTAAAAGAGGAACATTGAGCCACATTCCTGGAATAATATGTAAACTGACTGAAATGGAGAGCAATCAGAATTGGTAAGGCATGTTTCACACGGGAGATACTGTACAGATATCCTAATTGTTTCGGTGTGCTAAATCCTAGCATGATGCCATCCCTGGTCGATGGGATAAAAGGCAACCGGTGAAGACATTATCACTTGAGTGTAGTGAGAATATTTCTGCCCCACCCTGGGAAAGAATGAACGCTACTCAGTGCTATGCTGCGTCTACCCCATAACCAACACTGGGGTTAGAGATGACAGCTTCCTGGCAATTTCTTGTGCCAAATTCCTGTCATAGTTTGGTCCTAGTCTGTCCCTTACCCTCCAGTGCTGGGCAACAGGAGGGGCAAGTGAAAAGGTCAGAGCAAGGCCAAGCCCAAAGTAACAGGCTGCTCTTGGGCACAAAGAGAGAAGGGTGGCACTTGGGTTTCAGATTTGCAGGTGGGCTGCGAAATTCCAGAAACCCACAAAGAATGTCAAAGCCACAGGAAAGCTCCTTTTGGAGTGCTTTCTCAACTGAATTCTGCTTCGAATTGCACCGGAGTGAAGAGCCCACCCTGTTTCAGACGGGCAAGAAAGCCAATTGGGTCCAATTTTCACCGCTGCCCAGAGGGAGGGAGAGCAGGCAAGCGGGGAAAGGCTGATGCTTCTTACCGTTATTTTTTCACATTTGCCGAGCTGATGGGTAAGTGGCAGTGCTGCTGGTGGTGAGGGTAAGCAACAGGAGGGGTTAGAGACTGGCACTAGGGCCCTGAGGCCTTAAGATACTGAGTTCTGTGCCTTCCTCACCCCCAACAGGCGTGGCAGCAACAGGGCAGGTGAGCGAGTAAGGAGGGTCAATGATGTATTCAGTTCACTGGAACTTAATTTAAAAAGAGCTGGTGGCATTCACAGTACTGTGAGCTTCTTATTTATATTAGGGACTTGCCCTATACCAAGGCAGACCATTGGCCCACCTAGTCCAGTACTGTCTGCTCTGATTGGCAGCAGCACTCCAGGGTTTCATCCAAGCAGGGGACGTTCCTGGCCTGACCTGGAGCTGCCTGGAACCTTTCACATACAAAGCATCAAAGGAAGATGCTCTGAGCAAATGGCATCTGCCTTCTGTTTAATGGCCTTATCTTGCCAACATTACTGCCTATGCCCTTTTTGCTCAACTACTGAGAAAGCTTATAACAATGACTTGCAGGAACTGAGCATTTAGATGCTAGAAACCAGCAACTGTATAAATAAGATACATTTATAAAGCAGTTTGTATAAATCTATAAGCCAGACAAATCCATAAACCGGTGTAGCTATTCTTCCTGAATTCTTGTTGATCTACTCAATCCGTAGGGGGTTGCTCTGCTGATTCACACTGCAGGGTTCTAGTCCAAGGGGGTAAAGCTTGAGCAACGAGATCCACATGTGTCTAATCACATTTAGATTGGAGTTCCCAATCAAGTTTAAACTGGGATGCCCCTTACAGCCTGAGGTGCAGGGCTTGGGAGGGAGGGAGGAATCTATAGCACCAAGAGATACTTGGTGTTGAGAAAGACTCACACTTACAATTACCAGTTACAAGCAACACCTCTGAGTTTGAAATATCCATGTACATGATGGGATCCATCCACTCTTTGGAAAATGCGACAAACTCTAAGTGCACAGGAAAAAGGAGCAGATAGCGAACACATGAAAAACTTTTCTATTCAAAGGATGGCCTTGGGAGAATCTATACTTTATAGTGCAAGGATGCTTACCACAAAGAGCTGTCAATGGCGCCACCACATGCCCAAACTAGGCAAGTGCCTACAAGAGGGATACGTTGCAAAGTGATTACTTTGCGACCCATCCTGCTGAACTCTTGAAAAGCTCTGCTCAGAAATAGGGTTAGATCTGTGTAAAGCAACAAATATTTCCAGATGCAGCAAATTCTGATGTATCCTTCTTGGTCAGAGAAAAGGAGTCTGAAATATCCCTGGAAATGGAAAATTCTGATACATATTTATATCCCAGATGTTGCAACCTTCATGATTACTGTAGTGTTCCTTTAGCTATTACGGCCAGGAATATGTTCTTTGTGATCTTGCAATCGTGCTAGAACTGTTACAAAACTCAGTAATAGCTAAGAGGCAAATTGTACATTAGTATGTGCAACAATGCTGCAACTCATTTTAAAAACTAAACTTCTTTAGGATGGAATTTAGACCAAAAGAGAAGGAGGACATGCTTAACTCTTTCCCCACTCACTCTTTGTTTACTCCAAATTTCCCCCAAAGGTTTTTGCCTCTCATGATTTTGAATGCATGTTTACCATTCTCCCTTGCACAGTTTAGTTCTGAGTTTATGGATGTTGATGAGGCAAACTGGGCCCAGACACCTGATGCATCTTTTACATTCCAGTTTTTGTGTCTAGATTTTGCGGGTTCTCCTATGCAGAGTTTACGTGTGCATAATCTAGCCTGGGTGTAGGAAGGTGGTTGTGATGAACTTGTGGCCAACAAATAGGGCATTTGTCACTGGTCTTAATTTCTAGCTGTATGATAGTCAACCTCTGCAGTAATGCAGTGGGACAGCAATAGCAGCTGTTGCTGCTGTGGTACAAGCAGCTTCAGGGCAACAGGACGGAAGGGTGAAAGTAAAGATCTTGTCAAATCTAGAGTTAAGAGATTTCTCCTGGGTTTTAAAGGCAGGATGTGTGAGGATGAATTTAAAAGGCAAATTGAGTCCCCTAACAGCACTTCTCAGATAGCATCCTAAGATCAATGACACAATGAGCTGCTCAAGCACAGTACTCTGACCTAGATATAACTCCTAATGAGGCCTGGGGGCATCATGTGTTGGAGTGTGCTATGCAAAAACAACACACTGGTCCAGAAAAAATTCTGGTGCATCTCAAAGGAGACCGTATTCTGGTCATGGGGATGCATGATATGGGGCAGCTCAAAGCTTACATGGGCACATACACTTCAGTTCTTTATTCAGGCTGTGTCAAATAGCCAACTAGGAACCAACTTTCCCCTCATTAATCCACTGATCAGTAAGCCTCCTTCTGAAGGGTAGCTCATTGGACTCTTAATCTCAGGGTCATGGGCTCAAGCACCACATTGGGCAAAAGACTGCTGCACTGCAAGGGGTTGGGCTAGATGACCCTCGTGGTCCTTCCCAACGCTGCAATTCTACAAATGTAAGATTTCAGGTGGCATTTTACCAGAGTAGACCCATTGAAATCAATGGACATGACCAAGTTAGGTCTATTGATTTCAATGGCTCCATTGAGTAAAACTTAGTTGAATGCCACCCTTTAACTCCCGAGCTGCAGCTACCGATCCCGCCAAATCCATTTGCTGAGTGCCTCTGGATGTGAAGTGTGACGTGAGGCCAATATCCTAGGGGGTACCATGGGTGTGTGCGGCAGGGCCGTCTTTAGCAGATGCGGCGCAGGGGTGCAAATATCCACCCAGTGCCCCCAAATTACCACGGATAGTGTTGGGGTGGCCATAGCTGTGCACTGCCAGCCATCAGGGGTGGGGGTGGTGCAACTTTTCCCCATGCCGCTGCGGGAGATCCCTGTAGAGGCTTGGGAGTGAAGTTGCTCCCCTCCCAAGCCACCGCGGGAGGAGAGTGCAGCTTCCCTCCCAAGCCTCCATGGGAGGAGAGTGATCCCCACAGAGGGAAGCTGCGCGCCCACCAGCAATATGGTTGGCGGGGTGCAGCTTCCATCCCAAGCCTCTGCGGGGTTCACTCTCCTCCCGAGGAGGCTTGGGAGGGAAGCTGCATGCCCGCCAGCCTTATGGTTGACAGGGCACAGCTGGTGGGCATGCAGGGAAAGGGGAGGCCGCCGGCAAAGCCGCTCAGCTCCCCCACTTGATGTGGCGCCCCAAGAGGCCAGCACCCTGGCGCAACGCAGCACTAAGCCCTATGGGAAAGACGGCTCTGGTGTGTGGACGGTTTACTCCAGCAAGTTCCCTTGTGTGTCATGCTTCCCAGTTAGCTAGGATAGCATCCCTCTGAAATGGTGGTATCTTTCTTTCCCAAATGACTCCTTCCAGGGGGTTCCACAGAATATTGCTACTTATAGGCATCTCCCACTATCACTCCTGAGGCACTAGGAAAATGGACGTTAAAGCAGCATCTTGGCTTGCTGTGAACATATATCTTGGCTGGGTCCAGGATTTTCCTTTATAGAAGTCCATGCACACTTTCCAAAGCGTTTAGGAGAAATGCACAGCAGGTGAGTTATCGCACTCAAGGAAGTCGGAAAACCAGAACTCAAAGTTGAGTCATCTGCCAGTTTCTCCGCTCTAAGCACTAGGAAATACTGCCCAATATAGCACTGCTTGGTGGGGATGAGCAAACTTCAGCCCTCTTTGCCAGGTATGCCATGTAATTATTTTCAACAGCCAGGCAACCCTCACAAATCCCCAACATTCTCTCCTTGTATAGAAAGCAAAGCCAGGTTCTCTGCATCCCACCATTGCTTCCATCGTGCAGGACAGTTCTGCGCTCGTTAAACTTTCAGTGCCCAAATAGACAAAGTGTCTTTCAGGAGCAGCCTTCCAGCTCCTCTCGTTCAAAGCTAGAGCGCCCGTCCACCCCTGAGAGGCAAGGAAACGAGGCGTGCAGAAAGGCAACCCCCAGAGTTTCCAAGCCATCCTCCAGTCACCGATCAATGAGCAAACAAACAACTCTCCCGAGAGAAGACGTGAAACTTCTCAAATGCTGCTTGGAAGCCAATCAGCAAATCTCCTTTACCTTGACTCGTTCAGGTTCACCGTACCCGGCAGAGCTGGAAAATGTTTCCCAAAGCTCACTGAACTTCCCACTTCGCTGGGAACTTCAAGCCGGATCCTGACGGTTCCAGAGCCTAAGTCAGCGTTGCCTCTTGAAATGTTTGAAAGACGGATCCCACAGCAGTTTGCAGTAATTACTCAGTATAAATACTCCATTATGCTCCCAAACAATCAGAATCAGCCCAGCAAACAAGCTCTGTCTCCTCTGATCCGTAGCAATCAAGAAGTAAAGCATGCAGAACATCACAATATAAACAGGCTTTGCAGAGGACCACAAGGGGAGTGGGCAGGAGGAGGGAGGTTAGTGTTAGAGAAAATCGGTTCTTGTCATAATAACTGCCCGCTTTTATTATTTTTTAAAGTTATTATCGGTTCTAATTTGCAAGTGGAAGCTTTTATTTCAGCAAAATGTGGCCTTGAAGACACCCAGCAGACAATTCGGTGCTCCCCCTGCACATTTTCTACCACCAAGGAGGGAAAGAAAACCTCAAGGTGTGACAGTTTTGTACTTACAGGTAGGCTGTGAAGGGACTCAAGCCCCCCGGCACGGAAGAGAGAGCCAGCTCCGAGCAGTCCGCCGACAGCATGATGCCATCTTCCTCGCAGTGGCACAGCGGAGGGCACGAAGAGGGCGCAGCGCCTGGTTCCAGAGACGCGATCTGGAGAGCGCCTGGAAGAGACAGGAGAAGCCACCACCAGGGCGACAGCTGCTCCATCCCGACTCCCGCGGCAGCATGCATGCTGTGGGCTGCTGCTGCTGCTGCTTCTCCTTCACCAACGCTGCCTCTCTGTGTGTGTCTCTCTTTCTGAGCTCTGCTCTGCTCAGCGCGTGGAGGGAACCGACCCAACACCTCACAGGCAGGAGGAGCACCTTCTGAATCTCCTGCGCTCCTCCTTGGCGCAGCAAAGATGCAGGCAGAGAAGGGAAGGCATTGTTGAATGATCTTGGTTATTGGGTTTCACACGGGCTGGGCTGGGCTGGGCAGGGCAGGGAGCGAGAGGCTCACATGGGAGGAGTTAAAGAGGAACTTTCTCCGCACTCCCTCCTTCAGGGCTGGCAGGAATTTCATTCAAAAGGAAAGGGGAAAGACCTGTTAGCAGCTCAGGAATTTGTCTGGAAAGTAGAAACGTGTTGTTGTTTTTTAAGAGAGAGAGAGGAGGAGGAGGAGAGAGATACTGACAGAGCCTAAAACCCCATCAGACAGCAGATGCTGGGGGGATAGAGGTGTTTGTGGCCCCCCCCCCCGCCGTGGCCCCTAAGCTGGCCAAGGGCATTGGAGGACACTGTCCATTTGCCAGTGTGGAATTAATATTCATTCAGTCGCCAGTGCAGAAGAAGGGATTCTTCCTTTGTCTTAAGCTGCAAAATATCTTGGGTTGGTCCCTCACGGGGCAAAGTGAGTTCTAGCCCACAAAAGAATCTTTCCCTGTAAATGTATTCCTCTTTCAGGTGCCAAGAGACTCTTGATTGTTCTCCCTATTATAGGGTCGTGGTTCTCTGTTAAAGGTGAGTCAGCTGAATCATATCCTGCCATTATGATGAGAAGTCGGGGTGGGAGGCTTTTCTGGCTTAGAAAATGGTGCAACGAACTGATTTCAAACTTAACCGTGTAGAAGAGTTAAGTCTGAGAGTAATCCATACCAAATTTGGGCATAGGAAACAAATTACTTTGAATTAAACAGAGGATAAGTGACTTTGTGAAGTTGAAGCGTAGTGTTTTTGTTTTTTTCATCCATAGACCCGGCTAGAGTAATTATTAGGGAAATATCCATCCATTTTTTGGGAAATGGTTTTTTGAATTAGGTCAAGGGGAACACCTTGCACATGCTATTTATTACCCACAAGTTGTGGGGGATGTTTGTAGTTTTGTTTCAGTTTTTTTTAATTAAAAGGGCATTTTGTTGCTAGTGTTATTCAATGGGAGTTCATAAGGATGCCCCCTGCACAGGCTCAGTAGGAACCTGTTGTGAGAGAAGGTTGTAGATGTGATGAATGGACTGTGAATGCAAAGAAGACTGGCTGGAATATGGCCATCAGGCTCTGTACATGTTACTGGTTTGAGCACATCTAGGTCATTTTCGCCCCTCAATTTGGATCAAAACTGTTTCTGGGGGGAGATGCATCAAAATGCAGTCTTTCATGAGAAACATCAGGATAGATATGAATTGTGCCTAACCTGTGTACACCACTTCTTGAACCAGTAGTGGGAGTGCCCCCCTGGGTGCAGGGTAATTGGGAGTGTGTACACAAAGTTTGTGGCTGTATGACAGACAGAAAAAGATGCAAGTGAAGGAGAGGAGAGAGATATGAAAGTACTCACAGACCCAGGGCTCGCCATAAACAGTTCAGGTAAGGTAGGAGGTTAGAAGTTAAAGGAGACAGGGGGAAGAAATCACAGGAGATGAGTAAACATAGTTTGAGAGCAATGGGAGGAGGTAGAAATATTTCAGAGGTACACAGTAGCTGGATTTCTGATAAGCACATGAGAGCCTTCAGGGGGGAAAGTAAGAAAGGAGATTTTGGGGACTTGTGTGTGCACTTCTTCCTTCTGAATTTTCCCATTTTCTTGTGTGAACCTCAAGGCTAGGCTTGCCAACTGACCTAAATAAACCACCATCCTGGCCTGCCCCTGCCCCTTTAACAGTACAATGTGCAAATGTGAATGTGGGGCATATTAACCTAAATTAGCCACTTAGCTTGCATATAAATCTCTGCTCTTTCAAATGGTGTGTAATTTCTTATTAATGATACTATTTCTTTCTTTTTTGTTCAGCCAAAAAGTCTCCCCAGAGTGGCTTACATGCAATCAATTACAACAAGATAGTGCCTTCCTGCAGGCTTGCAATCTAGAAGATACAACACACAAGGAAAAGAGGAGGGAAGAAGAACAAACTAACCCAGACACAAATTCTTAAATAGTAGTTCTTATAAAGACCAGCTGGAAATAGTTTGGGGCATGAGATGATGGAGCTGATTTTTTCAACAGAGCTGATAGAATGAGCCCTGCTTCTCATCTCTCCCACTCAGTTTTCCATTGAGTTTCTCATTTTCAATTTCAAATTTGCCTGCTTAGAGAGTTGCTAGCATAGCCTTCTCTTAACATAATACAATTAAATTTACAATTAACCAAAAACAAACGTACAAAGAAACAAAACAACCTTTCAGTTTGGTTCTCATGTTCTCTCAAGCTACAAAATGAAGGCAAATCACAGCTGTTAGGGCCATGCAATCAATAGACAACTTATTTAGGCAATATTGATATGATATGCATTATTTCCTGTTATTAATTCAAGCTTCACTGCTCCCTAGGAGCTGGATGGCTGTAAGTGGCAGAGCGAAGTCCCAGATTCCTCTGTTCAGCTAAAGCTACCATCCCACAATACAACCATCCACAGAATGATAGATATCAGTATTGCCTAAATAAAGGTCACACCCTTAACAGAGGCATTAAGAGCTGAAATTTCCTGGCATTCTTAGGGAAACATGGAAAGCACATTCACAATTAATTTGTTAACTAAGTAAAGCATAGACTATAGCAATGGCACTTCAAATGCATCACATCTTTAGAGCTACAATGTCATATAAAGAGCATGATGAAGTTCAACTAGATAGAAACATGAATTGTAGGGTTTGAAGGGACCCTGAGGGTCATCTAGTCCAACCTCCTACAATGCAGGAATCTCGCCCATAGTCATCCTTGGGTGAGCTCGAACCACCAAGCTTCTGAACCATAAGTTTCCTTAACTCTCAATCCAGGGAAGAGAAAGTTTAAAGACAGATA
The DNA here is from genome assembly GCF_009819535.1 of Lacerta agilis. Classification (NCBI taxonomy): domain Eukaryota; kingdom Metazoa; phylum Chordata; class Lepidosauria; order Squamata; family Lacertidae; genus Lacerta; species Lacerta agilis. The sequence goes on along the minus strand of NC_046317.1, from coordinate 64,065,177 downwards.
GACCTTGTTGGTTGTTGGCATCCATCTGTCTTGAGAGACAATGGAGTGTGCCTCTGGGGGTGAAGTCAAACTGCTGTGTTAGCAGCACCGAAGTGACCTCCCTGGGGCACAGGCCTGAGCAATGTATATGGCGGTCCAAAGGAAAGCAGAGCAATACGTTTGGCACCAGTTTGGCTGTAAGAGTTGCCGGAAGGAGGCTATTCCTTAGCCTTTTATTATCCCAAAAATATCCCGCAAGGCAGCGGAGGTTGAGTTTTCCTTCTCCTCGATGGGCTACCTTCCCAGGTGGAAAAACCCCATCTGCCTCGCACTTCCCTCTACAGCACACCTTCATGGTTGTTGAACCCACTACTGGTCTCATCCACTTCATCCGCTGGAGCCTGTCTTCACATGCAGGGGAAGTCCCTAACTCACAGAGGGTTTGAGACCTTAATAATTAAATTTTCAAACACTGGGGAGGATGGTAGAAAGGGATTCTAATCAAATAACCAGCATCAAATAACAGTTTCTCTCTAAACAAGAAACTATGAATAAGAAGCAGCTTGAACAATCAGTTAATCAGAGCTAACTTTGGATCCTCCAGATCACCTTTCACCATAGGTAATGCAGGCTGTGGCTCCAAAAACTGGAGGACCACAGGATCCTCACCTGAGTTGTTCAAATAATTCATCCTGACAGCCAGAGATTTATTTTGTATATTTTACCAGAAGTAAATATACACTGGTGGTATCTGGAATAGCGATGCCTGAAAAATCCATTCGTGAGGTTACAGGGAACCAGGCAGAGGGCCTTTTCGGTAGTGGCACCCACCCTGTGGAACACCCTGTGGAACACCCTTCCATCTGATGTCAAAGAAATAAGCAGCTATCCTATTTTTAAGAGACATCTGAAGGCAGCCCTGTTTAGGGACATTTTTAATATCTAACGCTGTATTGTTTTAACATTCGTTTGGGAGCCGCCCAGAGTGGCTGGGGAAGCTCAGCCAGATGGGTGGGGTACAAATAATAAATTATTATTATATTATTATTCGTTCCCAATTTTCCCCCCAGCAGACATAATTCTTATTAGTAGTAGTAGTATTAGTATTAGTATACCCCACCCATCTGGCTGGGTTTCCCCAGCCACTCTGGGTGGCTCACAGCATAAATCAGAACATACTAAAACATCAAACATTACAAACTTCCCGATACAGGGCTGCCTTAAGCCCTGTAAGGTAGTGTTCAATTTTATCATGTTGATTTATTTTCTTTATAGTTTATTTGTATGTTCATGACTCAGAAATGCTAACAATTAACTGATATATAAACAGTGCTTTTTCTGGGGGGATGCAGGGGTACGCATACCCCTAAACATTTTGTGAATGTTGTTTGGCCTCATTGAGGGGCAGCATTTCAATAAGAGTAGGAAAATGAGAGTACCCCTAAACATTTTTTTTAAAGAAAAAAGCACTGTATATAAATGTATTAAATAAATAAATCCAATACAAACTGGCATAATACACACCTCCTAGAATAATGTCCAGATTGGAAAGCAGCTAATCTTCAGGTTTTGTACATATCCAAATGTTACAATGCTGTCCTCAGCTCAAAAATAAGTAACAACATGTTTTTAAAAACTGCATATTTAGATATAAAATATGCTTAGAAATGTTTGCTTTGGGGGGAGATGAATTTAGAATAGTGCATGTGGTAAGAAAATTTTCATAAAGATTTTTAAAACTTTTTATTATTTATGCCAGAAATGTGAGGGAACAAATACATGAAAGAATGGATGTGATGTTGAGATGGGCTGGAAGTAATCTGATCCATCCATCTCTATTCTGATAATCCAAGTACCACTGGACTTGCTGTCAGATTTATATCAGTTTTGCACCACTTTAACTCTCATTAATAACTCTGGAATAACTCTACTGTTCCAAAGACTCTTGGAATAGTGGCTTGGTAAAGGATGAAGTATGGAGAATTCTCCATAGGTCCCTAGTTAGCCTATCACAGAACCACACAGCCCAGGGTGCCCTGTATGTCTGCCCTGTATGTCTGATTAGTGACCTGAAACAGAGGAGGAATCCATTTTAAACATATTTATACATGAAATATAGTGGCTGCACTCAGATAAGATCACCACTTGCATTGACAAACTGCTGGTGTCTGAGCCACCAATGCATTGTATTTTTTTTTTTAAAAAGACTAATTACATGCAAAATTATACCCCCAAATGTGTATATTATATGTAGAATATATATAAAAGTATAATATATACTTTAAAGATTCATGTGTTACTATGCTTTATAAGTATTATTACACAAGTATTTGTATACACTTACACTCATTGCTGTATGTATCTGGTTACTTTAGGAAACTTAGAGTATATATGTGAGGGTTGTTAATCTTTGGAACAGCAGCTGTGAACAAAAGTGCTTGCTTCTCATTGAGACCAAGGGATGAGGCAGGAATTAGAAAAAAATATTCATGCAGATAACCTTGATATGGAAATTCTCAACACCAAGAGGAATTAGCCACTAGCATAATGTAGTTAGGCAGGCATCTATTCATTTCTTTTATTTGTTTCACTTATTGCCCTGCTTTTTCACCTGACAAGACTAGTGGAGTGGCATATAAAAACACAATAATACAAATAAATTATTATTATTATTATTATTATTATTATTATTATTATTATTATTAATTATTTAAAAATACAATATACAATAAAATCACATGCACACTTGTGGAGAGCATCTTCATCATCATCACCATTACCCATAAGTTTATTGTAGGCTACTAGCCAAAGGCCATGACAATTTTTATAAAAAGAAAATAAAACACCTGTAAAGACAAAAGATCTAAAAGGCATGAGCAGATAATGAGGTCTTCTGCTGTAGACTTGGTGCCAGGCCAGCCTTCTTGGGGAGTTCCAACAGAAAAAGGCTTTGTCAGGGGTGCCAACTTGAATAAAATATTGTGGGGGCCCAGGTAAGCCCTGCCCCGCATAATCGATCACATGACACAGTGCAGACACACCATTTGAATGGGAATGCCCATCTACTTTGTGGGGGCTGAGGCCCCCACGGCCCTTAGGAGCTGGTTCCTGTGGGCTGTGTCTCTGGTCACTGCCTACTCCATTTCTGACGGTGAAGGGACTTGAAGAAGGGCTTTTGAAATCATCTTAACGCTCCTGTCAGGTTCACGTAGAATAAAGTAGCCCTGAGAAAACTTTTGTGTTAGCCCTTGTGTTGAGAAAATGGAGCAGGAAACCACTGGCAATAGATACACCTGCACCAGCTTTGCAATTTAACCCCTGTATTTTGAACCAACTGCAGTTTCCAGACAGTATTTAGAACCAGTCCCACTTAGGATGCATTATAAAGTTACCTGAGTGTGTTTATGACTTTGGCCCGGCTCTCTTTCTGTCCAGTAGAGGGCAGCAGCTGGCATACGACATTGAGCTGGCGAAAGGTGCTTTTGTGCCACAGAGGCCAGCTAGGCCTTCAAAGATGAGACTGGATCTAATAGCACCCCCAGGTGGTGAATCTGATCTTTTTAGGCAGGGCTGGAGAACCTCAGGTCTGGGGGCCCATTGTGAGCCTCAAGGCCTCTCCAGTCAACCTTCCGGACTCACCTCAGAATTGCCGTGCCTGGCCTGGGATATGCCCTGATCTTCTTCCATGTGCAGGGCTTGAGGTATCAGAGGTGTGAAATTCTGCACAGCCCACAGGTGTGAAACATGGCACGGGATTCTTGCTGCTGGCTGTGATCTTCTTGGGACCTGCTGCCGTCCTCAAATGCTTCATTCCATTACCCTTAGCCCTGGGCATTTTGGAAGCGTCTCCAGAGCACATACCGTGCTCTTGTTTGGCGTGTAGGTAGACTGAATGCTTTCCCTCCACCTACTCTGGTGGTGGGGTGGGCGTGTGGTGGTGTATTTCTCTGCTCCTGCTTTCTTCAGCGGGCACTTGTTGTGAATGTTGAGGCTCACATTCTTGCGGCTTGGCTGGAGGCTCTGTGTTCTCTGTGTCCCAAATGCACTCAGCTTAGAAGCGCTCGCTTTCCTTTGCTATTTTAGGGTATCTTGCCGTCAGGTTCTACGGCACAGCTGTAGATAAGTGGTATGGATGGAGAGGAAAGGGAGCCAGATGCCTGGGGCTTTGTTTATGGACTTGCCCTGTGGCTTGGAGAAGGCCACAGGGGAGCCACTTGCTGGACCAAAGAGGGGTGCGCAGAGGCCCTGGCCTGCTGCTCCCAGCAGGGCCATCCAGGGTTTGAAATGCCACAGGCAGCCCCAGTCAATGACTCCTGGATGTGTTCCAAGATGTAAACACAAGCTCAAGGCAGTGCAAACACACAGCCAGCCCTTAAATGGCCCAAAATGGTTTAGAAGGTCATAGGCCAATGGTGGCCTAAAACCACACACATTCCAGGCTTCTTCTTCTTCTTTTTTTTTTTTAAAAAAAGAACACTCGATTGCGTTCATCTCTGAATTTAAACTCATCCCCCTTGATCAGACTAATTTTGTTGCTAGGAGGATGACCAGCCTGTTGCTTATGCAGCTTTTCCCATCAACAACAGTTATCAATGCTTTGCAGGGGAAATGGTTCCAGAAAGAGAGGTATATTTGTATGTGCATGTGCATCAGAAGATAGATCTTCCCTGTGCTTTTCCCCTCCCTAAAAAAATGTTTAGGGGTAGTCTCATTTTCCTACTCATATCGAAATACTGCCCCTCATTGAGGCCAAACTTAGATTCACAAAATGTTTAGGGGCATGCGTACCCCAGCATCCCCCCCAGAAAAAAGCACTAGATCTTCCAACTGCTTAGCAGGTGCAGCATTAACAAATCAGGAAATAGTGCAATAAATCCTGTTCCTCACTGGGCCAAGAAGAGGAGACAGGCACACTCTTGCACTTAGGCAAGTTTCTCATGGGGATTCTTCTCTTGTTTCATCTATGTTGCTAACTAAATAGCATGTGCAAGTGTGCATGCATGCATCCAGCGTCATATGCACTGCCAAAGAAATGAGTGCTGAAGGATGACTATAGGTCCTGTGAGTCAGTGTTTCCTTGCAGCAGACAGGGAATTAAACCTGTCAAAGACAGTGAGATTATTAGTTAACTTTCATCCGGCTACTATAGCTGTGCATTTAATTAACCTTTAACAACAGCTCAGTATGCACCCATTTGCATGCTGTGAAGTTTCATCTGCTGATTAAGCTGTTTTTAAAGGTACAACAGCCATTTTTTCTCCATGTAGTTGGTAACTCCGGTGAGGCACAACTACATTAAGTCCAAAACTTGTTGGAATTGATTTGGTTAGCATTGGAGGAAATTTGGGGTTTAACTCAGGGGATGTCCCAGCTTGCAGTCAAAATGACCCTTGACTTCCCAGCAGACTTGCCTTTTTAAAAAATATGACACCAACCTGTGTTTGGTCAAGCCCTATCTTCTTCTCTACATGCTTTTAAGGCTGATTTTCCAACACTGAATATTCATGCTAGGAAAAGCATCCCCTGTTGGCGTAGGCTGAGAGAAAGTAGCTTCGCAGAGACTGTACTGAGGATTTATGAATAACTCTGGCTTGAAGGAACATCCATCTCCTACCTCCTTACCTAGTAGCCTGTGGACATCACTACACTGCAGAGTAAGTTCTCAACGTGTCTGAAATATACTCGGAGTCCTGCAGTAATTTCATGCTCTTTATTGCAGCTTGTAAAACAGTAATTGAATTTCCCCCCAAACCTCAGGCTTTTATATACATTATTTACACAATGAATACCGTCTGATTGGCTGCTTAACTTCCTCCTGGAAGCCAATCAGTTGTTGCATTTTACTATCCTACCTGCCTATTGTTCTAGGATCCAAGCTTAGTACATAGCAGTGTCCAAAAAAATCTGTGACCTGCTTTCATCTTTAGCAGACAGAGGGTGGAGCTTCATATTTATGGGTGCAAGCATGAGTGCATGTTTGCATGATGCACAGGTATAGATAAATGGCAGCTGTGTAAGGCCAAGGCTAAGTGTGTCACCAGGGGTGTGTAGTAGCGTGGGGATAATGATCTCAGCAAGTGATTTCAGCTCTCTGACATAGCAGGCAGGAGACAGCTTCTTCATGTAACACTCTTTATTCAGGCAAACAAGACTGGGCAACTGAGGAGAGGGAAACTACATTTATAGGGACAGAAGACTGGCTAGAAAGGATACATTTTGGAGGGAACAATCTCAAGCAATCACAAAGCTGCCTTTTGGTGGGAACCATAAGACTGAGGATCCAAATGCAGCAACTTGAATGAACCAATTGTAGCAGTTACTTCTGGAACAGGAGGCAGTTACTTTCCCCTTATGTGAATACAGACAATAGTAATACAGATATGATAACCCTTGAATTAACACACAACAGGGTGCATAAGCATTAGTGAAGTATAAGAATAGGTTGATGTTTGTGTGGACGTGAGAGAGAATATATAGGAGCAAGTAGACCTTTGCCTGCTCCTTGACAACTGTTGGGAATATTAGCAATGATTTATTTGTGCTTCAGTCTGCTTTCGCTTAGAAATGATAAAGGTGCATTAGGGCAGACAGTGGCTGCTAAAATGTTTGCATCCAAATCTAACAGTGCTGTTTCCTTGAACCCAATAGCCAAAATTAGTGAGGCAGCCCACAGGGTCAGCCAAAGACATTCTGCTGCCAGAGGCAAAGGACAAGATGGTGCATACAAACTGGCACTTGAATCTTCCTTCAACTTTGGCAATGAGACAATATCGTCAACTGCACAGAGGGGGCAGCAGGCTAGTTCAGGAGGTACAGGGCAGCTTGTGTGGCTCGAGCAACTCTGTCTGCTACACACACCTGACCAATGGCCATCTCTCTCTCTGTCTAATGGTAGGGTTGGTCTTGGCAACCCAGAACAAGGCAATTCATTCACCACATTTACAAATGAAAGTTCCCAGTTTTATTACTGATCCTCTTCCTGTCCTTTTAACAACTATTCAACGCACATCAGGTAAGCAAGTGAAGCTTTCCCAAAAACTGTATCTCTGTAGCTGGGGAAAAAAAGTCCTGCATGTTGGGCTGCTGGTACAGCATGAGAAGAGGGCCAGTAACGATGCTACCTGCCACCACAATTGCCGATTACCGTGCAAAGGCAGGACTGGTGCTGCAGGTGAGGGGAGAGAGAAAGAGAGTGGTTGAGCTCTGGCCTGCTCCTGTGGGCTGTAACTCTGTCTCCCATTTCCTGGCGACGCCCCCCCCCCCAGCTCAGGTTGCTTATGCATTTCCCATTGTAGACTCCCAATTGCTTCTTTTCTTTCCTTCTCTTTAATTGTGATGCTCTCGGGAGCCAGACACTATCTGGGGCCTTTGTTCCTTGCTTAGAGCAATCTCCCTAGCTTTGATCTCCATTTCAGGGCCTCCTTTTCTTAAGGCCATTCTCCAGGAACAAAACCCAACAAAGCCAGAAATCTAAGACTCACTTTGAGCAGTGAGCCTTCCGCCCACCTGGTTTGTCTGTAAAGCATCCCCAGAAGCTAAGAGGTGCGTGTGGAGGGGCGAGGGAGGAAGTATGACTTGTGTTCTTGACAGATGTGTAGCTTCCATAGCATCTGGCCTGTGCCCTCAGAGTTGAGTTTCCTCCCTCCCTGGGATAAATTGCAAGGTGGCTTCCCAAGGAAAGGGTTGACCCAGCCGCACTGCTTTCGGCTATGAGTAAGAATGAGATGAGTCTTGAGTATTAGCCATAGAATCTCTATTTTCTGCTTTCATCACAAACATTGGGGATTGGGTCAGGCTTCTCCCTCCACGCTTTAAATGGGTGGATCCTAAAAACACAGGATTGGGAAGGGAGGGGGTATCATGTCCAAATCCATGTTAATAGGGAGAACCATCAACTCGTATGGTCGTCACATTTTATGCCAAACAACCAGCTTAAAGTATGACACAAGCGATGCCCAGGTGTGCCACATAATGATGCTGGTGGTACAACAAACAGCTCCAGGTGCATAAAGTAAGTGATCAGGTGCAGGAGCAACCAAGGCCTGAGTAAGACTGACAACATATTTCTTGTCTCTGATGAGTAGAATGAATGCAGGACTACAGTGGTACCTTGGTTCTCAAACTCAATCCGTTCTGGAAGTCTGTTTGACTTCCAAAACGTTTGAAAACCAAGGCGCAGCTTCTGATTGGCTGATTGGCCCTGGAAACAATGCCGACGGCTGAAATGGACTTTCAGCTTCTGAAAAACATTTGCAAACTGGAACACTTACTTCCAGGTTTGCGGCGTTCGGGAGCTGATTTGTTCGTCAGCTAAGCTGTTCGGGAACGAAGGTTCCACTGTATAACTCCCCAGCATCCCTAATGTTACGGAAATCACTAACAACTGGCCATGTGGCTGGGACTTAGAATGGCAGTGGCACCCACCAGAGAGGTGCTGGAACTAAGAGAATGAGGGGGGTGTTCATGGTGAGTTGCAGCACCTTCTTTTCCAGAAAAATAGCACCGGCTAGGACTGATGGGAGCTGAAGCCCAACAACATCTTGTTGGCCACAGGTACACCATCCCTGCTCCAGAGCAGGTGTGGGGAACCTTTGGTCCTTTATATGTTGCTGAATGACCACTCCCATCATCTTTAGTCATTGGCCATATTGGCTGTGGTTGATGGGAGCCACAGGCCAACAGCGTTTGAAAGGCCAAGGGATTCCTACACCACCCACCTTAGAGATTTGGAAGTCATAATTCATACATAAAACTTTGGTTCACTTTGTGGAAGTCTGGCTGGTTAGTTTTGCTGTTGCTGCAAATGCCCTGTTGGTCATCTTGGTTGACCTATTCCAAGGCAACATGTTCCCATGCTGCCATTGTTCAAGCTGGCAGAACAGAGCAGCTCTGTGCTCAGCTACTCTCATGCTATGTTGTCTAGCTATACTGTCTTGCATCATCCCTCCATGCTAAAAAAAAGTGGGAGAGCAGCAGGTTGTCCCTTTTTGTCATAGTGTGCCTGACACTTTCCTTGCTTCACTGCTTGTAATTATGAACAAATTAGAGCACCATTGACCTATGTAATAGTAATTTATGCACAGCATACCTTTGTTCACCCTCTCCGCTTTCATTCATTTATTTCCAATGGGAGTTGTGCATTTTCTCACATACAGATTGCTATGCATCCCAGTGAGTACTCGTCCCAAACAATCCATTGCCCTATTTGTTGTTCAGTTGTGCATGAGCAAATAATTCCGACCATATAAAACAATAAAGTGGCACAGGTTTTATTGACCTTGGTAAATGTTTAAGCTAGAAGGAAAGGCAGGAATGACTGCAGAGAAGGAACTGGGAGTAATAGCTACACCTGCATAGTGTCATTAGGTCAAGCAAGCCTACTCCCTGGTAGTTGCAGAGGGAAGAGATGCACATTGGGCTGGTTTGGAAGATCCAAATCTCATCCCTACACATGGTCAAGGGTGAGTGAGAGAGGGATAACGTATTTGCTCCTCACTTGTTTTTATTATGTTTCTAGATATACTGTAAGCTGCCCAGAGTGGCTGGGGAAACCCAGCCAGATGAGTGGGGTATAAATAATAAAATTATTATTATTACTCCCTGTTCCATCTCCAAGACCACCAGACATCCATGCATGGGTATAATACTTTAATAGGATATACATGTGCAAAATCCAACGAGTGTAGACCTGAATATTCAATTTAACTGGAATATTCCACTCAAAATCTGGGAATACATTGTGCAGTTTGGGAGATATTGGAGAGTAACAACGCTATGAGTTAGGAAGTGATGTGAGCAATGCTACGGCCACAGCAGGCACTGTAACCTTCCAATAGTTTGACTTCACCCCCAAAGGCGCACTCCTCCATTGTCTCCTGACACAGTCAGATGCCAACAACAACAGGAGTGATGTGAGTATGTATTGCTGTCCGTGCAAAGTGTTTTGAATTTTCTCTCACACAATGCCATATGAACCATTAGTTTTTCTTGCCATTGTTTGAAAATTATCCAGCTTTCCTCATCTGGTCCTTTAGAGCTGGATTCATTTGTTCTCTGTCTGAACTCCAGCCTGCAAGAGTAGCCACATTCCCTTGTGAACAATCAAACTTATTTCCCCACAAATGATTTTGAAGACAGTACTGAGCTTTTTACATTTGAAGTGGCTGTAGCTGAAATATTTCCCCTTGTTTAGTCTAGTAGTTACCATACTCCTAAAACTTATTTAAAATGTTGGCTTTTGGAGAAGTACTGCCTGTCTAAAACCAAACAGAAATAAGGTTAGCTGTATTTTAAAAAATTCTTATTTATGTTCCAGAACAAACAAGTGAATAAACAAAATAAAACAACATAAAGAAATGGGTTTTTAATTGACCGGCTATTTTGTTAAACTAGTTCTGCTATGTTCTTAGCATGTTTTTGTTTATTTTTGTTGCTTTAAGCATATACTGAAAAACCAGTATATAAATGAATCACTTAGAAAGTTGATCAGAGGTCAGACTGTTTCCTTTACTTTAAGGATGGTTATTGTGGTTCGGTTGTCGAAGATTGGTTGACAGAAACAAACTATAGTGTGCTGAGATTTGCTCAGTGGGTCCAGCTGCATCACCCTCAACTCACCAGATACCGTATTTTTCTGTGTATAAGACACCCCCATGTATAAGACGCCCCCTACTTTTGGGGACCCCAAATTTAGAAAATCGGCATATGCACTATCCATGTATAAGACGTCCCCAGATTTTTAATCTTATTTTAAAGTAAAAAAACAACAACACTAGTCTTATACATGGAAAAGTACGGTAGCTTTTGTTCCCTGAAAATAAACTGCCTTTTCTCCCTTACTCACCCTTAAACCTGGAACTGCTTCCCAGCATGCCTTTGTGCAACCACCTCCATTACTTCCTTCAAATTCCACCTTAAAACTCACTTGGTCAGTAAGTCTTGTGACTAGAGCCCTCTCCCCACCCCACCCCCACTATAACAACACAGACTTCACTAACCTGTTGCCCGCTGCACATTGTTGGACTACAACTCCCATAAGTCCCAGGCAGCATAGTGAAGGCTGCTGTAACTAATCCAAAGTATGTTGTGTAACTGGAATATTCTTCCCCTGTTTATAGTTCTACCTCCATTTCTGTCCATTGTTTCCTTGCGTTTGTTTTTGGATTCAACATCCCTCGGAGCAGGGCTCTCAACACTGCTCTGTGTAAAGCCTCCACAGATAGCGCTATAGCAGCCTTCTCAAACCTGATGGCCTGCAGATGTTGTTAGACTGCAACTCTGATCCTCTCTAGCCAACATGGCCAATGGTCCAGGGTGGTAGGAGTTTTAACACCACCTGGAGGGCCCCAGGTTCGGGGAGCCTGTGCTGTATAGAATAACAATTAGCAACCTTTGTCATGCAACTTCTTCACCGTGTGCTGATTCTGCTTGGATCCATTCAAGCCACGTTTCCCAACAAGGAAACATCTTTCAACATCTTTCAGATGTATAAATTTGTTGGTTTCAAAGCAATCCCTCTCTTCTTTACCTACCTGTCCTTTGGAATCCCCGTCCTGTGTGTGTACTTTAGATGGCAGCGCTGCCCTCTAGCGGAACACCAGTCCCTCTTGATGACTGAGGTACCCTGACAGCAAGTAACCAACCATGGCTTAAGAGGGGTCTACACAAACAAAGGCTCTCAGCACAGTGGGTTTCTCTGCTTTGGAGTACTGTCTGAAATCTGAGAGGCTCTTACAATGTTGATATTTCTTCATCTGTTGGTCAAACATTTTTAGAGAACTGGATTGCGTTGTTGGTCATATTTTCTCTTTCAATATTATGAAGTTTTAATGATCTGATGGTACGTCACCATGATATTAATTTTATATGTTTGTGGTTTATAAATACTTGGACAAATAAAAACCAGGAAAGTGTTAAATTTCATTTTTTAAAAATGAATAATTTATTATTACAAACCCCCTTCCCCCGTTTTTTTCTCTGTTTCAAAGAAGCTGGGGGAACTCATTTCCATTTACAACAGCATATTTCTTTCAGCATACTCCTCAAGCCCCTTAAAAAAAAACAAGTGTCCATTCTAAGAACAGAGTTGAGAGTGAGCCAGTGTAAAGTAGAAAGTATTGGGTATGATGAGACTCAAAATGCGGAGGGGAATTAAATTTACCAAAGAATGTCCTGCAATTTAATCCTAAGCATGTTTACTCACAAGTTAAACCCCATTAAGTGCAATGGCAGATATTCCCAATAACTGGTGAAAGGATTGCAACACTAGAGGAGCCAGAGTTTTGGAGAGAACAAGCCCAGCTCTCAAGAAGGGGCCTAGCAGTGTCAAGAGCCAAGGCATGGAGTGGGACAGAACAGAATCAGAGGGTGTTGGGGGATCATGATGATAAGCCTTGTCTGCTTTCTGAGAGACGGTTCTTGATGGATTTACCATGTGGAATATATGAACTGTTATGAAAACATGCTGAATCAAACTAGGGTAATAGTGGTCTTAAAACTACTTCTTTTAGAAATCTCCCAAAACAGTAGCCAGCGTTTTGTGCTAAAGAAATGCACAAATAGGGTAAAATGATTGTATCCCCTTCTGCATTGCTTCTAACCCTCTCTTTATATTGGAGGTATCCAACATGGTGCCCTGCAAATGTTGCTGGACTACAGTTGCTGTAATCTCTTACCACTGGCCATGCTGGCTGGAGCTGTAGTCCACAAAATTTAGAGGGCCACTACATTAGCTGTCCCTGCTGTATCCTTTCACCTCTGGATATACTCATCCTGCATTAATTAGTCTAATCCATTAACAGTGCAACCCTCCATTCAGAAGTTAAGCTCCACTGAGTTCAGTGGGACTTACTCCTGGTATCTGGTATAGGATTGCAGCCACATAAGCACTTATACAAACGGACAACTCCCCTCGGCATTGAATTCCATATGTCATTTTTACATTGTGCAAAGAAATCCTTGGGATATCCTTGAACTAGCTCTCTATTAGTTTCATTAGACTGGATACCACCATTCTTTCATTCTGTGTAAACATGCTTAACCTCTTTTTACTCACTCTTGCTGCATCATATAAGGTTTCATAAACTGCTGGCGGTTTAAACTTTCCTTCCCTGTGTGCAAGATGATCCATGCTTATTTCGGAGGTGCTTTTGTGAAGAAGATACTCCAACTTAGTCAGTGCTGTCCTGTTCTTGACGTCATGCGAGCTGGATGAGAATAGGATACTGTCCAAGTCTGCTTGTGCAAGGGAATCACCCAGACATGTTGCACCGGGGACTGTGTCAGTCTGACAAATTGATTACACAGACCCAGTTGTGCAAGTCCACTGGCACAAGGGTCAAAAACAGGAAGTATCAGGCATGTGGTAGCGGAGAAGCTGGACCATTGGTCTGCCCTGCCCATCACCTTTTTCTACATCATCTCCCGCTGTATCTCTTTCTGGCACGAAACATCTAGAATGTCACAAGTTATCCAAAAGGTTGTCATACTTGATAAGACCTCTTGGTTCCATTATTGTGGTCCCCACGAATTCTGTCAGTGTATGGGAACCTCGAGGTTCTTCAGGATCCCAAAATGCTGAAACCAGGCCAGGTAGTCTCAGGAAAGCTTCTCCCCAACCCCTCCCCAACAAATCCATCCTGTCCGAGGGGGATACATGGATACCCATGCCTTTCTGACAGCAGATTTAAGTTCCTTGTTTGTAATCAGGAGACAGGAACAGCGTAAGCAGCTCACTGTTCTTGGCTCTTCTTATTTCACCGCTCTGCTCTTGCTAAGATGTAGCTGCTCATCTCCACATAGGATCACTTCCATCCTGGCTATGCCTACAACACTGCTGTGCTTGGTGCATTCCACCCATCTAACGAAGAGCGGCAACTTAAACTTGCTTCTGGGTGATGATGTCACGAATGCATTCGTACAGATAAATGTACTTATCCTAGAAAAAGAGAGAGGGGGGAAGCAAGGGGGGGTAGAGAGATTAGGAACTCTGCTCTCATCATCTCCCATGGGCAATGAAAGAATCTGTAATAATACTCCAAGGTGAAAAGGGAAAACACAGCCAAGGATTGCCATCACAACAGGCCAGGAATTAGGTCCAGGAATCTACAGTGAACTAGGCAAGCATGTTCAGCTAGATCAAGCTGCTAATGCAGCAGCAGGGGCACACTGTGGAACCCCTTATGGCTCTATGGCTACAGGAAGCATGCAGGCTGCAGATGTGAGCATCTCTGCAGCTAAGCAGTTTGGTCACTAGGGAGGGCCACATTCTTCTCCTCTGGCAATGTCAGAGAGCTCTAACTTGGTGTGTATGCGTGTATGCAATTTAAGTTGTATGGTACACCTGTGCTGCAGCTTTTGGTCTGTGATAAGTCCTGCAATACGCAGGATTTCACTCAGAAGGGCTTGAGCACAATGCCCTCTAGTGGCACAACTGCCACAAAGATCAGCTGATGTGGAAGCAGCCTAATACTGCAGTCTTGGGCACATGTAGCTGACATACACAAACCTTGTTATACAGTAAATGTGCATTTGTCACTCATTTACTGCACAGAGGCTGGACATCTGCCCTAGAGGCTGGACATATTCCCTGCAGAAGATATTGCTGCTGAGACTGCATTTTCCCAGCACTTGAAATTGCAATGGTTTGTCATGGGAAAACTGCAGTTCTTCCCTAAGGTAGGGTAAAGGTAAAAATAAAGGGAACCCTGACCATTAGGTCCAGTCGTGTGCAATTCTGTGGTTGCGGCACTCATCTCGCGTTACTGGCCAAGGGAGCCGGCGTACAGCTTCCGGGTCATGTGGCCAGCATGACAAGCCACTTCTGGCGAACCAGAGCAGCGCACAGAAACGGCGTTTACCTCCCCACCGGAGTGGTACCTATTTATCTACTTGCACTTTTGATGTGCTTTCGAACTGCTAGGTTGGCAGGAGCAGGAGCTCACCCCGTCGCAGGGATTCGAACCGCCAACCTTCTGATCAGCAAGCCCTAGGCTCTGTGGTTTAACCCACGGCGCCACCTGGGTCCCCCTCTATGGTAGTGTACTTATTGCTATTTGATTTGGTGTTCCAAGCATGGATTGGACCTGCACCAGTCACTGGTCACTCTTGGCTACTGATTGCTATTAGTGTTGGTCACTCTTGTATGCATTTCAGGAAGCCCCTAGAGATCCTCTTCCCCAAGGAGGGAATTCAAAGATGCACTAAAGAAATTGCCCTGTTAGTGTCAGCATTTCTGCTTGACTGATGGAACAATCCTTCCTCCATGTGCTGTTCTGGGGACTCTCCTGACCACTCCCTGGAGCCAATTTGGAGGGATGCACAGAGGGAGGAGTAGGAAGCCACATTGGGCTAGCAAAACTCATTACAGTGGTACCTCGGGTTAAGTACTTAATTCGTTCCAGAGGTCCGTTCTTAACCTGAAGCATACTTAAGCTGAAGCACCACTTTAGCTAATGGGACCTCCTGCTGCCGCTGTGCCACCAGAGCACAATTTCTGTTCTTAAGCGGAGTTCTTAACCTGAAGCGTACTTAACCCGAGGTACCACTGTACACTGTCATCCTCTAGTACAACTATTTTGTTGAATCCATCCCCCAAAGTCTTTGGAGATTATGCACTCTCCCTTTCCTGCATAGCATCATGACTGCATCTAGCCTCTTTGAATTTTTCAAAAGATGAACAGCAGCAAAAAACGGTCCCTACCCTCCCCCCCCCCCAGTTTCTATTACATGCAGATGAAATAAATATCTCATAGAGTCAGAGTATCTGGGAGTATCCCACAAGGGATGGAAAATGCTTTAGTTGATCATATGGAAAAGCCTGAACTGAAAACCTTGTTGACATCCCTCTGGCTTTGGTGAAAGAAAGCAGGTCCAAAAATATCTGCTGTGTGAAAGTTGCCCAGTATTTCCCAGCCCTTCATGAATATGGGACAGATGGTGGCTGGAGACGGGGAGAGGGAGCTGAGCTGTAGAGACCCATCCAAAGGGCTTGCTATACAAGATCAGACGGAGTCATTACTGGAATTGCCTACTTCCCCACTTTGAACCACGATATTGGATGGCCATGCAAAAAGTGTTCCCCAGTACAGTAAAGGGAAAGTCCATCAGGGATCCCATGTCCTCCTTGACCAGCTTTAGGGAGACAGAAAGCACAGGGATCCTGCAGGAGAACAGAGCATGGAACAGCATAGTGTCCTCTGGCCTTAACACAGCTCTTGGCTAGGGGCCTCCATTGCTGCTCAAGCTTCCCTTTCTGCCCTTTACCTACCAGTGTTGGAGTCATGAGGCAGCAGCTCCTCACCAGCCTCAGAACAACACCATATACATCCACACTCTTCTCTCCTTTCAGCTGCTGCAGCAGAGTATCCAAGGCAATCAGCACCCCGATCTGGCCTACGCCGCCAGAACTGTGAAAGGGGAAAAAAGCAATTTTTAAATAAATTAAATTAAATTAACTAGTGCACCCTTCAGCACAGGGCAGTACAAAATACAATAAAAAATACTACCCATAAAACCATTGGACATTAGTTAAAACCAGGGGCTTATAATTCCTTACGTCAATACAGCAAATGACACTCGCAACACAGGTGATCCTACCAAAACATCAGCACGTTTTGAATAGGCACGTCTTGGTCACAGAAACTCAAGTCATGAGGCAGGGAGTTCCACATACTGGATGCCACTAGATGGAACCAGCAGGGGGTCAGATAGTAGCCCTTTTACTGATGGGTATCAGCTTAGTGAAATAGGAATGCCTACATTTTAGGATTGGCATATGCCCTCACTGGCGCCATATGCAGCAGGAAAAGGGCTACCTGCTAAAAAGGGCTGGGCAAGAGCCCAAGGATGCCAGGCATGGAGAGGCAGGGCCTTACTTGCAATGCAGGACCAAGGGATTTGTTCTTTTCCGATATGGCACCAGTTGCCTGACAGTGGTGAGGAAGCCCACCAGGATCTCAGGGTCTGGAAATTCCTCTCCTTCCCCCAAAGGGAACCGGAACCGTTGCAGCAGTCTCTCCTTGGCTTTTTTCTCCTGACAAAGTTAGAAAGATATTATGACAATCGATCTAGCAACTGTTTGGGAATGCAGTGTAGAGGGCAGGCCAATGCACAAATGAAGAATTCTGTGTAGCTTAAAAGCTTAGCTATGATGACAAGGAGTTCTCCAATCAACACTCCCCGCAAAACACACATGCCCAATGATATTGCTTCATTGTTCTTCTTGCCCTTGCCCACGGCTCCATGGCTTCCCCCCACTATTCCCAACTCACGTACATATTTCAATCTCAGCTGAGTGCATGGCCATCCTGAAACAACCTTCTCTGGGCCTTGCTGTATGGTCAAAGTCTCTGTGCACACAGGTTCACCCTCAGAGGGCCAGCACGAGTTGTCTGGAGCCTACACATACACACATAAAAAATAGGGGTTGTAGTTGCAGTAACATTTGCCCTGACCACATGGTGCCACCCCATTCAGATATAGCCAGTTACATGGGAACCACTTGTGGAAAAGCAGTTCTTACACAGCCAGGATTCTAAACGGCACAGCTCTCAATTCCAGGCACCCAAACTGAACCTGTCCCATAGTTCTGTGCTATGGCCCCAGTGATTGCAGCTATCCCACAAGGACCTGCCTCGATAATTCTGTGGATCTGCATCAGGGCAGTCTTAGAGGGATCGGCCACTGTGGCACGGCAATCCCTCAGCGCCCCCGGCATGCCGTCTCTCCACCCGCTTCCCTCCCGCACTGGCCGCCCCTCAGGAGGGGGGGTGGGCGAGTGGGGGATGAGGGGCGTGGCGCTGGATCGGCGCGGGGCTTTGCGCGCCCTTCCAGCGCTCCAACTGGGGCTCCGGGAGGCGAGGACGGCCGGCTTGCAGCCGGCCCGCCCACCGGCTTGGGGGCGGTGGTGGGTTGGTGAGGGGGAGCCCGGTATGCTAGCGGGCTCATGGGGGCGCCCCTGGGGGCCCCGGCGCCCTGGTGCGCCGCGCCACCAGCCCCTATGGACGAGACGGCCCTGATCTGCATAATGCATAATGTGGATCTTACGGTGCTGCTGTTCGTCTGTCCAGGTAGTAGAGTGATGATGGTATGGACTCCTTGTTCCCAGACCAGCCCCCAGAATTCCTCCAGGGCCAGTTTGTCAGGTCCTTCAATAGCTATATAGTCCTTGGCCGAGTTACAGCCCTGCCAAAAGAAAAGGAAAAACAGAGTGTCATTTAGCAGAGTTAGCCAAGTGCCAGCAGCAGAAGATAAGCCTGGTCTAAGCTTGAATAAGGCATATCCTAGCTACAGGAGTAAGTTGCAGGTTATGGTATCTGTAACTGGCTTATTCTCCCACGGAAAGTTAGTTGGAGATGAGGCACCAGGAGTTGCTTGCATCTTTAGTGACGGATCAGAGGGTGAAATGAAATCATATTTTCTTTCTTTAAGTACTTGTCTTAGACTAGATTTCTTGGTGTTGATAATCAGGGAATTTTGTGAACTAAACTACCTTAATAGATTGTCGAGGTCAGCCTGTTCCAACCTGGTGTTCTTACATTTGGCCATGCTGGCTGGGGCTGATGGAAGTTGTAGCCCAGGCTTCCTCAAACTTGGCCCTCCAGATGTTTTTGGCCTACAACTCCCATGATTCCTAGCTAGCAGGACCAGTGGTCAGGGATGATGGGAACTGTAGTCTCAAAACATCTGGAGGGCTGAGTTTGAGGAAGCCTGTTGTAGCCCATGGGTAGGCAAACTAAGGACCGGGGCTGGATCCGGCCCAATCACCTTCTAAATCCAGCCTGCGGACAGTCCAGGAATCAGCGTGTTTTTACATAAGTAGAATGTGTCCTTTTATTTAAAATGCATCTCTGGGTTATTTGTGGGGCATAAAAATTCATTCATTCCCCCCTAAAAAAATATAGTCCGGCCCCCCACAAGGTCTGTGGGACAGTGGACCGGCCCACTGCTGAAAAAGTTTGCTGACCCCTGTTGTAGCCCAACAAATCTGGAGAGTACCAGGTTAAAGAAGGCTGGCCCAGGTCAATGATTCCCAAACTTGCTGCTATATAGATTCCCAAACAAGGTATTTACATTTGAAATTTACTTGCTGTATCCCTCATCCGGAAGTCAGCTCTCCATCTTCTTCCACTGTATTATCTCCTATACCCACCACTGGCAGGCTAGTCATAAAGTCCCCACAATGCACTATTCACTTTTACGTACTGTTATTACTTAACAATTATCTGTAACCAGTCGTCGTGTGCTTGGCCCTCCTTTGTCTCAGAAAATACTTTTGCCAATGGAACCTCAAAAAGTGCCATTTTTGCACAGTGGCACTTTAGCAGGTTTTGTATTGATTTCAGGTGCTGCAATAGGTTAATCGGTAAAACATGAGACTTTTAATCTCAGGGTCATGGATTCGATCCCCACGGGCAAAAATATTCCTGCAATGCAGGGGGTTGGACAACATGACCCTCATGGTTCCTTCCAACTCTATGATTCTAAGAAATCACTATTTATTGAGTAGTTTTTGCACACTTGGGCTTATTTCCCTTGAAGTGGCATTCCTTCTACACCTGTACATTTTGTCCCAACTCTCCAGTTTATCAATATTATTTTGATTTCTAATAGTGTCCTCAATAATGCCCTGCTTTTAGTCATCCAGAGATGTGAGTGCTTTGTTTGCCACACTCTTGTCTATGTTCTTAAATACTGAGCCAAGGAACAGCTAGGATCGCAGAATCCACTTGTTACCGTCTCACAGCTTGACAGCAGTTGAGTTGTACTTGTTATGACCTAGCCTTTTCTCTCTCACCAAAGCAACGAAAAGCACATACATTTATTTCATAACATTTCATTAAAAAGTATATACACCTCTTGATTGCAAAAGGAAAAAACCCCTCAAAGCAGTGACACAAGCAACTGATCCCTTCTATAGGAGTGCAGCAAAGACACATGGAGGCAACAACAGAGGACCAGAAAGAGGGGAATGAAATTCATGGTGGACTCACAGGGATGAGCCAGACATTCGTGAGGTCCGAGAAGGGATCTCGATCCAGCTGCGAGAACTTCACTTTTGAGCGATCGTCTGCAAAACAGCCTTTGTGAGAAGGTGGAGGGTAGGGTGACACACTGCGTCAGGCACAGCTCAGTCCTGCGCAGCAGAATTTCAGCTCAGCGCCTTATGCCCCACCCATAAGTCATGCACAACAACAATACTAACCACAAAACCCGTTACTCACAAGAGTTCTTGCTTGAGGGAAGGTTGATCTGTTGGTTGCCACTGCTAGAAAGTGGTACTGCTGAATTGACTTCCTCTTTGGCAGCCTCCAGGAGCATCTGCTGATGGGGAGAAGCAAAGTAGAAGAGAGAGAGAGACAGAGAGATAGGTTGATTGAGCATGCAGGATCGCTGACCCCAGAGCATGCAGGATCGCTGACCCCAGAGCCAATGGTGGGGTTCTTCAAACTAAGTACTTTAATCTGCTAATGCAGAGATCTTCAAAACACTCATTCCAAAGTGTTAACTACATGCTACATGCAGCTGGATGTATATTTTCACAGCGGTCTCTGAGGCTGTGGTTTGCAGTGGAGACAGAATGAGAGGAACTGCTTAATACCGTCACTTCGTGCCCTTTTCCACTTGGGGTGAAAGACAGGGATATATCTCTGCTGAAACTTGAAGTTTTGGAACTGCTTTCAGTTTTATACATTGCTGGGGAAAAGATGCACATGGTTGTGTGAAAGCTGTAGTTTGGCCCTAAGGTTCTACAGTGATCCGTCAATATTTTCCTTCTCTTTTCCATAGCACACTTGGTTAACAACCACACCAAGCACTTACAGCGCATTTAAAGAACCCTGGGAATGTAGTGTGCTGGTCCCGAGGGTAATGCAAGAGGCAACGTCCAAGTCCAGTCTGAAGTCCAAGGAGTCAACAAGGGGTCAGTCTGAAGAAGTCGAGGCAGGGTGCAGGGCAGGAATCCAGGCAGGAACAGGAACACAGGCAGGATCTGGCAAGCAGCAATGTTGCTCCCGCAACCTGGGGTGGGATCTGACCGCCCTTTTATCTCTGCCGAGGTAATGGCCGATCCCGATCCCCCGATGACTCACCACCCTGCCTCGCCTGAAGGCGAGCACTCCTCCTGCGAGTACTCAGGTCCCTCCTTCTCTCAGCCCTTAGTCTCTGCAGCTCAGGAGACACCGGAGGGTTACTAGACCCAGGGGCCACCTCAGCCTCTGATGGCCCAGCTTACTGCAATGAGGTATCCTCAGCACCTGGACCCAGGACAGGCTCAGGTCCCTGACTCAGCCCAGCAGGGGAACCTGAGCAGACTGAGGCTCTTCAGGATCAGGCCCCAGACTAGGTTCAGCTGATGCCTGCGGCAGAGTATCCGACGCAGACTGAGCCTCCTCCGGTTCTGAGTCCGAGCCCGAGTCCCAGGCCATCACAGGTAGTTTACTCCAGAGCTACAGTTCCCAGCACCCTGAACAATTACAGTTCCCAAGAGTCTTTGGAAGAAGCCATGTGCTGAGAATGGCAAGTACAGGGAGAGAAAGGCTGAATAACTACTATTCTCTTGCTTCAATGCAAGATTTAAATAAAGTTTCCAGGGCAAGGGTTGGCAATCCTATCCAACAAGGTTCCCATGAAAAGTCTTGTCTCTGAGGTGTTATGAGACTTCTCTCTGGGATGTTCAGTCTGCAGTGGCTCATCTTCACATGAACATCAGCCCACTTGAAGCTGCATGGATGAACCAGCCCTAATAAACTAGGTGGTAGATCTCCAGCACTCAGGCTACCTGTTGCATTGGGGTCTGTGGCGCTGAACCAAGAGGAAGCAGACAAGAGGGAGTTCCACTACTTCTGGATGACATATTATACTCTTTGGTAAGGTGTGTGGCCTCAGCTTTGTGTTCAACCAGATGAAGTGTATGTGCCAAGGGGAGTGGAAGTCCTGCTTGAGCCTGAGCTGTCCTCATAGTGATAGTCGTGCATCTCTGAGGCCGCCCAATCTGGCCACCCACATAGCATGTGGAGCTGGAGCACCCTTAAAACCCATCGTCCCTGTGTGCCAACTTCTTACCTCATATTCCCTTAGGAAGCCAGTGTTGGACTTGGAACTGTTCTTTGCGTGGTGCTGAACGAAGTTCTTGAGAGGGACTGGATGGGAGCTTGAGAAAACGGGAGAGACGGGTTTAATTATTCAACTTTCCCATTCAATATCCCTCTAGCATGAGCTGATGGCACAGCTGCATTGAAAAGAGAACAAGACACTGTGGTCCCAGGAGACTTCTTGCAACTCCTACTGAACAAGAAGCCACTGCTGCTATTTGAGGCAGGCTGTGCCTATTCGCAATGAGTGTGGCGCCCTGGTTGCTGGTCCCTATAGACCTTTCCAGATGAAACAAACAGGTCCCCCCCCCTTTGCATTATACTTGTGCTAGCTCTGATCCAGTAATGTTTGCACATATGGGTGGGGAAGAAGGAGTAGCCTCATTGCTGGGGACAATAACTATGTTAAGCAGGGGGGGGGTGGCTTAGAGGAGAAAACTATGCATTCCACTGGTGTGGAAATGGAAATTAGGTATAAACTTACAGCTCCACTCCAGACAGGCCAATCTGTGGGTCTTCAGAGATCTTCTCTAAGATGCAGTTGTGCAGGAAGATGTACTGCCCCTGAAAGAGAAGAGCACACATTTTATGCACACAGAGACCCTGAAAGCACTGCAGTGCACCTTGAAAGAGAAAGGCAACCAGGTCTAATCATTATAATGTGCCACTGGGAGCTTCAGGCCTCTATTCCTGAACTGGCACTGACTTGCTAGAGCATTCAAGTCCTCACCCTTTGCCCTTCAATGACAACTTAGCAACCCCACCATGTAGCTAGGCATATGCCAAATAATGTCTGGGCCCCTCCAGATGACCCATTTATTCAGCATTCATCCCAATTTGCTTGCACAAAACTCACACAGACGTTTGACTAGATCCTATTTTATCCATTTTAAATGCATTTCCCTGCCACTTTCTAAACAGCAAAAAGCCCAATTATTATTTTTTAAGTGAACTTGTTGTGCAAGCACAACAGAGCCCTTTAATCTGCTTTAACTGCACAAACCTAAAGATCAGGTGTGTGTTTGAAGCCCTCCTGCAAAGTAGTGACAGGCTGGAGGCACACTCTGTGTATGTACTGTAGCTTATGGAGCATGCTTAATGAACCAATGAACTAAAAGGGCAATTGTCTGGAATACTTCCTCAGCAACATCCTAGTGCCGACTAACGCAAGCTGATCTTTCTACAGCCTCTATAAATAAAATAAAGAAGAAGCTGCTTGCAAACAGTGGAATTTGCTGCCAAGGAGTGTGGTGGAGTCTCCTTCTTTGGAGGTCTTTAAGCGGAGGCTTGACAGCCATCTGTCAGGAATGCTTTGATGGTGTTTCCTGCTTGACAGGGGGTTGGACTGGATGGCCCTTGTGGTCTCTTCCAACTCTATAATTCTATGATTCTATGAAATTGGTTGACAGCCAATGCTTGTACATCATCCTATGCTTATTTTTCAGGAGCAGCCCATTTTGTTCATTTGCTTCTCCACATGCCCATAGAGGATGCCCAAAGGATCCTATCCCCTCACTGAAATTCGGCTTGAAAGAAGCATTTTCTTGTAGCCACTAGAACAGTTTGCCATGTGCTCTTGGTTGCAGTGTGTTTGTGTGTGTCTGTGTGCGTGTTGCCAACAACAGCTTCTCTGGTTTGCCAATGTGCTTATGGACTCCAGGAGGTTGGCTGCTCCTGCTCTTGCCCCCCCCCCCCCCCGGCCCCTTACTGCTGTTCCTTCTAGTTTCTATTGCCCATTGTGCCTCTGGCATCTTCTCCATCCCTCCGCACTGGCCACAAATACCCAGCAGAAAGGGCAAAGCCATCTTGTGTCACTGAGTGATTCCCATGTCAGGGCAACCAGCGACCTGAGAGGCAGCTCTGAGTTTCTCACCAGTGTCTGAATCATCCGGTGGCGGTTCATCCGCAGGCTGTAAATGGTGTTGAACACATCCACCACCTTCTCGTACTTCAGCTGCTGCAGGAGCCGATCCAGAGCAACGAAAGTCCCGGTGCGTCCCACACCTGCACTGCAATAATACAGGGAAAGAAGAGGCTCTTTCACACAGCTCACCTTGGAGGCCTTCATTCCCTACCGCCACCCTACCACAGGTGGCGGTAGGGATGTGGGTGGCGCTGTGGGTTAAACCACAGACCCTAGGGCCTGCTGATCAGAAGGTCGGCGGTTCGAATCCCTGCGACGGGGTGAGCTCCTGCTCCTGCCAACCTAGCAGTTCGAAAGCACACCAAAAGTGCAAGTAGATAAATAGGTACCGCTCCGGCAGGAAGGTAAACGGCATTTCTGTGCGCTGCTCCGGTTTGCCAGAAGTGGCTTGTCATGCTGGCCACATGACCCGGAAGCTGTACGCCGGCTCCCTCGGCCAGTAACGCGAGATGAGCGCCGCAATCCCAGAGTCGGACACGACTGGACCTAATGGTCAGGGGCAGTGGCGTACCGAGGGGGGGCGATGGGGGCAGAGTGCCCCAGGTGCCAGCCTGGGGGGAGAGTGACACTCAGCGCCACCCCCCACACTCCCAAGCCACTGCCCACCACCCCTTCCGTGCGTCGGCGGCAACTTTTAAGGCTGCAGCGCGCGAGCAGCAGCACAGACGCCTGTCTGTGCTTCGTGCGCTGCAGCCTTAAAAGTTGCCACCACTGTGCTCGCGCCTGGCATCTTGGGTGGAGTGCACATGTCCGCACATGCGCACTCCCTTCTGGATGCTGCGCGTGCTTCATGACATCAGGGCGCGTGCACGCTAGGGAGTGGTGCCCCGCACTTTTCGTGATGTTTCGTTGCCTTTGCAGATTCTGGTAGTGATAACCAGCCAAGTGGATTGTCTGAAACTTACCTGCAGTGTACCAGTGTAGGCCCAGATTCCTTTGCACCCTGCATGTGTGCTCGCACCAGCTCTATAAAAGCAATAATGGAAGCTGTGGACTCAGGAACGCCATGATTAGGCCATGCTGTGTAGTGCAGGTGGGTCACTCTCCTTTCCATGTTTAGCCCTTCCTGTGTGATAAGAGATGCCCACATTAGTGCCCACAGAAGCAGCTCAGGCAAAGTCCTAAACCTGAAATTGCAACAGAGGGAGCACCTGCCATGGAACTGCATGACATAGGCTTCTGCTGATTTTGGATACGACAACCAAGAAAGCTGGTCCACAAGCTTATGAAGGATGCACTCTTTATTCCAGATTTTCTCAACCATCTACAAAAGATAAGAGCTTTGCCTTGTTTCCAGTCATTAGGATTCCCTGGAGCACCACAACGCTGCAGTTTATATTATATCTGCATTTCTGATTGGGCAAGATTATTGGGAGGTGCCATGGGGTGTTTCTGGTGTCCTACTCACATGCTGGAGCTTGAACTCCCGTGTAGTCCACTCATCTGCAAAATTCTGAGCGAGCAGGTGGATGCTGATCTGCCCAAAAGAGGTAGGAGAAGTGTCCGAGGGCCAGTAGTATTCACATAGCACCTATCAAGGGAGATGGAACTGCAATTAACATTTTCAAAGGAAATGGGAGCCTTGTTTCCTTGTGCAACGTGCTTGGTGGATACTACAGCGCTGTGCACAACACATACTATTTCCCCTGAAAACAAACAGCTTGGAATGCAGAAATGTCAAAATGAGCATTCCCCACATCAAATGGGGTGCGCATGTTGCGAGGTTGCGGGGAGACCCGTTGGATCGCGGTGGCAGCTCCTGGCAGTTGGTTTGGCTTCGCCTTCCCAGGTTGGGATACCTGTGGACTCCACCTACTCTAGCAGCCGCCCAATCCTGGCTGGGGAGGTGTTGCCAGGGGGGTTGGCCAGGTAGAAGGAGGGACTATAGAGCAGTGTTTTTCAACCTTTTTGGGGCAAAGGCACACTTGTTTCATGAAAAAAATCATGAGGCACACCACCATTAGAAAATGTTAAAAAATTTAACTCTGTGCCTATATTGACTATATATAAAGTAATTTTTCAATATTCCCCACGGCACACCAGGCAACATCTCGCGGCACACTAGTGTGCCGTGGAACACTGGTTGAAAAACACTGCTATACAGTACACACAATAGAACTTGAGTCATACCTGGGAAGCGGCCGTTGGATTCAGAGCTTCCACACCCTCCACTCCCTCAATTGATGCTTAATTTGCAGGTTTAACCACCTTTTTTCCACAGCCACACAGCCACGCAGGCGCTGCTATGACAAGGTCGCTGTTGAAGGGCTAGAAAGGAATTTCCCTGCATTGGCAGGTTTCACCTTTCCCATAGCAATTTGTCACAACTTTGGCGGTTGCAGGCCTTGGGCTGAATCCTTTAGTCATTTACAGGATCGGGGGGCGTGGGGCGGTGACCCCCGCCCCCATTGCAGCGGCGATAACAGGGTTCCCATTAAAGGGGTCTCAGGGGGAGGCATTGACCAAACGCCCAGGGTCGTCACTGCCCTCCCCTTCCAGCGGCAGCGAACATAGGGGGGTGGGCTATCTGCTTGAATATATGTTCTCCAGACTAGCCCACTTCCCAATCATGCTGGATAACCCTGAAGTTACTCAGAACCACGGCTGGGGGGCTGGGAAGGATAAACCCCCAATGTCTGAGCCAAGGTCTTCCTACATCTGAAATATTAATAAAGTTGTGGCCAATTTAATCCCATAGAACATTGTCATGAGTCATTATTCCCTCAGGGGCTGCCCCGGGGTACGGGGGGACTTTGCCTGGCCACGCAACCACTTCCACCGTGTTTTGGAGTCTCTATCTGCACTCCTGTGTACAGCATGCTTGTTAAAAGTAACCACACAAGATGGGAGGAGTTCTCCCTCTTTTGGCCTCGGCATTTTTGTGTGAGTAAGCAGCACAGCAAAAATAAATAAAAAGAATGGGATTGAGTTACAAATCTTAGCTTGTTATTATGTCACTGTTTAAATGAATGATTAAATTAGATTGTTTTAATACCAGTTGCAGATTGTTTTGTGCTGATCAGTCAGTTTTATGGATATTTTCTAGTTATATTTGGCAACTTGTAGCAGTGGTTTGATCATCGTTAGCTGTCCTGGGCTCTTGTTTTGGAGGCACAGCAGGATACAATAGCAGCAGTAGCAATAAAATTGCTTTCATTATTTTCTCTCTCCCATAGATCTTTACCATGAAGCAAAACCAGCATCAGTCCCACATTTCCTGCACACTGGGCTATGATTATGTGTCAACTTGTAGGAGTAATATACTGCAGTCGTTAACTTAATACAACTTTCTCTTCAGCTGGCACGCAATGATAAATCGTTCCTATACTTCTGAGTATTCCCATTGGCCAATAGGCTCTTCTAATTTTAATCATGTAGCCTTTAATTTGTTTTTTCCCCTTAACATTCATTATTTAAGAAAAGTTTATAAATTTTTGATCAGCTACCACCCGCAAAAAGATGTTAACTCAGGCAAACAGAAATGCTGGACTCTTAGCTTATATACATAAGATCTCAATTGTTATCATGCTTTTCTGCCTCCCGGGGAGGGGGCAGAAACTGCTGGGGATGATTTTGAGTGGGGAAATGGCTGGTGGGTAAAGGGTGAGGCACTGATCCTTCACTCAAGATAAAAAGCCTCCCAAGTCTGCTTTACATTTTTTTTTTTGTTACACACATTTTCATATAGTATCTACTTTTGGCCCTCAGAATTCCCTTCCACTAGATATAAAGCAACAGGCCTATGAGAATACTGATGGAAAGAAGTATTGGTGCCGAGTGGCCATCAAGACTCTCCCACTGCCTGTGCGAGGGGCACTGATGCTACCACGCCGCAAAACTCTTGTTCTCTAGACCATATACAGTAGGGCAGGGATGTGGAACCTCAGGCCAGGGGCTGAATGTGGCCCTCCATGTTTCTTTATCTGGCCCCCCATCCCCAGATCTTTCCCCAGGCCAGTCCCTTCTCTCAGTTCTCGTGTGTCATGCTTTGTGTTTTTCTACTTGGCTAGAATATGCATTTCTGCTTCTTGTTTGTTGGGGTGGGGGATAGGGAAGGGCGCAAGAGTAAATTAACATTGATTGCTCCACCTGCTTCTGCTTCTAGCCCCGCCCACCTCTGCCATGTGGCCCCTGGAAGTTGGCCAAGAAGGGAAAGAGGCCTATGGGTTGAAAAAGGGGGCCCTGCCCCTACAGTAGGGGCTTCCATCAGACCTACTCGTCCATTCTCCATGCCCACGGTCAGCATGACAATGGTGCAGATGTGCTGCTCCCAGACGAGCCGCCAGAAATCATCCAGGGTTTTTTTCAGGGGCCCCTGTGTGGCGATGAACTCCTGCGGGGAGTTGAAACCCTGCAAGAATGAATGAGCAGAATTAGCAATCGCGGAATGCTTTTCTTGAATCAAGGAAAGCGTACAGTATTGATTAGGCTTAATTATTCCGTATTGTGGTGCTTTTTCGTTTTTTAAAAAATAGAGCAAAGTTTAGTTTACACCTTGAAAGAACTTTGGGCACAATCCAGCAAATGTCAGTGCTGACCAAGTCCTACTGAAAGCAATAGGATGAGTTTTAAGCTTGACTTGTTTTGGATGGTTGTGGTTATGGTCTTGCAGATGTTTGCTATTTCCTCATGGCAGCCTTCGCCAACTTAGCCCTTCCAGATGTTTTGGACTACAACTCCCATCAGCCCCAGCCAGCATGGGCGGGGTATAAATAATAAACTTGTTGTTGTTGTCATCCAAAACAGTTAACAGTGTTTCAGATCTGTTTGGAATGCGTTTATGCTACACAGCAGCCTTCACCAACCTGGCCGGCTCCGAATGTTTTGGACAACATTGGTTGTGATGTTCATTTATATATTGCATGCTTATTTATGAATATAACCAAATAAACTTCTCATGTAACCAATTATTAACAGATGGAGGTACTGATGTTTAGCTGTATGGATTCAAATTGAGTACATTCTGAGTCATCCTTCTGCTGTAGCAAAGTTATAGAGATTTAATTCTCCATCCTACAAGAATATTGTTCCACATTCCTTACGCCACCTTTCCCCCATTATTTTTAAACAGCAAGTTTTAAACCCTTATAATAATGGAGGAGAAACACAGTGAGCCACACAATCCTATGTTCACCCCTGTCATACACCAGGACTACAGACAAGCTAGTGGAAAACTCCACTACTGTCATTGGGAGTTACCATACCATGCTGGTAACTCCATCTCTGCTGATAAAGCCACATTTTCGAATACCCCTCAGTCAGTGGATCTGCAGAATAGCATCATACCTTAAAAGGATCAAAATCCTAAATGCTTCTACATTCCATATGCTATGCACAACATTCAGCTCAGGACACAGGGAGTCAAAAGAGATAAAAGATGGTCTTTTCAAGAAACCCTTAAAAAGTATTAGATTAATGTGCTCTGTGGGCTCTTCTAGGGTGAAGGAAAGGCCCAATGGCTTCCTCGGGTGATCTCACATTCTCTAAGACACAGAATGCAGTAGGCACAGTCCTACATGCTTAAGGAATGCAAGTTCATAGAATGCCACCTCACTGGACTTGAAGAAACCAGAAGATCAGATAGCTCAACCTGAAACTCTAAGAAAGATTTCTCAATGCACTACCCCCATGCCTGCACTATTAACACACTCAGAAACCAAGCCACGTCATGATGCATATTGCTACAATGTGCCACAGAGAGCTAAAGCAAAGAAGGTACCTTCTCAGCAGAAGTCACTACACTTGGGATGGGGAAACTGTGGCCCTGCAGATATTGTTGGGATTACAGCTTCCATAATTTCTGATCATTGGCTATGCTGGGTGATGGCTGATAGCAGACAGAATCCATCAACATTTGGAGGGTCACAGGCAGGGGAGCAGCGTGGGAGAGGCAAGGGGGGCATGACTCCAGGCACACAATTTTGACAGGGCCACACACAGGTGCCAGCTTCCTCAGGGATCTCCGTCGTGCCCAGGTGTATCCTGACAGGCCCCATCCCCGGCTCCCCATCCTTCCCTGCCCCAGAGCCCTACCTGGCCTTGCCACCACATCCATGGCCCGGCCCCTTGCTAAATGGCCACCCAGCCAGCACTTGCTCACTCCTTGCTCTGCACACTCCTAATATATTCTATTAGGGTTTCATTGCTTTTTAAAAATAATTTCGCCCCTATGTTTTTAGCTGTTCCTATTTTATCCGTGAGCCACCTTAAGTCCCTGTCTGGGGAAAAGGCAAGGTAGAAATAAATATTATAACGACAACCCTCATCTCCATGCACTGTCCCCCAGCAATGCTTTGTATTGACAGCAAAAAAACAAAAAACCAGACCAGACCAAAAGGAATGTGAAATGTTTAGCCTCCGATCTCCTTTGTCCCTTAGCCCTCTGGTCCTCTGTATGCAGCATCCCTTCTCCATACATGGTGAACAATTTTTCAGTGAAAGAGGGGCTGCTAGGAATGAGCAGTTGCACAGATCCTTGTTTGGCAAAGGAGAGGCTGCCACCTTTGCCTTATCTGCCACTGCCTGCCGCTGCTCACATTTTTACAAATACAAAAAGAGCCTTGCTGGATCAGACAGATCATCTCCTCCAGTATTGTGTTTCCAGTAGCGGCCAGCCAGGTACACACATTTTAGCCAATGCAGCCTGAAAAGGAGACACAGGTGCTCTTGTGCTAAAGAGGCTTGTTTTCTAACTTTAGATGTTAACGTGCAAATGAAGCACAGTGTTCTTACACAAGCATGCAAACATGACTGCTGTGCTATTACGCAC
The DNA here is from genome assembly GCF_009819535.1 of Lacerta agilis. Lineage (NCBI taxonomy): Eukaryota > Metazoa > Chordata > Lepidosauria > Squamata > Lacertidae > Lacerta > Lacerta agilis. The sequence goes on along the minus strand of NC_046317.1, from coordinate 64,034,414 downwards.
GCATACCATGTACACACAAGGCAGATTTGGGTGTGCAAATACAAGTGCTGCATGCACACACATAAAGATGCGCTTTCTAGCCATTACCTGGATAAATCACCAGAGAGGCATAAGGGAAACATCCAAGCTCTTTAATATGCAGCTGTAAATAGCAGGAGAAAGAGGAAAGACAAGTGAAAGTTTTAGAGCAATGGGGCTGCTCAGGGAGTGCCCTCGCTCCATTCAGTCCAAACCCAATCATGTTCTTGGGGAAAGAGCTCTGCAAGTCTGAAGAAGAAGCTAGCCGCATATGGTGGTGATTGGCTGGCCCCTGCAATGTCACTAGGACATATTACCCAGTTTCAATCAACAGAGCGGTTTTGAACTGGTAAAGTTTTATTAAGAAATCAAAAGGGGATGCATATAAATGTATGAATGTTCATATGGTGATTACATTTTTTTAAAAGTAGACAGCCCCCCTGAAGCTGCGGGTGGGTGGCAAGACTGATGGTGACATAATATAATTTGCTTTCATCCGTCTTTGTCAGTTTATGAAGCCAGGCCCATCTTGCAGCTGAGAGACATCTGTGGCTTCTCTTCTGCCCTTTGCCTAGAGATGGACTAAAGTAAATTTGGACTGAGGAAAACATGGAGTCCATGCCTGAGTCTGCTTTTAGACCATGTTTACACTCATGTGGAAGTTATGATATTCTGACACCTTGCTCAGTTGACCCATCCTCCCCATCTTTTGTTTTCCTTTTATCCTTGTCTGTTTTTGTATTACCTTCCTACTTACTGAAAAGAAAAGAAAAACTGGATTTTCTATCATTCCACAGAAACCAAAGACTCTAACAATATAGTGACAGAATACAATTATTAGAAACGTCTATTTGCTCCACATGATATACCTGCTGTGTCCTAACTGAAGCTATAGTGATGCAGATTCAGTAAATCAATCAATCAAATATTGTTCCCAACTTTGCAGAGTATTCTAATGGTCAACCAGGCCTCCTGAGATTTAGGTTTCATTTCTGTGTGGAGTCATATGTGAAGATCTTGCTGCAGGTGCCCTAACACCCTGCGCCTTCCTATGAGATGCCAGTGAGGTTACAGAAATATTCAAAGAACTCACTGGCACAAAGTTGGCATTGATGTAGTCAGAATGTGGTTCTTCATCCAGCAGGCTCAGCTTCACTCGGGAGTAATCATCTGCACAATTACATATAAAAATGTTACATTAAACACAAAGTTGCTAATACATATAAACCAATATAAATTCACTGCTCTCTCTGATGTGCATCTTTACCCACCGGCCAATCCCCATACACAGTTTCAGGAAATATTATGAGTCATGGGCAGCAAATTCCAATCATGGCTTCTCTTAGGATTTTGAAGTAAGTGCTCCTCTCCTCTGATCTTTCTGTTTGCAGAGGACTGTAATATTCCTTTACAGCACGCAAAGGAAGAAGGTAAGGTGAAATCAGGTTCTCCAAGTTGCAGCTTGGCAGCCCTGTGGAAGAGTTTAGCCAATTCTCTGCTTTTTGTGTGCAAACGTGATGCGAAGGTTGGCAACATTAACCCCACTGTGTGGGAATCCCTTGCAGGTGACCACAGTGCCCGGAGACAGGCTATCAGGTCGTGTATCCACAGCAGTGACCAGAGGAGGAATGATGGCTGGGATAAGCGCAGAGACGGTGCATCTGCAGCAGCACAACCGGATGCCTTCATCTGCCCTAGCTGCAACAAAACATGACTCTCCCGCATCGGTCGCTATAGCCACAGCAGGCGTTACAACCGTCCAACAGCTTGACCACACTCCTCCTGACACAGATAGACCATTAAGCGGTACAGAAATTAAATAATCAATCAATCAATCAATCAATCAGTCAATCAGTGTGCACACTTTACATGTACAGATCGCACACACATCCACTCCACCACGCATTCGCCAGGCATACAGCTCATACACGTGGTTACACTCACACACATGCAGACGCAAGAATGCACACCATAGTGGGATTTACCACGGAGGAGACTTGTTCAGGGGGTGGGGGTAAAGCAGGGGAAAGGGCAAAAGGATGAGGAAGGGGAGCAGGGGTTAAAAGTTGCTTGAAGGAGTAGCCAACCGTCTTTCAGCTCTGTTACAATTCATGGGACAGGAAATGGCTAAAACTGCAACATCCAATAGATTTGTAAAATGCATGAAGCCAACCAGAGAAGGGAGTTTGCCAAGATAACCCAACTAGGAAGAGGGGACAAATTAGCTCTACATAATTCTGTCCAGAACTTACATGGTAGAACATGAGGGTATCGATTCTTGGAGATGTTAGCAGGCAGTTCAGCTTCCGTTTTTGGCTGCTCTTTCCCTACTTCCTTCAACTCCTGTGGGACAGATGGAGAAAACTTTTCTCAGCGAGATCCCCTGTGTCAGTTTGAGCCAGGTCCCAATCTCATAGAGAAGTAAGGGGATTTATTATTATTTTTTAGAATATTTATCTCCCGGCTTTATGGCCTGAGAGGCTCTCAAAGCAGCTTACAAAAGATTATCGCAATTAAAACAAACCACTTTCAAGTCTGGTATCAAGGTCAGAGAAAGCCAATTTATTTGGCTCCCCCCCCCCGCCAAATAAATTTAGAAATGTTGTTTTTCCATTCTTTGAAGCAGCCTGAATTGTTTACAATTGGGATTTATTGGAATAAAAACAGCATCCTGGGCAATGCAGTGGTACCTCGGGTTACAGACGCTTCAGGTTACAGACTCTGCTAACCCGGAAATAGTACCTCGGGTTAAGAACTTTACTTCAGGATGAGAACAGAAATTGTGCAGCAGTGGCACAGTGGCAGCAAGAGGCCCCATTAGTGAAAGTGGTACCTCAGGTTAAGAACAGTTTCAGGTTAAGAATGGACCTCCAGAACGAATTAAGTTCTTAACCCAAGGTACCACTGTAAATTCATTTTAGTGGCTGAAATTCTACCTAGCAGGGAGAGCTTCATTCTCTCCTGAATCTTCAACTCTTTCTTAACCTCCTTCCACAATTTAATATAATTATTTTCAAATAAATTGCAATTTCTTGCTGTCAGCCAGATCCTCAAATATCTTACTTTTTTTTTACACATTTTCAAACCAGACATTTTTTCTAACAAATTTTTCGACTGATCATCCATGTTTTTAACCAACATTTTGGTTTTATCTGAATTTATTTTAAAACCGTGGCCTCTTCTGGTTTGACCGTTGTTTAAACTGATATTTGAAGCTACAGTCATGCCTTGGATCCCGAACGCCGCAAACCCGGAGTGAGTGTTCCGGTTTGCGAACATTCTTTGGAACCCAAACATCCGACGCGGCTTCTGTGGCTTCCAATTGGCTGCAGGAGTTTCCTGCAGCCAATCAGAAGCCGTGTTTTGGTTTCCTAATGTTTTGGAAGTTGAACAGACTTCCGGAACAGATTCCGTTTGACTTCCAAGATACGACTGTATAATGGTGGTTGGGGGTGCCATGAACATAGCCTCTATTCTGCCTGAATTTATAGTAGTCACCACATGCTGGCAGAGAAATATTCCTCCTTCTAGGTTAACTAGCACCTACTGACACCAAGTAACAAGAAGGAGACTGCATGCTACTCAGTATTATGTTGATTTGGGAGGAGAGGAGAAACATTTCACGCTCACCTGCCTTGGTTCTGATGGATATTTCAAAGGTAGTGAAATTTAGCTCTAATAAAAACATGAAACTGGCAAAATTCTGCAGCCTGCGTTCAACGATGATGTTGTCTGACCGTGGCCTCACAGTCAGCCTGGATTAAATTTGAAGAAGAGGGGAGCACTTACCTCAAAGTCCTGAGAGAAGCCATGATTGGAATTTGCTGCCCTTGTCTCATAATATTGCCTGAAACTCTGTATGGGGATTGGCCGGTGGGTATTTCTGCAAGAAATAAAGTTGCACATAAGAGAGAGCAGTGCTTTGCAGGGATCCTCTTTTAGGCAGAATGAAGATACCGAAAGGGTGGTTCAATGTACATACACAACAAGTTAGGTAAAATTCAAGTTCCTTTCCGATAAGTCTCAAATTACGAAGACGAAACATTCTTTTGTAATAGAAGTTATATCAGCAGGCGTATGGCAAACTGTTATAGTAGCCAAAGGAGCATACCAGCCCCCTGTTTGAAATGAGAATTCACCATAACTTCAGTTTCAAGTTATGTATCTGAAGAAGTGTGCATGCACACGAAAGCTCATACCAAGAACAAACTCAGTTGGTCTCTAAGGTGCTACTGGAAAGAATTTCCTATTTTGTTTCAGTTTCAAGGTATGGCTTGAATCTAAGCATGGGGGAGAAATGCTTATCTACCTAATACACATTCTGAAATAATACATGAACGGAAAAAGAGCCATCCTTTGGGGAAAGTCACCCTTCTCTGAATTCTGCCATGAAGTTCTCCAGCCAAGTAACATGTACAAAATACACATGCCAGGGGAAATTGTGCATATAGATTCACATATTACTGAAAATAGCATACCCAATGCATTATATTACATAAAAAACTTTTGCAGAAGATTCACCCATCCCTACAGGAATCTCCTTGCAGGACAAGAGGTGGGAAGGGAGTTTTTTTTTTTTAATGTTGTGCCTCATTTTCTGGGACTAACACAGAAGGAAAACCAACTCAGCCTAGAGCAAGCTGAAATCTCATGTGATGAGCCCTTAGAGGGAGAGCTGGTGCCACACCTCCTTGCCAGGATAGACTGGAATGACCAGACCCACAACTCCTCCTGCCCCAAAGCCTGGCTTGTAGCCTATCCTGTGGCAGAAGATGCCACTAAGTGGGCAAGGGAGACACGAGAGTAGCTTCACTCACCTTGGGCTGTACGTGGCCATTTCTTGGGGGATGTTACCCTTTTTCATTCTGAAAGCAAGGCACATACATGCAGGTGGTTAATTCCTAGTGGGGAGACAAGCATCTTGTTTACTGCTGACTCTCCTGGATAGGGGAGAACTACATGTGTTCCCAAACTTTTATATGTTGAGAAAACATGAATGTGGGCATGAACAGGGGGCATTTTCAATGTCACATGTTGTTGGTTATTCTGTCAGTGCCAGGTGGAATGATCTCCACCCCTTTCCTTGCCTTGTGCACTGCCCTGGGTGTTCCCCTGCCCCCCAAGTCAATAGGGAGGTGCCAGGGATGGTGGAAGTCCTTGCATGTGTTTCTTCTAGTGGGATTTGTTAGCTGAAACCTGCCTATAGTTTCTCGCCTGTTGGATATTATGAATGTGTGTATTTTAGAAACATTCAGAGAGTCTATCTAGGGCCATTTTGTGCTCAAAAAGAAAGCAATTTTCAGTGGGAGGGAATATGTTGGATGTTAATTCAAGGTTCATTACTGTTCCACAAAAATATCTCTTTAAGAGAATGAAAGAAGTAAATTGACCTAGTTTTCCAGCTGTGGGACAGTGCAGCAGGTGATGCTGAGTTTGTCTTGATTTGGGCGTGCCAGTAATCGGGTACGGTATATAAGGAGGTCTGCGTACCTCTCTCAGTGCCCTGGGTGGTGGGTCACTGTATGGGTCATGTTTCTGTAAAGTAATGTTAGCTGATGTAATTTTTGTTATTTTTGCTTTTCATTAAAACCACTCCTAGTTTTGCTCTACAGTCTCCTCAACCTTCTTGTTGCGCAGCTGCTCAGCTTAATATGCCAACACTTGCATGTGTTTCTTCTAGTGGGATTTGTTAGCTGAAACCTGCCTATAGTTTCTCGCCTGTTGGATATTATGAATGTGTGTATTTTAGAAACATTCAGAGAGTCTATCTAGGGCCATTTTGTACTCAAAAAGAAAGCAATTTTCAGTGGGAGGGAATATGGGAGGGAGAGGTAAGAGAAATCCAGCTATATCCCATCATGCTCATTGATGTAGATGCAAAATGGTGGCATGGTAGAAAAAATAAAAGCCATAAAAGGAATGAAATGCCTTTTGTGATTTGGAAGGATTAGTGAATTCCACATGCAACAAAAAAACAGGAAAGCGATGACCAAAAAATGCAAGAAGGCTCTTTTCTGGAAGCACCCTAGATTTACTCGAGGCTTGCCAGCTAATTTCCAGGCAAGCTCCAAATAATAAAATCCTGCATTGTATCATTCCTTCCAAAGCAGCAACCCCTGCAATTGTCCTCACCTCCTTGCTCTCAGATGTTTCCAGTAGACCCATCCAACAATTGCTGTGACTGTCAGGAGGAATCCCATAATGATCCCAGCCACAACTGGGGCAGATAAAGCAGCAGAGGATGCTGAGGTGTCTGCCGCTGAACACAAAGACAGTGAAAGGTACAGTTTATATGAGACTCCTCCCTTTCTACCCAGAGGTTTAGGCAGCCATGAGACTATCCCTTACATGGAAATCTATCCCACATATAGCACACACCAGGAATTCCTGCCACCCACCACTTCACTGTTTAGGAAGCATCAAGATTAACATATTAATATGATTGTGAAGAAGGCTGCACTCCTGTACACTTCTGAATATACATGTGTAGGATTGTACTGTTCATCATTTTGAAAGATACACAGGAGGTGCCAAAAAGGGACCTAGTGAAACTGGCTAAGAAACTAGAGGCTTAATTAATCCAGAATGCAACCAGATGAAGAGACATATTTCACCTGAGAATGCTGTGAATGACACTTTAGGAGCCCGTTCACTGTATCTGGTGAAGGCAGCAATGCTGAACCTATAACAGAACAAAATGGAGAATTTTATTCATTTATTCCATTACATTTATACCTCACCTTCCCTTCAAATAGTTCAGCAGTGTAAATGTTTCTCTTCCTGCCCCTTATTTTTCCAATAACTCCACAAGGTGCATTTACTCTGAGACATAAAGGATGACTCAGGGCTGTATCCCATCATCACCCACCTATTCTATTCTATTCTATTCTATTCTATTCTTTTTTCCTGAGTGGTTAAATTTTATTCCTATAGCACTTTCAGAGCTGAGCTGAAACAGCTATGCAATGATTCATAAGACTTAAGAATGAGCTTAGTTTGTTCCAAGTTGAGCTTGCCTAATTTCACACCTCCATGTTCAGAGACATTCTACCAGCCTTCTGCAACATGATGTCCTCCAGATGTTATTGGACCACAGCTCCCATCCACCCCAGCTAGCATGGCCAATGGTCAAGCTGATCTTTTTGGGTGTGGAGATGGAACATTTACGTCATGCCTGCTTATGAGCTTCCCAAGTGAACCAGGGAACATGACTTTGTGCTGGAACAGATAGGCCTTTAGTGTTCCGTTTAGGCACTTTCTTATGCTCTTACCTGTACTGTGAATCTTTTTTCAGCTTTCCATTGCAGGTCTTTCGAGAGCGGCTGCATTCGTCTGCACCCACTGTCACTGGCCAGGCCTTGGGACTGGTGCTGTCATTGAAATGAAATGGGTTTGGCACCAACAGAGCCAAGTAAGAGTCTTCCTGCCCATAATAGTGGTCATACCATGTGTGGGAGATGATGTCTTGGGTGGGCCTCAACACTGGAGATACAGAGAGAGAAGCACTGCAACGTTATGATCATGGGGGGGGGGGTGGATCATGAATCCCCTCACAAGGATGCCCCATGGTGGTTGCAGATACTTACAAGACTCATTAGTGGTGGCAACAACTCCATAATACTCTATGAGGCCATTTTCCTCGCTGAACATATCAGGGGAGATGATGACTCTAGAACTGGCATCAAACTGGGGGGTGTCCATTCGCACAGGAGGCGGGAGAACTGCATCAGAAAGCCAGAAAGGAAGAGGTATTAAAAAGTTTAAATAACATATTTCAAGTGTTCAGTGTTTCACATCTCTTTACTGTCCCCCTATCCTGTCTGTGCAACCTCTTAGGCCTCACCTAGTTGCCCTACCGCCCCCAGGATCTACCAGCTGCCATTGCCTGTGACCTTCTGTATCCAAAGCCATTACTCAACCACTAAGAAGAAGAAGAGTTTGGATTTGATATCCCGCTTTATCACTACCCAAAGGAGTCTCAAAGCGGCTAACATTCTCCTTTCCCTTCCTCCTCCACAACCAACACTCTGTGAGGTGAGTGGGGCTGAGAGACTTCAAAGAAGTGTGACTAGCCCAAGGTCACCCAGCAGCTGCATGTGGAGGAGCGGAGACGCGAACCCAGTTCACCAGATTAGCAGTCGACCACTCTTAACCACTACACCACACTGGCTCTTCCAACTTGTGGCAACGGAGAGACTGGAAGACACGTACCTTCCAAAGATGTATTGCAGAGCAGTGTCACGGCTGGGCCTGAGATGCCATTTCTGCCCACAGCACTAATGCTGATTTGATAGGAAGTGTTTGAGGACAGTTCTGTCAGAGTGACATCAGCCCTGGAAACAGCCAAAGGAAGCACAGGCTGCTGCTGGCTTCCTCGGGGAAACTCCTTCGCCATCAGCTTATAAGACTCAATATCACCCTCAGGGATGGTCCAGTTCAGAAATATACTCATGCTGTCAGGCAGACACAGTGGGTCCTTCACTTGTGTGGGCTCTGGAGAGACACAACACAAAAACTTGAGCAGACACAGCTTGGCTGTCTCTGTGATGAGCACACATCCAGCATAGCATGAGGTGGGCTGTGGTGGCCCTGGGTGTGTTTTTCTGGGAGGCACTCCCCTCAGCTCATCAAGACACACTCTGACACATCATAGGGTGGCTAATGGTTGCAACAGATTCCCCTACACCACTTTGGGATATGGTCCTTGATTTACAGAAGGGAGTAGTTCTTCATCCCACAGTTGTTGCTGTGGTGATCAGGCCTAGCACAGAAGGTGAAGCCTAGTTGGGAAGGACGGAATCTGAAATCCTGAACAGTTTGTCTCAGATAAGCGAGATGTTCATAAATTTTAAGGGGCAGTATAATTTATAGGTTCATTGCATGGAGACATATATATTTTGCGTTTTTGTTAGTGTTTCTCGTTCTCTTTTCACATTTCTTTCTTTTGGTCCCACTGTTCTGGGGAATAGAAGTAATTTGCTTCTGTGTCTTCACTGGGGAGTACTGTCAGGGAACTGTCCCTGGCGCAGCGCAAGGTGGTAGAAGGGCTCTCAGGATGCTACAGAGAGCCCTGGCCCCACCTGACCAGCAGCACCTCCTCTGGCAGCAGAGGAAGCAGCGAGGCTTTCAGCAGGGAGGGACATGCATTTCAGGGTATGGAGGGAAGAGGCTCTGAGGATGCTGGAGAGACTTTGCACTCCCATAGCTCAAGGGACGATGGAGACACACAGCTTCCGGCGCCCCAAAGGCGTCGAGGGGTGAAATGAAAGGATGGGAGGCAGGGTTTCCATATAACGAAACTCTTTTGTTGGGGTCAGAACCGGAAGGGGCCATTCCCTGATTCTGACGATGCTTGATACAGACATAAACTTATTAGCTCTGCACTGTACATAGTTTGCACAATAAAACTATTAAAGGAAACTTGTAGTTTTGCCTGCTTACTCATGAGCAACTAACCGAGGACCTTACAAGTACATAGGTGAGAGTTCCTTAGGACACTAACAACAGGAAACATACAGTACATTGCTGCTGATAGTGAAAGAAGAGGAATGATTGAATATTGGGGCTTTTATAAAAGAAAAATCAGTGATACTGTTGCTTTGTCATCATCATATTTCTTTGCCCACTCTCTATGATATTAAGCCCTCTGTCAAATTGTTATGCAGCTGGTCTTCCCCCACTGCCATATAGGGGGCGGGTGCAGAGCACAATTTAACAAATGACCAAGAGCAACTGACTTTGAAGGCTAAAGGCAGTAGGACACTGTAGCCTACCAGACCCATCAAACAAGTGGGGAAATTTACGTAACTTTTAAGAAGGGTGAAGTTAACTCCACGAAAAGAGGAACAAAATTGTGAAGATTTCTTAACTAAAAAGGGACAGACAAGCACAAAGCTTGATGCATGAGAGTGTCCTATGATGAAAAGAGTTCTGGATTTTCTCCTGGAGGAATGAAAGATTCACCAGAACCCCTCGGGGAATAATAGAGCCGAGGGTATGTTGAAGAAAGCCTTTATGCTAAAGGGAAAGCAGTGAGCAATCTCACCAATGGATAATATAAATGTGTTTGGTTGCATTGCCTCTGAGGCTGCTTCCATACCAGTCCTCTGAGACTTTATCCAGAGAAAATTAGAAGGTGGCACATGTACACAGTCTTCAAGACTTTGCCACTGCCAATGCAATAAAAATAAAAGTCCTGCAAGTTCTTGCCACATTCTCTTGCCCTAGGACCTACCTATTGGCATCACCACGGTCTCAGAGCTGCTCGTATATGGTCCAGCGATGCAGTTGAGGGATATGGAGTAATTTCTCCCTGGGACCAGTCTCTGGAAAACATGTTGGACCTGCCACTGGGTCAAGGCATGGTGTTGTAGCATGGTGCTGTTGCCTGGATGCCACAGCTGCAGCTGGCAGCGCTCTGGCTTGCTGAGGGGCTTTGCCCAGAACACAGACAGTGCAGGGTTTCCCTTCTCTGCCTTTATGGAGAGTTTCCGGGGAACCCAAGGATCTGTGGTGTAAAAACAATGCAAGAGAGGGTGAGTTAGACACTAAAACTACAGAGCCATCTGCTTTGGGATTGGGGAGAACAAACAGGGAGAGAGTTGGTTTAGAGGAGCGGCCATTCACATTCAACAGTCAGAGCAATGGTGCTTGTGGTATCGTCCTGGACTGGAAGAGGCTCTCTGCTGAGATTAGCACCTCTACTGAGATGTTAGGAATTGAATACGGAGCCTTATGAATGCAAAATGGCAGAGCAATAGTGCAGAGATAGATCATTTGCTTTGCATGCAGACATTCCCAGGTTCAATGCTTGCCATTTCTAGGTAAGGTTGAGAAAGATTCCCCTGTCATACACTGGCTCTGATTCCCAACTCTCCCCATCTAGCAAAATGGGTATCAGAACACTGGCTAACTTTACAGGCCTGGTGTGGCCCATGTTCCCTAAACCATAGCCCCACCCTCTGCGGGATGGATAAAATAATAAAGGATTTTATCTGCATTAGCATTAGCATTAGCAGAATAATTTTTAAAAATGTTTACACACACAGAACAAACCATCTTTTTTTGTATGGAGTAAGGCCCGAGTCAGAAAAATAATGAACTCCTGATTTATTTTAAGTTAGACACATTACTCCCCAGTCAAAACTACACTAAAATTCTTGATACCTGAATTGTTTTCTATGGGGCAGCAATCAGCATAAAAGGCTTAAATGCAAACCCAGAGGCTAGACAATGGGTGTTTTCATTTCCCCCTTCAAATGTGGGGTTTCTTTTTATCTTGGCTGTTTTGGACTGTTTCCAAGGTTGGGAAAACCCCACATTTAAAGGCGGAAAGATCCATGCTGGGATGGGGAGGTCATCATATGGACACCCCTATATTAATGGGGAGTCAACTTGGTTCAAATCCACATTTTGCTCCAGTGAGAACAAACCCGCAGAAGTGCATTAGGATACTCACATGTCCAGTCACTGACATTCTCTGCCGCTATCTGGTAAGGCCCTGCCACAGCAGCAACTTCTAGCAAATATTTACTTCCTGGATTCAGGCCAATGAAGGTGAAATTAGTAGCATCCTTCATGACAGATGTCTTGGATGCCACAGTGCCTGATCCAGCATAATAGAGTGTTAGTACATAGCCATCTTGGTTTCCTGCGCTGCGTCCCCAGGAAGCACTCAGCTTGTCAGTCTGCCCTTTGTTTGACAGATGCACTGTGTGAGGAGGCAGAGGACCTAAGAAGAAGGCAACACCAGAAGAGAAAAGCACCCTGGATCAGCCATGAAAATGTCCCCCTCCATTTCTTCTCTGTTGGGTATTAATTGGTTTACTATATTGAAAGTTAGCAGATCCCTAAGTCACATCTGGAAGCCTTTGTGTAGGATTGCAGGAAGAAGGAAAGCAAAAGATATCCTTCCCCAACCTGGTCCCTCCAATGTTTTTCATTACAACTCCATCGACCAAGCTGGCTGGGGCTGAAACACCTGGAGGGAATCAGGTTGAGGTGAAGAGAGACTCATCCAAACTAACTCCTTGCAGTGGGCCCTGGCAAACTTTGGTAACCCTTGGGCTCTGGTGGCCTCTTGACTCCACTGTGTCTTGGCTCAAGGCTGCCAATGCTGAACAGACCTCTTGGGCATGCTATTGAAGTGTGCAGGCTGTGAAGGGCAAAATTACTGATCTGATGCTGGCCTGCACCAGGAAGGTGGGGCTGTTTTAAATTAAATTGCAGATCAGAGTTGTTCAAGTGAATAAAATGGGTGAACCCAGCTAATCCCATTTCTTGTTTCCTGTGTCTTCATCCTGAGGTGCAGAGGCAATGATAGGATTATTTCCTGGGCGATAAGAGCAGCCAGGCAGCCTCATTGTTTTGTCTCATAAATGCCACAGTGCTGCTTTCTTTCACAGCAGGCTGCAACACTCTGCTTGGAATAAATTGAAAGGTTGTTTTGCTGAGTGTTTCCCTCCCACAGAGAAATTGACATTCAGATTAAATTGGCAGATGTCAGCCTGAGCTACTCACTTGTCCAGTCACTGACATTCCCTGCTGAAGTCCTATAGGGTCCCGCCTTTGAGATGATTTCAAAGAAGTATTTGGCTCCTGGTGTCAGACCTGAGAAGGTGAAATTGGTGGCATCTGTCCCCAGAGATGTTTGTGCTGCTGTGGTACCAGATCCTGAGCGATACAAATTCAACTCATAGCCATCCAATCTACCAGAGGCTGGTGTCCAAGCCACACTCAGCCGGTGCGGGTGCCTTTCATTCCTGATTTGTACAGAGGTAGCAGGCAGAGGAGCTGTGAAATAGTAAGAACTTGCATGAGAAAATAAAGGGCAATGACTGAAGGAACAGGCTGCTTATTGTAGCTGCAATATATGGAACTATCATAATTATCCAATGGGATCTGCATGGCATAGCATGCAGACAGGACTAAACTATCAATAATAGCTCAGGCTGGAAGAGAGAATTAAAGATTGGTCCAGTCCTAGAACTGTACAAGGAAGCAGTATGTCAGATGGTAACAGCTGCATTCCTCAACCTTGGGGTGGGACTTAGCCGGTCAGACTCACATGTCCACTCAACAGCAATGGTTGAAGGGGCCTCAGCTTGGCCTTTCACTGTGATGACCTGCACAGCAAACTGGCTTCCTGATGGCAAACCCGTCCAGAGGAAGTCCTGGGTGCCTGGCCGCACAACCCGAACTCTTTCCATGCCTGGAGGCACTAGGCTATACAGGACCATCCGGTAATGGTCCCTTCCTCCTGGAGGCTCTCCCCAGGCTGTGTATAGCACAGAAGAATTGCCAACGTTACTCAGGGTCAGGTTCACAGGAGCAGCAGGGGCTTCCGGGGAAAAAGAAGAAGGTACATTCAGACACAACGGGCCTTTGATTCCCATGGCACAACAACACCCCACACATCTCACAGTGATACAGCTGGAGCAGTAGTCAACTTCTGCTAATCACAAGCCCAGCGCTAAAGAGAAGATCAGTCTATGCAATGGCTACACGACAGCAGAGTATGAAGATATCTGACAGTTCTAGTGTCTGACTCACATTGCAAGGAAGAGATGCACCACCATCCAAACCTGCTCAAGTCTTTTGCATCGGAATTCATTCAGATGTAACTCCATAACACTGTTGGCTATCATCAGCTGCATGGGCTCGATTATTTCTCACAGAACTTCTGCCATCCAAGATGTAACACCCTCTCTTCTCACTGGATTGACCACCCGACTCACCTGTGCAGGCTGTGCTGTTCCGAGATGTGGAGCTGTACGGTCCAGCCAGTGACCACACTGCAACGAGGTAGCATATGCCTGGGGTTAGCCCTTCTATGGTGAGGTTAGTGCTGGCTTTCTCCACAGCCATGTGGCTTCTGATAGCTGTGGAGTCCTCTTCAGACACGGAGACCATGTAGCTATCTCTCTGTCCAGCTGGGGCCTTCCACTGCACTGTCAACACTGAGGAGCCGTGGCTGGTCACCGTCAGGGCAAGTGGCATCAAGGGCACTAGAAGGAGAACCACAAAGGGCTTCAGGAAAGAACCATTGACAGAGAACACAGCCACGCCTGAGGGGGCAGCCGTCTTGTTGATTTCTATGTTGTGTAACCCCTGGCAACTTTTCTAAAGTTTCTAAGTCCTTTGAGATATGACACACAAGCCATACAACAAATACAGGAGGGAAACAGCAACAAGTAAGTTCTGAACAAGCCCACAGGCAAGGCAAGAACCTGAGACATCAGCTAGTACCACAAAATGTCAGAGTAAAAAAGTAATCATGAAATAAATAATAATAATAATAATAATAATAATAATAATAATAATAATAAATTAATTTATACCCCGCCCATCTGGCTGAGTTTCCTCAGCCACTCTGGGTGGCTCCCAATCGAGTGTTAAAAACAATACAGCATTAAATATTAAAAACTTCCCTAAACAGGGCTGCCTTCAACAAGACTCTAAGGAAGCAAGAGGCTTAGCTGGAGCCAATGCCCATTTGCTCCTCCCATTGCAATTTGTCTTTGTCAGTGGCCATTCCACCAGGTCATTAAGTTACACTAAGGAAAAGTTGGGTGGTTATACCTAATACATCAGATCCACCGAAATCAATATTGGCTAACTTAAGTTCATTGATTTAAGCAGGCTTATTCTGAATATGACTGTTTTAGATGGATACAACACTTTGCTTCCCTCCCCTCCCCATGTTCCCTTCTGCACTATGATATTTCAGATTGCAAGTCAATATTTTAGACTGTAAACCACAGTAAGCATAAAGTCTGTGTATGAATGTCAACAAACACATTTGGCTTAGTGTTGAGTGCAAACTTAACTACTGTAGAATGTTTGGCCTAGGAGAGAAGACAGAAGGGGGCAGCATTGTACCTGTGTAGCCAATGGCTGTTTGTGAGGAAATGTGGTGTGGTCCAGCTCTGGAGACAATCTCAACCCGGTACTGAGTCCCTGGCACCAGGCTATCGAGGGTCACCTGGGTAGTTCCATGTGGCACTGAAACATTCCGGATAATGGAGAGAGATTCACCCAAGTAGAGCTGCACCCAGTACTCTCGTCCTTTTCCTGATTCCATCCAGCTCACAGTCAGCTGCTGGGGGCTCTGGCTGCTTTTCACACTGACATTAGCCAGAGACAGAGGATCTGTGGTTGCAACAAAAATGGTATGTGGGAGGGACATCATGGTGGGATAAGGAAGCAGGCACATAGCTGCTTTCACAGAGGCATTTTGTGTTAGCTTTAATGTGACATGTATCACTATGGCATCTTGGGTTGCATCACACCAACACTAGTGGGTTTTGCCACCTGCTTGCTAAATTCCTAGATTTACACATTCTGTGGTTTAACCGGCAGTGTGTTATTAACACTCAAATAATTTTGTTCCAATGCTACGTTACTCAACCTATTCCATACTCTCCAACATTTCTCCTATGGAAATAGGCACGTCCCATTCCATAATGATAATTTTACTATTTATACCCCACACATCTTAGTGGGTTGCCCCAGCACTCTGGGCAGCTTCCAGCATATATATAAAAATATTAAATGCTTTTAAAAAAGAACTTCCCTATACAGGATTGCCTTCAGACGGCTTGGGGGTTGGATAACTCCATACTGTCCAATATTTCCTCAATGAAAATAGGGACATCCTAAGGGAAAGCGGGATATTCTGGGATCAAATCAGAAATTGAGGCACCTTCTCTAAATCAGGGACGTCCCTGGAAAATAGGGACACTTGGAACGTCCGCTGTTCTTGGGGTTAACAAGAGGCTGAGATGTTAGATTGCACCAAATGCTGGAAGCTTAAGAAAGTCTCACTGTTGAGGCCTCATACTGTTCAGAAATTATTTTCCATACTCACATGTCCATGCAGAGACCACCTGTGCTGATGCCCGGTATAGTCCTGCCAGAGCTATAACCTCCAAGAAGTATTGGCTGCCAGGAAGAAGGCCCTCGAAAGTGAAATTCTGCATGCCTGGCCCAACTGTGATGTTCCTCTGCAGAGGATGCTCCTGGCTGTAGAATCGCAAAAAGAGCTGGTCTCTGTCACCTGGAGCCAGGTCCCAAGTGGCAACAAGACTGGGGGACCATCTGCTACTGGCCAGTGTCACCCTTGAAGGAGGCAAAGGGTCTGAAAAGAAATGGATTTCTCAGTGGCTGGTCAGCACCATACAGCAATGCCAGCCCAATACGTTTGGCTGTCTGATGCAAAGGACAAGACTGCATCTTCTTCCCTAATTCTCCTACAGAATCCCATTGGACTGGTAGACTCATTTCAGCACTGGGGACAGGACACTGTCTTCCACCACATCCACACTAGATTAGGGTGCCCGGGGGCACTGGCAAGGGGCTTAGTGGCATTCCCCCCACCCTCTTAAAGACACAGCCTGAGATGACTCTGCTATTAGATCTAATTACATGCAGGGGAAGAAAGAGAGGTGAGATACAGAAGCCAATGCAGATGTTCTCCACAAGGGCAGGTGTTCTTGGGTGTTGGGAAATGGTTGCTATTTGTTATTTATTAGTATTTATTTGACATGTGCATGAGACCTAAAAAACCTGGGGTGCAGTTGTTGGGACCAAAATATCAGCAAGCTTTAATTTCTCCTGAAAAACTCATAGCAGCGTTCATAAGGAAATTGCTACCCTCCAAGCCCAACCTTGATGGCAGAAAGTGAGGAAGAATTGAAAAACCTTTTAATGAGGGTGAAAGAAGAGAGCGCAAAATATGGTCTGAAGCTCAACATCAAAAAAACTAAGATCATGGCCACTGGTCCCATCACCTCCTGGCAAATAGAAGGGGAAGAAATGGAGGCAGTGAGAGATTTCACTTTCTTGGGTTCCATGATCACTGCAGATGGTGACAGCAGTCACGAAATCAGAAGACGCCTGCTTCTTGGGAGAAAAGCAATGACAAACCTAGACAGCATCTTAAAAAGCAAAGACATCACCTTGCCAACAAAAGTCCGTATAGTTAAAGCTATGGTTTTCCCAGTAGTAATGTACGGAAGTGAGAGCTGGACCATAAAGAAGGCTGATCGCCGTAGAATTGATGCTTTTGAATTATGGTGCTGGAGGAGACTCTTGAGAGTCCCGTGGACTGCAAGAAGATCAAACCTATCCATTCTCAAAGAAATCAGCCCTGAGTACTCACTAGAAGGACAGATCCTGAAGTTGAGGCTCCAGTACTTTGGCCACCTCATGAGAAGAGAAGAATCCCTAGAAAAGACCCTGATGTTGGGAAAGATGGAGGGCACAAGGAGAAGGGGACGACAGAGGATGAGATGGTTGGACAGTGTTCTTGAAGCTACTAACATGAGTTTGGCCAAACTGCGAGAGGCAGTGAAGGATAGGCGTGCCTGGCGTGCTCTGGTCCATGGGGTCACGAAGAGTCGGACACGACTGAACGACTGAACAACAAAGCCCAGTTTAAGACACTCTGCTCTGCCCAACCACTCTGGCTTCAATCCACAAAATGGTTCCAATTGGTTATGTTACAGGTAACCTCCCTTTGGGGCTAGATGCGGGTGAATTTACCTTTTCATATACACAGGTTTATAATATTTTTCAGAGTAAATTCCCACAGGGAAAAAATGGGATGTGCAGCCTAAAGGCACTTCATACTCATGGCTGTCAGATATATGCAAACAGGAAAAGTCCATACCAATTATACAGGGAGGGTCAGGATGCTGCGCTCCAAGAGCTAGTAATATGTCTTGTACTTACTGTCCAAACAACATTTATGTTTTGCTCAGGTGTGAGGAGGAAATCAGAAATCTGGGCAATGGGTGGAAGGGGATACACATGCAAATTCTCCTAATTTGGAGAGAAGAAAGAAAACCCTAACAAACCGATTGAAGCCTTGCTCCATTTCTTTCTTTCTTTTTTAACATTTACCAGTTATGGATAGTTATGGATTTGGAACTTGGGTTTGTGGTTTTTTTTATTGTTGCTTTGGGCGGCAAAAGTATAAAATTATTTACTTCACCAGTTTGTTTCTTGCCTTACATTCATCAACAAGAATTAAGTTTTTAAAATAAAAATTTGAAAATGTTTTGAAATTCAAAGGTCAAATGTCTGAATTCAGAAGTCTGAAATGCTGGTGAAAATTTCACACACTGCAATTCTGAATCAGGCTAATCTCCTCTGTCAGCAAAGGCCAAACTAGGCCTCATAATATCCGTACCAGCCTCTTCCCTGTCTTCCTGCCTCTACTATTCCTTCAGATGGGATACATCTCTCTCCTGTTCATGGGTAAATAGGGAGACTCAGTGGAAATCAACCAGGGACAGAAACTGCTGGGAGAACCCTCAACTACTTCTCCAGAAAATGGCATACTCACATGTCCAGTCACTGGCTGTTTGAATGATGGATGGATATGGTCCAGCCACTCCCATCATCTTCAGAGTATACTGACGCCCTGGGATCAGCCCATCAAAGGTGACATTTGTCCCGCCCTTTGTCGCTGTTACATTTTTCACCACCAACTGGGATTTAGTTTCCAAGAGAGTCCCTGCATAATTGCCTCCGACCCCAGAGGGACTCTGCCAAGAAGCCCATAGTGACCTGGTGCTGTGACCACCATTACTGAGGCTCAGATGCTCCGGAGGCAAAGGATCTGAAAGGAGGAGATCAGACCAGTTTCAGGCATTTTTGAGGTTTGTCTCCAGCTTCTTCACCCCTTTGCATTTGGAAGCCTTAATGCTGCCTGAATAATGACACCAAAGGTGCAGCGGTCCTTTGGGGGAAGCTGAGGCTTTGAGATTTGATCTCTTTATTATTTGCTAATTTGTTGAGGACATAGCAGCCATGGCTAGGACTAAGGTGAAACTGTTCAAACTCCCTCATTACTTTTGCTTCCACCAGGAGGTGTAATGCTGCCTACATTCACAGTACTGAAATGTTGTTTTCTTGTAATGTTGTTACATGCTGCTGTTTCATTACAGTGGTACCTCTGGTTACGAACAGGATCCGTTCCGGAGCCCCGTTCGTAACCCGTGACGTCCGTATCATGAAGCGCCGCGTCTGCGCATGTGCACGTCGCGATTCGGCGCTTCTGCACATGCATGTGACATCATTTGACGTGCATGCGCCTGCGCAAACCGCCGAACTCGGAATTAACGCGTTCCGCTACTTTCGGGTCACTGCGTTGTGCAACCCGAACGTACGCATCCCGCAGCGTACGTAACACGAGGTACGACTGTATTGTGAAATAGTTCTTGTTGATTTTGTGGGGTATTGCTGTCAGCTGCTTTGAGCATACGTGGAAAGGCAGCACACAAATGAAATGGTGTTGATGGTGACGATAAAGGCAAAAGTGTGAAATGTCAGTCCAGTGCCATCAGTTCTAAAAGAGACCGTGAGCCTTTCAGCTCTAAAATCACTTCCTCACTAAACTCCAGGGCCTTGGGGGGTGACTGAACTTTGACAGGGCCCGGCTGTCTCTCTTGCACCCACCCAGACCCCTTTCCCACTTCAGCAGCAGCTCCCTTTCCCTTTCAATTACCCAAGGAAATTCTCAAGGCCTGGACCTGGCAACCGTATGCATGGCAGCCTATTGGACTTCCCATGGCACTTACGTGTCCAGTTGCTAAGGACGAGGGGCGGGGAGATGTAGGGCCCAGCAATAGTGCAAATCTCCCAGGAATAGCGAGTGCCTGGTATTAACCCTTCGTAGCGCAGACTGTTATGACCCTTAGGCACGGATTTGTTTTGCACCAGCATGTGGGGTTCCGTGGTGTACAATGCTGCCACGTAGCCAGTCCCAGGCACCTCTTGCCAGTGGGCACGGAGCATGTGGGCACTGCCTTGGCTTGACAAGCTCCCACCTGGCGGAGCTGCAGGATCTGGAAGGGGGAAAGACAGACACAAAATTATGCACAGGGCTATGAAAGGCCTGGGTTGATATGAATTGGGGAGCACCTATTTGGGAGTGTAGAATGAAAGGGTGACCAAAAAAACCCCCAACCCTTTCCCAGAAGACTCATTGTGATGTTTCTCCCACCCCAGCTTCCAGGATGGAAGATGTACATAATTATCAGAATGATCTCCTCTTCAGGTCAACTTAGAATATTTGTTTTGTCCAACACCTAATAACTAAAGACGCAGCCAAGACAGAGAACTGTTCTCTGGAAGTCTCTCTTCATTGACCCTGACAGATGGTTGGGAATGTTAAACAAACAAAAATCTTGCATTTCTATCCTGCCTTTCTCCCATCATGGAAACCAAGGCAGTGCACATGTGGTTTCCAGGCAGTCACCCATCCAGACCCAAACCTGCTTAGCTTCAGCAAGCTGGTGCCTTCATTTGCCTTTGAACCATACTCTATGATCGTGTGATGAAGGAACCTCTTGATGATGAAGCATCAGTGTTGGTGCTGAAGACAGTGAGGACTGGAGTCAAGTAATGGGTCACCACTAGTGCAATGGGTTTTCCCCCACCCTCTCCTCCCTCTGCGCCCTCATCTCCAATTGGCTATGGGGTTGGGGGTTGGGAGAAGCCCCAGAATGGTGTGGGGTTGGAGAGGAGTGGGGAGATAATTCCATCCAACAAGTAGAAATGCTTGCACTGACAGAGTGATCTCCTTAAAGCTATCTTGAATTCTTCCCTGTGTGTCCTCACCTAACCAGGATTCCCTTCAGTCAGGTAAGTGAAATATCCTCCCACCCAAAACCAGTATCAGAGCATTTCTATAGGAGCCACTGCCTCCCAGCAGGATCTGAGCTTCAAGCCCTGCTTACATGTCCAGGCAGAGATGCTCTTTGTAGATGCTTTATGGGGTCCAGCAACAGCGGTCACCAAGGCAATGTAGCTTTTCCCAGGGCTCAGGCTTTGGAAGGTGACCTGTGTGCTGTTCCTTGCCACCAATACATTTCTGACAGGTGTCCTGCTCTCCCCTTCCTGCAGAATCACCAGATAGAATTCTCTTCCTCCAGCCGGTGAGTTCCATGTTGCTTTCAAAGTGTTATTTTTGCCACTGTTGACCAAGCTCACATTGGTTGGCTTCAGGGGGTCTGGGGGGGGGGTGGAAATGAAAGGAAGGATCAGCGTTCACCATTAATGAATTGCCAAGAAACAGGATATTGTCAGCCTTCCCGAACCTGGTACTCTCCTGATGTATTGGACTACAGCTATGATCATCCCTGACCATTGGTCATGCTGGCCAGGGCTGATGTGAGTTGTAGTTTGGAGGGCACCAGGTTGGAAAAGTGTGATGTGGTCTGTAAAACTGTGGACAGAGCTTATGTCTTCCTTAATTCAGAGCCAACATATCATTTTAGGTGCTTTAGGAATAATTAGTAAATATATTGTGATAGCTTTCCAAACCCTCAGCTGCTCACATGATTCAGAGTTCTCCATCTCAGCTCATAGGATAATTGAAGGGTTAAGCTAGCACTGATAAGTGGAGCACCAGACTGGAGGTTTGACATCTATTTCAGATGCATATCTGATGTGATGTAAATAAAGGGGAATGTTTGGGGTGTACCTGCTCTGCTCTTGAGTTCTATGAGAAATAGGGGAATATTTTGAATGTTAACACTTACAAACACACACAATGTCAAGTCTCCCTGATGGCAACTACAGTCATACCCCGGATTGCGCACGCTCCGTGTTGCATACGTTCGGGTTAAGAATGCCCACAACCCGGAAGTGTTTCTGGAGCGCACGCAACCCCCGGATGCGCAGAACGCTGCTGCGCACTTCACACATGCGCAGAAGCACTCAAATCGTGCTACTTCCGGGTTTTCGGGTTTTTTTCCATGCGTTCGGGATACGCATGCCTGCATTACACACGGCGACCCAGAACGGATCGTGTGCGTAACCCGGGGTTCCACTGTACAGCTGATGTAAGGGAAACCCATACTTCAAAGGAATGAAGTGAATTTAGTTGCTTTGCATAATACAAGTGAGGAGAAAACCAAAGGCTCGATTTGCAGGTAGCTTGGATTCCCCAAACATGAAAGCAAGTCAACTGTAATATAGGGATGGCCTTTTAGAAATGGTCACTGGGACCTGAAGGGCCCTCCTGCACTAAGAACACACCCACCGACTGGAAAAAGTCTGGTTGGCTTTTGGAAATTCTCAACTTTATTGGCGCTGCTTTGTTAATGTAAAACACAATGTCTCTGGTTCATGTATTCAGAAAGTAAATTATGGAGCCTCTATTACAGTAGGGAAACACAAGCACCGAATAATACAAAAAGAACAATAAGACCATCTTTATTTCACAGCCTTTATTTCATGTGTTTTAGTTATCCCTATTAAACCGACGCAGATCAAGCTTCTAGGTCTCTCAGGATAAGGACTACCTGTTATTGTAACCCTGCCTCATTCTGTGTCATGGGCTCAAAGTAGCCTCTCATTCCAGTTTAGGCCTGCCTACCTGACTTCCAAGTGCCTTGAACAGTATTCTGCTGCATACTCACATGTATAAGCTGTGACATTGGGCCCCTCTATCAGGTAAAGCCCAGCTGCGGCGCTGATCTCTAGGCGGTAGGGGGTGCCCGGCTGCAGGTGCTGGAAGACATAACTGGACAGGCCTCTCCTGAGCGACACTGTGCTGCTCTCAGCTGCAGTATGGAGGTTCTGCAGAGTGAGGTGGAGCCATTGTGCTCCCTCTGTTTTGGCCCATGAGGCTGTCAGACTGGAGCTGGAGTTGCTATGGAATGCCAATGCCTTGGGGGCAACAGGAGCTGTTGGAACAAAGGAAAGCTGAAGGGAATCATCTCTCACTACAGGAAACTACCTGCTCCAAGAAGAAGGGTCCCTTTTCAAAGATGCCCCCGGTCCATGGAAGTCCCCAGTCCTCAGAAGAGGACACTCCAGCACCCTTGCAAACAAGTTAATCAGTGAAAGCAACTAAGCCACTGACATTTTTCACTTGCTTGCCTTGCTCACACATATGTGTGCCAATTTTTGATGGCACGCTGATAGCCTAAAGCAGAGATGGCCCTGCAGATGTTGTTGGACTCTAGCTCACATCAGCCCCAGTCACCATGACCAACAGTCAGTGATGATGTGAGTTGTAGTCCAGCAAGAGCCACAACTTCTCCGCTTTTGGCCTAATGGAAGAAAAAATGATCAGTTTTAAGAACACGGGGATATAAGAGCCCCACCAGAGCTGATTAAAGACCCATCTGGCCCAGCATCCTGTTCTCACTGTGGCCATGTGGAGCCTGCAACCAGAACCTGAGTGCCAACAGCAGCATCTCCATTCGTGATTCCCAGTGACTGGTTGTCATCTTTTCCTGCCTGGCTGCTTGAAGGTGAGTCTTGCTCCATAGGCAACTAAGTTGTCTAAATTGCCTATCTAAATTGAAAGTTGCCTTGGGCACTGCACTGGGCTGAAAGGCAAGTCATAAATCACTTTATAATAAATAGATAAAGTCAGGCTCATAAGCTCCACGGGTGTCATAAACTAATCTCAGGCATGGCTAATTAGCTGCTGCTTACTTTCTTTCCCCCTCACTACTCCTTGAGCATGCAGGAACAATGAGATAACATAGCCCCGCCCAGGCATCTGATTAATTTCTGGAGACGCTTCTGTCTCTACAGAGTTGATTTTATCCTCCAACAACCCCCTCAGGTCAGAGTAGCAACTTTCCATACCGGTCCATTGACGTGCACTGGTGCTCGCTTTGGAATATCCAGCCAGGGTGGTGATTCGCAGGGCATATTCGCTGCCAGCTCGAAGCCTCTCAAAGCGGAAGGTGGTGGCCCCTTTAGGGAGAGTCACATTCCTGACAGGTGCCTGTGAGTCTATGTGGTACAGAACCAGCTGGTAGCCATCTTTCCCGCCAGGGGCTTCACTCCAAGAGGCTACTAACACAGAAGGGCCATCGTAGCTGAGGGTCACATCCCGCACAGCTAAGGGAGCTAAAACAAGATGAAGGTTCCAAAACAGAGTTGCCAGTGAGTAAGCGTTTCAGATCCCAAAACCTGCTCCTATCCCTCTCAAATCCTGACCAGATTTCTAAAGCATTTTATGTGAGTTCTGTTCTAGCCTATCTGAAGTATATTAAGGGTTGCAGTTGGAACTAAAAAAAACAGGGGGAGAATCGGTGGCCCTTGAGATGCTGGCAGAGTCTAATTCCCATCGGCCCCACAAACCATAACCAATGCTCAGGGATTCTGGGAGTTGTACTATAGCAACACTTGGAGGGCTACGGGTTCCCCACCGCTGAACTGAAAGATGAACACTTCACAGTGAAAGTGGAATAATGTTTACTCAGAAATAAAACCCACAGTGATCGGGAAAGTGCACCTATGACTGCATGCTTAAAGCTTCACAGTCCTCAGCTCAGCCTTATGTAAACTCAGCCTGCATGCAGACACAGGAAACAGGAAACAGGGTGTCTATGGGTAAAGAAGTGCTGGGCTGTTGCCAGGGCCAGAATTAAGTATCTTGGTGCCTAGGGCAAAGAACATGGAACACATATTTAAGTCAAACCCCCCCCCCCTATTTTATAACATAAAACATTAACACCAGTTATAATAAAATGATAAACAGCAAGACTTGGATAGACACAGTTAGAGAATATTCATGGATTATTTTAGGTGGTCTGATGACTCTGGAAAGGACAGCGCCTGGTGCTTCAAAGCTTTGCCTTTCAGATTAAGGCTGTGTACACACTCTACCTCTGAAATGCACAGTTGCCATTATATCATAGCATGCTTTTTTACACAGGACTTTGAAATTGTACACACCTTTATGCAATGGCACAATCTAAAGTAGCAGCTGCTAGCCAGGTTGTCTGTAAACACAGGTAGGCATGTTTTAAAATTAGTGTGTAACAGTGTTATCTACTCTCCTGAATTACTGTGTCCACAGACTTCTTTTTTTAAAAAGTTGTTTTCTGCAGTCTTTGGAAACTGATGTGCTGATATACTGATGTGCATCACCATACAGAGACAACTAAGGTATGGTATTGCCTCCTGTTTTGACTATTTCATTCATAGACAAGTTAAATACGGGGAGGGGGAGTGGCACAGTCCTGCAAGACCGGAAGGTCTGCCCCAATAGGAGGTGACCCGAGAAAGCCTGCTCTGTGTACACACGCTGGCAGCGTGCACATGAGAAGTGCATTCTCAGCACAAAATGGATTATAAGCACTCCAGCAGATCAACCATTAGTGTGGGGGCAGGGATGACATGGGGATGATGTCATGTGTACAGCAGCCGAAAAAGGTTCCTGCATCCAGCACCGAATGCACATTATCACACAGTATGTACACACCCTAAATATCTGCAGGATTTAAATCATTACTACAACCAATAATCTCACCTAACACATTATTTTTTTTAAAGTAAATTTCATTTTAGTAAATAATGCATATAACATGTTTTACCTTCATTGGAGGTTTTGAAACAGAGGTTGGAAGGCCATACTTAGCTGGGGTTCCTGCATTGCGGGGGGTTGGACTAGAGGACCCTTGGGACTCCTTCCAACTCTACGATTCTATGAATTATGATTTTGGTGGGGACTTGGATCAGGTGCAATCCTACCCTAGCTCCGACCCAGGTTGTTGCTCTACTTCAGAGGCACTTTTACCAGCACAAACTGCAATGAGGTTCTGCTACAGCTTGAATGACAATAAAAAAGCACTTGAATGGTAACATACACCACCTCAGGTGCGTGGCTGTGGTAAAAGCAGTTTTTGTGAAAACACCGCATTCACCAAATTTCAGCTGGTGACTGATACACGAATGTATGCGATCAAAGGAATTTTTCACAAGCCCGGAAAACACTTCTCTGTAACAGAATTGTCTGGGCACAGTTTGTCTGTAATAGAACAACCCATATCAGTTGCTCCAACAGAAAACCTTGGGCTGTTTCTGCAGTTAGTGGCTCCCACTGTTCCAAAGTCCACAAGGACATTGTGAGACGGTTGTGGTACCATTACATTAGGAACAGGCGGTCATGGAATAACTCTGAGCTAACTTTGCTGCCAGCTGCCTGCAGAGCCTGACGATTGCACTCAGTTTCTGTGCAAGTCACAGGGAAAGGTTGCAAATCAGTTTGCCTTAGTTGATTTCAATATCATTGTACATGTAAATTGCAAGCCAGGGAGGAAGATGAAAACCCTTCTGCAGCTGTACAAAAGAATAAGATGCAAGATGCAGAGTGGTTTGGGGGATAAGCTGGGATCCATCTTAAGAAAACTAACTTGGTAGCAATTTCCATTCTAATTAATGAGACTTTGCTTCCAAGCATAAAATACTTAGGATTGCAGCGTTAATAAAAGCAATGTTGCATGCACAAAACAACATGTTGCTTTTAGCTATATGATTCAGATGTTTCTGGAATTAAATGGCAAATGCTGAGAATGGATAATGGAACCAAGTATCCCCCCTCCCCAGCAAAGCATCTGGAAGTTGTGAACAAGAGGGTATAGTGTTGCATAAACGATGGGCCAGACATACATTTTATTGGCCCAACTTGGATATGAAAGCAGAAAAAAATAGCCAGATGTTGCTGCATTTGTGCTAAATACTGGATGTAGAACCGCAAGTACATCATGTTATATTTAGCCTGACACAGCTAAAGCAATCCAGCCTGGAAGAGCTAGCAGAAGCTCTTCTTCCATCCAAAATCAGGTTCAGACCACTGTAGATGTTATAGAAAAAAACAAGTATACTGTAAAGTGATCCTGCACTTTTCTAACATTCGATGGCATTTGCATGAACATTGGTGTGATTGGCATAGCCTCCCAGAAGCATCTTCTGCCTTGTATTTTCAGACTCTAAGGCAGAGGGTATTAAATGAAAGCAAAAGTCCTATGTTGCTCTGCTATCCTTTCCTTTCTTTATGGGTAGCTGGTAGCTTTGACAATGAAATGGCAGCTTTGATTTTTGAGGGCAAGGCTCAATGAACTATCTGCACTAGTGCAAGGCATAGTACTAGCCACGTGGGACTTTCCTCAATGGCATAGCAGCTCACAAGCCAGGGTGGTTCTTGCTTCCATCCTGACCCACTGAGTTGTTCTTTTACTTGTTCAGTAAGCTAGAAAACATCTGAAGGCAGCCCTATTCAGGGAAGTTTTTAATGTCTGAAATGTTATTATTTTTTTATATTTTGCTGGAAGCCGCCTAGAGTGGCTGGGGAAACCCAGCCAGATGGGTGGGGTATAAACAATAAAATTATGATGATTATTATAGAAGTGAGCACTTTCAACTTTTGAAGAAAGCACACAGCCAGGCATGTCAAGGGGAGGCTGCCATTACAGAATATGGCATGCTGAGTCTTGAGTGTGTGAATGAAAGCGAGAAAAGGCAATGTCCACGTTTCGAAATATAAACCAACTCTATGCTCAGAATAGCCTCAAGCGGCAAAGTAGATGCATTTTTCTCCCACTTACCTGTCTGCCCGGTGACTCTCCTGCTGTAGTTTCGTGCACAGACCAGCAGCGCGGTGACTTCAATGCTGTATCGTGTCCCAGGAAGCAAGCCCTGGAAGTCGAAACTGGTGGCATCCAGCCCAGCTGATCCATTCTGCAGCAAAGAGTCTGTCTTGAAGTCATAAAGGGCTAGTGAAAAGCCCCTGGCACCTCCAGAGGGCCTTTCCCAGGTTAAGAGGAGGTAGTCAGAACGGCCTTGGCTGCTGATGCTCACATTCAGGAAGTGTCCTGGGGAAGATAGACCATAAGGTGCTCAAAACTGTATTGTCCTTCAGGGTCTGCTGTCTTCAGCCCCCAAACCCAAAAGCCTTTTCTCTATATGACATAGATCAATAACACCTTCATCGCCTAGGTCAGGGATAGGCAACCTAAGGCCCGTGGGCCAGATGTGGCCCAATCGCCTTCTCAATCTGGCCCGCGGATGGTCTGGGAATCAGTGTGTTACATACATTTTTACATGAGTAGAATGTGCCCTTTTATTTAAAAAGCATCTCTGGGTTATTTGTGGGGGCTGCCTGGTATTTTTACATGAGTAGAATGTGTGCTTTTATTTAAAAAGCATCTCTGGGTCATTTGTGGGGCATAGGAATTTGTTCATTCCCCCCCAATATATATATATATATATAGTGCGGCTCACCACATGGTCTGAGGGACAGTGGACCTGCCCATGGCTGAAAAAGGTTGCTGACCCCTGGCCTAGGTGAGTAGGAAACGCAATGCTATCCAGATGTTGTGGGCTCCATATTATTTATTTTTTTATTTTTTTAAATTGTATACCATATATATAAATCAAAGCTGTCACAAACACACACAGAAACACTAAAAAGCATATAAGAATTTAAAACAGATCACAAACTATGTTTCTTTGTTGACTCTATAAGTGTGGTGGCACATAAAAGTTTTCAGCAAACACCTGTTGAATCTCTATTGGAAGAGCATTCCACATGACTGAGCCAGTGACATTAAAGGCTCAGTTTCACATTGATGTCAAATGAGCCACACAGACTCAGGGGGGTTCCCTTCATCCCTGGGTCATGTTGCCTGGGGCTGGTGAGAGTTGCAGTCCAAAGCAACTGGAAAACACCACATTGGCTACCCTTGATCTGGGTCAAAAAGTTGGAGGCCCTTGAGATATCAGCAAAGCCTCCTCACTCTCATGCTGAGCCTGAGCAGAAATGGCTGGTTTATAAAAAGGAACAGTAGGCTAGTATGACAGGCAAATCCACTGCATTACAATAGTCATGTTTTAATTCTTCAGCATCTACAATTGCTAAACAACAGACAGGAAAATCATAAGTTGGTCTGCTAAGACCATCAGCAATTTTGAAGTGGTCAAAGCGTGGGGGGCAGTGTTGGGAACCCCAGCACTACATGATTCATTGTCTGTAGTCAAGCCCCACAATTCAACCACATTTGTTCCAGCTCCTTAGAAAGGACCTCAATATTTACATCAGGCATTCCTGAAACTGATGACACCCTCACCCTGAAATGCAAATAAGAGACTGAAAAAGCCAGTCTGACTCCCAGGCATATCCTTCTACAAGTCAGATCCAGACGAGAAAATAACTTGTTGTCACCTATGGCTCCCAGATAAAGGTGTCCCAATGCATTATGAATGATCTACAACCTATCCTGGACAATTCTACAGGCCTTGGGTGGTAGCCCTGTCCACATTTGCAGAAAGCCCCTAAATTGAAACTGGCTAGTCACTAGCAACAATTAACCATCAAATGGAGACAGAAACCTAAGGACCAGATTCTGCAACAAACCCAGATGCCAACTCTACCTCTGTTTTCATACAAACCAACAGTATTACAGACATCATCCATAAAGCCAACCATATCATCAGGTGTTCATTCACCTGCTCATCTTCAATGCATTACATGTAATTTTTGTAATGCCCTGTCAACAATGTCCTTCTGGTGTCAACCTAGGACAAGCATCCCCAAACTCAGCCCTCCAGGTGTTCTGGGACTACAATTTCCATCATCCCTGACCACTGGTCCTGTTAGCTAGGGATGATGGGAGTTGTAGTCCCAAAACAGCTGGAGGGCCGAATTTGGGGTTTCATCCAGTCATAAAGGTAAAGGTAAAGGGACCCCTGACCATTAGGTCCAGTCGCAGACCACTCTGGGGTTGTGGTGCTCATCTCACTTCATTGGCCAAGGGAGCCAGCGTACAGTTTCCGGGTCATGAGGCCAGCATGACTAAGCCGCTTCTGGCCAACCAGAGCAGCGCATGGAAACACTTTTTACCTTCCCGCCAGAGTGGTACCATTACTTGCACTTTGACATGCTTTCGAACTGCTAGGTTGGCAGGAGCAGGGACCGAGCAACGGGAGCTCACCCCGTTGTGGGGATTCGAACCGCTGACCTTCTGATCGGCAAGCCCTAGGCTCTGTGGTACCTCATCCAGTCATACAAGTACTGAAATCTTTGTCTGCAATGTGTATGCACATGTACATGTGTACGGACATAGGCAGTGTTCCAATTATGTGTTCCGTTTGAGAACATACATACTGCAGAAGATGCATTCATTGTACCAAGAACAGCCTATGTAATGAGTTGGAGCCACAGAGCCACCTTCTCAACTCTGGCATTGCTGCAGCTTACCTAGATGGGACTGGTGAGGATGGGCAAGTCAGGACTGCAGCTGTGCAGCGGTGGGAGCACCAGATTGGTTCCATCAGTGCACTTGTGCAGGTCTGACCTTACCACTGCCATGACCCTGTCCTAAGAGGTTCTGTGGCTCCACTGCACCCCACAGGCTGCTACTGCATTGTTGTTGTTTAGTCGTGTCCAACTCTTCGTGACCCCATGGACCAGAGCACACCAGGCACTCCTGTCTTCCACTGCCTCCCAGTTTGGTCAGACTCATGTTGGTAACTTCAAGAACACTATCCAACCATCTCGTCCTCTGTCGTCCCCTTCTCCTTGTGCCCTCCATCTTTCCCAACATCAGAGTCTTTTCCAGGGAGTCTTCTCTTCTCATGAGGTGGCCAAAGTACTGGAGCCTCAACTTCAGGATCTGTCCTTCTAGTGAGCACTCAGGGCTGATTTCCTTCAGAATGGACAGGTTTGATCTTCTTGCAGTCCATGGGACTCTCAAGAGTCTCCTCCAGCACCATAATTCAAAATCATCAACTCTTTGGCGATCAGCCTTCTTTATGGTCCAGCTCTCACTTCCATACATCACTACTAGGAAAACCATAGCTTTCACTATATGGGCCTTTGCTGGCAAGGTAGTGTCTCTGCTTTTTAAGATGCTGTCTAGGTTTATCATCACTTTTCTCCCAAGAAGCAGGCATCTTTTAATTTCATGACTGCTGTCATCATCTGTGGTGATCATGGAGCCCAAGCCTGATATTGCCTAAACAGAGCCTGCCATTCCTGCATTTCATGCTATTTGGTTCCATTGTTTACAATCTTTCCCCTCTGTGCCCATGTATATCCACTAACTGTGCAGAACTCTTCATGCATCAGAAAATGTGAACTCTAGTCGATGACAGCTTATGTCACAATGAATCTGTTGGCCTTTCAGGTTCCACAATACTTTGGTATGTTTCCCCCCCCCCTGGTGGAGATAATTATGAGTTTTGGATGCAAGATCTGCAGACACCTTGGGTGGTTTCATTAGGTGAATTAGCAGTTTAAGGCAGACCTTGCCCTGTTCCTTTCTAATTCTAACCCACTGTGGAGAAGTATCTACATAATGAAGTCTTAATGTGTTCCTAGGATTGCACTGTAATTCTCTCTGGAAACAAAGGCCTTATTTAATGCTTTGCTGATGTATTAGAAGTGTGTCTAATGTCCTGTTTACCTGCTTGCCAGCAAAGTCTGTGTGCAACCTGTGCTGCTTTTGCCTGTTGTAATTGTTAATATATTCTTGGTGGCTTGTGTTGAACTCACCTATGTGGAAATTCTGCATGCTGCAATTAATGGTTGAGCAAACATGTATCCAGGTTAATTAAGATTGATAAAACTATATAACCTTTAGAAGACATCTGAAGGCAGCCCTGTATAGGGAAACTTTTTGATGTGTAATGTTTTATTATGCTTCTATTTACGTTGGAAGCCGCCCAGAGTGGCTGGGGCAACCCAGTCAGATGGGCAGGGTATGATGATGATGATGATGATGATGATGAAAATGCTAGATCTGTGCAGTCCCTGAGTTAAGAGAATTCGGCTTGACTTGGTTGCCGGGAGGAAAGCAATAATAACTTTTGCCAATACATGTTGGGCCTTTCCTTCACAATATTCTCCATCGCTGCAAGTATTAGGTAGCTTACAAAATTCAACATCTATTTTTATGCTAAGGCAGAACACTTGTAGAATGCTGCTGTCACTTTTCATGATCTTGAATGTGCATCTTGCTTGCCTAAATAGATCTGACATTTAACATTTCTTTGTTTCGCCAAGACATTTCAGAAGCTTTTGTCTACTACTATATATCTCTAGCTACTTGAAAACACACTGAAATTCATACACAGAAAAGGTGAACAATAGTTTGGAGAATCGTCTGAATAAGGGAAGCATAATACAATTCGGCACTGGCTCCAGGTTTCTTTTTACCTAGAACAGTCTGTAGAAACATGGTGCCAGGAAAAGAATATTTTCCTAGGTATGTGCATTGCTGCATGGAAAGTGGTAGTGCAAATGTCACAAACACTTATAGGACATATGATAATGAGCTTGTGTTGTGTTGTGGACAGAGTGTAAGAACAGGACTGAGGAAACCTAGACTCAGTCGTGAAGCTTAGAAGGTGATGTTGGCATAGTCACTGTCCCTTAAGCCTTAGGTATAACCCTGGGTGAGGATAAAACTGGAGAAACCATGAATATTGCTCTGAACTCCTCAGAAGGAAGGATAGAAGGAAAGAAAATTTGAGACTAGCAACACATTCTCCACCCTCCTTCCTTCATTGTCTACTATTTTAATTACACACACTCACATTCACACACATATTAGTAGTAATAGTAGTAGTAGTACCCCACCCATCTGGGTTGCCCCAGCCTCCTATAAAGGGTTTGCGGTCTCCCAATGTGCACAATGAGCCAATTCTTTTTTAAAGTGGTGGACTGTAGGAATGCCACCATCACCCGACACACACAAATGCCACAAATAGTTTTCAGTGACTCTTTAGATTAAGGAGGGTTTTTCAAGCTGTGTCCTTTCCCATGAAGCTTGGATCCATAAAAGCCAGGTGGGAGTTGAAGGCTGAGCTGCACTGGGGAGAAAACGAATCTCTCCCTCTTCTTCAGGGAAAAGAAGGTGAGAACATTGAGGGGCACCTTCCCATTACATTCTCACTCCCTTAGGTCTCCATCACTCCCTCACTTTGTCCCTTGGAGCGATCTCTAGGGAAATACACCTGTCTCAAATAACAGTGGATTTTCCCGTGATATTCCAGATTTCCCTGTCTGGGAACTCCCAGGGGAGAGGAGCAGAAAACTCACCTTTCTCGTCAGGCAGTCCTTCCACTCCTGGATTCCTTTGCCAATCTGTTTGGTTGCATCTGTCATCCTATGAGATTGAAATTAATAAAATCCTTAGTGGTGCCTGGATAGAAGCAAGGCTCAGAAAAGGACTGCATCTCTATTCTGCCATAAAACAAAGAGACAAAACACCTCTAATGTTATGACATCTCAGTGGTGTGGAATCTGTGACCCTCCAGATGTTGCTGAACTCCAACTCCCATCGCCCCCAGTGAGCATGGCCAATGGTCACAGATGATAGGGCCACAGGTTCCCCCACCCCTGAGATAACCACCTCTATGCCTGGTCCCTCACACTTGCAGTATGTGGAGAAGAAGAAGAAGAAGAAGAAGAAGAAGAAGAAGAAGAAGAAGAAGAAGAAGAAGAAGAGTTTGGATTTGATATCCTGCTTTTCACTACCCGAAGGAGTCTCAAAGCGGCTAACATTCTCCTTTCCCTTCCTCCCCCACAACAAACACTCTGTGAGGTGAGTGGGGCTGAGAGACTTCAAAGAAGTGTGACTAGCCCAAGGTCACCCAGCAGCTGCATGTGGAGGAGCGGAGACACGAACCCGGTTCACCAGATTATGAGTCTACCACTCTTAACCAATACACCACACTGGCTCCCACCACAATGGACACCTCTCTGGTTAGAATCACTAAGTCCAGTCATCCCTATCCTGGTGCCCTCCTGATGTATTGGACTCCAGCTCCTATCAGCCCCATCCATAATAATTAATGGCCAGGGGTGGGTGCATGAAACTATTTTAAAACAGAAGTGCATCCTCTCTAGACGTTGCTACCACAACCTCAAAGGGGAAGATAGTTTGCATCCAAATGGATGGGTACAGCATGGAATGCCTGCGTGGTGGAAGGCTACATCTTCTTTTCACAGTCAAGGGCTCAGCGTTGACCCTTCATTTGTCTGCTGCCGAATGCTACAGATCCTACCTAGACTGACTTACAGGAACTGTAAGGTCTTGCTGCCAGCCTCCCTTCCCAGCTTGGTACGTCTCTCTGGAAGCCAGACTTGTTGCTGTGCACAGCCAAGCCCTGCCTCTTGCATTGTTTCTCTTTGTGGCATTATCCAGGTTGCATCCTTTGTAACAAGGGTCAGGCCATTACGCTGCAGCTGTAGTGGACTCCCTGGTTCTCCCCATTTTGGTATGTGGCCAGTAAAGGCCGGTGCCTGAAGTAAAACAATTAGGTCCGTATAGTTAAAGCTATGGTTTTCCCAGTAGTAATGTACGGAAGTGAGAGCTGGACCATAAAGAAGGCTGATCGCCGAAGAATTGATGCTTTTGAATTATGGTGCTGGAGGAGACTCTTGAGAGTCCCATGGACTGCAAGAAGATCAAACCTATCCATTCTCAAAGAAATCAGCCCTGAGTGCTCACTTAGAAGGACAGATCCTGAAGTTGAGGCTCCAGTACTTTGGCCACCTCATGAGAAGAAAAGACTCCCTAGAAAAGACCCTGATGTTGGGAAAGATGGAGGGCACAAGGAGAAGGGGACGACAGAGGATGAGATGGTTGGACAGTGTTCTCGAAGCTACTAACATGAGTTTGGCCAAACTGCGAGAGGCAGTGAAGGATAGGCGTGCCTGGCGTGCTCTGGTCCATGGGGTCACGAAGAGTCGGACACGACTGAACGACTGAACAACAACAAAGGCATTACATGCAGTGATTGTTCCCTCACAGGTGCTTTTTATACGTGTGTGTGTGTGTGTGTGTGTGTGCGTGAAACAACTTCATAAATCTGCATGTGTAAACATAAATAGAGGAACAGCGATAGCTAGGAAGGTGGCATGTCTTTCCCACTTTTACCGAAAGCTAAGGTATCTGTGGGTGGAAGAACAGTTAGGGGGGGATGAGATTATAAATGAAAGAAATGGGGGGGGGTCAAGCACACAGACCACACTTTCCCTCCACTTAAATTTGTAACCTCCTGAGGCTTTTTATTTTTATTTTTAATGATGGGGAAAGTTACATCCAACTGCACAAAACGTCTAGATTTCGCCTCCACTCTAGTTGCAGCCCTACGGCAATAGTTAGGTTGGAGGAACGTGAAGTTGGAAAACTCAGGAAGAAATGATCTATGGGAGCTCCTCCTCTTTGCATCAGGTTCAGTTTAAGCTCTACTGTCCTAATTTGGCTCCTAATCTTACAATGAGATTTGGATAAGAACAAAAACCCCTAAGATTTGCTTATCAGGGTCTGACCAAAGATTCCCCTTATCAAGCATTCTGTCTCCAATAATGGCAACCAGCAAGGCTGCCAACAGAAAGGAACAGGCCTGCTTTCCACAGCAGGTTGATGTGTAGAAATCAGTTGGGTACAATTTTTTTTTTTTTTGCAGCATGGAAATAAACATTATCCAGAGCCAAATTCAACTAACTGTATTAATGTATTTTAATATTTGTTGGAAGCCGCCCAGAGTGGCTGGGGAGACCCAGCCAGATAGGCGGGGTACAAATTAATTATTATTATTATTATTATTATTATTACTATTACTATTATTATTAACTGGTCCTGCTAGCAGAAGCCCATACAAGGACTTCCACTAGCACAATGGGGCTTCCTCCCAACCCAACAAATTAGTGGCAGTTGGTGTCAGCAGTACCCCCAGAACAGCATGTATGGGGAGATAATTTTATTGGACAAGCAGAAATGCATTCTGATAGAACGTTGTAGCAATGTGGAGCTGAATTCCTCTCAATGTCAGTACATCAAGTTGCTGTTAAAGGCACAGCTACAGGAACTGGAAAGGACCAAAGCTGGCAACTCTCCCAGCTGGATGACCCTGAATTGCTCACCAGCAAGGCATGCTGGAATAGCTTTCTCCTATTGTATCCCCCCACATCCATTCATCCTGAGCAGTGAAGTTCTATTCATGAAATGTGGAAGGAAGTTCTGTCCTTCAAGATTATTACTAGTTGTCATTGAACAATCCTGACTTTGGACATTCATTTATAAAGGTATTTATGCTAGTGTGGCCATCATTACAGCTTGTAGCAATGATTTCCACATATGAATTGTGTGTGATGAGGCATACTGTTTTGTTTGTTCTGAATATGCTGCTGAATATCAAGGTATCAAAACCAAGATCTAGTGTAGGAGTTACCCTATAGACATTGTTGGACCCCAGCTCCCGTTATCACCAGTCGGTATAGACAAAGGTCAAGGATTATGGGAGTCCAACATCTCTGGACTCCCAGAGAGCTACCCAAACGAAAAAGAGGATTTTCAAAGGCTTGCAAGTATGTAAATCTTATGGTTGAAATAGCATCTCATGCAATGCATCTGGGGAATTCTCGCAAGTGGCAGGGCAATGCAACACTGTCCTCGGCCTCACCCTGCCTCCAGGAGGGTTCTCATGGCATGAAGAAAGTGATCAGGATCACCAGGGGAATCACCTGCCTGGCTGAACAACCCTCTCCTTTATTAGAAGATAAAAATGAGATTTTTCTTTCTTTCTCTTACCTCATTCTTCCCCCTCCTCCCAAAAAAAGAAAGCCATTTTGCAGAATTTTCTACTAATATTATCCACCTTTTTTGTGGTGCCATCATTCCCCTCCATCTCCTGCACGATCCCAAATGATGCTAGTACCCTTTGGCAACAAAGGGGTTGGGGACTTGGGGATGGAGAAGTTGTGCTACTGCCACACCTAATGATGACATAATAATGAGGATAATTTCTCCTCTCTCTGGAGAAATGCTCTGAAACACAAGTTTTTTTTTCTGTACACAAACAGAGTGGAGAATTTTGGGAGGCCAAGATCCTGAACTGGCACATGGAGTCAATGAACAAATCAGACCAAAAGCCTATCTTTTGTTCTGTTCTCACAGTGGCCTTCTAGATGCCTATGGGAAGGACATGAGCTCAATGGCGCCCTCCAACAACCACAGCAATACTGTCTCTGATTCAGGCAGTAGTATATAAGGCCATTGTGGCTAGTAGCTGTTGATAGCCTCCGTGAATTTGTTGAAACACCTTTTAAAGCCACCCAAGTTGGTGGCCATTACTACATCTTGCGGTGCTTCCTTTTGCCTGTCCTAAATGTCCCAATATTCAATTTCATTGGACAACCCTGGGTTTTGGTATTATGAGAGAGTTCTAATCTTCTCTCTGTCCACACCAGGTATAATTTCCATCTCCTACATCCCTCCTCGTTCTCTCCCCCCTCCCTGGAGCAAATAAATAAATAAAAAGGCCCCAGGTGTTGTGACCTTTCCTTGTACGAGAACTGATCTGGTCCCTGATCATTTTGCTTGCCCCTTTCTGCACCTTTCCCAGCTCTACAATATCCTTTTTGAGGTGCGGAAACCAGAACTGTACACAGTATTCCAGGTCTGGCCGCACTGTAGATTTGCGTAAAGGCAAATTTCTACAACTATCAATGCATTGTTAGGTGGAAAGGAGGAACTAGGCCCTTAATGGATACAGGTCACAGAGCTGTGCCTGATGAGGGTTCATGTGCCCCAGCCGGGGTGTGGGTGAGTGTGGGAACCATACATAAGTCCAGAGAGGCTGGCAGGAAACACCCAAGTAGGACTAAAAGTATAGAGTATGAAGTATAATAATGCCAGCATTTCCAACAGACTCATCATCCAGACTGGGAACTTGGTGTGCTTCTGAGTCGGGCAGGTGAAGGTGTGATTGGCAGCAGAATATGCCACACATACTGAGCACCAGGGCAATTACTCATGACAAGCTCCCATCACTGTTTATGCCTGTGTGGCTTTGCCTCCTCGCACAGGAAGCCCCCTTGGTCCAACCAGCCCAGTATTATCTATTCTGAATGGCAGCATCTTTCTGAGGTTTCAGGTAGGGGTCCATCTCCTACCTGGAGATGCTGGGGGTTGAACCCGAGACCTTCTCTGTGCGCCCTACTACTAGTCCATGCCCCTTCCCAATCCCATGCCCCGTTCCTGAGCGCTGCGAATCCCCATGCGTCACAATAAGTGTCCTCCTGTCCTGTTAACGCACTGCCTTGGCACAAGGCTCTGTGGTCTCATTTAGAGGAGAAGCCGGAGGGAGCTCCTGGAGGGAGCCAGGCTTCTCTAATGGGCAATGGTGCTAATTCAGTGCAGCTGTGTGGCCAGCAGGCAGGAACGCTCTCATCCCCCAGCGGAGCAGAGAAATGCAAGCTGGCTGTAACTAGGTGGAGCCGGCCTCCACCGCCAGCAAGGAAAGGCACTGGAAGAGAGAGAGAGAGAGAGAGAGAGAGAGAGAGAGAGAGAGAGAGAGAGAGAGAGAGAGAGAGACGTGGACTCACCTCAACCACAGCTTGCAGATGCGCTTGCAAAGAGGCCCATTCCATGGGCAGCAGCAGCAGCAGCCAAAGCATCTGGTGGAGAGAGGGGAACGAGAAGCAGAGAAAGGCAGTCGCAGCAGCAGCAGCAGCAAGTTATAGTCCTCTTCGAAGAGCAGCTGCCCTCCTCATCCAGCTGTCCCTACGGCAACTCCTGCAGACTTCCCTCGCTGGCGTGTGACATCAGGGCCCTGGCATGCAGGATGCCAGCTACAGCCGCCAGTTTGCCGGGGAGTTCAAAGGTGTATGTGTGAGTTTGCGAGAGGCTCTGCATGAGAGGACGCGAAGCGTGCCTGTGTGTTTGAGAGAGGGAGAGAGTGTGCGTTTCTCTCTCTGTGTGTGGGGGAGCATCGACTGTTCCCTGTGCGAGAGAGGCTGTACGTGTGTGGCTGCGTGTGTGAGCAAGCCTTGCCAGCACTGTTCCTCCATGTGGGAGTGTCTGTTTCTATGGGTGTGTGTCTCCAAGAGGACGTCTTTTGTCCTGGGTTTTTGTTTTGTTTTTTAGACATTTTCTTCTTTGAGAACAAGTTTGTCGAAGCTGACAGAAGTTGCTGGGGAAGGACTGGGGGTTGGTTTACTCTTCTTGCTCAGGGTGGAAGAGTAGCCCAAAGAGAAATGTCTGCCTGTTCTCTCTCTCCTGGAATGAACAGACAGCAGTGTTGACCCACTAGGAGTCTCAGTTCCCATAAACTCAAAAGCCCTGGGATGGTCAGTGGAGTTTCAAGAACAGTGAGACCTCAGGCTGACCTCAGAACTGTGATACAAAAAAAGAGCTGAAAAGTTCACTGAAATAAAGATTGTCCTGGATGTAGCTGTTTTTCATAGCATTTCAGCTAAGAGTTCTGTAGTATTCTTCAGAGCTATTCAGTCATTATCTGGACATTTTAGATCAATAAAATCTTCTGCATCTGGTTACATTTTCATATCAACCGTTGGCAAGCTTTGACCATCAAACTGATGGTGTACTTGAGATTCGTTGGAACAAACATCTCCCACTTGTTGTCACTCTGGGAAAGTAGTCTTTCAAACACTGCTGAGAGTTTGAATGCATACACTGAAGAATACCATATGCACACAAAAGCATTACAAATTGTGAATCATGCACACACAACTAGACAACTTTCAAACCTTTGCTTGCAAGGGTTGCCTTGAAGCGCACACATGGTATACACATGTGCACAAGTCACACAAAATCCTACAGATCCTCAAAAGTGAATATCAAATATGTGGCATGAAAATGTTTTTTAAATCCTAAACCTACACAGGGAGCTTAATGGGTTGTCACGCTATGGGGTCCAACACCTTAACCACACTCATACCCTACAAGCTTTGTCATCTTTTTCACTACTGATAAAAAACTAGATTCAGGTAGGTAGGTAAAAAAACTAGGTATAATAAATGACACACATATTTTTTAATTGAACATATACCCCTCACAGCACAAGGCAGAGAATGACAGTGAGAGTGAGAAGGGGTTTCAGTCTTTTGGACCATTGCTGTGTCTGAATTTTGGCTACATGCTGCCAGATTCCTGGGCATTCATTTCTGACACAACAAATGGGCCTGCAAAATCCAGTGAGTGGCATTCCGTGATGGCACAACAGAGAAGACATGAGAAGATGTTGCATACAATAACTCTTAGGGCCAAACTAGGTGTGGTGTTAATTAATATGCACATTTTGGGTTTCGTAAATAGCCACAGGGAAGCCTAAGCAACTTTGGACCTGTGGCTGAAAGCCTCTTTGCTGTGGTCAACTGCTATTTGCAGTTCAAGGGAGGGTCTTCATTGGTACAAAAACTAATTTGGCCCCCAGTCTAGCCTACTTCATAGGATTGCTGGTGTGGTAAAGGAAAGGTAGGAAACACTACCTTTCATTAACAGATGTAATGAAAATGAATTAAATACATTTCCTAACAATCTGTCATTACATGCGGATTATAGATGTTTTGCAATACAACCCATTCCTTCTATATTAAAAAGGGATGTTATCCCAGTCTCTCAAACAACTTGAAGTATCTTTCAAAATAATCTATTTTAAACATGTTGAAAGACTTAGGATGACGGATCACACACATCTGACACCCCCCCCCCCCAGCCTTTGCACCTAAAGCGGTCATCAAAAATGAGAGAATTTTCAAGCTCTTGGAGGCTGCCATGCATGAAGAAGGGAGCTGTAGTTGGCTCAGGTTGGGTGCATGTGCTCTTTAAGAATCATACTTGAGTTTCTGGTTTAGAACCAAAAAAATTGAAGGTAGAAGAGAATACCAGTTCTTCTTCTACCTTCTCAAAATTTATCCAAAGTCATTAAGTATACAGGAATACCAAATCCTTATCATCTGAGAGATCCATTTTAGATTCTGTCAGTAAGTCAATGCTAACATTTTCTATGGCTTCCTTGGTGTAGATGCATACACCAATATGGTATATCTTAAGATGCATTCAAAAGTGTTGCCTACGGTTTTTTTTTGTTCACCTTTAGAGCCTGAGGCAGAGAGGACAAGCGTGCAAGAGGTAGAAAATCTCCCTGCAAAGAAGATTGCATTGCTTTGTTTACACCCGACTGATATCTAATTCCTGCGTATAGTTTTCAGGGACTCGAAGAGTGATGAAAGATCACTGGGTGTGCATTATGGATTAGAGTTTGTGTGGGTGGCTTTGTAGGAACGGCAAGGCAGCTTGTACGTCGACAGGAAATGGATTGAGGTGGAGGAACACTCTATGGAAAGAAGAACCTTCTTCAAATGATGCACACAGGTTTTTACCATTTGAGGAAGGTCTATAACTCAGTGGTAGAACAGTGGTGGAGTCCCAGATTAAACCCCAGGCATTTACATGTTTGGAAGAGAAAGTCTCCTTATTGAGGCTGTGTACATTCTATACCTAAAAAAAACACTTGAAGCATATTTTTCTCTTCAAAGAATTCTGGGTACTGAGATTTGTTAAGATTGCTGAGATTTGTAACTCTTTGAGAGCACACAGAATTTTTGGAAATAAGGAATTGGCTTTGAATGTTGTTAATAATAATAATAATAATAATAATAATAATAATAATAATACCCCACCCATCTGGCTGGGTTTCCCCAGCCACTCTGGGCGGCTTACTCTGGGTGGCATATATAAAACGTAGTAAAACATCAAAAACTTCCCAATTCAGATGTCTTCTAAATAATTATAACTTTATGTTGTTATTGTTATTAGTAATTTTATTAATAATAATTTACTTTGCTGCTGCCATGAGTGCTGGAAGGAAGACCGCTCCCTGCTGCGAGGCCCATTTTTATCTAGCCTAGAGGTGGGGCCCTGACTCACCCTGAACATCTAAAAGAGGCCCCTGGGAGGCCACTGAAACTTTGCTGGAACAACTCTTGATTTGCGGCAACTGGCTAAAATGTTTTAAAATGTTTTAAATTGTTCTAATTTTAGTTCCTTTTTGTTGAGTTGGTGTTGGTTAAATGTTTAGTTGGAGTTGGTGGTTATTTTAATTTGGGTATAACTGTAGACTGTTTGTTGTTGTTGTTGTTGTTGTTGTTGTTGATTTCTATTGGTTTATTGGTTGCTTGTTGCTTGTATAGGATATTTCGTTTTTTAATGTTTGATGTTTTGTTTTGTTGTGTTTTTATATATGTTGTATGCCGCCCAAAGTTAAATTATTATTATTATTATTTGTTATGTTGTTATGCTACTCTCCAGGAGAGCCTTTGGGATTGATGGGGATAAAAGCAAAGCAAAACAAAAACATTTTTGCAGTGAATTGGGGCCTGATGCAAAATGATATCGTTTCCTCCACTCCGTTGTGCTGTTTATAAAACGGGAACACAGTCAAGGCTCAGAAGGTAACATGAGGCTATTGAAAAACAAGAAAAGACTCCTTTGGAAAGAGCAAGCCCAATGGTGAAGGAGCCCAAGGATGTGGTTGGGCATCCTTTGCTTTTAGCTTTTTTCTGCAGGGCAATAGGAAACTGAAAGAGCTGCCTGCTGCTCTTGGGGAGGTGGGAGGGAGGGATGGAGCTTCTTGCGATTGGCCAGAGCAGGAGGAAGGGGGGCCAGCTGGCTCCTGGATGGGAAGCTTGTTTGGAAAGGCTGGTTTCCAGGCATCCGTGGTTGCAGACAGTCCAGTACACAGGCTTTAAGTTTCCCTTTGAATTGGGTGTTGCTGCCAGCTCTAAGCCCTCATCTAGGCAGATCGCAGTGCATAATGCACACTCCTCTGCTGTGGCTAAGGCACAGGAAAGCAGCACAACCCAAGAGTTGTTAGAAAGACTGGACTAGCAGCAGCCGTGGTTAGGGAGAAATGGGAATGGAAGAGAATAGGATCAGGATTAACTGAAGTGTGGCCAGAGGAAGAATTGTTCTTCCATTGGGTTGGGAGACATTGTTGCATGTGGGTCAGGAAAAATAAGGAAGAGCAAATTCTGCCCTGGGGGGTGCCACAGGCTCATTTCGCAAACTAGAACTTCAGGAGGGTGGAAGACGCTAGATTATCCTTGGACAATACAACAACAACAATACAGTGTGTAGTTTCAACTACAGTATCGTTGCAACAAAAGCATTCCTGAGTGCTTTGGCTTTGTTGTAAGTGATTTATGGAAAACCAGTTCACTTATCTTAGCTAGTTTAAAAGAAGGGCTTTGTA
This sequence comes from Lacerta agilis, assembly GCF_009819535.1. Taxonomy (NCBI): domain Eukaryota; kingdom Metazoa; phylum Chordata; class Lepidosauria; order Squamata; family Lacertidae; genus Lacerta; species Lacerta agilis. Next base: position 63,991,571 of record NC_046317.1, on the reverse strand, counting down.
TTTTGAGGGTAATGTTCCCTATGTTCACTAGGCAGTACAATGCAATTTGCCTTAAGCAGACTCTTTTAACTACAGTGGTACCTCAGGTTAAGAACTTAATTAGTTCTGGAGGTCCGTTCTTAACCTAAAACTGTTCTTAACCTGAGGTACCACTTTAGCTAATGGGGCCTTCTGCTGCCACCGTGCGATTTCTGTTCTCATCCTGAAGCAAAGCTCTTAACCCAAGGTACTATTTCTGGGTTAGTGAAGTCTGTAACCTGAAGCGTCTGTAACCTGAAGCGTCTGTAACCCGAGGTACCACTGTAGTACAGCACTCAGAATCAGTCTCCAGTTTTGCTCACGTAAAGACTGCCACGTTTCTCCTTATTGTCTAACCAGGAGCCCCATTTGTTTTGTTTAAAATGTGAGGCCGTTCTGAGTTTTCAGAAATCAGGACCAGCCTTTGAGCCTTCATCCCAGGATCTGGGTAACTTGATACCTGCAGCGCCTAGCAAAGACTAATTCAATCAGTCTGCAACCTCCATCTTTACTCTGAATCTAAATGCAGACCTCATGGCTACAACATCCAACTTAATTTTGAGCTGAATTGCTGAGAAACAAATGGTCAGACCATAGAAAACATAATTGGTAGAGAGGGCTCTGTGTGATGTTATTTCCCCTCTTCTCGTGGGAGGGAAAGAGCACATGTAACTTTCATTTTCCTCCCTCTCCCCCTTTCCTCTCGCTTTACAACCACCCATATGGGCAGATTTGCCCTGTGCTTGCTCCTGTCCTAGGCAAATTCCAGAGACTGCTTTTACTGCAAATATACGTATTTTTATATAAGTATATAAATATAAGTATTTTACAGTTTTTACTACTGCAGTAGCTGAAAATCAATGCAAGCTACTGAGTAAGTAAATCATATTTTAAGCTTACTCTTAAGCCTGTTGCCCGATTTCTTTGTTAAGCAGGCTAAAAAAGGGGGAAGCCAGCTTGCTTTGCTGCTAGGAGTGGGATCAGAGCCGTCTTAAGGGGATCTGCCGCCCTGGCGCGGCTATCCCTCTGGCGCCCCCGCCATGCCGCCTCTCCGCCGCCTCCCTCCCGCGCTTGCCGCCCCTTGGGAGGGGGGTGGGCGAGCGGGGGATGAGGGGCGTGGCGCTGGAGCGGCGCGGGGCTCTGCACGCCCTTCCAGCGCTTCCGGGATGGGAGGCGAGGGCGGCCGGCTCGCGCTCCCGCGCGCAGCTGGACAGCGCGGCGCGGCTGGGCAGCTCGCGCTGCATCGGGCGGGCGGGCGGCTGCGCGCAGAGCGCGAGCTGCCCGGCTGCGCCGCGCCATCCGGCTGCGCGCGGGAGCGCGAGCCGGCTGCCCTCGCCTCCCGTCCCGGAAGTGCTGGAAGGGCGCGCAGAGCTCCTGTGCTCTGCTGGGCAGCCAGAGGGCGTGGCGTGGCCAGCCAGCTCCCTTGCCGGGAGTCAGAGGGCGCTGCCAGCAGGCGCTGCCAGCGGGGCTGGAGGGCGGAGGCGCCCTCCAGGCCATTGCGCCCTGGTGCGCCGCGCCACCAGCCCCAATGGATGAGACGGCTCTGAGTGGGATCTTAAACTTTGTTCATTCTGAACATGTGGGGGGCCTGGGGGGATAAATTGCAATTAATATATTCTCCATTCCACCTACACCTACCGTAAGGTGTAGGGAGGAAAGAAAGAGGCAGCAAAGAGTTCAAAATAATTACTGAAGAAATACACAGAATGATATGGAGAAACCTATTAGTGCTCTGGTTCTTGGTCCCACTATTCTGGCAGCAGTTTGCTTTCGTTTGGGGGCATCTTCTAGCAAGAGAAGCTGGAAACAGGTGTGCACTGGGTTGTTATGCAGATCAATGCCGCCGCCGCCACCAGCCTATAATGATGTATCAGCTGGGCTACAACTCTAAAACACAGACCAGTTTTTTGGATACAGATATCCCTATTCAATTGCTGCTCCAGCCTGGTGTAGTGGCTAAGAGCGGTGGACTCGTAATCTGGTGAACCGGGTTCACTTCCCCTCCTCCACATGCAGCTGCTGGGTGACCTTGGGCTAGTCAGACTTCTCTGAAGTCTCTCAGCCTCACTCACCTCATAGAGTATTTGTTGTGGGGGAGGAAGGAAAGGAGATTGTTAGCCACTTTGAGACTCCTTAAGGGGAGTGAAAGGCGGGATATCAAGTCCAAACTCTTCTTCTTCTGCTCCATCCTTCTGCAGTCTGCACTGCAGAGAAGGGAAATGGCAGTCTGCACTGCAGAGAAGGGAAATGGCAGCTCACACAGAGGACGGAGTGGTGGCAGCACTGGAAATCCCACACCTTCTTGCATGTACTCTGGGCAGTGACTTCCTCTTGTATTGGTGCTAAATACTCAGCCCAAAGGACTGGAAACTCTTGTGTGGATGTACCCGGGCTCCTAATATGCTTTTGTCTTGTACGGTTTGCAACCAATCATGTGGAGTCACAACCTAACCTCAGGCTCAGCTCACTGCACTGCCTTAGACAAGCCCTTCTCTTTTAGCCTCAGGCCCTCATCAAAACTCTGAGAGTGCTAAGGCAGGCCTACCTTACAGGGTTGTTGTAAGGATTGCCAAGTTAATGTATGTGAAGCACTTTGAGCATAGGAGAAAGGTTATAGAAGAGCATGGGTGAGGACCCACTGGCCAGGGGGCAAACTGTGGCCCTCAAGGCCTTTCCATCTGGCCCTTGGGACTGTGCCCAGGCCACATTTCACACTGGCTCTGCTCCATGCCCTCCTGGAGTGCTTCTTGAGCTGGGATAAAGCCTCTAGCTTGGCTGGAGGGAGTGATGTGTGTGTCGGAGTGGAGGATTTTAGGTTAGAAACCTACATGCTACCTTGCCCATTTTTGCCTCTGGTCCCACCCACTAATGGCATGGCCTCTGGACTGTTAAGAGTTCCCCAACCGAGTAGCAGAGAAATACGATTATTAATATGCATAAAATGAATGTGCATAACTACAGGGGGGAAAAACCTGGTCAGCGTAATTCAGCTTGCCAAACCATCCCTGCACAAAATGGGAGCCAGTCTACCAGTACCTGCCATGCAGACCTGTCTTCAGTCACCATATGCAGGACTACATACTGCCTTCAGGGGAAGGGCTGCAGCTCAGTGGCGGAGCAGATGCTTTGGGTGCAAAAGGTCCCTAGATCAATCCCCAGCATCTTGTCTTAAACCCTGGAGAGCCACCATGTTATGGGCTTCACCTGCTGAACAGCAGCCTGAAGGGGAGAAGGCGGAGTGACTCCACCTGGTGCTGATCAGCCTTCAAGGACACAGAGGAGGAGGAGGCACTGATGAAACTCAGCTGGCTTCAACCTTCTTAAGAAGAGCTTCCAGCAGCAGTCAGATGCTGGTAACAACGCTTGTAGTTCCTGGCCCTTCCTTGCTCCTTGCTGCTTCCTGCTCGTCTTGGATTCCCTAACTCCTGAACCATCTGGCCATGTGGATTGCTGCTCGCCCGACCCTAGGACTGGACCTGACTTTGGATGCTGACTTTGCCTCCGGGCAAGTACACCTCAGAGACTCTTCTGGCTGGCCAGCCTCCCACTCCGCTGCATGTTGTTACTCAGCACGAGACTACGACACACTGCCCGTCAAGTGTCAGCATTCCAGTTGTCCACTTTGGCAAAAGGCAGTTTCCTGTGTTCCTAAAGTTTGGCTATCATGCAACAGATGGGTCCCCGTCAGCTCCAAAGCTGCTTAACAGAGCATTTCCTTGCCTTAGACACTGCTAGAAATGAGAGCAGGACAACGGAATGACAGCTGAAGGACCTGTGGAAGCCAGAGTCTTGCAGGCAGAGCTGGACTTGAAATAGACCTCAAGCGTCTCCTCCACCCAGCAGCTGGAACAAGGCCTGGAAATGGGGGCTGCTGAGTCATCACATTTTCCAGAGAGCAGTGGAAGCCGCTGCAGGGAGTACGAGGGTAGGGGAGAGGGGGGCGGAGAGGCTGCGTGGCCCATTGTAATTGAAAACAGAGCAGGCAGCAGGCAGAGGCCGGTTGCCAAAGGGGGACCTTGCCAAAGGGGGACCTCCAGACCTCAGTCGCAGGGACTCTTCTGAGCTGCCAGAGAGGAAGCGGGCAGGAGAGAGAGAGCTCAATCTATCTAGCCTGCGCTGGAGAGAATGCCATAAAGCAGGGGGGCTTCAGATCTTGTCAGACTACAACTCCCATCACACTCAGCCAGCAGGGTCAATGGTCAGGGGTGATGGCAGTTGCTGTTGTCCCACAACAAGCGGCAGGCGCTACATTGGCTACTCCTGCTCTGAAGAGAGAGAGAGAAGGAATGGTAGTGTGTGGTGAGGAAGAAAGACCTTCCCTGTACAGGCTCCGCATTTTGCGAAGATCATTTCAAGTTCCCTGAAATACCCCAAGATTTGGTAGTTTAATGGGGCAGGAGTGGGGAACCTCAGGTCTAGGAGACTCTATCCAGCCCTCAAGACTCTCCCTAGGGCTGGGCCATGCCCCCTCCTCAGGCCACACTCTGCTTCATGCCCTCCATTGCCTGACAGGATCATGTCCTTGAACTCTTCCTTGCCAGGATAGAAAGATGTCTGTGCGTAAACCTTTGATTTATGCTGAACAAAGGTAAGAGTCACATTTTTTGCCCCACTCACTCTTGCCTCTGGCCCCACCCACTACTGGCAGCATGCAGCCCCTGGAGCGTTCCCCGTAAGAGAATGTGGCCCTCGGGCAGAAATAGTTTCCCCGCTCCTGCGTTAGACAGGGCTTAACAACTAGAACAGTGTTTGGGGCAGGTATTCCCAGATAGGGGAGAGAAGTGATGCACCAGCTGAAATTCTCTTTCACAAGACGCTCAAAGGTCCATCTTTTCACCTGGCCGCACCTTTAAGCAATGAATATGACCCCCTCCTGACCCCTGTCCCATGCCAGCATGGTGCCAGTACGCATGGCTTAGCAGGTCCCTGTAGCATTTCTATAGCTTTTCAGCAGCATCGCTGCCGGGTCTTCTGTGCCAACACCTGGTGGCACAGTACACATGCCAAACGTGTTAGAGATTTCAGTGACCTACTGCAGAAAGGAAATGCAGCTGTTATCTATAAGCAATTAGTAGTTGGCAGAAAGCCCAGATTGCTCTCTCTCTGACCATTAGCAAGCACCTGTGATTGGTCAGTGGAGTACTTAAAGAACTCAGCGTTCACTGAGAGGGTGTGGTAGGTGCTGGTGTGTGGCGTTAGGTTGATGAGAGAGAGAGAGACAGAGAGAGGAAAAGATTTTATGTTTTGTTTCTTTTATTTTGTAAAGTCTGTAAATAGTAACTTATGGATGCTAGTTGCTTCAATCAATAAATACTGCATATAGTTATCCAGTGAGTTGCTGAGTTCCTGCGTTGAGCTGTCTAGTCAATTTCACAACAGCCAGAAGCTTCCAGAAAGGCTGCGTCTAACTCTGCTGTGTCCAGGAATACATTATACTCCTGACACTAAATCCCAAAGGTTATGATTGTCTTAAGAGGTTATGGGAGTTCCAGACTGTGGCTGGTGATTGGCTGAAGCTGGTGAAGCTGTGGACGCGTGGAACTGCACAAGACAGACAACAGCTGCAGCGTGTCATTGCTGGATGCTGTGGATTCCTGTGTTCTCTCTCGGAAGCTGTGAGTAGCTGGTTCCTGGGTTGTTAGGAAACATTGCTCTCAGATGGCTTCTCAACCGTTTCAGATGGCGTTTGAGCGTCTGAATGACCACAACTACTTGCTTTGGTCTGAGCGTATGCAGGCTGTGTTACAGAGGGACCATCTCTGGCTGGCAGTAAATAAGCCACCTGCAAAGCCTGATGATGAAGATCAGGACAGAGACCAAAGAGCAAGGGCCACCATAGTCTTGGGGCTGGAAGACTCTCAGTTACCGTATGTGAGAGGGATTAAGTCGGCAAAAGGCGTGTGGAAGGCGTTGAAAGACCTTCATGTGCGTGAGACAGCAGGTTCCAAACTGTTTCTTCGCAAGGCGTTGTATAAAGCAATGTTGCAGCCTGGAGTTACAATGCAAGATCATTTGCACAGTTTGCAGATGAAATTTGTAGCGCTACAAGAAAGAGACTGTGTATTAGACCAGCAGGAGAAAGTGTCTATAATTTTGAGCTCTCTTCCTGAAAGCTGGGACAATCTAGTCATGACATTTGAAGCGATGAAAGAAGAAGATTTGACTGTTAATTACGTAACTGGGCGTTTGCTGGAAGAATGGCAGAAGCGGGAGGACAGGTCGTTAATTTCAGAGGCTTCGGCAAGCGGTCGGCTTGTAAAGAATGCAAGCAGCGTTCCAGAAGGGAAGCAACAACAACGTTCGTGTCCGGCATCTGGTGAAGAGTCCGCGTATGCTGTGCGTCGGTGCTATCGCTGTGGGTCAACGCGGCATTTGAGAAAATGGTGTCCAGAGGCGGCCAAGCAGCAGCAGCGACAGGAGCAGCAGCAGCGTCAGGAGCAGCAGCAAAGACAGAAGAAATTCTTCAAACGCACCAAGTCAGCGCAACTTGTGACTGCCGTGGTTAAGTGTGCTGATGAGAAACAGACTGTCTGGGTGGTAGATTCAGGAGCTTCTCGGCACATAGTAAATTCAGAGAAAGTTTTTGTTTCTAAGGGCCAAACGCAAAGCAGTCAGGTAGCTTTAGCTGATGGGAGAACTTCTGAGGTACATTCAGGGGGTTCTGTATATGTTCCTTGTCTGCGTGAGTGCCTGGAAAATGTGCTGTATGTACCATCACTAAGAAGCAATTTAATGTCAGTTGATTGTTTGCTTAAAGCTGGGTTTAAAGTTCATTTTGAAAACAACAGCTGTATTATTAAAAAGAATGGTGAGATTCTTGGCATTGCTAAGCCAGAAGGTGGTTTGTTTAAACTTAAAGCTGGTTCTTCAGTTGCAGCAGTGGTCAGTAATTCTCAACCTGTGTTAAACAACAAAGCTATGCATAACAACTGTTTACATTTACTGTATAGGAAGCTAGGCCATGCTGGATGGAAAAGTGTTTTGAAAATGCCTGAGTTAGCTGATGGATGTAAGCTAGAGAGTTGCAATAAGTATTTGGACTGCAATGTATGTAAGAAAGTCAAAATTTGCAGAGTTCCATTTCCCAGAAGTGATAGAGTAAGTGACTCACCACTACAGCTTGTCCATTTGGATGTAATTGGTCCTTTTGTTGTAAGCAGGGGTGGAGCACGTTTTTCTCTAACAATTGTGGACGATGCAACACGTTTTTCTTGGGCCTATCCCATGAAACACAAGGGAGATGTATTTACCAAATTCAAAAGCTGGGTAGCATCAGTGGAGAGGTTTTTTTCTGTTAAAGTGAAAAGAATTCAAAGTGATCGTGGAGGTGAATTCATGTCTAATGCTTTCAGAAATTGGTTGCAGAAACATGGTATTGGGCATCGAAAAAGTAATGTTTTTTGTCCACAGGAAAATGGTGTGGCGGAACGCAAAAATAGATCATTACAGGACATGATGCATTCAATGCTTGAGGATGCTGGGTTACCTATGTCATATTGGGCTGAAAGTATATTAACTTCGTGTTATATTCAGAATAGGCTGTTCCATCAGACTATTGGTACTACTCCTTATTTCAAATTGTTTGGTAAGAAACCTAAGATAGATCATCTACATGTTTTTGGTTCTAAAGCGTGGGTACAGATTCCAAAGCAAATGAGAAAGAAAGGGGAGCCTAAATCTAAGCAATTAATTTTTGTAGGCTACCAAGAGTTTTCAAAGGGTTACAGATTTGCTGAAGGTACTAATGGAATTGTGATATCGAGAAATGCCAAGTTTTGTGAGCACGCTGGCTGGGAGAAATTGCATGCAAACACAGAGGTTTGGTTTGATTCCCAAAGGTTTAACAGTGAAAAAGAGACTCAGAGTTCAGAAACTGTGGGGGAGAAAAGTGCTGAGTCATTATCTCCAAAGCAAGAGTCAGATCAGTCATCGCCTGTTCCTAAGCAACAGCAAGGGGGGGGCGAACGTCTGAGGGGGAAAATGAAACAGAGGAAACTTTTACTCCTAGGAGGTCACAGCGAGAAAACAAAGGAGTGCCTCCGAATCGTTATTGTTCTAGCACAGGCAGTGTATGTAATGTAACGATAGAGCCTCAAAGTTTCCAGGAAGTTTTGGCATTACCACAACAACAGGCAGATTTGTGGAAACAAGCCATGAATGAAGAAATGGCATCTCTTAATGAGCATGAGGTGTTTACACCTGTGGCAACACCTAAGGGAGTGAAGGTGATTGGGTGCAAGTGGGTGTACAAACTTAAACCTTTGGTCACAGGAGGATACAAATACAAGGCTCGCTTAGTAGCGCAAGGTTTTTCTCAAAAGCCTGGTTTAGACTTTGATGAAACCTTTGCACCTACAGCTAAAAGTGAGTGTCAGGTTACTGCTAGCCATAGCAGCGAAGCGAAAGCTTAAAGTCAACCATTGTGACGTACAAACCGCATATTTACATGCACCTTTGAATGAAGACATTTATCTTGCTGAGCCACCCGGGTATGAGACGGGTAACGGAGTGTTAAAACTCAATAAAGCTCTTTATGGTCTCCGGCAGGCCGCGAGATCTTGGAATAAATGTTTACATGCAGCTTTAATTTCATTCCAATTTCGACAAAGTGTAGCTGATAACTGTGTCTACGTGCGTGGAACTGGTGACAAACAAGAGTATTGCCTTGTGTATGTTGATGACTTATTACACATGAGTAAGTCAGACAAACAAACTAAAGCATTTGCTGCACAACTATCCAAAAAGTTTAAAGTGAAAGATCTTGGTTCAATTAAGTCTTATCTAGGCCTGGAAGTGTGCTGGGCAAAGGATGGGAGTTGTTTAATCAGTCAGCAGAGCAAAATTAAACAGCTTCTGGCAACATATAACATGCAAGACTGTAAAGGATCTGCTATTCCTATGGAACTAGGATTCATTAAATCACTTCACACAGATGAAAGTCCTATGTTTGAACATCCTGAGTTATATCAGTCAGCAATTGGAAGTTTAATGTTTCTGAGTCAATGGTCAAGACCTGATATAAGTTACACAGTGGGAATACTTAGCAGGCAGGTATCAAAGCCATCGCTTAATGCCTGGAAAGCAGTGAAATTTTTGCTAAGGTATTTGAAACAAACAATTGGCCATGTGTTAAAACTTAGTTCTGCAGGAGATGAACTGTTACATTGTTATTCAGATAGTGACTGGGGAAATTTACCGGATAGAAAATCTGTTACAGGTTTGGTCATTATGTTTGGAGGGGCTTTAATTGGCTGGAAGTCAAGAAAACAGAGTATAGTGAGTGTTTCTTCGACAGAATCAGAATTCGCGTCGTTAAGTGCGTTATGTTCTGAATTGACGTATTTCAAGCAATTGTTAACAGATCTGAATGTAAACTGTGAAAAGCCAATACAAGTTTGCATTGATAATCAAGCATGCATTGCCTTGAGTAATACTGAAAGTTTTAAGTCACGTTCAAAACATGTGTCAGTGAAATATCAAAATGTAAGATGCAGTGTACAGAACAATTTAATTTCATGTATCTATGTACCAAGTGATCAGAATGTTGCAGATGTGTTAACAAAGCCATTGAACAAAGTGAAGAACAAACAAATGTGTAAAAGTTTGGGTTTGCTTGATGAAGTGAGTTAAAAGAACTCTGTATATGCACAGGAGTTAATTGCTACGATAAACAGCTGTGAGGGGGTGTTAGAGATTTCAGTGACCTACTGCAGAAAGGAAATGCAGCTGTTATCTATAAGCAATTAGTAGTTGGCAGAAAGCCCAGATTGCTCTCTCTCTGACCATTAGCAAGCACCTGTGATTGGTCAGTGGAGTACTTAAAGAACTCAGCGTTCACTGAGAGGGTGTGGTAGGTGCTGGTGTGTGGCGTTAGGTTGATGAGAGAGAGAGAGACAGAGAGAGGAAAAGATTTTATGTTTTGTTTCTTTTATTTTGTAAAGTCTGTAAATAGTAACTTATGGATGCTAGTTGCTTCAATCAATAAATACTGCATATAGTTATCCAGTGAGTTGCTGAGTTCCTGCGTTGAGCTGTCTAGTCAATTTCACAACAGCCAGAAGCTTCCAGAAAGGCTGCGTCTAACTCTGCTGTGTCCAGGAATACATTATACTCCTGACACTAAATCCCAAAGGTTATGATTGTCTTAAGAAAACGGGTTAGGCCAGTTTTCAGGAAGTTAGAGTGTACCGAATTAATCTGCCTTATAATGCCATGACCTGCTTCTTGCAGCCTCAGCAATGGAGGAATCAAATTTCCCTTCAAGCTAAACAGCAGCTAAGGTGGAGAATTTAATGCCAAAGTTCAACCTTGTTGCAGTTGGACTCCCTGTATGGGATCTCTCTCTCTCTTTCTTGCGCTATGCAGCCTATGTTTCCTCCAGATGTTGCTGGGCTGCATCTCCCATCATATCTGAGCACTGGCCACACTGGCTGGGCTGATGGAAGCTGGGGTCCAACAACTTCTCGAGGGTCACAGATGAGCCACACCTGTTCTAGACTATCCATCCTGAGATATGTCTTCAGTACCAAACTATCTCACCTGCAAAACAAAATAAAATAAAAATTCCTTCCAGTAGCACCTTAGAGACCAACTAAGTTTGTTCTTGGTATGAGCTTTCGTGTGCATGCACACTTCTTCAGATACACACAACAAACTTAGTTGGTCTCTAAGGTGCTACTGGAAGGAATTTTTATTTTATTTTGTTTTGACTATGGCAGACCAACATGGCTACCTACCTGTATCTCACCTGCATGTCACTCTTGGCTCCTTTTTCAGCCTCTATACAGGAAATTTTCCGCCTTGCAGCTATCCTGCTTCCAGTTTTGAAAAGCTAGACCAAAGACACTTGTCCTTAACCCCTTCTATTTACCATCCACCCACATACTGAATGACAACAGTGAGGAACATTTATCCCCGCATCAAACTTTCTTAATCCCATCCTGCCAACAAAATTCTCCTGTGCTGGTCCTGGCTGACTACTACTTCTCGGTGTCAAAGGAGTCCAGATTGCCAAACACAGGAGCATTGTGGGAGGAATGTGGTGGGGTTGTGTGTTGTCTTCGAAATGGGCCTGGTAGGCAGAAACACACCTTAGTTAGGAGAGATGCTTTCTGAGCCCAAAGTCTGGGACTGCTTATTCCAAAAGTGAAACCAGAGCCCTCTTGGTGCATGTAAGGTATGATGATGGGTTTATTTGCTTTACTGAATAACTGTGTGGCATCTGCTGCAGGACCTTACCCCCTGTTCTGTTCCACCACCACCCCTCCAATACAGCAGCAGGCCTAGAGCCTACCTGGAACCAAAGGAACCAGGCCAAATTCAAAGTGTTCCTACAGTATTACTATATAAAGCCCTTAGCAACTTGGGACCAGTTTACCTGCATATATGCCCTATCGACTGCTTCGATCTGCAGAACTGGTGTTATTACAGGTGCCACATAATACCTATTCTGCATGTGGAAGAAATAAATATTTTAGCGTGGCAGCTCCCACATTTTGGAACTCAGGCAAGGTGCCTTTGCTGTACTTTTTCGGCACCTGCCAAAAATATTTTTGTTTATTCTGTAGAATCCTGATGTGTACTTTAATCTGTTTTAAGTTCATTAGTGAATTTAATTTTTCAAATGGTTTTAAATAGTTGCTTTTAACTGTTTTTTTACTGATAATGTTATTCTTTTTGTAAACCTTTTTGAAGTCCCCCCCCCACAATCAAGTGATGTATAAATTTAATCAAATAAAATAAATAAAATGGTGCCCCCTGTTTACCATCCACCCATATCTATAAAGGTCTATCTTTTTTCCTGGGTGCTACATCCAGAACAGGATAGCTTTTATCATTCTCAGACCACATGATTAATTACTTTCTGCACAGCAACAGCCATTTCTGAAGAACGAAATGTTCTTATTGTGAAACTAATGGGATATTTGGAGGCACTGGAGAGCATTTTACATTTTAAAGTCTACTAACGGCCATAAGTGTGCCAAGTAGGGTGTGGGAGACATGCTTTGCACACTATAGCTTTAAGGTACATTTGAAGCATGCGCGCGCGCACACACACACACACACACACACGCCCCAAAGAATTCTGGGTACTGTAGTTCGTTAAGGGTTGCTGGGAGTGGTAACTCTGTGAAGGGTAAACTACAACGCCCAGAATTCTTCAAGGAAATGAATGTGCTTTGAAGGAATAGTGCGCACAGTGCACATTGCCTGAACTGAAACTGCCCCCAGCATTGGGGATATCTTCTTGGGGAAGCTGGATGCCTCTCTGTTCCTTCCTGCTCTTGACCCCCAAAGTGCGCTGCCTCTCCTGGCTCTGCAATGCGCACTTGGCGTGCATGGCTGCCTCCTGCCTCTCAGTTATGCACAAGTCCCAGCTAACAAGTCCCAGCTGGTCCTTGTGCAGTTGTGTGGGTGGCTTGCTTGGGCTCGTCCCAATCCTCTCTCTAAACATCCAGAGCCCTGCCGAGAAAGGGAAGCAACTTCCAAGAACTGCACTGGGGTGGGGAGTGGTTTGAAGCTGCCTGCTTTAAACCATCACCTAAGCCATGTGCTGCTCCCAGGGGAAGCCATGTGTCTACCTGAGCATGGAGAGGATCTTCTTCCTCCTTCTTCCTTCCCTTTGGCTTTGCCTCCTTTCCTGGCCCAGTTTAAAGCAAATTGCAATCACAAGAATAGGGTGGGTCCTAAAATACAGTGGTACTGTACCTTGGTTCCCAAACTTAATCTGTTCCGGAAGTCTGTTCCAAAACCAAAGCGTTCCAAACCCAAGGCGTGCTTTCCCATAGAAAGTAATGCAAAATAGATTAATCCGTTCCAGACTTTTAAAAACAACCCCTAAAACAGCAATTTAACATTAATTTTACTGTCTAGCGAGACCATTGATCCATAAAATGAAAGCAATAATCAATGCACTGTACTATAAAATAAGTAAGACAGTATAGTAGATGATAGAAATTAAAAAAAAAATCCCATACGTGCACTGATGATAGTAATTGTTTGGATGGGGGCTTTTATCCATTTCTGCAGTCACACAATCAGTCAATCAGTAGCTGAACTGGGTTCCACATAGTCACAAAAACGAAGAACAAGTAACAGTAAAAAACAAAACAAAACGAAAAAAGCCATACAAACAAAAACGCAAAAAATTAGCAAAAACAAAAGCTCCAAATATCACCTTTGTGTTGCGTGGGTGCTCACGACTCGACAGCCAACAGACTCAACAGGAAGCCTCTGATTAGCAGGGGGGGACTCAATTTACAAATGGAACACCTACTTGTTCAGGACATGTTCAGCTTCCAAGGCAAGGTTCACAAACTGGAACACCTACTTCTGGTTTTGCAGCATTCTATTTCCAAGTTGTTCATAAACTAAGCTGTTCTGAAACCAAGGTACTAGTGTATATATAAATCACAAGGGTAAAAGGCCATGATAAGGAGGTACATTTTCAGCAAATGATTGAACTGTATAATGGATGTAGAAGACAACACCTCTGGATTATCTGCATTAGATCTGACACCCAAATGCTTAACAATAAGCAAGCACAAAATGCCTTTCCTTCAGCCTCCTTTTTACTTCCAACAAATCCACAGAGTGCTGCTGAGTCTCAGCTTCCTCCTCTTTAGTCACCCCTTTGAAGAACTCATTGGGGGAAAAGTTGGGGACAAATGTAGAGATAGTTGGCTCTGCTTGTCAATGGCTCTGGCGCCACCTACTGTTGGCCTCCCTGCCTTTAGCCCTTCTCAGTGGGCACCAGCCACCACTACCCATCACTTGTGTTGAAGCAGAATTCAGCATATGTATGTGGAATAGGAATGGGGGAGCATATTTGCCTCAGACAGCAAATTATCTTGGGCCCTGTTCATTTCCAACATTAGCTGGACAGGTGCTTCTGATAGCTTTTAGAAGCCTATTGTGAAGTTGTCCCGAGCAGTTAAAAATCTAATTTTAACTTTTCTGGATTCAAGTGGTAGTTGGAAATGTGATGTGAAAACCCCCCAAAGGAGAGGAGAGGCAAAAGAAGCCCATAAGCACTGTCGTCTTCAAATGCAAGATTTAAAAGCCAGCTGTTTCAAGTCATGATTGGTGCTGGGGTCTGCTTGGGGATCCAGCTGAGAAGTGAAATTAAAGGTGAGCATTAGTGATTAATTAGATGCCAGGGGTTTCCTTTGCAGCTGCAAGGCAAGCTGAGGTCATGGTCTGGAGCATGAAAGTTAGGAGGGGCAGCGAGGAGATCAGCAGGAGCTGCCACAGCCTCGAGACAGGCTGAGTTTGATGACAGAAGTGAAATAAATGAAGATTAATAGCTTGCAGATCAAGGCAGACGCTCGGGGAGCAGAGCACAGCAGAAACTAGCTGACTAGTAGCTTGTAGGATCCATCCTCTTCTTGCAAAGCTTAGGAAGGATTTGGTGTAGCTGGAGCTGCCAGGAAATGGAAATATTGTTCAATTGAAATGCTTGGCAGGATTGCAGGGAACTGTGCCCTCTAGTGGTGAACACATATATTGGTGTACACATATATCCCATGGATCACACTTATCCATCCTTAAAGAAATCAGCCCTGAGTGCTCACTGGAAGGACAAATCCTGAAGCTGAGGCTCCAATACTTTGGCCACCTCATGAGAAGAGAAGACTCCCTAGAAAAGACCCTGATGTTGGGAAAGATGGAGGGCACAAGGAGAAGGGGACGACAGAGGATGAGATGGTTGGACAGTGTTCTCGAAGCAACTAGCATGAGTTTGGCCAAACTGCGGGAGGCAGTGAAGGATAGGCGTGCCTGGCGTGCTCTGGTCCATGGGGTCACGAAGAGTCGGACACGACTGAACAACAACAACAACACATATATTGGCTTAATATGCCTGATTTGAAGAATATATCCAAAAGAACATGGGAGGGTGGCTTGTACTGAATCAAATCATTGCTCCATCTAGGGTCAGTATTGTCTACACTGACTGGAAGCAGCTCTTCCGGGTTTCAGACAGCAGTCTCTCCTAAATTTACTTGGAGATGCTAGGGAATGAACCTGGGGCATTCTGCTTGCAAATCATATGCTCTAGCACTGAGCTATGGCCCTTACACAGGGAGCCTGGCACATACTATAAATCCCATGGCCAGGCAGCGTTGCAGAGTCAGGGTTGTAATGCTATCCTTTTGGCTGCTATTAAGGCTGCTATAGATGATACGGGTACAGACAGTGCTATTTTTCTAGAAAAAGAGGTGCCAGAGCTCACCACGAACTTCTCCCTTATTCTCTTACAACGGCAGTGGCACCCACCTGAGAGGTGCCAGAGCTGAGCTTCACTGAGCTCCGGCTGGGAGAAAAAAAAGTCCTGGATATAAATATCGAGAGTGCTCAAATTTCTGAAATATCATGCAGCCTTAGCTGTAGGGGAGAGAAATAAAGTAGCACACCATCTCAGGCTCCTAAAGGTGTTGAGTCTTGTAACATGTGAGAGAGGATTGCATTTAGAAACTCGTAGTGCCAGCAATGAGGAAAAGAGCAGTCCCACTTTGTTTCTAAGCGCAGTGCCGGTGTTAATTTTAAAACTCTATGTGGCAGAGAGCAAGGCTGCTTTGAAGGGCCAGCTGCTCTCATACAAGCCTGTTTGTCCTCTGCAATCTGCCACAAATGTCTCTCCCCCAACCCAGCCAATGAAGCTGAGGTAAACTATGACCAGAAGGAGGGCTTTTTCAGTGGTGGCACCCTGGCTCTGGAACTTTCTTCTCGGGGAAGTATGCTTAGCACTGGGTCTGATACCTTTTCAGCACCAGCTAAAACAAAAACAAAAAAACACCCAGTCATTTTAGATCCGTGGATTTTAACTCAGTGTCGTGCCATTTGCTGTGTTGCTAACCCATTGCTCTCATCATTTTTATGGTTTTATTGGTCCTTTGTGATGGATTTTAACTTTTACTGTAAGTTGCTCCACAAAGCCTCTTAGCTTGAAAAAAGCAGGATATGAATACTTAAAACAAACATACCAAGGGGAAAGGACCATAGTCCAGTAGTAAAATACTACCTTTCCAGTGCCCCTCAAAGCCAGGTTCAATCTCTATTCAGCAGCATCTCCATTTAAATGGATTTCACAGGTAGCTCCGGCAGGGCAAAAAGTGATCTCTAAAGCCTTTAGACTGAGAAATGCTGGTGGTTTTTTACACTATAGTGGTACCTCGGTTTAAGAACAGCCCTGTTTACGAACTATTCAGTTTACGAACTCCGCAAAACCGGAAGTAGTGTCCAGGTTTGCGAACATTACCTTGGTCTAAGAATGGAATCCGAACGGTGGAAGGGCACCAGCGGCGGGAGGCCTCATTAGGGAAAGCGCGCCTTGGTTTAAAAATGGATTTGGTTTAAGAACGGACTTCTGGAACGGATTAGGTTTGTAAACCGAGGGACCACCGTATATTGCATTATTGTAACTTTATGACGTTCATCAATGCTCCAAGAGGACTTTGTGTGGAGAGGCGACCTGAAAATATTCAAGAAGCTTAAGTGAAAGCCAGTGTTACCCTTGACAGATACTTTTCTTCCCCTTTTCTGTTCCTATCCCTCAGAAGCCTCATCTTCCAGTGAACTGTTGATTTCCCTGTTAAAGGGTTTTCTAAAAGATTAGTCATGCAGGACTGTGTGCACACTCACTCACAGCTCTAAAAAGGGGGGGATACTCTGGGTTCTGTTTGCACACTCTTTGCTTTGTGTGCACTCTACTCCATCTGGACAACTCACATGCTCTTCACAAATTCAACGGCTGAATTCCGCAGGCTGTATAAATCATGCAAGCGGAGTACATAAGCACAAGTTCTCTTATTCTGAATCGTGCTTTCTGCAGTTTTTCCCATTTTCCATCTTTTATTCTCGTTTTGCTAATAATGGGTGAGGGCAAGGTTTTTAAATAAACTGTACAAGGCACTGAAGTTTCACTCTCAGCCAGGGGAAATGTTGCTTGGCAGGAATTGCCCATTCTTTCAAGAAAAACTTTCCAGCCACAAGGATGAGAAACTTCCATTCTCTCTCTCTTTAAAGAAAAGCAAAGGTTCTCAGGATCCTGAACTTTGAACCCAGGTTTCTACACTCCCAAGTAGTAAGGGCACGCACGCGGCCTTCATCACACACAAATGCACTTTTGCAACAACAACAAAATATATATATGCACTTTTGCATTGCTTGGGGGGGGTATATGCACTTGTCACAAAACAAATGAAAAACTGAACCAAATGGGTCTGTTTGGTTCAACCTTTCTTCATTACAAAATGAATTCCATCGTGAGTAACAAGTGGGGACAATTGGGTTCATGTTTGCTCTCCTATCTGCATTCACAGGAAGCTGTCTTTCGTTGAGTCAGAGCACTGGTTCATCGTTTTAGACAGATGTTGCCAACCTTATCCAGTGACACCAGACATTGAACCTGGGATCTGTTACATTCAAAACATATGTTGTGCCACTGAGGTGCAACACCTTCATCCCCATCACTCATGTGAGAATGTGTTGTTACCATTCTCTAACACATCAGCTGATTTTAGTGTCTGACACCCACACAGATGAGTCTGCCAGTGGAGGCTGCTGTCCCCTCTTCCCTGGATGCCCCAGAACAACACAGTGCTCAGCCCAGGGCATTCGGGGGGGGGGGGGGATGGCAGCAGCCAGGAGATGGCTGCCAAAATTAGCTCCATGGCTGCCACTGCCGCCAGGGAAAAAAAGGGAACAGAAAAGAAAAAAGTAAAGGGGTAGTAAAGGGGGCAAGTAACAAAACAAATGGTTTTTTTAAACAGCAACAACAACTAAACACTTATGGTTTAAACAAATAAATGATTCAATGAATAAAAAATACCAGCGAGGATACTACTGGCCCAGAGATGGAAAGACGATAAAGTCCTTGTTATGTATTGAAGTTCTCACCCTAGGCCACTAGGGGTGTGTGTATATAGTTCATTCTGCTGCAGTTTTCACTCAGGTCCGCATATGCAAATGAGGAATTGAGATGTGACGTTCAGGGATTGGGTAACTACAGAAAGTTGTTACTGTTGCTTTGTAGCTGAGTTCTATATAAGCAGGCTGCTGAGGCCTTCAGCTCACTTCTGTTCCAGCCTGAGAATAAACAAGAGCTGTTTGGAAATCACTGTGTCGTCTGCTGTGTCCACCCACAACTTAACAGTCCTGACCAGAGATGAATGGCTGATGAAGATGATGGACTATGCAAAGATGGCAAAACTGACCTGGAAAATCAGAAACCAGGAATAGAGGAACTTTAAGAAGGAATGGGATGAGCGGTAGACTTGTAATCTGGTGAACCTGGTTCACATCTCCGCTCCTCCACATGCAGCTGCTGGGTGACCTTGGGCTAGTCACACTTCTCTGAAGTCTCTCACCCCCACTCACCTCACAGAGTGTTTGTTGTGGGGGAGGAAGGGAAAGGAGAATGTGAGCCTCTTTGAGATTCCTTCGGGTAGTGATAAAGCAGGGTATCAAATCCAAACTCTTCTTCTTCTTCTTCTAAACCACGGAGCTTCTTGGGCTTGCTGATCAGAAGGTCAGTGGTTTGAATCCGTGCAACGGGGTTAGCTCCCATAGCACTGTCCCAACTCCTGCCAACCCAGCAGTTTGAAAGCATGCCAGTGCAAGTAGATAAATAGGTACCACTGCGGCGGGAAGGTAAACGGTGTTTCGGTGCGCTCTAGCTTCTGTCATGGTGTCCCGTTGTGCCAGAAGCGGTTTAGTCATGCTGGCCACATGACCCGGAAAGCTGTCTGTGGAAAAACGCCGGCTCCCTCGGGCTGAAAGCGAGATGAGCACCGCAACCCCATAGTCACCTTTGACTGGACTTAACCATCTAGGAGTCCTTTAACTTTACCTTTTACCTAAACAACTAAAAAGTTTGGCAGGATTTGAGTAACGCTTGTAATATACTAAAAAAAAACTAAGAAAAATAGAGGTAATAAGTGAAGCAGTTGAAAAAGGATTGAAAATGGTAACCATGGAAGGGTAGAGGGGAGTCAAAGGATTCAGGGAATCCTAAATGATGATGGTGATTAATGTTTGAATTTAAATACGCAATGTACAACTCAATAAAAAGATTTGTAAAAAATAATAATGAATAGAATAAGGAATTTTTTTTAAAAAAAGAAAGTGTGTGCCTTCTTGTATTGCTCTCCTTACAGGTTTTGGAAGTAGCAGTGCAGAGGAAAACCTGGGGCTGTGGGGCGGGGAGGGGTGAGGTTTGAACCTTTCTCTCCACACCATTTCTCAGCTTAAAATCCCCACCTCCCCAAGGTGCTGTTTCCCATCCCCCAACCCTAAAGGTACAAGTTGCTCTGATGAGACCTTTGGAGACAAATAGCAGCTTCAGAAGGGTGATTTTCAGCCAGAAAAGGGTGCGGCGCAAAAGATGCCGTCCCTCCATGTGCACCATGGCACCAGTTTGGATTGTTCTCCCCTCCCCCCCCCCACCATGGCTGCTGTTTCTATTAATAATAAAAAAGCAAGGGAGAGATAATCACATGATTAATGTCTAATGACGGTCGGATTGTATGCATTGTACTTCATTAGAATGCTGCTCAGGCTGAGCCAGGGCCTCTGGCAATTATGCTGTTAGCTGGCAGCCAGGGGGGTGCAGAGGAGGAACTTGCAGCAGCAGAAGGCATTGGATGGGAGGGGGCAGCTGAGTAATTCTAACAGTCAACAGCCATAGAGGAAAAACAGTGGGACTGTTTGCTACAGCTTGCCACTGTCTCCAGAGGGAGGAAGATGTGGCTTCGTTCCAAATCCAGGGCAGTTAAATATCCTGGGGATATTTTCAGGAACTCTAGTCTCCCATTTCCACCCCATCTGCTTCCAAATGCAGAAGATCTGAAGGCCAAACTAGACATAAAGCTTAGGTTGCCAGGCGAAAACATTTTTTTCATCAGAACTTTGACTTTTGGTTATTTATGGCCTTTTTGCCTGGGCAGGGTGTTGTGAGCCACCTTTAAAAAAAAAAGCCTTTAGGGTTTTTTTTAATGCTGGTTTTAATATATGTATGTGTTTTTCTGTTTGCTTAAAATATTGTAAGTCACTTTGGCTTGACAAAGAAAGTGACCTATGCATTTAATAAGTAAATAAAGATAAACAGGCAGAAGATTCGGTTGTAGGATTTAATATTGGGGTTGGGTGAAGGCTGAAGGCAAATAGGAAGTGGAAAAGGATTTTCACATTTCCTTTGATTTGTGGTGTGAATATTCTCTTCTTAATAAAGCCTGAATAGCAAGCTGGTAATCTAGCTGATTAAACTCTGAAATGATCCCAAGGCAGATCAGAGCCTATTGGCAGTTTCATTTTGCCGAGGGTCCTAGCATCTAAGAAAGAACTGAGCCGTTTTTTTTAACCACTTCCTCTTCCACCTCCTCCGCTCTCTTTGCCTCTTTCTGTCAAACCACCCTGTCAATTTCGCTTCCTGTTATTGATGATTTCACCCCAAACTCAAAGGAAGATCAGACAGATCTTTAAAAGTAAAAATAAAAACGCAATGAATTCTATGTCTGCACAAGTTAACAAAAATCTATGCATTACCTATTTGGTAATTCTGAGGGTTATTAGCAAAATGCAAATGCAAATATTCCGAAGGATTTCTGCATCAGACCATTTGCATTTGCAGAAGAGAGTTGTTTTTAAATGGTATATATATATATGCATGGTGCCCGAGTGTGGCTCTTTCCTTTTATATTAAATATGAAACTTGGGCATGAAAGAAGCTACAACTGGGGGGATGTTAGGGTAAAGTAAAAGGTAAAGGGACCCCTGACCATTAGGTCCAGTCACGGACGACTCTGGGGTTGTGGCGCTCATCTCACTTTACTGGCCGAAGGAGCCAGCGTACAGCTTCCGGGTCATGAGGCCAGCATGACTAAGCTGCTTCTGGCGAACCAGAGCAGCGCATGGAAACGCCGTTTACCTTCCCGCCGGAGCAGTACCTATTTATCTACTTGCACTTTGATGTGCTTTTGAACTGCTAGGTTGGCAGGAGCAGGGACCGAGCAAAGAGAGCTCACCCCGTTGCTGGGATTCGAACCGCCGACCTTCTGATCGGCAAGCCCTAGGCTCTGCCAGGGTACTTGTAATAAATTCATTCATATATCTTACCCCTTGCCCTGTAAAATAATAAAAAAGCTTGGAAATTGTAAGTTATGACTCCAGGCAATTCAGTACTGAACCTCCTCTCCCTGTTTAGGTGAAGTTTCCATCAGCCCCTGCCAGCATGGTCAATGGGCAAGGATGGCAGGAGTAGTAATCCACCATCATAAATGCGGTTTACCTAGATGGCCCCATGTTGGATAGGGTGTTGGTGAAGTCTGTGCAGGTGCCAGGCAGAGCCAATCTGGCCCTCCCATGTTACTGGCATCTTCTCTCCTCCCCACCCCTCTTCTAGGTTCCTTCTAGGTAAGCTGCAGTGATGCCAGTGTCGGGACTCAGGAGTGTCGCTCTGCCCCACCATGCCAGCCCTGCTGTGGTGGGTTGGTAGGAGCCACTCTGAAGCCACAGTGTAAAATGAAAGAGTTCAAAACCATTCTTCCCTTGCTGTTGTGATGGGCGAGTTTGGGCTGGGTGCCTAGAAACTGCATGTCTAATCTCAAACTCTTCCTTCCCTGTTCTGGGTTATCCCTGCCACTGTGGGTAGATCTGTGCCATAAATTTAAAGCACATTCAACGCATATGACTTTCCCCGAAAGAATCCTGGGAACTGTAGTTTGCTCGGGATGATGGGAATGGTGGCATTAGGCCCAAACCCTGATTTGTTTCACTCCAGACAAACTGGGAGCTGTAACCAAGATATGTTCTAGGCTTACCGCTCTTGGTTTCTTTGGGGGAAACAAACCGCAAACTTGGTTCCACACTTGAAAGACCCTTTTCTGCTTACAGACCCTATTCTGCTTTTCTTATACCTTCTGAAACAGAGTAACCAAAATTAATATTGGATTTGAAGATACAGTAAGGTCCTTCGTTGCATTATCCAGCAGATATGAATTTGGGTTTCTTCCTCGATACCCTAATGGTAACCCTGATTACTTTTCTGCCATGTTAGTCAGCTGAACATATTTTGTCCACACTGCTGCCCACATCCTTTCCATTTTCTTGCCTGCAGCTTGTTCAGAACTCAGCAATTTTCTGGCTACAATGGAAAGAGTCCTTCTCATTTTGGTTATCTGTATGAGATCTCAACTGCAGTGTGTTTCAACTGACATTGTGTTGCCCAATCGTGTTGCTGTGTAATGCTGTGCAAATTTCCATTGTCTTCACCAGCTTAAATACTTCTGTTTCAATGCACAGTTTTGTCTGTTTATTATTGCTAACTGCCCCCCTTTCCTTATTATTTAGGTTCTTAAATAAAGCTTTATTGCCCAATGTATCAACAGCATTCAAGAAGAATTCCCAACTCAAGCATGTGTACACATGGCTGGCTTAAAACACAGCCGGGTCAAAAAATTTCTCAATACAGACCGAAAGTGTTTTTCTCCAAACTACATAAAAATGTAGTACTGTATTCCATGAAAAACAACAGGATTGATACTGTGGTGAACATTGTATGTACTCAGTGGTGGGAGTGCACTGCAGGCAGAGTATATAGGAGAATTAAGTACTACAGACCTCAGTGGAATAAGTAAACATGCATAGGATTGGGCAGTTAGTCATGGGTATCTCAGGCCAACAGTGTATCTACATGCAGAGAGATGGATTGATCTACTCCAGGCATCCCCAACCTTCTGCCCTCCAGATGTTTTGGACTACAATTCCCATCATCCCTGACCACTGGTCCTGTTAGCTAGGGATCATGGGAGTTGTAGGCCAAAACATCTGGAGCGGCGCAGGTTGGGGGTGCCTGATCTACTCCTTTCTGGCTTTTTGTTTTTTGTTTTTTTACTTGGGATGAATGCAGGGTTATACAGAATAAATTTGCCAGGGTAACCTTACAATTCCATTACTGTGGTAGGCAGAATGTCTAAAAGGGCCTTGGGTCCAGCAAGCAAGAAATCCCAAAAAGGGCAGAATCCTCCACAAAATCATTGTGGGTGGGTGATACCAAGCCCCAAGAATAATATGGAGGACATAATATGGAGGACATGCTATCGTCCCCCAGATCAAAACATTCAAGGAGATTTTGAGATGAAGGATGAGAGCAAAGAAGCACTTATAAGAGAAAATGTTGCAGTAATGGGTTATTCACAAAGATTGGTCCAGTCACAACAAGGGATTAAATTTCTTGATATTCTAAATGACCGTGCCCTAGAACAGTTGGTCATGGAAGCAACCAGAGGAGTGGCAAACCAGGACTTAATATTACAAGTGGTGCCCAGGACCTGGTGCGATCTGTAAATGTTGTTGACACAACATTGGGAACAATGAGTCTAGCACTATTAAATTAAATATGTGTGTGAATGTCTAATTGCCAAATAAATCCAACATGGTCAAATTTGACTTCAAAAAAGAAAACTTCCTCAAAATGAGGGGACTGGTAAAAAGGAAGTAGTAGCCTGAATAGGATGCTGGACGTAGGTGGTCCTTTGATTTATTTCAACAAGAATCTTTTTATTTTGCTTTAGTGTCCTATTGTGTTCAAGAACCCTGCTGTAGCAGATTAAGGATGCTTCCAGGTGGGGGTTTAATATTAGATTATTCAGATCTGTTTTTTCTGTGTGCCCACACATTTTTCACAGGCATTTCAGTATTTCCTGTCCATATCAGTGGATGACTGATGGAGCGTTTTTGTGCTGTGTCTGCTGGAACCTCACCTCAATCAAAACTTCCCTGCCCTCCACTACCTTTCCCTGTTCTAGGTCTGCACACAAATATTTATTTACTTGTGCACATTCTAATAAGGGCACATGCTAATAGTAATCAGGAGCTTGGTCTAACATTCCTTTTGATCCCTCAGATTTGCACAAAATCAAAAATTGCACGAGCTAATTTACAATTGCTTGACTGTATGCATTTGATCACTTCTTGGGTAGGGACATTAAGCAAAGAAAGAAACAAAAAACCTGAGGTGTGTGCACAGCTAGCTGCACACATGCCCTGTCAGTACCTAACTGGCATAGCTGAATCGACCAATTAGAAGACAGGGACAAACACAAAGGCCATGCCTGCTGGTATGCACAGGAAAGACCAAAATTGCTTCTCCTATACATATTGAAATATGTCTGGGTATGGACTACTCTTGTCTAATTTGAATGGGGTGGTGGTGGAGTGGATTAACAGCTAAATAATGCTCAAATGTGGGCAAGCCCTTTACAAATTGCTCCTCTGAAATGGATTGCTAAAATCTGGGTTTGCCATCAGTGTGGCACAATGGGTGGAATTGTTGCTCTGCTAGCTTTTGCCTGTCGCTGGACTGTGGCCTTCAGAAGATTGCCCCGTCTGAGGGCCAAATTCTCCCCCTGTGTTATCTGCAACCAGAGATCTACTGCTTTCTGTTGGGTAGCTACAAAATATAGTAATCCTTGGGGCAGAATGCTCAGAAAGGATTTGAGTCTCCGCACTGCCTTGTGAGGGGCTGTGCAGCGGATGGAGCTGTGAGGTTTGTGGCCGGCACATGTGTGTGGGTGGCTGCAAGGGTGGAGCAAGAGGGGGAAGTGCCAGAGCAACCACCAGCATAGTGATAAGGAATTTCCTGCGCTCGCCTTTTATTTATTTATTTCACTGGGTGCCTGGTCATAAACAGCAGGAGAGATGGGTTTGCCGACAGCAGTGGGTGAGTGACTATCCAAGCGGGAGTGTCGGAAGAGGGTGGGCATGGGAGAAAACCTCTGTGTCTGCTAAGTGTGTGTTGTGGAGAGGAAATAATGCCCAGATGCTGGGGCTGAACAGGAGTGCCATGCTCAAGAATGCCCGCTTGATTTAAGGGGCCTGTGACTTCCCAATTGGTTTATGTGAACTTGATTGCCCATAGCTCTGCTATTTGTGCCTTTCTCTTTCCTAAGCTGGACTACCGTAGGAAAAACATGTCCCTCCTCTGGCTCTGCAGGTTCTAATTTGGTGAATGTGCATGTGTGTTGATGTAAGCGGTAGTTTTGCTCCAGACCTTACACACAGAGAGATTCCTTCTAGACTGGGATTTTGTACCTGCAGGAAGTGGCATGTTCCAAAGACAGCCATGTTCTACATGAGGGTTTTCCAAACTTGGGTCTCCGGCTATTTTTCGGACTACAGTTCCCATCATTTCTGACCGCTGGTCCTGCTAGCTAAGGATGATGGGAGTTGTAGTCCAAAAATATCTGGAGACCCAAGTTTGGGAAACCCTGGTCTAGACAGTCTCTGCGCGAGGCTCTGTTAGATGTACGTGGGGCTTTTCGTTGCAGCCTCTTCCTTCCGAACAGGGGCGTGAGTGACATACAGGAAGTTGACGGAGCTCTCTTCAAGAAACTGCTTGCTTTTTGTGGTTTCTAGGTGTTCCTCCAGCCCCATGGGCTCATTGACCCGCATGGCAGCTGCTCTCAGGGTTCCTCGGGTGGCTGACCTCTCATACCTCAGTCCAGAGAATCCTTTGCTGGCACAGCATGGTCCTCTCCTGTTCAGCATGCCCTAAAGTTGATCGTTTCAGCCTGCTACATAAGCGAAAGAGGGCAGGAATGGAGAAGTGTCAGGAAGTCAAGAAACATGTGCGTCTGCAGGATAGGTGAGTTGAGAGTGCTCTGTGTTCCAGGCTCAATGTGCAGATACCAGGGGCCGAGAGTTTATGTACAAGTCGTTGTGCTAGAAAGCCACTTAACAGATGAAAAGGGGTGCTTTGGGAGAACAGGGGACTCATAGCACCCTAGTGAGGAACAATATACTTCCATGGGCAGCTTTATATGAACCAGGCTGCTTCCAGCGGCATGCAGCTGTACTCAAGACTAGTGCTGAGTCCAGTGCATGGGACTTTTAGAAATAAGACTCTGGCTATGCTTAGTATTATAATTATTGTTTATTATAGTTATTTGCCACCTTTTACAAGGAAGTGTTTCAAAGTGATTTGCAATGGAAGAACAGGACATATTAAGACTGCAAGTAAAACCCCCAAAAGGCTCATCCATAAATATATATAAGGGCCCATCCATTTGTCCTGTGATTTCAAGTCTTGGGTCTGAGAGGGTGGCTTTCCCCCACCCCCTAGGAAAACCTGCTGTTTACTGCTGAATCAGAACGAAGGTCAATCTGCACAAAAACCTGTGGGTTTTCCTGGGGAAAGTGGAAGGATAGGGTGGGGTGGGGGGACATCTCTTGGACCTGTGACTTGAAATCATGGGACAAACGTCCTAAATTACTGGCTGCACCTCTACTCATTTTACTCAGCAACATGTCAACCTTTCCATCAACCTACCACTCTTCCCACTAACCCACCCTTTTCCAAACTCACGCGCCTCCCTCCCCCTCACGTGACACTGCATCCCACCCCCCAGACCTTTTGCTTTCCACCTCATGCCACTGCTGCAGCCAAGTTGGATGAAGCGATGGCCTGGCCAGATGAGCACTACAGGATAGAGGCCAGAAGCGGTGGCTGGTCTGGGGATCTTAGCCAGGCTGGCTCTTTATCATAAGTGGTGGCATTGGCAGAGGCAGATTACCAGACTGGCAGACCCTGGCTTCTGACCACCTTCCTCCTCCTTGCATTGGGCTATTTTTTCACCCTAATTGGCAGCGGTACAAAAGCAACAGATCCCCAAGGTGGCCATTAGTGGCACCAGTCAGTCTGGGGGTCTAGATCCAGGAGCAGAGGCCCCAGGGCAGGTAGGTGGAGGAGCCAGTGGAGCTGCTGGGGGGCTGCTACAGCTTGTTCCAGCTGACCCTCTGCAGCTTGCCTAGACCAGCCATTCACTGCCTCTCATTACACTGTACTTCGCAGCACCACCTGTCTGTGGACAAGTGAACTGCAGGATGATGGCATTCTTACATCTTTATTATATAGTAAAGAAAGCAATTCTAACCAACCTCAATGAACATCAAATAAGGGCTGAAGGCCTGGATAAATAAAAATGTTTTTACCTGATGCCTAAATACAGAATGATCACGTCAGGTGTGTCTCCTTTGGGAGAGCATTTTATAAGCAGGGAGCCACCACAGAAAAGGCCCTTTTTTGTCCTGCCACCCTCTATACCTCCCTTAGAGGGGACACACAGAGAAGGGAATAACATAGGTATTGGTGTTTTAGAATTCCTTTCACACAGCCATTTGCAGAATTCCCCTTGCCCTGTTTGTGCTTAGTCCGGAATATTTCTGTTCTGGAAGAAGGAATGGACTGCCATAATCATTAGAACCAATTTGAGGATTTTTAAAATATATCATTGCAATATCAGTCTGAAACTGGGACAACATAGGAACTCTCTGACTGGTTAATGTGTGACACTCATGAGCTGGGATCCCAATAATTGTGTAGTGACAATATTGCTTTGGTACTGTATGCTGCATATTCAGCATATAATAGTTAAATCCTCAATCTCGGGCATTCCTTCTAGTTTCTCTCAGTCTGGAGTGGCTGTGTGATGCTGCAGCTAGAGTCTGGGGTATTTATTTATTATTTAGATTTGTTGTCTTCCCTTGGGCATAAGGTCCTTGGGTAGGTTACAAAAATGTAAAAAATATTAGAATTTAAAACAATTTATATTCAGAAGATGGAGAGGGAAGCATTGTCAATATACACTTGACAAGTAAATGAACTTTACATGTATCATTCTAGAAGATTTATGCAGGGTTAAAATTGCCTTTGATCGAAGTTACTATTGTGTATCTTTTCAGTAGCTTGCAGCAGCATATTTTACCCCTTTCACAATTCACACAGCTCTTCCACCCTATTCTATAGATGGCTTTCTCTAAGCTTATAATTTGGACATTCGGGTTTCTTTCCCTTTCAGAAGGGGCTCCAACGTGTCGCTGGTGCTGGACATGAGTTCCCTGAGCAACACAGAACCCATTTCATCCGTCTCCACTCCAAGGGATGTCACAGTGAAGCTCCTGAACACCACCAGCCATGTTCTTACTCAGAGGATGCTCCAGCAGCAGAACTGGAGCCTAGAGGATCTTCAAGAGGAGTTTGCGGTGAGACACTCATAAGTGCCTCGTCCTAATTTCATTCCAAGCTAAGCTCCTCCAGTTGCACACCATCCTGCAATCCAGAGGCAGTCCAATACTGCATATTGTAGAATTGGGAGAGATTCAGAGGAGAGCAACCAGAATGCTCAGGGAAGGTTCCAGAATTTGGGGTTTTTTTTAGTTTAGAGGAAAGGTGTGAGAGGCAACATGATAAAATTGCATAAAATTATGCATGGTTTGGTGAAAGTTGATAAATGGCCACCATCTTCGATGGCTTTAAAAGAAGGTTAAACAAATTCACGACGAATAAGGCTCTCAATGGCATCTAGCCATGATTCCTATGTTCTACCTAATGTGGGAGGCAGTATGCCTCTGAATGCTAGTTGCTGGTAATCACAACTGGGGAGAGTGCTCAGGTCCTGATGTTGGGCTTCTCCTAGGCATCTGGTTGTGAGAACAGGATGCTGAACTAGATGGGTCACTGGTCTGATCCAGCTCCCTCTTCTTATGTGTTCCCGTTAGAAAACTGTTCCACCTGTGGTTCTCCAGATGCTGTTGGACTCCCAACTCCCATATCCCCCACCCAGCATGGCCAATGGTGAAGGAGGATGGGAGTTGTAGTCCAAGAACACCTGGAGTGTCACATGTTTCCCATGCTATGGCAATAAGCATTTTGTGCCTAGCATCTTAACAGAGCAGGAAGTCCCTCCCTTTTTTCCTGGGTTTTATAAGATGAATCATAACACCACTACCCTTTATAAAGAGCTAGGCTTCTTTAGGCAGGTGAGAGATCTCCATAACAGTCCCTTTGGGCTGATAGCAGGTTAAAAAGGGAACAATTCAGAGTATGTGTTGGGAAGCAAAAACATATATGCATTTATGGTCTCTCTTTCCAACTTTGGGTGCTTTGTGTTTCAGAGAGGGGAATATTTCAGCAATTCCTTCTTTCCTCCTTTACAGAAAATCCCCTCCAACTTTGCCAGTGCAGAAGAGCTGGACATCCCCAGACGAGCAGCAAAAGACAGATATAAATCCATCCTACCAAGTATGTTTGCCTCTTGTGAACAAGGAAAGTGGGGAGATGGCAAAGGGAGGCAGACCGATGGACCCATCTATTCTCATTTGTATTCTTTGACCAGTGTCAGGTCACATTTGCACCATATAGCTAAAGCACATTTAAAGCGCATTGTGTGTGTCCCCAAAGAATCCTGAGAACTGCCTAAAACTGTAGTTTTGTGAGGGATAAACTACAGTTCCCAGGATCCTTTGAGGGAACACAGTGCACTTTAAATGTACAGTGGGGATGTGACCTTGTATTCTTGTTCAAGATTTCGAAACACTAGCATGCCCCTATTTTTTGTCCTGTCGCCAGACAAGGCCCTTGAGGCCTATGTGTAGCTCTCCCCTCTTACATGCACACTGAGAGGTGGCATGACTCTAGGTCAGTTGTGACTGTATCAGTGAGTATAAAAGAGACACACATAGCTCTGTTGTGCACCTACAGAGCAAATGGTTAGATTTTGTTTTTTATTATCAGACTCCTTAGCTTCTGAAAATAACAGCTAAGTCACAGCTGTAGCACTCCTGGCTGTTCCTTCAGAGACCTCTGTTCATTCCTCTTTGCTGGATGATGGAGCTGTGTGCCACATGGCGTGTCCTATGTCCTTGCTTGCTGCACCACCCCAGCCCTGCCCAGATAAGCTGTGGGAATACTTGTGTTGGGAAGGTAGCTCCCCATCACCATGTGGGAATGCAGTCCTCAACAGAAAAGAAATGAAAAGCTTCCCTGCCTCTTCTGTAAAAGTTCAACACTTTGGCTTTAGCAGACATAATTCCAATCCTTGCTGAGATGTGCAGGATGCCTTACATAATCATAACAATACCTTGTGGCTTTAGAAGTTGTGATGAGTCAGAGTGGGAAAGTTTCTAAAGGCCAGAGACATAGGGGAACCTCTTGTAGATGCCACCTTGTTTGCCTAAGATGGTGACGGGTGTTTGAGCGGAAAACAACTCAAGGCCATTTTATATCCCAGATGGACTTGCCATTGTGGTGTGATGAAAACTCTACCTGTGTGAGTAGAAATAAAATGACTGCTCTGTGTTCCAGCTGCTGTAGTGACATAACATCACTTCTGACATGACTGTTGAAAAGGCAAATTCATTGTAAATAATGAGTCTGAGCAAGGACAGAAGAACAATGAGGTAGCAATGACTGAGTCAGATGTGCTGACTGGTGTGGGGAGCATCTCTCTGTAGGAGGTTCTGGCCAGCTTTCTGACTTCTTGTGACAAGAGTGGGGAATCCAGAAGCTCTTGGACTATGGCTCCCATAATCCCTGACTGTTGACTATGCTGACTGGGGCTGATGGGAGTTGGAATCCAACAACATTTGGAGGCTAACTGGTTTTCCACCCAAGGGTTAGGATATTATAATTAGATGATGCCGTGTGTGTTCAGGCACCGTGTCCGCTGTAACCAAACTGTCCCTTTAGATCCCCAGAGTCGTGTGTGCCTCAAGAGAGCACTGAGCCAAGAAGACGAGAGCTACATTAATGCAAACTACATCCGGGTGAGCCAGAGGGTCATCGAGGTATGAGAATTCTGAAGATGGCTGTTGGGATGTGTCTTACTTGTTGATATTTCTGTCTCACCTTCTAGGGTTATGCTGGGCAGGAGAAGGCCTATATTGCCACCCAGGGGCCCATGCTTAATACAGTCAATGACTTCTGGACAATGGTGTGGCAGGAAGGAGCTCCTCTCATCGTTATGCTCACCAAACTCAAGGAAGAGAAAGAGGTATGATTGGTGTGGGCCTTTAGCAGCGCCGGCCCTACCATTAGGCAAAGTAAGGCGGCTGCCTCACGTGGCAGGTGCTGGGTGTGCGTCTGTGTGAGGAGCAGACAGAGTGTGTCCTGAAACCACTAAGCTAGTCTGCTGCCCTCAAGTGCAGTGGAGAATGCTACTCCATTGCCAGTACCGAAGTATGATTCAGTGGTGAATGCATTGGTGATTCAAGTGCCAGTCTGGTTGGCTTTTATATATGGAATGAAGAGAACACCATTTTGTCAATTACCCAGTGCTTTTTTTTCTGGGTACCCAGAAAAGGGTACCCAGTACTAGCAACTTTTTTTTAAAAAAAAGTTAAAAGTGTGGCACTTACTGTAACAACTTCATGGTGAGTACCGGCACCTTTTTTGTTTTTTTGTTTTTAAAACACTGTCTTTACCTCAGGCAGCAAAATGTATTGGGCCTGTAGAATTCTCTACATCTGCTGTGAGTGAGCATAAACAAATTCCCTGGAGGTGAGGGGACTTTCCAGACACTAACCGAAGAACAGTGAGCAAGCTTAAATTTGTAAACATTTCATCAAACAGCGATGGTCAATTGATACTTTTATTCCTGCTGAGAGCTCATCCATAGGACCCTTTAGCATTAGTGGTAATAAAAACCACAGCAATGGTAAGTGTTTCCCGCTTTCAAGAGCAGAATTTGGTTGTCACTGAGGAAAGAACAACAGAACCTCCTAGAGACAATTAGCAAGCAATCAGTTTAACAAAGAATGCTCACTCAAGCTTCTATAACTGTATGTTTTGGGTCATAAATGCAGCGGGAAATTGGGCAACCAGAATGCTGACATTTACAACCATGGGCCAGCTCTCTTCTTCAGGGGGAAGGGGATTAATTAGGCCCCCAGTGACACACTTCTAAAATGCATCCCAAGACTTTAGTGCAGCATAGCAGGACCTTGCTGATGAGTTGTTTGCACCCTATTCCTTAAAAGATCACAGCTGTGCAATCTTATGCATGCCCATTCAAAGAGAGGGGAAGTGTTTTCTCAGAAGTGAGAACCACAGTATTCAGTGGGTCTTTTGCTTCCCTCTAAGTCTGTACGCGGGTGGCGCTGTGGGTTAAACCACAGAGCCTAGGGCTTGCTGATCAGAAGGTCAGCAGTTCGAATCCCTGCAACGGGGTGAGCTCCCGTTGCTCGGTCCCAGCTCCTGCCCACCTAGCAGTTCGAAAGCACGTCAAAGTGCAAGTAGATAAATAGGTACCGCTCCAGCGGGAAGGTAAACGGTGTTTCTGTGCGCTGCTCTGGTTCACCAGAAGAGGCTTAGTCATGCTGGCTACATGACCCGGAAGCTGTACGCCGGCTCCCTTGGCCAGTAAAGCAAGATGAGCGCTGCAACCCCAGAGTCGGACATGACTGGACCTAATGGTCAGGGGTCCCTTTACCTTTAAGTCTGCATAGGATTGCAGCAGTGCAATTTTTTCTAGGGAAAGAGGTGCTGGAACTCACTTGTTCTCTTATAATGGCTATGGTGCCCACCTGAGAGGTGCCAGAACTGAGTTCCAGTGAGTTCCGCCTGAAAAAAGCCCAGGATTGCAGCATTATTATATCTGGGGGCTCTGTTGGGTGGCATAAATATCTTCAGTATAGTGGGGAGGCAGTGTAAATGGCTAAGGTACCTCATCTAACTCTGATATCCCTCTCGGTTCATTTTCTCCCATAAGGCAGCTTCTGGAGCAGCCTATAAATAATGTTGGGGCTTTCTGAGTACCTGTTTGGTCTGTTGGCCCCTTGCCGCTGTGCACTAGCTCTTTGATCCTGGTGTACTGTGGTCTGGATTGTGTAGGTGGATCTGGTGTGACTGGAACTGGTGGTTGAATGGTTCTGCTTTTTTATATTATGCTAATATTCTGAGTCAGTCGCTTATTTTGACTTATGCTGCGACTTCTCCTCATTGGGATCCTCGTCCTTCTGGTTTCAGAAATGTGTCTGTTACTGGCCCGAAACAGAGGCAACCTATGGGCCCTTCACCATCCGCATGCAAGGCATTTGTGAGTGTGAAGAATACACCATCCGCAACTTTGCCCTACAGGTAGGCCAGGAGGGCTTGGGAGACAAACAAGGACAGTGGTGCTTCCTGGCAAAGGTTTACTGTGCAATCATTGCTGCTCCTGTGAAGTGAGAAGTTTGGAGGGGTGACCTGGGAGAGGGCCTTCTGTGTGGCAGCCCCTAAGTTGTGGAGTTAGCTCCCCACTCAGGTGCACCTGGCACCTTCATTACGTAGTGTCTGTTGCATGCTGAAGATACACCTCTTTCCCCTGACCTTTGACATCTCACAGGGAATGCACTGGTGAAGCTGCACCCAGCAGGATTGAACCCTGCCCACGCCCATGGACAAATAGGCATGGTTTGGGGGGAAATAGCCTCACAGGCCAAAGTGGACCCTCTGGCAGATTTTGCTCGCAAGTGGGCACTTTCCCACCTGAGTTAAGGTCCAGAACGGAATGTTAATTTGCAAACAGGTCATTCAGAACCGGTGTTGGTACCCAAGTAGCTTATGAACACACTCCTGATCTTCTGCTTACCAACCACACCAGCGGGTGGAGTTTGGCAGAAGGTAGCCTGGGTATGGGGTGGGGTGGGGGGTAGGCCCCACCCTCAGTCACTCCTCCCTCTGTCCCAATTAGTTAGTTTACATGATTAAACTGCAGTTTCCTTGTCATTAAAAAAAGGTTTTCCCCAGAAATTTTGACAGAACGAAATTGCGCAACATCCATGATAGTGAAAACATATTTAGTGCTCTGAGTGGGTGTGTGCGTGTGCCAATCTTTTTGCAAGTTAAGATGATTCCTCTCTCCCAGCCTTCTCCAACTGATGGTGAAACTTCATATCTAAAGCACCCTGAGATCCAAGAGTGTTGCTGACAGAGGAGAAGAGAATCAAATCAGTCTCCTGTAGCTCTTCTCACTGGTTTTTCTTTATGCACACTTCTCCAAGAATCTCCCTCAGCAGAAGGAAGCTTATCTGCAGTATTAGAGAGGCTTGAAAAAAAACCAAGAGGTGCCAAGTTGTTTTTCCTGCTGCACAGAGACATTTGCCTCTTCCTGGTGTGTTCCACCTATCCACCCATCTGCAGCAGGGCTTCCTTCTGCTGTAGGAAACAGCGTCGAGAAACAACTGATTGATTTGATTCCCCTCTATTGTCGCAACAACATGATCAAATGGGTGGTTTAAGCTGGGGTGGATCTACACACAGTAAAAAATACTATAAACAAGTCAGAAATTATATCATTATAACAAAAAAAACCTATGGAAAAACACGTATAAAAATTTCCTGCTCTCTGGCGCCATCTGGTGTTGCATGTTTATAGTGCATTCAAATCATTTATTTACTAATATAACTGAGTCTCTGCTCCACCCCAACACATCTTAAAGCACATCTGTACTGTACTGCTTTAACAGTCATGGCTCCCCCTAGAGAATCCTGGGAATTGTAGTTTTCCTCTCATAGAGATACAATTCCCACCACCCTTAACAAACTGCAGCTCCCAGGATTCTTTGTGAGGAAGCGATGACGGTTAAGGTGGTATAAGAGTGTTTTAAATGTATGGTGGGAATGTGACCGTAGTGGGGAGAGAGGAATTATCATAATTTACAGAAAGAGAGGCCTGCTCCCAAGCCTCATACAGGGCACTAAGCAGCTTCTAACATTTGTTTTTATTATTGCTCAAACCTGCTCATGTGAGAAGCAAGCGGGAGTAGGAGTGTGGCAACAGAGGCCACTCATGGAAATGCCATAACACATGTGACAAACTGCCCTTCCCCTGCTCAAAAATGTGCTAAAGGCCTCCCACACCAGCAGTTGCTACAGCTGTATACAGGCAATTTTACAAATAAAAAGTATAGACTGGCATTTTGAGGGTGAAAAACCTCTGAGCGAGAGCAGCAGCATAATAAACTGCCATGCAGAATCACCCTTGGGCAGACACACCCTCCTCAATGATACTCCATTCCGTTTCGTTTCCCACCTGCTTTTCTAGAAACCCACGAGTCAGTCTGCAGTCTGTGGCTACTGAGCAAGTCCAGGCCTTACTGGACTGTTTTTGGGTCCCATCCCACCTTAGTACTTTCCCCCTAAATATTTTTGTACTTCTGCTCTCCTGATACCTCCTCCTTGTGTGAGGACAGTGCTTTTGGACTCCTCTTTATCCTGCCCAAGATTTGGAGCTGCATAAACGCCAGCTCCCTCGGCCTGTAAAGCGAGATGAGCGCTGCAACTCCAGAGTCGGATGCGACTGGACTTAATTGTCAGGGGTCCTTTACCTTTACTTTTTAACATAAACGCTATACATTTGAAGCACATCTTCCCTATGCACCCAGAAAAGAATCCAGGAAACTATAGTTTGTTAAGGGTGGTGGGAATTGTAACTCCATGGCAGGTGAACTACATTTCCCAGGATTTGACGTCTGTGTGTGCTTCATATGTATAGTGTGTATGCAGCCATATATTAGGATCTACCCTTATATTTCTTTTAAATTGTTATTAATATTGCATTTAAGATTGCTTTTAACTCTCCCTGGGACCTTGTGTGAAGGGCAGGTAGGAAATCAAAATAAAATTTATCCTATAATTTGTAAACAGATAAGAACATCGGCAGAATTATTTAATAACCTGCAGTTTAATAATAATAATAATAATAATAATAATAATAATAATAATAATAATAATATTTGTACCCCGCCCATCTGGCTGGGTTTCCCCAGCCACTCTGGGCAGCTTCCAACAGGTTATATATTTAAAGAGTATATATTTAAAGTAGATGAATAAATGAGCAAATTAAGTTAATTTGGATATGTAGAAGATATTAAAAATAAATTTAAGGAACTGCAGAAAGAGGGGGAAGGGAGTCAAGTTTTGAAATGTAAAAATGATTCTAAAATTAGTGAAATGTATAAAAGCATAAATATTTTTAAAATAAACAACAACAACAACAACAACAGCAGCAGCAGCAGCAATGGCACTCACAATCTGAACATCAGAAATAAAGGGAATAATTATATGCTTTCTGTTTCATAATGATTCTCAGCTCAACGATGAATGTCGCACGGTGAAGCATATTGTTTTCTCATCCTGGCCAGACCAGAAGACCCCAGAATCAGCCAAGACCTTCTTGCACTTGGTTTGGGAGGTGGAGAAAATTCTACAGGCCACAGAGAGCAGAGGACCTGTTGTTGTGCACTGCAGGTGAGAAGCTTTTCCTCATAACCCTGCAGCAGTGTAAGGAGTACAGCGACCTTGGCCTGAACAAAGAACTCCCCAGACTGAAACCTCAGTTCAGAACCTATGGACCTCCTCTTTTATTTACATTTATATACCACCTTTCCCTCCAAGGAGCTCTAGGTGGTGTGTATGGTCCTCCTCTCCCCATTTTATCTTCACAACAACCCTGTGAGGTAGGTTAGGCTGAGAGACAGTGACTGGCCCAAGGTCACCCAGTGAGCTTCATGGCTGACTGGGGACTAGACTCCTGGTCTTCCAAATCCTAGTCCAACACTCTAACCACTAAACCACACTT
This sequence comes from Lacerta agilis, assembly GCF_009819535.1. Classification (NCBI taxonomy): domain Eukaryota; kingdom Metazoa; phylum Chordata; class Lepidosauria; order Squamata; family Lacertidae; genus Lacerta; species Lacerta agilis. The sequence goes on along the minus strand of NC_046317.1, from coordinate 63,955,158 downwards.
TTCTCCTGTCATGTATTTGCAGGTGCTGGTAAAACAAGTAAAATGTATGGTCCTCAGGCTACTTGATCTGTGATTGTGAGAGACAGAAAGCATTCACATTCACTGCTTGTGCGTGAATGGTTTTGCCCCTTTCTCCTGACATTCAGAACCTTCCTCATGCCCCTCAAAGCCTATGGGGCCACTGCAATCTGACATTATCTTGGTGTTTTGTTCAGTGCAGGAATTGGTCGGACAGGCTGTTTTATTGCTACGCAGATTGGATGCCAGCAACTGAAGAATAAAGGAGAGGTGGATATTTTGGGGATAGTCTGCCAGCTGCGCATAGACAGGTGTGTGCTGACGATCTTCTGAGCTTTCTCATTTCGTGTAAAATTCCTGTACAGGGTAGGAAAAAAAACCTAGCGCAATGCATTGTATGTGCTGACACCCTGTAAAGCAGTCTGAGAACAGCGCCACAAGTTTATTAACTGGGACTGAGCAGTTTGACCCACGTGTGCTTTTTCCACCCCAGTGGCTCAATCTAAAGTGAGAGTGGCAATCCAGCGGATCTGGAGGGCACCAGGTCGAAGGCCGCTTCAGAGGTTAATGTGCATTGTTTCAACATGTGGTAAACCAGCCTTGCTACATTGCAGGGCTCTCTTGCTCATCTTTTGCCCCAAAGTCCTACTCCTGAGGTGCTACTCCTGAGCATTCTGGGATACAGCATAAAAAGAAACTTTTTCTCTCTCTCTGCTTAGTTGAGCTGCCTTTTGATTAGCTTGGTGGTTTTCAAACGCGGTTCTAGGGAACTCTGGAGTTCCTTGAAAGCTTATAAAAGTTGCCTGTTGAGAACATCAATATTTTGTTTAATATTATCCTGCCCTGACCAGCAGACTCTTAAGAGAGTTAATCATAAAATTTAATTACAATAATGAACTAAAACAGCATAGAAACAGAATACTGTTGGCAGTCATCGAGTGAAGCAAACGACTTTATAAACAAGATTGTCTTCACCAACTTCCATTAATGGAGTGCAATTTCCCCCGAAATACTTGCTCAGTGCTACTGATCTCTTTTACAACAGGCTGGGGAATGTGTAGTCCTCCAGATGTTGTTAGACTCCAGTTCTCAACAGCCCCAGACAGCATGGCTATTGTTCAGGGATGATGAGAGTTTTAGTTCAGCAGCATCTGGAGGACCACAGGTTCCCTCCATCCATGGCCTACACAGCATGCTGACACTGGGGAGTTGTTGATGTGCTCTAGAGTGTATATCTCAGTCCATGCAGGGGTGTGTGTGTGGAGTCCAGTAGGCCTTGCTTGGCCAGCACTCCAGGGAAACAATGTGCCGTTGTACAACAGCCTTCAACCACTATGGGCTTGGGACACAGTTAGGTCAAATATACATCATTGGACCCACTTCTTCAATGTTTTACTATGTATGTATATGGAGATTGCACGGTAGCAGATTTGACCAAAATGTAGCACATGTGCTATCAGGAAAAATGACAACGATCTAGAGGGCACTCTCTCTGCAACAGCACTCTTCAGTTCCACCATGGAGAAGAGCATCTGCTTTGCTTGCAGAAGCTCCCAGATTCAATCCCCAGAATCTCCATTTGGGTTGGAAAAGACACATGTCTAAGACCCTTGAGGGCTACTGCCAGCGAGTGTAGACAATACAGTACTGAGTTAGATGGACCAGTCTGAGTCAGTTTCCTTCTTTAATCCACCCAACAATTTTTCAATAGCAGCTGCTAGTGTTTAGTTTCCCCCCAGCATTCCTCCATGGTCCCACTGTGGCTGCTTCACTGTCTCCTCCCTCCTTCCTTCCCCTAGCCTGGGCCACTATCCCTGGACAACACTTGCAGTGAGGCCCCTGGGAGCATTGTTTCTACCACCACCACTCCTTTTGTTATCTTTAGTACATACAGTAGATGCACTAGAAGGCGTTTTACTTTCTTGAACAATAGGCAGCTTCACCTGAATTGTTTGCAAGTCGTGTTGGGCTCTCCCAAGATGCTAGTTGTTTCAGAGAATTGAATCATTGTACAGGTAGTTCCCAGTGAGTGCACAACTCAATAGTTTTTCTTTGTATTGCAGGGGTGGAATGATACAAACCAGTGAACAATACCAGTTCCTCCATCACACACTGGCCATGTATGCGTCACAGCTTCCCAAGATCACAGACTGCTAGTGTCATTTTCTTGTGTTAGCATGTGGAACTGGCTTCTCTCCTCCTTGACACATGGCTTGACGCGTGGCTTTTTCTGACTCGCCAATCAGTAGCAATATAGAGAGAACTACAGTACTTAAGTTTCAACTGCCTGGAGTGTAATCTCTGCCCAAGAAGAAGTACCTGCTTGCCGGTTGCATATCATAGGAATGTCTACCATCACAAAGCAGATTTCAAATTCTAATGTTGTGTTTCTTGTGCTTGTTTTGAACTCCCTGAATGATGTGTGCAAACTTAAACCAGATTTCAGGTTCCTTGAAAATAGTTTGTTTTGTTTATTGTTTACTGTTCAGGATTCATGACTGTTGATATCAGATGTGGTCACTAATCTAGTTTCTTCTCCTCATTCCTGTTACACTTCTTTGGAGAATGCTCTCCTTCCCACCCCACCCCCTGGCCTTGCATCCAAAATGTCTTCAGGAAGAGGGACTTCATTAATTGCGAAACAATAATTTTCTCCCCACCTATTCTACCGATGTTCTCCAGTCTCTTGAAACTCAGTTTTATATTTGTATTTCTCCGGGCAATAGCTGCAGCCTCCATGTGGTTTTAGGCAAGTTTATTTCCTCTCTGCATTTCCTCCTTGGAATCTAGAAATCATTTCCTTGGAACTGCTTTTATTATGCTGATCATGCATAAAGAAGCAAATGTTTCAATACTGAAACTTGTCAGAGAAATCCATTACCTATATACGAGTCACAAATTTATACAGGCACACATGGATGCTGTGTTAAATCACTCAGTGGGATTGCATGAGCAGTTCAGGACTTAAATGAAAATAAGCAATCTGTAGATTTGGTAAATATACAAGCACTGGGGTCAAATGTGCCCCCCCACAGTCCATCCACAAAAGGCCAAAAGTTCCTCCTTAAGAACAAATACCTGCCACAGTGATTAATTCAGTTTATTTATGTGCAAATTTGTGAAGACTGAGCATGTGTGCTTGAACTGAAACTAATTGTGGCTTACCTTCAGGGAGCACAGCTGCAGGACAATGGGGAGGAGTGCTGTGGCCATGTTATTCGGAACCCATATATTTTCTCATTAGTGGTAAACCATGGTTTGGCTATGTGTAATGTGTGAATTGAGTCAATGCAAGGTTAGCTGGAGGAGCACAGAGCTCTGAAAAGGAAGGGGGGGGTCAGGAGTTAGCAATTTAAAATGAGGTTCTCATCCTGAGCCTGCAAGTTGGTTGGTCATTGGGATCAGTAGCATGAAACCTGCCTAACCTCTCCAGATGAGAAAAGGTTGAAAGAACAAGGGGCAGGGGCCTTGAAACCCTGTCAGAGACTTCTGTGTGACTGCATGGAATCCGGAAACTTCCTTAAGCCTTACACTCAAGCTATTGGAAGGAGCTGGAGGCACACACTAGAATCTTGCATCACGGCAACTGTGTCCCTCCTCTGAACCCCTGCCCTCAAAAATCACTTTGCAGTTGTTGTTTTTCTGGGGTTCAGTTCATTTCAATCTTATTTTACCACTTTCATGAAGCAAAGTTAGTGGAGCTGCAGGGACACCTCAGAGAGCACTGGAGAAGTAAAAATAGCCAGTACTACAGAAATTATTATGTATCACTGAACCCTGTCATTTTGTATTAGCTGTTCTCAAATGTGTTCGCCAAAGCCTCTGCTGGTGTAGTGGCTGCAAGGAGACTAGAACATTGTCTCTAGTTTTCAACACATAATTAAGAAAGTTGATAGTTTCCACCTATTTGAGTCTGAAAGAGGAGCAAAATGCAAAAAAGGTGGCAACCACCTGCACAAAGAATCTGTAATGCAAGTGTACACCTCAAATCTCTGGTGCTCTGCCCAGGAACAACAGTGCCATAGGGACAAGGTACTATTGGAATATTTCCCTTCCAGCTAGCAGCACCAGCTGCGTATTGCGGGTGGGACCTGCATGCACACAGAATTTTGCAGATAACCCAGGAGAAACACCCACATCCCAGAGATGAAGTGTTACAGAGACTTTTAGCATGAATTCATGCATTGTGATGCCATTTCATTGCAGGATCCCATTCTGCCAGAGGCATCCGACATCCATAATGATTTTGCCTTATTTCACAGGATTTCCAGGAACAAAAGTGGAATATTTGCATACCAAACTCCTTGCACTATATTGGGAAGCCAGAGCTCAGTGGTCCATTCGGAGTATGACTCGGCTGAATACAACCCAATGTGAAGCAGGTTTCTAGGTTCATCTATACTCACTCCTGCTCCTACACCACTGGTACCCAGAAGGGATTCCCACCTTCTACCATTAAGCTCCCACACTATGCATTTAATATCACAGCCATATTATTTGTGAACTTGCAACTAAATTAAAAACAAACGAACATTAAAGCAGAAGTAATCAGATCTGATTCACACTTTATGTGAAAGACAAATTTATCACTTGTTCTGTGTGTGTTTCAAATAATAAACATGATATTTTAAGGGAAAACCTCTCTATAAAAGGACATGTGCCAGGCACCTGTTTTGGGATTTACCGGTATCTTCCAAGTGTATGTCCACTGCAGGTTTACAGACATAGGTCACCCTTTAAAACATTCTGGGTGCTTGTCTGAAGATGTGATGGATGAGCAGCAAATTACTGTGTTATGGAAAGTATGATCTGGCTCTCAGCTAATGTGCACATTGACTAGATAGTACCTGCTCGAATCAATAAATTTCATCTTTACAGTTAACGGGATCTTCCTCCTCTTAAGAGTCTCTAGCTGGAAGGAGAAACATCTTTCACATCAGAATGCATGTTTTAACGTAAAAAGCAAAAGGGAAGGTAAATTGTGTTGTTTCGTCCTAGTAAATATAACTAGCATTGTTGCTGCAGGGAGATTTGCAGAGGTACTGTAATCATCATGAGCCATTACTTTTCATGGGCTGTAGATCTGAAAGGGCATTCAGGAGAATTTGCACTCATGGCTATGTGGATAGTGTCATTAAATATTTTAAATCACTAGGTGGCACTGAACTCAGTTGTATCTGAGTGGAACCAGTGGAACCAGGAGATTCCTGTTGCTGTTCTAAGTTTGTTTTTTAGTTTCCTGACTAGTGTGTTCTTGAAACCTTCCAAGATGATAGCCAAGGTCAGTTAAATTACACTGTATAGGCTTTCTTCCATGGTTTGGAATCCAGCTGAAGTGTCTTTTTTCTATAGATAGCAAAGGAAGAAGAAAATAAAGGGTTGGTGTTTTTTTAAAAAAGCTTTATATCCAGGGCTCAATACCCTGAGGCAAGATGTGCCTCTGACACCCCCACCCACCACACAGATCTGGGCCTGTGTAGCTGCTCTGTGGTTGAGACTCTTGGTGAAAAGAGGGTATTCCATGAGGCACTGCTGCTCTCCTCAGCTTTAGCTTTGGGCTGCGTTGGGAGCCACGATTGCCAAGGCCAGATCAGGATCTCCCACCCTTGTTGAGCATGCCGCCTGAGACAGGTCACCTCATTGGTGTGTGCCAGCCATGCTAGGGCAACAAGATAGCTTAGGGGCTGCAGGGCAAGCCACATGGCACAACTTTCTAGCCACTTTCCTCCCCTCAGAATTTGCCTCCTGAGGCAGTTGCCTCACTCTGCCACATGGTAGGGCTGGCCCTGTTTAGATCAGAGCAAAAGTTAAAGCTATGGGTTTTTTTTAAAACCAACATAGTGGTGTAAGGAAGGGGTGCAATTCCACCTCAGGGCTAGAGGTTATAATTGGATTAAAGCACAGTCTTTCTGATACCAAACCAACCACATAATTTAAACTTGATTGATTCCACTTCATTTGGCAGCATCTGCTATCTGTCTTCCTTCTTTCCCGTTTCCTCTCCTAGCAGGCTGCAGTGGTTGAACAAGCAAACTGCCACCTTTGGGGGGGGGGGGGAGAGAAACCTCTTTTCCATTTCTGGTAGGATAAGACTCACTAATCCATGTGGAGGGTTGGGAGGGATGCAGTGTCACTGGAAGACATACAGATAGATGTCAGCAAGAAGTTCCTCTCCTGTAGCCCTTCTTCTCACACCACTAAGGCCTGTGTATGGTCCATTACAACCATACGATCCGTTCCAAAGAGAGCTCTGACAACAACAGCCTCTCCCCTCTTTGGTTCTGGTGGGCTGAGTCCACACAAAGGGCAAAAACAAGGGGATGGGGAAGACCCTGCATTCTCAGAAAAACACTTAAATTAGGTGTCACTGGCAGCAGCAACTTCCACTCCCGTTATCCATGCCTTAAGCTTTAAGTCACAGGACAAGAGCTCTTCAGTTCCTCAAAGTAGAACCTGAATGAAAGGAGGGGCAAAGCTAATCTTAGGTGCTACCAATCCTGTCCACTCCCTCTTTCTTTTTCAATGGGTGCAGGAGAACTTCCCAATGGATAGTTCTCATGTGTCTAATTGTGAGAAGATCTAGACTACAATACTAAATATCCCACTGCTTTGCAAAATAAAATCCAATAAAATTCACAATGCCAACTTCAAAGGAAGATTGGGATGTTAAAAAAAAAAATATAGTAGCAGAATGGGTTTTGTATTTGGTGCTGGACTAGGCATGTTTCCAGCGGGCAGATATGAGGATGGAGTGGGTTACTGAGGAGAAGAAAGGAGTGCGTATCTCTGAGCAGGAGAGATAGCAGCTTGCTTTGCATATCACAGTAAGCCAAAGTATGGATTACCATGACAGTATGTATGTGCAGCTCCCAGAGAGCATCCTGTACCCACTTGGCTGGTCTCTGGGGGTTTTAAGTCAATGCAGGACACCAACTAAGTCAAAGTTTTTCTTAGTGTTTTGTCTGAACCCAAGATTGAGTGAGAATAGTGGTTTCTCTTCCCTGCCTAGTCTCCTTGGGCTCACAGTGCACAGCATCACTCAAAACATCATGTTCATGCTGTTGTCTACAAGTGTAGATCTGTGGTCAGTGGAAGGAAGGAAGATGAATTATATCAGCTTGAGCCCCAAATGAGTCAAGTGGCAGCAGAGGATGGTGGAGGAGAGGAGATTAACACCCAATCTACTCCCTTCTCCTAATTAAGAACATCAGAACACCCTGCTTGACTAGATCATCTAGTCAAGCATTATGTTATAGTTCATCTAGTCAAGCATTAGGTTAGTAACAGTAGCCAGCCAGTTGTTTCTCCAAGCTTGAAAGCAGAGCAGGAAGGCAACCGCCTTCTCCTGTCCCCAGCTCTTTATATTCAGATATTCTGCCTCTGAACTTGGAGGTTCTATTTAGCTATGTCTATTAGCTGTTGACAGATATATCATGCACAAATCCCTTAAAGCCATCTAAGCTTCAGAGGATTTCTGGACAAAAGACAATAATTAGGCTCCCCCAGTCCTGCCTTCATTGTTCCTTCCCAAAGGCAATCTGCCCTCTAAGAATGCCTCCACTTCAGAATTTGACTCTGAAGCCTTGATCCCACAGTACTTGTCATCTCTTGGAAAAATTGGGTTGTAGTAGCGGCTGTAGTCTTGAGTTTGCCTTCTGGGGGAAAAAATAGAAAGAGGGGGAAAATGCATGACAGGCACACAACTGAAAATTCATGTGGAAACAGCAGGAGGAAGCTACTGTTTGAAAAATGTGGAAGTAACTCTTTACCAAACCTTTGTGGGGTTGTAAAGTGTGTGTCATTGCTGGCTAGTAACTGCAACACAGAGTTCTGAGTATTCTCCATATCATTACATTGTAGGAAAAGCAGAGATTAAGTGCAACGTACAAAATTAATCTGTTTGACTTCTATGTACATTAGATACCAGTTACACAATGCGGCTTCGTAGCAAATATATGCATTCATAGATTTGAATACATATATTTGAACAAAAATATGTATTCAAATGAAAATATTACAGAGCACTGCACAAAACTTTGTAACCTGGCATCTGTTTATTTTCTATTTCTATTTATTTTCTATAAACAGTGAATATATAAAAAATGGATATAAAATGGATATAAAATAAACAGTGAATATAAAAAATGGAAAGGCACCACCTGCATTTTCCACCTTCCCACATAGAGTGGGAAGGCGGGGCACAGAGTCTATACATATGGATAAGAAATTAGAGGAATACAATTTTTTTTTGGTAAGTATTTCTAGTTCAAGAAATTCCCACCTCCAGTTTGCTACTGATCCTTAAATTTGACCTAATTGTACTCAGTAAGATGGAAGGCATTTCTTTGCTCCTATCCTCAACTCTTCCCCTGACCTGCTCTCCCCAGACACATCTTCTCAGCCCAGCTCCATCTACAAGTGTAAGATCTGGATCATGCCAACTGATTCAGTTTTCCCCCAAAGGCATATGTCAAAACAACAACAACAGGAGCCAAAGCTGCCATCCCTCTTTAGACTTCTGGTAGATTGGATCCAAACTTAAGTCACACTGGGAGCAAACCCATTGGAACCCCTCCATTTACATCCCACCTGTCCAATCCTGGCTTCGCCCCTGCCTCCAAAGGAATCAGAAAGGATTCTGGGAAAGATTCTGACCCAGTGTAGTTGTCTGTTGCCCCTTGGAGCAAGCTCACACTGAGCGATGGCGAGGTCTGAGTGCACGTTACGAGGGAAGCCTGCAGGACTTGACAGCGCCTTGGGATCTTTCCGGGAACAATAAGAAGACTGAGGAGGTGTTCTGCATTTCTGACTTTTTATCAGGTAGGGCAGGGGCCTCGGGGTCCCCCCAGCCAGGGCAGCCGGGAAGCCCCGCTTTAATGGAAACCTGGGAAGCCCGCCTCAGGAGGAAAGAACAACACGAAGTCCGCCCCGCTGCGTTCAGTGTGGGGCTTACTCGCAGGAAACGGAGTGAATAGGATCGCAGCCTCAAGCGCCGGGCCGGGCGAGGAGCGGCGTCCCCTGCTAGGCCTCGCCTGCGCCGAGTCCTCCCGCCCTGCAGAGGCCGCTGCCGGGTCCTGCGGAGGAGGCCGTCGAGAGCCGCCTCTCCGCCCGGCTGAGTCGCTGCGTGACCCCACCCAGGAGCAGCTGAGCGGCCGGAGCCGAGCGTGTGCGCGTCTGCGAGCGAGCGAGCCGAGCGGAGCCCCGAGGCAGAGCGCGGCGGCGGCGGCGGCAGCGGCAGCGGCAAGGCCGGCTCGTTCCGGGGGACAATAAAGAGGCGCCGGGCCTGGCTGCGCTGCTGCGAGGTCGGGGAGAGCAGAGGCAGGAGAAAGGAGCAGGATGCTGGCGCTCTTCACCAAGCTGCTGGACTGGTTCCGGGCGCTCTTCTGGAAGGAGGAGATGGAGCTCACCTTGGTGGGGCTGCAGTACTCGGGCAAGACCACCTTCGTCAACGTGATCGCGGTAAGGGGGCCAGCCAGGTCATGGGCGCTCCCAGCAAGGGCCTCTCCCCGTCCCCGCCACCGCTTCCTAGGGCCGCACGGGCAGGATGGAGGCCTCCCTTCCAGAGGCAGGAGGACGCCCCTCCCCAGATCATGTGCATTGGGAAGGGTAGCCTGTCTCCACCCCACCCCTCTCCGGGCGGGGTGGGGGAGACATTGTTAGCAGCCTTCGTTTCTCAGCTACGCTTTGCGCAGAAAGGGCTTTTCTTCCTGTCCTTTTCTCCCCGGTTTAAATGGGGCGGGGAGAGAGAGCGTCGGTGTATGCAATGCGGGCAATGCCTCTCAGATTACACCCCCCCCCCGCCGTGCTCGCCCCTCTCGCCGTTCGCAGTGCGTGTCCTCTTGGCTCCGTTACTTGCTGCTGGCGATAAGGAGGAAGAGGCAAGTCGCCTTGGATCCTATATTAGTAATAATAAATAAATAAATCGATCCGGATTTATGCACCCGTGTGCATTCGAATTGGAGCGTCTGTCTCGTGCGGCTTTTGAATCCCTTTCGGGGCGGTGGGGTTTTCTGAGCGGAGACTGTACGCTCGAGATTGCTATGAACAGGCTGGGTCCCTGGTGAGACGAAGGGACGCCGTTCCATCTCCTGTGATGGATGGTAATTTCATCTCCATCTTTCCTGATCAATATGGCAATTAGCAGGGTTTCTCTGCGTGGTTTGTTTGTTTGTTTAATTTAGAAAGGAAATTTAAAATTGCAATAGGGTTTTCTGTTAGAGCATTTCATTGCACAGTCTTAAGAAACCATCTTGGGAAAGCAGCAAGATTTCAGTTTGTGGAGAATTTCCCAAATGGAAAGCCACGACTTTCTCTCCCCCTCCCACATGCATTCTGCAGTAATGGCTTCAAAGTGTGCATTTAATGAAAGGGTGGGGTAGAGGAAATACATTAGATAGCACATGGGATGGGGAGTATTAGCTGTGGGGAATATTGATAAGCTATCTTGAGCCTTCTGTCCCAGGGCCTTGAATGGAATTGGCAGAACTGAGAGGTCTGTGCTGTTGGATTTAGTGAGGGGCATTGTTCTAGGTGAGTTTGCGGAACTGGAGTTCTTCCATCTTTTGCTCTTCCTGGAAAGAGGATTGCAGCATGGTTCTGCTCAGAATCACGCGACACCGTCTCTGAATACTAAGCATTTTTGCCTGTACAAGGAAGTGGATGGCAGTGATGAAGGTTACCATAGCCTACTGCCTCTCCTTTCTTTCCATCAGTCTGTCACAAATCCTGGAATCCTTTTGTCATGTTTGAGTCTCTGTTCCACTTCATTCCAGCTTTATAATACAGTAATGGGAGGCACGTTTGAGTTTATTGCCTGCTAGCTTCATTTCTCAGAAGAAATCCCAAATGTTTTACCATTCTCCCCCACTCCATATGTGCTCTTAAAAAGAATGTGTTTGCCTTACTGTAGGTGAATTCTTGTAGGTAATTCTGGAACCCAAGCACATCAAGAGACATTTGGCTTCAGTGCATCTAAATTAAACTTGGTGGTTCAGTATGAATTTGAATATAATTTGCACTTTTTAATACACTTTTTAATGTCTGTTTCTTGAATTCATAATCTTTTGTAACCCTTGTGAAGGGTCTGCAGGTGTTGATTCCTAGCCTCTCATTTATGTACTCTTGAATTTTGAATGCCGAAGACATGACAATGCAAACTGGATAATATGCTAAATAGTGAGTTCTGTCTGATGTGTTTGCTCCAGAAGAGATGCGTTATCATTGACCACTGATTCAGCAGTGTTTTCTGGACAGAGCCATGAAATTGGCATGTGATTTCTCAAGGTTTAAACTGATCCTTGATTTGAAATCTGGACCTTTCACCTTTATTTTTTAGTATACACATATTCTTTTTTTTAAATTATTCTGTGCCCAGACATTAGGATAGATACAGATCGTTACATTATTTTGTCCCGACAACAACGAATTGTGAATTGAACTAGAAACCGATATGCCTTCTCCAAGCCAAATAGTTTTGGTTTAAGAAAGGTAACTTATTTTCATAACAGATGGTCACACTCCTGATGATGCCCAGAGGCCTCCCAGTCCTGCAGCTGGGAGAATGTGCATGCTCTGTCAGGTTTCAGGAGCATGAAGAACTATTAAAATGCAGTTCCTTATGTCCTTCCAGCATTGTCTAGGCGGATTACAGGAGGGAATCGAATGCAGCTCAGCAAACCTCTCTTGTGTCGACTCAATGCCAGTTACTGAGAATCTTCACAAGTGGGTAGAGTGCTATTGTGCTCAGGTTCTGTTTTAGGGGTTCCCGTAGGCATCTGGTTGGCCACTGTGAGAACAGGATGCTGGACTAGATGGGCCACTGGAGTGATCCAGCAGGCTATTTCTAGTTTCTCATGCCCTTGGGACTCAGCCCAAAGAACACCCCTTCTGCTGCTTCACCCTCTCCTTGAGTGTTTTTTGCCTGGCTGGAAAGTGTTCTTGAATTCTGATAATGCCTCTTGAATGCCTGGCTGGAAGATAGAGAAAGGCTCTGAGGGTATGTGTAGAAACTAACCAACGTAGTAAGGTAAAAGTTACATTCATTGCTCCACCCACTCCACCCTTCGACCCTGTCCACCACTGGCATGTGTCCCCTGGAAAGTTGTGTAGAAGGGAATGGGGCCCTTTGATTGAACTACATTTCCCCATGGACTCGGCTGGCCTCAAAAGGTTAGCCTGGGTTTTATACGAGATGGTATGGGTGGGGAGGTGTCAAAAATAAGGACATTTTCTCCCACCCCCCCTCCCCATTTTAAGATCTCCTACATCACTAGGTTGATCCTGGTCCTCCTATATCCCAAGCTGCCAGCATGCTACCATAGCATAGCAGTTGTGTTAAGATAGAGTGGGTGAATCACCTTGTTGTGCAAAATTGTTTTGCAGTGACTGCTGATTTCAGTGTTTGGGATGATATAGACAGAGCAGGGGGCAGGTAGACCTCAGGCTTGTGGAATCTTCTCTGTTTAAGCAGAACTCTCAGATCTACTGACAAGAGCCAGGTACATAATGGTGGGTGGAAACATACCCTTGGAATTTTTGTTTTCAGTAGCAGAACTGACTGAGTTTACGGGCCTATCACACAAAGGTCCACTCCTGTTTCTCCACGTCGCGCCAGCTTTCTTCATCTTTTCACTCTAATTTAAGAGAAAAATGGTCTCTGTGTTGGCTAAACAATTGAAGAGTCAGATTCCTTGCTGATCTACCCCAAATCATTCATAGATCTATCAGTAGATTCCAACCTACCTTCTGCCCACTGCTAAGACAGAACAGAGCATATGCTGAGGAAATCTTCACCAGTCTCTGGTTACAGCTGGAGCCTTTTTAAATTGAAGGTGGGGGAGAGAGATGAGTAAGCAGGCAGCCAGCACAGCGAGAGGCCTACCACTCTCTTCAGCCCTACTTTTGTGTCAGACTTAAAGAGTTGTCCTGGAATATACAAGCTCATTTACTCTCAGCTGCCTTTGTCTCTCTCTCCCACTCCAGTCTTTTACCATGCTGTTTCTTTTGCCTGTAGAAACCTCTATATCATTATTTCCCAACTCATTTTTATCTCCCAACTCTTTCCCCCATTTTTATCTGGCTAATGCAGGGCCTTTCTTTTTGTGTCCCATACAGCACCTAGCATATACTGTTCAGCATGGCTAAATAAATGATTAGCAGCAGTAAAAAGATTCTGTTTCAAGATGTTTATTGGCAGCTGATGCGTAGTAAGCATTTCAGAACAGGGATTGCTTGATGATTGCTCTGTTCACATGTTGTGAAATCTCATGCCCTTGGAGAGATGCATCAATGCAGTGCTGAAGACTGAGTCTTAAGTCACTCATCAAGAAAGGAATGTGCTAAGTAGGGTTGCCTTAGACATGTCTCCAACTCATTGCCTCAGTCTCCCCCCCCCCTCCTGTAATATGTGAATAAAATTGGTCTTCCTTATAGGATTGTTGTAGGGTTTACTGACATAGCTCTTATGGATAGCACATATTAAGTTATTTTTCTTTTTTGATTGCCCTTCCTCAGTTGGGAATCAATATTAGAGTTCTTTTATTAATGAATTTCCTCATTACATAGTGGTTGCAGAAACGCCATACATTTAGAGCTAGTCCTCCAAGAATCCTAGGAACTAGTGTACTGCCCACAGAGCTACAGTTCTCAGCACCCTCAACATGCTACAGTTCCTAGGATTTTGGGGGGGTGAAATCATGTGCTTTAAATGTATGGGGTGCATGCAGCCAACAATTCTAGAAGATGAGAGATTTATATCATTGTATTTGACAGAAACAGTGACACTCAATTGTTGATGTTGGTAGTCTGAATGGACTGGTCGTGTTAGCAGTGGTACACTTATATCCTGTTGCAGCATTCATTCTTGTTAACAGCCATCTCAAGTAAAGCTACCACCTTGAGAAAGAGACTGTGTCCTTGGACACGTTATGTCCTTCCTAAAAGACTTCATCAATGTGTTAACTGTGGTTCTGTATGGCTTTAGGAATGCCTTATGGCTACATAAAGATTTTTTAAATATACATGGTTGCTCTGCAAGTGCTTGTGTGAAGTGGAAAATAAGGCTGCATCAGATCATCCACATAAGCACTTTTGGAAGGAGGGAGGTCACTTGTGAGAATGTATGATATTATATGGCAACGTAATTGAAAGCACATTACTTGCTGAGGATAATATTTTCTGTGGTGTAATTCCATGCCTGAAGCAGTCATTACAGAGTGGTGTTGAATTTTTTAAAAAATGTGAACTGTAGAACATTTTGTGCACTTAAATAAAAGGATTTATTAGGTGCTTCTTGTAATATAACTAGATGGTACTTTAGACAGGTATGATAAGGTTACCCTGTCTCTTTAAAAATATGTAAACAAACCAGTTCTGATGAAAGCTTCTCTTCTCAGTAAGTCAGGTTTTGCTGTTTTAGTGTCTGATGTCATTCTGTTTGTTCCTCACTTGTCCAGAGTCTTCAAGGAAAGCAGGCTGGGCAAATGTCTAATAAATAACTACATTTGGAGGGTGAAAAAAGGTAACATTTCAGCCTAATCTTTTGTGTAATCACTGCACAAAAACACACCTGATTGTACAAAAGTTAAAAAAAAGAAACCCCTCCTCTGACTTGGTGCAGGCCTTTTGACCTGGGCTGGGTAGGAACCCAACACTGAAAGTGAAGCCGCCATATATGGCTTGTCAGAAGCTTCACCCAATATATTGTTAATGGTTTCATGCAAGATGTGTGGAGTTTGCTGGTGAAAGGTGGGCAGTGATCACTGTCATCCGGTTGTTTCTGTATAATGTGTGTAGGATTACGGCATATATTTTATTTTTTTAGTCACATTTATATAATGGCTTTCCTCCTGGGAACTCAAGGCAGCATAGATCTGCTTTTCAGCTTCACAACAACCCTGTGAGGTAAGTTAAACTGAGAGCCATAGGTCTTGAGTCTTTTTTCTCTAGCCCTCTAACCTAGTATGCTATACTGGCTCTCACACTGGCAAAAAACACACCAAAGAATGATAAAGGGATGTTGCATAAGTAAATAAGAGGAAGTGGAAGAGACAAGGAATTAGGGGTCATGGCTGTTAGAGGACAACATATGACAGATGAAATAGAGGAGGGCACCCTGTTGGAAGGGTTAGCGGGGTCATCTAACTTACTGCTGTTGCTGGTGTGCTGCATGGCAAGGGATCTGGGGAATAACAGAGCATGATTGATGTGCAACTTTCAATATATGCAGGGGGGGGGGGCAAAGAACAACAGAAAGAAGTGGATTGGTGCAGCCGAGCTTGGTGGCCTACTTTTGTTTTGAGTTCCATGACTTCCAAATCTGGCAGTTCTTGGCAGACTTCATCATTATTGCAGGATACATCCTGGTAGACCTGGAGCCAGAGTGAAGGAAATAGGAATAAGGTTACAGATTTGCTTTGTTGAAAAGCAGTTTTAAGAGGTTGGCGTTGGTATATGCCAGGCAGGCTGTAACCCAGCACTGGTATCCATGGCCTTACAGCTAGTCGGCATGATTGAAGTTAGTCCAACAACATCTGGATGGCCACTGGTTCCCCATTCCTGCCATAAAATGTGTTGGCCTTTGAAGTGGGGAAAATCTGAAAATTGGTTTCAGATTCCTGCTCAGTTGATGGTCCAATCCTATTCCTTCATCCTAATCTACCTCACACAATTGCGGTGAAGCTAAAGTGGGATAATTCCACCTTCCCCCTTGTTCCATGTACGCTATTCTGAGTTCACTGGGAGAACAGTCTGATTCCGTTCTTGTATTTGGAACCATGGGGAGCAAAATCTGCAGTAGAAAGAGACACACATCCCATCTGCTCTTCTGTCATTTGATGGAAAGACCCAAAACAATCTTTTCAAATAACTCTTGAGGCAGTGGCTGACCACCCTCCAGCTGTGCCTCTCAACTTTTGCTACATGTCCCTCCTCTCGCTGCTGCTTTCTGCTGGGCTATCCATTAGCCTGTGTTCTGGATTCATGATGTGGGGGTGGCAGTGCCACTGCCCTACACTGTGTTAATAGACAACACAGCCCTGTCTTTAGGACAACTTCACCCTCCTTGTCTGAACCCTCTGAAAGGGGCAGTTGGCCAGATGGAGAGTAATTGCCCTACAGGCAAATGCCAAATTTCATGGGAAATATTTTTGACCTTTTATTGTTAGTTTTATTTCCTTCATTAACATGTTACCAGTTTTAAAATATTTTAATAATAATAATAATAATAATAATAGTAAAGCTCCAAAAAACATTTGAGGAAACTGTCTCTCTCAAATATGATTGTGCTAGATAAAACATTTGCCTGTTGTTGGAAGCTTACAGTTAATCTGTGGAACATCTTAACTCAGTTATGTTCTAGAACTCGTGTTAAAGCTAGAATGTGTCACTTGGGAAGTAGGAATATATATATATACGGGACTTCCAGAATATACGGGACTTCCAGAAATTCCGTATGTGCAACTTGGATATAGTATCCTGAAAGAAGGAACCAGATAGGGTTTTGTGCAGAGAGTTGAAGGGGAAATATTCTGTATCGGGGTCACTTAGATTTGGTCACAGTTTTGAAGAAAATTGGAAGTGACTCTAGTGTGCATTACTTTGTAAACCTTCCCAGTTATGTAGTACGGAATGATTTTGACATTATTATGCAAGCCATGACTGTTTCCTTGCCTGAACTATCTTGCCACAGATTCTTGCTGGTGCCTTCAGGTGAATGGCATAAAATGTGCCCCTCCTATTACTAGACATTTCATCCCAGAGGGAGAGTGCTGTGCAAGGAGAGCAGTCTCATAATGCTATTTTGTGTAAGTGGGTAAGCCGTGTGGGTTTGCCCTTTGTATCCTAGAAAAGAGTGGTGCAGATATTCTCAGTGTTAAAAAAAAAATGCCACATTCCTTTCTGGGCTGCCTACACTGTCTTGGAGTCTGAAGACTTGTGACGATAGTCCAGTGTTTTTCAACCACTGTTCCGCGGCACACTAGTGTGCCGCGAGATGTTGCCTGGTGTGCCGTGGGAAAAATTGCTGCTGAAGCAGAGAGGGCCGGTCGGGGCTGCTGGCAGGCGCCTGCTGAAGAGGCGGACGCTGCCCCGTGAGTGTGCAGGAGGCGCACGGCGAGCCCCGAGAGCGCAGCCGCTGCCGCCAAATGCTGTGCTTGGTGATCGCCGCGATGAAAGATGAGCCGCGCGGCGGCGCCTGATCCGCTCGGGCTGCAGCGCTGCTTTCTCCGGCTCGACAGGACCCGCGAGGAAAGCGGCGCTCTCGGAAGCCCAGGCGCCTTCCGAGCGCGATCAGGCTCTCGCAGCTGCTGGGGGTCAGGGCTTGCGGGTGGGGGCGCAACTGCTTTTCTGCCTGCCATTTATGGGTGGCTGGGTGGGGGTGCATGAGGGGCGTGATCCGGGGTGCCAGGACGGGGCGTGGGAGAGGCAACTCTGGGTCCGCGAATCCGAAAGGGCTCTTTTGCATTAAAGTAACCCCTCGGAATCTACCTCCCGAAGTTGACCCCATCGTCACATGACACCCCTTGGCTCAGGGTGCAAGCCTGTTGGCGGAAACGTCTGAAGGGGCCTCTCGCCCGCTTGAGCTGACCTCTGGGCAAGTGCCCTATCCTCGGAGAGGGCCGGTCTGCCCTTGGCAGTGAGTGCTTAATTTTTGTGTGTGTGTGTATGCCACTAACCCAGTTGTGGTGTGAAGTCTGCAGAGTGCTGGACTTTTCATGCCACATGGACCCCCCCCCCCCAACTTTCCAGACCTAGACTCTGCACGATAAGAGAGGGCACTTGAGGTAGAAGGACTTGTAACTTATTTATCCTTCAGAGTTTGAAGTCTTTAAAACGTGATTGTTCTTTTAGATGTGCTCATTGCCTATTGTTAAATATTGAGGGGAATGCATAGTTTCAAAAACATTCTCCTTGCCCAGAACAGACAGAATATTGAACTGAGGGGAAACTTCGAAGCACATATTATTTCTGTGAGGTGGTGATGGAGAGATACACCAGAGGCATGTGCCCATCTGCAAAGTCCTCCTCTCAGCCCTACATGTTTGTGGTTACCTTCCATTTCCCTCATATTTTACTTCCTCACAATGAGGTTGGGTTTGGATTTGAAAATGACTGATAGGACCCAGAACTGGCCAGATGGTCTATTTTGCGATGTAGCAATCCTGTGCATGTTTACTTGGATATAAACCTCACTGTTTTCAGTGGGGCTTATTCCCAGGAAACAGGGCATAGGACTACAGCCTCAGTGGACCAGCGGATGTGGCAGAAAGTGGGTAAGCTTTGGGGTTGCAAGGAACTATTTGTCGCTTGAAAATGATAGCAGGAAACTGAACTGGGTCTGAATGAAAGTGTTTGAAGATAACTACATATCTGTGTGAGATGAGCTTTTCAAGCATGATTGCTATAAAAACTAAATACAGAGAGAGACTGAGAGCTGTTGGCGAAGAGCTACGTGTGTGCCTTTCTTCGATTTCAGCCAGAATATCAGCTTTGTGTTCAGCCAAACAGGCCCTGGTTGTGCACTGAATAAAGTATTTTATAATTTTTCATATTTCTGTTTACTTACTATTATTTCATAATAAAGTAATTATAACATACTTTCTTTGTGTTTATTTGATTCCTATTCAAGAGAATTACTTTATATATAGTCAATATAGGCACAGAGTTAATTTTTTTAACATTTTCTAATGGTGGTGTGCCTCGTGATTTTTTTCATGAAACAAGTGTGCCTTTGCCCCAAAAAGGTTGAAAAACACTGCGATAGTCCAGCAAGGAAAAATCAAAAGCAGGGTGAGAGACCATTGGGAGCAGGTGGCAGTGGGAGGAGAAGTAGTGTTAGAGGAGGGGTGGACAGTTTAGCTGCTCTTAGTTGCTTGCAACGCCCTTATGTTATATTGCTAAATATGCGTTAAGCTGATAAGCAAAGAATTGACAAAACCAGCAGAGATTTTAGAGCCTGCCTGTACCCAAACAAAACAAACCTCAGCATAGCTTTCACACATGCACAACCTCATGAAACTGCTGTGGGAATGGAGTTGCCTGGTTCCCCCCCCCCCCCGAGTGTTCCTATCCATCAGTGGGAAAATGATTCCCAGAGAAGCATCACATTATTTCAGAGAACACATGCTGTCTTCTGGAGAAGGGAGAGTGTTGAATGTATCTCTCAACAGAAAATGGCCATATTCACATGCTTAGCCTTTAAAACCTGCAATAAAAAAGAAGGAAACTTGGTACATAAAGCACACACAGAGTTGTAAAGTTGGCCCCTAAATCTCTCCCCTTTTTTCTGAAGGTTCTGCTGTGGCTCCTATCTTTGATGGGGTTGCCAACTTTTGGTGGCTTCAGCTCCTTCTTTACCTGTAATAACTAGTTCATATTTTAAAAGGATTAAGAGATTAGAAATAAGGATTACCAGTTTTTTCCCTGATGAGGCTGCTGCGCTGCGTGTCTCATGG
Source organism: Lacerta agilis (assembly GCF_009819535.1). Taxonomy (NCBI): domain Eukaryota; kingdom Metazoa; phylum Chordata; class Lepidosauria; order Squamata; family Lacertidae; genus Lacerta; species Lacerta agilis. Next base: position 63,935,689 of record NC_046317.1, on the reverse strand, counting down.
GGTTGCCAACTTTTACTGGCTGCCGCTTCTCAGCCTGTAACAGCCAGCTCACTGGGTGACATTAGCAGGGGGATTTGTTGGTTCTCATGGTCTACAATTACCCCAGCTTATTTTTATGCATTGGTTGGTTGTTAAAATCCCTGCCAGCCGTGAATTTTCCAGTTAGTCGACAACCCTAGCTTTTAAAGGTTTAATATAAAAAGTGGAAATTCAGCAGGTAAAGCACATATAGAACCACACAGGCAGCCCCTAAATATCCTGCCCCTTTATTCTGAAGATGTCCTATGCCAGGCATCCCCAAACTCTGCCCTCCAGCTGTTTTGGGACTACAGTTCCCATCATCCCTGACCACTGGTCCTGTTAGCTAGGGATGATGGGAATTGTAGTCCCAAAACAGCAGGAGGGCCGAGTTTGGGGATGCCTGTCCTATACCTTTCAAAGTTGTCTATCAGTAATCCAGTCATTGTGCACCCTAGAAATGTTTCCCCCTTCCCTCAATGCCTCTCAGTTTTTACACATTTCCTGTGATCTCTTCTGCCCATCTCTTTTCACACTTAACCACTTAAGGGAACTTTAAGCACTTCAAGGCTGAAGCCTGATTTGTGAGTACTTTGATCTCTTCCCTCCACGCCCATTCTTTTCTGTTTCATACAACCACACACTGTCATTTTCAAATCAACGTGTCTCTCTCTCTCCCCCCCCTCTCATTTCACCCGGCACTCCATTCAACAGCCCCCACACACGGAACCTTTTGCATATCAGGTTCATACTGGGGGTGGGTGGGTGGGGGTTGCACACTTAGGAAACTGCATTGAGTAATATTGGCCACCAAAATGCCCTTTTTAATAAAATCTGCAAACATGTTACACAACTCATGAATAATGGCAGATACCAAGTAGACCTTTGCCTTGACCTAACAACAGTTTCCCAAAAAACGCAGTTCAAACATAGAAACCCTCCCCATCTATAGTCTATAGAAGGAAAACACACACCACTTACCAGCTTGCCAAAGTCTCTTACGAAATGAACTCACTTCAAATAAGCAATTTCTTACCATTTCTATTCCAAATTCAGCATGGGCTGCCCTCAAACCTATTTTTCCTATAAACTGCTAAATATCAAATCATTCTGTTGAACCATCTCCTAATTATGAGCTCTAGAACCCACACCCCATTTTTTTTACCTGCTCTGCTGTTGTAATCCTTCCTTATTGACAAACAAATCTGTGCTGCTGTACAGTCATGAAATATGGAGATAAACATCAAAGAAATCAGCAACCCACATATAACGGTTTCTAGCTCACTCCATGCACCAGTGTGTATATATCTTAAAATGTAGGTCAAGTAAGTGAGTACAGTCATTGTGTGTGTGTTTAGCAGCACATCTACTTTAATGCAGGCAGCAGTATGACTTCGTATAATAACTTGTTCCTATTCCCATAAGTTTTGATAGTGTTGTATCTGAAGGTTTGGGTTCTTTTCCTTTTTTTGCATTTGAGTAGATACAGAAGACACTTTCAATTCTCTGCAGTCCTTCCTCCCTCCCCATCCTGCAGTGAGTTACAGAGCAGCGCTTTTCTGCGTAAGGCCCTCTCTCTCAAGCTTGTCCTTGGCTCTCAGTTTTCTGCAGTTATGATAGATCAAAGCAGCTGTGTTACCATAGCAAATTAGGTGCTCATTGTTGGTTCTGTTACATTTCAGTGTTACAGTATTTTCATCTTCTCTCAATGTAAATCTTATTTGTTTCTTGTGATTTACATTATCAACTATCAGAAGGAGATCCATTTAGGGTGCTAACTGTGTATGTCCATCATAAAGCTGTCTGCTGCAAGTCAGCTGTGACCTGAGATTTCGCTATCAAGGTTCTCCTAATAATAGCATTTGAAGGATCCTATCGTCTTTGTCATGTGTCCAAAATACTGGATACTTCCAGCAAAATATATTTGTAATTTTAGCAGAAGGTTATTGACAGCAGACTGACACAAATCAGATAGGGTGTGGGTGTGTCCACGTTTGCAAACATAAAAAAAATGCAAATCCCTTAACATTCAGGACTCAGAAATCATTGCTGCCAAGGAATTATGATTCAGGCTTGGGCATGAATTGCACCTAAAATCTAGTATTGTCTGCTAATCCCCCCTCCCCCCTCCAAGTGCCATACTCTTACAAGTAGCAACCCTTTTAGGCGCATCCAGTGGACATGCGGTTACTGACAAACAGGTCCTTTTGGACCCGGAAGAAGGCAAAATTAGGGCAGAACCAGGGCTGGGTGGAATGGAGCAGGATGCACTCGGGCCGGTAACGGAACCCCCACACAAAATGGTTGCCTCCTGTACAAGTATTTTTCCAGCACTGTAAACCTCTAGCGTACCAAGGCTGGATGAAGCTCCTGGGAACTGAATGTGTGTGAATCGAGAAATCTCTAGATCAGAATTTACTGCAACCCATCAAAGCCTTCACTTGACCGTCCTAATGAGGGGAAGTAGTCTCATTCAACAAGCCTTCTAATCTTTATCCCAACTAGTATCTGTCTTGAAATTGATTTGATTTGATGTATGTCCTGTTGTGTTAAATTATTTTTATACTTAAAGTTGTTTTTTATTGTTCTTATATAGGCCATTGTTTTAACTGTTTTTCTATGTGTAGCTGGTTTATGTGTGTCACCATATTGTAAATCACTTCTGAGTGCTTCATAGGAAGCAATTCAGAAATCAATTAATTAATTAATAATAGTGCAGATCCACCTTTCTCCAAACTATTGGAACTCCCAGCTGTCATGGCAAGTGATCAGAGTTGTAAGCCAAAACATTGTGAGGGCACCAGATTGGGGAAGCCTGGTGTAGATGCATTATATAGGCCTAAAAATACATAAACAATTCACTTTAAAGGATAAACCTGAAACATCTGGCATGTTCCTGCCCTATTGCAAATGTAGCAAATACTAGAGGTTCCTGTCACCTGCCGAGCCCTTGAAGGCTGCCCTTGTTTATGTGCATGCTTTCCTGTTGCCGTAATAGGATGCAATCATAATCACTGTCCTTGCAGATGGCAATAGTAGATGCTTGAACAGAAGCAGGGTCCTGAAAATGCACGGAATAGATTTTATAGGAGACAATTTATTGGCCCTTCGGTGAAAAGCTGTGTCTCATTAGACAGTAGCTATTTGGTGTCAGTCACTTTTTCCTTGCTGCACTGCTTCAATTTTCAGCTATAACCATGTGCTCTGTCTAGACTGCATTTCCCAGGAGACTCTGAACTTGGCTGGCTAGCCAATCCAAAATGTAAACTCCCTTGGAGAGCTGTGTACTGGGGGCAACAAATATTTGCAGAACTGGGGCATGAGCCCATGCATAGGGGCTTCCCTTGCAACCTCAGCTTGTGGATATTGGAGTGGGACTACCCTAAGCGTAAGATATCAGGGCGGAGCAAGCAGAGCTCTACTGCTTCAAAATGTGTTTGCATTTTATGTTGCCATGAGGGCAACAAAAGAGACTTATACTAGAGCCTAGAAGGATGAATACCCTCAATCATTACACAATGTTCTGAGGACAGAGTAGTCCTGTATAGAATAATAGACTTGTAGAATTGGAAGGAACCCCGAGGGTCATCCAGTCCACCCCCCTGTGATGCAGGAATCTCAGCTAAATCATACATATAACTACTGTACAACTGATGTCTATTTCGTATAGACATCAATTTTGTGCAGTCATTTGGAGAGCTTTATATTAACTTACATGCTTAACTTAATATGATGGCTACTGCAAACTGAGGTGGTTTTTTGTCACTATTTATATGCATTTTTATTTTGTTTTATTCTTTTTTTCTTTATTAAATTTGCAAAAAAATAATAATTTAAAAATGTGTGTACCCTACCTGACAACAGTGCATGAATAGGAGCCCAAGTGTACTGAATACTTGTTATTTTAAAAAAATATATTTTTAAATTAAAGTTTCAATTTTGCATCTTACAATAAACACTTTACATACTGTTTACTGTTAGATATCCCACAACTTCTCTCCTCTCTCCTTGGTTCATTTTATTTATCTTTCATTCCTGCATATTTTGCAGTAACCATTTTAGTTAGTTCTGCAGCTAGAATTTTATGTTCATTTTTCACATGGTCTAATCCTCATCTGAAGACTTCAAAAAACAAAGCCATACTTCCCCTGCCCACCCACCCCCAAATATTCTTATGAGGTTCCCTTCTCCAGTCTTCAAAGAGAGGCTGGGAGTGGGGAGGCAGAAAAAGCTTCTCCTTTTCTACTAGCAGTGGCAGATTTAATCTGAAATCTTAAAATCAGTACTATGCCTAGAGCTCAGAAACTGCTCGCAAACTTGTCACAAAACACCCCTATAGCAATGGGAGTTTCAAACACTGCAACTAACAGGTTCCATGTTGGAATACTTGGAATAAGGCAACTTGATAGACAAACACCCTAGAGCTGATTCTTGCTCTTCATTTTGGGACTTGGATAAAAGGTTATTAGGTTCTGTACTAGAGTACGTATTTTAAATGGACAAGTACCACACTGGAAATGCATGTGCCCTGCAGACATGACTAATGGCGTGCATGTTCTTTACTGCGGCATTCACATTCATACAAAGCATAAAAGCTAGAATTGTCTCAGTGACACCAGGTTTTTGCAAACTTAACAATGCTTATTTGCTACCTAGCACCACTTTTGCAATCTCTTCATATGCAGTGCAACTTTATCTAGATGAGAGTGCATTTTCATTACTCTGGAAAGATATCCAGCAATTCCCTCTGCTTTTGTAATTGTCTTGGGAATTGCCTAAAGTGCATGCTGTAGACTCCCATTTAAGAATCGCTGGTCTAACATATTGGATTGGAAAGCTTGGATTCAACTCGGTGATCATAAATGGACTTGCAGAGAGGCAAGTCTACCTCTGAACTGTACTTCTCGCCTATAAATTGAAAATGATACTGACTTGCCTTACAGGATCATTGTCAGAATAAATGAGAAAAGGCTGAGGGACAAGATTGCATTATGGTTGTGGCAGGCACCATGGGCTGTAAATCTAAAGGCACACAATTTTATCATATCAGAGGCACCTCATTAATTGCAGCTTTCCAAATTTTGCATGACTTTGAGAAGGTACTTCATGTGCTGCCTAGGACTGTTTAGCCAAGGAATACCCTATGGTAGTGGCTTGAATCTTGTTCTAATGGGTCTCTAAGTTGATGGAGGAGGAGACAGCTCAACTGCTGTGACCTGCAGGCAAATTTAAATGTGCACTTATTCCACTTCTGGGGGCAACATTAAAAGGAGTTTTATGAGGGAGATGGAAAAACAGGTAACCCATAAAATACTGGTTCCAATTTAATTACTTGATGCAAGAAGCACCAACTACTATTGATTTTTGGCCACCTTTCTGATCTTGATCCCTCAAAATCAGTTTGTGTGTGCTGGCAAAGGCTGAAATAATCTCAGCAACTGCTTGTATCTCTCTTGGAATGCTGTTCTGATATGTTGAATGTTGCAACTTGAGATTATACTATGTTGTAGGGTTTTTTGTGTGTGTACTGTTACCCCAAAGTTACGTGCAATTTCTCTCTCTCTCTCAATATTAGAACCTGTGGTCATCTAAGAAATCTGAATGGTAGGAGATTCAGGACAGACAAGATGGATTACGCCTTCACACAGTGCATAGTTAAACTGTGGAATAGGCTACTGCAATGTGTAGAGATGACCACTAACGTGGATGACTTTCAAAGGGATTAGACGTGGAGGACAAAGCTAGCAATGTTTGCTTGGCATGATGGCTATATATTGTCTCCAATATCAGAGACAGTATATAGGGAAGTGCTGCTGTGCTCATGCCCTGCTTGTAGGTTTCCCATTGGCCTCTGCTTGCAAACTGCAAAAACAGTGCTGGACTAGATGGGTCTTCAGTCTGAACCAGCAGGAGGGTTCTAACGTAGTTAGGGTAGCCACTTTCATATTGAGCTTTGGGTGCTCTTGAAATCAGACTGTAGTCCCAGTTTCATTCTGACAGACACAGTACAGGCCATAGGTTACAACGTTAATGCCTCCTATTTTATTTGAAATCAAAGCTCCATCTTTTAATTTGTGAACTCTCTTTAATTAGTGCACATTGAAGTTGCCATCATAGATCACTACTGTCCTTGAATAAACTAGATACAGTTGTGTGTTTTATATTTCCTGCAGACAACAATATCTTTACCTAATAGAGCAATATGAAGGCAGCACAGCTAAGTTTAGAGAGCTTGTGTGAGGGGGAGTGATTGCTTAGATGAAACCATTTTCCTCATGGTAAACAGATTTGCAAATTTCATGGAATAAATGTGTAAAATACGTATTTCATATAGAAAAGCAGTCTAGTATTAATGGGTGAGTTTTGTGAAAATCTGACTACAGTAGAAAAAGGGCAAGTGTGTTGGTGGCAGCTGATGAACTTTGCTGGGGCGTTTTGGTTTATGTGAACATCAGAGCTTCTACGTTGAAGCAACAGGGAGATGATAAGGGTGTGTGATAGTGCATGCTTTGCATAGACAGGCCTGGTGATTAATTTCTAAAAAGAGAGTTAAGAGCTGCCCAGAAAAGCCTAACACTCTCTTCTTAAGAATGTAAGAAGGTAGGCTGTGTGTTTGCTTCATAGGCATAGGAAGAGAGGCACTCTACATTGCACATAAGCACATTATTTTACATATTCCTGCTCAGCTAAAATATCTTAGGGCCACTTCATATGTTTTTAGCGTGAGCTTGTTTACTATTTGCATGTGACTATTTTTTTTTGCTGTTGTGATCAGTCATCACTTTCTCTTGTTTTCTTTAACACATGAGCACTCAGTGCTGCACAATTACCCCTCAGGCCATGTCCACATGCTTGCTTTAAAGCTCCTTTGTGGTGTTTTTTAAAAGCAAGTCTGTTGTGCTCTGTTAAGACATATTCAAATTTTTATGTACCCAGTATTTGTGGGACTCAATTCTTTCCATGCATACCCCTTGTGGTTAAGAGCAGGGCAAAGTAAACATTGTTGCATTCAAGTTAAGAGCCTATCTGTCCCCTTGTAAAACTTTTTCTTTCCCATGTGCTTGCATCTTTCTATTCTAAATGTGGTTCTTCAAAATTTTGGTGGAATGGTGCTCTTGTGTGCACTAGTGCTGGGCTGGTTTTCAACATTGTGATATATATCACCTGCTAAACATTGCAATATACTGATATATCACCATGTCTGAAATAAGGATGGAGCTATGTAAAAACATTGGCTGGTTTCACAATTTTCCCCACATGGTCGTTTTTGCATAGTGTGTGTGTGTGTGTGCGCGCGCACACCCACCCACCCACCCACCCACACCATCATTTCATGATATATTGCCAGGTCATTAGTATCATGATACGGACTTCAAACCGGTTTTGGATGATTATATTGATGTACAGTATCATCCAACCCTAGTGTGCACAAAATGTTACGAACCCAGTTTGTTTCACTGATTTCAGCATGTACATTGACACTCCCTTTTTGTGCTATATACTGTAGTTCTAAACTGTTAACTTTCTTAGCTTTGGTTCATGCGTGTACCAAACTATTTCTAGCTTCAGAAAGTCATATTTTAAAACAACACTATGTTTAAGCAAAAATAAAGAGGGATCAGGAGAGAAGGGAGTATTGGGACCAGTAGCTACACTAATACAGAATCAGAGCTCTTTTACCTGTATTATTTTCAGAAATAGATGTAACATTGTAAAGTTTGAGGGAAACCTATTAATCACATCATATAAAAGTACACCCGAAGTAGTGGTCTATTTTGTAGATGATGTCCAACATGTTTTGACCATGACATGAAGATGCTTATTGTGTTTATTGGTAGAATATACCAAAAACATCTCTAAAGAATATACCTAACAGCAACACCTGTGGTTGAAACTTGTGCATTCTTCACGAAATAAATTGCCACTTTCAGGCACCAGCTTAAGGCCCGCCTCTTATGTTCTAGTGCAGGGATGTCTAACGAGTAGACCGTGATCTACCAGTAGATCCCTGGCTGATCCTGGTAGATCACGGGATCCTTATCATGTACAAACAGTTAGGGGGGGAAAGCTAAAAAACTCTGTGCAATCCTCCCCCAAAAAAGCTCAACAACTCTGGGCAGTCCATCCTCCCCACTCATTCTCCCTCCAGTGACAATGGGTAGATCACGGCAATTTTTTATACTGGGAGTAGATCACAGTCTCTTGGGAGTTGGGCATGCCTGTACTAGTGCATGGGTAGGCAAACTAAGGCCCGGGGGCCGGATTCAGCCCAATCGTCTTCTAAATCCGGCCTATGGACGGTCTAGGAATCAGCATGTTTTTACATGAATAGAATGTATCCTTTTATTTAAAATGCATCTCTGGATTATTTGTGGGGCATAGGAATTTGTTCTCCCCCCCCAAAAAAAAATATAGTCCTGCCCCCCACAAGGTCTGAGGGACAGTGGGCCGGCCCCCTGCTGAAAAGGTTTGCTGACCCCTGTTCTAGTGTGAGTTTGTTTAATGTTGTGCAACTCCTTCCAAATGAACAGACCTGCCTATGCGGTGGGGATAAGAGGTCATATTTGTTAAAGCATTTGGAGAATGGGGCTAACTTAGTTCTGCATTGTTTAGCATTAAACCTATAGAACATAAATCTACACCAGAGACTGAGGGTGACTTAGGCATTATTCCTGTGCCTCAGGGACCCATGGGAACCATAGTTTTGTGAGGGAAGATAAGGATTTAAAAATTATCACCAGACTACATTCTCCAGAATCGTTGGGGTGGGAGTGGGGAACCACTAACAGTTGAGAATAGTCTAAGAAGGTAGTGTCTCTAAGGCTGGGAGTTGTTCCAGATTGAAATACTAGAAGAGGATATCTTTGCTGGAGTTCACAAGGCCTTGTTTTTCAAAAACAGCCACCCTTGCACACAGTGTGTGCCCCCTTCCAATCATACTTGCTATTCTGAATTGTGCTGTCCAGTATTTGTAGGCCTTTCTTTATTGCTTTTTAAAAGCCATGGCTTATGAAAACATATTGGCAAGTGTTTCTTCAAAGATGTATAATCTTTCCTTAGCATAGTTTTGCTTCTCTTGTTTCAGCTACTTGTGTGCAGTATGAAGCTGTGCACCACAGTGGGTTTTTTTTTAATATGTTTTGTGCTTTCTGTTTTTGTAGGAAATACGTTTTATATTTTCAGGGGTGCCAAATGCTCAGTGGTGTGCTTGAACTGAGTGTGACTCAGCAGGTTGCGGTGAATTTGTCAAACGAGATTGGCCTGATCTCATTTATCCAATAAGGATGACCAATTATGAGCGCATGCACTCAAACTGAGCACATCTCTGTTGGGTAATGCATATTAACCATGTAAAGAAAAAATACCCTGTGTTTTTCCCCTATCCCTGACACTGCACTTTGCTTAGAAATTAGTTGCCATGCTCTTAAACATAGCTACCATTTGTCATTTGAACTGTGAAATACTCTGCATTGATATTCAAAAGGTGGACAGGGTTTTTTTTGTGATCCAGGCATCATTATTAATCTTTACTATCTTGCATGTCAGCTGAAGTTCAAACCCTTGCTTAGGCTGCAGAAACAATCCTGAACTATTAAACAGGGAAGTTGATGGACATAATACTTTTACACAAACATACACCCACACCCACCCCAGGAAGCCACTGGAAAGTTTAAGAAGTGAACCTTCAATGTCAATGTCAATTTCACAAAATGCTGTATAAATATTATAAAGATTTGAGACCAGATGGACACTTGTATCAGAAAGATTTGGTTCCCATATTAGTTATCTGAAAATATTGCCCCTTTCTTAACTAAATAGGAGGTGGCAGGTTTTCAGGAACCCTCCCCTGGGAGATCTGAAAGGCACTCAAAGGATCCTTTTCCAGACTGGCTGGAGCCGTGAATAGAGCAGTCCTAGGGGATAGAGGTGCACGACAGCATTGTGTTGCTGGTCTCACTGGTTCTATTAATAAGCAAGATGTCAATTTTTTAAAAAATATATATGTACATATCCAAATATGGGAGAGTTGCAGAAGTGTACAAGTGGGTTTTTGTAAACAAAGACCTGTTTTCCCAAATGAAAAATATGAAGAAGTTCTTGAGCAAAGGGGTATTGGGTCAAGTTAGATAATTTGTATGTATTATTTTTCTATCTAACTTTTCAGCCAACATTGGCTCCCAAAGTGGTTTACAATTACTAAAATCCATCACAAAATTCACTGATTTGACAGATTGTCTAACAGTAGTAATAATTGAATTCTGAACAATTATTCAATAGACTAACTAGCACTCAAAATATCTTCAAGGGGATGAAGATAAAGAGGAACAACAAATCTCGATACCCAGTTGTACTCCGTATCTATCATGGAATGAACTGGTTCCTAGTACTCTTGCTACATTTGTAGCTGAAAATAAAGACGGCTTAATCGGCAAGATAAAAGAAGTTGTTTTTGTGCAGAGTTTCTGCTATCTGTATGATAGTCTGCCTACAGAACAAATTGCTCCAGATTTCAACAGGCGCTTCTTGGCAAAACAGTAAAGTTGCTCTGTGCATGTATGAGTCGTTTCAAAACAAATGCTAGGGTCTTTTTTGCCCTTTAGTCATATGAGAGCACCATGACCTCTGGCTCTAAGCCTTGTGTGTCATAACAAATCGAGGGGGGGGGGGAAATACCCTGAAAGTTGTGTTGATAAAAGTGTGGCTTTTGTTTTTTATTTATGCAATTTATTCACTACCCTGCTGTTGAATGTGATCTCAGGGTGGATAATAGCAATTTTTTAAAATAAAATAAAAACCAACAAAACACGGTATGGTAAATGAAAATAGGGAGATTACAAAGCAGTACTTCACCCATCTACCACCCAATGCAGGCTCTGTAGGATCATACTAGAAATTCTGGAAAATGGATAATATTGGTGCCAGCCAAGCCTTGGGAAAATGTTATTCCAAAACCAGGGTGCAAGTGTTGAGGTTACCCTCTGGCATGTCACAGGTTCACTGACCACATTCAGAGATGGTGTAACCAACAGGGTGGAGAGGCACTTCTTCAGGTAATTGGATTCAGAGCCTTATAGAGTACATCAAAACCAGCACCCTGAATTGGGCTCAGTGGTGAAAAGGTAGCCATGCAGATCTTTAAGTACGGGTGTAATGTGGTCCCATAAGGGACGTGGGTGGCGCTGTTGTCTAAACCACAGAACCTAGGGCTTGCTGATCAGAAGGTTGGCGGTTCAAATCCCCATGACGGGGTGAGCTCCTGTTGTTCAGTCCCAGCTCCCGCCCACCTAGCAGTTTGAAAGCACGTCAAGTGCAAGTAGATAAATAGGTACCGCTCCGGCGGGAAGGTAAACGGTGTTTCCGTGCGCTGCTCTGGTTTGCCAGAAGCAGCTTAGTCATGCTGGCCACATGACCCAGAGGCTGTCTGCGGACAAACGCTGGCTCCCTCAGCCTATAGAGCGAGATGAGCGCCGCAACCCCAGAGTTGTCCGCAACTGGACCTAATGGTCGGGGTACCTTTACCTTTACCTTTTAATGTGGTCCCATACAGAAAATCTGTCGGAACTCTGGCAGCTGAGCCTTTGAACCAGCTGCAGTATCCAAACTGTCTTCAAGGATATCTCCACATACGTTAGCCCCAAATTGAGTTTACTAGAGCGTGATTGTCACTATTTAACAGCTCTGCGAAACTGTGGCTTGGTCACTGTCCATCCTCTGATCCAATAGGTCCTTCATCTGTGTTCTGTGAAGCCATTCTGAGTGCCCAGTGAGTAGAATAGTATGCTTCAAATAATAAATGGGTTGGTTTTCTTACGAATACCAGTTGCTAGGAATTGTGAACAGGATACTGCTGTCATGCTGATGTCCTATTTGTGGGCTTACCATAGGCATGTGTTTGGCTACTGTGAAAACATGGTGTTGGACTAGATGGGCCTTTGGTCTGATCCAGCAGTGGACAGGCCAAGCTTTCTGTTTACCTGCGGAGTCGCACTTCTTTCAGGCTTTAAAGCCAAACATTCACCTCAGTATCTTCAAAGCTTCTTGTGTTACCCATAACTCTATATGACTTGTTCATCTCTTTGTTCTGGAATCTCAACATACACTGTGTGCGTATTGAAATTTGACTCCACCCACAATTTTCCAGGTAATTTTGATAGCCTATTTCACAAGTGCTATAGACCAGGGAAATAGAGAATGCTTGAGCTCATCCCACCAATGACCTTTTGGCCCAAGGACTGGAGCAGCACGGTTTGTTAAAACCCAGGTGAAATTTGTACTGGTTGGCCTTTTTTTGAAGCTTGTTTTTTTGAGCAGTCGTATTATTTTCTTGACAAGTATCAGGTTATGCCTTTTGAAATGGAACGCTGGGAGAGAAAGCACAAAATCTTTGTGAAAGGTCTCGCAACCTTGGAAGATTTGCTGATGCGTCATATCTTGAGAAGCTGATGGCTAAAAGCACTCAGTTTTTCTAATCAGAGAGTTAACATAAATTCATTGCTGACAGTTAGATTTGAGCTGGAGACTCGCAGCCTCGTAAAACTTTGGAGGCCAGATTAAAAGCAAGAGAAGTTTAAGAATGTTGGTAATCTTAAAACCGTAAATCACTGAAAGAAAGCAGCAGTGGACTGAAGTCTGCTGACAGACATATTAATTTCTAAGGTCTTGTGACACTGAGAAATCTAATGTTGCAACTCATTGTACGTAGGAGAGATAATTCCTTTCCACAGAGCAGATGTTGCCTTTCCCTTTTCTGCTTCCTCTGCTCTAAGTTTGTCAACCTTTTAAAACGTTTTCTTGCTGGGAGCGGGGGTAGGTTATGTCTGAACTGGATGCCTTCATTGCCATTTTGCCCCTTAATGTTTCATTGAGGTTTACACACTTCCTGTACGTATTTATGTACTTCCTTGTAGGAATTGCAGGTGTTTAGTTTTGTATATACTGGTATTTGCAACATACTGTGAGGACACTTGCTGTTTGTTTAGAAAGCTTTCTTTTAATAAACAGGTAAAATTTGGGTGTTAAAAATGAACAGACCAGAATATATATAATAGATCTTTTTGACTCGGCAAGTGCTGAAGAATTGCTCAATGGGCATGTGAAAGTTAATTCCCTGCAGGCACTTTGGCTGGAGCAAAGCACAGAGTACTATACTGAAGTTATTATAGAAATGTAAGCCAACAGAACCAAATTGAGAAAAAAAGGGTGAAAACATGCTGGCTCAGGGTTTCTGCTGTCTGAACAAAGCAAGTCTGTCACAAGTGAAAGTTCTTATTCCTTGTTGGCTCTTAATTCATGTCCTGTGTTCCGGTGCATGCAAGTTGTGTTCCCAGGGAGCTTGTCAGACATTGCATTAAGTTGTCTTATAGGCTGTGTCTCAGCAGAAGCCAAATATGGAATGGGCCGTGGGGACCAAATTAATTGACATGCAGATAACTGTATGGCCAAGGTGGCAAACTTCCATTATTGCTACTTGCGTTCTTAGCATAAAGAACACCTCTTATTAAAGTAACTCTATCCAACCCATGAGTATCAATTTTTTTTAATTGCCAGCAGCACTCTCATTTCCCATGTCCTTTAATAGTATAACCTGAGTATTGGCTCTGTCCGTTAATAAGGTTACTGTATTTCTCCTGAAATACATTTTACCTTCCCTGTCACTTTATACAATGAAGGAGAAGAAGAAAACCTTGCACAAAATATAGAAACCATACATTCTCTGCACCCACCCACCCTTGATTTGTTTCAGCACTTCCAATCTATAAGATGCTTCAGGTTGTCCTGGTCCGTGCAGTCAACAGGACTGATGTGTCTGTGTGTCCTGCACATTTTGTTTCCAGTGCTTGCCATCGAAAGGTTATCTGAGCCTCATAAAGTCTCTGAACCTTCATCAGCAGAGAAACGGTTTAATTACAGACATGTTGAAACACTGCCTATTAACAACAAAGCTGTTTTTAAAAATAAAAATTGGGAGGAAAAAACCCTGCGTTCTCTTCCAAATATTGCCCCCAAGGCAGCACTAAAGCCCCATAAAGGCAAAATGTAATCTATCTGGCAAGAGTCAACCCCAAATCCTCAAGCAAAAAGAATAGTGGTTACCTGGTGCCTAACTGTAAACAAATTAGGCACTTGGTGAATGGGTATTCCAGTGAATACCTCATATATAACAGCTGATTACTACCAGTGAGCTGCAGTGAAGCATATGGTTGTGAAGAACCAACCATGATTTATTCAGTAGTAGCCAGGAGGGTTTGCCTCTGGTTTCTTTCTCTTCCCACCCCCTCCAAAATATTTGGAATCTTAGAGGATGAAAGGCAGTTGAGAAATATTGTAATATTTCCTGATGTTAACTCTCAAGTATTAATCTGGTATATTATTCAAAGTGCTCAAAATGTGTGATGCTTTCCAGGACTCGCCAAATAGGTACTTCTTTCGCTCTAGGAATTAACACATCTCATCGCTTTTCATTCTCTCAAGGGAGCTTGATTAGCCAAGGTGGAACACGGTAGACAGAAACAGCCAAGCCTTCCATATGAAAGACTGATCTATTTTTATTTCGTTCTAGTCGGGGCAGTTCAATGAAGATATGATCCCAACAGTGGGCTTCAATATGAGGAAGATCACCAAGGGAAATGTTACTATAAAGGTAAGATGCAGTATGTCTTAGCCAAGTGTGCTGCTAGATTTGCAACATAGTGCTGCAGGCAAGCTTAGGGGTTTAAAGAAGTGCAGGCAGATCGACGGGGTTGAATTAACACCAGCTTTTTAAAAGTATCTCCTGTTTCCATAACACCAAACTGGTTTCTGGGTGCCAAGCTGAGCCAACCCTTTTCTAGAGGACTCTTGGGATGCTCTGATAAGTTTTTCTTAAAATTGGTTCAATGTTCAAATTATTGGGGAATTTAGTTTGTGGAGAGAGAAAGCCCACCTCCCTCACCTGCAGTTTTTAGACTAAAAGTTTAACTCAGACTGAATGGTGCTGGAGTGGAGCTTGTGAATTTATTTTATTGATGGTGCCCTATTTTCCAACACAATTTGAGCACTAAATTGGTTGCTGCTTCTGGTTGCAATATTTTATTCAGTTTTTATATGATGTGTTTAATTTTGTATTTTTTATAATGGATTGCTTATAGATGCACATGAGGACAAAATATAGAAGTGTTTGTTTCTTTGTTTAATTTGTATACTACAGTACTCTTCATCTGAGGATAACAAGGCAGTATACAATGTATCACAGGGTGGTTTACAATACAAGTTAAAGTTATTCTGGGGTGTCTTCTAGTCAAAACCTCTGGGTGGTCTTTCACTATTGCTAGATACCATATTGTTTTTGTGTATTATTTGAATGATTAGCTCGGCTCCTGTTAGAGAGAGGAGTAGATGTTTAGTGGGAATCCTAAAAGGAATTGCCTAAGCAGAGTAGTGGCAGCAGAGTATGTCTGGTTAAATGCAGGATTTCTAAATATATCAGTAGACTGTTCGCCTCCTTCAGTTCCATTTATGTGTTTTGACCGGGAAAACACTACAAATATTATTTAATTAGTTTGCATATCAGTTCCATCACTCAAGAGTTTTGTGGAGCTAATCCTAGTAAATTTTAATTCATCATAATGAAGTGGCCATTGTTGTACCACTGTTGCTCAGAAACCCAAGGCTCTCTGAAATCTTCTGGTAGCACTTCAGATGGCTTCCTTAATAATAAAGAGTATGGGCTTTGGAGAGACTGGATGACCATGCATAAAATGAAGACATGGGAAAGTGTAGAGCAGGCAGTGGGGCCAAGTGTGTGCGAGTCAAGGAGAATGCTTGGGCTTGCAAATTCTCACATCGTAGTTCTTATCCATATTTTAACTTGCTGTTTCTTTCCCCATAGCTCTGGGATATTGGGGGCCAGCCTCGTTTTCGTAGCATGTGGGAGCGGTACTGCCGTGGAGTCAGTGCCATAGTGTAAGTATTCCCTGCCTCAATTCTCAGTCTGTCACCAAGCTCTGAGATTGCCGTGCACTACTCTCAACACAAGTCCTAGGCTTCCTCTGAACACTGGAGCTGTGTGGTGGTGGTGGGATCAAATCAGTCCAATAAGCTCAGGCAAAGATGATAAATGAAATCAAGCTAGCAAACCCTGAGGCTTCTTTGTTCCACAGGACATAACCACTGTCTCTTGGATCACATTTGTAACTGTAAGAGATTTCTTACCTATCTTACAGGTGTGGCTTTACTTCTAAGCTCAGGCTGGGTTCCTTTATATCAGGCCTGGGGAACCTGTGGCTCTCCAGATGTTGTTGAACTACAACTCCATAAATCCATTCTTTATTTCTTATAGAATGGCACAATGACTCCATTGGATCCTACCTGTCTTTGAACCATAAGTGAGTGCCCCTGCTCTGAGGGTTACTGCACACACAAATAACCACTGAATGGCTGCACTTAAGCTACACTGTACCAAATAAAGTTGCAAATAAAGCACCGCTTCTGCGTCAGGCCACTTTTGACACAAAGGGTTGCTTGTGGAATCTGATTAACTGCATGGAAGGCAGCAGGAGGAGGAAGGTTCTTCAGGCACCCGTTCAGTTCAAACCCTCACTGTCAGTAGGCTGTGGGGCAGGGCAGGGCCTTTTATTGACAGCTGCAGACTTCTGTGCTGTCTCTGAAAGATCTCAGTGTCCTTGGCTGACTCTTCAGTTCCTGCTGGTGCTGCTTTTTGTGAAACCCTCTTTATTCCTTTGAGTACCTGGTACGGGGGGACAGAATAACCTTCAGCCATTCTGCTGCTTTCTAGAGATCGAAAGCAACTGCTCTCCTCTCTTGGGGTGAAATAGAGCAAGACAGAGTATTTTTTGTAGAACCTCTGCCAAAGGGCCAGGCTACACCTAATTATAAGTACGCTTTTTAAAAACGAGCCAATTCTGTTTTGAAGAATAGCACCTTCAGGGAGTGAAGAGCAGCCAGGTGGAAGGCAATTTTTGGTAGGAAACTGGCACAAGACTCTGATCTGGAGATTGCCTGGTGAGTGACTGGAAAGGATTGGATTTCCAGTGGTCAGTGAATGTGGCTTTATTGTCTTGTATTGTTTCTTCCTTTCCCCGTGCCTACTAGAGGTGGAGAGAGGCTGAAAAAACAACCAAACAAAATTCATTAATTCTAACATTTATTCAACCCATAGATTTTAATATATATTTATTTTTAGCAAAACAAACAAAAAAACCACACACACCTTGGGATTCCTTAGAAAGCTGCCATATACCAGGTCAGGCTGTTCATGAATTTAGCCTAGAATTGTTTGTTCTCACTAGCAGCAACTTTCTTTAAGCTGAGATGCTGCAGATTTCAACCCTGGATATTCTGCATGCAAAGCATGGGCTCTATCACTGACCTGCAATTCCTCCTCAAAGTACATGTGCAGACTACACAGCCTTGACTATAAGCTGGTTTCTATGCCATGTTTTGGAGAAGATGTGTGTTGGTATAGACAGTTGGATACTAGTATTCATGGACAGGTGATTTTTGAAAAAGAAGAAGTCTGCTCCCAGAAGCAGTTACTTTCCTTGAGAGTCGGATGCTTTTATGATCTCCATTTTTCAGAAGCATCTTCTCTCTCCGAGGCCCCCATTTGTAAGAATATTTAATTACCATACCAGATTGCAGGGTTTGGTCTTCTAAACATGAAATGTGTGCATTAAAAGCTATATTATGTGTACCTCAAAAACTATATACACACAAATGTAGGATGAAGGGAAGCCTTTATCCCTTCAGAACTGTTAAAAGGGGTATATAGTGTCTTCAATATACATGGCACTTCGCAAAATAACAAAAGCAGAAAATATAGATGCTTCTTCCAGATAGCTTGTACATGGCACTTAAGGGGTAGCTTACATAATTCAGCAGAAATTGGGGCATGGCAGAAACCAGCATGTACAGAATAGAGGCTCTTAAATTTCCTTAGATCTGAGCTTCTGCGCACTTCATACCAGATTCTTGGCACTTCTCAGCTGAGCTTACCTTGATGGCCACTTGCAATGACCAGAGGCAATACAAGCTGGGCTCAGTTAGAAACCCAGTACTGTGTATGCAGTTTCAGTTGCAGAAGTATTTCCTTGTAGACTTCCACATTATCGAATGCTTCTCAGATGTTCTGTGCTTGTTCAAAATCTACTATAACATAAAAGCTCCATGTAGGAAATCTGCACACCGCATCCCATATTCCCTGCCTGCTGGCTTTCTAGGTGAGCCAGCCTAGCACATTTTGCCCGATGAATAATTTAACATAGATGCAGTTTGCCAAGCTCCTGCTGTGCAACCAGCAGTTAGAGCAGCTGAATTGTTGCATTGCACAAGAGCACCTCGCAGCTTCTTGTGTTGAGCATTGGAGGCACTCTGAAAAAGGGCAGGGATAAGGATTGCCCATTAAGGTAGTGGCACAAGCAGCAATTTGTGTGCCACAAGAAATCAGAAGTGGCAGTGGCAAGGGCCGTATTTCTATGACAGCTTAGGAATTTGGTAATAGATGGTCAGTGGGTCTAAGGATCCAAACCCTTCATTATGCTGAATGTTCCTCTAACACAAAATCAAGTATCTTGAACAAAATATTAATCTTAAACTTAATCCCACCTGTATGGATCTGCTCTTTGTGCTTTGCACTCTTCAGTGAAAATCAGTCTATCCCCATCCCTAGGCAAAAAATAATCAACACAAATTACAAAACAAAACCCAACACCAGCCCTCTTCCCAGTTTATATGAAGTTTGCAAACCAAAAGGATTTCTACAAATTTGGACTGATATGTAGCATTATGGTGGCCACACTGAAAGTATGTGGTCTCAGAATTGCAATTCCCCTTACTTATGGGATGGGGAGAGTAATTGAATCTAATGCAAGGTAGTGATTAGTTAGGACCCTATATTCAGTGGCTGAGACTCAAATGAAGATTCAGGATAACCCACCTTGCTTTCTGGAGATTGCTCTCTTCCTCTGGTTTGGCTACTCCATGCAATAGCACATTTTGCTTCTTGACCTTATTGCTAATGTAGTTGATTTCATTTCAGATACATGGTAGATGCTGCAGACCAGGAGAAGATTGAAGCCTCAAAGAACGAACTTCACAACCTGCTTGATAAGCCACAGCTCCAGGGCATCCCTGTAAGTTGCTCCAGTTCTGGAGAGAGGCTAAGTGAGCAAACAGATCCGTATGAGTGTGTGCTGGATCATAACTTGCAATGGATGATTAGTGGCAAGCCTTCCAGACCAGACTCTGGATTAAATCCTTCCTCTCTGTTTGCATGCTTTGCTTTGCTTTGCTGGACTATGTCATTGGGATGTCTCTTTTCCAAGATATGAAAGGTTTGGTTAGAACAGGGAACATGTTTAGACTGTGATATAGAAAATTTATTACTGCACCATTTGGAAGAGAGAAAGGACACACCACTTGCCACTGTCGTCTTAATGCTGTGAGTCCTTGAGGTTACAATGTATTTGAGTCTGAGATAAGAAAGTCTAGGATGAGCCAAATGAGTGGTGCTTGCTATTGTATTAAAATTCCATCCATGAAATGGGAAAATATCCTTGTTCTGCAAACTCCCTCTGCCACCAGAGAATCTGAAGTCCTTTTCAACATAAGTTGCAGCTGAGCTCAAAAGAAAAAAGAAAAAATGCTTATTAGAGAATTGGAAAAAATGTAATTGACATATTTGGCTAGGTTTTTGTTTTTTGAAACCCTGCTGATCTTAATCTCACCAGTGTTTTCCTTGTATTCAGGAACTGACTGTGTAGTTTGAAGCTCTTGTGTTACATCTCTTGTCACTATGGTGTAGACCTGGCTTTTCTGATTCCATGCTTAGAAGAAGTTCCCCTGGATTATAGGGAAATTATTTGCTTCAAGGGGTGTCAGTTCTTTTGAAACCATGGCTATACAGGGTTTATTCATCATAACCAATGGAGCCGCCCTTGGCTGATCCAGCAGTAGATGCGAGCTGCCTATGAGCAGTAGACTGAGAGACCTACCCTCTTCTCTTTCTCAGGTCCTTGTTCTTGGGAACAAGCGAGATCTGCCTGGTGCCTTGGATGAGAAGGAGCTCATTGAAAAGATGTAAGTATTTGCTGTTAGGACTTGGAGTTACAGGTATTTGCCTACTGTGGGCTTCTGCATCTCAAAAAGAACCATTGTTGAGCTTGACTGAGGCATTCACATTGCACTGATTAATTGGTTTTCACATACACAAGTCGATTTAAGAGTTTGGGAAATTGGATCTGGATATGTTTGATGTGGTTGAAAGATCATAATCCTAGATCACAGCAGCGTTCTTGAATGAATCAGAAGTCCTGTACATTTTGTTGCCCCTAGCTGAATCTGCATGCGTCTCCCTCAGTGGTGTGGAAAGTGAAATTTTCTGCACTGCTTTTCTGCAGAAAAGTGTTTCATAAGTTCATTAATAACAATGAATGCATGACAATTGCAAATGTGATATTAGGCAAGCAAGTTTCTAGCTTTGTTTGCTAAATGCAAGTAAAAGAAGCATTCCATATTAGATCACTGTCTAGGGCTTCAGAAAAAAATTCCAATGCAAATCACCCTACTTTGAATTCAATTTTTTTCCAGAAAACCTTCATCACAACCCCCATCTCCATCTTTTGCCATGTCAGAATCAGAAGTGGTTTATAAATCTGCAAATAACCAATAACATAAATTGCTGGAAGAGAGCTAGTGCTTGTATGAAGCTCTCTTAAGGGGCAGGTATGACCTCATGCTCTGTCAACACTGGCAAGGCTGCTGTAGGATTGCTTCAGTGCTGCCGCATTTCTGACACTTATTTCCCTCAGACATGCACATGTTTCCAACAGATGAGAGGCTGCTACCAAGTGACTGAAAGAGAACTAGGCCAAGGCATCTATTTCTCCAGCTGTAAAAATCTTCAGTAATTTGGATCTCTTGCTGCATTCCGTAAAGTGGAAATTTGCTGTTACGACAATGGGGAGACATCTTGCTTTTTAAGGCTGCTTTGAACTCATAGGTCTGGTTCATTGTCGCCGTCCCCCCAGCTGGGCTATGTAGATCCTTAATTCCTTTCACAAGGTTATGGCATAAATTCCAGAAGGGTAGCTGTTATAGTCTGCTGCAGGAAAAACAGCATGGAGTCTTGTGTTGCCCTTTTAAAGCCTTTCAGATTTATTGTGGCACAAGCTTTTGTGGACTAGAGCCAGCTTTGTCAACTGCATGAAATGTTTTTTCTCAGTAGAGTGTGTGTGGAAATAACACACACACCGGTTGTAATAATAATAATAATAATAATAATAATAATAATAATAAATTTATTTGTACCCCGCCCATCTGGCTGGGTCACTCCAGCCACTCTGGGCGGCTTCCAACAAATATTAAAAATACATTAAAATATCACATATTTAAAACTTCCCTTTCTAGCTATGCTATCACATACCTTTCTAGCTATGCTAATTCAACACTTGTTATGGGGAGAAGAAATCCACAGCTCCACAAATGTAATATAATCAAACTCACTCCAGGTATTTCATATTAGAGTAGTTTGATGTAGTTTTGTAGAGACATTGACTTTCACCAGCAGTGTGTTCTGAGAGAGTTCTCCCTCAGGTTTCTGAGTGCTAAATCATTTCTGTGTCCGAATTATGTCTGTGCATTTTCTTATATAGAGCCAGATATGTTTATCTTATGTGAGCAGCAGAAGGGCATTATCAAGAGGTCATGGCAATGATAGCCAACATGGTACCCTCCAGATATTGCTAGCCTACAAGTCCCATCACCCCGACCATTGACCATGCTGTCTGGGGCTAATCCAACATTATCCAGAAGGCACCATATTTCTGGACTGTGGTATATGCTGCACTGGAAGTTGAGCAGTTGAATAAACATCCAGCAGTATGGTTGATAATATTAGGTTTGGTAATAGTGTTGCTTGAGTGGACTTGGCACCAGTGTTTGTCGTAGGGCATAGTCCCATTTTTTCTTTCTTTCTGGCAGATAGGTATTTAAGATTGGGGTGATGTCTTCTAATGACATAACTATCACACAAGGAATACAGTTGCCCATGATTAGTTCATTGATAAAACATGTTGGAGAGGTTCTCACTTGGAGCTGTAGGTGGCAATAGTTGATGTTCTGTCGCTTTTTTTAGTGGGCTTTTTTCCTCATGGGTCTGGATGATAACAGTGACATTATTGTTTCTCAGGGAGAGGTGAGGCATTTGGGCAAAAGAGGTAGCATTGCTCAAAGTGGGCCGTGAATGTGTTGGCATAATGTGGAGCTACATGTGTACTCACAGCATTGCCAATGACCTGAAGGGCCAGGAAGTCTAAAAATCTAAAATAATTCTGGGTGAGCACAAATAGCAAACCCTGGTGACTGGATGTGCTTGGAACCCTGTTTTGGTGTTGGCAAGTTGTCTGGCTGTGTCCCATTCTTGGACTCCATATTATATTATTTGAGGAGTGTTAATTGCCTTCTAGGGCTGGGCAACATCTGGTTTTCAACATCACAATATATATCATCAGCTAAACATCACGATGTACCGAAATATCATGATGCCTGAAATAAGGATGAAACTATGTAGAGGCGAACAGGGTGATGTATTGGCAACTGTTACTACTTAGGAGTACTTGAGTACATTTTTACTTCCCTTTAACATATTGTTGCAACAGGGTGGCAGGAATCATGAGAGAAGTGATGACCAGCTTCACCGTTTTCCCCACGTTGCTATTTTTTACATAGCACACACAAACATCGTGATTTGCGATATATTGCCAGGTCAAATACTGTACAGTACTATGAAACGGTTATCAGGATGTTGACTACAAACCGCTTTTGGACGATATATTTCTATATTGCCCAGCCCTATGGCTTTCTGAGTTAATTGCAGCCCATGACAAATCCACCAGTGAACATCCTGGCAATCATGGATGCAGAATGTGCCCAAGTGGTATAGAAGACTACAAGCCTTCAGGAATATTTTCCCTCTTGGCAACACAGCAGGTCTGGCCACAAACTTCAGTACAGTGGTACCTCGGGTTACGTTACCTTCAGGTAATGTAATTCTGAGTTACGAACGTGGCAAACCTGAAAGTGTATACTTCCGGGTTTCGCCACATGCGCAGAAGCGCTCTGCGCACTTCGCGCATGCACAGAAGCACCACCTCTGGATACAGACTTTTCAGGGTATGTACGGACCCCCAAGATGAATTAAGTTTGTATCTGGAGGGTCCTCTACTGTGCATTTTACATAGGAATGTCAGAGGTGTACAATATGCTTTTTCCTCTGTACGTAGGGTGCAATGCCAGGAAGACCGTATGTGTCTGACAAGCTTAAGCTGTGAAAGCTTAAGCCATGCCTTAGGTGCCATAGGACACATTACCATTTCTGTTGGATTGGTGATTGATATGGAGCTTCAGAATTTGTTTTAAGTTTTAGTGGAAATGTAAAGAGCCGAGGAAACCTTGGACTTGATATCAGGTTGTTGTTGCTGTTGTTGCTTTTCTTAAAAAAATGAATAGCTTGGAGCCTTACGATGTACCACAGGGTGGCGCCAAAGGCAGGCCAGTGTTTTCATCTTTCTTTTTTTATGGTACTGGCTGGATAATGTGATTGAACTGAGCTCTAGCAATTTCATGATTGTCACGTGCTAAAATGGCGCAATTCAAGAAAACAAAGCTTGGTTCAAGGCGGGCCTCTTGGACTGGACAGGAGTTGAACTGTCTTTCTCCCATGCTATTTGTCTACTGTGGTTAACATTTGATAACTTGCATCCAGCAGTATTAACACCCCGTTCGCCACTGAGGAGATTGAGCTGAGATGCTTTGTCCACATGAGGTTGCTGTTTGAGGCTAGCTTTGCTGGCCAAACCAAAAACTGGAGTCACCAGCTCCTCTCCTGTCAAGCCTCTCTCCATTGTCTTTCCTGGCAATGTATACACATTGTCACATGCTGTTGGGTGCTTTTGGGCAGCAGCACCCTTCCCAAGGAGTGGGTGCTGTTACCCAGCGCCCTGCCTGCTTTCCTGTTCTGGAGTTTAACGGGGGCGGCGTTGGAGTGGGGAGAATAAGAAATGAAAAAACTGAATTTCAGCTATTATTGGAGGGGAAAGGAAAGCAGCTGACAGTCTGAAATGCATTGCTAAAGGAACTCTGAGTAGAAACCCAAGTAGATGGCAAATAGGATAGACGAAGTGCGGATTTTGTTTAGTTTTATAGAAAAGGGCCAGCTTTTACCTTGACTACTATAACTAAATAAAGAAAATTGCAATGCAATAGCACTGGAGTTCACGAAGGAATTAAAGGGGAATCAAGACAGGTGACAGGAAATGTTGGTTTTGTGAGGAATAGATTCCCCTTACATCTTGTGGAAATGTTGGATAACCTAGAAATAATAGGTTGTTGGTAGCTGTCTATTTGGGCGAGCTCAGACAATCTTCTGAGAGAATTCCAGACCCTCCATATATCCATGAGTGGATGTTGTGTGCATGGAATCCACATGTATAGGCCCCCGTTGGATTGTAAGTGGGATATTATACATGGGACTAGCAGGAAAAGGTACAGGAGTCACTGCTGCCGGGAGGGAGGCACGTTTTGCCCATTTCATTGTGGATGCCTTTCTCTGTATGCAGTGCTTTCCCCAAGGAAGCCTGATATTCTTGTGCTTCTGTTTTTCCTGCAGGAACCTGTCTGCCATCCAGGACCGAGAGATCTGTTGCTATTCAATCTCTTGCAAAGAAAAGGACAACATTGGTGAGTGTAGAAGGGAAGAGGGAGATTGCAGGGTCAGAGTGCCTGACAATTTTAAGAGTAGTGGTTGGGGCTTGAATGCACAGTGGCACCTAGACTGTCCATGGGGCGATCTCTCCTTATGCTCTTTGGCTCTCCTGTGTTGTGAGCACTGTGTTCAAACGGGTTAAACTGTGGGACTGATTCTGTGATGGCACTGAATGCCCCTGGGGTCTGGCCCCCTCCATACATAATTAGGGGGGCAAGAAAGGTTTGTGTAGGCCCAGCCGTGGAAAAGTTGTGGCCCTCTGAGTGTTGGTGAATTACAGCTGCCATTATCCCTGCCTGTTGGCCATGCTGGCTCAGGCTGGTTGGGATTGGAGTCCAGTAACACCTGGAGGACCACAGGTTCCCCACCCCTGTTGAAAGCCATGGTAGAGGAAATGTTCACTCAAATGCAAAGGTTATTCCCTTCAGGACAACATGTTGGGCTGCTGGCAGCAGGGTTACAGAAGTGAATCATGAGCTCGGCTCATAATTTAGTAATCTCATGTGAGGCCCCTATGTGTTTCCCTTACCTCTAGCTAAGCAGCTCACTACAACCTCTATTTTTCGTGATGGTCATTAACCGTATCTTGTGTTTGACAGACATCACCCTACAGTGGCTTATTCAGCACTCAAAATCCCGGCGAAGCTGAGAGCCCTTTGGCCAGGTCTTGGATCGGGAAGATGCCATTGTAAAAGCCCAAACGCACCTCCTCCTTTTTCTTCTCCCATCTCCTGCTCTTTCCAACCCTCTCGCCCACCTCCCTCTCCCTAGATGGGTATTTTTAGGGGACCCCAGATTCCTCTTCTGCTGAGATTGAACTCCTGTTTTTATTGTAAAGAAACTGTCTGCCTCCTCCCCCTTCCCCTTGCTCCTTACTCTGGTTTTGGCACTGTTCTGTTGTCGTCGGTGTGTGTACAGTATATATATATATATGTATATATATTTTAATTTTTTAATTTAAGCAATTTTGCTGTTATTAAATGGGGCCTGTGAGCTGTCGCAGGGGGTGGTGCGGGTGGGGCAGCAGCAAATGGATGGGGTGGGGAAAGTACCAAGCGCAGTATTGGGAATGTTATGAGCAGTCAGGGACAGTTGGAATCTTGCTGGAGGGGACCCTGGCTTTGGGCAGTATCTTCCCCCAAGAGACTTCCTTCTTGTCCACCTCAAGCCCCTCCCTTCTCCTTCTGCGACAGGATCCAGGAGTCTCTCCTCTCTCTGCTGCCCCAAGCTGCTCAGCACTATGGTTAGGAGATGAGCCCCTGGGAAAGGTTCATAGAGCAGTATTGTTCATGGTCTGAGACTCTAGAGGAGAGTTGGTGCCATCTCTTCCTCCTGCCCAGTGTCCACTGAGCCCTGGGGAGCAAATGCTTCCCAGTGGACAGATGTTGAATCTTCTGTACATGAGCTTTGACTCCTACTCAGCTTGCTCTCCAACCCCCCCCCCCCCCCGTATCATCTCCCTCTGCGCCCTGCCTGATGAACTGGCATGTCTGGTGGATGCTGGGCACTCATGCTTTGCAGCCTTTGTGCTCACCTTCCTTCTTGGTCTGGTGTCTTTCTCTCGGTTAGCACCCGAACAGAAGTAAGCAGTGGATGATGCACATCCCTTGACTGTGCGAAGGCAGAATAAGGGCCCAGGGTTCTAGTGTGCTGCCAGAGCAAGATAACAGATCTGGAGTGGTCTGGGTTTCTCATGACCCCGTTCCTGGGCCTCCCACTCATGCCAAACGATTGCGGCCTCTTCGGCTTGTGAGGGACAGTGGGAGGAGACATCTATGCAAGAGTTCCCTTCAAAGCCCTTTGGACAAGGCATAAGGCGCTTCCCTCAAATCCTATATCCCACTGCTTTCAGAGTGGAGGACACAGCGGGTAGAAATTGTGCTCTGCCCAGTTTGGAGGTGTTTCTGCAGGCCGCAGCCTAGTCCTTAGGAGCAAAGGCTGTTCCTCAGTTCCCTACGCTTGAGTGTGTCTCCCTCCTTGAGACCAGGGCTTGCTTGAACGTACACACTTTCCTGTCCCTCAAGTTAGGGTGTGAGGCTTTGGTCTTGGGTTAAACCAGTGGAGTAGAAGGAGGGTGTTCTTGTTCTCTCAAGCGCACACGAGGCTGTGTGTGAGACACTTTGCTTCGCACCCTACTGAGCAATAGGGTGCTTGAGTTTATAGGTAAAGGCTGTGGTAGCAAGAAGGAGGTATTCCTGGTCAGGGGTATTAATCCAGCATAGTGGAGTTGGCAACTGTCCTGTGTTGGTGTTTGCTCACCCTGGAATCTACAGCAGCCTCAACAGGGTCCAGGAAGCGGGTCATGGGAAGGATCATTAAAAAGGCTTCGTATGCTAGCCCCTTTGTCTCCCTGTGAAGGGCAGCAGGCTGCATGTGGCCGTGTCTTCCCCGTCCCACTTAAGCTTTGGACAGGTGTGAGACTGCAGGGCCCTTCCTGCCCTTGCCTGGCCCTATCCTGCACGGAGCTGCTCTCTTCAGGGCGGGAGGGGGGGCTTTCTAACTGCATCTTTCCCCCTCCTCTTTTCTCATTTTCACAGAATTGCACAAGGAGATATTTTACTTTTTTTTAATTTAATGAATTGTAAAGTGTCATTATTCCTTTTTTAAAATATATTTTTGGCTCATTTTTTGACCTTCTCTGTTGGGAAATGAATCTTGTAACAGTACATTTTTTTGCCTCCTAAATAACAATAAATTAACAATTTTGTGTTGGTGGTGGTTGCATTGTGAACTTATTTCCTCTTAACTGGTTCGTCATCTCTCTCACTCACTTTATTGGAGCCTGCTCTGCTTCAAACTCAGCTGATCAGCCTTCTTTTCCCAGTGGCACCTTCATGGCCTTGGGGCACAGCTTCTACAGGATGACGGCAGCAAACCAAGGAAATCGGAGTTTATCTTTGGAGGCTTGCAAATGTAATTCTTGTATGTTGAGATGTGTTCACCTGCCAGGATTCATGTTTGACAAATTGCCTGCCACACTTACGTGTACACCTGCTGATGGGGACTGAACTGGCTAGGGCTTGCCAATCTTGGGGTGACAGTGGACACCTTACAGGAGAAGTCAGCGCATTGTGTAGCAGCAGTGAAAAAGGCAAGCACAGTTGAGAATTACTAGGCAAGGAAATGGAAACAAAGCCGTTGCTAACAGAAATCTTTAGCTAGATTAGATAAATCTGTGGTCAACAGTAATGGGATTTTAAGTCCAGCAGGTGTCTTGAGGACACCATGCTAACTGACCCTGATATAGGGAGTTAGAACATGGGCCCACTCAATGAAATTGGCTAGCAGTAGCTAGGAACAGACCAGACCAAAGGAGGCAGTATTTCATATAATGCCTTAGTTTAACTTGTGGAATTCACTGCCAACAGCTGCCTGGCCAGTATCTTAAAGCTGTACACAAATTAATAGAAGAGCAGGTCTATCAACAGTTTTTCATGACAGTGCAATAGAACCTCCCTTGTAACTTTTGTGGATGTATCTGTACTTGGAAGCATAATCCTGAACTAGCTGGGACCTCAGTCTGCTTTTTCATATCTCTGTATATCTCCTAAATGCTGTTGCAATTTCCCCACTTGCAGACTTAATTGTGTAGCTTTTTCACATAGGGAAGACAGCAAATGGCTTTTATATTCCTGAAGGGAACATAAGACAGGCTTGTTTTCACAGCACTTACCTCTTTACTTTCCATCTTTTGGGAATACCTGTGCTGACAGCATTTCCTTGCAGTTAAACCTATCCAAGCTACAGTAAATCTAGGGGAGAGAGTGGCTTGATGGAACAAGAATATAACATAACTGCCTCTCTTTAAATGCAATGTGCCAATATAGCCTGAAGGGGAGGTGGAGAAATAATGTACCACCTACACATCACAAACTATGAATTCAGGATTATATGCATCAGCAGTTCCTGTCCAGCTTTTTTCTTGCTTACCTTTCTCGGTACAAGCATATCATTTTGACACAACCACTTTTGTCCTAGTAGTAAAGGAGTAGGCAGGCCTGTTTGCTGGGCCGAATGGAGAAAAACATCTGCAAGTAGCATCACACACGTATGTACCTGGTGTGTCCTGTCAACCTTGTGCCCACTATTGCTGCAGGCAGAGTGGCCAGCCAGTATCATAAATACTGGGGATGAAGTTTTGGCCAAGAAGGGGGTGAGTGTCATTCAGCAGGGACAACAAGAGAACTCAGGAGTGAATGAGCTGATGGCATTTTTCTGGAAGTGAAGACAGTGCAATTGTATTAGTCTCTAAGGTGCATTGCACTTTGCAAAAAACATGTTCATGTTACTGCTGGCTAATACTACCGTCTTTCTGGAATTTTGATTATCTCAGTAACTTCTTTCTTGTGTACCAAGCCGACTTGAAAATTCTAGTGAGGACCAATCATTTGACATTTAATTTGTGTGCCTTTTATTTGAGTTCAGTTTTGGGTCCATGGTAACTTCAGAATGAAATATAAGAATTGCTATTCTGCACCAGGCCAAAGATCCCCATAACCTAATACTGTCTCTAGCAGTGGCCTGCCTGATGTCCCTGGGAAATTCAACCATCCATCCTTTTGTTGGCAGTTTACAGGTATATGGCCTCTCGTGTGGAGGTGATTGTCCAATGACAGACCTATTTTCCATCCTGTTTTCTTTATCTAGTGGTTTTCAGGCTTTTGATACTCAGAAATTGTTTCCACATTGATTATATGCTGGGGAACCATTCACAATGGTAGCTCTGCTTGCTGCTGAAAATTATGACACACTTTCTTGGTCATATGTGTGAGCAGTGGCCAGGACTCACTATCTTGTATTCCTTGAGTCTATATGCTTATAAAAAATGTCCAGTGCTCCCCTGTGGTTGTGGAGTGTAGTGATGGGCAAAGGAATTTTGGCTTTGTGTGGGGAAGTTTCATAAGTAATTTGAGGATGATTGGGCTGGTGGTTTTCAAAGCCCATTTTGGTTTGGCATTGTAAATAATAATTTTATTATTGATACCCCACCCATCTGGCTGGGTTGCTCCTGTAAAGTACAAAACCCCAGACACAATTCAACTGCCTTCTCTTTGTCCTTATGTAAACTGCATAAGGTGTGCACCAGCTGCATACACAGAACAGTTTAAATTGGATTTCATGTCCCTGTGATGTCCTCATCCTCGTGGCAGCCTACACTTTCCCTCCATTTGATTTGGATTTTTCGGATCTGCATATAATGCAGTAAGGAAACTGAAATTGCATGTTAACTACCTGTAGGCATGCTAATATGTACTGTGGGCATATTTATTTTTTGCAGGTGGTGACCTTTTGCTGGGTCCATTCTATCACCCCACCCACTATTTCCAATGGTGAGGCACTCCTTGGTGGGCTGTTGGGCACCACACATTTTGTTGTTGTTAGGACCTGTTTTGTACAGGTCTGGTATATCAGAAAACTAGCAGAGATAAATTGAAAATGACTGCATGTACAGGTAAACAATTACCTGTACGCATGCCTACAATGGACCTCAGGGAACTCTGCGAAAGTGGGGAAGTACTGAATGAGAGGATGGCTCAATGCACAGTGCAAATCATAGCATCAAGCAGCTCTCACTAGTATGAATGGGAAACGCAGAGAGTTCAATTGAAAGCATTCATGTGGGCAAATGTGCATGAAAGTACGCATGGAAAAATCAGGGCTGTGCAACCTGCATGTGTATTAAAACTGGTGTGTACGCAGCCACCATACCCAAACATCCCTGTCTGTCATTCTTCCATTCAGTGTCCATTCTTAGGCTGCATGATGCTGATTTGGCCATCTGGCCCCTGCCTACTGGGATTGCCCCAGATCATCTCTTCTCCAACAGCAGCTGCCTGGGCTCTAGTCCCTATTGGAAATGGCATCATAATGTGCTTGATGCTGTGTCTTGAACACTTGACTGAAGGGGGCAACCCTTTATGGCCCCAACATCTTTGAAATGTTACACATGCTCCTTTCCTCCCCCTGCCCCCCAAACTGCATTCTAGCCAGGCTCGGTCTCTTTTCTTTCTCGTTTTCTCTTCTCTCTTCCCCACCCCCAGCTCCCTGACCAACCAGAACCCTTTGCAACAAGCCCAGCATTGTTCTCGCTTGGCCCTTGCTCAGGGTAAGCCAGCAGGGAAAGCACTGCATGAATAGCAGCTCCCATCCATTCTCTGCTGTCTTGTTACATATTCAGGTCACATCACCACTTAGGCTATGCACAAACCCCCTCGCCCTCCCTGGCAGGGCGAGGATCAAGACAGTGGCCTCCTCTTGCTCTCTGTCTCATAATTGCTCTGGGTTGCTTCACTTTGTTGGGACTATTTCTAATCCTCTTAATAGGACAGGACCCCCTGCTAGCAAAAGGCAGAGGCTATCTTCAGAATAGATAGTCTTTCGCCTTCTATGCAAACTGACCCAAAGGTGGACTGTTTAGTCCAAAGATTTTCTCATACTCTGTCCTTTCAATCAATTCTGGAGGGTGGGAGTCGAGTGGAAGTGCCACACTGCAGCCTTCAAGATTGCAAGCAGATTTTGCTATGAGCAATGAAACCTCGAGAGAGATGAGCACGTCTGCTTTAACACTAGTGTAAATTTGTAAGCAAGAGTGATGGTAGAAAGCAGCAGTTTGAGCAAATCCAATCCAATGTTTTTGGCAAGAAGCTGAAAGAAGCAAGGAAGTGTGTCCTCAGCAGCCATAAAAGACAATAGCAGGTAAAGCCAGAAGATCTGCCAATAGCTACAAATGGCAGTGTGTCATCTCACACCAGAAACCACAGCAAACCGAGGAAAGCAACTTGCATAGGTATTTCAGACAGGGAAGACCATAAATGCTAGAAAATGTCCCTAATAGATGTCACTCCAGAATGAGATCAGCCGCCAAAATAGACACTCACCATAAAGAAGACAAATTCCTGCAGCTATTTACGGTAGTTTTCCTTTGTTGATAAAACCTGAAAGTAAGGACACTGAAATCCCTATGGTAGTCTTTATAGATTTGAAACTTTGGGAGAAAGAGCTGAAATTTGCTGCATGCTACACACTGAAAGAGAATTATAGGAAAATGATTCATAGATGGCATTTAACTCCCAGTAGATAGGCTAAGATGTATAATATAAGAATCGGATCTGTTGGAAATGTAAAGGAAGTAGAAGGAACAATTTTTCATATATGATGGGCATGCAAAAAAGTTAAAGAATATTGGGAAATGATATATAATGAGATAAAAAAATGTTTAAAACAACTTTCCCCCCAAAACCTGAGGCACTTCTGCTAGGAATTGTTCAGACAGAGGTTCCCAGGAGTCGGGGGGGGGGGGAATTTATGTATGCAACAACAGCAGCTTAGGTTTTTTTAGCTGAAAAATGGAAAGTGAGAGATGTCTGTAGCGAGGAGGATTGGCAACTTAAGATGATAGAATATGCAGAGTTAGCATGTCTAACAAGTAGAATAAGAGAGCAAGAAGAGCAGGTATTTAAAGAGGAGTGGAATTTTGTTGAGTATATTGAAAATGATTGCACAGTTAAAAATGCTGATAGTATTAAAGTAATTCAACAGTATAATAAATTTTGAAGTGTTGTGAGATAGGAAAATTGAATTAGAGGGATATATCAAAATATGCAGGAATGGTGGATAAGTTAAATCAGTGTTTTTCAACCACTGTTCCGCGGCACACTAGTGTGCCGTGAGATGTTGCCTGGTGTGCCGTGGGAAAAATAGAAAAATTACTTTATATATAGCCAATATAGGCACAGAGTTAATTTTTTTAACATTTTCTAATGGTGGTGTGCCTCGTGATTTTTTTCATGAAACAAGTGTGCCTTTGCCCAAAAAAGGTTGAAAAACACTGAGTTAAATGAACCTTGGAAGGGGAGGGAGGGAAGTCAATGAATGTTTTAATTTGAAATGTAAAATTTGAAAATTTAATAAAATTATTATATGTATAAAAAAACCCCTAAGGTCATCTTGGCTTTCGTATAGTTTGGCAGAACCTTGTGATCTCATACCATTGTGACTTTTCCTCCATAGTGTCCAAACAGAGTTGTGAGTGTGCTATAGGTTGTGCACACAGTGAATGCGAATCTCAGTAGGTCTGGTAAGTGTCCTTTGTGAGTGGAGTGTGAACCCTCGAATGCTTCCCAGAATTTGCTGCAACGGGTGGGAGGGTCTGTAGGCACTGGGTGACATTCTGCAGCAGACGTTAATGTTGACAGGACTGTGATGCTAGAAAACCATTGTTTCATAGCAGACAGAAATGCACTCTGAGAAAGCGGTCTCATCGCTTTCCTTTACTACCCTGGCCACCACTGCAGTTTCCTCCTCTGTGATCTTCTTGCCCTCTTTGGCTGGCTCTGGTGGTGCTGAGCCTACAGCTCCCCATTCTCCCTCCCCCCCCCCGATGAATCCCGTCTCTGGCAAAATGGTGAACAATATCAGAGCAAAAGGGCTTCCCCCATGCCTGTGCACACAGTGAAGAGCTGGCCTAGTCTGCTGACGAGAGAGCGGCCCTTGGGACACATACCAAGTGTGCCTACCCCAAGACTGCTCTTGTTTGCTAATGGGGGCAGCAATCCAAACATCACTTTCTTTGTACAAAGACAGGAGCTTTGTCTCCATGGCAGCAGTCCCAAGAAGGAACTGTGGGTGTCATTCCCTATACAAAGCCCTCACTGATCCCCTGCGTTGCAGCCCATCCCCTAGCAACTGCCTCCCTCTCGCAGTGGCGTTTACTGCTCCTGAGGGTGCAATCCAAAGAGCAGAGAACAAGGCCCTTTAACAGTTCTGCACAAACAGAGCTGGGAGCCTCACTAACAGGGAAATGCGGGAGAGGCCTGACCGCAGGGGCTGCTGCAAACTGCTAGAATGAGTACGGGTGGACGATAGGTGAAGAGGCCTTTTTTCTACTCTGCCAGACTGCTAGCGTGTTTCTTGCACAGAGGTGAGAGCCATTTGTCCTCCAGGAGTTGACTACAACTCCCATTGCCCCTGACCATTGACAGGAACTGGGTCCATGGTGTGGGTTTTCCTGATTGCCAGTGGGGTATGGTTGAGTATGCCTGAGGGCAAACGCTACTGTAGGTGTCCACCCCACCTCGGTTGGCAGGAACAGCCCACTTTAGGATCTTTAGGATCTTTTTCCATTTGAGATCACACCGTTGGTCTCTTTCTCTCCCTGGTGATCCAGCAGCTTTTGAAGACCTATGCCCTTGAATCTACTGAGCAGAGGCAGATTTAGGGGTGTGTGACCTGTTCACCGGCACTGAGTGTTGCAGGGGGTGCTGCCGCAACAATGAGCAGTGGAAGGTGTGCGCCACTGAAATTTTAAAGCCCAAAGTCTGCAAGCGTCTTGAAGGATGCAAAGAATCTTAGGCCTGGGAGGAGTTGTTTTTTAGAACTTTCAGTCTTGCTGAGTGAATCTATTCACAGCAGGCTCATACCTAAGGAGCCTTTGCATCATCCAGACTACTAAGTCTAACCTTTAAAGAAGGCCAAATCAATAAACGGTTGGTTCTTTCTGTCGTCTTGTGGATTTGAAGCAGTTAGGTCATACGCAGGCCATACTCCCAAGCTATTCTCTGCAAGAGCGAAGAAGCACAATGGGATTCTCATAGGCCTAACGTCATTCACCTCGGAAGCTTTGCTGGTGTGATGAGAGAAGGAAAGGAGGAAAGACATGTGGAGGAATCGCTGTGGTAGTGAATGTTTGGATGGATTCCCTCTACCTCGGGAGTCACACAGGAAATGCTAGTGCAGTGCTACCTGGAGCTACAGAAGCATTTTTCTGGCAGTGACTTCACATGAAAAGGGAAACATGAGTTTCTGTTTGTCCCTTGCATGCCGCTGTGCTGAAGCTACAAGTGCATGCCTGAGAGCCTCAACCAAGCATGGCTCATGTTTATGCCTGTTCCAGTGGCCAGCTGTATTGAAGTGTTCTGCCAAAATAGGGGATGTAACCACAAGTAAGGAGTGTATGCAACCAACATACATGCAGGCCCCACTCTCATCCACCTTCCCACATTGAATGGGAAGGTCTGAAGAGTGCATCTTGCTGAATGGGTTTAGAGGCCTCTGCACAGCTGGGACCCTGATAAGGCAGGGTTTCTGATCAATCTGAGGCTTTTAAGCACGGTCAGTCAAATTTGTTTAGGTGCTCTATTTAGACCTTCCCATCTAATTCACAAAGGTTGAGATGGAGCACAGGGTGGGTGGGTAGGTCAGTGCATACAGCGACACTGGGAGCAGAGGCAGTATGCATGCCATGCCCACCTCCCCATACCTACGTAACACCTGAATAGAATTCCAGATGTCCCTGGTCTGTACACAGAGCAATTGGAGATACTCATCCAGAAAGCAGGGCTTTACTTTCATTGAACAAGGAGCTTCTGCTTCAAGCTATCACTATTATTAGCTAAAACTAAATGGTTCCTTCACGAATTTGCCTAACGTACAATTGGGGAGGAAAAAGAGTGCAACGTACTCTGTGGCAACATACACAGCTCGACCACCACATTGGCAGGGAATGTAAGAGCACCTTGAGGATATAGTGACCTACAAATTCCCAAAGGGATGACCTACAAATTCCTGAAAGAAGGTCCTTGCAGTTAGTGTTTCCACAAGTCACTTGCTTTTCATTGGCGGCATGAAGGTGGAGACTTCCTTACTCAGGATTTAAAGGGAGACCCAGAGCCCTGGGATAAAGAGATGGGTTTTCCTGGCTCAAGGTCTGCATAGATGCCTATTTGACTTTTCTCCATCTATGACTGTGCTATATGTGGGTTTCATGAAGCACTGCATTCTGGCTTTGTGGGCAAACCATTGCTTCCCCCTCTTCAAAGTATGCAGCCACAGGTGCTGCTGGAACCCAGCAGAGAGAGCTCATTGTGCCCCGATGAACGTTGTTGCCAAGGGAGGCCGTCACCAGCATGCACACAGGAATCTGAGCTTGTCTGTGTGTGTTAATGCAAGAGACTGGCTTCCTTCTGGAGGGCATTGCAAAGTCCATGGCAGCAAAATACTTTAGATACTGGAGGGGTGCCTAAATACAGCAGTGTATGTTTCCACAAGGGAGACATTAAATATCCTTAAACTCGGTTTAAATAAACGCAGTGGGGATTAAGCAGCAGGATTCTGATCTTCGGGATGGGTTATGTTCTCTGCTTGACCTCACCAAAGGAGGCGAACCTGTGACATTTGGCTCACAAACAGGAAATACACGGAGTGAATCACACCTTATGTGTCACATGTAGTTATGTGAATACTTATAAAACCATTGACAGCACCTGTTGGCATCCTGGTTATGATCTGAACCATGGTGTGCAGGGAAAGAGTTGAACTCTTTCCTCCTGGGTGGCTGTGCTGACAAAAACCACGCATGCACCACCATGAGTGAAAATATAAGCTTAGTTAGGTGCATCAAAGTTCAGTGAGTAGTACTCACCTGGAGACTTGTGATAAATCAGAATACCTTTCCAGTGCTTTCCCTTATCACATTAAAAAAGAAGAAGTATATATACCTTCCAGGATATGCTGTTCCTTGAGAAAATTTATGTGCTTTCGTGGTCGGGGAGGAAATCTGGTAAGGCACTAAGTGGGTAGATTCACTTTAGAAGACACACAACAGTTAACAGCTCTACAGCACATATTTTGTTTTTTAAAAATGTCATCTCAGGAAACATGTTTCACTATCTAGAGTATTGATTTATTGAGGCTAGGGTAGTGCTTGTCTTGTATAGGAGGCTGTCTCTGGGCCTGGAGCAGAGAAGGGGACAGTGAGATCCTGCACGACTGCAAGATGGGTTAATTTGTACTATGTCCTCTCTAAGACACTTGGGGTCTCTTCAGTCCTTGAGGGGCTGCAGGCGGAGCTTTCCTCAGCACCCCCCCCCTCCTTCATGGCAGCAGCCTTCTCTGCTCGTGCCTGCGGTTTGGGGGGCGCTCACACCCTAGGTAATAGTTCAGCAGAGGAGAGAGAGCTGCCAGTTGAGGCCTCATAACTAAGTCACTCTGGTCGGAGCTGGTGTTGGAACAAGCCCTGCTCCATTTCCACCGTCCAGCCACTTCACCAACTGATAACTAAAGAGAAAAACAACTTTTGGTCTTGGGAAGAAGCTGGTGGAAAAATGCTCCCCGCTAATGCTCCCCACTTAGCTGATTGAGCTTAGCATGGAGTGCCAACCGCCCCCACAGGGGTAGGTGATTCCCGGGGCTTGTCAAAGAAGATAGAAGAGGACATCTCGGTTTTCAGCTTGCCGTCGGAGCCGCCATCACTGGAGGCAGCTTCCTGACCACACTCGTCGCAGCAGCAGCAGCAGCAGTCCATGAAGGCCTGGCCCAGCGGTTTGCAGAGGCACAGCAGCAGCACAGGAGTCACCGAGCACTTGAAGAACAAGAAGAACTGGTTGACGAGACTTAGCAGGTCCAGGGTCTGCTTGGCCATGTCAGGAGATAGGTACGCCACAACGATATTGCTGACGTTCTCTGGAATTGTGCAGAGACCATAGATCACTGTCAGGCCAATCACGGTGCAGTTGAGTTGGCTCTCGCACTGCCCGTGCTTACTGCCACGGCAGTTGGTCTTCTCTGGGCTGCTGACCCTTCTAGTGACCAGCTGGCAGCTGACGGTGAAGAGGATGGGCAGGCAGAAGTAGCATCCGAAGTACCACCACATCCTGGCGTTCTGGTAAGTGAGGACCAGAGAGTAAATAGATTCTGGCAGGTCCTGGGAAGGCTTCATGGTGCAGTAGTCAGTCACGACGCCGGAGACTGGTGAGGTGTCTTGCGCCAGCTGCCAGAGGAGGATCTCTGGGACGGAAAGAGTCATGGAACCCACCCAGATGACAGCCAGCTTGGCAATGATGGAATGGCAGTGCTCAATGGGTCGCAGCTTGGCTTGCGGACTGGTGGCTGCATGGAATCTGTCAATGCCCAGAGCGCAGAGGCTGAAGGTGGTTACGCCCAATGAGGACACCTAGGATCACAAAGAACAGAGACAGACTGTTGTTCAGGGTAAGTGAGCTGACCAAAAGGGGCAGTTTGCTTTAAAGAGAGAAGGGCATGTTGACATCAATGGATGAGCTGCAAAATCAGTTTCTCCATTTCTTTTGAGTGCAAAAAGCCTCTTTCTGAGTACAAGAAATGGGCCTACTGTATAAGGATTGATGCAGACCCCAATTTATACCATGCTAAAATGCCTTCTGTAAAACCAGGTAAGGTCACCCAAATCCCCAACAGCTTTTTTATATGTTCCCAAGAGCACTGCTGTTGGTTAAGGCCAAAAGTGTGTGAAAAGACATAATGGATTATAGGCGAAAGATGCTTTGGAAAAGGTTGCTCCAATGTAGGACTAAGCAAAGAGAGACAGTAACCTTTGGAAGCCCGAAGTATTGAAAAGAAGCAAATTCAGAGTGCTAAATGAGCCCTATTATCAGAATGACACACCCCCCCCCAAATGTTTTGTAAACTTGAGGCAGATATATCAAGGCAAGTGCAACTGAGGGGATCAGCTCTGGCAGAAAGGCTTACAGCCTACTCATACCCTCCCTCCTTTTCAGCCTAAGATGCTATTGGCTGCTATTCTGCTTTAACACTAGTGTAAATTTGTACTGTCAAAACTGGTAAAGCAATCTGGTGGACTCTCCAAAAGCTGTATCTGAAATAAAAATGCCCAAAGGCTCAGCTAAGCAGCATTTTCTTATCCATTGTTACCCTCTTACTACCCATTTTTGGTTCCTTATACCTCAGTATTTGTATTTTATACATTTACAATTTTTGCCTGTACCTTTATATCAATTGGTGAAGGCATAGGGATGCACAGTAGGAGGTCAGGGGGTTCATTGTGGTTTGTGAATATATATCAGTTGAAACATACATCTGTAGTATGGCTAGAGACTTTCCTGTAGCTGCACTTCTTATTTACTAGCTATCCTTCCCCAGGAAACCAGAATCCGGCAGGCTCTACTCATGCAACAGAAGACAGGGGCCACAATGGACTGTATCACATCAGCTTATAGGTGGAGAGATCCCAGTCACAAATGCTGCCCATCTTAATCATTTCATGCAAACAGAAAGCCAGCATAGCAGGCAAAGGGTTGGGACCAGAGCCTTTTCTCTATGATGCACTACACTTCTAATTGCAAGGAAATTATTATGTTGGGGAACACTCAGAAGTGGTACAATCCATTCTACCTCCTTGAGACTCTTCACAGAATTTTGCTGCACCTTTTCATATATTTACAGATTGCAATTAGCAACTAAAAGCAAGAGCGGCAGGGTTGGGTGGGAGAGACATCCTTGTGAATCCTTCCCAGGCCACTAGCAAGCTCTTGACAAAATCAGCGCTGGTCATTGAAATCCCCTCCCAACCCTGCTCCCCTTCTGGTTCTTAGTACCTAAACGCATCCGCTCTCAGAGGGATAAACGAGTTCAAATAAGTTTGTTGATGTCCCCAGCCGGTCCCAGCTAATTTCCGCTGCATTCAGAAGCCCAGGAAAACATCCCCCTCTGCCAAAAGGGAAGAGGGCAAAGCGTGGAGGAGAAAATGCCAAACTCTGGGTGGGTTTGAAAGACAATGAAGAGCATGAATAAATAGCAGACGGGGCTGCCCTCCCCCTCACGCTGCCCTCTCCATTACAAACACTGTGCTTTCCTTGGGCTCAGGAAACACAACGCCCCATTTGAACAGTTGTTCATAGGCTGCGCGAGAGCTCCAGGGCCCTAATTGCAGGCACCCGCTCACTTCTGAGGGGAACAAGGGACATTCATTGAATGCAGGAAGCATCGGAAATTGGGAAGAAATCCTCAGAAACCCTCCGTCTCCTTTTAAGTGCAGCCAAACCGGTACACAACAGAGCGCTTCCAGGCCACAGCCTGCGTTTCTGAGGGCCGCTTCTCACGGTGCTTTTTAAAGACATGAGAATGGGTGTCCACAGGTCCCCCCCTTAATCTAAAGATACACAGACACACCACACGATGCTGACAATGCCCTTATTTCTCTCCAAGAAACTGGTGGGAGACTGGAGCAAGGGGCTGCCTTGAACATTGTAAGCCTAGCCCAAGTGTGATGCTGTGTATCCCTACTCTGCCTTCAATGGGACCATGTGTCACCGGGCCTAAACACACTGCATAGTCTGCCGGTGAGCTACCGGGCCAAATTCATGATGTTAGTACTAGAAAACAAATCCTTAAATGGCTTGGAACCCATGTACCGGTACCTAAAAGAATGCCTCCCCAATAAGACCCATCTTGGGCCTTACAATCACCAGGTGAAGCCTCATCACAGATCACTGCACCTCACCAAACCACAGCGCATAATCTTTTTCCTGACATACATTTTTTTAAACAACAACAACAACAACAACTGAAGAGCCATTCAAACATGCCACCCTCCATCTGCAATATAGAGTGGTACTACAGTCCCAGGAAAAGCAGTGTCTGGTTATTCCACTGCATTTGTACAGAGGCTCTTGTTCCCAAATAAATGAGCATATAAACAAAGCCTTAAAAGAGCTTTTAAGATAGAAGACTTGGGAGGGGAGGAGTAGCTCGCATGGGGAGTTTGGGGAGAAAGTGGAAGGTGAAAGATGGGTTCGGCATCGTCTTCCCTGCCACAACTCTTCTGCTCTCCGAGATGCTTTGAGGTAGGGAAGAGGCAGCCAAACAAATGCTAGCTGCCATGTGCTTGACATTTGTTCTGAGAGGGAAACTCAAAGGCACAGGGTAACTTCTGCAAAAGCTGAGCTGCTAGGTTAAACTAGAATGTCTTCCGAAGGCACAGCTGCTCTGCAAGTTTTTATTAAAAAGCAATTTGCAAACTACTTAAGACTGACAAATGGAGCGGAATAAGGAATATGTATTATGCTGCTTTCATAGGCAGCAGTATCAAGCATGTTAACATTCTAGCATTTAAGAGGATTTTTATTTTTTTGGAATGACTGCAGATACTAAGTTTCCTGTCCTGATTTCAGTTGCTTTCCTTTCAGAGTGGCACTGGGTATGCACCTTCTAGGATGGAGGGTAGTAAATGTCTGCAAGCACCGTCAGCCTGTTTTGGACTTTCAGATGTTGGCAAATATTTCTCCAGAGCAAGCAGAAGTGGCCTCTGGCAGTGTTGGGATGTGTGGACTGCATGAATAAGTCCTTGACCCGTGACTGCATTTCCCTATTTTCCTACAGCAGGCCCTTACTGCCTGTGATCCTGCCAAACAATACCAAGGCTGCATTGTCTTCCCTGCCTCACCCATGCATGGAGCTGTTCCCATAGCGAAGCACTGAATCATTCACAGATGTTCCACCACCTGCATCGCTCTCATCTTGCTTCGAGTTAGGAACCGACCAGAGAAGCTACAGAGTAAGCAGCCCGTGTGGCACGTTCTCTCGCAAGGAAGGACAGGAGAGAAGAAGGAACTTGTATATTATATAAAAACTAACCTACATGCCAATGGTCAAGTCTGAATATCATCGTCATCATTTTTTATTTATTCATTTGGTTTATATCCTGTCCTTACTTCAGAAGGAGCCCTGGGTGGTAGACACAGCAATGTTAAAACATTTTTTGGGGTGTGTGGCTAAATAGTTCAAAACATTCGAAAAGCAATTTTGAAACATTTTCTCAACCAGTGATCTCAGGGTTGCCAGAAACATTGTCTTTCAGCTACCAAATGCCTTGGTAAACAGGGATGTGTCTGAATTTATCCTGAAAGGCAATAATGCAGTACAGGAGACAGGTTCACTTCACTGGGGAAGGTGGTTCCACAAATGGGGAACTACCACTGTAAAGACCCCATTATGGGTCAATGCAAACTGGGCAGCCTCCAGCGGCAGCATCACCAGCAAGTCCTCACCTGCTGATCATAAGGACCAAGATGAGTGGTATTTGGGAAGGCACTCTTTTAGGTACTTGGCTCCCATGCTAGAACTAACGCCTTGAATTGGCCCAGTAGCTCATTGGCAGATGGTGTGGCACTTTCAGGACCATTGACACATGGTCCCATTGGTCTCCCCACTTGCCAGCCTAGCAGCCTCCGGACTATCTTCAAGGGCAGCCCCACCTTCATCATTCAGAAAGTAAACAATTGGGTTGTAAGAAATCACAAAGACTTAAATTTGCACAAAATTTCATTTCAGTTCCAGTTGGAATTTAAACATGCATCACCCAGTTCCAGGTTCCAACACTTTGCTTATTGCATAACACTAGCTTTCAATAAATCACCTGTCTTCTCAGTCCTAGGCATAATCTACTGGGATGTTTCCTGGTACAAACCCCATTGCAGTGAATGAGATGTGTGCAAGAGCACTACCATAGACCTGAGCAGATCCAATTCATTGCAAATGAGAACACCCCAACTTCAGTTGGAGCCATTTGAGAAGGAAGGTCCCTACGTTCTATGGAGCTTTCCTATGTGCTTTGCCCTATACGAGACAAAGCCAGCCACACAAATTTGCAGGCCCAATTGTGGGTCGAATGAACTCTAATGCAGCTTGGCCGTGAGCTGACACAATGGTCTTGGTGGCTCTGTCGTAAGAAAAGCCCTGCTGGATCAGACCAAAGTCTGATCCAGTACAATGTCCTGCTCACAGGGGCCAACCAGAGGCCTATGGGAAGCTGACATGCAGGTCGTGAGCACAATAGCATTCTTATTTCCCACTGCTGTTCCCCAGCAACTGGCATTCAGAGGCATTTTGCCTTTCATCTTGGAGGCA
Source organism: Lacerta agilis (assembly GCF_009819535.1). NCBI lineage: Eukaryota > Metazoa > Chordata > Lepidosauria > Squamata > Lacertidae > Lacerta > Lacerta agilis. The sequence goes on along the minus strand of NC_046317.1, from coordinate 63,893,232 downwards.
GCATATAGCCATCATGGCTAGCAGTCATTGATCTACTGTTTTCCTGGGGGTGAGGGTTGGGCCTCAGGGAAATGTAATTTGATGGGGAGACTAGGGATCAGTAACAGAGAATTATTCGCATCACCAAATTTAGCAGCCAAACTAGGCATGACTTTAACCATGTTTTTGCATCCTGCATCTGGGACCAGCAATGTCTCTTCGTTTACAAAAAGCAGCTTCAAAGCCCCTTATCCTGATCCAGAGAGAGGGGGATTTTTTAAATTAAAAAATCATTTCCCGTGCACTGTCTTCCCATTGGAAATTGAGTTTTACGCCAGCTGCTATTTGCCTTGATTTTTAAAATTCCACATAATATTTGAAAATCGGGGCAAAAAGAAAGATGTAGCTGATCCCAAGCATGTGATTAATGTCTAGTTTGGCCCCATAATCCCCAGTGTTCTTTGGGAGAAGCCATTATGGTCTAACAGGCATGAAGTTGACACGATCTAGTAGTTTAGATCTTGATCGTTGGTTGGCTCTAGCTCACATCCATTTTATGCCAGTTCAAACATAATGGTTTATCCCAAAGAACCCTGGACAATCAGACAACTGCTCCACCACATGGCCATGCTAATTTATTTTCCCACATCTGACTGGAGATAAAGTATTGTGTGAATGTGGCCTCACACCAGGCTGCTTTCCTCGGATGGGAACTCTCCGAAGCCCAAGTGCGTTGGGACAGAGGAGGGAACGATATTCTAATGGCAGAATTACATGGCAAATGTACAGGTCCACCCAGCCATGTCTTCGCCTTCCTTCCACCTGACAGCTTAATTTTCATATCTCTAACTGCAGAGTGAGTTTCACAGAGATCTGCCATACTGAGCATTTGTTAACCATCTTCATTGACAGCGCTTGATTATTCAGACTTGTCTTTTAGGCACACTCTGGCAAGGCATGCAAGGGGGCAGGGCACTCCGCACAAATGTTGCGTGTGCAGTGCAATCTTATCCATGTTTACTCAAAAGCAAGCCTCCCTGTTTTCAAAGGTGCAACGTTTTGAGCATTCTTAGTGGGACAGGTTTTCAGACTGATCTGCCCTCACCCCACTGCCTTAGGAACCAATGCAGCTGAAAATAAAATGTACTGTATTTTGGAAATGCCGAAACACTAAACAAATACATTATCATGACTAAAGCAGTTGCCTGCACACACGGATGCTTGAGGTTCACGTGCAAAAGCAAATATATTGATAGCATGAGCAGATGAAAAAAGAGGGCAGAGTTATTGTGCCTTTAATGGCTGTGTAGAAGAGGGAATTGTCACTTGGTTGCTCTTCCTTCCTCTTCTAGTTATGTCAAAAGAGGATCCACATGCCCATAATGGTAAGTATAGGCTCTCCTCAAATACTAGCTGAATCCCTGGTTCAGTTCCTTCCTTTGCCACAAATTTCCCCTGGGACCTGAAGTGAGGTATACTTAGCCTTTGTGTGCCTCAGACTAACTGTCTAGTCTATAAAAAAGATAAGGTCATCCCCAGGTGCGAAAGCTTAAGACACACCAGAAGTATTATCAACATGCACCATCACATGCACAACCCAAGTAGAGGGGAACTTCTATGCAATTTAGAAACGTGGCACGCTTCTAATGGGTTTCCTGCCACTGTGAGAATAGGATGTTGAACTAGATGGGCCATTGGCCTGATCCAGGAGGTTATTCTTACGTTCTTATGACACTGCTGCATATATCTCTCAGTGGTAAGTATCTGGATGAAGTCTTAAAGTTAGGGCTGCAACTGTCTCTTTCTGTTCTTTTAAAAGCAGGCACAACAGGTAGAAATTCAACAAGGAGAGCCTTTCCCAGCATGATGTAGTATCCCTGTCACATGACTGTTAAAGGCAGTGGTACCCTAAAGAGGAATGCATTGTCCCCAATGGGAGAGAATTTTTCCAAGAATGGCCACTTCAGCTCTGCTTTCTCTGTCCTTGCCTTACAAGAAAACTTTCTCTGAACCTTTAAAAGTCGTGAATAAAACTTTGCGATGGTATGAATACAGCTCTTTGAAATGTCTTAGATCATTACAGCAGCCTGAAGCCCTGCTGGTTAATGGATTCAGTGCAACTGTTTGATACGTTTATTATTTTTAATTGGGGCATTATCTTCCTGAGGGGACTTTAAAGTATTTGCATTTATAACCTTGCTCCGTAAATTAGCTGTATTTCCATCCTATATTGTTTTCTTCTAGATAAATAATGCACAACTTCCCCATGTTTGTTCTGTAGCTCCGACTATCTGGAGTCAATGCCACAGCAAATCACTATGCCAGGAGTTCCCAAACTGCGCTCCATGGACCACCAGTGGTGGGCTAGCTTCATTCAGGTGGTCCATGGCATGCACACAAAAGCTTATACCCAGAACAAACTTAGTTGGTCTCTAAGGTGCTACTGGACCATTTTTTTATATCCATATTAAATAGTCAGACTGATTTTTAATTGCATTGCTATCCCTTCTATGTAATTCAAATTGTAATACAATTAAATAACTATAAGAAACAAAAGAAGCAATAAAATACAAATAGAAACCAGAGAGCATCTAGCACAGTGGCAATTGCTACAAGAGGCAGAAAAACCATTAAGGGTCCACCAAGACCCTCAGCAATTTTCAAACTGCCTAAGCACAGTTCAGATGAATGCCCATGGTAATCAGGCTTTAAAAATACCATCTGCGGCAATACTTTCGTCATCCAACCAGCATACTTATCTCCGCTTTCTGAAAGGCATCTCAGTGATCTGGGACACACCTGTTACCCGGTTGGGAAGAAGGCTGGTGTAGCCTCCAGTCTTTCATACGAGGTTAGAATAGCTCTATGTAGTATAGGAGGCAGTGAGTTACAGTACATTGTAGAGGGCTATGTCCAAGCTTGCAATATATAGCTGGGCACATGCTCCAACATTACACCCCCCCCGAAGAGGATGCACAAAATTGCTGATGAGAAACCAGGGCGGAGTGGAATCTCTTACCTCCATGAAAGGCACCACGCGGCAGGAGATGCTCCCCAGCAGCCTCTTCTTGGTGATCTCATTGAAGATAACCACTGGCAGGCAGAAGAAGAGGATGAGGAAGTCCCAGAAGGCAAGGCTGGCCAAGATGGAGTTCCAGGCACTTTTCATGTAGTAGTTGTTCCAGACGATGCACATCACAGAGAGGTTCCCAATGATGCCCACGGCAAAGACAATGAGGGACAGGAACATGACAGCATAGGCACTGTAAGAGCTCTCGGTCACTGGGTACAGAGGGTTTTGGATCTGAGGGCGCTTCCCTGATGCCACAGTCATATTGTCCTGGGGCTCTGTGGCCCCGTGGACCGCCGGACTCCGCTGGCGCTGCTCAGAGGGATACGTGCTGGACGGCACCAGGGCCTTGGTGGGCCGTAAGCTGCCAGGGATCATGGGCCGAGGAAACTCCACTTTTACTCCTGGAATGTACTGCTGAACTGGCTTGGACTCTTCATCCTCGGTTCCCCGGCGAGTCCTTCTCCACCTCAGTTGCTCTTCCGACAGCTGCCGCCCCCTCTGATTGCCAAGGGATCCTGGCCATCTCAGCCTCCCGGGTCTTCCAGGCATCTCCAGCAGTGCCTCTTTGGAGACAAAGTGCCTTGTTAAATGACTCTCTCCAGCCCTCTGCTCCCTCCTGGAGGATATAGAAGGCTCCTGAAGAAGCAGGGCAGCACCTTCCTTCACCATGGTCTCCAGAGGCTGCAGGAAAGGAAGCAAAAGCATAATTGTCCAAGGCAAAGGCATCCTTCCTTCTGCACAGATGGGGAGGACGATGCACACAGAAGGAGACTTACAAAAAGAGCCAGCACAGGTGGCACAGCAAACTAGGAGAAAATGAGGGAGAAAATTCCCACGCTTTGACTCAGGGTATTAAGAGGGCAGGGAGCAGGGGGGAGGCGACCCTGATGTTTCAGCCCGGATTGAGCCAAGACGGAGAAACTCTTCAGTCTGCCTCAACCAGCCTCACTGGCGTTCTGCATTCCCTCAGATCTTGGGCCAGAATAAAAACCGTTTCCCCCAGTAATTCGCTCCAATCATCCTTTATTGAACCGTGGGCCCCCTGGTGGCCAAACCACAATGGCTAAAGGCTGCTGTGAAAAGAGCCCAGCATTGCTTGAGGCAGCGAGAGAAGAATAGCAGAAAGAAACCACCTGCCTCAGCAAGAGACCTTGGAGGGTTTGTGTGGTAGAGCCTTGTGGGAAGCAAGGGTGATTTACATCAGAAATAAGAAACCTCTTGCTGAGTGAACCCCCTTGAGCCAAACTAGAAAGGTCACAGTACAATTCAGAGGGCTATGTATTCATTAGTATATGTTAAAAGAGGATTCTGTTGGCACTTGAAAAAGGTGGCAGAGCAGCTTTTAAGCTGATTGTGGGGAGGGAGGGAAGCCGACAAGAGCTGGGGAGGGTCCAGTTCAGAATGAATCTCTCCTCTGGGATGAAGATGATAAAACTGATGAAAAATTAAATGGGGAAACCATAGAACTAGGCATTGTGAGTACAGGGCACAGGAAAACAATTCAGAAAGGCCAAAGCAACACAAGTCAAAAGGCAAGAGCAAAACACTTGAAGAGAGAGAGAGCATACAAGTGTTTATAAGCTAATGCTAGAAGCCTCTGAGCCAAGATGGGTGGACTAGTCTGCTTGGTCTTAGAGGATCAGTATACAGTAAGCAGCACATAAACGGCGCACAGAAATCTACCAAACCATTCCACGTTCCGAATCCTATATAAGTAATCCAAGAATAGAGAGGACAATGTGAAAAATCTAATAAAGAAGCCACAAACAGAAAACTCATTCAAGTTAATGCAACAGGAAAATTTCAGTCTTTAAAGTTCCTTTAGCCAGGCTTCTGTGGATATTGATGAAGGTAAGTCCAGTCAGATGAAATATCGAAGATGTTACGCACAAATGTTAGACAGGGTGCTGGCGTTTGTCCCCTGTTTCGCCCATGGACAGTTTCGGGCTTCTTCAGTAAATTCTTTCCCAGGGTTTACTCTATTTTCATACATTCACTGGTGGTATAAGCCAAACCTTATTAGTATTTAAACATTCAGTGCAAAAGGTATCAAAATTTCTAAATAATGTCTGAACAGACAAGTACAAAAGTACTCCTGCACCAATCAGAAGCCATGCCTTGGTTTTTGAACCTTTCGGAAGTCAAACGGACTTCCGGAATGGATTAAGTTTGAGAACCAAGGTACCACTGTATTTGGCACTTTTGTTTTTACTATTTATTTCGCGTTTTTGAGGCTTTTTTGGTTAATTTGTTTTTGTGACTGTGTGGAACCCAGTTCAGCTACTGTTTGATTGATTGATTGTGTGACTGCAGAAATGGATAAAAGCCCCCATCAAAACAATGATGCAGGTAAGAAAAAAATTTAATTTAATTTTTTTTCATTTACAATATTGCATTATTTATTTTATAGTATAGTACATTGATTATTGCTTTCATTTTGTAGATCAATGGTCTCGTTAGATAGTAAAATTCATGTTGAATTGCTATTTTAGGGGTTGTTTTAAAGTTCTGGAACGGATTAATCTGTTTTGCATTACTTTCTATGGGAAAGCTCGCCTTGGTTTTGGAACGCTTTGGTTTTGGAATGGACTTCCGGAATGGATTAAGTTTGAGAACCAAGGTACCACTGTACAGGAACAGGAATCATGGTGGAAGTGAAGACTTTCCAGTCTGTCTCAATAAGGCTGCTCATTTAACTTTTTAGACTGAGAAAGGGAGCATGTTAACAGCACTCATAACAATGTTATCTCGTGTACTTTAATAGTTTTATTACCATAAATCTACTTTCCTGTAAATTAACCATGCAGCCAATGAATGTTAATGAACTTCATTTCATAACGTCAATATGCCAGTAACAGGCATTTTATGCACCCATCATTCCCCTGCCCTTCAGAAAAGCCCAGGGCTGGGTGATGTGCAAAGATCACAGCTCTGTAGATGTTAAGACAACAGAATGTCCCAGTGCCTTATGTCCCTAAATACCTTTTGGAATGAGTCACTAGTCTCTGCTGGAAAATCAACAGAAAGCAAGAAGTCCAAGGGAAGACTGACAGCCAACAGTCTGGGCACCACAGTTCAAGAAGGATACTGACAAGCTGGAACGTGTCCAGAGGAGGGCAACCAAAATGGTCAAAGGCCTGGAAACGATGCCTTATGAGGAACGGCTTAGGGAGCTGGGTATGTTTAGCCTGGAGAAGAGAAGGTTAAGGGGTGATATGATAGCCATGTTCAAATATATAAAAGGATGTCATATAGAGGAGGGAGAAAGGTTGTTTTCTGCTGCTCCAGAGAAGCGGACACGGGGCAATGGATTCAAACTACAAGAAAGAAGATTCCACCTAAACATTAGGAAGAACTTCCTGACAGTAAGAGCTGTTCGACAATGGAATTTGCTGCCAAGGAGTGTGGTGGAGTCTCCTTCTTTGGAGGTCTTTAAGCGGAGGCTTGACAGCCATCTGTCAGGAATGCTTTGATGGTGTTTCCTGCTTGGCAGGGGGTTGGACTGGATGGCCCTTGTGGTCTCTTCCAACTCTATGATTCTATGATTCTATGATTCTAACTTCTTTGAGTATCAGTACCCAACAGGCGACCTATCTTGAGGCCTGACACTTACTCTCTCTCTCTCTCTCTCTCTCTCTCTCTCTCTCTCTCTCTCTCTCTCTCTCACACACACACACACACACACACACAAACATGCTGGCTGATAAACAAAAGGAAAATGAAATTATGTTGTTGTAGACAATATCTATTTCATAAAGGGGTTGCATTAAAAATGCATTTCTCTAAAGCTAAATGAAAGTTCAGGCATGATTTACGTGGTCGGCCATTTACTAAATAGCCATTTGCTCATGAGTTCTCAAAGCAACACTACAGTAAAACATGTGATATGATTAGTCTGAGGTTCTGTTTTAAGCTCTGTAAACAACCCAAGTCATAACGTATCTCCCATTCCTGTGCTCGTCATAAAAAAATCAGGAAGGGCCTTCATGCACACACACAAAGACACGTATGCATGCACAAATCCAAATGGCTTTGTTCCGTTTGTTGATTTAAACTATGGAATAGATAAATGCAGACATCATAGAAGAGTTTGGATTTGATATCTCGCTTTATCACTACCCGAAGGAGTCTCAAAGCGGCTCACATTCTCCTTTTCCTTCCTCCCCCACAACAAACACTCTGTGGGGTGAGTGGGGGCTGAGAGACTCCAGAGAAGTGTGACTAGCCCAAGGTCACCCAGCAGCTGCATGTGGAGGAGCGGAGACGCGAACCCGGTTCCCCAGATTACGAGTCTACCGCTCTTAACCGCTACACCACATATCATAAAGTTTTAAACATATCATGAAGTTTTGGCTTAACTCTTAAGCTATCATTATCTAGATTTAATCATTAAAAGAAACCTTCAGAAGAAACAAGCAGCAAAAATGTTAGGCAGTGTAATCCAGACTATTTATGAAAATGAGATCTGTAGTTTTTCAGACACTGTCCCTTCTTGACTGTGGCAATGACAGCCATATAGTATATTTATTTTGCCCTTTTTATTTTCTGGCGGGCTGTAGAGGACGGAAGAGCGTAAGTGATGGTGAGCGAGGACTGCGAGGCCGAGTTCACCGAGCAGTTCCACTCCTACTCGGAAAACAACAAGCACTGGCAGGCGCGGCGTGCCTTCATCGTGCGCAATTATCTACCGGGAGATGGGGAGGCGCTCTCTCTGCTCCGCATGGACCAGCTGCTCTCGCTCTCTATGGTTTGGGCCAATCACATCTTCATGGGATGCAGCTACAACAAAGATCTCTTGGAGAAGGTAACTGAAATGGCTGAGGGAATTGAAGTTGAAGATGCACCACATTTCACAACCCGCGATGAATTAATGAAAAAGAATCAACACTAGTGTCCAAGAGAAGAGATGTGAGGCTTTCATTATGCCACACCATCGGCTTAACATGGAAGACTGCAATCCTGATACTGCAAGAAGGATCACTTCCAAGATGCATTTTAAATAAGGCTATATTTACACTGGATACTGATTTTAATGGGGTTTTTTTAATTAAAAAAATGTAAAATATATATATATATATTTATTTTCCTAAATTTATATGTACCTCCTTTCTTCCTTCATGGAACCCAAGGGCATATACATGCTGCTCCCAAGGTAGACTGACCAGACCCAGGCCTGCTTTGCTTCAGCAAGGGTGCCGCCTCTTGTGTCTTGGGACAGAACAGACTGTACCCTGGGACAGGAACAGATATAGGCCGACTTCTGCTGTTGCTCAATTTTCAGATGATTAAAAACCTTGATATTCTCTCAGCCAAAGCCACAAACACACCCTACCCTAGCAAACGCCAGAGATGGAAACGAAAGCTTTAATGCAGATGAATGATACAAAGTCATGCGGATTAGAAAAGAAAAAGAAATCTCTGGAATGACAGTAATGCTGAGTTTAGATGTTACTTTGCGCTGGCATTCCACCTGAGTGAGGCAGAAGCAGGCCTTGATCTCTTTCCTGTTGTCCTTATCAAAGGCGGAGGTTCATGGATGAACCAGTTATCCCATCTTTATTTTAGCACAGGGTGTCCCAGCCACTTCACTCACTGCTGTCCACCTGCAGGGATGAACCAGAGGCCCACTCCTTATAATCACCTGGGGTAAACTCTTGAGGCAAAACAGCTCATGTTTAAGTCCCTAACATGAACATACCTTCATATGGGTAAATAATAAAGGCTGTACAATGCTTATGGGTTTTCCACATAGCCAAGAGAGGAAGCCAAAACATTTAGCACTAGCATGTGCTAACTCATACTGATACTGACTGAACATGAAGTAAAGCCTGAAAGGAAGTGATCTTGCTTTACAAACAAGTAGTTGCTGAAAGGGAAAGAATCGGTGAAGAAGAAGAAGTTGCATTTCCATCTATTGCTGCCCCCCTTCCCAGTTCAAGTACCGGTAGCTTATTGCAAGTGTTGTTGCTTTACGCCTAGCCAGCATGCCCAATGGTCAGGGGTGATGGGAGTTGCAGTTGGGGGAAGAAGAAGAAGAAGAAGAAGAAGAAGAAGAGTTTGGATTTGATATCCCGCTTTTCACTACCCGAAGGAGTCTCAAAGCGGCTCACATTCTCCTTTCCCTTCCTCCCCCACAACAAACACTCTGTGAGGTGAGTGGGGCTGAGAGACTTCAGAGAAGTGTGACTAGCCCACCCAAGGTCACCCAGCAGCTGCATGTGGAGGAGTGGAGACGCGAACCCGGTTCCCCAGATAACGAGTCTACCGCTCTTAACCACTACACCACACTGGCTCCCTTAACCACTACACCACACTGGCTCCAGCTCAGAAGGGCTACAGCTCAGTAGGAGAGCACCCCCTGTGCATGCAGAAGGCCCCATGTTCAATCCCTGGCATCCCTGGTAGGGCTGGGAATGCTTCCTGTCTGGAATCCTGGAGAGCTGCTTTCACTCAGCATAAACAATACTGAAGTAGATGGACCAAGTGTCTGACTCAGTATAAGGCAGCTTCCTCTGTTCCACCCCTGCTGTAGGTGGAAGCTGCAATGTAGGTCATACACTTTGTTCTTCTGGCTTAGTGTTACATACTCTGACTGGCAGCAGCTCTCCAGCGTCTCTGGTAAAAGTCTGCTGCCCGATTCTTTTTTTCATGGCAATGCCAGGGATTGCACGAGACCTTCTGTTCCAGATCACATGCTCTGCCACTGAGGCACAGCCCCTCCCCTCAAAGCATCTGGAAAATTCCCAAAGCATAATATACCTGCCAAGCCTTATTATTTGCTTGCCGTGGAGGCTGCTGAAGTTGCAAGGAAGCTTAAGTAGCACTCTCAACTCCTCTTATTGGCATTTGGCCTCTTTATGGGACGTAGTCCTTTGATAAGGACAAAGATGTTGGGCAATTTCACGTGGGCAATTTCCTATAATCAAGGGAGCTTTTTAAAGCTCTGCTTCAGAGAGGTTGCACAACAAGCTGATGTGTCATGGAATTTCTGTAGTGACAACAACAGCCTATTGTACAAAGGAGAGATTGCAGGACTGCTGATTGACATTTCTGGTACCGTAACAAGGAGGGGAGGGGGAAGAAGTCAATCTAGAAACTCTACCACAGGCAAACCTTGATTCCAAGGTTTTATCTGAAGATTAGCTTCTCCCTCGAGCGCTGGCCACACCCACAGTGATGGCACAATGTTAAACCACATCTGTCTCCATAATGAGTTCAATGGGGGGGGGAGTAAATTAAAAAGCAGCTCCTCACTCCCAGTTATGACCACCCCATCCACACCCAGTCACGGTACACCACCACTGGTTCATAAAGCCCACCCAGGAAGGCTGTGGCTGCACACACACCATACGTTTAAAACACATTGGTTCCCCCAAAGCATCCTGGGAACTGAGATGCAATCCCCAGATCTTTAACAAACTATACTTCCCAGGATGCTTTGGGGGAAATCCACCCCTCTCTGTAGGTGAACACCAGGGCATCTTTTCTACGCATTGGTCTGCTGGTGAAACGTCCATGCCTCAGAATGTTTCTTTCTTTCTTCTTCTTCTTCTTCTTCTTCTTCTTCTTCTTCTTCTTCTTCTTCTTCTTCTTCTTCAGCATCAGAGCTAGAACACTTGGAGGAAGAGTGCACAGTCACTCCCTCCATAGAAGGAAGGAGCAGATTGCTTGCTACCGCTTTGTTTAAGGGGTTATGGGGTGTTGGGGGGTAGTACCTCTGGTGGGGGACACGTCGGGCTCCTTCTGGGGTGGTTTGTCCACCTTTGGTCCACATTCAGTTCTCACCTGCGGCTCCTAGAAGCTGCCAGTATGCGACAGCAGCCACTCTCTGGGAAATGGTTTCAACTGGCACCTAAATCAGGTGAGGGTACCCAATGGGACCCAAATGTTAGGGACTTCCGCTGCATGCAAAGAGTGGACGAGACCAGTGGTTGATCCAACACTCAAGAAGGCGTTTTTTTCATGTGCTGTAGAGGGAAGTGAGGGGCAGTAAAGTAATGAAGCTCAATTAAACTCACTCCTCAGAAGAATAATGACATTTCTCACAGTAAATTTGTCGGGTTTTTGAGTGTGTGACCCTTTCACAATGGAAGTGGGCACCTGCAGCTCCTTCCTTCATATGGGAAAAGCAAATCACCTGTTTTCAGATTTTATCCTGAATCAATAGGAGGAAAAACTCATGCAAACAGGAGCTGTGCACTCAGAAGAAACACACATGCCTGCAACCACACTCAAATTGCCTGATCATCTCAAGGAGAACATGGAGGGCTAGCAGAGGCCTGAATCCAGCCCGTTCTCTGCTTTCCTGCAAATGATTAATACTTTTAAAGGCAGACAGAGTGGGGCAGTGCATTGCTCCTGGGTTCAGGCATTTCATCTGAGGGACATGCATATGTAATGCCTCTTTGTGTACCAATTTCTTTCCCATTGGATCCAGGCATCCGTGTTTACAATATCTGATTGTAAGATATGAGGTTCTGGTTGCAAGCTTATCACTGCTGATTTGATCCCCTTTTAATGACCTCTTTAAAGCAACCCAAGTGTCTTGTGATTTGCCTGTAATATGTGCTTAAGAAAACACACCCAGCACCATGAGACCTTTGAGAGGTGACATCATCAAAGACCTTAGCAACAGGATCTGGAAGAAAAGCTGGTTCTGGGGAAAGAGAGCAGGCTCAGTTATGCTTTTCATCTCCCATCATCAAAAGTAAACCTAGGGGCATGCATTCCCAACAGGAAGTTGAATGCCTTAGCACAACATGACCATGCACTTTATTGGCACTGAATTCCATGTGTCAATGACTCTCCCTGAAGAACAGCCAGTGTGCCCAATTCTTGTGTACTGCAGGCTGACTAGCCGCTTTGCAAGAAGGCAGCACTCCCTACTTGGGCACCCAAGGAGGCTATGTTGGATCCCTTCCAAATGAACACGTCCATCATCGAAATCCATTGCATAACAACCTTTTTTGTCTCTCCAAGAGAGGCAGCTATACTGAGCATGTACTAGATCACTGGAGTGCAGCACTTAGTTTCCACTACAGTAACTCAGATTCAAAGACAAATTTGGGGGTTGCTATCCCATGAGATAGAATTAGGATCTTTCAAAAGATGTATTATAAGGCTCTGTTGATTTCTCTTGGCATAAAAGGTTCATTCCTTCACAATACCTTCACAGACTTTTATGAGCACACAGCCTGCCTGTTTCCTTGCCAAAGTGTTGCCACCGTGCCACAGTCATGGGGAAAAGGTGGAATGTGCATAGAAGTGGATGCAGGCAGTTCTGCTGAAGGGGAGGGACCAAAGAGGCAACTGTGCTACTTGGGCCTTATTGTGGATGGAGGCCTGTCTGTCTGTCTGTGGAGCAAACCTGTGGAGCAAAGTTTGAAAAGATTTAGAATAGCCAGCTTTTTTCCAGGCAGGGCTCTTGTGTCTCTCATAGGTTGTTGTTGTTCAGTCGTTCAGTCGTGTCCGACTCTTCGTGACCCCATGGACCAGAGCACACCAGGCACACCTATCCTTCACTGCCTCTCGCAGTTTGGCCAAACTCATGTTAGTAGCTTCGAGAACACTGTCCAACCATCTCATCCTCTGTCGTCCCCTTCTCCTTGTGCCCTCCATCTTTCCCAACATCAGGGTCTTTTCTAGGGAGTCTTCTCTTCTCATGAGGTGGCCACAGTACTGGAGCCTCAACTTCAGGATCTGTCCTTCTAGTGAGCACTCAGGGCTGATTTCTTTGAGAATGGATAGGTTTGATCTTCTTGCAGTCCATGGGACTCTCAAGAGTCTCCTCCAGCACCATAATTCAAAAGCATCAATTCTTTGGCGATCAACCTTCTTTATGGTCCAGCTCTCACTTCCGTACATTACTACTGGGAAAACCATAGCATTACAGGTAGAAATTGCATTAGCTGCTGTCTCTTTTTTTCCTGGCATCAAGATGCAATGATCTACTGAAATCCTGTCTGTAATTCAAGTCTGAAAGACACAGGTGGTCCTGCTGTAAATTTACATAGATTTATTGTTTACTTCTGAAATGACTTTGCCTTTTTAAAAAAGCTAATAAAAAGAAATCTACAGGAATCTTGTTTTGTTTTTGTTTTGTTTTTTTAAAAAAACAACAACAACAACAACCAGACAATGGGGAGAGAATTTGTTTGAGGGATGTCAAGGCCAAGGAGCTGTGTGAGAATGTTGCCTCACAGGAACACCTGGTCAACACCATAGCATTTTACAGCAACCTACTAAAAGGTAGGCTCATTTTACCAGAAGGGATAGAGCCTTGCAAGGTTATTGTATGCTGGAGAAAAGTTATTCTTTCCCTCAGTTATAATAAAACTTGTTTTTTAAAAGGGTGTTTATGTAGGCTTTCAAACTCCCTACCCAGATTGTGAACTTGGAGCATGGTCTTCCATACATCATATTCCAGCAACTCATGCATGTCGGGATAACCAGTTTCTGGCATAACCAGTCGTCTGAGAGCCTGCTCCGGCTGGTTATGAGGGTTCTTGAAGGTCGTGAGGAGTTTTCGGGAGTTGGAAAGGTCTGAAGAGGATAGGACAGGCAGCAAGAAGCAAAGCAAAAGGTGTGGCCGAAGAAGCAGGAGGAGGCCAAATAAAAATACTGCAGTTGGTGGTTTCAAGTGCACTCAATGCGAGCGAGCTCTCTGTCGCTCTGCTTGTCTCGTCGCCGAGCCAACAGGAGCAGGGCTATTTATTAGCAAATTATACAGCATCATCAAATAAGCATTAACTAATAACAGCATTGCAATAACGAGTGTTTCCGGGCGGGAAACCAGCCTTGTGACCGTTACCAGGAGGCTTCCTGGCGCGCTTTCGGGGAGGCGCGGAGGGATCCAGGCTCCAATCTCCGGCCGGATCTTCTTTCCTGCTGTGCGTTGCACGGAAGGATTAGTAAAGCAGCTATCGCGTGGGAAAACCCAAAAACGTATTCCCACACATGCATAGCCAGAAAGCCATTTTTAATGCTTCTAACTGGAACATAGAAAGCTGCACTGTACTGAATGAGACCTCGATCTGCATTGTCTCTACGTGATTTGGCAGAGGCTCTCCAGGGTTTCAGACACGGATCTTCTCAGTCCTACCTAGAGATACTTGGGGTGTGAACCTGGGATCTTCTGCCTGTAAGCAAATCAGATACCCCACCACTAAGGCCATTCCCCTTAAAACAATACTTCTATAAGAAAGACCCAAATTCATAAGCTGCAATGCTAAAGATCAACCACAAAGTCCCCAAAGAGTGTATACAACGAGGTTCCTTAGGACTGAGCTGGTTTTGAACTGTGTCATCAGTCTCCAGAACTAGACTCTGGGACAGACTTCGGGCCACCACCATCGACAGAAGGTTGTTGTATTTAATACAGGCAGTTCACTCAGACATGGCTCTTAGAGTCAGGTGTAGCCGTTTAGGGCACCTAACGGACCCCATTAAAACCTCTAAGGGAGTTAGGCAAGGGTGTTTTCTGCCCCCCTTACTTTTTAATTTTTATCTCAATAACCTAGTAAACACTCTAAATAACCTCAAACTCCATCCCCCGAAGATAACAAATTGGCATATCATGGTTCTGTTATATGCTGATGACGTGGTAATGCTTTCTGGAACCCCTATAGGGCTCAGAAGAGCCATAAGAAAACTTGCAGCTTACTGTGAAACGAAATACCTCAAAATAAATTATCAGAAGACCAAGATTCTTGCTTTTGGGGGAAAACCAAAGCTTAGAAGCTGGGAACTACATGGCCACAAATTAGAACAAGTTTCAAACTATAAGTATCTAGGAGTGGCGGTACAGGCCTCAGGAACCAATAAAATCCATATTAATTCCATCGGGAGTGCTGGGGAAAGATCTGCTAACTGTATCCTCAATTTTTTTTAGAACTCAAGGGGGTTCTTTTGTCCCCGTGCCCCCAAAATTATATAAGGCCAAAACGTTGGCATAGCTCCTTTATGGATCCTTTTTGGGCCCGCCATCCTCTTCTTTCACTCCCCTCGAGAGAGTCCAATCTAAATTTCTCAGAGCCCTTTTACAAGTCCCCATATGCATTCCAAATGCATGGGTCAGATTAGAAACGGGCATGATGAGAATCGAGGCTCATATTAGCTTAACATCAGTCTATAAGCGGTTGACACTGAAATTGCTCCCCCAAGGTATAGCTCCATTGACTCTTTGTGATTGGTTCCAGTCTGGCTGGCAGATAGCAGTCCTGAACTCTCTGCAGAAATTGGGCCTTGCTCCTCAGGCCATCCTAAATTTGGGATTGGATCAAGCAAGATCCGTGGTCAGGCAAATAATTATGGACCTAGAGAGACAACAGGACTGCTTGAGGTCCCCTGATTACATAATCGCAGAACACGAGAGATATGCTGCTGTCCCGGCAGCATACCTCAATTTCCTCATATCCAGAAATACAAGAAGGGCCTTCACTCTTGCCAGAAGTTCGACTCTGCCCTCGCCGGTTCTGGAAGGATCTTTTGGGAAAGTCCTGTATGCTCAGAGACTTTGTGCCTGCCCATTATGGGAAATAGGAAGCCCTGAACACTTATTTTTTTAGATGCCCTTTTTATGACGAGGCACGTAGAGATACCATCAACCCCCATCTGGTGAGGCTTGCTGACCTTCCGGACAAGCCTAAACTCATTTTTCTCCTCTAAGGCAAAAATCACAAGATGACCCGGATGGTTGCCAGATTCTGTGTGCAGATTTGTAGGCGTAGAACATCCCCTGGCACAAATAGATCGCTAGGAAAACTTCCGTATCCGTCCTCCTGGGTATCCCAGGGGCAATCTGCATGTTAGGTCTTTTTGTGTTCATGCGACTATTTTAATTTTAATCTATAAGCTGTTATTGTATATTGTTTTAAAGGTCTATTTCACTCTTGTGGAAGCAGTCTCAGTTGTACTTCTTGAACTGGTCTTCTTGAACTGTGTCATGGAGAACCTGCATTGTACATTGCTTTTGCAATAGTATTTGCCCCCACTAGGTGGGAGCAGAGAGATAGGTTCCATCTGCAGAACATGCTCCACAGAGATGGTCCTTCCTGGAGACTGCAGTGAGCCCCCAGAGCTTCATCCTAGCTATACAAAAGATCTGCCTTCCTCCTAAAGTAAATGTGCATGATAATAATAGCAGCAACTATGGAAGTGATCAGGTGCTCTGTGTTAAATAGCTTATCTAGAACATGTGTCCTTATAAGAAGATGAACTTTGGAGCACCCCGATTTAGCACAAGTGTTGGGCTTGGGCAAATCTTAACTCTGAGCCTGATCTGCATTGCTATAAAGAAGCACGACACAGAGCTCTGTAAATTTAGAAGAGCTGCAGAAATTAAGGATCTGAAAGCTGCTGAGTTTCTGTGCATCACCATGGGGCTTATAAACTAGCAGAGATTAACATGCTGTGGGTCAATGCAGAATCACTCTCCAATGGGGTTCATCTTTGGAATGAAACCACTTTCTCAAGAAGCGCTTTTCAGGGGCTAAAAATATGCAGTAGGTTTTGATTTTGTGTAGTAATCAGTCTCCATTGATTCTAGACTAAAATGTTGTGTGTACACAGCCCTTGTTTATCCTTTTCATTGCTAGTTTACCCTTGGAAAACCCTGCTTCAGGTTACAACAAGGAGTGAGAGGAAGAGTCATTCTGAAGTCCTTACCCTTCTAAAAGGGTAAGTCTAATTGCCTAAATGTGGATTGCCAACGTGGTGCCCATGTGTGCCCACCAGTACTACCTATGGCACCCATGAAAGGTCTCAGTAAATATCCTTTGAAAAATTCACACTGCACAAGAGACTGTTTGCTCTTCTTGTTCTTGTTTGCACTGGCTTGGTCTCTCCTACACATTGAACACACACCTTTAAACATGCCCACATTTCACTGGATGCCAGAATCGGACAACCAGCCTCCTATCTGTTCTGAAAAGAGCAAAATATTTTCTCTCTGAGTGAGCACGGCATTGGCATATGTAGGTGTTTTTCACCTGACTGATGGGGCAGTTGTCTCTTTTTCTGCAGTTTTGGAAGTGGCCATTATCATGCTGTGTCCCTGAGGCAGTCGTTTTGTGTTGTGCCAGGCCCTCACAGCAGCCATTTTGTGACTGGCACCCACAGCTTTCTCAAAATTCCAAGTGTGCCCACTGACTCCAAAAAGGTTGGCGACCTAAGACATGGAGCAATTCCTTCCCTGGCTGAGATCAGGGGAAAGATAATTGGCTTGCTCCTCTGTGTGGGTAGACTGTTCATGTACCGTTCTCTGATGTAGGCTGGCCCAGTCAAACTTCACAGAGACAACAATTCTCCAGCATAGCCTTATGAAATCCAGGGCTCCAATGCCTTTCCTTTGCAGACACTCTTCATCTTCCTTGACTCCCCCAAAACACAAATGGTTAAGATTAATTGCATGCGGGGGTGCCTTTTCATCTTCAGGACTTTGGCCAAACATTAACCAGCTTTCCAGGCAAATTGATTGCTCCGAAGTAATAAGAAACTCTTGCCCTCTCGATTTCAACTGCTAAATGTGTGACTCTCCCTCCAGACAGAGCAGTCTTGCTCCTTGACCTCCCTGTCTGCATCATAACTAGAAAAATTAAGGCCAAAGCAGCCGTCTTATTTACATGGCCAACAAGGAACAGGGCTGTAAAGCTGTCCCTAAATGTTGCTGGTGGCATTAAGTCTCCGACCAGTTATGAAAGTTGCTCCTACCCTGGTCCACAAAAGGTTATGCCATAATAAATTTGTTAATGTTTAAACTGCCACAAGGCTCTTTGTTGTTTTTCCAATGGGAGGTATTAACCTGAAAATATGACGCAGACGGCTGCTTCCTAAACCTCATATTGAGGACCATTGTTCAGGGGTTTACTTGATCCTTGTGGACGATTAGCAGGGGTTGCAAACTGAGCAGCAAATCTGGCCAGGCTTCCTGCTGAACCAGGGATAGATAGATAGATAGATAGATAGATAGATAGATAGATAGATAGATAGATAGATATCCCACCTTTTCTCCAAGGAGTTAAAGATGGTGGCCCACAGTTCTCCCCCTCGTCATTTGATCCCCACAACAACACTGTGAGGTAGGTTAAGTTACGACTGGCCCAAGGTCACCTGGTGAGCTTCATAGCAGCTTGAATTGTAGAAAAAATTGTGAGCGAATCTTCTTTCAGCATGGAGATGAGCACTACTGGCTCATAATTTAATGGAAAAAGGAGCAGTGGTTGAAGGAAAACAAAATCTGGGCAACCCTAACCCTGTTCTCCTACTTTGTCTCCACTCTGTTAGCTTATGTTTAATATCTGAATTAAAACTCAGCTATTGCACTTGTCCCATGGGGTTGCAGCTGAATAAAGTAATAGTCCTATTGG
The DNA here is from genome assembly GCF_009819535.1 of Lacerta agilis. Classification (NCBI taxonomy): domain Eukaryota; kingdom Metazoa; phylum Chordata; class Lepidosauria; order Squamata; family Lacertidae; genus Lacerta; species Lacerta agilis. Next base: position 63,874,815 of record NC_046317.1, on the reverse strand, counting down.
GCATTCAGAGAACAACTGAGTGGACTAAAGCCTGTAGCAGCCGCAGGTGCAAATTCTGGCAAAGTAAAATTAAAGGAGTGTGACAATTGTTACTCTGGAAGCTGTGACAGAAAGCGTGTGTTGAGAATGAACCTATTTGTCTTTAAGGTGCCAGTGGGCAATCTGTTGTTTTTGGCAGTGCAGGATAGTGGTTAGAGTGTGGAACTGGGATCTCAGAGGCTAGGGCTGAAATCCTCATTCAGCCATAAAGCACACCTGGTGGTGAGCCATCATCTCTCAGCCTCACCTACTTCTCAGGGTTGTTGTGAAGCTAAATGAAGAGGAGGAGGGGAAACTGTGTATGCTAGGAGTGAAGAACACAGCATTATTTTGTTTCCGTGCCCCCTCTATCACAGCCAGAGAGTGGCAACACGAGAAAGAGAAATCTTTTTTTTTTTTTAGATTTCCACATGTTCACCATTCCCCAAAAAGGTTGGAAACCCCAGCTGTATATTGTGGGTGCCACAATACACCCATTTCACAGAACACAAACTGACAATACTGAGACTCCCCCCTCAAAAAACAAACAAACAAAAAACAGGCAAAACACCTTCACTTCCACAAAAATTAATAAAGCACAAATGGAAAAGCAGACAAGACCTGCAGACAAACAGCAAAAAACATGTTAAAACAAAACAAAACAAAACTTTGGGAGGCAGTGGACCTGGGCAGCCAAGCTGGTGCCAAAAGCATGGCTCTGCTTTCCTTTGGGCTACATCAGCGAGGTCAAGAGGCGAGGGTCTGGGCTGCCCAGGACCTCCATACACACCATCCAGGCTTGCTCCCTAGAGTGTTCACTTAGGGGCTGCAAATGCAGCCTCCTGGAGGCTCCCTCCATTCTCTCTCAAGACAGACAGATGCTAACAACATGGTGCCCACAGAGGGCATGTTGAGAGGACCCTTGGTCTAAAACAGTGTTAATCCCTGACACACAGCAAAAGCCAAAGTGAAGGAGAGAGGCTGACAGGTGGGTGGTGCAGGACAGTTTGGAGAGGTGCAATCTGTAGCTCAAGTCAGACAAATTCATGGGAAATCTCCAGGATTGCTTTATCCTTCAGGATCGTCCCTTCTAGAAAGTGCCACACCTTCTCAAGGAAAAAGTAGGGTCCGGGGGAAAAATGTCAAAACCATCTCGCTCTTGCATGAACCGATGGGAATTTCTGCCTACGTGAGCTGTGCTTGACAAGATGATGTAAAGTTTATTCTTCCGCTTCTCTTAGGCCGCTTACCCTATAACTCCAGCTGCCTCCATCCAAACCAGTTTGGTGAAGTTGTGACTAAGATGTGGTAGGCATTTGTTTGCACAACAAACAAAGCGATGTTTAACAGAGCCTGTATGAACGACCTCAAGCTGTTTGCCTGCCAGTCAGTAAATGGGGACCAGAAAACGAGTTCCCCTCCCAGTCCACATGCGTATAGGCATGATCTGCATGTCACTTTAGATCATATTTAAATTGTGCATGCTGGTGCATAGGGCTGAACCTGCAAGCGTTTCACTCTTCCCACGCTCCGGCTGCACTGCTGGGAGCTAAGCAGGGGCATAGCAGGGGAGGGCCAGCCCTGTGCCACTTTGCCAGGCTGGGATCTGATCAGGTTGAACCTGGGACCTTCTGCATGCAAACCACTGTATGACAGCCTTTTCAGCCATGTGCATCAGCAGGCTGCATGGTTGCACTGAAGCATAGTTTGTTTTTAACTGTGGCTTAATGTAACGTGTGAACCGTGTCATTGTGTGGTTGAACTTCTGACCCAAGGAATTTATCTTCCTGTGGGTTTGCAAACATTACTCTGGAAATGTCTTATCGCTACATCATGCTAGAAGTGGTCGCTGCCCTTGAGCCAGCACTGAACTAATAATAATAATAACAACAACAATAATAATAATAATAACAGCCAGTGTGGTGTAGTGGTTAAGAGCAGTAGACTCGTAATCTGGTGAACCAGGTTCGTGTCTCCGCTCCTCCACATGCAGCTGCTGGGTGACCTTGGGCTAGTCACACTTCTCTGAAGTCTCTCAGCCCCACTCATCTCACAGTGTTTGTTGTGGGGGAGGAAGGGAAAGGAGAATGTTAGCCGCTTTGAGACTCCTTCGGGTAGTGAAAAGCGGGATATCAAATCCAAACTCTAATAATAATAATAATAATAATAATAATAATAATAATAATAATAATAATGGCAATAAACAATTTGACAATACATTTTTTAATATTAGATCCTTCAGAGCCTGTCACATACCGTGTAACCCTCTAATTGCATCTTGTGAGACTAGGACAAGCAAATGCAGATTTATTGTCCCTGTCATCTTACTTAGGGCCATCCCTATAACTGGAATTGCAGTTGAGCGTATGCAGGGTACATGTCTCTAACCACGGAATAGGTTGAAGGGCTATAACATGTAGAATTATAGGATTTCAAGGAACCTTCGTGATCATGTAGTCCAACTCCACTGCTCAATGCAAGGTCTACAGTGCAGGATGCATCTGCGGTACCCTTTGGTGGTAGAGCACATGTGTGTGCAAAAGGTCCCTGGCATCTCCAGGTAAGGCTGGAGAACTGTTCCTGCTGAGTGTAGATGATACTGAACAAGATGGACCAACGGTGTGACTTGGTTTAAAGCAATTCCCACGGTTCCCATAAGTAATCACAGGCAATTCTCTAGGCTAGCATTTTCCAACCAGGTGTCCTCCACATGTAATGAACTACAACTCCCATCAGCTACAGTCAGCATGACCAATGGTCAGGAATAGGGGAGTTGTGACCCAAAGGATCTTGAGGGTACCAGGTTGGGAAAGGTTTGTCCTAGGATTAGGCAATGGGTTATCCAAAATAAAAGAGACTTTAGACAGAGTTTGCATGCTCTCAGAAACAGAGTACTACCTAAAGAACTCCTTCTAAGCTAGTCCGTTGGTAGATTTCTCCTATCAGTGTCCAAAGACACCGTATTTTCTAGGTGGAATGAAAACCATCCCTTTCTTCTCAAGAGAAGTAATGTGGCAACATTTGAAATGAAACCACCCCACTTCCTTTTCCCCTCCCATTTAGACCTTGGCACCTAGCGACAAAGACCACAAGTTCACACCCAGGTATGTGAGCATCATGTGCAGTAAGAAGCGCCTGACTGTGTGTTTGCGGCTGAGCACTGGGGGCAGACTGAGGGCAACCGTCTAATACTTCTATAGGGGAAAGAATGCTGAAGAGACACAGCTCAGACTGGCATGTAGAAGGAGACCCAGCTATACAGTAATTGGGCATGGTTAGCTGCTCAGCCAGCAGCAAAGTGTACAACGCTTGGAGCCCAGGAGAGCCTTAGATTCTGCAACCATGGCAGCATGAAACGTCAAAAGGCAAATGCCATGATTACTTGTGGGGTAGTAACCCCAGGTCTGAGAGGGCCCTGCACAAACTGTTCTCTACTGGTCCCCCCTTCACCTGTGTCCATGACCTTTCATGGCAGGTTTACCTGCCTATGTTGGAAATGCCCTGAGAAGTACTGGGCACAGGGCCGTCTCATCCATTTGGGCTGGTGGCGCGGTGCCAGCATACCGGGCGCCCCCTCCCTAACCCGACCCCATGGTGCCGGCGGCACAGCCCTGTCTTCGAGCACAGTGAGCGGGGGGGAGTAGCGCAGCCCCACCGGCGGCCTCCCCCCCGCCCCCACGGGCGGCCGGGTGCTTGTGCCGCCAGCGCTCTCCCTCGGACGCCTCGGACGCATGGGGGCGCCAGAAGGATCGAGCCCACCGGCATACCGGCAGCCAAGGGCGGGATGTAGGCTGGGCGCTCACGCGCCGGTGGCGCAGCCGCTGCCACCCATGGCAGTCCCCGGCGGGCTGCGAGCCGGCTGCCCTCGCCTCCCGTCCCAGAAGCACTGGAAGGGCGCGCAGAGCCCCGCGCCACTCCAACGCCATGTCCCTCATCCCCTGCTCGCCCACCCCCCCTCCCGAGGGGCGGCAAGCGCGAGAGGGAGGCAGCGGAGAGGCGGTACGCCGGGGGCGCCGGAGGGATCACTGTGCCACGGCGGCCGATCTCCTTAAGACGGCCCTGACTGGGCAGCTGGGTCTAGCTCCCCCTTTAAAGTTCCCACCATTCCTCAGAGTGGTTCGGAGAGAAGCAAAGCTGGGTTATTCCATTTCCCGCAGAGACACCAGCTGCCTTTGGCCCTTCCCCAGTTGTCATCTAGCGACAGCCACTCCAACAGACTGCCTGAACTGTTACAGTTCCAGCAGGTCATTACAAAGACAGTAATTTTAAGAACTGGTGCCTGTGTTTGCTTTTCTTCCTCCTCCCTCCTCGCTTCTTTTACCTTTTAAGGCAGAGACTATCTTACTAATGATTTTTGTGCACTGTTGTGGAGGCCTTTTTGCCTAAAAGGAGGGTAGAAATGCTTTAGACAAATAAATAAAAAAATAAAATAAGACCAAAAGTAGAGTAAAATGCCAAGAGGCTTAGCATCTTATTTTTTTGGTAGTGTTCCATTGAGTTGATTGAACTACTGAGGCGATGCTATAATTTCACCCAACTTTATTACTTACAGCTGACCCACATTTCATGATATTGCTGAGCTATTCATACCCTGCCCCTTCCTGTCCCAGAAGAGTAGCAATAGGTAGATAATTCTCTTTTTAGACCTTTACACTTTTACACTTGGACCCTCTGTCTCTCCATCACTTTGTGAGTCAAATTGCCTTCTGTCACCCTTTTGTAGGAAAAATGGTTTTTGCAAGAGCTTGCAGAATTCCAGGTACTATGAAAACTTTATCAGGACCTCATCCATAGCCAGTGAATTTCCTTGGAATCTTGTTTCCTAGTGTTGCAGTCTGTACCTAGAAGTAGCAATCATTTCTTTTCAAAGACTTTCACATCTTCAAAGCTGCCAGCAAACATTAACTAGACTAAAAGCAACCTTATTGCTAGTAAATTAAGCTTGTTGTGTCTGGACTTTCCTCGATCTTAACTTTTTGATAATGTGTTTCTCTCTCCAGTCGGAACAATTACTGAGTCAGCATAATTTTTTGCATGGGGTTATTACCGTTTTGCGATTGTTGAAACCCTTTAGCAAAGAGCAATCAATATTTTATCACCTTTTCTTCAGTCTGACAATCACTATTGCTTGCCGCCAGAGCTAGCTAAGGCCTGGGGTGATTCTTTTTAACCTTTCATCGCAATTCAGAGATTACTTAATCCAGAGCAGCAACCACTGCTCTTAACACATATTTATATCCAGGGTGCTACAAATTGTTAGTTAACATGGAGCATTAGCTTCCATAAAATTAGCAAAGGTCCATGTGAGATGTACAGTAGAGCTTTCCAAACTGTGTGTCGCGACACGTTAGTGTGTCAGCTGCAACGTGTAGGTGTGTCACGAGAATCCTTCTGGGGCTGGAAAGGGGTTAGTTTAACCTCCGGTTTGCTAGGAAAACCTAATTACTGTGTTGCGAAATGATGCATGTCTAAAAAGTGTGTCACTGACATGAAAAGTTTGGAAAGCGCTTTTTCCAAGTGGGATTCAGTCATATGCCAGCAAATTTAGGTTGTACAATTCTAGGTTGCTCGGAGGTCTTGCACAAAAACCTGCTTTCCCCCAAAGCACTTGCGATGACAAAAGTGATTGGGACAGGGTGGGATAGCACTTGCTTTGAGGCAATGTCATCTAACTTCCTTGCAAACAAATCACAATGAAGGCTCAATAACCTGGAAGTGCCCAGTCAAAAACACATCCATTTCAAATGTTGATTTGCGTCCTCTTCCCTCTTTGAATACATTATTGTTGTAAGTTTTTCATACTTGGTGCCATTAGATTTGTAAGAGAAATGGCCTTAGGTTCATATTATACCTAGCTGACCTAGCTCCGACCAGTTCTGATCTTATCACAGCATTCACTGCCTGGGGGAGGACCTGGTAGCTGGAGGGAGACAGGAAACTCCACCAGTTGTTGGCATCAGTTTGTCTTAAGAGACAATGGAGTGCGCCTCCAGGGGTGGAGTCAAACCGTGACCTTCCACAGTGAGCAAGCCTGGGCAGTGTGTATGGAGGCCCTGGGCTGCCCAGAGGAGAAGACCCCCCCCTTGGCCTCGCTGATGTGGTCCAAAGGAAAGCAGAGCAATATGTTAGCACCAGCTTGGCTGTAGGAGTTGCAGAAAGAGGCGTACAAGACTCCACCCTACTGTCTTAGGGGATGCATTCCAGATTTTACTCCTTAGCCTTTTCTTTGCCTGAAGATATCCTGCAAGGCAGCAGAGGTTTAGGATCAGAGTTTCCCTTCTCCTAGATGGGCTCCCTTCCCAGGTTGATGAGCCCCATCTGCCCCTCACTTCCCTCTACAACACGTGCAGAAACCACCTTCTTGACCATTGGACCCACCATTGGTCTTGTCCATTCAATCCACTGAAACCTGTCTTTGCATACAGAAGAAGTCCTTAAGTCACCAAGAGTTTGAGACCCATCAGCTACCCTCACCTGGTTTAACCGGCCAGTTGAAGCCATTCCCAGGGTGTGGCCGCTGTCGCCTGCTGCCAGCTTCTAGGAGCCACAAGTGAGCGCTGAATGCAGCGTGGGGACCAAAGTTGGACAAACTACCCCAGATGTGGTATGATGTGTCCCCCACCAGAGGTGCTACCCCTCTCCTAGCACCCCCACACCCCACACTCTACCTACACTGTAGAAATTCCAATTATGAAGTTTTTCTGAATTTATTAAGGTCCGTCTTTCACAAACTTGCATATGCAACGACATTGGACTGCATTAAAGCAAACAGTTTTTCTTTCTCAAAACACTAGAAGTTGTGGACATCCAACAAAGTCGAACGTTGGAAGATTCAGGACAAACAAAAGAAAGTCCCCCATAGGACTGAAAGTTTTGGTGGAACCTTGTTAGCAGTTCTGTGTGGCACCTTTAAGACTAACCAAATCTAGGGTCGCCAAATCTAGGCAGCCCTGTTTAGGGAAGCTTTTAATGTTTAACAGACTATTGTATTTTAATATTTCGTTGGAAGCAGCCCAGAGTGGCTGGGGAAACCAGATGGGTGGGGTATAAAAAACAAACATAATAACAACAACAACAACAACAACAATAATAATAACAATAACAATAATAAAGTAATAATAAAGTAATAATAAATTTATTATTATTATTATTATTATTATTATTATTATTATTATTATTAACCCTAACAAATCAAGCTCCAGATCTATCTGGAAGGAATCCCCATGTGGCTTACTTCCGAGTAATGTATGGTTATTGTGACATTAATCCATGCTAGAAATTGTGACATCAGGGACCCTTCCTGCAAAGGCCAGACACTTTGCAGATGAGTTAGAGACTAAGAATGTATACAACCTCAATGCTTTTGTGTCCACACCTGTGCCAGGGAGGAGGATGGGAAGAAAACCAGAACAAACTGGCCCTAGTCATGTGAGCTCCTTGGCCCCTCCTTAGCCACAGGCTGCCCATTGGGTCCAGCAGCCACCAGGTGCCACTGCTTCTGTTCTATATTGTACTACAGGCCTGTCAGTATTTCTCAGAAGGAACCAGCTGTGCCATAAGAGACCCGTCTAAACTCCTCCAAACCAGTGCGGTCTCTGGGGCTGGATGTCGAAATCTGCTGTTGTGCAGCTCTCTCTTCTTTTTTCTTCTCCAGAAACCTGAAATTTGTGCCCTTGGGGCCAGTTACCTATTTTTAACATTGAGTAAGAATGAGAGGCTGCCCAAATTCCCCCTGAGGGTCTCAGCTCTACTTGTCCTTCTGGGAAACATGGTGCATTGCAAGAACACAGAGAGTGGCTGCCTTTGATCACTGCAGGTGGTGTTGTGTAAGCAGGGCAATGAGGCACTACCAAAGGTTTGCGTGGGTGGGGAGCCCCAGGGAAGGGATGGCTTGATCGCTAGGCATATCTCATCTTTGCCAAGAGCGGCTATTCGGAGTCCACTGGCTGCAGCAGAAGGCCTCTGCGATGGAATGCTGATCTCTTCAGCATTGTACAGCTGAATTTTGGAAGATTCAGGGCAGATGAAAGAAAGTACTTTGTTATGCTTCTTCTCCTTCTCCTTCTCCTTCTCCTTCTCCTTCTTCGGCAATCACTCTTAGTTAAACTATGCAACTCACTCCCACAAGAGGTAGTGATGGCCACCAATCTAGATGGCTTTAACAGAGGATTAAACAAAAATCACGTCTATCGAAGGCTGCTAACCATGGTGGGCTTGGCTTTGCCTCCACAGTTTGCCTCTGATGTCTTCTCCTTATAGTTTGCCTCTGAACACTAGTTGCTGGAAACTGCAGATGGGCAGAGTGCTGTTGTGCTCAGATCCTGCTTTCGGGTTTCCCACAGGCATCTGGTTGGCCACTGTAAGAACAGTGAGCTACTGAGCTCAGTTTCTGGGGTGAATCTGTGTGCCATCATCCCTAGAAGCTGGGGTGTGAAATGGAAGCAAACTTTGATCAAGTGGACTCTGGCTAATGGTTTGAGCAAGCCTGAATGTCTGGCAGAAAGGCAGAAAGGTAATGCATTCACTGGTCTTCTGCTGGTATGTCTGAAATAAATATTTCCAAACCTTTGAGCCCCTAGGGTCCTGTTTAGCCACTACCAACCCTGCCCACTGAGGCAAGTTAAGAACGTCATTTTCACGTGGAAGAATGACAAAGCTAGCATCATACAGTTGTGAAAGGGGAATCCTGATTCCTTCTCTCCACCCCAGCATTTTTTCCTGTTGCTATTCTTAGCACAACTGTTACAATATGGTACAACAGTGACTGAACTGTGTACTCAGCACTGAAGGACAGCGAGGGGTGGCAGTTGTCCAGAGCGTTTGCAATCTACATTGGACAAACAAGATAAGGATGGTGAGACAAGTCAGGAATATTACTCTTTCACACCTAATGTTGTTGTTCAGTCGTTCAGTCGTGTCCGAGTCCGACTCTTCGTGACCCCATGGACCAGAGCACGCCAGGCACGCCTATCCTGCACTGCCTCTCACAGTTTGGCCAAACTCATGTTAGTAGCTTCGAGAACACTGTCCAACCATCTCATCCTCTGTCGTCCCCTTCTCCTTGTGCCCTCCATCTTTCCCAACATCAGGGTCTTTTCTAGGGAGTCTTCTCTTCTCATGAGGTGGCCAAAGTACTGGAGCCTCAACTTCAGGATCTGTCCTAATACCACACCTAATACCTGCATTTAAACATGCTAAAGCAGTAATAGCGGGAAAGTGCTGTTGAGCTCATGACCTGCTTGTGATCTTCCCAGGAGCATCTGGTGGTTGACTGTGAGAGCAGAATGATGGGCTAGGCCTTTGGCAGGATTCTTCTTCTGTTCTTAAGAATGAAGCATTTCCACATGTTTTTTCACACTTGTCATCAGTGATGTGGGAGTGAGAAATTTTCCAGAAACATTCCCAGCGTTTTATTTGTCCATGGATATTCTTCTGCTTAATAAGTTCATTGATAACAATTAATGGATGCCAACTGCAAATACAATTTTAGGCAAGCTTGGCAAAGTGTTTTGATTTGTTTACTAAATACAAGCAAAATAAACACTACTCTGGAGGGAGTCAGAAAACTTTCTGATGCAAATAACCCTGATTTGCAGAGGAAAATGTTGTTTAAAATTTCCCAGTTCAAAATTGCCTTGAAAAATCCTCATCCATAGGAGTTACATAGTTACACTGAGCATATCAAGTTGTTTTATAGTGACCTCAGATTCTGAATTGTTTACACAAGGGGGCAGTAAGTCTCCAATGCCTTTTTTAAAAAGCCCTGATGCATGAATGTCTTCTAGCTGCTGGTTTGTTTCTGAGCCCAATTCAAGGTGCTCATTTTAGTGTTTAAAACCTGAAAAATATGTGAAATACTGCCTCCTTGCCTGCAGGCTCTCCTGAGTTTTAAGTTCATCAGAGGCCCCTCTTGGCATTTCCTGCACCCTCAGATGTTCAAGGTGGGGGTGGCCCAGGAGAGGGCATTCTCTGTGGCAGTCCCTAAGTTATGGAGTTGCTTCCCTGCAGAGGTACATCTGGCACCTTCACTACACAGCTTTCAGTGACTACTGAAGATGTACCTCTTTACCCCTTCCCTTTGACACCTAACATGTGGGTTTTCAGGACCCACCCTATTTCTGTGGTTGTAATCTGATTTTAACTTTTAATTTTAAATTGTTGTAACCCACCCTAGGACTTGCTGCTGAAGGATGGGCATACATCTGATGATGATGGTGATCAAAACACAGCAGTAATACAGTGGTACCTCTAGTTATGAACTTAATTCATTCCGGAGGTCTGTTCTTAACCTGAAACTGTTCTTAACTAGAGGCGTGCTTTCGCTAATGGGGCCTCTTGCTGCCGCTGCGCCACTGGCACATGATTTCTGTTCTCATCCTGGGGCAAAAATCTCAACTCGAGGTAACTCTCCCAGGTTAGCGGAGTTTGTAACCTGAAGCGTTTATAACCATGAGGCATTTGTAACTTGAGGTACCACTGTAATAACAATAACTAGGGAAGTCTGAGATGGATTCTGGACTTTATGCATGCAAAACTATTACATATATATATATTGACCCTATGCTAAAACTACATGCTTCTCCCAAATAAAGATGCAGTTCAGTACATTTATTGAATATGCTTCATATTTGTTTAAAATATTTGTGGAGAAATACAGATAGATGGATGATAGATATAGATGATAGATAGATAGATAGATATAGATAGATGATAGATAGATCTGACAAGATCTAAAGAGGACCAATATCACCACACTTAAATTAGGCACAACTAAAATCACAAAGAGAGAGCTAGCTTCTGAGTTTCACAGAACTCTTCTTCCAACCCAATGTTAAACAGCGAAGGGTGTGAATGTCATTCCTGCAGGAGGACACAGTGTTACAGTCTTTGAAGGGTGATTCAGGTTACTCTAGAGTCACTGCAGACATTAGATTTTGTTCCTGCCCAGTTCATAGCCTCACTAGCTGCACCAAAGTGTACAGTGACTGCTCTCGAAGCCTTCGAAAGTATCAAGGCAAGTAGTTATTCAAACATGGACTCTAGATAAACAGGCAGCCTTTCTTTTGGCAGCATGCAACAGAGTCCGTGAGAGATCCTTTGGCAACTGTGATTCCAACTGATAGGCATCTGCTTTCCAGCACATCACACTCTGGTTCCTTGCAGCATGGATGGGATGGGGGGAGGTCAGCCCTGTCCTTTGGGAAACTCTGTTTCTCAGGAATTGCCTGGTCCCTCCAGGCAGGGAAGGTGTTCCCACTGTTTGCCTGCTGGCCTCTTTCAATGCAGAGCATGCAAATTGGGCCTCATTGTTTCCAGGCAAAGATTTAGAAATTCCACATCTCTCTCTCTCTCTGGCCAGGCTCTTTGGCACTTTGTTAAACTCCTGGCAGGCCTCCTCTTTGGTACCTCATTAACACCAACTACTCCCAGAAGTGCTCAGTAAACAGCTCCTCAGAAACGGTGGCATTTATCATGACTTTGCAGATACTTCATGGCAATCATGTTCCCAGGACCAGCTGATCCCTGCAAACAATAAGACAAAAACACAGACTCAAGTGCCTCCTATTGTGAAGGCCCCTAGACCTTTCAGAAACCTTCCCATGGCTGCTGGTGCATTTGTGGTGGCAGTGGGATGTGGATGGAGACGGGGAAGACATCCCTCAGATCCCCTCTAACGGTGTTGATGGAGCTGAGAGAGATTTCCCAAGCCAATTAAGGAACACACAGGGTAGGTGTTAAAACAGAGAAACTGAATGTAGAATTCCCCTTGGATTCAATCAAGGACCAACAAATTCAAGTTGCTTATAGTTGATTACCTTCACAATAAGGAAGGGACAGGAAAATGCCCGGAAAGTGTAGAACAGCACTTTCTTTTATGCAATATCATCTAACCTCCCTGCAAGCCAAGCAGAATTAAATGGCCAACATCATCTAATCTCCCTGCAACCAAAAAGCAGATCTTCTGGCAGCATCCACAGTGAATGGCCTCAGTGAATAGGAATAACCTTATAAAGCCATAGTAGAGATATTTATTTTCATTAAAAGTGGTAAATTTTAAGCATTTCCTCCATGCTGTTTTTCAAAGTGAACCCTTCTCCAATACTATTTACTGTGGAGGGTTTGGGGTGGGTTAGGTACCTGTCTCCCCAGCCTGCTGCTTTTAGCTAAATGAAAAGTTGCTGGGGAAACTGATCATAGATCTCCCACATTATATTTGTTTGTCCCTTGATGTGGATGGCAGAGGCACCATTTTTTAGTATGCCAGCAGCTGCACTGTGGAACTCCCTGCCTGTTGACACCTGCTGCTGGTACTCTTTTCGGCGCCTACTGAAAACAGTTTTGCTTAGACAAGCCTACCCAGATATGTCGAATGTTGAAGTGTGCTTGAATATGTTTTTAGTTTCTCGCTGATTTTAATTTTTTGAATGTTTTAAGTAGTTGTTTTTAATTGTTTGTACTCATAATTTTATCGTTGTGTTCTTTACATAGGCCACTTTGAGGGTTTTTTTTTACAATCAAGTGGTGCATAGTTTTTTTATGAAATAAATTTTTAAAAAAAGAATTTTGCATTTGGGGATGGGGAGCAGGTAAGGGAGAGAAGGATTAAGATCCACAGATCTACTCTCGGAAATGATCAACGAGATAATTGAAAAACCAAATGTATTTATAAGAGTCTTTGTGGTGCTTGCTTTCCTCCCCCCCCCCCTGCATACATTGCACTAGCGCTAGGCTAGCAGGGTTGAGAATTCGATCTGTCACAGCCACTGTCTCATTTCTGATAGATGGGCAGGACTACCCACACCTAATCGGAAGAGAGAAAGATCCTTCTGTTTCCTAAGACAGAACTGCCGGCTTGGGGATTTGTTGTTGTTCAATCGTTCAGTCGTGTCCGACTCTTCGTGACCCCATGGACCAGAGCACGCCAGGCACGCCTATCCTCCACTGCCTCCCGCAGTTTGGCCAAACTCATGCCAGTCGCTTCGAGGATAGTTTTCATAAAGACATCAACCAGCAATTTTGGGGACAGTCAAGATTTCTGACATAGGGATGAATAATGAGAGTATCCTCCTTGTTCTGGCCAGAGAACAGCAAAGAAACACCTACAAAAAAAGTTTTACAGGTCAGGTTTCAATATTTAGCTCTAAGTTTGGCTAGCAAGGTTGAGAGGGCAAAAAAGGACAAGATGCAAATTAAGAACATGCTGTGACAGGGAGGGGGGAGAAGCTATGGTGCAGTCACAGAGTATTGATTAAACAGCTAACATTGCAGGTGTACAGTATAAAACAGGAGATAAACCAGCATTCTGGCCTTTACTGAGTTGCCTATCTTAGCAACAAAAGCAGGTTGCGTTCAGGCTTATTCTTCTGGGTAGGAGTTAGATGTTTCTTCTCTGTTGTTGTTCTCGTCCTCGTTGGATCATTCAGGTGGTAATGTCCCTATACCAATGTAATTTCTTTGCATTTCCATTGGTGTGGACATCCCTGAAGATCACACAGGGAAAACAGTGTTGTGGTTTGATGATATTTCCTTGCAAGAGAGTCCCCCCTCCCATCTATTGCTCGCTATGGCTGCTTCCAGGTGACCTTAAGTTTGTGGGGATGTTAGATGATGTTGATTCTGGGGAGAGCATTCCACAAATGGGGAGGCACTGAGAAAAGGCCCCTTCTCCTGTTGCCACCCTCTAGAGCTTTCATGGAGGAGGCACATGAAGAAGGTCCTTAGAGGATGGTTTCAGGGTCTCGGTTGGTTCACATGGGGAGAGGCAGTCCTATGTAGCTCTTGCTTTCATGCCTGATGCGAGAGTTGATCTTCTCCCCAATACACAGCACCAGCTCTTGCACAAATACATTCGTTGGCTGATGTTGAAAACAGACAGTCTTCTGTTTCAGACTAATTATGAGTTTCACAGCCCTTGACACTTGGCTTGTTTCTCTCGGCAACTGTCAATGTTTTTGCTATGTAGGCCATTGTTTCTGCGTTGATCTCGGGGAATGAGGGAGGCAAAGTAGGTAATGCGACACTTTCTGTTGGGCCAAATTCTGCTGGCAAGAATGCAAAAACTTTTTGGGTGCACGTAGTCACTCCAGGTAAATCGGGGACAGGCAGAACAAGCCACAGGGAGGACATGAAGGCGTCTTTGTTTTTCATACACCTGTTTGCAAGAACAGTAGAAAAATCCCCTGCCCCACAACCTCTCCCTTTTTCTCCTTGACACCAGAGGATGCTCTCACTCTACGTCGCCTTACTACTTCCATGTCTTTAGACTGGCTTTTTTAAAAAAATCAGCCGCTGATTTATATATATAGAAATCGATAGTAGTTTATCAGTGACTCGACTGACCTAGTGACTAAAAGTGCTTTCATTTGCTTAGTAAACCCAGCCTGTCTGTAGCTCAACTCTAGTCACTTCTACTGAAGAAAGAGGCCAAGGTGGAGTTCTCACTGAGGTGAAAAACCTGTGTCTCACCTGTACCATTTCAGACCGCAGGTGGGAACTCAACAGGCTGAATGCTTTAATACCCACCCACATCATTTGCATAGAAAACTAGATGTCAGGGGAAAGGAATCTAACCTAGTTTTCTCCCTGAGATATAATTTACATGTTACACGGACTGATCATCTCCCCCCCCCCCTTTGCAGTCACCACCTTCATTCTGCAGTGGTACGGCATAGATTCAGGTTTACCGCCTCAGTGAGAGCTAAAGATTGTATTCAACTATGTCCAACTCAGAGTTGTTGGCATCCTCCTGCCTCGAGAGACAATGGAGTGTGTCTCCAGGAGTGAAGTCAAACCACTGTGTTAACAAGCACCGAAGTAACCTCCTCAGGGTGCAAGCCTGGGCAATGTGTATGGAGGACCTGGGCTGCCCAGACGACAAGACCCCGCGCTCGGCTTCACTGATGTGGTCAGTGCAATACGTTTGGCACCAGCTTGGCTGCAGGAGTTGCCGGAAGGAGGTTGCCAGAAGGAGGGATTTGTGTAGGGTTTCCTCCTTAGCTTTTTCTTATTATCCCACAAGACAGCAGAGGTTTAGAACCAGAGTTTTCCTTCTTCTATATGGGCTACCTTCCCAGGTTGACGAAAAAAACCTCTCCTCTCACGGGCAGCACATGCTAACTTGAGTTGGCACTTCCTTCCTGCAGTGTTTGTGAATCCTTGCCCGGCTGTGTAAACTTTTGCTCAAGACCCCTGGTTCTGCCCAAGAGCTGACAAACAAGATACCCCATCCACCCCACCCCCGGCAACTCCTGCCATTGAAAACACTGGAATGGAATAATACCCCAGCTTCCCTTTGCAGCCAGCAGCAGATCTGTCTGTTTAGGGCTTAGCAAACAATTTGTGCCTTCCATGTAACCTTGCATTTGGGAATGGCAACCAGGCAGGCATTGCTGAAGGGGGTTGGGACCAGGGGGTTAGAGAGTGAGAGGTTGCTTCGGGGAACGCCAGATTTCGCCCTCACCTCTCAGCGACCTCTGAGAGAAGTGTGTGTGTCTACAGTTGGGTTGGATAGGGCAATGACCCTTCTGTCCTCCCAAGCATGAGGACAGTGTTTGCAGCACATGGTGGGTGGAGAAGAATCAACAACCCACTTGCCCCTTCCTTTTTGTTTGGCAAGGGCTGGATCACAAACACAGCACAGTGGATCCTGGAGAGTCTGGAAGCAACCGCTCATTAGAGCTATTAAGAAAGGTCATCTGAGGTCTCTGTTCTCTGCCCTCATCTGATAGGGTTTCTGCAAGGCCACCCATGCTTTGGAGAAGAGAGTGGAAGTGAGCAGTGTCTATTTAGCCTTCCCCAAACTGGCACCCTCCAAAAAAAATTTGATTGTAACTCCCATCAACATCATCAGCAGGCTAGTCCATATTAAGGCTGGCAATGTTTCTGTAACCAAATTAGGTGGTGGGACCATGAGTGTATTCAGAACTGCAACATACCAGACCTGGACAACCTTTTGTCTATCAGTTCAAGGGCTGCATTCCTTTGGAGGTGATCCCTTGGGGGCCACATGTTGGTAGTGGGTGACTCCTAAGCCAGCCATGGGTGGCTTAGGCTTTTTTCTCTTTCTGACACCCGGCTTCCTCTCTTTCTCTTTCTCCCCATCCAGTGGGCTGTAGGGAGAGGGATAAGTTTGAGCTGATAGCTTGCAGAGGCCTCTTGAAGTTAGGCTCTTTTTAAAAGTGTGGATCCTTATGTAGTCAGAGTGGTGCAATCCACATACAACAAGGAGCTACCTGCAGGCTTGCACAAAGGTTTCCTGAAGTATAAAAAGCATTCTTTGGCAAATAAATCAATATGGAAGTGATGGCTATTCCCTATTGTTTGTCTTCAACATTTGATATCTAAAGATATACTGCTTCTGTACCTGGAGGTTCTACTTAGCTATTATAGTTAATAACCATTGACTGATAATTCTATGAATTTGACTGATATTTTTGAAAAGCCATCTAAGCTAGTGACTTGCCATCACATCTCACAGTAATGCAAGGGTGAGGAACCTGAGGCTTAGGGGGCAAATCCAGCCTTCCAAGCCTCTCTCTTTCTAGTCCTTTGAACAATTCCTGGGCTGCACCTCCTCTCCACAGCCCACAACCCTCACTAACTCTAGTTCACACCTGTTTTTGCCTGGCTGGAATATGTCATTGAACTCTGACAATGCTTGTCTGGATGGAAGATAGGGGTAAAATATTGCCTTATATACAGATGTAAATTTGCATTCATTGCTTCACTCACTTAGGTCTTTGGCCCTTTCCACCACTGACATGTGGTCCTCTGAAAGCTGCCAAGAGGGGAATCTGACCCTCGGGCTGAAGAAAGCTTTCTCACCCTTGTGGTTGTGAGTTCCATAGATCAGGTGTGCTTCCGTAGCAATCATGCTTTCCACTGTACACCCCTGGGGGCGCCTGGGAAGGGGAAGGGAGGCCTTCCATCAATTGCTACAGCAAAACAATTGCCTCCCACAGAGTTCTGCCGTAGATGGTTGTTTAGAGCAGTGTTTTTCAACCTTTTTTTGGCAAAGGCACACTTGTTTCATGAAAAAAATCACGAGGCACACCACCATTAGAAAATGTTAAAAAAATTAACTCTGTGCCTATATTGACTATATATAAAGTAATTCTCTTGAATAGGAATCAAATAAACACAAATCTTTTGAATTTTTCATTTTTTCCCACGGAACACCAGGCAATATCTCGCGGCACACTAGTGTGCTGCGGAACAGTGGTTGAAAAACACTGGTTTAGAGTAACTTGGCTGGCCTGGAGGCAATTGAATCTTTTGGCCCACGCTCAGCCTGGAAGGTGGAGAACGTTATTTTTGAAAAGCGATTCCTTCCTCCCCGCTGCCATAATCTTGTTATGAGAAACTGTCAATATCTGGCGCTGGGCTTTCAAAAGAGAGAGCATTAGTAACATTGTGGCATCGCTGATCATAGTTCCTCTGTGAACAAATACACATGTTCTCTGTGTTTCCTTTGTTGAATCATCAGGACCAAGCAAGCACCAGGACTGTAAAAGGCAACCTGTTTACTTCATCTTCTCTAACGCCTGCCAGTTTTACACAGGGGGCTTCCAAGCTAAAAGACAGGCAGCACAAAAGGAAAAAGGGATGGGGAGGGCAAAAGAAAACAGTTCCACCCTGTGTCAAGGTATTTTGCGTTTACTATGGGTATACAGTACTATGTGATAAATTACACAACAGAATTGTGTGCATGAATTATATAACAGAATCTATGTTGCCTGCTGGGTAAGGGCACCTGTGTTTTGTTTGTGTGGGCGATATGTATGGCTTGCATGGTTTAGCTTAGACCGTTTTCGCTGTGTGTTGCACACCGCCATCGACAAATGACCACCCCCTCTCAGCTCCTTATTGCTCCTGTCAGTTGATTCTCCAAGCCCGGCAACCCTGTTCCTTGGGACATCCACTCACATGAACATCCACTCAGCAAACACTATTTGTTGGGCTCTTGGCACAGTTAGAAACCCTGCTATCATATGCACTCATTGGCTTGTGAACAGAATTGCCATAGCGATGCTGCCAGGCGCTCCAGGGCCTTGGCACTGACACTCCCAGGGAGGAAGCAAAGGTCACTGAATCAAGCCTCTGGGGGAAACGGGGAAATTCCCTGCTCTCACAGACTGTAAATGGGACCGTAAACAGAATGTAAATGACAGCCCAAAAAAAAACGGAGTCCTGCATTGCCAGACCTGCCCTCCTGGCCACTTGAAGGATAAATCCCTGCTTCTGTCCACCCTCACCCCAGGCAGTACCATCAAGTCATCAGCAGAATACAGAAAAAAACAAAAACCAGGTGTCTCAGCTAAAGAGCAATAGCTTCTTTCTTTGTGATGCATACTGAAAGAGGAGGTTCTTTCTCAAGGGTCTCTAATGAGGACTAGAAGCAAAACAAGATGGATACATTATTTGGGAAAAGGCTGCCTTGATACAGCGATGATGAATTCTAAACTTATACACAGATTTAGCATCCAGAGCTCAGCAGTCAGTGTGGGCTTTTGCTTCCTAGTAGGAAGCAATCCTTCTCACTGCCACTGGGAGGCATGGAAAGGGGTAAGCATGCAGCTGGCGGAATCTGGGTGCGGCTTGTGTGCTGTCGGCCAATTTTGCTCTTGTGAATTACCTGGGAAGCTGCTGATAAGGTCAGCAACCAAAAGGTTCACATAGCTATTACCTCTGCAAAGGGCATGATGCAAGAGAATCCCCATTATATACACACAGGAGACTATACCTTTATACAGTGTTTGTGTGTGTGTGTGTGTGTGTGTGTTTTCTCCTAACTTATCCCCTCCAATAGCTTTTAACCTCCGTAAAGTCCAGACAGTTGGATCCATAGTTTCACTGAAAAGCCAGATGCACAGCACTTAGCTGTCCATCCCTGTTCTTCAAGGCGAGGAGACCATAGCTCAGCTACAGAGCATATCCGATGCAGGCAGAAGGTTTCAGGTACAATACCTGACATCTCCAGTTGTTGTTATTTTTAAAAGGATCCCTTAGCAGGTGAATTTGGGGGTGGGGAGAGAGAGCAAAAGATATCTGCTGTGGAAAGCTGCTGCACTAGATCGTCTGACTAAGCATAAGCTAGCTCTGCATCTGCACAAATGGGACTGATCTTGCGGGGGATGTAATGAAATATTTAAAATAACTCTGTAGTGTTTTATAAGTTAACAATGATCAACTTTTTAAGGTATTCATTGCCCAGTTTGCTTGGGGGGGGGCGCTGCTGTCTGGGATGCACAGATCCACCAGATTTGGAGGGGATTTCTCCCATTTCCACACTGAGCTACAGCTTCAAGAGGAGGCTTATGTGCACCTGTGATGACTCACAGTACTTAACTTTGGGTTTAATCATTTCAGAACACCACCACCACCACCACCACCATCATGCTCTCCACTGCACTGCACAGCAGTTTCAGAAGGCTGGGGGAAAGCTGAGGCGCGAACCCTTATATTAGCAACTGACTAGGAAAATAACGCCCCAGGCTGCTTGGGCCAGTTCTCCCTCTTGCAACAAATCCATTTTTGTGATTCAGCAGGTGCTTGTGATTCAGCAGGCTGAACCCAGTCACCTCTGAAAACTCCAAGGATACTGAAGCAAGCCAGGAAACTTGCCAGTTGACGGGCAGCACTTACTTGCTAATTATGCATTTAGGCAAATCAGCAGGGTGAATCTGTAGTAAGAGCCGTCTCATTGGCCGGGGGGGGGGGGGCGGGGGCGGGGAGGCAGTCAGCACAATGGTAAATACCAAAACAGCACAGCAGGTGGAAAATAAAGTGTACTGTGGCAACTCAGATATTAACAGGCTTATTGGGGGGTAGGTGGCACTGTGGTCTAAAGCACTGAGCCTCTTGGGCTTGCTGATCAGAATCCACATGACGGGGTGAGCTCCTGTTGCTCTGTCCGAGCTTCTGCCTTCCTAGCAGCTCGAAAGCATGCCAGTGCAAATAGATAAATAGATACCACTGTGATGGGAAGCTAAACAGCATTTCCATGCGCTCTGGTTTCTGTCACGATGTGTCAGAAGCAGCCACATGACCCAGAAAGCTGTCTGTGTACAAACACTGGCTCCCTCAGCCTGAAGCGAGATGAGCACCACACCCCATAGTTTGACTGGACTTAACTGTCCAGGGTAGGGATGTGGGTGGCACTGTGGGTTAAACCACAGAGACTAGGGCTTGCTGATCAGAAGGTCGGCAGTTTGAATCCCCGCAACAGGGTGAGCTCCCGTTGCTCGGTCCCAGCTCCTGCCAACCTAGCAGTTTGAAAGCACGTCAAAGTGCAAGTAGATAAATAGGTACCACTCCGGCGGGAAGGTAAACGACGTTTCCGTGCACTGCTCTGGTTCGCCAGAAGCGGCTTAGTCATGCTGGCCACATGACCTGGAAGCTGTACGCCTGCTCCCTCGGCCAGTAAAGCAAGATGAGCGTTGCAACCCCAGAGTCATCCGTGACTGGACCTAATGGTCAGGGGTTTCTTTACCTTTACATTTAACTGTCCAGGAGTCCTTTACCTTTTAACCTTTTTATTGGGAGTATCACCTTTTTAAAAGCAGGAGTTGGCTTATTGTTCTTGAAGCTACTAACATGAGTTTGGCCAAACTGCGAGAGGCAGTGAAGGATAGGTGTGCCTGGCGTGCTCTGGTCCATGGGGTCACGAAGAGTCAGACACGACTGAACGACTGAACAACAACAAAAAATTGGGAGTATCAGCTTTTTAAAAGCAGGAGTTGGCTTAGTGTGTGTGTGTGTGTGTGTGTTTAAAAACTTATCCTGCCAACCCATCATTTTGAATCACTGAATGATGGTAGGATCCAGTGAGTGCATTAGAAGGGGAATGAAAAAGAAAAAAGGGAATAGCCCCCACTTAAGTGAGTGGCCATGTATGTATATCTGGTGCTGTCAGAAGAAGCCCTGAGGTGAGGGTCTTTGCTTTCCTTAATGGGATGTGGCTCATATGGTGCTCTGCCAAAGACTGTCACTGTGAATTAAATTAAAGCAATTGCCTTTGTATAGCAGGAAAATAAACACCTAGCTAGCCGAACTCCTTTTGCATTGCAGAAGAGCAGCACAAAAGGAAAGGTGATGCCCAGACTTAATGTCTCCATCTCCCAGGATGATTATGTGGAAGCCCAAACACAGGGAAAGTCAATGAGAGGTCAACCAACTTGGGCCACTGGTAGTTTGGAGGTGTCAAAACCTTTCTAATACCAAAATTAAGAAGGGGGGGGGGATGAATGACTCCCTTATAAATGGAATCTCATTTACACTTGTGAAGAGATCCATAACTTGGATAAGAACTGGTTGTTGATGGGTGTGTGCCTCCAGGGGTGAAGTCAAACCAACCCATTAGCAGTGACCTCCCCAGGGTGCAAACTTAGATGAAGGTATTGAAGGGGTGCTCATCAAATTTGAAATGCCAGCAGACTGGGAGGGGTGGCTAATGCTGTTGAAAACAGAATCAGGATTCAATATGACCAGTAGATTGGAGAATTGGGGCAAATCTAACAAAATGAATTTTAGTAGGGACAATAGTATGGTTCTACACATAGTCGGGAAGAACAAACTGCACAAATATAAGATGCAGGATACCCGGCTTGCCAGTAGTACATGTGAAAAGGATCTAGGGGTCTTAGTAGACCACAAGCTTAACATGAGTCAACAGGGTGATGCATCAGCAAAAAAAAGCTATTGCTTTTTCTAGGTTGCATCAACAGAAGTATAGTGCCCTGATCAAGAGAAGTAATAGTCCTGCTCTATTCGACTTGGTCAGACCACACCTGGAGTACTGTGTCCAGTTCTGGGCAACACATTTTAAGAAGGATATTGACAAGCTGGAGCATGTTTTGCACGTTCCCAAGCCAAGGAGCTAAGTAACTATAGAAACTTTAGAATACATCTGGGGGCAGCCCTGTAAAGAGAAGTTTTTAAAAAAATGTTCATGTTTTATTATGTTTTTATATATGTTAGAAGCTACCGAGAGTGGCTGTGGCAACCCAGTCAGATGGGTGGGGGTATAAATAAAAAAAATGTATGTTATTGTTATTATTGAATAGGACGTCCCTATTTTCACTGGAGAAATGTTGGAGGGTATGTCTTTGGCTAAGGAGGCATTCACATTTCATTTGCCAGCTTGTTCTAAAGGTGAATTGCTCACCTTGCTCAGCCCACGAGACTGGCCCAGCTCTTGGTTTCAGTCTGTCCAGTCAAACGATGACCTCTGGTTAGATCATAGGCTGAGAGGCCACTCAGTGCTGAAACAGGCATTGCCCAGAACCCCAGTCTGCTTGCTGAGTTTGCTTACTCAGAAAAGGTCAGTGGCAATCATCCAAAAATGGAATGAAATGAATTGACATAATTACAATGCTGGTATCTACTAATCAAATGACAAATGCAGAATGGTGAGGTCAGTGATCCTCCCTCCCCACACTAGTTGACCAATCAAAATAGTTGATTAGTGTTGTGTTGTCAGAGAACACTTTTCTACCACCAATTTGTGTATCTCAACTCAAATGTTTCTGTTTTGTCCAGAAAATTAAGCAAGCTGGGACAAAAAACCAAAACAAAACCTTCCTTAATGGTTTTGTATCAAAATCATTTTTACTACATAGTGAGGACGACTAACATTTTTGGGGATTATAAACGTCAAAAGCATAGTCTGAGGCTTTAAAGTTCAAATGTTTTGAACTAAAATCCGGAAATTATGCTAAATTTATTATGTGACAATGGTGTCCTAGCTCTAGTTTAATGTTGACGAGTCGCTTTATGTGAAATTAGGCAAATAAAAAAAATATGCAAATTGTTGCTTCACACTGAGGTTGAACTAAAAGCTTTTGTGTTTTTATATTCTATTTTTATGCTATGAACTGCCCTGAGATCTAGGGATGAAAGGCGGTATACAAATGTAAACAAACAAATAAATCAAATCCAACTAGCCATGCAGAAGGAGGGAGAATTGTAAGCTGGTTTCAACTCAAGCCAGTAGCAACCTTAAACAGAGCTGAAATGCAACTGAGGAAGGGACCTGGGGTTTCTGCACCTGCCATCCTGGCAGAGAGATGCGAAACTCCATTGAAAGTTAACACGATACCAGGCAGAGGGAGGAAGAGGGGATCAGGAGACAATCTGAAAATGCCACAGCCTATTGAGAACCGTTTCTATGGAGATAATCCGCGCCCTGCTAGCTAATGCCAGGCTATTCTAAAAACATTCAGCTATAAGAGAGTGGCCGCCTGGCAGGTTTTAAACTGGCTTAGCAGGGTTGTTGTTTTTTCTATTAAAAAAAGAAGAAGCTTTGCCACCTCTTTTTGGATCTTTTTTTCTTTCCCAAAGGGCAGAACCAAAAGATCTGCAGCTGCTTGTGGCAGCGTACAGCTTTCCAGATGCCTTTTTTAAATGGAGTACACTGTGTGCAGCTGTTTTCCTATTAGCATGTCTCCCTTTTGGTCGTCGTTGCTCAGACAAACCAGATGGCTAGATGGTGCTGGCCAGACAGCCTGATGTATCTGGGCAAGTTGGGCAGCTCCCTGTTGATTTCTGAGCATGCTCCTCTCTGGCTGCAGTGATGTGATGATCAGACCTTTCAAGCCAATGCCCCCAAGTCAAGCCTGGTCCCAAAGGAACGTTAATGACTACTGTGCTGCAGGCATAGCTGTCAAGTTTCGATTTTGAAAATAAGGGATCAGCAGTCTCACCTATCCCGGGGACAGTCACATGTCAGTGGTGGGCGGAGCCAGAAGCAAAAGTGGGCAGAGCAGCAATGTAAACTCCAAGCGGGCTCGGAGCGGAGCAAAGAGGAGGGCAGCCAGCAAAGAGGAGGGCAGCCATGTGCTACGCGCAATGGAGCCCCATCGTCTTCTTGTCTGATCCCATCAAAAGAGGACAGGAAGCAGCAGCTGCTCAAAGGCAGCCAGGCTCCGCCCGCCAGCTAACCCTATTGGCCAGCTGAGGGGCTCAGCGGCAACGGATAGGGGCTGATGCAGGGGGAAAAATACACCCCCCTGTAAGCACGGGAAACGGCTCCCACTTGCTTTGAGGGTTGAGGCTTTTCTCTCCAAGTAGGCAAGGTCTTCCCACCCAGTCCCTGGCCAGCAGGGGAGGAGCTGCTTCCATTAAAAACGGGAAATTCAAGGGAAATAAAAAAATAAGGGAGAGCAGCAGGAAACTGCTTGAAATAAGGGAGAATCCCGGGGAAAACGGGATACTTGACAGCACTGGCTGCAGGGTGCCGGTGCTCAGAGCAAACCCATCAGGCAGCCCAAAGCACATGGTGGGCGTGATGTTGGAACAGAGTATGCAATATGTACTGGGTGTACATGAACACTGTTACATAGTTCATTGTCTTTCCTTCCAGGGAGTATACCTAAAAAAACATCTCATCCTGTATATACCCAATTTATCCCTGTGCTTTGCAGCAGACGGTCCTATACAGATACCATCTTATCAGGAGATCCATTCCAAACAATATAAAAACCAGCCTTGGGCATCCACCTTCCCTGTTGCTTTTTCGGGACCTATGGAAGACCTTCTTTTTTCAACAAGCCTTTTAGATGGAGATCTTCATCCCAGTCTGCATCTATAATTGGAGCTATTCTTATATATGGAATTGTGTTTCATGGCTTTTGAACTTTTCTTGTTTCATAGTTGCAACTGTTTTGTTTGTTTTTATAATTATACATTTTTATTTTTATTTTTGGTAGCTGTAACCTGCCCTGGGGCCTTAAGGTAAAGGGCAGCTACTAAATTGAGTAAGTAAGTAAGTAAGTAAGTAAGTAAATATGTGATCACTGAAATAGATCAAAGCCATTAAAGTAAACCAGCATTTTCCCACAACCCAGCCAGTTGGGGGGAACATTTATCCTCAATAACACTAATCCAGATTCCTGCACTACAAGGGTTTGGGCTACAGCACCCTCAGGATCCCTTCCAACTCTAGAGCTGAAGTCTTCAACCAATGGACAATCTGCTGTCTGAAAAGCAGCTGGGACAAGGAGCATCTCTTAATCACATATTTGTTGACTGTTGCATTTGTGCAAAAGGTCCATGTGACTAGCTTCTCCCACATGTTTGGAGAAATATTCAGATGCATTCTGGCCTGGCATTGGGAAAACGTCATGGGGAAACTGCTCCCAGCATTGCACAATGGCGTGACCAAGCTTTTTACCCTGGCCTTTGACACCTGAGATGTGTGTTTTCAGGACCTACCCTATTCCTGTGATTGTAACCTGTTTTAAGGTAAAGGTAAAGAGACCCCTGACCATTAGGTCCAGTCGTGTCTGACTCTGGGGTTGCGGTGCTCATCTCGCGTTACTGGCCGAGGGAGCCGGTGTACAGCTTCCAGGTCATGTGGCCAGCATGACTAAGCCACTTCTGGCAAACCAGAGCAGCGCACGGAAACACCCTTTACCTTCCCGCCGGAGTGGTACCTATTTATCTACTTGCACTTTGAAGTGCTTTCGAACTGCTAGGTAGGCAGGAGCTGGGACCGAGCAATGGGAGATCACCTCGTCGCGGGGATTCGAACCGCCGACCTTCTGATCAGCAAGACCTAGCTCTGTGGTTTAACCCACAGTGCCACCCGCTGTTTTAGTTGCTTTTAAATTAAAAATTTAAATGTCATAACCCAACCTGGGACCTGCTGGTGAAGGGCCGATGGTGGTAGTAGTAGTAGTAGTAGTAGTAGTAGTAAAATAATAATAATAATAATAATAATAATAATAATAATAATAATAATAATAATAATAGTGGGACCAAGCTTGGGAGTGGGAAAGATCTTTGTTATTGATTTACTTTGAGGAATTCAATAGATTTATTGTGTTGTTGATACTCTTTTGACATAAATTTGGCTTTGACTTGTTTTATGTTTAGATAAATCCTATTTTCTGCTACAGGGACCCAGGTGGCACTGTGGGTTAAACCACATAGCCTAGGGCTTGCTGATCAGAAGGTCGGTGGTTCGAATCCCTGCCACGGGGTGAGCTCCCGTTGCTTGGTCCCAGCTCCTGCCCACCTAGCAGTTCGAAAGCACGTCAAAGTGCAAGTAGATAAATAGGGACCGCTCCAGCGGGAAGGTAAACGGCGTTTCTGTGCACTGCCCTGGTTCGCCAGAAAGCGGCTTAGTCATGCTGGCCACATGACCCAGAAGCTGTCTGCGGACAAACGCCGGCTCCCTCGGCCTATAGAGCGAGATGAGCACCGCAACCCCAGAGTCGGACACAACTGGACCTGATGGTCAGGGGTCCCTTTACCTTTTTATTTTCTGCTACATTGGCTTTTATTCTGGTGTTTTGTGTTAAATGTGTTGTTTCCTGTTTAACTATCAGCTGCTTTGTTTGGCTTCTCTCGGGCAGGTAAAAGGGAGACATGAGCAAATACACAAAATGAAAATGAAAGAACCAAGGAGGAAAAGAAAAACCTCCAAATATATATTTATTGAGACCACATAGTCAAAGCATTGCATTTTAAATCAATTAGGTAATACTGATTACCAGGCTGAAAGGAATGATGCTGGCATTTCTTTCAAGTTTGAAATGTAGTTTTGAAACTTGTAAGGCACAATGACACAGGTACAGTATACATAAACAATCTGTCCCATTTTTCATTTGATTCACCCGCCTTTGTCACTGCTTCCAAAACAAGTGATGTTGCTGCAAAATACATGTCATAAACGGAATCAAGGAAAATACGTGGTTAAATAACATTACATTGCAGTGAGTCATGTGACAGATGACAGGCAGACCATCATAAACAGTGAATAACATACAAGGTGGGTCTCCCAACAGGTGAATGTGGCGCAATGTTTTTGTCATCACTGCTTATTAATTCTATATGCTAACAATTAACTCATTCTCTGAGTGTGGGTCCTTACGCAGCTGAAATAAAATAAAATGGGGGAGGAGATTCGCCTTAAACAAACCAAAGCGTACTGAGCATGCTCAGTGTCCATGTAATGCTGGCTGATCCTGGGGAGGGGAGGGAAGAGGGAATGGAATAGAATATTCTGAAAGATGGCAGTGGCTGGCTCCAATCCTTAACAGGAGCACACCATTCTGTGTTGCTTGTCCCATTTGCCATATAATAAATAAATGAATAAATAGTTAGAAGGAGCCTTGTAGATGTAGAGCATCATGACAAACTCCCTATATAAGACCATATTTGACATACAATTTCTTAATAGCCAGTTTTATTCACATCTGTTGGGGAAATCTTCAGGGCCACAAGACCAAAAGATTTTTGGTTGAATCCAACTAAGCCACATTCAGAGGTGACCCAATGGAATCAATGGGTGTGACTAACAATATTTGTTCACACACATGCACCTGATAGTTGTTGTTTTTTTTTGGGGGGGGGGTGTTTAAAGTATTTTCTGGAACAATGGTTTAGGGTTCCCCTCTTTGTACCAATGTACCAGCGGAGGATAACATATCATGCATCTGTCAAAGTGGACTCCAGCAGCCCACAAAAACACAAGCCACAGTAACCAGGTTACATGGTTTTAGGGTCCCCCTGATTCTTTGTTATCCACAGGATCATAGAATTGGAAAGGAACTCAGAGGCTTTCTAGACAAATCCCCTGCCAATACAGGAAACCAGCTTTTGCAGCATCCCTTACAGATGGCCATTCAACATCTTAAATGCCTAAAATGCAGAAGAGTTCCCACCTCTTTCCAAGGAAAATCTGTTCCACTACAGCAGGGTTTCCCATACTTGGGTCTCCAGCTGTTTTTTGACTACTACTCCCGTCATCCCTATCTAGCAGGAGCAGTGGTCAGGTATGATGGGATTTGTAGTCCAAAAACAGCTGGAGACCCAAGTTTGGAAAACCTTGTTCTACAGCTAGTCCACCAGCCAACGTTGATGTGAGGCACTCTATATCACCATGGCCGCTTGTGCCTCCAGACAAAATGGGGGATTCAGAAGGATGTCCAAATTTGAACTTATTGGTTCATGTCTTACCTGCTGAGCAACCATTGTGGGGCTTGGAAGCTGGCTGGGGCTTATGAAACATCAAATCAAAACATCCAAATTCCAAAACATCTGGAGGGCACCAAGCTGTTTAAGGCTGATTTTAATGCCTTAATTCCAAAGGAGTTATTATCTCTTGGAATGTAGAGCATTATTCTGCAAGTGCTCAGCTGATCAAGAGCAAGAAGAAATGTCACCAAGTATCATTCTCCTGCAACCAGCAATATTTCATGATATGCAAGACGTGGGGGTGGGGGTGGGGAAAGTAAGTCAAAGAGGATATGGGTAACATCCAAAATGAGGTCAGTTGCACAGTGGAGTAGGCCTGAACCTATGACCTACCTAATACATCAGCAAGGAGGTGTTGAGAAAAGAAGGCAGCTATTGCACCAGCTTAGGATGATTTGGCCATATCAAAAACAGCCCATGATGTAACATGATCATGTAAGAGAAGGAAGGGTGTGACCATACCTCTCTAAGTGTTCCTTGCAGCAGATTTCCCCCTCTTCTTGGCTTGACTTTCAGGGTGTGTGAATAAAATGCTTTAGTAGGTGATCCTTACGAGAGTTGCGAGAACTCTGTCAGAAATGAAAAATAAATGTGAGACATCACAATTGGGAGACTCCAGTTTGGTTAGCCTCATTAGGAGGAATTGTGCCTACTGCCAGGTGCATAATGTCAAAACACGCGGCATTAAAGCCCCCAGCATAATGTGCCATTTCAGAGAAATGGGCTGGTGCCACTATGGTCAAAGCATTTGCTTTCAGCAGATGCATTGTAATACCTATGTGCAAAGATGGTGCAGCCAAGATGTTATTGACGATGGGACCTAATGGGGTTTGGGGTTGTGAGCCCATGAAAAATCTTAAAGGAAGTTGCAACAGCAGCAACAGTGACAGGGCGATCTTAATAAGTGGTGGTAAACTTTGGTGGTAAACATCACCAACACACAGTATTTATATGCTAGATGAGATATAACAACTGGAACATATTATTATTAAATTTCTATAGTGCCCTTTATCTGAGGATCACAAGCATTCATAACATGGTAACAAACTCTTTCCAGTAGCACCTTAGAGACCAACTAAGTTTGTTCTTGGTAGGAGCTTTCGTGTGCATGTACACTTCTTCAGATACCTCAGGCATTCCACAAGTTCTCATGTTGCCACCCTCTGGACCTCTCGTGGAGGAAGCACATGAAGAAGAGCCTCAGATGATGATCACAGGGTCTGGGTTGGTTCACAGAATCATAGAATTGTAGAGTTGGAAGGGACCACAACGGCCATCTAGTCTAACCCCCTGCAATGCAGGAATCTTTTGCCCAACATGGGGCTCATATGGGGAGAGGTGGTCCTTGAGGCATTGTGGTCCTGAGACATTTAAGGCTTTATGGGTCAAAACCAGCACTTTGCATTGGGCCTGGAAACTAACTGGCAGCCAGTGCAGTTTGGACAGGACTGGCGTCACATGCTCAAACCGTCTTGCCCTGGTGAGCAACCTGGTTGCTGAATTCTGCACCAGCTGAACTTTCCGAACTCTGTTTTCAGAGGGAGTCCCCCATATAGTGTGTTGCAGTAATCTACCCATTGCCCGATACTGCCTCTGCTCTTGGTTACTGGATCTCAAGTATATCTGGGCTGCTATTGACCTTTCTTGTTCAAACCATTCTTGCCTCTCAGTCAACCGTATTGGCTAGATAACCAAGAAAAATGCTGGTATCCCCACTAAGGGTAACTCCCAGCTTCTTAGATTCAAGTCCTGAACGTAGCATATATAAAGTTTCAGGGCAGGAATGTGCCTGGTGTCAGGGAGTGTAATTTGCCTAATAACCTTTTTGGTTTGTATTTACCAAGCTCTTTGTTCAGCATTTCACTTAGGACACGCCTCCCCAAGAGCTGGCACCATCAAGAGTTTTGCTGCACAAACCTCTTGCTCCTTTCTCATATGATTATTGGGAAATCAAACATATTGTCTATGAATCTCGGGCTTTTAGCCAGATGTAATTTTCCACCTGTTTTGCTTTGTTCTCAAAAGGGTTGGAGCTGGCTCAGAAGTAGGAGATTAGATCAGGAGATCTTAGACACACATTGCTTGCTTTTTTATTTATTTTTTAACCCAACACGAAACTGGCGCTGTCAGTCCTGTCCAAAAGATGAATGGGTTGACCTGCTCATTTATCATCATGACAAACTGAAATGGCCCTGGGCTAATGATAATCCTGCTTGATTTTGAAGGATTGTTGCTACATTCACAGGCTAATTAGGAGGAGTGATGCTTTCAGAAACACCCAGGGGACTCAGATAAGCAGGAGTCCTATTTTCAAATGTCTTACTAGCTGCAGTATCCCAGTTGTAGGGCATAGCAATTGGCATGCCCAGAATCTCTGAGGTTACCAAAATGCAAAAGCTTTTGACTGTGAGGGCACAACTCATAGTGCCTTATCCTAAACATTTATTTGATGGAATAGCAGGACATTGGCTATTGTCCAGAGACTGTGGATGTAACTAACACACAGGCACGTAGCAAAGTAAATACTCTGAATGCAGGGCCTTCCCCAACATGCTTGCAGACATTAAATGTCACAATGTTTGAAAATCTGAATGTACAACATTGTGCAACAGAAAATTTCCCTCTTGACCTGCATGAGCTTACCCAAGTGTTCTGAAGAGGTGGATTTGAATGTCTTGTTGTACATTCCTTAGCCTGGTAAATGATGAAATCGTTTGCCTGCCTGCCTTTTTCATCCACGCAACTGGTACCTACCTGGCAGTAGGTACCACAAGGGCTAAGAGGACAGTGGCATATACTGAAGACATCTTCAGAGTCCCTTCTCCAGGTGTCCTCCCACTCTATGAAGATATGTGGGTGGTGAATGGAGAGAGGGTCTTCTCAATTGTGGTGTCCATCTTCCTTGGAACACTTTCTGTGGGCAAACTTGCACTCTTATGTCTTTTCACAGACAGGTGTAGACATTTCTATTTTATTTTCCCAGGCCTTTTAAGTATTGCTTGAGTTGTTCTAACTTTCCTGAGCTCCAGTTACAGGTAGGTAGCCATGTTGGTCTGCCATAGTCGAAACAAAATAAAAAAAAATTCTGAAGAAGTGTGCATGCACACGAAAGCTCATACCAAGAACAAACTCAGTTGGTCTCTAAGGTGCTACTGGAAAGAATTTTTTTTATTTTGTTTCCTGAGCTCTTATCCTGAAGTTGTTTTGTTTTGACACTAAACACTTGTATAATTTATCGTTATTTGTAAGCCACCCTGAGAGCGGCAAAACTAAATGAAGTAGCTCACATGCACAGAAGTTCTTAAGAGGCAAAAATTCTAAAGGTGGAAGTTCCAGGTAAGCAATGACATGCTCCCACCTGTTTACACCAAGCAGTGTGGTACCCTGCATCTTCTGCAATGCCAATGATTGCATCCCTTTGCCAAGATGTACAAAAAGGCCTTGAATAGAATAAAATGCAGCGTCTTCCTATGAACGTGTTGCAGGAACGTACTTGCTGCTGGAGGAGGCAAGGCATTCCAGCAATGGTCCGGATGCCGGAGCTTAGCAGAGAACAAGTTTAGGCAAATCCGGGCTGCTGATGACGTACGTGGGAATTTACAGTATGACAAGTGAGAGGCACAGCTGACAGTAAGGGTGTGTGCTCCTGTCATATTTTCCACTTGAAAAGGTAG
This sequence comes from Lacerta agilis, assembly GCF_009819535.1. Classification (NCBI taxonomy): domain Eukaryota; kingdom Metazoa; phylum Chordata; class Lepidosauria; order Squamata; family Lacertidae; genus Lacerta; species Lacerta agilis. Next base: position 63,843,142 of record NC_046317.1, on the reverse strand, counting down.
AGAGGGGGCAGGCAATAATGACAGCCCCGTAGTTTCTATCAGATAAGCTTCAGGTGCAGTGTAAGTGACAAGGGGATGGGCACTGCTCATAGGGGGAGAGGCTCCATCACTTTTCCATAGGTGAAGCCCTATTGATTTATATGGAACAGCAAAATCTGTGATTAATCTTGATCCAATGAAATCCATAAGAATTGACGATGCTCAGCTTTGGCTGAATTTTGTGCCATGAACTTTGGGTATTAGGCAGCCTGTGGAATGCAAGGTGGGGCTTTATTTGCCTTTTTTATGAGGTTTGCATGTTTGCTCTTTGCCTTCCACAAAGTGTGCAGTAGGTTATGTACGTCTGAGCCATAAGCCCATCGCCACCATCGCCAGCCTGTAACTGCACTTGTTAAATGTGTTGTAGGTGCACTGCATACCGACTGATACTGTGTACTAAAATGTGCTCTTAATTCTGAGGTTTTCCTGTTAGTTTCTTTCACTGTTTCTTTCAAACAGAATCTCAAAATTTGACTAGCAGTTACTTGGATTCAAGTCAGTCTGGATCCAAGTTTGGCATTAAGGAGTATATTAATTAAGTACCGTATTTTTCCGTGTATAACACACACACACTCCCGTGTATAAGACGACCCCTATTTTTTGGGACCCCAAATTAAGGAAATGGTGGGAGATTGCACAGAGTTGTTGAGCATTTTTTTGGAGGGGATTGCCGACAATCGCTAACCCTCATGACCACCGCTGCCAATCGCAAGCCTCGTGTGATGTTTTAATGTGTTTTAAATATTTTGTTGTATAAATATATTATTATTATTATTATTATTATTATTATTATTATTATTATTAACCACCATCTAGATGAAAAATGAATATTCTGGTCTTGTAAGGAAACATAACTTTTGAAATTAATATTGCAAAAATGTATTCAGTGCCATCAGTTTGTGAGCCCATGAACGTTACTTCCAGAGCCATTTAATTTGCCCCCTCCCATACTATGAATCCCTCAGTGTACAAGACATATCATACCTGTTTCCCTGTACCAAGTATGTCAAGACCTGGAGGGTTTGTGCACAATAACATGAACAAACAAACTCTTCAGATTGCAGGCTTTTCCTCATTAGAGAATGGGAACTCAGAGCCAAACAACTGCTAGTAGTGACCAAGAGAGATAGTTTGGCTAGTTCTGTTTTGAACTAGATATCCTGTAAGTAAGAGTCCAAAGTGTGGACTGAGAAGCCTCTCTGGTATCCAGCAGGATGAGCTGCAAGGCAAACTGATGGGACCTGGGCCTTTCAAGTGTGCATGTGGGGGGGGGGACACTGATACAAGTCCCAGGCGCTGCCTGCTGCCTGTAATGTCAGCGGTCCAGCTACTCAGCAGGCTGCAAAACAAACTGAGTTTTGTAACCAAGGAGCCAGCAATAAAAGTTGGTAGGACAATAAAACTGAGCTTGTATCCTTTTCAGGAGCCAGGACACACACACACACACACGTGTGATACATCCATGCGCTGTTAACAGAAGAGATAGAGTATGGACCCTGTAAATACATGGAACTGGAGTGGTGATGCACTCATTCCTTGCCTCACAGCAGCCCTCTAGTAACTTGATGCTGGGTATGCAAGGCATATGGAGTATGATTCAAACCAGTTCTTCTCCTGGCCAGTAATGGCCCTTTGGAACATCCCCGGGATTCAATTTCTGTGTTGTAAAGGAAGGTTCTTGGGAGAAAAGCAATGACAAACCTAGACAGCATCTTAAAAAGCAAAGACATCACCTTGCCGACAAAGGTCCGTATAGTTAAAGCTATGGTTTTCCCAGTAGTAATGTACGGAAGCGAGAGCTGGACCATCAAGAAGGCTGATCGCCGAAGAATTGATGCTTTTGAATTATGGTGCTGGAGGAGACTCTTGAGAGTCCCATGGACTGCAAGAAGATCAAACCTATCCATTCTTAAAGAAATCAGCCCTGAGTGCTCACTAGAAGGACAGATCCTGAAGTTGAGGCTCCAGTACTTTGGCCACCTCATGAGAAGAGAAGACTCCCTGGAAAAGACCCTGATGTTGGGAAAGATGGAGGGCACAAGGAGAAGGGGACGACAGAGGATGAGATGGTTGGACAGTGTTCTTGAAGCTACTAACATGAGTTTGGCCAAACTGCGAGAGGCAGTGAAGGATAGGCATGCCTGGCGTGCTCTGGTCCATGGGGTCACGAAGAGTCGGACACGACTGAACGACTGAACAACAACAACAAAAAGGAAGGTTTATCATCCCTCTCAACAATAGGTGCTGAAGTTGCCAGCTTTTTGGTACAGGGACTGGTTTCATCTGGGTCAGTACAATCGCTCAGAAGGATCCTGATCTTACTTGGAGACTTGCATATTCATAATGGCTATTAACTGTGTTCAGCAGTCATCCCCTTTCCCCCAGCCAGGAACCCTGGGAACTGTAGTTCTGGGATGGGTGCTAGGGCAGGAGCATTCCAGGGGGAGGAATACAACATAGCACTAAGGAGATGGTTTCATCAGTGCAAGCACCTGGATAGCTTAGTTGGTTAGAGCGTGGTCCTGATAATGCCAATGCCTCAGGTTTGATCCCTGTATGGGGCAGCTGCATATTCCTGCATTGCAGGGGGTTGGACTAGATGATCCGCAGGGTCCTTTTCAACTCTACAATTCTATGATCTATGATCTGTAAGCATTGAATCCTTTCCTTCCTCTCCCCCATTTATGCTTGCCTGGTTGGAGCAATCTTCTCTCTCACCACTGCCACTCCACTGTTCTACTGACCCTCTGGAGTGGATTGGGGGGAGCTGCAGCACAGCAGGAGAGGGAAAAGCCTTGTGCTGGCTTTGGCTAGTGGTACAGGTTAGTTGAATCCAGCCTCAGTGTTCATTCCAACCTCCACCTGCCCTAGCCAACATGGGAGTTGTAGTCCAGCAACATTTGGAGCATCACAGATTCACTAGCCCAGGCTAGGAATATCATAGAGTTCTCTGCATCCTCACCAATCCTCAATTCCTGGGTTTTTGTGGGGAAAGATGGCACGATTAAAATGGTTTTTAAAAGTGTATGCATCTCTAATGTTCCTAGGATGCATTAGCGCCAGATGCATTTCCCAGAATAAGTTTATAGCTCTTTCTCAGGGCAGAGACTGGAAAGAACTTCAGCCTCCAGGGTCAAACAAGATATATACTGTAACCTGCTGTTTTGGAGTAGTGTTTACTCAGAAACAATTCTTGTTTTGCTCCTTGGTGGTGCAACTCGCATAGCAAGGACAGGCAATGAAAATAGTTTGTCCCTCCTTTTCCTTGAAAGGAACTGGGTGGCGCAATCACACCATAAGCTTGTGAAACAGGTAGCACCGAGGATATGGACTGTGCCTTGAGTGTGGTGTTGTGTCAGCTTTTTGCCAACCTAGTACCCTCCAGGTGGTTCAGATTACAACTCCCATCAGCTCCGGGAGAGCACCAGGTTGGCAAAGGATTTCTTTTACACGTGTTTTGCATTTCCAGTCCATTCAATTAAGGTTACAACAAAATAGTAGCACGGTTAAAACTTGGATAATTGGCTGCTTGTCCAAACTGATGCGATTCCGGAGTGGTTTCTGTGATTATCTGTTACAGAAAAATCAAACACGAGCCCTTTGGCACTTAATATATTTATTCTAGCATATGATCAGTGAAAACCACAATAAACCCCTTAGGCTGCAATTCTAAGCATACTTCTTAGGGAATAAGTGCCATTGAACACATTGGGACTTATTTCCAAGTAAACATGCATAGGATTGCACTTTTGAGGGTGCTGGAGGACTCTTTTTTTGTACTCTGCAGATTGATCATCATGCGGGTTTTTTGAAGCAGGGAGGGGAAATAGTTAAATTTAAATAAATCAGAATCCACATGTGGGTTTCTTTCCAAAACCAGAGAAGAAGCATGGTGTGGTTTCTTTTGGGAGTTAACATGCCACTCATTGCTAGACAACAGCAATTCAGTCTTAAATGCTTTCTCCCCCACCAGCTTGTGAATCTGGTGTAAAGAGCGCTGCCAATTACAGTTGAGCCAAGTCTGGAAAACAAGACTTGCTGAAATACTCCAGTCTAGAGCTCTGTGACCAGCAACCTGGAAAGAGAGGTCAGTGGGTCATCTGCACTTGTGCTTGGCTGCCAGGGAGGCAGGACTTTGCAGCCACACCGAATCCAATGACTTGGACTGCAGCAGCTGCTGGGAGAATGCAAAGCGGCTACAGAATAAACACATTATGCAAGCTGAGGGCAGTGTGGGATGAAACTGCTGTGTGACATGGGGCTGAGTAAGAGAAAGCCCTCACCCTGCCTCCACACTACAGCTTAACCAGGCCCATCCTCCTCTTCTTCCATCTCCCCACTTGCTACCCCTGCCTGGGCTTTCCATACTTCTGCATCGACAGAAGGCTGCTTTTGACTATAGCAGGCGCCGCAGCTTGCTGTTTCAGCATATGTAGGAGCAGCTTTCTCCCACAAAGTCAACAATGGAGTTATAAAATGGGGCTGCTTTAGGTTTCTTCCAAGAACCCCGGATTTCCACTAATCACAGCTGGTGGCAAAACAGTGTGTGCAGGGAGGGTGAAGTCAATGACCTATTGTACCCCATGAGGCATAGACTGAATGTACAAATACAAAGCCTACATCTGAGTTACTATAGATCAGGGAATCAAAACCACAACTCTCAAAGTGGCCAGCACAGCTGCATGAAGGGCTACTCAAAGGCAACGAATCGATACCGGTATTTTATAGGTGAGGAGCAGTGAGCCACAGCAGAGAACCTTTTCGAAAACAAGATTCAGTATGGACAAAAGAAAGTCCTTCTTCACATAGTGCCGAGTTTGCTCCCGTGAGATGCAGCAATGGTCAACAACTTGGATGGCTGTGAAAGAGGATTGAAGAAGTTCATGGAGGATAAGTCTAGCACTTTTTCAGATCCCAAACCAGGACGCGCCGCATCACGTGACCCACACTGCGGTCCCACCCTGAAAAAGTGCTTTTCAGGGGGGGGGGTGAGTGTGAGAGAGTTTGCAGCCACTGTGATCTCACATGAAAAAACGGAATGTCGCTTTTCTGGGGCACTTGGTGGGTATGCTAACAACGGTTACCCTAGCCATGTTTTTCCACCACTGTTGGAAGCAGTATGAATACCAATCACTGAAAGCTGAATTAGGAGAGTGCTTGCAGCCTTCCCATAGGCATCTAAGTGCTAGACTACGTGAGCTTTTCGCCTAATTCAGCAGAGCTTAAATTGCCAGTTCTCCTTGCTAATTCTACTTACTTAAACTGCCCGAACCCCTTGCTTGATCTATTGCAAAATATCCAGAAATCTACCAGTAGAAGATTCCTAACTGCTATTCTAAAACATAGTATCCTCTATGTGAGAGAGTTAGCAACTTACAGTACTTGGAACTGGTAGAGAGGGGGAAGCTATGACTAGGAATGTCTTGGGTATCTTTGAATCTGTAGAGCTGGCCCAAGAGGAAAGAGAGCTCCAACTAAAAGGCTTTTCAAGGGGTGGCTGCTGTCTCTGAATACAGAAGCAAGCACAAAAAACCAAAGCAAAACCCAATAGACACTTCGGTTAGGAGGGGGATTTGTAGATCAGAAGCAGCATGCAGTCGGGGTTCTTAAAACTCCTTAAACTTTCCAGTGCTCACCACTCCTTTTATTTGTTTTAGGTATTTACATGCTGCCCTATAACCAAGTTCTTGTGGTGAATAAAGAGCAAATTAAAAATGCTTGCAGTAGAAAAAGATCAACAATGAAAGACAGCAGCAAGTATCACTAAATTACAGTACTCTTCCATTGTGACTCTGTGCATGGGATTCCTGATTTATGTTTGCTGTTGCACACGTGCGTTTGGGATGAGGGAAAGAGGGAGGAAGGAGGGAAGCAACTTGGAAGAGGAGTTCCATTGGAGAAGCAGCTGGTGGGAGAAAGACTTAGTGAGCAGAGTTTATTCTTCCTGAAGTCTCTCTGCTCCAAACGATCTTCTCCTGTAGTGGCTTTTCTCTCTATCCTCATTTTGATATATGTGTAGACAAGTAAAGCTTAGTTCTGTTCGGGGGAGCAGGGCAAACAAGCCCCTTCTCATTCTCGTGGTGAGGCCATTTCTACTTGTCTTTCTGGGGCAGATTGGTAGGTGGGGGTCAAATCATTCTCATAGCCTGGTTGTTCTCATGTTACACTGAACACGGGTACAAGCTGTTTCAACACATGTCTGTTTGTATAAAAGGGTGTACGCTTGTTGATTTGTACAGTTCAACTATTGTGCACATAGTCCGTACACTCAATGAATGTTCCAGGTGGATGCATGTTCAGTGGTAGACAATCTGCTTTGCATGCAGAAGGTCCCAGGTTCAATGCCTGGCCTCTCCAGGTGGGGCTGGGAATATACTCAGTCTGAAAGCCTGGAGAGACACTGCAGACCAGTGTGGGCAATCCTGAGCTAGATGGACAAAGGGTCTGACTCAGTATAAAGCAGCTTTCTGTGTCCTCTCAACAACTATTTGTGAACACAGGTATACAGACTACACGCGTCTTGATTGTGACGTGAGAAACACACACACACAGTCTTGAGTTCAGAAATTGCAGAGAAATCAAGATCCAGGGAGCCCAGATTAGAGCAATAGAGCCAACTTCAAATAACAATATGTGCTAAGTGTTGCCAGCCTCTCTAGACCCATAGATTATGCTCATATAAGGGCAAGAGGTCTGCAACAGTTGTGCTATTCACCAGCACAGCCCGTTCTGACTCTCCTTGCTTTAACAAGCAAGATTTTACTTTCACTTTATGGCAGTAGGGGAAGAAGGTGGGGTTAACCGAGGCTTTGAGTATGGAGACAAGAGCAGCAGCTGCTTCTTACAGTCTTGCCAGATCAGCTGCAGGCATTATCTCTGGATAGATCATTTTCACCTGCTAATCCTTTTTTTTTAAATGATTTTTATTTGATTTTACAAATACAGGTATAGAATTACAACAAAACAACAAAACAACAACAACTTATTATTTATGCCCCGCCCATCTGGCTGGGTTTCCCTAGCCACTCTAGGTGGCTCCCAACAGAATATTAAACAGAATAAAACTTCAAACATTAAAAACTTTCCTAAACAGGGCTGCCTTCAGATGTCTTCTAAAAGTCAGATAGTTGTTTATTTCCTTGACATCTGATGGGAGGGTGTTCCACAGGGTGGGCACCACCACCGAGAAGGCCCTCTGCCTGGTTCCCTGTAACCTCACTTCTCACAGTGAGGGAACCGCCAGAAGGCCCTCGGCGCTGGACCTCAGTGTCCAGGCAGAACGATGGGCATGGAGACTCTCCTTCAGGTATACTGGGCCGAAACCGTTTAGGGCTTTACAAAATACATATCCATATTTCTCCGAATCTCTGGACTTCCCACCTCTCCTCCATGGGTCCTATTGTCAACCTTTTCAACTGCATATTATTTCATAATCCAGTTTCACCTGCTAATCCTAACAGCATCCAATGAGGTACCTGGATCTATGTTGTAAACTGCCCCGTGATCTTCAGATGAAGGGTAGCATATGAATTTAGTAAATAATAAAAAGAAACCTAAGGCCAAAGTAGATGCCATGCAGGAGATCTGTGATGGGATCTCCCATTTTTATCAGTGTAAAAGAGCCGGCCCTACTATTAGGAGGAGTGAGGAGGCTGCCTCAGACAGCAGATGCTGTGGAGCAGGGAGTGGCCATGGGATAGTGAAAGAGAGAGACAGGACTGTACCACTTGCATCTCCCAAGCTAGGTAGCCTGTTGCCCACAGGTGTAGTCAACTACACTATCCCAGTGCGACTACTGAAGTAAGAGTCAGCTTCTGAACACGGGAAGTGGGCAGGACACCAGCACAGGCACATAGGGAGCTGCCATATACTGTACCAACTCAGACCATCTAGCTCAGGACTGCCAGCACTGACTGCCAGTGGCTCTTCAAGGTTTGAGGCCAGAGCTTTTCCTAGCCTGGACATGCTGGCAATTGAACCTGGAATCCTTGGCATGTATGGAAGATGTTCTGCCACTCATCTCTGCCATTATCCTTTGCTTCAGGCAGCAAAATGTCTTGGGCCAGTGCTGCAGAGAATGACCCTGGGGAAGAGGGTTTTACCCCTCCCCACTCTGCTACTTTCCCAGTCTAACACTCCCCTCTCAAACTGTAATTAGCTGAGGGATAGGGAGTACAAATATGATACAGGTTCCTGTGTATTTTCCTTCTTGGATAATAGCAACTTCAGGGCCAGGGCAAGGGGATGAGATTGGGAAAAGAGCACGAAGGAGTGTTAAATTCCCCCTCTCTCTAGCACCACTTTTCTGATCAAAACTGAAGCTACTTTAAAGTCGTGTTGTCTGATGCCCCTTGGGATAGGTAGGGCAGAAGACAGAAAGCCCAATGGTCTAAGTGGAGGGAAATCCAATGACAGGCAGAGGCAACTAATTCTAGTTTCGCCCCCCATCTTCCTCCCTGCTCAGTTCTAGGGGGTCAGCACTGAGACTAAGAAGGAGGAAGCTGATTGGCAGTGCTGCTGGATGTGAGCAGGGAGGCAAGCAGGTGGGGCTGGCTGGAGGCAGACCAAGGGAGCTGAGACAGTGCCCCATTCACGCTAATGGAGCAGCCTGCCTTGCTTTCATGGTAAATTTTAAAAGCAAGACCAGGAGAGTCAGCCGCGGATTTCCTGTGTCACGTCTGCTTTGGTTGCCAGAATTCCTGAGTTCTGAGTTATCTCCTGACCCACAGGTTTTCCCCTCTTGCCAAGCAAGCCTCCCCCGCCTTCTCAAGCTCTGGAGGCGGAGTGGTGCCTAGTGGTTTGAGGAGGCAAACCAGTGGCACGCTAGCGATTCTGTTACGTGACCTCAGGCAGCTCACGAAACTCTGCGTGCCTGAGCGGTTGAGTCACCACCACCAGCCCAGCGTATCTGGTGGTGGCTTAGAAATGGAGCAGATCCAGTATTGTTGCTCTACGAACAGGAACAATGAGGTTGCCTTATGTAAGAGAGGCAGGTTCGGGACAATGGGACAGCGGAAAGACAGAAAGGCAGGTTGTGCTCAAGCCGTTTTAGCAAGGGGGTTTCAGATCGGCTGGGCCATGATATTTGCACTGGGAAACTCTGCAGGGCAGAGACAGGCACACACTCCTTCTGTGCTGCCTCCTTTCTTGTCCTCAACAGAAAGCATTGCTTTCCTTATGTTTATGCATCTACGCCTATGATTGCTGCTCATTTGTTGTCCACATACATGGTGTACTTGTCCTCTCCACTCCCACATACTTACCTCTCAAGTGTCTGTAACTGTCTGAGATGTCCCTGATTTGAACCTATTTCTTTTTTTTTAAAAAAACAAAAACCCAAACCTGTTCCTCTGTCCCCAGTTGCCTGTACAAAATGTCTGTTATTTTCAGCATGTGATCCTTCCTCTGCATTTCTCCACAGCCAGGCACATAGCTACACTGCACACTTGTGCTAGCTTGAAAGAAGAATTCCTTTCCCCAGGAAATGCTGACGAAGCCCCACCCCATGCTTTTAAAGCACAACGATGCCACTTTAAACAGCCACAAGAGCCCCCCAGAGAATTCTGGGAGCTGTAGCTTGTTTCAGGGTGCTGAGCAAGGATGGCCCACCCCACCCACGAGGCAAAGTGAGAAACCGCCTCAGGGGGCAGGATCCACAGGGGCAGCAGATCTTGCTTCCAAGGAATGCACTGCCTGCTGCCGCTGCCGCGGTGGTAGCATCAAGAGCTGCGGCATGCTCCTTGGAGGCTGGATCTGCCATCTCCCCAGCAGCAGCAGCAGCAGCACCCCACATGCTGCCTCTACAGAAGCCTTTTGGTGAAAAAGAGGCTCTGCTAGTTTCCTCCCATCTGTTTCTGATGTAGATCCCTTTCCCCTCCTGGAGGAAGGGCACCATTTTGTGGTGGTGCCAAAATGCCTTGGGTGCTGAGAGATGTGAGGAGACCCCATGTTCTCCTGTAGCAGCCAGGGAGGCAGCAGAGGTGGGTTGCTGCTGCTGTCCCAGCTTCCCAAGAGAATGTTTCATGGCCGCATACTCAATGTGGATAGGGAGGTGGGAGGTGCGGGGAGCTCCCCCTCCCTTTTGTAAGCGCCAGTGACTTGCTGCGTTTGGAGGCCGAAAGTGCAGCAGTGCCCCCCACATCTGCCGCCCCACTGGACAATACTGCTACTCCCTTCACAGAGCTACAATTTCCCAAACTCCTCATGAAGAGAGATTGACTGTTAAACCACTCTGGGATTTGCAGCTCCGTGAGTGGGAAAGCAGTCTCGTAACAATTCTCAGCACACTTAACAAACTATAGCTCCCAGAATTCTTTGGGGGGAAGCCATGATGGTTTAAAATGGCACCATACTGCTTTAAATATATAATGCCTAAGTGACCCTGGACAGGGAGCTTGGGATTTTAAACTAGGAATCCTTCCCGCTTCTTATGAAACTACAATTCCCAGCATGGTTGGGGTTTTTGGGGGGGGGAGGGAGGCTATGATAATCAAGCTGACAGAAAAGCAAAATAAGATTGCGATATAGCTATTCCCCAAGTCTATTCAGAACAGCTGCTGAGGTGGTCACCAAGTCAAATGCCCTTGGGATACCTCAGCTTATCTCAACCATATCATTTCTAGCGAATGTGCAGTTGTTAGGAAACACCCCTTGTTTCATCATTTTCCCTCTTCCACAGAAGAGACAACCATCATTGCACAAATCTCTTGGGAATGGAAAGTTCCCTGAACACTCACATTCCAGAAGTAGCCTTTCACTGCTCTCTCCTTACACCAAGATTTAAAAGCTCTCCACAGTTATATATATTCCCTGTCACTTCCCTTCGGGCGACCGAAGCCGTTTTGCTGCCAGAGGTGAAGGCGAAAATGGTGTGTCTCCACCCCTTTCACATACTGAATCTGTCTTGACTGGTAGTTGGACCTGATTTCAACATCAGTGATGGGGACAGCATCTTCCACCACACCTGAGGGCAGCAAGCTAGTTTAGGGTGTGCAGGCCAGGCCAAACAGAACACCCTGCTCTGTCTGAGGAAGGCCTGGAAAGCTCAGGAGGAATGGCGCAGGAAGACTACTGCCAATGCTCTCTATACCTCACAGCATCCACCACTTCACTCTGCCTAACGGTAGGGCTGGCCCTGTTAAAATGAATCTGCATGTCCTCCATGTTAAGTCCAGGTGCTAAGAGAAAGTGGAATCGGTGAGGTGAGTGGGAAGCATGGAGGTTGAAGCTATTGATAGCAAGAAAAACCAAGGTTTTTTTTTACAACTGTGTGTGAGTCACAGGATACTTCTAGACAAGTGTTCATTGTGGATTGGTGTTCCTCACACATCCCAGTTTCCCCCCACACCACACAATATCGCTGGCATCCAAAGGCCACATCACCTCCTCCTTAGACACCTCCACTTTCACCAGGACACACCCCTTACCAACCTCCTTGAGATTTTTTGCCTGGATGGAATATGTCCTCGAATTCTGATGTTGCCTCTCGCTTGCCTAGGAAGACGATAGAGGGTGTGTGTGCTTGTGTGTGTAGGAACTTGCCTATTGTACAAAAGTAAAAGTCACACTCCAATGAAAAGAGGGATGTCCTAAGGAAAAGTGGGACATTCTGGGATCAAATCAGAAACTGGGACAGCTTCTCTAAATTAGGGATGTCCCTAGAAAATACGGGCGCATGGAGGGTCTGAGAAGGTTGCCCAAGGGGAAATGTGGCCTGAAGGCTGAGAAAGATACCCCACCCTACCCTGTCGGGATAACCAGTCGCTGGAGAGCCTGCTCCCACTGGTTATGAGGGTTCTTGAAGGTCGTGAGGAGTTTTAGGATTAGTTGAAGGGCTGAAGAGGATAGCGATAGGCAGCAAGAAGCAAAGCAAAAGGAGTGGCTGAAGAAGCAGAAGGAGGCCAAAATAAATCAGACTGCAGTCGGTTGTTGAAGTGCACTCACTGAATGCGAGCGAGCTCTCCGTCGCCTCAAACTATTTATTGAGAACTTGTACAGCGTCACCAACTCAGCATAAACCAATCACAACTTAGCAATAACGAGTCTTTCCGGGCGGGAAACCAGCCTTGCAGCCGTTAGCAGGAGGCTTCCTGGCGCGCTTTTTGGGAGGCGCGGAGGGATCCAGGCTCCAACTCCGGCCGGATCTTCTTATCCTTCTGCGCATTAGCGCGGAAGGATTAGTGCAGCGGCTATCGCGCGGGAAAAACCAAAAACGTATTCCCACACTACCCCTGTCCTAAGCAATGGGTGGTCATATCACAATTGGCATATCAAGGACTGTGAATCTGCACCGCTCTCTCTCACTGGAGAAGCATGTGAGATGTGCACAGACAGAGCCATGATGGCTCTGTGCAAATGGTCTTAACAGAGTATGAGAACTAGCTGCATAATAAGTATACGCTACTGGATAGATAAACTGAATGTTGCAGCATTCAATTACTTTTCAATTGATCTGGCAAATTTTGAAGGAAGTATATAACCTTCCAACACCCCATCTTTGGAAGAGTAATATAGCTTTTGGGTGGTACTATAACTTTCTTCATAGATAGATACTATGTTCTGGCTTCCCTGTGGATGAAACAGACCCATCTCGCAGCCCGACAAAGATCTGCTTATATAGCATCCCACAAATTCGTTGCAGTGCTGTCGGAGTGTGCAATTGTCCCCGGGTGACCGTCTACTGGGGACAGTGTCATACTGAAGTCACTGTATGGCAGTCTTTTGCCAACCTGATGCCCTCCAGATCTTTTGGACTACAACTCCCATCAGTCCCAGCCAGCATGGGAGTTGTAGTTCAAGACAACTGGTTGGCAAAAGGCTGCTGTGCTGCGTTCTGCCTGCTGTGGAGGAAGGCTTGAGCAAAGGTTTTATCCTAAAAGCAGGACTGTGGTTTATGCAGGAAAGGAAGCATCTCCCCAGAGCTTAAAATGTCAGCGTGCAACATGAGATGACTGCAAATATTTGGCTTGTGTTTCAGCCCTAATAGATGAAAGCATCCTATGATATCTGAGGTCTATGTGTAACCTGAGCAAGCTGAAAACTCACAGGGTGTGGTGTGTTTGTTTTTTGGGGCCATAATATGTAAATCCAGCAAGAGATGGCTATCGTCTTTTGCATTTGCTGCACTCCATGGTTAATGGTCCAGTGGGGGAACTGTGTTTCCTTACAGTAAGATGCATGGATGTGCAACATGGCTCCTTCCACAACAGACTAGGATAGTGATGCAGCTGTTTGCTGATTGTGGAGAGCAATCAGCCAGCTATTTAGTTCCTGCAGCAACACATCCCCTCTAATTTGCCTAACAATAAAGAGATACTTGCCTGGGCTATTCAAGTAACCTCCTGCCCAACCAGTCTGGCCACTTTAACAGGCTTGTGCCCAGACCCAAAACTTACAGCCACAGAACCACTGATTTGTGGGGGGGGGGAACTTGGAGATCATCTAATCCAAGCCTCCAAGCTTGCAAAGAAAGGTATCCATCTTCTCAGGGCCTTCTCCTCATCCTTCAGTTGGAGGACCCCACTGTAGATGTTACTTCTCAGCAGAATTAATTGCTGAAGAGAGAGACATGGAAACAAAAGGCCTATTTTAGAAATCTGCCCCAAATGCATTAGGGTCCACCAAACTTGGGTAGGACTACAATTCCCATCACCCTTGACCAGTGGTACTGCTAGATAGGGATGCTGGGAGTTGTAGTCCAAAAACAGCTGGGGACGCAAGTTTGGGAAACCCTGCATTTGGGCAAATGGTGCACTGCCCCACTAACCTCACTCTGCCCTCATCTAGCCCTCACTTGCCTGCCTTCTTACTTCCAAGTCACTTTTCTTCTCTTTAGCATCGCTGTTGTAGAATTCAGCAGGTGGTTGACACTATTTGCCATTGGCGCTGGCTCCACCTATCACTGGCTCCAGCCAGGGGCATAGTAAGGTAAATTTGTACCCGGGGGCAAAAAATTTTTTGTCAAACCCCCCCCCCCAGGCATGGGAAGGTCAGGTGGTACCCGGTGCGGAAAATTTCTTGTCAATCCCTCCCATTGATCCCCCCCCCCCGCAATTTTTTTTTACGTTGTTTCATATTTTCTTACAAAGGAATAATAACAAGTAATAATAAAAAACCTTTTATTTATATCCCACCCTCCCCAGCCAAAGTCAGGCTCAGGGTGGCTAACATCAGATACATAACATTGGTATAAAATCAAACAATAATTAAATTACCTCCAAAAAAACATCTCAAAATCAAATTAAAGTCTAATTAGATGGCTTTCCACAGGGAAAGGGTTGGGAACAGTAAGTGTTCTCTGAACTGAAATTCCAGCCTTCATGACATAGGAGAACAGCCAAGTGTGAACAGCTATTTTGGTGGAGGAGGGTCAAGATATTAACCGATATGCATGATTATATGCTATATAATCCCTAGTATAGTAAGAAAAGACCTTCGGAGCAGGCATTTTAAAAAAATAATAATAATTCAAAAAAAAAAATTCCCAAAAAATTGTTCCTTGATAATTTGTCACCCCCTCCATTATGTAACACGGGGCGGCCCGCCCCCTCGCCCCCCCTTGCTACAACCCTGGCTCCAGCTGTACCTGCTCATGGCCTCCCTGACTTCTGCCCCACCAGTCCAAATGGCCACCAGCCACTGCCGGCACTGTACAGTTCATGGATTTCATCCAGATCAGCTACAGCCTGAAGACATGGATCTAAAATTACCTAGCTGCCAGCTATAGCCAAGCTGGCTTCCTGGGAAATTTCACTGGCAAATTAAGGGAAGAACTCCTCTCCTGCCTAAGGCTGCTGCTTCTCTTCCTCCTCCTCTATCACTGGACTGGCAGCCAAGCCCAACTTTATTTGGTTTGCAAAATCTTAGCACAAAGGGCTGCTTCCCATGTTAAAAGTCACTCATGTGGCAATAATAAAAATAAAGCACGTGTGTCTCACAGGAGTGTGTAACCATTTTGTTCATCCCTTGAGGCCTTTGTAGAAGCCAGGAAAAAAAGCAAAACTCACCATCCTGCTTCCCTTTTTTGCACTATACTTGTGCTAACTTGACATCGCCCTCCACCAACCTGGTGCCCTCCAGGTGTTTTGCACTGACTGGGGCTGATGGGAGTTGTAGTCCAAAATACCTGGAGGGCACCAGGTTGGTGAAGGCTGCTCTGCGTCCTGTATCTTGTGCTTGTAGCAGAACATCCTAATAGGTGAAGGTGTAGCCTTGCTGAAAGGAATGGCTGTGTATACATTTGCTACTGCGTTATGTTTAAAAAATCTGTACTCCGTAGCACTGGAAAGGGAGAATATAAAATGCACTAAATAAAAATGTATATATTTATCTATTTGTTTACAGAAGGAGCAAGATTCTCGAATCATGGGATTGGGGGGGGGGCTGTCATTTCTCTTTACAGAAGGAGAGTTAGGGCTCATCCAGATTGCCTTTTGATGTTTTTCCATGAAAACATGCATTTTACCGCTGAATCAAAACAAACAGCAGTCAGGTTTTCCCAGGGAAGCACTGGAACCAACCAACCAACCAAGACCACTCAGACATGGAGCTTTATGGCGCAGAACTGTGTCTGGAAAGTGTGGCACAAAAGGAAGTCTGAATGAGCCGAGTCCAGTAGCCTTGGTTGTGTTCCGATCTGTCTGTTAAGGCTGCATAAACAGTTCCTTGCTTGGGTGGTAGGACAGTGAGAAAGTATTTAACTTTTTTTTAAAAAAGGAATTTACTGTATTCATTTATTTACTGGAAGGAAACCGTCCCTTCGCTATATTGTGACATTGCGTTCCTTCTCTTTAAGAGCAACCATGCAGGGCTGGTATGAGGAGAGCTTCTCTGACTGAAACACCAGTGATTAGGAGCTTGTAGCAGGAGCCATTTTGCCCCAATTCCAAAACCAAGGTTCTCACCTGAAACACCCCGTCTCAAAGGCATCCTTGACTGAGCGTGACAAGGCTCTAGGCGATGCTGAGATCATGCATGGCTGTTGCGCTCCCTACAGCAAAGACTGGAAGCTTTTGCCATCTGAGGCCCAGGAATTTTTGCCTGCTGGTCCTAAGTAATTCAAACACATTATCATGTCCTCCATCCTGTGTCGGGAGCATGAACTATCTGCGGCCGCCTCACATAGGCTTTCTTCCTATAGTCCAGCCCTACCAACCGAGCGTAGGCAGAGCCTGTCTCGTGCCTGACAGGAAGGGCATTGTTTACAGTTGGGTGGGCACCTACTTGGGGCCTGTCTCCCTCACATACATATGTTGCTGGGAGAACTCTAGCCACAAAGAGACCCCTTGTTCAGCCCAGGAAATTATCGTCCCAGCTACCAGAGAAAGGATGTGGACCAGTAACCAGAGCGATAGAGTTTCAAGGCCTGAGATCAAAGACCCTTCAGAGGCACACTACTAATCTGCTTTTCTGGAGCCTTTAATAAGAGAAAACACCCTATAATCATTTCCCTTCTCAAGGCCTCAGGGACCCCTCCAGGGCAAGGGAGCTGCAGGCTTCTTTTTGGAATAACTATGCAAGTTGGAAAAGCAATCGGCCTTGAAATGGCACAGGGTAGCTGCATGGAACGTGGTTATTCAGCAATATATCCAAAATACATATGTATAAATAATAAGGTGTTGTAGTCATTAGAATGCAACCACTGCCTTCGATCCGATAATCAAACAAAACCAACCTAAAGAGAAATCTAATGGTTCAGGGATTTGAATATCTAAAACAGGCATGGAAGAAACAAACAAACAAAATCCCTTCCAGTAGCACCTTAGAGACCAACTAAGTTTGTTATTGGTATGAGCTTTCGTGTGCATGCACACGAAAGCTTGTACCAATAACAAACTTAGTTGGTCTCTAAGGTGCTACTGGAAGGGGTTTTTTTTCTTGTTTCAACTACGGCAGTCCAGCACGGCTACCTACCTGTAACTAGGCATGGAAGCTTACTGTTTGGAAAGTGAATTGCGATGAACGTTAATAATCTTACAGAATCAGGTTCATCAAAGCCTGTTACAACATGCGCACTGCGCAGCACGTGACTGTCTATTTCTAGTGCATTTCTTAACTGCTTTTTCTACTGGGGTCTATATCAGCATTATTTTACAGAGCTGCTGCTTCTTGCTTTCTCATGAGTCACATTATGGATTCACCAATCTGCCATTATTGCCCTACTTCTGCCTCTTTACTCTGGGATTGTTCAGACTTTTTTATCACGCCTTTTCTTTTTAAAATTTTTTTTTTGCACGGTTGATTTCCCTCTGAGCCAATGATGCACTGTTATTACTGTCATCAGTGGGAGTGGCTTAACAAACAAACAAACAAAATACAGTATCTTAAACATTTCAAAAGGAGCCATTACTAAAGGAATGTGAGATATAAGATGCACATTTCAAACAGCATAATTAACAAGAGAGCAAAATATTATGATAAGCATTGAACATATCTGCTGCTGTTGTTGCCAATCCTGCCAATGGTGGTTCATGGTGGCTGTGGGTGCTCAGGCTCGATGGCCTGGGCCAGGGGTCTGCAACCTTTAAGACACAAAGAGCCACTTGGACCCGTTTCCAAAGGAAAAAAAAAAACCTGGGAGCCGCAAAACCATTGCGACATTTAAAACAAATATAACGCTGCATATATTGTTTCTTACCTTAATGCAATAATAATAAATAACGTATAGGAGCCAATGCAAAGTATAATTAGTAAAAACAACAAGAATAAGTTCTTACTTTTTTGCATTGACTCAGGGGCGTACCCAGGATCAAAACTGGGGGGGGGGGGCAAGCCATGGTCCTTCAGGTTGTGACATTTCAGCACGGAAAGGCGAATGAAACCAAAATTTTAGGGAAATTATATATAATTATAGCAGTGCTTTATTACAGTAGTTATTACAATTATTTGCTTGGTTTTTAAAAATTTTTATTCTAGTTACATGTCTTATACCAGGGGTGGCCAACTCCCAAGAAACTGTGATCTACTTTCAGCAGTGATCTACCCCCGTTTTTTGGGGTTCAGCTCAAAGTTGTTTTGGGGGGGTGTGGTGGGTGGGAGAGAGGGCTTCCCCCTCTAAGATAGCTTGGCAAGCGAACTAAGAAAGAAAGAAAAAGGGGGGTGGGAATGGAAAAGTGGGGTGGAAAAATATAAATTGGGGGTGTGGTGGGTGGGAGAGAGGGCTTCCCCCTCTAAGATAGGTTGGCAAGCGAATTAATAAAGAAAGAAAAAGGGGGGTGGGAATGGAAAAGTGGGGTGGAAAAATATAAATTGGGGGTGGGGTGGGGTGGGGAGAATATCTATTAAAAATATGTAGTAGTTTAAAAAATAAAAATAAAGGGGGGAAATCTTTTTCTTCTTTTTCCTTTTTTTTGAAAACAAAAACAAAAGGGGAAGAGAAAAGAAAAAGGGGGGATAGAGGGAGAAAAGGGTAATAATAAAAATTCAAATAGAGTGGCTGCAGCAGCTGTGGGGGGTGTTTGTTTATTTTTCGTTTGTTTGTTTGTTTTAAAAATGGGATTTCTCCCCTTGGATTAAAAAAGGAGGGGAGGAAAAAAAAGAGAGGGGGGGTGGGAGAGCAAGGCAAAAAGCCAAAAAGCAAAAAACAGGTTTTTTTTGGGGGGGGGAATCGCGCCAGGCTCTGCAGCGCGCCGGCCTCGGGGCTCCGGGCCCCCGAGCCGGCCTTGGGGCCATCGTTGAGCATGTACACCGCCCGCAGCGAGCGCTGGCGAAGCACCGGTTGGCGGAGGTTTCAGAAGCAGCCCGGACGTTTTCGCCGCCGCCGCCCGGCCTTCCTGTTGCACAGCGGCGCAGGAAGGCTCCGAGTCCCGGCCGGGCCCCCGGGCGCCCCCCGGATCCCGCTGCCAAAGAGGCGCCGGACGGCGAGGCGGAGCAGCAAAGCCAGGCGGAGGCGGCAGCAGCACCATCCGGCGACCGACGCCGGGAAGGTCCCCCACCCGCCCGCCTCTCCGGGGAGCGGGGAAGGCGCAACGGAGCCAAGCCCCACAAGGACACCCCAGCCGCCCGCCGGGCCCGACACTCCAAGGAGGGAAGCGGGCAGGCGCGGCGGGTCAGGAGGATGGCGCGGCGGGCGCAGCCCAGGCAGGCCAGGAGCGCAGCGCAGTGCCCCCACCACTCCGCACCACCTCCGCGCCCCAGGCAGCCGCCCCGGAGCCGAAGGAGGAGCGCCTGTTGCGCGCTCACAGTGGCGGGCCGCGGCGGGGACGGCCCCGCTCCGCTCCGCCAACTGCGCTGCCGCCGTCGCACCAGGCCCTGCCCCCCGCGCCTCCCCCCGGCTGCCCCCTCCCTCCCTCTCTCTCTCCCCCCAGCAAACCGCCCCTCCATCGCTGGCAGGGCTGGCGCGTCTTCCCTCCGGCCGAGGAGTTCTCAGGCGCAGTGCCCCCACCACTCCGCGCCACCTCCGCGCCCCAGGCAGCCGCCCCGGAGCCGCGGCAGGGCCGTGAAAGAGCCGCATGCGGCTCCAGAGCCACAGGTTCCCTACCCCCAGCCTGGGCCTACATTTGTGCCTTCATGCACCTTCCCCAATTCTTAGACAGGACTATTTTTTCCTTGCAGCAATTTGGTTCTGGGAGTAAGCCCCACTGGAGTCAATGGAACTTACTTATCATTGAACATGGTGTTGTGTATTGATTCAAGGGTTATCACATCTGTATTACTATTGTCTGTATTCACATTAGGGGAAAGTACAGTGGTGCCCCGCTAGACGAAAATAATTCGTTCTACAAATTTTTTCGTCTAGCGGTTTTTTTGTCTAGCGAAGCGGCAACGACAGCCGCGCTCCGCTAAACGAAAAAGAAGAGAGAAAAAAAAAGACGAAAATTTTTCGTCTTGCGAAGCAGCCCCATAGACTTTTTCGTCTTGCAGGGCAGCTTCCGCTAGACGAATGCCATTCGTCTAGCGAGTTTTTCGTCTAGCGAGGCATTCGTCTAGCGGGGCACCACTGTAACTGCCTTCCTGTTCCAGAAGGAACAGCTACTATTGGTTCATTTAAGTTGCTGCATTTGGATCCTCAGTCTTATCGGTTCCCACCAAAAGGCAGCTTTGTGATTGCTTGAGATTGTTCCCTCCAAAATGTATCCTTTTTAGCCAGTCTTTCTGTTCCTATAAATGTAGCATCCCTCTCCTCAGTTCCCCAGTCTTGTTTGTCTGAATAAAGAGTGTTACATGAAGGAGCTGTCTTCTGCCTGCTATGTCAGAGCTGAAATCACTTGCTGAATCACGATCCCCACGTTACAACACATGGGTAGTAACTCTTACTGTAAATTGCCTCAGACTTTCCCAGGGCTGTTTCCATACCATAGATTTTGAACATGCCACCTCCACCCCCAGAATCCTGAGAGATGTAACTCTATGAGGAGGTAAATTACTGTTCCCGGGTTTCTTTGTGTGGGTGGGTGCTTTTAAAAAGTATGCCGCGACGCGTACACAGCCTTAATCTATGCTACAGGAGCTTCACTCTGGCCGGAGAATCTACTCTTTAGCATATTTGGCATAATGATTAACAGAGCCCTGCCTCTCCCTCGGGATGACTACTCCTTATCATGAGTGATATTACATTTATAGATATATTTTTCCTTTCTGGGTATTCTTTGTCAGGTAGTCAATCTTTTACCACGACGGGCAATGTGCAATGATGTAATCTGTTGATTCAATATACTGGCATCACTTGACAGGTTTCTGTTGTTTTTGTAATGGATTTGCCATGGACCTTAACATCTGACCTCGGAACACAACTAAAATTCCTTTGAGGCATGAACGTTTTCCTTTATTGCTCACTTTTAGATATGTTACTGGATGGGTGCTTCAACCAGTAACTGTTAACTAGGCATATTCATGCAGATTAAGACTGTACACACTCATTTTTTACCCTGCTCCCAGTGTGCTCCCATGGCTGATTTGGGAAACAGTGTACGCATGACGTTGGCCTCAATCCATATATATCCTGTCCTTTAAAAAATATAAAAAATTATGCATTTTTATGTACAGTACGGTATTTCCCTCAAAGCCAGCTTTGATCAGCATTGAGAAAAAGAGCAACTTAGCTGTGTTTTAATTCAATAGTAATAGTAGTAGTAGTAGTAATAATAATAATAATAATAATAATAATAATAATAATAATAATAATAATAATAATTTATTTGTACCCCGCCCATCTGATTGGGTCCCCCCAGCCACTCTGGGCGGCCTCCAACAGATACTAAAATACATTAAAATATCACAGGTTAAAAACTTCCCTAAACAGGGCTGCCTTCAGGTATTTTCTGAATGTCAGATAGTGTGTACAAATCCTTATTCTACCTACACACACATGCAGAAGAGCTTCACCAGAAAAGTAATATGGATTTAACCCCTAAGAATAGTGAGGCTATGTATAAACTATACCATTAAAACACATTCAAAGCACATCATATCCCTCAAAGAATCCTAGGCACTTAAATTTGTTAAGGGTTGCTGGGAGGTGTAACTCTGTGAGGGGTAAAATATTGTGCCTAGAATTATTTGAGGGGAAGAATGTGCTTCAAATCTGCCTTTAAAGGTACTGTATAGTGTAGGCAGCCTGAGACAATCAGTCTGCATTTCTGGGTTGCTGTACAAAATGGTGCTTTTTAGACCATCTAGGGAACGTGGTGACTACCGGTACTTTCTGTTTTGGCAAATGATCAGGCTTGTTTTGATAGGGAGACACACAGTATTTCTTCTTGCATCCTTGTATCTAACTCACCTCCAAAAAGCGAATCAGCCATTTCCCTACCATTTAACAGCGCTGGTTATTCATCCATTTATATTTGGCCTCTATGCCCCATCCTACTCCCTGAGGAAGCCACAATGTTTGCAAAAAGGGAGGTATTACAACTGCTGACGTCAATAAACCGAAAGTTCTTGCCCTGCCACATGCTTGTTAGAGAATTCCAGTGCCAGCAGCTGGCAGGGAACAGAAGAGGTGTGGGTTGCTGGTCACAGACAGCAGTAGGCATGTAAATACCTGCAGTTATGGCAGGCTAGGTGCTTGCTGCTTGTAGTTCCACCAACGACCTTAACATAAGAGCCTTTGACGTTCTTTGCACCTGAAGAAGAAAGCAATAGCAATATACACCCACACCCTTTGTTTTTTTAAATTACACCCCACTGTAGAGACCAGAAGCAGAAAAAGGGCACCCAGTTTTGCATCCGCCACTCTAAGTGGACTATGGGAACCTAGGAAGCTGCCCAATACTGAGTCAGGCCATTGTCCACCTAGCTCAGTATTGCCCACAAGGAATGGAAGTGGTCTCCAGGGTTTCGGGCTGGGGACTTCTGGGGGTTGGGCCAGAAGACCCTCACAGTCTCTACGATTCTATGTTGGGAATTGTAACTGGGACCTTCTTCCCCACTACTTCATGTTGCTTCTTGCCAAGTCTGGTTCTGTCTTGCTAAATGTCCAGGATGCTTTGTACACAATGGCTGCAATGAATGGAGTTCAGTGGAACGAAGAGCAGATATGTTTGTGGGTAGCCCTGGCAAATTTGGAATATCAGAACTTTGGAAACTCTAGCCCTGACTTACAGCTCCAATTGTCACTGGCCATTGGCCATGCTTGCTGAGACTGATGGGAGTTGTAGTTCAGCAACATCTGGAGGACCAAAGTTTTTCTCCACCCGACTTGGAGGTTTTACTACAATCAAGCGGCATGTAAATTTTGTTAAACAAATAAAATAACTAATGAATAACTTTGTGTGATATCTGTGTGGTTTTAATAATTAAGTGTAAATATAATTTTATGTCTGCACATGTGAAGATGTTGTTGATCCACAAATATAACATAATAACCTGAGTCTGCTGGGTCAAGTCAAAGTCCCATGATCTAGGCCAGCATCCTCTTTTCTCAGTGACCAACCAGATGCCCCTGAGAAGTCCATGGGCAGGACATGACCCCCACAGCACTCTCCCCAATTGTGTTTCTCAACAACTGGCTCCAAAGCTGGTCATTGAACTTTAGTTTAAAGTGCTCTGACTGGGTATCTATTTGCTGTCAAAGGATTGAACTGCTTAGCTTTAAAAACCTTATTATTATTATTATTATTATTATTATTATTATTATTATTAATTATTTCTATCCTGCCCATGTGGCGGCTTTCAACAGAACATTAAAAACAGAATAAAACTTTAAACATTAAAAACTTCCCTAAACAGAGCTGTCTTCAATAATCTCAAATGGTATGCAGATGGGATTTTTAATCAGGGTGTTTCTACAGACTATGTGGGATTTTGTGCAGTGGCATGGAGAAAGATGTTCCAAAAGGTTTACAGAAGGTGCTCTGACTCCTGTAAAGCTCTCTCTGATTTTACAGCTTTCTAAAATGTGCATGGAGTGTCCACAGATGCAGAAGAAGCCTTGCTTCAGATACTTGTTTTCCATTGAGTTGGAAGGTCCAAAAACAGCTACAGAAAGGATGGAGTCATTGTGCTTCTCCTGCTGCCCTTCCTCGTGTGTTTGCTTTCTCTTAACTGTAAGATCTGAGAAGGGCTATGTCATCTCCTTTGCCTTATTTCTTCCCAGAGATCCATGACTCCTCCTCTAGTCCTTCAACTGCCATGTTGCTCCCCCAGCCACATCAGCTTAGTGTTTAGTGTCCAGGTGTCCTACATTCACATGAGTATTCAAAAATACTTGCATATAATGGACCCCATACATGTTGTCCTGAGCTCCCCAGACATAGAGCAGGATACTTGTGGGGCAATTGACTAATGGCTGATTCCAGCCTGCCCTGCTGCCCCTTTGAGCTCACACATTTAAATTATTTAAGGCAAAAGCTCTACCTTCTGATATTCTCCTTTCTGGTCCACTATTTAATACACAGGGGTCTTCTCACCTATTTGGTTCGGCAACCCTAATCTCTCCCCCAGTATTGGGGTTGTTTGTTAATCCTCACTCCATCTCCCCATACTCTTCTAGATGTGCCTTACAAGTTTTCCCCAGCTCTGGATGCTTCGACTGTTTTCCCCTAGGCTGAATAGATGTGGACCGACCTGTTCCTTCTTTTCTACTAATGACTAACTGACTGGGATGGTTACCTGGGCAACCTGAGGTCATCGGTGCAATGGGGCGGTGCAGAACAACAGGGACACCGAGTCACTGGGGAACAGAGATGGAGACAAGGAAAACTGCCGCCCACAAAAGCAATTGCCTGCCTCCATATCAACCAAGCCACCATTTTAAGCCCAGCCTCTGCCTGAAGGTGGAACTCACAGTACTCTGGTACTGGAGTTCACTGAGTTCCTTCAGCTTAATGGACTCTTCATGCTTCTGAAGTCTAGTTATCATTGGGAGGAGGGTTAAGATGTGTGGAGGGAACAGGGGTCATCATTAAGGATGCTGGCTTCAGAGTTTGGGGAGGGGGGCTTGGGTGTGATGCTCTGTAGACCCTCCCTGAGTGGGCCACCTCCTTGGCACTGTCACTGTAGCCTTTTTCCATGCACTCTTCCTCTGGGTGCAATATGTACCGCTGCTGCTCCTTCTCCTTGCTCCTGCTTCTGCTTGCACACTCAGAGATGGCTGGTGAACCAAACAGCAACAACAAGGAGGAGGAGGAGGAGAAACAGAGGTAGAGGGCTGGAATGTGGACCAGCTTCTTTCCCTGGACACTGGCCTAGAAGGGAATGTGGCCCTCAGGCTCAAAATTGTTCCCTATTTCTGCGCTAGGCCCTACAAGTGCCACTTATGATGGAGCATTCTGCATTTGCCACAGCAACTCAGGGAACTCTGCACTTGCTCAATCCTTCATGGACCTTTGCCATAGACCTGGAAGGGACTTTAATGGGTTCTCTTTCAAAACATAACAAGACAGGATTTGCTATCCCCAAATCATACTTGAGTGTTATTTTTTAAACCATCTTTCAAAATAGATATTTTATATAAACATAAATATTGAAACGAAAGGCTGATTACATCTTTTGAGCTCAACTCCAAAAGTGGATTGGTGCTTTGTTAAGCTTAAGCCTTAATAGGGGACATGATTTGTTGAGACTATGGCAGACTCAACCTTTTTGAGTCCATGGCTTCCATTGACCAACTACATTCTGTCTGTGGCACCCCTGTGGGTCTCAGGAGCCCAGTTATGTCACCCCTTGCCTGCAGAGCTGGTAGCCCCTCACCCCTCTTCAAACACCCTCCCTTATGGAGTGTTGCTTCAGCCTCCTCTCCTCTCCCCTCTCCTTGGGAGTCCTCTGGGCAGCCACCTCTGCCACCCCTGGTCTTTGAGCTGCGCCCCCCGCCCGCCCTAAAGAGGGGTGCCTCCTCACACTGCCCCACAGGGGCCTGGGACCTGTCTGTCCATTCCCAACAGCAAGAGCTGGCAGACAGGTTGGCTGGGCTCCCTTGCCCGCATGCTTGCTTACTCCGGGGCCACCTCAGCTCCTGGCAACCAGCACCCCCTGGCCAGCCCCAGAGGCACCATTCGCCTGTGGAGCTTGTAGCCCGGGCTGCTGTGAAACAGCTGTGAAAGCCTTTGAGAGGCAGAGACACAAGAAGGCATCAGAGAAGGGAGGGAAGGAAAAAGGGACAGAAGCCAGTGTTGCCCGCATCATGCTTGACCATCATTCAAGGCACCCCAGGGTGCCACAGCACACTGGTTGAAAACCACTGGACTATGGACTTGTGCATGCTGGAGTTTACTGTGTGTTTGCAGCTGCTTGTGTTCCCATTTAATTTTCACAGATCACATGACATCACCCTGAAACAACACCAGTCTCGATGCTTTCCTCCTGTACATTCAGGTTTACCCCAATACAAAGATAATCTGATAAACTGGGGGAAATGAGGCTCCACACTACTCTACTTGGAGGTCGCAGATTATTTTACTTTCTGCTGTTCCCTTTTTACAAAACCAGAAAACGGCACAAGCAAACCAGATAAAAAATTCTAAACCAGGTATTTGGGGCAGCAATCTGAAAAGTATGTGCTTGCTTTCATGTATTTTCCAGCTTCCTAGTGAGGGTATGTCAGGAACTGCTTAGAGTGTGTGTCTAAAATTTTGATATCTCAAGTTTGTGCAAAGAAAGAAAATTGCACAAGCCAATTTACAATTGGCTGACTGTGTGCTTTCCCACAATTTTGAGGCATGGATTGTTGTTTTTAAGGTATGTGCACAGCTATCTACATCCATGATACATACCGGTACATAATTAATTGACATAAAGAAAGTTGTCTTATGCCAAGTCGGACGACAATAGCTCAGTATTGTTGACGCTGGCAGTGGCCCTCCAGGATTTCAGACAGGAGTCTCTCCTAGCCCTACCTGAAGATATGCAAGATCAAACATGTGACCTTCTGCATGCAAAGCAGATGCTCTTCCACTAAGCTACATGACTCTTCGTTCTTACTGCCATGTTCAGGTACTAATCAGGGAGCACTGTTGCCATATTTTGGCTCGCTGCTGTCCATTCCTTCAAACACATTGTCAAAGAGAGGGGGTTGCATAGGTTCTACTTTCTCCTGCCCCTTTCCCTCTCCAATTGAGTTGGTTAGGACTTCCGGCGAGAACGCCATCGCGGGCGGTCGTGGGTTGCCTCGGCAGCGAGGCGACCCAGGCCGACCCGGGGGTTGGAGCCCCGCTACCGCAAAGCGGGGCTCCGGTGAGGCGCGGGAAGAGCGTCCCGCGCCTCGGGCTCCCCGGCGGGCCCATTAGGGCTCCGAACCCTTCCCTCGTTCCCCCTGTAAAGGGGGAGTGGGGGTGAAGGGACCACGGAGCCGGGCTATAGGGGACATGCCCCAACCGGGCCGGCGAAGCGCCGTCCGCCGCTCACGGTGAGCGACATCGTTCTACCTGTAAGGAAAAAAAAAAGAGGAAGCCCGGTGGTCGTGAGTATTCAACTGGATCTATTTTTGACACTTAGAGCGCCGGGAGAGACGATGAAAAGGAAGCCTGTTTCTCTCCCTTCGGCGTAAAAGAAAATAACTACTTTAAGAGTAACTGCTGTTACAGCGATGGATACAATGTTCTGATTTTGGATAAGTGAGTCGATTAGATCCCCTTGGGGGAATGAGACAGTGACAAATATCTCTTTTTGGAATGGATACTTTGTAATCTTTTCGCCCTGACTTCAGGGAAAATGGCTGCGGAGGTTTGGAATCGAGTGGAAAAATACTGTGTCTAAGATGGGAAACATTGAAATTTGATACCCTATGCCCACTTCTACTATGTTGGGTTTCGTTTTTGAGTTGATTTTGGAC
Source organism: Lacerta agilis (assembly GCF_009819535.1). NCBI lineage: Eukaryota > Metazoa > Chordata > Lepidosauria > Squamata > Lacertidae > Lacerta > Lacerta agilis. The sequence goes on along the minus strand of NC_046317.1, from coordinate 63,815,898 downwards.
TCAGGATTGACTGAGGAACAAAGGATTATTTTTTTGAGGCTGGAATTGCTTAATCAGAAATTGGTTATGTTGAATCGGGATATGGCAGAAAAGGTATATCCCACAGAGGAGACTTTTCAGGACATTGCTGTATTGGAAGAGAGCCTTGGCAAAGAGCTGAAGGGGATTCTTGAAGAACAGTGTAAAATGGCTTGGCAACTCCGGGAACAAGAAAGGCCCTGTGGGGGTGGCAGACCCAGGACCGGGAGGTTTTTTATATCCAACTTCTGGGGTGAGAGCTCGGGAGTGATGGGGAAAAAACTATTAAGTCTACAAATAAAAGAAGAATGGAATATTGAACCGGAGAAGCTGGAAGGTGATGAACTGTGTACCCTGAGGCTCTATGCAAGGATTGTTGTGAACCTTGTCTGGATCTGTGGACTTATAAGAAAAGAGGACAATTTGAGGAGCGGCCTCGGTGTAAGACGGAGAAGGAAAATGGATAGAAGGGGGATAGGATGAATTGTATTAAGGGTAAAGTTAAGATGGTCTATTATGGTACCCTGAAGCCGGTGTGTCAAGATTTTAAGTTTCTGAACTAGAGAAGAGATATTGTAACCTTTTTTTTTATTAGCAGCAGTTTAAGGGAAAGAAGAAGTCTGATATGATTTGATTTAAGAAATAATATGTTAAGATATGAAGCTTTGTTATTAATTACCATGAAGTTTATAATATGACTAGATTTTATAAGTTAAGAAGTGATATATTATTGTGAACTAAAAAACAAGAATTTAAGAAGAATATTTAGTTTTGAATTTTTATATGAATTTAATTTTAGAGATGTGAAGTTATTAAAAGTAAAATTTGGAATTGGAGCCGAAGGAGAGAGAGCAGGGGAAGTCAACGTAATGATTCAACCAAGATTTTTTTTTTTTTAATGTAAACAAGAAGAAGAATCGTTGGTGTGTCTGTATCTGTTTTGTTATAGTTATAGTGGGTGGGTGTTTGGGCTAATGTTGGTGAAGATGTTGGATTGTTCTTTGTTATGGAAAAACCAATAAATTCTTTATAAAAAAAATTGAGTTGGTTAAACTTGCAAATTTTACAATGCAAAAGGTGTGCATTGTGTACGAACCAGGAGTTGCCTGGCTCTCCCCAGAATTCATTGCTAGTCTCAACACCACTATGCACAAGCCAGTCACGGTAATTGCTTCAAGTTCCTGCTCTGCCAAGCTTCTGCTCCTCAAACATGCAAATACTTTGGTAGTGCTTGTGGTCTGAAGCTCTGCATTGTTCTGTCTCACATAAGAGCAGAGACACAGCTCTGCAAACTCCTCGTGGCCCAATTTCTGTTTCTGTTAAGCAGATTCAAGGAGATATTATTCAATATGCTACCCAGGCGTTCGATTGTTTACATACTCAGTTGTGTGAGGAGTTGAAAGAGTGTGACCGGTCAGCTAGATTACAAAGGGACCTTCTTCTGAGTTTGTAGACTGTATGTAATTGTGGGAGGTTACAGGAAGATGGATGGGAACCAAATTAATCAGGCAGGTTTTCAGTTAGCTCATTTTACTGGAAGGGGGATTATGTATTGAAATGCCCAGCGGGAACTGAGCTCATGCCAAATTACCAGGTAGGCTCACCCTGTTCGCAGCACCCACCCAATGCACCACACCATCAAAACAGCAGGGATCAAGCAATTTCTGGCTGCGGCAGGCCATTTGGCTGGTTATCAAGCCCAGAAGGCTTTGGCACTTGTCCTCTAGAGGAGAGGGCACAAGCTGGGGAGCGGAGGGCACAGAAGGAGGCAGAGCCCATTCTCACATTGTGGCTCTATCACCAAAAGAAGATTTTTTTCTCCCCAACCCAATCCAATCATCTAATGCGGGCTCTTCATGACTTTCTTTTCCTGAAATGCTTTTGGAAACTAGAGAAACAGCAGGATAGAAATTAGTTAGGTTACTTGCCCCTCTGCGTGCTACTGTTTTCTGTAGCTCTGCTCAGATTTGGTGGTAACTGATTCCTTGGGAACAAGCAAGATTCACTAAAGAAGAAACACAAAAGCAATAGCAATAGCAATAGCAGGTGCCTTGTCTGGGGGGCTGAAGTCTTTAGCAATCTTGATGCACAAGCCCTGAGGTTGGAAATGAGATGCTGAACAGCCTGTGTTAAAGGGACAGAGAACTGCAGGGGAATAATGCATATATTGGAAGGTTTCTAAGTACTGTAGTGTCAGGGTTGAGCCGGATGAGGAGGAGTGGTGGCAAGCCCCCCCTGGTGAGGCTGCACCCACGGAAGAACCTGGGGAAATGGAGGAGTTCGTACCTGGAGAAGACTGGTGGTGGCACTCCTCAGAAGAGGAAGAGTCAGATGGAGAGGGGGAAAGACCAGAACAGGAGGAGGAGGAAGTCGAGCCAGAATCAGGCCCTTGTGAGGAGAGAAAGAGCCCTTCCCCTCCTCCCTTCTCAGCTGTAGAGCGTGGAGCTGAGAGACGCAGGGAACAATTAGAGGCAGCTGTGACTCGTAAGAGACGTGGTTGCAGGCCAGCTACTTAAGAAAGGCTAGCTCCTCCCTTCACTAGCACCTGCAACTGATATGCTGAGTGCGTGGTTGCTCTTGCTCGTTCTGTTCCTGATTCCTGGCTTGTTCCTGACTCCTGGCTTGTTCCTGACTCCTGGCTTGTTCCTGACTCCTGGCTTGTTCCTGACCCTCGGCTTGTTCCTGACTCCTGGCTTGTTCCTGGCCCTCGGCTTGTTCCTGGCTCCTGGCTTTTCTCTGGCTGACTTGGCTGGTTCCTGACTTGGACTGTTCTGACTTCGGCTTCTCCTGACCCCATACTGATACCTGACTTCAGCTGGCTTCTGACCTGGACTGTTCGACCTTGGCTTATCTGACTGACTGCTGCACTTCAGCACGCCAACTTGTTGGTGCCCTAACATGTAGCTGGTTTGGTGTAGTGGTCAGAGTGCTGGACTGGAACCTCGGATGGCAGGGTTCAAATCCTCACTCAGCCCCAAATCTCACAGTCTCTCAGCCTAAGCTACCTCATAGGTTGTTGTGAGGGGAAAGGGGGAGAGTGATGTAGGCCACCTTGAGCTCTATTTGTGATATAAATGCAATGCAACCAATCAATCAATAGCAGACACCCACACCCAAACACAAACAAGTCTGAAGTTGTGGGTCATTTCCTGATCTGACTGGCAAAAGGTCTCCAACTCAGTGGTAGAGCACCTGCTTTGCATGCAGAAGATGCCAGGTTCAATCTCTGGCATCTGCAGGTAGATCTGGGAATGTCCCCAATCTATAACCCTGGAGGACCACTGGAGATGGACCACTGGTCTAGCTCAATAGAAGCAGCTTCCTATATTCCTTGAGATATTTCTTTATAGACCAATCCCAGGCTTGTGTTTCGCTAATTTTAGAAAAGAACATTTCTAGCTGAAGTTGTGTACTCCAGGAGTATTACTTAATTAACTTCTAACTTATTATATAGCACCTTTCTGTTAGAAAGTGGCTTAAAGGTAAATGTAAAGGACCCCTGACAGTTAAGTCCAGTCATGAACGACTCTGGGGCTGCGGCGCTCATCTCGCTTTACTGGCCAAGGGAGCCAGCGTTTGTCTGCCGACAGTTTTTCCAGGTCATGTGGCCAGCATGACTAAGCCGCTTCTGGTGAAACCAGAGCAGCGCATGGAAACACCGTTTACCTTCCCGCCAGAGCGGTACCTATTTATCTACTTGCACTTTGACGTGCTTTCGAACTGCTAGGTTGGCAGGAGCTGGGACCAAACAACGGGAGCTCACCCCATCACGGGGATTCGAACCACCGACCTTCTGATCGGCAAGCCCTAGGCTCAGTGGTTTAGCCCACAGCGCCACCTGCATCCTTAGAAAGTGGCTTACTTAACAACAAAGTAACAACAATACGAACAACTAAAGGCATTACCGGTACTTTTTGGAGGCCAAATATCAGTGGTCTTTGGAAATTGGCAGGCATCTGCTACACACACACACTCACACTTCAAGCTTCAATGTATATGCTGCACTGGACTGGTGCTGGTATTCAGAGGTGGGTTTAGGGGAGTGCAACCAATTTGCCAAGAGGGCGCTGCAGGGGACACTGCAACTATGATGAACAATAGAAGGTGAGAGGTGGGGGTAGGGGTGCCTCTGAAATTTTAAAGCCCCAAGTCTCCACTGGTGGTATTTAGTCTTTCCTTTTCATCTCACATTGAGACATAAGAAAATTGAGGTCCTGATATAGCCTAATTAATAGATACAATCCTTGTCTTTCTCCCCACACCTTCCAGGTGTGCTACCTATTAATGACCCAAGTCCTTGAAGCCCTGGTTAACTTTTTCTTTTTGCCAGCACCCAGGTTGTGCCTCCACTCTACCTGTCCGACAGGTGTATCTGGCTACTCGCCAGCTCCGCCTTCAAGTCATTTACAGGAAGGAAGGATGTAAACAGAGGGGGAAGAAAGGTCAGGCCTTGTGCCAGGAAACAGGGTTGGGGAAAAGGGTTGAGCTGCTACGGAGCTTTATGATCTCCATGCCATGTGAGAAAGAGAAACTCTACTGTCCAAACCTTAATTCTTCATCAAACAGAAAGAAAATAGGTGTTGGCCAATGACCTCTTCCTATATGGTGTCTTGTTCCTTCCAAGACACTTACTGTATACAATAGCTGGACTGTTGAGGTTAAAGATGGCTGTGACAACCAGACCCATGGGCTATAAGCTGACTATAAGCAAATGTTGAAAGCAGAAGCGTTTATTTAGTAAACCTGTACAATTTTAAACCAGATTCCCTGAAACAGTTATGGTTGCAAATGCTTTGAAAGGTGAACTTCGCAGGAGTTGCCCTGTTGTTTGGTTGTGGCAAGGTAGATAGGACATATCTCTTCACCTTGAAGGTTAATGAAAGTTTAGGTTGCAATCCTGTGCACATTTATTCAGGACCAAGCACCACTGAGCAGAGTGGGACTTCTTCCTGAGTGAAAATCCATGGGATTATGCTCCTATTGTAGCACAGCAGAAGCCCTTCAACAGGTGCCTGGTGACATGGACAAGTTATGAATGGCCACTTCTAATGCTTTCTTAAAATATTTCAGTAGTTGCTCAGAAGCAGTTTCCCCTTCCAGTTTAATAGAATGGGACTTTCCATTCCTCTGAGGCATTAGGAACATCCAGGACTAGATAGAAACAGGATTTTCAGGTGCATGACTCACACAAGACTTTCTGGGTAGGTTTTGTTCATGCTCAGAGTCTGCTATATTTAGAACCAGCAAGGATTTTCCCTCTCACCAGGTTGCTGTTACTACTACTACTACTACTACTACTCAGGGCATTTTTATACCTCTTTATATTTTAAAGAAAAAAAATCTCAAAACAGTTTACAACCTACATTAAAACACCAGATAAAACAATTCAGGATAAAACATCACTGAAGAAAGTCAACTATACATTCAATTTAACATCCTGTTGCTCGGTCCCAGCTCCTGCCCACCTAGCAGTTCAAAAGCACATCAAAGTGCAAGTACCGTATTTTTTGCTCCATAAGACGCACTTTTTTCCTCCTGAAAAGTAAGGGGAAATATCTGTGCATCTTATGGAGCGAATGGTGGTCCCTGGAGCTTAGTTGCCCAGGGGCCAAAAGCAGATTGTGCTTTTTATTTTACAAAGAGAAAGGGGAGTGTTGAAAGGACCCCGCTCAGCAGCTGATCAGCAAGAGATCGGGAGAGAGATAAGAGTCCCGGCTCCCTTTCAGCCACGCCCTCCTTTGTTGAATGTGCTGCAGAGGGAGGTTGTTTGTTTCCCCAGGACATGTGACTGGCTGATTAGATTATCTGTCTGCAAACAGTAGAAATGGCTCCCTTTCCTTAAGATTTTTTCAGAAATGTGAGTTAAACCCCATAAAAATGGGGCTTTTCCTCTTTGCTTTTCCCCCTTTGCAAAAGGAGCTTTGCTTTTCCCCCTTTGCAAAAAAAGCTGCAAAACCTTTAGCTGATCCTAAAAAAAACAAAAAAACCAGGGCTTTTCCCTTTGCAAAAAAGCTCCAAAACCTTTAGCTGATCCTCAAAAAACAAAAAAACAAAAAACCCAGGGCTTTTCCCTTTGCAAAAAAGCTGCAAAACCTTTAGCTGATCCTAAAAAAGGCCTTTTGCCTTTGCAAAAACAGCTGCAAAACTTTTAGCTGATCCTTTAAAAAAACACAAAAAACACCCAGGGCATTTAGAGGAGGAAAACCAGAAAAATATTTTTTTCCCTTGTTTCCTCCTCTAAAAATGAGGTGCGCCCTATGGTCCGGTGCGTCCAATGGAGCGAAAAATACGGTAGATAAATAGGGACCGCTCCGGCGGGAAGGTAAACGGCGTTTCCGTGCGCTGCTCTGGTTCGCCAGAAGCGGCTTTGTCATGCTGGCCACATGACCCGGAAGCTGTCTGCGGACAAACGCTGGCTCCCTCGGCCTATAGAGCGAGATGAGCGCCGCAACCCCAGAGTCGGACACGACTGGACCTGATGGTCAGGGTTCCCTTTACCTTTACCTTTAAAGGATTATCTTAAAGATTTCAAAATAAAACGTTACAAAAGAAGTTAACTACAGAATGCACATTTAACATGTCTGAGTTAACCAGCTTGGCTTATGATTCTTTCTGGCGGGTCTTTCGCTTTCCCTATTTCACATATCTTGGCACAACTGCATCAGTCATACATAGCTAATTTGTGCATCATGCACCTTAGTGTGGCCTACTGCCTCTCCGGAAGTCTGCATTCCATAGGTTTATATGTCACCTTGTCTTTCGGTTTGACTAAATGTCCTTTTAGTCCTTTCCATGCTGTGATTTGATTCTAAGTTTGCAATTTCTAAGTTTGCAATTTATGTAGCCTCTTGCAGACACCACCTTTCTCCAGCAGCTTGAGAACTTTGGAGGGCGGTTGGCACACTGGGGTGCCAGATTTTCAGTTTCTCTCCAGCCAGATATCAAATGTGCCCGTGCTCATGCATGTATCTCTGCTAATCCAGATCAGCACAGGGTGGGGCAGGACCACAATTACTGCGCACAGCTTGCTATAGTTGCTCTTATAAAATATTTCCAGGGAAGGACCATAGCTTGGCAGTAGAGCACATGATTTACAAGTGGAAGATCGTAGTCACCAGCATCTCCAGAACCATTTGAGAGCTGCTGCCAGTCAGCAGAGAGCCAGTGTGGTGTAGTGGTTAAGAGCGGTAGACTCCTAATCTGGTGAACCGGGTTCGCGTCTCCGCTCCTCCACATGCAGCTGCTGGGTGACCTTGGGCTAGTCACACTTCTCTGAAGTCTCTCAGCCCCACTCACCTCACAGAGTGTTTGTTGTGGGGGAGGAAGGGAAAGGAGAATGTTAGCTGCTTTGAGTCTCCTTCAGGTAGTGATAAAGCAGGATATCAAATCCAAACTCTTCTTCTTCTTCAGATAGAAGGCTCAATGGTCTGATTTAATATAAATCTGCTTCTGGTGTTCCCATCTCTCTTATTTTGCTTCCATGTTTACAGCTGCTATCACTAGGGAAACTAATATCTGAAAGGGACTTACTTTTAAATCACAAGAGTGTCTTGCATTTTGGAACCATCTCTCATCCCTATTCAGGCCAACAAGCATTGCCTATGTGCTTCTTGGCCTGAATGTAGTTTTCAACCCACCCCTTCCATAGCTTCAAATACTTGCTCCATAGTTATAATGCTGGTAGTACAACATTGGTGCTGTTTTTATTTATTTATTTAGTAATTAAAATACTTATAAACTCATATAAAACATCAAGGCGAGGTATACAAATATGATTGAATGTAAGATACCATAAAACAATACAAAATATCATGAAAAGGACTGGCTTTCACTTACACCACAAAGAACTCATAACCCACCTACTCTCAGCAGCCAGATACATCATAACCAGACACTGGAGAGACCTGTCAGGAGTAAGCATGGACCAATGGTACAAAATAGTATGGGAAACAGCCTTCCTAGAAAAATTAACCAATAAACTGAAACTGACACGGGGACAAATAGAAGAAGACGCCTTCACCCCGGTATGGCTCCCCTTTATCACATACACAACCTAACAAGACAATGACAAAAATCCACCAACAGCATACAAATCAATATGGCTAACCTGATCCAACACACCCACCCAGCCCACTCTCATATGAAAACAAAGACCACCACAGCCAACCACAAATGAACTGCCAAACCCTAGGTCAACCCCAACCTCTCTCACCACCAAAGGAACACAACTGAACAGCAGAGAACCTGCACCAGCAACGCTGACACAAAGCCCCACATATATATATTAAGTAAAATAGAAACATCGCCACCCGACCTCACACCCACCCATCTTTCCCCCCTCCACCTCTTTCCCCCTTTTCTTCTTAATGTCTCAACAAATGAAACCGATTTGTAAAAAAAGTTAAATGAAAAAAAATATGAGAGAGAGACATTGCATACACCTTTGTAAGTCAAGAATTTTTTAAAATAAAAATACATTTTTTAAAAAAACACACACAAATAAAATAAAACCTACATAAAAAAAAGGACAGGCTTTCAACTGAACAGCTCAATACTACAGAAGATGGAATCAGGATTCCAGATGACATTAACAAGTTGGAGAACTGGGACAAAACCATCAAAATGAATTTCAATAGGAACTTAGGCAGGAAGAACAAACTGCACAAATATAAGCTGGGAGACACCTGGCTTGCCAGTAGTACATGTGAGAAGGATCTAGGGGTCTTGGCGTGATTTTACAAGAATAAAAACTGCTCCTTTTCCCTTATGGGGTACCCAAGAGCCCATATAGAGTCCTTTTTTAGGTTCTCTATTGGTAGGAGAAAATAACAGAGGCAAACCAGAGAATATTGAGAAGCAATGCAGCTAGTAAGCCTGATCTTGATTAAAGCTGTTGCAATAGGGTGCTCCCCCTCACACACACACAGGAGGGGGGAGGGTCCTCAAGCACAGGCGCACAAGCCCTTATATGTTGTTGTTCAGTCATTCAGTAGTGTCCGAATCTTCGTGACCCCATGGACCAGAGCACGCCAGGCACACCTATCTTTCACTGCCTCCTTATATAGGCATTTGAAATTGCCCACCCTGGAGAACAAGACCACCCCCAGAAACATCATACATACATCACAGAAGGGGTGTAGCCCAAGACCACCCCCTAGATACTGTACATCATATCTACATCACAGAAAATGCGGTCTACAACAGAAATCATGTCTGCCAGGTTACTTGTTAATGGTCACTTGACTGGATTACCTGGGGAGCCTGGCCATTCTTTTGTTATGATAACTACTGGGTTTAAGACAGGATTTGTGAGCAAAGAGACAATGGGGAGATTTCCCATTTCCTTCCACCTTGCAGAGAAATATTTGAGGTCATTTTGGGAGAGGGAAAATGGTTTCAGTAATATTATTATTATTATTATTATTATTATTATTATTATTATTTGTACCCCGCCCATCTGGCTGGGTTTCCTCAGCCACTCTGGGCAGCTTCCAACAAAGATTAAAAATACATTTTCTGTGGGTTTCAGACATGTGGTTTACATATTTGTATGTGTTTGATTGGTACATTTATGAACATCATACACACAAACACACACACACAAAAAAAACACCTTAAAATTCTTATAACACATAACATGAGTCAACAGTGTGATGCAGCAGCAAAAAATGCTAATGTTATTCTAGGCTGAATCAACAGAAGTATAATGTTGTGATCAAGGGAAGTAATAGTACTGCTCTATTCTGCCTTGGTCAGACCATACCTGGAGTTCTGTGTCCAGATCTGGGCACCACAATTAAAGAAGGATACTGACAAGCTGGAAAGTATGTAGAGGAGGGTGACCAAGATGATCAAGGGTCTGGAAACCAAGTCTTATGAGGAACAGTTGATGGAGCTGGGTATGTTTAGCCTGGAAAAGAGGAGACTGAGAGGAGATGTGATGGTCATCTTCAAATATCAAGGACTTCAAGGACTGTCACATGCAAGAGAGTAGGACTCAAACCAATGGATTCAAGTTAGAAGAGAGGAGATTCCAACTAAACATCAGGAACAATTTTCTGACAGCAAAAGCTTGACAGTGGAACAGACTCCCTTAGAAGTTCTCCTTCCTTGGAGCTTTTTAAGCAGAGGTTGGGTAGCCATCTGTCATGGATGCAATAGTTGAGATTCCTACATTGCAGAGGGTTTGACTAGATGATTCTTGGGATCCAGCTCTGCAGTTCTATGATTAGATACAGAAAAGATGGAAGGTTTGTTGGTGTGGTGACTGGAGAAGTGTCTAACCGGTTCTGGATGGGATTGCACCCCACTGAGAATCAGGCTTGCAGCTTGCGGGTGCTGTCAGATTGAAACTTATTGGATGTGCAAGTAGCATCTGTGGCACAAGGCAGTGTCCACAGCTAAGTCTCCCTCTTAAATAGAGGGAGTCTAGGCATGGCTTTTCAATGGTAGCGTCCAGACTAGACTATGTGGCAACACACTATATGTGGGGCTATATTTGAAGACTTCTAGGAAGCTTTAGTTTGTGCAGAATGCAGTAGGAATTGCAGATGGGAGGGCAATCCCGCCATTACATGCCGTCCTTACATAGTGATGCATATTTACAGACATACTCTGAAGGATTGCCATAACACTGGTGATGTTCCCACCAATGTTCTGTTTCAGGGATGGGGCATCTGTGGCCCTTGATTTGTTGTTGGACTCCAACTCCTATCAGCCCTAGCTAGCTGAACTACTGGCTATGGATTGTTGGTGGTGTAGTCAACAAGGTTTGGAGGGTAACATGTTTCCCTGTCCCTGTTCTAACTCCTGTTTGTGTTTCTCTACATGCAGTCTAAGGGACACAGAGCCTAGGGCTTGCTGATCAGAAGGTCAGCAGTTCGAATACCTGCGACGGGTTGAGCTCCCGTTCCTCGGTCCCAGCTCCTGCCAACCTAGCAGTTCGAAAGCACGTCAAAGTGCAAGTAGATAAATAGGTACCACTCCGGCAGGAAGGTAAATAGCCTTTCCGTGCGCTGCTCTGGTTCGCCAGAAGCGGCTTAGTCATGCTGGCCACATGACCTGGAAAAACTTTCTGCGGACAAACACCAGCTCCCTCAGCCAGTAAAGCAAGATGAGCACCGCAACTCCAGAGTCGTCCGCGACTGGACCTAATGGTCAGGGGTCCCTTTACCTTTTCCTTTACATGCAGTCTAAGAAATCTGCAGGATGTAGTAGTGATGGTAAATGGAAAAGAGGGATGTACCTGGCAATCAAACTACATGCCTACCTGTGGAGAAAGGTAGGAGGACCTGATTAGTGTGTGGCACCTGTCAAATGTTATTTTTCTTGCAGATCATGCAGAGTCAACCACAATACAGAGCCAAGACAATACAATGGCTGTTGAAGACACCACAGGCTTAGTTATTCTTCTGCTGGAAAAGACTTGGGCAAATATATAACTACCCACTCATCACCAGCCCTCCCCTGCTGCCAATCTCCTTCCTCCAAATAATCTGGTCATATAAACTGATGTAGCCTAACTCCACCTCCGACACTTAAGGAGCCCAGTGACTCAGCCTGAAAGATTGTTGTGGAGGGTCAGAGTTGAATGAGAGTGAATGAGAACTAACAACCAGGACAGAGCTTTGCTTTCACTTTCCCAGCTCCTTTCCCATCCTGAAAACTAAGTCAAAAGCTTCTGCAAACATAGAAAAGCCCAGGAAATAGATGAAAAAAGTATCTATGAGGCTGGGTTCTTAAGAAGGCTAAAAACAACTTTGCCATTCTCGATGTGGGTGTGGGTGTGCGTGTGTGCGTGCGCGCGCATGCATGCATGCATGCATGTGTGTAACCAAACTGTTCACAACTTTGCCACCTTTTCCTGGAAAGGCATTACCAGCTTTTTGGTACAGCTAGAAGTTCAACAGGTGAAATACTAGCCAGTGGTGCATCTTTGTGCCAAGTAAAGCATCACCTAGTGAATTTCTACTCTTCCTGAAACTAGAAAAAAACACACCCCAGAAAGAAACACACAGGCCAGATCAGGAATCAGATATGCTCAAGTTACAAACCAATACTATTTAGATTTGCAGAAAATTAAGTCCCACTTTGTTTAATTGAACTCCTTTTTTTAATAAAAAATATTTTTATTAAAGATTTCTTAAGTTTATGAAAATACGTGCAGTATCTCTTTTTTCAAGCTGTGATTTCTACAGATCAGTTTCATTTGTTGTGAGACATTAGTGTTGCATGCAGTTTTAGGTTGGGAAGAAAAGAGGGCAAAAGAGGAGGAGGGGGGTGGGGTGAGAATGCTTCTATGTTTCTACTTAGTGTATGTGTGGGGTTTTGTGTCAGCGTCACTTCTATGGGTTCTCTTACTATTCGCTTGTTGTATTTCCTTGGTGGTGAGAGAGGTTGGTGGTGGCCTAGGGTGTAATTGGTTGTCTTTGGTTGGCTGTAGTGAAATTTGTTTATGTGTGTGACTGTGTGAGAAGGTGGGTTTGGGCGTCAGGTTAGCCATATTGATTCGTATGCTGTTGGCGGATTCTTGTTGTTGTCTTGTTGGGCTATGTACAGTATGTGATAAAGTGGAACCATACTGGGGTGAAGGCATCTTCTTCTATTTTCTTTTCTTTTACCTATTAATTTTGTTTCCTGGTTTTGTGTGGTGAAGAAAGAGATGGAGAGGTTAGCAGGGTGTGGGTGGGTGTCTGTTTGTTTGGTGGATCCTTTTGTGCTATGGGTAGATTCCTTGGGGCTGGGGGCTGAGAGAGTGTGTTGTTGGGGTGATTGGGGAGGGGGGAGTGGAGAGAGCGAATTGTCATCTGGACTGGAATTGGGGTGGGGGTTGGATTGGGGGGTCTCTATGGAGGGGCACAGATGCGGGTGGCGCTGTGGTCTAAACCACAGAGCCAAGGGCTTGCCGATCAGAACGGGGTGAGCTCCCGTTGCTCGGTCCCTGCTCCTGCCAACCTAGCAGTTTGAAAGCATGTCACAGTGCAAGTAGATAAATAGGTACCGCTCCGGCAGGAAGGTAAACGGCGTTTCCGGGCACTGCTCTGGTTCACCAGAAGTGGTTTAGTCATGCTGGCCACATGACCTGGAAGCTATACGCCGACTCCCTTGGCCAGTAAAGCGAGATGAGTGCCACAACCCCAGAGTCGTCTGTGACTGGACCTAACCTTTATGGAGGGGCACAGTAGGGGGGTAGTGGTCATGCTGCCAATATTAATGGCATTGGGGGGGAGAGGAGAAAGGGAGGCGTGTCACCAGTCTGTTGATTTGAAGTTATTCCTGGATGTTTCATTCAGCTGTGGTTGTTGTTGAAGGTTTGTTAGTCTATGGTATGTGTTTAATATGCACACAAAAGCTCATACCAATAACAAACTTAGTTGGTTTCTAAGGTGGTACTGGAAGGATTTTTTTTTAAAAAAAAATTGACTATGGCAGACCAACACCGCTACCTACCTGTATCTTTAAAGTAAATGAGCATACACTTCCAGGCTTTTGTCTAACAGGGTATGGCCATAGCTCAGCAACTACTTTGCATCTGGATGAAGGGTTTGGGGGAAACTCCCTATGCTCCCATCAAAAAGAATGCAGAAGACTCCAAGCAGCTGAGTTACATACACCAGGCATCTTTCTGAAATTGAGAGAGGAAAAAATCATTGTCCAATTGCACAGTGTCTGTACTGGCACAGGGGTTGCTGCTTTTTACCTGGACAGAGCTGGGGCAGGGCAGTAGTGAGGCTGGGTCTACACAGGACTGCTCCCAGCCAATCCAGTGCCCCGGTTAGTGCATTTGCATGGCCCAGCCTGGCCCTACTCTAGCCCAGAAGTGACACCAGTGTTGGGAGGGTGACTCCATGGCTCTGCCCCACTGCATGCACTGCTACTGCATTTCATATATAATTCATTTAACAGAATGAACAAAGCATACTCTGGGTCTTATCAATGCTCTTACCTATCCCCCCCCCATTCAGCCTCAAGTAATAGTGGCATCCTGGTTGTCAAATAATTCCCGCCCTCCCTTCCAAGGTGGGCGGTGTTTGCGGCACCGGGCGGGATCACCTGGGCAGGATCCACTCCTCTTCCCAAGCGGCGGCGCGTGCGGGGCCCGTTAGAGGGCAAAATTCGGGAGTCCCTGACCTCTTGGAGGCGGCGCACAGGTCAAACTCCCGAACCGAGGCCAGTGGGTGGGCATGCTGTGTAAGTGTGTGCTTTACAGTCCCCACCCACTGTGCCTCTACATCCTGCATATCCTCAGCTCTCGGGCTGAGAGGGTTGCCTGCCAAGGCCTATGCCAAGTTCTCCCACTTCTGAAATTAATAAAGTTGTGGCCAATTCGAACCCATACCTTGGTCTCGTCTCATGTTTTTGGTGAAGGGGTGGGCACCGTGGACAGGGATTTGCACGTGTGACCGCAAATGTAAACAAAGTGTAAGGACAGTCAATTGATAGCATAGGGTTTATTCAAAACATTGCTATTGCCATTACAGGTAGGTAGCCGTGTTGGTCTGCCATAGTCAAAACAAAATAAAATAAAAAATTCCTTCCAGTAGAACCTTAGAGTAGTAGCACCAAACTTAGTTGGTCTATGGTGCTGGAGGAGACTCTTGAGAGTCCCATGGACTGCAAGAAGATCAAACCTATCCAATCTTAAAGAAATCAGCCCTGAGTGCTCACTAGAAGGACAGATCCTGAAGTTGAGGCTCCAATACTTTGGCCACCTCATGAGAAGAGAAGACTCCCTGGAAAAGACCCTGATGTTGGGAAAGATGGAGGGCACAAGGAGAAGTGGATGACAGAGGATGAGATGGTTGGACAGTGTTCTTGAAGCGACTGGCATGAGTTTGGCCAAACTGCGGGAGGCAGTGGAGGATAGGGGTGCCTGGCGTGCTCTGGACCATGGGGTCACGAAGAGTCGGACACGCCTGAACGCCTGAACAATAACAAAGTGCTACTGGAAGGAATTTTTTATTTTATTTTCTATTGCCATTAGTAATTCTTTTTAATGTTCATTGCTATAATCTCAAATGCCTACTTAGCACCAGGAGCTATCTCGGCTCTCCTGGGTGATCTCCTGACCATTATGATGTCAGTAGCTTTGTTGACAGGCCAAAGCTCAGCAGCTTGCAGAGGCAGGTCTGGGGAAACCACATTGGTTTCAGAGGTTCTCCCGATGCCTGGTTGCCTCACAATGAGAAAGACCTTACTTAAAGTGGATTAAGGAGGAAGGTAGTGCTGGGACTCATTAGCAGCGATGGTTCTTTGGAACCGCAGACACTCAGCTAGTTTAAGAAGAGAAGAAGATCCTGCTGGATATCTCGTCTGGCATCCTGTTCTCATAGGGGGCAACCGGAAACAGGATGCAACCAAAATTTGTGCCCCACTTCTTCTGGATGTCAGTAACTTTTAATTTAGAAGACTGGTGTCCTGCCTCATCTGTAAAAGTCAGTGTGAAGGGGAGCATTCTGTTACTGGCAACATGGGCGTGGCCAAGGAGGAGCAGGGGAAGCAGCTGCCCCCCCCCAAAAAAAATCAAGTAACGAAATAAAAATACCCCAGAGGACAGGATCACACTTCAAAATGACCTTAACAGATTAGAGAACTGGGCCAAAGCAAACAAGATGAATTTTAACATGGAGAAATGTAAAGTACTACACTTGGGCAAAAAAAAAATGAAAGGCACAAATATAGGATGGGTGACATCTGGCTTGAGAGCAGTACATGTGAAAAGGATCTAGGAGTCTTGGTAGACCACAAACTTGACATGAGTCAACAGTGTGATGCAGCAGCTAAAAAAGCCAATGCAATTCTGGGCTGCATCAATAGGAGTATAGCATCTAGATCAAAGGAAGTAATAGTACCACTGTATTCCACTCTGGTCAGACCTCACCTGGAGTACTGTGTCCAGTTCTGGGCACCACAGTTCAAGAAGGATACTGACATGCTGGAATGTGTCCAGAGGAGGGCAACCAAAATTGTCAAAGGCCTGGAAACAATGCCTTATGAGGAATGGCTTAGGGAGCTGGGTATGTTTAGCCTGGAGAAGAGAAGGTTAAGGGGTGATATGATAGCCATGTTCACATACATAAAAGGATGTCATATAGAGGAGGGAGAAAGGTTGTTTTCTGCTGCTCCAGAGAAGCGGACACGGAGCAATGGATTCAAACTACAAGAAAGAAGATTCCACCTAAACATTAGGAAGAACTTCCTGACAGTAAGAGCTGTTCGACAGTGGAATGAGAGTGATCACCAAAACGGGCTCAGGACCCCTCTGCTCACCCTCCAACCTGAGTAATTTGAGCTCTGACCTGGGGAAATGGTTTTAGTTGGAAATACGCGAACTGTTCATTATGTAACCTCAGCAGCCAAAGAGGTTGCTCTGCTGTGTGTTTACAAATCTTACTCATCTGTTTGAGAGAGAGAGAGAGATGAAGCAATACAAAATCCTTTCTCGAACACACCCTTCCCAGGGTCAGGTGTGGCACACTGTGCAGCAGACTTGTCTGCCTGGGGGCTCGGAAGAGGCTGAGCTGTACTTTAGAGAGTCTTGTAAAATTCCATTTAGCTCCCCAGGAATCACGGATGACAAAGCAGAATCGAAAGTGATTTTTAGGGGCGGGGGGAGAGTTAGTAGTTCCCATTGCAACATAAACCTGAGCCAAACCTTCTCTGAACAGCTCCCAGTTCCCACCTCTGCCCATAGGTGTAGCCAGGATTTTTTTTTTTGGGGGGGGCAGGCTTTTGTGGGGGAGGGCAGAACCTCAGTTAGTTAAATATATTTATTGATTTTTATTGATTTTGCCCCTCTGCCCCCCCCTTGGCTGGCCCATGGCTCTGCCAATGTTAGAAAACCAATGGACAGAGATTGCTTGTGCTTGAGGAACGAGCAGTGTTTCTTTATTATTCTTTATGTATATTTAGGATACATTTGTTGGGCTACTCATTTCTTGCAAATGACCAAGGCATATTTTTCTCAAGGTAAGCACCTTCTGTTGTGTGAAAACAGCATTATTTTATACCCATGGAAAATGGAGGTCTTCTTCTAGAAACCAAGTTCATTGTTAACCTCTGGAAGTCTCATTTCTCGGAAATGTTTGTTTTGAATGTGCAGAGAAGTTTAATGGGCAGCACTCAAGCATTCAGTGCCCCATCTACATGGGAGGGTGCTACATAGGCTCATTGCTTAACTACTCCACAGAGATTTCTTTAAGAGAAAGAAAAGATTAGGGTCACACATCATTGCAGTTTATTAGCACTTCCTGTCCCAAATCTGGCTGGTTTCCCACTCTTAATTCCTTGCACAAGATATATACAGTGGTGCCCCGCTAGACGAAAATAATTCGTCCTGCGAAAATTTTCTTCTAGCGGGTTTTTCGTCTAGCGAAGCGGCAATGCAAGCCGTGCTTTCGCTAGACGGAAAAAAAGGGACAAAAATTTTTCGTCTTGCGAGGCAGCCCCATAGACTTTTTCGTCTTGCGGGGCTGCCTTCCGCTAGACGAATGCCTTCGTCTAGCGAGTTTTTCGTCTAGCGAGGCATTTGTCTAGCAGGGCACCACTGTACAGTTTTCACTGCCACTGGATAGAGAGATGCCTCTGGACCCATGGAGAATCATGGTCAATGGCATCTTTAATTTTTTACCAAATCCTCAGGCTGTGTAGCCTTCTGCCTAGATCTATGGCCAATTGATTGTTTCAGCATGGTGTGAATATGCATATGTAACAAAATAGAAAATTCTTTCCAGTAGCACCTTAGAGACCAACTGAGTTTGTTCTTGGTATGAGCTTTCGTGTGCATGCACACTTCTTCAGATACACTGAAACAGAAGTCACCAGATCCATACGTAGTTATGGAACTCCCTCCCCATTGAGATCAGGCTGTCTCCCCACATTACTTCAATTTAGGAGGCAACTTAAGACTTATCTGTTTTGGCAGGCCTTTGCAACATAATGCAAGTTGCACCATTTGCATGTTTTATCACTGCCTGTCAGATTGCATCACATACCGTATATTATTTTTGTATTGTGGCTTTGAGTTTGTTTTTAAATATGTGTGCATTTTAGGTTAGCCACCCTGAGTTTAAGGTGGCTCCACAAATAAATCTCCAACCTCCATCAAAATAAAAGCCATGCCATTCCACCTAATATTATGTGAGTCTCTTCTCCAGTCTTCAGTTAGCGGCTGGATGTGAGGAAGCAAAAAGAAGGTCCTCTTTTTCCTTCTGGTCTGCAAAGAAACACATATTCTGGATTCCATGCCCTCCCGTCACCCCTCCCTCCCCTGCAGCTTTCCCTCAGATCAAATATCAGGCACCTGAATGGTACCTAGGCAGCAGCAGTTGGGGTTGGGTTTTGCTTTGCTTTGGGGATTTTTTTTTCACGATTGGGGAAATCTGAATTTCCTCTACAAAGAAAGTGGGATGGGCTCTGGTTGAGGGCAATGTTGTATGAATGATGCCCCCAAATTCTGGACTTGAACAGCCTCAAACTCATGGTAAAGCCCAGCATGGACAAACCCCTATGTTGGGGCTTCAGGCCTTAATGGCGTTATAAATCCAACATGCAATGAGCTTTCCTTAAAGTATCACAGGTAGGAGGATGCAACAGCAATAAAGGAAACCTGTCTACTTAACTGACAGTGGCCATGGTGCAGAAGACTGGAGGTGGCATTGGTATAAAGCTATAGGCTGAAACACTGTCTGAACTCTAATTGGTGCTTGCTGGGAGGAGCTGCCCCCACACAGTCCACACTGAGCAATCATGCACTGGAATGGAGCCATCCTTCTTCATCTCCTAGCTAGGCCATGCAGGTAATTGTATGGGTGTCTCAGGACAAAATGTCCTGACCGCTCCAACATGTAGAAAGAAGGGGGTGTGGTCCCAATGAGGCCTCTGCTTTCAGAGCACCGAGCCTTCTCTGGGCTCCCCATTTGCTTCCCTGCAGCCTCTCTTGCATTGCACACCTTCCTCAACCTGTTATCCTCCAGATGCACCATTGACCATACTGGCTGTGGCTGATGGGAGTTGGAGTCCCAAATATCTGGAAAGCACCTGGATGGGGACGCCTGCCCTTGTGTGTTTCACCCAGATGTGGGTGCTTCTGGTATGAGAACTTGACCGATGAGAGAAGCTTCAGAGAGAGAGAGAGAGAAAGAAGCTTCAGAGAGGTCCATTGCAGGATAGAAGGAAGGTTCTGCTTTCTAGGGGCAGGGGCCATAGGTCAGTGGTAGAGCAGCTGCTTTGCATATAGAAACCATCAAGTCCAGTCTCTGGCATCTCTAGTGAAAAGGATTCCATAAGGTGATGGGAAAGACCTCTCTCTGCCTGGGAACCATAGAGAGCCACTAACAGAGTACACAGTATTAAACTAAGTGGGCAAATACATACCTTCCAACACTTTGAAGCCCAAATCCAGGACACAATCTTCCTGTTTTTTTATCGCAAGAGCATGGCGGCCATTGGGGTTACCATGATCTTGCCTGATTTTGCACCATGGTCCCCCCCCCAGTCCTTTTCCAGGCACAGTGCCCAAAAATGCGCATTTTGGGGTGCCATGCAACATCATAGCCCTGAAAAAAGTGTTTTTTTGGGGGGGGAATCATGCTGTGAAATCACACAAGATTACAGCAACCAAAATGGCCGCTGTTCTTTCACAATAGAAAATGGAATGTCCTGTTTATTTTCTGGGACACTTGGGTATCCAAATAGCCAATCCTGGTGTGAAATGAGAAAGCTTCCTATGTTCCTCGCTGGCACATGTGTCTTGTTATTAAAAGCATGTTCCATGTAAACACCCTGAACTGCCACCATTGCATTGCATTTGGCCCTCAGGGTTCCAAAGCATGGCGCCAGGGCTTCCTGTGGAATGAGAGGGCGTCTCTAACTTGTGTATCATTAATTGCTGATGGAGCCGAGCCGAGCCAGAGAGTATCACCCAACTTTGGGAGGGCAGCTGCCAGTGGTTTCCCTCAAACTGAGACACAGGCCGCAATCCCAAAGACATGCATTCATGAACAAGTCTCATTGCATCCATCCAGCAGGATCTTGCACATAGGTCTACAGATTTTGGAACGGGGTCTTGGCGCCATCCCAAAAGACATGCCTTAGCAAAAGATCGGTTGGGGAAATTCCATTGTCATAGGTCAGAGCGGAGAGCTCCCTCGGGCTTTCCAAGCCCTGAGCTAAAGGTAAGGAGAAGCAGAAGAGTTTGGATTTGATATCCCGCTTTTCACTACCAGAAGGAGTCTCAAAGCGGCTAACATTCTCCTTTCCCTTCCTCCCCCACAACAAACACTCTGTGAGGTGAGTGGAGACTTCAGAGAAGTGTGACTAGCCCAAGGTCACCCAGCAGCTGCATGTGGAGGAGTGGAGACGTGAACCCGGTTCCCCAGATTACAAGTCTACCGCTCTTAACCACTACACCACACTGGCTCTCAGAGAAGTACAGTTGGTAGAAATGTGAGAGATTTTTCTGTTGGATGGTGTCAGGGAAAGTGTCCTTAACTTGGGGGACTGTAGAGAGACAGAGAAGGCTGCATGTACAGGCTTGCCCCACAGCAACAAATGGCATCAGGCGTAAGGGAGTCAGCGGGCGACACAAGCTGGCAGGATTTGCAGTGTCTTTATATTTTAGCCTAGCCTGTTTTGTCCTTCAGCTTGCCCTTTGCTCTGGGATCCAGATGACAATCTCCATGGTGTCTCCCCTGCATGGAGGCTGTGGCTGCGAATTTGTTTAATGATCAAACAATGCGTGGCTATACTAGAGGAGTTCCCAGCAGTGGTAGCTCCTGGTGAATAGAGACGTGCCAACTGCCACCCGCTCTAGTTGGTTATGTTACGCATATAATTAGCAAGGGTGTTGCTAGTGAGTGGGGGCAGAACCTGGCATGGCTTAACAAACAAGGCTGTCAACAAGAACACAAGGTGATGAAAAAGAGAAAAGACCTCGGTGATGGCTTTTAGAGTGCACAGGCAGGGTGGTTAAGGAGTCATTAGAAAGGTGGATTGTTTGCTTTCTTTCAGTGTCTCTGTGTGGGTGAAGTGTGGGAGGCAAGGGTGAAGAGCAGCGTGGGTTAAACTGAAATAAAGGTAGCAGTCCTGTATGTGGCAGGCTGGTGAAACAGAAAGAGGGCAGAATTGGACCCAGCGAGCCCCCAAAACAGAAAATTAGAGCTTCAGTGTAAGAAAATGCACACCCAAGGAAAGTGCGCAATATTTTGATTGGACCAAGAGGCAGAGCTCTACACAATCCCCTCAGGCCACCCCAAATACCAAGGAGCCCAATGTTCCCCTTCTCTTTCTCCAAATCTGTTTAATAATTTAGATGTCTGTAAGCATCGCCTGGTGCCAAGAGGAGGATGGTGATATGGTTAAGGTTCACTTGCTGGGAAGAGATGGCTCTTCAGATTCTCCCATTTTTTTCTTCCATCGTATATGTTTCCCAGTGTGGTGTAGTGGTTAAGGGCGGTAGTCCCGTAATCTGGTGAACCGGGTTCGCATCTCCGCTCCTCCACATGCAGCTGCTGGGTGACCTTGGGCTAGTCACACTTCTTTGAAGTCTCTCAGCCCCACTCACCTCACAGAATGTTTGTTGTGGGGGAGGAAGAGAGAGGAGAATGCTAGCCGCTTTGAGACTCCTTCAGGTAGTGATAAAGCGGGATACCAAATCCAAACTCTTCTTCTTCTTCCCCTCACCCTTGCTCTGCTATTGCTGCATACCATTCCTGGAGTGGGTTTGGGACTGCAGAAACTACATAATACCATCACATTTGCAGTGTCTAGAAGTTATATGGCTGTGATAATAATACTTAGCAATAGCTTAGCTCTTTCAAATCTCCAAACACTTCACCTTCATTATCAAGTTGTAACCCTTGACAGCAATCCCACAAGGCAAGTCATCACCCCCCCATATCACCAATTGGAAGACTAGAACTGAATGAGTGGTTTGCTTAAGGGTCATCTTCCTGATCTGTAGTTCAGCCTCTTAGCCACAATGCAGTGGGGGAAAGGTAGATTGGGACCATGTACATTATAGTGACTTGAAATGTTGTGAGGTTGTTCCACCCCCCCACCCCCTGTTTCATGTTGCATTTTCATGTTACAGTACATACCTGAGAGGGGAGGGAGATGTCTTTACCCAATGCACTGTATCGGATTTGTTCCCTGAGCCTGCCACTCCCCACCTCCAATTCAATGAAGATGTCATATATGCATGGGCAGCTTAACTGGTTTGAGGGGAAACACATCAAACGACCATATTTCTCAAGAAGTGACAGGATACACATGAATTGTGGCTAATGTCATGTGTACTTGGTTTGAACACCAGACATGGGAGTGCTCTAGAGCTGAAGTAAACAGCAATGTGCGCACAGCCTGGGATCTACTTGTAAATCTCTGAGTGATTTGCAGTAGATTAGCAAGGATTTTCACTCCCCGGTTCTTGTTTTAACAACAGCAACAAAAGGGATGTTTTCCTTCTAAAGGTGCCTCCAGACAGTCAGCATTTTGCAGGAGGGCTTTGAAGCAGGTACTGTGAAGTTCAGGTATGCACAATTAAAGTGCTTTGTTTCCCTAGCGGAACAAATCCACTTGAAAAAAGAAGCAGAGCTTTGTGCAGTTAGGAAAGCAATGGAGAAATGCATTGACTAATGTGGAATGAACCAATAAGGGGAAGACATATAAACATCTCACAAGCAAATGAGGAGGAATGCAGGAGGAATGCCCTTTGCTGTACAACCTCCTGACAATCAAATAAAAATGAATGCTCAGTAAAGACTGGGTACCATCTAACCTCCGTACACGTTTTGTGTCAGTTTTGTATACTGCCCTATACCCGCAGGATGATTGCTCAATAAACAGGTCATCTCAAGAAGGTAATCTGAAATAGGATGCTGAGGTGAAGTGTTTGGTGGGAGAGGTAAGATGAAAACATAGCAAATAAAATGCCCAATTGGTGGATTACACTCAGCTTGGCAGGTCTAGGCTAAGCTCTGCCTGCATCTGCAAGTAGAGATGGTCCATAGGCCATAGGGCAGGATTGAGGGGTTCTCATCCTTAGAAGGAAAATTAACTACAAACCTCAAAATTTGGGATCCTCTCCAAACCTGTGCCAAAGTTTTGCAGGGTTTGTTGTTGGGTTGTTGTTTTTTGCAGCAAACCCCTCATGTTTTGCAGTACCCCACAAACTGAGCAATTGAAACATCAAACGGGGGGGGGATTTGGCACAGATTTGGAGAGGATCCCAAATTTTGGGTTTCATATTTAATGGGGCCAACCTTAGATTGTCTTCGGGATGGGGCTGCTTTGCTCTCAATCATTGGGACAGGGAGAGTTCTGGCAGCTTCAGTTTTTCCTTCTCATCTGTATAAGAGATCCAGTGTATGCGAAAACAAAAACTTCTCTGAAAGCGATTTTTTTGGGGGGGTGAATCAGTGATGCTATACATAAATATTCTCCCATTTTTGGAAACCTGGGGCATGATCCCCTCGCTCCCCCATCCCATTAAAACTGGTAGCACACTTTCCCTTTATACTCAGGTGCTCCATATACTGGTACATTTTCTAAGTCAGATCCCAGGACAATGGGCTTTGTTCTCCTTGCAGCTGCAGGATGGCTCCTTTCTCATTGCCTCTCACACCCAGCATCAATCCAGGCCCATAGGACTATGCATTTCAAGGCAACTGTTGTGTTATTGCCCCAACTCTATAGCTTTGTAAGCAAGAATTTTGGTTTCCCTGCAAATGTCCCAGTCCTCAAACACTCTGCACTTCAATCGGGAGAAAGCCACACTCACAGAGCTCAGGCATCAATGTTGACCCTTGTGGAAAGATAACTGCCTAGGTAGGAGAAGTGATCGACATTTCCCAACGTTACACCATTGAGTTGGATTTGTGGCGCTGCATAATTTCCGAACTTAAAAATGGAAAGTGTAATGTTGGTGGTCAACAAAAGGGGCTTAAAGATTTCTCAAGGCAAATCTTAAAAAATGTAGTATAAACACCGACAACTGGGTTAACACTGGCCTGTGAGCGCTCCAGTCGGAGAACAGCCTTTACCAAAGGTGTAATGGACTTTGAAGACACCCAAACTCAGAACACAAGGGAGAAATGTGCTAAGAGGAAGGCACACTTGGCAAATCCACACCGTGATCAACTCCTGCCTGAGAACCAATGTCCCCACTGTGGAAGGACGTGTGGGTCCAGAATTGGCCTCCACAGTCACTTATGGACTCATTGTTAAAACCGTGTTTATGGAAGACAATCTTACTCGACTACGAGTGATCACCAAAGAAGAAGAAGGGCTGCGGAGGGAACCTCCCCCCTTTTGTCCACACCACCTCCTTTTATAGGATGTCACTGCTCCAGGCACCAACAGAGACAAGAGGGGTCAATGCTGCCTGGGGTCTTCCCAGCCCAGTGGACATACTTTGGAACTCCCTGCCTATTGACATTTGGCAGACTCCTTCACTGTACTCTTTTCAGCACCTGCTAAAAGCATTCTTATTTAGGGAAGCCTATCCACAAATGTTGACATGTGTTTTCCATCTGTTTTTAGCTTGTCCTTGGTTTTATTTTGTGAATGTTTTAAATAGCTATTTTTAACTGCATTTATACCATTCTTTTAGTAAAACACCATCCAGCTTCTTTTAACAAGCAATTGGTATATATGTTTTGCGAAATAAATTAAAATAAGAGTGGCAGATGCACTCAGCATGCTGCCTGGTGTTCTCCAAGGCACCCATCAGCATCTCTCATAAGAACAGAATATAAGCCTGCAGGATCAAGCCCAATGGACCATCTAAGTCCAACATCCTAGTCTCACAATGGCCATCCAGATTCCACCCGCAAGCAGGATTCGAGCATAAGAGCACTCTCCCCTTCTGTAGTTTCCAGCAACTACGGTAGCATTCAGAAGCATTGCTGCCTCCAATTGTGGAGGCAGAGGGAAGCCATTGTGGCTTGTAGCACGTGCCCTACACATCGTTGGGGACTCATTGCTATATATAGGATACTGTAAGCCAGAACTGGAATGGTGGGTTTATTAGCTCCAGACTCTGTGAGAGGAAAGAGGCAGGATACAAACTGGAGGAAAATGAGGCCATAAAATTACCAGTTGATCTTGCACTTCAGCAGCATCTCTGTCCCAGAAAAGGACACACCCTCCCAGAGCAACCTCTCCCCTCCCAGCCCCCAGAGGAATTCTTTCCAGGAACGGCTGCTTCTAGGAGCGTGAACTGTCTAGGATTTGCTCCTGGGAAGATCGTCCTGGGACAACCCTGCTTAATAAGCAAATCAGGCTGAAGGCAACCTCTTTCCTTGGACGTGTCTTAAGAATACTCTTGCTCGCCTGCCCCCAGCCTTGACACCACAGGGCTTTCCAGTCCCGTCCCACCCACCTCCAAAATTGCACAAGAGTCCACTCTCAGTCTTATCCCCCTGCTTCCCTTGTTGCTCTGCAGACCAGGGTGCTACTGCTGCAGTGTGGATCATGGCTGGAACGGTGGCAGGAGTTGCTCTGCTGCAACCCGAGTTGGTTAAACATTCTCCCAGCCCTGTTGGGTAACAAGATCCACCAAGCCGGAGCCTCTGCAAACATGAAGAGCTTGCCAGAGTGCAGTATGCGTGACAAGCTGCTCTTGCCTGCCTGCCAATCCTGCCGCGTTACCTATTGACTGAAAATAAATACCTCACCCACCCCAACTGTGCCCTTCTCTCCCCCCCTCAACCTGTTCTTGCCTGAGCTTCATTACTTCATGCTACAACTATGCCTCCTTCTCCCTCGCTTCCAACCTGCCCCAGCCCAAGTGGCATAGAGGGCAAGGATGCTGCCTGTTCCAAAGAAACCAGTGCCTGCAGCTTTAGGCTGTTTATTTAAAGGTATAAGCACACCCTGTTCTGTTGTGAGGTCTTTGGAACAGGGAAGATGTTCAAGCAACAGTTGATTCAGATTTTCACTTTTTAATAGAGGAATAATCGATCAGCAGCTGAGTGCCTTGCTTTCTGCAGGCAGGCTGAACTCAAGCTAGGGTGGTGTAGTGGTTAGAGGGTTGGACTAGCACCTGGGAGACCAGGCTTCAAATCCCCAATCAGCTATGAAGTCCCTATGGGCCAGTCACTGCCTCTCAGCCTAGCCTACCTCACATGGTTGTTGTGGGGTTTGAATGAGCATCTGCTTCCTGGCTGCCTCATTTTGCCTAATGGTAGGGCTGGCACTGCTAAACAATATTCACACTTGACAGGTTTTCAAGGGAGAGGAATGCCCCATCATTAGGCTGTCCTATTGTTCCTTTGTTCCCCAGACTAAATCACCATAGATAGCGATGTGCTAGTCCAGGGGTCTCCAAACTAAGGCCCTGGGGCTGGATGCGGCCCAATTGCCTTCCAAATCCGGCCCACGGACGGTCCGGAAATCAGTGTGTTTTTACATGAGTAGAATGTGTGCTTTTATTTAAAATGCATCTCTGGGTTATTTGTGGGGCATAGGAATTGGTTCATATTTTTTTTCAAAATATAGTCCGGCCCCCCACAAGGTCTGAGGGACAGTGGACCGGCCCCCTGCTCAAAAAGTTTGCTGACCCCTGTGCTAGTCAGTCAGCTATAGAATTTAAGATGAGACATATGGGAGGAGGCAGCCTTTGAAGTATGTTGGCTCCAAATCCATAGGCAGCCCTAGTCACAGCTCATCTAGGACTGTGATGCCTATATAAGTAACCCACTTTTAAGTGCAGACAAATGGGAAACCCTAAAGTCACGCAGACATTCTTGAGCAGGGAGGGGGAACCTGTGGCCCTCCAGATGTTGTTGGGCTCCAGCTCCCACAAGCCCCAGCTAGCAGAGCCATGGATGATGGGAGTTGTACTCCAACAACATATGAAAGGTCACATGCTCCTCCATTACCCAGAACTCCCCCCCTTTCTCTGTTTAACCCTGAAGATACTAGATAGGGAAGATACTAGATAGGGATGTGGGGAGCACCAAATAAATAATACAATGCTGGGCACCTGAAGGAGAAGTAAAATGAGAACTCCAAAGCCTGGGAGCATGAAAGAAAGAAAGAAAGAAAGAAAGAAAGAAAGAAAGAAAGAAAGAAAGAAAGAAAGAAAGAAAGAAAGAAAGAAAGAAAGAAAGAAAGAAAGAAGTGTATTTGTTGCTTAAGGCCTCTGAATCAACCCAATTTGCCCATATGGGATTGAATTTCATCTGAAAATAGTCTAGAAATATTCTGAGTACATTTGTCTTTATCACAACTATGACGTGTGTGACATAACTGTGAGGTTAATATGGGCTGCGTTTTGATTGGGTGTGATATACCATATACTGCATGCTCTTCCTGGTTTTTTGCCATGTAGTAGATTTGTTGCTTCCCTCCTTCAGAGCATCACCTCATCACTGCTGAGTCTGGTTACTTTTTTTGTAAACGAGATAGTGAAGACGAGACGTGTAGCCAAGCTGCTGTTCAAAATGTCAAGAGCAGGAGTGGCTGGCGGTGTGGACAAAGCAGTGCAGCTCACCTGGCTTCCCAATGGCAGGTGTTGCTGCTGTTTACCAACAGGGAGAGGGACAAGGTGGCAGAGACATCAACCTGGAGCAGACACAGTGGCAGAGTCAATCGGAGGCTCCCACTGCTGTGCCTGAACCATGCCAAGCTCCCCACTGTCTTGCCCCTCCCCACATTGGCAACTGACAGTGACACAGACTATAAATCAGGCATGTCCAACTCCCAAGAGACTATGATCTACTCCTAGTATAAAAAACCCCGGCAGTGATCTACCCATTGTCAATGGAGGGAGGAGGAGCGTGCATGGGGTGGGAAGTGCCCAGGGTTATTGAGCTTTTTTGGGGGGAGGATTGCACAGAGGGTTTTTTAGCTCCCCCCCCAATAACTTTTTGTACACGATAAGGATCCTGTGATCTACCAGGATCAGCTGGGGATCTACAGGTAGATCACAATCTGCTGGTTGAACATCCCTTCTATAGATTAACCAGGACTTTTCTTTTTCCTGCCTTTATCCGCTGGCTAAAGGAGAGTGTTTCTGAGCATGTTCAGAGTTAGCAACAGAGCTTCAAGAGTTGGTTTCCAGGCAGGCTTAAACCCCAAACCTCCCATTTGTCATATAAGCTTTGGCCTTGAACTTTGCTGGTGAGGAGTGTCATTTAAGATGTGATTTCAAACGTTAAGTATTGGGGGAAGGCGGATGCTTACTTCTGGCGAAAAGATGTAGATGTTGGGAAATATCAAACATTATTATAATTTAGTATTGTACATAAGAACTGGATAAGGCTAAAAGCTATGGTGCCCAGTCTGCTGCCACTGGGAAGCCTACAAGCAGTTTTCTGCTAAGAAAAAAGGAGGATCTACTTTTTAAACCTTAGTTGGTACCTCTGTGACATGTATAAGGGATTGATTTACCTGGTGAAAAAGTCTGTTTAGTCCAGTGGGCAGAGAACTGGACTGAGTGTAGAAATAGCCCAGTTAAGATCATTGCTGAGCCATGAAGCTCTCTGGATGACCTTGGGCCAGCCACTCTCTCTTTCTTTCTCCCAGCTCAACCTATCTCTCGGAGTCATAAAAGGATAACAAAGGGTGTGTCTGTGGACTGCGGACCTTGTAATCCACCTTGAACTTCTTGGAGGAGGGATGGGAAACAAAACTCTGTCATTGACTGGAAAACCTGGTTACATGTATTCAGGTGATTGGCAACTATCCCCTGGCAAAGTGATACAGCCGAAGTTTAATGCACTGTGTGTTGGTATTTCCCAAACCCATTCTCTGAAATCAGATTAAAGTCAGCAACAGGCCTCCTGTGCCAAATCTGTCCCTTTGAAGAGTGATGCCTGATTCCTTCATCTGATTAATCCAGAAATGAAAGAGAAGTTTGGAAGGAGAGGCAGCTGAAGCAACGGAACTAGTGTCGCATCCATACCATACGTTTAAAGTGCTATGATATCAATTTAAACAATCCCCCGAAGAATTATGGGAGATGTGGTTTGTTAAGGGTGCTGAGAGTTGTGAAGAGACTCCTATTTCTGCCCCAGAGGTACAGCTCCCAGACTGGTTTAACAATCATTCCCTCTTCACAGGAAACTCAAGTAATTGTAGCTTTGTGGGGGGAATAGGGGTCTCCCTAACAACACACTGTACCCTGAACACACTACAGCTCCCATAATTATCTGGGGGAAGCCACGGCCATTTATAGTTGTATCACATATTCCCACATATTCCCCAATCACCCACTTGGGTTTCAGCCCACCCATTTCTCAAAGCTATCGTGCAGTAAATACAGCTAGTTGCTGACCAGAGTCTTAAATTATCCTTCAGCCACAGCTAAACAGGGTGTGAAAAGTAGCTGCTATAGCAGTAACTCAAAAAGTTTCAATTGACACTAGGCAAATAACTCAGAAAGTTTCATTTGTCATTGGATTTAAAAGTTCATATTGGGTGTTAATGTTTGTTTTGCTGATGTAATTTTATTAAAAGTTGCTTGATGCTACCATGTTGACACTCTCACACCAAGACACCCTCTCTCCCTGCTTCAAATGTGTGCTTTAGTTTAAACACTGTTTTGGGAAGTTTGAGAGTTTTTGCACTGCCCCTGTTTGGAGTGGAGGGTGGGAGAAGGGCTGCCTCCCCCCCCCCAACCCAGGGGTCAGCAAACTTTTTCAGCAGGGGGCTGGTCCAATGTCCCTCAGACCTTGTGGGGGACCAGACTATATTTTGAAAAAAAGAAAACCTGAACAAATTCCTATGCCCCACAAATAACCCAGAGGTGCATTTTAAATAAAAGGACACATTCTACTCATGTACAAACAAAATAAAAAATAAAAAAAATTCCTTCCAGTAGCACCTTAGAGACCAACTAAGTTTGTTCTTGGTATGAGCTTTCGTGTGCATGCACACTTCTTCAGATACACTGAAACCTCTTTCAGAGAAGTTGCTGAATTGCAACTAATTACCAAACTTAAAACCATGGAGAGACCTGGTCTGAACAAAGACATTGGATTCTTATCTCATTATACATGACAAAGCTATCTTTAGCCATCTCACCCCTCTTTAGCCATCTCACCAAGAACAAACTTAGTTCTACGCATGTAAAAACACACTGCTTTCCAGACTGTCTGGGGGCCGGATTTAGAAGGCGATTGGGCTGGATCCACCACCACCCCCAGTTTGCCCTAACCTTTACATTACAAAGAAAGCCTTAAGTGTTTTGAATTCATGGCTGGCATTGACAAGGCTACTTAATCATGGGGGAGGGGGGGAGGGTAAACCGGGTAGTATCTATTCATGCCTCATTGATTCATCTCTTTACCTCCTCCCTCGATTATGAACAAAATGTGCCCTACGGTTGTTTGTCTTGAGAAACCCATGAAACTGGAATTATGACTCTTCATATCTTAAGTCCCTAAAACAGAAATAGTGGCAATTGTGTGTGCCTGAGTCATAAAATAAATTGGGTGGTTGTGTATTTCTGAGTCACAAGAGATGTTTTCTGAATGCTTAGCAGTGGAAATGGTATTGTGCAGTTTCTGAGGTAGTATTTGCATATCTGGACAGGAGTGGTGTAAATAACTTCTGTGTAGAGAACTTTTAAGACTGATGAGGCGAATAGAAAACTGCTGTTTGTTTAGACATGGGAAGCTCAGTCCCTCTAACCTCTCTCAGAGAATTTGGGTGTTCAAAGGGTACAAATGTGTGTGTGGCAGTGGGCGACTGGATGCCTACAGAATGGCACAAACTTCCAAGGAGAGAAGAGATGATAAAGCAGGCAGAACCTTACTCTACCCAACAGCCAAAATATGGTAGGTTGAATGGTTTTTGACAGAGGAATATTATTGCAACAGGGATTTTCTGCATGCAATGTATGTGCAGTATAATTGACCTATGTCTCCCTCCATTCAGTGATTTACCTTGCATAAAAGGATCTTTGAGTGCTCACTGCTGTGCTGCGTTTTCTAGAGACCAGAGAGAGCAGCTGTGGATTGTGGTAGCAAAGCAAGGACATCTGCTAGAATTTATGGTCCTTCGGACTGATTAACAGGACTTTTCATGTGTATTATTTCCTTACTTAACAAAGTAGGATAGGAATGGATTAAGGATAACGTTCTCTTGCACCTCTTGGAAAGGGACGGGGAAACTGTAGCCTGCCAGATGTTGTGAGACTTCAACTTCCAATAGCCCCAGCCATCGTGGCCAAAGGTCAGGAATGATGGGGATTTTAGTCCAGAAACATCTAGAGGGCTCCAAGTTTCCCCATCTGGGATCAGAGAGCTAGAACGTCTTTCAATGAGGGACATGTTTCTATGATGTGAACATGAGAGACACATGCTGGATAGAAGAAAAGGGTGTCCCTCTCTATCCAAGCCGGATGAACATCTATTCTCTTCCCTTATGAACATTTGTCAATATGCAGCAGAACACAGAGATTAAAAACCAACAAACAATGATTTATTGGTTAATTATTATTAAAAAGCAGGAGGCCTGTACATCACGCAGGGCTCTCCTGGAGTCACCGAGCGAGTACAACATCCTACAAACACTTTGATTTCAAAATAAAAGATTTCCTTTTTCATTCAGCCCAGCTGAATATTAGCAACAACAATCATTGGTTCTGAAAATGCCCAGTGCTTCCTGATACAATCACACAGCTTTAGTTATGAAAAAAATAGATATCTATGTACATTATATAAACACACTTACATATATCACATAAATTAAGAGTGAAAAGATGCAAATCATAGGAAAGGCTGCTGTGCTTTCTGGGAAGAAGACAACTTCTCCTCCCCCCCCCCAAATAATGTTTTGACTGGGGAAGAGC
This sequence comes from Lacerta agilis, assembly GCF_009819535.1. Classification (NCBI taxonomy): domain Eukaryota; kingdom Metazoa; phylum Chordata; class Lepidosauria; order Squamata; family Lacertidae; genus Lacerta; species Lacerta agilis. The sequence goes on along the minus strand of NC_046317.1, from coordinate 63,784,079 downwards.
CAATGAAGAGGCTCCTGAACTCTGCCTTCCAATACAATGCGAAATCCACAATTATTGGAGTCCTACATTCAAAGACTGACCAGCTAAGTTCTGCCTGTTAAACAGGAACATTAGCCACCAACTAGTCTGCATCTGAGTGGGAAGCTTCACTTCCAATTACTACTTGAAACTGGGTATCAGCATTCCCATATTCTGAAGGCACAGTGGCACATCTTCCTTCCCTATGCACAGTTGGCCATGGCATTCTCTGTGAATCAGCAGACCGTTCGTTGAATGTCCTGTGAATGGCCCGCTTGGGACAAAGCAAATTGCAGAGAACACCCAGTTCCTCCTGCCTTGATGAGCTCTGTGCGGGGCAGCAGACAGCCAAAGGCGTTGTAATCCTATCCAGAGCCAAGATGTCAGCCAGAGTCCAATTGCAACAAAGTAATAATGGTTCACAATAACCTACTTGAGCCAAAATATCAGCTGTAATTACCTGAGCTCCCAGCTAGGAGCCAGAACACACACTTTGCCCCATAGAAGGGCTGGAGTCTAACACACACTGCTGGAGATAGCAGTTTAAGGGGCCCAGAGCCCACGTCAGTGCATATTGTGCTCAGAGCTGCTCCTCTGAGCAAGGATGGGCCATGTCCAAGTCCGTGTGTGGCTCTTGCAGCTCTTAGCTCCTGTCTTGAACCTCTTCCTCCTTCCACCCACTGGAGTTCTTCCCAAATTTGTACACCAGTCGCCGGCCATCCACTCGTTCGAGGATCTCCCGCTTGTAGTAATACCTGAGGGAAGGAAGGAAGGACAGTGTTAGGGCTACATTTTTTTAATATAAAAAAGTAAATATAAAAAAGCAGTCCTAGGAGAAACAAAGAGGACTAGGAACGTATTATAGTAGTTGTTTAGGGAAGCTTTTAATGTTTAATAGATTATTGTATTTTAACGTTCTGTTGGAAGCCACCCAGAGTGGCTGGGGTGGGTTATTTATAAATAAATAAATACTACTACTACTACTACTACTACTACTACTACTACTACAAGAAGGGTGAAATAATATAGTACACAATCAAATATGAGATTGCCTTGAACACAAAGCTCCAATCTTACTCCCATCACAGACCAGTGACATAGGAGGTAGTGACTTATTCATAGCTAACCAATAAAGCTTTGGAGCAGAGTGAGGATTTAGAGGCAAGGTTTCTGTCATCCAAATCAAAACACTCTTTTTGCACTCTCTTGTGCTCCCTGCCCCGTAGTGCCTGGGGCTCCCTCCCAAAACTTCTTCATGGTCCCACTTCTCTCTTCTTCAAACCTCTCCTCGGAGCCCACTTTGTGTGAAGCCGTCTGGGGTTAAACTTGCTCCTCGCTACCAAGGAACCTTTCTGCAGTCAGTGATGGGATTGATGGGAGTTGTAGCCCAAAACATCTGGAGGTCATCTGGCTGGCCAAGGCCGGCCTCCGGCAACCGCATTTGCTCAAGTTTCCATCCCTTGCTACCCCTGTGTCCATTTGCTGCCCTTGATCTCTCTAGCTCTGACTTTCCTCAATGCCAGAATTGCTTCTGGAGACTATAGTGCTACCTTCTTTGCTGTCCTTTCAGTGTCAGCCAGAGATCATAGTATTCCTCCAGACCTCTTTAGACATCGTTTCAGCCCTGCTATCTGTTTTAATTTGGTTTTAATTGTTTTTGTATTTCTATGAAAACTGCCCTGGGATGATGATGAGGAGGAGGAGGATTGAAGGGTGGGGTGGTTTTAAAATACCCACAAATCCAAGGATAGGCCCATCTCCCATCAGCCCTTGTCCATTGGCCATGCTGGCTGGGGCTGTTGACAGCTGGCAGTCCAACCACATCAGAAAAGCTCCAGGTTCTCTACTCCAGACTGAAATGCACAAGTACATACCTCATGGCTCTGCTCAGCTTCTCATAGGTCATGCTGCTGTTCTTTTTCTTTTGCCCCCAGAGCTGAGCCACTGCCTCGGAGCGCAGGAACTTGAAGATGCCTTCTCGTCGGTCTTCCCACTTCAACAGCCCCTCATTCATCTCTGGGTGAATTAGGATGTCCCGGATGAATTCCCATAGGTGGATCCCTCTTGGAGCTGGTCATGAAAAAAAGAGAGCAGGGAGGTCATATTATTCAAACTACCTGGAGGAACAGAACAGTCCCTAGCCTTTGAGGCCAACTGAATGCCAAACCAGGGCATAAATCAGTTTCCATGGCAATGTCACGGCACCAGAAACTTGGCTGTCCCTTTGAGAAGGCTGCACACCTCCCAAGGAGGTAGAATATTAGGCCAATAGCAGAGCTGGAGTCGGTCAGCCCTGCATCTGAGGAACTGTTATGAAGGGGGACATTTCAGTATGCATGAAGTTGATAAGCCGTATGACCCCTGTCGCCACTCAGGAGGAATAAAGGGCATTGGTTTGCAAGGAGCTGCAGTGCCTCTGGGACTGTCCTAATGGATTAGGTGCGAGAATCCTTGCCATGGAGCTGTCTTGTCAAGTGGTTACACAGCCCAGCAAGACATTTGTATGTTCCTACAGTGCCCTTAATCTGTGTGGTGGTGCAGAAGGTGTTGGGGGCAAAACACTTGGATAACATGCAATAGCAAAATATCCCAGAACAGTCCTTGCCCAAGTGGGAGAGATTCACTTACAGTGTTTGCTTTTCTTGGTCTCCAGGCAGTCTCTGCTGTCCTTGCTGACCTTCCTGGGCCGCCCCCTTTTCCGCTTCTTGAGATCTTCTTTCTTATATTCTGCATAGTCACCTGTAGAAAAGGGGAGGAGGAGGAGGACATGCTTAGCCTTATTCCCCCCCAAAGGACCTGAAGTGAGATTAAACAGGAGCACAGGAAACTGCTTTATACTGAGTCAGTGTGTTGGTCCATCTGGCTCAGTGTCTACACTGCCTGGCACCAGCTCTCCAGATATTCAGAGAGAACGTTTTTCCAAGCTCTACCTAGAGATAGCCAGGGACTGAACCTGGAACCTTCTTCCTGCAAAGCAGATGTTCTACCACTAAGCTTCTTCTAGATTGAAAGATCACAATTCTTAAACTGGAATCTCTCGGCACCCACCTTCAAAGGGGGAGTAGCACTTGAGAGCCAGAATTTCTAACAATGGATAAAATCATCTCTCTAAATCAGTTCTCTCTCTGGATGATACAAACCTGCAGTTCAAAACTGGGTTCTAACAATTTCTGCCTACAGAAGTCAAAACAAAATAAAATAAAAAATTCCTTCCAGTAGCACCTTAGAGACCAACTAAGTTTGTTCTTGGTATGAGCTTTCATGTGCTGAAGAAGTGTGCATGCACACGAAAGCTCATACCAAGAACAAACTTAGTTGGTCTCTAAGGTGCTACTGGAAGGAATTTTTTATTTTATTTTGTTTTGACTATGGCAGACCAACACGGCTACCTACCTGCCTACAGAAGTGTTTAACTTTATATCTCAGTTCTGTTGTAGTGATTGATTTCAGTCTACCCGGCTTTAGCATTAAAAAGCCACTTTGGGGGCCTTTTTGGCTGAACAGCAATGTATAAATGCTTCAGATAAATACATTTTTTTGCAATTAAGCTGTGTCAGGTCTACTCTGATTAATCTCCAAATTTGTCCCTTCTTTTGCAGAGTTAGGATTTTATTTTTTAAAACCCAATGCTATCCTTGCCAAGCCCAATATGCTACACACTCTCATTTCCCCTTTCAACATGAACTGTGCCCTACATCTCTCCACTGTTGTTTATGGTGGGTCAGTAATCTTTGTCTTCCATCTAACTATTTTGCCTTTGAAAATGCAAGCTGCTGCTTTGGTGAAGCTGCTAGAGCAAATGTGTGCACAAACACAAACAAACTTGTACTTTCCTAAAATCCAGACCTTCCACTGATAATCCCCTCTATATCTTACCATCAGAAAAGTGGCAGTGCTTCATGTCTATGGGGTCGAGATCTAGGTCACTTCCACCGGAGTCCTGAGACTGAGGGCTCTGAGACATCGTCCCTGAGAAAGGAAGAGAATGGAAGGTCAGCTTCTTCTAAGAGCCCTGAAGCCACCCATGTTCTAACTGTAATTGTGGGATTCAGCAAGTACCCTCAATGGGCACCCATTGGAATCTGAGAAAATATTAGGCCACTTTCATGCCATTCCATTTAAAGCATTATAATACCGCTTTAAGCAGCCCTGGCTTCCCACAAAGAATTATGGGAGCCGTAGTTTGTTACAGGTACCAAGAGAGAATTGGGGGAGGGAGGATCCATACCTGCTAGAGATGCTGAGCTGTCTGGTGACATGGCCCCAGAGATGTAGCCAAGGTCAGACTGGGAGAAAATGTTTGCTAACTTCATCTCTTCCAGGTAGTCCTGATTGTAGGAATTTCCCAGTTCTATGAATAAATAAAAGGGAGAAGTTGAGGGTTTAATGTGTGCACACAGAGAAAGAGAGAGCATAGGCAATTAACCACAAAGCAGAGCAAGCAAATACATATTTTCCCCCCCTCACCTAATGGGCTGGAGTCCAGAAGGGCCTCTTGAGAGACGTCTTCGCTCCTTAGCACAGACATGATCCAGCCAAGTTCATCCGGGACAGATGCTACAAGTGAGGGAGAAAAGTACATTCTTTGTGAATAACAAGACCAAGCGCTGCTCTGTGCTGCCCCTGCTTTCCTCCTAATTCAGGAACAAGCTAAAAGATACGTTCTCAGCCCTCGGTATTGGGGGCAAAATGGTGGCACTGGTTTACAGAGGACTGGGACCAGAAATATGGGAGTGCCCCTCCTGGTCAAGAGGGACCATTGGGCCATGGGATGCTACCTAGATAGAACTGCCACTCTTTTTCACAGGTCCTGCTCTTTTGGTTTGAGAAACAGCTGGACACACAGTCACTTAGCAAGCAGAGATTTTCCTGGCATGAGGAATGAAGAAAAAAAAAAGCTTGCCATTTGTAAATGTGGTGTGGCTGGTGTGAAAATGCGCAAGAGCGCCTGTTTTTCTGAAATCCTCTCTGCTTCAGCCAAGCACTGTGAGTTGATATGGTTCTAGCCTTGGGGACCAAATGCAATTCCCTCGAGTCCTTCTGCATCAAAGGAAGGGCACTCTGCACTTACTGATTTCATGCAGGCGGTCGTAGAGCTCATCACCAAGGGGCCCGAAGATGAGTCCCAGCTGGTCCCGCGTGTATTGGCAAAGCGTGTAGCCATCCATATTGCAGCAGGAGAAGTCGATGGCGCTGGCATCGTACTTGTTCTTCTCCACATGGTAGCTGATCCACTCCAGCACCTGAGCCCTGCTCCAGCAGTGTGGCATCTCGCCATACCATGTCGGCTTGCCTGCAGAGAGGGGGGGAGGGATGGAGAGATGGGGCTCAGTGGGGCAAGCGCCACATGGGATTCTGCTCGGCCAAGTCAGCCTCTGGAACACTCTTGCTGGCTGAACAGCACAGGGTGTGGCCGGTTCACTTACGCACAGCATTTATCTCGCTTAGTCACTGTGGTTGGGTTAACATGCACACCTGTCACCTGTTCCCTTATCTCTGGGCAGGCCCCTCCCCACTGGGGTGAGGTCATTTAGGACAACAGTTCTCTGCTCCCAGCTCAACCAGCCACGACTTCATTAGAATACTGTACTACAGCCAAGAACAGCAATGCATGCAGAGCTATTCTATGCCCCAGCGGCCATTCCCTTGCAAAACAGCCGCCCTTTGTAGCTTTTCACAGTCCCCTGAGTTTCACATAGTGCACCTTGTATAAAACTACTCAACTTTACTTCTCTACAAGGATTCAGCTCTGAAGGCCTCAGCCTCTGGTCTTCTGCAGGGTCTAATCTTTAAATAAGGCGAGTGGCAGTGTTATCAGTGTTATATGGCACACTTGGTGTTATATGGCACAATTCTATTGCTCAAAGCACTTCATGTAAATCAGAGGTAGGGATCCTGATAACCCTCCAGATGTTGGGACTCCAGCTCTTATCAGCATGCCCAATGGCCAGGGATGATAGGAGTCCAACAACAGCAGGAGGGCCACAGAGCCCCCACTGCCATGTGCATTGGTTAAGGGCAGGGGTAGACAACATGATGCCCTCCAAGTGTTGTTGGACTACAATTCCCATCAGCCCCAGCCAGCATGGCCAATGGGCAGGGTTGATGGGAGCTTGGGTTTTGTCCAACTGTTTTACAGGGAGTAAACCCACTGAAATTAATGGACCTAGGTTAGTCATACCTGTTAATTTCAAAGAGTCTACTTTAAGTAGAACTAATACTGGAGACATCTTGTGGAGGGCACCCCCATCACCCCATAGAATATCAGGGGTTCAACCTATATAAGTGGGGGTGAGATCACACTGGAAGGAGTCTCCAACCTCTACTCCAGTAGGTTTGCTGATAGACAATAATTGTTCATAAGTGTGCCAAGCAAACAAGGCCACATGTCTGAGGCAGACAGTCCTGACACCATTTTGACTTTCAAAACTGACCAAATGTTTACCAAATGTTTCTCTGCAAGGAGGGAGTGGGTGAGGGAACCTTCCCATTTTCTCAGAAATTAAATAATCACCATCTCAAAGGAATGGCCAGGCTACCCAGGAAAGGCAATCAGATATGACACTATCATATGAAGTGACAGACAGGAGGTAAACAACCCACTCAGATTTCTGCTGTAGACCACCTTTTTCTGTGATGTAGCTATGATGTATCTGGGGGAGTGGTCTTGGGTTACACCCCTTCTGTGATGTATGTGTGAGGTTTCGGGGGTGGGGCGGGAGTCCAAGGGGGAATTTTTTGAAATGTCTTTATAAGTGTTTGCACGCATGGTTCTGGTTCCCTCCCCCGCTCTCCTGTGTGTGGAGAGGTCAACCCTGTTGCAATAAAGATCAAGCTTACTAGCTGCTTTGCTTCTAATTATTCTCTGGTTGGCCTCTTGTTTTTTACTCCTGCCGATGGAGAACCTGCAAAGGACTTTACAAGGGCTCTTGTGTACCCCATAAGGGAATAAGGGCAGATTTTTGTTTATAACAGCACACATGACAGGTGGCCATCCAACATCTGCTTAAAAACCACCAAGGAATGAGAGTCCACCACCTCTTGTGGGAGATTGCTCCACTGTCAAAGAAGCTCTTAAGTTATTCCTGATGTTTAGTCTCCATTGTTCCCTATATATATATTGTACCCGCATCTTGCAGCAATAAGCTAGGGACACCTACCTGTTGTCTCTGTGGCCATCTGGGTGTTAGACAAAGTGAGAGAAAGGTTATCATCATCTCCAAGGTGGGTCAGTAGGTCTGGGTCGGGTGGTGCTTCTTCTGGCTGGTACATGGCGCTGAAGTAATTCGAGATGAGATTGCTGATTTCACAGGATCCTGCCATGGGATTTTCTGCCAGAAGAGTGGAATTGTTAGACTTGGGAATGGATCCAGCCGGCTCCACCAGCCCCATTCCTCCATGAGCTTGCTTTGATCAAACATGGCCTTTCCCTCCCACCCCTCCAATACACCTAGTTCCCAGCATACTGCTGCTCTTTCATATTCTCAACCGTCCTTCAAGTCCCTTGTGATTGGGATCTGTCCAAGACTCATGAATATCTGAGCCAGAATCCCAAAGTACAAAGCCAAAGCACAGATTTCTAACCAAGGAATTCCCACAATAGAATAGCATTTATTGTGTAGGTCCGTGGACCGCAGCGGAAGAATTCCCACAACAAATCAAAGTACGTTTCTAGTTCATTTTATCGTTCATTTTATTTATTTATTTTTAAATATCATTTCCCCACTGCCCACTGTTAAGTCTTTGGCTTGAAATAAAAAGGAACAGTCCCAATAACTTTGCTTTGGCAGGGAAATTACATCTCCCCCAAACTTAGCCGATACAGCAAAGGACAAAGAGACAAGAAACAGAGTTTTCATGCTTATTACTTTCACAAAGGTCCCCTGCCCATCAACCTTTAATCAGCCCTGGGACTCACAAGCACCTCCCAAGAAGCCCATTTTTAAAATTTGCTTTTTTGCCTTCTCTTTCCAGGCTTAGGCTGGAGCCATAAAGTCAATGTTGACTCTCAGGCTACTTCTAAAGCTCCCAGCTCCTGCTATTGTGTTGTGTCCAAGAAGCCCCTCGGCCCTTCACCAGCCCCCACTCGATGCTCCAGGCTATTGGAGAGAAAACTCTGTTGGCTCTATGAAAACAGCCTGTTCTGAATGAGAGCCTCACCTTAGCTGCCCATCCATTTATCATTCATCCCTGCCAATCCCCATGTCTCTCCCTCCCCATCTCAGCTTGGTCATGGATTGTAAGTCCTCTGAGCAGGATAGGGATCCCATCAGTTCTGCAAGCCGCACAGCAAAGTTGGAGGTATGCAACTAGTAAATTACAGTAGAAAACCAGTGAAAGCAAGTCAGCCCAGACTCAGCATGTCTTTCCTTTTCTTTTGCCAGAGAACTACAAACTGCCCAATGGATGGGCACTGGAGGCAAACGTTTTTCACTTTTCCAAGGCTTCAAAAAGCATAATAATTCCTTGGCTGGTCCTGACCAAGAAATCCATCTGGTCCACATTCTGTTTCCAGTGTTGGTCGGTCAGGTGCGTTTGGAAGCTCATAAGCAGAGCATGAAGGTGAAGGGCTTCCTATTTTTTTTTGGTCTCCATCAGTAACTTGGCGGTGGGGGCTGCTTCTTTTATTGGCAGCAACTTGATCAGCTAAGAAAGTGCACCACAGCAGCATCCTCAATGAGAGAACTGAGCTCAACACAGATCAGACGCAGCAACTCCACATCCATCCTCTCCCCCCTCACCCCCCCCATTTTACCTACCAGGCAAGTAACTCTGACAGCAGTTAATCAATCCACACAGTAGTAAGCTCCTAAGGCAGAGTCCTGGACGCTTCAGCTCCCGCTCACCTGTGCCCAGGTATTTGTGACTCCACTCCCTGTATGGCTCAGCCCCTCCCCATAGCTGTCCCTTTTATAGGGCGTTCTTCAGTAACCTGATCTCCACCTCTAGGGGAATTCCTAGAACAGGTACTCAGCTCCCGCCCCGGGAAATTTGCATAATATGTGCCACCTGGGACTCTGCCAACCTACCTTGACGGGAAATCTGGGCTGACAGTTTAATTATTACCAGAGAGCTGGCAGGGCCTGTGCCAGTTTCACCCAGGACGCTGTTTTTCTCCCTTTTCATATCACTAGTGTTTGTTTGCTCATCAAAGCAGATAAACCGGCCTGCTTCTCCCTCCCCTGCCAAGAATAGGCCCATATAAATGAGTCTGATGGGGGCAGTTGCCACCTGCTGTCCCATGGGGTGAAGGTGAAGCAAGTGTCATCCGTGGGTCAGAAACGGAATACGTTGTTTTCATATGGCCGGTAGACTCCACGCTCTTCTCTGTGACCACCCCCCCCCCCCCAGGATTTTGCTAGGGCTTTTGATGCAACATCATCAAAGCAACAATTCATGCATTTGCTTCAGTGGACTTTAGTCCACGAAAGCTTCCATCACAACAAATCTCTCCTGAAGGTGCCATGGGATTTCTTTGTTGGCTGCCTACAAGAAACTAACTGAAACCCTTTCCAAGTTAGGTCACTAGGAAGGCTGTCAACCTGTTCCCACCTACCGTGCAACAGACCCCTTTGAACTTAGCGGAGCTTACTTGTGAGCAAACTTGGGTAGGTTTGCACTGCAAGGCAACTGAAGTTAGCTTATATTCACCCCATTCCATTGTTTTGGGTGGCACACGACCTCCAATCCTGTCCATGTTTACGCAGAAGCAAGATAAGCATATGTAGAATTCATTATTAAGGCTGCTCACTAAAGACATAGTATGGGCTTTCTCCTCTGAAACTAATACATCAAGAAAGAAAGAAAGAAAGAAAGAAAGAAAGAAAGAAAGAAAGAAAGAAAGAAAGAAAGAAAGAAAGAAACGGGTAGAGCTCCATGGAGGAAGACTTTGAGATACATAAAAATTCTCTGATTTAGAGACAAAATTCAGAGAGGTATCTTTGGCTGCATCCAGTGTTCTCTTACCGATTTGAGAACTGGCGCACACACGACATTAGCCACAACCTGTCATTAATTATAAAATATATATTTCTTTATTACATTTATATACCACCTTTTTCTTCCAAGGATCTCGAGGTGGTGTACATGGTTCTCCTCCTCCCCATTTCATTTCATCCTCACAACAACCCTGTGAGGTAGGTTAGGCTAAGAGAAGGTGACTGGCCTGAGGTCACCTAGCGTGCTTCATGGCTGAGTGGGGATTTGAACCCTGCTCTCCCAGGTCCCTGTCCCAACGCTCTGACCGTTATGCCACTTTCCCCCAAACCAGCTTTGATCTGAGCAGAGAAAAAGAGTGACTTTGCTAAGTTTTAAGCTTTTGCTTCAACACAAACAAAAGAGTCTCGCGGCACCTTAAAGACAGGCAGATTTATTGTGGCATAGGCTTTTGTGATCTAGAGCCCAAGATGCCCCTGGACACAGGGTACCGACCGGGGCGCTCGTGGGCTTCCCAGAGGCTCCCTACTGTTGGGAACAGGATGCTGGTTTGCATGGACCTTTGTTCTGATTGAGCAAGGCTGTTATTATGATGTCAGTGCAGAAATACCAGCGTTGGGAGAGCACTGTGCTGTCCTCTGCTCTGCCACTGCCCTCTTCTGTTACTGGAGGCAAGACCTGAGGGAGTTTACACAAACTGCAGTAGGGGCATACTGCCTTACATGCCGATGTCTTCAGCAGAAGTGAGAAAGTGGAAGAGAGCTGTATGGAAAGCAAATAAACATACATCCTAGTCCAGGGGTCAGCAACCTTTTTCAGCTGTATGCTGGCCCATGTCCCTCAGACCATGTGGTGGGCTGGACTATATTTTTCTTGGGGGGGGGGGATGAACGAATTCCTATGCCCCACAAATAACCCAGAGATGCATTTTAAATAAAAGCACACATTCTACTCTTGTAAAAACATGCTGATTCCCGGACCGTCCACAGGCCGGATTTAGAAGGCGATTGGGTTTGGGGACCCCTGTCCTAGTCAATGTGGGTCTTTCCTTTTGCAACAACGCTGCTCACCCGGCCCCCCAAAAAACTTCAGCATCGCTCGCAAAAACCATTCATTGCCTTGCCAAGTTCAATGGCCCTCCTCCTTTCTGTACACAGCCCTGCCTTGCAGGTGTGTATCGAGGAGGGATTACTGTGCAAAGATTGTCAAGAGCTGGGCAGATCTCTCTTTCTCCCCTTTTCTAATTGCAGGATGGTTGTTGGTGCTTCCAGGTGGGTGAGCTGCTTATTCACAGCAGCTAACAGCTTCATGGAAACTTTAAGCGGGCCACCAACCTGCCTAGCTGGCTCAGCCACAGGCAACGGGCGCGTCATGCCTCATTGACGTCAACCTCTAGTACAAAGGCATTTCTGAGGAGGTTGCCTGGCACAGGGTTTGCCCCAGTACTCTCCTGCCACTTAGGGACAGTGGGGGAGTTGGGCAATTTGGGGCTTAAAGGTCCTGTAGTGGCCCTTTAGATGGCCATTGGTATTACTTCACCAACTTTGAAATGGGGTGAGCCAGCCTTGCTGCAATTGTGAGGGGCTCCAAGTCATTCTGCTGGGCTCTGGACATCTGCCCCCAAAGTCCTGATCAGATGCCACCATTGCTTAGGAGGCACCAGTTCAGGATGGCTCACTCTCCCACCTGACTCCAGCATCTCCCCTGACAAAATAGCACTTTGTGCAGGACCTGCTATGTGCTTTTGTGACTAAGACACAGTTCTTCTGCCTGTGTGGGGCTCCAAGCCAGCATAATTAAACCTAGGACCTCAGAGTGAAGTTGTGGGTAAATAAACGACAACAACAAGGGCAAAGAATGAATACATAAGTCACATGCACACACCCATTTTCCCCTAGCGGAGCTCCTGAACCTCTTTGGCAGCTGCACGGAAGGCAGAAATTCAGCAGGTCCAGCTTGTCAAGGGATGCTGATGGCAGAATAGAGGAAGCTTCGCTTACTGATTTTCTGTGGGTCATGTGGTTGCTATTAAGTCACAGGAGCCATTGGGGGTGGGTCCCTTTCAGCAGCCCAGCCTAGAGTCTTTGTAATATCTTTTCTCTGTAATTTCTTGCCCCAAAGACCAAACATTGACCTTGGTGTGGTGAGAGAAAGGAGGACAAAGAAGCTGAAAGAAGGCACTTAGGCTCCATTCCTAAACACATTAACTGTGCCTTCCTATACATAGGAGTTCAATAGAGCTTACTCCCAACTGAGTCTACAATCCTATACACAAATGCCTGCCTGAGAGCCCATCCCACTGAAGTCAATGGGACTTACTTTTGACTAGAGGATGGCACTATTATTTCCAAATGCCACTTGTTTTCATTGTAGCCAATCACTAAGTAAATATGCTTAGGATCATAGTCCTATTAAGGCTTATCTCAGAGGTTTTCTCATGGCTTAGTCAGGCTTATCCCAATGGTTTTACCATGGGGAAATTATTCCTGAACAATTGCAGCTAACCAGGCAGGCTCAGAAAAGAAGGGTGTGTGTGGCTGTCGTCTTAAGGGATCATAGCACCTTAAATGTATGGTGCGAATGGGGCCTGGGTCTATGACACCCAGGACCATGTTTTCTTTGAAAGAATTAACCCATGATTTTCAAATGGCAGGACTAGTTTGGGTTTTAGATTCACATGATTTTTGAAATGAGACAGAAAATAATGAATAATCAATATTAATCATTTTAATAAATTCTAAAATTCTAAAAGACTTAATCTTTTAAGTTTTGCACCACAGGAATTACATTTATAATGTAAACTTATTTATGAATTATCTACTTGTACAATAGACTATTTTTTTCACAGGACATAGTTTTGACAGTCCCTGCGACAGTGCTGCCCATACCTCAGTGGCTGAGCACATGATCCACAAATTCCAGCTGGACAACTCTAGGAAAGGGCTGGGAAAGGTGTCTATCCAAACCCTGAATAACTGCAACCAGTGATTCTCCAGTGATGGATCAGATCTATCATTTGATGAGCAGGAGGGGAGCAATAGCCCTCCTCCTGAGATGATCTGCAAGGGGCAGCTGGGGCAGCAGCTGCATGTGCCTCTGCGCATGTATGTCCTAAGGGTGGTGTGTGCACAAGTGCAATTGTGGGTGGATGTGAGGTGGCCACCCCCCACCACTGGCATGCAGCCCTCAGATTGGCTAAAGGTGGGTGTGGTCCTCAGGCAAAAAAACAAAAAAAAAATTGAGCATTCCTAATGTGGGTCATTGTCGCGGTCACTCTCTCAGACCTGAGCAGCACCCCCGGACGTTTAACGGTCTATTGGTAACTGCCCCAACGACATATGGTTTCTCCGCTGCCACCAGCCAGTATTCACTCTGGCAATGAATAACTCACTTCAGATTCAGATTTCGGTGAAAATAAAACATAAGTTTCTTTATTGTTTGTACAAAGCGTAATGGTTTCAAATGACTTGGTAAAACGTTTAATATAACTGTATGGTTATTCAGATAGGTATATTTCAACTCTCAACCTAGTATTCCAATAACTATCCCTAATGCCTCCTGTTTATTATTCACTCTGCTCTAGCTCTGATCATTGGCTCTATCTCCCTCTATCCCTTTGACTCAACTCAACTCAACTGACTGACTTCTAACCTCTAACTGCCTTTTCTATCCTCTCTAACTGCCATCCTTCCACACTCTAATTGCCTGGAGAGTTCCCATTGGCCAATCTCCTCCCTGCCAAGTTAACCCTTGGAGAACCTTTAGGGGTGAACGCCACAGTCATTAGTTAATAAAAGGAAGCAGTGGGCCCTCAATTGTATGTTCAAGATGGTGAGCACAGGCGCCAACTGAAAGGGGCCCAGGTCCCTTCAGGCCCCACATAAATATTAGCAGCGGCACAATGGTGGGGGGTGAGGTGGGGGCCGGTTCCGTCACCTAAATGGCTCCACCTTGCCTCATGCACCAGCTACCCCTGCAGAGAGGCCAACAGTAGGTGGAGTGAAGGCAGAGCGAACTCATGTTGAGTCCTACAAAGGCAACACCAAGTCTATGGAGGAATAAACCAGGAGTAGACCCTGGGATGAGCCACAGCTCAATGGTAGGGCATCTGCTTTGTATGCACAAGGCCCCAGGTTCTATCCCCAGCATCTCTAAGCAGGGCTGAGATAACCTTGCCTGAAACCCTGGAGAGCCACTGCCAGCCAGTGTAGACACTACTGGGCTTGATGGACCAATGGTCTGACTCAGCCTAAAGCAGCTTCCTTTATGCCTAGATCAGGCAGGCAGGCAGGCAGGGGCCGGCTGAGGGCAGACTAAGGTTGGTGGGGTAGGGCCCCCTTTTCCCTAATGGACCAGCCTCCGCTAGGGAAACTGCTCGGAAATCAGGGAGGCACAGGAATCGGACAGCTCCCTAGCAAGCTGTAGAACTGCTCCACAGTCAGATTTGCAGGCAAATCTCAGGAGGCGGCATCTTCTAGACATGCACCCAAGACAAAGAATTTGCCTTTGACCTTGTTTGCCTGGCTTCCTCCCTATGGGACATTTTCTCCGCCCATGTGCTGGGCAGGAGTGCAAAGAGAGCCTGGCAATGATGCACCCAAGAAGCTTTGCATGGGCAGGGAACAGCCTAGGCTGCCTGGAAAGGACACTGCAAGAAAGTCTAGAACTGCTGCAATACCCACCAGCCACTTCTGGTTCCTTCCAGGTGTGAAGGACTTAATTGAACCATAAACATCCAGGGGGTTGACGACACTCTGATGTTCATCAGTTACTTACCCAAAGAAGAAATGCCCTCCCCCTTGAGAACCCAGTTTGCTGAGGAAACAGGTGCTCCATTCAAAGCAAAGTTAGACATGACTGTCCTCTAGTGGCCAGTATAGATTGCAAGAGACCATGTTCCCTTTATGCTCATAATTGTAACAAAAAAAAAGGAGATTGAAAATAAATTGCAAATGACAACTGTCCTGTATTTGGTGACGGTGATCAGATTGCCACTGTAACAGATACTGATATTTCTATTGAGAATAAGAGTAGTGAGGAACAGGGAAGAAATACCAGCAGCATGCACAAATTTATCCCTTGGAAACTCTAGCTATGCTGATTACTTATTGCATTACATTCACTGTAAATAATTATTTCATTATTGTATTACATCCACTGCTCTGCTTTCTTTTGCCCACCACTGGCAAGTGCCCCCCCCAAAAAAGGTATCCTACGAGGGGATGTAGGCAGAAAAAAAGTTCCCCACTCCTGCATCTCTACCCACTGCTTAAAGAGCTTCCTGTGGGCAGGAGCTCTGTGGCCCTTTTCCTTGTCATTCTGCAAAATCACTATTGCGAGGGAGGGAGATAGGGCCCTTGTCACTGTGCCTTTGAGTAAGAAATAACATGTGGCAAGCCAGGCCCCCCAAAGAAACCTGGAGGGAATTACTGCCTTCAGTGGTGTATTTCAACTCCATAAGACCGCAAGCTTTACATTTCCATTATTTTGGAACTATGGATGGCAACACTAGATAGGAAATCTAAGCTGAAGGTCCTGCCATTGCAACGTGACAGCTCTTCTCTGCTGTGGATGGCACAGAACCATAGAATTTCAGGGTTGGAAGGGACCACGAGGGTCATCTGGTCCAAACCCCTGCAATGCAGGAATCTTTTGCCCAACGTGGGGCTCGAACACACAACCCTGAGATTAAGAGTCTCGTGCACTACTGGCTGAGCTATCCAGGGGCACGAAGGATGCTCCTTTCACCTGGGTGACCAGATGGCACCAACATGTAGAAAAAGGGGAGATTTGTAACACGCAGAAGCTGGAAGGGCCTCTGTAACTGGCATTTTTACCCAATAAAGCATGTGTCTACGGGGCTCCCCCTATCTTCTCTCACTGCAACTAATTGTAGCTGTAGGGGTGCATGTGGGGTGTGTGCAGCTCCCCCTCATCATCTTTATGCCCCTGGGCTTACTTGAAGAGAAGGCACTTTTCACATGCATATCACAACATAGTCATAATCTGGGAATTAAAATAATGTTTCAATCCTATGCATGCTTACTTGAACGTTAGCTCCATCCAAATCCATAGGTCTAACTTCAGAGAAAATGTTTTAAGATGGGAGTGTTAAAATGAAACAAATCATTAGTTCTCTTCCAGAAGTCTAACATGTGGGGCAATGCTGGCAACACATCCTGAAATTCACTTTGCCCCTTCTGTGCAGCTCAGGGTACTCACAGCCCATCTATTGGCACCCAATGGCTATGTGGCCTATTCTATGGGGGTGGGATGTTGCAGTTGCCTAGCAATCACGTTCTACTTTTGCGGGGATTGCTGACGAGGTGCCCTTTGGTTGTTGTTGGACCCCATTTCCCACCAGCCCCAGCCAGCATGAACAATGGTGAGGGGATGATGGGAGTTGTAGTCCAATGATAACTGGAGGGCATGATTGCTACCGAGTCATTTGGTATTGTTTGTTGTATGGTGGGGGTCTATGGAGCAACCCTCGTGGCACAAATTATCCAGCAGTCATCACAGACCCCTTCATGCTCCACTGTGGCCTTGGGCTCTTATTTGTGGCACCAAAGTATTGTTGCCAAACCTGACAACAAGGCTGCTCTGCAGGGTGGCTCCAACGGATCCTATGGCTCAGTGACTCCCAAAGCATTTTGTTCAATTACATCAAAGCATTTTGTTCAATCACATCAGTGAGATTGCAGTCAAAACAAACTGTCTCTGCAGGTAGAACCTGAACGACCAGCTCAGAATGCACCTGATATGCCAGTGCAGATTTGGGTCATTTCTGCAAGATTCATTTGAGGAAAAGGGGACTATACAGAGCAAAACCAGGGCAAGAGACTGGTCATTGCCTCAATATGCAGCGATTCCTTACTGCGGAGTTCGGTTTTGGCCCAGTCACTCATAAGCATTAGCTGTTTGTGTATATAGACATTTACCTCATAATCTAAATATTCATAATCTTCTAACCACTTAAGCATTGAAGATTGAAACAATCTTTCAGACTTGCAACTGCTTACTGTGCATTCATTTGGCCTGAGCTCCACGGGCTCTTATTTCTGCTGCCATACAGCCAAAAATCAGCCCCACGTTAGCCTCCCCTGAGCCATTTCTATGCCACATATGTTTAGTAGCCAAAGAAACAATTGGTTGGTGGGCCCATATGCTCACTTTCTTGCCATGCATTTGCCACAGGTGTCACATGGCTCTAAAGCAGAATTGCCCTCATGCTGATCTGATCTGTACCCTCCAAAATCAGCCGTCATAACTTACAGAAGTTTTACCTTGACTTAGAAACAAACTGTGGCTCGGGACATGCTTGTGTGGTCTTTGTGTTGGCATTATGCTGGATTTCTGATGTTGGCTTGCCAATGACATGGAACTGCTAGTTTTAATAATATGGGAATCTCTGGCCTCTCCACTTTCTCAGGCCAAAAAAGGCTGTAAAACATTGAAAGCAATTGCTGGAATGCAATAAACGCACCATAAGAAAATATGGAGCGGGGGCCAGGCCTGCACACAGAAAGGGCAAGGTGCGTTCTGGGATAGAGGGTGAGGTTTATCATTTGTGATTTTTGGAACTGCAGATTACTAGAAGCAAGCAGTGCCAAATCCCCTTCCCCAAAGCATCTGCATTTGTATTAGGCCTTTGCCATTTCAGTTTCTACATATACTGACTGATCGCTCATCAGGAATAAGCGACACACAGAGCAAGGAAACCTCAGTCTTGAGCTACGTCAGACTTCAGGTTTGCAGCAACTTTTGCTTTGTTTTAAAAAGAGAACCCTGAGATCCACAAGCAGATACGAAAGAGCAACTTGGGAGGGAGGCAAATGCAATATTCAGTGACTGAGCACATCTGAACACATTCTTGGCCTAAGAATTTGTCTTTTGAATACCAGCTTTCACACAAGAAAGCCACTGTTGGCTTTCCCCAAAGTTCTCTCTGCTACAAATCACCCACAGAAGCACCAGGAGATTCAGATCTACCTTCTGCCCTCCCCCAGCTAGAGAAAGTCTCTGCCTCTCTTAAGCAATGTATCGCCACCTGCTGCACCGAATGGAAATAAGCCACTATGCACTAAAGCTAAACCAACCCACTTATGAGTCATACCACTTATTGTTCAGTCCCCATTTTAGCCACTGCTAGTCTAGACAGAAGTAGTCCAGTCATGGGACTATATATCTAACAGCAGCTTAAAAGGACAGAACACAAGCTTCGCCTAGTCAAACATTGCACCGACCAACAAGTAAACCTCCAGGTCTCTTGCATTTTAATGTCTAATAATTGACAGTCCATAGGAAGCTGCCATATACTGAATCACACCTTTGGTCCATCTAGCTCAGCATGGTCTACACAGGACCATCAGGATTTCTCCAGGATTTCAGACAAGGGGTCTCTCCTAGCCGTACAGTTGGTGCCTCAGGTTACATACACTTCAGGTTACATACTCCGCTAACCCAGAAATAATGCTTCAGGTTAAGAACTTTGCTTCAGGATAAAAACAGAAATTGTGCTCTGGCGGTGCAGCGGCAGCGGCAGGCCCCATTAGCTAAAGTGGTGCTGCAGGTTAAGAACAGTTTCAGGTTAAGAACGGACCTCCAGAACGAATTAAGTTCTTAACCTGAGGTAACACCGTACCTGGAAATGCCGTAGATTGAACCTGGGACCTTCTGCATGCAAAGCAGAGGCTCTGACAATGAGCTATGACCCTTCCCCATGGCTGTGCATAGCAGTCGTGTAAGAAACCCTTTAGAAACGCTGACCCGTTGCTCACATTTACGTTCAAAGGTTATGGGCCAGACCGAGTCAAGTTTCCCTTTTCTTACCCAATCGTTTGCCTGCTTCTTCACTACTGCTGTCTCTCTCTGGATCCATTTTGGCTACCGACAGCTTCATCTAGCAGTCCAGTCCTCCCATAGCAAAAGCAGAAGCCCCAAGAAACTAAGCTGCGTAGTAGACACAAGAAGCTGCTCACAGGGAAAAAGAGCTGAAGCAGCCTTGCTCCGTTGCACAAGGAGGTACCTTCCTGTCTGGTGCTAGCTGACTGCGATAGCAACCGAGAGCTACAGACAGAAGAGGAAAACCACAAGAGGCAAGTGGCCCACCCAACATGTGGTCACCAGCTAATGGTTAGGAACAGGGGCGGAGGCAGCGGCAGGGGAAAGGAGATAGATACAGTACTGTGCTGCAAAGCTCAACAATAACCTGCATAACGGGAAGGCACAATCGCTTACGCCGGAACTGCAAGAGAGAAATAGGGAGGAATGAGAGAGGATATGGGATGAAGGGCAGTGAGATTGTGTGTGTGGCAGTTTTAGGCCTCTAGTGAGGGGAGAAATGCTGGAGAGGAGGGGGAATCGGGGAAGGGGCAGGTGGAGGTACGGTAGCTGGGGCTAAAGGAGGTATTAACTGTGCTGCAGAGGAGCAAGAGGGTGCATTGAGAGGAAAGAAGGGGAATGTGTGTGGGGGGGGGAGTAAATGGTTGAGGGGGGTATAAAGAGCTGTGGAAGAGGAGGGGCACTTTTAGGCCACTGCTGTGGAGATTTCACTCAGGCTGACTGTGGCGCTGCCCTAGAATAATTCTGTGCCCCCACCGCCCTCTATATCAACTGATAACAGAAGAATGGAATAATGGATAATTGAGAACGGAAGCCTCATTCCTCTACTGGTTTCTAGCCATCTTCTCAAATGAGCCAAACCACACTTTTGAACTCCAGCAGCAAACCATTGCTATGGTGAGGGCCCCATGACCCGACGTCGCCAGGGTAGAAACAGAGTAAGCACACGAGCACAACATACGGTGTGTGTAAGCATTTCACTTGAGTGCCTGGCCCCTCAGAAGCAGCAGCAGCAGTCTCACCTCCCCCTTTCTGAACTGAGGAAACATAATTTTACGCGGAAGAGGAGCACAGCACATTAACAAGAGGTAGGATACGACTACGGCAGCCGGCAGCCCAATCACAACGTGTGTGTGCAGTCTTGTTTCTTTCTGAGCTGTGAGGTTTTTTTTAATTGTTAATTTATTATTTGTACCCCCGCCCATCTGGCTGAGTTTCCCCAGCCACTCTAGGGACAGGACGGGCATCTACTTCTGTTGCAGTCTGAGCTGTCTGCAGGGATGCTTTTGCATCTTGCTTGTTTTTGAGAAGCATAATTATATCATCAGGGAGCGTGAAAGAGAATGTGGTCTGTGGTCTGAGCCTCAGATGACAAGGTATCATCATGACGTAAAAAAAAAACCCGTACATCGGATTGCAAGGGTAGGAGTATGTTGGCTCCATGGTTGGCCACTTGCTCATGCCTTGCCTGCGCCCCTTTCTGTTTAAAAAATTACACACACACTTTTGTGGGAATAGGAAAGGGTAGAAAAGGTGTGGCTGCCCATCCCTGGCCTTCTCTTCGTGTTGCTGCCTTCCTTGGAAACTTGCAGGGCTCATGTACCTTAAGAAAAAAAACATTTTTATGCAGGGTTGCTGGATGTGAATTAGGGAATCGGGGCTGGATTTTTAAAAGAAGGAATCAATGTTTACACTAAAATTCCTTCCTTCCTTCTTCTCCCAGCTTTCTTACATTCTCAAAATATAACCCTCCCCCCAAAAAAGTTTTTGTGGGTTTTTTTTACAGGCAGCATATAATGGGTTGATTTCATCTTTTTAGTTACCTGATAAAATAATTATGTTTCATAAATTACCAATCTTATATGGTAGGTGTAGAGAACTTTTGGCCCTCCAGATATATGCCAAACTAAAATTCCCATCTGCCCCTGGTGGCATGGCCAATGGACCAGGGATGGGAACTGTGGTCCAGCAACATCCGGAGGGTCAAAAGTTCCCCTTACACCTGCTATATAGTAATGGTTGCAAGGATAATCTGTTCCAAGTACTGGAAGGGAACAGAGATACTCAAAACAGGAACGTGAGAAAGTAGGTTGCATGAATAATAACAGTAGATAAACTCATACCCTTTTTAAAGAACTAAAGATGGCAGATAAAAATGTAGCTGATATAATGAAAACTGGCAACTATTATTTAGAGAAACAAAAAAACACACACATATTTATGTATTTTAATTACATTTTATATATCACATTTTGGAAACTTTGAGATAGAAATTTTGTGTATATAATTTTATGTTTACATTTACAAACCCTTTAAAAAAAAAAGTGGAAAAAAGTTTAAATCAGCAGGCTACCCATGAGGAAGCTACGCCTTCTGAGAAGCCTCAGAAATTACCAGCATTTGAACAAAGTCCTTTAGGACTCCAAAGATGGGAGGACTCCCCCCCCCCCCAGCATGGCAAACAGACATTTGCTGAAGTTTGAGCTGCTTTGGAATTGTGATTTCCTTCTCAGTTTCCTTAACTCTTCACCCCCAAGATCTTTTTGACGTAGTTCTGGACGTTAACATGCAGCTGTGGAGCCGTGGCAGAAAACGTCTCCACAGCCAATGCCTGGGCAGCCTCCGAGCCACTCACCATGCCACGATAGATGGGCAGGGTGTACTTCTGCTTTCCCTGAAATAAAGAACAGAACGACAATGCATTAGGACGACTCACCACCAAAGTTGTACTTACTCAATAGCCACTCAGTTTCACTTAGGTTTCACACCGCAACATTCTGTTAATGCCCGAGTTCCTTCTGGTTTTGATGCAAAGATGAAACAGAAACAAATCATGTGTGCTGAAAGATATATGCTAAATTTTGAGTGCTTTTCCAAACAGATAACCCATGTTACTTGTAGTCTATAATGGATAAAATCTATCTCCTCAGTGGCCTGCAGCACTCCACAACTTCCTATGAAGGTTGGGATTTCTCTCTCCTTCTCCAAAACCTGCAGTAAGAAATCCTCAACAGCAACACGTTCCTTTTTTTACATGCAGCAGGTGAGATAATGCTTATCCACTTTCCAGTACACAGAAGCATTCAGAATGACTGTTGTTTGGGAGAGGCCTTTGTGGCTAAACCAGGGATGATGCAGCTGCTTAGAAGCACCTTGACAGTATATTAATGATGACAATATATGTGGCCTTCCAAACGTTGATGGACTACAGTTCCTGTCATTCCTGATCACTGGGCCACAAGAGCTGAGCTAATGGGAGTTGGAGTCCAACAGCATATGGGCAGCCTAAGTTTCTCCACCCCTGTGCTAAAAGTATCACTCCCTGTTTTGTGGCAAGAGGCAGCTTTTGCCACTGGTTGCTGAGAAGGAACTATTAGTTCTGGGGTGGGCAGGACACAAGGAGATGGCGGGGAAAGGGCTGGCTGACACCACACCAAGCCTGCCCCCCAGCTTCCAACCAAGACAAGGGATCAATCTACTATTCAGTGGGTAAAATACTATCTTCACTGTGTGTCCTAGAAGACCTACTCTCCATTTTGCAGGCCTTTTCCCACCTGGTTTGAGAGGGCAGAGCATGGACTGACTCCAGCTACAAAAGCTGAAGCTGCTGAACAGACTCTTGGGCTGCGGTATAGTTTGGAGGCAGAGGGTTTGCTGCTGTTACCAATATTGTTTGTATCTTTATTTTAGATCTTATTATGATTTAGGTGGAAACTGTTCAATTTGGTTGCATACTTTTGATGTTTTATTCATTGTTTATGACTACTTTTGTTATGTCTATAATTTTGTATTTTTTCATGTTGCAAGCCACCTTGAGCATGGTTTGAAGTATGGAAAGGGGGCATACAAATACAATTATGTATGTTTGTAAAAGCCACAGGATCCACATGCCTCCAAACCAATGTCACACCGACAGAACGACCACAAACCTGGCTGTGAAGAAAGTCTTTCACTTTGCCAAACTCCGCCTCATGGTTGTTCTTGAGGAGAATCTGGCACCAACGGAGGCGAAGCTCTGCATTCTGTGCTTTGGAGATCTTGCTGTACATGGCACTCATCTTCTCAATGTTCCCTTAGCATAAAATGAGAGTTGAGGGTCATTCACTCCCACACAACAGAAGGGAAATTAGCATAGCAAAAGTAGGCAACAGCCCTATATTCCAATTACTCTTTTTCTGAATGGTCACTGTGCTCATCTTGTTCACCAGCCTTTGCCAGTGCCATTTACACTACAATTCCCATGAGCCTCAGACGACAACATCTGGAGGTTACAAAGTACGCAAAGGCAATTGTATACATGAGCTTTGCATTAAAATGTCTCAGACTTGTAATTTCCTCCACTGTCTTTTAAAGGTACCCCTCTGGAAGCTATTGTATTGTATTTTTTCTAGCCACAGGCAGAGGGAAAGCGTGATCACATGCTTTTATGCCCACAGAAAGTGTCTTGAACCAAAGGTGAACACTTCTGGAAGCTCTGCAAGCACCATCTTGGTAGTCAAGATAACCCCACAATTAATAGGTAGTTTTGTAACCATGAGTCCATATATAATTGGTTTGCTTTGATGCTATCCTCATCTGTGGGCTTGGGGTGCTGGGCTATGAGCCCGAAACAGGAACTAACTGAATATATGGGTATTTGCATCCTATGCCCTCATGTGGTCAAGGGAAGCATTGGGGAGCCCTAGCCAAAGTGACGTATGCTGCTTTGTGTATAAAAAAAGGCATGAATGTTTGCTTGGGGGTGGACAAGCCATCTCATTGCTGTGGTGTCCCTCCATGCATAAATACTCTCTACCTCAGCCCCAAACGCTCCAAGTTATTCCATCCCATACTCTAGTTCTTGGGAGTCACATGGCTTGCATCTCAATGTCAACAATATTTATTTACAGAGCAATGATTCCCTCTGCCACCCTCAAAGAGTAATCTTACCATCTGGCAGTGGGGATTTCGCCAAGATCTTATCCAGGAAATAGACCACCTGGAAGGTTTTCCAAGTCGAGATATCTACTGCTCTAATTGCCTGCATGTCACAGTTAGGAGATGCCCAGAGCTCTGCCAGGTTCTCAGCTGGCTTCATCAGCTCCTCCCCAGGTGAAAGGTCAGGAAGGTATGGGGGCCAACCAGGTGTGTTCAGCCACCGATCAAACTCAAAGCCTGCCACGGAAACAAGAGAAATGAGAAGAGGGAAGCTTGTTGGAACCAATACTGGAAGTTCTTAAGCTACTAACAACCTGTTTATTCATCCTGGTTTGCTTGCACAAGGCTTCCACGGTGGTTAGACTAGGTCCATTCCTTACTAAGCATTTGTTCTGATTTGTTTACGGAGTGGTTATACCACTATAAGCATTCAATAGCATTCACTTCATTGAGCCAGGGCACACATTACTTTCACTGCATCAAGAATCTCCATGCTCCTGGCAGCAGTTACCTAAATGTCTGGCATAAAAACCCTCTGGGTTGCAAAACATTATTCACTTTTGGACAGAGGAAACATGGCCAGAGGAACCATGGGTCAGTGGGAGCATGCATGGTTTATAGCAGTGATGGCTAATGTATGGCCCTCCAGATGTTCCTCTACTTTCATTCCCTTCATCACTGACAATTGGCCGTGCTGGCAGAGTCCAATAAAATCTACAGGGCTGCAGATCCCTCACCCCAGTCTTACAGGCATAATGTAGCACCAGCTCTTTGCCAGAAAACATAAGACAGTTGTTGACACTTTGAAGAGCAACCAGCTTCATATGACTGCTTTCCACCAGGTAGCAGAATTCCAGCTAGAAGCCCAGCTCAGATGTTTTGCAACTGGTTCTCTTATTACCATCCTCAGTGCTGTTGGCTAGTAACCAGATGCAATGTCTCTTAAAGGTAGCAGTAGCTCTGCCAGACTTTGGCCCTTCAAAACTAACAGACAAGATGTCTACTTTAGAAATGCAACCTAGGGAATAAAGACAATGAATCATGGGTGGAGAGAGTCAACATGGTGAGCTGAATCTAGAAAAAGGCAGCATGCAAGCATGGAGAACACTGGGGAGGAGGAGGAGGAGGAGCAGGAGGAGGAAGTTTGGATTTGATATCCTGCTTTATCACCACCCTAAGGAGTCTCAAAGCAGCTAACATTCTCCTTTCCCTTCCTCCCCCACAACAAACACTCTGTGAGGTGAGTGAAGCTGAGAGACTTCAGAGATGTCTGACTAGCCCAAGGTCACCCAGCAGCTGCATGTGGAGGAGTGGGGAAGCGAACCTGGTTCACCAGATTACGAGTCCACTGCTCTTAACCACTATACCACACTGGGAGGAATGTTCACTCCTAATCACTTTGACTGTAAGGAAGAACTGCTGCTCAAAGCTTTGTGCTAATTCAGAATGATGCTTCTCTAGCAGTTATTCTTGGCTAATATTCTGGAGATTTTTTTTGCAACTGCAGAGTATGCAAAGAATGGAAGTTATCGCCAACTTAAAACGTGTCTTGTGAGAACTGGGAAAGAGACACTTGCTACCTCCAAGATTTACATAAAAGTTATGTGCTTGGTCATGGAATTATGGACAAATATCTAAAAATAGGAAGTGTTGCTGACCTGGAATGGTATCTACCCCTTTCTTCTTCAGCTCTGGGAAATACTTCAAGTAGAACTCTAGTGCTTCATCTGCTGTGATGCTCCGAAACTTGAATTGGTTGACATAAGCCTGCCAGAGAGAGAGAGATTGCCCTGAATTAAACTGTGGTCTGAATGGTGCACCTGTAACATTTCACCTTTACTTAAGCAACCACTCATGAGTAACTTGCAGCAAAGAACATCAGCTCATGTTCAGCCTGCGATTACCTGCTCCAACTAGATTGGGTCCTAGCACCCGAGGTTTTAGAGGCTGAGAAACCTGTCTGCTTAAAAAAGGAACAAATATCCCCCTTCGATACCTGATTTTTTTTCCAGGTTTTATGCCAGCATCATATATTCTTGATTCAGCAAGAATTCATTTGTCCATACTCCCTCTGTTTGCTCACACTGCTTGAGGGTATCTTTGGAGAATCTCTTAAGTGCAACATGCATGGCTGATGTCTTTGCTCCCCACTTAAGGAATGCTAGAGCTTAAGATAAATCTCTCAGAAACAGCTTCCCAGACTTCATGTTACAGTTCCAAGCAATGTGGGATGCTACAGCTTACTTTCTGGTGTTATCATTGCTTGCCAAGGAACATCCCTTGCAAACATACAGGGAATCCTTTTTGGCCCAGTGGACTTGATCATTATTTGGATCCACCCTGTGGGCCAGCTTTGAGAAAGTGTGCAGGGCAGCCCACCTAACACATCATGATGTCAGATGATTGAAAGATGGGTTCTTCTGCTCACCTGTCCAAATCCCTTGTGCAGTGCTGAGAAAAGGGCTGGAAAAACTGCTTCCTTTCCCATATAGGGGCTTGGCACCCACAAAACGCAGGGGCAGCCATGCAGGGACCACACACCATGGAAAGAGCGCAGAGTTCAGGCAGGGGGTGGTGGAAGAGAGAGCGTGGAGTTGGGGGGGGGGAGACTGCAGAGTTCAGGTAGGAGGGGTCCAATCACTGCTGCGCTGCTAGAGCTCATGCCCCGCCCCATGGTACGACATCATGATGCCAGTGTGTGTCATGATGATGTCATGGCGAGGGCGGGCACCCACAGTGTAGGGCCCAATTCGGCGCCATTGCCCATGGGGAAAGTAGCTGCACACCCAATCCAGCCATGTTTCTACCTGCCCCACATATGATGTCATATAGGACAGGTGGGCTTGATTTGCAGAAAACATCCTCATGGTCCCAATGCAGCCTGTGGACCAGAAGTTGCACATTCCTATCCTAGAGGAAGCCAATTTCCCAAGACTCCCATGAGCACAGACAAGTCCCAGGCTAACATACAGTACCTGGAGGAAAGCATCAAACTTCTTCTGGTCCCCGACAAGGTGAGCAAGGTAGGAGACAAAACAGTAGCCCTTTTCATAAGGGGTTTCATTATAGGTGTCCTCAGGATCTACACCTGGGCAGAACAAACAACTAGCATAAGATTTACAACACCCAATTGCCAGTATTAAAAAAAGGAAAAGCCTTATCAGAAATGATTGAGCCACATTAAGCTACAACCCAAAATTCTGTATATAACTGATTATTCAGATTTCTTTTCTTGAATACAAGGAAAACATAGGCACTGGACCAATACAAACCTGGCTCTATTTTCACTCTGAGCTTGTTGAGGGGGTGGTCTTCTCCGGTGTTGTCCATATGTTGGCGAAGCAAAGCCCTCCCTGTGGCAGCTTCTAAGCAAGTATAAGCAGCACCTGATTTTAGGGGACAAGCAAAGGAAGAAGCTGAGCTAGTGTTTTGGTTTTGTTTGCTTGTTTGTTTGAAACTCCTGGCCATCAAACCGAGCTGCCTGCTTAATAGTCTGGGATCAGTCATGAATATGTGGTAAAGATCATTTGGGGCACAGCATCACTGTTACTGGAGAAAAAAAGAAGAACACAGCTGAGACCTGCAGGCTGACCCCACTAGAAACACAACAGAAGCAACCCTTTCTGTTAACCATTAGCAAGTGTGTGTTGTCTTTCTTCCAAATGGAATTCTGAAAAGCAACTTCAAATTATTCAGGGCGACACATGGAACACTCCTGTCAGGAAGCTGCACCCCTCAGGAACGCAGATGGAAGCGTCTGACAGCATTCCTAGCATCAAGCTCTCTCTGCACATGGAAAGTGAATGCCAGGTTGAAAGTTTTTTTTCAGCCTAGCCTACACAAAACAATCCTTAGTTGAAGTTGTACAGTACTGTGAAGACTGCAGGGTGTATAGTACAACAGGCACCAAGACAAAAGGAGAACTGAAAAATATTTTAATAGTATACTGATGTATACTATATTCACATGAAGTTAGTGCTACAGATAACTTTAGTTTTCAGCTTTATCCCACTATGCGAATTCTGGCCACAATAAACCTGTTTGGTCTTTTTGGCATTATGAACTAACATAACTACTCTTCTTGAATACAGATGAGGATGATCAACTCACCCTCAGGGTCAATCTCATGCTAAGAATTCTCTCTACCCAGGGAGACAGCCAGATTCAAAACTGCACTGAGTAGCATCACCCATACTGAATTCATCCTTCCTCTACTAAGCATTCAAGAGAAAATGACTCCTGGAATGGAGTAGCTCAGAAAAGGGCTTGGCTGGCACACTGAACAGGAGCATTCCACACTTTTTTTTTTGTACATGTCCCACCTGTATACCACCATCACCCTTATCCTTATTATGAGAATGTGTTTGTGTTATGTGTGGGGGTTTCTTCAAGAAGAAGCTCTTGATCTGGTTCATGAATTTACATATTGATGTTTCTATTTAACTGCTCTGGATGCTAATTGTAGAAGAGCAGAATATATCAAGGCACTAAATAGCATGGACATTGCCCAACAGGTAACTCACCATAAATTTCTTTAGTGATCCTCCTCTGTGCATACATAGTGAAGCCTTCATTCAGCCAAAACTCCCCCCAATGGGCATTGGTGACCAGATTGCCAAACCAGCTATGTGAGATCTCGTGGATGATCACATCTGCTAGGGAGCGATCGCCGGCCAACAGGCATGGAGTCACAAAGGTGATACAGGGGTTCTCCATCCCCCCGAAAGGGAACGAGGGAGGCATAAACAGAACATCATACCTGCAAAAAGCAAAGCTTGTGATCAAGAAGACAGCATCTGCCATGAGGCTCTGCACACCCTCCCCACCCCAGAGAGCATTTCAGTGGTTTTTCTTTAAGGAAGGGATGGGGGGATCCAGTAGCCCTCGTTTGTGGACTCTCATCACCCACAAGCACCGGCCAACATAGACAATGGTAAAGGATGCTGGAAGCTGTAGCTGGAGAGTCCCTGATTAAAGGAATAATAATATCCTGCTGTTACTGCCTACTCCACTTTTCAGTTACAGGTGGGTAGCCGTGTTGGTCTGCCATAGTCGAAACAAAATAGAAAATTCTTTCCAGTAGCACCTTAGAGACTAATTGCAGCCCGTTAAGAGTCATCAACAGGTTTTCCACACCTATCAGCTGATCACCCATTCCCACAACCCTTCTGAGTAATACCCCTCCCCACTCCCTCACTATATTTAAGGATCTGGTGACTTCTGTTTCAGTGTATCTGAAGAAGTGTGCATGCAGACGAAAGCTCATACCAAGAACAAACTCAGTTGGTCTCTAAGGTGCTACTGGAAATAATTTTCTATTTTGTTACTCCACTTTTGTGTGTGAGAGTGGCAGTGGATGGCCCCCAGGTTTCAGGTACCAGAATACAAATTTGCCAAAAAGGCTCAGCAATATTCAGGGAGGTTCTGTGCACTTGAAGTACAGTGCAGTTTAACTGGCGGGATGCCATCAACCAGAATTCACATTGTCTCAAGAGTGGGGAATTGCTGCTTGCCCATCTTCAGCAAAAGTTCATAGAAGATAGGAAACCACCTTAGAGCAGGCCAGACCATATATCCATCAAGACTGCACTGTGCAAGTGGACTGTTGATCATGAAAGCTTATGCACCAACAATGTGCTAGTCCCTCAGGTGCTACAAGTCTCCTGGAGGAGTCTGCTGCTGCAGCAGACTAACATGACTGCTCCTCTAGAAACTGACCAGCATTATTACTTGAGACTCTCAGAAGCTCCCTGGCAGAGGTCTTTCACATCACTTGTTATTGCATCCTTTTATCTGGAGATGCCAGGGGTTAAACTTGGAACCTTCCGCATGCAATACATGTGTCCCACCACCAATTTAGTCTCAACCCAAAGACTGAAGTATTGCTCAATGGGTTTAAGAACATGAATAATCTGTCTTAGCTGAGTCACATCATTGATCCACCCAGGTAAGTACTGCTTCCTTTAGTGATTTATGAGTGGTTCCCAGGGTTTAGATGAAGCGTCCTTCCTAGCTGTGCCTGGAAATGCCAGAGATTGGATTGCTGTATGCAAGGCAGGTGCTCTCACCATTGACCTATAGCTTTTCCTGGTTCAGGTAAGCTGACTTAAGGAAAGGGTAAAATGTAAGACAGCTCTATGCCAAATCTGGGATCAATGTGTGCATGTTTGCAGAGACTTCAAGGGAAGTCTTCCCTGCAGCAGCAAGACATACCTTTCCCATACATATGGTCCAAAAAGCTTCTCTCCCGTGCTAAGAAACTCTTCAATCACACCATCGTACTCTTTCTTAGCAGCCTCAATCAGGCAGGGCTCAGCCCATACATGGCTCCTAGCATGGGATGAAAACAAATGGGTGGAAATGTAAATGTTGGAAGAAAACACCCTAAGTGACATAAACAACAACACATTTATTAACGTCAGCTTGTTAAGGAGTCACTCCCATGGCTGCTTGTGGGAAATAAGAAAGCATTCTGTACTGCATATGAAAGGTGATTCTAGCAATGAAAGGACTTTCTTCCACATCAAAATATAAAAGTAACAATAATGGAAGTTGGGAGTCCAGCAACGCCTGGAATACCATAGGTTTCCACAGATGCTGCTTATCAGCCTCTATACACAAAGATAGGCTGGGACTCCAGCAATTCCAGCTTGTAGCAAGAGTCTGTTGTCTTACATTGGAGGAATATGATTATTTAGTTTAATTGTTCCGTCATTTAACTTTTAATTACTGCTTTAATTCTTTTGGTAGCCTTACTGTTAGTCATTTTGAAGATTAAGGCAGACATAAAACAATGCGGTGGCTCATCTTTATGCCTGCAGCCAGCCACCCTCTTACCTGGGTCCAACTTCGGCAGAAACTATGTCCCCAACAACCAGGGCAACCAGATAGGATGGGATGGGCAGAGGCATCTTGAAGTAGAAAGTGTTGTCTTTCTGCTTCTCCCGGGTAACTGCACTCATCACTGCTGTGAAACCCTCAGGGACCTAACAGACAAACAAAGGCAGGCTTGTTGCGCAATGAAAAGGAGCAATTGCTGATTGGGGATGGGACTCGTTTTATTTATTTCAAGTATATCACACTTTCCCTCCAATGAGCTTGAGGCGCCATGCATGGTCCTCTTCCCCCCACTCCCGGTTTCACCTTCACAACAGTCCTGGGTTAGGTTTGGTGAGGAAGGTTAGACTGAGAGACAGCTGGGATAGCTCAGTCGGTAGAACAGGAGACTCTCAATCTCAGGGTCGTGGGTTTGAGTCCCACATTGGGCAAGAGATTCCTGCATCGCAGAGTGCTGGACTTAGATGGCCCTTGTGGTCCCTTCCAACTTTATGATTCTATGAATCAACTGGCTCAAATTCACCCAGTGAGATACAGAATGAATCACCACAGATGGGGAAGCTGCTGGGAGACAGGCCTGACCAGAGGATGGCAAGACTGGGCCTTTGTTAGGGCCCCAAGTTTAGCAGAGGGTCTACCTCCCTAGGAGTGGCGGGGGTGGGGGTGGAGGAGAAGGCAGCAGCGGAATGGGTAACGGCTCTTGTGAGGCTTGGGCAGTGGAAGCAGTGGCAGGAATTCTGCTGATTGAGGCCGCTGCCTCACCCAGCCAAACGATAGTGCCGGCCCTCGCTTACCTTTATAAGAGCAGAGTATGTACTTTTAACGGCAGGGGTGTCAAAGCAAGGGAAAAAGCTCCTATTCAGAACAGCTTGGCCTTGCGTGTACATATAGGGCTTCTGCTTCCCTGCTGTCTGCTCAGGAGTAAGCCAACACACCTAGCAAGAGACAAAAGACAATTCTTCTGTGAGCAGCGGGATACTTTACCTGGATGTGTGCAGAGTACGTGATCTTGACAGCCGGGGTGTGAAAGCCAGGGAAAAGGGACCTGTTGAGCACAGGAAAGCCAGAGGTGTAAAGAAACGGCTTCTCCTTCTGGGCAGTTTGATAAGAATCCAGAAAGGAGATCTATAAGAGGAGGTACAGGATCAAGCTGTCATTTCTGTTCTGCCTTCAGTTGCTATTAGCCAACAACAAGCACTAGAATCCGCACATGACCCAAATACTCTAACACAAAGTTCCTGAATCCCTGGGATTTCCCAGCGTGGGATGTTCCAGATCTTCAGGTTTTCAAGAGAGCACCTATGAACTATTTCTAAGATGTGCACAGTCAGCACTCACCAACGTGCAGCCCTTGGACTTCTTCAAGGTGTACATTAATTTAATCAGGACTGAGCAAAAGGTCCAAAAAAATAAAGGCATTTTCTTCTTCTTACAAACAGCCTTAATGCAGTTATTAGGTTTTACAAAGCGGCGAGGAAAACAGATTACGTGGTTTGTGAAATGCCTGAATCCAAAAATTATCCAAGGAAATGTATCAGTGCAATTATAGGTGTGTGGGAGGGGGGAATCAGATCATGGCTGTAGGTGGAAGTCCTAACTCTTTCCTCCATGTAGCTTTCCTGATCTAAATGCCTCCCTCCCAGGCTCCTACCGGTATTTTTCTCTGTGGAGCAAGCATACAAGTACCATAATGGGTATAAAACAAATAGGAGGTAGAGAGGTTGCTTCAGAGTGGGAAGATGGCTCAGCAAAGAGGGTTAAACCCCCACCATCCTGATGGCTCCAACATCCAAGATCCTTATTACTGGTCTCCCACATTATGATTAGTTCGACCCAGTATCCCTGGCAATTGGGAGAACATGCTCACTGACAGCTTTGCAGTTCACAAAATCCATCCAGAGTAAAACCACACCCCGATTCTGGTTTTGTGCTCGAAATACAGACTGGAATATTCACTTCACTGAAGATACATTTGAAAGCAGGTGAGAGGGGGCTTTACTGTTACTACAAAAGGCTGTTTAAAATGCATTAAGATGTAAGAACCAATTCACTCACCATGGGGAGGGTTTAGCATTCTCATCATGAGTGTGGCACCCTACAATACTCTTGTTCAGTACCACTGACTGCATGGAACTGTGGCTATTACACCGAGAGTCCTCCCTTCCATTAATGTGAGCTGATTTCCCCACACAAGTGGAGACTTCCACTAAATTTTACTGTCTGGGGGGATGCCAAACACCAGGCTAAATTCAGCAGACTTGGAGATGGCTGGGATTGAACCTGGACCCTTCTGCTTGCAAGGCTGAGTTAAGTCCCATAACAAGGAAAGATGTCCATAGGCAGTAAGTAACATCCCACACGGAAGGACAAGAGCAAGAAAGGCAAGTTCATTTCTTTTCCCTTGCCAAAGCTCCTGAATAATGAGGGAAAGGGGAAATTATGAAAATCAGGATCGGTGGTGCAATAGCAGAGCAATGGCATCACTGCAGCCCAGGCACACCTAGGCATGCCTTTAGCTTTGGAACACAGCCCATGAAGATCAAGGGAAGGAAAAACTTATAATACTGAGCATGTGCAGAGTGTATATTTTCGTACTCCTGGGCTACTGCTGCCAGTAAACCTCTCTCCCCATCAAGAGGAAGGGCTTTCGGGTCAAAAGACGGAACTTGAACCTTGCACGCTTCCCGCCCTTGGTTGGGGGAAGAGACCGGGGCAGATCGGCGCGCCCTCCGGCTCCGCCCGCCTCTCTCCCCGACTCACCCCGGGCCCCCCTCCGGCTCGGTAGGCGATCTCCAGCACCACAGTGTCCCCGCACGTCAGAGGCTCCGGCAGGGTGACGTGCAGCGCGGAGCCGTAGCTGGCGAACGGGCGGCTCTGGAAGGCGAGCGGCCTCAGCGCGCCTGGCTGCGGGCCCTGCCCTTCGCCGCAGCCGCTGCCCGGCGGCGCCAGCCCGGCGCCTTCCACCTCGATGCTGGGGTGCGAGTCCAGCACCACTTCGCTCGCGCGGTCCCGCAGGCATGTCAGCTCCAGGCGGACGCAGCCTTGCAAATTCCCCGAGCCGGCCGGCCCGAAGTGCATGCTCAGCGCCAGGTGCAGGTGCCGGAGCTGGAAGGAGTCCGCGCTGCAAGCCGACGCCGCGTCCCGGGCCGCCGCCATAGCCGAGAAAGAGGCGAGCCCAAGCGGCGGAGCGCGCCGCCCCGCGGGCGGAAAGGCGGACGAGGCTCAGCCCACGGGGCGGAGCGAGCAGGGAGCTTTCAAAGCGCTCGGCGGGCCGCGGTCGCGTCGGATCTGTTGTCCGCAGACCGGATTTCATTTCTCGGCTATTTTGGGGGCGCTGCCCTTCTCTCTTGTTAAAAACAGGAAGCCCTGTGTCGGGAAGCTTTCAATGGGTCACGTTCTGCTGTTCTGTTAGAATGGCTGGGGCAGCCAAGTTATAGCTGTCAAGTTTCGGATTTGAAAATAAGGGATCACATGGAGTAACACATGACTGGAAAGGTTTGCAGTTCCACAAACATAGGTGTGCACTGCCTCGAAATAAAAAGAAGTGAACAAAAGAAGGCTCACTAGGGGGGCATTGCTAAAAAAAATGTCAACTTTAGAACCAGAAGTTCAACTGAATAGAATCTGAATCACATGCACCACAAGGCCTATGCAGCCTCAACTTAAGGTGGCTCCCGGCCTGGCTTTTTACAGGCCCCAGCTGACTGCACAACCTGGCCTTTGGAAAGGCCATATAGACAGATACCTTTAGCTTCTGCACCCCTCCTTTGCACACCTGTCAACACAACCACCTAGGCATTTTCCACAACAGCTCCGCAGCACAAATCCCTTCTGCAGGCAGGCACCCGTGCGCAAGAAATGCGCTCCGCTCCCTACAGCGGACCCATGCTCCCTCACCCTCTCGAATTTCCCCTCTGCAAGCTGCATCCGTCGATAGAACACCGCACATAAATATTTCCATTCTGCACAACGCGCAGCATTTGCACGACCCCCTCCTGACAGCACCACACACGGAGGGATAATTCCCACACACAGCTTGATGGGCACATGTGCAACCCCACCACACACCCCTCAATATATATATATATATCAGATCTACATCAGAGGGAATAGCACATGCCTCTTTGTCAATTTGAGCATAGTTGCACTCCGTGGGCAACAACATACGGGAATAGAAAGAGATGGGCTTGGCCTGGGTCGTCCTCTTATATACCTGCTGGGATTGACAAGTCATCTGACCCTCACCTGAATCTCGTAGCTCTCCGGTAGCTGCCTCTGATCAGTTATCATTTAACACTTGGAAATAATTAGCATCACACATCATGTGCCTGGAAGTTGCCAAACCAATTAAGCAACCAGAAGGATTACTGTTAATAGCACCAGTTTTCCTATAACTTGATATTGCTGGATAGTTTTGATCAAATGCAAAAGCATTTTTAGTTTGCTTTCTGTTGCCACACTGGAACGTTTCTTTATTAGTGCCACTTTGTTTTGTATGATTCCTTGCAAATGAAGGTAAACAACTTTTCTGCTTGTATACGTTGATAATATAATTTTGGTTACTGAGGACAAACAAGATTGTACAAAAACAACATTGGGTGCAGCCCATGCTGTAGTTTAGTGCTTATGCGACTGTGAATAAAAGGTGGCTGGGCTCATTGTCTCAGGGTTTGGGGGGAAGAGGTGACAAAACTGATTTCCAATAAGTGCCCCCCTTTATTTCCATAACACGTCCTTGAGTCTGTACTCTGAATGGTGACATCAGGGACCTAGAAGGTGCAGGGCTTGTCAGTCCAACCCCTACACAGTCTCATCAGGGCTGACCTTAAGGCAGTTGGAGCAACTTGAGCCCCGCAGGCCGCTCCTAAGGGGGCCCCTGCACCAAGGCAATCTAGATGGATTTTATTTATATCTATAAGATTTTGCAGACTTTGGGTGTGAACTGGGGCCCTACAAAAAAAAAAAATCAAGTTGCGCCCCACTGCTTCAAATTGGGCCCCACTGGGTAGCCCTGAGTCTAACAGTTGCTGGGCCTGAGTTGCCCTGCCCTTGCATGAGGTCTTGGGTTTACAATTTTGGGAGAGGGGAGGCTGTGGCACTGGAGAGCGGCAGGCTGGCGAGGCCCCCTAGATTTAGAGGCCCTAGGCTTCAGCCTACTTAGCCTATACATAAATCTGGCACTGATTAAATCCCAGCCTATAGTTTCAAGGAATGGCCGGCAGATGGCAATACAATAAAAAGGAAAACAAATATTTATTCTTGATCTGCTATTTTTGGACAAATGGATGGATGGATTTCGCTCCTCTCTTTCTGCATGTGCCATTCCCAAAAGGTTCTCTCTTACGGGTTAAGGTTCTCTCTTAAGGGATGCTTAATGTCCTCCCAGTGCTATTTTTCTAGAGAAAGAGGTGCCAGAACACACCAGAAACAAATCTAGGGGTGGGGGTGGGGGTTAGAGACCAACCGGAGGAAGGAGAGAAAGCTCTCTAGGTCACCCCCATTTAAAAAGCCTCCCTCGCCGTCTCCTCCTGTCTCTGCCTGCTTTGCGGCTCTTGCTGTCCCTGTGAAGATGATGGGGGGCGATGGAGCGAGAAAGAGGCATGCGCGGGTGGGGTGGGGTGGGAGTTAAAGGTCCAGGCGGCTTCACGGGCAACCCACGGAGCCCACTTCTCCGTGTTTTTCTCCTGCGCTGCATGATAACTTGCTTTCAGATCCAGGAGAACTTTTAAGGGTCTCTGACGCGGCTCTCTCCTCGCTCCTCACACTTGGCGCACACTCGGCAGCCGGATGTTGAGGAACGTGGGGCAGGAAGTTTGGGAAGCGTGGCCTCTTTCCCTAGCATGGTCCTCCAGCTGCGTGGGCGGGGAGGTGGGTGGGTGGTGGACTCTCCTCCTCCTCCCTCAGCAGCGCTCTAGGATTGCAGAGTGGGAGAAGCTCTGCTCTCCCCAGACTCCAACTCTCAGCTTGCCGCCCGGCCCTGGTTCCCCATGCCACTGGCGCCACAGGGTAGAGACGTGCCTGGGGAGGAGAATATTCCCTTTGAAATAAGGGAAATTTAAGGGATATAAAAAAATCAGGGATAGCAGCGGGAAACGGCTTAAAATAAGGGGGTTTCCCGCAAAAAAGGGAGACTTGACAGCTATGAGCCAAGTCAGATGGGCAGGATACAAACAATAAATTGTTAGTGTTATTATTATTTTTATGGGTCCCCCCCTTTTTTATTGATCTGTACATCCTATTGACTTTTCGCAGCTAAATTCAAAATCAATAAACATTTCAAAAAAAGTAGTGACAGTGACAGCTGTTTCTTTGAAGAAAGCCAGAGTATTGCAGTACTACTAATAATTATACACTAGTGGGCAGAAGCGTAGCCCCTCCTTCCAAGTAGTAAAAGCAAAGATGTAATTACATGTACGCTCAAGCTTCTATCTTCTTATGTAGAAAAATAAGCTGACAGGAGGACGCAAAGCCAAGCCAATAAGTGTTTTGGCTTGGTGAGAGGAGGTGTGTCTGAGGAGGTGTGGCCTGCAGAGATAGAGGCGGGGCCTGGAGGGACGTATTTGGGTTCAGGCCTGATGTTCCTCATCGCTGACCTACAGCGAAACATGAAAATACACACACACACTCAGCTTTTTTTCTTAAAACAATGTTTAGGGGTACTCTCATTTTGACTCAAGAAAACCACCATTTTATAGTTCAAATCAGGAAAATTAAATACAGTAAATGTAAAAATAAATACAGTAAATGGACAAAAGTACAAAGATTCACAAAATGTTTAGGGGTATGCGTCCTCCAGAAAAAGCACTGTGTGTGTGTGTGTGTGTGTGTGCGTGCATGTGTGTGCATGTGCGTGTTTGTGCGCATGTGTACAGCACCTAGTAATTCTAGGTGCTTTATCAATATGATGCATGATTTCATGATTTTACCTATATGAAAAAATAATTTACATTTCATAAATTACTAACCTTACACAGCAGGCATGGGGAACCTTTGGCCCTCCAGATATTGCTGAACTACAACTCCCATCAGCCCCAGCGAGCATGGCAATGACCAGTGATGATGGGAGATGTAGTCAAGTAACAGCTAGCCGCTCTAAGGTTCCCCACATCTGCTATATGGTAACTGTTCCAAGGATAATTTATGTGAAGTACCGGAAAGCAACAGAGATACAACAGAGCCAGGGTAGTGTTCTGGTTAGAGTGTTAGACCAGGATCTGGGAGATCAGGGTTCTAATCCCCACTTAGTCTTGAAGCTCACTGGGTGACCTTGAACTAGTTACTGTCTCTCTTGGAGATTAAATGTTACTCATTTATTTTAATTATTCTTTATTTATCACATTTTGGATACTTGGAGATAAAATTTGATAGTCAATATTTCTTTGTTTCATTTACAACTCATAAAAAACCTGAAAAGGTTTAATCCGGCAGGCTATCAGTGAGGGGGCTGCACTTCTGGGAACCCCCCCCCCCATTACCAGCATTTGAACAAAGTCCTTTAGGACTCTGAAGATGGCGAGGCCTTCCCCCTAACCCATGAAGCCGGAAATAAAGTTGATGAACAATGGACAGCTTTAGAATTATGGTTTTCCTCTTAGTTTCCTTAATCCCCAAGATCTTATTGACATAGTTCTGGACATTAACATGGAGCTGTGGAGCCGTGGCAAAAAATGTCTCCACAGCTAGCGCCTGGTAAGTCTCTGAGCCTCTCACTGTGGTGCAGTAGTTGGGCAGGGTGTACTTCTGCTTTCCTTGAAATCAAGCACAGAGTGACTCATCAGGCAGCCCTGTTTAGGGAAGCTTTTAATGTGTGATATTATAATCGAAACAAAATAGAAAATTCTTTCCAGTAGCACCTTAGAGACCAACTGAGTTTGTTCTTGGTATGAGCTTTCGTGTGCATGCACACTTCTTCAGATACCGAAAGCTCATACCAAGAACAAACTCACACGAAAGCTCATACCAAGAACAAACTCAGTTGGTCTCTAAGGTGCTACTGGAAAGAATTTTCTATTTTGTTTCGACTATGGCAGACCAACACGACTACCCACCTGTAACTGATATTTTAATCGAAAATTCTTTCTAGTAGCACCTTAGAGACCAACTGAGTTTGTTCCTGGTATGAGCTTTCGTGTGCATGCACACTTCTTCAGATATTTTAATGTATTTGATTTTTGTTGGAAGCCACCCAGAGTGGCTGGGGATAGGGAAATCCAGCCAGATGGGTGGGGTACAAATAATAAATACCGGTATCATCATCATCATCATCATCATCATCATCACCAAAGTAGTGTTCAGCGGCCTGCATCACCCAACAACTTCCTACGAAGCAAGCTAGGAATTTTTTCTCCAAAACCTACAGTAAGAAATCCTCATCCGTCACACATTCCTCTTTAACATGCAGCAGGTGAGATCATGCTTATCCAGTTTCCAGTACTGTACACAACATTCAGAATGATTTATTGGGGAAGTACTTTCATTGCTAAAAGAGGGATATTGCAAGCACCTAAGAGATGTTTCAAGAGAACCTATCATCCCTGACCACTGGCCACACTAGCTGGAGTTGAAGTTATTTAATGTTACATAAAATGGTGCATAATTGTAATTGTATTGTATTTTAAGTTACTGTGAAACTTGTATGATGAAAGCTTATATTTTTTCCATTGCAAAGATGGGGTGGGATAGTTTTCATGACTGAGTCATGGGTTTTTGGATAGCATTTCAGAGTGTTTACTTATGTTAATGAAGTAGCCCTCTCCACTAAGAGTCATGAGTTGTTTTGCAAGCAGACACAGATCTCCTCTGGGCATTGCCCAACATGCAAAGCAAGCCAGAAACAGAGAAGAACAGAGTTCATTTTGATTTTAAGATGAAAAGGGCTGGTTTGGGGGCAAAGATATGCTCTAGAGCAGGCATGTCCAACAGGTAGATTGTGATCTACTGGTAGATCACTGGACATCTGTGGTAGATCACTGGCTCTTCCCAAAGAAGCTCAAGAACTTTGGCTTCCCTAAAAAAAGCTCAAAAACTTAGACCTGAACCCCCCAAAACAGGGCTTTCCTTCCTAAAAAGAAAGCTCAAGTACTATGACCTGAACCCCTAAAAAACAGGGGTAGATTACTGCCAGTTTTTAACTCTGTGAGTAGATCTCAGTCTCTTGGGTGTTGGCCACCCCTGCTCTAGAGCATTATACTGGAATCAGTACATGTAAGAAGAGAAATGTATAACTGAGAAAAATGTATTGTTTATTTTTTTGGTAACATTTAAATAAAGTTTCTGCAAGCTTTAAAACAATTCTTTTTTTATATTTATGATTTTATTGAGATTATTATTGTAAATTAAAGTAAAGAAAGAAAGAAGAAAAAAAGAAAGAATAGAAAAGTGGGGAGAAAATACATTAAAAACATTTTAAAAGGCAGAGGAAAGCCTTTTATAACCATAAAATAAAATGTAGATGGATAAACTTATTGTTTCCCAGAAATATATGTTAATCCATGTGTGTCTATGGTTTT
Organism: Lacerta agilis; assembly: GCF_009819535.1. Lineage (NCBI taxonomy): Eukaryota > Metazoa > Chordata > Lepidosauria > Squamata > Lacertidae > Lacerta > Lacerta agilis. The sequence goes on along the minus strand of NC_046317.1, from coordinate 63,744,018 downwards.
GACAAATACATTCCAAACATCATTAAATTTGTCTATGCCTAATCTTCGTCTGAAGGTTGCAAGTTTCAGCTCAATGCTTACACCTCATACCTCACCTAATTCAGCCCTGAACTCCTGTAAAGAAAGTTACCCTCACATACACACACAAAAATGTAAGTGTTCTGTACTGGTTGCCAAGCAACTCGCGGAGCTTCTGCTATTATCTTTTGTTTCCAACAAGTAACTACAGCTTCAAGGCTGAATATCTATTGAAAGCTAAAATGTTCCAGCTACACTACTTGACTTTTAAAAGGCTAGAGTAGAATAAAGAGGTTTGATTTTAAAAAAAGCATCATAAATGAATATATCATAACCATAAATGGCAAAGTTAAGCCCACTGTATGGGAATCCCTTGGGGACAACCACAGTACCTGGAGACAGACAGTCAGGTCGTGCATCCACAGCAGAGTGACCAGAGGAAGAATGACAGGTGGGATGAGTGCAGAGGATCATGCCATGGTCCATCTGCAGCAGCACAACTGGACACCTTCACCTGCCCCAGTTGCAACAAAACATGTCTCTCCTGCATTGGTCTCTACGGCCACAGCAGGCGCTGCAAACTTCCATTGGTTCAACTTCACCCCTGAAGAAACACACTTCCATTGTCTCCCAAGACAGATGGATGCCAATAACAAATGTCTCTAACAAACATTAACTTGCCAGGTTGCCAAATACACAAGTTGGCCCTAGATGTTGCCTAGGGTTGCCAAATTACTAAGACCATGTTTAACAATGAAAGGTGCATTTTAATAGTGGCAATAGCCTAATCCAGCATGAATTTTTCTAATCCCCTTTTAAAACAACCTAATGATGGGGGTGGGTGGGACATGATTGCCTCTTTTGTAACAGATTCCATACCTGAACTACCTGCTGTGCGACAAAATGTTTTCTTTTGTCTGTCCTGAATATCCCACCATTCAACTTTGGTGGATGACCCCAATACCTAGTATTATTTGTATGAGAGAGGTAAACGCTTTTCTGTCTACCTTCTCCACACTGCATAATTTTATACATCTCCCTTATGTTCCCTCACTTACTTGCATTTTTTCTAAACCAGATAGCCTCAAACATTGTAATATTTCCTCGTGTAGTGGAAGCATGGCAACCAGAAGTGAATGCATAGTCTTCCAAGTGTGATCTCTTCATAGATTTGCATTACGATATTGGCAGGTGTTTTGCTTTGATGTCTAGCAGGTCCTTTTCACTGCAGCTGTGCACAGAGGAAGTTTTCCTAAATTTAACTGAGCTCTCCACCACAAACCCCAAGATTTCTTTCCTGGCCAGTCACCGCCAGCTGAGATCCCATCAGTCTATCTGAAGAAGTGTGCATGCACATGAAAGTACATACCAAGAACAAACTTAGTTGGTCTCTAACGTGCTACTGGAAAGATTTTTTTTTATTTTTTATTTTGTTTTGACTATGGCAGACCAACACGGCTACCTACCTGTAACTGGATTTATAGGTGAAGTTAGGATTAGTTTGCTGCAGAGTAGGTTCTAATCTTCGAAAGAAGGGGTGGAAATAAATACGGCTGAAATCCTAACCATTTCTACTCCCAAGTAACCTCCACTGAATTCAAAAGGGTTTACAAAAAGCGAAGCTGAGTGAGGATTTCCGCCTGTGCGCCAGTTTGCATCCTCTCCCCCTACAACAAAATTGTGTCTACTGCATTTAGCATGGGCTGCCAGCAGGTGACACTGTAACCACACCTTGAGTTGTTCTGGGAAAGGGATCATTCAGCCTCTCTTATTTGCTGGAGTCAGCAGAGACCACATTATGGTGATGAATGAGGCGCATCTGGTTTAGATATCAAGGCTCATCCCCCCCCTCTCATCTGTGGCCTTTGCTGTTCTCTTGCTTTTATTATTAAACTGTTGATTTATATTTTCTCTATCAAAGGTATTGTTGTTGTTGTTTAGTCGTTTAGTCATGCCCGACTCTTCGTGACCCCATGGACCAGAGCACGCCAGGCACTCCTGTCTCCACTGCATCCCGCAGTTTGGTCAAACTCAAGTTGGTAGCTTTGAGAACACTGTCCAACCATCTTGTCCTTTGTCGCCCCCTTCTCCTTGTGCCCTCCATCTTTCCCAACGTCAGGGTCTTTTCCAGGGAGTCTTCTCTTTTCATGAGGTGGCCAAAGTATTGGAGCCTCAGCTTCAGGATCTGTCCTTCCAGTGAGCACTCAGGGCTGATTTCCTTCAGAATGGATAGGTTTGATCTTCTTGCATCCCATGGGACTCTCAACACTTAGACTAGGGAGGAGGATGCTGACAGTTGGGGCTGCCCCATAGGCTGGTTGTGAGTATGAAGGCAGGCAGGTGGGGACTGGCTGAAGGCCGACTGAGACTGGCGAGGCAGCACCCCATTCATCCTAAAATAAAGCATTCACCATGGATTATGTCCTCCTGAGCATGATAGGCTGGCCATATTTTAGCCGGACACTATGACTTTAGTGGATGGAAGATTTGACTCTCTAAGCCAGGGGTTGGCAAGGCTTACCGGGCATGGGCTGAATCACTCCTGTGGAGATCCTCCATGGGCTGGACCAGCGCACTGTAACGCCATAAATTGTGTCTGCACATGTCCGCGGCACCGGAAATCACTTCTGCACATGCCCAGACACCCAAAATCATGCCTGAGCAGAAGTGATTTTCAGCATCTGGGCATGCGCAGAAGTGATTTCTGGTGTCTGGGCACGCGCAGAAGCAATTTCTGGAGCCGCGGAAGAGAGTAACCGCACTGTGCTGTGATGGTTTAGCGCAGCGCGTGGGGACTCACCAAGCGGGCAGCTCGGTTCGGGGGCAGCTCGTGGGCCGGTTAAATGGCCTCCATGGGCCACTTCCAGCCCATGGGCCCAGTGCTGTCAAGTATCCCGTTTTCCCCAGGAAACTCCCTTATTTGAAGCAGTTTCCCGCTGCCATCCCTTATTTTTTATATCCCTTTAATTTCCCGTTTTTCAAAGGAAGCAGCTCTTCCCCCTCCCCATGGTGGCCAGGGACTGGGAAGACCTCACCTCCTTGCAGCCTCAAAGCAAGCGGGAGCCATTTCCCACGCTTACAGGGGGCGTATTTGGCCCCCCTGCATCAGCCCCTATCAGCTGCTGCCGAGCCCCTCAGCTAGACAATAGGGTTAGTTGGGGGGGGGAGCCTGGCTGCCTTTGAAAACGGGCGGCTGATGCTTTGAAACGGGGGAGAGAGAGAGAACTTTTGCCTTCCTTTCCTCCCTCCCCTTAAATCCCTCTCCTGCATCGTTAGCCACCTCCTTCTCCACACACCCCACACATGAGCAACCGAGGCATCGTAGCCCATGGGCAGCGTTTCCAAAATACAGTAAGCCTACTGCGCGCGTTCACACCAGTGCCGCCCACTTTTGCTTCTGGCTCCGCCCACCACTGCCATGTGACTGTCCCCAGGATAGGTGAGGCTGCTGATCCCTTATTTTCAAATCCAAAACTTGACAGCTATGCATGGGCCTTAGGTTGCCAACCCCTGCTCTAACTACCAGCACCTGTGTAGCCAGTCCTGTTTGGTACAGTTGCAGGATCCACAGCTAAGATATAGGACTCTCAGCGTTGGAACAGCACTAAGGGCTCCATGTTGGGTAGATCAGGGAGCATGTGGGCTGCATGCCAAGAAAACAATGGGACCCTTGTGCTCCTCATGTGGTGGGTGAAAGGTCAATGCTGAATTCTGATGCAGGGATGGGAACAGAGTTTCTCTGAGAGCAGTGGGAGTCTTGCATCTGTCACTAAATAGGGGACGGGCTCCTTAAAGAGAGGCTGCACTGCTTTTTTATTTATGTCAAGCCTTGGTTTCAGAAAAGCACACTGTAAGAATAATAGAATTGTAGAGTTGTAGGGGGACCCAAGGGTCATCTAGTCCAACCCCCTGCAATGCAGGAATCTCAACAGTCATCCATGACAGATGGCCATCCAACCTCTGCTTAAAACCTCCATGGAAGGAGATCTCTCCACCTCCCAAGGGAATCCATTCCACTCTCAAACAGCTCTTACTGTCAGAAAGTTTAGTGGGAATCTCCTTTCTCGTAAGCTGAAGTTCCTTTCTTGCAACTTAGCGCTGGACTAGCAGTGATGTTGGTTATTATACTGAGATGGCACAGTTGACTCAAGAGATCACCAAGCACTGCTGACCAAGCGCCAACTTCCTAATCTCCTACTATTTACTCCTTGCAAGCTCTGGTATATATATACTGCTGCAAAGGTGGTAGGCTATGAAATATACCATTGACTGTATGGAGCTTTCTTTTCTGAACTCATCTGGCCTCTGTTTTGGCAGTACCTGTGCTAAACAACTTTTAAACAAGTCAGACTTCAGTATGAGTGAGTGGACCCTCTTCTGGAACTGTCAGATTGTTTGGCCAGGGCTTGAATGCCATTGGCTAAATTGCTTGGTATGTGAAGACAACTTGGGGATTATAGAATATGGATTAGGAAGATGCAGAGAAATGATCAAGGTTAGCTTAGCAGCTGTCCACTACAATCCAGCAAGGATGCAGTGTGCCTGAGAAGACTAAATCTAGAATCCTATGTGTGCTTACTTGTGAGTAAAGTACACAGTAGGAATTAATTCTGATTAGATATCTGGAGGATACATGTCTGGGAACAAGCCACCATCAGCTGAGAAGCTGCTAGCATCATACATCCCTCAGTTAATTAATAGACAAATCCTTTTCTTTACACCAGGTTGCAGCATGCAGATTTTTCCAGCAGTGTACCAGGGGAGTTCTCCTGGCATGCCATTCTGTTGGCATAACCTCCATCTTCTCCAGCGAAGCAGCAGAAGACCGCTTTCTTGGCCACTGTAATTCTAGTACTGTATAGGATTGCACCCTAAATCCCCAAATCATAAAGGGAATTTGGGACAAGTTGTTACTAAACTAGCTTCCTCCCAGGAGAAATGTATAAAGATGGGCATCAGACTGTTGCTTCTGAATCAGATCCCAGGCATGGCCAACGCCAAAGGAACAATCATATGGCTAAAATGAAACTGAATGGAGGTTCTCAAACACCATCTGCAGGCCTGCCTACTTGTTTAACTGTGTTTTTAAGCCTTTGATTTGAACTGTTGTGATTTTAAGGTTTTATTGTTTTTGATTTGCGTTTAGTGCAAGTCACCTTGAGTTACCTTGCAGAAAAAGGGGCCAACAAATACAATAAGAAGCTGTTTTGCAAATTAACTCTGCAGGCTTTTAAAGGATCTTTGGTAGTCAATATATGAGGGAAAAGATATTTTTATTTGCACAGAATAGGAAAACCTCCTCCAACAGCAGCAACAAAAAGTCCTCAAACAGTAAACCTTCTTACAATGAGAAATAACCCCAAAGGAACAGTTCTACCCACCAGACCTTCACCCACATACAACAGCAGCACCAACCCTAGAAAGCCTCAACAGAATGTGGTCTATCATCCTCTTCCCCCGGACCACATTGCCCTGTACTAGTTATACCTGCCTCAACCAAGTAGGGCTTGATATCTCCACAGCCGCCAGCTGTGGCTCCTAATCAGGGCCATGAAGCCCCAGCTGGGCCACCCTTGAAGGCAGGAGTGCTCTTGCAAGGACTCACAGGAAGGGTTGGCTGTGTAAGGCCAAACCTACACCTCCTTGGTTTTCCTTCTACACTTTCTACTACATAAGCATAGTAGTAATAATTCTCATTATGCCAAGGACTGCTACCGAACCACCTCACCTTCAGCACTCCTCTCACAATGCACTTTGATTCCACTATTCTTCCCATTCTTCTGTGACTCAGCAAGGTAAGGCCCTAACTCTCTTGTAGTCTGTCTCTTTGTTTATTGAATTAGGGTCATTCTTAGTTCAAAAGCACATGGATGTATGAGCCAGCCGCCTAACATACACCTATATAAGTATCCAGTGCTTTTTTCTAAAAATAATAATAATAATAAATAAATGGAGAGGATCAAACAACTGGTAGGTTATTTGGCAATGTAAGAACTAATTTCCAAGTACTATATTCAGATAACCTGCCAGGTTCTTTATTTGGTGCTTCTTATCTCTAAAACTAGCGTTGCTAGTGACCTTGTTGAAATTCTGACAGCATAGTGACAACAAGGGCACAGATGGATGAACTCTTGCTGTTGCATGCAAAGTGCCAGCAGCTTCATCCTGATCAAGGAAAGTGTGGATCGTGGTTATTAATGGTGAAAAGATTTGGGCTGGAGGACCTTAACTGTGGAGCTAACCCTGAGAGACAGACAGTGGTACACACTGTATCTTGGACACATACTAATGAGAGTATGTTCCATATAGTGTTGTCCCAGTTGTCAGGAATTCAGAGGCAAGGAATACAATGGAGTATGATAGTATGTTCTTTCTCTTTGCTGTCCGATGCTAGAGAGAGAGGGAGCCATGTTACAGTGCTCCATGTGTGTTTATATGTAAATAAAGTAGATTAGCCACAATGCTGTGTTTCTGAGGTCTGTTGCACAAGCTGAACAAACTCTGCGGATCCTTAAGTGTGCTAATGTCTTCTGGCATTAGTCACTGTGATGTTCAGGCTCAAAAATGCTTTTGAAGCTCCCGAACGATCGCCCAGGAGGGAGGGAACATGCCAGTCGGGCATGTGTCTCTGCCAAGTTTCTACTTGTGAGTAGGACACCTCCTGACAGTTGTATCCTTCAACAGAAGCACAACCTCAAATGATGACATCTGGAATACACCTAAAGAGTAAACACCATGTCCTTGTTTTGCAAGCAATTGATTATCTGAACGTAGGAAGTCTGGACAGCAGCATCCAGGCCCATTCAAATGGGTGGGCATTGCACAAGAGCAGGATTGTGGTCTTGTGCAGGCTCTGTTCATTCGAGAGATGTTTTCACAGGAGAAATCCTTGCTAGACTGTATTCCTTGATAAGCAGAAGGGAGTGGTGTCACTTGGAATTTTTCTTCTTCTATATCTTGGGCTGATACTGCTCCCTTCTCTGCTGTTTTCCTAAGGATTTTCCCAGACAACCAGTTGCTTGCAAAATAAGAGCATCATCTGTGCTCTTTTATGGTAAGGTATCCAAATGCCTTTCTTCAACTTTGCTTGAGATTATGGAATAGACCCATTTCTCCAGCACTCGGGACTGTCAATATTTTGTTGCTGGGGAAATGCTGGTTTTTTTCTCCAGATATAGTGCATTCATTGTGATTGCAATTATTGTGTGCAATGTGACCATGTAACTGTCCCCAGCACCTTTGGGAGGGTGCCTAAGCTGTGAATGATTATGGAGGGCACAATTGCACCCCGTCACCCTGAAATGAAACATTGTGGCCCCTTATTTTACTAGAATAAAAACAGAGGCATGATCCAACTAGAGCTGAAGTCCCATTATTTTTGTAGGTGACTTAAGAATAGGGTGAAAGGTGGTGGGCTCCATGGGCATAGATTTATGGAGGACACCTACCTGTCACCTTCTGTCTGGCTCAGCCGGTTTGCCAGTTGCCTTGCTAGAATGCACCACAACCTCATCCAAGTGATCCCAGTGAGCAATTCAATTTCAAATATTCTGATTGTTTATACTCTTCGATTATTTACTTGATTTAGGTGGGGGCAGCTGCCCCCTGCCCCCCTGGCTACACCCATGTTGGGCTACTACACCAGGCTCTCCCAACTTGGTGCCCATGAGATGCCTTGGACTACTGGCATGATATGTGGTCAGGGATGACAGGAGCTGTAGCCCAAGAGGGCACCAGGCTGAAGTTGTTGTTGTTGTTGTTGTTGTTGTTGTTGTCTATTGCATTTATATCCCACCTTTTCCCTCAAAGGAGCTCAAGGTGGCATACATGATTCTTCCCCTCCTCATTTAATCCCCACAAGAACCCTGTGAAGAACCTGAAGCAGAGGGGCAGTGACTGGCCCAAGGTCATCCAGGGTCAGGCCCCACTGGCTCTTGGGAAGGCTGGGACACTGACAATGAGCTTTTCCTGACCTTGCCTTGAGAATCTGTTGGTGCATTCATTGGCTGTCTGATATATTAATAATTTCTAACCCACCTTTCGGCAAAACCAGGTTGTCCGTCTGCTTTTGTGCAGTAAGCCTCTAGGCCACTGTGGAGAGCCCACCCCCGGCTGGACACTTTCAGGCAGCTAGTTCCTGCTAAGGCGCTTCTGTCTGCAGACTTTGGATGTGCGAAAGCGCCAAGAAGAGAGCCTGTCAATCTCATGCCCTAGCTTTTGACAACAGAAGGAAACTTAGCAATGCTTCCTTTAGGACAGGAAAGGAAAAACGGGGCGCATTTAAGTCCCCTCCCCGCTCTCTTATGTACCCCCCCCCCTTTCTGGAGGTTTAGTGAGCGACTTGGCGATGGTCGGGCAAAGGAAATGATGTGGTTCTTGCGGGGGGGGGGGGGGGGGGGTGTTTGTGTCACCATTCGCAAGATCCTATGGATAAGCCCGAAGCCCGACTTCCTTCCTTCCTGATCTAAGGGAGCGAGATATGTGCGCGTGTCAGTCACATTAAACAAAAAAACAAAAAACAAGATCTTCGGATAAACTGAAAACCTGAGCTTGCTACGGCGCACCACGCCCGTCCCTCGCCAAACCATTGTTGTCATTTAGTGAAGGAAGCCAACAGCTGGAGGAGAGATTTCCTGCCTCCCCTCTCTGCCCCCCTCCAACCGTATCAGGGAGAAAAAGAAGAAAAACGCAGGCGAGGGGCTGGTCCAAAGACCTTGGCAGGGGAATCCCCCGATCCACCCACCCACCCAGGCCTGCGAGGGGCTGGGACAGGCAGCTGTCATCAGGAGGACCCCCCCCCGCCCCCTCGGCCCAGGACTAAATGGTTTTCTCGGGCTCCGTTACTTGACGAGGAAGCCTGGTGCTGGACTAAACAGCTCGCCCGCCTCCTCCACCCAGCCAGAGCCTTTGAGTTTCTGGAGAAAGCATCAGGGGACGGGGAAAAGGAAAGAGAAAAGGCAGCGCGTGTGTGCGCGCTGGTGTGTCACGTCACGGCCGCCTGGCACCCTCCCTCCCTCCTTCCCTCCCTCCCTCCTTCTCAGACACCGCATAAAGAGCTGGCTGGCGTGTGCCGGAGGGGCACCGAGGGCCCACGTGACCGCCCCTCCCAGTCGGCATCCCCGGGGATCGGCACTTTGTTCAGGATGCTGCCGATCGCCGCCCCCATTGTGGACTGAAGATCTTGGGCATCGCCGACGCGGAGGGGGCTGGGCGAGAAAGGCCGGCTGGCTGCTGGGGGGGGGCACCCTTCGCCGTCCGGACGGGGCGCTCGCTGGACTAAAAGGGGGACAGGGAAGCGGGGGGGGGAGCGCCGGAGGGGGGTGCTGGGTGAGGACTGGTGGCGGATCTTCTACCCAAGGCAAAGGAGGGAGCCGAGGCGATGGGCGAAGCGCAGACCGCCTAGCAGGGTAAGTGGCTGACTTGGACGCGTGCGCCCAGCCCCGCGTGGATGGTTGTTTTGGGCGGGTGGGTGGGTGGGTGTCTGTCTGCGTGTGTGGTCCTTCGGGGTCCTCCAGGGGGCACATGCCGGGTTGGGGGTGGCCCCGCGAGGGAACCCCTCTGCTGCTGTGTCCCTCGAAGGCCAGCAAGATGCTCTCCAGCCGAGGCATCCAGCCCAGCCCACGGCAGCTCCGCGGAGAGCCTGGCAAGGAGGGGCTGTGCCGGATCCTGGTACATTCTGTTCGGCGGCGCTTGCCAAGCGGAGGTCCAGGCGGGCTGCTTGGCGGGGCTGCTGCATCCCAGCTGCTCCTCCTCCGAGGGCAGGGTGTCTGCTCCTCGAGACGGTGACTCAGCCTAAGGTCAGCGATGGGTGGAAATTGGGCTGGGAGGGCGGAGGGAGGACCCCCTGCTCTGTCCCGTCCAGACTGGCAGAACTTGAGAGCACGAGGACGAGCCCGACTAACTTCTGGAAGATTATGAGAATCGCAAACTCAGGCTGAGCGGTGGCTGGTTCCTCTCGGGCTGGAGACTAACTAACAGCGGAGCTGGAGCCAATGGCAGGTCGAGCCAACTAATCCTCGCTTTGTCCTACCCCCTGCTGAGTCCGACAAGGGGACGGAGGAGGAGGAGGAGGAGGAGGAGGAGGAGGAGGAGGAAGCAGCTGACAGTCTGGCAACCCCCGGACAGCCTGCAAGTTAGAAGACGGGCAAGCGAGGGGTAGCTAATGGAGCAGTACAGCAGCCGCCCAGATCAACCGGCATCCACTGCTGAGGATGCAATCCTAAAATATACGCAGGCTGCTGTCATAGCATCACAGAACTGTAGACCTGGAAGGGACCCCAAGGGTCCTCTAAGTCTAACCCAACGCCCTGCAATGCAGGAATCACACAGAACCCCGCTGACGTGGGCGCAAGCCCCACTGAATTCAGGAGAACTTCTTCCTGAGTAGGCTTAGTTAGGCTGGCCGCCTTATTATGATCAGATGTGGATACCGTGCCTGTATGGGCTGCTCCCTACCAAACTCTGAGTGCTTTCCATCACCTGCGAATCCTCCTTGTCTCCTCCTCTTCTCTCCTCTGTGTACACGACACTTTCCCCACACCTGCCTACCCAGTTGTGTCACTCAACAGTTTTATTTTGGGCTTGGGCTGCCACACAGGAAAAGAAGGTGGATGTGCAGGCTGAGCAGAGAGAAGCATGGGAGACATAGTTCTGCTTCTGTCTTTGACGATTCCCCACCCACCTCTCATGCCAAGGATTTACTAACCTGGGGTAAATCAAGACAGGATAGGATTTTACCAGTTATAGCTGCTTTTCTGGCAAAGGGAACTTGGGACATCACATTAGAGCAAGTGGCACCAAGGTGCTCAAGGTGGACTACATAATTTTTCCCTTCCCTATTTTATCTTCACAACACCCCTATGAGGTTGGTTGGGTTGGAAGATGGGGCCTGGCCAGAGGTCACCCCAATGAGCTTCCTAGCTGAGCTGAGGATTTGAACCCTAGTCCCCTGGTCCAGGTTGGCATCTAGTCACTCCACTCTACTGTCTTTACACTGTGCCACATTGGCTCTGCCGCAGCTCTATGCATAAAGTTTTTAGATCCAACAACAGGGAAGTCCAACATGTCTGCAATGAATGCATGTGTCAGAAAGATGAACTCATAGTCGGGGATCTGAGACTGGCTGTACAGATTGTCACATCTTGTGAGCTGTGCTATTAAGAAAGTTCCTCTTCCCATAGCACATAGTTAAACTACTGGCTCTTGTAAGAGGCAGTAATGTGCACCAACTTGGTGAAAGGGGATTAGACAAACACGTGGAGGATATGTGACCACTAGCCACAATATTCTACGTCTGCTGTCGGAGGCAGCAGTGCTTCTGAATACCAGTTGCCGGAAGCCACAGGAGGGGAGAGTGCTCTTGTACTCAAATGCTGCTTGGGGGATTCCCATAATGGGCAGCTGGTTGGCCACTCTGAGAACAGGATGCTAGACTAGATGGGCCTTGGCCTGAACCAGCAGGCTCTCACATTATGATGGCATTTAGTCTCCTGCAATGGGAACAGCAGGATCATGTAGTTCTGCCCCACAAGGAGGTTTGTGAGGTTTCGGACTTCGCCCCACCTCACATTGTCCAGAAATCGCTGCTCTTTGCACAATAATGCATGCACAACAAAGATCTGCCGCTGTTTATTTGTAACATCCAAAACCCCTCCAGACAATGAGTCTCGTGTGCCAGTGTGGCATCCCCAGTCCTAAACACAGAGTGAGCTCAGCTTACAGCCTCCCTTTTTCATCATCAGCTCTACAGGCCAAGAGGATATGGGCTTAAAGCTGGCTTGGCTGATGCTCTCTCTCTCTGTGTGTGTGTGTATTGTCAGAGGCTCCTGAGCATGACACAGGGGAGAAGTCATTTCTGGTAATAGTCTACCAGGAAATAGGCCAAGTGGTCATTGGGCTGTGGGCGCTAAAGGGGAGGAAGGAGAGTCTGTGCAATCATCAAACGGTATTCCAATTCCTGAGGAAGCTGATAAATCATAAGGAACAAGCGTGGCTAACAATGAATGCGGCTCATTCTTCCTTTGGAAATCAGGCTCCCTGTGTTTTGTTTCGGTTTTGTTATGGTATGTGTGTGTGCGTGCTTTACTGCTAGTTTGCTCTGAGCTGGGTTAAGCGGCTTTAGCAAAAAATGTGGGTTTTGTTGTTGTTGTTACATACATAACGGATACACACCATGCCTCTGATAACAGGCTGCTGTACAGACACACTAAGCAAGAGGCAGTCTGGTCTTCAGAAAATTCAAGGATCCGCATCTAGGAAGCACAGACAAAGAGAAGTAAAACAGCAGGGAGGAGGGGAGCAATGTGCGTCCAAGGACCACCCAGCAGAGTACCAGGCTTCTTTTTTTGCCTCTTACAGCCAAGCTGGCACAAACCCCTACACCCCCCCTCCCCGGAAGACCCGAAGCTTAATCTTCCAAATCTGGATAATTCTTAACAGTGAGACATTTGAATTCATCGTTATTAAAATGATCTCTCTTGTTTCTCCAAGCCTGCTGTATTAATTATTTGGATTGCTGGTGACATTGTTGCTGTAATTCGTCCGGAGCCTGCCGGGATAGGGTTGGCAATAGATAAATGATGACATGGCTCTCCTTTTATGAAAAAGGGCCAGGAGGTTTATTTGCTCACATTTGCCTAGCCGGGTGAAGCCTTGAAAAGCACAGCAGATGCAACACAATAACCCTTGTTTGTTGAGTGGCAGGCTGGAGGTGGCAACAGCTTGGCACGGCTCCCTAAAGGGAGTGCCCCCTTCCTGCTGCCATGGCTCTTCGGCGAATATCACTCCTGCTGTGCTTGGCTTTTAGCTTGTTTCTGAGCAGATCTGCCTGCCATAGTTTCATCCCAGTGGTCACCTGGGCTTGTTTTGGAACATTCGCTTGGGGAGAAAGGAGAACCTTGGGAGATTAATTTTCAGGAAGTTCAGATGCATATTGAATAGGCTGGTTCTATGTCGGTAGCAGCTGGAAGCTGAATTCAGGCTCAGCATTTTCATTTCTCAGCTGGGCAAACAGAGGCTTGGAATCCTCCCTTTGCCTTCTCCAAGCTGGCCTTTCCACCACGCTGCTGCCAGTAGGAAACCTTGGCAACGCTGCTCTTTGGATCCTTTGAGTACACCTGTTCTATTGAGGGGAATGTTGAGAATGGCCGTCTCAAGTTGCAACCAGAATGAGGAAGCCACTGATGGCACTGCAGGGGTGATGCTCACAGACATCAAGAGATCAAGGGGGTTAAGTCACATGGCCAAATTGGCATGTGAAATGTTGAGTGAGTAGGCTGGGGTTGGAGCTGGCCATTGTGTCAGAGCAGCTTTGCTGTAGCCCCAGCTCACAGCTTGGCTTGCACTGCACAGGGTCAGGTCTGCCATGCCTGTCCTGTAACCTTTGAGGTGACAGAGTGAGCTGAGCCTCTGGGGGAAATGCAGTGCTCTTCCACTTAACTCACATGCGGGCTTTTTGCCTTGACCATGAATCTGAGCAATAGGAAACAGGAAAAGGTCTAAATGGTGCAAACAAACATTTGAGAAAGGATCTCTTGATGTTTTGAACCTGAGTGATAGAGCTCCTAGTTATCAGACAGAAGGTCCCAGGTTCAATCAGGTTGAGCCAGGAATGTCCCCTGTCCCTGGAATGTCCCTGGAAAACCAGAGTCAGTCAGTGGAGACAAAAATGGTTGGACTCAGTATAAGGCAAGTAGAAACCCACCCAACTCTGCTGAGATTAAGGCATAGATGATGAAGAATGTTGCAGGAAGCTTTTCCCACTCTGGAGGGGGAGATGTAGCCAGAGTGGGGAAATTGGCTGATTCAGCTCAGAGGAAAGATCAGCATTTGCTGCCCCAAGAGCTGCTTTCTCTGCTATTGATTATCCTGCACTGGAGGCTTCAGAAGGTAAGCAAGCTCATTAGGCCTGCCTAAGCAACTCTGAAAGAGGCTGTCTGTTTTAAGTTGGCAAAAATCAGAGGCAGATTCCTGGAAGAGGACCCTGAGAAAGCTAAAAGATGTTCCATATTGGACCAGCTCATCAGTCAAGACTTTCTAGCTCTTACCTATTTTAGCCTGGGGCATTGATTCCCAAATGAGGAGTCTGGCCCCATCAGGTGATCATGGGAGACTGTCAGCAATGAGTGCCCTGAAATGATGGAGGATAATAGGCTAAATGAGGAGGGAAGTGATGTATTGGCAAGAAGGGAATGTTGAACAGGTGGAGTCCTCAGTACAGTTGAACATTTTAGTAGCAACGGAAAATTTGTTCTATGGAATCTGTAGTGTTGGAGGATCTCTGCTGTAGTGCCAAACACTCTGTTTAGGAGACCTTCAAGCTGTTGATGTCTTGCTTTCTACTGCCCACTTCCAAGAGCAGACCCAGGGGGATGGAATGGCAGTCCGATTGTATGTCACAAGTTAGCTACTACAGTGTGGGTAGAAGTTGGTTCTGATGTCTGAAGCTAACATAAAGACATAAAACAGGTATAAACAGAGAACTCCTGGATGCCAACATCCAGGTTTGGGGCAAGTACTCTCTGGTGAGAGAACCCAAGCAGAGATTTAAAATCACAAAACATGCAGCAAAGTAAAGTGTGGAAATATAGGCTGTTAGACCTTTAAAATATGCCCTTGTAAGTTCCTTCCAAAGTTCCCCTCTTCCCCAGGCATTGAAAAAGACAACATATTTGGTAAGTTAAAAACAGTTTACTTACAAACTCTCCAAAGGTCAGCCTTTGGAGCCTTCAAAAAATGCAGGCAGCCTTCAGAAAATGCAGGCAGTCAAACTAGCCTTCAGAAAATGCAGCCTTCAGAAAATGCAGGCAGTCAAACTTGTTACAGTAGCGAAAGTTCCTAAATTAGTATAAACTCAAGAGAGGCTTGTTAGAGCCATGTGGTCCGAGCTTGGAGCAACCAGCTCAGAACTCTTCACACACTGAGCTTCTCAGGTAGACTGGACTGGAGTACAAAAATAGGCTTGAGTACCTTCCTCTCAAGGTGATGGAGAGTGACCTATGGCATTAACCCCTTCCTGCAACAAATAAACTTAAACCTGTTGGGCCTATGAGGCTGGTTATCCTCACAGATCTCATGGGTGTGTGAGTGTTTCCAAAAAAAAAAAAACATAGTATAAATAAAAATTAAAAGTAATGAAAATTCAATCCATATGAAAAGTCAAATAAAAATATGGGGGGGGCAAGTTTTAAAGGGGATTTTTAGGTTAGCTAAAAAAAGTGGTGTTGGTTTAAAAAGGTTGAGAAACACTGCTGTAGATAATGAGCTAGATGGACTTTTGGTCTAACTCTATATAAGGCAGCTTCCTGTGTAAAGAGCTAGGGAAAAGGCTGAGCCCAAACCTACTCCAGTTGAGATTGTTCCTCTTGGAAGGTGTCCCATTGGAGAAACCAGGTGCCTGGGTGGGATCTTTGTTTACAGCTGACATCAAAGCCTGGTGTGTGGCAGGAATCTCTGCCATGGAACCGATTCAGGATATCCTGGGGTTGGCCTGTAACAAAAACAGCACCAGGCCAGCCCAGAGTGTTGCCACTGGAGCCCTTGCCCTCTTGTCTGAGCAGCAGGCCCTGGCTGCAGGAGATAGGCTTATAAATAGACTGCAGAGGTCCCGTATTTTTCCTGTTGAACAACGGCCATCCCTGCTGTGGTCAGCAAGGCAGGAAAAAGGTGTTTCCTCATGGCAAGGTCTGCAGTGGGACCTGATGGGGCCTCTCTCTGGGTGCCAGATGGGGCAAGATAAGAGCAGCAGGGAGATGAGGTTTCAGCCACAAACTCCCCAGCATCTGCTCGGGGCTTCGGCACTTTGTCACCGGGTCCTGTGGGACAGCCAGAACCTCTGCTTCCCCAAGAAGTAAGTGCCTGAGACCAGATATCTCCTGTCTGCCCTTGGGCCAAACAAGACTTCCCATCCCAGATGGCCCCAGCATCTGCCTGCTGTATCCATACGGTGTTGCTTATTGGCCTACAGGCTGCCGGCAAGAGCACTGCAGCTGACTCCTGGTAAGCAACTTGGTAAGACACACAGATGCTCGCTCTGCCTCTTCTTTGCTTTGTCATCTGCTTGCAACTGCTGCTGGCATTTTTTATTCATAGGCACAGAGGCAGCTTCCTTATATACAGAGTCAAGATGGTTTAGAGATGAATGAGCAGTGGCTCTTCAGGAAAAGAATGTTCCCAGCCCTACCTGGAGATGCCGGGGATCGAACTTGCGACCCTTTGTGTGCAAGGCACAGTCTCTACCACTCTGTTAAGGCCCTTCACAGATCAAACTGGGGTGTCTCAGGTATTTCTTTCGCTCGCACCCTGAGCCAGAGTTCTGAGAATATCCATGAGCGCTGAATGAAGGCAGCTTTAAAAGTCATCCTCCTTGTTCCACTGTGGGGAAGTATCCTTCCATGAGAGATTTTAAAAATTCTATAAAAAAAAACCAATTTAATAAACCATTCCCAATTTTGCTCAGTGTAGATTTAGTTGTTGTTTCTTCATGGAGTTGAATGTTGTTCTTTGTAGGCTGGGCGAAGCCCTGCCACTTTATTTGTGCAACTGCTTAAAGTAGGAAAGAGGCACACCAGGAGGGTTTGGATGTGGGCAGTTGCTGGGAGCTCCCCTGCATGGTTATCTCTGCTTGGTAAGTCTGCTTTTAATTATGACAACGCCTTAAAAGAGGCACACCTGTTGAGGGAATTGCTGTCAAAGAGTCCTGTGGTATCAGGAGGCAGCACTTTTGTTGTTGTTGCAGGGGATTTTGTGGATCCAAGCCTCACCTTGTCAGATGCAATAAATACCGTATTGGCCCAAATATAAGCCACACCTTTAAAATTCATTGGGGGGGGGAGAGACAATACCTGGATATAAGCTGCTCCCTTAAAATTCCGCAGACACTCACACCTGTTCCATTTTACCGTACGTCTGTTCCAGCAGCGATATTGTAAAAGCCTATTTTTGTAAGGTCACGAGTTTAAGCCACACTTTAAACCCAGAGTTGTTCGCGACTGGACTTAACTACCAGGGGTCCTTTACCTTTTAACTTTTCATGGTCGGAATTTGGAAAAAAAGTGAGGCTTATGTTCAGGTAACTGGAGAAATCTCTCCCTCCCCCCTCCCCCCCACTTCTTCACCTTCTCCACCTTATTATCCCCCCCACACACACAAAAACAAACATACTTTTACAAAAACACACACACCCATCCAGTAGCTGTGATGAATGAAATGAAGTGGCTGATCCTGTGAGAATCATGAAAAAGGAAATTAGGATTCAAATAAGTTTTCAGCATTGGAAATTCAAGGACACCTTTGTTTAAGTTTCTGTTATCTTATTTAGCTTTGCTGTATGGGCAGTGGTGAATTTTGGACTTAAAAACAAACAACAGCTCCAACTCTACAGATCACACCTGATATAATCTGTCCCGTGCAGAAGTGTAGGTTGCAATCCTGACAACAACATCTGCTCGAAAAGAAGCAATTCCTACTGAGTTCAGTGGGACTTACTCCTAGGTAAGTGGAGTTAGGAGTGCAAACTAAGGCATCATGCCACCCACAGCCATTTTCCTAAATGGATTTTACTTAAATGTAGAGAAAGTATGTACTCTACGCAGATTTGCTGTCTGTTCCTAATTACAAGGAATGGTTCCATGTAAGGGAATCTAATTTGTTGGACACACTACACAATGCATAAAGCTAATTTAAAACATTTCAATGCCAGTATATTCTAAAACAGTGTTTGGCATACATTGTTATGTGCATCCGCCTTCTCCAAGCTGGTGCCCTCTAGGATCACAACTTCCATCAGCTCCAGCCAGAATGGTCAGTGGGCATGAATGACGGGGTGTTCAGGCAAGCAACACCTGTGGATTATCTGGTTGCTGTGTTGAGATTGGAATCTGAAGCTATTGCCTGAGGAATCTTGGCTAAGTCTGATGGTCAAATGCAGAATTTCTTTTTCTTCTTTTTTTGCCAAATCATTTTTATTGATTTTCCAAATTTGAATTAATCAACCACAATTAAAACAAATTTAATAATTCCCCCCCAAAAAGAATTGGCTTCTCACAATATTTTCTCAATGTGTCCACAATTTCCTCTTGTTGCTGCATTGTTTTCCAACATTCTATTCCCTATAATTAACCATATATATATATATATATATATATATATATATATATATATATAATCTCACCTGCTGAGGCAAATGCAGAATTTCCATGTTTCAAACCCAAGCAACTCCTGCTCTCTGGAGATCCACTGCAATATTTCCTTTGACTTTGCTTCTCTTGCCGGAGAGTCGCAAGAGCTGGCTGAATGGCAGGAGAAAGCCTATCTCATTTCACTGACGGGGCATTATCTCACAGAATGATTATTATGACATGGCGGCTTCTTTAATGTATTTACATTAATTAAACCAGGCTAATTTGAAAGTGAGAATGTAGGCTACAGTACTGTATACCCAAACCCTTTGTCCATAGCTTCCCTGCAATTCCTCAGAGGAGCCAGCAGGAGGAGCAAGTAGCTCACTTTAAATCCAAGCCCAGCCCTTCCCTTTCCTCCCTAAGTTTACAATTCAGCTGAGCATCTCTTTCAGCCGGTCTTCTCCCTCAGCAGTTAGTGAATTAAATGCAGCCGGTTGAGAGATTTGGGAGGTGGCTCCGAGATCGGCAGAATCTCCCGGGACTCGGCAAGTGAGCTGGATCAATGGCCGATACACTGGAGGTAGCATAATCATGCATATCTTTCAGAAGCGATGGAAGTGCTCTGGGTGAGCCAGACAAGGTAGGGAGCAGCTGGGTAACTTAGCAACAGAGACCCTGCTGCGCTGACCATTTTCACAAAGTATGCTGTCTGAGCCCAAATTTCCGAGAGAATGAGGAAGTCCTATGATGTGGGCCCTTTCTCTAGGGCCTACTTGCTCCTGCCAGTCATCAACATAAAGCTGGATCACCCACTGGTCACCAGTTTAACCCGGTGGAGGGAATAGTAGCTCACTGGTTCATCACATGCTGAGCACACAGGCGACCTTGTTTTATTTTTTTATTCTTTTTGCATTTTTCTTTTTGCATTTTCTCCAGCGATCTCAAACTAGTGTCCACATGGCTCCCTCCCTCCACATTTAATCCCCACAACAACTGTGTGAGGTACGTCAGGCAGAGAGGCAATGACTAGCACCCAAGGTCACCTAGTGAGCATTATGGCCAAGTGGGGATTTGAACCCTGGTCTCCCAGGTCCTATTCCGACACTCCAACCACTACTCCACACTGGTTCAATTGGTGGCATCTCTAGATAGGGCTTGGAAAGATTCCTGTCTGAGTTGCTGCTGGGCAGGACTGAGCTAAATGGGCCAATTGAGTGCTCTCAGCATAAGGCAATTTCTTTAGATCCAAGACTGGATTCAGACAGCTGTGTTTTTGCCCAAAGCGTTGACTGGCAGCTAGCAAGTGGCAGGTGGAACTACCTAGCGCTAGGTTATCGAATGATTATTTTGAGAAATAGATTCCATAGATATTGCTCACAGAGTACACTAGTTTTTCATAGCTCATCCCACCAGAAAGCAGATGTTGGTTCACCCTACAATTCTACATAATTTTTTTCCAGAGAGTGAATCCTGTTAAGTTCACTGGGGCGAACTTCCAAATAAAGGATCCCATTGCATGTTTCTAACACTGAATGGTTGGGCTGCATTGCTAACCATGGAAAGAAAGTCCTATGCAGAATTAGGCATACTTATCTCCAGGGATTTCCACTGGTTTGAGCACCTCCAACCCCAAGCCTGCATAGTTAGAAGGCTACAACCCTATTCTCAATTACTGGGACACATGTCCGAGTAAACATGTATGTTGCACACAGTCAGGCTGCAAATCTAATTTCAAGGGGATTTAAGCAAATCCTCTGAATTGTTCCCTGTGAGCTTTTCAGAAACACCTGTGTAACTCTTTGGGGAAGTATATTTCAAATCCTCCTAGGGACAACTGTAAGAAATACTCGCAATTGATTTGCAGTTCAGTGCATGTCCAGGTTCAAGTTCAGTTCATATAGAAGGATTTTTCGTGTAACTGAAAGGATAGGCTAAGTTTTATCTGTGTTAAATGAATGATGATTTCATTGCTATGATTCATTACACTGCACAATGTAAAAACAGCTCTCA
The DNA here is from genome assembly GCF_009819535.1 of Lacerta agilis. Taxonomy (NCBI): domain Eukaryota; kingdom Metazoa; phylum Chordata; class Lepidosauria; order Squamata; family Lacertidae; genus Lacerta; species Lacerta agilis. Next base: position 63,723,871 of record NC_046317.1, on the reverse strand, counting down.
TTCTTAGGAGCGTCTTGCAAGCTGTGTTTAAGCAAACGTAGTTTGACAGCGGCATTTTAAAAAGGAATGGTAGGCAGACAGGCAGGCACCAGGAAATTGAAACATTCTTTTCTTCATCCAGAGCAGCAGAGTTGCATACTGAGCATGATCCAGGCTGGCTTGTTGGAGGTAGATGATGCCGAAAAGCAAATTCCCCTAAAGTAACGATGGCTTTTCCCAACACAATGCATAAATGGGAGACAGGCTTCAGGGACTGTGGTGGGAATAATAATAATAATAATAATAATAATAATAATAATAATTTTATTTATATGTAACCCATCTGACTAGGGTGCCCCAGCCACTCTGGGCAGCTTCCAACAGTTAAATAATTCTGTCCTCTCTTCACTTTTGCTAAATCCTTGGTAGTACCATCATCATCATCATCATCATCACAAGACATTGCAGAATGCCTGTTTGACCCCCTTGCAGTGAAATCAAATGGCTCAGGTACAACTCAGTTTCTGTAAAACCAGGGATGGGGAACCTGTGGATCTCCAGATATTGCAGGGCTACAACTCCCATCATCCCTGAACATTAGTCACATTAGTTGGGGCTGATGGGAGTTGTAGTCCCCCCCCCATAAATAAATAAATAAATAAATAAATTTCGACAGGCATTAGATTGAGGGAGGTTGTCCTAAGCGATGTGTCTGGTTGCTTCAGAAAATGTCTTCCCTCCTTGGAGGAATGCATTCAGCTGCACTGCAGAAATGTTTGAAATGGCTTTGCCTCGACCGGCTGGATTGCATGGGATGAACTGTCAAGTAGGGTTGATAGCTGCAGTCTAGAGATGGGCGCTCTTTGCATTCCTCAGTGAAACTAGAGAGTCAGCACCTGTTGCTTCAGCTTCACGTTTGACTCCGTCCTTTCCATCTACACCCTACCCACTGTTGCCCCACAACTGAAGAAAGCCCTAGGGAAGGATCTGAGACTGGGACTATGCCTGCAGCTGAATGAGGGGGCAGAATAGATGGGATTCCTTGAGACGACAAGTGTAGCATTGGTGGCAGGTGCCCAGGGGGACTAGTAGGATGGAAAGCCCAACGGTAGGTGGAGGCAGAGCCAAGGACAGCCAGAGCCAACTCAGGCTAGTTTTGCCCCCATCCTCCTCCGTGCCAAGCTATACAAGGATAACACAGAGACTAAAGAGGAGGAAGCTGACAGCCAAGGCTGGATATAAACAAGAAAATAGGCAGGGGGAGGATGGTGAGGCAGTGCCCCATTTGCCCTAATAGATGAGCCACCATGGAATGCAATTCTGGGCTGCATCAATAGGAGTATAGCATCTAGATCAAGGGAAGTAATAGTACCACTATATTCTGCTCTGGTCAGACCTCACCTGGAATACTGTATCCAGTTCTGGGCACCACAGTTCAAGAAGGATACTGACAAGCTGGAACGTGTCCAGAGGAGGGCAACCAAAATGGTCAAAGGCCTGGAAACGATGCCTTATGAGGACGGCTTAGGGAGCTGGGTATGTTTAGCCTGGAGAAAAGAAGGTTAAGGGGTGATATGATAGCCATGTTCAAATATATAAAAGGATGTCATATAGAGGAGGGTGAAAGGTTGTTTTCTGCTGCTCCAGAGAAGCGGACACGGAGCAATGGATTCAAACTACAAGAAAGAAGATTCCACCTAAACATTAGGAAGAACTTCCTGACAGTGAGAGCTGTTTGACAGTGGAATTTGCTACCAAGGAGTGTGGTGGAGTCTCCTTCTTTGGAGGTCTTTAAGCAGAGGCTTGACAGCCATCTGTCAGGAATGCTTTGATGGGGTTGGACTGGATGGCCCTTGTGGTCTCTTCCAACTCTATGATTCTATGAAGTGGAAGAATATCCTTTCCAAATGTTAAATTTCTATGAAAAGAGAAAGCTAGCATTTTGTAAGCCAGCCCCTTTGCCTGTCATGGTAGTTTTCTGTTTTCAGGGAATTATTAACATGGGGAAGAGCATTTTAAAGGCGATCTTCAACCTGCTTTGAAGCTGCCTGTTCTGGCCTCTCGTTCTGCTGCACATGTGGTTTGAGCCTAAGAGAGAAAGAGTGAAGGCTGAAGGAAGGAGAGCTGGGCATGGGGGACCCACAACACTCCACTTGTGGATGGACTCCAACCTCTCTGAGCCCCAGCCAGTAGGGATGATGGAAGTAGGAATCAGATAGTGTTTGGAGGGCTGCGGTTTCCTAGAGCTAGAAGGGTGAGGAAAGCTGGAGCCTGTATATTTGGTTGGAAAGAACTGGCTGCATCTTTGACTATAGGTCTCCAGTAGTGAAGGATAGTGTGCATTGCTTCAAAAATAAATCTTGCTGTGTTTAATGAAGCCGGTTCCCTAATAAGTGCATTTGGAAATGCAGCCTTAACATGGTATGACAGGAACAGGAGTGCCCTTCCAACAGCAATGCAACACACCCATCTTTTCAGGCATGCACTTGGCTAGTTCACTAGCATGACCAGATGAAAAAGGAAATGGGGCTCCTGCACTTTTCATTTTTGCAAGACAAAACTGCACCTGTTGGATTTCCCTCTTCTACACAACTCTGAAAGGGGCACAAGTCATTTCCTCTTTTTCACCCAGTCACCCTGCAGCTCTCTTAAAGCTCTGGGTGCCCTTCCTTCCTTCCTTCCTTCCTTTTGTATTCCAATTTAAAAAAAAACCAACATATCTCATTAACATGAACAACAAACTCCAAAATATGTAAATAATATGTAGCTCTGCGTGCTTTGACATGAAATGAGACAGCGCTATAGCTCATTTTCAGCCAGCATTTGTGTTTGAAGTCTGGGCAGTGAGAGGGGAGCTGGTTGTTTTCTGAAGATGTCAGACAGGGCCTGGAGTTACCTAGAAGGATGTGTCAAGTAATGGTTTTCCTTGCTTCCCCTATTCAAGTCATAGGAACCTGCAGTGAACTGTTTTGTCAAGGGCTGATATGCAGGTATTATATGCAGAAGGAAATTACAGCAAGGAAAAAATAAATACTATATGGTGCATTGAAAGCAATGCAAATGCAATATATTTGCACATACCTGCTCAAGGAGGTAGTGAAATTTACATGGAGAATAAATGCCAACCAGAATTGAGCAAGCTAAGGGACTGTAGCCATGGAACTATGACTAGGGAGGTGGGCAGGCTCGTCAACTAACTCCTAGGTCCTGACCACTGGAAGTTGGGGTGATCAGATGAGACCGAGGAAAGGGCTCCCAAACTTTTGCTGTTGTCCAGAAGAGAGAATTTCAATATGATAAGGCTACTCTCAAATAAGCATAGACCCAAACAGCTGCTGTTCTGAAAAGCAATGGCGGAGGAACCCTCTCCGGCACCCGGGGTGGGAGGTCGAGGGGCGGGGCGAACCGACCAGCAGCACACGTGCGGCAGCCTGTATGGTCGCCGTGCGAGCAGGAGTCCGTATGGATGGCGTGTGTGAGCGGCACTCATACTGACTGGGCGCACGGCTCCGGCCGCTCTACAGCTGGGGGGAGGCAGTGGGCCATCTTGTCACCCCCCAGAGTGGTACCCGGGGCGGTCCACCCCCTTCGCCCCCCCTTCGTACGCCCCTGCTGAAAAGCAAGTGAAATTAATTCCTTTCTGACTTTAGTGTGCATGTGAAAATGTGGAGGCACAAGCCAGAAGGAAGGAACTCTGATGAGATGGAAGAATGGGGGCAGTGGGGTTTCATAAAATGAGGTTGGGGGGGGCACAGGTGGACCCACCTATGTCCCATAAGTATACACAATATACTTGTTTGTAGATACCAGGCCAGCAAAATGTGGGGCATTACTTTTTTTTATTTTATTTTAAAGGAAGCCAACACTGTCCCCAGCAGATGGCAGCACCATTTTAGAATAAATCCCCTTCAGGACAAATCTCTCTCTGAACTGCAGTAACGAAGCATCTGTGTGAGGGAGCCTTCTGTTTTCAAACGCCAGGACTTGTGAGCTTTCGATTCTTCTGGTGGTCGTTTATGCACTCCGCAAAAGCTTTCTGAAAAGTCAGGAATGCAAACGCCCTTTAACTGCATTGCCAACATAATTAGCTGAGCTTGAATCCGGGCGAGACAGAGGCACTGTGAGTTCCTGTGTCTGAGAAATTGGTCAGGTGAGTTGTGTCCCCAGGAAGGGGTTGCACTCTCCTGAAGAGGCAGGCAGGCAGTCTGAGGGGACTTCTGGACCCTCAGCTCTGTCACTGGCGTGGAAGCGCCTCTTGCCAACTATGCCTGGTATGAGAGCTACAATTGTTGCTGGACTGGGAGAATCTGACCACAGTAGTTCAGGCATTGGTGACTTCCGGACTGGATTCCTGCAAAGCACTCTTTCCTTGCAGTTTATCGAGAATCTGTAGTTAGCGCAGATGTCTGCAGCATGGCTGCCGACAGAAATGAGACCTGTCAGCATATAACACCTCTGCTCAGAGAACTGCACAGCTTGCCAATTGGTTTAACAGGCCAAGGTTTTGATGTTGGTATATAAATCCTTTAACAGCTTGGGACCAGTTTGCTCGCAGGATCCCCTTACCCCAAAAGTGCCCACTCAGCCACTCCGATCTGCGGAAGGGCAGGTGCAACACGATACTTACTCTGCGCTTGTAACAAAGCATTCTTTCAGTGGGGCAGCAATTATACTTTGGAACTCCCTGTCTATTGAAATAAGGCAGGTGCCTTTGCTGAATTCTTTTCAGCATCTACTTAAATTTTTTTTAGCTTAGGCATGCCTATCGGAACATGTAAATGTGGACATGTTTTACTCCCTTTTTAGTTTGCTACTCATTTTAATTATTTTTAATACTTGTTTTTAACTGTTTTTTTAAATGGATTTGGATATTTCTTATAAACCTCTTAGAGTTTTTGTTCCAATCCAGTGGTATATAATTTTGTTAAACAAATGACTAAATAAATTGCATAATATTCCTGGCCTCTCCAGACTTCCTTTTAGTTGTGCACTCATGATTATTTGTGCTCCTGTTGCTATTTGGGTGGTCCCACATGATTCTACATTTAAACGCTTTTTGCACCTGCAAGTTTTCAGCTGGTCATACTGCTTTATTTCCTATCAGTGCATATCATGTGACTGCTGAAATCCCATAAGGTTTCAGACCACAAATGTTCTGTGCTTTTTGTGTGGGTCCTGCTTTTGTTCTGCTGCAGCCCCTCTGGACAGCAATAGTTGTGATAGCATTGGGGGAAGCATCACACTACAAATGTGTCAAACAAACATTGCCGAATAAAGCACCAGTCTGGAGGGGCCCTTAGTTGTATGCCAATTTCCAAATATATCTATTTAAGGTTCAGGGAAGCTCAGCATTTCCTGACACTTAGGATGCAACTGATTTGGAGGCAGAGTGGTTCTGAAACAGTCTGGAGGTTGCTTTTTCAGTTTCGTTTCTTTTTTTCTTTATGAAAAATATATTTAAGCTGCTTGGCTATTCTGATTTTTTGAACATACAAACCAACCCTGCTTATAAAACTGCATGCAATATAGAAAACAAAATATTGACAGAAGGGCTTGTAAATGTCACCAAGCATGCACACACCAGGTCAGTTATGCTTGATCTACTTCTGATCCTTTAATAATTCACATGTCCTCATAAAACGCCCACTGTGTTTTTCTGAGAACATGACTTGCTATGCTTTCAGATTTCCTCAGGAAAAGACAGTTAGAGCCATCTTACATTGCAGTCTTGCTCTGCACATATATGAACACAGTCAAACCAATCCTGACTTAATTATCTCAGGTTTAGCTTGTAACTTACTCCTGCCAAGTATTAGGGAAGATTTTTATACATCTGGATGCTCATTTTGAGGGCTGGGCTATGGGGCCTTTGACTTTGACCCCCAGGTCCAGCCTTGGCTGCACCACTGCACCCAATCCCTTTCCCCTGGAAATGCCAGAAACTGAACTCAGGACTTTCTGCATTTTGTTGTTGTCGTTCAGTCGTGTCTGACTCTTCGTGACCCCATGGACCAGAGCATGCCAGGCATGCCTATCTTTCACTGCCTCCCGCAGTTTGGCAAAACTCATGCCAGTCACTTCGAGAACACTGTCCGACCATCTCATCCTCTGCCGTCCCCTTCTCCTTGTGCCCTCCCATCTTTCCCAACATCAGGGTCTTTTCTAGGGAGTCTTCTCTTCTCAAGAGGTGGCCAAAGTACTGGAGCCTCAGCTTCAGGATCTGTCCTTCCAGTAAGCACTCAGGGCTGATTTCTTCAAGGATGGATAAGTTTAATATTTTGCAGTCCATGGGACTCTCAAGAGTCAAACTTATCCATCCTAAAATGTATCCTTTCTCCATCCTTTCTGCATACAAGCATGCAAATAATTTGCTCTTGTCACTGAACTGTGGTCCCTTGCCCGTTATGCAATTTTTCCAAGGCATCCCAGAAAATGTGTTAATCTCAGAGGGAGATGGTCACTTGCAGGACAGGAGCTAGCAGGCAGTGTACCTTCCTTGCTATGATAACCCTTCTAAAGCAAAGCCAGTAGGAGGTTCCTTTCTCTTGCTGATCCTTAACCCTCTTCAACATAAGTATCCCAAAGCATGGAGCAACTTTGCCCTTGAATGCCTTGAGCAGCCTTTATAAATTAATCTGCTCAATTCAACAGGACTAATTCTACCAAAACCCAAATCAAAGTGCAGCTCGAGTAAGCATCTCCTTCAATGCTGCTAGCAAATTCCTCGGTCATCTGGTAGGTCATTTCAACTTTCAAATGTACTCTACATCAATCGAAAAGTGAGAGTTTCCTTCCTGTCTGAATGTTGCTGATGTTGAATCCCTCTTATTACCTCTTGCTTAGTCTCTGTCTGCAAGGTCAAAACACCTTGATGTATCAGCTGTATCTTGGGTTGCCTAGGAGCACAATGACCCTTATTGTAGCATCGATATCTATGACTGTCTCTACCCAGCAAATTTGTACAGGTCCTCATTAAATCACCTTTAGATTTCCTGCTCCATAAAGTAAAGCAGATTAAGCACCTTTAGCACTTCGCAACAGGTTGAGGGTTGGGTTTTTTTTTGGCACCTGAATTGATTGTCTAGATTTTCTCTGAAATGCCTCTCCTTGCTCAGCAACCGCTTTATAATGAATAGATTCCAGAACTGAAAAATGACATTTGAGTAGTGATCTTACTGGCGGTTCAGAAAAGAGTAGCTAGTCCTGATCCCACATAATTCTTCAGCATCTTGTTCAAAATTATGCACCCCACTTGATAACTATGAACAGGACCTGTATTCCAGGCAAATCATGTAATCACTAGCAACTTCGTACCTGGCATTGCTCAGGAATTCTAAGAATAAAAATAATTTTTAAAAAATCAATTCAATTTTAAAAGGTTCTGTCCGCCATCTTATTTCAAAATGGTGTCCAGTTGTATCCAAACATAGATGAAAACCTGCTCCTTGATGTCAGGAATCATAATACAGGATTTGTTAAAATCGTGCAGTTTTGAAAGGTTAAGGGGTATCCAACAAACTTCCACTCAGAGTAACGCCCATTGAAATAAATGAGCCTAAAATAGGCACTTGATTAATTTCAGTGTTGAACACGGTTGAACACCATCATTGCTGATCATTGGCCAAGTTAGCTGGTTTTGTTGGAGTTCAGTAACATTGGGGGTTGTTTCCTTAGTGTTTGTTCTTATTACCAGCGCCACATTCCATAACGACAGATAACTTACACTGGTGACAGAGTTCAGCGTCTTGAGAATCACACCCCCACCACCACCACCACCCAAAAACCAAACTCAAAGCAAAGTTCCAGTTGTTTGAAGATGTTCATCAAAGGTGTGTGGCTGTTGCCTAGTAAAGTCTCAAAATATAGACTTTACCATGTGGGTGAAGGCAGGGCATCACTGCATGCCTCTCTATGAAAAGCAGCATTGTGCAAATGTATTTGATTTGCCTGGCATATCATTTCTGCTGGTAACCCTCTCTCCCTCTGGCTGTGTTAAGTGCAGGACATGCACATCGGGTAGACGAGAGGTTGCAGAATATGGGGCAATGTTATCCTAACCCCTATCACTGTGGTTTGGGGAATTTTTTATCTACCCCAGAGCTCTTCGACTCCCCTTTCAGCATCCATGTTGACCTCCTTTTGACTTCCTTCTCTAGCCGCTGAGGATGAAGGCACCCTGTGCCTGACTCTTCCATAACTGGTCTTCTTCAGGCCTTGGTGAGACCTTTATCAAGACTGCCAAGATGTGTCATCTTGGATTAAAAGGGATGCTGGTGTATGGCTGAGGTCTTTCTCTGTGCTCGGGAAGAAGCAATAATTTATAACATTTCCTCCTCTCCCCCTACACTGTCCCCAGGGTCTCTGCTTCCTCAAGAGACACTTTGAGAAGCCTTCATTCCTTGCTTGGTAAAACCTATGACACTCTGAATCTCTGACCTTTTCTTATCAAAGTATTCAGCAGGCCACTGGAAAGTCTAATTTCCATTTGCTGTTGCTTTCCCTCTGGCCTCCATCTTCATCATCCAAAGGCTCCCTTTCTGCAGGTCCCCCCCCCCCCCCGCCTTACAATTTGTCCACAGCTCATTGAAGCCTTTATCCTTCAGGCAGGCAGGCATGCACAGCACCAACCCAAGCTGAAGGCCACAAAGTTAATTTGAGCAGGGAACGCTGCATTTCAGCCAGAGGGCGCAACGAGGGGCTGGCATTAATGGCTTTTAAATGATGGATCCCACTTTGGAAATGTAGGAAGGGAGAGCAAACAGGAGGAGGATTGCGCTCTACTGGATGCTGCAGAGTGGGGGGACTGACCAATTTGTATAGACCAGTACTCTTCTTTCTACCCTCGGTAAAATGAGGGTCTTCAAAGCAGATCCACACCTTGCGGGGCCTCAGGATTTCTGAGAGGAACACAGGAAGCCGAATATACCTGTCCAGACTATTTGTCCACCTGGTCTAGGATCATCTTCTCTGGCTGACAGTAAATCTCCAGGGCCTCAGGCAGAGGGACTTCAGCATCACCAGCTAACCAGGCCTTTTGTTTTAGTTTGCAACTAAAAGTGCCCTAAAAAGTGCTTTTTTCCAGGCTGCAATCTTGTGCAGGTCACGTGACTCATGTGGGAGTGCATCCCTGGAAGATGGCATCCCGGTTTCCCCCCATGTTGCATTGGAGGGTGTGCAAAATAATTCAATCGATCAATCAGGATCACTGTTGCTAGTTGCTGTTCCTACCCCCCAGTCAGGCAGCATTGCACAATGTTTCCAGTTAACGGAACAGGAAGACTTTGCAGAAATGTCAGTGCTGCTGCTCTTCATCTTCCTGCAACGACAGTGCAAGAGCCCATTTGCACAGCAGCAATGGACAAATCTTAAGTGTATTCCATGGGATGAAACTGGCTGCAGTCCAAGAATTCTGATTTACGTGGTTTAAGAATCGCAGTCGCTGTTGTGCCTCCTTTCCACTCTTAGTGCCTGCATTATTAAAAGAACACAGAAACACTGAAAACTGTCCAGGGGAAAGATGCAAGTATTACCAGAAGACTGGAAACAAGCCTGACATTAAAGTGCCATGATAGACCTTCGGAAGTTGCTTGTGACTGGCTTCCTGCATGTGCCTCAACATGTGGGATCTAAAAAAATGTACATACATTTATCTTCGTCAACCTGGTGGATCCCAGATGTTATGGATCACAATTCCCATCAGCCTCAGCCAGCACAATACTGTTGCCTGGGGCTGGTGAGAGAGGCAGTGGCCGGTGTCTGGAGGGCACCAGGTTTTCCAGGGCTGCCTTCTGAGCAAAGCTTTTCGCTGGGCAGGCTCTTAGGCAAGCCCTGTGTCCATGCTCTGTCCCTTCTCTGCTTTATTGCTGTTTCCATTGTGGACTTGCTGCTTGGCAACTGTGATCTGATATCATTACCTCCATGGATACCAATAGCTCTAGCTGGAATAACCCTCTGAGCAGCATGGATTCAGATAAGCAAGAACTGTATGAACAGGGCTTTAAATGCTTAAAAGGTAAAGGGACCCCTGACCATTAGGTCCAGTCATGTCCGACTCTGGGGTTGCGGCGCTCTCCTCGCGTTCATGGCCAAGGGGGCCGGCGTACAGCTGGGGTCATGTGGCCAGCATGACAAAGCCGCTTTGGCAAACCAGAGCGCACAGAAACACTGTTTACCTTCCCGCCAGAGCGGTACCTATTTATCTACTTGCACTTTGACGTGCTTTCGAACTGCTAGGTGGGCAGGAGCTCGGACCGAGCAATGGGAGCTCACCCCATTGCGGGGATTCAAACCGCTGACCTTCTGAAGCAAGCCCTAGGCTCTGTGGTTTAACCCACAGCGCCACCCGCGTCCTTCTACCACACCCCAACTATGCTTACCACACCCCAACTATGATGGAGGTAGAGTTGCCAGGTGAAAAGAGGACAGGGCGTTTGCACTTCCATCTGAAGAAGTCTGCATGCCACACGAAAGCTCATACGAATAACAAACTTAGTTGGTCTCTAAGGTGCTACTGGAAGGAATTTTTTTAATTTTTTATTTTGTTTTGACTATGGCAGACCAACATGGCTACCTACCTGTAACTGCACTTCTATTAGTGTAGCTCAGGGGTAGCCAACTTCCAAGAGACTGCAATTTACTCACAGAGTTAAAAACTGGCAGTGATCTACCCCCTTTTGGGGGGTTCAGTTCAAAGTTGTTGAGCTTCTTTAGGGAGGAGGAAAGCGACATTGAGCTTTTTTTAGGAAGGAAATCCCTGTTTTTGGTGGTTTAGGTCATTTTAGGGGTGCAGGGCAAAGATGTTGAGTTTTTTTAGGGGAGACAAAGTTTTTTAGCTTCTTTGGGGGAGCCACTGATCTACCGGTGATCTACCACAGACATCCAGTGATCTACCTGTAGATCACAATCTACCTGTTGGAGGTGCCTGGTGTAGCTTAATATGACACAGCTATTACAGGTGCCAAAGCCCCCTCCTGTTTTTTTATCTGGTCATCCTAGCATGCAGGCTGGTGCAAAAATCGTGCCTCTCCGCTCTGGCTTGGACCCCTTGAACCTCCTGGTCTGGTCCTTCACTGCTCTGGACAGCTAGGCTATGGTTACCAGATTTTTTTCAAAGAATCCGGGGACACTTAAAAAAATAAATCATGCTTTATTATCCATAATTAAAGGAGGCACAAGGGGTTCACAATCCACATTAAGGCGAGCTATGGACAGGCCCATAGAAGTTTTGCCCTGGTGTAATATATCCTGTCATTTCCATCCAGGGGCGAAAGTAGACTTTATTTCACCTGGGTCAAAGACCCAGTTTGGCACACACATTCATTCATGCAGAGGAGCCTGAATGGCGTCCCCTCTGGAGGCTTCATTTGGGGCAAAAAACCCAGCTAGCCCCTCTCCCCCAATAGTTATGGCACTGCTTCCACCAACACAAATTCACCTTGAGTTGGCTTTTGTAGACCTGCGGATAGCTGTGAAATGGAAATTCTGCTGATTTGACACATAAAAGTATACTATATTTTTTTGCTAAAATTCATAATTGCCTCCTCCCACAGATACTGCACTGACATCCATCCACATAAGTTGCTAGCAGAGCCCCGAGCTCCTTCCCAAGAGGCCCTCTCATGGGTATTCTGTGTTTTCTCAGAATACACAGTTATACACATACCTGTATATATACAGAATACTCAGTTATACACACACATATATATTCCCAGTCACACTTAGCCCATGACAGAAGAATCACAGAATTCTAGAGTTGGAAGGGATCCTGCAGTGCAGGAATCTCAATACAAGGTTCCCCATCCAATTTGAAACCATACCGGACCCTGCTTAGCTTTGCAAACGTGTCAGCAGTTTTATTGCTGCGCCCATTCTTACCCATGATGCCTTCCTGAATTCAGGGTTCTGTTCCAGCTCTGCAGAGCTTTCCCCTTCTCACCCCACTGCTACTTCTTGAGCAATGGAAGATAAGGTGCCCTTGCTTTAACCACAAGGCCACATGTCCTCTGCAGAGGTATCTCCCCGTTCTTGAGAAAACCCAGAACCCCGAATTCCCAGACAACTTCCTCTAACCTACTACCATGCACTCTGTTTCCAAAGCCCTTTTTGGGATCCAAGATTAATTTTACTTATTTCCCGCAGGCCAGCATGCTTGCAGCTGGGGTTTCAGAGTGCAAGCTCCTCACCCAGCAAACCAAGACTTTATGCAGCAGCACCAGCCTGAGCCTGGAAGGGGGGGGTGAGCTCCATTTTCCTGGCGGTGCTGGCAAAGCCCTGTGCAGCTCATCCTCTCCCCTGCCTGCCTCCCTCCTCCAACTGGGAGCGCGGGGGCAATGGCGTGCACGCCGTGCACACCCAGGTGGCACAGCGAGTGTCACCCTCATCAGGATGGCACCCAGAGTGTGCTGCACCCACCTTGCTCCGCCTCTGCTGCTGCCGCCACATTTCCAGGGGACTTTTAATGAAATCTGGGGACATTCTGGGGACGGGATTTGTCTGGGACAGAGTTGCAAATCCGGGGACTGTCCCCGGGAAATGGGGACGTCTGGTAACCCTAAGTTGGGCTAGGCATGCAGACTCCTCTAGGTGATTTACCTAAGTTGTGAGAAGCCATCCTTAGAGCAGTGGTAGCCAATGTGGTGCCATCCAGACATTTAGAAATACAACTCCCATAACTTCAGCTGGCGTAGTCAATGTTCAGGGATGATGGGAGTTGTAGTCCAGTTCACCTGGAGGGCACCACATTGGCTCTCCCTACAGTAGAGCTTAGAGCTGTGATATTGGCCAACCTTCCCTCTTCTCTATTGCAAACCTTCCTTCACTTTGGAGAAGGGCTGATCTGGTAGGATACCCTACCGAAAGAAAAGGAGGAGAGTATTATTGATTCGTCTCGGTTAATTTCGTTTCTCCCCCAGTGAGCACACTGCCGCCACCCCCCCCCCGGCTACTTTGAAATGTGAGACTGCAGATGGATTCCTTCCTTGTCATGCCTTAATGCTGGCCTTGTTACACACCCTTAACTTCTAAAAATAATTCCTGAAGTGGCTTAATGTATTTAGTGCTCAATTTCTAAAATAAAAGGACACTTAGATCTGCCTACCAGCTAGCTCCACTTCTTCGACCTGGAGGCCATTCCTCATAGTGTGTAGGTTGCTTGCCATTAGTGGTGAGATGAAAGGTGTCCTGCATAGTATATCCATCGTTTCACAGCAGTAGATCCAGATTTCTGGGTCCCTAGATATTTGCTTTGTGTTTATGAATATGGGGTTTTTAAAAACATCCTTTCAGCAATCTTCCATTATATTTCCATTACATGTTATCTATCAAATAGGGCCTATAATAGCCTGTTAGTTTCTCTTTTACATAATGGTAGTTTGCTGCACTTATGTGTGTAACCACACTGTTCTAATCTGATTCAGCAACTTCTGGTGTCTGTTTCCGTTACTCTTCAGAGATGATCTGTTGCCTGCACTTTATGTCCCTATCAGTTTGTTTCAGCATTTGAGTTTGACCACAGCAGTTATTTTATGCTGCTTTAAAAGTAGACCAGACTTTGCACTCAAGCACTTATATATCAGAAACCTGAAAGCAGCTAGGTTGACAATACATGTAAGATTTTTAAGAGAGGCAGTGATGATTTAATGGTGCCTTTTGTTGCCCTTAAAATGCACAAACATCGCCCTCACCCCTAAGTCTTGAGAATCTAAAAACTGAATCTGTGGGTTTTCATGATGCACTCAGATTGAGCAAAAGAAAAGCCAATTCCTCGTTCACTGCTGATAGTTTTGTAACTGGGATGGGTGCTTGCTTTATTTACTTGCATATGAAATAGTCCTATGCATGCTTACCCAGAACTACAGGTAAGTCCCACTGTGGACACTGGAGCTTACTTGGAGGAAAGTGTGCATAGAATTGCAGCCTTCCTTGCTTATTAGTTGCTTTTCTAAAACAGATTACTCCAGGGTGACTTACAAAAACGAGCCCCAAAGTAACCGCAACAAAACACACAGCAAAAACAAAAGCAACCAAGTGACTTTAAAGTGCTAATAAAATAGCAATAATAATCAGTATTAAAATATTGCAAATTCTATCACCAGAGAGGCAATTAGTTTAGGGGTCTGCAGTGCCTCAAATATTTCTGTGCTCTTTCTGCTGTGCTTTGGGTTTCAAGCTGCTCTGTATAAAATGAAGATCTTTGTTCCTCATTCATTATAATGGGAAATCTAAAAAGGACAAAAGCTTCCCCCTTTGTGGCCAAAGTGGATGAAATTTAGGGGCACTGGATCCCTTCCAGGGTGGATTGTGCCTGCCAATCTGTAGACATTGTAATTTGGGGTACAAACAAAACTGGTGCATACCCCCCCCTTCTGCATAAATTTGCTCTCTGTGACTTCCTCCAGGTAAAAGATGAGCTGCAGAATTTTGCACCAGCTGTGATTTCCAGGCTGTCTTCAAGAACGGATCCACATAGAGCACATTACAATAATCCAGACTGCAGAGCACCCATGGTGTCTCCAACACCTCCCCATAAACCCTGGGACAGGAGTTGTTGTCTTTTTGGAAGGGAGGATAAAACGAGGGATGAGCTATAAGCCTAAATAAATACCGGTACTTATCTTATTAATTGTTTAACAACCATTGGAAAAACTTATAAAATGTTACTATACAATAACCTCATAAGAGCCAGAATAAAGCATTAAAGGCCTAGAAAACAGAGGCCGCTACCCATTAACTACCACCCGTGTGTGTGTGTCTGTCTGTCTGTCTGTCTGTCTGTCTGTCTGTCTGTCTTGTTTCTTGGGGCTTATTCAAGTCAGAGGTACATGCTGCCATATTCTGTGTCTACACCATTCTGTATTTCCTTGCTACTCCAACAAGCCTTGTTTCTATAGTCATAGTGGGGTCGCAGCTATGGGGGATGTTTGATGAGCTCTTGAACTCTAAAATTTATCAGTGCACCACCACTATTATTCCTGCACCAGAGCATGCTGAAATATTCCGCATCTACTGTATGTTCTGAGTCTATTCAAAATACTGGTTTTAACCATTAGAGCCCTGAATAGCATAGAAGAATCAGTTCAGTTCAAGAACACCTTCTCCATTTATTCCCATCTAGACTTTTCTCCAGGATGTCCTACCTAGTGCAGGAAGAAGGGGATGTTTTTGTTGGAATAATGCTCTCCCCAGAGCCTATGCTATTGTGAAGACATTTCTGTTCTCCTTGGCTTTTTAATTGCCTTTTAAGCCTTCCGGCGGCGACGCAATCGCTGGGTGGTCGAGGGCTGCTTCGGGTCCGAGGCGCCCTGTCCATCCCGGGGGTTAGGAGCCCCGCCACCGCAAAGCGGGGCTCCGGTTGGGTGCGGGAAGAGCGTCCCGCACCCTGGGCTCCCCGGCTGCGCCCGCGGAGGCTCCGAACCCTTCCCTTGCCCCCCCCTGTAAAGGGGGAGTGGGGGTGAAGGGACAACGGAGCCGGGCTTCGGGGATATGCCCCAACCGGGATGCAAATGCGGCGACAAAGCCCGCGGTGAGCGTCCAAGTTCTACCTTTGAAGAATGGAGCTAAAGGAACCCGGTGGTCGTGAGTAATTAATTTGATCAAAAACCGAGCTTTTGGAACGATCCGGGGGGAGAGAAGGCAGCCTGCCTCCCTCCCTTCGAGTTAAAGAAGCTAACCAATTTGAGTGACTGCTGCCACAGAACTGGCTACAAAGTATTTAAAATTGATACATGAGACTGGCAAACTTCTTTCTTGGGAAGTAAACTAGTGGAAAATATCTCCATTTAAAGTTGCGGTATTTGCGCTCCAGTTTAGGAAAATGGCGACGAACAGAGAGGCAGGAGTAGAAATTTGATACCCACTTCCTCCCCCTCTACCAGTATGCTGGGCTTCGTCCTTGAACTGGTATTGAACTCTGGACTAACGGACGAACAGAGGCTCATTGCTTTGAAGGTGGAACTGCTTTACAGAAAAGTCAAAGTCTTGTGTGGGGGTCTGAAATGGAACCAATTGCCCACAGAGGAGGCTTTTAAAACTTTTAACACTTTGGAAGAAAGTCTTGCCAAAGAGCTGAGAGGGTGGCTGGAAAGATGGAGAGAAATGAGTGAGCTACTTCGGAGAAGAAATTCGCTTTTTGGGGGTGGCCAGTCCCAAGGCGACGGTAAGATTTGTTATATCCAGTCCCCGAGGTGTGAGCTCGGGGGCCAGGGACAGAGAATTATGGTGTCTACAAGAAGAAAGGAATGCTATAAAGAACCGGAGAAGCTGAGAGATGACGAGATGGTCACCCTGGAGCTCGTGGCAAGGAGAGTTTGGACTGTGCCTGGATCTGTGGACGCTTGGAGAGGGAAGCTACAGGGAAGTTCAGTGCTGATGCCACCAGGAGAAGAATAATGGACAGAGGGGGTGTGGGGTGAAGTATTAAGTAAAACTTAAAGCAGCCCTGTCATGGAATTTTGGAATCGGAGGGTGAATACTGTCAACAATATTTTGTTTTATTTTTTTTGTTTGAATATGAAAGGAGATATTTTGAGCTTTTATGTTATAGCAGCAGTTTAAAGGATAGAAGAGATAGATTTGATACAAATGATCGGTGAAGATTTGTGAGGATACAGTATAAGTAAAGTTAATTTAAGTGGATCAAGTTTATGGATTAAGCTGATTAAGATCAAGAGGTAGATTAAGACAAAATTTGATAAGAACAAGAATAATTGAAGAAGAATTATGATGAGATATTACTACGATGATGCATTGTTAGTAAAATGTTGAATATATAATTGTGCGTAACTATATAATTTGAATTTGATTTTCAGGAGAAATGGTTATAAATAGATTAAGGATATGAATTCGAAGGTGAAAAGGCAGGGGAAGTCAATGGTCAAGATATGGAAAATAGAAATTTTTTTTTTTAAAAGAAAGATGCAATAAGAAAACTTGACACTGTTTGTATGTGTTTTATCAGTGTATTTGTTTTGCATTTGTTTAATTGTAGGTGTGGGTTGTGGGTATATGTTGGTTATAAGAAAAAATGTCAATAATTCTTATAAAAAAAAATTTAATTGCCTTTTAAGTGTCATTTCATATACCTATATATAAATAAAAATTGTTTAAAGGTTTTAAGGTTGTTCTATTGCTTTCAACATGCTGCGAACATGTAGAGGATGCAGCCTGGTAGGCAATATTATAAAAGTATGACTAACTAAGGAAATAGGGCAGTTTTGAGAACTCTGTGCATCCTGCTGGCTGTAACCCACCTGTATTGCAATGGCAAACACTAATCAAGCGCTTTTATTCAGTTCCAAAGATACATCTGGATTGTACCAGACATGTGTGGCTTTGCAGACCACAATGTTGCAGCTGTGTTTATTAGTCAGCCACTGGGAAAAAGCTTCCTTGTTGTGATAAATGAATACTGCACATTTGGCGGAGTATTAGCATAAATCTACCTAGAGACAACTTTGGAGCAAAGGAGCCAGCGCTGAATGTGCAAACCGTAACCTTGGGATTGCAACAAACCACAGCATTGTTACCTATTAAGACGGCTCCATGGGTTTAAGGAGAAGGTTTCTTGAGCTGGCCGGGTGTGTGAAAGAGAGAGAGGTCATTTTGCAACTCTATGCAAATACAAATTCAAACCATGCATACAGATGTGTATGCATGATACAGAAATAGTTTTGCAGGATGCACAGCACTGGCCTTCAACTGGCCATTCGCAACTTAAAATGGTCACCCCGTGACATTTCATAATTTTGTATTCCTTAGTGAAGGTAAGAGCCTTCAGAGAGAGCAAGGAGAAGGGGGGAAGAGGGAAAAGGAGGAAACTGAGAGGACAGACAGACAGACATATATAGTATGGTAAAATACTGATGACTGTTAGACATCCTATGTTTCAAGAAGTCTACCTTATAATCCTCCCCACCCTCTTTGTTATGAGAATTTAATTTACGTAGCAACTGGCTTATCTGTTGCTACAATCACCTGAATAGTTTTGGATGCCCCCAAGGCTGTCTGGGTTAATGAGGTTGCATTCTGTTTGAGCCATAGGGGGGAACGAAATGACTATTCAGAGAAAGCTTTGCATGCATCAGACTTTCAGAGTTTGAACAAGCAGATAAAAAGCATTTGTGGTCCAGTTCATAATACCCACTCAGCTTTGCAAAAACAGATGTTGAGCATTCAGTTGTATGTTGCTGAGTCATCTGCACAGCCTTATCCTTTGTTATTCATTATCCATTCACTTCTTTTGTTCATTCTGTGAGTGGCTCTCTTTGATTTTAGATAAGTCATTGATTGGTTAGCCGGTAACCCTGATGAATGCCGAGTAACAATCACTAGCTGAACTGGCAAATGCTGGGCTGAAGAGCAGCAAAATGCCAAAGTGCCTGATTCAGCAGAGGCGGGACGTGGATCACAGATTTGAGCCTGGGGTTCAAATGCAAGAGATGGCAAATCATCACAAGTATTTGTTTCAGCTCTAATCTCAACTAAGGCGGCGACCTCAGAGCCTTTCCTCTCTGTGTTGATTCACATGACATGCTGTACGGGTGGCCTCTTAAAACCAGGATCAAATGATGGCCATTTTGTGTGAGTAAATGTGTCATGTGTGGCAAATTCAGCAATGTGACCATAAATCAGAAAAAGAGGGAGTTGTTATAGGTTGTTGTTTTTAAATAAATCACTGGAATAACAGGGAGCTGCTCACACAAACCTCCTCCATACAATACACCCTCCATACATTCAAGGTTTAAGTGGTTACACCCACAGGAAGTTTATAATAATAATAATAATAATAAATTTCTTTATATGCTGTCCACCTGACTGGGTTTGGCCCCAGCCAGTCTGGGCTGCTTCCAGCAAAGTATTAAACACAGTATTTGCATGTGCAAATCAGGCCTCAGGTAGAATAATCGGGGGCGGGGGGGGGGAAATACCAACATCACTCTGTATGGTGCTGTACAGCAGGGTGGAGGGCACCATAATAGAAACATGCAAGATGGGCAGTGGAAAAAGGTATCGTGCATCCAAATTCTATTTAAATATTTTAATCATGCTTTTACCAAATAGCCCAAAATACTTCACATCCCTTATCACAGTACTCCTTATAAACATATCCCTCTAAACCAGGAATCTTCAACCTTTTCAGACCCAGGACCTGTTGACATCCAGTGGGAGTTGGGAGGGCAGCTGGCTAGCCCCCAGCTGTATCAGGCCCTTCCAGACGGCATACTGGCCGATTCCCCAATCTCTGGTGCAACATTAAATCAGCGGCCCAGGCTTATCTGAAGACCTGGGCACACTATCAGCACTGCGCAACAGAAGTGACGACGAAAGGCTTGTGTGAAAGCATATTTACAAACAGTTTCTTAAGCATAAAACAGAGCTGAGAAAAACGTTGTCTTCTCTGAGAGAGAGTCAGAAGCAAAAACTATACACAACGGAAATTCCCAGCAATCTGTGCTGGTGTGTAAACGGACATGTGACACACGTAAAAGCCCCATGTCTGTAGCTTAAGGTGGAATGGAATCTCAACAGGACCAACTTTTAATCCAACATGCATTTGGGGACCCATTTCTTAACCCTTTACCACATTTTTGCATGGTGGTAGTGCTCCTGTTGTGACCCACCTTGGATCACGAGTGGGTCCCTACCCATCAGTTGCAGACCAATGTTCCAAACCAAGGATGAGGATCCTAGAGCCTTCCAGATGTTGTTGTAGCTGAGAGATAGTAGCTTGTCTAAAACCACCCCATGAATTTATAGCTGACTTCAGTTTTGAAATCAGAACCTTCAATCTCATGCTGCAAAGCCCTGAGCTAACAGACTTGGAGCTCTTGAATCTTGCTTCTTCTGCCCAGTATCATTCAACTAGACTGGTTTGCACACCAACCGCAAGATTCGTTTCAGACTCTGATTTGGTGCTTTGGAAAATTGCCAGCCCCAGTCCGAGGTGCTCCATAGCCTGCCTAATTTAGCTCATGGTCCATTCAAGTCTTTGTTCTCAGTTCACTACTGGGAAATCAAAAATCAGCTACCATTTTTCTCCCTTTGAAAGAATTGGATACAATTTTTCATTCATAGTAGCTGCCTCCAAAGAGAATAAACAGTGCAGAATTACAGACAAATAAGCCCAGGTGACTTTGTGCTGGGCAACTTCAAATTCTTGTTTAGAAAAGTAAAAATCTACAGCTTCTTTATTTGATGCAGAATTGGATGAAATTTACAGGCAAAACCAGCCCTTCTGAGGGCGTGCATCCTACCAAATTTCAGAAGGACAGATTAAGTGATTTTCTCATAAGAGCATCTGCTACAGTTAGGGGGTTGTATAAAAGGAATCAATCACCCAAGCATTTTGTGAGCAATTGGTCTGAAATTGTAGACACGAGAGAGGTGCCTCTGGGTAAGAAACCTGCCAAATTGCAGACAAATAGGTCCAGGAGCTTTTGTGCTAAGCACCTTATGCTAAGTTGATTGTGGGGAGAACTAAAATGGATTGCTTTCTGGGTAAAATAATTCACTCTGATTACAAGCCTGAACTGTCAGTCACAACAGAGCTTTCCCTCCACCCTCTCCCCACTCGGGTGTTTTCGCCATCACCCCACCCTGGCATTATTCCATTTATAGCAAGATTAGGAGCCTTTCGTAGACACTTGTCTGCAGCATTTCTTAAAAGGCCTGGGTTGCCACGCAGCCACAAAGAGCCCCGTTGACCACCGCAAACAGATTCCACTTCATCTCTGACAAACCCAGAATTCTTCTGAGGCACCCCAGTTTAGCTCAGGACTCAGGATTAGTCCAAATCCAATGCACACCCCTATATTTAACCTCACACATGTCACTGGATGCAACTGCCATGTATGTAGGTGCAGGAAGAAAATGTTAACAGCTTTAGGGCATATTTCTATGACAGCCTTTCCTGCCCCTCAGGGGCTGGTTCCTACATATAGCATAAGTGGAGGGTTGCACATTTGCAAATTGTAGCCTTTCTCTTCAAAATAGATGTGCATATGGGGCCCAGTCCTTAGGTATATTTCAAAGAGAAGAGTGGTAATTTGTATGTGCAATTACCCTGCATGACTGTCATGTTCAGCATGGAGTTGGCATTCAAGTATGTTTTCTGGATGGCTCTTAACATCGTTGATGTAATTTTAAAGGGGTTAATTGTAGACTGGGGACAGCTCTGCACATTACCATGGGGGGAAGAAAACTGTCCCAGCAGCAAAAGAAGAAGAGTTCTTGGTGCAGATGCAACATCCGCATTTGGTCACAGGGAAGACATGTGATTTCCTTCTTCTTGCATCCTGCCCCTCTGTCAACTTTGGGGCCTTGACAATCTTTAGTCTCCAGCTCACCATTTCCCATACTGCCTTTGAGTCTCTAGAATGCTTTGGCATTATTTCATTAAACCTCATTTTCTGGGTTAGATCATGATGAGAGATAATGACTTTCCCAAGGCCACCTAGTAAGTCCATGTTGCTTTGTCCCTGACTGTCACTCATTTAAACCTAACAATTAATCCACTTTACTGTACTGGCAAGTCATTTCATTATTTATTTCTCAGTCTCCATGACCGGCCTGCTGTTTATTTATTTAAAGCATCATTTGTTCTTTCAGGACAAAGTCCTCACAAGACAACCTGCAACATTTTTTTAAATTACAATTTAAACAGCAGGCACAAAATAACAACAGAGGGACAATGCAAGGCATTGACACCCCCCCCCCCCAAATTGTGTTTGTACTAATAGCCTATCTGATCTTCCTGGTCAGGGACCAGAGTCAGGGTCTCTCAGGCTGATGTGGAAGCCTGGGCAGATTCACATTGTTGTCCTTCCAATACCCTGGTCCCAAAACTGTTTAGGGTTTTTAAAATCTAGACCAGCACTGAAGCTATGAGCTCCAAAATGAACTGGTTACCAATGTCAGATGTAATGAAGGCTTCCTCAACCTTGGCCCTCCAGATGTTTTGAAACTACAATTCCATCATCCCTGACCACTGGTCCTGCTAGCTAGGGATCATAGGAGT
Organism: Lacerta agilis; assembly: GCF_009819535.1. Lineage (NCBI taxonomy): Eukaryota > Metazoa > Chordata > Lepidosauria > Squamata > Lacertidae > Lacerta > Lacerta agilis. The sequence goes on along the minus strand of NC_046317.1, from coordinate 63,701,880 downwards.
TGTAGGCCAAAAACATCTGGAGGGCCAAGGTTGAGGAAGCCTGCTGTAATGTGTGGAGCCATCTAGCCCCTACTAGCATCCTACTGGCCTCATTTTGTAATGGCTGAAGCTTCTGAACTGTCTTTAAAGGCCGCCTCACACAGAGAGCACAGATATACTTGTCTAGTCTGGTTGTACATGGAGGCTGGCTTTCTGAAAGGGTGTGGGCCTCATTTACAACTTTGTACTCTTCTTGGCAAGGATAGTCTTTGTAGATTGTGGCATGTGGCAAGCATGTCAATGGGTCTGTGTTTGGGAATGCATGAATGGCATTTCCTGCTCATTGTGCTTACTCCTACACCAGTGGTTTTGCCAGTTTATATTGATGCAATGCCAACAGATACAGCAACCAATTCTTTCCAAATATGCCAGTAAAACCATTGCAGCAGCAAGTGTGTGGTTATGTATGCTTATTTTTCAGAATAACAGATGGGGGGGTTAAAACTTTTAATATATATTTCTGTTAATATGTATGTCACTCCCTGTAAAAATGACTTTTAGTGAACTGCAAATCCGGCTGTATGGGCTTTGGAGGAGTTATTTGTTTTGTTTAACCAGAACCTCTTATGGTATTGTTGTTCCTGAAGAAGGCACACAGCAGGCCTAGTCACATCATAATTTTTTGCTGAAGCCGGCACTTTGCATTTTGATCACCAGAGAAGGTTCTGGCAGATGCAGATTCCTTTGCAGGTGCGTGGCAATCCAAAGAGCATAATATATGATTCAATGAAATTTAGTCACGTAGCCTAGTTTATGGCTTTCCCACTGCACGTATGTATACCTGCACACAAGAACAGACACCATGAGCTAATGCCTTTAACAGCTCTCCAAACCATATTAATCTCTTCATGCTGCATGTTTGCCAGAGACTCTGCTGAGCCTTTCCCAGTTCCAAGGTCTGAAATGGTGAAGCAGGGAGGTCTCTTTCCATTATCTCATTGTGGAACCTACAGAGCCTAATCCAAGCACATTAAGAAGGCACCTGCTATATGTTCAAACAGAAGAAACATACACTGCTTATGTTCCCTTTACAGGCTTTGAGAAAACTCTTGTGGGCCGGATGCTGTGGTTAAGCCTTATGGCAGCTGGGGAGACATAAGCAAATGACTCAGTGGCTGTTCAGCCTGAGAGTTAACAAATCATTATCTGGTGTCCTCCTTCCTGTTACTTTGTCCAGATTGGCTTCTTTTCTGCTTGTGGGGCCTCAGCTAGGGTTGCCATGTTTCAAAAAGTAAACACCAGGGCACCCCAAAAGCTGTTGAGCTTTTTTTAACCTCAAAAATATGTGATTCTTTGGTTTACTTGCCAAAGATCCAGGACAAACTGCCGCCTTCTGAAAATTACCCCCAGGTGTCACAAGAAGAAGAAGAAGAAGAAGGAGAAGGAGAAGGAGGAGGAGAAGAAGAAGAGTTTGGGTTTGATATTCCGCTTTATCACTACCCTAAGGAGTCTCAAAGCAGCTAACAATCTCCTTTCCCTTCCTCCCCCACAACAAAACACTCTGTGAGGGGAGTGGGGCCGAGAGACTTCAGAGAAGTGTGACTAGCTCAAGGTCACCCAGCAGCTGCATGTGGAGGAGCGGGGAAGCAAACCCGGTCCACCAGATTATGAGTCCACCGCTCTTAACCCCTACACCACACACCTTTGAAATCCTGGTAATGTCCAGAAAATCCCAGATGTATGGCAGCCCTACCTCAGCACTCTTGAACAGATCATGCTGGCACAACTGAGAACAAAACTAGCTAACAACCCTTGGACCTGCCCTAGGAAATGAGAATCTTCTAGGACCTTCAGTTCCTGTTTATTGAAAACAAGAATATGATTCAATCTATTTCCACTTCTTACCAATGAAAGGGACCTTCAGTTCCTGTTTATTGAAAACAAGAATATGATTCAATCTATTTCCACTTCTTACCAATGAAAGGGACCAGTTTCACCTGTGACAGCATAATGGTTGAGTATGACTTGCCAGAGGTGCGCTGCTGAGTTGGAAGCAGAACCAAGGATCTAAAAGCAGTGGCTCCTGACTTCTTGGAACCAAAAAGACAAAAACTTTAAGAAAGAATGGGAAAGTTTTATCGTTTATTTCAGAGACTACTGTAAGCAGATGAAAACAAAGGCAGGATTTTAATAACACTTGTAATCTAGCAACCATTATGGATAATATGGACAGATACAAAATATTGATTATGAAATAATACGCAGTTGAAAACATTGACAATAAGACCAATGGAGAGGATGGGGGAAGTCCAGAGATTCAAAGAAATCTCTAAATGTGGCTATTCATTTGTTATTGTTATAACTCCACACTTGCAAAACAAATAAAATTAATTTCAAAGAGAGAGAGAAAGAGAGAGAGAGAGAGAGAGAGAGAAAGAGAAAGCAGTGGTTCCACAAACATTCAGTATACAGGTATTTGACATGGGCAGGTTGCAGCAATGCTGCAGAGAAGAAATCCTAGCTCCACTGATGCAAGTCTTAGAACATAGCCTCAAGGGCAGGACAACAGCAAAAGTCTTTCGCAGGTACTGGCTTAAGACTTTTCTGCACAATTGTGGAGTGTGTTTGCCTCTCCCTCCCCACAATGGAAATTCTCAGCTATTTGCCATGAACTGCTCTGAGGTCTTCCTTTAAGGGTGTGTTTTTGACAAAGGGGCATGGCATTTTCTAGCACCGTGTCTGCTACACTTTTTACATGACAAATACTATTCTTCCTTCTGGTCAGCCAACGCTACCTTTAACACAGACACATGTGCACTAGTTTGATGAGCAACAAAGCATTCTGCTCCTCCTGCACTTCTCTGTCATTCCAAGAACCTTTAGAGTTTATTATTATAATGTCTTTCCTGACCGTACTCTGTCCCTGCTGTGCAAAGCCAGCTCACCGAATCCTGCTTTCAAAATAAAAAATTGTGAACAGCAGGAAGGCAATCCACTCCATCTGCTATATACAGGGGCAAAACATTTGTTTGTTAATTAGCTGTATTTCTGTATTATCTTCCACCCAGTGCACTCAAGATGGTTTAGCACCCAAAATAGTGGTTTATAACCTAACAGACACAATTCAAAAAGGAGAAAGGCAAGAAGAGGCAAATATACAGAAGCAGACACCAACTTTGACATAATGCTACATAAAACCTACTTAAAGATGAATTGGCATGGTCACTATGGGAGACGATTCTGAGAGAGGAGGAGTCAAAAGGCAATTGGTCCTCCTACCCAGCCTGATGGCAGTGGGTGGGGGCGGGGGTCTTTGTTTCACTTCTCTGGCTGATGTAGCCTAGAGGAATGGCTGCAGGTGGGCAGTTGCCATACTATAGCAGCACATCATTCTACTGGCATCAAGATCAGGGCTTAGGGAAGTATTCTCAAGTATTGAGAATGTGACCCTTACATTGCCACAGCTGTATATTCAGCATACCTTCTGCATTACTGTTTGAATGTTTTAGGATGCAGGAGAGGATATATTGTTTAAGATATCCTATTCCAACTTGTGTTTACAAGTCCCAGAAATTAGCAGAGTTCTCATTCCCCTTTTAAACACACATGCAGCAGATAGCTTGCTCAGACTCAGCTAGAGTCTCTATAAATATATGTCCTGGTATTTCCCCCATTAATCCCTCTCAGAATAAGACAATACACAGTCTTCTATAAAAGCATAAAACGTTTACTCACGAGAAATTGTCTGTTCACAATTGGATCCCAGAGGCAGACTTAAACTTAGTAAAAGTAACATTTACTCAGGAGACTGTTCCATAAGGGAAAAACAGCTCCTTTGTGTTCTCTTAGTGATGTTGTTCCTTTGAGAATGGCATCCAAAAGAGAAGACAGGAAGATGGAGTGTAGTCCCTGTGGTTTTGTGTTAACCTGCCCAGGTGAGACCACACCCATCTCCATTTACATAGAGGAAGTCCATTCCAGCCCAGAATAAACAGAAAGTTCTGGCTGGTGGACTAAGTTGCCTTTTGTGTCCACTCTAGCAATGTTGTGTTTGACTGCTGCTGCGTTTTACATCCCACAATTACACTCATCTGGATGCACTCGCCTAAGGCACTAGAAGCCCAAAGGGTATTATTGTGGCTTTTGTGATCCCAAATGCCACTAGATGTGCTTTTAAAAACTGGTTGGAAAATACGCTGCAAGGTTTGTTGGCAGTGAGCTTCGTCACTGGAGAGCTGTCCAACACCAGAGTCTCCTGAAAGGCAGGGAACAACCCTAGGGAAAGAGGTGCTCCTCTTCTGTACTGTAGGGATGGACTTTGGTGGCAACTGCATTCCTTTGACTTGACATCCTATTTAACAGCCAGCTGATAGCACTTAGAAAGCCTTCCTTGCCATTCCTGAGATATGGAGATAGGTCTATGTGTCCCAGCTGAGGCTTGCTGCGGATATGATTCTTCATCCTTAGTTCCATCACTCTCCTTCATACACACTGTCTATTCTTCTGTCTTTAGCAAACTCTGTTTTAACATGCTACCATGCTGCTTCTGTGGCCTCAGCCCTACCCTTACACAGACGGCTTTCTCCATTCCTCCCTTAAAGCAATAGCAATATGTGTGACTTCAGCCTTGTTTTCATTCTTTAATTTACTCGCACATGACCTTGGTCATCCATTGGCATGTTTATAACAGCAAGTCTGCTGCAAATTGGGAAGTAGGGGTTGCAAACAAGGAACTGTAAATGTGTGTCCTTGTAAGAGAGGCCAGATATTTAAAAATAAATCAGTTGGAAAACCAGAAGTATGATATAACTGGCTGCTGTTGCCATTGCTAGAGTTGTTGCTAACACACTTTTACTTTCAGAAAGATAGAGTCCCCTCCTTTCTTTCAGTGTGTGGTTACATGTGTAGTGGAGATGTTACTCAGGTGAAACTAGACTTGACGTTAAACATGTCTTTGAATCTCATGCTTGGGATTCCCAACCTTTTTCTAAAACTGACAGCAGCCGCAGAGGGCCCGCAATCTGGATCAGGAATGCAGCAGCACAGGGAAAGGGGAGGATTAATCCTTCCCCCATAGTGTATTCCTATTAAAATCCACTCCTGTGACACAGACACTTGTTGTAGTTCAGTCGTCCGACTCTTCGTGACCCCATGGACCAGAGCACGCCAGGCACGCCTATCTTTCACTGCCTCCCGCAGTTTGGCCAAACACAGACACACTTTGCTACAAATAGCTGTGTTGATTTACATGCAGAGACAGAGAAACAGAAACTGGTGGGTAAATGCATTTTTTGGCATATCACACCAAAAGCACTGTGGGTTCACAGAGGGAGAGTAGTTCGTGTCCTGTCATCATGTTAGGAGCCTGTAGTACAGGGGATTAGCACAGGCGATTACTTACTCCTGCTGGGCATTGCTGGCATAATCTGAATGCAACTGCCGCTACTTGCAACCCTACCAAGAATCACTTCATTGGCTTCTGCTTCTGTAGAGTTTGGGCCAATGGGAACCCTAGAGTGGATTTCAGGGAAGTTTTCCACCAGGGATACTTGCCATAAAGGGCTTCCCATAGTCTCACCAAGTTTAGTGCGTTTGCTTGGCTTCCTGGAGGCTTCCTCAGGGATCAAAATTCAAGAGCTTCTTTAAAAATAAGTGCCCAGACCTTAAGGAGGCAGACAAAATTTCCATTATATTCCGTTCTTCCTCTGTGAAGAGATCAGAGTTCTGTTGGCATCTGTTTGTCTCAAGAAATAATGGATTGTGCCTCCAGGGATGAAGTCAAACTTCTGTGTTAGCAAGCTAGGGAAGTGTGCATGGAGTTCCTGGGTGGCCCAAATGACAATATCCCCCTCTCAACCTCACTGATGTGGTTCAAAGGAAAGCGGAGACAGATTAAAAAAAATTGTTTACTTTGCTGCATTAAAATGTGCATTCTGTCCTTGACCTCATTTGTATTGTTTTATTCTGAAATCTTTAAGATAATATTTTAGTTTCCTGTTAATTATGTTGCTTTGAATGTATACTTCATATTTGACTTTCTACTGTGATGTTTTATTCTAGATTGTTTTAATTGATGTTTTAATGTAGGTTGCAAACCACTTTGAGATTCCCCCCCTTAAAAATATAAAGTGGTATTGAAATGGAAATATTATTATTATTATTATTATTATTATTATTATTATTATTATTAACAATTTTGCACTAGTAGCAGCTTCCAGGCGGTCTTCCAGGGCAGTCCTACAATAGAGTGAATGGGCCACGCATACACATTTTAATAACTTGCCTATTTTAAAATAGAAGCCTTTCCTCAACCTCTCACTATCCAACATTTAATAGCAACATTTTTAGCTGCAACAAAAACTGGAACTGCAACAAAAACTGGAAGGACAAGCGAAAAGCAATGGAATATTTATTGCCCCAACGCATAAGAAGAGGAGTTTGGATTTGAAAAAGAAGCATTAGCCCATCTAAGTGCTGAATCTCAATTCCTCCGAATTTCCCCTATGAAGCACTGGTAGGGGTCCGAATCAGAAACGCGTTGGATCTATAAATGTCTCTTCTGCAAACGTGGAACACCTTGCCAGTTGAAACACTCCGGAGAACTCGAAAGCTTGCTCACTATTCTGTGCCATTTTGTGGTCCTTTGGGTCGCTCCTAATAAAGGCATTGGCTAACAATGGATTTGGGAGTTTTTTTGCCTTAAGAAATCTCCCAGATAAAAAGCACCGTGCTTTACTTCCGCGTAACGCAGGGGGAAACCACAGCGCGGCTGTGAAACCACCGCCAGCAGCTCAATAGGTTCAGCCTCCGGACGCTCTCGCGGGTTTCTTCCCTTCCTCACACACACAGTCAGCCAGGCTGCCTGGAGTGACGCCGAACGCACGTAGGGATGCTGCGGCGCGGACACCGAGCGCACCGAGGTGAGGCTGGCTGGCGCGCCCATTCCTACAGCCGCAATCCGGGTTTTCCACGCGAACTCTGCTTTCCTTCTAATTTCTTCCCTTTCCCGCCAGCTTCCTTAGGGAGGGATTCGGGATCCGGGATCGGGAAAGGAGAGAAGGGAAGGGGGGGGGGGGTGGAATCTAGGCGCCAGAGCCACGTGGCGCTGGAGGGACGGGGTGGGGGGGTTGCTCACCGCCCACCCCACCTCCCGTTTAGTTCAACAGTAGAGACAGTAGAGACAGGAGGCGAGCCCTTTCCTGCTCTTCTGAATCTGGAAAGCCGGATCTTCTGATCTGGGCAGGCAGCTACAGTAGCCCTTTTTCGGTTCACGGTGGGAGAATGAGCGAGGTTATTACGGCTTGGTGTTGTTGGTGTGTTTTTTGTTTTTTGCACTGTGGTGGCAAGAGGCGCAGCAAGGATTGTTTTTTTAACCAGAAAGGGAAAATCAGGATTACAGGGCAAAAAAATTGATAGCGCTGATGTTGTGTGGACACTGTGAAAAAAGTCCATGCATAAGGAGCACTCATCCAGTAATAAACACCTATCAGGAAGCACCATTTATTAACATACTGTAATGGGCTCATTCAGTTCTTAACTCTTGAACTGAGGCTCCACCTGGTGTTTCAGTACTTTGTTCCGCATTCACTTCTGCCAGTCCCTGTAAACTCAAGTCCCAAGGCACGCACAGCTTATACTGAACAGATCTGCTAAATCGCCATAACTAAGAGGTGAGGGACCTGTGTTCCTTCTGGACGTTGCTGCTCCCATCATCCCTGAGCATTGATTCGGCTGCCTGGGGCTGATGGAACCCAACAATATCTGGAGGATCACAGGTTTACCACCCCTGCCTTAACTGAAACCTACATATTTCTCTCCCGCAAAACATCGGTTTTCTTCGATTCAGTCCACGTCCACCCCTCACAGTCATGGCATCTTGCTTCTGCCCTTCCATTCAGCCATCAATTTCCTCTGTTTAATCTCCGATTTACCTAGGGCTGGGGTCTGCAACCCGCGGCTCCGGAGCCGCATGTGGCTCTTTTGCACCTTTGCTGCGGCTCCGGGCAGGGCCGGTGCGTTTAGCGACGAAATGTAGGGGGCGCTGCGCCGCGCTGCTGGCCCGCCTGTGCCCACCCACTTCTCTACCTTGCCGGAGGCTGTGCTGCTCATGCGTGCCTCGTTTCGTGCCAGCGCAGGCGCAGCAGCAGACCGCAGCAGCTTCCCTCCTTGGTGCCTGTCCCGGCGCTTGTGTTTGGCTGCTGCTGGTGGAGCTGCTGGCTGCGACGAGGCGCGACGACTCGACGAGGTAAGGAGGCAGCTGCGGGCTGGGCCAGGGGCGGCGGGTGGCGGGCGAGGGGGAAGCCCTCTTTTAAAAAAGTGGAAGGGCACGGCTCCAGGACACGTGGCAGTCTGGGAAGGAAAAGGAAGCCCGGCTGTTCAGCTAAGGGCGGCCCAACGGGATGAGATGGGCGCGGGAAAAAGCTTAGGGGACGACCGGTCCAGGGCTCTGTTTCGGGGGGCGCAGGAGACTTCCCTTAAGCAGCGTGGTGAAAGGGGCCCGAGCATGGGCGTACCAATGGGGGGCAGGAGGGGGCAGCGGCCCCCCTAGAAGCCCCCTGCCCCCCCTAGAAGCGGGAGTCCCATGGACTGAAAGAAGGGTTTTATCCATTCTGAAGGAATGTTTTCCCGCGCCTGTAGGGGGGATGTGATCAGCCCCCTGCTTCAGCCCCTCTCAGCTGCCTTGCCCAGCCCCTCTGCTGGCCAATAGTGATTGGGGCAGTGTGCATGCTGTGTGCTTTTGCATACGTTTGCTAAACTTTTAGGGTAGCATTTGTGCTGTTCATGGGACGGAAGTATTCTGGGGGGTTGGATTTCCCCTTCTAGATTTGCCCCTGCAGCGTCAGGCGTTCGGACGGTTCCTTTAATACAGTGCTTGTTGTTTGGCTGGGGGGGGGGAGCGTTTCGTGATATTTTGCCATTTTGCCTTCATTACCTGCTCTTCATTACCTGTCTAAATTGTGCTATGAGCTTCTGGGTGTTTATATTTTTGTGGGCCGCAATGGTTTTGCGGCTCCCAGTTTTTTTTTCTCTTCAGAAACGGGTCCAAGTGGCTCTTTTTGTCTTAAAGGTTGCAGACCCCTGACCTAGGGCCTCCACTGGTAACTGAGATGGAGAATCTGAAGGTGTAATCTCAATAAATAGATACAAGGCCAGGCTTTAGTCAAGAGGGTTAAGTGCGTAATGGGATCACTGATGAGTAGCTAAGACCAATAAGAGAGGAGAGCTGAGCTATCATGGGGAGCTGCTGTGTTTGTTTGCTGAGTTGTGATAATAATAGCTCTGCCAGGCCATTCCCGGTTCCCATCTTCTTTCTATCTCCTTTTAATAGTGCAGCCAAGAGAGAAAGGCTGTGTAGCTTCTGTACAGATGGATTTGGATAGTGTTGAGCTGAATCACAGAGTGGGGATTAGGAGGGATCTGATGTTAAGAAGGATGAAAACAGTACTTACATTGATACTATTGAGAGGTGATGGCACTAGGGCTAATGCCTCTCCTCTGGACACCCAGGTGATATGCATGCAGTTACTCCATTGTGCTGAACAGGGTTTCACTTGATTTATACAGGGGTACCCGCTGAAAGATGATTCCACCTTTTCCATATGAACTCTTGCCTAGTTGTGCCATTATATCTTTGTGCTTCCTGTGTCACATTTTTTTTAATCACCGAGGCAAAGCATAAAGTAATTAGTGTTCTGGTTAAATTAGACAAAGCAAATAAATGTGCATGTGTTTACTAACTACTTCACATAATTGTTTAATTCATAGTTTGAACAAACCTCTAGCTTTAAATGGTTATATTGTGTTTTATTGTAAGGGCAGTGATGGTGGAGGCAACAAATGAGATCAAGCCAAGCTCCCATATAAATGTGATGAAGCCAAGCTCCTATATAGAGTCATGAGCTGTACAGTCCCTCACTTGCACTGCTTAACCCCTGCCCCATCTGCCTCTGATTCAGCACCCACCACATTCTCACGTCCCCAAGCATTTTGCCTTTACTGTGGCCATGTTCAAGGGGCAGCAGAGAAGCCTGGAGGGCGGCATTTGGCCACCAGCCCTGAGAACATAAAAATGCAAGAGGAGAGGAGCTAGCTGGATCAGGCCAATGACCCACTTTATCCTGCACCCTGTTCTCACATTGGCCAGCTAGATGCTTGTGGGAGGCCTGTGGATTGGATATAAGTGCAACTGCACTCTGCCCATCTGCAGGGGACCCCTGCCCCTGAATTGAAGGAACTTCAAGAAAGCCACATGTGTTCTCAACCACACTTCCAGCTGCAGATCTCTCTCAATTAAGGAATAGCCACTTGCAAAGTGGTGCTGACATGAGAAATTTGCCCTGAAGTCTATACTTGGCCTGCCATTTCCACAAAAGGATTGCTGAGAGTTGTTCGCCCATTGGGGGGTCTGCATATTTGATCTCACCATGCCAAAATGCACCTCTGGGATGCTGCCACACCACTCTCCTAGAACATTAAGCCTTTGAGAGACTTCTGTTCAGCTAATATTCCTTATCCCTAGTTTACCCCAGAATTTGGAATTCCCTGCCTTGGGTTAACAAGGATGGGGCTTGTATTGGGCTGCTTTTTTTTTTTTACCTTTCCTATGTAAACCTTATTAGACTCCATGTGGAATATGTTGACGTCCCTTTCCCATTCCTCATTCTTGAGGACAGATTCCTTCAAGCATAAGAAGAGCCCTGTTGGATCAGGCCCAATGCCCCTCTAGTCCAGCGTCCTGTTCTCACAATTGCCAAGCAGATGCCTATGGAAGTCTGTAAGCAGGACCTGGGTGCAACATCACTTTCCCACTTGCAATTCTCAGCAAGCATTCAGAGGCATTCTGCCTCCAACAGCAGAGGCAGAGCATCACCATTGTGGCTAGTGACCACGGATAGACTCATCCTCCTTGGATTTATCTAAGCATCTTTTAAAGCCATCCTCTCTTCCAATCTGGTTATTTCTCTTTTGCTCAGAGAACATTGCCTAATATCAGCTTCTGGCCTGTTGGAAGCCTTCAGAGCTGCGTTGCCAAGCAACAGGTTTGCTTCCTGCCCCATTGTGTGAAGATCATCATACTCGCATTCGATCCTTTCAGGCATTTGGTCCTTTCAGCGATGAATCCAGAGCTTCTTTAAAAACAAAGCAGCTGGATTTTTTGCTTAGAATCGAGAAGTGCTTTTCCAGCAGGTCACCTCCGAGTCTTTCACCTTTTTAATATAAAGCCCTGGCTGCTTCAACAGCCTCTGCGGAGGATTCTCAAAGCTTCTGATGGCACACTATGACAAAGCTAGCTTCAATTTTAATTACTGGGAGAACAGCACCTTCTTTGTTTTAGACCAGTATGCACTCCCACTGAGCTCTGTCTTTCTCTGCACACTGATCATACAATCGCCCATTCCCTCCTATGCAGAAGATCTTCTTTAAAAACAAACTGGATCATTGTCACCAGCATCCTAGTTCTTCAATTCAGTGGGCGAGGTTCTTAGCTGTGGGAGGGAGCTGTTGCCAGGATGATCATAGTAGACCCAGCCTGCAGTGTTTTCAGTTAGGCTGAGTAAGGGGGGAGTTGTTACCTGACACCCCCGCGGCAAGGCAGGCTGTAAAAACACTAGAAAACATGTAGTCTGGAAGTTAGGCACGTAGGAATGTGACTCAGAACCTTGGTCCACCTAGCACAGTGCCATTTACACTGGCAGTTGTCTTTTCCAGCCCTACCTGGAGATGCTAGGAATTGAACCCATGACCTTCTGTATGCAAGGCAGGTGCTCTACCACTAAGCTACAACTTTCCTCTGTAGCTGAGAGGGGATGAAGCAGCAGAACCCCTGAATATAATGAAAGAGTTCACACTGGCTACTCATTTGTTTCTGGGCTCAATTCTGTTGTTAAAACCCTAAACAACTTGGAACTAGGGCAGGGACCAGGACCTTGTGTTCCTCCAAGTGTTGTTGGACTATAACGCCCCTGATCTGGAGAGTCACATGTTCCCCATTCCTGGACTAGGATACTTGAAGGGTGGTCTTTTCAATTATTATTTTTTAAAGGGTGGCTTTTCTCTGCAGGAATATGACTGAGAGAAATCTTAACTGAAGGTCCATTTCTAGGTACTGCTGCCTCCTGAGGCCTTCTCAGCAGTGATGGTGAAATAATGGAGTTCTCTCTCTCTAAACGCATACACCAAGTTGACCTCAGTGTGATCTTTCAGATGCCCTGTGAAGTCTGTCCTGTTCATTCTGACTTGTAGTTATCTTGAGCTGATGGATGGGGTACATTGCACAATTATTATGGGTCTAAGAACGACTTTTGTAAGTGAGGCATGACTCAGAAGCCAGCTGGTGAATAACATTCCTTTCTCTTTCACTTCCAATTTGCAAATATCTTGGTTTCTGCTCATCCCTTTCAATGGATTGTCATTGTTGCATGAGGAAATGAGCAAGGAGACCAGACCATTTTCTGTTTGTCATGCACATCTGTAGGATTTGCCTCTGTTCCTTCCCCACCTCCCTTAGGCATCTCATGAACATGGAATTTGTGAGAGTCCTGATCTTGTGAAATCCAGAGCCAGGATTAATGTACATACGACCAGCAGCTTGATTGTACTGCAGTAATTGGGGGGGGGGGGAGTTCAGGCTTATAAATCCTGAACTCAGTTTGGTCCCTGGGGTGCTGCCTTGAAGAGTGATGAGTCTGTAGGTTTTTAACTTGGCTATTAAAGTTGCTGCCCAGGCTCTGGTTCAATTGGAAGATTGTTTTCTTCCCAAAGTACCGTATATACTTGAGTATAAGCCTAGTTTTTCAGCACATTTTTTGTGCTGAAAAAGCTGCCCTCGGCTTATATTCAAGTGAGGCGGGCGGTGGGGGCGGCGAGAAAGAAGACCTTTCTCTCCGCTTGTGCCGCCACCGCCACCCGCTCACCCCAGTCAACCATTCCTTAAGAAGTGTACAAGAATGGCGGTTCTTTACTCTCCCCAGGCAGCTTGTTCCATTCCTGAACTGCTCACATAAATGCAAACTTTCGACCCCAGAAGGCAGAGAGCCTATCAATTAAGGAAGTATTAAAACCCCACAGGTGCTCACTTTCCCTGGCTCCTGCTTAAACAGGACAGGATCCCAGCCTTCTCTGTATAACACAAGGGAACATTGCGCTGTGGGTTAAACCACAGAGCCCTAGGGCTTGCTGATCAGAAGAATGGCGGTTCGAAACCCTGCAACGGGGTGAGCTCCACGGCAGCAAAGGAGGAAGAGGAAGGAGCAGCCTAAAGGGCTGCTTTCGGGCTGCTCGTTCCTCCTCCTCTACCACAGCGGCAAAGGTGAACCGGCTTATACTTGAGTCAATAAGCTTTCCCAGGTTTTTGTAGGGAAATTAGGTGCCTCGGCTTATATTTGGGTCGACTTATACTCGAGTATATACGGTACCTTTTTCTGTTGATCATGCCCATGTTTGTAGAAAAAGTTTTATGTCAGTTGTATAACAGCAAACTCCCTCTTGGTTATTCATTCTTCCTGGTGTGAGCAGGCTAGAGAGGGAGGTGGCTGCTTTGCACACATGGCTCAAGTTCAGTGACTCTAGTCCAAGCCAGATCCTCATCTGGTTACACCAGGGAAATTGCATCAGTACTCATGGCGTTACTCCAGCCTGTTAGTTGCTATATCCAAAAGTTGGATCACAGCGGGACTTGATCCCCTGCCAAGGTTTGGGTTCTTGGCCTGAATGTGAAGCTAATATTAATGTGCTGGGGGCTGAAAGGCAGAGGAGAGTTTTGACACATCATTTCTCCTCTGCATGTGTGTGGCTTTCATAAATGCTATTTGTTTGCTCCTAACCTCAGAGTGGTTCCCCCCCCCTCTAAAAGCCAGGCAGAAATCCTGGAAAAGCTTGAAGACTTGCTTGGGATTAGGGTCACTCCGAAGACTGCTTCTCGATGCTTGAGTGCCTCTTCTGCCCTCTTCTTAAAAGGTGATGGTGGAAGGAGAGAGCTAGCCGTTCCTACTCTTTTGCACCAAAAAGATGTAGGCTAAACAGATTTTTTAAATGCAAGTTTCTGTGAGCCAGCACTGTGAGAGTGTTGGGTTTGGAGGGATGAGAACCAAGTTTAAAGCTCACTCAGTCATGAAGCTTCCTGGGTGGCCTTGGCCAAAACACTTCCACCCTAACATGCCTCACAGGGGAGAAAGCTGTGATATACTGTAACCCAAGTGGAGGCAACGTGGAGATCTAGATCTACAGGTATAAGAAGAACCCTGCTGGATCAGACAAATACCTGGGTTGTTTGTGGTAGATTAGCAAGGACTTCTGACTCCCAATTGTTTTACAAAGCAGCAACTACATGATTCCCATCTTCCTGGCCTAAGTTATATTGCAGAAATTAAGGAAGCTTGGATTTGGGCACTGAAGGACTGTGAGCTTCATTCAGTTATGGAAATGAAAACCAATGGCTGGCTTCAGAATTCCTTAACATTAAGTCTATGTCTTTTGTACAAGTTTCCGATCAGCGGATATCTTGAGGTTCTAGGGGAAAAAGATACAGCAAGCCAAGTCCACCTAGCTCTGCAATACAAACACACACACCCCACGCAGATTCTTTAAAAAATGGGGGGTGGGCTTGTTCTTCCAATCCTGGGATCAGTCCTTCCTATTTTTGAGCTATACTTTCACACATCTTGCCACCACTGGTTTGCCTTCATGCTTCCTCTCCGTGAGATAACATGATCTTAAATGAGAAGAGCATGATCTAAAATTAGAACAGAGAAGTTTCCTTATCACTGTTTGCATACAGCTAATTCAGGTTCATCCAAAACTTTAACATTTTGATAGCAAGATAAGTACAACACAAATGGGCAACTTCAATCAGGAGGGTGTGCAGGATTTTTTTTTTAATGGACTGACCTTGTCAGCTGAAACAAATCCTTTGTGTGGCCAGCCTTTAATGTAGTGGATGTACACATTGTGTTAGTGCATATGGAATGCTGTAAGCACATTTCATGGCTGAGTTTCTGCTTAGATGCTCCATCAGCATCTGATCCTTTCCCTGGATCCTTTCAGTTCTGGATTAGCTTTTTAATCCCCCTTTCTCTCCTTGACTTGGGTTCTATGAATGTATTAGAGTTTTCACCTAGCCTTCAAGAAACGGTCCCCTAGACTCTGGCCATTTTAAAATTTTAATTTCGGTTTTGTTGTTTTTTGCTTTGGCACATTCCTTCCAGAGACTTTCCTTCTGGGTTGTCATGCTCCATCTTGGACTTTTACCCCATTCCTTGCACTCCTGGATGCGCTGTTGCATTCACTGGTCTGTGACAGGATACAAAAGCTCCGGACTCCATTCACAGAATTAGCGGTTGCTGTGGTAATGGCAGCTGAATCTCATTCCAAGGTTTGCAGTCCCCTTGGGAAAGGGATTAGAAGCAGCACAAGCTCCTTGGCTTCTGTCCATCTGGCAAGGCCTGAAGCCGGACCAGCTCCTAATAATTGGCAGAGTAGCTAAGTGGGCCAGAGAAGCACAACACATTTGTCAGCTGGAGAGAGAGAGAGAGGAAGAGAGGAAGGTTATTGCTGACTTAGCAGCCCTAAGCCTGTTCTGAGCATAGCCACAGAAGACAGCACAGAAACCACTTCCTTCTGACATTTGTTTAATTGTATTTAGATTGGCAAATTGCTGCATTCTGGGGATTCAGGGTAGATAATATCGCAAGCATAGATGACTGATGGTATTTGGTGATAGTGGTGTTGAACTTGGAAAGCACCTTACTGTATTTCCTTCTACAATGTCACAAAATTATTTCATGGGGACAGTCCTTCGCTCTGCACCAAGCCACTGCTCAGTAAAGGCAACAGACATTCCCTCCGTTGATATTTAGGCTATGTACACACCATACATTTTACAGCACACCCTCCCCATCCTGAATCAAGGGAACTGTAGTTTACCCTTCACAGAGTTACAGTTTCCAGCACCCTTAACAAGCTGCAGTTCCCTAGGATTCTTTGGGAGGAAATGTGCTTTAAAAGTAAAATGTGCAAGCAGTCTAAGGCACCTTTTCCAGTGGACCAGGAGGTCACCTGTTCCTGCTGGGCAAACGTTGCAAAGTGTCTGCAGGGACTCTGTGTTCTTTGGATTTTGCACTTCGCCAGTCTGGTGACACAAGTAACATACCAGACAGCAAGTTAGGGGATGGAGGACAAGCGCCTGTCTTCAGGCCAGCAGGGTTGTGCTTCAAGAACCTAGAGTTAGGATTTGTCCACACCTTTGTTTGCCCCACTGCTTTCCTCCAGAGAAACCTGTGGTTTACTGCTGAATCAAACCAAATGACAATTGGGTTTTCTTATTTATTTATTTATTTATTTCGTTTTTGAAAATCACAGAGAAAGGATAAATTAAAAATTACACCTGAATACACAAAAAGACAAAGAAAAGAAAAAAAAGAAAAAAGAAAAAATACAATAATAAAGAGAGAGAGAGAGAAATAATTAATGAGATACACAAAATTGTTCAAAGGATACAAACCGTAATTTGAATATTCTATACAAAAGGTTCCCGGAAAGAAATTACATTTATATTTCTTCTTTTCTTTCTTCCCTTACAATCACTTGCTTTCTGTTCCAGTAAGCTTGTTTGAATCCCTGTTATGTTAGTTGACATCCCTCTATCTCATTGCGGCTTCGACACTTCTCATTGGTTACCAACAATCTGTATTCTTTTATTCAAATCAATTTTTTTCCATTATATCTGTCACAGACAATTGGGTTTTCCATGGATTGACATTTGGTCCAATTCTGTGACTAAGATTGTTTTTTTCCAGGGGAAAGCTGAGGGGCAAAAGCACAGCTACTCGGGTCTGTGCCTAAAAAGGACAGGACAAGTGGAAAAGTGGACATAGGCCTTAGTCACAAACGGTTGGAGTCGGAGAGAGCTAGAGCTTTAAAAAGCTCTCAGCCTTTGTTGGAGCGAGTTGCTTACAAAACTATCAGTGGTCCTGTACACCAACCTTTTATGCAGCATTGGACAGGAATAGAACAAAAAATCTGCCTATCACTTTGAACCCCCCAAACTTCTTGTTGTACCCTGGACCAGTGGCGTGCCAGTGTGGTGTAGTGGTTAAGAGCGGTAGACTCGTAATCTGGTGAACCAGGTTCGCGTCTCCGCTCCTCCACATGCAGCTGCTGGGTGACCTTGGCCTAGTCACACTTCTTTGAAGTCTCTCAGCCCCACTCACCTCACAGAGTGTTTGTTGTGGGGGAGGAGGGGAAAGGAGAAAGTTAGCCACTTTGAGACTCCTTCGGGTAGTGAAAAGCGGGATATCAAATCCAAACTCTTCTTCTTCTTCTTCCCCTAAATGTTCCTAGTAAATTAGAGTGTTAAAGTATTAAACTCTGGTGCCTCCTTCCCCAAACCTAGGAAGCTTCTGCCCAGCTTAGGGAGTGAGGTGCGATGCTCAGCACATGATGTCAGGACGTCATATGCATGACCCCGCCCCCAATTGCCCTCACAATATCATTCATTAGACAAATGGAATACAAATCCTATCTCTAGGGTAACGTTAGCTTTTGAAAATAGAACTCTTTTCTTGGAATGTGCTTCTACATCAAGATGGTGATTCTCCCTAGTCTGAGGTGAAGCTGTTGAATATCTCCTCATTATAAATAACCTCCAATCAGTACAGTTAACCTGCATTACAAATAACTGTTAACTAAGATAAGCTGCTGTCACAGCAGGTTATCATTGGTTGTTGAGGCCCGCTACAAAACAAATCTCCTATTTTCTGTTTTGTTAATATGATTCATTACAAAATATGCCCCCTCTGGTTTGTATCCAGTATCATTCACGTAAGGACTGACTCGTCATTACATTATTATTAGGCAGAAGTTTAAAATGCCCCCAAGGTGTTTAGCCAATTTCCAGTTTCAGCAAAATAATAAACTTAATTTAAATGGTTGATTTGCGTATGCATGTTTGCTATTAAACCCCCTCAAGCTCTGCCTCTTTGTAGGCTAGCTCTGGTTCATTCATCGCGAACTGTGTTCTGACAATGTGGGCCATGCAATTAGTGGATTGACATTTTTCCAGCAGGTGAGCCAAGCCCAGGCTTGCTGTGCAAGAGTCCCCATTAGTGCTGTGTCACACCTTTTCTAAGAGAGTGAAAGCTAGTTCATGGAGCCTACCAGGACGCAGGCTTGACCTAGATAATTGGCTCCATCCTCTGCTCTCACTCGGTCCCCTTCCAATTAGCTTTTTAAAAAGGAAGTGATTTCAGAGTGGTAATGAAAATAAATTGATCGCAGCTGTCCCACAAACCACAGGGTGGAGGAGATGACAGGACGATGCCAGCTCCAGCTGAGGATGCTGGAGGAGAGATGGCATGGGAAACTGACCTCTCAAGGTATGATCAAACTTCATTGAGGTCAGAGGGTTCTCACATTGGCTGAGTCCAGTCAGAATGGAGCTACCTGGCTAACTTTCTGGAGAGCAAGAACAGCAGCCCAGGAGAACCAGTGAGGGTGGAAGCAGTTTGGCTAGATCTCTGAATGAACTTGAAGTGACTTCCAAAACTCAAATAAGGCATGCTAAGATTGTTCTTCCCCTCCCCTTCTGAGCCTAGCTAAAGAGGGATGAAATAACTGGGTTGTGTGACAAGGAGATGGCTTCACAATTACACTCTGCCTTCAGTCCTGAATCCAGCAGGGTATGAAAATAAGGGAAATATTTCTTACTTATATACACCAGACTGAGGGTGGCAGGTGCTGGTGAGAGAGCCCTCTGGTCCTATTTCCATCCTATTTCTGAATAACATCCTACTACTGAATAACCCCATTATTCAGGGACGTCTTTATAGGATTAGTTTCCTTTAGATGGGGAGGACAGGAGATGTTTACAGTGGTTTCCTCATAATATATACATTGATACATATATAAAGTGGAAAGATATTGATGGGATGCAGAAGCAAGCACCCAGGCAAAACTCAGTGAAGTTAGTTCTATTGTTCCCTGCCCTCCTTCCTTCAATGCTAAGCAGCTCATTAAGAGCTCTCCTTGCACATACTCTGCTATAGTCACCCAGGGTGAAGCATTTTTAGATGCCTCTTGGGGGTGTGATGTGACTCGTATCCCAGGTGCTTGGAGCAGCCATCTGCCCTCCGGTGCTCATTGCCCCCCATCAATGGCCAGGCCACACTAAAGCCTGCTGTGAATCATAGAAAAGCGTAGCTCAGAACAATGTAAAGTTAGCGAGGCAGCTTGCTGAAAGCAATCTTTCTTATTACTCTGTTGAATGCAGCACACAGTCCAGCTTCATAGTATATCAGATCGTGTTAAAAATAGCCATTTGTTTTGTTTGTTTCAATATGCTAAGATAGCAGAAACTGCTTCTTTTCCTGCATATGCTTCAGTGCCCCCAGAGAACGGGCATGGATGAAAATAGTTCCTTCTCCCTGCCCGGCTCTGTTGATCCAGATGGGATGCTGAACTGTCCAAATGATATGATTTCAACAGAGTGGCTGTCTTGGAATAATGAACAGCAATATTTCAAGGGACATCTTTCTTGCTCGAGGAAGAGTTCTGTGTGGCTCAGAAGCTTGCTATATCCATCCAATACCACTGAGCTAATAAAGAGCTATAACTGGAGCCAGCTGGGATCCTTGCTGGACTACCCAATAGGCAGGCTAAGCATATGCTTAGGGCACCAGCAAAAAAGGGGGACCAGAAAAAAGAAAAATGTGTTTGGAAAGAATTTGACATTAGTCATCATGGGGGCAAACCAGATGTTTCTTAGACTTCCTTACATGCCACTACACACTCTGCCCCCATTTTTTCTGTTCTTAAAAAAATTATTATCCACCCTAAACCAGGAGGCATTCTACTAATAGATATCAAAATAATGGGAGGAAATCAGATTCCACTCATGTGTTGCGATACATCTAGGCTTTTTTTGTTGTTTAAAATGATGTTATGGTTTAATATTGTTTTTATTTTGAGTTGCATATGGAGGGCGGCAAAACCTTTTCAGTGCTTAGGGCCTCTTAAAGTCTGAACCCAGCTCGGCATCAAAGCTGCTGTAGGAAGATTCTGGCCCCCAAAGGCCACCATGGCACTTACTGAACCTGGAAAGAAGAGAGGCTTTCTCTCCTTGCTTTCCAAGAACATGTGACCCCAGAGCACCCTCTTCTGCAAATGGGGCTGAACCTATAAAAAAGACCTTGCTATTAACATAGATGATCAGCCCATTGAACATTAAAAGCATAAGAAACTAGGGTTGCCAGCATCTTTCTTTGCCTTTTAATTTCTTTGCCTTTTAAAGCCCTGTTACAGGACAATCCACATTCTTGGTTTTTGCAGCTATCAAAAACAAAGGAGCTTTAAATGCTAGGGGCACTGAATGATCAAAAGGTAGAGAGTTGGCCCTTGATTGTAGAAGATACCAAATAGCCCAGAGGCTCACCACTGGTTGTCTTTATGGCATTTAATTCTATGCCATCACTTTCTGACGTATCAATTTCAGCAGACCAGTTTTTATAATGGAGCCCAGTATGTCCTCCATATGATAATATCGAGTAGAAAAGCTGGCCAAGTTTGTCTGTTAAAGCCTGCAAAGTCCATCCTGCTCTGATTCTCTAAAGTCTTCTTTCAAAATTGTTATTTGAAGCTGCATGTGTAAATGAGGTGTATGGGGGGTGGGGGCTTAACATAATTTAGTAAAGGCAGCATCATGCGTATTCTCTATTGAAAAGACAAACAGTCAGCAAAACCCTGGAAGTTGGCCCAGAGAACTCACTTCCTCCCTAGGAACAGAGTGTGTTACCTATCCCCAGAGGACAATTGCACTCATTTTAATACAGAGGCATGTGCACCTGTGTCTTTCAAAAGCAGTGCTGGAAGTGGCCCTGAAGGACAGCAGATGGTGCAAGCAGATTGCAAAATAGGACATGCTCAATGGATACCGTGAGCCCAGGTTTCTCCAAGTTCATTGGGATTCACTAGCTCATGGACCAGATCCAATGCATTATCCTGTGCTGCTTGGATTCATGTTATTAGATTTCATGCTAGTGGGACCAAAATGCGGGAGCCTCGGGGAAAGCTTTCACAGATACTGTTTCAGTTTTGCTCAGTGAGTTTCACATATTTATTTCTTGGCTCACAGTCACGGGCTCTTTATAAATTTGCAGACAGAACTTGGCTATTGTGTTTCATTGGGTAGACATTCAGATTAATAGCTGCCGCTGTTTGAAAAATGCAAGTTAGTTTTCACTTGAAATTTATTTAAACTTGACAGTTAAAATTTCAGATTTATGCATTGCCAATAGTGTGTAAGTTGTGTTTTCCTTATAGGCAGTTAGTCACTTTGTTACTTAATTATCCCATAGTAATATTAGCATATGTTGGATCACCAAATGATGATGTAGGAAACACATATCATGTTTGGACTGGTCAAGAATGACTTCTGGGCAGTTGAAGGGAGAGAGAGTGAGATGGAAATGCTCATTGACCTCTTAGTTTTGGCAAGTAGAGGGGCCAGGGAACTGACCCGCCTAGACTTCTAGCTATGCAGCCTATTGTAAGGTACTTGTTCACCATGCAAGATATGGCTTTATGATGTCATAGCCTTTTTTCATGGGGAGTTGTTCAACTCCCCCAATCATTTTGGTTGTCACTTGGTGTCCTTTTTCAGGCTCTACAATGTCCTTTTTGAGATGTTTTCCAAGTGCAGTTGCACCTTAGATTTGTACAAAGGAATTAAGAAACTGACCATTATATTTTCAATTCCATATGGGATTCTTCTTTTTCACATCTGCCACACACTGGGACAATATTTTAATTGAGTTATCCTGCATGATTGCAAGATCTCTTTCTTGGTCAGCCACTGTCAACAGAACACGCAAAGTTAGGATTTTTTTTGCCCCAATATGAATCACCCTACATTTCAGTACTTACACTGAACCACATCTGCCCTTATAATTCCCTTTCACTCAGTAAAAACAAAACATGTGGAATTTTTTGCAATCCCTCCTTGTTTCTACCACCCTTTGTACAAATTTGGTGCCATTGGCCAAGGAGCAAATAATACAAAGAGCTGCATTGGTAAAATTGAGAAGCAGCGATAGGGAAGATGGATTGGTTAGTGGAAAGCAGCAGCAGTGATGTTTATACAGTATTCAATTTTTCAGCTTTGAGAATCACCACATTTTTCCTGGCAAACATACAGGAGCAAAGGAAGTACCCTTATAGTGAGTCAGACCAACAGTCCATCTTGCTCAGCATGATTGTCTACTGACTGGCAATAACTCTTCAAGGTTATGAACAGTTCACACTTTATGTGTTTGCTGCAGGGAGTGCTGATTTAACACTAGTGTACACCCAGCACTCGTTTTTGCTGTGTAAAGAGTGGAGACACCCTTAGAAATGTTTGCCATCCCGAGACATGCATTTCATCACTTTGCTTTTAGTATTGCAGATCATGCAAGGAACAAACAGGCATTCAAAACCTGGAAATCTACAGAGCTTAGAAGATCTGGCTATCCTCTTCATATTACCGGTAGTAGGTGCTTTGCCTGCAAATCCATTAGGTGGCTTGATAAACCTCAGCCGCAGTTGGGCTGTAGCCTTGAAGTTACCCCACAGGAGCTGTCCTTTCAGCACCACAGATGAAGGTGATCGTGGAGTCAGGGCTATTGAAAAGGAAAAGCTCACTGTTTGAGTTTAGCTTCCCCATCGCAGAGCCTGTATTACATGTTTGCACGCACTTGCATGCTATCCATCTGTTTCTTTCACCAGCTGGGAAGAAGAGAGAAGGGCTGCTGTTATTGTTGTTTGTGAACCCTTAGAAAATGCTGAGATACTTATTGCAGGCAACACATGCATCCACAGGCTCTCACTTTTCAGAATCCTTTCCCTTCTATCATTTAGCAGCTGGATGTCACCTTTGAAATATTCAAAACACCTACAGTTTGTGGCCTGTGTGTTCCTCAATTTCAGCCTCATTTCATGCTTTTTTCCTGCAGTCAAAACAAAGCAGCTCTTAACCATTTGTGTCCCAAAGACACATCGTACTGCCTGGATAGTTTCTGAATATGACAATTTATTGAAAGGCTTTTCCATGTAGAAATGGCTGGTGTGAACATAACTGCTTTAAGATATTGGTGGAAATGTACCTTCTGTTTCTGCATCACCCTTGCTATGTGTTCTTTTTTTTTTTAATGAACACTTTATATATGTGATTACTTTCGGTATTTGTAAACTGCAGTACAGAACACTCAGCAATACAAGGAGCTGGAGGCAACACATTTAAAATAAGCCAGCAAACTAAATTAGCCATCACCTCCTTTCACAATGCATTATATAAATAGTTGTGCTATAAAAAGTACTTAAGTATGCCCCATGCCAGTTCCTTTTCAGTAGATCGATGGGGGAAAGTGCTTAACAAGCTTAAGCTTGCTGTTTCTTTGGATAGAATGTTGTCCAGTGTCATGTGTTATTAGCATCCAGGTGGCTCTGGGGATTCATTTTCCACTTGCTGTTGTGAGAGTTGCCTGTTTAAATGTTGGGGGACAGGGTGGAATGGCAAGGACAATGCCTCTTCTTGCACACAAAAAGCAACACAAGAGCTGCTGGTGCGTTGCAGTTTTGTAGGGAAACAGAGAAGTGAAGAAGCATAGAACATAGAACTCAGCTTTCTGAGTATCTTGGCTTTCTTTGTTTCTACAGTGGCACCTCGGGTTAAGAACTTAATTCGTTATGGAGGTCCATTCTTAACCTGAAACTGTTCATAACCTGAGGTACCACTTTAGCTAATGGGGCCTCCCACTGCTGCTGCTGCTGCTGTGCTGCAGCATGATTTCTGTTCTCATCCTGAAGCAAAGTTCTTAACCCGAGGTACTATTTCTGGGTTAGCGGAGTCTGTAACCTGAAGTGTCTGTAACCTGAAGCGTCTGTAACCCGAGGTACCACTGTATTTTCTTTCATACAGGTTACTAGTCCTTATAGTTACAAAAATATACATGAGTAAAGCCTGCTAAAAAGCTGCCTTGAAGTGGAAGATGTTTACTTAAACCTGCCTTTACTGGGAAACAGCTTAGGAGTAGCTGAAACTTTGTAGCACTTTTAAAGTTGATTACCAGGGTTGGTCATTGTAAGGAAAAAAATGGGGTCCGGGGGCACCCACTATGCTGCCCCGAAATCCTCAGGGAAGGGTGGAATATATGTGTGGCAGATAAATGGCAATATATGTCAGCTGCTGGAAATCCCAAACTGTTCCCCCTCCCAATTGTTAATCAAGTTTTTATTAAAGCTTTTGATATAATAATATACTAGCAGCTTTGTATCTGGCATTTCTTGGTTATTCTAAGAAGCCAACATGCAGTTGTGAAATCAGTGGTTAAAATCAGTGAAGTTTGAAAGGCTTTCTGCCATTTTGATTCAAAATGTTGTTCACTTGTATCTAAACACGCTCCTTCATCTCAGGAACCACCATACAACATTCAAAAGTGGTGTCAAAATATACAGCAGACAGATTCCTTGGCTCCTTTTAAAAAAATCCTGTGAAATAAAGTTGTGTGCCTCTACCAGCTGCAAAAAAGGAAAATCCACCTACTGGATTACTACTTGAATTGTCTGTAATTCAAACCCTGCTCTTGAGTCACTGAACATTTTCAATTTCTGCGGTGCCTTGCAAGAGACAATTGCAAGGTGGGGTCCAGTTTTCTAAAATCTCTTGGTTTGTTCTGAAATGAGGCAGAAATGCTGTGGATGAAATTGGACCAGTTTCCTGAGTGGTCCCTGCGAAGAGGCAGCAAGCATGTAGTTGTTAACGAGATCCTTTGAGACCCTTCATCCTAGGCTGTGTTTCTTTCTGCCTCATCGACTCTTCATCGTTTCCCAAATCTCAGCTAAAAATCTCTTTCTCTCTCTTGTTCTCGTTCCTGGCCCTTGCGTTCCTAATCTCTCTCCTACTGCTATGATTTATTATTTTGTCCTTTTGCTGGAGAATCTGCACTCTGTAAGGTGGCAGAAACTTTATTTGATATAGAAAACAGTGAAATGTAGATACGAATATTAGCTTGTTGACTCTTGTGCTCATATCAGCTCCTTGCTGTGCTTAATATAAATCTCCCACTATGCAGGGATGGGCAACCTGTGCCTCCCTCCCCTGCAGCCATTGTTGGACTCTGGCTCCCATCAATGCTAGCCAGCATGGCCATTGGTTAAGGATGATGGAAGTTCAAGTCCAGCAATGTCTGGAGGACCACAGGTTGGTCACCACTGTCCTTGGGCAGCTGCCCCCCCTAAATCAAGTAAATTAAAAAAAATACTTGCCCCCTCCAACATAAATCCTGGCTATGCTCATGCCACTGTCACAGATTCATAAGATCTTTATTGCTGAATGCTCATAGAGGAACTCCTATTATAGGCTCCTCTCTGTGAATTGTGCTGCTTATTTAAATAAGTAAATAAGGGGTTCATTCCCAATTTTTAGAAAACTCAAGCTGCAGAAACAGCCATTTAAGGAGCAGAAGGTTCCTGAGGTAGCAGGTCAGACTGACCAAATGAAAATGGATTCAGCAGCAAATCTAGGATAATTCAAGCTTCTAAATTCTGCCATCCAGTTGTGTACACAAGTTTACAAATGTGTGGAAGAAGGATAGTCTGGTGTGGTGTGTTAGCCCTTTCTAAGATAGTAGTTGCTGGGAAAATTACAGCCATAATTGTGTGGTCCACACTAGCATACATGCGCCCTGTCTCATGCCAGCAGAATGTTGCAAAAGACACTTTCCCTTCGCTTGCCCTATCCCTCCTTCCAACATCTTCGCTGGCTCATTCTGGGAATGTTGGCTGAAGCTGTGGTCCCTGCTGCTTGCCAGTGTGGAAACACTCCTGTTTGTTTAGATTTAGCCACTCTTTTAGAGATAGTCACACACAGAGAGACAAAATGCTTCCCAACGTATGAAAGGCAGCCGGTGCCTTCAAATAAAAAGCCATGTTCATCTATGGATCATATATATGAGAGGCCCATCTGGTCCAGCATTCTATTCTCACAATGACCAACCAGATGTCCACAAGAAGAACATAAGAGCAATAACCATCTCCTGCTCATGTTCTCCAAAGAGTGAGAGCCAGCCAGTGAGTTTTGTCTTAATAAGGAGTGAGCACCTGAGAAAGGCAAATTAGTCAGCACGCCATTGTGGAAATGCATTGCCTGCAAAAAATCTGGCCTCCCTTCAAGTCAATGCTGGCCCATCCATGAGGCAGATTTATGCAGCTGCCTCAGGTGGCAAAATCCAAGGGGCACTTCTGTAGGTGCAAAACGCCCCCCCCCCCCGCAGTGGCTGCAGTGGCTTCCAGGTTCTGGCATGAGCTCATGAGAGCTCCACAAAATCTTACGAGAGCCTTGTGAGATTGTGCAGGGGCCTTGCACAATCTTGTGCTGCTTTTGTGAGATCTTTCCGGAACCTGGAAGCCACAGCTGTGCAACCCTGGCAAGCGAGACTTCGGCGGAAGCAGCAAGGGTGTGTTTGTGATGTACACATAGAACAGAACCTTCCCATTTCACCTAAGGCAACAAAATAGTATGGGCTGCCCCTGCTTCCAATCACTTCATCTTGGCTGGTTATTATGGTGTGAGAGGTCTCTTCACCCTTGCACGATATTGAAATGAAAAAATATAGGAAGGATCATGGACTGCTGCCAAGATGATCAAGGTTCACATTAATGTTCAAGGTGAAACCAGGAGTTCTACTAATGCTTTTTTGTGTGGCAATGTTGACATAGATGGAACAGGCTTCTTCCTGCGTATATTAAATGAAAAGAGAGACAGTTGCTCCAGAACTGCCAGCTGCTGATCAGATGCAAAGTGATGGAAGAGCTTGTGTGCTCTACTTTTTTGCAGTGACGAGGATTATTAGTGAATGGGTGCTCATTGAGGAATGTTTTGAAGGTGGCTTTGAGCTTCATGGGAACCAGGCTCAGAGGAACATTCTTCCTTCAATAAAAATGTAATTTGGCTCCTGCTACCCAAGAACAGTTGCCTGCACCTTGTCCGTTGCCATACATGGAGCGCTCACTATTTTACTTTCATACTGGTTGTATTGGATGTCTCTTGGAACTTTCTAGTGTTCCCCTCCTCTTGGACCAAGGCCAGTCATCCTGGAATGCTCCAGTATCCCTTTCTCAGTGGTGGAATTCTCCTGGCATAGGCTCTTGATTCCTTACAAAGAAGTGAGTTCCCAGCCCGTGATGTCAGAGACCAGGTAACTCCTTGCATGGAAGAAATGCCAAAAACGGATGACCAAGAGGTCAGTGATGGCCCACCCACAGCACCTAGATGAAACCACCTGAGATATGTATTCTTAGGACTTGCTCTATTCTTGTGGCAATACTTTCTTTTAAGCTGTTTTTAATATTGTATTTTAAAATTTCTATGACCTGCCCTGACATTGTGGTGAAGGGCAGGTAATAAATCAAAATCACCACCACCCTCAGGAAGAGAAGCTTTCCTGGGAAGCAGAAATAAGATCAATAAGACTGGTGGTTGAGCTAGGTGGGAATTCCTCTTCAACCAGGCCTATGGCTGATTAACATTCTATGTCCTTTTCAATGTGTTTTTTTGGGGGGGGTATTGTTTTGTTTTGTTCATGTTTTTATTATGTATTTTGAGTTTTTATGCTGTGAAACACCCCAAGATCTTTGGATGAAGGCAGTGCTTTTTTTCTTTTTCTAAAAAAAAATATGTTTAGGGGTACTCTCATTTTGACTCAAGAAAATCGCCATTTTATAGTTCAAATCAGAGAAAATAAATACAGTAAATGGACAAAAGTACAAAGATTCACAAAATGTTTAGGGGTATGCATACCCTTGCGTCCCCCCCCCCCCGGAAAAAAGCACTGGATGAAGGTATCAAGACTAGGACTCTGAGGCCAGGGGCATGGGTGAGACAGACATGAATTACTATGCCACAAGAGGAGGAGGATTGGGGCATGCATGCACATCTACAAACCCATGTCTCTTGATGAGCACTGGTTACAAACAACGGCTTAGCCTAGATAAGATACTTCATTATCTTAGGGGTTTGATGATTAAGCAGTATATAGAATTGCAGAATCATAGAATTGTAGAAGGGAACAAGGATAGTCTAGTCTATCTTTTGCCTGGCGTCGAACTTGAACTCTTGAGCCTGAGATTAACAGTCTAATGCTCTACTGACTGAGCTATTCTAAATTGTGCTAAATAATAATAAATCATTTTAGGAAAATTGATAGAACTTGTGAGAAAAGGAAAAATAGTCCATGGTGGTAAAGTCAGAGGGGAAAGATGTTTCTAGACTGGTGGCGTTCTTTCCTTAGGGACCACAATGGATGTTTCTACAGCTATAGCAATGGAGGAGTATATGGATGTTTACTTTTGTCAATAAAAGCTGCTGGGGTGTGCTTTAAACATAATGCACTCTGCCATATTGCGTGATAGCCCTCTATTGCTATCCCAAGACCTAACCCAAGAAGGATTTCATTTCCTTCATTAGCAAAGGGGAAATTGTAGGCCCTGGTCCCTATCATGATTAGACTTGCCACCACTAATTCAGGAGTCTACGATAGTCTATAGGACTATTCCATGTGCCATGGAACCATTGGGAGTGCATCTGAGCAGCAGCTTCCCAGTTCAGCACTTTTGCATTTAAATTAGAAGTAGAAGAAACTAGCAAGTCATGTATTGGAAAAATGCAGGTACATTTTTGTCTGATTATAGTGCCCGCATGGTCTGTGCTAATCCTATGCCTACCAAGGTCTGTAGAATGGATGGAGAAGGACAGGGAGGGTGGGACGAACCTCCACTTCAGACTCTCCCCTCGTTACTAAGTGAATTTTTAATCAGGTGTTCTGGGTCAAATTACAGTGCACCCCACCTGTCCCTCTGAGGTCCGTCTGTTATTTCAATCCCCTTTTACCTATAATCTGGGGATCCCTTAGTAACGGGAGTTTTCCTGTCCAGCAGCTGTGGCCGGTTATATCCTCTGCTCAGGGCTTCAGGGGTTAACCTCTCCTTTGCCTACAGTTCGGGGTCTCTCCTTATTAGATCCCCTCACTATATCGGTTAGCTAAGCCCTCTTAGCAACTCTGTGGCAATACCAGGGTTTCCGCCTGCTAGCCCCTCCTGAGGGAACTCCAAGACACAAACTATCACCCTTCAGGTTAGTTTTGTCCTTTCCCTGAGTTCACCTCCTCAAGAGCCTATATAACTCACTGGACCAAATGAACGACGATATTTTCTTAGCTCAACAATAAGAGGTCTTTATTTCTTACAGAACATAACGGTTTCAGTAATGGTTCATAAGCTTAGTTTCATAACAGTGTAAACTCTTTCTTTCAGCAACATATACACATCTTCAACGATCCTAACCTAACCTAACCTAACCTGGCCCCACACCCTCCTTCTTCCAGTCACCACTCTCCCCTCACTAACGGCTGCTCCCTCCTTTTAAAGAGCGGAAGGTCCCGCCTCCCAAGGGGTATCTGCCACTCAAACTGGGGTGCCCATTAACTCCTAAAACACCGTGGCTTTCTGAACATCCCCTAACTTAGATCTGATTTATTACAGAGGGCACAGTAGAGAATGGAGATATCAGCGCTAACAGGACATTTGGGCTGCAAAGGGTGGGTGTGACCTGGATGCACATCTGACCTTCAAAATGACCCTCTGGATGTGTCCTTTTACCTTGGTGGCTCAGCATTAGTAGTGCTCAGGGCTAAAGGATGATTGTTTCTTCTGCGGGGCACTCCTTGTGGCCTCTCCTGGCATCCGGAGTATCTCCTCTCTCTCCCTCTGGGCATCAGCTTGTCCTCTTCACCTAATTAAAATAACTTGAAGGGAGCACTGTGTCTCCTAGCTTCCAGCATAATCAAGTTTCTGCTGTTATTGCTCTTATCTGTAATGATTTGGATCTTGTGTGATAAATAAAGCTTTTCTTTCCATCATTTGGCTACCAGTCAGATGATCGAGAGCAGGAGGGCTTCTGTTAATTTAGCTGAATGTTGGTGCACTGCAACCCCGTGACCTTTGCAGAGAATGCAGCCTGGGTCTCTGAGACTGCTGTGCTTTTTAAAGATTAAATACACTGCCAGTCTGATTCGGCTCTGAGATTACAGTGATTCTATCAACCTGGAGGTCTTTTGTTTGTCTGCATTTTTGCATTCATTGTGCTGTATCCTCTGATGCACTCTGAAAGCCTGACCTATATTTCCCTTCTTGCGTAGATGGGAGACATTCCAAACTAGGCGCGGCACCATATAACCCAACAGTGTTTGGCATCTGAGTTGGCAGCTTAGTTGTAGCTGGCAGGCTGTGTATGTGGGAGTCTCTGTTACATCACCAGAGATCCCTTTCCCCTCTCCCTTGCTCTTCCCTCCCCCTTTCATATTTTGCTCTCAGAATCTTCACAGCTCCCCCGGGAAGGAGCTACAGTTGTGAACTTCCTGGACACAGTGTCTTGGCAACAGTGATCACTGGATGTTCGCCCCACCCCCACCCCCCATGCGCTTTTTGCAGGTCTAATTCTTTGCATTGCATGGACAGTGACTGGAGTCGAGCTCAACTAGGCAGGAATGCTTTGGTTCCCAGGTGGGAGAGAGCTGGTGGATGGAAGTCCAGTATAATTAAGCAATCACTATTAGGGACTGAGAGCAATCAAGAGATCTCATCTGGCTGGAGCTGCCTTCAAGTGGAGTTTTAAATACAGCAAGCAGAAGGAATTGCTTTGTTGGCCAGGCAAGGCAAGGCTAGAAAACTATTCAAGTTTTGCCAGTATTGTAATGGAACATTTTGAAGTGAAAACTGGATGGCGTGGATGGAGCATGGCAAAAACATTGTCAAAAGCATTTTAGAAGGCCAATATGAGCCAGTATGAATTTTCTTTGAAACAGAGAAAGGCTGGGATGAATTTAATACATGGTTCAAAACAAAAGCAAAGCAAAGCATGCTGTCGTGGTGGTTTCCATGGCTCATCCAGCACTTGCCAGCAGGAGCAGCTGCAAAATTCTGATCTGATTGGAGGCTCTTGTCTATAAAGGAGAAAACTGTGTGTATCCATCAGGGAACATGTGCCTTCCTCTAAAGAAGGGATGAGGAAGCTGTGGTCCTTCATATGTTGTTGGACTACAACTCCCATCACCCCCAGGCTGGGGCTGGTGGAAGCTGGAGTCCAGCAGCATCTGTAGAGCCATAAAGCTCCCCATTCCTGCTCAGATTAGCAGCTTCCGGTGTTTAGCTCTGAAATGTAAAATCCTTCCCTGGTACTTGCATGGGAAAGTGTGGGTTTTGTCCATCAGTCTCTAAAAGTGAACCAGAAAGAAGATAAGACATGTTGCTTCAAGACCTATGATGGATTTCCTTCGACAAAGGTGGTTAAAATGAGTCAGACCCATCCTTGTGGATAAATGGGCCAGGCATAAATTCTGGGATATATGTGTGTGTGTGTGTGTGTGTATACACACACACACACACACACACACACACACCGCCCATCTGGCTGGGTTTCCTCAGCCGCTCTGGGCGGCTTCCAACAAAAGATTAATAGTACATCAGTCATTAAACATCAGTCATTAAAAACTTCCCTAAATTGATTAGCTCTAAAGTACATAGATTTGTGTTATCTGCAGAGAAGAAACTGATGCAGAGATAAGTGACTCCATAGAATCCTCTGCCTGCCTCTGTATCAGCCTTCTCCAACTTGATGCCCTCCAGTTATTTTAGACTACAACTCCCATCAGCCCCTGCCAAAACACCTGGAGGGCACCAGGTTGTGGAAGCCTGATCTAAATGATATTGCTCTTCTGTAATGATTCTTGCAGAGTGGCAGCACGTGCGGAAATGATCCAGGGAGAAATAGAGCGTCCTTGAAGTGTCATATTATTTTTGTTAAAAAAAAGAAAAGAACAAGAGCAAACTTCCTCTAAGGAACTAACCCTCTTTCCTGCCATTCCAGATGGAGCAAGCTTGGAGCCAAGTCAGCAGCTGGAAGAATAGGCTGACGGGAGGGTTTGGAGGTGGAGGGGAAATAAGCAGGGAAGGAAATTTATGTTTGAAATTTTTAAATAAAGCAGAAGAGCTTGGTTGTTAGGGAGCGACTGATGGCCTGAGAAGTGTGACAAGGGCAGCTCACGGCTTGCATCAGAAAGGCTTAGTGCTGTAAATTAGCTTAGCATTGGAGAGGCTATCTCCCTTCCCTCCCTTCGCTCTGGAATAACGGCTTGGCAGGCAGTACAGGATACAGAGAGAGAGAGAGAGAGAGAGAGAGAGAGATGTTTAGGTCAGCAAACATCTGGTAAGAAATGGGATTTGATTTTGCATTCCTGCACGTAAGGAGCTGCAGCATGTGAGCAGTGGCTGTGTGACCCCAGCTTTGGGTGAGTCTCTGTCTTCCCCCACCCTCCCCCTGTACCTTCTTCTTCCATGCTCTCCCTTCCCAAGGTAATCCACGCTGGGGCTGCAGTGCAGGAAGTTTGATGAGAAGGAGCTGAGGAGCAGCAGGCTGCTGCAATGCAGGAAGTCCTGCAATGTGGAGAGCCTTTCTGTTGACAGCAGCATAAGCAGCCCCCTGCAGTTGGGTTAGGCTCAAAGCAACATAGAGACCTCTGTGTCCCTCCAGAGGCAAGGGGTGGAGAGGCGGGGCTTTTGAAATGGGCCTTTTGTGGTGGTGGTGGTGGTGGGGAACTCTTGTGAGAAGAAAGCGGCTTGAAACAGCACAGCTGAGAATGACAGAATACTGATTATGGGCAAGAGGTGGATGCCCTGTTGCAACAGATTGCAGCAGTTTGTGTTCTTACGATGCATTCAAATAGCACTTTATCCCATTTCCCTGACATTTCCTTACCTGATAATTTCTTTCATTGCCATGTCAATTGCTTCCGGTGGGGGTGGGGGGTGGGGTGGGAATCTGGTTGTAACTTAGAAATTCGTGGGAGTCTTGTGTTGTAATTTTCCCACGGTTTTCATGGATTACACCATGGGACGAAATTGGGGCTGTGTCCTGGCATATTCTTCCCCTCCTTTTTCATGGGTGAATCATGACGGAAGGAGAGAACGCAGGAGCATAAAGGGTAGCGACTTATCCAGTGTCATGCACTGTTGTGTCACACCCTGCCCACTGGTGTAAATGATGGCATATCTGGGGAAACGGCACAGTTCCACATCGCAACAGATAATGCAAAGTAAACGGGACATTAGGAACAGAGACGGCATGCTAGCATTACAACCTGGAAAATAAATAATCCCCACATCTGCATGCGCCCATAAATTTATATCCCACTTTTCTTTTGTCATGGAAACAAAGGTGGTGTGCTTGTGGTTCCCAGGCAGCCACTCGTCCATGCGCTTGCCAGACCTAGATCTGCTTAGCCTCAGCAAAGGGATCTCCCCATGTACCTTCGGACAGACCATCCCCTGGAACCAGATGGTGCACATCTCTCTGGAAAGTGACAGCTTTCTATGACGTGTTATTCACCACTTTGCGTTTGATAATGCGACTATTAAATGACTCTCATCCCAGCCCAAAATCTTCTGTAGAATTTATCAGTGTTGATGAAAGAGGCTATTGGTTAACTTTGGGTTGTGAGCTCCTTGGTGCGCCTTATTTGCCTCTTACACTTAATGATGCAAAGTTACTCCCATTTTACAGATTGGAAACAGAGACCTACAAAAAGCACAAAATATGTGCCACAATTTGTCTTTGAACTTTGGACAAAGAGCACGTTCCTTAAAATGTTGTTTGAGGGGTGTTCCTCAACAGCCGAACAATGAACTGGTTGTGTTTGGTGTATTTTGTATCCTGTAAAATCCAGAATCCTCTTTGTTACATTTGCCACCTATAAAGACACTTCATTTTCACATCCCGTCCTCATTTCTGTTCCCAGAATATGTTGCAAACAATTGTGTTGGTGCTGCTCTGATTGACATTATATTTCCTTCCTTTAGCCTGTAAGATTCCTTCCTGTAACTGGAATCTTACATCCAGGGAGGGGCTGGGGCTGGTTGTTTGTCTTTTTCAGTGTCAAATATTCCATTCCCAGTACTCAGTTGTTTTAGGGTCTTTCCCCTCTAATCCTTCCCTGATGGAACCAGCCCTCACTCAGTTTTGATAGCAGCATCTATATTCAATCAAGATCATGCAACTTAAAAAAATATATCTGAGGAGGAGGAATACACAATTGGTTTACTCAGGTTTTAATGTATATGTTTATACTGCTACATTGCTTATGTTGTTTAGATGTTATGTTTTAATTTTTGTTATGTAAAAGGCTATTTTATTTTAATAATAAAGAGCAATATAGACACAAAGTAAATCATAATGCAGCTATCCTTTATAAGGATGTGTGTCTCCTTCTGAGTAGCAGCAAATCAGAACCAGCTAGAGGACATGTCAAGTTATCTGCAGTGTTGTTGCTGTTTTTTTGCAGAAACAGCAGCAGCAGCAGCTGCAGCAGCACACCCCTCCAATGTTAGTGGCTCTGTTGTGGCAGATAGCAGGCATTGCAGCACTTTCCCTGCTGTATATTGTTGTTAGGAGTAGGGGTGACTGGGAGACTTGCCAGCAGAAGTGGGTGGTGATGGAGAAGAAAGGAGGTAGCAAAAGTGATAGTGGTTCTCCTCTGATAAATGTTAGGGTTTTTGCCACTGTAATATCCCACATCCCCCGGAGTGCTGTAGCCTCACTCCAGACATTATGGGTAATCTGCCACTTGGTACTCACTGGCATACTGGGTAAAGGGTACAAAGCAGAAGCATCAACAGTAGTGGCCACTTGGCAGCTGCCTGAGGATGCAGGTCCCAGGATATGCACAGTTGCAATCCCTGCCAGCCATGCAGCTAGCAAGTCAAAAGGGCCTCTGCAGTTGGCCCTGCCAGCATGGTTCTGTTACCCCACCATTGAGGAGCAGTCAGTGTGACCCGAGCTTAGAATTACTTGGCTTCATGCTCTGCATCACTCTGAAGATGCTAGACTGACAAGGATGTTACCCATTGGATCAGCTGTATTGCACTCGATGCAAATTTACTGGGACCCAGG
Source organism: Lacerta agilis (assembly GCF_009819535.1). Lineage (NCBI taxonomy): Eukaryota > Metazoa > Chordata > Lepidosauria > Squamata > Lacertidae > Lacerta > Lacerta agilis. Next base: position 63,666,875 of record NC_046317.1, on the reverse strand, counting down.
AGTCACCTAGTGCTAAAGAAAGGCTGGTGGTCTGACAACATATAAGCGAGACAATGTTACGCAGAGATTCACTACTAGATGGGCCAATGCTGCAGCTCAGTTTAAGGCACTTTCCCTACATATCTTGTTCACAGTTTTGAATTTGGGGGCATTGGTGCCATTTTTTTTTAAAATGCCACTTGATCTGTAAACGAGGATAAACAAAATGTGCCTATCAAGCCAAGCTTATCAATGGATGCATGTTTTCAGCCCTGTCTGCAAAAGCATTGCAGTGTCTCCATAACAGTATTAAAGCTGCAGAGGCAGAGTTCTCTGTATTATAGGGGCTCAAAGCACTGGCCTGGGATAAAAGAGCACACTGCTTGCACAACCCCCACCCCTCCACACCAGGCTAAGCTCCACAGTGTCTATCAGAGCGTCTGCCGGGTGCTCCCGGCAGCAGGATTTCCAGTGGAGTGAAATAGTATTTTGAGCCAGCTGTGGTTGGCAGAGTTCCCGGCTTCAGCCAGAGGCTTGTAGTGCAAAAGAGTTCCTAGAGCCAGGACGGGTCTCTGCGTCACATCTGTCCTGAGTTTCAGCCCAGATCTGCTGGTAGTACTGCAGCCAGCAATCTGAACCAGGAAGGTTAAGAAATAGTTCATTTCGTTACTTCGTTACTTGAAATTACTTCTGATTTCCCCCGGTTATTTACAACATCAGAGGAATAAATGGAAGATAACATCTTGGCAACACTGGGTGTCTATGTAGAAGAGGGCACTAAAAGAAACCACACACATTATGTTGTCCAGTGATGCAGGTTCTCTGGCAGTGATGCTCTCAAAGGAGAACTTTAGGGCAGGTGTCTAAGGTCCCCATTCAACAGAAAGAGCAGGAGGGCTCCCAAATTGCAACAAAGCCAGCTTAGCACAATTTGAAGTGAAATAATACACCTCACCAACCAAAAGGGAGTTGGGAATCAATAAAGCCCCTTTAATGTGGTTTAAATCCCACCAAATCCAAATCTTTACTTGGAAATCTTCCATACTGAAATATGTGTAGATGCTTTAAGTTAAGACATGACGCAGCTTGACAGCACACATTTCCCTCACATTGTTTAAGCATAAATAAGAAAATGAAAGCACCAAAGAGTGTCAACTTGCTAATTTTAGTACATCAAAACAATGGTTTCTGTTTGAATTAATGCTCAGTGAAAAGGGAGCTGGGGAGAGGCTTTCACTTGGCAAACCTGACGCTTAGTCCTGTAAAGCAAGACTCAGGGTAGTGTACTGGGATAGAGAGAGCCTTGGCTGTGGAAGCTCCAGCCTCTGCTTCACTTCCTCTGCTTTTTTCTTCCCTCAGATTGATCCTCCTTCAACCAGGCCTTGCTGATGATGAATGGAACAGCCAATGTGAACGCAGCTGGACGAAGCCATTATGCCTCCTCTATACCTGTTCCCAGAGCTGCATCCCACAGCAAGATACATACCCTGGCAGCATCGCCCAAATTGCCCCCAAGACAGAACAGTGTGGGAGCTGTTCCCTCGCAGAGGGCATCATCACCCAGGACAGGGAAGGGGCTGGTTAGCTCAAGCAGTGGAGCTCCAAAAGGATCCAAGCAAAAGCTGATCCCGAAGACTCCAGCAGCTGCAAGCCCTGGGCAGGAGAAATCGGAGGCGTCTGAGAGCCATGGTGGGTCAGATGGGATAGACTCCAGCCTCAGCCTGAGCATGGTGTCTGGCTGCAGCAGTCCCAGGGGGATGCAGAGGTCCAGCTCCAGAACTATTGGGGCAAATAAGAAAGCTGCTGTTCAAGCAACCGAGAGAAGCAAGGACACCACAAAACATGGGGAAGACAGTAGCAGCCGCGGTGCCAAGAAGGGTCTTGGGAAGCCCAGTACAATTCCTGAACCTGCAAAAACCTCTCACCTCCCAGGAAAGAGCCCTTCCTATCTCAGCTTGTATAGTGAGACTTTGTTGACCAGGTCTTCAGAGGGATCCACCACAAAGAGGCCTCAGAGTTGTCCTGTTAAAGGTCAGTGGGCCTCAGAAGCCAATGGGAAAGGAAGTGGAACGTCTAAGCCAGAGGAAAAACCTCAGGTGATCTCACTGGACACAAGCAACCTCAATAAGGGCCCTGTGCTGCACACTGGGCCTATCAGTTTTTCCTCTGTGCCTCAGCACAACCATCCCATCATGGCCACGGTAGCCCCGTTCCATTATCGGTAAGTATCAGTCTGTAAAATTATAGGTAAATGTTCCTGGAGTTACATGTCTACAGCACCAGCGTAAAGGATGGTGGAGGTCCTGGCTTGCTTCCTTTCCACCACAGTGCTAATGAAGGTGTCATAGGAAAAAGCAGTCTCCTTACATATCCTGATTGTTTAGATAAAGGTTAGCATTTCCTTAGATATGCGGGATGTACAAGCCAAAGGTGGCCAAAAAAGTTTAGTAACAAGAGACCCAGCTCCCTTTTGGAGCCTAGAGCTAAGTAGATAGATATAGGGCCAAATGTGTAAGATCATAGAGATTTGCATGTAGTAAAGTATTTGCATGATTGCTTCCCTGTGCACCCAAGTCACCCAACATTTATCTTATTACTGCTCAACCATCTTGTGTTGACTTTGATGAGGCACAGTAAAAGTGTATTGAGTTTTTTTAGCTCAAGGTACATAGTGCAACAGTTGTATGACTGCTTCGCCAAGCTTAGTACAGCTTCATGCAGCTAAAATCTTAAGTATGCCAGTTGAATCATGTGGGTTGAACCACCTGGCATCCACCAGATGTTTTGGAATACAGGTCCCATCACTCTCAGATAGCATGGCCAATGGCCAAAGGTGATAGGAGTTGTGGTCCATAATGACAGGAGATCACCAGCTTGGAGAAAGCTACCTTAGATCAAGGAGGTTGGTGCCTCCCGGAGAAGCCACTTAACAGTCCTGTGCTGCTGATGCTCTGGGTGTACTAATATGGAAGGAGAATAATTGCAGAGTGGCAGCTAGATCAAGGTGAGGATTATAATGTACATAGACAATTTGTAAGATAACTCAGGTAGGGATTGAGGGATGAGAATGCTATTGTTCCCTCAGCCAAGCACATGCAGTTGTGCTTGCTGTTGTACAGATCAGGATTGCCATCACAGCAACACTTCATGAGAAGTGTGAAACTAAATTGTCTCATGTTCCTTTGTGTTGCGGGCTGACATGAAACAGAGCTGCTCTGCTTAGTTCACCCTAAGCATGAATTTGATCATTGACAAATTATTTAGCACTGGTTCCCCACCATCATGTTGTTCACTGTGGGTGAACTACATGTTCACTTCCAGCTATGCTTCACTCCTGAGCATAGCTGTCAACTTTCCCCTTTTTTTTAAGGGAAATTCCCTTATTCTGAATAGGATTCCTTGCAAGAAAAGGGAAAAGTTGACAGATATGCTCCTGACATTGACCAGCCCAGTCTGAATGTCCCAGCTGTCCAAAGTCAAGCTCCTTGGACAATTACTGCACCCAGGTCTACCAAGTAGTCTTGCATCCAGATATTGGTGAAGGCTGGCCTCACCCAGCTGCCTAGATGGGATGTGTAGGAGCTGTTATGGCAGCTGTTTATTTGTGAATGAGGGACTGAACAATGGATTGAACTATAAGGAACCGTCCGTGCAATTTGCTCATGTAGCCGAACATACAAGTGAGTATGGAGAGTGACTGACTTGATGCGCTTTCTCTGCCTACTAGGCGACAGGGTGAGAAAGAGAGGAGCAGCTCATCTAAAGAGGAGTCTGCATGTGAAGAGCAGCAGCCCAACCCTACTGAAGGGCCTGAACATGGCTTGAGAAGCACGGGTAAGTGGAAAAACTGGAAAGATCCCTTCCTCATGAGGAAGGAAAGGCAGCCAGTGGATCAGAGTGCATGGCATACGGTTGGCTGCAGAGGGAGGTGGGTCTGCTTTTATGTATCAGGTTGTAGGTGCTGGTAGCCACCTATGTAGACCTTGTTGAACAACCATATATCAGTTGATTTGCAGGGTGGGGAATAAACACAATGGAAATCCCATGCTTTCTAGACTTAAATCCAAGGTTTTGGATTTGGGGGGGGGCACCAAAAGTTTTGGTCTGTTTATCTTGAGAAGACCATTCATCATGTCCTCTGAACGAGCAAACCATTCTTCTTTAAGGGAAGAATTCAACACAGTGTTAAGGAGATGGTTCCATCAGCACAAGCATTTCTGCCCCCTTCCAAGGCTTCCACACATGACTGCAGTCTCCCCACAGCTGCTTTTTAAAATTGTGACTTGTGAAATCATAGGATGCAACTGCATGACACTTGTAGTTTCACCGTAAGATGGATGACTCAGGGCAGGTGGTAAGGATTATGGAGGACACAGCACTGGTATTATGTAAATATACAGTCCAGTTTAAAATGTCTATTAAGTGAGTTTGAGATGCCTGTAAACCTAAAGAATCCCCAAACCCAACATTGGGATGGTGATGTCTGTGGGAAAAAGTTACTATGATCACAATGGAAAACCACAAACATCTCAGATGCAATGGGTAGACCAGTTCATTCATATATTTAGTATGAATGAGGGTAACCCCATGTCTGCATTCAGACTGGTATATGGTTTGAATCGGGCTTTGAATATATTCTTGTCTCAGGATAATACTGCTGTAGTTTACTTCAAACCATGGGAAATACACATCTCCTCTGTGTTGACCAGGATAATGTGATGGAGATACTTATTGGTTTCTTACATATACAATCTGTTTTATTTAATGTTATTAAAGAAAGGATTGCTTAATTTTATCCTAATTTGGTGGGTGGTTAGTGGTCCTTCTTATGTATATGGACAATATGGTTCTTCTCTCACATACTCCTAGATGTTCTCATTGGTTGCTGTCCCATCTTGGGACATCCCATTTAATGCACGGGGTGGGTATCTGTGAGCCTCCAGATGTTGCTGGACTCCAACTCCCAACAGTCCCAGCTAGTATGGCCAATGGCCAGGGATGGCAGTCCAGCCATAGAAGTTCCTGATTTAGAGAGTGGTGTAACAACCAGCTGCGACAAAAACCCTGTGCTGATAATTAATAGAAACTTTTCTTCAAAGCACAAATGGGGACAATGAATGGACACTACTGTGAGGTTGTGGCATTTAATTATGACTGCAATCCTAAACAGACTTAGTGGGCAAGTTCTGCTGAACACAACAGGATTTACTTCTAAATAAATATATATAGCTTTGTACTGTAGGGAGAACTTCCATTGTCCTGTTAAGTGAAGGCTTGCATATTAAAGATATAAGATTCTTATCACATGGGTCAATGTAGGGTGTTTTCAAGTTTGCTATAACATTTGGAGGAAACAGGAAGCACCCAGCTTATAGGATACCCAGCATCAAAGTCATGACACAGCTTAATATGGAGCTGAAATATTGCGTAATATTTAACAGCAGCACCTGTGATTGCTATGATAGTGAAAGTCAGGTGCAGTGATGGTGATGCAGTGGTGGTGAAAGTCACATATATCAATCTCAGTTAAAGCAGAGACCACTCTAGCAGCATTAAAATATTAGTGTAAGGTTTGTGGTTCATCATTATCATGATTGCCATTTCAGAAGCAAAATATATTGGCGAAAGTCATTGCCTGTGATTGAATAATATTAAGTGCTTCCAGGAATAGACTCAAGTCCTAGTCTTGTTAAGTGGAGAAGCAATGTATTAAGGAGCTGAGGATGTGGATCAGTGAAAGGATTTAATTTTAAGAAAAGCATTCCCCTAAATTCATTCTCTCCTTAGAATTGGGCTCCATTATTACTAAGCAGCTCTTTCAAACTCACAGTTCAGTATTTTTGTTGATAAAATATTCCAGGACGCCATACTGTTGTCAGTCACACCAATGTAAGGTTGGATCTTCCTCCTCAGTTTCATTTTATTTATGACAGTCAGGGCTGGCCCAAACCATTTTGCTGCCTGAAGTACTGGCAAAAGCAACTATACACCTTACCTGGAAGTGAGGCGCATTGAACTTAGTGGTTCTTAACTCTGAGTAGACAGAAATAGGATTGTGCTGTAAATATCCTGGAGTTATAGTGACATGTTAGATTGGTTGATGAAAGATTATTTCTATCCATTTTGATCCTTATAGCTGAATGAAACAGCAGTTACAGTGAAGGCTCCATCAAATATTCCTTTTTATGTTGACAAAGAATGCTTTGTATCTCAAGGCTGATAGCAAGGTAAAGAGCAAAAGAGGATGAAGAACCAAAGTTTTAGAGAACACGAATTTGCAATGTAGCAGGATAATCAATGTCCATTTTCCTAGTTTACTCCCCAAATGTTTTGCAAAATTTTGGTGTGCAGCATGCGCTCCAGTCTCTTTCATCTACCTATTCAGTTATTTTAGATCTTGATAGGCAACTGGATTGACATCACTTCTGCAAGGGAAATTCTAGGTGGTTTCTGTGCAATAAATGTGCATTTTGTTGTTGTGCTGTGCCCAGACACCTTTGCTCAAGAAAAACATTACTGTTGCAGGATATTGTTTTGGTATTCCACATATTCCATATCCTGCAAGTGTTCTGGAAAAAAAGGGACACACTGTTTTCTGGCACAAGCGTATGGCGGCCATTTTGAGGGCTGCGATCTTGCGTGATTTTGCACTGAGATCTTGCCCCCAAAAGTGTTCCCCCCTGAAAAAAACACAGAGCCATGATTTGCGCAGTGCCCCAAAATGCATGATTTCAGGCGCTGTGATCTCACACGGCTCACATGACTCATGTGAAAGCACAGACAGGAACTTGTGTGTCCTGGTTTTTGAGACTCAATATGTTGGAGGGTATGATACACGTTCTTGGATGCAACACTCATCTTGCTCCTCACCCCTTTAAAGTAGCAAACACTGCACACGCTGTGCTTGCCCCCTATAGCGACTGCAATATCCTTTTAAATTTTTGTTTTATTTTTTAAGGGGATAGAGTTTCATGGGATAGGTCTGAGCCATGGCATTTCACATTTTCAAATGTTAACAAACTGCCTAAATATTTGGTGTGGATATCTTTCATGGTGGTGGTGGGGAACCGACACGGGTGTCAGTTGCCAGGCAAAATTGAGTGACTGCTTTTCCTAGGATTTCGGAGGCTGATTGCTGGGATCTGCCTCCCTCTGCATTTGCATGAAAACTTCTTGTGAGCCCAGTTCAGCAGCTCCAGAGGGGGATCATGATAGCAAGTGGCGTTACTGGGCTGCAATGGAATTAGTCCCACTAGGGCGCTGGATGCAAATCCCCCTTGGGGCCTCTCAGGAAAAGAATGGGCAGCACGTGTGCTGTTAACAGGATTATGGGCCCATTCAGGAGCTTTGCAGGAAAGGACTCCCTGGAGGGAAGAAATGGGAAGAGAGAAGTTGATCCAGTCAGATATGCTCAGTGCTTGAATTATGAAGGGTTCATAACAAAACCCCAACCTCTCATTTCTCCCCCCAACTTGTCTCCCTCCCTACAGAGCCCCTTGGGTACAAAATTTGGCAGTGGAAGCCCTTTTGGAGGCTCTGTCACCCTCAAAAGCTCAGGGTGGTGGCAGGGATGGTCCAGGAAAGGACATTCTCTGTGCCAGCCCCCAAGTTGTGAAATGGCTTACTTCTTTGTGTGTCTCCTCCGCAAGAGGTCTGGAGAGGGGCAACACAAGAACAGACCTTTTCTGCAGTGGTTCCCCATTTGTGCAATGCTCTCCCCCAGGGAGGTTTGGCTGGTGCCTTCATTATATACGTTTAGACTTGGAAAGGGATCCTTAGCTATAAGTCATAGTTGAGGATTCCATTCCTGTGGGAGGTAATCAGTCAGGGGTTGCATGTTGGCAATGAGCAGGGTGGTGAATGGGGACCTCTCGTTCTCTCTCTTTATGCAACCCCCACTTCTTCTTCTTCTTTCTCTCTCTCTCTTTCTGACACCTCTACTCCTTCTTCCTCCTTGCTCAGCAGGCTGCTGGGAAAGAGGCAGATTGTCCTTGCCGGATGCTTTTCTCCTCTCCTCGTTTCATCACTTCACCCATTTCGGCTCACCCCTACCCCATCCAGCCTCCCACATCTGTACAAAATTAGGCTGAAGGCCACATGAGATGTCCATCCTTGCTATAGATGGTCAGCACACAAAACTGCCCCCGTCTTGGCTTATCAGGATCTGACCCACTGCCTTCGGAAGGTGTGGGGTCCTATAAACTGGAGGCGCAGAGTGGAAGTGTAGTGCTCACTTGCTTTGCTGGTGCCTAGCAGAACCTTTTCTTTTCCCGTGACTAGCGCCACAGCAAATAGGGATACCTTGTGCTCCAGTACAAGGATGGAGGCAGATGGATTGCCAGACACTTATCCCGTGCTGCTAGTAACCTGACTGCTTTGACAGATGGGAGCTCTGGAGTCAGTTCCTGAGATGGAGGGTCATGTCATGACCAATGCACTGGAGGGGCGGGAGCGCCAAATCATTATTGGAGGAGCCGGCTGGGTGGGCAGGAGGGGAGAAAGGGCCGCAATGTGCCTAATGGCATGAAATGCACTAGAGGTGAAAGAGAGGGCAGATGGTGCTTTCCACAAGTGATGCCTTATATGCATTCAGCTCAAAGGCACACTGCACAATATTCCAGGCCTCCTGTCATCTCAGTGACAAGCTAGGAAGGAATGGCTTTGTGAGAGTGAGGCGGAGGGGTAGCCACACAGCTCATCATTTGCCATTGGCAATTGCAGAAGTAGGTAGTGGTGCGGTGGTGTTTTGTGATTCGTCGCCTATTGTTCTCTCTCTCTCTCTCTCTCTTTCTCTCTCCTGCTTTTCCACACAGGCCCCCCAGGCAGGAAGAGCTGGGTAAGCAATCAGTTTTAAACTGTTGTTGGTTTTTATGGATAGCGTGGTTTTTATTATTGGATTGGGCTTTCTTTTTTATTGCAAGCCCCCTTGAATATTTTATTGAAGGCAACATAAATAAATAACACAAATAACAAATAAGTAAGATCTGGAGGCAGATTGGCTGAACGTGGAAACACAGGAAAATGCATTACGTTGAGCTAGGCCTACTGGCTCACATAGCACAGTACTGGAGGGGGCGCCAGCCTTTCTGGATCTATGGGCACACCTGAAAGCTTGAGAAACCGTTGTGTCTACATGACCAACACCGTAATTGCGGCTAGCTTTTTTACTGGCTGAAACAGAGTTGCTTCTCTCAAACCTAATTGCACTGGGGGAGCACACCCTGCAGGCACCAGAAGAGCCTTTGCAAGTATATGTGTGCCTGTGGGTGCATGGCTGGCAGCCCCTGCAATATTGTCCACACTGATGGGCAGTGCTGAGGGCAAGGTAAGCAATCGTCACCATCCACCTTAAGGTGGGGCAGAGGGAGATCTCCTAGGGAACCCTCCAGGCACCACATGCCAGCAGTAGAGATGGCCAGAGGCGACAGTGGGCAGAGCAATGGGTGTGGCTCTTACTTTTTTACGGAAAGCAACATTCCAGCCATGCATAAACCGGATTATCTGACACTACCACCACCCCATTTCTCCTCCATGCAGAGAAATGAGAGGCATGATCACAGTTCGAAGACACATTGCAGCCAGAGGCTTTCAAAAAACGCGCAATGATGGACATGGCCTGGGAAGAGTCCCAAGGGCTGATAGAGAGGGGCTGGAGGGCTGCTTGCCTTGTGTTCCATAGTCTACCCATTCCTTAGGCCTGTTGAGCTTTGTTTCCTGTGGACTGAGAGTGCACCTTGGAATACAAAGAAATTCCAGAAAGCTTATCAGTTAGTCCTGATGTTCTCTTTGCTGAAGCCCTGATAAGCTTCCATGAAGTAGCTTGCAAATTGCCACTCTGTGTAAAATTCGGGCAATGTACACATCGGTGGCTTAAAATGTAGCAAGGTCATTTCCTCCTGCTGCGTTTCAAGTCACATTTTTACTGGTTGCTGTACACGCCAAAGAGGGGTCAAGGGTGCCTTCACCCCATGTGCATTACCTGATTTGTTTCTCTGTGCCTGCAACCTCCCCCCCCCCAACTCATAGTCCTAGAAAGTGTCATCTGTGCATGTGCAACGGCTGTCTCAAATGCACGCACCTCAGCTTAACCATGGCTTATGTTTTCAAATTGGATGGAAGCTGGTTTGAAGGAAGGTGCATCCAACAAAATTGTTTTTCAAGAAACTACAGAAAACGTATGGATTGTGGCTGACATCATGAATACTCAGCTTCAGAGCACCAGCTGCAGTGTCCGAGTAAACGGCAATGTGTACACAGCCACAGGCTTCATTAATGTTAAGGTGATGCTGCTAGGCATGGACTCTGCATTTTTTGGGGGGTAATGTTTCCTTCTCAAGGGTGGTTTAGGCGCCGTCTTTACTCTAAGAGAGACAGTGTGGTGTAGTGGCTAAGAGTGGTAGACTCGTAATCTGGTGAACCAGGTTCGTGTCTCTGCTCCTCCACATGCAGCTGCTGGGTGACCTTGGCCTAGTCAGACTTCTCTGAAGTCTCTCAGCCTCACTCACCTCATAGAGTGTTTGTTGTGGGAGAGGAAGGGAAAGGAGAATATTAGCCACTTTGAGACCCCTTCGGGTAGTGATAAAGCGGGATATCAAATCCAAACTCTTCTTCTTCTTCTTCTTCTTCTTCTTCTTCTTCTTCTTCTTCTTCTTCGGAAATGAGAGATCACAGTGGAGAGGGAGAAACCCACATGCTCTCCAGCTGCAATGTAATCTCACCCAGGAGCTCAGCAACGTGGGAGCAGAGCTGTGTGGGGCTTGTTTGTGCTTTCCCACTCTCATTAGGACATCCGATCCCTGTGAGTCCAGGGCCAGCCGGGACCAGCTGTCCTGGACCCTGACCTGCCCGGGAGAATAGAAAGCAGGGGGTCACTTCCACATTTCTACTGCGGCTCTTCTGCAAGTTCCTGCTGTTTAATTTACTGTGGCTGGAAACTGTAGCGCTTGGCTAGGAAATAGCCTGTGTGCTGGGCCCTGTGGGTGAAACATTATCTGGCGTGACCAGGCTAGAAGGATGGGTGAGTGCAGATCTGGCATGGGAACCGGTTCCCACTCATCGGAGCTGCAGCTGCATGGTGGGGGATGGGAGAGAGCGGGTGCAGGATCTGCACTCCTCTACACATCTACAGTTGGGTAAGGCTGAATTAAATTGGTGAGGATTGTCACAGTTGACTCCTGGTACAAATAGCTCTATGGCTCTCCAGCAGCAGTGATACAGTGTAGTTTCCAAGTGGATAGGGCTTTCTCTCCTGTGCGCATCATATGACATGAAATTCGCTCCCAGCCCTTTGCGACGGGGATGTGACCCAAACTGACATTATTGCAACTGTGTTCAACAAAGGCACTTGAAGCAGCCAGTGAGTTTTCAGACATGCTGCCAGCTCTTCTCCAAAGAGCTTCACTTTCATCACAAGACCACACAAAGGCGAGTAACAAAGGAAATGCGAGATAAATAGGATTGCCACCTCTCCCAAGGCCAAAAACAAAACAATAGCCTTTGCGCATTTCCCCATATAAAACAATTCACGTATCCATGTTTAGAATTCCATGGCAGTCTAAATGACACAAGGATTCTATGGCACCTTTAAAAAAATCAGGTTGAAAGTGTCATAAGCTTTTGTGGGCAAGGCTAGAGGTAGTGGGAGCTCTGGCATTTCTGTGCTGAGTCCAAATATATGGAATTTAAAAACGTGGCAGGAGAAATCAGCTGTGAGGAGAATTTGAAGAACAGCCTGCGGGAGGAAAGGTAACCCCACCCCACCTAATTTGCTGTTTAAAATCAGCATGAATGTGGGGAGAGAAAGCAAAACAAAAACCCACATGTCCAAAGTAATTCTGTGTACTGATCTGAATAGTCTCATATAATTAATTATATATTGCAGGGCAAAGGGATCATGGTATACTCCCATTTGTTGTTGTTGTTGTTCAGTCGTTCAGTCGTGTCCGACTCTTCGTGACCCCATGGACCAGAGTACGCCAGGCACGCCTATCCTTCACTGCCTCTCGCAGTTTGGCCAAACTCATGTTAGTAGCTTCAAGAACACTGTCCAACCATCTCATCCTCTGTCATCCCCTTCTCCTTGTGCCCTCCATCTTTCCCAACATCAGGGTCTTTTCTAGGGATTCTTCTCTTCTCATGAGGTGGCCAAAGTACTGGAGCCTCAACTTCAGGATCTGTCCTTCTAGTGAGTACTCAGGGCTGATTTCTTTGAGAATGGATAGGTTTGATCTTCTTGCAGTCCACGGGACTCTCAAGAGTCTCCTCCAGCACCATAATTCAAAAGCATCAATTCTACGGCGATCAGCCTTCTTTATGGTCCAGCTCTCACTTCCGTACATTACTACTGGGAAAACCATAGCTTTAACTATACGGACCTTTGTCGGCAAGGTGATGTCTTTGCTTTTTAAGATGCTGTCTAGGTTTGTCATAGCTTTTCTCCCAAGAAGCAGGCGTCTTCTGATTTCGTGACTGCTGTCACCATCTGCAGTGATCATGGAACCCAAGAAAGTGAAATCTCTCACTGCCTCCATTTCTTCCCCTTCTATTTGCCAGGAGGTGATGGGACCAGTGGCCATGATCTTAGTTTTTTTGATGTTGAGCTTCAGACCATATTTTGCGCTCTCTTCTCCCATACTGCATGGCAAGTGCTTCCCCTCTATGGGGATGGATTCATCTTTTGCACAGAAATAAAAAGAAACCACACCTAGAAACTATTGCTGCTCTGTGCTGCTCTGAGTTGACTTATCCATGTAGCATTGGCCTTTCTGGTTTTAAAGCCCTTTTATACATTATGTGGTGGCACATACAGAATGGTAATTCCATATGGAATGGCAACTGTTTCCCCCGCAGCTGATTGTCAGCTTCCTTCCAACTCCTTTTGGCCAGAACAAACACCGTTAATCCTGTAAACAGAATTTTCTGGGCATATAATTCCCACCTTTATGAGGATGTTTCTCATGAATCATTGCCCAAGCTGAGGAGAAGAGAATGGACAGTATATGGGACAAATTGATTCTGCTGCTCTCTTGAGAGAAGGCCAAGCCCTTTGCCCAGTTTGCATCCCATCAGGAGGCTGGAGCTGAAATGAACCCTCCATTACACATGGCAAGAGGAATACAGCAGCATTGTTCCATTTCTTTAATTGTTTAATTTCTCCATTATCCTTGCTCAGCGACTGTGCATTGTGTGCAACCCTTCTTTCCACAGTCTTTTTTTTTTTTTACTCTAGTTTTCCTAATTCTGACATGCAGGGAGAATCTGTTCCAAAGGACACTTAGAAATGAGACAGAAGGATGCATTAAAAATAAAATCAAAATGCAGCAGTTGAGCTCCATGGTAGATGCACTCTGACATCTAGTAATGTTATATCCACAGGGGAGTTATTTGGCAAAGATAATTAGGAAATAAAGCCTCTGCACTTAATAGAAGCTGCTGCGTGGTGTATGCTGTCTACAGAAGTGTTTTACCCGCAGCCCCCATCAGGCCAATGGTTGAATCCGTGGTTTACAAAGTCATTTTTCAATGAACCATTCACAGACATTTCTTGCAGATCAGTTGTATTTTGTAGGCTGTATGCAGCTTACTGCAGCCACTGATACACTGGGAGGTTTTGCAGAGAGAGGAGGGAAGAGGGGAAATTAAGTTACATTATTCCTTATAGGAATGATGTGGAAGGAGGGGATAAATTTCCCAGTGCAAATTGATTTTGTAAATTCATCAGACCTCTCAGTTCGTCTTCTTTTTTTAAATTGAATGATACTGGGGTGGCTGTTGCCAAGGTAGCAAAGGAGCTGGCTCTGAAGGAGAGAATGGTGGGATGCTCTAGGGATGTGCAAAGAATATAAAAACAGTGAGAGAGAGAAAGGGGAGAGGTTATGGTAGTTTATGGATCATTTTCAGCTTTCCAAGATTTCCTGTAAATTGCTCCCTTCTGTTCCCCTGCTTGTTAGGATTTGAGATATACTGCTGATTGCTGAATTTCTGCAGGTAAGGAAGTGAACATAAGACCCCTACCTCCTGAGGCTGGTATGATTTGGGGGAGTGCGTCTATACCATGGACTCTACAGTGTGTATTGGGTAGAGGTGGGACGAGAAGCCTTTATTGAAGCAAACTAGAGTGTTGCACTCTGTTAAAATTCCTACTGATAACTAGGGAGAAAATGGCAAGTTTAGACTTGTGAATTGTGAGTCATTCCAACATACAGTGCACAGAGTGATGCATTGTAACTTTGGGATTCCCTTATTGATTTGCAGCACTCATAACGGAAGTGAGAAATGGCATTACGGTTTTTCTGTACGGATTTCTCTGTGGCTTCATAAGCTTGAGATAGGTAGTGGTCCAGAAGACAGTTTGAAAAGGCAGCTGAATACTGTTTGCAGAGTGCACAATCTTTTACCTCCTGGCAAAACCTAGACATCTCTAGGTTTGGGTGTCTTTCAAAAAAATCCTGCAAAACATGTTTGACCACAGTAGAACAAAAGAACTGTGCACACAATAGAAGCCTCTCTCAAACCACTTTGCTTCCTTTTAAAAACTATTGTCTTTCTCCTGCCTTATCTGGCAGAAGGCTAGATTCTGGATGCTACTTGAGATGTGGAAAAAATTTTTTCCTTGAGGAAGTGAAATTTATAATGTTGTTAAAGATGATTAGATCTCCTTGGTTCAAGTAGCCAAGCTGTAGGTTTTTATATCCTGTTCCTGAATAAAAAATGGGAGCTCTGGACATTCCAAATCCTTCAGGGCTTCTAAAGTCTCACAAATCTTTTTAAAAGATGGATCCAGCATACTGGAATGCCCAGTCATATAGCTGGTGCAGTGTGGACCACTCTTATCAAATTCGAAGGTAAAAGGAATGTATTTGTAGTAAGTAGGGATGGAGGAGAATTTTGATTCAGTATGAATTTGAAGCCATGGATTGCACTTTCCAAAATCACAGGAAAACCAAATTCATACTTATCTGAATTTTGCAATGCAGTTCTCCAACCAATGTTTACAAAAATGCATACGTTAAGGGAAAGTGTGCATAAAAATGAAGCTATTACTAAAAATAATAAATAATAGACAAGTATGCAATATATTGGGGGATGTGGGTTGCAAAAATGTATACACTAGTCAAAAAACAGCATATAAAAAGAGGTTATAAGAAGAAATTCACATTTAAATGTTGAATAATTTTCATGAAGCTTTTTTTTAATGGCAAATTGTTGAAAAATGTGAAGAACTGAATTTAAGTTTGGGGGAAAAAAGAGAAAGAGAACCAAAACTGACAGATCCTTAGCAGCAAGATACTTGTCCACATATGGGCAAGCCCTCTAAGACTCTGACCAAATGCAGACTCATGCCATTGGCATTAGCTACATTCCACCCCTGCCACCTCCCACCTAGTTTCCTTGCTTCATTTACCATCTGACCTGAGGAAGACTTTCAGAGAACTTGAAAGCCTGCACAATATTTTGTGACAGTTTGGTTGACATAATACAGATTTTGGCATTTCCCCCCAATGGGCCAGCATGGATGCCTTAACCCGCCCCCCATGTGAAATGGTAACTGGAATGCCCTGATTAACCATGTGGGTTTGTCATAACACTACCCCTTAGTCCTGGAGTCCTTTATCCATAGAAAGGATGTGCCCCTGGCTACTTTTGTTCCTCTTCCTTAGTCTGGCATGTCTTCTGGATTCCACTTATGCTATGCTGTGATGGAGAGCTGGTTAGCTGTCTAGGCTTTGAATAACAAAGCTGGCTTGAAATGCTTGAAATGCTTTGGCAAATGCCACATTTAAGACAGGACAATGTAACATACTACTGGTATATATCTTATTATATACACATTTAAAAAAATATTTATTACATTTTTAAAGCCACCCTTCAACCCTAAGGTTCCCAGGGCAATTTTTAAGTTCTTAAATAGACTTTTTCAGTGTTTGAATGAATGGCAACAAGTTTGCTCCAGCAGACTAACACTGTTGCCCCTCTGGAAGTTGTGTGTTTTGCTTTGAGGATTTGGAAACAGTGGCCTAAAAACATACAAGACAACAATCTTGTATATGCTTATTGGGAGCAAGTCCCATTGAACTCACTGTGACCTAGCTCCCAAGTACATGTGGTTAAAGGCTGGCCAGGAAGTCTCTGCTAATTTGATTACTATATTACTTAGACATTATTTGTTATGAAGACAGATAGGAACACACACACACACACACACACACACACACACTATACAGCAGTTTTAAGTGTGCCTGTGTTTGTCTTATCCAGATATCCTTTCTTAGTAAGAGTTAGGTGAGTGAGATCTGTGCTGAGTGAGGCACTCTTGCCAATATTGGCTGGTTCACTTGTTTTTTGTATTAAAAGTCACCCTGGATTGGATCTGTTCACATTGCTATTTAAGTGCACAGTGAAGCTGTTTCCCCCTGATGTCTTTCACAGCTCTTTCCCCACCAGCTGTTCACATCAGCAGAGCTTTGTTAGTGTCAGATTCATTTCTGTTTGTACACACCAGAGGGCAGTGACAGGGTAGGATGTGTTCCCATTTAGGCTACAGATGAATTAGGAACAGTTTAAGTAAGGACTCCAGCTGGTGTGAAGTTGGCTTGAGAAACAACGCTTCAAACAGTAGCATTTTATAATGAAGTACAGGATGCATATGCATTTTGGATAATGTCATGGGAACATGGATTAAAAACATGGATGTGTGTGAGTGCACACTAAATGGGAGTGTGAACACAGCATGAGTACGCCTGAGTATCAGAAGCATATGGGCTCAACTGGGTCATTCCCTGTCCATGGCACCAATTATGAGAAAAACTTAGGTGATATTAAAGGATTCTCTGAAACCCAAACATCAGAAGAGGACCCCTCTAAATGATGGTGGAGGGTTTGTTTGTTTGTTTGTTTGAGACCCTGAATCAATACCTTGATTTCTTCAAGGGAGGAAACTTCTTAAGGCACAAAGAGGATCGAGTATACAGGTGCTTTTCAGCATTAAGCAACCCATCTGCTTATCTGGTCGGGTGCTGGTTCATCACACCACGGTCACATTCCTGCAGTTGAGAACTGTGTGTGCATCCACGTCTGCCTGACCAGTGAAACTTTTAAGTTAGAAACAACTTCTTCATTCAGTTGCAAGATCTTGGCACCCTCCCCCACTTTGCATAGCCTTGCTCTTCAGCAACCATGCAGACAGGAACATGAGGGATCACAAGAAAGGAGGTCAGGGCAAGGTGACATCAACCATTGCCTTCTCAAACTTGCAAGTGAATCCACCAGTTGTGTTCCCCCTAGGAAGTGATGCAAGAGAGCCATTTTGCTGCAAGTTGCAGTGAGCACTGCTCTTGCCTCCTCCTCTTCCCCCTCCTCCTATTACCTTTCACAAAGTAATCACAGTATTGTTAAAGGTTGCGGTGCTTCTGCAATACTGCTTGTTAACATATTTTTTAAACTAGCCAGAAGTGGTTTTATAATATAATGGGAAGTGACTTTAAAAGTGGAAGCTTCACAGCGACACCAGCAAGGAGGAAGGGGGCAATAGGTGAGCCCAAGGTTCACCTAGGCTCCCCCCCCCAGTGCTAAACTATGGTCAGTTTTATGTGCAAAATAGGTCTCTATCGCTTGAACAGAAAATAGAATCATGGAATCAGAATTGTAGGTTAATTTTAGACCTCTTCTTCTTCATTTACTACATTTAAATCTTGATTGTTTGCAATGGAAATGGATTTTGCTTCCAGTCAATTTAAAGTGCCACATGTATTTATTGCTTAATTTAGATTTCTTAACTGGTGCTATTGACAATTAAAATGCATGCCAAACACATGCAAAACCTGAGGTGCTCAGTCAGATCAACAACTGATCTTTGTTGTAAGAACATCTGGTTAATTAAAACTGAAAAACAACCGTAAATATTAAAATATTTAATTAGCTTTAAATTAAATATAATTAAATACCTACTTCCACTATGGTTGATAACTTAAGAGATTCTTTGGACTGACACAGAGGCAGAAACTCAGTCTCAAGACTGTTAAAACTTTCCCCCTTTTGGATCTCTACATTTTGGTCACTGGGGTGTTTGGTGTTTCATCAATTGCTAGCTGAAGCTTTAAGCAATAGGCGGCCTGATTAGTTCCTTCCCGCTTTCCAAATCCTAGTTCCTGTGATCCCCAGTGGAGTGATCTAAAAGCCACAGAAAAGTTGAGTCTTGAGCTCTCGGCTTGAAGCAATTTTTGTCTCTCTCCCACCCTGCCCCAACATGATAATGTCCTCTAATCTGATATATCCTGTCTGTTGCCATGGGATCCTGTGAGGTCACCAGATAGAGCTAATTGCCCCCTCCCACAGGAAGGATAATTAGCCAAAAAAGAGAGACTATAATCAGAGCCCACTTCCTTTTACTTTATTTTGTTGGAATTCTGTGGATGATGGAACAGTATTCAGGCAGGCTCCAGTCCCTAGGGCATGACTGGGGATGGGGTGGAGAAGGGCAGTTCAGGCTATTATCTTCTGGGTGGGTGGTGTGCCTGTTTTATCACTGCTTGGCTTTAAACCAGACATTGTTACGGCCAGACTTCAATTCTGATTGTGTTGCGCAGGTGAACAACGATGTTTTCTTGGAAGAATCCCACTGTGTTCAATGGATCTTACTCCGAAACAACTCCCAAACAAATATGCTAGGATCACAGCCTAGTGTTCCCTGAAGCAGGGAGCTGACATTTTGTTACATTTCTTGTGCCTGAAACCTGGACACTCCACAGTCTAGGAAAGGGCTCCAAGGCTAAGAAAAACCCTCTCTAGAAATCAGACGCATTATCTTTGATCTTCTCATTGGAGGTGGTCCCTTTTACAACTGAAGAGCACATTATTTTGAAAGCAGAAATTGCTGGATCAAAATGACAAAACTTCAAGGTCTGCTACTTAGACCACAGATAGGGAGCTTGTGGCCAGATCTTCTTGGGTTTTAAGGAAGGGCCATAGCTCAGTGGTAGAGCATCTGCACTGCATGCAGAAGGTCTCAGGCTCAATCCATGACATCTCCAGGGAGGGTTGGGAGAGACACCATGCATGAAATCCTGGAGAGCTGCTGCCAGTCAACGCAGTCAACATTGAACTAGGTGGACCAATGGGCTGGATTAGTATAATGCAGCTTCCTCTATTCCACAACTCAAATAATTCCTGACCATGGGCCATGCTGGCTGGGGCTCATGGGAACTGGAGTCCAACAATATCTGGAGGTCTTTAGGTCCTTTTAAAAAAAGTTTTAAAAGTTCTAGGAACATGAAACTTTCCCCATATAAACTTGCCTGCTAAGGGACTTTTGTGTATTGTGGAGGTTGTGCAGCATGGTCTATGTTAGGCTGAAGAGCCCGTTCATGCAGGGCCCTGGCCAAGCTCATCACTCTCAGTGAACTCAGGGTGACTAGAAGGCAACCGGTCCCTGTACACTACAGAGGGGAGATCAGCAGCAGTGAGCAGGTTCTCAGGACATTGTCCATCACTGCAGATCAAAGAACCTTGGATAAGGTTTCATGAAAGCAAACCAGGACTCTCTAAGTTCAGTTCCCAGTTCCTGTATTACCATATGGTAAGCTTAAGCCAAATAAATCAATAGTTTTTAAGAGAGCGGGTGCTTTTTACCGAGACAGAGTAATTGATTCACATTGTGTAGACACCAGAAGTGCAAAATTCCAGTTGCCCAGTTGCAAATGGCTTGTTTAAAACCAAAAGTAGAAATGGTCATTCTGGTTACTGAGGTACCTTTGCTCCTGCTACCTGTCTGTTAGCGCATCAAGGTATGTCCCCTTCCTCCTCCACTACTACTCAGGCACCACTACACATAAGCAGCATTCTCATCATCTCATCAGCCAGGATGCATGAGATGTTACGTTTTGAAATATTTTAAATTTCCCCTGTTATGAGAAAGAACATCACAGGAGCTACTTATGTGACTAGGAGCATTGCAAAATATTTTGTTTTACTTTCAGATAAGGGAATACTGGTGTAGGTCTTCCTTCAGAAATGGCAAGGAGCTATATATTTTTATTTTATCCCCTAACATGAGCATTCTGCCTTCTACCTGTTCCTGGATAAAAATGTAAAATGTGGTCTGCATGCAGAGCTGGCAAAGTTACATCTTGTTTCAGAAAGTTATTGAAGCAAGAGACTCAGACACAGGTCTGCCACCAAAACCAGCAACCTAGCATCACATTCCCCTCTACACTCCCCATACTCATGGGTCATTGAGCTACATGTTTCACTGCCTCCTGATTCATTTCACGAGATGCTGCTGGTGGAAGCAAGGAAATAGTGTAATGGCATCCCAAAACAGTGTAAGGCATATGACATGTTATGAAGGCAACAGGAGAAACCTAACACAGTGCTGCCTTTTGAGTTTCTATAATGTGTAGTGTTGTGTCTGGGGTGGGGAGGAGAAGGGTCAATGAAAGCTTATAAGCCATTATAAATGTATTTATCTTCTGCAAGAGTCTTTGCTGTAACAGACTAACACAGCCACCCTTCTGGAAGTTGTTCGAATGTGTAGTTCTGCCTTGAACATCCCTCTCTTCCTGATAACTGATGAATTATGGCTCTCCTCTCTCTTTGCTTTCTCAGATCTCAATGCCTGCCAAGAAAACTGCAGCTTTTGCAAAAAGAGATATATGGCAGTAATTATTAAGCATGGAAATTAATTTATGAAATGTTTGCTTTGCGTCATGTATTATATGAGTGCAAAATATGGATTTGCTGGCATTTAATGCTATTGTAGAACTCAGGAGTAGGGTTAACTGGAGCCAAAGCTCTCTGCTATGGGCTTCTGCAAAAAGAAAAGATCCACAAACTGGTTGTTGAGCCTTTTATGGAATCTGCTGCTGTAAGAGGTTGAGATCAGTTTTCCATAGAGTGGACATGTGTCCTACTATACAAAGGGCAGTCCTCTCCTTGAAGGACTCCTCTATTGGAATGGTTGTCTTGTTATTGACTTCAGTTAATAGCTATTTAACCATAAGAAAGGAGAGAAAGGGCTCTGAAATTGCCCACCGACAGGATAGCATACAGGTTACCTGCTCAGTTTTCCCAACCATGGTGAGATGTATTGAGTAGTATCCAAATCCAATGAAACAGTTCCACTAGGACAAGAGGTTTTACCTGCCTCTCCCTGTATTCCTGCCAAACCCCGCCCCCATCTGCTCAGGGTGTTTCCCCAACCCTTCAGAGCAAAATTACAGGGTGCACAGGGGGCGTGCAGGGAGAGGGTGAGGAAGTTCCATTGCACAGTCTTTGTGTTAGTTGAACTGTTTGATTGCACTGCATTTTCATTTAAATTATAGTAGTTATTTCTAAATTTGCACCTAGACATATAAATTAGCACATGCAAATTATATGCAAATCTGCATTGTCCTTTTGGGGATGATGTGCAAGTGTGGCCACTCTGCTTTCGGGAATTTAGAAATGAACAGTCCTGTTAGCATCTCAAGCTTTATTCTTCTGAACGCAGGTAGTATTTGGCCTTGGGACTTTATTCTGCACTGGAGTGGCTAGTTTTGTTTCCAAAAGGAAACTGAGTAACTTCCAATCTGCAGGATAGACCTGGCATTTCACACTTCACTTGCTGAGCGGGAAACCACCTGATCTGCGCTCTGCATTTCTTGCCTCTGAAGGGCTCTCAAAATGAAGTGCCAAGCTGCTGAAACAGCCCTTTCACCCCACATTCTCCACCCAGGCAAGCAATCATTTCATCTGAGGGAGGTGATGATTTCTCAGCTTTTCAAATGCAAGCAGAAGGTACCACAACAAACCACTGAGTGATCCAGTACCTCTGCTCAGTGGACAACAGGTGCAATGAGTAGATTTCAAAGTTGCACTCTTGCAATCGCACAGGCATTTCAGTTTGCCAGGTGGAATAATCCCCCTTCTCCTCCCCCTGCACCCTGTTCTGTGGGTTCTCCTAAACCCTACCAGGTCAATTTGTGGAACACAGTTTGCAGCTAATCAGAGGGTGCTCATGGGGAACTCTGAGCTTGAGCATTTCCCTGGGAGGACAAGTGAGGGGATGTTGGATAGATGATCTGCAGGTCAAGGCCATCATGGTGCAGTGGTGAAAATTCATACAACCATTGCTTTACCAGTAGTGGTGCTCTGAGACCAGCATAGAGCAGTCTAGGGATGTGCTCACTTCCCTAGCATGGCCCCGGAAACAGCAAAAAAGCATGCCGTTAATGTCAGTTGAAGGGGTAAATTTGAAAGATTGTTTGGGGGGGGGTCACTGGCAAATCTTTCCCCAATTTCAGTCCTGGCTGGCTTGAGCTGCAGGGATTAGGGAGTGGTGGTTTCTCCTCCACAGAATTGACCACCAGCACCTTAAAGATTGCTCAGTGAATAAAGTAAATCTCAATAGGACTCACTTTCAGGAAAGCGGGCATAAGCTTGCAGCCTTAACATGATAGCTGTAGACAAAGGCAACAGAGGCACACAGAAGCAGCAGCTGAGTCCAGCTGTCTAAGAAGGGAGCTGCAGGGATGATGTGGAATCATTACTATGGAGATGAGCTTCTGTCTGTACCCTTAGACAAAAGCCACAGGCATTTGGCTTTAATTCAGCCAGGCCTCCCAATCCTGCTCCAGTTTCTGAGAGGTATGGGTGCCTCAGTATTGGAAATGGAATTTGTACCAGTGTGCGGGGATAGAATCTTCCTTATTCATGATCGCATCTCCCTCAGTATCAGCGCATAGGACTGGGCCATTAGTCTGTGGTCCTAAGCACAAAGAATCTAATTTGAGGAAAAACAGCTGTATTTTTGGCAGCAAAAGGACACAGAATGAGGGATGCAATTTAAATCAAGAAAATGGAGCAGAGGATCCTCTGCTATTACCGTGGCCCTGATCCACTCTCACCCCTGATTGCTGCTTTTAATGTAGGGTGAGGAAACATGCAGGAGATGATGTTCACATATATCCTGCACCACTTCTGGAACTTATGTAGGTGGGACTCTGTTTCTAACTTGTATTAGTCAGTAGAATAAGTAGGTGGTGGGAACTTGTGACAATGGTTTATAAGGCAAGCGTGGGGAATTTTTTGGCTAGATCTTTACCTTTCCACCCCCATGGGCCACCTTAGACACATTGATGCCAGCTGATTAAATGTTTCCATTATGTAGTGATGTGGACAGTGCTGGGGACAACAGTTTAGGGAGTCACAAATGACCACACAGAACATGGCAGATGATAGGGGTATCAACAAATAGGGAAGGTTTAGTACCTGGGTTGGCATGGGCACAAAAGGACCCTACCGGACATCAGCTCCTTATTTTTGAGACATTTTGTTGGGTGTCCATTCAGGCCTGTACATAGTTACAGATGCTCATTTTATTATTATTACTTTCAGAATACACTACCTTTTTCTACAAGAAAATGTTGTTTATTTCCTGTAGTCATTATAGTACTATGATTCACAATGCAAAATTATACCTGCTGGAGCATTTTCTTCAATCAGAGTTGGCAAAAAATAGGGTTTTTGTGGGGTTTCTTTTTTGCTTTAACATATCAGGAATGTAGAAGCACTTGTAAAGCATGAGACAGAGAAGCAAAGAGAAATGTTAATCATGTGCTTCACAACTAAGTTATACACATGGCCATTTGATCTTACGTGTGGGAAAGGAGTTTCATGCTGCAGTTCTCCAGAACAGTATCTTCAGATTCTTTAGGTTCCTGCTCAGCCTATGATAAGCCATCTCTCCTCCTCATATTGCACATGTCCTGAAGGCAAAGTTCTTTTTCTGAATAGCTGTAGCTCAGGCCAAACCCCAGCACCAGCCCACATAGTCTGAATAACACGGATGAGACATTAACATCTCCAAGTCACTGTCTATTCCCTGCTGAGATAACAGGGCTTGCCCCATTTTATCTTAATTGGTTGGGAATTTCAGGACTGGTTTCGGCTGACCAGTATTGCTATAGTGACTCAGGACTGAGTGGCCACTTCCTCTCATAGCAGTTTGCTTTATGGCACCCACCATGAGTAGACTGGCTGAGTCTTGCCTGGTTTTAGGCCACAAGATACAGACTATTTCTTCACTTTAGGATCCCTGAAAGTATTTATTTAACAGATTCCTATATCATTTAATCACAAAAAACCAACACCTCTAAGTGACTTAACATAAAAATGGAAAATATTCATTAAAACATACTGGTGATTTTCTCAGAATGGATTGCTCTCTGCACTAGAACTTCTTTTTTCCACCTGGCTGGGCTAGTTATGGTTGGACACACAGAACTATTCTTAGAGACTGGCCCACAAATGTATGGTCTTGATCCTGCTACTCAGGGATCTTTGTGTTCTCAGCTCAGTAGTACTATAATTTACAATGAAGCTGCGATCCTTTGAATTTTGATTTGTAAAGTCATCCCACTGCAATCGTCAGGTTCAACTGACAAGTTGAATCTGACAAAGTAGAAGTTAGTCCACAAGCATTTATGCCATAATACTATTATGGGTGCTACCATGTTCTTTGTTGTCTTAAGTATCTTTGGAGCAGAGTGTTAGCACAAGCAGTGAAGAAAGCAAAGAGCTCTGTGGTCTGAGGGCTCATAATACGAAATAATGCTGAAGCACCTAACATCAGTTGCTAGTAATACTATAGCACTACTAATAGTGCTATAGTAGTCAATGTACTTCAGATACATTATCTCAGTAATCCTTAACAACAAAAGGGAGGTCAACAGCATTATTATCCCATTGGAAAGAAAATACCTTGCCTAGAACCAATGACATAGGCAATATTTGAACTGGGGATTTCATGGCTCATGGTTAATTCTCTTTGACACTAGGCTACACTAGTTCTCACTGTAGTTGGAGGAGGCTGGGGAATGTCCACGAGACCTAAAAAAACACACCTCTTGGTTATTGCTGGATTTTTGGAGCACGTTCACTGACTACAGGTACATTTCGGAGCATAGCTCAAAGTATCCATTATCTTTAACAGCCTAGACAGTTTGGGAGCAGGGTGCCTAAATAAATGGTTTCTTCCCAGCCTCTAGTATGGCTGATGAGAATATAAGAGAGAGCCTTTTCTGTTGTTGCACCAGGGCAAATAACTCTCTGCTATGAGAGATTCTAGCCCCTACTTAGTTGGTCTTTTGTTGCTAGCTCAAGTTTTTGTTTTGTTTTGGCTCCTTCTTTACTGTATTTTAAATATGTGCTGCTTGGATTGCACTTTTTTGGACCTGTTTTATGAATTGTTTTAAAATTAAGGTTAGGTGCCTGGAGCATCCTTCAGGCCAGTCTCATTAAGACCTGACCAGCATTCAGAGATTATGGAAGTTGTAGTTAAACAACCTCTGAAGTAGCACAAGTTCCCCACCCCCTCTTAGGCAGTGGAAGAGTGGGATACAAACTGTATAATAAATAAGCTAGTTTCAGCACAAGAGATCCCTGCAAACTGCAAGGTCGGTGTAGCTAGCACAGTCCCATGTTTTCATGTGTTTGCAGTGTTGCGCCCTCTTTTTTTCTTGTGTGTGTTATAGTTTATGTTTCATATTGGAGCATGGAACTGAAAGCGGCAGGCTTATTATGTGGCGCCTTGGCCAGTGCCACACATAGATGTGGTAGCAGGAATTATTTTTAATATCAGCCTCTTGTGGAAATGGGTTTGGTTTGGATCACTGCACAGAGACAGCAGTCTGATACCACTATCTGTTCTGTATGTGAAAGCTGATAATCTTTCTGCACAGGCAAGGGCTGTTCTTCTGTCAGTGCTAAGCAGTGGGAGCTCAGATTCCTGAATTCTTTTTATGGGCTTGCCACTGACCCTTTCTGAGTAGCTGTTGAACCTTTTCCATGGTGACATGGGACAAGGAAGGCTGTTTCATGCTCTGCTGAATTCATACATGGAAGCTCCTTCAGAATAAGAAATGGCAAGATTCTCTTTTGTGGTCTCATCGTGTCAAGTGATGAATATGTGTGTATATTGCTATGTGTATGCATGCTGGGAAACTAATTGGCTGTGGTATATCCAACACATTCACACCAGGTCTTGGGTCTTGTCCAGTATATGGTGCATTTTGTAATAGGAAGTGATTCCTGTGGAATTGCAAAGGAAGGAAGGAACTGATTTGCATGCAATAAAGCCTGATGGATGGACACCCCAGAGAAAACCTGAGTCAAGGCTCAACAGGGCGTTCCTACTTTCAATGACAAGGTTCATTCTTACAACATATGATCAAGCAGTGCACTTAGGCACGTGCAGATTGCCTTGTCTTCAGCACTAGTCACTCCCAGGTGGTGAGTTTTCGGGAGAACGGGTTCCAGAACAGAAGGGGCTGCAGTCTTGAAAATGGGAATGTTTTAAGTAGCCTTTTATGCCAAATACGTTTTGATGGACAAGCTGTTGCCCCCATTCCCCATACAACTAATTTTGTTCTTCAATGCTGGCAACAAGGCAGCTTCCATCGCTGCACCTGAGG
Organism: Lacerta agilis; assembly: GCF_009819535.1. Taxonomy (NCBI): domain Eukaryota; kingdom Metazoa; phylum Chordata; class Lepidosauria; order Squamata; family Lacertidae; genus Lacerta; species Lacerta agilis. Next base: position 63,640,449 of record NC_046317.1, on the reverse strand, counting down.
ACCAAGGTGGGCTAGATTAGGAGTCTCAAGGGGAGCAGGGGGGGTCGTCCAACCCCCACTCTCTCAGCATCCTCAGCCTGGGGCAACTGCTTCTGGGGCTCTTGGGGAGGACAGGACAGATTTCCATGCATGGATCTCTGGTGGGCCAAAAATGGCCCCAGGGTCAGGGGTGCCAACTTGAATAAAATGTTGAGATAAGCCCCACCCCAACAAAATCACATGACGCGGTGCACGCACACAATTTGAATGGCAATGCCTATCGACTTTTTGGGGGGCGTTCCCCCCAATATTTTATGGGGGGCAAAGGGATCTTAGCCCCAAGGAGTTGGCTCTTGAGCCCAGGGTGTCTGGTGCTTCTGCGGTGACTCCCCCCCCCCGTGGCGACTGGCTGCTGGAGTGCCTTGTCACGACGTCTCCCCCTTCCCCGCCTATGCCTGCCTTCCGCTGTCGAAAGCGCCCGCTCTCCCTCGGCGCCTCTCAAGCGCGGATGCAGGCAGGCTCCGCGAGTGCGCGTGCACGCGTACTTATTCTCCGATGTCCACACGCGCACACACCCTCACGCACAATTACACACGCCTCCTCCCGAGCCAGAAATAGCCTCGCGCGCGTCTCGCGCCCCCCCCCCCACTCCACTCCCTTTCTCTGCCGAGCCGGCAGCATCTCGCAGGCGGGCAGGGAGGGCCGGTTTTTTGTTCGCCTTGCCTCTCGCTTCGCTTCCCCCCTCAGTTTCCCCAGCGGCGCTGGAGGAGATAGGAGGGGCCGGGCGCTCTGCGCTTCTGTGAGCGCGCGCCGGGGCGGGGAAGGTGGCACCGGCTGCTTTGATAGCGTGTGTCTCTCTTTTTTTCTGTTTTATCCCACCTCCTCCTCCTCCTCCCTTCTCCCCCCACCCCTTTTCTCTCTCTCTCTCTCTCTCTCTTTCTCCCCTCCCTCCCCCGACCTTCCCGTTTTTCTCCTCTCCTCCTCCTTCTTTCATTCTTTCTTCTCCCTCCGTTGCTTCAGAGGCTGGGCTTTTAAATGGTTTCCTCGCGGCGGGCGGGAAGAAGATGCTTGGCAGCGGCGGCGGCAGCAACAGCAACGACGTCAGGAGGCTGCAGCGCGACGCGGAGCTGAGCGGCGACGAAGGGCCCGAGGAGGCGCTGAGGGGCTACAAGAAGCAGGCGTCGTCGTCGTCGGCGTCGGGCGACGGCCACAACAAGGCCATGATGCAGAAGCGCGCCAGCGCCAAGGGCCCCGGCGGCGTGGCGGCGCCCAAGGCGTCGGCCGAGCTGAAGGTCTTCAAGGCCGGCAGCGTGGAGGGCCGAGGGCCGCTGGCCTCGAACCTGCGCAAGCAGAAGTCGCTCACCAACCTGTCCTTCCTGACGGACAGCGAGAAGAAGATGCAGCTGTACGAGCCCAAGTGGAGCGACGACATGGCCAAGGCGGCCAAGGGCTTCGGTGGCCGGAGCCTCAAAGGCGGCAAGGAGGCGCCCACGCTCATGTCCAAGAACCTCTCGCGCTCCGAGCACTCGCTCTTCCAGGCCAAGCTCGCGCCCCCGGCTGCCGGCAACAAGCCTCCGCCGCCCCTGGCGCCGCTGCCCTCCAACCTGGGCAAGCCCAGCCGCATCCCGCGAGGGCCCTACGCCGAGGTCAAGCCCCTCAGCAAGGCGCCCGAGGCCGGCACCGGCAGCGACGACCTCAAGTCGGACGACGAGATCCTCTCCAGCAAAGGCAAGGCGGCGCAGCAGCAACAGAAGCAGCAGCAGCAGCAGCAAGCGGCCACCCAGCCGGCCGGGAAAGGGGCGCCGGCGGAGGAGAAGGCTTTCCTGAAGGTGGATCCCGAGCTGGTGGTCACCGTGCTGGGCGACCTGGAGCAGCTGCTCTTCAGCCAGATGCTCGGTGAGTCCGTCTCTGCCGTCCCTCCCTCCCTCCCTTCCCATGGATGGATGGATGGAAAGCTGCCTTGCTCGGTGAAGGTTATTGGGGAGACTTGAGTGGGGGGAGGAGGAGTGAGCGTCCCCTCCCCAGAGGACAGGTGTCAGCCGGCGCTCTTGGTTTTGGGGTGCCTGCATGGATTGGAGGGTGACCCTCCGCAGGCTTTCCTGCTCTCTTTGCAGAGGGATGCGGTGTAGCATCTTGTAGGGTTGGAGCAGCCTTGCCTTGTAGGGTGCAACGGGATTTTTAAGTGTGAGGAGCGAGCAAGTTCGGCTCCAAAGTACACCACTTCAGCCTGCTTATTTTATAACTGTAAGCACTCTGTGAAGCTTTCATATCGCCTTCTTAATTCATTTATTTATTTATTTTTGGTTTATCCCTTGAGTATAGCAAATAGGCTATCTTTCACATCCTCCCTGCCCTCCACCCAGAAAAACCCTCCAGGCATCTCAAACCTAATTGAGCCAGCATACTAATAAATGTTAGTTAAAATCCCCCAGTTTTCTGTGGAAAGGTGAAACAGGTAGCAGAAGTGGGCGGGAGGGAAGATAAATATTATTCTGGTTCTTTTTTCCCTTTTGCTCAAGACATCCAGGTTAAGGGAAAGCAAGAGAGAGAGAAACATTATTATTATTATTATTATTATTATTATTATTGCATTTTAGCTGATGAAGCAGAGTAGATTTAGTTAGCAAGGGAGAGCTGTAAGAATAGAACGAACCCAGACCTGGGGGTTCAGCAGCAATGAGTGGAGATGGGGATTGCATGAGGATGCCGTAATTGGTGTTAAAATGGATGGCACCCCCTTTACTATACTAGGGAGGAACAGTCGAAAAGGTCTATTACAGCGTATGCAGCTATGCCATGCGAGCATCCTTATGGCAAACCTGTGAAGGAGGTATGTGTGCGTGTGAGAGAGAAGCAGAAATTGTGACTGCAACATGGGCTGTCATCCATGGAGCTGAGGCAGCAAGGACTGTGAGATGCTGCAAGACAGCTGGATTGCAGGCTGTGTCTGCATTTCCCATAAGGGGGTGTGCACACAGGGCACAGAATGAGCCGTCATTGCCTTCTGTTTGCTGTTGGTGAAAGAGGGGAGTGGTCGCTAACACAGCTCCGGTGCCAGCTGCAGCTGAAATGAAAGCCTGCAACATGACAGTGGGGTACATGGCAGTGGGGAAGGAAGGATGTGTCGGTGCCTCCAGAACAGACAGAGAGGAATAGACCCTGTTTGGTTACTAGGGAGATCTGCACAGGAGCAGCAGTTGCTAGAGCTTCAGTGCTGCTCTTGCTCTACTCCACCTGGAATCTCTCTATTTGAGACACCCGCCCAGGAATGGCTGCTTTGCAGATGTCATAGGCTTAAGCGTAAGGGAATACATAGCAGCACCTCCTAAGCACCAACAGTCTGGTTTCCATGCAACGGCTCAGCTCGTAATGATCAATCACTATGGAATACAAAACTCCCTGTTCCTCTCCTGCCTTGTAAATGCTTCTGTAACTGAACAGCAGGAAGATAATTCAAACAGAAGCTTCTGCATTTAGGAGCAGAAAGTCGGGAATGATGGGCACTAGGTTGGCGTTCTTAGAAATTTAGGATTGTTTGAATTGCCTTCACATGCTGCCTATACAGTATCTTGCAAAACTACCACACCCTTTGCATTGACTGCAACTGTTGCTACTGACTGAACTAAGCAAAGGGCATAGATTCAGGTGCCAACAGCACTATCTATGTGGGGTGGCAGACCAGAGCTGCAGGAGCACAGACGGGAGTGGTTTTGGAGGAGGAGACTGGTAATTACTAGTAGATGCTTTGGAATGGGAGATAGGGAACTCAGTGCTGGAATAAGGAGCTATGGGGTTGGGGCTGAAGGACTTTTATGACAGGTGGAACATGGGTCTAGAATGTGGGCAGGACTCAACTGGAGTGCTGACATCACTGTAGGGCCTGCTGCTGATTGAGGATGGTAAATGGAATATGTGTAATTAGGGCACTGTTACATGATAGCGAAGAAAGGGCAGTACCTTAGCGAAAGAGCACATGCTTCGTATGTGAAAGGTCTCGGGTTCAACCCTTTGCATCTCCAAATAGAGCTGGGGGGAAAACTCCACCTGAAAGCCCCAGAGAATTGCTGTCACTGAATATTGACAATACTGAGCTAGATGGATGACTGTCCTTTCTGTAAGAAGGCAGCTTCCTGTTTTTCCTAAGTGGAGATAATATCTCTGTAGGAAAACAGTTTATGCTCTGGTGTGTACCCCATCACATTTGAAGATGGTGTGACAATATTCATGGCAAAATAATATTTGTGCCATTTTGAAAAATGACAGTGTGCTATCTTTGTGCAGGGAAAACTATGATTTGCTAGATAAGTGAGGGTGGAAACGGAATGCAGAGCCGGCATAGAATGTAAAGATTTGTATCAGAGTTACTGGGCATTGGCAGAACTGGGGCGATACCATGCAAGGCTGGTGTAGCAACTATAACTGGGCATTAGAATGGGTAGCATTGGCAAATTCATGGGAGGTAATGACGGGGAGGGCTACAAGTCAGTAAATCCATAGAGTGAAACTTCTGTGTATTGTATCCCCCACCCTGCTGTTGGCTGTAGCAAACACCAGGTTTTTTGGTTTGCAAATGAATATATGTTTTTTTAAAAAATCACAGCAAAATGTGATATAGGAATTAGAGGCTTGTTTTTGCTTGTCCAGTCGGGGATGGAAGAAGCAGGTTACTCAGCAGCTGGTATGTGTTTGTAGTGGAAACACTTGGGCTTCCCCAAAGCTCCCTCCAGAAAGGAGATCACACTGCAGTCTTGGCTGATAATTGACCTGCTGCCTTTATTCCCCTCCCCTCTATTCCAAGGAAGACGTATCTTGTAAAAGCTGATAATTTGGAGCTTACTTTGATCTCCAGATTCTTCATTCTGTTTACCCCCCCCCCCAAAAAAAACACACCACCACCACCACCACCACCACCACAACAACAACAACAACAATACCTGGAGCATCCCGAGCACATGTTGAATGACCCCATTACCTTGCATTCTTGAGCTGGATGAAGAGAGGGGAAGGTTACAGGAAAGTCCTAAGAATATATAAAGAGCTATATTCTATCAGATGAGATGTATATCTAACCCAGTGCCTGTCCCCGCCAGATTTGAATGCTTCAGTTAATTTATAATTGCATGGGGTTACAACAGAGTAGTGAATTCCTTTTGCTTGTAATCTTGGAAGCATAATGCTAGGGACACCCTGAATTTGAACTTCCTATATCTGTCTTCCATCAAATTACCTAGTTCTTGGATTAAGTTATACTGCTGGCAGAGAGTCCAATGTGAACCGTGAGAAAAATATTTACTCTTGTTTCTGCTGTGTCTTGTTGAAAGAGCAGAAAACCTCTTATTTACCTCTGTCTGTCCTCTTGTGATTTTGAATATATTATTTATCCCTTCTTTGGGATCCCTTTTTTTAGGTCGAAGCTTTATTTTTTTATAGCTTTACTTTGCATAAAAGGAATCCTATTCCTGGTAACCTTTGTTGCTCCTGTTTGTCTTTTCTAGCTTTCTCTCTTTATGTAATATAGCCAGGACTGCTTCAAAAGTGCAGTACCATATTTTTAAAAAATTCTTTTTTAAAAAAATTCATCGCATTCTGTTTGTCTTTTTTGGTGACTGTAGCACATCAGTGCTGCCATTTTCAGAAAGATCTCTGTAGCAGTTTAAGGATCTCTTAAATGAATAGCAATAGCTAATTTGATCCTGTGCGCAACCTTGTTGGGTGACACTTTTCCTTAATGTATGTGTAACTCAGCATCTACCACCACTGAAATTTATTTGCCATTTTGTTGTGCATCTCTGTAGTGCTAGGGGAACCTGCTGAAACTCTTCACAGTGTGCTTATGATTCAACTACTTTTAATTATTTGTCATTATATGCAGATCTGTTCACACCTTTTTCCAGGTTGTTAATGAATACTTAGCAAGAGCGAGTTCCCATGCAGATCCTTGGAGACACCTCATTGTACACCTCTCTTAACTGAGATAACAACCCATAAATTCATTTTCATTCCTTTATTTATCCAGTTGAATGACCCAGAAAAAGACATTCCACTTTATCCTGTAACTGTTAAGGTTTTTGGGAAACTTTTGTGAGGGGACCCCATCAAAGGCTTTTTTGGAAATCAAAAGAAGCGCGGGGTTAACCTTATCTACATTTTTTTTTTTTTTTGCAAGATGGCCTCAATTTCTATTTGGTTAGTGAGGTCTGATTCAGTGTAACACATCTCATGCCAGCAGCTAGAGATTCCCTTTGTAAGAAAAATAACAACCTGGTTTTCCATGGATGGATGGGGTGGACGAAGATAAGAGATAATTACAGAGCAGGATTAGGGAATTATAGTTCCCACCATGTCTGACCATTAGTCTTGCCATGGGCATAGCCAGGGGGGTGCAGGGGACAGCTGCCCCCCTAAATCAAGTAAATAAATAAAAATACTTGACTAATTGACTAATTGCATTGCAGTTAATTCAGTTCTGTTCCCCCCCATGTAAAGCCTGCTCACCTAAAATAAATCCTGGTCACACCCATGAGCCTTGCTTGCTGGTGCTGATGGGAACTGGAGTCAGACAACATCCGGAGGGCCACAGGTTCTAGGCTCTTTTATCTATTTCTCTGTTGCAATCAGTGTTCTGATGTAGATCGGTATTGCTCACAAGTTATTTTGCACCTTCACTCCTTTTCATATTTCTCACTGCTTCATTTCCTTGCCCATCCATGTTTCGGCATTCTTCTTCCTGCATTTTAGCACTTCCTCCTCCCGGTACTCTGAGCAGCTCGCAAGCTGTGCTCAGTACTGATTGTGCACTTGGGTACTAGGGTATGTGTCCTACCACATAGTTTCTTTTTGGGAATGGCTGGTAGCTTGGAACATGAAAAGTTAGGCAATCCCCTCCTTTCCCCATAAAATAAAGGAAGAAATAGCATGTCTTTTGGTGCAGATCACTGCATACATGATATGTGCTATGTCAGCATAAAAAGGGAGTGAAATTCCCTCATCAGAGGAAATCATAATGAGGGACACCCTGGGATGTTTGCCTGGACTAACACAAAAGATATCTATGAAGTTAAATGCCACTTCAGTGAGGTTTTAATTTCAGTTCAAAGAAATCTAGACATAGAACTCAGAATGAAGTACAGATTGCATCATCTGTTTGTGGTATATCCGGGTACATATTGGGTTAAAAATAGCTGTTGCAGGTGTATCCTTGGCATCAATTAGCCAGTGACTCATTTTGTATATAACCAGGGTCAAGCTGCTGCTATCAATGAACTACATTTCCCTTTGAAAGTGAAGAAGCACATCATAGAGATTATACACTGAAATATCAGCATGAATAGAACTATGGACTTTGACTTGCGGGCCTCATTCTTTCCCTAGTCTTTCAGCATGTTAATGGCACCACAACAGCCCATGCCATTCAAGCAATCCCAGTGAGTTTTCAAATGTGTTAGCAACATAGAGTCTGGAAATTGAAGAAATCTCTATACTTCATAGGAAGCTTGGTCACCAGGGATGCTGTTAGGAATGCTTTCCACCTTGGCAGCAAAATCATTAACACACTATCAGTAATGATGGATGCTATGCTTTGCCACCATGTATGCTTCTGAATACCAGTTTCTGGAAACTGTAGCAGGGAACCAACCAACCAATCATTTTATTTGTATGCTGCATTTCCAAAGTTAAAACCATGCTCAAGGTGGCTTGCAACAATTAAAAAAATTACAAACAACCAAAAGTAGTCATAAACAATAAATAAAACACCACAGTGTACAAAACCAAGTCAAACAATTTCCACGTAAATCATAATAAGATCCGAAATAAAGATTAAGAAATAGTATCAGTAACAGCAACAACCCTCCCCGATCCTCCCGAAACAATACCCCAGCCCAAGAGTCTATTCAGCAGTCTTGACTTTTGCAGCTGGAGCCAGTCAGGGCCCCACCCTCCAAGTCCCTGTGAAAAAAGGCTTGCAAGGCAGGGAGCAGGTCTTCCAGGACTCACAGCCACCTAGGGGTCTGCATGTAGCTGGGATTCTTGCAAAGAATGCAGCAGTAAGTGTACTACAGTCTGATTCTGCAAGGCACTTCTTATTTTTCTAAGCAGGTGTTTGTGCCCAGGATCACTTAACACTGGTTAGTAAATGTTTTAACTGTTATGAGATCCTGGGTTTGCACTTAAGACCCACTGGTGAATTATAGGGATTCCAGTAATTCAAAAAGTCAAAAGCAAATGAAAAACTGGTCAATGGCAACGAAGAACCCACAAATTCAGTCATGCTGTGTTCCTAAGTATTGTTTGCTATCTGCTTCAGTGTGTGTGTGTTGTATGGAGAGAGTATCCCTGTGAAAGTGCACAGACATGGATACTCCAAGAGGAGATTTTGGCCAACAGTTACCTGCTGAGTGGAGATACTGGAGGGAAGAGGAGTTGCTTTGTCTTTGGTTTGAACATTAAAACTGTGAAAGCCATTACTTTGGGAGGAAAGTTAGGATATTAAATACATACAAACACACTTTTAGGACAGTTGCACCCCCTGTAATGAAATCAGAGGTAAGAATGTTCATCTGAGGCTAGCAGTGCATAGCCTAAGTTGCATCCATCCTATTATCTCCTTAAGACCTCCCATTCCTTGCTCATGTCAATGCTATCGGGTATCAAATTCCATTCTATATTGACCTTGTTGGATATGGCTTGTTGGGGCTTTGTTGGCAAGGTCTTCATCCGTTCTCTAGTAACCTGAGATTTCCACACCATTTAACTCAAAGACTTCCCAACACTCAAAAGATTTTCTCCCTGTCTGTTTGCTTTTCTTTGCCTTTAATTTCTCTTTCAACTAATAGGTTTCTCCTTATGTCATTCTTTGCTGTGACATGGGACTGATCCAACTATTAGTATCCCCCCCCAACTGGATCCTAAGCTTGCTTTCCTAGAAGTTAAATGGGTTCATAGTTTTGCTGGTGCATTGTGTTTGGGACTCTACATACCATTAGAGGTAGCACATGCCTAGCCCAGAGAGCTCATTATTTTTCACCTTGATCTTGATAGTACTTGAAATAATGCTCTTGCTATTTGATTTCAGTGGAATTTGCACCAGTGTAATGGGTTCAGGATTGGGCTGTAAAGCTTGGACCTTGGCTGATGGAGCTGTCAAAAGATGGTATATCCATAGCAGGAATCTAAGACACTTTGTTGTTATAAACATCTGAAAATGAGACATTGATAGGTTGATTGACCAAAATCTGGAACATGTATTATGTTGTGTTCAGATGCTGAGGAACATGTGCCAATTACTTTAAGAGAAAAGAAATTCTAAGAGGAGCAGATGTTCAAAACTATCAGAGCAGGGACCTCTAAATATAAACATGGCTGTGGTTTGGTTAGAGGGGGCTTGGCCACTCCTCCTTCACATATTTTAACCATCCTGAGATTAGGAGAAGGAGGACTGCAAGTATCTATGCTTGCATAATTATTGCTATCACTCAACAATAGTCAAGACTTTGTAAAGAACATGTGCAAGCTTTGCTGTAGGAATCTGTCTTCATGTTTTGGTAGGGATCTCTAGAGGTTCTTGCAGCAGAAACATCTGTTTTTGTAGTGACTATTTTCAACATACAAATTATATATTTCATGTCTGCTAAAGTCTGAGTTGTAAAAGTTTGTGGTATATGGGTTTGGTAGTTACATAGACAACAGATTGGTGAAGGAAGGTCAGAGCTGTAAAGGAACTGTGCATAAAAGGAAAACCTCTGTGTTCCTGTACCCTCAAGTAGGGCCACAAGTACACATTTTTATGTGAATGCAAAATAGGTTTCAACCCAGCATTTTTTATACAAGAACCAATGTAGTTTAATGGTTTACATGGCGGACCAGGCCTGGGAAGTCCTGGGTTCAAATCACCCCTCAGCCATGAATATATTACTTGAGTGGCCTTGGGCACACTACACTTTTTCAGTCTAACTGACCTCCCAGGGTGGTTGTGAGACAATTTTCAGTTTTTGTGCAGACTTTGAAATCAAACACAATTCTTTAGTTAGTTATTTCTTAAAAAACAAAACAAAAATAAAATAGACTGAACCGATTGCATTGCAGTCTGTATTCTTACATATCTAATCTAGCTAACTGACGGTTCCAAGGGCAAAACAGGCTTACTGTAACTCACACATGCATGCACACACATGCATTTCAGGGACTTGAGCACATCTTGTTGAGCACTTTACCTGTCACAACAACCTCTGTCAAGATAATTCCATCAACAGTTATTCACCAGGAAAACTAAATGGTACCTCCAGGAGGAATTCAGTGTTGCGCGATGTTGATCGTTCCATCAGCAGAAGCATTACAGCTTGCCAGATGGGAACGATCCCTCTCTCCTCTCTCACATGCTGTTCTGGGGCTTCTCTTCACCCCCAGGCAATTTTTTTTTGGGGGGGGGGTGAGGGAGAGAAGCCCCATTGCACAAGAAGAAATCTTTGCACAGGCTTCCATTGATGGGACTCATCATGTGAGTCCCACTCATCTTGTTCAGGCGTAGCATACATCCAACAACAGGTGTTTGGACAAACAGGAGGGCTGTTGCTTTAAAGGCCTGCATGTGAGCTTCTCAGAAGCTTTGGTTGGCCACTGTTGGAAACAGAATCAAGGACTTGATAGCTCTTTGATCAACGTCAACAGTTGGTAGAGCACCAGACTCTTAATCTCAGAGTCGTGGGTTTGAGCCCCATGTTAGCCAAAGGTTTCCTGCATTGTAGGGGGTTGGTCTCTATGACCCTCAGGCCCCTTTCCATCTCTACGATTCTATGATTCTATTACTCTTACTGTGTTCTTATATGGAAAACACGGCAGCACGGGTGCTGTTCTCCTGACCTCTGGTTTGTCATGCTGATGCTGCTTGGTGTGAAGAAGAGGGGTGAGACGGCAAGGTCGGCATGGTGGAAATGTACTGGCCAAAAGCACTGGATTGTTCCCACCACTGCATACTGCATTGTCAACCCTGCCGGCACTGCCTGGTAAGCAGCAGTGGAGGTAAGATGAGTGAGTGACAGTGGCCTACCACACTGCCTGCTACTGAAGAGTTATAATGTTACATTCAGTGTGACTAAAGTTTTGGTGCAATCAGTAGATGATGTACAACTGTGGCAGTGTTTTCTGCTCGGAGTACTCTACCAGTCCTCTATGGAGATACAGTAATTCAGGGTACCTATACCACTGTCTGTTCAGATTTTTGTCAAGATTGGATATGGATTGCAGCCAGCCCATTGAGAGTTGAGGGACTGAGAGTCCATTTGCAAGACTGGCCATTGCTAATTAATTGATTTATGAATGAATGAATGAATGATCACTCTGGGAAACCTTTAATCTTAAGAGATGGCACTCCCTGCCTCCCGTCATCACAGGAATTAATTAGAGTGGTAACCCCCCCCCCCACAGTACCTGAGTTTGGGGTTGTGTATGTGCATCTCTACAGTAGATTAGAGATCTGTGTAATTAGAATCCTAAGTATGGCATTATTAATACAGTACTGATATGCCACAGAATATGAAGTATAAAATGTTAGCTTCTCTTTATGTTTCAGAATTTTGTTTTCTTTGTAAGTGGTATTGCTTCTATGGTATCTCACTCCCTTTGCCCCTCTTACTTTGTCAATGATTTCTTCACTTCCTTGGCTTTCAACTGGGCTCTGAGGGCTTTACTGTTGACAGTGTTAACTCCACAGAACCATTGACACCAGAGTATTTCTAATAAAACCTGATTGGGGAATCAGGTCATTCTTGATATGGAGAAAACTAAGGCAGGTGTGGTCCACGTAAAATAAGTGCTCATGTAAAGAAGGTGGGGCCATCATTTTGGCATGTAAGTTAGCAAAAGCTAGGACACGCTAGCTATAAATAACTTGTTAATTGCTTCCTTTTTGCAATGCATCTGGTGTGGACAATGATCAGAGGAAAATGCTGATTTATTTTATCCTGGCTTGGGGTTTATAGTTCTTGGTGCACTGGGGCCTTGTTCGGTTTTGTTTGTGCTTTGGCCTCCTTTACTTTTTTATAATCAGTTGAGTATAGTGATGTGAAAGGCCCTATAATTATATAAAAACACAGTGACTTGAACAGAGATTTTCTTTGAGTCATTTTTAGACCTATGATTCTATGGCTAACCACTTATTTTGTCACTAGATTGCAGGAAACCACTTCTAAGAATGTTCCTTTGAGCAAAGTCAAGATCTCTTGTACATGTTTAATTTCTGTCAGATGCATTTGGACACCTTTGATATTACCTTCAAACCACGTAAAATGTTGATATGGGTTAAAGATCCCACTGTGAGCAAAATGTGAATGATCTTAACTAAAATGGAATTCAAAATGGCACACATGGTTTCCCACTCATTTGTATCCCTACAGTCCTGTGAGTTGGGCTGATGTGAGTAATAATGATTTGCTTAGGGTCACCCAGTGAACTTCGTGATTAGGTGGGGCCAAGAACCTCAGTCTCTAATCTGTTTTTGTCACTCTATCCAGTGTACCACTCTGGCCCTCACCCCACCCTTCCTCCAACTCCACCATGTCTTGGATAAGTGTTCCCTTGAATTATTTTCTTCCCAATCAGCTTCATGCTCAGTGATTTGAGGAATATTCATCTCAGAACTCATTAGAAGCACCCATGGAAGCACCCAGGTGGAGATGGAGGCTGCATTACCTTGAGGGATTTGTTCCAGGTCACTGCTGAACTGGTGATTACCTCTTCTTTTTAAGGTGTGCTACATAACCTTGTTAATGATGCCAACCATTTGTGACAATGCATCCTTGTGTTGATCACAGGAGTAATTCTGGCTCTAAAGTAATGTGACATCTTCCCATGCTCAGTTTCATTCCCCCAATTTCAGCTCTACTGTACTGTTTCCAGCTTCTAATTCTCCTTTATTTTCACATGAAATTTTCAAATTATTGTACTTCTTCCTCCTTAAGGGCAAGTTTCATGTCCTTGGTGCTTTTATTTTAACTCAAAAGCAGAAGTGGGGTGGTGGTGAACTGGCTCGGTATAAGACAAGTGTGATGTAATTTAACTAGTTGTCTGTGACAACACAAAGACAACTGAAGATGGGATTGGTCATGGTTCATGTTCTTTGACTTCAGCTCTGCTAGCACCATTGTCTTCCCAATCATATAGTTAGTGGAGTTCTCTTTGGAGATTCCCTGTGGTACATGGTGACATTCACACGACAACTTTTGTATCTTATCCTGTCACATGGCTCTCACAGTCCATGCTCAGACTCTTCTGTTCCCAGAAGGAAGTGTCTCTTCTGTTGAAAGAAGTGGATCCTAGCACTGTCGGGAGATAGGAACTTTTGCTGCAGTAGTGCAGCTCATAAAACAGCTCTTTTCCTTATCGCAAGGGGGAGCTCTGAAAAGTTCAGTGTTGTCTACCAGAGAGTGAGTAGAGATGCAGAATCGTTCAGCATCCATATACTTTAAGGGCTTCCGGTATGTCTTAACAGCTAAAGAAAGAGTATTGTCATGTACTTGCAAGACATGCATGGGTACAGGTGTTACTTTTGCTTAGGTTTAATTTTGAAGGAGCTCCTGGTGTTCCCCCAGCTGATTCAGACCACAGCGGCTAAGAATTAAGGAATTTAGTACTCACCAGTAGGTACTTTCTTTTCCTGCACACATATGGACTTGCCTTATTAAAATGTATGGACTCTGTACAAAATTCAGCTCCTGGACTGTCTAGGCCTTAGTTAATAGAGTTTAGTGGCAGGAGATATGCTTGCAAGAGAAATAGGGAGGGGGCCAGGAAAAGCAAAATGCTTGGCAGTGGGGAGATTAAGCACACATTTTACCCTCCACTTCTTACTTGCAAAGCTCAGGCCACATCTTTGGATTAAGTGGCCCACAATTGGTCTAGAGTTTTTGGTCGCTTCACAAGCAGTTGATTAGCACAGACCAATCCCCCTCTTCCTCGTCCCCAGCTGAGTGGATCAAGGTGAAGGATCCCACAGTTTACACTAAAGAACGCACACAACAGTGTAATCAACTTTATAATGAGCTCCTCAGACTGGCAGCAGTGACAGCCATTGTGGCATTTCCTGTTCATGTCATGTTTAGCTTCTATTCCAATATCAGCTTTCATCAAGCATAGGCAAGAATAGTAGTTAAACACTAGTATTTAGCCACTTGATCATGTGGATGAACCAGCATCACCTCTCCTTCTTTGCTTCAGAAGCCCAAGTCCCTGACATTACCCAGAGGCCAATTAAGGAAGGCAAGGATTGTTCATTGGGCAGTCATGAGTGAATAGAAGTGCATGATGGTTTTCTTGGGCACTGGGGAAGCCAGTAAGACTGTTGTTCCCTAAAGGGACGAGAAGCTTTTATTCTTGGAGCAGCATCAGTTTCCTGACTTTAGCAAGTTATGGTCATTTCTCCTTATTTTTATGTATATAGTAAAAAGAAGAAGAAGAAGAGTTTGGATTTGATATCCTGCTTTATCACTGCCCAAAGGAGTCTCAAAGCGGCTAACATTCTCCTTTCCCTTCCTCCCCCACAACAAAAACTCTGTGAGGATAGTGGGGCTGAGAGACTTCAAGGAAGTGTGACTAGCCCAAGGTCACCCAGCAGCTGCATGTGGAGGAGCGGAGATGCGAACTCGGTTCACCAGATTACGAGTCTACCACTCTTAACCACTACACCACACTGGCTCTTATGTGACTTGAGAATGGTGCATGGGTGTTCAAATTGTTGCTTTCCCTACTGAAACGTGTAGAAGTGTCACCCCTGTTCTTTTATAGCTGCTGTTTCTTTGTGTTTCACTGAGAGAGGCAGGGACTTAAAGGAATGTGAACGATTGTCAAGTGACACAAGATGTTACACACCCCTAGCTCAGTTGGATAGAGTGTGGTGTTGATAACTCCAAGGTTGCAAGTTCGATCCTCAAGAGGAGCAGTTGCATACGGTATTCCTGCTTTGCAGAGGGTGGGACTAGATGATCCTCAGGATCTCTTCCAACTACATGATTCTGTCTTTTGCACCCTGGTATTTGTACAAAAATACAGTAGAGTCATGTGAGAACAGCCCTTGAGAGGCTCAAGAAAGACAAAAATAGTGAATTTCAGATCTTAATATTGCCTAAGTACTAATTGGTTTCAAAATGTGATGGTAAAATGTGGCAGAAGTGTTAGCAACTGATAGGACTTTCACAAAGGGGGGAGAATATCCAGCCCTCCCACGAAACAACACAAGAGTGTGTTGATAGTACGCTAACTTTAGATCAGGCTATCTTGGGATATACTTTGGTTTTTTGGTTTTCACCCTTTCAAATTTTCCCAAGACAAATCAGGACAGTTGCCAACTTCATCTTGGGATTCAAGAGGTGGAAGTTCTGCATCCTAAATCTGTGTTTCGTAGCTTCATAATGCTTCCCACATGATGGCTTTAGAAAACAGATACCTTCATCTTCGATCAGTGCTGCTGGGAAAAGCCCAAGAAGCATTGAATCTTGTGCCAGAATGTGTACATTTTCAAGGAAGAAAAATAACCACAATCTGATCTGATGTTTGAGAAACAGTGATGGCTAGTTTCCATGCAAAGTCACTCATCCTAACCTATGCCATTTGCAGAGAGAAAAGTAGTTGCATTAATTATGAATAAACATAGATATGCCTGCACCTGTAATGCAGCTATATCGAGGGCAATTCACAACTGCTTTGTTAAAATTTTATAATCTGCTTTTTCACTAACACTCTCAAGACCTTTTACACAGTTCTGCTAGAACAAGTTGGATTATATAATTATATAATCACTAACACTCTCAAGACCTTTTACACAGTTCTGCTAGAACAAGTTGGATTATATAATTAAAAACACTATAAAACAAGCCACCATACATATCAGAATTTGATGTAAGGAGCTAATGGATTTTGTAGTGCTGATATTGTTCTGATATAACAAAGGGGGCAGAGGGATCATGCCCTCTTTCAAAAATAGTGTGCTTTTAAATTGCCAAATATGTAGCAGTCAAAGGCACTTTTATACCCCTTTCTTGGTATAGCATATTTTGCAGCTGCAGATTATCATAATGAATGCTACAGATATCCTATTTTGTTCATAGATGGCCTATTGGCCACCTCAGAATAATCATGCGATTGATTCTTCCTTTCTCTTTTTCCTTCTCTCTCCTGGTTGCTGTGGCAGCCAGTAACCCAGTCCTGGCTGTCATGTTTCTTTATGGTGATATGTTCATGTCCATGTATCCAGTTTCCTAAGTAAATGTGGCAGTCAGAACTGGAATGCTGGAAGCCAGCTTAAGCAGTAGGTGCATCAAACAGTTGACAGCCCCTCGGATGGCAGGTTTGGGAAAAGTTTGACTGATGGCAATGTGTATAAGGTTAGAGAATAGGACACCTTCTGGCCAGGCATGTTCTTAGTCTGTCTGTAGAAACTGGTTGAAAGACAGTGTTGGAAACAACACAGCAGACAGCAATATGGCAAATATCTAGTGCAACTCTATTCAAGTTCTAGGCTTGTCATTGCAAATTACATAGGAGGCTGGATCTTGAAACTTCCCCAAAGCTGGGACTGTGAAGAACAGCCAACAGCATTTTGCCAGCTCTTAACAGTGCAGTTCTAAGCCTGTTGGCTCAGATATAAGTCCCAATGAACTCAGAGAGAATTATTCTCTAGTCCAGTGTTTCCCAACCAGGGGCCATATAGCCCCCTGGGGGGGGGGGGCAGGATAGTCCAAGGGGGCCACAGGTGAAAATGGTGTAAATGGGGGGCCATAGCATGAGGCTAGGGGGCCAGAGAGGGAAGTGAGAAATGAAAAAAATAAATCATTTTTTTTAAAAAATCCTGATTGGCTGGCTATCCACTTGGCTAATTAGAAGTGGGTAAGGGGGTGGCCCACCAGGGCCGAGCACTCCTTTTTGCCACAAGTGTTTTCTTGGAGCAGTCCTGGTTTGTTTCCGGCAGGAGAGGGTGGTCACTGAGCTCCTGTTTTGACAAGTAGAGCCCGTGATCCAGAACCCCCTGGTCAGGTAAGTGCGGTGGTGGTGGGGCAATGGATAGGGCTCAGCGAGCCAGAGCTGCTTGTTGCTGCTGCCAGTGCTGGGCCCGGTGGCAGCCTGGACCTGACTCTGCAAGGCACAGGGTGCAATCCACTCCCGCACCTAGTGGATCAGGGCCTTTGGATGTTGCCAAGGGGCACAGGGCCTGTCGGCAGTGTTGTCCTGGCTATACAAGGCGTGAGGTGAAATCCACCCAGGTGCCTGACCGAGCGGGGTCGTCGGGTGCTGCTGACTTGCATCTAGTAAATGAGTGTCTACTCAGAAGAAAGCCGCACTGAGTTCAGTGGGTCTTACTCTCAGGTAAGGGTGTGTGGGGCTATAGTATTTTATCTGAGCAGCCAGCACTCCTCTGGATAACAATATCTTTTTGCACCTGATCAGTGAGGTCTACTTTCTTTTAAAAATTATCCCATATATACAGAACTCCCTGTGCACCTTTTGGACTGTATCTGTAGGTTTCCCTCTCTGTGTCAAATAACTTGGGTCAAATAAGTGTTTACTTTTTTATAATACATGGAAGATGGATCTCCCTTGGGAGGTTCTGGACCCTCCTTCCTTGGAGGTTTCTAAGCAGCGGTTGGATGGCCATCTGTCATGGATGCTTTAGCTGAGTTTTCTACATTGTAGGGAGTTGCACTAAAAAGATGACCCTTGGGGTCCCTTCCAGCTCCATGATTCTATGTTTTTCTGCTTTAACAATATTTCATTATGTTCCTATCATTTTATGTAATTGCATTTTGTATAAATTATAAAAAATATAAATAAAATATGTTCTATTTACAAACAAAACATTTGAATAGCTACCTTTCTAACAAGTAGGATGGGGGTGCATGGGCCTAGCTAGGATTTTTGTTGGGGGGGGGAGAACAGGCTTTCGTGGGGGGGCAGAACCTCAGATTTGTATTGATTTGTATTGATTTTTTTACTTATTTTATTGATTTTACTTATTTGGGGGGCAGGGGGGTAGCTGCCCCCCTGCCCCCCTTGGCTACACCCATGGGGGAGCACAGGAAGGAAACAAGGTTTGAAGGGGGCCATGGTCAGAAACACTGCTCTAGTCAGTGTGTTTTAAGATTGCAGCCTAAATGCTCTAGCATCTGAGCCATATCCTTAAAAGGGATTAGATCAGTTTCACGATCACTGGTTCATAAGAAAATTTAATTTGCCCTGTATACCATCTTTTAAGAGCTAATCCAATAGCCCCAAGTTCTAGAGCCTATATTGGGTAATAGTTTTATAGAAGCTGAGAAGGGCTACCAAGAATTTCCATTAGTTTTTATGACTTGGGACTTTTAAAACAACAAATTGTTAGAATGTAAAGCCATAGCTAGTGGTGCAGTAGTTATACAATAAAAAAACAGGTGTAGAGAATATAGAGAATCTTGTACAAAGCTCCAGGTAGAGCTTCCCTCTTCTGTAGTGAGAAAAACTTACACATCAGTGCTTTTTTCCTGGTTATTTGCAAATTCATGTGGAATGCCCTTGTTAGAGAGGGAGTATTATCTAAGTAGATAAAATATAATTAGGAAACAGTGGCCATGGGAGGCACAAAAGAACACTCGTCACGATTGTTAAACTCAGATAAATTATACTATTCAATGCAAGGAATTAATTAAGATGCAACCCCATTTTATTATATGCAGTGGCAATAGTTTCTGATCTGACCTATGAAGCCCCATATAACAACTGGTCCAGTGCATTGATTTCATGTCACATCACCTGGGCAGTATAAGGCTCTGGTGGGGAGGTCAGCTTTACAGTATGGATGGGAATGAGAAGGGCATTCTAGAAACTGATGTCAAATCATATTAGAGCCAATGCAGATCTACAAAACTTCTGTTGATGTTATTAGGACTGCTGTAAACTTAGAATGAATTTACATGATATCAGAATGGAGTAGGCACTGGTGAGACTCCGCTGGTGATTTCTGTCTTGTATGAAACTAAACTTTTTAATGTTGTGTGTGTGTGTGCTTTCTCCTAAATGTGTATGATTACTGAATGTATGTGAATTTCTCCATCCCTTGATGGTGTTGGTTGTTACAACTCACAGCATGGGCTGGGAACATCATAACAGAGTTTTCCCACCCATGATCCTCTTGAGCAAATTTTCCTCCCAATTCCCATGACAACTGTAATTTTCTTAGCTATTCTATCAGATAGTTTAAAGCCCTGTGAATTTAACCATATAAGTATTGGCAAACTGAGTGTGCTCTAACTTTATCTCTCAGAAAAGGTTTGCTTATATTAACTAATGGCCCTAGGATAATAAACTTTTGTGGGTATGTGATCAGTGATTATATATACTGTAGCTGCAAACTAAATAGATCACGAAAGCATTTCAATCCCAACCTCAATTTGCCTGCAAAAGGTACAGGCAAATTGACCCCACCACTGCAAGGCAAATGAGGTTCTCCTGTGTCCTTCTACAAAGAAGCCTGAAGGAAAAACCTTTTTTTTTCCTGAGAGGCAACATGTTCCTCGCAGAGCTATTTGGTATCTCACTTAAGCTGTGCCTGTGAGGTACTCTTCCAGCAGGAGAAAGAATGCAAAAGGGCTTGTCTGTGCCTTCTCCAAGACTCAGCAGGAGGACCCTCGCTGATTCGTTCTCTTAGCAAATGAAAAACAGTGGGTGAAGCAGCAGGGATTCCAACCAAGCCCAGAGGTCCTGAGATGCTCAAATGATGGTGTTGCAGCTCATCCAGGTTTCCACGCTTACATGCCACATGAAATTCCCTGAGGCCTGCAAGGCCTATCCATGGGGAGTAATTGCCTCTCTGCAGGAGTGAAGGGATGTGCTGCCTTCTATTATGAACTGTTTGGCACAATTACACAGTTTAACATTTGAGTGCTTTGGGAATCGTGACTTTCCCTACCCGCAGCTGAAGTGCCCTGGGGCTGTACAGTCACTGGTCTGTCACAATGCATCAATACAACAGCCCATTGAAAGCGCTGCTAGTGTATGGTGGGCCCTGCATTCGGGGTAGGGGCTCATGTGGTTGACTGTCTTTGGCAGAATGAAGACAGTGCACTTGGAAAAGTTTGATTCTGAAACAACTCGTGTGGCCCAGTTAGGATGTTTATGTGGCGCTCCATTCCCGAAAAGTTCTACAGCTATGAAGGGCTGCAAGGATTGCTGCTCTCAGTTCAAAGCACACAACTTAGAACAGAATTCACAACCTTGATGCCAGTCCCAAATGAATTCAAATGGACAGTTAAGTCCGTCCAGAGTAGGAGATCCAATGTACATGCACGATTCAAGCAAGCAATTTCCTTTCTGTCGAAAGAAGTATTCTATATCTAATTATGCAAAGCATTGGGTGTAGTGGTTTGCTGCTCAATTTTCTAAATTTTTCTAGCAGACTTTCTGATGCAATTACAGCTGAAAATGACAAAATATTCACAATGGCTTTTCTATTTATTGACTGGCTCAGCTCCATGATCAGGAACTGGTCTCAAAAGCTGGTTTATGTTCACAGATCTGCCCTGTTTGACCTTGGGCTGAGTCACTTCCCTTCTTTGTATTTGTATCTTCTTTTCTATAACGTGCGAGGGGTGATATACTTAGCTCTTTAGATTCCAGGATGGAAAAAGTAAGTCCACTCTAAGGTTAATTGATCAGTACACTGTCTTTTATAATGCCTCCATTGTGATGAAAGCATACTGTGATAAGGAGCATTGCTGCCCAGCCCCATATAACACAGATCCAAGCTAGCCATTCTCACTTCATAGGCTACTACATCAAGTCTAGAAAATGATAAGAGTGTAAGAATCCAGCTGTATCACACCAAGAACATCAAGTCCTGTTTCCCAAAGTTGTCAACCTGATGCCCTCCAGGAAGCCTAAAAAGGCGGCAAGGAAAGACCTTTACCATTGCTCCCAAGGAACTGCCTTTCGTTAGCATACTGACTGCGTTTAATTTAGCTATACAGTATTGCCCAATAGCTGTTTTTTTTTAAAAAAAACAATTGCTTTATTTCAGTAAATTTCCTCATTTGTGCCAACGTGACTGCTTTGATCTGTGGAACTGGCTCTGTTACAAGGTGCCACATACTGCACTGGTAAGAAGCCAGTCTACATATTGGAACTCCTATTTATTGACACCAGGCAGGTGCCCGTTGTGCCCTCTGTTCAGCACCTGCTTAAAACAGTTTTGTGTAGGAAAGCCTCTCCAGACATTCAGAGATTGAAGCACATCTTTTTAGCCTATTGTTGATTTAAACTATCTTGTGAATGTTCTAATAGCTGTTTTTAACAGTCTTTTATTGATAATATTAATGTATTGTTATAATCAAGGTGATATATAAATTTTGTTAAATAAAAACAAACAAACAAAAAATAATACACCCAATAAATCCATATTCCCAATATTACCAAATTAAAATAAATGTATATATGTATACAGGTGTAAGGTCATTCGTTAGGCATTCCTGAGACTGATTATCCTCTATGAATTCGTCTAATTACCTTTTAAAGTAATATAACCTAATGACCATTGCCACATTTTAAAAAGTGTTGCATGAATTAGGTTTTTGTTTTTTTCAGTCCTAAATACAACTTTTCATCAGGTGAACACAGATTCTGCTGAGTAATAAAGTAATCTCTGCTGAGATGCATGGGCAAAAGGAAATGTGACTATATCTGTCATTTTAATCAGCCTGCTGAAATGTGACCGAGCCATTAGCTCCACTGTCGCTGCAGGTTTGCTCCATCAATTGCCTTTTTATTATTATTTTGGAAACATTTCCAGAAATGAATTGCGAGAATAATTGTGTGGTCTAGAAAGCGTCATTGATAGTAATAGACTTTGAAAGAACAAATATTTTATCAATTTATGCAAGCAATATAAATCTTTATTTGATTATGGTGTGTAGGTCCCAGCCTTTGGAGTCTGATCCTGCAATAATAGGGAGTGAGTAAAATTCAGATTATTTACTGAGGCCCAATTCACATGTGGCATTTTCCACATGGGGATAATAACTTTGTAGGATACCTCATATATATCCATGTACACTTTCCTGAGTGAAAATTGCACATATATCTATTGGGTTTTCTGCAGACTAACATTTGTTCCATTTCTTCAGCAAACAGTGGGTTTTCCCAGGAAAAGCAGCAGGACTAAAGAAAAACTTCTAGGACCCATTCCTAGAATTCAGGGGGCAAATCATGGGACAAATGGAAGTGTGGATTAACCCTAAATAGTGATGATCAAGAACGAAAGTAGGGTGGCGCGGGGACAGAAAAATAGTTTCCTTCAAGTTTAGTTCTGAATTCTGTATCTGAAGAAGTGTGCATGCACACGAAAGCTCATACCAAGAACAAACTCAGTTGGTCTCTAAGGTGCTACTGGAAAGAATTTTTGATTTAGTTCTGAAGTTTTGTAGTTCTTTGGGACTACAGAGGCATTGATGTTGCACACATTAGGCTTCAGCCAGGATATGAATTCTATTGATGAAATAGCTATTGATTTGTCAGTCCTGGAGTTGGTTGCTGCAGTGTTCCTACAACTGGGCCCATTCTTCCTGCAAATAAATCAACATTCTAACATTTATCACTGCAAATGGATCAAGAGGGTGTGTGATGAGGAAACTCAGTATGAAGGCATTGCATTACACCTCTTACATTTGTAGGTTGGATTTCTTTAGTTCCATATCCCTCATTCTCTGTTGCAGCTGATACTGGTTTTGCTGCAGGGAAAGGGGAAGACCAAAACTGTTTTTTTTTTGGGGGGGGGAAATGAGGAGGAAATGTTGAAGGTAGCAACTGACTCCTAGTGATTGTGTTACTGCAGTGCTTGATTGAAGCTCAGCCCTAAGGAGAAAGACAAATGCAAAATGTGTGCAAGTTTGTGAGTGTGTGCATGCACACACACACAAATACACAGCCCACTCGTATGTGAAAATAGAATTTGCCAGGTAGACAAACCTCTATAGAAGAATGAATGAGAGACATTTGGGGTCTATAGTTTCTGTGTACACACCCTCACCCCAAATGTAGTATTTTGGGCATTAAAATTTAGTGTGGCCAAAAAGAAATAAAAGCAACTCTGATATTTTATATATCATTTTGATTCAAACTGGAGAAAGCAGAATTCTCTTTTGTCTGGAGGCAAATTGATTAAGTTAGCTGGCTGACTTTAACAAAACTTCCAATTCTTACTGAGGCAAATGCTGCAGAGGGTGTCTACTAGAACGCCACCTGAAGTTTCTCTTACACCCTGAAGCATAAGGCTCAATTTATTCTCTCTCTAAATCTACATTAAAAAAAAGAAAAGGATAACCCTTGATGTAACTGTGTCAATAAGCTGTATGAAATGTATAAAGAGCTTGGTTGATAAGGTGCAATTGTTTCTCAGAGGTCAGTACTTTTCCAACATCACCACCTGCTTCTAGAGCCTTCATCATAAATAATTCCTATTAGCCTGGCATTCTTGAAACGTCAAGTGCATGCAGATTTGACTACATGTGTCAAAACACATCCCCTCAGTCCTTAGCACTCCTGGATTTGGCAGAGTCGTCAAGGCTTGTCATCACTTAATCACACTGCCCAAGCACTTGCATGGTTAACACATCTTAAATAAAAGGAATTTCCCAGATGTGAAAATGTGAAATCTCTTCTATCTTGATTGCTCTTTGTCCCCAGAGGAAATAAGTGCTATATAACCTACAGAGGTAAAGGCATATTATACCCTACAGTTCCCTGCAATGAAATCTGCAAACACAGACCTATCTTTTAGGTTCTAAAGGTATCTTGCTTGCTGTAACAGTATTTCTCATACAGTATTTTTCATAACTCAGGAAGATCAATCTCTATTAAGATTCAAGGCAGGTTTCATTTCTTCACCTAAGAAGGGCATGCATTTAGAGTGTTGAAGAATAAGAAGACCCTGTCCTCAAAGGAGCCCATCCTTTATATTTTGACATGAATCACTAATCTAGGTAGGAGTGATTCCTCAGTGGGAAGAGGCAGTCCCCCAAAGAAACACAAGGAAGTGAGCTTCTCTGAGGGCAGGTAATTCGGCTCAGAGCAGAGATGTGGCAGAATTATCCACACGAAGCTACTGTATTTGGAAAAGAAAGAATGACAACCAGAGCAGATACAACCGTGGGCATCCTCTGGTATAGGGGGATTCATCAGAACATTAGTTGTTAAATTTATCATGGTGCACTTGCAGTTCACTCACTGTACTATGGGGCCCTGGTCCACAGTGTGGGAATTACTGTGCTGGGATGACAATTCAGCACCCAGGCAATATGCATACATTTTTCTATTCTGTATAGACACCCTTACTCCTGCCCTGTGCAAGCCATTTAAACCCTGATCCACAGCTCTCCATTTAAAATAGGGGGAAAAACAGGACCATTATTTGATATGACAGTGCACATTAAAGATTGACATGAATTCTAGCGTTGGCAAAGAGAGAGAGAGAATGAACAACAACTCCCATCAGCTTCACCATGGCCAATGGGCTAGGATGATGGGCATTGTGCTTTAGCAACATCTGGGAGCCAAAGTTTCACCACACCTGCTATAGGAGGTAATAGACAGTGTTTTCATTTCATTTCAGAGGATCCCAAAAATACTATGTTGCTTTGTGGGATTTTATCATATATACAACAAATACAGACACACAGGACTCCTTCTCCATGCTAGAATGTGCTTCCTTGATGGTTTCAAGTATTCTAGCTACCTGATTTAACCATTTTCCAGATAAACTGTGCTGCTTTTTTGAATTTGTACTGCTATTATTTCTGTTGTATTGTTTTGTTTGACTTACCTGAATATAAATCAAAGGGGGAAAAAATCAGGATCAGGGCTTTTGAGAGCAAATTT
Organism: Lacerta agilis; assembly: GCF_009819535.1. Lineage (NCBI taxonomy): Eukaryota > Metazoa > Chordata > Lepidosauria > Squamata > Lacertidae > Lacerta > Lacerta agilis. Next base: position 63,615,588 of record NC_046317.1, on the reverse strand, counting down.
TCCATTATGGTGCAGAAACATTGGTTGGTATGGATTGCTTTGTTAATAAACCTGAAGAATAAACGGTAGCAGGAAAGGGGCTACATGCTCAGAGTGTTCGACTTAGCAGGCGTACAGTTGGTGGGCTGAATGTAATGAGCTAGTGAGATCCCTGGCTGGTTCCTAATTGCAATTCTTAAAAAAGAACACCTGTTTCAATCTCGCGGTCTCTTTTTATAATTAACACTTTTTTGGGATGTGTCTTTGGTCTAGAGGAGACCTCTGGCTCTATTTGCAAGCTAAGCAGGGCTGAACAAGAGACGTCCAAAAATCTTCTTAATGATGGGGTAATGACTTGAATATAATGTCTGTTTCTCCCCTTCAAATTAGCCCCCCTGTGGTGCATGTTAGAACTGTTTCTCTCTCTGCATTGCTGTCTTCCTTACTGTCCCATAAAGCTCAGGACTCGCCGCGTTTTCCAAAACTGCTTCACGTCTTCTAGCAAAAGTGAATCTATTAAGCCTATTTTTTTCTGGCTAAAGTCCAACCTAAATAATTCAATTTTTCCCGAGTCTGTTTTACCCACAATTTAATATCCTGTCCTAAATTGCTTGGTGATGTCGCTGTTGGTTATTTAACAGCTGTTGCATTCTGCCTCAGAGGTGGTTGCATTTCAGGGATTCCCTTCCCATCATGTTTTAAAATTGCTTTGGGACGAAAGGCTTTCTACAAATTGTGTCTGTGTGTGTGTTATTGGGAAAGGAAGGGTTATAGAATTGCTGCTGGCTATGGGAAAATCTTGCTTGTTAGTTATTGTGCTGTGCGGATAGTGTGCATCTCTCTCACTTTTTCTTTCTTTTTCTTTTTTTGCCATGGAGTCCAGCTCAGGCTGTGGAGAATTGTATTTGCAACGCATTTCTCTAAACAAGGGTCTTAGTCTCCGGGAGCAAGGGACAAAAGGTCCCTTGTTCATTTAGTCCCATAGGATGTATAATTCCAACAGTCAGAAAGCAAATGTGAAACACTCTTCTCTCTGAACAAAACTTTTCCTGCTTCTCTTTATTCTGCCTCAGAGTGCAGAGTTTGGCTCTGGTTGTGATACAGACCTGGCTTTGAGCTGCAAAAACCTTTCTTGTAAAATCAAAGGCATGTATGCCAAAACAGCACGATGGTTAAGCCTGTTATTTGTGCTCTGTGAATCCTTGAGTGGAGGGTAGAGGAGGGGAGGATCCTGAAGAATTCGATCCTGATCAGGTCTGCTTTGGAGCACTTAAACAGCCTGCCTTGTTTCTGTGTCCCACAAATCTCTCATTGTATGTGGCCTGCCGTTGCCCTGCACATGAGTCTGCTATAGTGAGGACACAGATGTAGAAAACTCTCTTAAAATCACACATTTGAATCCAGACTGCCTAGATTTTCTAACCATTAGCACAGCCTCTGTGCTCCCATCAACATCTCCCTCTTACTGATGTTTACTGGCCTATTGCAAAATTTAGTTAGATGTGACTGACTGACAGGCAGGTTTGAAGGGCCCATTGGGAGAGCGCACTTGGGAAGAGCCACTTCCTATTTTGCCAGTCCCCTCCCGAGGTGATCCCTGGTGAGCTTACCTAGCAATGGTGGGTGGTAGCAACAGCAAACACTTCCAAGTGGATTGGAGCCACCATTTAAATTTCCCACAATGCCTCAGAGTGATGCTACATCAGGGGCATTGTTGAAATTGGCAGATTCCAAACTATGCTTCCAAGGGAATCTAGGGTGTAGGTGTCAATGGTTGCCCCTGTGAAGTAACTAGGTTCCCGCAGGTTGTCAGAGAGTGCCACATGCCGACACCCAGCTGGCTGTTGAGATCAAAGGAAGCTGAAGCAGGAAGTTAGCACCACTCAGCTCTAGCCAAAAGAAGGTAGTATAGAGATAGTTGTCGTTCAGTCGTGTCCGACTCTTCGTGACCCCATGGACCAGAGCACGCCAGGCACCCCTATCCTCTACTGCCTCCCGCAGTTTGGCCAAACTCATGCCAGTCGCTTTGAGAACACTGTCCAACCATCTCATCCTCTGTCATCCCCTTCTCCTTGTGCCCTCCATCTTTCCCAACATCAGGGTCTTTTCCAGGGAGTTTTCTCTTCTCATGAGGTGGCCAAAGTACTGGAGCCTCAACTTCAGGATCTGCCCTTCCAGTGAGCACTCAGGACTGATTTCTTTAAGGATGGATAAGTTTGATCTTTTTGCAGTCCATGGGACTCTAAAGAGTCTCCTCCAGCACCATAATTCAAAAGCATCAATTCTTCGGCGATAGAGTAATTATAGAGATAGAGTAATTGTCACATGAGGCCCTTAATTGGGTGCCTCTGCCACAAGAGGTCCAGAGGATGGCAACATGGGAATGGGTCTTTTCTGCGGTGTCTCCCCATTTGTCGAATGCTCTCCCCAGGTCCTTTCATTGCATATCTTTAGGCACCCAGCAAAAATATTTCTTTTCAGCCAGGCATTTGCCTGATTAACATTCTATGGCCTTTGTGGGAAGGGGATATTGGTTTGTTTTTGCTTTTGCTTTATTATGTATTTGTGTTTTCATTTTGTATTTTTATGTAGTGAACCACCCTGTGATCTTTGGATAAAGGGCGGTGTAATAATAATAATTAATAAATAAATAAATAAATAAATAAATAAATAAATAAAATGGCTCTTTGCTATAGTTAAGCTTTCCTTGGATTGACTCATATATTATCCCAGCTGTTTAGTCATAAATGGGTACACTTTCCAACTCAGGTTTCAATTTCAGGGCTTGTTATGCCTGTGTATCCTTTGAGACAAGCATTACCAAGCTCTTGTGCTACATTTCCAGTTCTGAGTCTGCCAAACTTTGGTGCCTTGTATAAAAACTTCAAAGTCGGTCTTGCTTGCTGATCTGAGCAAGTAGGAAGTCTCTTCCAGTTGGCTGCAGACTAACTTTGCTGGGTTTGACACTTGAGTTGCCATAACAGTATTATTTATAAAGTGCCATATTTGGCAAGCAGTGAAGACACTCCTATTTCACCAGGCACTTGGTTTGTTTTATTTATTCTCCTTCTGTTGTAGTTTATTTTATTTTGTTTCAGCTTCTGTTTCCTTTAGCTCTCTGTCATTAACGTATTTTATCATCATCAACATCATCATCACTTTATTGTGTATTTTTTTTAAAATGTTATAAGCTGACTTGAGAGCCTTGGTGTTGAAAGGCATGTTAGATATATGCTTTAAATAAATAAAATAATTTTTTTCTGGTATCCTTCTTTGGTGGGTTGAAATACCTAGGCCAGGGACCACAACTATCTCACGTACAACACTGCACCAGCCTGACTACCCTTCCTCTTATGATTAGCTTATTGGATATGGTGCAGATTGAAAGCATTACAGCATCTAGGAAAGAACCAAGACTGGACAGGCATTATGACAGTACTTGATAGTGGTGATCATGCTGTTGCAGGGTTAATCAACTCAAGCACATGGTAACGCTTTATTTAAGGACAGCTGTAGCTGATTTTTACTCCCACTGGGGAGTAAACCTCATAACGTAAATATTCCTGTCCAAATAATAGTGATTAGGATTGTATCATTAACTCAGGTCTATATCTGGGAGGTCAGGGGCAGGCCTAGGTTTCAATAGCTGAGCAGCTTGCCTTTCTCCCACCCAGAGGTCACTCTAAACCAGGCATGGAAAACCTCCACCCTGTGATGCCATAGTTACAAAATAACACACACCTGTGAATTATCTGACCAATGGGCAGGTGACATCAGGTGATGGGCTGGGTGGCTGGGTTCATTTCTGTGTTGGAACTGGCATATGCAGACAAACTAGCAGGATTTAATTCCCTGCTTATCAGTAGATGAGTGTGGGACTATATCTTGCATTGTTTGGCTGTGTGTCCCACTTTCCCTGTTTGACTTATCTCCTGCTGGGAGATATAAACCTGGTCTACTGGTCTACTTCCTCACCCCTTACCTAAACTGTAACTCAGGGTTTATGGAGAAAGCCAGTCTACATGCTATACATTGAGGGTAGGCAATGTAGTGCTGTCCAGATTTTGTTGGATCCTCAACTACCATAAACTTCAACTAGTATGACTAAAGGTCATGGATTATGGGAGTTATAATCCAACAACATCTCGAGGGCATCACCACTGCTGCAGATACAGTGGTGCCTCGCAAGACTAAATTAATTCGTTCTGGGAGTGTTGTCGTATAGCGGAAAGTTTGTCTTGCGAAGCACGGTTTTACGAAAAAACAAACAAACCACAAAATATTTTCGTTTTGCGAGTCGCGGCCATAGGAAAATTTGTCTTGCGAGTCACCCTTTTGTTAGCGAATGCCTTTCGTCTAGCGAGGCATTCGTCTTGCGAGGTACCACTGTAATAGAAACAACATATTTTGGTAGTATCCAACAATGCCCGGTGGAAACCCAGCTGTGTGACATATAATTGTTGATTTGTACTTGCTTTGGTGCCATACTCTTGCCATTACTTCAGTGGTGTGGAAATACAGTAGTGGCAAAGTGTTTTCTTGCCATGCCATGCCATTAAATAGAAGGTCCCTAAACTCACCTGAGAGGGGCAGCAAGATGCTTGCAGCGCTCAGGTGGATTGCCTTGCCTCCCTGCTCCCCCAGAGGACTGGGTCTGAGGTGGCATTGGAAGTCGCCAATACATGGGCGTACCGAAGGGGGGGCAGGAGGGGGCAGCTGCCCCCCCTAGAAGCCAGCTGCCCCCCCCCCCCCAGAAGCAAAAATGATCGGCGCCGGGCAAGAGGAGCCGCATCCCGGGCTGCCCGGCGCTTCCATTTAGGCTGAGGAAGAAGCGGGGCAGGAGGAGAGGAGCGGAGAAGAAGGAGGCTGCTGTCCCTGCCGCCCAAGTTCCTCCCTTTGCCCCCCCCCCCTTGCCCAAGGCAGCTCCTGTCCCGGAGGCAAGGAGGAGCGCGCTCACAGCGGCGGGCTGGCTTTTGCCCCTGCGTCAGGCTTTGCTCTTCCCTCTCACGCCTCCCTCCCTCCCGCTGTTCTGGGAATATTAACACGTTTGGAGGGCTTGCCTGTTCCTGGCGTTGTGTTGTCTGTCATTCCTTCACCCCAACTCCTCTGGTTCGCCCCTTTTAAAGTTACTTTACTGCTCTGAAGTTCGTGTTTCCTCTGTCCCCCTTTTTCTGAGTTGTTTAAAATCCCTGCTTTTCTACCGCTAGCAAAAATATCTCCTGGGTTGGTGTTTCGCAGCGTCCTTTTACCTGCCGCTAGCAATTACTGTTGTTCAGCCCCTCCCTGCCTTTTGCTGTGTTAAAACCACCTTGTTGTTAAGACCCTCCTTGTTGTGGCTTCTCCCCGTTCCTTAGTTGCTGTTTTGCCCAGCAGCATTTAACCCTTTGTTTTCCACTTTCCTGCCTTCAAGTCTTTATCAAGTTTGCATTCAAGTCTGGTGACTTCTTTTTCAGTGTATCTGAAGAAGTGTGCATGCACACGAAAGCTCATACCAAGAACAAACTTAATTGGTCTCTAAGGTGCTACTGGAAGGAATTTTTTAATTTTTTAAAATGAATTTCTCAATGCATTTAAAAATGTTACTTTCCTGGGAAGGATTTCCCAGGTGGGCTGGCGATGATAATAAATACTCATATTGTGAAAATAATAAAAGGTGGGCTGGCGATGATAATAAATACTCATATTGTGAAACTGTACAGCCGGAGACCATTTCAGGCAATTGCCAACTCATAGATCCTTTTGGACCTGGAAAAAGGCAAAACGGGTGGAACAGTGGCGGGGCAGGAACAAGGCATAACAGGGAAGAACGGGGTTTGCAAGATATAAAAAACGACTTCAAAATTCCTGTCCATGAACCTCAGCATTGACCAAGATGCTACATAGTGACCTTCATAGGATTCTGTGGCTGAAGGGGCCAGAGAAGGGTTAAAAAGGCAATGCATTGGGGGAAACACCCCCCTCCCAACAACCTGGAATCAAAGAGGGAGGGGAAGGAGGGAAGTAAAGCTCCATCTCATCCCTCCCAGCCCAGGTCAATGCCAGGTGGGGGAAACAAGAGAAGACTAGATGAGCAAACTTGGCTTTGTTGGAAGAGGGTGCCAACCTCTGTCGCATCCCCCCTTGGCAGAGTGGAACCCACTCCCCAGTCAGCCAGGTAGGGAAGGGGGAATTGGGTAAGGCGGGTAGAGGGGCAAATGGCCCTAAGCATGGCTGGAGTGCCCCCCCCCCAGCTAGGCTGGGAATAACTGGTTGTTTCATTTTTTCTAATTCCCAACATTCCAGCTATTTATTTAATCTGCAAATAAAGCAGGGGGCGGAGTCATAGCTCTGTGGCAGAGCATCTGCTTTGATGCAGAAGGTCCCAGGTTCAATCTCTGGCATCTCCAGTTAGGGCTGGGAAGTGGGAAAGACTCCTGAAGAGCCACTGCCAGTCAGTGTGGGCAATACTGAGCTAGATGGACCAAGAGTTTGATTTTGCATAATGTGGCTCCCAATGTATCTATGTCTTAAGGGGAGGGTCATCCCCTTAAGTGGTTAGAACACCTTGCACCCAAATTTTCCTCCCTGGCATCTGCATGTACGGCTAAGAATCTCCCCTGCCTGAAACACTGGAGAGCTGCTGCCAGTCAGTGTATGCAGTACTGAGCTAGATGGTTTGACTTGGGGAAAAGTACCTTTCCAGTAACACAGTCCATATTTGTTTGTTTGTTTGCTTGCTTGTTTTCTTTATTTACTACATTTATACTCCTCCATTTCCCCCAAGGTGTCCAAGGAAGTAAACATGATTTTCTTTTCATCTTTGTAACAACTTGGCAAGGTTGGCAAGGTTGAGAGAGGACAACTGGTCCAAGGTCATGCAATGAGCTTCTTGGCTGAGTGGGGATTTGAACCTGGGCCTCCCTCAGGTCCAACCTAGCCCAACATTCTTAACTGCTATACTTCCCTGGCTCTCTTATTTGCTTAATCCATTTTTTTTTTCATGCTCCTGCCAACCTAGCGGTTCGAAAACACGTCAAAGTGCAAGTAGTTAAATAGGTAAACAGTGTTTCTGTGCACTGCTCTGGTTCGCCAGAAGCGGCTTAGTCATGCTGGCCACATGACCCGGAAGCTGTCTGCGGACAAACACTGGCTCCCTCGGCCTATAGAGCGAGATGAGCGCCACAACCCCATAGTCGCCATTGACTGGACTTAATCTGTCCAGGGGTCCTTTACCTTTTACCTTTTACTTCAAAAATACAAGGAAGACACTTAATTTTCCAGTAAGTGAGGAAAAAGAATACCAAGCAAACTTGAGCAAATGCTACTGGCTCACTTGGGCTTCCTATGGACAGAGGACTCCAAAAAGTTTGAGAAATTATGAAGCCAACCCCTGACAAATCTGTTTCCAAAATGTTTATGTAAACATCAGATACTGTAATTCTGGAATGAAGCTAGAAGCTACTCATAAAAGGTAGTTTAAACCAGGAATGGGTAACCTTTTCCATGAAGGGCCATTTCTCAGGGGTGGCATACTAGTGGTGGGCAGGACAGGTGCAAAAAATGGGTGGGGCCCCTCCTTTTCTGCCAGTTTAACAAGGGACACATGACCTGAGGAAATGAAATATTACTTTTATAGAGGGATAACTTAACCAGAGTTGTATCACTGGCCTACCTAGCTCCATAGTGTCTACACTGACTGACAACAGCCCTCTGGGATTTTTATGCAGTCCTATTCCAGCATACCTGGATATGTCAGGGACCGAACCAGGGACCTTCCGCATGTCAAGCAGATGTTCAGCCGCTGACGCCAGTTCTAGAGTAGACCACACATTTAAAGCACGTGACTTCCTCTAGAGAATCCTGGGAACTGTAGCTCTGTGAGTGGGAAGCTACAGTTTCCAGGATTCTCTGGGTGAAATCATGTGCTTTAAATGTGTGTTGAATGTATCATGTGGGAAATGGGAGGGGCCCTCCGGAGGGATCTTTGTACTCCGGCGCCGGATATGCTTAAGATGCCCCTGCACCTAACCTTACTACGCCTCTGGTTATTGCCCCCTGCATCACGGGAGTCCTGGGCCCATGTCATGCCACCCCGCCAGCCAAAAGGTCGACAACTCTGGGAAAACGGGGGGGGGGGGCGAGACCATGGCTTGCCCCCCCCTAGTTTTGATCCTGGGTACGCCCCTGCGCCAATACTGTAGCAGTTCTTACAGAAAGGTTATTTTAAGAATGAGCCTTCACATTGGGTAATGGTATCTCTGGCGCAACAGGAAAACAACACAGATTATAAGTAAACAGGCTGTGGATGTTAAGACAGAACTGTCAGGTGATATCTAGGGCTGGACTTTGAGAACATGCAGGCAGTTAAGCATGACCACTCTGATTCCCTTCTTCCTACCCCAGATCTGGTGTGATGTTATTTCATGAAACATACAGGGACGTCTTAGCCACTGAGGCTACTGGCGCAAGGTGCCACGGCCTGAGGAGGGTGCCTACGCCCTCCAGCCCCGCCGGCAGCACCACCCTCGCCCACCTTGGTCTGCGGACCACTGGCCTGATCCAGCAGATCCTTCTTAGGTGTGGCACACCAGCATCATGGCAATACTGGTGCTAATACATGGATATTATTCTTAGAGCTCTCCTGTGTTCTTGCTCCCCTGGTTTGAAAACATTAGCTCCCCACATCACTTGTCCATGTCTGGGTTCACCCTTGGGGACAAAACACAGAAGGCAACGTACGTGCCAACCACTGAGTAATTTGTAGAGAAAATTGTTTTGGGTGTAGCATTCCCCCTTGGACCTGCATTGCTCTGGCTTGGTGAATCTGACACAAAGCTGTCATTGTCTGTACAGTTATGTTTCGTTCCCACATGCCATGCAATCAGGGTTGCAGTAAAAAAGAGACTCCACTCTGCCTGGGAATAAAACTCTGCTAAAGATCAGCTATAAACCCCGCCTGTGTGGCAAGAAATAGCCAGTGAAAAGGAATTCATTAACCCCAGTCATTTATAGGAGCCTGAAGTATAGTACAGTACACCAAGCAGAAGGCAACAGAAAGCTAGAGTCAGCATTGTTAACAGAGCTGGCTCAGTAGAGAGACAAAAAACCTCAACAAGCCTTGATTGGTGCAAATGAAAGCATTCATTTTGGTTCATAATGATTCCTTGTGTCACGTTATTCATTATTACTTGTGTGTATTTGGGCAGCTGCCTGAAGGAAACATTTGCAGATTCCAACAACTCGGGAAGTTCTGGCACCAGCAATTAGTTCCTTGCAGGAAAATTCAGACTGGAAAGCTGCTAGTGTGCTGCGTGTGTGTATTTCTTGTTGGAATTGTTTTATCATTTATTTGATCTGTTGGAGAACAGTAATTGTGGGGTGTGTCTGTGTCTAATGGTTGGTCCCCAGAGTATTCAGTGAATCCTAGTAGATATCAATTGCAGTTTGAATTAAAACCCCACAATTTGGGTATAATCCTCATAGCAAAACATCTGAACCAGTTTATATGGGGAATGTGCATGTCATATAAGTACATCATTACTGGAAGTAGATGAACTAAAGGCTGCATAGATCTTATGGTCCTCAAACACTGTGTCCACTGATGTCTGTCCCAACATTATATGAATATGCTAAGCAAAGCTAAGGAGCAGTCATAATGAAGATGACTGAGGGGAGAAAGGAGGGGAGGAAATCAGCCCAAAGACAATTGAATTCAGAAGGTCCCAGGTTCAATACCTGGAGGACTGGGAGAGACTCCTGTCTGAATCCCTGCAGAGCTGCTGCCAGTCAATGTAGACAGTACCAAACTACATGGACCAATTGTCCAAGTTGGTATAAGCCAGCTTCCCGTGTTCCATATTAATATTATTGCATACACTTGCACTACTTTGTGTCATCTGCTGCAGCAGTCCTTAGGCGATAAATCATGCCAACTCAGAAGACTTAGTAAATTGCCTTAGGAATCTGATGAAGGGTGTGGTATAAATCCCTTAAATGAATATTTATTTTATCTTCAGCATATGTTGGCTTTCCCCCAGAAGTCAGCACAAAAGAGGCTTTGCAAATATCTTTACTATCTCTTCACAGTACAGAGTATCATTGGAATAAATTTGTACTCTAACATGTAAAGCACCCTACAGGTGTTGCTTAACTATAGCTCCTGTCATCCTGACCCTTCGCCATGGGAGTTTGACCCCAACATCTGAACGGCCACAGCCAGGTTAGCAATTCCTGCCATGGGAGAAAGGATATACATGTAATAAATGAATAAAATATATCTTCCTGACTAGTTACATTGGCAGGGCTTTTAATAGCTCGTTAAGTGCCTTGGTCATGCAGGGTGTGCGGTGCTAGACTCCATCTTCCCAGGACCTCTGGTTCAGACCCCAGTATATCATAGTTACTCTATTGAGAAGCACTGGATAATACACTCACCAAGGCCTTCTGAATGATATCCATCAAAGCCAATACAACAGCTACTGCCACTACTGCCATTACTACACATTTATATAGGTATCCTTTTAGTGTTCACAGTGCTTCTCTCTCCCTCTCCCTCTCCCTCTCCCTCTCCCTCTCCCTCTCCCTCTCCCTCTCTCTCTCTTCCCCACTCTTACACACAATCTCAATCCTTACACTCCTGTGCCAAACTTCCATCTTCAGAATTTTTGGCTTTTAAGAAGTTATTGTTTTAAAGGTTCAGTTTTATGTTTGTACTTAGAACTTAAGCGAGCACCTGACACTGTGGCCTACAAGTAGTACCACAGTACCAAGGGCAAATCAGCTGGATAAATAAATGTTCACCTTTTGGAGCCTGTGATTATATAAGCTGGGCAGAAGAGGGGCTAATCCTAGCTACCTAAATTGGTCTTATTTGTTTAAGCTCCGGAATATTCAAAAGTGCCACAAGGCAGTTGTTTTTGCTATAACAGGATAAGGAGGCTACTCCTTTAAAATTTATAGAAAGTATTTGACTAAAGCTATGGAAATGAAGGCCCTGGAGAGCCTTGCTGGCTCATTGTAAATTACTCTCCCACTCACAGCTTGGCAGATGCTAATCAGAGAGTTCCCTTTGGCTACTTCCCCTTTCTCAGTGGGAACACTTCATTTCTATGCTTTTTTACTCAGTTGTGCTTTGGTTTAGGCTCACAGAGTGTATGTAAGAACAGGGCCATCAAGAGACCTAGTCTAGTTCAACCCTGTATGCTTTGTGACTGGGGTGGGTGGGGTGGGGGGAGAGCTATCTTTCCTCTTCCAACTTAGAGACATCAAGTTCAAAATGGACCACGAGTATGTTTTGCATTGTTTTTAATTCCCAGTTGCCTGCTATGGAGACACTCTTGAATCAGGCCAAATGTCTTAAATTGCTCTACTTAAGGCTGACTTTGATGATAAACAAGGCAAAAGTGATTTAAGATATGCTTGGATTGTGTCTTGTCCATTTGATGGGTTTCATAAACTGAAAGATAGCTGGGTGAATGTGTTTGCAACAGGTTTGCAATTATACCCAAATATTATTGGGTATTCATATTGCACTTCACACCTGTCAATACTGCTACACGCCACCCCAGTCTTTGAGCGGTGCTAGATTCCAGGGGTTCCAGGCATGCTTACCCAGAGTCCTTTTGAAAAATGAAGCATAGTGGAGATTGTGGTGTCTTTATGATATATGGTTTATATACAACCTGAGCCTATGATGGAGGGATTCACAGCATTACACTCAAATAGGGTCTTGCCTCCTCCATAAGTGCAGCATGGGATTCAAGCAGACATCAGCCATTGCTCTGCCGCCTGCTATCTGCTTATCACAGAACATAACTCCTACTTCCAGTTTCTAACCCACATTGCTTTATCTGCAAAGTGAAAGGGGCCTCAGCCCTTTGCCATCCTTTGATGCTTTGTTGTCCTAATGGGTCATCACACCCAGGCTAACATGTCATGCAGGAGGTTTGGCCTGGCTTAATTAGCTTTTGACACATTGTGGGAAGCACTAGCTTGGGCTAATTAGCTGTTGGCATATGTTGATTACAGGATTTAGAAGCATCTAGCTTAAATATGCACGGGGCTGGCCCAATGCACATGATCTAATACACAGGGTCTAGCTATGTTTTAAAACCTCCTAGCCATAATTAAATAATAACCCACTGGACACAGAAATTTAAGGGTGTCTAGCACTCAGATCTCATAGCAATACATTTGCCCACCCACTTATAGTGGTTAAGTAACTGAATTTTGGATCTGAGTTCTAGTCCTTCCTATGGAAGTACAGCACTGTACTATTAGGGCATATATGTAACCTCAAAACAGTAGCCAGCATGGTTCATGGTTTTGTTTCCCCCCCTGCAATTTGAGACTTCCCCTGCCTTGCCTTCACACTGCAAGTAACAGATATTTTTGTTTCCAATTCCAATGCTGATTTAGCTTTCAGTGATGTAGATGTGGGATGAGAATTCAAACCACTTCCTCCTCAGAGGGAAATAAACCACATTTGAAATCTCACTGACAGGGAGCCCTACTTGCAAAGGACAACCAGGAACTTGCTTTAAGCTCCCGATTGTTCATTTGTAACCACTTCTGATGTGACATATGATAGCAGGTGTGGAACATGTCTGGGTGGTTTGTGGAGAACAGCCTTGCGGGCCCATTTGGGATGTGCTGGGTCTAATTATGTCCTTGGGCTGCAGGTTCCCCACCATTAATTAGTCTATCTTGTGCAACTTGAATATATATTTTTTCTTTTACCTTAAAAGTGAAACTGTGTAGAAACATTTTATGATGCTCCCAGAGGCCAAATAAAAAAGCTTTGGTAAACTGTTCCAACCCTGGATCAACAGTTCGATTTCCTAGCCCCTGATATTAGTTGTGTGTCTTTTAGAGTCCTTTAAAATATATACACATTGTGTGTATAAACCATTTGCACATCTTGGGATAGCAATATGCCCTTTTCTTGTCTTAAAAGTGTCTTGGGCAGTCCTGAAACTCAGAACAGGCGGCGACCATTTTAGGCCTGTCCAATTGATGCGTGATTGCTGATGTGCAGGTCCTTTTGGACCTGGAAGAGGGCAGAACTGGGGGTGTAATGAGGAGGAATGTGGGTGGGGCATGCTTATGTGCTTTGTGGCAAAGCATGCGGGAGCCGAGCATGGAATATCCATGCGAAATAGTCGCCAACTGTACCCTATTTTGCCAATTCAGAGTAAACACTTGAACAATTTGATCTCCATATGGGCTCATTTAAAGGAAGTGCATAGAAAGAGAGAGCGTAAGAGAGTACTTTATCATCAACTTGCTGATAATGTGGCTTGCCCTTTATAGAGTAGGGAGTAAGATGACTATTGTCATCTGTTGTACATCTGAATGGTGCTGAAATAGTTACTTCAGGGACGGATTGTGCTGTGGATAACTGCAGTCCTTTCTTTTGGTCCTGTTGAATAAGCCTGATAACTGTGTAGAGCCCTATTTCTTATCACACTCCACAGTAACTTTCACAGGAACTCTATATGACAGCAAAGGGAGCTGTCTGGCTTTATCTCCCAATACATTGCTCAGCCAGAAATCAGGTGAAATTGCTATGGCAACTGGCAGATGACAGTGAGTCTTGTTACCTTGGAAACAAGGCAAAAATCCAAGAAAAGACCCATCTGTAATTTTGAATTTCCATATGCCTGTTCAAACTAATTTTTTTTTATGAGAGAGAGGAAAGAAAATGATACTTGCCTGCTGTTCTAGGATGCAGCCCCATCTGTGTGAACAGAGCATCTTAGAAACTTCTGAGAGATTTGGCTAATGGAACACAGTATTGTGCCACTGCTCCCCTCCTTCTATTTTTAACCTTTATTTTCCAACTGTAGGTGTTTTTTAAAATAATATTTAGGTAGAGAGATGAGTGAGTGTGTGTTCCCAAAGCACTTACTGATATATGCAGATATTTGAAAATAGTAGAAGATCATTTATTTTTTAATTGGTCCCTCTGATAGATTCTTCCCTGGGGTCATTCCTTTTTTGGGTTCTGCCTAGCTTACCATGTTACCTAGATATTATCTGTTACTTTTGCAATTGTCTCCAAAGAGTGTGTGTGTAGCGACCATACCGAGTCTGTATCACTTCCCTCCACTTTAGATGGTTCAGTGATCTCTGGATCTATGGCTGTTGGGAGAATGGGACAAATGTCCCATTTGTCTAACAAATGGTGTTGAGGTGGTTGTCTCTGTATTTGCAATCAGTATAGGAGCTGGGCATGCCTAAAGAGTTTCCCATTGCAGAGAAGATGGAATGGCAATATTGTCTGGTAGATGGAGAGCCCATTTGGGATTCTGCATGTGCGTGTGAAAGCCCAATTAACTAGATTTATAGACTTTATTTCCTGAGAAACTTTGAATCCCTTTTTAAAGCTTGGCTTCCTTAAGCCTGATTATGTTCAAGTTTTGGGTCTCTTAGCTCCCTTCAATTTATTAAGAGAGATTCACATGACTTAGCAGCAGAAGCTGGCTGCAAAATGCTGATTGGGCTGAAATGAAAGTTCTTTTCTCTACCGGTAGGCACTGAAGCCACTGTTCTGTGCCCTCTGCCTTCCAGTCCCTCTAAATCATGAGTTAAAGCATCTGTGTCAGCACAATGTTCTGAATAGGTATGAGCACAGTTTTTGAAGTGGGAAACCCCTTGCTGGTTCCTATGGCTGAGCAGAGTTTTGTGTTTCGGAGTGGGAGTGATGATTTCACTTTTGCAGCTGCCATTTTTATGGCTCTTAAGGAAACCTTTTTAAGCAACTGAAGGCTCCACCATCCCAGCCAATATCGGTCCAGAGCCAACCCTTGGATGAAAAAAACCCATGCAACTTAAAGGACCACAAAGTTCACCTTTTGTCTCTCTCAGTTGAGATTTGGGATTGAGATGAAATTCATGATAGCTTTAAAACAGGCTTATAAATAGCCTCTCAACTGGCCACCTGTGACAAGCAAGAACTGACTCCAGGTGACTGGGAAGCGTTCTCTCTCTCTCTCTCTCTCTCTCTCTCTGTGTGTGTGTGTAAATTGGGAGTTTTCTCTCTTTCAGGACAATGGTATATGTGAGCAAACAGCCTGTTTAAAAATAGTTAACATTTGTAGACTTGTTTCCTAAATTGTTTTAGATCCCTGAAATCTTCAAACTGGAAAAGATTTGCCACCTCTGCATTAGAGCAATCTCTAATTAGGCAAGGTTAGGCATATGCAGCACCTACACTATGCCCCACAGCCCATTACTGTCCAAACAATTTGGGATGGCACAGAATTAAACAGATTACCAAATTTACAAACCAACCAACCAACCAAATTCCATCAAATTTGTTAGTGCTTCTTGGTCCCCTTTTCAACTGTACCAAGTGGATGTAAATGTCTCATTTTGATAGCATGTCTCACTTGCATCCAGGTTAAAATGTCTAGAGAAGGGAAACACATACAGGATTAGGCACCAGGTGATATGGGCATTCCTCCCAGCTGTTATGTTGACGACCATCTCATAACTGATAAAATCCTGTCTGCTACCAAAGTATTAAGGGACGAACTGGCTTTTGCAAGAGGTTTACCACCAGCTATAATACATAGAATTGAGAAAGAACCATTATTGAGTATTTATTTATTTTTTTGGTATGAGTGACCCAGAATTTTTTTTAATGCTCAGTGATTGTCAGGGAAACAAAAATAGCTCTTGGTTGATAATTTAGTTCCTTAAATAGCTGTTGAGATTTGGCAGGAGAATTAATTTAGCAGTGAAGGCGATTTTAACAAGTTGCTTATGCCTCCAGGACCAGCTGTGCATGAAAATGGCTCAGAGATAGATTCCGTGTTAGCGATTCCAAAACCATCTAATTCTATTTGTGAAGGCTTTCTAAATGGTAATCATACTGTGTGTGAAAGATGGTAGTCCTCAGGGGTCAGGGGGATTTTTCCTCCTTCCCCTGAAAGCATGGTAGAGGACACAAGGAATTACCGGTAATACTTTCATCATTGCCCAGGGTTGGCCACTGCAGAACCATCAGAAATGCTAAGATGAAATGGCCCAGTGGCCTGATGCCCTTTGGCAGATGTAAATTTAGCAACCTTACTATGCAGATCCGAATTAATGGGACACTCAGTCTCTGATGTAAGCATTGCTGACTTAATCTTTGTATTATTTATTTCAGCATTTTGTGTCCTTCTCATGGGGCAGGAGTGCATAATTTGTTGGCCAGTGAGTTACACTCAGCTGCAGACACCAGGTGGATCCTGTAGAGAGAGATTTCCATACAAAAGACTTTCCAAATCTGATGGTTTATCTTTCTTCTGCCGTTCTTCAACGACAGTTGGAACAGGAAAAGAGTCAGGCGAAGTACAAGATGGTTCAAAACTAATGTAAGACCTGAATCCATTTGAAGTACAATGAACCCTTCAAATTGTACTTCACTAGTCAATGTGCACCTTCTGGACAGAGATGGTTCTCACCCCAGCTCAAAGCAATGAGCTTCACTTATTGCAGTGGATTTGTAAAGACTTGGTAGCTGTATTATCAGCCCTCATTAATGCTCTCTGGGGTGTGAATTGTGCCCACTTGTTCCCAAGCCCAGTTATGTTGTGACAACTTAAATATCCCTGCCAGCTCCAAGAGACCTCTGCCATACTTTTAGGTGGCCTTAGCCTCTCTCTCTCAGACTCAGTCTCCCCTCCGTCTCATCTGCAACATAGGAGATACTGTCTTGTGAGGGTTGTAAAATTTACAGCTAGATAATGCATTGTGAAGTACTTTGAACATTTGAAACTGCAATATAAATATTAAGTGTCATCATCATCACCTGAAAACAGTGTAGGTAATTATTGATAAGTCATCTTACACTGTCAGCCGGTCAGTAAATGTTGGTACAGGGGATGGATTTTAGAGCTGTTTGTCTCTTCGATCTTTCCTCTTTCTCTTTTTACTTTCTCTTTTGCAAAAAAATAAATAAATCACATGACATGTATTTCTCTGAAAGCCCAGCAGCTCCTTAGAGTTATGTTATTGTGTGGAGCTGGTCAGCTTCCAGTTAATAACAAAGTGAATTTACCCTTTGGAGTTGCAGAAGAGAATTGTGCAAAGAAATATGAAGCGAGTGACTGCAAAAGGCAAACAAAGGCTGACATTTATTACTTTAGACCACATCTCATGATTTTGTGGGCTTTGGTCATAATATATGAATGCCTGAGGTTGGCAATTAGACTGTTGTGAATGGCTGTGGACAGTGTTAGAAACTGAGATATGAAAGCTAGGAGTTAAATGGCACCTTAAACCTCAGTTATGGGTGCAACAATGGAACATCTCAGCACTTTTTTTTAACAAGAATACAAAGCTGAAAATGAATGAACTGCAGTTAAAATATTGGAAGAGAGATCCAGAGATTTTTATTTTTATCTTTGCTGCAGCAGCTTCTGACATATAGGAGCTACCTGTATCAACAGGGCTTTGGGCTTCTCTGCTCTTATCCCTTCTTATCACTAGGGTAAATTGGTAGCTGAAGAATTAACAATTTTCTTCTGCCAGGAGCTATGCTTTCTCCTTCCTAGGACAGCAAGGGTTAGGATTATGGTTCCTTCCTTGCCTTCTCTGCCTATGGGGGGGGGCTATTGTGGTAGTGGGCCCTTAAACAGGCAGAGCCAGCATCTTCCCATCTGAGCAGCCAAGTAATGTGTAGCCAAGCTGTGAATGGAGCTGCAATATCACAGTAAGTCAGTGGTTCAGTTTATGGGGTCACACAAATCAGTGCAAGGATTTATAGATCCAGGGATATTCTGTTGAGGCAGAGGAATCTTTATTGCTGTGGAATTCTGCCTTTTATTGCAGGGTTTCAGCCCCTATCTTATCGTTTGAGAGGAATCTTGCAGTCACTTAAAATATTTCCCTGGCTGAGAAGATTCATTGCTGCTGCTAGTATACACTGCTACTAAATAATGGGACCCCAACATAATGACTCAGAATTATAGCAAAGCATTTTATAGCAAATTTCTGTTCACTGTTAAAGTCTTTATAGTGTCAGAGGGAGCCGTTTCCAGCTTTGATTTGTATCTGAACGAGGGGCCTGTTTGAATGCATTGTGCCGAATAAAACAACAGGCAGTTGCACGCACATGAACAAACAAAGCACCCCGACACAGACACTATTCTTGTGTCTGCTTGTTTTGCAATATGGTCACACTTGCACACAAATATGAAATGTTCGAGTACAGAACATTTGCAGGCTTTCAGAGTTGCATTAGAAACAGAGTTTCATATCAGTATGTGCGTCCACACACGATTGTAAGCATATGTGGGCAAACCTTTAGGTGGCCAATGACAGTAATTTACAAGTTCAAAACAAAAGCAAGTGCCACAAACAAATAAAAGGCAAAAGCAAAAAGCAAAAGCAGAAACAATTAAAAAATAAAATCAACCCAGAAGTGGATGAAAACAAGCACAGCAGCCAAGTGAAAGCAATAAAGACACCAGCCAAAAACCAAAGCACCTCAACAGGTAGAAATTCTTCCTAAATAGGAAGGTCTTCACCTAGTGATGGAAAGCCAGCAGGTGGACGGGCTGGACAAGCCTCCTTAGGAAGGTGCAGCCACAGAGAAGACCATGAAACCAATGAATAAAAGCTCCCCAAACAGCATTACTATATCTGAATAGAGGTATAAAACTGTTGTAAAAGTGTGTCAGAGGCTGGAGCCTCAGCAGGGGCACCAGGAGAAAGGAGAGACTGTGCTGCTGTTGACCACTTCCTTGCCTCGCCCCTTACCTATCTTCCATACATACTTTGCAGAAGCTTTTCATAGGGGTCAATGAGTATCATGTATCTCACTCTGGCCTTGTTTAGCTGCTACAGTTCCCACCTTTGAACTGAGCTGGGTGATCACACACAGGCTGAATCCCTACATAACACCCCTCAGGTCATCTGCTCTGCTGGTAGCTAGACTGCTCTCCATCCACTTGCTTTTGTTTCTGTCTCCAGTCAGATAGTTTCCATCTCTTTTCAAGCATCAGTCATCTTTCCCTGCAATTCTCCCCGTCTCTGGTGCTTCCGTGACCTCTGTTTAGTAAAGGCACCGCCGACATCTCCATAGCAACGCAGGGTGCTCAGAAGGAGATACAGGGATCAGCTGGCCATTGTAGGGCTTTGAGTGATGTTGCTGCTTCTCACAAAGGAGAGGCATGACAGCAGGCAATGATAACAACAGATAGCCTGCACATAAATACCGCCATTGGATTTTGTAACGATGGAGGGGTTTTGTCCATAGAGATGTATGTGGTCAACCACATACTGAATGTATAGCTGTAGAAAGTGAAAAATTAAAGATATCATCACATTTGCATCTCACCTTTCCTCCAAGGAGCTCAAGATACTGTACCTGGTTCTACCTCTGCCCATTTTATCCTCACAGCACAACCTTTTGTGATAGGTTAGGCTGAGAGATGGTGATTGGCCCAAGGTCACCCAGTGAGCTTCGTGTCTGAGTGGGGGCTTAAACCCTGGTCTCCCAAGTACTACTTTGACAGTCTAACCACTACCCACACTTTCAAGTATATAAGATGTTCAGAACTCACTCACAAACCCTTGGGTGGTATCATGTTTTTATACATGTTTTCATTTTTATACTGCTACAAAATTCAGGACCATGAATATTAATACTGATCTACTGGCCAATGTCTTTCAGAATTAAGAGCTTCTCCATACCTGGGGTTTATACTTTGGGCATCTCCCTTTAGAGCAGAAATGGAGAACTTGTGGCACTGCAGATATTGTTGGACTGCATCTCCCATCATCCCAGACCATGCTGGTTGGGGCTGATGGGTGTTGGAGTCAAACAGCATGTGGAGAGCAACTTGTTTCCCCATCTCTGCTCTACGGGAAGAAGACCCTCTGTCTGGAGCTCTTTCAAACCTCCAGAATTAGACAGAAGCATAGCTAACATAGGCTTTCCTTTGTGCAATTTCATGGAAGACCTGGCCTTGAATTTCATAGCATTATCATAATGAATAAAGTTATGGGAAGAGAGAGAGAGAGGGTGTTCGGCAAAAGGCCTGGTTTCTGGTAAGCCAATGCCATGGTGATCATAGAGACAAATGTGAATAGACTATATTTACAAATACATTTGCATGTGATGCTACAGAGGAAGGGAGCTTGGCAGAGTTGGGCTATCAGATGATCTTCTCTAAATAACACTTTCTTGGAGGCAGTAATTTACAACTTAAGGATCATGTGCATGTTTTACTCACACAGACCTAGTCTGTGGTGGATGGGGTCATCTGGGCTGCTGAGTATGAATGTTGCCTAAATGAGGGCAGACATACAGATGAAACTCGAAAAATTAGAATATCGTGGAAAAGTCCATTTATGTAAGCAATTTTTTTCATTAGCTACTGGAGTTTAATATATGAGATAGACTCATGACATGCAAAGCGAGATATGTCAAGCCTTTATTTTTTTTAATAATTGTGATGATTATGGCGTACAGCTGATGAAAACCCCAAAGTTGAAATTGTTAATTTGGGGTTCTCATCAGCTGTACGCCATAATCATCACAATTATAACAAATAAAGGCTTGACATATCTCGCTTTGCATGTCATGAGTCTATCTCATCTATTAGTTTCACCTTTTAAGTTGCATTACTGAAAGAAATGAACCTTTCCATGATATTCTAATTTTTCGAGTTTCACCTGTAGGGGAGTAAAAAGCCCCAGGCAGCTGTCATAATTGTTGTTTCATGGGCTCTCTGAGTCTCCAAACTAATGGATGTTTAAAATGTCAAAAATAAGAACAAGTGTAGAACTGAACTAGGGTGCTGTTCATACCCTAGATGGATTTGTAACTTATGGGAAAGAGAATGAAAAACACTGTAAATGGAACATTTACAAATGCAAGTATAGCCGTACCTTGGAAGTCAAACAGAATCCATTCTGGAAGTCCGTTCGACTTCCAAAATGTTCGGAAACCAGGGCACGGCTTCCGATTGGCCCAACCAAAAGCTGCAAAACCACCTCAGACTTTTGGGTTCCAAAGAACATCCACAAACCGGAACACTCACTTCCAGGTTTGCGGTGTTTGGGAGCCAAAACGTTCGACTTGCAAGGCGTTTGGAATCCAACTGTATTTTCTGTGTAAAGCCTGCAGTATAAAAGTTTCCCTGTCCCCCGACTCCCATATTTTAATACATTTGGCTACTTATAAACATGAAGGATTTCAGATATGAATCAATCTCTGAGTGGCATGTTAATGCGAGATGGGTTTAATTTATTCTATTTCCATCCCTGAGTGCCAGCAAATATTTATGGAGAGTAGAAAATGTTTGGGAGAGGAGCTGGGAGTGTGCTGGCTTGTGCCTTCAAAGGTGCCTGGGGGAGGGGAGGGGCATTGTGTACCTGATGGGGCTCTCTATGCACGTTAAAACGAACTTACACTTACACAGTGCCTCTCTCTGTGAATTCTTTTAAAAACTCATATAAACATCTGAAAAGGGCTTCAGATTTAAGCAATACACAAGTCCAGGCAGGAACAGCTGAAGGGAGACAATCAGACCCAGCAGCACAGGGACTGGCTATGAGTATATAGTGATTCTGATAGTTTGCTTAAGATGCAAAAATGACCAAACCCTGCTCTTTTGCCTTTGGGGAAAATGTATTCTAAAACGATCCTGGCCATTTCTTGTGCGTTTTAAGTATTTCTGAATGCCAGCTGGGGATTGCTGCTTGCACTACAGATGGCCTTAGCTTTGGCTATTAAGGGTAATATCCCCAACTGATAGCTCCAGCTGTTTTTCATTACGTGGTATGCTATGGAAGGCAAGGTCTTTGAGAAATAACTGATGTGCCATATTTGGCATATATGCTCTTCATGAGTCTTTCTGTAAGCTAGGTATACTGCTTCAGGGATACAGAGGAATATGACCAAAATATGGGTCACTTAGGTCTGCTTCTTTTAACCCATGATTCTCCGCCATGACTGCCATGGGTTTCAGCTCATGCAGACATGGAGAAAGTCACTTGTGTTCATGCCGGTTGGAATGCCAAAAATCAATTCAGATTAATTTCAACATGTGGTGTCACATGCATACGACTAATTTGGCTCATAGCAGCACAGCTGTAAAGTAGTGTGGGCTGACTGATAGCAATGGCTGTGGTGAGTCGAAGAGTTGTGTTATGAGGATAATGCCAAAGCCAGTAAGCCAATGCTATCTGGAAAACACTTCATTAAGGAGCCAAGTTGCTTTTGCCAACCTAGCAGCACCTGGTCGGACATCCTAGTGAACATCCTGAAGCTTGTTGCAAATGGAGTTCAAACTTTTACAATAGGAAGGGCAGTACTGCAGCAGGATTGTGAAGGGACCTCTTTGGATGCAGACTGTGGAATCAGAGATCAAGTTGGGATTGCTGCCATGCCTTGAATGAACGTGGATCTGCAAAAGGTGTACAACGCTGAGGCCTGTTAGCAAAATTCATGCCCAGTTATGGGTTTGGGTAATGGTTTGAGTCTTGTTATTTTATTTGAGTTCCAAACACTGACAGTGCCAACGGTATCAGAAAGGGTAATTGGTGTGGTGGAAAGAAACAACACAACTGCCTGTTCTAAGATCCGCAAAGATGCTGTGGCTGGTACTCTCGTTCACTTTCAGAAGATCAGCAGAGGCCATAAGGAGAAAACTAACAGCCACAGTTGTTCACGATTTTGGCAGTGTGCTGTATGCCAGTTTCATTGCAGCTGTGAAAATCTAGTTCACATCTGCACACAGTACAGTGCTCCTTCATTTGCCACCAAGTTCATTAAGCCAGTGCCAACTGCACAAGTGAACCAGTTGCCTTTAGCAATCTCGCATTCATATTTGTGCTAGTTTGTACCTGTTTGGAAGATGAATATTGCCATGAATGCAGTGCTTTCTTTATTTTTGTGTACGCATCTGATATTATCTCTGTCTAAAAGCAATCAGTTGTACCAAACTGCTGGGCTGCTACATTTGATGCCTGAAGTGTGGTAGTGGGGATAAGTGATTGGGGATTGCTGATGCAAGGGAAAAAAATCTATGGCTCCTTCTCATTGCTTGGTGCAATGTTTCCTGCCCAAATCATCAGCTGTCTTCCTCTTTTGCTCTTTTACCCCAGCTTGTTTTGCAATGCCCAGGCTTTCTTTTCCTGTGCTGCATCCTCTCTTCCCTATTAACCCCAATGTCAGCAAAAGTCAGCGCTAATTTGGGGACTTTGTGCTAAGTCTTAAAGAGAAATGCCCTTGATTTGGCAATTGGGAGTTAATGGCAGGGACAGATGCATTCTACAGATATAAGGGATAGTCGTAAACGCTTAGATTTTTCATCCAGATTTGTTCATCAGGAATAAATAGCTTGCCATAGCTCTGACTTCAGATCACTAATTGATACCAGTAATGAACTCATATTTAAGGTTCTATTCTTAATTATGTAATTGAAGATGTGTTATCTTTTAATCGAAACAAAAAAATAAAATCCTTCCAGTAGCACCTTAAAGACCAACTAAGTTTGTTCTTGGTATGAGCTTTCGTGTGCATGCATACTTCTTCAGATATCAGCTCATACCAATAACAAACTTAGTTGGTCTCTAAGGTGCTACTGGAAGGAACTTCTTTATTTTGTTTTGACTGTGGCAGACCAACACGGCTACTATAATGTATTGTCATTGCTGAAACATCCTGCAGACAATCAGTGCTGAAGTTCCTCACTTTCAGAATTGCCACTTTAGGAGAGCTATTCTCTCTGCTCACACTGAGTTAAAATGCTATTTGATCTCAGCACAGTTTTTTTTATTTGTGTAGCAACAAGATATAGAAGATTCTCTTAAGTTTCTTGCTATCCGCTGATAATTGGCTGCATGCTCTTGGCTTTGGGCATCTTGGGAGATGTGAAACCTGCTCATGCCAGTGATGCTCCTGTGTTCCTGTAACAACCCTCCCTTTCCATCTTGCTGAAAGGAACTTTGTAGTGAAGCATGGTGTTGGCAGGAAACACTTAAGCATGTCCTTAATGGAAACTTTAAATTAATGGTGGGGCCTTCTGCTGAAGTGAAATATTGGCAGTGTGGTCTGATAAGGGTGAAACACCATTAAGGATATACTGCTATTTGTGGCTTGTCCTCGGGTCAAGAGTGCTGCACAAAACTGCTCTCCTTTTCAGTGGATCAGATTTTTGCTGGAAGTTGGTCCAAAGAAATGGTGGCTCTAAGTGCTATACATCATTCTGGGGTCAACAGTGTGCTGCACATTGCAGTCCGGTCATGTCCTTAGACACATGCTACTATTCAGTGCTCATCTTTATTGTCCAGTATTTCTCATGAGGACATGTGCAGTGGAACAGCAGGATCATTGGGTCCACAGAGATCATGATGATCGGGGAGAAAGCTAGAACAAAGCAGCTAATATTGACAAGAGCTCCTATTGGGGGCAGGGGGTAGGGAGAGAAGAAGCTGAACCAAACCTGCCTTTCTTCCTTGCATGGTGTGCATAGTGCAGCATGGTTGTTTGATTCAGTGTGGGCATGGTGCCACGATTCTTTCAGAGCCATTGGTTTGTTTCCAACTGAATATTGCCCCCAAAGTACAGTTAGGTTTAGCAACTTCATTGGAAACTCTGTGAAAGTGGAAGTAAGGTATGCTTTAGTTTGAAGCCGATTCAAAACTTGGAACAGGCCAGGGGCTACTATGGTCTTCATGGCTTAGTGTCATTTCAGAATTCTGGTGGGGCATTCTAGCATTCTTGAATGGTCCATTTCACCCATGTCTCTCTGCATATGGATAATTGGTTAGGGGAAGACTTTCTAGCTGAGCCCTCTCTTTAACATGTTACACTTCAACTGCGCAGACAGGTAGGTTTTCATGGGGGGGGGAGCTTTGTGATAACCCATTTTTGTAATTTGAGGCTTAAACTTGGACCCACAGTGCTAAAAAAGAGAGAAGAAGGCCCCTTTCAGCTCTTCTAAGGAGATCAGCTCCTGTCTACTGCTATAGTCATATAGTATGGGGTCCATCTGTAATGAGTTTTAGAGGCTATGCCGAGGCTGTGGGTTGCTGCAGAGGAGACAGACTTGCTTGCAACTCCGAATGTTCTTCTCAATCTTTCTGTGCTTTGCTAGACTAATTGGAAGCACTGGTTCTGAGAACTATGACTGAACCCATCTTCACCATCCAAGGCCTTTTGCTGCCATCTTGTGGCTGGATGTTGCAGGTGCCACGCTGCTTATACAGGGATGCAACACAGCAGTGTTAAGCGTTGCAGAAGGAGACTTGATTTGGCAGCTTGTGGTATAATGTGCAAGCCCAGCTCTGAGCTCCTCTCCCCTTAATTGCTTTACCATCCTCCTACTAACTAGTCCTACAAAACTGCTTCTAGGGGCCTCTTCATCCCCTTCCCTCTAAATGCTTTTACTTTGAGTCGGGGACAGCACAGATAAATGCACTGTTAAATGCATACTTTACAATGCTTCCCACGTCTTCAAAATAGTAGCTGTGATTTCTGAAATAGCTCTATCCAATAGCCCCCTACTATTCCACTTGCTTGCATTTTTACCAGGGCATTTCACCCCTGATCTGTGCCTCAATCTCTTTAGCCCCAGTGACCTGTTGGTGAACATCTGTGGCTGCTAGTTATAATGGCTGTGTATAATCTCCAGTATCAGAGTAGGTGAAGGTGAAGGTAAAGGTAAAAGACCCCTGGATGCTTAAGGCCAGTCAAAGGCGACTATGGGGTTGCGATGCTCATCTCGCTTTCAAGCCGAGGGAGCCAGCATTTGTCCACAGACAGCTTTCTGGGTCATGTGGCCAGCATGATTAAACTGCTTTTGGTGCAGCGGAGGACCTTGACAGAAACCAGAGCGCACGGAAATGCCGTTTACCTTCCTGCTGCAACAGTACCTATTTATCTACTAGCACCGGCATGCTTTCAAACTACAAGGTTGGCAGAAGCTGTGACAGAGCAGCGGGAGTTCACCCTGTCACAGGTATTTGAACTGCTGACCTTCTGATCAGCAAGCCCAAGAGGCTCAGTGGTTTAGACCACAGCGCCACCCATATATATAGGCTGTATATAACCTCCAGTATCAGAGTAGTGTGCCTCTGAAGAGGAGCAACAGAGAGAGGGCTATTGCACTCATATCTTACTTCTCTCAGACTGTTGCATTTGTGCCATTGTGGGCTTCTTATGGGCGGGTGGTTGGCCACCATGAAACTAGATGGACCTTCAGTCTGATCCAGCAAGGCTCTTCGTATGTAGTTATCCTGAAAACTATGTGACTATTTATAAAGGGGACAGTGTGTATAGTTTTAGGGAGAAAGGAAGAAGAAAAGCAGAGGTGCAATGAATTGTAGTACAAATACAGTGCTCTTATGCCAGAAATTTGAATGTATCTACTCTCTGAGAGGTGCAGAGCATGGGCAGTATGTCTGCACTTAGTTATTAATCATTGTCATGTATTTTGGCAACTTAACTGATGGCTACTTAGTCGATAGTAAGTTACTGAATACTGAAAACTTTATTCGCATAGCCAACAGCCATTGCAACAAAAGATACACAATGTATAATTAAAAACAATAGTAGGTAAAAAGATCGATCAAATGGTTATGACTGTCGTTCAAATAGTGGCCCTTAATCTCATTGCGCCCTTGATAAATCTAGCAACGTTTGTTGTTGTCAGCTCAGTAAGAGAAAGTGATAGTAAGTTAATATGTGCCACAGTAGATGGTAATGGCCTGGTTTTTTCCCCTGGTGTACGTGGAATGTTGTCTACTAACGGGAGCTAATAACATGTGTGGTGTGCAATGCATTGAATTTTTCCATCAGTTGTGCACTGGCTGCTATCCCAAAAGCTCTTATGAGAAAGTTCCACTGAAACTGTATGACTGGGCCAATAGCTTCAAACTGAGCTGATGGAAATAAAGCTAAATAGAAATGAATCTTGGAACTTGGTGGTGCTCGATCCTGAAGTGCTGAACACAGGCCACTTTAGTGAAGGTTGGCTTAATGAGGACACCCACCATTACAGTTTGTATTTATTTATACTTACATGCGGTCATCTCATAAAATATCAGGGCAATTTACAACAACGTGTAAGTAACAAAACATGAAAAGCTATTAAAAACAATGCAAATACAGAATTTCACCACACAAGGCCATCGCCTCACATGGATGCTGAGAGTAGCTTTGGAAGGATTTGAACTTTGTGTCTTTCGTATGGTCCATTTGCAAGAAAACTACTTAGTCCTCCTCTTTATTTAATCCTGACTTCCCACTGCCATATCCTCAGAGAACCAGTCAATTCTAGGCTGGTTTTGGTGGGATGGGGCCACAGAGTCTATTTATGATCCAGACTGTCTTTGACATCTTTTTCTCATGTGGAATGATTTGACTTTGGGCTTTTTGCAAAAATAATTTAAATTCCTAAACTAATTGGCACATATATGCGTGCTTAACAAATCTCTGTGTGTCTTTCTGAAACTGCGAGCATCAGTTATACCAGACACTACCTATATTGCACTTAAATAAAGGGAGAAGGACCTATGGTGCATGCAGCTTTATCACCCAAATTTCCCTCTGCTTGCTTCTGGAAAACATTTTAGAAAATGTTTCATTTTTTTCCAGGTAATACGGTATAACTTGTCATTTTCCAGATTGTGCCAGTGTCCAGTAACTCTTCTAAGCCTTAAGAATGAGGGTCTTATTCCTAGACTGAATGCTCCTTGGTTTATCTTCCTGAGCATCGTATATCATCCACAAAACTGCCTGCCCTTGGAAATGCCCATATAGGCATTTACAAACTGTGATTGCAACCCCCTTACACCATGGATAACAAGAGCCTGCATACACGAAGCCTTTCTGTATAAGGCAGCCTTTGCAGACCTTTGAGTCATCTAAGTAGGTCCTTTCTGAATCCAGACTAATTTTACTAGGCATATAAACAGAGACACACATAGATACACACAAACACTGATAAATACACCCACTCACCCTCCTAATAAGCCAGCATAGAACAAGCAAACAGAGACTCCGTTTCATTCTGATTTCCTCAAACAGTGAGCTGTTTTGTATCAACTACCCACAGAAATCTTTGCAGGGAGTCCACTGTTTTGGGTGCTGCTTATCCTCCGAACATTTTTTGCTGGCCCGTACACAGACAGGCACTGTCCACAACAAACCGCACCATGCAGTCTCAACAGCTTCTGGTCTCTGGCTGACTGCAGCTACAATCCTGAACATCCAGTGCTTCCTCACTGAGAACTAAAAGTCCCTTGACACCTGCAGACACAGGCTGAATAGAAAAAGTACAGGGAGA
Source organism: Lacerta agilis (assembly GCF_009819535.1). Taxonomy (NCBI): domain Eukaryota; kingdom Metazoa; phylum Chordata; class Lepidosauria; order Squamata; family Lacertidae; genus Lacerta; species Lacerta agilis. Next base: position 63,587,335 of record NC_046317.1, on the reverse strand, counting down.
GGAGGCACTTGCTTGAGAGGGGTCTGCAGGGAGCCCATGGTATCCCTTGTGCTTAAGAACAAAATCCAAGCCAGCTATTGGCAAAGACTCTTATGGTCAATTGTGGAGTGAGGAAGGGAGATCTGCTTAAAGCTGTAGTTCCCTCAACATGGAATAGCGTTTCCTAGAGAGGTCGCTAAGCGTAGCATTTGATTCTTCCAGGCTTCCACTTTGATATCTGAATGGGTCAACTCATTGTTTTTTTTGCACTGCTTTTCACTACAACTTTTCAGTGATGACCTTCATTGGAAAATCAAACTTTTCTCAATTGGAGAGGCTTGCTGGAATTTGAGAATCTCCTCTTTAGGTGCTGATCCTGTCCTGGCTTCTGCCAAACATGGGCAGATGGAGACACTTACTTGGAAGTAATAAATAAATAGATTATTTATTCAGGTAAGTAATTGTGCAGGCTCAGCAGCAGATACCGTTCTTGGGAGCAGGACAAGGAGAACTGGGGAGAAGTGATGGAAGATGTCTTGACAAGTTTCCCTGCCCCTCCTGCCAAGCTTTGGAATGCAAGGTGTGATGTGCTCACTCGCAAGATTCGTTTGCCTTGTGGAAATATTGGGATTGCAAGTGTGCGCTCTACTGAGTGAGTCTGCTCCCATCTGTGAATGCGGCACCTGATTCTAGGTGACATAACAAGCGCCCTTCTGTTTAGTTGCATCTCATCAGTTCTGCATCTCCCTGGTTGATCACTATAATTCTTGACCACTGTAGATCAACATAACACATACCAGTCTGTTCGGGAATGGGGCTCTGACCCTCTAGAGAGGGACTCACATGAGCTCTGGGGGTGGGGGGAGACATATTGGCTTCACAAGTGGCCTTCAGCTTGTTCTGCCATTGGCTACAACCCATTTTTTATGTTGCAGATGTGCTCCCTTGTTTCTTGAAGATGCAAATAAAGTAGAATGTTATTGTTCAGTTGTTCAGTCGTGTCCGACTCTTCGTGACCCCACGGACCAGAGCACGCCAGGCACCCCTATCCTCCACTGCCTCCCGCAGTTTGGCCAAACTCATGCCAGTCGCTTTGAGAACACTGTCCAACCATCTCATCCTCTGTCGTCCCCTTCTCCTTGTGCCCTCCATCTTTCCCAACATTAGGGTCTTTTCCAGGGAGTCTTCTCATGAGGTGGCCAAAGTACTGGAGCCTCAACTTCAGGATCTGCCTTCTAGTGAGCACTCAGGGCTGATTTCTTTAAGGATGGATAAGTTTGATCTTTTTGCAGTCCATGGGACTCTCAAGAGTCTCCTCCAGACCATAATTCAAAAGCATCAATTCTTCGGCAATCAGTCTTCTTGTGGAATGTAGTGAGGGAATAATGTGGTATTTCGTGAGAGTAAACTGGCCACACCCTTATCATGCATTTAAAACGTGGCTTTCCTAAAAGAATCCTGGGAGCTGTAGGTCATTAAGGTTGCTAGGAATTGTAGCTCTGTGAGGGGGGTACACTCCATTTCCAAGGATTATTTGGGGGAGGCAATATGCTTTAAATGAGCTTTAAATGCATGGTATGGATACAAAATTCGGTTACACCAGCCTACAGAGCACTGATCTTTCTGAAATGAATACCTGTGCTGCCCTTTTCAAGTTATACACATGCTTCCCAAATGCCATGTCTTCTAAATGGAAGAGGGGGAGTGGATTGTGATTTGCTGAGTTTAAATGCAGTCATGCTAAGTTACTAAAAGAGGGAAATGCAAGACAAGTATTTGAAACTTGCAAGTATTAAGTGGGGCTTTTTTCTGAAGCTTTTACGCTTTTACAGAATTACAGTATGAACTCTGGCTCCTCTTTCTCTGATGGCATTAACTTTTCTCAGAAGATGAAAGAGAAGCCCATTTGGAATGGCTCGGCTCAGTAATACTCTTGGAGACTGATCCTTTTAGAATGAAATAAGGAGAGGATGGATTGGCAGAGATGATGAAAATCTAAGCTACTGGTACTTTGTGGGTACCTACCTTGCTACAAGCATGAGTTTGGCCAAACTGCGGGAGGCAGTGAAAGATAGGCGTGCCTGGCGTGCTCTGGTCCATGGGGTCACGAAGAGTCGGACACGACTGAACGACCGAACAACAACCTTGCTACAAAGAGATTGTGCCCCACCGGCAGTTCTGCTGCTAGAGAGCTAGCATTGGAACACTGCAGGGAGTGTTGCCTTTTTGAGAATCCATTTGAGCAGCTCTTGAAAACAAGGGCGAGGAAAGTCTTTGAGGTGTCCTGCCATGGCCACATGTAGCTTTCACAAACCCTCTAATGCCTGCGCTGTGTATGGCACTGATGAAATAATGCGTCAGTTTTGATTTTGTTTTGTGAAGTTTTGATTACTTCAACAGTGTACCTTTCATTTGGGCTTCCTCTGCTTTCACACAGTATTGATTTTTAATAGCAGACCTGGTTCAAACATCATAATTATTCATGTGATGGATCTTACCAACAGATATTCTCAGAGCTTTGCAGAAAGGCCAATTTCTGTGGAAGAATCAGCATGTGCAAGCGAAATAGGCCAGGGGCATTTACTGGTAGTGCTTAGTAGCAGGATGAATTGATTTAAATAAAGGTGGTTTAAATTACCAAGAAAAAAAAGGCCAATTTAAAGCATTGATTTAAATCAAATTTCCAATTTGGAGCAATCTACTTCCTGATTAAGCATGCTATTTTGTTGCTATAACAATTAAAACAGATTTTTGAAATCCTCTTGGGATGAACCCTGGCCATGGAGATCACATACACTACAAAAATTGTATTTGCTTAGGGGAAAGAGATGAATTTCTGCCAGCCTCAGTTTGTTCACATGTGAAGGTACTATGGTGTTGTATCTGTATTGTGAATTCTGCAACATTCGAAAGTACTTTTCAACATTAGTCTCGTCTTGAGAGCACTGCTTGTTTAGTAAACCATTCAAATACATTTGCAATGTTATCTTCACAGGCATTATTAACTTCAGATAGTGTATCTTAGGCTAGATTCTAAGTGATATGCAATAGTGTGAATTAGCTGTGTCCTAATGTTACTTCACTCATTGTTGTTGTTTAGTCATTTAGTCGTGTCCGACTCTTCGTTAGAAAGCGACAATATACAATTTCACTTCCATTTTTTATTTAAAAAGTTTTTTAAAAAATAAATAAATCAGGTTTTCACATCTTAATAATCTGAGCATGTGTTCCTTTCCCTCTCCCTCTGTATATGTATACTGTATGCTGTATATAATATGTATGCATATTAGCTACCTATCCATATACCTTGTTGTTCCTTTAGAAAACACAGAGCGGAGATCCCACCCAAGCACTGATCAAGTCTACTATCCATTGGCAACCTCTTTGTTTTTGCTTTCATTGTAAGAACTTAGTGGAGGTAGAATGTTTGCTTAGTGCAATGTTTCTGTATGCAGCTGGGGTTTATTATTTTTAAGAATGCAGATCCAGATTGGACGTGGGCCTACTCTAGTCCTTTTGGGCGTACAGTACCCTACGAGCTCTGTGTGTGGTTTGAACTCTCACCTCGAGTTCCTACCCTGCTGCTACTGTATGTATAATAACTGTCTTGAGCCACCCTCTTGGCTGCTTCAGGCTGTAACATCTGGAACGGGGTCTGAATCGCATGGTTTGATCCAATTGCTTCCTTGCTTGTGGGGTGGGGTGGGGGTGACTGCATGGATGGGAAGCGGGTGCAGGAGAAGCTGGTCAGAAAAGGTTCCTAGCAGCATTTGTTGCCAGAGAATCCTTTAATCAGCTTCCCCCACACATTTTACGATGCAGCTAGCATATCTCACAGTGTGGGTGGGAATGGGCTGTGTGTGTGGAACTGGGGTGGGATTTGTAGTTTTGAAGCAAGACAAAATAAAGTTTCGTACTCTTTCTCCAGACAGGGTGTATGTTTAGATTTATGGACTGGAACTGTTGTTTTCCATATCTATTCATTCTTGAGTCACTCCATAGAACGAGTTGGATGTTGTAATTTATCCCAGAGAATTATGGTGATGGTGGTGACGGGGCAAAAGAATCTCTAAACCCATATGAACAGTAATAGAGATTTTCAGAGTTATTTACTTTTGAACTTCAGCTGTGTACACCAGGGAATATGTGTGTGTGTGTGTGTGTGTATTGTAGAAAGAACTGAGTTTCTGCCCAGCTGATTATGTCACCAGGAAGCGGCAGCTGTGTTTGAGAGTGAGTTCTAATAATTAAGCTTTTGGAAGTATTACCAAACCCAGGAACTGCTTTTTTGGCCTATGTGAGCAAAAGCATGTGAAGGCTGTATTACAAGGGTAACAGGGGAGGTCCTTGAGCCCAGGGTCTCCATTTGCCTATTGCTAATCCAGGGGCTGGAATGCTTTGGAATGTTGTGCCTTATAGAGCACATCAACCACCTTCCTTGCCTGCTGCTGCCACCTAGCTAACGCTTTCCTATCCCATTTGGAACTTCTCATATCTCTTACCGAGCCATGCTTTTCAGACTTTCCTTAACTGCTTATTTAGATTGTACTGCTTATGCCAGCCTTTCTTGACCTTGGGTTCCTGGATGTGGTTGGGCTACAACTCCCATCATCCCAACTCCCATTAGGTAGGAATGATTGGAGTTGTAGTCCAGCAACAACTGGGTTGAGAAAAGCCAGCTTGTACAAAGTAAAAGATAACAGAAACTGCTCCTTCTTCATAAGCTGAAGGGTTGCTCTTGTATCCTGGCCCATTCACATTCCATAGCTGGGGAGCTCTACTCTTTGTCGCTTCCCTTGACAAGTGTGTGCAGCCTTCAGACAACTGTAGCCAACTCCAAATTCCTGCATGAGAGGTCAGACTGGAATTCCTGAGAGCAGCAGTGGCAACAGCAGCAGCAGCTCATATCCCAGGGAATGAGCATACCTGCTGCTGAGTGTATCAGCTGCTGTCATCCATTCCAGCTTCAGTCAACTGGCTGCTTTCCCAGAGTTTCCGTTATGGCTCCTGTTTTGTTATTAAAAAGAAAAGAAAAGTCTCTCACCCATCCACACCACCTCTTTTCCTCCAGAGTTACCACCACAGATATCCTGGCTAGGTTGAAAACTGCTTTAAAATGTCTTACTGCATACGATTCCACTTTTGCCAGCTTGGTTATGAGCAGTATACAAGCTGAGATTTGAGCTTCACACCTGATTGCCAGGTAGGTTGTGCCAGTAGAAAGTAGGACAGAGCAAAGGGTTAGGGAAGCAGCAGTGCAGCAGTCTGGCTGTGCTACACCCATGCCTCAGGCCTTATAAAACACGAGAAGAAAGTGTCTACTATAATTTTCCAGAAATAATACTCGAAGCCACTCAACAGACAGCTTTCTGTGGTTCAGGCTACCCTACGAACCACCACAGCTACTGCCTAGCACTAGGCAAAAGTCCAGTGCTTTGGAGAATTAGCTTTGGATAAGCAGCACTGCCAGGGCCACAGCAGGCAAACATTTGGGCTGCATCCTGCTTCCTGTCTTCCTGAGTTCACATGGCACTGGAAATTTCAATTATGCACATCCTACACCAGCACAGTTGTATTCCAGAAGGGGACGTAATTCAGGGTGGATTCATATAATATTTCCTTTGCTTGCTTCCTAATCTACTATGAATTTCTGCAGCTATCTTTGCACTCTATGAACTTGTGGTTCCTGCTCTTTTCTTAATGCTTCAACATGCTGTCCAGGACATATGACTTCCTGTTTGTTCTTCCCCCTCCACTCTCACTAAAACTGCTATATAGTCTGCAGGTACCATGCTGGGTAATCTACAGCAGTCTTTACCAACCTCTGGTGCCTACAAAATGTTTGGACCATAACTCCCACCATTCCCAGCCAACATGACTAATGGGCTGGAATCCTGGAAGTTGTAGTCCACAACATCTAGAGGCCACCAGGTTGAGAAAGGCTGTTATACAGAGAAGTAGTTTTCAGACTTTCTACCCTTGGGGAGCCCTTTCCATATTGATTTATCAGTTGAATAATTCCTGTAGCACCTCTGTCTGTTAGGACCCAACTAGGCATGACGGTGATGGATCTGAGTGTTTCAAGCTTGAGTATGCCGTAATAGTATCAAAAGCAGGAAGTGAGAGTTCTGGTTGAAAGTCCAAAGGATGAGGTGTGCAGAACTCACATGGAAGAGGACTGCAGATCCTTTACATCATCACAGTCTCTCCTTCAGCTGGGCTCCAACACTAGAAATGAGCTCAGCTGGGAGAAAACTCAAGTCCTTGGAGAGAGAGGCTGAAGGGAGGCAATAGTAGTAGGTGAGCTTGTCACTCTTGCGCCCTCTTTGCATCTTACATAAGGCTCCCACCTGCTGCTTTCTATGTGAATGTGGCTGATCCTGACTGTACATTCACTGAAGTGCTGCCATTGAATCTAGTTTGGCCCTTACAGAAGATTGTGGGGCATGTTCTAAAGCAGGTGTAGGGAAACTAGGTCCTTAAGAGTGTTGTTGGGCTACAACTCTCATCATCCCTGACTATTGGCCATGCTGTCTGGGAATGTTGGGCGTTGGCATCTTAAGAACATCTGGAGGGCTACTATTTTCCCACCACCATTCTGTAATGCACAGTCAGTTCAACCAGGGTGCTGGCCAGGCCTCTTGGTCCTCATCCTCTAGAACTGAGAGTGAACCCTGGAAAACTTCAAACCCTTTTTTGTTACTGCATGTTGCAGGGCAAAAATAGGTAGGGAAACTGCCTTTCGGGTCTATTATTAATGTTCTTCTCATAGAGGGACCCCTAATAATATAGTTTGGCAACCACTGCTATAGAGAATAATAGGCTAAAGTGATTGCTGCTGAATGCAGGTCCACTGTTTGCTGCTTATCCTTTGAAGCAGAATATTCTAAGTTCAAAATAACGTCTGCTTATGATGGCCCAACAGGAGGCCAGTATTATTGACGTATGAGTTTAGTTCTTTGAGAACAGAACTCGTTGTCAGACAGGCTCTCCTAATGGCAGATTTGTCAGATCCCAGGTGTGTTATCCCAGGTGTGAGAAAATAGGATGTTTCCCTCCCCATGGAACTGTGGATAACCTCAACTCTACGAAGCTTTGAGCTTTAAAAATTATTTATATCAGGCTGTTTCCCTCCTTAATTTAGCTCTTAACATATGATTTTTATTTTGAGAGTTGTTTTACAGTGCATCACTTTCTTATCTGCCAGGAGTGATATTGCTGCACTACTTATTTAATTGACCTGCATATGTTTTATGGGCTTTTTTGCATTGTTGTTTTATAATTTGTTTAACTGTTGGTTTTGTATTATATTGTGTTTAGTGATATGTATATCACCTTGTGTGGGCTGTGCTAAAAAAAAGCAATTATAAATTAGGAAATGATTCTAATGATTATAATAACAACAGCAATAATGCAGTACTCTTTAGCATTCATGAATGCTTTGTCTGGACCAGTGTTATGGCACAGGAAAATGTTTTTTGCATAGTACCCTAGAAGCTCTGCTAAAGGGTGCCATGTATGTGAGAGAGACAGATTAGGTAGCTCTAAGCATTGCAGCCTGCACTTTGGCAAGCAAAGATGGTTGGTTTGACTTGGGAGGACAACAGAATTTCCTGGGCCTATTACACTGAATGTGGGTTGGACCTCCTGCAATCTGTTGGCAAGAACTGCTGCTTATACATTAACTTCACCTAGTCTACCTCACAGGGCTGTTGCAGATATAAGAGAAGGGAGGGGAAGAAAACATACACAGCCATGAGCTCCTGGGTGGAAAAGCAATACACAAATATATGCCACACAGCGCATAGAATGGAATACAGTGATACTTTGGTTCTCAAACTTAATCCATTCTGGAAATCAGTTCCAAAACCAAAGCGTTCCAAAACCAAGGTGCGCTTTCCCATAGAAAGTAATACAAAACGGATTAAAAACAACCCCTAAAACAGGAATTTAACATAAATTTTTACTATCTAACGAGACCATTGATCCACAAAATGAAAGCAATACGCAATGTTCTTCAGTCACACAATCAATCAGTAGCTGAACTGAGTTCCACACAGTCACAAAAGCGAAAAAAACCACAAAAACACAAAATAAATAGCAAAAACAGATAGACCTCAGTGTAATACTCAAAACAGAAGTGTGGTACTGAAAACGGAAGTGTGGCACTCAAATCGGAAGCGTAACACTCAGAACGGAGCACGTTCAGCTTCCGAAAAAAGTTCGCAAACCAGAACACTTACTTCCAGGTTTGCAGTGTTTGGGTTCCAAGTTGTTTGAGTACCAAGGCGTTTGAGAACCAAGGTACCACTGTACACTGTGGAATGCGCTCCTGCAGAAGGCAGTGGTAGCCACCAGCTTGGATGGCTTTAAAAGAAGATTAGACAAATGCATTGAGGACAAGGTTATTAGTGACTGCTAGTTCCATACAGTAAGTATTATGCTAGCCACAGGCTATGACTACTGTGTAACAGCTTTTATGAAGTTTCTGCTAATATTTAGTTGAAATATGCTTCTTTGGCATTTCCACCCATTAGTTCTAGTCCTGCTCTCTGGAATCTTCCAGAGAAGTTTCTCACAGTTTAAAATCCTTAGAGAAACATAGTGTGGAAGGGGATTTAAGGTAGCTGTAGGGAAATAAAAAACATGGAGAAATGGACAAAAGATGAGCAGCTTGGCCTAGTTTAGGAACAAGCTATTGATGTACTGGGGGGCTGGTTCCCAGCTGCCAGTCCGTGTTTTATCGACAGCTTTAACATTAGCCACAGTTGGGTTTACTACCCAATACAATTATTTTCTGCAAGTTTGTGGTCCTTTGTTAAATTTAATTTCCTGCGCAGGGCACAGACATATGCACATGCAGTCAACTCAGAGGGAAAGAGAAAGATGTACAAGTAGGGTGGGCAAATAGGGAACACATACCAAGGTTAATAGGAGCGTAGAGGTTGAGGTGGTAACAAGCAAACTGAGGGATGAAAGCTTTACAAGGTATGGTGGGGACTGCATGGAGCCCATGCTTGCAGCAAGTCCATTGTGATGGTCATATTTTATTTTCTGTTATTCACTATGGAACTTCCATCCTTTTCTTCCAACAGATCCTGAATCCCAGAGAAAGAGGACAGTACAGAATGTGCTTGACTTGCGGCAGAACCTGGAGGAGACCATGTCCAGCTTGAGGGGCTCCCAAGTAACTCACAGGTGAGACCTCTGCTCCTAGATTCCCTTTACTCTTGACAACCAGGATGATAGTTCATACTTGGGTGCATCGCAACAGTTCATCTGGCCACATTCCGTATCAACCAATTCCTGCTAGGAAATCTGCATTTAAAGTCAGAAGATAGAGCATTGCTCATCTCATAACAAGCATGAGATGTTTCATAATGTTGGACTAGGTAGTTTTTGGGTTGGTTTTTTTTTAAGGTTGCTGTGGTTCACTGTCACATTTTGCCCACAGACTACCCTTGCTTGTGGACATTTGGCCAAAATGAGATGCTGTTGTGCAGTCATTTTAAATAGCTTGGTTCTGCTGGACATCTTTGTTGTATGTTGTGATGTGACCATGCCTAGAGGGAGGTTAGGAGGCATCAGGACTGCAGCAGCCAAAGCATACCGCCCCAAGGGTGCCCCTTCCATACAGGTACTCATTTTGGAGCTTGGAGTGGAAAGGGCTGTGTTTCTATTGATTTGGCCTCCACATTTATTTGCTGAAGCTTGGTTCCTTCCACACTTATTCCGGTGGGAGACTTGGCAATCCAGTTACAGCGTTTCCCCCTCAAGTGGGGGTAGATAGTGGTCAACAGATTGAGGGTGAATACCAATAAGACCGAAGTACTGTTTCTGGGGGACAGGGGGTGGGCAGCTGTGAGGGATTCCCTGTCCTGAATGGGTTAACTGTGCCCCTATCTGTTTATTGAACTTAGTGTAGGTATTCGGGGAAGAATGAATTTGCATTGTGGGGTTCAACATCATGTGTGTGCTCCTTGCTTCAAAGGTTGCTTTTAAACACCTGTTAGCATTGGTTAGATTAGTCCTGCTTACACTTCCTGAGAGATTTGAATGGGGTGGTGCATATATCCAGAGAGAGGTGTAGCATCTTATTTTGCAAAGTATGCCTGTCCCTTTAAGGGGCAGCAATAGCATTAATGCCACGTGGTGGAATTGTCCCAGCAAAGCCTCAGTCCTGGGCTTCCCTTTCCTCAGACCAGGGCACTGGCAGTGGCCTCTCTGTAATAAAACTTTCCCTTGGCTTTCCGCTGTCCAAGTGAGCTAATGCAGTGACAGCAGCTTTTCAGACCTCCAGTGAGCAAACCGCAGCAATGTTTTTATGTGTGTATCTATATCATTGTAATTTGGCAGGAGAGAGGGAGAAGTTGGCTGGCAAGGTGAGCTCATTCCTCAAGCTGAGCACATGGAATTTGTGATCAGGCTGTCACTCAGCACCAGGGAAACAGGGACACTCCCCTTCTGCTTTTGGTCTCTGAGGTTCTAACTTTTGCTGGGATCCTAAAACTACAACCCTGAGTTTTGCCTAGGGAAGCTAACAAGGAGACTGGAGAGGATCTCTCATAAGAATAGTTAGTATGGAAAGGTGTGGGAAGACCTCTGGCAGTACAACCTCTGTGTCAGATGATATGACACTTCAGCTCCTTTCCTACAGAATCACCACGTGGCTGTAACTTCCTGGTTTCCAACAGCCTGTGCTTGAACTTACTTGGAAACAGTTGCTGCTTTATGCTTAAATCCAAATATTAATGCTGCTTATCAGCTGTTTATAAATATTGTACTATGCCAGCTGAATGCAAGGGAAGGTTGCTGTTCTTGAAACACCCCCCCCATACTGCTGCTCATCTTTCTCTCCCCGCCTTTTATCATCCTCCCTACAAAGATTTTGGTTGATGATGCACTCTGCAGAACAAGAGTCTCCTGCTGCCTGCCTCATTCAATTGAGGCTGGGAGATGCCAAATGAACCCCACCCAGATGAGTCACTGCAGCATGGGGATCCAGCAAGGGAGGAATGCTGGTTTGCTTCCAGTTGATTTGCTTTGCTAAATGTGGAGATGTTGGATCAGGGGAGATTGCTTCATGGAAGGAATCCAACGCATTAGTTATTCATAGAGGAAGGCTGGACTTGGGAGAGCTGGGCTTGCCAAGACTCAAAGCAAGGTAAAAAAAAGCATAAGCTCCCTGGGAAACCCGGGGGGGGGGGGAACGGGAGCTCATAATGCACAGGGAACATAGGAACACAACCCACATCAGGGGAGGTGTCTGTGCGTACATATGGCCACATGTTTCTGCAAAAGAAGGTTAAGGGGGTGCATTTGAGCCCATGCCCACCAGGCACCTGCTCTTTCATTCATTATCTTTTACCTGCACTTTATCCAAGGTGCTCAGAGCATACAGCAACTCTTGAGAGTTAGGTTAGGCTGATCACAATGAGTGTTATGGCTGAACAAGGATTTGAACCTTGGTTTTGTGGTCTTAAATTCTAGCCACTATACTCAATGACCAGAAGACTAGTTCTGAACATCCAGTGATCACCCATTGCCCCAGGTTCCATGTATACCTTTTATGCCTTCTCCAGCTGATTTCACTACTTTGAGCTCTCTTGTCTCAGACCAGGGACATTTGATGCTCCAGATGTTGTTGGGCTCACTCAGCCCTAGCCCGATGTTGCTGGACTCCAACTCTTATCAGTCCTGGTCAGCATGGCCTATGGTCATAGGTTATGGGAACTGGAGTCCAACAACATCAGAAAAGCCTCAGACTCCCCATCTCAGCCTTAAGGTATAATATTGTACTGGGCTCTGCTTAAGTGGAATCTTTGCCATCTAACTCTCCAGCCAATTTGTCAATGTGAGATCACAATCAGTCCTGCCTGCTTCTTCCTGTTGTTTTTCATTTTAATTAATAGATGTAGTCGAGCCTGAAACCAACATGCTGCACCCACAAGTAAGCCCCACTGTGTCTCTCTTAGACCATATCAGGAGCAACTGGTGGGCCATCACTTGGTGGCTTAACCTCAGTGACCTTGTGACATGAACAAGCACAGACTGTCAGGAGGAGTGGTCCTATACCACTTTAGCCTATTTTGACATTGCTACGTGAGTATATTGAACACACGCAGGAGAGGCAGGTTCCATTCATTGATGCATGGTCATTAGAATGCCTGAACAAAACCCCATGCATATTGCTCTATTAATGGGGTCTCTTTTCAGGAGTTCTAATGATTTCCTGTAGGTTGGGTGGAACCCGCTGTTTGATGCCACCTTCTCCCCCCCACTCTTTGCTCTATGTTTGCTATAGTGACTGAAAAGCGCCCATGCATCTTCTCTTAGTTTGACTGTTTTGTGGCTTGCTGTTTAATGCAGCCACTATAATGTTGGGTTTTTTTCCTAGCATAATGAACTGTTAGGACTTGAGTGTTATTGTATCGGTTGCTGAAATGGTTTGTTTTGTTACTTAGATTTGGTACTTTGCTCATTTTTGAAATGAACTTGATGGATTATGGAATAGTGTGTGTGTGTGTGCGTGCGTGCGTGCGCATATGTATATATGCACATGTACACACACATATTACACACACACCTAGTGTGAATCAGTGTTGAATGTGGTACCTGCAGAAAAAAAAATATTTATTTCTTTATTAAATTTGTATACTGCCCTTCCTTACAATTTCGTCTTTGTTCTCGCTGAGGTCGTAAACCTGTAAGAAACTGTAGGTGTTTTTTTAAAAAAAGAACTGAGGACTACTTCAGCTAAATCTCAGATAAACCCAGCTTTAATCACTTCTTGTTCGGAATTTTTTTGGCAGATCTCTCTGACTAAAAACTGGTTGTTAGTGTAAGCCAGTCCTAAACTAAGAATACTGTACAATATAGCATTATTTGTAGGTTGGAATCATTGGGGAAGCAAATTAAACAAAGCAAAACAAGACAAACAGTGTGTGTGTGTGTGTGTGTGTGTGTGTGTACACACAATGCATAAAACAGCATATTGCTTTGAGCCGTGATCTGCCACACCCATGCTTTCAACAAAAGATTACCGGTAAATCATAAAATAGAAGAATGTAGCCTCCGATCAGAACTAAATCATAGGGTGCCAAAAGTGAGCAAAGATCACAGGGACTTATAGAGCAAGGATTATATTTAGCAAGATAACACAGAGATGATTCAATCCTGACCTGTCCTCTACCTCTAGTATTGACATGCTTGCAGGGTTAGATCCCTTCTGCTCAAAGCCTGGGCTAGAGCAAAGCATTCAGCAAAACTAGATGGTAGAGTTCTTCCTGGATTGTACCAGTTCATACTGCAGATTGTGGCAGGGGTCATGTTTTAGATACTTCCTTCTGTAAATAACTTGCTACATGTTGAAAACTAGCATTTCCTGCCAACATTTCTACCTGAGAACCCAGAGAGCCTCTGCCAGTCGCATGCCCTCCAGACATTGCTGACTGGGACTGTTGGGAGTTGGAGTCTAACAACATCTGGTGGGCACCTTGTTGGCTAACCCTGACACAGACAATTCTGGGATGGACTAGTAGTACAGTATTAGGAAGCTTTCTTTGTTCCTAATTTGACTCATAGTGTAAATAGCTTGATATTTTGTTTTCTTAGTGTATTAATAGCTGTTTTTTTGTTATTATCGTTTTAAGTCATAGTAAGAACTGCCAGTCATTTGGCGAACACAATTTTATTTTGGAAGTAGCAAATGATGGTGAATTTGGTAGCTTCTTTGATTAGGCTTCTTAAACAATGGCACCTTGTTGTATATCAAATCTCTGTTGCTAGAATTAACTTCCTCTTTCAAAGCCTTGTTCTTCAAAGCAGCTGCTATTTGAGGATCTGCAATCAGCACCAGTGCAACAGGAGCCAAATTTAACCCACTTCTTCTTAACGCTGCGAGTCCCATACACTCCTCTTTATGTCGCACTGCTAAAATTAGCCACTCCAGGTTGCAGTGGTGGGATTCTGTTACTGAGAGTTGGAGCTTGCTGCCTGGTCATCAGCTTTGGAGTTCTTGAAAAGCAACCTTTCATGTTAATGTAAATCTTCAGGCTGGGAGGAGTGTCACATACTGTGTGCTGTGTGCAGCTCTGCCAGCAGGGGGCACTCGGTGATGATGGAATTTCTTCAGATCTACCAGCCACAGTAATGTAATACTTTTATTCGGACCAAATAAAATGTGGCAAAGTAGGTAGAATGCTTTTGAGTTCTCCGGAACCCTTCTACAAGCTGGCTGTTAAGCAAAAGAGAAGCAAAGGAATCGAGGAGAAGAGAAGCTGGGCAAAACGAGGAAGCCAAAAGGCTTGCAGTTTGCAACAGTCTCAAGATGAGTGCAGAAAACATTTTGCGGGCTTAATTAGATTGGAGTGTGCAATATTTATTAATAAATTATTATAGGTACGAAACAAGTTTTTGGCTGCACCAAGGGCTATTTGGGCTAAGAAACTGCAATGGCAGGCTGCCCCCCCCCCATTTTTTTTTTTTTTAAGGCAGCAGCTACTCAGATCGGCCTCCAGAACTAAGCAAATCGCATGTGTCCCTTGGGAGGCAGAGAATTCAAGTCAGAAGAAATGTAGCACATTTTATTTTAACAAAGCTGGAGGTTAATTTTAGGTGATTCACTAGATAAAGAGGCAGTAGAGGTCAAATTGGATTGGATTGCCTTGTGGCTGGAGGGGGTGCATGCTCCAAAAGTGGAGCCCACCTTTGCATGGTAGGAAGTCAGCTTCATCCAGTTTTAGAATCTCTTACCTGGGCACCTAAGTTTGGTATTCTGCAAAGCACTCTACCATTTCCCCATGTTCCAGATCAAAGTGTAGGAGCATTTCCCTCTTGGGATGGCCTGGAAGGTGTTTTGAGCATAATATTGGCAGGTTTTCCCACCAAATTAAGAAGGCAATAAAAAAAAATTTCTTTAAAAACACACCCACCCCACATTTAATTTCAGTTTAATACAACGTTTGTGCATCAGTGTAATTATTGAAACCATGTCTGCAGGGCTTTGTAGGCTGAGCTCCATCTCTCCTGGAGCTGTGAATCCATTCCAGAGATGGTTTTAATCATCGCTTTGTATTTGATGTCCAGTAACTGCTTTTATTGAATCTAAATGAAAGGCATGCCTGGAGCTGGGGCATCAGCAAGGGCCATTAACTCTCATGCTTGCCTTTATTTGTAATGGAAACGCAACACCCTTCACTGCTGTGTTGAAAAATACCCTTCACGTTCCTTGCACACTGGTTTCCAGGTCTGCCTTTCAGGTCACAGTGGGTAGGGTGGGGTGAGGGAGGGAGGGAAACTTGAATTCTGAACTTGCTGGGTACTTCTTTCGGGGAAGGACCATAACTCATTGGCAGACTGTCTGCTTTTCATGCAGAAGGAACTAGGTTCAATCCCCGGCATCTCCAGATGGGAATGTCTCCTGTGTGAAAACATGGAGAGCATCTTCCAGTTAGTATAGTATAGAATAATACCAAGCTGGATGGAACAATGGTCTGACTTGATATACCGTATATACCCGAGTATAAGCCGACCCGAATATAAACCGAGGCACCTAATTTTCCTACAAAAACCTGGGAAAGCTTATTGACTCGAGTATAAGCCGGTTCACCTTTGCCGCTGTGGAGGAGGAGGAGGAACGAGCAGCCCGAAAGCAACCCTTTGGGCTGCTCCTTCCTCTTCTTCCTTTGCCAAGTTTGCATTTATGCGAGCAGTTCAGGAATGGAACAAGCTGCCTGGGGAGAGTAAAGAACCGCTGTTCTTGTACGCTTCTTAAGGAATGGTTGACTGGGGAGAGCGGGTGGCGGCATGAGCGGAGAGAAAGGGCTTCTTTCTCGCCACCCCCACCACCCGCCTCACTCGAGTATAAGCCGAGGGCAGCTTTTTCAGCACAAAAAAATGTGCTGAAAAACTAGGCTTATACTCAAGTATATAGGTAAATCACCTACCTGTGTTTCCATGTTCTGTAATGCAAAGTGTAGAAGTGCTGGATCAGGTGAACATGTGCCCCCCCCAAAAAAACCTGTATTTTAACCTTTGCTTGATAGTCACACAAGTGCACTTTGAAAGACAATAGTGTGACACTCAGTTCACACACAATGGATTTGAATCAAAAAGTTATTGGCTAGTAGGGAAACTTGAGTGGAGAACTGGCACCATTCAGGTGGCACTGTCCAGGAGCTCACATGGCCAAATTTCACACCGCACTTCCATTGCAATCCTACAGTGTGGTGAGAGAAGCTATGCTTATCTGGAATTCTTCCTTCCTATGCAGCTAACTAAAAGTACTTGAGCTCGGTCCTGTGCTGTAGCTGGCAACCTGTTAGAGATTGAGGGCAAGTAAGACCAATAATGCGGAGCGAAGGACTCACCTGCTGCTGAGGGCCTGAAGGGCCTTGCCTGCCTCCTTCCATCTGGGCAGAGGGGGCTCCGTTTTTGTTTTTTTAAATCACTTTTATTTATTTTTTATCTGCGTCATTTTAAATTGTAATTGATATTAATGCTGTATTCTTAGTTTTAGATTTTATGATTCATGTGGAAATTGTTTTCCATTTGCTTGTGTACTTTTTGATGTGTTTTATTTATTGCTTGTGACTTTTGTTACATTGGTAATTCTGTAAATCTTGTTATGTTGTAGGCCGCCTTGAGCATTGTTTTAACTATGGAAAGGCGGCATACAAATAAAATGGTGGTGATGGTTGCCTGCACTTTCTCAGAACCCACATCCAGCCTAGTGCAGCGCTCAGTCTGTGCACCTGCCTGACTTATACAGTCTTAACCAAGACATAAACTTTTTGAGTGCATCTTTGTTACAGGTGTTCTGATTTTCAGGAGTGTCCTGGCAGAATCTGCCCACCCCCTTCCACTTCTAGCCCTCAGACATTTCTCTCTGCTCTATTCCTGCAGCTCGCTGGAGATGACGTGTTATGACAGCGATGAAGCCAACCCCCGCAGCGTGTCCAGCCTGTCCAACCGCTCCTCTCCCCTCTCCTGGCGCTATGGTCAGTCCAGCCCCCGCCTGCAGGCTGGAGATGCCCCTTCAGTGGGTGGGGGATGCCGCTCGGAAGGCACCCCCAGCTGGTACATGCATGGGGAGCGAGCTCATTATTCCCACACCATGCCCATGCGCAGCCCCAGCAAGCTCAGCCACATTTCCCGCCTGGAGCTTGTGGAGTCGCTTGATGCTGATGACGTTGATCTCAAATCCGGGTACATGAGTGACAGTGACTTAATGGGCAAGACCATGACTGAGGATGATGATATCACCACAGGGTGAGTACCGCTGCAGGGCATCAAACATGCAACTCAAGAGTTGATTGCTTAACATCAGAGGTAGACTGTAGGAGGTGTCAACGACCAGCACCAACTGAAGCATCTGTATCAAGCTAAGAATTTGCTTGTTTGCCCAGCTGATCTTACCTTAAGCATTCCTCTGCCTTAGCAAAACCGCTTCTGTGATTCCTCCCCCCCCCCCAGCTTCCTGAATATTCATAATGGTTGCCATTATGATAAATAGTCATAACTTAACAAACCACTTGTGGCAGATAGCAAGTTTAAAGACTGACAAGACAGTGCATCCAACTAAGTCAGTGGAGAGAAGAATGTATTATTTGTTGGCTGGAGGCATGGCATACAGCGCTTCTGCAAAGCAAATACCCGCTCCTTGCTTGTGGCAAAACCTGCTTCTACAAAACAAATATTTGTTACTGCCTTGAGGCGAGCTAATTCTGTTTTACAGAGGGTATGAAATGGGATGGGTATCTGGCTTAAACTAGATACTTACATTTAATATAAGCAGGCTCTGGTCAGAATTTTCAATCTTTGCTTGCTGTGAAGGAATTCTGTAGTGGGGGAAAGAGAGAGACAGAGAGCAAGTTGGTTGGCTGGTAGGGCTAATGGCAGAGGATGTGCTCAAGGATGAATAGACAGCTAGTTAATGGGGTGGAATGAATAGCTGGAAGTTCTGTTTGTAGTGACATCCAAGGTAGATTACAGAAATGATCTGTTCTGTCCTGGATTTGTTACCTCTCATTTCAACTAAGCTGTTTCACTTGCAAGTCAGTAACAGATGTCTGGTATACACAATAGCTCTGGATATACCTCTTTAAAGCATATTTTGCAGACAGGGAATCAGATAAGGAAAAAACATAGAATTTGACTAATAACTACCTCTTGATGGGAAAGGTCTTGCTCAATATGGTGATCTTGCTTGCTGTGTTTGTGCCAATTCATCCAGCTGCGCGGAGTCCATTGAACTGATAGAATGTTTCCAGTCACAATCACCTTATTCCGACCCTAAACACTTTACTTCAAATGAGATTGACTTCTGTACAGTGTTTTAAGACTTGATTGCCCACTAGCTAGCTCTGTTGCTTCGCACAGAGCTGCCCTTGATAAGCAGTGCAGAATGGGTTGCTTGGCTTTCTTGGGAAAATTTATTCAAATTGTTCCAAAGCGTAGAACTGATCAAGCAGCAGCAACTTCTTCTTTTTAACTGAAAGTCGGGTATTTTCAAACCGGTCAGTGCAACATGAACATGTAGGGTTGCTAAATCATAAGTTGGTGGTCTTGCCTTTACCTTCAAAATTCTGATACGGAAGAAGAGCAGATGCTGCAATTTCAGCCCACTGTTTTATCAGTTCTCTCTCCCTGCACCACCGACCTACCTATTCCTACTTCTTAATAGTATTAATGTACAAAGGAGCAGGGTGAAAGAATGAGAAGGGAGGTGATGCGGTTGCATCCTCTCATGCTGTCTCATAACTTTTGAAGGTAGGATCTCCAGGTTGTGTTCTGGCAGCTGCATCCACGTGGAACTTTCTATAAGGAAGTACTGTATATGTACACGCCGATTGTAACTTTTCCATGCAACTTGCCCCATGTTAATAGAACACAAACTACATCTGAAAAGCAGCACCAGCAACAACCACAACCCAGAACCTTATAGAAATTCTTTGCCAGCAATGCAAACCTAAGCTCTTTAATAATGTTTTTTTCTACACCATGGCTTATCAGTATGCTGCTCTTATTATTTTTTTATGGAGAGAACCTCAAAGATCTGAGCCTGTCATTTATTTATCTCTCATATTTCTTGGTGAGTTGGGCCTGGCATCCCACCAAGGACACTTTAATTTACATATCCTTTTAAGCAGTCTGTAACCTGAATAAAACTGGCCCATACTAGGGTCTGAGATGAGCAGATAAGGAGGGATGTGTGCATTTTTCACCCAGTATAATGACAGAAACTGAGTTGGGTTCCAGGTTGGAATGGATTGTTGGATAGTTCAGAAACAATAATAATACCATGGCTACCTGACCAACCCAGAATGGATCTGGAAAATTAACTTACTCTAGAAAGACTATAGTTACACGCTTAAGTGGTTATTTCTAAAACATGCCCAAGGTCACCAGTGACCTCCTGGGGGTTTGACATGTTGATTGCAGCTTGGGAGCACTGATAAGTGAAGTTACAATAAGTCTGGATGTGTACAATACCACAAAGGGGTCGTTGCATCCCTTGTTTTCTGTGAATTTTCTGTAAATGTGACATTGGTTGCCACATTGTTGTATTCTTGTTAGTTTGAATATTATACCCTGAATTGTTAGGTTGTTTGGAAATGAAGGGCGTTTTGCCTTGTTTTCTTTTGGCTTCTCACCCCCTGTTGCTTGAGAGAGATGGAAATTCACAGAGTGAGATATTATGTCATGCGTTTTCCATTTATCATTGGAAGGATTTTAAAAGTCCCAGAGCTCCATCGAGGGGAAGGGGTGTAGACCTGGGCCTAAAAATACTCGCTTGTCATGGAAAGCTACGCTACAGAGTCCTTGTTAATTCCACAGCTCTGGTCTGCAGATGTGTAATCGTGACAAGCCACAAGTCCATCTGTGAGGCCTCTTAACATTGCTATTACTGGAGTATTAAAATAATGGAGTTTACTGCTAACAGGATGGATCTGAACGGAGCAAGATACTGTGGGGCTGAGGTAGCAGAATCCATATGAGTAAATAAAAATACTGTTTCTTACCAGGTAAAAAGTTGCCTCAGTTTAGGATTGGCAACTTTTTTTTTTTGGTCCTAATTTTGGTCCCCCAACAACAACCAGATATATGCAAGTTTGAGCAAGTGAAGTTTTCCCCATCCATGCTAGTAAAAGCTTCGTGCATGTTAGGTGTATAAGACATATCCTTTACACCTTGGCCTGATTCTCACATCACTTTAACCCTTAGTTAAATTAAACTCTGGTTTAAATGCAGCACATGCATGTGAGCACTTAGTTCCTTCTCTGCTCCTATTGCATGCTGGGAAATAAGCCATGGTCTGGTGTAGCATGCATCTCAACCTGGGCTCATGATTTGTTTTTCTTCAAACAAACCATGAACAATAAGTAACCAATGGCTTACTGCTTGTGGTTTGTTGGGGTGGGGTGGCGGACCATGAGCCTGGGTTTCATGTAATACTAAGCCAGCCTTTCTCAACCTTGGGTCCCCAGATGTTGTTGGACTACAACTCGCATCATCCCTGACCACTAGTCTTGCTAGCTAGGGTTGATGGGAGTTGTAGGCCAAAAACATCTGGGGACCCAAGGTTGATAACCACTGTAACTAAGCTCTAGAGTCTAGACCATGGCTTAGTTTCCAGGAAGGCACCTGAGATTTCAGCAACCTGCACTAGAACTCTGTGCACTCAGATTTAAACCTTAGTTTCATTTAATTTTGGCTTCAAGTGAAGTACTGTTGGCGGGGCTGGTTAAAATGCTGGACCCATTTCTTTTCCAAAGGATTCCTGATAGAAAATGAGGGCACTAGTAATCCTGATTAATCTGGCCCTATAATATCAGGTTTTGAGTTTACATTAGACCTGGTGGTTTGCTCACACAGGTATACTATTTGACTTCTCAGCACTTGATGACAGGTGGATGAATATGTGAACAGGCCTGTGTTGAAAAAGCATTGTGTCCAAGGGAAATACTGTGTGATAGATTTGTGGTGATACATGCAAGTCACTGCTTGACACTGAAATGATGCAGTGATAAACATAGATGGGTGGGCCAGTGTTAGAGCTGTACAAATGTTAGAACCGGTGCCACTGCCAGGCTACGTTATGCACAGGTGGATTTCAGGCTTCCATGAATGTGTCCCCCTGCCCCCTCGAAATCAACCTTACACAAACTGTTCTGGCATGCTTTTTCCTCTGCTTCTCTCTATATGTCCCGTAAAAAATCTATCCCCCTCTCTCTTTCCTTGCTCCTCCTTGTCTTTCACCTCCCAAGCTTGGCCAAGTGCCAGAATCCTAGCATATTGGAGGTTTCCTGTTTCAGTGCAAGAGAAAATAAATAACTCCTGGTGTTTGATTTTTGTCCCAATATAAAGGAGGGTGTTTGGCTTGTTGCACGACAGCTTGAAGCAAGCGAAACCCCAGCTGTTTGAGGGCTCTGGTGACAAAACCGCAAATCTTAGCAGGTGACGTGGGAGCCGGCCTAGCGCGGCAGTGTCAGTCTTTGCTGTGTGTGGGCGTCTCTCTCCTTTTCTCTCCCCCTCTCCCAAGTGGCCAGATAAAGAAGCCCTGCTATTATAATGCACAGCCCATGCTCCGTGTGGGTGGGAGTGCCGCAGGGAGGCATCCACTGGGGGTTTTATATGACACAGCCTGCCATATCAACACTTCAAAACTATAAGGGCTACCTTTTTTAAAAAAATCATTATATTACTTTATCAACATGTATAATATTTCTACAGGGGTGTGATCTTATAAACCAAGGACACTGCTGGTATGGTCTGTGGCTTTGCTGTGTTCTGAATTAAGGGACACTCCCTTCAAATAAAGGACATTGGTAACCCCAATTGTGGGCCTTTCCTTCCCTTCTCAGAGAGATGCTGGGGAATAGCACTGGCATAATGGCTCTGCTGCTGTCTTGCCCGTGGGTCTGTCACAGCCTGATTGCTTAATCGCTTGCAAGGGAGCTGTCTCGTTGCCCTGTGGGAAAGTACAGGCGAGAAAGCTCTCCCCTGCCACCCCCCTGCCTATTCATTTTCTGATAATGAACATGAGCTGTCATTGTGGACTGGGAAGCAGTCCTACAGGCCCATTTCCAAGTCACAGGAGAGCCCAGAAGGAGCTGTTCAGCAGTGGAACAGACACCCACGAGAGGTGGTGGACTCTCCTTCCTTGGATGTTTTAAAGCAGAGATTGGATAGTCATTTGTCATGTATGACCTAGATTCCTGTATTTCAGGGGGTTGGGCTAGATGACCCTGGGGGTCCCTTCCAATTCTATGATTCTATGAGACTATGAATTCTAAGGTTTCCAGGTTCTGATCACCCGAAGGTTCCTGTACTTGGGAGTCTTACTCTTGGTCCTCAGCAGCCATAAGCATCGGACAAGCCTATAAAACCATTGTTTGTCATTGCTTTTTAAAACATTAGTGCTGATGACCACATCCAAATGGCAGTTTCCTCTACTCTTGGCTTTATGTTCCCAGTTTACAAGTGGAGTGGGGAAGTATCCTTGAAAAAGCAGGCTTGTTCCTCCCCTCCACCCTAAACACCCCAGTTTCATCAGCACCAAAGAGCTGGCTGTGCAGACTGGCTAGAATCCACAAATGTGCATGCACAAAACTGGATGCACAGTCAGAATATTGCGTGTTCTTTTTACCCTGGCTATACCTACTGCTATAAAAACAACTCGCTTTAAAACTGAAGAGTGGTTTGTATCCCATTTTATTTCCCAACAACCTTGGGTGATATTCACCTAGCTAGCCATATCAGTGGGAGCCCTGCAGAAGCCCTGCAACAAGGCTTTCTTCTCCCACTGCACCCTTTACCCCAGAAATTGGGGGGGGGGAGAAGGAGAGAGAGTGAGTGAAGAACCCCTCAGAACAGTGCATGGAGAATAGTTCCATCTGGCAAGCTGTAAGTCTTGTGCAGACTAACAATTGCAACTGCATGATGTGGAATTCCACCCCTTGTCTGTAGAGTTGGTTGATTGTAACTGGCCCCAAATTGCCAAGTGAGCTTAATTCATGTTTGAGCAGAGATTTGAATCCAAGCCTTCCTGCATGTATAATCCTCCCCTTAACACACAGGCTACTTCTTTGGATTCTGTGTATTTGTAACATGACAGGTACCGCTTTTGGGATTATTTTACCCATTTCTTCCCATGGATAGTTTACCATCAAGTATAAAGTGCAAATGTTGGATGGCTTCTCACAGGGATCTCATTGTAGGATATAAAGTTAGCATTATTGAGCTAATAACTCCCTTTAGCAGCTGATCTGGCTTTGAGTTAGTCTGATGACATCCCCACAAAGCTGTGTGACATCTCTCTAATTAACAGGAGGGTATTTGTATGTCCATATATGGGGCGAAGAGCTGTTTCTTTTGGGCAAGTTTCTTGCATGGACAAGTGATTTTTTTCCTTTCTGTGAATCGCCCTGAGACCTGCGGGTATATGGTGTTATATTAATAATAATAATAATAATAATAATAATAATAGGCAACTTTTTACATATTTTTGAATATCATGACTTTGCATATGAAACTACATTGGAAAAAGTGTGTGGGAGTCCATAGTGTTTTTGGTAAACCTTTAGGAAATAAGAATATTCTATCCTGCCTCTCAACACTGAAATGTATTGCTTTAAAGCAATGTTTCCTTTTGGGAGTGACGTATTTCTCAGATTATTATTTTTTAAAGAAAGGAAAAAAATTATGGAAACATAGTGTTTTTTATACCATAAAATATAAATAAGCAATTTAAGAATAATACCTAACATTTCAAAGCTGTGCAGGTATTTTGGTCAATTCTCATAAATTCTTTATGCTGGCAGGATGATTTCATGTTACCACGTTTTCATCATTAATCACTGCAATCACTCCTGTAGAAGCTTTAAGGGTATGTGTATTGTTTTGTTTTTTTAAAACAAATCAAGCAGTATAGAAATTTAATGAAATAATTAATTAAATAAATAAAATCCTTAGCAGAGCCTCTGCTGCAGATGCTCATAAAGGCACACAGCAGATAATCAAACTTGTTCCCCTGTTACCCCCCCTCCAGTTGAGCCAAGCAGAATAAATCCCTTTCTGTTGTGAAACTGCAATCTTTAATAAGCACAGTGTTCACTATCTGCCCTTAGCAACTAATTGCAGAAAAAACACACAATACTACTGGAACTGAAGCCAGAAAAGGGAGCTGTTGGGAATACTAGTGAACTACTGTTCCATGTGCTGGTTGCACTGTTTTCCTGGGAAGCCAGTAAGTTCTGCTGAGTAAGAAGATAAAGATGCTTTTGGCCACTTCCTGGATAGAACTCTTGTGCATAGTAGGAAGGAGGTGGCTAAACAATGGAAGGGGCTGTGTAAAGCTTTTCCTCCTTATTTCTTATGTGTGGCAATTGCCTCCTCACCTCCACCCCATCCCTCTTGGTGCTTTTATTTATTGTGCAACTGTAATGGATTAAAAGGAAAGAATGATCCAAACCAGATATTGCAAACAGAATGAAAGGAGAAAGAATGCAGGGAACTACAAGCTGCCGAGTGTTCCTTTAATTCAAACCAACATAAAGACATGATCTGATGCCAAGCAAGCACAAGTGTGTCATTAACGAACCCTGTAAAAATGAACTTCGCTTTGCTATTAAAATGTGTTTCCGTGTAAATATAAACATCGGCAAATGGTTTTTGTTCTGACCCCGCTCCCCTGCAGAGGGTTACAACCCACTGGTTGAATAATGGAATGGATAGGCCAGTCTAGCTCCATAATGTTTCCCTCTTGCATCAGTCTCCATTCCGTCCCATTTCCACATAAATGTGCATTTAAAAACAAAAAATCATTAAACCATAATTCCTGCTCCCTGCCTCCCCAGGAAATTGCTGCCCTTCCATAACCATGCCCCTGATAGTGATGGCATGCTCTTTTTGTGCTCTGTTTTCAATCTGCACTAAGCAGCTAATGACAGCTTTTTAAAAGAAAAATGTAAAAGGCAGCCTACTTTTTGACCAACGTGCATATCTTAGTTGGGATGGGGGAAAGTGAATTCCAAGGATATACTCATCTGATCCATAAAGAAGGGGGCATAGCCTTTGCCTTGCATGGAAAAGGTGCCAGGTTCAGTCCTCAGCCCCTCTAGGTACGATTGAGAGACACCCGTGTTTGAAGCCCTGGAGAGCCACTGGTAGTCAGTATTAAATGGACCCATGGTCTGACTTGGCATAAGGTAGCCTCCGATGTTTCCATGACCCACCACAGGTGAGTTTGTCTCAAAATACACCCCCCCCCCCGAATTCTTCCAGCGTCCCTAGTTAGAACCAATACTTTAGGGCAGCATATTGGCAGTGTACAGTTGTTTAATAAGGCTTATTTATTTTGCTCAATATCACTTTTAATATTTCTCCCCAAATAATTCAGATGGCTGACAACAGTTGCAAACTGTTGTTTCTTAAGTTTCCCATTTTGGTTCCATCTTTTCTCTATGGAATTCAACCCTATCTGAGAGTTGTTGACTGACCAAAGGTCTGAGCCAAGATTTCAACCTGGCTCTCCCTGGTCCCTTTGATGCCCCAAGTTGAATATTGACTGTACACTTCATACTTATACTCTTTTTTGGGGGTGATAGTTTCTGCCGTCTCCTGTTCCCTGATTCTGGAGGTATGATCTAACTTTGAGACTGTAGTCTCAACTCATGTTCCAACATCGTATTTTGAGAACCAGTGGACATTGCCTAATTGCTGCAGTGGTTGTAGATGCTGGTCCAGAAGAATCTGGTAAAGACTTTAGGACTGATAGAAAGGTTTTGTTTGGTTTACTTTGTATGATTTTCTGTGCCATATGGACTAGAGATCCCAGTGTGTGCACACACACACTCATTCCAATAGCATTAATTGAACAACCTCATATGAGATAGGCACTGAGCTGCTTGGACAGACTGCAGTTCCTTGGCAGGTGCCAGAATGAGAGGGTAGCTACAGGAGGCAATGCGGAGTGGCAGATTTAATGGGCCTGCCCTGCAGTTAATAGCTGAGCCTGACACTTTTTTTTCAGGACAATTTACAGGCAGCAATTTCCTGTGAGTTCATAATTGAATGAGCTGCAAGGCAGAAGGGCCATTGGGGACTTTAAAAGACATTTGCACTTGCTGTAGAGCAAGCAGGTGAGTTACTTGCTAACTGCAACCTTTTTCTTGTTGCAGATCTTGAAGTAGAAAAAGCTCCTGGCAGGCATGGGTTCTCTGACACAGTGCTGTCCTGATATTTGGGGCACTGGTCACAAAGGCAGATCTTTAAAGAGATATTCCATTGTTTCTGTTCACAGGGATAAGCCCCTTGAAATATATTTTGATCTGTACACTCTGTCCCATATCTTAGAAACTGTTTGGAGGAGGGCAATCTTTTGTCCAGTTGAGACTTGACGAATACTTTCAACACCATCCCTCTTAGATTTGTGTTTTTGATACTAAAAGTCTAGGATGAGATTGTGCCAGCCTTGTGCAGGATCATGTCAGCTATTCTGGGGAAAGCTGACTGGTGAACTGCCCAGCCTGATTGCTCTATTTGCATGAGTTGCAAAAGAAGAAGAAGCTGTGATTGCTTTGCAGATGCTCAGAGAGGGAGGGATGAGCAAAGGCACGTTTCCATGGTAGCAAGACATAGTTGTTTCTCAGCAGACACGCTAAGGATGCTCCAGGAATCTGCAGTTGGCATTATGTGGCGAGTGGTTTATCGTGTGCTCTGCGCTTGCTCTGTTTTTAGAACTCTTGGTTTCATTGTGATCAGTTTGCCTTGCCATAGGAAATGAGCTTTGGAGAACACAGTCAGATTTCACATCCAGCTTGCATGCATTCAGATTTGTTCCAACAGTCTTCCCTTTCCATTGCTTTTCTTCCTTTTCCCCTCTCTGCTCTAAAATGGCATCAGTATGGCTTCTGGGAATAATAAGGGTTTGAACATAAATGAGAAAGGGCAGTGTGCATAAAGTGCAACCTTTGTGTAATCCAGGAGACAGAGACTTTATGCTAAAGAGATTCCTTTTCCTCTGGTGGCTGCACGGGTTCTTCTGGCATGTTTGCAACATGTTACTCTGGGAGTGCCGAAAATGTGTCAAGCATCAGGGTGATTTCAAAGAATTTTCCCAGGGGAAGGCCCTCCCTCTTGAAAAGAGTCCAGCTGCCCTGCTATTTTGTGAAAAGCTACAGTAATGTGGGCTTGCTGAGTCACACTGTGCTTAAGGTTTAATTCTAGGATGCTGCACAGTAGCAGAACATACTGTACACGTGCTTTAAATGCAGTATATATTTATATGCACTGAGAACATTGTGTATAATATAAAGCACAAGCCTTTATCTCTCTTAGTTCATGCAGATTGATGTTTTATTAGTAAAAAGCAAAGGAAGTCATGTTGGTCCATAAGGGGGAAAAAATCACAGAATTCTTATTATTAACAATAATATTATTGTTTATTCAATCTATTATCAACCCTTCACCATAAGGACAATTCACAAAAAATTAAAATACAGTATGAAAATATAGCATGGGGTACATAGGAAGCTGCCTTATACCAAGTCAGCCCATTGGTCCATCTAGCTCAGCATTGTTGATGCTGATTGGCTGCAGCTCTCCAAGGTTTCAGACTGGGGACATGCCCAGCCGTGCCTGGAGATGTCAGATATTGAACCTGCGACTCTCTGCATGCAAATCATGTGCTGTACCACTGAGCTACAACCATACCTTACTTTGATTTAAGCCAGTTAAAATGAACTTACTTGTAAGCAGTGTCATTTAAATCAATAGGATGTACTTCTAGGAAAGCACAGTTATGGTTGGAAATATGTCTTGGACTGGGGTGGGAGTATGTAGACATTCGCAACTTGGCACAAAATACTGAGCAAGCCTTTTTGGTTCTCTAGAACTCATTAGATTTGATACAGTAGTATATTGGTAGCTTGCTTCTCTCTATCTGTTTGTCATTTCTGGTAACCAGTTGTCAAGTGCCCCAATGTATTCTATCTTTGTGAAAGAAGCCTTTATTTGAGCATGAAACAGCCAAAGAGGCATCCCAGAGTGCCTTATATACAGTCAAAGCGAGGCAGTCTCTTCCTGCAGGTTTACAATCTAAAAAACAAAACAAACCACAACACACAAGGGAAAGGGGACAAGGAGGGAAGAGGAAAATAAAAACCAAAACCCAGGCACCAATTTCTAAACACCTGTTCCTATATTGACCAGCTGGTACAGTTCAGGGGCAAGAGGTGCTTAATGGAGCTGGGCTTGCAGAAAAGCTTATTAAAGGAGCCCTGCTTTCTATCTCTCCCACTGAGACAGTCTGATGGAATCGCTGCACCCACATGAGGGCAAGTGTTTTTATATCAGAACTCAAAAGTATTTGTCCCATATTTTTCGATTGCATGGCATTTGCATCCCACTTGTGTCACGTGATCATTAAGCTATTTGAGGGCACAATCCTAACCCAAGATCTTCCAGGATGAGTGAGTTGGGATGTTGCGGATCTCTGGCTCAGCTGGGCTACACCAGTGTAAGTCCCAATGACAGTTCAGCCCAAGATACGCTGGCATAATTTGTTCATCCCAGTTTATCCAGGGCTCAGCTGACTGAGCCAAAGCTTGCTGGGGCTAGCGGGCAGGACATAAGCTGGTCCCTATCTCCATTTATCTCAGTCATGTGACCTGGTGCTGTGCTGCTATTATTGTTATTATTGGTATATTTTAAACAGATTTTATATACTGTATTTATGCGGATCTAATGCACCATCAAATCTAATGCACACCTCAGTTTTCAGAACCTTGAAAGCAAAAAAATGTTTGCTGGTGCCATCTGTAAGCTGCCTTGAGTCCTGTCAGGAAAAAATGCAGGAAATAAATACTGTACAGGGAGAAAGCATTTCCAAAAAGCGATGGCCTTGTATGAAGCAGCACTAAATAACAAAAAACATCTCTTAAGCCTCATATATGCAAGCAGAAACTGTGGCAGTAGAGCTGCACTACTGGTGTTAGAGTGGATCGTTCTATGACCTTGCATTTTTGTTATGCCTGTAACTGGCAACAAAAATGCAGGATCGTAGATCTACTCCTAACATGTATGTCTTATGTGGGGGGTGGGCAGCATGTCCTCAGTTTGTTCTCACTAGGGAAAATCTTGGGGCTGCCTTGGTCTCTTCCTTTGGGGTCCGCATTTGCAGTTTATGGCCGTTGATTGCATGTTGGTGAGATCCTCCTAAAGTGTCTCCCCTGCTAGAAGAAAACAGTAAAAATTGACTTCCTAAGCAGACCCATGACTTCAACAGGCTGCTGCCTTTTGACTTGTTCTTCCTGGTGGTTTTCATGTTGCTGTTTTTAAGCTGCTGACCCAGCAACAAACTAAAGACCTTCTGGTTTTTATTGTTCTGCTGGTTGTGGGGATGTTAATCCAGGGGGGTGATGATGTACAGCGGTGGATTATGTCTTTAGATTTAACATGTGAAATGCTAATAATGTGTTTCAAGGGGAGAGGGAACGTCCTGCTTCAGTTGCAGTGACTCATGATGCTGAATGTTCTTCCCTGAATCTAGGGGGAACAGATCCAGCTATGCTCTGCAGCTGTTGTTGCTGGAGTTCCTGTTGAACACAGTGGGTTTCTTCTTCTCCAAAAATAAAAAAAACCAATTGAAAAGGAACTCCAGCAACATTGATTGCCAAGCAGAATCAGCCAAGCAAAATAAGGGAGGGGCGAATAAGCCCCATCCCCCAAGCTGCCAGACTTTTCCAGCCACCACCTTGCCTTGAGCCCAAATTTCCATGGGCATCTGCGCCAAATGCCTTGCATTCTCAGGACAGTGCTGCACATGTTGTGTCCACGCAGTTACTCTGTACAGCTTGGCTGACAACTTGCTGGTCGGCAAAGTAGCCCTGGGCATGATAGTTGGCCTCTCTCTGGCTCACTGCTACCATTTCACCGGGTTCAACTCAATGCTTCCATTTGCAGAAGGGAAGAGAGGAACTTCATCGGATATGTGGTGCCAGTGAGGGTGATGCTTGAGAGTAGAGAGGCTGTGCATAGGAGATGTAGGTCAAGGTTGTAAAGGACAGACTGACCACTGTGGCAGGTCAGTGCTGGCTCCAATTTGGGTGGGGCCTTGGCCAAGACACTCTCAGCGGGCTTCCCCCCTCTCTTTTTCTCTGTGGGCTCCAATCCTTCAGTGGGCCTAGGTCCTCCTTGCTACTATTGTCACCATGTACCGCTCTTCATCACCGTTCCATGACAAGTACAAAGCGTGTAAAGACAACTTGGGGCTATGCACACATTTCTGCAAATGTTCTGCAAGTCTTTGAGGCAGGAAAACCAGATTTGCAGCAGGGGGAAGAGGCATAGTGTTTGTGCAAGGGAATGACAGACCTCAAAGTAATTTCCAGTTTTATATAAAGCCAACTTTTTTTTTAATGCCTCCAGTGTTATTTATCTTATCTCTGGTGGCATCTTGTTGTGCATGTGAAGTCCAGAGTCCTGTTTTAACATTAAAAGGCACGGGGAGGAACAGAGAACAGAGAGAAGGGATAAGTCATTTTTCCTTGAGATGCACCTTGTGGTTTATAGATGTGAAAATCAGTGCAAGGGATGGCCACCAGCTTGTGCTTGAGTCTGCAATCTGAAGACAACTACCTCAGGGACCCATGAGTGCAGCAAAAGTCCAAGGGCCTGCTCTGTTTGTGAAATGCCTGTATTTGTCCA
The DNA here is from genome assembly GCF_009819535.1 of Lacerta agilis. NCBI lineage: Eukaryota > Metazoa > Chordata > Lepidosauria > Squamata > Lacertidae > Lacerta > Lacerta agilis. Next base: position 63,556,645 of record NC_046317.1, on the reverse strand, counting down.
TCGCATCCAGGTGGTTCAACAATATTAGCTGGTACATGTGCAATCCTGGTGCTGAATCCAGGTATTTGTTTCTTTTGCCTCCTTCAGAGCACTCCTTTTGCATCCATGTAGGAGATATCCTGTTAACAGAAAACTCTTTCTTCTGCTTGCAGATTTTCCTCACTACATTATATATGTGTGTGTGTGTGTGTGTGTGTGTGTGTGCTTTCTGCTTAAACTCAGAATAATCACATTAGATGCATAGCTCCTCTTGTGGTTAGAAGTTTGATGTTTGCCAACTCCTACACAGATATTCGGGGGGGCGGGGCGCTTAATTCTTTTCTGAATAAACTAAGAAACAAACCATTTGTGTGGTCTTTGATAGGCTCGCTCCAATTCAGCAGTAATTTCCAGGCAACTCAGCATCAGTTCTGCCCGTGTCATTTTATTCATTAACATTCTCCAGATCATATGAACAGCTACTCAAGCTGCCTCCCTCTGTGGATGTTGTGAGTGAAATTTCTGAAAGGGCTGTGGGAAAAGCAGTCGTAATAGCAGCAGCAGCAGCAGTGCTGGCTGAGGGAAGGAATACTTTAAAAACACATTTAAAAACATTTTTTTCTGATGCTTCAGCACTGACACTGTGATGACAGGGGTATTGGTGTGTGGACTATTTTGGAGATTGTGCCAATTCTACATAGATCATTGTAAGCAGCATCTTGTGTGACCTGCGCCCTAAGTCTTCTTTTCTGTAGTCCTTTCTGGAAAAGGGGTGGGGTGGGGAGTGAAGTTATTGCTCTTAAAATACTGGGTGATTAAGGCTTTGAGACTATACACACTGACCTGGGAGTAAGCCTTATTAACAACAATGGGACTTACTTTTGACTGTGTCCATGTATTGGCTTGCACTGTCAATTGTTTTGAGAGAGAAAATGAGATTGCCCTTGTATTTGTTGTTATATGCCCTGAGGGACTTAACCAAGGAGATCAATCATCTGAATTCCATTCCCTGGCTTCTCAAGTTCACTGTCATAGGGTTTCAAGAACATCCCTTCCCCTAAGATGAATCCCGAAGGGATCGTGGTGATGAATTTACAAGATCTTCTGGGCAGCCTAAGGAGATGGATTAAATGCAGGGCCAATTAAGTCTGTAGTCTTTTTATAACCAGGAAACACACACACACACACACACACACACACACACAGCATAAGACTCAATAGTCTGGCTTCTCTCAGCAAAGCCTAGGGTAATCTGCACTTCAAAGGGTGCCAGAGACCCGGAATTACCCAGTCATGGCAAGATCTTAGTAAAATTTGCAGCCTGGCGCTAGAGTGTAATGCACTCTTATCAGAGGAACTATAGGAAGGCAATGGCAAAGGACTGCCATGGCATCCAGCCTTTCTCTCTAACTCCTAAAAGGTGCGGCATATGCATGCAGAAAGAAACTTCTGCATTCCTCTATGAAATGCTCCTCACCCATATAAAAATGCCCCCGGTGCATTTTTCGTCTCATAAAAAGTCTAGAGTGCCTTAAATGTAGAGATTGCCACAGAGCCCTTGCCTCAAGTAAGAAATAGAAGCTTTTTTAATTGTTCTTAACTTCTAAAAAGAAAGTTTTAATTGTGATCCATTCTTGATGTGTTTGCTGCCCTGGGCTCCTTCGGGAGGAAGCGTGGGATATACATTTATTAAATAAATAACTCAACTGGCAGAGAGATCCTTGACTTTGGGAGGTCAGTGGTTAGGACTTCCTATTACTTAAAAAAAAGCAGCTGGAAGGGGGTGTGGTGAGTATCTTGACTGCAATACACCCGGAGAAAGGTGCTTTGAGGTAATGAAGAGCTGGATGTGGGACAATTCATTGGAGCTGAATTCTGAAAAGACAGAGGTGTTATATGTCTCCAACTTCTTGAGTGCAGAAGTTGGGGAGATGGTCTGATCTGGGTGGGATCTACCGTATATACCCGAGTATAAGCCGACCCGAATATAAACCGAGGCACCTAATTTTCCTACAAAACCTGGGAAAGCTTATTGACTCAAGTATAAGCTGGTTCACCTTTGCCGCTGTGGAGGAGGAGGAGGAACGAGCAGCCCGAAAGCAGCCCAAAGGGCTGCTCCTTCCTCTTCTTCCTTTGCCAAGTTTGCATTTATGCGAGCAGTTCAGGAATGGAACAAGCTGCCTGGGGAGAGTAAAGAACCGCCATTCTTGTACACTTCTTAAGGAATGGTTTACTGGGGAGAGCGGGTGGCGGCACGAGCGGAGAGAAAGGGCTTCTTTCTCGCCGCCCCCACTGCCCGCCTCGCTCGAGTATAAGCCGCGGGCAGCTTTTTCAGCACAAAAAATGTGCTGGAAAACTAGGCTTATACTCAAGTACAGTGGTGCCCCGCTAGACGAAAATAATTCGTCCCGCGAAAATTTTCGTCTAGCGGGGTTTTCGTCTTGCAGAGCGGCAATGGGAGCCGCGCTCCGCAAAACGAAAAAAAAAAGACGAAATTTTTTCGTCTTGCGAGGCAGCCCCATAGACTTTTTCGTCTAGCGGGGCAGCCTCCCGCTAGACGAATGCTTTCGTCTAGCGAGTTTTTCGTCTAGCGAAGCATTCGTCTAGCAGGGTACCACTGTATATACAGTACCCTCTGGAAAGAGCAGGCCCACAACTTAGGATACTCCTGGATCCAACATTGTGATTGGAGGGAGGGCAAAGGTGGCCTTGGCTGCTCTGAGTTTCTGTTTCCAGATCTTAGCCACCTATGGGTCCTTTTGGAGAGATATGATTTGGCTGTCATACTCCGCTCTGGTTAACTTTCAGACTGGATTGTTGCAACATGCTTTCACTGGGCTGCATTTGAAGACCTCATGGTGAAGGGTGTGTAAAAAATATTACTACTACTACTACTACTACGATTAAATTATTCATTCTTTTGAGCTGCCCTCTCCTCCTGAAAGAGTCATCAATGAGAATTCTAACAGGTTCTTGTCTTACATGTCTCTATGTGCGTAAAATGATTAGGTGTGCTATTTATGACTACACATGTCTCTGACATTTCCTGGTAACAAAGGGTTGGATAAGTTGAGAGAGTTTGCTAATAGGGTTTAATTGTGCCTGGGTTCCTTCCTAGATATGCAACTTAAAGCAGACTTAAGTGGGTTAGGGTGAGGAATACATAAAGAAAAATAAAATTCCTTATTATAATAAAGTAATACTTATATATAGCATATATGTATGTAAGCCAAATTTCTTTTGAGACAAATATCTACGTTAGTGGTGTAAAGCATGGCTGGGTTATTTTTTTATTCTAGACATTCTTACCTTTATTTTTTTAAAAAACAACAACAACAACAACCCAGAGCTATTTATAGTTAGGGGATTTTTATTTAAAAAATGGTGAAAACCTTCAGATCAAAATGCATTTAGCTAATTTTAAAATACACTGTATGGGATTTGGCCTAATATGGAATTATTATTGGCATGTTTGCATACAGGATATTTTGTTGTAATAAAGAATTGCTATTTTTATTTACACATTCTCCTTTAAGTTTGTTTTTGCTTGCAAAGTGTTACTGTTAAGGTTTGCACCTTGGTTGTGTGAATTTCTTGGTAGATAACACAGATCTGGTTGGATTTCTACATACTAAATGTTCCTTACAATTTCATGCACCAGATCTTTTAATTAAATGCATTTTTGACATTATCATTCTTCTGTTGGGGAGATTCTCAGATATCTTTAAGAAAAGCAAACCAGCAAACAAAGCTTGTCCAGGGAAAGATTGCAAAAGCCATTAATGTCCCTCACCCCACCCCACCCCCACTTTCTATTGTGCCAAGCATCCCCAAAAAATGGTTCCAAAGCTGTTCCTTTGAGATGTGTGGGACTCCTCCCATCTTAAAAAAAGAAGTTTTGAGTTAATTAAAAATTCTCACATCTAAGACATCACCATGTGTTTCAGGCAAAGTACAAAGACAGTAAAAAGATGGCCGGGCAGAGGTAGAAGGCCAAACCAGCTCTGCTTATAAGTGATACCCAAGTCCCAGCATTGATAAAATATTTTTGTCCATGCAGTTTATTATACAATGTAAACTGAAGCTGTTCAGTCTCCTCCTCTCAGACTTGGACTGCTTTTCGAACAGAAACTAAGTAACCACACCCATTCTCGAAGTGCTTTGTACAGCTCAGTTGTGTATTAAATCCATATTAACTAGCTGTTAATGCATGCAGTGCAAGCAGTCTTGTGAATTATGGTGATGGGTTTGTCTTCCCAAAATATCTCATTGAACTGCTCCAAATTTGGAATTCTCTTTCTCTCCTGGATGAAAAGCAGCTTCTCCCACCCCCACGCTGATCTCTCCCTTGCAGTGCCTGGGTCATGTTTGCTTAAACAGTGAGTCATTCCGGCATGCCTTGACCCTGTCTCTGCACTGTGCAGTGTTTACACAGACTCCTCTGACTTCCCCATCTTGGGTTTGTCTTTGGCAATGTCAAGCCAAGAAGCCAGGACTTTTCCTGCACTCTGCAGCCTTGTCCCTCCAAGTGGCTTGCCCCTTGCCTTTGTATCGTCTGGTGAGCAGATAAACAGTTATGCAAACTGAGAGAGGACACTGGTTGGGTTATGGTTCATGTCCGTAAGCCAGATCCTGGTCTAGCCATACACAGTGAAAAGAAGAGGCCAGGGTGGGGCAGTTCCCTTCAAGCTGAACATAAATATGTATGGTCTGGTTTGATACCATGTTCTGAAACAGAGCCAGAATTAATATCTGCTGCAAATAGAATTTGGCAGATTCACACAGAATGCAAATGCAAATGTCGTCATGAAAACAAATCATTGATTTGATATGCAAGTTTGAAAAACAACATTCTTTCCTGCACTAGTTAGGATGCAAAGCTCTGGGAGCTGAAAGTTCACCCTTTTCTCTTGGAAAATCTTGGGGTTGCACAAGATTAGGAATGAATTTGAACTCTGAAAAAAGAAAGGCATATTTCCAGGTGGTAGGAAAGTATGGAGCTTTTAAAATACATTGAGACATGTAGCCACTCATTCTGGTTTTTTGGTTATTTTCCCCCTCACAGCTGGTGCATCTTACCCTCTGGGTGTTTCCAGATGGGGGCTTAATACTATAAATGGGTTGAAAGAGGCACTATGTTTTCTTTGCTTATGTCATTGGCTCACAAGAGTGCCGACTTGTTGCTTCTGGGCTTTCCACAGAAATACAAGCAAAACCAAAACTCACATCAATATAGGGGCTCCTTACCAAAGGGCAATTCTCAAAAATATCTTGCTGATCAAAGCCTCCAGAGTGGATTTATAGGAGGATGGGTCGTCCGTCCCTCCCCCCAGTGTGTAACCTGGAGGTCGTTTCTGTGTAAAACCTAAATTTTGGGAAGATGGTAACAAATCTGGAATGCTCTCCCAAGGGAGGCCTGCCTGGATCCAGTCTTATTATCATTTTGGCACCAGGAAATGGTTGTGGGGTTTTTTTTTTATTGCTTTCCCAGACATTTGGATAGCACAAGTGATAACATGTTTTATTGTTAAATATGTTACGTATTTAATTTTTTTGTAATTTTACTATTGTATGTTTACTTGCTGTAGATCTCTATGTGGGAAGTGAAGAACAAATTTAAAAAATCTAATTACTAGTTCAAATAATCATTCAGCCTGTGATGAAAGGAGGTGTGTGGCTGCGCTGCCTCCTGCATAGTGCTTTGAGGTGTGCATCTGATGAATGCAAAATATTGCCATTGTTTCAGTGCCTGGAAAGGCCACGAGAGCTTGGCGCTAATGCTGGTGCAGCTGAGGTTTGACTGCACATAAGGATCTGTTTTTTACCGAAAGGAAATGTAGTGCTCCCTCCCCTTTCTTTCCTCTCTTGCATTTGTAAGAGCTGTTATGTCCTTGTCCTTTTGATACTGAGATGAACGGGCCAGGGCCAGCCAGTTCATTTATTTACTTAGGGTGGTGCTGGAGGGAGAGGGCAAATGATTTATTATCCAGGTGTTCTTACTCCCCACCAGGCATCTCTTTTAGTTGTGTTCTTCTTTTATCTTTTTCTCCTTTGCTTTCTTCTTCAATGATGGATACAGCTATGTATCAGCTACCTGTAGTTCAGTCTCCAGCAGAGCTGCAGCTTGCAAGAAGGGGAGTGCAAGAGGGCAGACCTGTGTGGGCTGCTATCATTACTACCAGCAGCTTTGAAGGTATCAATGGAGTGGGTGGACTTACTGCTAGAGATGAAGAAGTGATTCCATATGAGAAGGCTGCCCCTGGAAAGACAGGGCACCACTGATCCATGAAGGCTGCGAATCTCCCTCCTGCTGGAAGCACGGGGACAGGGGATAGTGTGCTCAGTGGCAGGCAGTAGTACGCACTGTTGCAGCAATAAACAGTTCCAGTTTTTATTGACATATATTTTATTAGAGTTACCTTGGGACTTATGAACTTTAGCTAGGGCATGCCGCATTTTTAACACAACCTTTCTCCTAGTGCCACACTCAGCTTTCACATAAAGTAGTACAAGAGGCAGCAGGAGTTTCTCTTCTTTCTCAGAAGGCAGGGCCAGCCAACTTCAATGTTCACTTGTCAGAGAGTAGTTCTCTCCCTGGTTCTCTCCCATTTCTACGAGTTCTCTGCCTTCTAAGCAGAAGGGGCAGGACTGTAGGACTTCAGCTTAAGTTTTGGAGGCTTTGTCTAACCTACTTCTTTTTTTGTAAACACGCAGAGAAATTTCTGCTTTCGTTTGATCCCTGTTGCCTTGCCTTCTGTCCCAATATTCTCAGTTGGAAGGAGAAAGCTTTTCCAGGGCTCATCTATGCATGAAACAGCCAGTCTATAGAGCCCTCCTTACATGCATGCCCGTGCCCACCCAGGAAAAGGATTGAGCATTCTTGCCATGCAGGCCTGACAAAATGAAACAGAAGTTTCCCTCCAGTGTTGATGAGAGAATCCTTTTGCCTGAAACAGAACCACTGTTTTGCAGTTCAGTATAGAAAAGAAGAAGCCTCTAGTACTTTGCCACTGGCTGGATAAAGGAGTTCTTGAGGGAGCTGCAAGATAATTTATTTGTTTCATAAAATTTAAACACTGCTTGATTGTTGTTGTTGTTGTTTAAAAAAAGCAGCCATCAAAGCAGTTTACAAAAAGATTTTTACAACAGTAAAATCCAAATTTACAATACTTTAAAACATTTAAAAGTTAAGATTATGCTGTTGCTTTCAGGAGTGGGGAACAGGGCTGATGCTATACCACTGGTTGTCATGCCTGCCTGCTCCCCCCACATCAACTTACATATTTGCTGATAAATAGATATTACAAAAGCACCACAATGCTCCAGCGTGCTCACTTTAGATGGAAACTGACTCTGCCTGCCCTGAAAGTTCTTACTGCTTAGGGAAGCCAGAGCTCAAATGTCCCAATTGTGAAATTCTAAGTTTTATATTGTTTAGATTAATGCAATGTAAACTACATGGAGTTGCCCTTGGAAATGATTTGGAAACTTGGACTAATACAGAGTGCACCAGTCATTGTTGGTTGTAGAGAACATATAACACCAATTCTCCATGTACTCTTATTGGCCGCCAATTTGTTACTTGGCCAGATTCAAATTGCTGGTATTTTCTAATTAAATCAAACAGAAATAAACAAGGCTGGGTAGTGCCTTAGGTTGCATTCATGTGTTTAACAGCAGAGTGGGGTTTGTTGGTTACTCTGAAAATCTCCATTCTCAACTGGATGTATGACTATGGCTCGTTGAAACACAGACTTCCATTTAAGCAAGGGACATCACAGACAGCAATGAGCAAAGATGGCAAACCTCAAGCGCCTGAGCCAAATCTGGAAAACTCTCCATTTAGCCGCTTGCAGGTGCACAGCTTTTATATCCCATCAGTCTTTTCCTGCTTTTCCCAGTGGACTTCTGTTTTCCTTCACATCATTTGGAGGCAAAAGCAGCTGCTTGGCTTTCCCTGCCATTTCCCAGCATCACACATTATTAACCAGAAACCTTGCTGGAGTCTACAGCATCACCTTCTCCCATGTTTGTTGGCTGGACACTCTCTCCCCAGCATCAGTTGTGAGACTCCAAAACTATTTCAGGACAGAGAATAGCTCAAGAGAGCTGCTGAACAACCAATAAGATACTGTAGGAAGTATCCATGAGGTGATTATCACTTCAAATGTATGCCTTGGGCCAGTTGTGCTCTCAGCTCTAGACACCCTTGCTTATTTCTGCATGTTTGGCTGCTTACTAAACATTTGCTGAAGTTTAATAAACAACCAGTTAATATTATCCCCTCTCTAGTAAATCTTAGTCTCTCAACTTCATCACATGCAGGTAATGACTTCATGGGAATAAAAGGAACAACTGCTGTCTTAGATCAGGTAGCCTAGAATGGAAGATGTTAGCTCTTTCTATACCAAAACACTAGAACCTCATACTGGCATTGACGGTCTAGCTGTTGTACAGTTTCAAGGCAGGGCTGGCAAACTTTTTCTTTATATACCTTTGGGCTACCATCCAGACGCTGCATGCTAGCTGTGGTGATAGCCTTTACAGAGGGTGGTGAACACAGCACATGATATCATGGGCTGTCCCCTGAGCCCGCTAGGGATCGTTGCCTTAGGAGAGCGAGAAAAATTCTCAGGGACAATTCACACCCCGGCCAGCACCTCTTTAATCTTCTACACTCGGGCAAGAGTTATAGAAGTATAATCAGTCATACCAACAGGCAAAAAAACAGTTTCTATTCGTGGGCTGTTAGGCTGCTGAACGCAAAATAATATAGTGCAACTGACTTTCAGGGTTGGTGTGTTGTGCGACAAGCACACAGAGTGCAATGAGATTGAGTGTGTGTTGCGGGGGGTGAGGCTCGGTTAATTTCATTGTACACAGGTTGTACATTGACAATAAAGGTATTAATAATAATAATAATAAGAAGAAGAAGAAGAAGAAGAGTTTGGATTTGATATCCCGCTTTTCACTACCCAAAGGAGTCTCAAAGCGGCTAACATTCTCCTTTCCCTTCCTCCCCCACAACAAACACTCTGTGAGGTGAGTGGGGCTGAGAGACTTCAAAGAAGTGTGACTAGCCCAAGGTCACCCAGCAGCTGCATGTGGAGGAGTGGAGACGCGAACCCGGTTCCCCAGATAACGAGTCTACCGCTCTTAACCACTACACCACACTGGCTCATTATTATTATTATTATTATTATTATTATTATTATTATTATTATTAAATAATAGCTCAGTGGCAGATCATCAGCATTGCATGCAGAAGCTGCCAAGTTCAATCTCCAGGTAAGGCTGGGATAGTCTGAAACTCTGGAGAGCCACTGCTAGTCAGTGCAGAGTAGACAGTACTGAGCTAAATGGACCAATGGTCTGATTCATTATAAGGCAGCCTCCTTGGGGTGGTGCAAAAATTGGGTATGTCTATGCACATGTTCCATGCAGAAAAACACCGACACATAGAAGACTCAATTCCTTTGTTGATCTGTACAGATAAAGGGGGGGGTATTGACTCCTCCCTGATCATCAAATGTTTGATCTTACTGTGGAGGGGGCTGAGCCCCAGGTCTTTAACCCAGGGGTTAATCACATTTATTGTAAAGCTTCGATATGAGAATACATATGGTGTTTTGTGGGGGGTTTTATGACTAGTTAGGGACGTGGGTGGCGCTGTGGTCTAAACCACAGAGCCTAGGGCTTGCCGATCAGAAGGTCGGTGGTTCAAATCCATGCGATGGGTTGAGCTTCCGTTGCTCGGTCCCAGCTCCTGCCAACCTAGCAGTTTGAAAGCACATCAAAGTGCAAGTAGATAAATAGGTACCGCTCTGGCGGGAAGGTAAACAGTGTTTCCGTGCGCTGCTCTGGTTCTCTAGAAGTGGCTTAGTCATGCTGGTCACATGACCCGGAAGCTGTATGCTGGCTCCCTTGGCCAGTAAAGCAAGATGAGCACCGCAACCCCAGAGTTGTCCACGACTGGACCTAACAGTCAGGGGTCCCTTTACCTTTATTGCTGGAGCAGAGCAGCCCTGATGGATAACACTAGGAATGCAAGTAGCCCACCATTCAATTTTCAACATTGGCCAGCCAGATGCTCTTGGAAAGTCCTTGGGAATCGGCACATGGGGACAACAGCTTTTCCTTGTTGTATGTTCCCTAGTTCTATGGAACATAGCTATTTTCCTGGCTTTTAGTTCTACCCTCCATGAGTTTGTCAAATCCCCTTTCCAAGCCATCTAAATGAGGCTGCATATGCACCATACATTTAGAGCATACGGCTCTCCCCACAAAGAACCCTGGGAACTGTAGTTTGTTAATGAATTGGAATTGTAGCTCTTGGGGAGGGTAAACCACAGTTCCCAGAATTCTTTGGAGGAAGCCGTGTGCTTTAAATGTATTACACAGCCTCAGTGGCATCACATGTTGTGGCAGTGGATCCCACACACCAATTATTCATTATCTTGGCAGAAGTACAGTGTCCTGAATCTACTGTCAACCAGTTAATTAAAAACTGTGATCTTTATCACAAGAGAGAGAGAGAGAGAAATGTATTTAGTCAGTATTACATGGGGCCTGAGGTCTTTGCTAGCAGCTTCTGACTTCTCCCTCCCTGATAATTCACTGCAGTGAGATCAAGGCACTCACCCACCAACTCTCCCTGAGAGAAATATAGTATTCTTTCAGAGAACTTGGCCCTGGGAGAATAGCTATGGCCAACTGTATTGGCTCTCAGCCAGCTGGCATCCCCTCCACAACCTGGAGAAAGCTGTATAGGTCAGACGGACGGAATGTAGGATGTTGGGAGCAACACTCCCCAGTCATGTTTCTGGCATTGCTCGTTCCCCAGAATGGGGTGCCTTAATTGGGTGATGTGACAGCAAGCTCCTCTCTGGTTACCCTGCAATTGTGGCTGCTACACTTTTGCAGAAGGGGATGAAATATAATGCGTGCTTTTTACTAGTGTCGTGTTCCTCCACTTTGCAAAGCTCAGGCTTAATGAAAGCAATCATCAGGAGCCACAACTAGGCTCCATAGCTGCAGCTTGTCCTACAGGAAGAGGTGGGTGTTTGTGTATACACTTGTGAATGGGTGTAATATTTATTACACAGCTGTTGGCAGTTGTTTAGCAGTATGCAGCTCTGGGGTTGGATATGTGTTTGCATGTGGGTGTCTTAGGAGATGTAATGCATGTGTACGGCTAGAAGGCAAATACGTGACTGGGTGAGAGAAGTGTTAGTTACCAGTCTACATATGTAGTGAATGCTGTATATAAAGCTCTGTGTCAGTATGAAAAAGAAAGTGCAGTGCACACACAGGAATCTGGCTGTGTAATGTAATGGGAGAGGGGAATGTGTATTGTGCATACAGTTCTCAGATAGTATGTATTTGAAATGGAGATGTTTCGTGCAGAAGTTTTGTGCTGAACTGTGTGAGACATTTCTCTCCTTTTGTTTGTTAGACTCCAGTACAGTTTCACTTCAGGGCATCCAGGTTTTGGGGTTTGGCTGCTGGCACTAACAAAGCGATTCGGCTGCCAAGTCTGCTATGTGCATCAACCCCTACTTCCTTGTCACACGGGCCAACTTTGCTGGGGAGAAATCAAGATTGAATGGCAATCTGGGTGTTGCAGGCTGGCTGTGGTTGCTGCTCATTGTGTTTGGAAAGGAAGGAGAACCTTCCTGTGTTCCATTTACTTTTTTTTTCAATGAGTCTGGATCAGCCAGAAATCGTGTTAAGCAGTTTACATGAAAGCTTAGATGGAAGACAGTTAAGGTTGTTGGGTTTTTGTCTGGAAAGTGTGTCTCCCTTTAGAGGAAAAAAATACAGACATTGTGTCTTCTACCCTATTCCTCTACTGATTCCCCATCCACTCTTCTTCTTGCCTGGATGACCTGTAGGACTCTCAGTTTGCCCCATAGCAGGGAAGAGAGTGTTCAAGGGGATCAGTGAAGGTCCAGCAGTCCAGTCCTCTTTCAGGGCCTTAGGACATCTAAAGGTGGAGTGTTATCTCTACTGTCACTGCATGCCCTTGCCTTACATGTGTTAACATTCATGGGCATAGGAGGAATGTGTTTTTTCAGATATTTAGCTCAGAGTTGTAGTGCGGCATGGGTGAATTACACTTTTACAAAGGAGGAACTAACAACCAGACAACAAAGCTTAGATTTAAAGAATATACAGATTGATTAATATGCAGGTTGTTACAGAAAGGGGAAAAAGATTATAGTGGCAGTATTCAGACTGGACTGGCAACTCTTTGGTTAAAGCTTAGAGGCAGTAGAGAAGAGGGAAGGGAACTCTAGACAGGCAAGTGTCAGAAAGGGAAGTTGGGATGCAAATGCAGGTTGCTGCAAATCAGCACAGATACCTGGTTAGTGCTGAAAAAAGGAGAGAAGGGCAGGTATGAGGTGGGGGAGTGGAGAGCTCTCTTCAAAAATAGATTGCAGTAAATCAGATTTTTGCACCTCTTAAAACCCTTATTATGTATAATATAGAACCAGCAATAAAGAGATACCTAAAGTTAGAGCTTAGGCAGAGAGGAAGGTGTTTGCATATTCTGTAGATCACATATTATTGTGCATAATTCTTGTGGATCAATATGTGTATAGGTCATCAGGCACACACTGACATTCTTGCCTTATACACATAAAATTTCTGCTTTGCATATGTTCCTGGGAAACTTGAAGATTTCAAGTTACAGTAAAATGACAGCCAGGCAGAGCTCCTTAGTAACAATAGAAAACAACAATACAACAGGATACCCCAAGTGTTTGCCCATTTGTCTTTGAGGCATTCCTGCCTCCTGTTTCTCTAGAGACATATGTGCTGTTTCTTATATGCCTGCATTCCAAATGTGGTGGTAGTGCGAGGATTCCAGCTCCATCTAGTACCCTGAAACTACTGCTGCTGACTGGAAACATGGCTGAGGTACAGGAATGGCATAGGCTCAGGTAGACCCCCTATTCTGTGAGTCTCAAAACTGACTTTATAAAGAACCTTATTTGAGTGAAAACAGCAAATATGTGTGTGTGCATGGTGTTATGTTTCACCACCATGCAGTCGATGGAAATGATTTGGAGAGACTGATTTGGGCCTGTTCATTGGCTCTGATACCCCAAACCTTAGCCGTTCAGGAAAGGCTCCACCAAAGCCAGAGGGCTTTGAAGTTCAAATGGAAAATACCAACCTAGAGACTCTGCTGGGAGCCATCCATCTAACACAGATCAGTCCAGAGTCAGGAACTGGCCCCAGCCACACGCCCACACTTTAGGACTGGAAAGTCCTGCAACAGACAAGGAGTGAAAACATGAAAAGGAGAGTCCTGGGTTTCTTTTTGGAAGGGTTATCTGTCAATGCGCAGGGCTTGCAGCATAATCACTGTGATGGATATATTACCATTCGATCATTCTGTCTTTGTCTCTGTCTCTCTTCTTATACAAGTCACTTTCCTCTTTGGTCAAAATAAATAAAAAATAAAAATAAAAAATTGTCCAATAGCACGTTAGAGACCAACTAACTTTCTGGGTATAAGCTTTCATGTGCTACTGGACAATTTTTTATTTTTTTTTAATTTATTTTGACTATGTCAGACCAACACGGCTACCTAGTTGAATCTTTCCTCTTTGGTGTCTCAGTTTCTCCCTCTTAGCTAAGGGTGGACTTGCAACTTGCTGATGTTGATGAATAGTTACCAGTTATGGCATCTATTATCTTTGTATGCATTCTCCCCCCCCCCCCCCAGTATTTCTTTATGGACAGCGGATGCAAGCGGACCTCTGCAGCTCAGTCCAGATGGTTTCAGAGCCAGGGCACATGGTTGTGATTTGATGCTGATGTCATTTGTACAATTGGGTAACTGTTTGAAAGAACCATTATGGGATTGTTCACGCCTCCCCTTTCTTGCTTGAGCATCATGCCAGGAAACTGGACCCCACTATTACCAGACTCCTTGGTAAATTAATGGAATGGTATGTGTGTGTAGAGAACTTTGCTGAGTGTCCTGGATGTTGCATGTTTCTGACCGCAGATGAGCTCCAGCTGCTCAACACAGAAAGATGCACAGTGCTAGCCCCCAGATGCAGCAGTTAGGAAAGTTTGGGTGATGATACCACCTGGAAAAGGGAATACTTATGGGAAAGCAGTGTGTGTGGTTTGAGAGCTGGATTTTGGAGCCCTTTCTGCTGTGACTCCCAGAGTTGCAGACTTTTGCTACAAGTCGTGAGAGAAGGGGAGGCAGATATAATTCCTGCAAAAAAACCCACCCTCATTAGAATGCCTTCTCTGGCCTTCATAATAGTGGATGACCTTGCTGTTCCAATCCTGTGGCATATGAATCTAGGTTTCCCCTGTTTGCACAAGATATTGATGATCTCAGCAACTTTATATGCCAAGCAATTTCCTATAGGCAACTATTAGCCTTTCCCCTGAATGGATGAGCTAAACCTCATCTGCAATGGAAAATGCATACAACTAATTTATTTTCCAAACATCTACAGTGCAGCGTTGATTGAGGTGGGTGAAATAAATCAGGTTTTGGTCTTAGACTGGGATTCAGGTATCCACTAAGTCATGGAAATGAGCAAGAAATCTTGGGCCGACCATTGCAGCTGAGCCTAATGTGCCTCACAGGGTAGTTGTGGAAATGAAAAGGGAGTGCATAATGTCCTGAGCTCCTTGAAGTAAACAATAAACAAACAAACAAACAAATGACCATAAATCAAATGGGAACTTTCCACTGATACCAAGAGTTCTTCCAGACTGAGGGTTTTCAGCACTGCCCCCCATTGTTCTCCCACTGTTGTGCAACATAACTTCCCACTGTAAGCAACATAACTTCATTCACTTTTTAGAGGGGAGCTCCACATGTCTGTAGAGTAGCTGAGCAACCACAAAGGCTTGGGAATCTGCCTGTTCTGATCAGTGTTGCTACTGCAGGCCTTAAGACCTGTACCAGAACATATACATGAACATAAGAAGCTGTTTTATACTGTGCCAGACTACCCAGTATTGACTGCTCTGACTGGCAACAGCTCTTCAGGGTCTCAGGAAAGGTTTTCCCTACATTGCCATTATCTGGAGATGCCAGGAATGGAACCTATGCCTATGTCACACTTCTCTGAAGTCTCTCAGCCCCACTCACCTCACAGAGTGTTTGTTGTGGGGGAGGAAGGGAAAGGAGAATGTTAGCCGCTTTGAGACTCCTTCGGGTAGTGATAAAGCGGGATATCAAATCCAAACTCTTCTTCTTCTTCTCTTCTTTCTGCCTGCATTTCATGTGTCGTACTACTGAGCTATGGCCCTTATGGTCCAGTGTTTTGGGCACCCCAAGGCTAGAGCAAAAATAACTGATTCAGGGCCAAGAATATGGCAGTGTGTTCTGTGTCAGCTGCTTGAGGTTATATGGCAAAGATGGCGCCTTTAATCAATTAAATACTTAGAAACCGCCTAATCATTATTGTTGGCTAGGCTGAGCTCCAATACGGAATTGCCTTCCCTATGTCTGGAAACGAGGCTTTCTCTTGAAGCCAAGGGTATATCCCAGAATGGTTTATCTCCTCAAAAAGGAAAAAAAAATACAGAGTTTTGGCAGAGCAGTTCCTCAGAATTACTCCTAATTGGAGTTCAGAGCTTGAAAGAAATAAAATGGTGGTTCTGCAAAGATGGAGCCAGCATATCTTTCCTTCTGTATGGCAGACAGGCTAGGAACACCGTCCCACTCTGCAAATGGAAATATTGGCTTATGGAGTTAATTATTTTCTATCCAATTAAACAGAAGTGAGGAAAGGAGTCCAGATCAATTACAGATGCTAGAGTGCAAAACACTGTTCACTCCAGCTTTGTTTCTGTCAACTAGGAAGGATATTATATAGACTATCCTTTGTGCCCCTGCTTATCTGTAATTTTGGGGATGCAGGCTGGAGTAAAATAATACCTTTGATCATGCAGAGAGTGATTCCTTCTTTATAGCCCATTCAAATTTGGGCTTAAAGCAGAGTTGGGTAACAGAATCTGGTGAGAGGACCAGACATACAGAACTGGATCACCTACCATTTTGACAGGTGGGCAGGCAGGCACATCGCCTGGAGCTGTGTGGCATGATGAAAGTGGCAGTGGGGCCAAAGAAGAGAAGTTGCTCAACAACTTTTAGGAACAGGTCATTGAGATATTGCAAAATTAACAGATTTTCAGAAAGGGCAAAACTGAATTAAATGGGAGAAAATATGTGCCAACATTCTGATGTCAGCTTGCATGAATGCACAGCATTATCCTACAATAAATACCCCCCTGGAAGCACCCTACAGCTGCCACCAGCCCTGGCCAGCACAGCTGCACCCACTGAGGAAGATGGAAGTTATAGTCCAAAACATCTGCAGGGTGCCTCATTGGCAAAGGCTGGAGTAGAGGATAACCAAATACTAGGTGGCTTCCATCTGTCCAGCTGCTTTTACGAGCATAGGATCACTTCTCTTTTCTTCCACGTGGGTCTTTCTTCTGAACAGGTATTTATATTTGCTCTGCTGATGCTATATGTGGAATTATTATTATTATTATTATTATTATTATTATTATTATTATTAATGATACTGCTTTTACTACGTTCTGATTTTATTTATTTAATACAAGTCAATTCAAAGCAGAAATGGGTTATTACAAAATTTCTGGATTAGATCACAAAGCTTGCAAATGCTGACATGGCAGTGTCTAACAGTATTCCAGAATCCAAGATCCTGCTGTGGTCTTGAGAGCTCTATGGAACAGCATATGAAAGGATACACATCTTAATATATTAGAAACTAACACAGGATGTATGGGAACATTCTGTGCTGGCGCTGCTGCACACTAAGATTCATAACTTGCAAACGAAGGCATACGTTCTGTCTCTCTCACGTACGCTCATCCTTTTTATGCATACCAGGATTGAAATTGAGACCATTGTTTGGATCGCTGTGCTGTGCTGTTGGCAGGCTATGATAGACAGCTTTAGTGTTATGCCAGCTATTATACACCCTGACAACAATGCTGGTTACATGTTTTGTGGGTACACTCTCTGAGTGGACTCACCTCACTGCTTTCACCACTGTCCAGTCCCTTGCTGTCTCTCTTTGGATATGTTCCAAACAGCTGCCTAGATGGAGAAGGCAAGGTAAGGCTTCTCACTGCTAGCAGAGACAGGGGAATGGGCAGCAACAACACTGAGGTTAAGCAACAGGGCCATGGGTGTTCTATCTTGGCCTTGCCAACAAACCCATGGGACACAAAAGAGCAAGGCAGGCCAGTAGTTACAGCACTATGGATAGCTCAAAGTGGTGGACAGAAGGCTTCTTTTGTCCAGGGCCAGATACCTCTTCCAGTATCTTCACTTTCCTAGAGGACTAGAAGACAGTAAAGAGAGTACCTTCTGTTGGGAGCTAAGCTCTTCTCCACCTCTCAGACAATTCCGTCCAGTCTCATTGCCTGTACAGATGGCCTGAGATGGGCCTTCTTGTTTGTGTGTATAGGGTTTTTCCAGGGAGTGCAGGCTCAAAGGAAACAGCCTCTGGAGAGCCCAGTTTAGGGGACCCTGGCTTAAGAGCCCCAGATCCAATGGACTCAATTATGATGCTAGGACTCGAGTCCATTTCTAGCACCTCTTTCTCTTTCTTCTCTTGGCTCACTCATCGGATGGATCTTGCCAACTCCTTCTTGTCAGGAGTCAGAGTTCATACTGCTTCTCAGTGGTGGGGGCATTCTCCATTTGGAGTGGGGCCCCCTGCTTGGGATGTGGACCCTGGCAGGCATCCAACAGTGGGTACTTCTCATGCCAGTCCTGCCTGATAGCTGCAGAGCTCCCAAACACATGGGAAAGGCACCTTTTTACAAGTATGGAGAACTGAGTTTGTTCATTCCTGCCCGTTTGTTGTGCCATAACTTGCCCCCAAATGGGCAGGAATGAACAAATTCAGTTCCCCACACTTGGAAAGGTTGGTTGCCCATGAGTTTGGGAGCTTTGCTGGTGTAAAATAAAAAATAAAAAAAAATCTGGCGCGGTACTAAAGTTACTCCACAAATGACTTGCCCATAGCACAGCACAGTGTTTTTAGTAGTATGCTCAACTCCAAACTTAGTATGAATGAGAAGGATCTGTGTACGTGAGAGAGATGCACACCTTCAGCTGTGTGTTATGAACAATACACTTTCAAGAGGGAAAGAGGATTCACCTTGATCCCCACTTCTCTGATTCAGTTTCAGTGTTTTGAGTGCTAAATGCATGATTCATTGCCCTACTTTGTAATGTTTTGTAGCAGCTGTACTGTTGACCTGTATGTTTCAGAATTTGTTATATTCTGGTGGACTTAGAGAAAGATCTAGGAGACTTAACAGCTTTCCTAATGTGATTCTAAGGAGGGCTGCTCCTGACGGGTTTTTGTTTTTGTTTTTTGCTTGTTTTGCATTGTGCAGCCTGAATGCAAAATAATTTGCAACAGAGCTCAGAGAGAAGGAGGAAGCAGGAGAATCTGCGGGAGGGGTGGGGGAGTGGGGCTTAATTGTAACCGGCTTTGCATCAAATCAAACCTGGCAACCACCTCTAACCTGCTGCACACACCTATAAACAGCCTGAGTCAGCTACTTCTGTGTTGTAATTTTAAAAATGTGATTGGGTATTTCCTCAGCCAACTGCAGGAGAAAAATAAATACATTGGTTCTAGCAGCATGATCCCATATGCTTCCTTCCCCCTCCCCCTAATTCTAACCACAGGCAGACACATACTGAGAAGACTCTGCCCCTCCCCTTGTCTCCCTCTCCAACTCTATTCTCCCCAGTCCACTGCAGTTTTTTGAATGAAAACAAAATGCCATTAACCCTTTTGTTTGCCTGACTCCTAGTGCTTTCAGTTTTAAGGAAAGGCTTTCTACATCTTGTTTGTTTGTTTACTTCGATGATGTGGAGAGAATGCTACTATGTGTGATTATAAATATGTGATCAAAGGTTTAGAGAACACATCATGCCTCTGGGATGAGGGAAATGCACTGATTAAAAACAGATGTGCTTCAGGTAAGGTGGCCAATTTCCCCCGCACCTGTCTGTACAGTATTTAACATCAACTTGATGCGCAGTCTGTAGCAGGTGAAAACTCTAGTACCCCAAAAATCTTCACCTCTTCTTTTTCTGCACAGCAAGGCTGCAATCATATACACACTTAACAGAAAGGAAATACCACTGAACTGTTACTTCTGTGTAGCACTGCAAGACCACTTCACAAAGACAGGACCAGGTCAAAAGGTGTTTTTAGGCCACTTGGCAACCTCTTTCTTCAGATTCTGGAACTCAAGTAACACTTGCAAAATCTGTCTGTGGAGACTTGCTCTTCATTTGCATATTAGAAAAGTTAACCCTAGGTCTTAGGAGCAACACACAGCTCTATTGGACTTAAAACAGCCTTTCCACAGTTTCCTGTGCATTAAAAGACCATGCTTTTCAGCCTGGACCTCTGAAGATCTGTCAGATGTTGAGGATTTGTCAGCTTATTCAAGCCAAAGTGTTTGGAGAAAATGGTAATAATGGCTTTTCACTTTCACTTTTCAACATTTTGCAAAGAAATGAAACACAGAAGACCAATGGGAGTAAAACAGGGAAGTGGTTTTGGGTACCCTCTGTTCAATATATGTGCTCCATCATTTCTGAACCATGGATTACAACAAATGAATACTTCCCCCCTCTTCCTGTCTAATGATCTCTCTCCCTTAATTGACTTCATAGTCTTAATTCATCCTTTCCCATGGAAACAACCCACCTTGTTGGGTGGGATCAGTTTTTCTTAACCATGAATGGGCAGACTTTCATACAGTCACTTACTCTAGGTTGTTGGAATGAAGAAATCCTGTTAGTGCCCTCACCAAGCATAGACTTAGCTGGGTGTGTTTAGCCTGGAAAAGAGAAGACTGAGGGGAGATATTATAGCCATCTTCAAATACCTAAACAGCTTTCACATAGAAGATGGAGCAGGCTTGTTTTCTCTTGCTCTGGAAGTTAAGACCTGAACCAATGGATTCATGTTACAAGAAAGGAAATTCTGACTAAACATCAAGAAGAACTTCCTTGACAGTAAGAGCTGTTTGACAGTGGAACAGACTGTCTCAGGACAGTGGAACAGACTCTTTCGGAAGGTGGTGTATTCTTCCATGGAGGTTTTTAAGCAGAGGTTGGATGTCAATCTGTCATGGATGCTTTAGCTGAGATCCCTGCACTGCAGGGAATTGGATTAGGTGACCCTCAGGTGTTCCATGCCACATTATGTGGGTCTAGAGCAGTGTTTTTCAACCACTGTTCCGCGGCACACTAGTGTGCCGCGAGAGGTTGCCTGGTGTGCCATGGGAAAAATTGTGTTTATTTGATTCCTATTCAAGAGAATTACTTTATATATAATCAATATAGGCACAGAGTTAAATTTTTTAACATTTTCTAATGGTGGTGTGCCTCGTGATTTTTTTCATAAAACAAGTGTGCCTTTGCCCAAAAAAGGTTGAAAAACACTGGTCTAGAGCAGGGGCTGATTTTCCATGTTCCCACAAAACTAAGAAAGACTTTGACTAACCCCCACCCTATCATTCATAGAACCTAGACTTCCAAAGGGGAGCAGGAAACCAGGACAAAAGCTCTGGGATTTAGGTAGGGAAGAAAAGTTGGGAGTGGGGTGGAAATAAAAATGAAAAATAAGGGAAGATGCAACAGTAGCTGAAATGAGATAGAAGAGAAGGATAAGTGATAACTACATTTACCGGTATGTGTCCCCCCATTTCTGACATGGAGAGCTGTTTAAGGAATGCGTCCTTTCACCAATTTCTTAGGGCAGGTGAAAAGCACAAGATTACCTTGTAAGTCGACCATACACTCCTTTTGTGCTTCACCCACCTGGACAGTAGTGCAAGCTGTCACCTGACACTGGAAAACTGTATGCCCTTCCTTAATGCAGGTCACCCGGACTACTTTAAGGAACTCTAAAATAGCCAAAGGGAGAGGATATTCAGATATGATTTATGGAAGGAGAGGAATAACTTTTCATCGGAGCTGCATTCCAGAGGCCACATAGTGGTGATGTGTTGTGAACCCCAAAGGGAACAGGTGCTTGCTCCAAGCATGCCACATTCTTCTAGCAGCTGTCACCCCACTTGCCTGGCAGCATTAGCTCTGTATAAATCTGCCCTGCCTTCCTTCTGCCATAAAAGCAGATGCTAACTTTTCCATGCCAATTTATGATGGGGAGAACAGTGGCTCTCCAAGGCTCCTTCCTCCTTCTGCTTAGATTGGTCCTATAATTCTGTCTTTGGTTCTAAAGGTTTTGATGCTGGTATGACCACATGGAGAAATTTCCATGCCATTGGTTGCCATGCATGGTACCTGCTGGTGGTGATGTAGATACAGGAAACTCCCTGCAAGAATCTACAGCATGATCTAGGGGTCTGTATGGTGTACTGTAGCCCCAACATGGAAGCAATTCTGGCCTGCTTCTATACACCTGGTGTCCACTGGGTACTAGTGGACACCTTTAGTACCCAGTGCACACTTACACATGGGGAGGGGTTTCATCTGCTTTAGTGATTGTGGGTATGAATTTGGAACATAGGGGTGGTACTTGTTCTGGATTAATGGATCTCGAATGCAAAGGAGAAATGGGGCAATCAAAAGGTGAGATTTCATGGAGAATCTATTGTTGCTTGACAGTACCCTTCATGGATAGCTAGGTTTTTAAGGCACCAACAGAAAGGAAGTTACTGAAATGGGAGGAAAGGAAGAGCATAGAAGTACGTGGACTCACGTCTGCATGAAAAGGAAATATTACAGGGTCTGCCTTCAATACTTAACTGTCAATTGTTTTGGATATATGATAATTTCTACCCCCTCCCCTTACTTTCCCAGTCCCCTTGAACAGAATAACAGAAAGGGGTTGTGAGCCTGTGGCATTCAGTACTGGCTTTTGTCAACTGATAGAGAGTTCACACTTGAGGGGACCTGCTAGAGTGTCTCATTGCATTTTCCCCAGTACAATTTGTTTCATATGTACATTCTCTATTACGCTAATGGGGAATTTGGAATACATGGTTCTGTATAGCAGTTAGGCATAGGCTGCAGTCTCATCCACATTTACTTTGGGGGTAAGTCTCTTGGAAATCAAGATGGCTTCCTTTTATTCATTTATTATTTATTTCTATATCATTTAAGATTTTTTAAAAAATGTATCTTGAGTAGATATGCACAGGATTGTGATGCCTCTGAAACCAGGCACCTTGAAGTCAGCAGGGAGACAAGTCAGTGGCCCAAGATTCTCATGCGAGAAACAGAGGGACATGTTTAACTGAGTCATCCTCTTTATCCTTGGAAAATGAGGGGTGCCGGGGAGTAGCAGCTTCAGAAGTCTGGATGAGGTCAGTCCTCGGTCTGATATGATTTAAGAGACTCTTCCTATAACTCTCCCAAAATGCTGGCCAGAGAACTGAAGAAAGGAGAGAAAGCATGAGCCTCAAACTAGCTGATTTACTAGGCAAACCGCGTGCTCAAGAAAGGGGGTGGGGAAGATGAGCTTCTTCAAGCTAGCTGATTTACAAGGCAGGCAGTGGGCTCAGGGGAGAAGCAGCATGGAGCAGTGCACAGGAGGAGTAAATAATGGATGGCCCTTTTAATCACACCATGCATGGGGATTCCTTTGGAGTGAGCAGTGGCCTGCTTTCTGCTGTGCCTTACCCGTGGGTCCATCTGACTGGCCTCCATTGCTGCCTAACTGTGTTGCTTAGGATTGTGTACTCTCGTTGCTCCCTAGCAATTCTGTGCAACAATTCTTGCATATGATAAAGTTGACTGTAGTCCATGAAAGCTTATGCCATAAAAACATTTGTTAGTCTTTATGGTGCCGTGAGGTTTCTTTTGTTTTCATTTCTTTGAAAGAGGTTGGTTGAATTCCAAATTTACCAAATCACCTGATATCTAATTAGCCTCTGCATAGCCAGTCCCAGCAGACAGATCAGACACACATGCAAGCCTGCACATTTAAAAATGCACATCCTTCCTCTCACACATCTGTGTACAGTTGCATTCATACTACATCTACTCAATCGCACATGGAGTTAATTAAAACTAGGGAATCAGACCCATTGCTTGCTGTTTTATAGTTTCTCTGGGCACAGGAATAAACAAGGTGTAGTTTGAGGGCCCACTGACAAGGGAGTCGAGAAGAAGGTCTTGCCAAGGCAAAGGAAAGCTCGAGGAAGGAATTACTTATTTCTGAGTCCATAGGGACGTGTTCTTTCAGCCTTGCTCACATGTTTAACCCTCTGTCGCCTGAGTTCAAAAAGCTCTGTAAATACAGATTGCTGGTAAAAGACAAGGAACAACCAACTTTCAGATTGAATCTACAAGCCTTTCTGCTCCTTCCTTAAATAGCAGAGATACGGAGATTGTTCTGCTGGGAAATAATGTTGTAATTTATTTACTTGCTGGAGGTTAATGTATATGATAGCGTGGAGCAACTGCTATGTATTTAAATGTGTCTGTTAATATCTTGTAACATAAACGGTTTAGTTTGACTGGCTGACACAGCTAAGCACATGGATTATGACTTGTGCAGCCGTCTGCATGAAAGCGAGGCGGGCTTGTTGTCAGCTATGGTGGTGAAAGCCTCCTGCTTATGTGTGGAGTTTCATTATCTCAACCAGAAAGAGGGAAGACAGGAGGCTCTGCAACACTTGTTTATCAGCCTGGCACTACAGCCCTGGACTGTGCTGTGCCCATCTGTCATGAAAAGAAAAGATAGGGGCACATTTGAAATAAATATAAAATATACATATATTTCAGATTTAACACTGTAATCCATGAATTCTAACAGAAAATGGAAACAAACAGTAAGACGTTTTAAAGCATTTTGTTTTGGAATATATATGAGTGAAGGAGTGTAATCAAACCATGGTGACTGTCAGTAGCCTGGTTTGCATGCACAAACAAAGAAATGGGCTCACAGAGGGCTCATAGCTTCTTTGCTCCTCCGTGGTCCATTTTGCTGCCGTGCGGCACTGAGTTCAGCCAAGATTTGGTTTGGAGTGTCATCTGAAGTGGGCCTCCTGGTTAAACTCCTTCCTCGCTGGCCAAAAGCTATAACCAAGAACAAACCTTGGTTACAGCTTGTGGTTAGTGAGAAGAGAGCTTAACCACGAGCCCTCGATTGGATGGCGCTCTAAGCTGAGTTTGGCGCAGCAGCAAAAGGACGGGAGGAGCAAAGCGGCTGCAAACACCCATCCGGGAGCTTGCACATTCACATGGTCCTAAGTCAGGTTTGGCTTATGCCAATGAGGCTGGTTTGTACAGCTTTAAATGTGCTGATGCCAGCATTCAAGAAAGGTTAAGAATCACTGTTCTAAATTGATGCCATGAGTAGCAGTCTATGGAAAAGTCCATAAATTTTGCTGGGTGAAATAGCACGAGGAATTTGGCCATGATAGCTTATTCACAAGACTCTTAATTGTAATGTGTTGGGTTTTGTTTTTTTTAAACCACCCTGTTTAGCACACCGGAAGGCAAGCCTGATTCTGCTCATATTAACATTGATAGAAAGCATTTGTGTGATTTGAATTGCAATGGGCTTTGTCCATCAATTACCTAAGTGGTTGTTATTATGCATTGGCTATCAGGAAGTATTAAGAGATGTAATTGGGGAATCAGTCTCATTCAGTGGAGCTGCCCTTACTGGCAATGTCTCCTTTCATCTCACATCCATTTTGCACACCTCTGGACCAGAGTGAAAAATCCACCAGTCTCATTTCAAGTCTGTACCCTGTCCTTGAGAAAAGGTGAAGTTTAAAGGACCATCACAAATATCCTTACTACACAGGACACTGGCCAAAAGGAAAGAGGGTCTTGTAGAGGGTAGAGGAAAACATGAATCAGGTCTGCTGACCTCAGATACCTTAAAGCCAGTGACGACAGCAGCTTTGATATCTCTGTTGCCTTTTGTGTGTGAATCTTCCTTTCTAGGTCTCTTTTGAACATGTTTCAGCTCGAAACTGTCTCCCTGCCGTCTTATTTGTACCTGAGTCAGGATGACATGGTTAAGGCAGCCCAAATGGTGTAATACAGGCAGCACTTAATTTTACCACGCTCTTCTGACTCAGCAAGGTGTCCTGAATTTAGAGCTTTGGCATCCCACTTGAACAGTCATTAAGGGCATGTCAAGGAGAGATGGCCAGGCTGCCATTGACAGACACCTTTACTTGACCTTGGGAGGTCGTGCTACCAATGCCTGTACATTGGGCTTTGCAGACATATGCCTGACAGGAGTTCAGTGCCATGGGTATAAGCTATTGTAGGAGGAGGACCAGTTAAATAAATTTGATTCTTCTGGGAGGTGGGTTATCCTTCTTTCCTGGTCCCTATCACATGTATTTCTGGCAGAAGTGGTCAAGGAGAAGAGTATTTCTTATAATATGGGGGTCTGAGAAGAAGGGCTTGGGGGGGCAACCACAACCCCCAGATTAGATTTCATTTTTTAAAGAAGTTTCTAGCATTTGTAGAACCTTAACTATGAGACAAAATGTGCAGGCAGTATTCTAATTTGTTTTGTGAGAAACCAGCCTGCTCCGACCTTTCCGTGTCAGGATTTTCGTATAGCTGTGATTGGGGAATAGCATGTCAACTCAAAAACAAATTGTAACGGCAAATAATATTATCTTAATTCTAACTCAGGACTTTCATTTCATTGCAGTGTCACAGCAGGCCCTATGGTCAGAAAGCTGGGTAGTGACTCCCATAAATGGTGGGCTTTCCCTTGATCTTCTCACACAACTCACAGATTTTAGGTGCTCCTGGAACAAATGCTGCACCCAGCGGTGTAGGTAGCCGCCCTGCAGCAGGGGGTGGGGCAAGCCGGCCATGGGGGTGGGGGGCGCTGCATGGAGCCTTTGTGCCACCTCCCCCTCAGCTGTAGGGCAGCTGAGTGAGAGATGGAGGGCAGACGCAAGCCCCATGCTACCGTTTCAGGCCACCATGCCCCTGCGGTGTGGCACCCAGTGCCAGTCGCGTTTCGTTACATTTGTTGACTAAACTAAAAAGTTTTGTGACCCCATTTTTTAAATTTAAAAAACACATATTTTTGTCATTTGGTCTACTCCCTCAGTGATGACACCCAGGGTGACCCGCACCCCCCTTCCTCCTCCACTGGCTGCACCTGGATTGCTTATGGCTATCACAAATTCATGATTAGGGTGAGACTTAAACTGGAGCCTTCCCAATCTTACTCCACCAACCCTTGGGTATGACATTGGATATGTATGGGAATCATGAGTTGTGAATACTGCTATAGTCACAGCCTATTGTGCGTGACCATCAGGAGTTAACACTAATATACAAATGCCACCAGTGTCACTATTAGAAATAGTTACAGGTGGGTAGCCGTGTTGGTCTGCCATAGTCAAAACAAAATCGAAAATTCTTTCTAGTAGCACCTTAGAGACCAACTGAGTTTGTTCCTGGTATGAGCTTTCGTGTGCATGCACACTTCTTCAGATACACTGAAACAGAAGTCACCAGATCCTTAAATATAGTGAGGGAGTGGGGAGGGGTATTGCTCAGAAGGGTGGTGGGAATGGGTGATCAGCTGATAGGTGTGGAAAACCTGTTGAGGACTCTTAACGGCTGTAATTAGTCTTGCAGGGAAAGGCAAGTGGTGAGATGGCTAAAGATAGCTTTGTTATGTATAGTGAGATAAGAATCCAATGTCTTTGTTCAGACCAGGTTTCTCCGTGGTTTTAAGTTTGGTGATTAGTTGTAATTCAGCCACTTCTCTTTCCAGTCTATTTCTGAAATTTCTTTGTATTAAGACAGCTACTTTGAGATCTTTTATAGAATGTCCTGGGAGATTGAAGTGTTCTCCTACTGGTTTCTCTGTCTTGTGATTCCTGATATCAGATTTATGTCCATTTATCCTTTGGCGTAGGGTTTGGCCTGTTTGTCCAATATAGAGAGCTGAAGGGCACTGTTGGCATTTGATTGCATACACAATGTTGGAAGATGAGCAATTAAATAGTCCTGAGATGGTATGTTTGATGTTGTTGGGACCAGTAATGGTGTTGTCCGGGTTTATGTGGCAGCAAAGTTGGCATCTGGGTTTATTGCAGGCTCTGGTACCAGTGTCCATGTTGAGTCCTGTTGTAGTATTATTGTGGGTGAGGAGCTGTTTGAGATTGGGTGGCTGTCTGTAGGCGATGTAGGGTCTTCCTCCCAGAGCTTGAGAAAGAGAACTGTCATTGTCTAGGAGAGGTTGTAGATCTCTGATGATGCGTTGTACTGTTTTAATTTGGGAGTTGTATGTGATTACTAGTGGTGTTCTGTTATTTTCTTTTTTGGGTCTGTCTTTTGGGAGTTGTATGTGATTACTAGTGGTGTTCTGTTATTTTCTTTTTTGGGTCTGTCTATATTTAAGGATCTGGTGACTTCTGTTTCAGTGTATCTGAAGAAGTGTGCATGCACACGAAAGCTCATACCAGGAACAAACTCAGTTGGTCTCTAAGGTGCTACTAGAAAGAATTTTCGATTTTGTTTTGACTATTAGAAATGGTTTCCTAGAGGAAGCCCCTCCAGGGGATGTTGGGAATTTTTCTCACCAAACTTAATGAGGCTGTGGCAAAGGGAAATGTGACGGTGGGGTGGGGGACCCATGCTGCTATCAGGGTCCTCAGAATGGGTCACAAATAGCTGTCCTCTGGAATCAAAGCTGAATGGCTGCTTAACTTGGAGGACAATGTGAAACAATTGTCTGTATTTGAAAGCAAGAGGATCCTTTTGCCGAATTCAAAGCATATGGACCTGTCGACCTGTTTCTGGTCTTGCTAGCATCCTTTCCCAATGTCTTCCCCACCCTAGTAGCAAGGTGCATGATCAATTGTACAGTATAGCTGCGATAACTGTACAGTTACAGAGATACACCGTAAAGCAGCCAGGGAGCAGAGAGTCTGGTGAAGAACAAAGACAATTTGCTTGTCTGTTGCCAGGATGAAGGTTGTTGTGGGAGTATCGAATATGCTGGGCAAAGGGTACGTAGCATGGGGGGAAACGTTGATGCACTTCGGGTTCTGCAGCGCCCACTCCCCAGGGCTCGTTGGCTAAAGGGACCCCCTTCCTTTCCCCAGGGTGGCATGCATCTTTGCGCTGCAGTCTCTGCTGCAAGGAGGAATCCGCTACTAGGCAGCCCTTTGTCTGCCGTACCTGCAGTGGGTGTTAAAGAGGCAGCTTCCAGAAGCCGAGGGGACAAGAGTCAGCGCGGAGGGGAAATAGTGCGCTGTAGCTTTAAGCATAGCTTGACAGGAGCCGTCGGAGGGGGAGAGCGAGCGCAAGGGGAGGGCGAAGGAGGGACAGAGGGAAGGGTCTAATTTCTTCTCCTCCCTCCTCGCTTCATGTGGCCGCTTTCTGGGAGGCTGAGCGACTAGCGGGGAGCTTCTGCTGGAAAGCTGGCTATGAGTTTATAAGGACGATCTGAGAAAATGCTGCATGCCCCGTTGCAGAGGTCGGGGAGGACGCTCCGGACGGTACATTTTGCCAGGCCCAGCAGGTAAGGCAGAGGGGCGCACTTGGGGCTCGGGGGTTCAGAGGTGCTTCGCCAGGGAAACGATCCGGGGCTGCAAGGCAGAGCTGGCCGGTCTCGTTGCTTGCCCGCTTGCTCATCGCAAAAGGGTCAGAAGTGCCTTGGGCAGCGCCCGCCGCGTGGTCTCTTGACAGTTCTCTGCGCCGCGGAATCCGCCCCTCCACACGGTCTGTGGGATCTGGAGGGATGCGGGCTCCGGGGGGTCACGTCTAAGCAGAAACAATGACAGAAGTGGGGGCAGGTGGGAGGAGCAGCCCTTCAACAATGTCCGTGGGGCGCCAGGTGTAGGGAGACCCCCCCCCCGGGCTCGCGCGAACTCAAGACAAACCCTGCTGCAGTTTCGGAAGCCTGGTTAAAGCGGGGCTTGGGTGGTGGGATTTAAACTGCAAATGCCATTCGCCCCTTTCTCACCCCGCACGCGCGCTACAAAGGGAATGGGTTTTACTTAACGGCAAGCCTCCTTGGTGGTGGAGAAAGGCGCTCATTTTAGCGTCGTCTAAACGTTTCAGTCAAAGCAGCAGAGGAAAGGAAAAAGAATTGTTCCGAATGACTGTGGGTTTTTTTTAAAAAAAATATGAAAATGTATTTAATCACCGCACGCTGCGCGCCGATGTCGATAAAGCTCTGGGGAGACCAGGGGAAGGAGAGAGGGGCTGTCGTCTTGTATGGCATTTCATTGGCACGATGAGATGCAACGATGCCTTGCGTGCTGTTAAAGCTGCATCCTTCGGCCAGTTCTATTCTCCCCATTGTAATCTGCGGCCTTCCATCCTCTAGCCGTGGAACTACTAGCGAACCGTTCGTGGGGCACCTGGCTTGCGTCCCGCCTGTTTAGATTTGAAATGCACCCGGCGTTAGGGACCGGGAGCGTCTCCCTCGCTTGTTCTCTCTCTTACACACACACACCGAATCCCACCATCCCCTCCTGCGAAATGCGATCTTTCGGAGAGGGTTGGAAGGAAGGGGCGGAGGCCACGAGGGAAAGAATAGGTGGGACTTAGACGGTTTGAATTTGTAGGGAGCAGTTTCTGCCGTGCGATGAAGCACATGCTGGCGTGGAGACCGGCTTGCAAAGAGCAAAAGCCAAGACCCAAGCGCAACGCAGCATTGTTTGCTTTGCAAAAGGCAGGCATGAATGGGCAGCCGTAGGGCTCAAATATGGGGAAGTAAGCTGCCCAGGAAAGAAGGAAAGCTCTGCAGCTAGGTCGGAAGGCTACGACTTCTAGGCGTTTGTTCACGGTGGTGGTGGGAGTGTTCCTCCCCCCCCCCCGCGCGCCCAATTTCTACTGTGTTTAGGGGGCGGGGCAAGACTTTGCTGGAAACGTTTTTTCCTCTTCTGGTTTTGTTTTATGGGGAGTGAACTGCTCAGAGTATCTGACGTCCTTTGATCCAGATCATGTGCCACTTTTGATCTTGCAAACCTAATAGGATCTTGCAAACCTAATTAACTGTAAATAAATAACACACACACACACATCCCACACACATATAAGTCTTGAATGTCCCATTTCCATCCATTTGCAATGGGCACTCCAAGGGTGCATTGTAATATTATATGGGCACTGGGCTGTTTCTGAAGAAGAACGACCTACAATGGCAGGGACATCCTGTATTTGCCTTCATTTTTTATAATTTATTTTGCACACACCCCTCCTAACTGCAAATATACCTAGTCTGTAGGATTGGTCCTCATGGGATGGGCCTAGCTGGACTGGGCACTAAGCATAGTTCCTGGTCATCATATATTTCCTGATAAAAGCATCCAAGACACAAATTATGTTGATGTTAAGCATAAAATGTCTCCCTTTTGGACAATGGCTGTGCAGGTTGTGCATTTCTGCCTTGAAATAGTCAGCTGTGAAAACCTTACAGCCAGATGTCCACAGTTTTGCTGAATGTATGTGAAGCTGCATTCCCATCTGAGAACTAATGAAACTATACTCTATACTGTACTCTGATGGTATCCCTCCTCCGACTGCTGAATAGCTAAAATCATGTTCTTTCCATGAGGAAATGGGAGTCTGCAGGAGGAAGTCGAAACTCGATACAAAGGGGAAATCTTTGACCCGGTTTCCTCTAAGAAAGAGAACGATGCTCTCAGGCAGACGGGGTTTCTCATGCATTTTTGACCTGGTGCATTTTAGCAAGCTAGTCTAACTTCCTCAAGGGTTTAGAAGAGAACTGGCACAATTGGGTTTTTGAAGTTTGGGGGCTGCTTCTTAAAATGCCTTTTTTAAAATCTTGGAACCTTGGAATGAATCTCACCATCCCCTCCTGCGAAATGCGATCTTTCGGAGAGGGTTGGAAGGAAGGGGCGGAGGCCACGAGGGAAAGAATAGGTGGGACTTAGACTTAATGCCTGAAATTCTGGAAAACTGCTGTCAATCTGAGTAGACAGCAATGGGCTAGAATGGTCTAATGGCCAGATCCAACATGGCAGCTTCATGTATTCATAATGCTAATTCCACCCCTGATATCTGTAGATCCATTCAATACTATTCAACCAATGCTACCCACAATCACATACCCATCCATATCCCTCAGTACAAAATCCTAGCTGGTCACTTTGCACAACAAAGATAGCCGACCAGATTTAAAACTCATACAGCCTCAGAATAAAAATTAAAATAATCTACCCAACCTCCCATGTGGGGTACTACAGTAACTCCTTCTTTGTGCCACACTCAGTTTTGTGCTAATATGACTTTCACTCTGGACACCATTAAGCACAAGATCATTTCATCAGCATTGCAACTGCTCAGGTTCTCACCCACCTGTAAGACCAATAGCTTCATACATTCTAGAACAAGCAAACAGCAAATACAGTAGGAAAGGGGGGAATAAATAAAAGTTCAAAACTTAAATGACTACTACAGTACGTGGTTGTTACTCTTTAGCCCATGGTCAGTAGTTGGGGAGGATGGCAGTTGTAGCCCATCAACATCTGGAGGGCCCCAGGTTAGCCACCCTTGTCTTGGACAGGCTTACAGTCCACTTGAAGACTCAACTCTGCAGTTTTGGAATACTCCTGGACCCAGACCTGAAGCTGGATCCCCAGGTTTCAGCAGTGACCGGGAGCACTTTTGCAGAAACAGCACCTTTTCTGAGGCTGGTGGAGAAAGGACACTTTTTCCTGAAGATATCAGATCTAGCTGTGATGACACATGCCTTAGTTATACCTTGTTTGGACTACTGAAGCACACTCCATGTGAGACTGCATGTGAAGAGTGTTCAGATACCAGCTGATTCAGAATTCTACAGCCAGTTAAAACAGCTTCACTGGCTTATTTCCAAGCACAGTTGTTTACACAACCTGGGACCGGGTTATCTGACAGACTGTGCTTTCCCCATACAAGCCTGGCTGTGCCTTAAGATCTTCAGAAGAGCCCACTCTTTTTTGTCCCCTCAACATCTGAAGCATGTTTGGTGGGAACTTGAAAGGGGCCCTGCTTGGTAGCTGTATCCAAGCTCAGTAACTCTTTACCCTTGGTAAAGCTCCTTCTGTGATAACCATCCACTGAGATGCAAACATTTGGCTTCATAAGCTGTCACTGTAAAATGTTAGCAGCTTGGTCAACTGGTTGTTTTTATTGTTTGCATTGATGTCTTACTTACTTGTTTTTACCTTGAGCACCATTTTGTGAAAAGACAACATACCAATTTAACAAAGAATAATAAACCTATACATATAGTGCCTTTCTCCAAGCACTTGCCAGTCTCAGCAAGGAGTTCCAAATTTTGATTGCAATAGATTAACCCAAAGGTTTTCAACCTTTTTGAGTCCATAGCTCCCTTAACCAACTATATCCTCCCAGAGGCACCATTTGTCTGCAGAGCTTATAGCCAGGGCTGCTGCAATAAACAGCTGTGCAAGCCTTTGGGAGGCAGAAATGTAAGAGGGCACCAGAGGAGGGAGGGAAGGAAAGAGGGGCAGAGGCCAGTGTTGCCCATGGCACCCTTAACCATCATTCAAGGCACCCCAGAGTGCCACAGCACATTGGTTGAAAACCACTGGATTAACCTACTGGGCGTGTTACATTCTGCCTTGTTTCTCAGAGAAAGGTGTGGCTATTTGGGAGCAAGCTGGGTGGGGCAAGGTAGACTCTCCCTGGTATAAGTTAGCACATAAGTACATTTGGCAACTGAGAAGGAAGCCAAGAGGAGACTGACGTTCATCCAACGTAGTCTGAGGATCTTGGCTCAGCATTGGACCACCTTATAGTAAGCTTTAAAAACAAACAATGAGAATCTGACACCTAGAATGATTCATCAGCTGGTACTTGGAAAGGGTGGCTGAGCTTCAGAGCTCAGCACTACTCTTAGCTATGTGTGTATGTGAGATACACACACACACAGAGAGAGAGAGAGAGAGAGAGAGAGAGAGTAATAAGCAAATATGACAGTTGCCAGGAGGTTTTATCCAGCACCATCAATTTTGATCTAATAAGCACATAAACATCTTCATTTTGGATCATACTTAAGGTCCATTGTATCAGCTGCATGCAGTAAACCAAATGTCACTAAGAAGCTCACAACCAGGGCATAGTGGAGATAGCTATCCTCTGTGGTTTATTCCCTGTAATTGTTAGTCACAGATATACTGCTTCTGAATATGGAGGTTTTAATTTTAGATGGATTCTGAAACATCTGCTGTTTTTCTTTGTTGTTTATTCAATTTGTATGCCACACTTCACCTGAAGATCATGGGGTGCTTTACAATATAAAAATACAAAAATACATCCCATAATAACAAACATAAACAATAGCCCCCCAATTGGCATGTGGTGCTTTAGCTACATAGGACCCAGAGAAGTACCTTGTCTCTGGAAAAGCTGATAGGAGTTCCAGCTCCACCCTCTCTCTGGAAAGTATTATTAGATGCATGATAGCCAGAAATTCAACAGCTGTGCCTTTTATCCAACAAGGAGCTGCAGTGATAGGTAGGATGATGGTTATTTGCTGAATTTGTTTTACTGCTTGTATAACAAAATACAGGTGTTCTTTCAGAAAAAGAGTTGGCAAGCCTAGCAAATGATGGCATTCCTAGCTGCATGATCTGTGAGTTGGGTATTCTAAGCAACTGCAAAAGTCTTTTATGCCTAATACCTGATTGGACCAAAAAGGGGGGGGCAGCAACCACTGCACCCATTGTGGTGCTTTGGATAATCCAGTGGGATGACACAAATGCTGTGTCTGTGTGTGCATGGCATTTAATGTAAAGCAACATATTAATTTGCTAGCACAAGAGTTGAATTTCTCACTTCCTTTCTTCCATTTCCAGAAAAATAATAAAACACCCTGAGACCCCTGGCTCTTTTCAAGCATCTTGGGGGAGGAGCCTCTCTGGAAGGCTTCTGTTCCAAGTTGCTCACTGAAACTTCTATATGAGGATTAATCCTGTGGCCTTTCCCTGTGGCTGTCCCGAAACAGCCCCCCCCCCCATTACCCATTTTCCGAAGGCTATTCTGTATCTGCCTGATTTCCTCCTTAATGACATTACTCAGCCTACCCCCATGGCTCCTGAAGAGAAGTGGGGGGGGGGCACAGTTGGAAAGATGTAAATTGTAATTTCCTCTCCAATGTGTGGGGAATTGCAGCAACAATACATGCTGTTTGCTTGGTGCTCCAGTGCCCTCTGGAGTGACTTGGTTTGAACAGACTCTTTTTTTTTTTTTACACTGGATTTGTTGCGAAGGAAAGCAGTTTGTAACAAAACATCTTAAGATTCCTCACTGCCCTGTGTTCGCTGATTAGTGATACATACTCAGAAAACAATTAGTGGGTTGAGAGAATTGGCAAAACTTGGGAAAGTGTGGTGCTAAGCATAATCAATGTGAGTTGGCACTGAAATCAGAAATGGCACTGAAATGTGATGAGGATGGATCACAGTGGGGAGGATACGACAGCAGGAGCACATGGCTCACATTTTTTCCTGGGGCATCAAAGGAGTTGGGAGGTAAGAGGATCAGGCAGAGCAGAGAAAACTGGAAGATTCCAAGTAATGGCCTATGGGCATCAGAAGTGCTGTGCAGGGGCAATCCTTATGCTGTGGGGATTGCCTACGAATATACACTCGCCCTTTAGCCCGAATCATTCCATGTTTCTTGGCTTCTCCTCTTGAACCATTTGTTGTCTTTTTATACTCAAGTTCACTTCAGGCTTCAATGGCTAGATCCTTCTAAGCTTGGCATGCCCACTGATTAGTAGGAATGTCCATTGTACTGTCAAGGGCCTCTTGTTCTCTACAAAAGCCCTCAACAGGCCTATTCCAGCCACTTCAGTTAAAAGCTCTTCTATACACAAACCGCCTGGAGTCCCCCTATCTACTCATGGGGAAAACAGTAGTTTCCTGAGAAAGGTAACCCCTTTTAATTCACTGGCTTCCCCAAGCATAGGGAAGCTGGATGCAGATCAGTTGCAGAGGAAGAAACAGAAGGAAAGAGCTGACAGAGACCATGGAGGTACTTACTGTATATCCCAAGTAATTTACCAACAAGTACAATGGTACCTCGGGTTTATGAACTTAATCTGTTCCGGAAGTCCGTTCTTAAACCGAAACCATTCTTAAACCGAGGTGCACTTTCCCTAATGAGGCTTCCCACCGCCGGTGCCCTTCCACCGTTCAGATTCCTTTCTTAGACCGAGGTAAAGTTCACAAACTGGGACACTCCGGTTTTGCGGAGTTCGTAAACCAAATAGTTCATAAACAGGGCTGTTCTTAAACCGAGGTACCACTGTAATTTGATATCGAGCAAGAGGACCTCATCAGAGAGAAATTTTTGCCAGCTTTGTGTCAAGACTTGTTCTGTCTTTGCCCTAGGAAGAGCTTTCACAACACTCAGGTGGTCCACCTTTTAAGAGAAGGAGATATTGGTGGTGTCTTCTCCAGATTCTGGTCTTTTTGTTGCTCCATAAAGAGAATACCAGACAAGCATCTCAATAATTTTGTACCATCTTCTTCCTTGGGCCCCACATGCAAGAAGACAAACAATGGAGGATCAGAGTTGCTTGTTCTTGGCAACATCAGGCAAATCCAAATGTTGCTCTTCAAATGCACAGCCATTTGAAGGATTTGGTTTTAAGAAATGTTCCTTCACAGAACTGAATAGGATAGGATGTTTTTCCTCGGGATTAATTAGCCAGTACTTAAATTTTAATCCTCCATGCAGACATTTTAATAAGGATTAGAAGTGTTTTACAGAGCCAAGATAAATTTGCAAAATATGTGTTTGGAGCATAATTAATGCTTAATCAGTCCATCCACAAACTTATTTCAAGAGCCTTAAACTTTTGGGAGTCAGTATATGATTGTAAAATGTGCATGCGGTTAAAATATATATATTTTTTAAATCCCCAGGCAGAAGTATCAATGTCTGTGGAGACCAGATGCCAGGGATTAAATCAAGCCATGATACCATAGTTCTAAAAACCTTTGAACCTAAACCCTCTCTAAAGTCCAGTCTTGGTTCAAAATTAACTTGCCCTTTGCCAGCTCTCCCCACGGCTGCTCCCCTTTCTCCATACTTATTCTTGTAAACAGGAGGCTTTGTCTGTAAAGTCTGGATGCTTACATGGAGCTGCAGAAACTTCTTGTTGTTTAGTTGTGTCCGACTCTTCGTGACCCCATGGACCAGAGTACACCAGGCACTCCTGTCTTCCACTGCATCCCGCAGTTTGGTCAAACTCAAGTTGGTAGCTTTGAGAACACTGTGCAACCACCTCGTCCTCTGTCATCCCCTTCTCCTTGTACCCTCAATCTTTCGCAACATCAGGGTCTTTTCCAGGGAATCTTCTCTTCTCATGAGGTGGCCAAATGTACTGGAGCCTCAGCTTCAAGATCTGTCCTTCCAGTGAGCACTCAGGGCTGATTTCCTTCAGAATGGACAGGTTTGATCTTCTTGCAGTCCATGGGACTCTCAAGAGTCTCCTCCAGCACCATAATTCAAAAGCATCAACTCTTTGGCGATCAGCCTTCTTGATGGTCCAGCTCTCACTTCCATACATCACTACTGGGGAAACCATAGCTTTAAATATATGGACCTTTGTCGGCATTAGTTACCACTAATTAGTTACCAAGCTTTGTTTTTTTACATCTTTTTTAAAAAGTGGTTATATTAAGTATCTCTCTAAAATAACCTGGTTTAAAGTGGATAAAACGTTAAAACCTGCAGTCCTGATTTGTTAAATCAGATAAAACGACACCCTTTGAAAACATCTTAGTCTAGTTCACATGTAACGGTAAACCATAAAGATAGTTCCTGCATTGCTGTTCCCTGAGTAGGAACAACAAATCTAAGTAGGAGCAACAAGTCCAAACCAGGGATTATGGTTGTTTTGCAGGCTTCAAATATGAAGCCGCGTTTGATAAACTAAGAAAAAAAAAAAAAACCTTGGCAAACATAACCATTGAGTTTCAAAGCTTGTTTCCTTTGTAAAAGAACAAGCCGGCAAGCAACAAAAAAAGTGGCTTGAGGTTAAGTATTATAAATATGACATAACAGGCCATGCACTATGCTTATCCAACATATGACTATTTAGACGTTCTCAAATATTTATTTTGCATGCCATGGAGAATCAATGTTGTTAGTGACACTTGCTTCTGGAATGTTCTGGGCACTTAGACTTCAAGTAAGTAATCTTGCTAAGTGGCCTTATGTAGAAAAAAAGCAAACAAATCTCTAATTCATAATTGCTTGCTTAAACAGATACAGTATAAATTCGGTAATGTACAAAATGCATGTGAGCTGCATGGTTAGAGGTTTTGTGTAACACTCCTGGATAGTATAAAGGCACTATTTAGTTGCAAACAAGTAAGCTGTATTTATGATAGCAACTAACTAACATGCATGCTTGTTTAGGACATACAGGAATTAGAAAGCTGGAAAAGTCACCACTTTTTAAATCAGTGATTTAAATTTACCCTGCATCCCTTTTGTTAGGAAGTCAGAGACACTTCTGTTTGTGTGCCAGAAGGACATTGAGCATTTTAGACTATGCTTGTGACTCTCATTTTTGCTACCATTAGAATGTGGGATTGTGCATATGTTGTGGTATTTACTGAAAGTTTCTGTTCAACTAATTATCATCACATGAGGTCAAAACAAGCAGTGTAATATTTTTCTTGGTGGTTTGACTGAATTTAGGCAGCCATGTTTATATTGTGTTCAGTCTCTAAAAAAGCAGCCATATAAACACATTGATTCTCTCAGCCTGTGACAATTCTGTATTCCTCCCTTTACCTGTGTGAGGTGTCTGTCTGTCTGTCTGTCTGTCTGTCTAGCTAAAACAATTGCTAACTGAGGTTAACTCGAATCTGATTAAATGGACTCTAGTCCATGAAATTATGCTAGTCTGAAATATGCAGCTGTCCCAATATGGGGATCAAACTTGCAACCTTGGCATTATCAGCACCATGCTCTAACAAACTGAGCTACCCTGGTTTTGTATTCCGGAGTGCTCAGTGTTACTGGTGGCTTTCTCTCAAACTTTTGCTTGCCTTTGCTAATGTCCAGTGGGTAGAAGTTGGGAGGAACCACAACTCAGTGGAAGAGATCACATCCTTTGAAAGCAAAGGGTTCTGGGTTTAGTCCCTGCCACCTTCAGTTAAAAGAATCAGGTAGCAGTTGATGGAAAAGACCTCTGCCATAATCCTGGAGACTAGACAGTATTGGTCTAGATGGAAATACTGTGATGTTGCAAGGCAGTTTCCTATGTTCCTTTCTGTGTGATAATGTAACTACGGTATGTAATGGTAGAAGAATTCCCCTCTTCAGCTGACAATTACTAAAGGTGTGGGAACCCTGTCCTCTATTACATTTGGTTACCGTAATGACAGGCTACTCTGGTTAACTGCTAGAATAGAGGCTGAGTAGGCAGAGAAAGCTGGTTGCTAACGCTGAAGCAGACATTCCTAGAAAGAAACTTAATAAGCAGCATTTTCTTAAGACAGGGACTCTCCAACACAGATTTTTACATCTCTTCCTGTAGTGAGGACATGAGAAAACCTGGGAAGGAATATGTTGTCATTTTCTTTTCAATGAATAGAGACTAGAACTCCTCTTGAGTAAAGGGATAAAGGGGTAAAAGGTTTGTGACTTTAAAAGGCCCTGTTTATTCTAAGCAAGAAGCTGGGGGGAGATGCTTGGGGAGCCCATTTGCAGCGCTCAGAATCACCTCTCTGCTGTGCATATAGCTGGATTTGTCCCCAACTTTGGTTGTGCTTCCACAGTCTACCTGGGTGGGGGCAGTGAGTGGGCGGCTGTAACGTTTAGCAAACGTGGCTGGGCAAAAAAAGGCTGAGTCAACACTTCCCCAACAGTTGGTCCTCATTAAGGAGCAGCCTGTTAAGCCAGGCAGCGCTGTGGGTTCTGCCCTTTTGTTTTGAAATGAAAAAGGCAAATACACTGAAGGGAAATAATCTGGAGCCCAGAAACAAGAGCTTGTAAATGAGCTTTTTGTCCCCATCCTTCCTATATGCCCACCCACCCCTTGATAATTTATGCTCTTTAAGGAAATGTTAGTCTTATCCCTTTCTCCATATACAGGCTGCCCGTGTGGCTTTGGCTTCAGTATGTGCCAGACAGCAAAAGGGTCACAGCTGGAAATGCTGCCTTCCCGTTGCCCAGGGTCATATTCACCATAAGAGAGTGCGGTGGTGGTTGCATGCAATAGTGTGAGGGAGCCGGTTCACTGTTGTGGGGAATTCCCCTGAGTTCATGAGACCTCCCCACTCCAGTCTGCAGAAGCAACAGATGGCCCCTTTATCCCTGTTGCAGAGCTACCCTCCCATGCTAACCTGCTGCTGTAGTGGCTAAGGGGTTGAGCTGTCAGCCAGGAAGCCCTTGGTTTTTTTATCTCACCTAAGCCACAAGCTCATCTGGTAGCGTTAGGCAAGCTCACTATTCGGTGTTGGCCTACCTATTCGCAATGGCTGCCATACAAGGCTAATACTGGTCCACTTTATGTGGCTGCTGTACTTTTACTGAGTTAATGTAAGGAATGCTCTACCTTTATAGTATTGATCATAATACCCCACCTCACCAAATAGAGGATTTCAGTTTCTGAGATTGATGGTGGCTGCCATTACTCCACGAGGCTCAAGAAGGGAACAAGCTGAGGAAAAGCTAGGTTGCATTTGTGGGGTGGGTGGGACTTGAGTAGGTGGACAGGGAAAGCATTCCACGATTATGGAAAGATTGGGGACCAGCAAAAGGCAAGACACCTTGTCATTTATGAAACATCTGCATGGGCTGGTGGCTTCTTCCTGAACACAATTCAGAGTTTATATGGCTTGGTGCCCAGATACCTGAAGTACTACAGACCTGCCAATATACTGATATCAGTGTTTGAAACTCCCATTGTTCTAGGCACATTTTGCGATGTAATTACATCAGCGCGAGCAGTTTCTGAGCTCTGGGTGTAGTACTGCACCTAAGATTTCAGAGTGGAAGGAAAGGAGGACCTTTTTCTGCCTTCCCACTTTCAGCTACTCTCTGAAGACTGAGAAGAGACCCTTGTAAGAATATTAGGGGGAGGTGAGCAGGGGGGGAGGGAAACAATGAGCATAATATTTTAGCTGCAGTTCATTCATTTTCTGCTTTGTATTCTTGTTATAAAAAAGTGCATCTGGACATTCCGTTGTTGCGCCCATAACCTACCTGTAGGTTGAAGGTGCTGTTTAGCTCCTGGCTTTCATACCTCCATTTCTAACACTGACTGACATCACCTTTGAATAGGTGGGAGGGATGTTTTGATGGCACTGACTTATGAGGGGATGTACAAGGTATCTGCAGAAGGGGCCTTCTATGTTGTGGCACCCCAACTTTGGGGCTTCTTCCCCTTGCCTGATGCATACTTGTCTTGTCATTCACCTTGTGCTGAATTTTAATTTCTTCAGGCATTAAAAATATGTATAATTTGACTAGATTTAGTCTGTTGTTGCCTTGCTTTTATTGACTCTGCTTGTCTGATACTTCTCATTTTTTGTTTTGGTAAGTTTTGTTTATTGCTTTTAACTAGTTGTTATTAATTGTTAGCTGGCCTTGGAGTACTAGAAATGCTGAACGGTAAGCTATAGGGTTTTTGCTTTTGCAAATTAAATCAAAACCAGATTTGATCTGTTTTAAACAGATAAGTTTGTATGATAATGTGTCCCGCCATGAGAATAGCATAACAGAATCAGCATAGGGAGGGATTCAGGGCCGCATATAAGGTCTTGCCTTTTCTAATTCTTGAGCCATCTGGATTCACTCAAAGCAAGAAAAAATTATCCTTCTGGTCATATTAAATAAAATGTGATGCCTCTGACTATCCCTTTCCCACCCACTTGGCCTGATGGCTAAGAACATGGGAGTTATGCAAAAGTCCAATAGATGGTCATATTGATAAAATGTATCCAACCACCCAGAAATCAATGCCTTGTGAGTTTGTGTGCACGCACCTCTTCCCAACTACAGTACAGCAGTTTTCTATTTAGTAATGTCTGTTTTGTCCTTTTCTGTTAATTAAATCAAAATTAAACTTTTTTTCATTTTTTTTAAAAGCGCAAACTATCGTATCTAATCCTATATGTTTATGCCGAACATTGATAAAATGTTCCAGCCGTTGGGAAGGCTTGGTGAAGGACCCTAACAGTTTGCTGTGTCTGCACCAACCTCTTTCTGCTGTAAAGAGCCTGATCTCTCTGGGCTCCTGCCAAATTAATTCTCATTTTTTCCCCCTGAGAACCGCAGCCTCCCCTTTCTTGCTCTCACCCACAAATGCTTCTTTCCATAGGGTTCCCCTTCCCCTTGCCGCCATGGGATTTGCTGGCTAGATTAGCTTGGCTTACTCAGAATGGCTTCAAACCACAGACATGTAATGAGGCAGACGGCTGACTCCCCCTCACTAGAGTGATTGTGAGGTCAAGGGAAGGATGCAAGCAGAGAAATGGAGAGTGGGTGGGAGGGAGGGAAAGAGGGGGAGGAGTTTATGCTCTACCCTGAGCTGCCAAAACAACTTTGTGCTCGTGGCCCCTCTGTCTTTGGGATCTTTTTGGGGGGGGGTGGAGGACTTCTCCCTTGCACTCTGCCAAACCCTCTTGTTGCTCCTTGTTTCAGTGCCTCATAAGCAGCCCTCCCGAATTTGATGTGGTGCTTAAAACAAAA
Source organism: Lacerta agilis (assembly GCF_009819535.1). Classification (NCBI taxonomy): domain Eukaryota; kingdom Metazoa; phylum Chordata; class Lepidosauria; order Squamata; family Lacertidae; genus Lacerta; species Lacerta agilis. The sequence continues at coordinate 63,514,926 of NC_046317.1, read as the reverse complement.
TTCCCTCAATGTTGCAGTGTTCAGGAGCATCAAAGAGATGATTTAGATGGAGTTTTAAGCGCAAACCACAGCTATTCGTGGCCTAGGGCCAGACGTAACTACTGCAAGCCCTAATGAATTTCAGCCCCTTAAAAGAGATGAGATGTCACCCCACTCTGAATGCTTTCAGCTGCTGTGGATGATGTATGGCTTTCCTTTCCTTTAGCAAGTGGTCACTGAAGCTGAGCTGAAAGTTTCTATCAGGGGTGGCGTACCTCTGGCCCTGCATGTTGACAGGGGGTCTGATTTGGTCCACCAGGTTGCTTCCCCCCCCAAACCACACCTAGCACCTGATGCTACTGTGACTAGTGGGGTGCCACAGGGTTCTGTCTTGGGCCCAGTCTTATTCAACATCTTTATCAATGACTTGGATGATGGGCTTGAGGGCATCCTGATCAAGTTTGCAGATGACACCAAATTGGGAGGGGTGGCTAATACCCCAGAGGACGGGACCACACTTCAAAATGACTTTAACAGATTAGAGAACTGGGCCAAAGCAAACAAGATGAATTTTAACAGGGAGAAATGTAAAGTACTACACTTGGGCAAAAAACCCGAAAGGCACAAATATAGGATGGGTGACACCTGGCTTGAGAGCAGTGCATGTGAAAAGGATCTAGGAGTCTTGGTAGACCATAAATTTGACATGAGTCAACAGTGTGATGCAGCAGCTAAAAAAGCCAATGCAATTCTGGGCTGCATCAATAGGAGTATAGCATCTAGATCAAGGGAAGTAATAGTACCACTGTATTCCGCTCTGGTCAGACCTCACCTGGAATACTGTGTCCAGTTCTGGGCACCACAGTTCAAGAAGGATACTGACAAGCTGGAATGTGTCCAGAAGAGGGCAACCAAAATGGTCAAAGGCCTGGAAACGATGCCTTATAAGGAACGGCTTAGGGAGCTGGGTATGTTTAGCCTGGAGAAGAGAAGGTTAAGGGGTGATATGATAGCCATGTTCAAATATATAAAAGGATGTCATATAGAGCAGTGTTTTTCAACCACTGTTCCGCGGCACACTAGTGTGCCGCGAGATGTTGCCTGGTGTGCCGTGGGAAAATTTGTGTTTATTTGATTCCTATTCAAGAGAATTACTTTATATATAGTCAATATAGGCACAGAGTTAATTTTTTTAACATTTTCTAATGGTGGTGTGCCTCGTGATTTTTTTCATAAAACAAGTGTGCCCTTGCCCAAAAAAGGTTGAAAAACACTGATATAGAGGAGGGACACGGGGACAATGGATTCAATCTACAAGAAAGAAGATTCCACCTAAACATTAGGAAGAACTTCCTGACAGTAAGAGCTGTTTGACAGTGGAATTTGCTGCCAAGGAGTGTGGTGGAGTCTCCTTCTTTGTAGGTCTTTAAGCGGAGGCTTGACAGCCATCTGTCAGGAATGCTTTGATGGTGTTTCCTGCTTGGCAGGGGGTTGGACTGGATGACCCTTGTGGTCTCTTCCAACTCTATGATTCTATGATCAGCTGAGGGGTGGGAGGACTAAGTTTAATCCTGTATTGGCTGCGCCATCCTGTTCACGGTAGAGAATAGGATCTCAGTAGAGAACAGGATCTTGAAGCCTTGGCAGCAGGATATAATCTCCATTCATCAGCTGATGAGAGAGAGGAGATTCAAGATTGGAGGGAGATTTGGGGGCTTAAAAGGAAACAGGAAGGAGACATGCAAAAGCCTTTTCTCCTCCCTCTTAGAATCATAGAATGATTCCCTTCTAAGTTCCTGGTCTCAGTTATTTGAAAGGTTTTGGCAAGTCTCTCCCCCCTCCCACCCACCCATTCACCTTTATGCTGCTATTTCACTCTGATCTTAAAGGGGGGGCACTTGTAAAGGCTTTTGGGAGCATCCTCCTCCCACTTGCCTGATCAAATAAGGGTGAACGGGATTTTGATAGGTGGACAGTTCTGCCCAGTTTGGCCTGTGAGGCAGATCCTGTTAAGGGTCTGGCCTGTGAAGTAAAAAGGTTCCCCACCCCTGATTTATATCATAGCAAAATTACCTCATTCTGTAAGAGGAACCCAGCAGGAAAACGCTTCCAATATGGTGCATGGAGTTATGCACGTGGCTCCTTATAGCAATTATAAGACTCAGAAGTTTATATGTATCCTCTGCAGCAGGAGCTGGTTGAAGATTGGAACCCATCCTAATATTTAAAAAAAGCATTTCTGAACAGAACTGTTCCTGCAATCACAATTGTTTCTTTCAGTTGTGCATGAGTTTTTGATCTAGCTTAGGCTGAAAGCCCAAAGAGTGCTGGTGGTGTTCTTTTGCGTCCAATAATAAATGCACATCCTTTCCCCCATCATGAACAGTCCTTTATTTTCGTATCATTAACAACCTATAATTGTCTACATTGTGCTCTGGCATGCTTTCCTTTTTTGCTCTTGGGTGCTGACTAGATCATCCTTTCGGATCATCGTTTTTCTTCTCTCAGACATTCTCTAGCCAGTTCACTGCCATCTGCTTGCCACTGAGGTAGTCAGCAGCAGAGTGAATAATGTGGTCATCCAGGTGTCATAGAGAAAAGGATCTTTACACCTAGAAATTAGTGGCTTCACTTTGCTGTTCGAAACAATGACCTTGCTCAGTTCAACCCTTTCTCCCTCAGGAGGAAATAGGGTAACTCTGGCTTGTATGGAAAGCTGGTTGACCACAAATGCTCCTCACAAGGCAAGCGTAATAATTACAGTGAAATGCCAGATTAGACAGCAAAAAAGTATTCTTGTTATGAAAGTAAAAGACCATGTGAGCTGTTGGAAATTCTAGCCTTTTGGAAAAGCTGGTAAGCGGCTGCAATCCTGTTCCATTCAAGTCAGGGATGGCATGGCTGTTGAATCCAACAGGGAGTACTGCATCCTGGCACAAAAAGAGTTTCCTAGAGAAGCTTGTCTACCTTTATTTGCTCATGTCTATTCTTTTTTCTTTTTTAGTGTTTAAATTGTGTGGGCTTATCAGTGTGAGAAAATGACAGCAGAATGTTCCCTTTGTACTGTTGAGATGGCCTGTTAACCTTTTGCCTCTTTGTAAATAGAAAACAAACCATCATACTTCTCAGTTCCTAGACCTGGAAATTGATGCCGCTTCCTGTTCAATCAGAACCTGAACCTAGAATCAGAGGCATAACGAGGGGCAACTAAACTTTCACTTAGCATGCTGTCTTAGTGATACTCTGTGTCAAGGCAATCAACTAGCCTGTAACATGTTTGTATTAAAGCAGTGTTTGTGCTTTAAGAAGAGAAGAAGAGTTTGGATTTGATATCCCGCTTTATCACTACCCGAAGGAGTCTCAAAGCGGCTAACATTCTCCTTTCCCTTCCTCCCCCACAACAAACACTCTGTGAGGTGAGTGGGGCTGAGAGACTTCAGAGAAGTGTGACTAGCCCAAGGTCACCCAGCAGCTGCATGTGGAGGAGCGGAGACGCGAACCCGGTTCCCCAGATTATGAGACTACCGCTCTTAACCACTACACCACACTGGCTCTTTAAGTGCTTTTATGATGCCCTCCACCCCATACCCCTACATCAATCCAATCTGGTGGCTGTAAATAGCATTCTAAACCACTAGAAAGTGTAATGGTGCTTGAATGCCCAATTCAAACTACTTTATTCTTACTGTTTTGTTTTATGATGTATTTTATGTTTTCATTTTGTATTTTTATGTTGTGAACAGTTATGTGTTCTTTGGATGAAGGACAGTATAATTAACTGACTAACTAACGATTGATTGAATGAATTGATGGATGGAAGGAAAGAAGGAATAAAGAGAGTTGCTGAAGTTCTGTTTCTTCCTTCTTACCTGCTTCTCAGTTTTAAGGTTTTCAGCTTGAGGGTGTCTTAATAGGAAAGACCAGAGCAGAGGCAAGTAGTAGAATGAATGGTGGTTGAGAACATGGCATGTCATAAAAAGTACCCCTAGAGACTTGCAAAGGGCACAGGAGAACCTTACTGGCCTTAATAGGTATGGACACCATGTTAAAACCGTTTGCAGTAGGAGCTTAAAAGTACAGGATATTGACTTATGTGCTGGTGTGCTAATGAGTTCCACTAGTGCAAGTGTGGCTTATAAAAGTGAGTTGTGATATTCCAGAGACTTGACTAATTCCCACCTCTATACAGTTCACTGGGAATGCAACACCTGGCAGGTTTGAGCCCAGGGTTTGTTAAGTCTCTTCCTGTTTTAAGTGGTGGCTAGCTGGGCTTTTGAGCAAGAGGACACTGCACTCCTTGTTCTATCCCTTTTCCTCACTTCTTCATCTTCTGCTTCCCCCACCCTCGTCCCTCATCCTGTCTTTCTTTGCTCCAAACAAGCTGAGTTTGCAAACAAGGACCCTCAGAAGCCGGAAGACTTGTTAGTCTTGGTGTTTTTCCCAGTGGGAAGAGGGCCGCCCCCTCCATATGTTCTTGCAGTTGTTGGTGCAGATACAAACAGTGCAGTGTTCCACAGACCGTCCAAGCTGGCTGCCTGACAGTCCCGCTTTTCATCTGGCCAGGGCGTGGGGGGGGGGAATGCATTAGAAGACAGATCATCAAAGAAGAAGACTTCTCTCCCTCTAGGAACCGGGACATGCTGCATCACAGCCAAAGTGAAGGCAGCATGACCTTAATGTATTCTTGGACACTTAATTTTTTTCTTTTAAAGGGACAAATTATGTTCAGCTTGATCTAAGTTAGAACTGTCTTGGGTTTCTGATGCACCAAAAGTGTAATTTTTCTTCCAGGTCTATTAATGATAGAATAGTAGTATTACAGGTGCCTCATCCCTCATCCCGTCTTTCTTTGCTACAAACCATTTGTTTTTGAGTGCATTAGTTCTTACATTGTGCCTTTGCCCTAGATTTTTAAGGCTGGAATAGACTGTAGGCATGATTCTCACTCCTGCTGCCTATTTCCAGACAAATTTCAGGGACCAAACTTTACCTCTATAAAATGTATTCACGTGAAATTTGATTGAAATATAGTCTGATCCATCACACTATTTAAGTAGGGATGTAATTATAAACCAGGGCTAAATCGATCTGTGTTGACAGGGAACAGCTGAAGTTTCAAAGAGGAGAAGCCCCTCTAATCTATTGCCCTGACTTATACAGTGTCCACCATTAAACTGTAGGAATGTTTCATCTTGTTGATAGGAGCAGTTAACACTGGATGAAGACTTCCCCAATATTCTTGGTAACATTTGTTAATTGTTGAACATTTACTAGGGGTGTGCACAGCCCCCCAAGATTCACCTTGTATCTTTGCTTTTCTTAAAATTCCTACCTGTTTATATGTTGCTTTGCCAGCTTCAATACATGACTCTGGTTCCAGTCCACTATAAAATAAAGCTCTGTTTTCCCCACTGACTCTTAAGGGGAATTAACAACAACAACAACAACAACAACAACAACAACAACAACAACAACAACAACAACAACAATTTATATGTTACTCATCTGGCTGCTTTAGCCATTTAAAGACCTCTATAATTTTGCTTTCCTTTTGGCATAAGAATACGAAATTTGCAGGCATGCAAGTCACTCTAAAATAGATTAAACCTTTCAAATTGTAGGTCTTGGGGCTTTTGTGTGGGATGTAAAAGGGATTCAATTTCCTCAGCAGTTCATATTAGGCCATTGCCTTTAGTAGACTAATTTAAACTCCAAAATCTATGCTAGTGTCAATTTGGTGGGGTGGGGTGGCAGGTTTCTCTAGCTCTCTCTTACTTTAAAATAATTAAGAGAAGCCGAGTAGTGTATATTCCTTTTGTAGATTTTTTTTGAACACTAATAGCTTTACACTGGGAAGCATAACTTTCCTGCTTGTTTGTGTTGGAAGGGGAAGTCCTCCAATAAGCATTAGAAGTTGAGGCTGTCCTTAACACTGCTTGCAGAGTGTTTCCCCTCATTTGGTCCCAGCACTGATCAGTTAGACACCCCTAGCATTCATGCTAATTGAGCATCAATACTTTCCCATTCCAAGGCTAAGTTGAATTTTAAACTTTATGGCTTGCAGATGCTCTGTTCTGGATGAACAGCTTAGGTTAGCAATTTTCTCCCTGCCACTGTGCATTCATACTACATGTAAGTACATCTGAGACTCAGTTTGCCATTTGTATGTCTGGTTTTCCTCCTTGCAAGCCCTGTAATCTAGCTGGGCTGTTCCTTTGCTTGGACAAACGTGTGTCATTAAGAAAGTGACCTCAGAGCAAAGCTGCCTATTTTATATAATAATCTTAAGGAAGTGACCATGCAGCCATGGAAATATTGTGAGTGAGGAAGCTCTAGCTCAGTGTTTTTCAACCTTTTTTGGGCAAAGGCACACTTGTTTCATGAAAAAAATCACGAGGCACACCACCATTAGAAAATGTTAAAAAAATTAACTCTGTGCCTATATTGACTATATATAAAGTAATTTTTCAATTTTTCCCACGGCACACCAGGCTAGTGTGCCGCGGAACAGTGGTTGAAAAACACTGCTCTAGCTACTAGTAATGGCATGGATCTCTAATACAAGATTAGTTACCACAAATCACTGCAGATGGTGACAGCAGTCACGAAATTAAAAGACACCTACTTCTTGGGAGAAAAGCAATGACAAACCTAGACAGCATCTTAAAAAGCAGAGACATCACCCTGCCGACAAAGGTCCATATAGTTAAAGCTATGGTTTTCCCAGTAGTGATGTATAGAATTGAGAGCTGGACCATAAAGAAGGATGATCGCCGAAGAATTGATGTTTTTGAATTATGGTGCTGAAGGAGACTCTTGAGAGTCCCATGGACTGCAAGAAAATAAAACCTATCCATTCTTAAGGAAATCAGCCCTGAGTGCTCACTGGAAGGACAGATCCTGAAGCTGAGGCTCCAATACTTTGCCCACCTCATGAGAAGAGAAAACTCCCTGGAAAAGACCCTGATGTTGGGAAAGATTGAGGGCACAAGGAGAAGGGGATGACAGAGGACGAGATGGTTGGACAGTGTTCTTGAAGCTACCAACATGAGTTTGACCAAACTGCGGGAGGCACTGGAAGACAGGAGTGCCTGGTGTGCTCTGGTCCATGGGGTCACGAAGAATCGGACACGACTATACAACTAAACAACAACAACAACAACAACAACAACATGAAAGCGTTCAGCAGTGATGTGTGTCACTGCAAGCAGGAGGGTAAAGACATTTCATTGGAGGCGATCCAAGGCCACTGAATAATTACTATTATCATTGTAATAATCTCCACTCAATTAAAGAGCATGTCTTAGGCAGAGAGATGCAGTGGGAAAGACAAGCTCTAGCATCCACTGTTTTCTTGCATAATTTCCTGCTGTAGGAGTCACAGGTGGAAGGAAGGCGGGATTTGGCTACATTTAATCCTCCCCTTTGGCCAGACAAGGTTGGCTCCTAGATGCTGTTTCCATGGTGCTGTCAGGTCTGCTTCAGTGTTAACATGGAACTGAGGCTTCCATCTCACATACTGTATGTGGAGCCTATGGTACTGCTTCACTTTTTTTTTTTGTATTGATCTCTACAGAATTCCGGTCTATCACATATGCCATAGCACAATGTCTCTCTATTTTCTCTCTCTATTGTTTCAGGTGTGCTCATAGTTGCACTCTGTCTAGTCTAAGGGCTTATCCAAGTTTTTGTTTGCGCCACTTTTCTAGGCACAGGACTTGGCTTTAGAGCTCCATGTCCAAGCAGTTTTCTTTTTTGTCCTAGTGCTTTCTCCAGGAAAGCTCACATTTTATGGCTGAATTGGAGCAAACAAAAACCAGATATTCCGCAGATTGATGTTTGCTCTGATTCAGCTGAGAATGGATACGAAGGACTTCACACGTGAAATGGATTACTTATTTATAAGATGTAACGGAGGTGCTGTTTGTAAGGTGAAAAAAAGCGGCCAGCTGGAAGAATGGTTTAACAGCAAGTGAAGGATGCCAGATAATAAGAAATGATGTGGCAACGTGAGGAAATGATGCTGGTTTGGAACAGGAGCAGCAGGAAACCGGAATTTAAGAAATTGTATTGAATTAATTTAATTTGGTTTGATTTGTAATAATTTGGAAAATTAATAAAAATAATTCGGAAAGGAAGAAGAAAAAAATAACCTACTCTTCAGCACGGACCTGTGCCTGGAAAATGCAGTGCAAAACGAAGCCAGGATGAGCCTTTACTGTTCACATTCTGTATTAAAAGAAATCTTGCTTTACTGTTTCCCCTCTTCCCCAGTAGAGTTGTTGCTCCTTTTAGAGTGCCATGCAGAGAAAAGCTACACCTGCCATGGAGATATTAAATTGTTAAAGCCACACATTCTTTGTCAGAAAACCAGCGCCCATAATTAGCTCAAAGCACATCTAGTTCAGCATGTCTTCCCATAGTGATGCCACTAACCAGTGCCACTGGGAAGCTTCCAAACAGGACGTGATATCTGTCCACTGTTGTTGGAACACAATATCTGGTGGCCGAAAGGTATGCTGCCATTGAACATGAGTAAGTATGACTAATAGCCAAGTAGACTGTGTACCATGAATTTGTCTAACGCTGATGCTACCCTGCATCCTGGATTTGCCACTCTGGGTTCCTTTGGGAGGAAGGGCAGGATATATGTAAATGCAACCAGTACATAACAATAAATAATAAATAAACCTGCCTAGCCCAAGTTTACCTCACCAATTTGTGACAGCAGGACACAACAGCAAATGGAAGGTGTGATATTTTAGCCAGCAAAGTTCCTTTCTTACATTCATTGCAGATGTGAACTTACTAGTTATATTTCATAAACCAGTATCATGCTCCATAGTCTTCTTCCACTTCCCAAATAAAAAGCATTTCATCATAAACAAGATTTTCCATTATCCTGATAGCCTTTTCTGTTTGATAATCTTTTGAGATAGGGTGGCCAGAACTGCACACAATATTCCAAAAATAGATGCACCATAGCTATAAAAAGGGAATTTTTGAATTTTCCTGACCATGAACTCTCAGTGGGGGTGAACAAAATCTGATATCCATCTAACAAAAGAGAACATATCCTATGGAATCTCTGTTCCTTCTTCCTTACACATCATTTCCATCTCCGTTTTAACATCTGGACACCAAATTCATAACTCTTCTGTGCCACCCTATTAGCTTTCTGCAGACTTTTCATTTGCTTTATGGAACTTCGGTGAGCAGCCATTGACTCCTCTGAATGCCATTCACTGACTCCTCTGTGCATCGTAACTCTGTGCAGACATTACTGAAAAGTAAAAATCATTATCGCAACAGGGCTGCCACCCACTGATGTTTCCTCGACTGTTATCTCCAAGCCACCAGCAGCTCTTGATCATTTATATTTTCCTCACTCGTGTGTATTGCTCAGTTTAAAGCATGTCACACATTCCACACCTTCCATGTCCTTTTGTTTCATTCTTCTTCTTGTGACATGTGATTAGATTAGATATTGTTGCATACCACCCTAATCTCTGAGTGGTGCAAGACACAACGGGTTCCAGGCATTTTACCCAGGGTTCGGTTTCCTTGGAATGAGGGACAGTGGAGTCTGGGGTGTCATTATGATATATGGTTTATTTACACAGATATACAACTTGAGCCTACAATGAAGGGGCTCACAGCATTAACACCCTAAGAGGGTCTTTGCTTCTCCCATAGCCACAGCCTTGGACTCATGCAGAAATCAAGCATGTCGCTCCTTCTCTGATTCTAGCTTCTAGATCACACACCTCAACTCTGGCCTTGTCTTTCTAACTGACAGGTGAAGGAGGGGGCCCCCACCCAGTTGCTCTCTGGCACAGTGCCACTTCCTTTGCTACCTTAACAATCCATACTTTGGGGGCCATTATGGCCCTTGCCTGGTTTATTCAGCAATTGAATCCCTGCTGGATCCAGGAATTGGAAGGGACTCAGGAATACAGCCTACCCTCCACCCCACCCCCCAGAAAACCTCACAATATGAATGAGAGCGTATGAATTCCTTCATCCCATTGGATCACCCCGATATCTCTGGAAACAAGCAACTAATGTGTTGTTGTTGACTAAAGCACCGCAGAGGAGTGCATACATTGTGGCCTATGACAGCTGGAATTGACACTGGTGGAGGGGGGGTATATTTCTTCCCCTCTCCTCGTCTCCCCTTTTCCATTCACAAAGCGGACATTTGTCCCCTTTGTTGTTCCTTCACCCCAGACCTTGTCTAGACTTGTTAAATTGGCCTAAGGGGCTACTACTGACCCACTCGAGCAATGACCTGAAAGGGGCCTTTGCTTATCCTGATGGAAGGAGTTACATTCCAGTTTGTTCTGCGATGCCCTCTGGGTCCTTCAATTGCTGGGAAGATGGACCTTAGGGAGAAATGGCAGATGCCACTCCAGCCTAAAGCACCAGAGTAACGCAGTGACCGAGTAGCATTCTTCACTTGAGATGGCTTGATTGACAGCTGAAAAGATGAGCTTTTCCACATGGCCTGCTGGGGCATTGCTAGCAAAATTTGCTTTCATTGCTAAGACTGGAGGATGCCATTAGCTGTCTCTGGTCTTCCTTCCTGGTTATCCCAAAGAAAACCACAAGCGTAAACACACATGTATTCATGCCACAGCACCCTTCTCTGGAAGCTCCTTTCCTTATTGTTTCAGTGGTGGGGCTTAACCCACATAAGTGTAAACTAATGATAAAGAAGGAAGTAGCCTGAGGAGCTCTTGCTCAAATTTAAACTTGCTAACAGAAAGTATTTATTTTTGGTTTTGTAGATACCCAAGCTGCATTTTTTTGTAAAGTAAATATAAATGTATCTGGCGGCAATTGCGACAGTAAGGCCTTGCAAGCTATAAGGGTTATGGTAGTTGGTGGGTGGGGGAGGCTGCAAAAGAAATAAATACTTACCACCCTCTATTAATCCTCCCTGTATATACAGCTTAATTTACCAATCTCATGGTATGACCTATAAATCTGGAAATTTTTTAGAGGTGTGTGTGTGTGTGTGTGTGTGTGTGTATGTAAGAGAGTTAAGCCTTGCCTTTGCTGGGGCCTATTAGGACTTTTCATGGAGCCAAACTGAAACTTGGGAAGAAGCAGAATAGCCCAAAGGAGCCTTACAACTGTCAGACTGTGTCATTATGCTGATTGATGGGGTGGGGGAGCAGAGGGAGTTACTTTTTGTTGTTGTTGTTTTGGAGAGGATTTTGCCTCAGGAGTTTGCATCCAGTGAGGCAGAACTTTGGTAGCATTTCAGAGAGTCAAGATGTCTTCATGTTCTTGTTTAGTTGATCACAATTTGGCCTTGACTTGAGTACTGAGTCTTTGTTAATATACTGACTTTGTTTGGCTGCAGAGTGTTACAGAGCCCTGGAGAGCAAGTAAAATGTGATCCGCTGCTGTATCCACCCTCTTCAGTCCTGCTCCACAACCCAAAGCTGCAGTATGTGTGCCAACAAGACTCATTTTGTTCCATAGGGGGTGGGCAACATAGCATTTGGGGAGGGGTGAAGTAATTGTTGATCAGCATGAATGTTTTATTTCCTACAGGCAAAGATGAAGAGCTGAGTCTCCTCTCTCTTTAGATATAGTGGTTCTGCCCCCTCATCCTCAGGCAGGGTGGGGAACTTTTAGCCCTCCAATTTTTTCTTACAACTCCCATCATCGCTGACCACTGGCTCTGCTGGCTGGGGCTGACAGGAGTTGTTGGCATCTGCCTGTCTCGGGAGACAATCAACATCTGGAGGGGCCTGAGGTTCTCCACCCTGGTCATGGGCTGTTTCTCGCATCTTCTACACACCATTGTGATTTCCTAGGGGGGGGGGTAGGAATGGGTGTTAGTTAAGAGAATAGGGGCCGAAAAGGGCAGTGGAACAGGAAAAAACAAGGCTGGAGAGCAACAGGCAGAGCTGTGATAGGGGCAGGGGAGAGACACAGCAGAACAACAGGGAGTTTTGGACAGAAACAAAGCCTTTATTATTAAGACGCTGGGTGGGATTCACTGAAGGAGCTCTGTCAATGGAAGCCATGCTCAGTGGGGTTCCCTCCTGGCTCCCTCCTCTGGAAACTGGCTCTGGGAGAGTCAGGAGAACCTCAGAACAGCACATGGGGTAAGGAGAGGAGGGAACATTTCATCTGACAAATTGAAATGCTTGGTCTGTTACAACATTCCACCCTCTGTTTCTGTGCAGGCTGGAGGTGTCACGTTAAGGAGCTGGGTGGGAGGCAGATGGCTTTCTCTTAGCTTGCCCCTTTGCCCACCCACGTTTCTGGAAGGCCTTGTGGTGCTGTTGCAAAATCTCTGCAAACTGCTCCCCAGTTGCTCCTGCATTCATTCTGCTTTCATCCTTGGAAACAAAATTGAGAGGGACTGGGATCTGCAAGAGCGGGCAGCTGTTGCCGACGAAGGAGTGGTTGCTCTCGTTCAAACTGAACTTGCCTAGGACTCTTCATGGAAACCTTGGGTGGCAAATGTTGGCGAAGGGAGACCAAGGAAATGTGTCTCACTTAGCAACATAGCTTTTGTTGCCACCCACTTTTTGACAGGATATGTTCATGATTTTAAGCTTTGAAGCACAGCAGCAAATCTTCACAGCAGGAACAAAGGCTTGTTACAGGTAGCAGGCATGCCTTTCCCCATTATTTAGATTCAGTAATGAGAAATAACTGCTGAATAGATGGATATATAGTTTTAAAATGTACAACACAAGACTACAACCAACTTATCCAGCCCCCCTCTTTCTGAGCATCAGCTTGAGGTTTGGCTATTTTGGCTGCTGCTCCTTTCCTTCTGTCTGTTCCAGACCAGGTGTTTCTCAAACATTTTAAACTCTCCCCCTTCCCCACAGTTCTATAAATACTCCCCTCTCCCCGAACCCCAGCCCAGCACAAACCATCTGTTTAATGGTTGAGTACTTAAAGATGGTATGTCGCTGGGTGAGTACAACCTGCATCTGCTACCAAGGATCTGTGCATGGCGTTAAGGCATATGAGAGATGTTTTTTGGATGAGTGCCCCCCCCCAAGCTCCTTCTTTGCACCCTCCTTCTCTTTTCCTTGGAGATGCTTTCCTGCCAACGCTGGATTTCATAAAAGAGTTCAGTGCCCCTGTCCAGTTCTGGGTCCTTGGAATCTGCCTTATGTCCCTTGGCCTCTTCCAATGAGTGGCTACTGTTGGATTGTTCTGGGTAAATGAAATAGGTGAATGTGAGCAGCCCACATCGGGGGCTTGATGTATGAGGCTGAAGCGAGCAAGCGAATGATGCAGGCTGGGGCTGGTGCCATTACATGAAGGGTGGAAATCCTGCCCTCTTGCCTGGAGAAAGAAGTTTGCTCTATTTGGGCAAGCTCAGCAGAGCTAAAATGGAGGGGAAAGGGTGAGGAGATAACAGCGCTCACTTGGTTCTCGCTCACACTCTCTTGCCTTAACATCCAGACATTCCACAAACACTCTTACAGATCTTACTTTTTTCTTTTCTGTGCCGTCCTTCATCCATCAATCACAGGGTGGGTTACAAAATAAAAGCAGAAAAATACATAACATAGAATTACAGCATTGTAGAGTTAGAAGGGACCAGGAGGACCATCTGGTCAGACCTCTAGCAATGCAGGAATATTTTGCCCAATGTGGGGCTCAAACCCACAACCCTGAGATTAAGAGTCTCATGCTCTACCGACTGAGCCATCTCAGAGCCAGTAACAAACAGAACAACAAGCCCCCCTTCTCTCTAGGGGTTCTCCATACCAGCAGGTGCTAAGGACTGATAGTAACTGTGCCATTCAAAACCAAGCCAATCCCTTCTACTTTCTTAAATGATCTCCCTGTGGTGCACTTTACAACATGGCTGTTGGCTGACATTGGCAGCAGCTCATAATAAATGTCACAGTGTAGACATTCGGTAATGCCCGGATTAGCATCTGCCAGTCTCCTGCTTCAACACCTATCTTGGGAAAATACTTTGCTCTCTTTTTCCCCCTATTCCCTTGGCTGGTGATAGACGTGTAAAGTAATCAGGTGCAATATATGCAGGTCTGCTAACTTGCTCTGAGATGTTGTTCTGCTCCCGATAGCACCCTCTACAGTAGAAAGGAAGGAATTTTGGACCTTTTTACCAGACCCTCTTCCACTGGCTGTTGAATTAGCTGCAGCCATCTCCTGAGCTAACACAGATCATGTGTTAATGAGAGCTCATTTGGGCGTTCATAAGAGGACTGACAACAGATTAGGGGTCACTTAGTAGATAACCTGGACTATTCACATTTTGGGGTTTCTGCATCTGATGCAAAATCTCATATGTGGCAAGTATTCTGAAAAATACTTTCATTATAAACAGTGCCCTAGTCCTCATGATTGTCATGTGTTAGAACGCATCCAAGCAAGATCTACAAAAATGCTCCATGTTGATGAAGGCAATGAACTTTTGTGCCCTATGTGGCTGCTTCTCCCTGCCAATGGTTCCAGTTATAGCACATTCTGGTTCTGTTACTGTCTGTCACTTAACCCTACCTTTCAATTTCTACCAGATTGCTCCTTGATAAAAATAAAAATAAAACCCATCTTCTAGAAAGCTTCAGCTACTGGGTTCAAAGTGTGCAAAACATTTAGTAGCTTGCAACAAATTTGTACAAGTCCCACTCACTTACATATCCTGGGTGGCTTACATGGTGTGTCTGGCAAGCTACTCATCCAGCTATGTGCTAGCAGCAAGGCTAGAATAAAGCAGGAAAACTGGATAATTTTATGAAAATTTGGCAAAGTGACAATTGTTTGTGTATAACTGATTAGTAGGGCTGCAGAGTCTTCTGTAGTGATCAGATAGTTTGATTACTTCTAAATTGCCATGCTAAATAAGGTCCCTTGCTTGGCAACCATTGTTGCTTACGGAACCTTTGTACAAAGGATCCCCCCAAGGAAATTCTTAGACACTGGAACTGCCTATCAGACATGGTTCTATCATTTATTTATTTTTGAAATGGTCTGCACTAGTTTTCTTGAGTGCAAAGTGCCAGATGACATGAATGAAATACTTTATTTTACGTAAAAATAAAATAAAATACAGTGTTCTTCCCCCATGCACCTGCTCCTCACAGACCCTCCACATAGGAAAGAAGCTTCTTCCTGTTCATGGTGTTCCTGGACCTCTGTCCCATGTGAGAGGGTTGGCAACCATTCCTCATTCCTACTATGACCCCGCGTCTCCTTCTGGGATGCCCCAAGATCCGACTGTTTATGACCAACACTCTTTTCCAGCTCTATCTTGTTCCAAGATGCAGCTGAGCTGAAAACCCCAGTTTCTGCATCTGAGCACTTTGTAAAATACACACTGATTTTTGGATTGGTTTATCCCATGTAAGTTAATGTATATGAATATAGTATTTTGAAGTGGCGATCCACTTATGACAACAGTAAACTAGCCTGAGCTTTTGTTTACAAGCAAGCCGAGTCCTAGTAGCTAAGACTGAGTTTATACTACACACACACACACACACACACACACACACACACACAAACACACACACACAGAGTGTAGCCGGGGTGGGGTGTGTGGAAATTGAAAGATCCTTGCTTCAGTTATAAGTATGCACTGGAAATATGGCAAAAACTCATCCTTTAACCACACTTTGACCAACTTGGTTGTAAGAAAGGATTATTAGGGTGCTAGGGAGCAATAAATCTGTGACAAATTGTGTATCAAAGTGTGCACTCTTGGGTAGTCATCAATACTGTCTTGCTGCATTTTTATTAAAGTGTGGTATATAAATATTTAAATAAACAAACAAAGCATCTTCTTTGAGCTGGCAACATTGCCTAAGGTTTGACTGCCACTGTGTGGATCTTTACTTGGATTTTAAACTTTTTACGGATTATTATTAACCATTGTTGCCTCCTGTGTGTTTCAGCTGGGATGAGAGTAGCTCCATCAGCAGCGGCCTCAGCGATGCCTCTGACAATCTCAGCTCAGAAGAGTTCAATGCCAGCTCCTCGCTCAATTCCCTGCCTTCCACCCCCACGGCTTCTCGCAGGAACTCCGCCATAGCGGTAGGTTGGCCAGGCACTCAGGATACCCAGAGAATCCACCATGTTTTCATGCTGCTGCTGTTGCTGCTGCAGTTTTGCTACTGGAGAAAGAAATTGCATGAAGCCCTGTGCTGTCTTTCTCCTTAAAAGTGTTCTCAGGGGAAAGATGAATACTTCTGCTATTGAATTTCTCCTTATATTATGAGGGGGGAAGCCACAACCCCCAAAGCACTGAATGCTTATCCCCTTTTCTGCTGCAGATGCAGGAGCGACCAGTGCCTTTGGAACTGAAGGACTGTTTTTTCCCTCCCATTTGTTAAGCTGGTGTAGTTGGGAGGCTATGATGAGGGGAGGTCTATAACTCTATGGTAGGGCGTATTCTATACATGGAGAATGTCCCTGGTTCAGTTCCTGGCAGCTCCACTACAAAAGAAAATACCCAGGTAGCAGAAGATGCAAAAGTCTTTCCCCTGAGACCCTGTAGAACTTCCACCAAAAAAAGAACAGACCGTTCTGGGCCACATGGAGAAATAGCCAGGCCTGGCTTGAGGCAGCTTCCTATCTGCACACAGGAGGTTGGGGGAGTATTTTGGGTGGCAAGGTTAAGATACCAGCTAACAGAATCTTCTCTGCTGCTTGCCCTTACAGCTGCGCACAGACTCTGAGAAGCGCTCACTGGCAGAGAGTGGGCTGAACTGGTACGGAGAGCCAGAAGAGAAGGCTCAGAAGAAGATGGACTATGACAGCGGGAGTCTGAAAATGGAGCACAGCTCTTCCAAATGGCGACGGGAGCGCTCGGAAAGCTGTGACGAGGCTCCTGCCAAAGGCGGAGATCTGAAAAAGCCAGTCAGTTTGGGCCCACCGGGCTCCTTGAAGAAGGGCAAGACTCCCCCTGTGGCAGTGACCTCTCCCATCACCCATACAGCCCAGACCCTCAAAGTGGCAGGTGAGGTTGGAACAGGAAGTGGAGCCCTAGTGTTAGCTAGGCAGGTTTGTGGCCGCCACCTCCACTTCCCTGCCTGTTTGCTTCCCATTCATCTTGAGAGTGCAGTCAAAGGTGCATGACTAACTGTAGGCCACACAGAGAGAAGGGAGCCTGGAATGTGCTCGTTACATCCTAGGGCTGCATCTCATCTCAGTAATGTCTTTGATCATGTTCCCTGAAACAAAATAGGTACAATTTAGCATGGGAGATGTTTGTACTGACACGTGCCCTGATATTGTGCTCATTTTGGTGCAGGGACTGGCTTGGCTGGCTAAGTACCTTTTTGATAAGTTTCTTTTGCTCATCTAAGAAGCTGCATGCACAAATGCCTTTTCTTCAAACCGCAGGTAAACCTGAAGCAAAAGCGACAGACAAGAACAAGCTTTCTGTAAAGAACGCCAGCCTGCAGCGCTCATCTTCTGATGCTGGCCGAGATCGGATTTCAGATGCCAAGAAACCTCCTTCTGGGCTGTCCCGGACCACAACTTCCAGCTCCTTTGGCTACAAGAAGCCACCTCCTGCAACTGGCACTGCCACGGTGATGCAAGCTGGTGGCTCGGCCACCCTTGGTAAGATCCAGAAGACCTCTAGCATCCCAGTCAAGCCGGTCAATGGAAGGAAAACGAGCTTGGATGTCTCTAATGCTGTGGAGCCTGGCTTCTTGGCCCCAGGGGCCCGCACCAACATTCAATACCGGAGCCTGCCACGCCCAGCTAAATCTAGTTCCATGAGCGTGACTGGTGGGCGCAGTGGGCCACGGCCAGTGAGCAGCAGCATTGACCCCAGCCTGCTCAGCACAAAAGGGAGCATCAGCGTCTCGCGGCTGAAAGAGCCCTCTAAGATTGGCACAGGCCGGAGCACGCCAGTGCCAGTGAATCAGACGGACAGGGAGAAGGAGAAAGCTAAAGCCAAAGCTGTGGCCCTGGACTCTGACTGCGTCTCGCTCAAGAGTATTGGCTCCCCTGAAAGCACCCCGAAGGCTCAAGGTGGGCACCAGACTTCTGCTAAAGTGGCTGAGTTGCCACCAACTCCACTCAGGTAAGAAGAATTATGGGTGTTGATTATAATACCTTGATTATGATTTAACAGAAGATAGGGTGCAGCAGAAGGGGAGAAACAACTCCATGGAAAATGGTGTGGGAAGTCGACAAAAATAAGAGAAAAGATGAAATTGTGTTTTGATTGTATATGTTGAAAATGTTGAAACTTAATTTTAAAAAATGGGGGGGGGAGATGAATTGTGGGTGTTTTCCAGCAGGCCTATAGCTGGGTTAAGAAATATGTTAAGCAAATAAATAAATGGTACAATAAGAGCTGTGCAAAGCTCCAGGTCTCTGCTTATAGTCACCTTCTAATACTGTTTTGATTTCCTTCAGGTCAGCTGCCAAAAGCTACGTAAAAGCTCCTTCTCTGGCCAACCTGGACAAGGTGAACTCCAACAGTCTGGACCTCCCTCCCTCCAGCGAACACCAGATGCACGGTGGCAAACTGCACGAGCCCCACCCAGCTGCAGTGAACGTGGGCACCCACCTCACGTCGTGCTTCACGCCAAGCCCTGCTCCGGTCCTTAACATTAACTCTGCTAGCTTCTCCCAGGGCCTGGAGCTCATGGGGGGCTTCAGCATCCCCAAGGAATCCCGCATGTACCCCAAGCTCTCAGGGTTGCACAGGAGCATGGAGTCCTTACAGATGCCTATGAGCCTGCACAGTCCCTTCTCTGCAGGCAATACAACTGCTCCCACCACTGTTCCCACCCCTCCCGTTGTGGCTGCTGAGGAGGAACCCAGTGAGATGTCCTGGACGGGGAGCCCCAGGATCACACACCTGGACAGGTAGAAGAAAGTGGGGTAGCTTTTGTTTGATGGCATGATCCCCAGGCTAAAGGGGACGGGGCTTTTTTTGGGAAACATGGTTCTCTGTGAAGCAATTCCTGTTCCCTGCAGTTACAGTATTGCAGAGCAACAAGGAAGGCAGTTGGGGAGGTAGAAGTAGAGCGGTGGAATTGCAGTGCAGTGGAAAATCTTTATTCAAACTCCAGCATAATTTTGCAGTTTGTTGTTCTTGCCCATGGTGAATTTCTAGCGAACTCCATGCTTCTAAACTAAGCCAGATAATGCTCTGCATTCCCAAACCTTCATAAACCAGTTTATCGCCCATCAGATGCCACAGGTGGACTCATGCAAATGATTAACAAATACTGTTGTGCTCCTTTCCTTTCCGGCAGCTCTAACCGTGATCGGAATACATTGCCCAAGAAGGGACTAAGGTAATCGTCCTTCTACCTCACCCCTCACTTTCCTATTGCTATCAACTGATGGTCAAATATATTAGTGGGCATGGCATACAGTATGATGTTGCAGTAGAAGAGGAAACCCGCTTTTCACTGTGGTCATGCTAACACAAGATGACCAGTTGAAGAAATCTTGGTGTTCCTCGCAAACCAACACTATATGTAATTTTGAGCATGCTGTTTATCATCCTCTTAAACAGGGTACTTAATATTCTACAGGCTGCAGAGTAAGATCCCAAAGAAAATCAATTAACCATGGTGGTTCATAAAAGCAGCCCACCCTGTTTCTGTTCAAGTCTAGGGATCTGGTTACAGCTCTCACTTTTTGGATCTGTTGCATAATTGTATATAGGAAGGCTAGGCACAGCTTTCACAACTACTGTATGTGGAGCACAAACCATCCCGGGAGCCATTTGCTGTGAACAATATTGAAGTTATTATTTGTTTTTGTTTATAATGGCCATTGTGGTGTTTTGTTTTGTTTTTTAAGCACTTTGGTATTGCCGTATGATGAGTGTTCTGTATGCACAAGCATTTCAATTTGCCAGATGGAATGATTCCCCTCTCTCTCCTCCCCCTGTGCACTTTTCTGGGGTTTCCCCCCTGAAAATGAACCAATTTCAGAAGTGTAGGGGGAAGCCTTGTTGAGCAAGCAGAAGTCCTTGCACAGGGCTTCTGCTGGCAGGGCTCATTAGGTGAATCCTGTTTAAAGTCCTCAGTTGATAAATGATGTTCACCAGAATGAAATACTCTGCATAACTTTATAGTATTGTAGCATTTGCTATTAACTGGCCATAGAGGGCATGCTAAATTGGACAGTATATAAATGGCTTCCATTATATGGCTTCCATTGACTTTTGTAGCTGTGTTCAAATACTTATGGGGTGAATGCATGCACTGAAGTCTAAACCTGCTCAGGATTTCTTTCTTAGAATCACCATTGCTATACAATTAGGTGCTCCCGAGCGAAATTTAGAATTTCGCTTACTATGACTCCAGGAACTGGCTACATGAGTGATGTTAAGCCAAAGCCACCACAGTTGTTTTATGGCTACAAAATTTCTCCAGTCTTCCTTGTTCTACTTGTCTCTCCCTTAATTTTGGCAGGTATCAAATCCAGTCCCAGGAAGAGGCCAAGGAGAGGCGGCACTCCCACACGATTGGAGGATTGCAGGAATCAGATGATCAGTCTGAGCTGCCTTCCCCTCCTGCTCTCTCCATGCCGTTGGTTGGAAAGGCACCACTCACTAATATTGGTTAGTTTCTCTGGCCTTCTGTTTTCCTGCTGGGGGAACTTTTGGAGACAGGTGTTCTAAACCAGTTGAAGCTGATGCTGATCTATACTTTCTGAGATCCTTTCCCTTAATTTTCTTTCTTCTGAGATGGCACTGCCAGCTCAGCCAAAACTGACTCCAAGGTCAGGGTCATGTCATTGGAGGATGTTAAGGGGTGACCTGGTGCAAGTGCTTACGTTTTACACAGGTGCAGATTGGCTTTTTGAAGGAATGGTGTACATTCAGTGATCCTACCCTTCTCTCTCTCTCTCTCTCTCTCTCTCTCTCTCTCTCTCTCTCTCTCTCCTGGCTGCTGCCACCCCTGAGTCTAGTGAGCCCTGTGTTCCTACACCCCCCCCTGCTTCAAGCAGCTCCATCTGACTAACTTGTTCTCCCCTCCCTCCTTCTCCTGCAGTGACCCCCACGGCAGCCAACACCCCGAGGATCACCCGCTCCAACAGCATCCCCACCCACGACTCCACCTTCGAGCTGTACAATGCATCCCCCATGGGCAGCACCCTCTCCCTGGCAGACCGGCCCAAGGGCATGATCCGTTCGGGCTCCTTTCGCGACCCTGTGGATGATGGTGAGAGTCCTGCACCCAGCCAGGAGGACAAGAGTCTCCTCCACAGTAATAATGGTGAGAGGGATACGGTCGCGACAAATTCTGTCTGTCAGGTCTTCTCAAGTGCGCAAAGGTGTACTTGGCAGGTGGGCTGGCGCAGCTGTGGGTGCTGCTTCTTGCTTTCAGGAGCTGGGGATGGGAGGTGTGAGTGGGTGAAATTGGTACCTTTCAAGCATTGCTTTCTCCTCCTGCGCTTCCAGCACCACCATAAACAGGATGTGGGAGGCAGGCACTCTGCCCATCACCCAGTGCTAGCTTGCTATGGGGCAGAGACAGCCACACCTCTTTTTAGGATGTGTGTCCACACTCCATTCGTATCAGACTTTAAAATTACTCAAAGCCGACGAAGCACTATGCTACATATGGCAATAAAGAAGGGCTAGTTCAGGTGGTGGTAGAACTGATCCCTGTTGGGTTGCGGCAGGGAGCTCCCCCAGCCAGGTCTCCACCTGGGTCATGGCTGGGTCATGGTGTTACTTCAAGTTCGGGGTTTTTATTGTTCCTCATATGCTGCATTAAAATGTAGGTCTTCATGCTAAAAACAAACATTGAACGTCTGTGCTAGCAAAATTTTCACATTTCTCTAAGAATGTTGAGCCATGGCTGGGATGGATGACCCATGCAGGCAAGGAATCTTGCCTGTTTCTTCCAGGACCGAAAGCTCTCCTGATTCCCCAGATTTCCCGTGTTAACTGTTGGTGTTGTGGCCCCACTTCTTTGTGCACACCTGACCTCTAGGTTCTCCCCCTGCCCCATGTACGCTGATGCCCCACTGTCAGGAGACGACCCCATGACACGTATCTTCTCTCTTGTCTATTGCAGTTCACGGATCTGTGCTGTCCCTGGCGTCGAGTGCTTCCTCCACTTACTCCTCAGTAAGCTGTGCTTCCTTCATCAGCTGGCCTTCCCCTGCCCTTTGCTTTCTCTGTGCTGCAATTCCGGCAGGCCACCCTTCCTTCTCTTCCCTCACCCCAAACCTTGGATGTTCCCCTGCCACAGTCTTTTCACCAAACTGGAGAGCCAGTTTGGTGTAGTGGTTAGGAGCGGCAGACTCGTAATCTGGGGAACCGGGTTCGTGTCTGCACTCCTCCACATGCAGCTGCTGGGTGACCTTGGGCTAGTCACACTTCTCTGAAGTCTCTCAGCCCCACTCACCTCACAGAGTGTTTGTTGTGGGGGAGGAAGGGAAAGGAGAATGTTAGCCGCTTTGAGACTCCTTCGGGTAGTGAAAAGCGGGATATCAAATCCAAACTCTTCTTCTTCTTCTTCTTTTCGAGTGATGGGGTGCTGTGCTGCTCTTCCAGGGCTTCGCATGT
Source organism: Lacerta agilis (assembly GCF_009819535.1). Lineage (NCBI taxonomy): Eukaryota > Metazoa > Chordata > Lepidosauria > Squamata > Lacertidae > Lacerta > Lacerta agilis. The sequence continues at coordinate 63,492,425 of NC_046317.1, read as the reverse complement.
AACCATGGGGTGGGGGGTGGGGTGTTGCGGTACAAATAAGCTGTTGTCGTGTTGCCACAAGGAGTGTGGTGCATGTGGAAAGATTGCAGCAGAGGTGCTAGCTTCTCTGCATGGCTCCTTGCCTTTGCCTGTGAGTGCGCCTCTGGGACTTATGCCCTAACCGCCTGCCTCTCTCTGTCTCTCCTCTACCCCACCATGTGCTGCCAGGCTGAGGAGAGGATGCAGTCTGAGGTACGGTAAGATTCTCTCTCTCTCTCTCTCTCTCTCTCTCTCTCTCTCTCTCTGTGTGTGTGTGTGTGTGTCCTCCCTACCGCTGCTTTGCTCTTGACCCATTGGTGGAGAGCAAAAGTGTCTATCTTGCTCCCTGACTCCTCCCTATCTCTTGCTCCCTGGTTGTAGCAAATCCGCAAACTGCGCCGTGAGTTGGAGTCATCCCAGGAGAAAGTGGCCACGTTGACATCCCAGCTTTCAGCCAACGTGAGTTGCCCTGTGTTAATCTGCCGCAAATGCTCCTCCCTCATAGACAAAATTTTGAACGATACAATTAAAGTAGCCTTCAAAAATACCAAAGAAAAATAAATGGAAGGCTAAAATAGGGAAGGGGGAGGATGAGGGTCAAGGTGTTTTGACGAAATAAAAAGTGAATACAAATATGTAGTGTGATCACATTTTACACAGTGGTTCTGCATACAGGGTGTTTTGTTGGGAGTTTTTTTGTTTGTTATTTATATTACTTTTCGTATTTTTAGGTCTTATTATGATTTATGTTATTAGTTTGGTTGTGTGCTTTCTGGTGTGTTTTATTTATTGTTTGTGGCTTTTGTTACATTTGTAATTATGTAAACCTTGTCAAGTTGTAAGCCACCTTGAGCATGGTTGGTTTTTTAAAAGTACTGTACGGAAAAGTGGCATACAGATAAGATGATGATCTAGCTCAGTGGGTTGGAGCATGGTTCTGATAATGCCAAGGTTGCAAGTTCGAGCCCCGTATGCGACAGCTGTGTATTCTTGCATTGCAGGGGGTTGGACTAGATGATTCTCGGGGTCCCTTCCAACTATGCAATTCTAGGATTCTATGTACATGGAAACATGTATACTCAAAAACCTTGGAACTAGCCTTGCATGAGAATTCCCAGCCTTCCAGAGACAAAGTGCTGAACCCCTCCACCCAAGCAAGGCAGGGAGCTTAAACCCAGCTTTCTGTATTCAACATGGAATAGGAGCACCCTCTAGTGGACACTCACTAGTTTGCTAGCTCAGTGTCTCTAAAACGTCTTGAGCTTGGGTCTTAGAATAAAGGAGGATGATAGATTATATCTTTAATCTATGACAGCAGCAACTGCCTATTCCACTGCATAATGAGTAAATATTATTTCATGTAGTCGTGTGAGTGCAGCCCCTTCATGTGTACCAGACATCACTGGATCAGAGCCCAGGGGACTAATCCAAAGCTGCCATTAGAAAGGGGAATAGAATTAGAAACACCATTAGAAAACACCATTAGAGCAAAGCTACAGCTTTTCCCAGATAAGAATGGGGCAGCCCAATATGACTTAACAAACCCAACCTGAATCATTGAGGATCCTCTTGCTAAGGGGCATTCAACTACTCACGTGTTTTGGTTGGTGTGTGGCTGTGTGTGCCTCAAGACCCTGTCCTCACCTGAAACTTTGCCCCCTGCACTTCAAGTTTTACACACCTCCCCGACGGGGACCCACTCCACTGTGTTGAGAACAACTGTGTATAGAGTTGTAGTTTTAGAGACATCAGCCTTCTGCCATATACTTGTGCTGTAGAACCGCAATCCCTGGTGGGAATAATGGGTTTAACTAGGAACTCCCAGTATCTTGTGCTGCCTGATAAGCAATTAAGAATCTACAGAGCTGCATTAATATGAGGTCAGATTATGTGTCTGTTCTGACTGGCAGTTGCTCTCCAGATAGTGAAATATCATTCCCGTCATCCACTGCGTGGTCTTTTTGTAAGTGCAACTGAATCAGTGCAAATGACCCGCTTCATGCAGATCATGTGCTCTGCCACTGACCTGTGGGTCCCTCTGATTCCTGTTTCCTTCATATGACTGTTCCTTGTACTGGCGTGTGGGCATACCACCCCTTTTCAATTTCCTTTCCAGGCAAACTTAGTAGCAGCCTTTGAGCAGAGCCTCGTGAACATGACTTCCCGTCTCCGACATCTTGCAGAGACTGCGGAAGAGAAGGTGAGTTTGAGGCAGTTGGCAAGGTCCATGGCTGACCAAGGTGCTGAGGCCTGCCCTACGAAACGGCTCGCTGTTGTTTCCTTTCTCCCACCTCCCCCTAGCATAGGTTTGCAGCAGAGCAATTAGTAAAATATTAAAACGCAAGGCATTCATCAGTTCTGCATCACCTTCTAGGACACTGAGCTGGTGGACTTGAGGGAGACAATTGATTTCTTGAAGAAAAAGAACTCGGAAGCCCAAGCTGTTATCCAAGGGGCCCTGAATGGAACAGACATTACACCCAAAGGTGAGCGCAGCCTTCAACACACACTATCCTGGTGGATCTTTGGATATGCAGCTGCCGAATGATGGATTAGAGCAGTGTTTTTCAACCTTTTTTGAGCAAAGGCACACTTGTTTCATGAAAAAAATCACGAGGCACACCACCATTAGAAAATGTTAAAAAAATTAACTCTGTGCCTATATTGACTATATATAAAGTAATTTTTCAATTTTTCCCACGGCACACCAGGCAACATCTCGCGGCACACTAGTGTGCCACGGAACAGTGGTTGAAAATCACTGGATTAGAGACAGGATGGACAGGACTGATTCCTTTTCCTGATAGGAGCAAGGGAGGGAGTGGTTAGACATTGTGGTGTGGTGCTTGGATAACATGCACTTTCACTGGAGCCAGTTGGAACACACACACTTTTACTGGTCCTTTAATATTTTAAGGGAGGTAAAGCAAGCAGCAGCTAGACATAGGGCAGTACTCTTTCTCCTTCCCAGACATGGAGCCCTTAGTAATGAGAGTGGGAGAGAGATGGGGAAGCCTCATGCTTTCAGTCTCCATAATGTCACAGTGACTGTACTTGTGTGTGGCTTCCTCCTCCTTTGTTCTGAAATTGGAGCTCCTGGTTCTATAGATGGGAACAGCCATCATTACCATTGTGGTAATGGGAAAAACAGTACAGTGGTAAAGGCAGCTAAGAGTTATACTTCACTTGCTGCCTTCTGGCATTGCACTGATGGGATGAAATTCCAGAGGAGTGGAAGGATGGGGGAATGGAGTCATGGTGGCCCTGAGCACTAGAAACTCCTGAGTATTTATTGACAAGACTGGATGAGCATGCCCAAGACAAGAGACCATCCCATCATCAAATCTGAATATGTGCAGCTCTTCATCTTTCCTTATGTTTCCCAGATCTTGCCTGTCCCCAGATGCTGCCCCTATGTGCTCCTTTCCCTACTATTCCCACTTCCTTGGGCCCTGCCTGACCTTAGATAAAAGTCGAAACAAAATAGGAAATTCTTTCCAGTAGCACCTTAGAGACCAACTGAGTTTGTTCTTGGTATGAGCTTTCGTGTGCATGCACACTTCTTCAGATACCTTGGTATGAGCTTTCGTGTGTATCTGAAGAAGTGTGCATGCACACGAAAGCTCATACCAAGAACAAACTCAGTTGGTCTCTAAGGTGCTACTGGAAAGAATTTCCTATTTTGTTTCGACTATGGCAGACCAACACGGCTACCCACCTGTAATTAGATAAAAGTGTTAGATTTGATTTGAAGTCTAGCCTGGCAACAAAGTACAGAGAAGACCTTTTTTTGCTAGCTGTGTTTGGAATTGAAGCTAAAAACAGAGTGCCTGCAAGAGCTGCCAGTCGGTCCACAGATTTTGAATGCATCTCTCCCTCCTTCCCTTCCCTGTGACTCTCCAGAGCTGCGTATCAAGAGGCAGAACTCGTCGGACAGTATATCCAGCCTGAACAGCATCACCAGCCATTCTAGCATCGGCAGTGGCAAGGATGCAGATGCCAAGAAGAAGAAAAAGAAGAGCTGGGTAGGTCAAGGAGGAGGGGAAGTAATGGTGGGATCTACGTGGGGGTGAAACCCTGTTGTGTGTCTTGTCACAGTAGCTAGTATAATGGCAACTGGGGTTTCAGAGCTACTTGGCTCATGGAAGTACTATTGACTACTTACAGCAGATTTCTCTGCGAAAAAAACTAGTTTGTATCTTTATTGCTCTTGAGGCCCAGTGGGAATATGCTTTAGCTCCCAAGCTAGATCCACTGGTAAGTGATAGGCGTCACTCATGAGGCCCATTAGACTTAATCATGATATGGATGTGGTAGCCTAAAAGGGAGGCAGGGACGCTAACCTAGCAGTGATGGGATCACTGTAAAAAGAAAGAAAGCTGAGTTGTTGTTGTTGTTGTTGTTACTACACCACATGGACTTAACATGTTTCTAGCATGCTTCAAGTTAAATGTCCTCTTTCCCAGACATGCAAACACCCCTCCAGTCTGAATAGCCTTAAAGCATTGGGTGTTTTGGTCTTCTCCTTCCAGCTGCCTATTTTGAATCAGGAATGAGACCAAAGGAAGCTTGCAAGTTTTTAAGGCTCTGCTTAAAAATATCGGGCAGTGGGATGGGGAGTAATTTGACCTGAACCTTATTAGGAACATTTTAAAGTGCATATTAAATTATTATAATACAGGTTTCGACTTTAAAATTAATATTGCCTCACAGCTGGTTTTGCATGGCAAGTTTATTACTTGTGCAGCTGGTGTTACTCTTCCTTTCCATTTACGCTAACCTTGCTGCCCTGCCTTCCCCCACTGGTCCCTAAAGCGGAGAGAGGCCACTTGTGCCCACCTCACAGCTCACTAGGTGTGCCGTCCTCTTAGGAAGGCTGGTGTAGAAGATTGTCCCGGTTTCTCTGTACTACCTTGAGCCCCTACCCCATCCCAGCAGCTTGTTACAGGCAGGGAACCTGAGCTGAACGCATGATTAAGTCTTGCTGTGTTCTTTTTTCCCCCTTTCTTCCTTCAATGCTGACCCCCCCAACCCTTTTTTCCCCTAGGTGTATGAGGTAAGCTTGGAACTCCCTTCCCCACCCCACCCCTCCCTTTCACCAGTCCTTTCCCTGTGTCTTACTCCTGACTGGTCACTCCATTGTGTTGGGGATAGCACAGCACTCGTGGAACTAACCATCCCATTTGCTCTCACACTTGCGCTGCCAAGCCACACAGGAGGGGCCACTGCACTGGTGCTGCGGCGGGGGTGGGGTGGGGAGTTTCACGCCCCTTTTTGACATGGCTCTGAATCTATCCCTAATGCTACCCAGTCTTAACAGCTCTCCTAAAGGTCTAGAAAGTCACTGGGAGAAGGGGTTCCAAGAGTGGATTTTTGAGGTACTCAAGTGGGGCAGTTTAATAATAAGTCATAGTATCCTACCACTACAACAGGTGACTGGCTCTGTCCTGTACCTCAACACTTAAGGGAGAGGTGTGTGTTTTTTTTAATAAAAAATCTCCTGCCCCTCAAATATATATTTGGTAACTGCAGGCTGTACATACTGTCATCCTCCACACTCAATTGTTGCAAGAGGAGGAAATATATCATAAGAATATTGATGAATGTGTTTTAGTATCGTCATTTCCCAGGCTGGGGAATTGTCTATTTTTTTCCTTTGCAAATCGAGCAGTTTCTCTTTTTGCTTCTGTCAAGAGAACCTTCCAAATTCAGGAACTGTTGTTTGCAGACATTGTGCCATAATGTAATCCGTGCCACCCTGAGAACTTGCTGAATAGTGGGGTATAAATCCCTTACAATTAAATAAATTAATGAATACACCCTCCGCAGTTTGGCTGTGGCTTCCAAATCCAGTCTAAACTTTGTTTGCATTTCTTTGTCTGTCTAGAGCAGACAAGGTTTTGTTGGGCCATAAATTCCCAGCATCCCTGATGGCTGGTCCTGCATGCTGAGAGTCCCAACAACTTCTGGGGTCGGGGATACAGGTTCCCCATCCATGTTCTAGAATTGCACTCCTTAACAGCACACTCCTTTGCATGCACATCTGTTCAAAAGTAAGCCTCACTGAACTCAGTGGGTCCTACTCCCAGGTAAGTGTGTACAGGACTGCAGCCTAAGTGGCCCAGATGATGAGATTCAATGGAGCATGACACCCACCCACACACCAATTTCTGCCACACCATCTCATAGCTGCCACAGGTCAGAGCAGGTCAGAGAGCTGGAAGATAGAAAGTGACTTCTCACATGTACGACATGACAAGTGCTCTTTGAAGCCACCTGAAAGGGTAGCAGAGGTTCAAGCTCTGAGACAGCTCCAGTCCCCTGGCCTCTTGTGTGCCCTCAGACTGGCTTGTGAGATGGGTGGGTGGGAGGGAGCGAGATAGAAAAACCCAGTTCCAATAGTGCCTCCACCCATTACAGTGACTATTCTCCCTGCTACTGTCTCAATACATGTGTGGATTGATGCCTGTTTTGTGTGCATGTTGCATGCTCCGCCTGAGCATTGTTGGGATCACAAGTTGACTATTTCCCCTCAAGAGCAAAGCACACGGCTGTGTTGGTCTTGACTCGTTTCTCTGGCTTCTTCCTTTTCTGCAATATTGATTCAACCATTACATGTTAGAAGAAGAAGGGCTGCTTCTCTGTAATCTCTCTTCAGCCGGATCTTGAGATGCAAGATAAACGACACAGATCTTAGCATCCCAGCCTAATTCGATTCCGTTAATAATTGGGAAAGAGTTGCATATTTTGTGGAGAAGCAGTGCAGCCTGCCATTCTTACTTGTAGGTTTGGCAGGCCCTGAGGGTTGGATCGCCAAAGGAGAGGTGAGCTATGAAGTGCTCTCTCATTGTGTGAATCTGCTGTAAGCAAGTCAGGTTGGGCACATACAGGTTCTAAGTGCACAAATGCCACCAAGTCAGGAGAGCTCCTAGGTTATAGCACCAATAATCAGAGGCAATATTGCTTGTTGTCTTCCCTGCTGCTATGAGTTCCTAGAATCATTGAACCGCAGAGTTGGAAGGGTCCCCAAGGGTCATCTGAGCACAGGGAGTTAGATACCAAAACATCTAGAAGGTGGAGGAAAAGTCCTACCATGGTAGTGGGTACAATCCTTTGTGAGATATGAAGTTATTCCACTCACCCCAGTGGTAAGTCAGATGCCTCTACTAGTTACAGCTGCTGATACTTGGAATGTGGGACAAAAGGAATGTGACATTCTTGTAAGAATGTCACATTCCCTGGGTAGCAGTTTATTTATTTATTTATTGAATTATACCCCACTTTTCTTCTGTGATGGAACCCAAGGCACACATAGGGCTTCCATCCAGGCAGTGGGCAGACCTCCATAGCTTCAGCAAAGTTGTTGTTGCTGCTGATGAAAGGGTTTGGGGTGGTCCACCTTCTCTCACTATCTACCCCTGCCCATAGGTTAAGCTATAGTGCTCAAATTGAGTAAGCAAGGATGGATGATTGGGAAGTATAAACGGGCTTTTGCTCTTTTCAGGTAGGGCTGCAGTTATTGGTGTGGGGAGAACAGCAGCTAACAGCAGCAGGCTCTCTTAACCTAGTCCTCACCCTCTCCTAAAAATGCAGATTTGCTTCGAGAGGTGGTAGTGATAGATTGTAAGTAGGTGTGTTGCCCACAGCAATCCCCCCCCCCCATCCCCAATCCAAAACCTTCTCTACACAGTGGCATGCAGTACCACTATTTGTGTGCATGGATCAAGCTGCCAACGATATTAGGCCGCCACCACTCCTGCCTATTTAGAAAGATGCAAGAAGCCTGGAACACTCTGAATGAAAGGATACATCCTTTTGCATGACACTGGCAGCACTTCAGTGCATGGACTCAGCTGGTCGGTGGCATGTTGCGCTGGCTATTAATTGTTCTGCATGTTTGGACAAGTCCATGTCTTAGGCTGCTAAACTGCCCTTGTTTCCTTCCTTATTAGGTAGCGTAGGATATTGTATTTTACATTCCCACTCAAGATATGGAAAGAGAATCTGGCCTGTGTCTTCCTTCGCAATCTTTGACAGATCACTTATCCTTTAGGAACCACAGACCATGCCTGTGTTTTGTATGTTCCTTGGTTCCTCCTTATATGTGTGATTTAAAAGTTCTGCTTCCCCCAAGGGCTCAGATTTTTGGTTACCAACCATGAGAGCTGCTGGGTTTTTTGTGATAGGAATAATAATATGGCAACATTTGGAATCCTTTTGGCTTCCTTGCCAGCTGTCTTTCATAAGTGACATAAGTGATTTTGCTCCCTGGAGTCTCAGAGCCCAAGCTATGGAAAGTGGCATGCTTGGAAACAGCAAGTATTGCTGCCGATTCCTTGTTCTGAGCACTCTGGAATCAACTGCTTGGTTTCTTGGGGAGCATAATTGAGATACACTTAACACAAATCCAATACCTTGTGTCACTTCAGCTACCTTTATGTGCTTGCATTCAAGTTCTTGAAAGCCTGCTCAGTAAAGGTAGATTTTTTTAAAAAAAATCTTCCATTCTGACAGTGCATTATTATAGAGGGAGTGGGAATTCTAAATTGCCTTAAAAGTTGTGGGTATGGATAAATGATTAATTAAAACCATGGGGATGGCTCTGTGTATATACTTTCTTTAAAGAGTTTTTGTGCTTGGAGAGTATTAATGTAAAAATTAGTGTCGTCTGGGGTGGTGGGGTAGTATTAGAGCTTGGGTGAGAAGCAGACCAAAGGGGAATCCAAGTTTCTGAGTGTCCTGAAAACTACGAACTGTTCACAGCATGCAGTGTAACAGAGGTTAGATGGCACAGGCTGCCTCTGCCACCTCCTTGCCCCATGGTGCAGCAACCTCTGTTTTCCAGCAGTCAGCCTCAGAGGGCTTTTTCAAGCTTTTCTCGCTTCTCCATTTCCCCCTTCAGTTGAGGAGCTCTTTCAACAAGGCTTTCAGCATCAAGAAGGGCCCAAAATCTGCCTCCTCCTATTCCGACATAGAGGAGATCGCCACCCCAGATTCTTCCGCACCATCGTCCCCCAAACTACAACATGGATCCACGGAGACAGCCTCGCCCTCCATCAAATCTTCCAACTCCTCTTCTGTGGGCATTGATAACACTGAGTAAGTCCACTCTACAGGGAGTGAAGGTAGGGATGGCTGCATGGACAAGCTGCAACTAGGGGGAAAAACTTAAGTCTGCTATGCCTTGTATCTGATCATATTGTACAGTATGCAGCAGGTGGCCTCAGGTTCCTGGAACTGTGATATGAACAATAAGAACCTTGGTGGGGGGCACTAAACAGGTGGCTGAGTGACCATTTGCAGAGCACCTTTTCCAGTAATATGTATGCACTGGAAAGATCTCGCGCTCTGGCAGGAGAGGACAGCAGCACTCCTCAGCTGGCCCAGGCTTGCCCACCGTAGTCCTTGCTGGTGCTTGCAGACTTTTCCTTGCACCATGTCTAAATTCCTACTCATCCTTTGCACAGGTTGTTCCAGGCCAATGAAGAAGAGGAGCCTGAGAAAAAGGAGGTCTCAGAGCTGCGCTCAGAGCTGTGGGAGAAGGAAATGAAACTGACCGACATACGTTTGGAGGCCCTAAACTCTGCCCACCAGCTGGACCAACTGCGCGAAACTATGCACAACATGCAGGTGGGCATGATGTGCCCTGAAAAGCTAGCACCTCTCTGAGGTTGCAGATCTTTGGCTATTGCTGGGGGTCCATGCTCTTGACAGCAATTTTCTAAGCATTTTCTGATGGTCAGTTTCTTTCTTTCGCAAAGAGACAAAGCAGGCTGCGTGAATGCCCTTCAATTGGCCCGGTGCCTGCTGGCAAGACACCATCATGAGACAGGTTACAGAAAAGATGGGAAGCCTGTGATGTTCCAGATGTTGGACTCTCCACTCCCATTAGCTCCAGCCAGTGTGGTTGATGGTTGATGGTCGGGATGACAGAAGTTACAGACCAGCAGCATATGGAGGGCCACAGGTTTCCCAGAACTGGGTTGCATTTGCCTTATCCATTGGAGTGCCCTTATTTCCTGACATTGGTCCAGTAGCAATGTTCTAAGCAAATTCATTGTTGCAAAGAAACTCCACAGAAGTACATTATCTGGAGCACAGTTCAGAGAGATGGCAGCAACAGTCTCTGAAGTTGAAACAGCTGCTTTGTTTGGGTAGCATTTTGAGAGATAGGCCACAAGGCTTTTAAATCAGGCACCTGCTCTCCTGGTAGGAAAGGGACCCTTGGATGGAATTTGGCTGTGAAAAACTCTTTTTCCAATGTACAAGCCTTGGGGAATGCTCCATCTTTTAGGATTTTCCACTGTAGTCTCCTTTTTAGGCTGTAAGGTAAAGGCAAAGGGACCCCTGACAGTTAGGTCCAGTCGTGGATGACTCTGGGGTTGTGGCGCTCATCTCGCGTTACTGGCCGAGGGAGCCAGCATACAGCATCCGGGTCATGTGGCCAGCATGACTAAGCCGCTTCTGGCGAACCAGAGCAGTGCATGGAAACACCGATTACCTTCCCGCCGCAGCGGTACCTATTTATCTACTTGCACTTTGATGTGCTTTCGAACTGCTAGGTTGGCAGGAGCAGGGACCGAGCAACTCACCCCGTCATGGGGATTCAAACCGCCAACCTTCTGATAGGCAAGCCCTAGGCTCAGTGGTTTAGACCACAGCACCACCCGCATCCCTGTAGGAAGCCTTAATGTTATCAGCACTCTCATTCCTGCTACTGCTGTCTTTTCATTCTCTCTATCTGAAGAAGTGTGCATGCACATGAAAGCTCATACCAAGAACAAACTCAGTTGGTCTCGGAAAGAATTTTCTATTTTGTTTTCATTCCCTGTAGCTGGAAGTGGATCTATTGAAAGCTGAGAACGACCGGCTGAAGGTGGTTCCTGGGCCCTCTTCTGTGCCAAGCTCCATCCCAAGTCATGTCTTGAGCTCATCTGCTGCCTCTTCTCCAAGACGCTCTCTAGGGCTCCAGCTCACTCACCCTTTCAGTCCCAGTTTGACTGATACAGGTATGAAATAGAGACAGAGACGCAGAGAGAAAGGCCGAAGAGCTTTTGATACTAGCTCATTTGCTGTTGCAAAATCTCTGCTTCTGTTTTTTCAAGATATTTTCTTTGTGAAACAGGCATGGGAAAGAGAGGTGAGAAGGAAGCTTTGAGGTCATCTTTGGATGGGTTGTGGGGGCAGTGGCCTAGTTGGAGTTTGGAGAATGGGAACTCTTTACAACATACTTGCAGAAACAACAAGAAAACATGGACTCGTTGACAGGATTTAAATAAACATTTACAAATTTATTTACAGAGAACAAGATATATAGTGATAACAGAACATTATGTATAAACAGCAGAATGTAACATTTGATGTAACAAACAGGAAATGGAAGTTGGGGGAAGTCAACGGGGGGGGGGAGTAGAAAATGGATGTTAAATGAGATATTGAATAATTGTTATGAGAAAAGAAAATCAATTAATTTAAAATAAATAAATAATGGCACCCACCAAAAAAAAAGGGAGGAATTTGGTCACAGTGACATTTGGTCACAGCATACTGCAAGTACTATGTTGAATGAATGAATGAATGAATTTATTTTTACGGTCACAGACCAACTCATGTTGATGCCATTGCTTTATTGACAACTTACTGATTGTATCTTAGTGGGAGAACCTACAAGGGGGTGAGGCTAGGTCCAGGACAAGAGAAAAGGTGCTGCACTGAAGATTAACAGGAGGTAGTTCTTGTGCTGGAGAGAGAGAGAAGATGTATCAACCAGACTTGGCGGGAGATGTCCTGGACTGTATAGGGGAACCACTATGGCTGAGTCCAAAAGACACTAAACTGTAGGATTATAGAGGAAGGAAATATTTCACTTTGACTCATGGGGATTCTTGGTAATACCATCCTATGTCAATGGTTTCTACTTCTGCACAGTGTGTATATTTATTTTCCCCTTCTCTAGAGCTTTCGCCAATGGATGGCATCAGTGCTGGCACCCAGAGGGATGATGTGACACTACGAATTGTAGTGCGCATGCCACCTCAGCACATCATCAAAGGGGTAAGCCTCAATGGAAAAGTGGGGAGAGGCATTATCCTTCTGCAATGTATGGTGTGAGGACAATGCTGGGTTTATCCAGTTGCCATTGTCAACTGGTAGCAGCAGATTCCAAATCTCAGCCACTTTTATATCTTGCTTTTGGCTTCCAGGACCTGAAGCAGCAGGAATTCTATCTGGGCAGTAGCAAAGTGAGTGGGAAACTGGATTGGAAAATGCTGGATGAAGCAGTCTGTCAGGTCTTCAAGGTGAGATGCTAACAGCAACTTTGTAGCTGTGATAACATCTTCAGAAACTTAATTCCACATTTCTGGGATGCTGAACCAACTTCTGCACCTCCTACCCTGTCCTGCATAGCATACATGGTTCCCTTTCCCCTCATTTTATGCTTGCAGCATCTCTACAAGGTAGGTTAAGGGTAAGGTTATGTAATGGCTGGCCCAAAGTCATCCAGGAGGAGGAACTCCCTTCTCACAGCCTCTTCTAATGACTTCCAGCAACCCGATAAAAACTCTTTGGTTTGCCCAGACATCTGGAGGTTTGTGAGTGAGCGAGTGCCTGTTTCTGTTTTAATTTACTACTAGTGGAGGTGGTTTTTGCACTGGTTGCTATTTTATTTGGTTAAAAACAAGCAAACATTTCAAGCTGCCCCAAGAACTGTGGTTGGTAGTGGATACTTCAAAACAAAAGGTTCTAACCAGTCTAGCATCAGGCTTACTCCTGAGGTCTGACCTGAACCAAGCTACTCCTTGTCTTCACACAGGACTACGTCACCAAGATGGACCCTGCTCTCACACTGGGGCTCAGCATTGAGTCTGTCTATGGCTATAGCATCAGCCACATCAAGCGAGTCTTGGACACAGAGCCACCAGAAATGCCGCCTTGCCGACGGGGTGTGACCAGCATCGCGGTGACATTGAAAGGTACCACCACAGCTGTCTTTACACACATTTGTTACCAGTGATATGGCAGGCCACCTCTGCTTGATCCTTTGCTTCTATGTGGTTCAGTTCCAAGCAGGGTCAAAGGGAGGGGTGGGTGGGTGCTACAAGGACCTCTAAATTAGAGAGCCTCTGGAAAGCACAACTGAAGTCAGAAGAGGCAGTGGCGAGCTGCTAAATGCAGCACTGGAACCCTGGTCTTCCATAAGTTACTGAACTATGGCTCCCATCATCCCTGGCCACTGGCCATGCTTGCTGGGGCTGATGGGAGTTGTAATTCAGCAAACATCCAGCGGGCCAAAGGTTCCCCACATCTGCTGTGGGTGAAGACCTATGTGTGGCTTTACTGAAAGGAATATATACTGCAATGCGGCTGCTAAAAATATTGAATGTGATCTTAGGCTGCATTAATAGTGTCCAGATCACAAGACGTAATAGTTCTGCATCTTAAGTACATACTATCCAGTTCTGGGCACCACATTGACAAATGGGGGAGCATTTCTGGAAGAGAGCAGACAGCATGGTGAGGGATCTGGAAACTTCAGTCTTTTGAGGAATTGTTGAAAGGGCTGGGTATATGTAGGGTATGAAGATGAAAAGATATTAAGGGGAGACATGATTGCGGTCTTCAAATATCTGAGGTGAAGTAAAGGAGGAGATGCAGCAATTCTTTTTCTCCCTTGCTCCATAGAGTGCCGTATCCCATTTCAGACTCTTTATCTAAACCATAATTTAGATTGTTAGGATCAAACTTTGCACGTTCTCCATCTTTACATCTCTATATTGAAAAGTAGGGGGAGATATAATTTTCTCCTTAAAACAAACCCCAGTTCCGCGTTGCTACCAACCGTTGTTTGTTCTAACAAAACTTAGTTAAAACAAACCTGGCTTTCAAACTTCGTTCGGAACAAATTTCCCAGACCAGAGAGATAGATACCAGACTGCTATGCATGAAGTAGTGATATATTTACTCAAGAAGAAACAGTGTCCCCACATCATGAAAAGGCTGGGGAGGATATGCTTTTGGAGGAAAGAGCCTACCATGGCGGAAAAGGGAACCACAAATGTTATTGAAGTCCTGAGTGTGAGAGGGGAGGCCTTTTAACAGCTGCATTCTTCTACACAGGTTTGAAAGAGAAGTGTGTGGACAGCTTGGTGTTTGAGACCCTTATCCCCAAGCCGATGATGCAGCACTACATAAGCCTTCTGCTCAAGCACCGCCGCCTTATCCTTTCTGGGCCAAGTGGAACTGGCAAAACCTACCTAACGAATCGTCTGGCTGAGTATTTGGTGGAGCGCTCAGGCCGCGAAGTCACTGATGGCATTGTCAACACTTTCAATATGCACCAGCAGTCATGCAAGGTGTGAAACTCCATGCCTGGGACTGTCTACTTGGGAATTTCTGCACTTCCACACTCTCTGATCCCTAGCACAGCCCTGCTTGATTACCTTCATTCCTAAGTCACAGACTCCTTGTAATTTCAGGTGGAAGAACCTTAGGCATACTAGTTGCAATCCTTGATTCCCCCAACACAACTCTGTACATATCTACCCAGAACCCTGTGAGTTCAGTGGAACTCACTCCTTAGTAAGTACAGTGGTACCTTGGTTTGCAACCGTTTTGGATTACAACCACATCAAACCCTGAAGTGTGTGTCCCTTTTTTGGATTACAACCCTTTTTTCTTTTTCTTTTTTGGATTACAACCCATTTTTTTTTTATGCCCCATTGGCAAAAGCATGCCTTGGGTTACAACCTGTTTTGGTTTACAACCGGACCTCCAGAACAGATTATGGTTGTAAACCAAGGTATCACTGTAGGTATTATGATAGCAGATATAAGAGGAATTAAACATAGTGCTAAGCACTTCGTCAGCATGAGCATTTCTGCTTGCCTGATGGAATTATCTGCCCTCTGCTCCACCCATACACAGTTCTGTAGTTTCTCCCAATCCCCCTCCCCAGAGCCTTTTTTGGGGTGGGGGAAGCCCCTTTGTGCTAGCAGAAGTCCTTCAATGGTCTTCCACAGACAAGGCTTATCCCTCCCATATTCTTCATCACCAACCTTTTGCCATTGTGGCCCTCCACTCCAAACCAGCAATCCTCAATTCTAAGCCCTGTTCTCAGCCTGGGGAAATCACTATTCCTTATATCCTTGCATTTCTTATTACACTAATATGTTGTGTGTGTGTGTGTGTGTGTGTGTGTGTGTATTCTGCACGCTGATAGAGTGACTTCCATTTTGCATCTTTCTTTACCAGGACCTACAGCTTTACCTCTCCAATCTGGCCAATCAGATTGATCGGGAAACAGGGATAGATGTGCCATTGGTCATCCTTCTTGATGACCTCAGTGAGCCTGGCTCTATCAGCGAGCTCGTCAATGGAGCACTCACCTGCAAGTACCACAAATGGTGAGAGACTGATTTGCCATTGCATTTGACTCCTACCTCTTAATAGCAAACTTACACTCAAGGATTATTTTGAAACAGGGGTGACTAACCTTGTCTGGGTCAAGCGCTGCTTTATCTCATGGTCAGCCATCCAGGGGCTGTATGTTGAAGTGGGTATAGCAAAAGTGGGTGAAGTTGCTTTCCAAAGGACAATCCCGTTAGCTTTTAATACACAATTTTCAATAGTTTATTATAAAATTCAGAAGAAAATAAAGTTTTGGGTTTTTTTGGTTGTTGCTGTTTTTTTTAAAAATTGAAACTTTGGAGGGTGCGGGATCTTGGGATGGCCCCAAAAACTCTTTGGTATCACAGTGGTGGATCTATGGGAGCAATCAGTTAAAATTTTGTTTACATTTTTTTGGGGGGGGGGGTTGAATGTTGAAAATGAAAGCGGAATCTGAAGGAGAGGGACAAACTTTATTTGCATTGGAGGAACCATGGGAGCAGTCATTTTTTATTTAAAAAAAAGAACTATAAAACATTTTTGTTAAGGAGTGGAAAGCGTGGGGAGGCCACTAAAACCCTTCTTGGGAGTCCTGGATACTGTGTTCTAGCACTGCTGAATCAGGTCAAAGGCATTTGTGCTCTACAGCTCACAAGGTCTGGCAGATGGTGCCCTGCTATGTATATGGCTCTGCCTATCCTACCGCTCTCAGTGGGGCAGTTGTTGACGATGTTATGGCTTTATTAGTGTCTCAGGCCTGCATCATAACTGTCTCTTGATTTCCTTACTAAGGAAGAGAACTTCTCCGCCCCTTGTTCTATGTCATGGAGTGGCCAAACCATGGCACAGTTAATATTATTGTAATTGAATGGGCTTACATACCACTTTTTGTCACAAGTGATATCAAAGCAATTTACATTAAAAAAAATAGGTCATATCATAAGTCAAGTCACAGGACACAATTCAGATAACATGTAAAAATGTCAGCGGCATCAATATTAATAATTAAACCACATCAGCACATGGCAGCAGGTTGTGCATGAATGATGCAGCAACATGGCTTAAGCAAATGGTTTGGATCTCCATGGGATTGGACCTACCCACATGTAGTTGAGTCATTTAGATTTTATTTGTTTAGCTTTCAAATAGTACATGCCTTCAAGCTCTTGATTTGGTCCCAGGAAGGCAGCGAATTCACAGTGAATTAGACAAAATTCATTTGAGTAATGTGGATTTTAGCTGTAGCATCCCTGCAGGTTACTGGGCCTGCCTTTTCAGCATTCTTGTGTTGCCTGCTCCTCCAGCTCAGCTAGGAGCAAAACCAAGGTGGCCATGTCTGCATTGTACTGTGGATGGGTGGAAAGTGGCCTTGCCAGAAAAGGTTTGACCAGTACTCTGCTATGAGCCCATCTTTTCTTTGGCCAGAGACAGTTGTGTACCCCATTACCAAGAATTTCTGGGCCAGGGAAGAAGCTTCAGATGATATTAATGGCATAGCCAAGTTTTGTTGCACATTTATTTATATTCAGATTTTTGTATTCCACCTTTGTAGGAAAAGTGCATACTGCAGGAAGTTTGCAGAATTCTAGGCTGGATGAGCTGATTCAACAGAGCCCTTCTTATGTTCTTAATATCCTAAATATAGGACTGTCGTCATATCAGCTTTTGGCACATGCCTGAATCTCAGCACAGGCCCTTGTTCTTATTAGCAAAACTTCCCTCCATTTAACTTTGTTCTCTCTCTCCATAGCTCTCTTCCACTGTCTCTTACAGAGTGGGGGAGGGAATTGATATGAGCAAGAGACATTGTGTTAGTCATAGTCAAAACCACTTCTGAATGTGAGGCATGCACTGTGTTGAGAGCTGGGGAGTGACAGAGTAAACAGCTTCCAGACATTCCCCCCGTTAGGATACATCACATCTCTGATAGAGCTGCTGTTCTCTCCCCCGCCAGCCCCTATATCATCGGGACAACCAACCAGCCTGTGAAGATGACTCCAAACCATGGCCTTCATCTCAGCTTCAGGTAAGGGCAGCAATGATGGTCCCAATGGAGGAGGCAGGATTGTGGTGGGCTTGGAAATAGTATCTCCTCTGTTCCCACCTGGCAGTTCCAGAAGCTGTTATTCTGCTATGGGAAGGACTATATATAATCCCTGTCATTACTGACCTGTCATCTTAATGCTACAGGATGCTGACATTCTCTAATAACGTGGAGCCAGCCAATGGCTTCCTGATGCGCTATCTACGCCGGAAGCTGCTTGAGTCCGACAGCGATGTCAATGCCAATCGGGAGGAGTTGCTTCGTGTGCTGGACTGGGTGCCCAAGCTCTGGTACCATTTGCACACCTTCCTGGAGAAGCACAGCACCTCTGACTTCCTTATTGGTAAGTGGTGGATTGAGCTATGCTGGCTGGATATACTGTCAGGAAAAAGGATTGCCATTCAGGAAACAGGGGAGGGATGTTGAATGTTGTTGTTTCTAGTGGTTAACTAATGGAGGGATTCCAGGGCTCAAGGCTGCATGGAAGCTACAACCTGTCTTTTGGCATGCTTGCCATTTATTCCTAGTAAATTAAGTGTTTGCTTTTCTCCCACATTGAGTAATCAATGTGCATATACTCAGAGGCACCCTCAATTGTTAGTTCAAGTTTGCCATTGCAGAATAATTGCTTGATTTCCTTATTCCTTATGGTTCCACCATTTGATAAAGGTAGGAGTAAAAATTTAGGAAGTAGGCAGCTTCCTCTTCAGTTTAATGATTTTAATTTTCTGGCTCCAATTAAGCCCTGCCAAATACTAGAAGTTAACAGCCAAATACTAGAAGTTCTCTTCAGTATTTCAGATGAAGATCAGATCCAAGGTATGGATTGGTCAGTAGTTTAGCTATGCCTTTTGGGTTGTTGGTTCCTCTGTCTGCTTCAGAGCCTTGTTTGATTAACCCCTGGAAAGTGACAGCAATTAGGGAATGTACTGATGTACTGAATAGGTATTCTGCTTTTCCTACAAGCAGCTCAGTGTGGCAGAGATGAGGTTGTCTTCACAATCATCTGATTAAGTTTGCTAGACTAAGATATAGTGACTTGAACCGGACAAGTAAACCTACTGGTGCATGTCCAGCAATCTATCCAATACACTTCACTGACTTACTGTATCTGGCATAACAGTAATCCTCTGAGGCAAAGAACATTACATGGGATTGGTGTTCTTTCGTGGGCTACTAGCTAATGCTCCCCATTTTCCTTTTCCTTACCAGGTCCCTGTTTCTTCCTGTCATGCCCCATTGGTATTGAGGATTTCCGGACCTGGTTCATTGATCTGTGGAACAATTCCATCATCCCCTACCTTCAGGAGGGAGCAAAGGATGGGATCAAGGTATATTTACCCACATCCACATCCCCACTAGTAATGGTGACTGTGCCCTGCACCCATTTGCATGGGTGGATTGCTTAGTTAGAAGCTGCTCTGCTCGAAATTGTCCATCATCCAGTATCTTGTAGCAAAGCTGTTTCTTCAAATGTCATCCAGCTCCTGCTTGAATGTACTGTACACTGAGCTTCCACCCACCCAAAAGATGGAAAAAGTGCATATGCATGTGGCTTGTTTTTCAATATTCTTTTGTGCCTATCCCCGTTGCAGGTGCATGGGCAGAAAGCTGCCTGGGAAGATCCTGTGGAATGGGTGCGAGACACGTTGCCATGGCCATCGGCCCAACAAGACCAGTCAAAGCTCTATCACCTTCCCCCACCCAGTGTGGGGCCTCACAGCATTGTCTCACCCCCAGAGGAACGGAGTGGCAAGGATACTACACCCAACTCTCTGGAATCAGACCCCTTGGTATGTCTTCAGGCTGCAAAGGGGAGCTGCTGCCAAACAAGAGGCTTTTGAAGGCCGGATCTCTTTGGCATGAGGGAATTAAGTTGGGACCACAATCCATCCTGTTGCATGAGTGGCCAAACTCTTTCTGTGACATGGCATACCTTGCCAACCATTCCTTTGTCACAACAGGTGTAGCGGGCACCTTGGTTACTGGAGCACAGTTCCTTGACACCAGAGGTTGCTGGATCCTACAGTAGGCTGCGTTTCCTGAGGGTTAGGGGCTTAGCCAAACAAGTACCATATGACAGCTTCCCAATGACTATAAAACAACACTCCTGTGCCAGTTTGCCTTTAGGGAGAAGTAGAAAAGCAGTGAATCTCCCCTTCTCACTCGGAAATCTCCCCTTTTTAGCTTTTGAACACTGTTCTGTAGAACTGTATGTTCCTACTAATCAGGACCTTGCCCCGCCTTGCAAAAGGATTTCCCCTGCTTTTCACGTTTGTAGGACCCCCTCAAATAATTCAGTGCATTGTGTTTTTTGCAGTACAGTTTTTGAGGCATAAACAAGCTACGTTTTCTGCCCACCTAAGGAATATGCATTCTCCCCACACACACCCCTCAAACAAGCATAACAATCTCTAGTCCTCCCCTTGATAAGATCCATTGGGAGCCAGAATAGATTTAACATATGTGTGAGTTGCATACATTGAAACTAGTCCTTGGTGTTCTTTCTCCAATCTCAGAAGTCTGGCTGAGCAGTGTTGAGTTAACCCCTCCACTGGCTTATATCATTTCTCATATACACAGAGGGGTGAGTGTATTGGAAGCTTCAAACGTACTGGGAACGCCAGAGCCCATTCTAGGTTTCGTCAGCTGACCTGCAGCGAGTCTTCCCATCTCTCTGTGCCTCCAGCATGTCCAATGTGTCTCACTGTGTGTCCAGCAAAATCCACTAGGGCATTTGTATTGTAACGGAAGAAAACTCTTCTCTGCAGTGCATTGGCGACCTCTGTAGGTTACCAATGCAGCATTGGTGACCTCTTTAGCAAGCATAATCACCCTCCACAAGAGAGAAGAGCCTTAAAATGACTGTGCTGGGCAGCACTGCAAGGAAGCGGCCACAGGATGGCATGATAAGTATAAACCAAAGAAAGAAGCTGCCTCTATATACTCAATGAGATAGCTACATGGGATAGTTTTTAGCTTTGGTGGTGCATGTACACAATGCAGCAATGACAGCATATATTCCTTTGTAAGCCATGAGGAAAGCCGCTGTGTAAGTATATGTGTAGTCTTGAAATCTACCACTTGGGAACCACATTCCTAGCAGCTTTGTACTGAGGGATATTGGTGCAGCTATGTGTAGGAAATCTAGGATGGGCTATGTTGGGAATCTAAAGTGAGATACCCATGCAGTGAGAGTTGCTGCACACAGAAGCAGCTTAAGATACAAATAATTTATTGTTGCAGAAGATAAGGCTCAATAAAACAGCTCTGGACATAGATATATACAGGTTGTAGACTTTTGCAGATACTGATATATACAGATTCATACATGTATAAAGTATCTCCATTGCTCCAAATAAACTCCAGCACTTCAGAACAGGACAAGTGACTCCAACAGACTGATGACTCAAAGACAGTCTTAACAGCAGACTAACAAACACTACTAAGTTGACATGCATTAATCACAGATATAGTTGGGTCATTGGGCCGTTAACATAGCAATTGGTTTGGCTGACCTTATACTTGCGATTAGTGACTTGATGGGGTGACTTACACTCATGAAGAAAATTATCCCCTTCCCTTGCCTAGTTACTCCAACAGACTGATAATAGGGGAGAGGCTTAGTTTGGGTTTGGGCTGTGTTAGCTAGTGCGTGCTCTCGTATCATCTCAGTCTGGCCTGGCCTTCTGAAGGCCAAGTTCTGTCTTGGAAGGCATATGCAGTTTTATGGGCTTCTTTCTCCAGGGAGGCGTGCCAGGCACCTATGTTAATGTGTTTTTTGGTGCCAGGCAAATGCCCTTTTATGTTCTCAGGCATTTTAACATCTTATGAGCCTCCAGTATCTGCCTTTATTGTTGTTATTTTATGTTTTTCTTTTCTTTTCTTATTGATTTGTTTTAATGGTTTTGTTGTTCTTTGCTTGTTAACTATCCTGGCAATGCTTATTGAAGGACAGCATACAAATTTGCAAAGTAAATAAAATGAGAGTATGCAACTGATTTGTAGAGGTTGCAGCTATGATTCATCCCGCCCACCCCTAATTGGTTTTAATTCATTAGATGTGTTCCTTCTTTTAAGCATAGTCCCCACCCTCTGGGGATAACCATCAAAGCCCTCTCACATTAGGAAGTTGAATTATTCTCCTCAGTTGAATTATTCTACTCAGAAGTAAGGCCTATTCCATGGGCTGTATCCAACTAATGTGTTCCATCAACACAATGAAAGCTTTGCCTGTGTGCCTCCTAAATCTGTTTTAGGAGTTTATCCAATCCTCTGGAGCAAATCTGGGGAGCATCCAGGATGGAACGGCGGGTTCCATTTGAAATGATGGAACTCGTCAATTGGATACTGGCTCATCACACTGACTCCTAGGTTGAGTGAGTATAGGGTAACAGCGTGAAACTGTAAACAACACTTTTTTCTCTGTAAGCTATGAAGCTTTAAAAAAACATAGCAAGTTGTGTCTGACCTCCTGTATGTAGCAGGACATCTGAACCATTGTCTTCTGCCTTGGTCAGAACATCTCATCTTAACTGGAACACAGATGATAAGGCTTTATCTGGATTTACTACCTTGGAATCCTGATCCCCAGTTATCCTTTCCATATTCCTCTGGAGTGCTCACCAGGGTATGGGGTAACTTGTTCTCAGGCATTGCAGACTGCACTGCTTTTGCAGAGCTATGTCTATAAAAGGGGGAAAGGTCATGACTCAGCAGTAGAGCAGAAGGTCCCAAGCTCAATCCCTGGTGTCTTGAGGTAAGGCTGTGAAGGACCCCTCTCTGTAGATAGCACTGAGCTAAATGGATCTGAATTCATCATTATCATCATTATTATTATTACCACCACCATCATTTATTTATTACCTGCCATTCACCCTAAAGTCCCTGGGAAAATTACAACATTAAAGCACAATATTAAAAACAGTTTAAAACAACTGGCAATCGTAAAAGTCCTAAAAATATACACAACAGCTTCCTGTGCTCCTTTTAAATAGCCCCGGGGATACTTTAGCTTCTTGCTTGTTTCTCCCATGCAGATGGCGATGTTGCTGAAGCTCCAGGAAGCAGCCAACTATATTGAGTCTCCCGACCGAGAAACCCTGGACCCCAATGTGCAGTCGACACTCTAAAGGTGACTGGATCAGGATGGGACGGAGACTGGAGTGAGCTGGTCTCTGCTGCCTTCGCTCCTCGTTCTTCTTTGTTTTCTTTTGTATCTGGAACCTGTGGTTTGGAACAGAACACCACAGATGGACGATGGAGGAGGCTGCTTGACCCTCCGCTGCAAGATACTGCCCCCCCACCCCCCAATGAGTTTGGTGGTAGGAGAATGATGGTTTTTATTCTTAGGCTTTTTGCCTCTATCATAAACTCCTGGGCTTTGCAGTATGGCTGGGTGGGTGGCGGTGGTGGGACATTGCTAAATCCCTCGGATCCAGGGTTCGCAGCATCTGAGTTCCTGTATAGGGTAAAGACTCGAGACCTTGTGGAACTGGCCACTGCATTGTTTGCAGGGCAATGCCAGCGGGCAGGGCAACAGACAAGTTTGTGGTTCCCTAACATGAGGATCTTTTTATAAAAAAAAAGTAAAGAAAAGCAAAAACCCAGAAAGGAACCTGGAAGTATCTGAGTAGAAGAGTCGCCGCTGCAGCAATCCAGCTGTTGCCGTAACTGTTTCCCCTCCGGATGCTTCCCTACCACAACAAACATAGGCAAAGGCCTAGGACTGTTAACTCTGTCTTTTGTACCCTCCTTATTTAATCTGCATGATCGTCCTTTTACATTCAGACTTCCAATAAACTCTGCATTGTTTTCCCCCCTTTTATTTTATTTTGGTTAAGCTGGGCCATTCCATTTGGTTTTTTGGTTCTAGGAATTCCGTTTCGGTTTTTAATCACCTGGTACTAGTTTCGCAGGGAGGAGCCACTTGGTTTCTTAGAGGGGTTTTGTTTTGTTTTTGTTTTTGTTCAGTTCACCTTTTCTCTGTTCTACCACTCTGTAAATTCCATCATGGTGGTCCCTCCAAACTGAAATTGGTGCTGACTGGATGACCTCCAGTAACCAAACTCGCCTTGTGGGTCCTTGCAGCTTGCATCAGATGCACACAGGGTTGAATCAGCAGCACAACCTTCTCAAAGATGCACAACCTGCTGGATGGGCTCCCCTTCCTGTCCCATTCTTTTATCATTCCATTCCTGAAAGCACAAGAGGCCTACAAGACTGGGACCAAAGAAAGAGCGGTGGGGCAGAGGATGCTCTGCTGTGGTCCTCATTTGCGCAGCAAAACCATCAAATGCCTCCAGAGCTAAAGATGTCTCCCAACTTTGCCCAAATACTGACCTGCTTGTGACTCCCCTTTCCTCTGCTCACCTTGCAGAGAGAAAGGGGGGAGGGGGTAGATAACTTTCAACAGAGTGAAAATGTAGCACTGTTAAGTGTTCAGTCTTGGGGTGTTGCTTGCTTGATTTCCAAACAAGGAGCCATCCACGAAGTGACCCAAATCAAGCAAAGATCTACTTCCACCCTGGTGCTGTCAGCTGCCTTAACCGGTACAAAGTAGTGCTCTGATTTAGTTTAGATCTACTTTCCTATACAGGTGGAGATAGTTGGATTAGACGTATACAACTGCCACGCCCTTTTGCCTTTTGGTTCTAGAATGTGACTTCCCTTAGGTGAGTTTACGTGCATTTTCTATTGCGGGTGGGGAGTCACAAAGCCCTCTTTGCAAATTATAGCAAAGTTCACGACATGTTTCATGAGCTCCTCAACCTCCTTGGCCCTGATCAACAACTAGTTTTCCTGAAGGGCCAGTTTAAAAGCAAAGTTAGCAGTGCAAAGCCAACATAACCAGCAGTTACCATGTTACCAATTGAGACACCAGTTTTAGAAGGGGGAAGTCTGAATCTAGTTTCCATGGCATTTTTTAAAGAGAAGGTTGGAATTACATCACTTAGCCGGAAGCCAAATAATTGTTACCGGTAGTTTCTCCATAACACAGGTCCTGGCTTCTTCAACTCAAGTATTATAGGAGTTCATTTCATAGCGCAACAGAATATATACAGCACAATGCAGGGAGCAGGATTTCAGCTCTCCTGATATAAACTAATAGGCTTTACTCTATGCAGTATTCACTTCATATCTGGTGTTTAGTTTTATTAATATGCTGATCTAACCATCAGCTCCTCATTCTTCTTATGATGCAGAAGCCACTAGGGTTTATTTTATGCTAAATGATTAATAACTGGATTCATGGATAGATACACTGTGCCAAATACCTCAAAGATCGCATCTGAAATCACTCAAGGTCCTACTTAGTCCCATGTGATTCTTAGCATTTATTTAATAGCATTTTTATCCTGCTCCTTAGCCTAAAGGGAGCTTCCAGGGCAACTTACAAAAATCAGTACTTAGACAGTCCCTGCCCCCAAGCTTGCAACTGGAAGAGATGTAATACACAAGGAACGGGGTGGGGTGGAAGAGGAAAGTAGGCAAACTCAAGCACCAGTCCTTAAAGTTACAGTTCTTTTATAGCTACCAGCTAGGATGGGAAAGAGTTCCAGCAGTCTGACTGAGTGATGGCTAAAGGATGGCCAGAGGCAGCTGGTCTCCCAGGAGAGGTGATGGGATAGTCTTGTTTTGCTTCGCTCCCTCTGCAGCCTAACGGAGCTGCTGTCACTTGGAGACGTTTGAGTGAGACTTCCCATATTTTCAGTATTTCCACTGCAATCTTGAGGTCTAGAAATTGTGCTTTCTAAAAGTGAGAATGAAGATTCTTAGGACTCTAGATTATGTACCACGTCCTGCACTTGCCGAGTCATTGTACAGAATGTATATAAATTTAGATCCCCTGCCCAATTTTTGCCAGAATGAGCCTCCTGAAGTCAAAGCTTATTTGTTCTCCTTGTGTAACTATTATGGAATCATGCAACAAAATGTTGCAGTGTGGAGTGCTCATTCCCCTCCCTCAGTTTTCAACTCTTCTCTCCCACAACAGTCAGCATTTGGTGCCCACTGAGCATCCTCATTCCTCAGTGGACATTTTTCTCTCTTAAAATGTTTTTTGTACTGTACTTCAAACATTAGGGTTCTCTCCATCGTATGGGTGGATCCCTCCATCTATTGCTTGAATGGTGCCATTTTGGTTACATAAGTATTCACACTAGGAGAATGGGTTTATTATCCGCATCTAGGATGTCAATGTATAGTCAGCGTGCAGTGAAGGTTCAAGTAGCACAAGCAGCAGGTATGCTCTGACATGCTTGGCAAACAAGACAAAAGACCTTTGGGCCTAGCTGTGGCTGAATCAGGCTTGCAGGTTGTCCTGCCTCACCAGTTCTGCCTGCTCCATGGCTCAGCAGCTGAGAGCCAAAAGCAAACATAAGGAACCAGTGATTGCAGGAAGACTAGACACACACACATACAGAGAGAGAGAGAGAGAGAGAGAATGGACTAGAATGGTGCTTCCTCTCTCAAACTTTGCATTTGAGTTTGTTGCACAATTGCCAAAAAGATTGGCCAGCACCATAGTAATTAATTACAAGTAGTGAAGAAATTAAGTGCAGAATTCAATGGAAGATTTTGCAGCACTTTTCTTTGAGCCAAAAGAACTAAATGACAAATTGCTTGGCATAAGGTAGGACTGTGTAATATACAAAAGCGACATTCCTGGCTTTCTGTTTCTTCATTGCAGACTCTGTTCTTCTCACCCAACCCAAGTTTACACACACACACACACACACACACACACGTACTCTCTCTCTCACACACACACACAAACACTCACACGTTCTTCTAGCAACTGCCTCATATTGTGTTGTTCGGCTGGGTTTTAATGGTGAACAAAACAACAGGGAGTAAGTGGTATTGTTCTCAAATGTTGTATGAATGCACAACAAATTTAACAGGTTTTTCTGGGGTTGGTGTTAATTGTCTCTGCCATTATTGCAAAGAGAGAACAGACTTTGAAATAGTCTCCTGACCTTTTTGAGTTCCCTGTCTTTTCCCCCAAGCAGAATGTATTTTACTGGTGTGGCCAAGGGAGTCTTTCTAGGAGCTTGCCCATTTGCTGCTAAAATATCTCCCCTCCCCAATCTGAATAGGGGGCGGGGAAAATAGCAAGGAGAAGTGGTTCAGTATAGACAAGCATTTATTCTCCAGTTGTATCTTCCTCAGTGACCTTATGCACAAGCAGGGAAAGGTGGGGGAGCCTTATGAGCTGTACAGAGCACTGTATGGTGGGTTTTCATCCAAGGCAAACAAGGTGCTCTGTTGGGAAAAGGCTGTTGTGCTTTTGAATTGAAGTTGTGCTGCTGTCACACTGTGCTGATCTGAGCAAAAATGCAGCTTGAATGATGAGACTGGAGTTGCCCATGGTGCTGAAACTGCCTTAATGGTCACAATTTCAAGGAAGGGAAGCCCCTAGCCATGAACTGGCGGATCTTGCCACAGACAAAGCCTGTTGTGGCCTTCTAAACCCAGACCACATTTAATATATCCTGCCTTCAGCACAAGAAGCCCAGGGAGGTCACACTTAACCACTTCTTTGCTGAGCTTGTTTCTGGTCCCATCAGTCACAGTGCTTGCTGTTTGGAATGCCTTTAGGTGACCAGCTCGGTAAATAGTATGGCAGGCGTCTTTCATCCCAAGACACCTAGACGACATAAAGAAAACCACCCTTCTGTCCCTGCCTACTTTTATACCACTGCAGGTGGTTAGCCCTCAACCAAGGGAGACTTTTGTTTGTTGGGGATAAGACTGGGCTGTGGGCTAAGTGTTCCACCCACTTCAAAGTCAAATGGGTCTAGCTAACCATATGACTTCAGAAGATCACAGCCATGTTTACGTATTAGCAAGGTCCAGGCCAAGGCTGTCACCTCTGTTAGAATCTAAATTTCTCTTTGAGAGATAGGAAAGAAGCCAGGAAAAGGACTATTTCGTTTCCAAATCAGACCAGAACCAACCAAATTTACATTACCAAACAGAAAGGTTACTGGCTTTGCCATCAAAGGAGGAGTCTCCAGGATCTTGGGTTTTAGACCAGAAGCCTCTTCTAACCCCCAAAACTGAATTGGAAGAAAATGGCTTCTTTTCCTCCTCCTCCCTCCCTCCCTCCCTCCCTCCCTCCCATGAGGGATGAGAGGCAATGGGAGAGAAGCAGTAAGAGTGAAAGCTTGACTACTCTCAATCCAACAGCTCCTGCCTAACATGAGGAGGTAGCTGAGCAGTCAGTGACATTCAATCCCAGCTTCCTGCTCCCATTGCCTTTTCTGGGACAAGCACCCTCCCCCACCTCATCTTAAAGGGAATAGCGTCTCCCCCTTGCTCAGACCTCACAGTGGTGAGCACCCAAGTCTGTCTCTACAGTTCCCTGAATCTGCAGAGCTGCAGCCTAAGTATTGAAGCAGCCCCACTTCATTTCCTCTCTGCTCCCTGTTTCACACCTTCCATTTATCTCTTGATGTGGTTTGGACATTCTCCCGTCCTATTGCACAGGGTTATAAATAGACATTCCCCCACAACAGAGATCATGGATTTAAATCTTCCTGGCCATCTTCAGCACTTGGCAAAAAGTCATTGGGAATCCCCAATCCAGAAAACTGAGACTAGTTACTACTGATCCAAGGATTTCAGATGCATCCAGGTTTGAGTCCTCACCACATTTGCTCTGGGCATTCAGATGGGAAAAAATACCATGTGCACAAGGCTCTGGATCTCATTGTGATCCCTAGTAGACATTCCAAAAGAACCTTCCTACCCAACATTTTTGCAGATGGCACCAAGCACAACCCAGCCATTCAGCCTTTATCAATATCAGGAGTGTGCTATCACATTATGTAAAGCTTAAGAAAAATACCATTGTCAGCTGCATGGCAGCTGTAAGTTATGGGAATTGTATCCAGGCATCATAGCTTGGTGCAACTCCCATCCCCGCCCCCACCGTCCCTTTAATGGCCAGCTTGCAGGGCAACTCGACCATTCAAATATGTATGTATAAATTTTCTCAAGGATAGATCCATGTTAACAGTACTGCAAGAGATTCCAGCCAATTGGCCTGTGCAGATCTAAGGTGCTTGTTTCTCTTTGTATAACTATATACATATGTACATACATATCCTGTTTAATGTAATTGAAACCTTGGAGCTGTCCGTTTGCTCTGGAACCCAGCAGGTGGTGTGATGGGGTTGGACAATGGGAGAAGGTGAATGCTGGCTGGTTTAAGGCAAGCAATTCTACTGAAAATTTCAATTGCATGGGAATAGTCCTGTATAAACGAGCTGTCACCGTCAATTGCATAGGTGCTATGTATGTCTTCAGATTATATAAATTAGTTTTCAATTCAGGTTTAAATTTTGTGTAGAAAAGGCACAGAGCAGCCTAGAGAAAGAACAATAGCCTCTGCTTGGTCAGTTTAGCCATATAGCAGACAATGCAACATTCTTTAGCCTCTTTCTCAAACTTCTTTTCAGTGTTTAGAAAGTCCTTGGTGTGTCACTTCCGAAGCCGCCTTTATTTGACTCATCCATACCAGGTCTTTGCAAACCTCTCCTTGCTGAAGTTCCCCTTGCAAATGTCCTTCTTGCCTAGGACTTGTGTTCTGCCAACAATGACAGAGGAGACTTGATCTCAATCTCTCTCTGGAGTCCCTTTAGCAAGTTGCTAATACTGAACTCTGCATTATGTATAATCCCAGTTTTTTCCAGGCACTTTAGTCAGAGCTATTTCCTTTGCATTATTAATGTCTATAGTCATACTAGAAAACTTAACTTGAAAGACATTCACCTAATGAACAGAAAAGGGGGGCAGGGAAAGGAGCCCCCAGAAGGATAAATGGGGAATTTCTTGTATTGCAGTACTATTCATATGCAATACTAAATTCACAGAAATTCCGTAAGAGCTGCAGCTGAAATGATTCTCAATCCATGAACCTCTTTCATTTTAGTACTTAATTGCAGAGTTTACCTTTCCCCCTAAATAGTGGTAATTTATTGCTGACCAGTTGTAGTAAGGATCAGGACCTTGGCCTGTGGGGTGTCTGCCTAGATGCTGCCACTTTCTCTGGAAAAAATGAAAGACCATCATAACCTGGCATGCATTGCAGTTGTAGCTGTTAACGAGAGTTTGCAAGCAGAACCCAGCTGCACTTGTCAAGGACCACAGTAACCAGCAAAGAGTGGTTTCCATTTCTTCCATGCACTGAAGTGTCTATTCCTGCATGTCCCATCTTTTATACTCCTGCCCTCATTGAGTTTACACATCACTCTGGTCTAACCAAAGTTACAAAGAGAACCTGCCAATGTAAAGTTACACCCAAGTTCACAAATCACTTAAGACGGAGCCACTGGCAATGTGGCCCCCAAATCTCAGCAATTCAGAGGTACCTTTGCAGCCTGATCTTGTGCATGCTTACTCAGATGCAAGTCCCACTGAGTTAAATGTGACTTATGCTGAAGCAAGTGTGCCATAAAGAGCTAACAGAATTTGCATTAAGCCAGCCAGAGGTAGGACGACGTGCACAGCCTGGTCGGTTTCTCTGCCCTCTGTCCAGTCAGGATCAGCCTCGTCTTCATGTTTTGGTGCTCCCTCCCTCCTCCCTTCCCATGTTGTTCCTCTTCCTCCTTGTTGGGTTTTCTTGAAACTGCAATTTTCTCGCTGAGCACCCAACCCCTCAAACACCCTGTTGTATTGGGGCTATTTTGCACAGTGATGTACAAGATGCCAGGCCTTGTGTCGGCTTTGGCACAAAAGTTCCTCATTTGCCTTTTTTCTTTGGTTGTTTTGCTCTTGTAGGATAAGAATATACTGTAAATAACCTGTAACTGAATGGCCTGAATGAATCTGGGGGCCCAGCCATGGGGGCTGGGCCCTGTGTCTGTGAAGCGTCATGCTGGAGGTTTCTTTTTTTCTTTTTTGTACTACATGTGAGTATCTGTGCTGTGCTGACTCATTTCTGATTGTATGATGTACACCTCCCAGCAGTTGCTATGGGCCAGTGGGACAGGGTGGGAACAAAATGCCTTCTAATAATAGGAGTTGGCCTCCCTCATCTCTCTTGCTGCTCGCTCTGCATTTGCTCAATACTTTTCAGAGTCCAATCAAGTAAGGCTGTTACAATAAGATTAGACAGCCACTCTCTCTGTGTGTAGGGGACACTGGTGGGGCTGTGGGTTAAACCACAGAGCCTAGGGCTTGCTGATCAGAAGGTCGGTGGTTCGAATCCCCGTGATGGGGTGAGCTCCTGTTGCTTGGTCCCAGCTCCTGCCCACCTAGCAGTTCGAAAGCACATCAAAAAATGCAAGTAGATAAATAGGTACGTCTCCGGTGGGAAGGTAAACACCGTTTCTGTGCACTGCTCTGGTTCACCAGAAGCAGCTTTGTCATGCTGGCCACATGACCCGGAAGCTGTATGCTGGCTCCCTCGGCTGGTAACGCAAGATGAGCGCCGCAACCCCAGAGTCGGACACAACTAGACCTAATGGTCAGGGGTCCCTTTACTCCCTTACCTTTACCTCTCTCTCTCTGTACTGGTGCTATCGCAGAGCAGAAGAGCGCTGCCAATCGGTTATAGTTGAGCAGGGTGAAGTGGTAGGTCTTGATCCCTATAAGCAAGCTAGGATACTGAGTGGGAGGTCCTGCTGGAATCAGGTTAATTCACAATGAATTGGGGATGGACACTAAATATGTCATAAGTATGTAGGACTTTCCCATCCCTATTTAGTTCTTGCTTTCTGCTTTTGTATGTTTTGGCTTATGCTCTGTGAAACCTTCAGAGACTAGGTGATTTAGTTTATCACACTGAATTGTTAATAACACTAAGTACATTGCAGGATGTTGTTAGGTAGAGGATAGGAACGCCACAATTTTGCACATTTTAAGTATATGACGATTTGAAATAATAATGTTGAATTTGAACTTTTGTTTAATAAGAAAAAAATAACTTTGTACATACTTCAGATGGCTAAAACATGACCAGTCATTGCTCCTAGTAGGGCAAGATAGCCATCTTAAATTCACATCTTATTTGTCTCCTACCCTGCCTATGAGCCAAATCATTAATTAAACCTACACTTTTATGTATTGAGTTCAACCCATTATTATATTTTTCTTCCCAGAGGTATCAGATGTGTTACAGTGCAACTTGATGCATATTTGCTCAGAAGTAACTGCTGCTGCATTTGGGCATGGGGGAAGAGCTTGATTCCCAAAAAGTATGTTTAGGATTAAGGCTGATCTATGAGCACTTCCCCCATGAAGCTTTATCCTGGAAAAATCTTCCAAATTGGGCAAATTGTGACCTGGTCACAATTCCTAAGACCAGTTTTTCATTCCAAAATGAAGTCAAAAACATGAATTTCTTGAACCGGATCAATTCTATCCAAAAAGAGGTTTTAAGCCAGTTGTGTTGGGAGCATTTTTGTAGCCAGAAATCTTTGTTTCTCTTCATGCTGAAATGTATTTTTGATGGTTCTAGGCAAAATGCACATGACTCTGCAACACATATTCCATTCACACAGCTCACAAAGTATCTCCAAGCTTTGAGCATCTCATGACTTCCACCATGATGAACGCTGCTCTGTATTGTGGAAGGCAGAAGGGTGGGCTTTCACTGGGGTAAATAGGACCTTATTTCCATCATTGCTATTACAAATGCAGACAGGCCCATTGGTTGCAAGTCCCGGAGAGCAGAATTTTTAAATTTATTGAAGTGCCTGCTTTTTTGAAAAGATGCAGTTTTAGAAATATTAACAGGCTGCCAAAAAATATTGTTCTTCTTTAAGATGCCACAAGCCTCTCTCTTGTTTCCCCCCACCCCGAAAACAGACGAACAAGGCTACCCTTCTGAAAATAGTTACAAAAACATTGTAAACAATATTGTCAACCAAAATCCTGCCAGAAAAGGTGTGTCTTACACTCTGTCAGAAACCTTTTCTTTCAGGAATGAAATTCAAAGAATAAGACCAGGGGAAACAGCTGTGAAGGCCCGGCTTGTGACTCATCGTCCAAATCTCATGCAGAGGTGGCACAGACAGTAATGTCTGCTGCATAGAAATCAGCACCCGCCCCGCTTAAACAGAGCAAGAGACTGCATTCACGTTTAACTTTTAAAACCAGCACCTTGAATTGGGTCTGGAAGCAAATTGGCAAGCAGTGCAGCCTCCCAACACCCATTAGGAGATCTGCCACCGGAATCCACACCAATTGAAGCTTCTGTGTCATCTTCAAGGGCAACCCAACTTAGAGCGGCATTGCTGTGATAAACCAAGTTGCAGAAGCATGGATCAGCATGGCAAGGTGTGACATGTCCAGAAAATGAAAATGTTTCTTCTGAGCCAAGGATTTGGGGGGGGGGGATAACTCTGACCTTCTTCTCAAGAAGCAGTTCTGGGTTCAGGAGTACCCCTCCCCCAGGCTTTTACCTGCTCAGATAGGGTTATAGAGGTCCTACAGCCATTTGCCCTTCCCTGTCCACCTTGCCTCTGGCTTGTCGTTATTCCCTTTACTGCACCTTCCAAACTCAAAAGCATTTGAGTAACAACAAGCCCATAAAGGAGGGTGCCTTATAAGACTCCTCTCTGCAAGTTTATGATGTGATCTTTGTGATCATTGGCCTATGGCTAAGGCTGCAACTGGTGCACATACATCACTTGAGAATCTCATTTCAGTTAGTGGAATTTACTTCTGAGTAAATGTCGTTGCAATGCAAGTATGTTTGTAGTAGAAAACACAATATGGCACAAACAGAACTCAAACATTTAAGTGGATATCCAAAATGGAGAGGAGAGTGGGACCAGGGAGGAGGTAGTGGTGGCGGATATAGGAAGAAAGAATTAGCATCAGCCTACCAACCTATCTCTGGTAAGTGTATTAACATGGTGGCATAGACGTTAGATTCGTTCCTTAGTTGAGTGAGCTGGCCAACCAACATACAAAAAAACATGTGCCCTCTAAACACTACCGGTACTTGCCCCACAAAATGAAAACAAGCTGAGGAATGATTTTATTCTGATTAGAAATTATAACTGAGAATGCTTCCAGCTGGGGACTTGGCATTGTGACCAAGTCATACATACATTCCAAATGGGTTGCTCACAACAGGTTATTATAACTTACTAGATTTCCACTGGGAAGGGTAAATCTGGATTAAGGACTGACATATAGAGGCTAGTGAGTCATGGATGCTGCAGAAAATACCCATGCATGAGGAGCACCCATCCCACAATAACCACCCATCTGGAAGAACCCTGAAGCTAGCATTGTAAATGACTGAAGCCAAGAACAATTCCTTGGTAAACCTGAAAAGATTAAAATGAAGCATGCAGGAGCTGGAGCCCGTCGCCATTGCCAAAAACCAGGGGTTGTCTCTAATGGATTTCAGCTGGTCATAAAAATACGAAGTTGCCTTGGTCCATCTGCTCTAGTGCAGTTTACTCTGACTGTCAGCAGATTTCCAGGTTTCACATGGAGATCTTTCTCCATGCCTAGAATGGAAGCTGACATCCCGCTACCTGAGCTATGGCACTTGTTCTCAGCTACAGGACCTTGTGGTTTCAAATGCAAAGAAACCCAGCTTCCCTCATTCCACCCCCCCCCCCTTTTGCAGTCTAGCATCCAGATAGAAGTAAGTCTTTGACTGGGCAAGAGGAGAGGAGACCCAGCAGCAGCGCTGAGAGTAAATTGCACAAAGAACAATGGGGTGGATACCAAAAACCCAAGTGTTGGAGTGGATGTCCTGTATGCTACTACTCAGCAGCAAATGAAGAGGGAGAAGGGAGAGGCCAGACTTTAATGCTATTCCAGCTTCAACCTTATATTGCAAAAAAAATGAAATAGAAATGGGGAAATTGGGAATTTCATCCATCTGATCATGAAACTCCAAAGGGCAAAGCTGGATGGTCCCTAGTGGCTCCTTCCCAGGGGCATTGGTGCTAAGTAGCTGGGGGTTTCAGTCCCATGGAAAGCTAGAAAGAGGTTGCTGGAACACTGATAATTGCACTAATTCATCAATCCATCGGCAAACGTAGCATCCCTTCCCCGTCGTCCCTGCCAAAGACGTGTCACCCTTCTGCTTCTGCCAAGCCTCGATGGTCTTGGCTCGGGGTGAAGCTGGGATAGCACCAAAGTCTAGGGTCTCCTTGGCTCATAAGCTACTGCTGACAGGTGGCCCAAACCTTACAATTTTAGCTTTTTTCTAATTAAAAATGCATTTTTTAAAAAAAAAATTAAAAAGTGAAAGAATTCCTGTTTTAGAAGAGCTGTGTACTTGACGGATTTTGTGTTTCTTAAATGCATGGTGTTCCTTCCAGGGGGTTTTATAGCACTTTTTAAATTTCTCGGAAGATTTTTTGGTCCCAGTTTCTATGCTACCTTCTTTCTCTTTCTCTTTCTCTCTCTCTCGCCTTTTGTTTTGGTCTCTTTCTTTCGCGGAAACAGTTCTTTGTAAACCTGCAATCTGTTTTATACCTGATATAGACAAAATTGAAATCAAAAATTCCAGATGTTGTACATAGCTGCGGAAACAATCACAGGGAACAACCGCCATCTGGATTGTTTCCAACATAGACCATTTGTACTTGTGGTTTTAAAAAAAAGAAAAGCCAGGGAAAGGCTTTAAAAGCAAAATAAAAATTAAAAATAAATAAATCAAAAATCATCAACAAAGTAAAGTAACAGCCCTCTTCACCAACTCATCTGTCTCTACTAAGCTGCTCATTCCATGCAGCATGTTCCTTCTGGGTCTGTCAGTCTGTCATAACACCATTTGAAGTTTAAATAAAGTGATCTCCTGTGTTGCCTGAATGTTGATCCTCTCTGTTTGGAAGAATGCTGACAAGAACCAGAGTCCTCTCCCTTTGATCAGCACGATGGAATCATGTGGCACAAGGGATCTCAGGGTGCTGCCCACCTGGGAGTGTACCATTTCAAAATGGGGGGGCAGTATATCCATAATGGCTCCCTACCATCAGAAACTACATGCACATAGGTAAGTAGCACAGCCGGGAGAAGATAAGACTAGAAACTGAGACACTAGTTTTCCATGTAGTTTTTTTGGAGAGCATTCAGCACCATAGTTTCCCACCATGTATTTGGAAGTGGTACAATTCAGGGACAACCTAGTTCTTTTTAACCTGGAACTAATTTCTGGTTCCCTTGCTAGTTGTGGTTGCCTAAGGGTTGA
This sequence comes from Lacerta agilis, assembly GCF_009819535.1. Taxonomy (NCBI): domain Eukaryota; kingdom Metazoa; phylum Chordata; class Lepidosauria; order Squamata; family Lacertidae; genus Lacerta; species Lacerta agilis. Next base: position 63,456,801 of record NC_046317.1, on the reverse strand, counting down.
TTGTGTGTGGCTATGTGTCTGTCTTCATCACATTACCTTCTTCTGTCCTGTAATCCAAATGGTTTAACTATGTAACTCAGTGCTTTAGTGAAGCAAAAATGACACTAGGGGAAAATGCAGTTCTCAGACTTGTTTCAGAACAGCCATGGTGACATCTGCTGGAGGGCCAGCATAATCGGCAGACCCTCCTTGCCTCAGGCAAGTGAATCGAGTGATAATGAGGCTGTCAAGTTTTTCTACTATGTGTAACAGATTAGCATGGAGCTGGGGTGCAGAATCACTAGCCCTTCAGATGATGCTGGAGTGCACTTCCCCTTATCTGTGACCATTGACCATGGTAGTTGGGGCTGATGAGAGGTAGAATCCAACAGCAGCTGGATTCAGGGGTGGGTTCCTGCACCCCTAGCATAGGGAAAGAATTAGAAAAAAATTGAGGAGGCTGGATATGTCTTCCTCTTTTGTTTTATGTAGTTCCTACTTCACACCGACACTTCTTTTGCAAGTTTGCATTTCAAATTAAACCTAAAGCTTTCATTTCAGCTGGCCGGAGATTTTGTTGTTGTCTTGTTAAAGCTCAATAGGTTGGTTTGCAAATTGAATCTGCTCTCAGAAGCAAGCACCTCTGAGTTCAGTGGAGCTTACTCCCAGGTAACTATGATTGTAATCACACTACATGACTGACATAAACATGTCTTCCCAATCATATTCAAACATGCTAACCACTGCATCAATCCTCTTTATAATATATAAAGTGGCAAGTGGGTTGCAACAGGGTTATGTCTTGGACCCGTTGTTCAACATATTTATAAATACAGTTAGATAGCCGTGTTGGTCTGCCATAGTCAAAACAAAATAAATAATAATAATAAAATCCTTCCAGTAGCACCTTAGAGACCAACTAAGTTTGTTCTTAGTATGAACTTTCGTGTGCATGCACACTTCTTCAGGTACACTGAAACAGAAGTCACCAGACCCTTACATATAGTGAGAGAGTGGGGAGGGGTATTACTCAGAAGGGTGGTGGGAATGGGTGATTGGCTGATAGGTGTTTATATTTATAAATGACTTGGATGTTGGAATGAAGGGATGCTCAACGTACCTGCAGATGATACCAAACTGGGAGGGGGTAGCTAATGCCATAGAATTGGTAATATGACCTTTGAGGGAATTGGGTATGTTAAACCTGGATAAGAGAAGGCTTAGAAGAGATATGATAGCCATCTTCAAATATCTAAAGGGCTATCACGTGGAAGATGGAGCAAACTTGTTTTCTCCTGCTCCAGAGGGTAGGACCCAAACCAATGGATTCAAGTTACACACACACACACACACACACACACACACACACACACAAGATACTGACTGACTTTCTGACAGTAAGAGCCGTTTGACAAAAGTGGAATGGACTCCCTTGGACCCTTTCTAAGCTTACTCTATTTCCTGTGAAACCAACCGCTGCCCAGACCAGCACCAGACTATCAGATGAATGTTGGTTAAAAGACTCATTACTGTAGCCTGCCTCTTCTCATTGACTAGGCTGTGGGTGATTGATTAGTCTCCATTATCTGACCATTTAGTGCATTTTGGTGTGTATTGTTCTGAGTGTTTGGGTCTATTCACTGAAGAAAGTGTGTCAGTTCCACACCAGCTCTTTATTTCCTGCTCATTGGTCACTTTGCTTGTTAGCACAACCTCATGACATCTGACAGGACTCATCAATGACAGCATTGATTGTGTCTCATCCTTCCAAGGGAAGCCGTTTGCCAATGGGGAGAGTAAGATCTAGGGCCTAGGCAGACAACTCCTGCAACACAATAGCAGAATTTGTTTTTTTTTAAAAGATTTTTTATTATTTTCCAATAAGACAAAAAATAAACACAGCATAAACATAAACATGTACACAATAAAAACACAATACATAAACACAATAAAAACAATAACAATATCAACAAGCATAAAGAAAAACATACAAACCTTATCAAACACCCGTCTTTGTACTTTTCTTATATCTAACTTCTCTACTAGGGGACTTCCCCTGTTCCCTCCACTGCCTTCAGAATCATAAATACGTTATAGGTAACTTTATATCTTTTTCCATTAACATTTACCATATTTCTTAATACTCTTAAGCATAATTAATCCAATATAAATCCTAACTTAAACACAATATCTTAAAATATTCTTTAACAATTAAATCATTCACAAAAAATTCTTCTAAACACTTTTATCTAACCTTCACCTGCTAAAGCCGATCTTTGCTTATTTCTGCTCAAATATTCAATTTTTCAGATTTAACTAAATAATCCTTAAATTTTTTCCAATCCTGCGACACCTTCTCCTCCCTCTGGTCTGCAGAATTTGGCTGGAGCTCAGGATGTGAGGGTTGCTAGAGGAATATTTTATCAACAATTGCTTGCTGGCTCACAAAAAAACTGGTGGGAAGTGAGGTATCCTCAAGGTCACTACACTTAAATGGAGGTCGGTACAGATGCAGAGGTAGAACAAAATTGCAGTTCCACTGATTGTTGAAATCATTGATGACTGAGCTGATTTTAATCTACTACAGACAAAAGTTGAGATGTATCATCACCATTATCTTGGGAGGTGGGGTCGGGGGGGGCTGTTTTGATGAGACCACTGCAATCTTATTGGGAAGCTCTGCTGAATAACAATGCATTGCACAGGTGGACATCTCTGAGGGTGATGGCATCTACCTTGTGGAATGATTTCCCCACAGAGGTAACAATGTTGGATGGCTTCCACTGGAACTTAAAAATACATTTGTTTACCCAGTTATTTTCCTGATCTCCCCCGGTATTTCCTTTATATTCCCCAGCTGAATCGGTTTTGAAAATTGGATTTTATTAGTATTATTATTATGTGGCATTAGGTTTTATATGTGAGCCACTTTGATAATCACCAGAGAAGTTAAAAGTGGTATATATACATATTGGACAACCTAGGGAGAGTTTTGTGGTTGTTCTTCTGCTATGTACACCTGATATGTCTCACCCAGCACACAAATATAATTGTCATAACTCCTATGAAACTGGGTCAGTTGCAATTTAGGGCTGTGCATTCATTTCACAACAAATGAGACGCTGAACCAGATGGAACCATTTAGTGCAATTTCATTAATTACAGAAGGAGCGGCAGGAATAATCGGTGGGTATGAATAGGGTTTTTGTTACTCCACTGGTACCTGTTCATCATCCTTTTAATGGTGTGTGTGTGGGGGGGGGGTGTTTCTTTTGTTTAGGGCCAGCGGAGCCGCTACCAGCGCCTCCTTCAGGCAGCTGCACCAATGACAACAAAATGTAAAAGAAAAAGAAAAAAAAACACAATGCCTGTAAGAAATGAATAACAAAAGTAATGAGATGATTAACAAGAGCAAGAGGGAATTGGAAGTGGGGAAAGATCTACATCTCTCTCACAAACTGCACTGCAGCCCTACACATGTTTGTTTGGAAGGAAGTCTCATTGTGTGTGTAATGCACCTTGCTCCCATGAGCTGTGTTAAGGATTGCAGCCTCAGACACAACAGAATATAGCCATTCTGATTTTATTCCAGCAAGCTATATGTGATAAAATCATAGAATCAAAGAGTTGAAAGTGTCATTTAGTCCAGCCCCCTGCAAATGCAGGAATCTTTCACCCAACCTGGGTCTCGAACCCAAGACCCTCTCTATCAACTGAGCTATCTCAGGTGATGTTTGAAGAGAGCCATAGCCATGCTAGGCTTATTAGAGTTCACCAAAGGAATGGTACTGCTACAAGTCTTTCCACATTCTGAATTCCAGGCAAGCTACTTGGGAGTATTTTAGGAACTAGTGAGGAGTGTCAGGGCCCTTTCATTGGGACTTTTCTTTTCTCATCTGCCCCCATTAACTGAAAATACACATTGACATTCCAAGCACATTGACAACGGGACAAAAATAATTAGGGCTCTTCGTTCACTTTGGGCAAAGCATGAACCCAAACCAAAGAGGCCCATTTCAGAGATGTTTGGGCCACTTTGGAATCTCTAGCAACTGAGGCCCAAAACTATCTGAACCAAAGTGGGGGAGACTCCAAAGAACTGCTTTGAAGCACTGAAAAGGTATGTACTGTACATTCTGAAGCCTATTGGATGCATTTTTGAAACCTTCCCCAGTGCAGTTCTTCAGGCAAGTAACCTGTACAAAAATATCTTAAGGTTGTGTGCAAAAAATTGCAAATATTAGTGAAACTAGTATTTTAAATGCCTTATATTAGGGGAAACTGCTTTGCAAAAGTATATGCATTAGAAGAAGTTGCATAAAAATAAGACTATTGGGAGAAATGCTAACAATACTGAAATACTGCTAACTTTTCATGAGGACTGTTTCTTTCAAAAAGACTTGCAAACTGATGTGGACATGTGGAGGCTGGAGTAATGAGGATCTGAAATGGACTGTTTTGCACATCGAGAGGCTCAGGCGTTCTAAGCACCTTGCTGCTCCTCACAGAACTGTCTGTTCTCCTCCACTCTTCCTGACTCTCCTTTCTTCTTGGTCACCTGCATTTCATGCCAGAGAATTTTTATTTCTGCAAATAAATAAATAGAAGTTGCAGAAAGATGATAGATAGATAGATAGATAGATAGATAGATAGATAGATAGATAGATAGATAGATAGATGAGAAAAATAAGATTTAGCCTGTTTGTGGTTTTCTTAATGCAGAATCTGGGTTTGTTGACATTGGGTGGAATTCAACATTGTGCTCCTCCAACCAATGCCTCCATGGAAGCATTCCAGCTTCCCAGATGGAGCAATACCCCTCCCCCTCCCCCCAACACTGTTCTGGGGTTTTCTTCTGACACCAACACCCCCGAGCCAATTTTTGAAGGTGCAAGGCATGTGGAGAATTTCCCATTGCACAAGCAGAATTATTTGTGCTGGGCTTCCACTGATGGATCTGCTCAGAGCACACCAATTCACACTTTATGCGGCTGACTCGTCTAACCCATAAATACGTGCCAATGAGCTACAGTCAGCTACACTCCCAGTGGTGTATTCCTGGCGCCTACATACTTTGGCATGTAAACTCACATTCTAGGGGGTTCAGGGCAGCAAGCACAGGCCAAACGCATGAGCTTTATGAAGTCTGAATCCACCCTCTAACGTGCCTAGCCATGGCTCTTAGTGGTGCTGCTAACAGATTTCATGGCTGTTGGCTGTTGCATTGCTGTGAGCATATGTATTCAATAATTTAAAGCCCAGTTGTATTTTCCAGTGAATGGCCTGTAAGGTGAAATAGTGAGAAAGAACCCCACTTGGGCTGCATACAAGTGAATTAGGAATTTATACCTTGCAGCCAGCAGATGGCACAATAGCTATTTGGAACTGACCCAGCTTTTTGCACCTTGCTTGGATAAACTCGGTGCTGCAAAAACCTCTAATAATAAATCTATCTGGAAGAGAGACAGAGCAGTGTTCAAATTACATGACCTAACCCTGCTAAGTTCTGGATTGTCCTTCTCTCACAGCAGACTGCCCTTACTTCTTATAAGCTTTAGAATTGTTCCTGGTTGCTTCTCTTCAATCGTTTTGTGTTTTCTCATGGTGTGTGTGTGTGTGTGTGTGTGTGTGTGTGTGTGTGTGTGTGTGTGTGTGTTCTGGGTACAAAAAAGAGAGCCCTACTGCCTGCAGGAAAGAAGCAATCACTGCTATGAATTAGAGGATCTGAATTCATATGCTCCAGGCTCTAACAGCAGTGAGTTAGGGTCTAAATGGGCTAAGGAAAGCCAACAGAGACCCAGCACTGTGCCTTGTCTCCGTTAGCAGCAAGGGTTACAATATAAATGTCCCAGTGTATCAAAACCTGTTCTGCACATTGATAGGTCTTGCCATGCCCTGGAGTCTTTGGAGACATCCATATCAAAGCTAACCAGCAACAGTTCCTTGTTAGCTGCTGCAGCACCTTTTTTCTATTAAAAAAAGTCTTGTTAGCTAGATCATATACCATCCTACAGAGGAACCCAGTGTGTGCTCCAAATTGATCAAAACGAATGACAGCAAAATAGCTGCCTTGGCTAAAGAAAGTGAATTTTTTTTTTGCCCATGCTGAAACAAATGCCCCTACTGCTGCAGGTGGTTTTGATGTTCTTATATCAAAGGCGATACCTGCAAAGCTATCAAACACAGGCAAACAGTAACAACACTCTTCTCTGACTGCAGTAGCTAGGTTATCTTTTCTTCCATAGTTTTTTTTTAAATAAAAATAAACCAAGATGACAAGGGCATATGGCACCAATCCAGCTCTATTTCTAGGGTCTCCAATGTGGCAATTTTGGGCACCAAGGTGTGCTCTGGCATCCTCTTTAGCACCCACCAAGTGCCTTCACCCCTCTGCATTTTTTTAATTTTTTTTAATTGAGAGCTTCTGTTTGGTAGGGGACTATTGTGATGGTTGTTTTTTTATCCGTGTTTTATTTGTTGGAGAGGATAGGCATTTTGCCTCCTTGGGAAGGGTTCAGAGCATCATCAGTTTTTCTTCTGTGAAATGGGTAGTCTCTGGTGCCTCCTAAAGTTTTGTAGATATCCAAATGTGGCCTCTGCAACCAAAAGGGTTGCGGACCTCTACTCTAGTTACATGCTATAATTAGTGGTCATGGCCCTGATAAGGAATACTTATCCATCCATCTCAAAAATTGCTTTCTCCAGCCCATTTAGTGGGGTCTGGGCAAAGCACTATGGTGCCAGTATCTATTTACACCTGCACCTGTTATGTATGTAGAAGCTTGTTCCTCCACATGTGTTATCCTTTGCCAACTAACTAGTCTTCCATCAACCACCACACTGTGCTTTCATTGACACAAGAAGCTACTTTAAATGCAGCAGACCAGTCCCTTGGTGTTTCAACTGTCACACCCTTAATTCATTTCCAAATCCTACTGATTGCCAACAACTGTTTATCGAAGATAATTCAAGTCATCTTTCAAGCCATCCTAGCTAAGAGAAGCTTATAGCCATACCTCACGCCCTCTCGCAAAATAACCACTGAGAACTTAAAATGGGTATTGCAGCATGAAAACACCCTGTTCCAATACATCAAGAGTTTCAATGCTATCACTTGTAGATTGGACCGACACAAATGGTTTTTTAGAGCGTTCTATGTGTTAAGTGGACTAACAATGCTAGAATGTTTATATCTCCCAACAACTGCTTTGTGAATTAACTGTTGCTAAGTAGGTAATTCATATTGGCTGTTCTTTTCTGCATTCATTTGACTTCACATTTTACAATCCCTCTCCCCACAAACTACACACACACAACTCAGGATAACAGTTCGTGAAAGCATACATTCCACAATAGATTTGTTAGGTGCCACAAGCCTCTTTGCTATTTTCATTGGTTGTTAGATTACCATGCAGCCTTTTTCTCTGTGGCTTGGGGGTGGGGGTGGTGCATTTGATTGTGATTAGAAGTTGTGACAGTTCCAGGTGACCTTCCTCAGTGGCCTGCCCCATCTGTCAGTGTTTTTGCTGCCCCTGTGACAGAGTCGTGTGCTGCCTCTGCACCTTCCCTTGATTGAAGCCCTGCAGGCTGGATGATGGATGGCCTTCTCCTTCCACATTTCTTCTTCTGGCCTCAGGACTGACACCATGAGATTGAGCAGCAGGCTTGTCCCTCCCTCTGCCTGCATTATCCATGACAATCACTGTGAAATTAAGGCTGAGGTTGATGGCTGCATCTCCCAGGGGGTGGAAACCAATATGGCGCACTGAGGAATGGAGAGGCAGATGCTTGGAGCTACTGGACGGTTAACTATGGAAAGCAGGGTGGTCAGATGCAAAAGAAGACTGCAGCACCTGCAACAGTTGTAATAGAAGGGGGTGGGCAGGATTTCAGTAAGCATCATCATCATCATTTATTCCCCACCCATATGGCTGGGTTGCCCCAGCCACTCGCAGCTACCAACACATAATATAAAAACATAATAAAATGTCAAACATTAATAATAGCAATCTGATCCAATACAGACTGATTCTGTCTCAGAATCAATCCTCCAACCACCCTCCTCCACCAGATAGGCTTATGGGATAGATCTCTTATATGGCAGCTGAGACCAAGTAGTTTACCAGATCCAGAATAAATAAATGTTCCCACTGCTTCCTGTTGGGTATCTGAGGTGAGATACCCATTTAGCAGAAGATGCTCCCAATTCCAGACACGACGCAGAGGCAGCTTAAGGTAGGTGTTTTTCTTTTTGTTTTGGAAAACTTTAGCCCTTTAATCAAAGGCATTTTTGTTGTTGCTTCCTCAGCTATTGCCTCCAGCCTTGGCTCCTGTTTCATGTTGGTCTCCTGCTGGAAACAAAACACATGTGATAACAGTCAGCCAGAAAAGGTAGTCCTGTTCTGAGGCATGACTTTGTGATGCATGGGGTGCAAAACCCACATGATATCATGCGCACCACATTCTTGAGAGGGAGGCAGATAGTGCGTTTGCACAGAAATTCAAAGGCACTTCAAAATCTTACAATGGATTAACTTTTGTCTGAGTTCATCTTACGAATTATGACAGTTTCAGTTGACCCAAGCTCCCTTGTATCCACTAGAGGGAACAGGGTTGCGAAGGGCTTCAGGGAGGGTGACTGTGCGCTTGAGTTAATTGAAACCAACAGTGAAGTCCCAGACTCATTAATATCAGCAGACGCTGACTCTGTTTGTTAAACCCTGTTGGACTGATCTTTCCCATTAGCTTATAAAAACAAGAAATAGGTTATTGCAGATCTTGGGTTGGCTGCTCGTTTCACTGTCTGGGTGGGGTTGGGAGGAAAGCTAAGAAGCTTGCAGCAGTCCACTATAGAAATCAAACAAAGTACCGGTAAATTGCATCCAACTCACTGGCCATTTTTTTAAAGATGTATAAATATTCTATCAAATTCTAATGGATAATACAATTTAAAGATGTAGGTAGCATTACTTGCTATAACCAGTCTTTCCACCCATATAGTTAACTATCTTACCTACAGGAATAGCAAAGGGGTTAAAAACTACTCTTTGCATATCTATTGGGAGGCAGAGGCTCTAGCTCAGAGTGAAGCACATGTTGGACATGTGCATAGGGTCCCAGATTCAATGCCTCTTGTCTCCAATTGAAACGTCTTTGGTGACAGAGCTAGGAAAGTTCTTTGCATGTGACCTGGGAAAACTGCTGCAAGCCCCTCGCCTAGATAGACCCTTGATTTGATTTGGTTTCATTTAAGTGGTGTTGTGTATGTCTCTCAATTTTGAGCAGATGTTAATTAACTGGTGGGAGGATAAGCAAGATTTTCCATGGCTAGGAGGTGCCCGGCAAAAGCCCTTGCCGCACCACATAAGTAACAGGAGTTGAGAAAATTGTGTTTAATGTGCATAATTTATACAGATTACAAAACTTGGTACAGTATTGACTTTGTGCTGGCTAGTGCAATATATATATAAAAAAACACCACACAGCTCCGAGTATGGCAGCAACTCCTTCACTAATACAGTGTGAGAGATGCAAGCAAATTAGGAGTTCAATGTTTAATCAGTAAGTTGTTTAGCTGATCAGTTTAAAGAATTACTAGCAGGTTTAAAGAATTTAAAGAATTACTAGCAGGACTTTCTTATATACACTTTCCAGGGAGTAAGTCCCATTGAGCTCAGAGTACACATGTATTGTATTGTAAATTAGTACCCCCAGTTCATCAAGCAGTGTGTGTGTGTGTGTGTGTGTTTATGTTTGCACAGAGAGAGAGATGAGCATAGCTGTCAACTTTTCCCTTATTCCAAATAGGATTCCTCGCAAGAAAAGGGGAAAGTTGACAGCTATGGATATGAGCCATAGATGGGAAGCACAATTTAAGAGAAGCCATCTCCCTTCTCTCACTCACAGGAAGGTTTTCTCATCTAAGATTCTGCCTGCTCTGACATGTGTGTGTGTCACTTAAAACCAGAAAGACTATTTTACAAAACATATGTTTACTGAAACTTATATATGATTAATGGATACAAACATCTTTATTGGGGTTGTAGCCCTAGTACAACCCCAGGTGATGGCAGGGCTTCCTGTTCTATCCTCTGAAGTGGAATACTTTGCAGGCATGGATTCTGCCTGATGCCTGCAGCAATGCTCATCAAAGCAAGCAGGAAAGTCTTTGTGTGAATGGTGCACACAGCCTTACATGTCTCTAGACTTGGGATAGCTCTCCAGTGAAAAATCAATGAAGTTATTGAATATATTTTAGAATCTATTTGGGCCTCTGGAAAGGTTTACTTCTTCCCAGTCTGGACAACGGTAAGGCAGAATGGTAATCAGCTCCGGAATTTGTTGCCTGTCAACCTCTAGAAGACCACCACACTTTAGAAAGACTCTGAAGACTTGTTTGTTTCAGGCAGAGCTATGCTGCACACGAACAGCTTTATTGCTCTCAGAAATGGATGAACTGGGGATTCTATATTCTGGGGTAGGTAGGTATATCGTTACTGCAGGCTCATTTAGCTTGCAGTGCCGAGGTGCTTCTAGAAGTAACCTTTTCTCTTGTATTTATATTTTCTGTTTCTGTTGTGTTTTGGAAATTTTTATCATGTAAGCTGCCTTGAGGGAGCTTTGCTTGGAAAGGTGGCCTAGAAATGTTTATAAAATTGTATTTTCAGTTTTGGTCACTGTCTCCTTCAACTGGAATTAATTATGCACAGCACAAGGATTGTCAATCAATCAAGAGTCTCCGCAGAGGAAACTACCCACTGTCTGAAATCAGTAAGGCCCTGATCCACTGAAAACTTAAACCACATGCTTGAGCTTCTGTGACTGTAACTGATTGGTGCAATTATTTACAGACAGGTGAGTTTAAAATATTTTGTATCTGTTCCCAAGCACCACAAACTCCAGCTTCCTTTTCCTGAAGGAGGTTCACCCCTGGAAACAGTATACCTTTTGCTTTATAGCTCAACTTACACCAAGGCCTCAGGGCAGGTGAAAGCAGTTTCATCTGGGAAGCTTAAAGGAGAAGCTTCCCAGTTCTTAGGGGGTTCATTTTTATTAGGTATTATGCCAACATTGCTAAAATGGCTCAATACCAACCATGACTGACCACTTGGCCCCTTCACCTCTCTGAGAACTGCCAGCTATAAAATTTCAATTCCTCCAAATGAAACCATTATTTATATGAATCTACTCCATTATAATTTGGCTCAATCGTTTTTGGCAACTGACTGGGAAGGAGCTTTAAGAAGTCTGCAGAGTGGATTCGCTTTGTGTTTTGTGAATTGCCTGTGGTCACCTAAGTCAAGCAATTCCCATGTGCTAGATTAAGGTATGCTCATAAGTGATGAAAGTCTTTTGTTGCCAGGTGATTGGCAGCGGCTGTTCTGGCAGTCTGGCACAAGTGATTGATGACAGCAACTCCCGTTCTGAGAGCTGATTGGTGGGTCCCAAACTAGGACAAAAAATCATTTGTGGCTCTCTCTCCTTGATGAAATACATGGGAAATGCTAGCCTAAATTATTTCCTTTTTCACTATACCCCTTTCAAGTACCAAAAGTCCCCTTCACAGGGCTGGCACTATTACCTGTGAAGACCTTCCCTTAAGGCTCCTGGCTCTCATCTCAGTGGAGGAGTGAAGAGATAAGCCTTCCTTTCCCCTGCTGCTGCCTTTGGAGTGTGAATCAGACACCCCCCCCCAATCCCTCTAATTCACTAAGGAAAAGCAAGATATGTAGCTGCTTGCTATGTTTTTAAGTGCACATCTAGTTTGGCTCCAGAGCATTACAGGTAGATGCAGGGAATACTGAATTAACCCAGGCAAGAGTTCCAACCTGATCCAGAGGTGATTATAGTCTTTCCAGGCCAGACAGATCCAAAAGGGGTGTGTGTATGTATTCTGGAGTCAAGGAACCTTATGCTGCCCACTCTATCCTACAGATTCATTACCACCCCACACACATTGGGGCAGCAGCAGACAGGACGAGGGTTTCTGGTTTTAGCCTCAGCAGATTCTGCAGAACCTGTTCTTTCCATGATGCTCTTGCCCTAAGCCCTTAGCCCTAATTTCAAACCAAAGGGTAATTATTGTTTGTTTCACTTCCTTGGCTCACATTTTGCCCTTGTTAGCCTTGCTTCTCCCATTCTTCACCTGTCTTGTCGTCACAATTAAAATTTGAGGCTCCAGTCCTATAACCATTTAACCGAGGGTAAGCCTGTTTGAATTCAGTATGGATTATTGCCTCTGACTCTGAATAGGATTGCTCTGCAAGCCTCCTTCAGTAGATGCTACTCTGTATGTTGCCTTGAATTCATCATCATGGGGGAGAAGAGTCCGTCTTCAATTGTAGATTTTCTCTCTTGCCACCAAAAGGCTGCAGTTTCCAGTGCAACACAGTAGGAGCTGGAGGATGGGTTGGTGGAGGAGGGGTGAAGATTGAGGAAACCTCAGAAGGATCCTAGCATAAAAGTATGGTGGTGATAGTAGGGAAAAGCCAGCCAAGGCAGACATTTGTCCAACAAAGGGATGGAGAATGAGTGTCTTTCCAAATGTTTCTGGACTACAGCTGCCATCATTCTTGACTGCTGGCCATGTTGACTTGAGCTCATTGGAGTTGGAATCCAGCCATATCTGGAGAGCCACATATTTCCTTCACACCTGTTCTACCTCCTGCTCTTTGAAGGCCAGCATTTGTGGGGAGTGATACTTTGCAACTTTATCAGATAGGATTATCCAAGATACATCAGTGGATGCTAGCCATGATGGCTAGGCTCTTCCTCCATCATCAGAAGCAGTACGCTTCTGGAAGCCACAGGAGGGAAGAATGCTCTTGTGGTTGCATCCTGCTTGCAGGTTTCCCACAGGCATCTGGGTAGCACTGTGAGAACAGGATGCTAGATGGGCCATTGGCCTGACCCAGATGGCTCTTCCTATGTTGTTATCCACATATGCCTTATCCATTAAATGCAAACAGGCAATATTTGGTGGAATCCTTCAAACTTTGATGACTGAGTTTTTGTTTTCTTAGTGGTGAGTGAACAACAAGATCTGAAGTGCACTCTTTCTTATCTTGGCAAAGGTTCCAGTGACTTAAGCCAAAAGTGCAGTTTCTGTATTGGGAATACTAACAGATCATTTATTCTTACTCAGCTAATCAGTGACAAGCACTGTTACACTCACTCTGACAGTCAATTGCACTGCATATACTTGCTGGAAAATGTAATATCAGTGAGGTCTCACATCTGATATTCAACACAAATTGCTGTACAGATTTTCACAGTAGCATACATGAAGGCATTTCCCCCCTTATTCTTATTTCTAATAAGCCCTTGGAAATGTAGAAATGAGAAACCTATCATTGTGGAATGGATTTTGGGGGGAATTAAAAAAAGATCTATGTGAGTTATTAAGGGATATTAATTAGAATTTCAAACTTCAGCTGTATTTTCTCTTCCTACTATTATTGTTAGTCCCCATGAGATCTATTTAAGTGTTCAGCAAGCCACCTAAGATGAATTTATATCCCCCAACTTCACACCTATTCAAATGTTGAGTGTCCCCGTTCTGTTCCCTAGAATTTATTCCCAAACTTGAAGCAAACCTTTATCAATGCAACTTGTCTTTTGCTTCATTTTCTCAATTCTTTGTATTGTGTGTGTGGTCCCCGACTCAGGGTTAAGGAGTGGTTAACATGCATACGAAGGTGATGTTTAGTTGATGAAGGTTCTGTGTGAAAGGCAGTGAAGGGAAGATCACCCAGGGTGGGAGGCTGGGAAAAGAAAGGAAAGCTCCTAGATGAGAACTGGGAGGGTTTACCTTTCTCTGTGTGGGCCAAGCTAAAGTTTACCTATGAAGGAGGACTTGTATTCTCCCCCCTTCTCTTTCTCTCTTGGCTCTTTGTTCTTAGATTAGTTCGTTTTTTTATTGTAACATATTATGAAAAGTCTAAGGAAAATATTTTTAAAAAAGAGAAAAAGGAAGAAAAGAGGAAAGATAAAGAGAGAAAGAGGGCAGGGGAAGTGGAAGGGGGAGAAAAAACAACAGGTGACATACTCATGTCCTACTCCTGTTGTTTAGAAAACTATTTGCTCTAGTACCATAGCTCTGCCACTATTTAACTATTAGAATTCTACAGAGGATAAGATAATTCCCAGAAGGCAGAAAATTCCCAGTAAACAAAGAAACCAGAAATCCATCTCCTCAAAACCCACTAGGGCTTTTGCTGTCCCCATTCCATCCATTCTGGTGTCTGGTGCTTTTTTTCCAAGATCCTAGCAGTTAAAAATAAAAAGCATGAAGGACATTCTAGTGAGATGCAGAGGTGGAATAGGTGGTTTCTGATGAGAAAATTCAGCCACATGCTGAAGAACAAGGGAAAGGCTAGAGGCTGCAGTTCCAGGTAATCAAGGACAATTAAATAGAGAGTGATGGAAACCAGAACTGCAGCAGACCACGTAGTAAATGTGTCACTGCAGAAAAACAACAACTATGGATCAAGGTTGTTGGGTTAGGCCCTAACCCAGCAAGCTGGAATGTTGATCTGTGTGGTTTTCCTTTAGGAGAAGTGCTTTTCAGGCTGAGCAGAGCAGGTCCTTGAACAGGTCCATATTACTGAGAATGGTAATATGAAACAAGAGAAACGTGTTCAGGTAAATTCCTCTGGTGACCATAATGGTTTCTCATGCCAGGCGTAGGGTAGGCTGCCCTTCTTTTCCTTTGTGTTCCTTGATCCCCTTGTTTTGGTATGTCAGTATGAGGGGTGGAATGGGAAAGCTTCATTGAAATGCAGCAAAATGAGAAACTGAAGTTGACACATCCTTCCATCCCTAGCAGTGAGTAGTAGCTCAAAGGAACAAGTGTCTTGTACAGAGTGGCTGAGGTTTCAGTCATTGCACTTAGGTAAGTGGGGAAAGGGTTGGTTCATGGCTGTTATGGTATAAGGGTGGGCAGCATTGATTCCTGGCTGCTAGTAGGATGGCACATTCTCTCTCTCTCTCTCTCTCTCTCTCTCTCTCCCTCTCTCCCTTTCCCTTTCCCCCAGTCCCTTGCATCGACCTATGTAGATGTCTAAGCTTTGGCAGGAAAAAAGTTTGGAACCGTTGTCCCTCCTCCTCCGCACAATGCAGTGAGGCATTTACAGATGCTTGGGAGAGGAAAGCTACGGATTCTCACGGTCTGCTCTCAGCTCAAGATTTACCGATGGTTGTACTCTGGGCGCTTGTGCCGAAAGAAGTGCTGCGTGTTCTGCCTAGGTGCAATATGATGGACTATTTCACAGTGAAATATGATGGGCCTATTAATAATTGCTGTCTCCTAGTCTGACCTTGAATGGAGCTCCGGTGAAATCCTTGTTAAGTTTCCTTCCCCTTTATTTACAGCTGGGAGCGCACAGAACAATTCGTTTCCTGCTGCTGCCTGTGTAGTATGAGCAGCACTGCAAGACCCGTAGCATATCAATGCATGATCCCTGAAATCCTATTTGCCCTCTTTGGGGTACAGTATTGATGTAACGTCTTCCTGCTATGAAGCATCTCTCTCTCTCTCTCTCTCTCTCTCTCTCTCTCTCTCTCTCTCTCTCACACACACACACACACACACACCCTTTCCCCTCCATCCATGCCCCCCAACTCGCTGCCACCGCAGCTGTCTTAACTGGCTCCCCCCGCGCCGCCCCCATTGATCAAGCAGGCGTCCCGCTCTCCTCCTCGCCTGCTTCAGACTGCAAAGCTCAGCAAGTCTCACTGCGGGCGCTTGGAAAGGAGTTGGGATAGAGGGGAGGGGCTAAAACCACCCTCCAGGGTTGGATAATGAACTGCACCACAGAGGCGGAGGCGGAGGAGAGAGAGAGAGAGAGCCCCTTCTCAATTAATGCAGGAGCTTTATTCTATTGAGCCACCTCTCCGCCAATGAGGTTGGAGCTCCGCAGAATACGGCGACGTACGGGAGCCCTGGAGGGGCGGGTGGGAAAAGCAACTGCAGCATTTTGAGGGACTGACCTGCCGGCTCGAAGTCTTCTGCCCGCCTTGGACTCTGTGTGTGCGGACGCTTGTGTGTATCTGTGTGTCTCCGCACCGGCGAGCGAGTAAGTTTCACTTTCCTTCTTGTTCTTTGCTTGCAACTGTGCCCGAGGATGTACTTCGGGGTGCATCAGAAACCAGACCTTCCCATTTCCTCCCGCCTCTTCTGGTGATTGATCGTTCCCTAAGTAGTAACGGGGCTCTGGGACAAAAAGGTTTGGCGAGCGCAAGGGTGGGGAGAGAAACAAGATTAACGCAACAAAACGCCTCCCCTCGCTTTTAAGTTTACTGCAGCAAGTGGAGTTATTTAGAGAAGCTAGTGGGGATCTACTCGTCAGCTTTCTGCAGTTGAGCAGAGAATTCGCTGGCCGTGGTGCTGACCGGACGGTCAACCAGATCTTGTTTGGCCAGGAGTGCTGAACGGACAGCTCCCTGTGGCTTGGCGGCGGTTTGTCGCAAGGCATCTTCCTTTTCGGGGTACAGTACTATGGAGATCCATGATAAAAGTGGCCGGTGGTTTACTTCTGATTGGAGCAAAGAAAGAAAGAAAGCGGGCTGTGCCTTAGAATATAAGCATCTAAGCAAACAGCAACAACAAAAAAGACCCCATCCGTGTTTGTTCCTAATGATCCCAGGGAAGAGTCTCAAGATACCATTACCTGGTGTGCATGCCCCCACCTCGCCTTCAAGGTTATAGTCCAGACAGATGCAGAGGAAGAGGGTCATGCAAGCAGAGACACCAAAGTGGATCAATTAGCATATGCACACACATGTACAGATATACTGTACAACATGTTCTGTTTCAGGACATGCTGCAATCTAAAAATGCTGCCGATTGGATGGTATGTGCACAATAGGTTTATATGCACCTGATCTGCAGCACGTCATATGTAGATCCCACTAGTGCACTCAGATACTGGTGCAATGTGCTGAATACAGAGCTGGGTTCCCTGGAGAGAGTGCATCGCTAACTTTCCTGATGCAGGAACGGAAGGGTTGCAGAATTAAAGAAAACACCAGGTTTCAGATCTAATGATTATGAGGTTTAAAGCGTAACAAGAACCCACCTTTGGAGTGGGTTTGATTCATTGCATTGTGATTCATTGCAAGAAGTCAGTCTATTGGGATATGGAGCCTTTGTATTTCAAATCTGTGCCTGTCCGCAATGGTTGAGGCGGGGAATCACTCTCCCTGACATTGCTTAGAAGAGATGCTGACTCAGCTCTCTCTGCTCCCGCTCAGCAGGGTAAGATGGTTCCCAAAAGGGAAAAACAAAACTGGGAACAGAACAATCCACTGCACCAAAAGGCAGATGCATCAATGTCTAAACACTGACCAATAGGGTCAGGTGTGAGAAAGAGGAATTGAGAGGGAAAGAGAGAACCTGCAAGGAAAAGAAGGAACCGCTGTGTGTGGCATTCTGGGGCATGCAAATTAAAGTGGCCTTTCTACCTGGGTGGAACTTGCTGTTAGTAATATATGATTGTGTGCACAGGGACACAGCCATGTGCAGAGAGGTTAGCATGAAGTGGGTGGTATCTATGGTGAGCCCACACATAACTCCATGGGTGCAATTGCTGAGGAGAGGTAATGAGCAATCATGGATAGAGCTACCAGCTCACTGCATGCACTGCCCAGTTTACACAAACCTTTCTCCACCCAGCCTTTTACCTTTGCATATGATTGCCCAGAGAAACTCAGAAAGTGTGAACTGCCTCTATATTTTAGTGCAATGAGCTCTGTGAATAAGGGATAGGGGGAGCTTGGGGATTTCAGACAGTTTATATCTTCTGGGGGTTTTGGGGGGGAGGAGAGGAGGAAATGTAACTGTTGACTGACTCTCTGAGGGGTACTGCAGGATGAGAACTCTGGGGATGAGTCTGCTGATTCTTGGCTGGCTGGCACAGGGCAAGTCACTTTCCAAGCTCCCAGTCTATTATAGCTCTGGAGTGCTTACAAGATGAGATGGGAGATAACGATTTTCCAGCTCCTGAGTCATTAGCTCCGTCTGTTCCTGATAAGGCCTTGTTCACCCTTCTTGCTGCAGTCTCCTTTTGGAACACACGCACAGCCTGAACCAGTTTGCTGTCATTTACTCCAGACCTAGATGGCCTTGTTATATGGGTGCCAAGGCTGCTTTGCACTCTTAAGAGTTCAGGTCTGAGCAGCATAAGACTCTTGCCAGTGCTCCTGGGTTAACTTTTCTGATGCTGCTATTGGTTCAGTGTGAGTCTCCTTCCACTGCTATACATCATACTGCTAGCTATAATGGGTCTGCAATAGTTCTGTGTGCCCTTTTTGGATGCTATAATGCTGGGGGGCTCCTTGTAAAATGATCTGGTTTTTCTAGCGCCAGATAATCCCTCAGCAATTTTACATAAAGCAGGGAAGAAAAGACTTTGTGGAGAGGTCCTCGAAAGGCTTTGGTGCAGCTGCTGCATCCATCCATTGCCTCTGTAGATGGCTCCCTCTGGACTGCTTCATCATACATGAGATTCCCCCCTAGATAGAGAGCATCTCTCTGAGTGGGTGGTGATGGAATAAATCTATCACTACCGGTATGCTTTGATTTTGCTGTGAGAACACGGATCAAGAAACTGTCATGTGTGAAGTACTTTTTTTTAGAGTGTAAGCTCTGCAGCTATTGATATTGCATGGGTGGGGTGGTGACATAGGAATGTGAATGCCCTAATACTCAATGCTGACCTAGAGGCATGAATGTCTATGGAGTGTGTACACTGTATGTAGTCCAGACACAGGATGAGGAGTATGTCTATCCTTGCGTTAGGGATCTTGCCGTGTGCTTTTCTATATATTTTTTTATCTCAGTAAATCTACATGGGTGGCTGTAAAAATGAAGCTAGTGTGTACCAGGATACCCAGGATTTTCCATGTCCTATTGTGATTATAGGTTTTTAATGGACATGGAAAGGCCGGATTTTAAGGGGTATGTGTTTATGGGTGTGTTATGTGATATTTGGTGTGGATTTGAGAATGGGAGTCATTGGAGGATCCCACTGTTGGAGATAACATTTAATGAGAATGTAACTGTCAGGGGAGCATCAATGAATGATGTAGTTTAACTGCCCCTATAGAAGATCCTATGGCATAAAGTTCAGATGAAAAATCACTAAAATGGACAGCTGTTGTGTGAAAGTCCTTTCAAACCACAATATTCTCTGAAGCTAGCTGGCATGGGAGAGTCAGCATAGTCATCAAGAAGACTGAGTCATCCTGATTTATACACCATCCCTTTCTACTGCAGGTACCCCCGTTCAGTTATAACTTGCTTGAAATGCTGGAGATCATGGTAAACATCCAAGTTGAAAGTATGTTCATGTTATATGTTCCCTATACATAAAAGCCATTCTGTCCAATGTGGTTCTTGAGGATGCCATGCTGTTGTAAGTGGTTGCCTGCACTGTGGCATTCTGGAAACTGTCCCCAGCATTTCCACCCTGGTGTTTCTTCCATAGCAGTGTATCAAGCATAGAGGCCAGAAGGTGCTCCAGGCTTCCTCTGCAGCCTGGATCTATTCCCCATCAGTGTTCAGCTGGCTGAGTAAATCAGCATTTACAATGTCTTTATCACCATCCTGTTGGTAGCAGACATAGATCACCTGGCAGTGTGAGTGACTCACTTTAGAATCCCAGAGCCTTTTGAAATACAGCTACTGTTATATTGCAAGAGCAAATGGGGGAAATGAAGCATGGGAGTCAATGGTCATTTCCCCAAAGCTGTCTAAAAAGGTATTTCCTCTTCATATCTGCTGACCCCTTCTTCCAACTTGCTCAAGCTTCAGCAGGCTGACTCCAATGGTCAAGAGAAGCCTCCTGGGAGTATGGGGAAACCTGGCTGCTTGGCAGACACGATAGTGTCATGCTATGGGGTAGGAGGGTGATGAATGTCTGCATGGAATGAGGAAAAGCATTCATTCTCATCAGACCACAACTGCATGTTCTTGACATATGTCTGTGTGGCCAGGCAATTAGCAGCAGGAGAAAAGAATCAGCATATGTTAATACTCCAGGCTAAGGCAGACGACACTGAGCAACTTCTATTCAATGTGCAGGCCCCAGGCAAGAACTGGAATAAGCAGACTGAGGAGGAAGAGATGGTTCTTTTGGAGGCCTCTCTTTGCAATACCATGCACCTTGGCCATAACTGAATGGACTGAACTTTTGGATTGTGACCATGATGATGATGATGATTTATTTATATGCTGGCTTACCCCAGCTACTCTGGGTAGCTTCCAACAAATTAAAACACATAGAGTTTTATACCAAAAGGTCAGGTCTTAGTGCTGCAGGAGAAGCACAGTTTGTGTCTTTGGCTCACTATCAGGCATCTGTCAACTCAAAGTCATTAACTCACTCATCCCTTTCAGAGAAAATGGGAAGAAGGACTTTGACACATTTGACAATGTTCTGGCATTTTGCTGAAATGTGAATGGGACTCAATGGCTTTTATCAAGCAGCAAGACCCAACTATTTAAGGTCATGTATTGAACAATATGGAAATGAGCTTTCAAGTATTCAACAACAACAACAACAACAACAACAACAACCATTCATGGTAGTGGAAGAATCTGAACTACAATTTAGCAGCTCATTATAAACTTCTACTAATGACCTGGGCAGTCTATCTCCCAATACCAGAAGCTGTGGTTACACAACCATGGAGGGCTGTTGCCTTTGCACTATCCTTGTGAATTTTCTGGAGATATTTAGCTGGCCCCTTTTGATGTAAAGGATGCTTCACAAATCGAAGCCTTTGTCCGAACCAGCAGAGCACTCCTTACTCTTATCAATACTAGACTTTTAATACTTAATAATTAGAATGGTTTTTGATACTGTGTATTATATAGTATCCTTTAACCTGCCTTTTGCTCTGCATGTTGATTGAGTAATAAATCCTGGCTGACCCATTGATTGCGATTCTTATGTTCTGATATACTTGCTGCTACAAACCTCAGCCTGTATGTAGCTGATGGCTTTCTTCTGCTTGGCGTTTTGATGCAAGGACATTTTGTCCTAATAGTAAGGTTCAGCACATAGCTTTGTATGATGACTGAGCGCCTCCTGCTTTTGTACAGTTGGCACCTGTATGATCCAGGTACCTGCATTCATTTTGAGAGACCTAGAATTCTGGACACATATAACTTTCCTCCTACATTCCACAAATCCTGCCTAACAGCATCACTCATGGCTACATAGCTGTGCCGGCTTGCAAAAACTTCCTAAGAGCCACACTATTTCCCCATGGTGGTCTGAGTATATTCCAAAGGTTAGAGACAGATGGATGCCAACAGCAACAATATGTGTGGGTCTCCTGAAGCCTGTTAAACAGTGTTTTATTAGACACATGCACTTATTTTGTTCCCAAAACAAATGATCTCTTTGGGTGGATAGACAGGCTGTTGTTTCTTCCTTTCTTGCTGCAGATTCCCCTCTCCCTGCCGCACCAGAAACGGTGTGTATGGCAGGGGGTCAGCTGCCATCTGCTGCATCATGTCTCACCAGTTTACATCATTTGCTGAGATATCTGCAGTCTTTGTACTGCAATAAGAACTAGTAGTGTTTTGCAATGACTGTATGTCATGCATTTTATCTCCACATTCTCAAGCAACTTGTTTTTACAGTTGGAAATGACTAAGGTATAGAGTGTCACTTTCCCAAGGTCACACAGTAAAAAAGAAAAAACAAACAAACATGGGACAACTAGAAAGGGAAGCTCCTGCTGCTTTCATCTTCTAACCGATAGTGAATGCAAATAGTCTTCCTTGAAATCCTTTTGTCTAATACTCACTCACAGACGAACCATCTTGAACAGTGCTCTATTTAAAAATATTTTTATTCATTTTTAATTTTAACAATTAACGTCACAAATAAGTCATATTCATATACATATAGGATTCTATGAATCACTGGGCTTCCCTCCATGGTTTCCATAGTTATTCTTTTCCTTCATATAATGTTCTCCATGTTTTCTTAAAACTCAATTCTCACCACAGTGCTCATTACATGGCAAGTTTTTTTTTTTTTTTTAGAAAAAATCCTGCCAATGTTTTTAATTGTTTACAGTCTTCTTTGAAGTAACATAAATCCCTCCCCCATTCTTTATTAAATTTCATGTCCTCTTAATCTCTGATCTTCCTGGTTATTTTTTGCCATTTTGGCATAGTCCATCATCTTCATCAGCCATTCTTCTCTTGTAGGTATTTTATCTTCCTTCCATCTTGAACAGTGCTCTAAGCACCTGTGGTGTCGCCCAGGAACAAAGCTTCCAGGCTGCCTGTATCAACATTTAAGTAGGGCGAAGCTAAAGTGGAGAATCTGGAGATGTCTAGCAGTCGCACAATCCCACAGAGTGTTCGGGGAAATGCCTATAACAGGTTTAGGAGGCTTGTGGAGGGAAGAGAGAGGGGGGAAATTCCATTGCAAACAGAAACACTAAAGGGACATGTTGCTTAGCAGTACATTGGATACAACCCAATATAAATAAATACATTTTGAGTGCTTAAAGTGTGTGGCATATATTACCTCAGCAATTCTTACAGCAGCATTTTCAGACAGGCCAGTATGAGAATGCACTCTTTGTCAATGGTGGGGCTGAGGGTCAGAATAACACTTGCTTTATGATCACTAATAAACCTTTCTGCTCATTCTCCTATGGATAGTTTATGCCATGCACCTATTTTGGAAACATCCTCCTTGACTGTGCTTCGTCAAAGATCCTTTAGTGAATTCATAGCTGAGATGAGCTTGAAACCAGGAACTTGCAGCTCAGGCATCTCACACTCTCAGCCCTTGCATGAGACTTGCTCTCCAAATGCCATTTGCTTATTAGTCCTCATCACTGAGTTATCACTGTGACTAAGTGCCATGTCTGAGATGCAGTGGCTAATTTCTCTTCATGGCTTCTTTCATTTATAATGGGATTTTGATAACATCAAACGTCCTCAACTATTGGATAAACTAAAGCTGGCACAATTACCAATTCATTAATTCAATCTCAGCAGATAATCTAGACTGCCCATAGCAAGGATCACCAGTGTACCTGTATTTCAGCATCCTCTTTATAAGACTTTGTTTCCTACAACTTTTGGGAGCTGAAGTAACCTTCCCTTCAGCCTACCAACAAGTGACTTTGCATATTAAGGGCCAGCTGGCCTAAATCCAAGGTTTTTGAACTGCCAGCCAACTTGGCAAATCCTCTGTTCATTCTATCATGACTCAGCATTGCAAACCCAACGCAGCCAGTAAAGACTCCCCATCTTCCAGAGAGCAAAAAATAGACAGGTATAGCTTTATTTTCCATTACTGTATACATGATTGCATATAATTGTTATAGGAGTGCCTTTTTATAAGTTTCTTGTCCAAAGCTTCTATTCCCATAATGCCTTGAAGTGTGAGGGTTCACAAGAAATGAACTCAGATCATTTTTAGAAATGGGGGGTGGGGGTGGGGGGTGGACTTGATTAGAGAGGAACCATTGCCCCAGAAATGGGAGCAAACAATGTTTTCTGTCTTACCCAGGCCAAAAACATAAAAGACTTAGGAATAGCTGCTGGAACCCTCTCTAGCTAATGCAGACATTTTCATTCCCGAGCTTACAAAAAGGTTCCCTTTATTATATTGGACTAGATATGGGAGTAAGTCTGCATGGTTCCTGTGAATCCCTTCCGAATTTGCAACCCATAGCAGTTAGTGTGGGCAGTTAATGTGTGTAGATGGAGGGGAGAATCAAGGCACAGTATAGCAGCTTTAAAGTAAACTCCATTTCCTGTGAAGGAAATAAGAAATAGCATGGCATATAAACATTCTAATGATCCCTTCCGGCATAGTCTCCTCCAATAGGGTTGTATCCAACCAAGTCATCCAAGCATATTCCTTCATTGCAGGGGGTTGGACTAGATGATCATGGAGGATCCCTTCCAACTCCATGATTCTATGATTGGTACAAGGATTTCTGTTTTTGCACCAGGTCTTCCTCCCCCCAATCTCTTCTGAGGTTTTCCCCAAACCTCCAGAACAGATAGGTGGTGTATGGGTGCACAGGAAAGAGGATGAAGAGAGGAAATTATGTTCTATAGGTGAAAGTCCTTGTGCTAACAGGACAGTTTCTCTCTCTCTCTCTCTCTCTCTCTCTCTCTCTCTCACACACACACACACACACACACACATCCAGTGTTATGCTCAGCAGGCTCTCCAAAACCTCCATGTTTCCAAGAATTTTTGTTTTCAAGTGATTGCAAAGGGTTTTGGAGGAGTTTGTGGTAGGAGGTAGATGATTGACCACCATTGCACTCAGGTACATGTTAGTCTCAAAGCAATGATCCAGGAAGGTTTTTTTCATGGTTTCTTAAATTTCCAAGGCCCTGCCCTTAGTAGATAGGAGCAGTCTGAGAGGGAAAATCAATGCCCAAACCCAATCTCATTTTAGAATGGCCCAAACTTCATTGGATACTGCTAGCATAACAGAGAAACAGATTTCACTCTGAGAGCTCACACATTCTTTCAAAGGATGGAAAAGTTGAGGTATGTGTTGAACAATTAATTAGACAAGAAAGATACAGCACCACAGAAACCACAGGGCAGTCGGATGGAAATTACAAAATTCATGTAAAGTGCTAACAGGATACTCAAACCTGAGGTCTCTTCCAGAATGTTGCTTTTTGCAGCAGGATTTCATTGCATACAGCAAGTTCAGGTTGCCAAATTAAAGTGGATTTGGACAACAAATCTGCTCCCCACCCCCACCCCAAAAAATAGACTTAAGGAAGATGATGGCAAAATGCATGGGGAGGTGTGCTTGATAGAATATCACACAACCTCCATGCAAATAAATCAGGATGAGTTCTCAGTTAGCAACTGGTGTTGGATAACCTTCCCACAAACAAATCAAGATGGAACAGGTTGAGTAGTAATCAACAAAGTCTTACACAAAGTAGACATACTGAAATTAATGACCATGACTAAGACCTGTCTACACCATACATTTAAACAGTCATAAGTTCCCCCAAATAATACTGGGAACTGTAGTTTGCTAAGGGTGCTGAGAGTTGTTATGATACCCCTATTCCCCTTTCAGAGCTATAATTCCCAGAGTTCCCTGGGAAGAGGGATGTGTGACGTTCTGTTGCTGTTGTGTTTCTGTATACCCTGTTGGAAGCTGCCCAGAGTGGCTGGGGCAACCCAGTGAGATGGGCAGGGTACAAAAATAAATTATTGTTATTGCTGTTGCTGCTGTTTTTAATTGTTCAGCCACTCTGGTAACCGTTGCTCTGTGAGGACAATAGGTAAAGGTAAAGGGACCCCTGACCATTAGGTCCAGTCGCAGACGACTCTGGGGTGGCGGCGCTCATCTCGCTTTATTAGCCATCTAACAATTCTCAGCACCCTTAACAAATGACAGCTCCCAGGCTTCTTTGAGGGGAAGCTGTTTAAAGTGGTTATAACAGTGCTTTCAGTGTATAGTATAGATGGAGCCTAAACACTCAATAGGTGAGTGAAACTTAGCTGACTACCACCCATTGCCTTGAAGTGGCCAGAGTTAGTCGCATGTGACTAAGAGGGTAGAGAGAAGCTGAAGCTTCTGTTACAGACATGATCCATAAAGGAAATTAAATACAAAACCCACACCTATACCAGCAAACAAGCTGCTTATGAATGAGTCTCGGTGGGTGGAGCCAAAGAAACATTGCACCGTTTAGGTTGACCATTTCTCAGGCATCTTACTATGGGAGCTGTAGTCCCAACAACTTCTGGAGGATGCCAGGCTGATCACCTCCTGCCTACATAGTGGGGAATAGACCACCACCTGATAGCCCTGTGTGGGTATCTAACCCTGATGCTTATGCTGTGCCTTCACACAGTCTGAGGCAGTATGCTTTGGAATACCATTTGCTGGGAACCACAAGTAGGGAGAGTGCTGCTGAGCTCTGCTTCTGCTTCTGGGCTTCCCATAGGCACCCAGTTAGCCACTGTGAGAACAGGAGGCTGCACTAGATGAGCCGCTGGTCTGATTCAGCAGGACTCTCTTATGTTCTAAGCCAATTTTCACCACAACATGCTAAGGCTGCAGTGTGCAAAAGACTTAGTCCAGGCTTGTTCCCAAAGCAATTTCCCTGGTCTTGCCTGAGTGGCTTGAAGACTTGGCCTTAATTCTCCCCACTCCAAGAGGGAAATGTACCATGATGTGCTTCAGTCAGCTTACTGCAGTGCTTATGTGAACAACTTTCAAACTAAGAGCCGAAAGGAAGATCAAATGAAGGTAATGTGTCAAGAACCACTGACAATTTTACACTTGCAATTTTACACTTGCTTTCCTCCCTACAGTTCCTCATCTGCTCTTGTGTCGCCTAATTATGTAGGCATATCTTTCCCCTCTCTGATCTAGCCCTACAGCCTGGCCCTGCCTACACCAAAAAGCTTAGGGTTCGATCCTGCCCATCTTTTTTATGTGAATCCTTGAAAATCCACCTGCATGAGCAAATCGAAGAAGGATGTGGCCCTTTCTATGAGTGGTGGTCTGGAGAGAGTAAACAACATGTTCTTTGTATTTAAATCACTGCCTGACATTACTCACCCATAATAAGCCTTTTGCTGCAATGGATGCTGCAGTGAACGCCGTGCCAGACTGAATCCTCCCTGTTCGTTTGTGCTGTTTAGTGCTATGTTGGCACAAACTTGAATCTGTCTGCTCCCATTGTCTTAGTTGGGAGGTACAGGGGAGCAGTTCAAAGATGACGACTCCTTGCAACAATAGTTTGGGGATGTTTAGAAAGCGACGGCACGATGCAGTCAAGGAATGAGACCCTGTGGAATTGACAGAGCGGTGAGCTAAGCTACAAGGATTAGAGGGAGCTCAAGTTGTATGTCTCTATGGAAGAATTGTTCAGTATGAAGCTCCCCGGCAGATAGAGAAGGTTCCCCCCCCCTCCATATTCTATTTTGAAACTGATTGTATTTCTAGCTTGCTTTGTTGGGGTACATTTAGCTATCAAAATAAATACAAAATTGGCAAAAGATCTGCTTGAGTTTAACTACCCACTAAGAGATGGCAGCCCGATATTCAGTTAAAATGTTCAGTCCTCTATATAGTGGTACCTCGGGTTAAGAACTTAATTCATTCTGGAGGTCTGTTCTTAGCCTGAAACTGTTCTTAACCTGAGGTACCACTTTAGCTAATGGGGCCTCCTGCTGCCGCTGTGCCAACGCACGATTTCTGTTCTCATCCTGAAGCAAAGTTCTTAACCCGAGGTACTATTTCTGGGTTAGCAGAGTCTGTAACCTGAAGCATCTGTAACCCAAGGTACCACTGTATCCATGTGGCTACAACAAGAGTGACCCTATCCAAATTACTGGCCAAAATCCAGTGCAGAATTAAACACACCTGAGGCCACTGGATCTGTGTTGGCTTGTAGCCCGTTCTGGTGCAGTGTAGCAGTTAGTGCAGGTGGGAAAGCTTTTTCAGGCTGAGGTCCAAATTCCCTTCTGGACAGCCTTCCAGGGACCACATGCCAGAAGTTTGTCAGAGGGATAAGTGAGCGGAGCAATGGGTAGAATGTCAGCCTTTGTACAGTAGGCTAGTTTCTGCACATGTACCACCACTCTATCCCTCATCCTGGGGAGAGTGGGGGTGGCTAGGAAGGAAGTGAGGAATAGAGAGAATCACAAGGGCCTGATCGAGAGGCATGAAGGGCCACACCCAGCCCTTGGATCTCAGGTTCCCCACCCCTAGGTTAGAGTATTTGAACTCGAGTTTCATATCCCTATTAAGATATGAAGCTCATTTGGTAATTTGGACGAATCATTATCTCTCAGCCTAACCCATCTCCCAGGGTTGTTGCAGGGATAAAATGAGAGGGGAAAACCATGTATATTACCTTCTTTTCAGGGAAAGTGGATTATAAATGTACATGGCTCTGAGGGTGCTCTTCTGCTGGGTTCTAAAACCAACAATGCAAGTGTGATGGTGAGCAAAAACACCTAAGTGTTTAAACAAGCATTTTCTTGCAGTTTTGCCTTTTTTTGTTTGTTTGTCTGAGATGCAGTTTTGTGACAGCACCATGATGCTGGAGCAGGGAGAGAGAGAATAAGACTTGATTCATAGTGTACTTCTCAGTGCCACAACATCCAGGGGTCTCGCAGGCATCAGTGAATTGATCTTCCCACGTCTTAATTTGAAGACAAGATAGCAAAGACACAGAACAGTTTAAAAACTAATGTAAAAGAGAGAGGAAGAAACAACTGCCACTTCTGAGTCCCATTTTACGGAATGTGTTTGTACCACAAATTGATTGCAAGAGCAAAATCTTGGGTTGTGCAGAAAGCAGGAATAAAAGCATTTCAGAGGCACTGAGATAGCACTGAAAACTTTCCCTAAATGTCACCTGGCGCAGTGCATACAGTGGATAATCATAGAAAAGCAAATAAATGCTTTGCTAAGTTCCAAGATTGCATCTGTTCTGAAATGAGAGTTTCCCCTTGTCCAGGAACTCTTGAAAAGAAGCAGAAGCTCATGTTCAGTACAGAATAAAACATCAGTCATCCGTGATTTGATCATGGATGAAGGGACTAACTTGGCATGTATAACCGAGACAGGGTGCATGGCCTGGGTGGTGCTATGCTAACCCAGCTGTGCCCACCCATGTACTTGATGCAGCGCCACTGCAAGTCAGAAGGACAGGGCATTGTATCACTATCATCCACAAAAATTCCACCTCCCTAGCCAGGAGTATGACCCACACTGTATGGGTTTGAGGGAATGCTTGTCATGTTGGGTCAGAGAGAGAGAATGGAGGTATCGTTAGCATATATTTCATCCTGCTGCACTACAACCTATCCAGCTGAGCTGGTGGAGGTAACTTGGACATGTCATGGGCCAGGAGTCAGCTTCACCCGCTGAACAGCAGCCTGAAGAGGGAGAAGGCAGAATAACTCCACCTGTAGCTGATCAGCCTTCAAGGTAAGGAGGAGAAGGCACTGATGAGAACCAGCTGGCTTCAGCCTTCTTAACTTGAGCTCTCAGCAGCAGATAGATACTGGAAACAATGCCTGTGGTTCCTGCCCCACTTTGCTGCTTCCTGTATTCCATCTGGCCCCTTGGCTCTGCGATTATCTGGATTCCCTGACGTCTGGACTGTCTCATGCTGTATGTGGATTCTACTCTCAGGCAAGTGTTCCTCAGAGACTCGTAGCCCCTGCTTGCTTGGCAATGGGATGGGACCATGACAGGATGTGGTGTTGGAGACCCCCTTCATTGTTGTCGTGGGTGATAGCTTTTGATTTTTCTGTGGGTGTGCTCTGGGTATGGCTAATGTTAGCCACTGCCCTATATCAGGAGTAGGCAACAGGTGCTGTGGATTACAGCTCCTATCAGTCCTAGTCACCATGGCCTAGGTCGATGACGGGAATTGCAGCCCAAAACATAGAGTACCGTGGTGGCTACTCCTGTCTCATATATTCTGAAAGTCTAGGTTAACACTGCTTGTATATTATTATTATTTTTTAAAAAATTATTGAAAAAACCTAATGTTAAAACATACAGATAAGCACATATACATTAGTGTTTTTACAAATACAAAATCGTTAACATGATTTCAATTTGTTTGATGCCTGGTGCTAAAAAATCACAGCACAAAAACTCATTCAATACAAGGTATGCAAAAGATTGAAACAGCAGCATCCATTGAATGTTATCATACACTCAGTCTAAAAATGGCAAATTCCCAACTACCCCCAACAGTATATATATGATCATGATCATAAAAAAACAACCAACTGTGATGTCCCCAGAATAGTCAAGAGGATAACAGGCAAATCTCTGGAAGAAGAGGAAAGTCTTCACCTAGCATAGGAAATACATTTTTAAGTTGGAAAAAGCAGCAGAGCTGGAAGACTTGTTTCTTTTTTGGACAAATGCCAATTGGCTACCAGTATTGCCCATCTTTAAGACCAACATCTGTTCGTAGAATCAAATTAATGTGCATCCATCAGACAGTCGACATTAAACAGCCCCACATTTCTAGGGAGTGTCATCTGAACTAAAAATGATTTAATTACCTTCTACATCAGCTATGTGTGTGTTGTTGTTTTTTTTAAGGATAAGACAAAAAAGTGAGCTTATGTTCAATTCATACTGTAATTGGTGCAAGTGTGGAAGCTACTTTCTCCTAGTCCAGATCCACCTTGCCCCAGTGAAATCCCAAAGGAACTTTGTGGGAGGTTGAAGCTACTTCCAGATAAAAGTGTGTCTCTCTATGTATGTTGGAGGGAGAGAACTACACTTGCCACCCTAAGCTCCTTGGATCAAGGTCATAATACAGATATAATAAATGAACAAGCATTTCCAGTGTAATTGCTGCAGGTAACCTGGCTAGTGTATTCTACTAGCATTTTGTGCTATTACAGATTTCTTACACAGCATACAATGGAGACAGGCTGCTGAGTTAGATGGCGCATGTAGCTGTTCCTGTGTGATAGGAGCAGCGGCATTTCTTAGGTGTGCAGTCAGCAACCTTCCATTGTTGGCAATGGTAAGGGGAAGCACCTCGTGTGCTTAGGAAGCGCTGTCTGCCACAGCCTGCAAGCAAAGGATCTTTTGTGGGGGTGGACGTTACCTCTGGATTCAAACCTAAAATATATATGTTTGTACTTTGTGCCCATGCCTTCTATACGATATGAATGAGCCTGTGTGGAAGTTGAGCAAGCATTTATGGGCCTCTCCAGCTTACACATGGGCAAAGCACCATGAGAAAGCTAGGAAGTGGGTGAGAAACTCAGATATCTAAAGCAATCCCTGCTTAGACATATCTAAAAGGATCCCTACTAGCCAGGTAGCATAATCCACCTGCAGTCCACCCCCTCTTTAGATGGGGATGCAGCTTACTTCACAGTGTGGTAAGCCAGCCATACTGCATTTTGGGGGGTATGGGGGTCCTTCTATACATTCTGTAGAGTGGGGCCCTGAACCTTTGCCCTGAAGTTTTGCCCGGAGGGCACCACTGTCACTAATATTACTAGACTGGTAGTAAAAAAAAAAAATTAAAATAGACCTCAGCTAGATGGTGGTCTAGTTTTGGATCTGAGCTTTTTGGTTCTCGGCAGCAAGAGGTGATGCCCAGCTGCGTTCAACCCCTAGTGCTGGAACCAAACTGATTGTCAAGTCAGAGCGATGACCTTTCACAGCAGCCGGCTTCCCACAGGGCTGGGAGGATGGAGCGGAGGCCAGTGGATGCAGCTGCCAACTCTGCAGCTCCTCACTTTCTTCACTCTCTTCTGCGGTGCAGTTTGTCATTCAGTCAGCAGAAAGCTCCCCTTTGCATTGGTGGATAGTGGGAAAGGAAGGTGTGTGTGTGTATATATATGCATGTGAGGGAGCAGGGAGCTATGACTCAGCGATGCGTAGTCCCAGGGAAATTAGCAACTGAACTGCCTCTAATTAAAACTGTGCCCGGTAAATTCACTGGACTGGATCAGACATGCTGCTCCATGTCTTCCCTCACTCTGAAAATAAAAGCGCCGAGGAATGCCTCATACACAATGCCACATAAATGTTAATGGGAAAACCCGTTGCTTGGGTAATGTGCACATTACACACATCGTTCAGGAATTACGCTTGGTGGAATGGCAAGCGGGGGACTGATGGAAATCTTCTTTCATTAGCCTAGCTTGGATAACGTTTGGTCCAAACCTTAAGCCCACATAGGTTAGCTAATGTGGGTGTTAGCTGGTTACAGTATAAGTGTAATGAATTTTAAGAAACAGTCATTCACACTGCAACCAAGCGCATTTTCTCCCACCCTCTTCCCAGGTAGTTTTGATTTGGGCTCCCCAGGTGTGCATCAAAACTTAGCTGTGATAGCTGGGTATGTGTAGCCTGGATAGGAGGAGGCTTAGAGGAGATATGAAAGCCTTTTTCTAATATCTAAAGGGCTGTTACATGGAAGATGGAACATAAATTGGGTTGCCATATGTCCTCTTTTTCCAGGACATGCCCTCTTTTTCATGGGTAGAGTCATCATGGTGATCCATAGTTAAAAGTAAAAATTGTGTCCTCCTTTTTGCTCTTCAAAATATGGGAATGCTAGCAAGCTTGTTTTTTCCTGCTCCAGAGGGTAGGACCCAAACCGATGGATTCAAGTTACAAGAAAGGAGTTTCCAACTAAACATCAGGAATAATTTTCTGACAGTAAGAGATGTTAAACATTGGCAATGACTCCCTTCGAAGGTGGTGGATTTTACTTCCTTGGAAGTTTTTAAGGAGAGATTGGATGGCCAATTTCCATGGATGCTTTAGAGGAGATTCCTGCATTGCAGAGGGTTGGACTAGCTGAATCTCGGGCACCGTTCCATGATTTTATGACTGTTGCAACGTGGAAGACAGGGCTATTTCTTAATCGTACCATTGCAAGGTGAAAGGCATTCATTTATTCAAATACATTTATAAGCTGCCTTTATGAGTCAAAATAAAACATAAGTGCAACCTAAAATAATAATGCCATAAAATACCATAAATATAATAAAACAAGCAATATAGTACTCCATTAATAAAATCAGCAATACATAAGCCTCCAGCACAGTGCAGTCCATCAACCCAAAAGTTGGCAGAGTGGCATTAAGTAATATATCTCATGGATAGAGCCACCAGGAATAGGTGGGTTTTCAAGGTTTTACTGAAATTCATGAACTGTTGTCATTTTTAGGAGGTTAGCTGCTGCTGCTAAGGAAATGCAACATCATGGGGTTACTCTTTCCCTTGTGCCCACTAACTCTGCAGCATTGGCAAACGCAAGAAGAGCCCAACTCAACAATCCCATAATTCTATTACTAATTCGTTGCCTAAAACATAGGAAGGTGGGAGCAGGCCAGTTTCTCAATGTTGCACCTGAACTTTTTGCAAGGTTCTACAAGGGCTTAAGGCTTGCTTTTTAAATAGTAACAATGAAATCTGGGCTACGTGACTCATCTGTGAAGTTTGGGGTGGGATTCCCCCTGCTTGCGCCATCCCTACAAACACCCATGACTCAAGCCAGTCCATGGAATCAGCTTCCATGTGGCTACCATGCCTTGAGAGAAGCACCTCCCATTTCTTTCATCTTTCTGAGAGTTATTAGGGGTCTTGAACTTGAGATTATTGTGATCTCACTTTCTGGGCCAACATGGTAGCTTGTGTGAAGCAGGGAACCTGTCCTTTTCTGTGAAAGCTTCCGCTCAAATTTAGAAGCAGTAGTGGTAAGTAAGATGGGCAGGATGAAATTGCTCACCTGGCTTCCAAACACTGAGCACTGCTGTCAGTTGCCAAGATATAGATGGGGAAGGGAGAAGCGGCAGGGAGCTTGGCTTGGTGCAGACCTGGCAACAAGCATGTCTGTTGGCTGTGCCACCATGCCTGCACCCCACCAAACTCCCAACACCTCTTCTTTCCCCCTCCTGGTAACAACACCATTTGGGTGTCGAGAAGCCAACTGAACACTTCCCTGCCAACTGTGGGTGTTTGGAAACCCAATAATGCAGAGAGTCTTTATACATAGAGCAGGTTGAGATCTTCCTACTCCAGCACCTGGAAGGCAGCAGGGCTGGGTGATGGGGATGCAACAGAGGGACCGGCAGCTGGCCCATGTGAAGGGGAAAGCTCACACATGGTTCTTCTCTAATGCAGATGGAAGAAGAACATTCTTGGGATCAGGGGTCAGAGGAAGGTTTCAAACATCTAGTTGGAAGCTAATCATGAAAGTGTTAAGTCAGGATTGAGTATCTTTTTAGAGGCATGTAGCTAGTGATTGCCAAAGTGACAGAGAAGGATCTCGGAAATGTTGTTTTCTATCCTTCAACTCTGAACACAGGTAGCAAGTATCTCGGCTCAGACCCTGTGCTCTTACTGTCTTTCTCATCTCTCTTCAAGTACTCTTAAAGCTCATTAGAGGACAAAATGATGAGCAAAGGGGGGGGGGGAGACACTTGCCACATGGGAACCTAGTGTTCTGTAACCAGATGAACTGATAACAAGAAACAATCTTTTCTTGCTTTGTTGTTAAATTAGAAATGACTCTCCTTGAAGGGTCTATGAAATTTGTTGGAACATTGCAATAAGGCTTAATAAAAAATTTAAAGCAAAGAGATTTAGAAAAAGGGGAAGAAGAGAGATTGGTGGAACATCCATTTGCTGATTGCTTTGAAAATGCCTTAAAATGCTGTTTTCATTACAGTGGAATGGAACTCTCTGCTTGACAGTATGTTTCAGCTGCCAGTGAGAATAATTTCACCAGCGTAAGCATAGATGTTTAGGGTATCTTTCAAGCTTGTTGGTATTTTTGTTGCTCCCTGTAAAAAGTCATTGCAGTGAGCTGAACAATGCTTTTGAATAGTATAAATCTTTGCATTCAATTTTACCCAGAGAAGAAGCTATTTGCAGGAGCTGAAAATCTAATTAAGTTCTGTGACAACTGAGCATCATCCTGTTGTCTAGAATCAATGAAGGTAACTGTGCAAAAGCCATAATATCCAGCCACACAAGGCCTGAACTGGTTAAGCTTTGCTTTTAGGGTCCAGAACACATTGGTGGTGTCAATTTTTGTACAGAGGATTGATCTGTATTTGCCCCTGTGGATTGTGTGGTTGCCTTGTGTGTTAATTTATCAATCAAACATTTAGACTGCTTTTCATTACATAGTAATCACAGAGCAGTTTTCAGCAAAGTATAAAACGATGTATTATACCAGATAAAGCAAGACAATAAAATGCAAAATCGATTATAAAACTATCACAAACAAACACTAGAATCAGTTATAGGTAGGTAGCCGTGTTGGTCTGCCATAGTCAAAACAAAATAAAATAAAAAATTCCTTCCAGTAGCACCTTAGAGACCAACTAAGTTTGTCATACCAAGAACAAACTTAGTTGGTCTCTAAGGTGCTACTGGAAGGAATTTTTTATTTTATTTTGTGTAAACACTAGAATGTTAGGCAACCAATTAAATTTATCTAAAAGCCAGAGAGACCAAGTATGTTTAAATCAGGAATCCTGTTAGTTGTGGCTATCCACATTGCAGTGGTAGGATCTTTCCTGGTCAGGGTGCCACCACAGAGAAGGCCCTACCCTTTTCCAACACACAACAGGCCACACAATAAGCCCCTCCCCTGCCAACCACCCATGAATCATATGTTGCTTGTGGTCACTGTATGTACAAGAGTGGTGAATTTCCACTTTAAAGAGAATATTGCAATTGTTTTAAAAGCCTGAGTTTAATTACATTGTGAACTTTCCACAATATTAGAAGCTGCCCAGGAGTCACAAAGACATACCTAGGGTTAGAGAAAGAAGAGTCTTGCTGCTCTCTAGTTTGGTGGCTGTGGCCTTTGGATAAGTTTATGAAGAATCTGGACCCAATAAACAGGCTGGGCATCTAAACACCTGCTTTCGTTGGCTTACCCAGTAACCTCTAGGGGTCAGGACAGGACACCATGGATATCACAAGGTTTTATTAAAATTATATTTACTGGAGCATGTTGAAACTCATTGATTTTATTAAACAAAGATAAGATAGAAAATAAACACTTTACAAATGCTATAATTTTTTAAAAAAAAATTGGTTGGGAGGAAGAATCTCTTGTCTTTTCCCATTTTGTGGAACTGTAATTGAGTGTTATTTTGTTGTTATTAAACCGTACAACATGATTTTAAAAAAATGCAAGTTGTTTTATTATAACTACTGCAGGAGACCAATTCTACTGCAAGGACAACACTCCTCTCATAATGCCTGAGCTGGCTGAAAGATTATAGCCTGTAATTGTAATTGCCCTTTCAGTCAGGGCCACGAAGAAATGTAAATTTATTTGCTTGTGTGCTGAGGTGTCCTTGAACGAAATGCCTCCCTGTAACTGTGGGGAGCCCCTGCGTCTCTGAAGCACAGAGGAAGCTGGAGAAGTTCCTGGGGGAAGAGTGAGCAGCTGGCAGTAGTTAAGGTGATGGATAGCCATTCAGCCAATGTTCAGTGCTTTTGTGCTCTATCAATCAGAGCCTGTTGTTGGGTACAATTAAGATGATGGTGGTGCCTTCCCAATGCTACTGAAGTCCGAGATCCTCCCCTTGCCACACTGTTTCTGCGACTCCTTCCAGATTGTTTGGATCCACTGAAGAAAGCTACAGCAGGTGGTATGCTGCGGCAGTGATGCTCACCTCATGTCCTGACAGCTGAGTCACTGCTGCTTATCCGGATGCAGAGGGAGGGCGAGGCAGTGTGGAGGTCAGCGCAGTGGACATGCACTGGCAGAACCAATCCCACAATACTTCATGTGTGTTTGCACTGTACCTGCCTCCCTGACATATTGCCCCTCCGTCTCTCCTTCCCACTAAGCAGCAGCAACACAGCTGCTGGGAGATCAGGTGAGACCACCACCACACCATGCTTTCCACCACTTTAAGAAAGGAACTATTTAGTTATCAGCAAGCTTGGAATTACCAAGGGACAGTCTAGAACCAGGGAGGTTCATCGGCCCCCTTCAATATACACCTTTAGGTGCCAGGCAAAAACATGCCTCTTCAACCAGGCCTTTTGGCTGATTAGTATTCTACAGCCTTGTAAATGTGTGGGAAGGGTTTTTAATGTTTTGTTTTATTTATTTGTGCTTTTATATTGTATTTTTATATCATGAACCACCCTGAGATCTTTGGATGAATGGTGGTATACAAATTTAACAACAACAACAATAAAGACATGTGGCTCAGGGCTCACATGTTCAGTAAAGGTAATGGGACCCCTGACCGTTAGGTCCAGTCGCAAATGACTTTGGGGTTGTGACGCTCATCTCACTTTATTGGCCGAGGGAGCCGGCATACAGCTTCCAGGTCATGTGGCCAGCATGAGTAAGCCACTTCTGGCGAACCAGAGCAGCGCACGGAAACGCAGTTTACCTTCCCGCTGGAGTGGTACCTATTTATCTACTTGCACTTTTACGTGCTTTCGAACTGCTAGGTTGGCAGGAGCAGGGACCGAGCAACAGAAGCTCACCCCATCGCAGGGATTCGAACCGCCGACCTTCTGATTGGCAAGCCCTAGGCTCTGTGGTTTAGACCACAGCGCCACTCGTTTAGAGCTGTTTAGAGGCCTCTGTTTAGAGGCCTCAACATCTCCAAAGGGAAAAAGTCCTGTGGAAACTAGCTCCTTGGCCTAGCTCCAAGACAGGGTCTTATTTGGGGCCTAATTTGTATTGTCTTTGCTAGTTTTTTGTGGCATCACTGGGAACCACTGAAAATGAATGTTGCTTAGCGAAAGCAGTCAAGCAGAGCCTTGCTGAATCAGACCAAAGGTCCATCTTGCTGGGCATCCTATTTCCAACAGGTGAGCAAGCAGCAATGGTCTTCTTGGGTTGGGTCCCAATGAATGCCAGTGAGCAAGCAGCACTCTGTAAATGAGTGTTCTGCTGCAAAACTGGTGTTTCCTGCTTGGCAGGGGGTTCGACTGGATGGCCCTTGTGGTCTCTTCCAACTCTATGATTCTATGATTCTAACTAAATGCTGCAGTTGGTGAAGTTACAGCTGCATGACACCTTCATTTCCCAAGAATGCCTTTATTGAGTATCAAAGTGACAGTGGCAGTGAACTCAACCAATCAGACATGGAACATAGACAGTTTCCAGTACAAAATGACTTTGCACTCTATGGTTCTCAGCACTAAGCAACTTGGAATATGAAAATGCTCCTGCTCTGGAATCTATAGCTTGTAGCATTTATTTATTTATTTATTTATTTATTTATTTATTTATTGCATTTATATGTGGAATATCTCTTGCATCCATAGCCAAGTCCCATCTCCTTCAACCTTGTGTGAGCTAATGAAATGTTGCATGCAGATAATCAAGTATACCATAGTCATTATTTTAAACAGTGTTCTGGCCTCCGCGTCCTGGGGACTTTTTTGACTGAGAAACATGGCCACATCTCAGCCTGCTGTCTCCCAGTGTCCCCCATGTGATGCTTACATGAAGTTAATACACCCATTGCAAAGGAATTATTAGCTGAGCTTGACCTCTGGTCTCAGTGGTCTGCCAGGAAATAAATGGTGCTTCTCTTCAATGTGCTTCAGCATTCCTCACTATCCAACCATTCCTGTTAAGCTTCCCCCCTGACTTCATTATATTACTGCAGAACATTGGATGGATGCCATCTGATGTACAATGACAAAAATCCCAAACTGACTTTGAGATCTTGTATCTCAAACAAAGTTGAATTTTATTCATTCATTCATTCATTCTGCTGCTACTACTACTATTATTACCAGTGCTTTTTTCTGGGGGGTTGCAGGGGTACACATTCCCCTAAACATTTTGTAAATCTTTGTACTTTTGTCCATTTGCTGTATTTATTTTCCCCAATTTGAACTATAAAATGGTGATTTTCTTGTGTCAAAATGAGAGTACCCCTAAACATTTTTTTTTAGAAAAAAGCACTGATTATTATTATTACCATGTTATGACATTGTAGTGCTAAGTAATGGTCCCACACATTCCCCAAATCTACTCTGGAAGATTGGGGAACCCTCAGAAAAGATTTAGGGGGTGCAGAGCAGTCCATTGCACAAGTGGAAATCCTTGCTCTTGTGCGATGGTTACTTAGTGCTGCTTTGGATACAAGCCCTTATTATGGTTATCATCTTACTTTGAGCAATCACAACATTGACACCATAGTGTTCTTCACATGTTACCATTTTTAGGTGCACAATTTTAGATGGCTTTTTAAAAAGATTATAGACAAATTCATGGAACAGAAGACCATCGGTAGCTAACTGTCCATGATGGCTATGCTCTGCCCCCACAATTGGAGGTAGTAAAGCTTCTGAATTCCAGTTGCTGGACACCACAGGCAGGGAGAGTGCTCTTGTGCTTGTATCCTGCTTGTGGGTTTCCCACAGGCATCTGGCTAGCCACTGTGAGAATACGATGCTGGACTAGATGAGCCATTGGTCTGTTCCAGCAGGCTCTCCTGTTCCTCACCTCTCTGTTTATCCTTGGTTGTAGCAACTGTTGCATTCGGCCTTCAGATCTGGAAATCTGTAACGGTCAGAAGAAATTAACTTTATCCCAGTTGGTCTGATACTTGGGGTCAGTGTTTGCCAGATTCAATATAGAAGACAAGTTCCGCCAAACTTTATCATAAAAAGGGGCAAAGGTATACAAAAGCAGCTTCTCTTATTACAGTACTGGGAAGGTATATTGACCAGATTTCTCCCTGGTGTTTTGAAAAGCTTCTGAGTTGCAGGGACTTGGAAGGATCTGCCTCTGGCCGTAGCCCTTGCTCCTGTTTTTTGTGTCCCAAAGTAACCATCTGCTTGTATCAAAGGCCTCACTTTTGCATAATTCGATTCTAATAAGCCTGCTTTGCTGGGCCTGGGTTCTGGGGGCTGGCAATGTGGGTGGAACTGTCGGAACAGATGCAGGCAATGTGATTGGGCCACAGACCAGGCCAAGCTGTTCCCCTTACCTATTCAGAAAAACCTGCTTTTAAGCTTGCATGTCAATATGTACCCCAAAGGAATAAGCTTTTGAATGGGACAGCACCTATAGCAGTAGCCAAAAGAAACAACAGAAGCTTATGATGCTGCTGCAGTTCAGTCGTGCTCCGCTTTCAGTGGATGATCTCACACGCATGTACAAACCCATTGGATTCTGTTTGTTAATGTTTTGTTGTTGTTCAGTCGTTCAGTCGTGTCCGACTCTTCGTGACCCCATGGACCAGAGCACGCCAGGCACGCCTATCATTCACTGCCTCCCGCAGTTTGGCAGTTTGTTAATGTTTACTCTGCAGTTTGTTAATGTTTACTCCCGCAGTTTGTTAATGTTTACTCTGCAAATTGCCTGTATTCTATTACCCATCGTAAAATGTGGGCTGGGTGGTGCCTCTGCAGTGCTGCCGTCGCTCTCCTCTCTTTGCAAAGACTGTGCCTGATCGCAGATTTGCAGACATCTGCTTCACTGAGCAACTGCTACAGAAACATTAATAACTCTAGTATTGCTTCCACTCTGAAGTCTACACATTGTGCCTAGTCAAGCAGGTGGTAGATGCTTTTGGGTTTTTCTTTTAAGTTACTTACAATACATTGGTTTTGCTCCAATTTACAGAGACTCCAGTTTAAAAGCACCAATGGAATGGAAATTCGTGGTAGGATGGGGTGGGGGGGTGTAAGGTGCATCTTTTGCTAGGTGGGAATGAGTGTTCTTCTTTCACATTAGGGGAACCAAAAGAGAGCTGGTGTGGTGTGATGATTGGAGAAGGTGGGGAGCCTTCTTCATCTGAGGTCCTCAATAACCAGGACAATCTTCGGGGGGGGGGCACATGCCACTGGTGGGCAGGGCATATGCAAAAGTGTGTGGAGCAATGAATTTAAATTTTACCTTTGTATGACGTTGCCTACACACGTGTGCACACCTCCGTCCAGGGAAGCAAGATAGCATAATCCAAGGATGCAGCCAAAAACCTCTGAAGGATCCTGCAAAGCAGGACCAGTAGGAGGTGTGGATGGGTAGGGGATGTGGCCCAGGAAGGACCAGATAGAGATGCTCGGAGGGCTGCATTGGGTGTATGGGCCTGAGGTCCCCCATCCCTGTGTCAGAGTCTTGGAACAGGGTTGGCTGACTTGGCTACAAATCTTCCATGAAGCTCAGTGGACAACTTTGGGGCTGCCAGTTTCTCTTTTTCTCAGCCTAATCTACCTAACAGGGTTGTTGTAAGACTCAGATGACAGGGGGCCCCTCATATATGCTGCCTTGAGCTCCTCAGAGGAAAGGTGGTATCTAAATGTAGTAATATAGGTGGCATGGTAGTCAGCCTCATAGCATCGTCTACTGAAAAGGTTTTAAAAAGAATGTTTTCAGAATTTGCATTTCTCAAGAACCACATTTCCATATATAGATGCCACTAACATGTACTTTGTTTATGGCTGTGCAACATCTTATTTCCCACATATTCACGGTTTTCAGACTCCAGCATGCACTAGAAAAATTAGAAGATCCCACAGTCAAGTAATACTCTTTCAGTAGTGGGGAGGCAAGAAAGAGCATTGCTAACTAGATA
The DNA here is from genome assembly GCF_009819535.1 of Lacerta agilis. Taxonomy (NCBI): domain Eukaryota; kingdom Metazoa; phylum Chordata; class Lepidosauria; order Squamata; family Lacertidae; genus Lacerta; species Lacerta agilis. Next base: position 63,415,738 of record NC_046317.1, on the reverse strand, counting down.
GTGACATTCCAGTATTTCACAGAAACGCACTGTGTGCTGAGCAGTTCATGCAGACAGCAAGGAAAGAGATACTGTACCTTTAAAATGAGCATAGTGCAATGTGCTTGGGCGACATAGCATTAAGATGTTAATGCTTTTAGGTTGCACATGGAATTCCAACCACCAGATGGAAGCAATGTGCGTACAGCAGAGTAGGTTTAGCTTTTCACGGCAATGTGTTTATAGCCACGTTAGTCCCCCAGAATGGTACATGTGAATTACAAGCTGGCCACAGAAGTAAAATCTGGCTTCCCTTCTCCCCAGAATACCTCCTGCCATTCATATACATTCTACATTGGGATTTAGAACCTCCAGCCCAGGGGGGTCCACCCTGCCCACTCTCTACTGCACCCTCCTTGCTTTTGCCTAGCTGAAATTGGTCCATGAGCTCTGATGGTTCCTCTAGCTTTCTGGGATGGAGGTCAGAAAGGGGCGTGTGAGTAGAAACAGGTTTGGGTAGTTGGCTTTCCGATTCTGTCTGACTAGTTGATAAAATTATGCCGACGTTTTTATTTTCTCTTTCTTTGGAAAAGGTATAAAGCCTTTGATTTGAAAATCCCAGAACTAACAGTCTGGCTTGATTTCTCAGTCCCATATTGCCTTGTGTTTTGATTCAGTTTGATGTTGAAATCCCTGTATGTTTTAAGGAAGTTGTCATGTTTTGCAGCTTTGAGTGATATTAATGATTGCCGGGTGCAGGTCTCGTCAATGCTTGAAGCTCATGTATTCCCTAGTCCCCACCCCCCACCCCTGCAATATCTAGAGCAGATAACACAATAAAGTACAAGCTCTTGATATGCCATCTTTCAAACACAGCACTGAAGGTGTTTCAGCTTGCTACTTTTTATGATCATTTTGTTATACAAGTATTCAGCACACTAGCTTCAGACAGAGCCTCAGTTAAGCAATGTTGACCAATGTAAGTGTTGCTGTAGTGCAAAACTTCTTTCAGCCTGAGGGCCACGTTGCCTCCTGGGCAACCTTCTGAAGGCCATTGGTGGGTAGGGCCAGAGACAAAAGTAAATTTTACCAGTGTAAATCTTGCCTTTGTACAGTAGAATAGTTTCTATACACTAGGGCTGGGCAATATCTGGTTTTCAACATTGTGATATATTACCGACTAAACATCGTGATATACCAGTATATCATGATGTCTGAAATAAGGATGGAGCTATGTAGAAGCTGGCTTCACTGTTTTCCCCACATTGTGATTTTTGTAGGAGGCAGGGGAGAGCTGAGCCAGCAGAGTTAACAGTGGTTTCAGGAATTGAGAGAAGCATTGCCTTACTTCACGGTTTCCCCCACATTGTGACTTTTGCACAACACAGCAAAAACACACATACACACACACATCATGAATCGCAATATATTGCTAGGTCAAAAGTTATGAAACCGATATCACAATATGGACTTTAAGCACACGCATCCTTCTCTGTTCTCCAGAGAGTTCAAGCAAGAGTTCAAGGGCACATTCCAGACAGGCAAAAATATTTGGGGTATAGCCTGGGGAGGTCAAATAGTGAAGCCTGGGGGTTGTATTTGGCCCTCGGGCCCTCAGTTGCCCACCCCTGCTATAGTGTGGTTCTTTATTATCAGCACAGATGTGTGCCTATGAATTTGCTCTGACTTATTTGGGGGAAACCTTCAAACAACCTATTGGAATTCCGCCTCTGCTTTGTGCCTTGTTGTTAATGGCAGTCATCTCATCGAATGGGCAACTCCGCATACTGTGTTTGGAAATTGCTTAATAATTTTTGCAGGGTCCCACTAGACGCCATATGCCTTCCAAGCGCAGCAAGAAATCTTTTTCCTAATGTCCTTTGCTGTGTGATACCCCATCAGGGCTTCCATGGCCATTAAGATTGCCATCAATTCTGGCAATATTAAGGCCTTCCGTTCATGAGCTGTCACTGCTATTAGATCTATTATACAAGAAGACAAATGTAATATTTCTCCTTGTCCCTACATTTAATATTCTAATTTTTCCAGAGTACCTGGCAGGTGCTCTTCTACATACCAGAGGATACGAGCAATGTCAGAATTGCTGTAAAGCTCTTTCCACACGCTGCTTTAGGCATCTAGGCCACGTTATCTTGCGTTAATCTCAAATTGTATGGATTTTTGTTTCGTTTGTTAAGGTTTGGTCAAGGCTGAATTACGTGCTTCGCACTATGCATAGCAATCAATGTGGGCTAAATATTTTGCAGATGAGAAAAGAAAGCACTTGATGAATATGATGTTTGGGTCATTATCATACAATGTCTTGGGGTGCAATGTCATGGGCCTTGGGAGAGCCTTAGAGGCCATTGAATGCATCAGAGCTCCCTCTTCACCATAGGTAAGGGAGATGCAATACTGGATCTCCCATCCCCACCACCCTGGAAACCTCTGGTGATGCCCTGATGATGCCAATGCCGGTGGGCCAACATCAGCTGAACTGAAATGGGGCAACCATTGTAGAGTTACAGCACCTTCTGTGGATGTGGAAACCAATATGGGGGAGACATGTTTTGTTGTAGGTGCGGCAGACGAAGGTATCCAGTTTTGCTGCTGCAGATGCACCACAGGAGTTCTCCATAACTGAGGCACCACAACGGAGAAAGCCCTCTCTCTTTTAGCAAACCTGTAAACTTTCAGAATGAGGGGATACAGGGAGAAGGGTTCTGTTTATGATATTAAGGTCAAGGCAGGAACATATGGGAAGAAGCAATGCCTTTGGTACCAGTGTCCTTCCAGTCATCAGGATGATAGCTCCCCAAAAGATGCCACCATCAAATCCAGAGTTGTTCTACATAACAAGTCTTTTCAGTGAATATCTTTTTCCCAGTTTGTATCTGTATTAGATTTGACAGTCTTTTTATATATAGGATTATTTAAAATTGTTTTAATCATTATTTTATGGGAAGCAATTAATAAGTGGACACAAATAATAAAAACTGCCAGTAATTTGGGAAATGCCCACCTAAATGCCCCCCTGGGTGCAATCGGTACAGTGCCTCTAGATTTTTCATACCATTGTTGACTTATATGTTAATGCTCGTGGCGGTGCGCTCTTTGAAGATTAGCGGGATAACAAATGTCCTTTTTGAGTTCCCACCATTATAAACCACCAGCTGGATGCCTTGATGCAATTATTTCCTTGTAAACCTATTGCAGCCCATCTGTTGCTGCAGATGCCACTTAGCCTGGGAGGTCTAGAAAAGGCCCTGAATTAGCAGAGAGGAACCACCAGCGACCAAGAACACGAGCCACCGGCCATGGCATATCAAAACGGTGTCTCTTCTTTTCCAAACCTGCATTGCTTCCAGAGAAGGCAAAGCACATTTCGTAGAAAAGAACGGACCCATTCCTTTTCAACTATGTTCTGTAAGAGAGAAGCTCCCATCAAACAAAATTTTAAAAATAGCATTAGCAGAAGAACTTCCCTGAACACTACATTTATATCCCATCTTTTCTCTGAATAGACAAACCTGGAAAGAGAGAGTCACTTCCCCAAGGTCATTCACAGAGCTTCACAACTGAGGATGGATGAAACCTGAATGACCCTCAACTAAGGCAAACATCCCACTCACTGAACCACACAGAACAGAACCATTGTCATGGCTTAGAGCTGAGCACCTCTTCATTGCCTTAGATTTGATACTAACATCATGCCAGTAAGGGGTGGGGTGAAAGAAACCCACTTACTCCTGCAGCATTTCACAGAGATAGGGTTTCATTTATTAACTGTGAGGTGACCCTTTTTAGATGTTCTTATGTATTTTAAATATGCATTTGTTTTTAATTGGTTTTGTTTTGCTACTCTGTTGCTTGTCACTTTGGGCAATTTTTGGAGGAAGGGTAAAATAGAAGGATCCCTTCAGAATTAGAGGGAGATGAAGTGTTGGTGCTGCCACCATATTTGCAGCAACAACACAATTTTAAGTGTGTGTGTGGTGAGAGCCCATCCTGAGTGACACAGGGCCGTGAACCAGCCCCATGTAGGGACTCCCACACTGTGGAGTCCAGAGCAATCATCCTGATTCACACCATTCCCTAGGGGTGGCACTGCTTGGAGGCATATGCTCATAAATTACTCTTGGAAGGGTGCATTTCATCAGTTGGACTGATGACCCTTGGGTCTACAATTCTATGAATTATGATTCAGTAGAGTAACTGTCAGCTCAGCAGCTTCAGGATCTGTATGCTGCTCACCCAGGCAGTGAATAATAATAATAATAATAATAATAATAATTAATTTATTATTTGTACCCCACCCAACTGACTGGGTCTCCCCAGCCACTCTGGGCAGCTTCCAACAAATATTAAAATACATTAAAATATCACAGATTAAAAACTTCCCTAAACAGAACAGTTGAACTGCAGGTATCAGCTTCTCAACAAAGTCCCTGGATTAACTTCAACTGCCCAGGCTGGACCCTGGATCTTTTGCAGGGGGGCATGAAGGAGTAAAAATGGCTTCAATTTCATCATAGAAGAAAGATGGGGTAATGCTCTAGTTTAACTATAGGGGGTCTTCCTGAGTTCTGGTGTATTCCTAGTAATTATTTGGTCCTAGGTTCTGGGTTGTTGCTTGACCTTATCTTCTGGTTTGTCTCCTGGCTATGTCTGGTTCTTAGGACCTGGTTGCTGGCCCCTGGTTCCCAAGTGGTTCTGGCTTATTACTTAACCCTGACTACTCACTGGAACCATGGTTCCTGTTTACTGTCACTTGGCTCCCTCCAGACCTGCCCATGGCCCAGTCATGACATTAACCTTGGTCCAGTCTATCTCTCTGCCTCAGAGGGCTGTTGTGATTACAAAATGGAAAAACTCCATAGAATTGTAGAGTTGGAAGGGAGCCCAAGGGTCATCTAGTCCAAGCCCCTGCAATGCAGAAATCTCAACTACTAAAGCATCCCTGACAGATGGCCATCCAACCTCTGTTTAAAACCTCTAAGGAGGGAGCATCTCCAGCCTTCCAAGGGAGACCCATCCACTGTTGGAACAGCTCTTACTGTCCATGTATGCTGCCTTTGAGTGGGAAACTAATGTAATAAATATAAACGATTATTAATGCAGTAAGAATTCACCTCTTTTGAACAAGAGCCACGGATCTGTCTGTTTCTCCCATCACCACACATATGCAGCATTTCCTCAGGGACATATTATTGTGCTAGCTCTGGCTGTCACTCAGATATATGTGTGCAGAATTCATCAGATTCAATCTGATATCCGGGTCAGAATCTGAATGTCTCCTCAGTGATGCTTTTGGCACTTGTACTTTGCTTCCCCCAAAAGTCTACCTTCAAGTTTATGGGTGTTCATGTTATTTATATATCTGCACTAAATTTTTAATAGCAAATGAGAACTCGTCCATTAGTCATTATTAAATATTCAGTTTAGGCACGGTGGAGATTAATGGCAAAATATAAAATGAAATACTGTATCGGAAGCCTATAAAGTGCAAATGGATAATTAGAGGTCGCAGCATTTTGTTGTTTATTAGGCACGTGTCACTGTAGGTGGATTCAACCTTGCATGCAGGTTTTAGGAGTCAACCTGCTGCAGTTAAGGAGGATCCTTGAAACCTTGCAGACTTACACACATGTGGGAGTTAGTCTCCACACACAGCTGCTGTTTTGGGGGGAAATTGCTGGCTCCTGTCCTCCACCCACCATTGTGGGTACATAGAACACAGATTCTCTCCCTCCAGCCCTCCCCCACCACCACCTCACAACACATATTCTGGGCTGGAGCTCAAGGTGTTTTGCATACCATCCTGGATCAAGGAGCTGTCAGGAAAGCAGCAGCATTTCAAGGAAGGAGAGGGGAAAAACAAACAAACAAAATAAAACCCTCAAGAGCCAAAGACACCTTCACCTTGAGAATGTCGCAAGGAAGCAGCAGAGAGAGAATAACTTGGGTTGGCCAAAGGCAAAGTTACTGTGGAGCACTGCTGAGGCACACAGCATTTTATGTGCACCTGTAGATCCTCTTTAAAGATGTCTCCAGGCAAATGCATCTGCACAAGAGCCAGTTTGGTGTAGTGGTTAGGAGCGGCAGACTCGTAATCTGGGGAACCGGGTTCGTGTCTGCACTCCTCCACATGCAGCTGCTGGGTGACCTTGGGCTAGTCACACTTCTCTGAAGTCTCTCAGCCCCACTCACCTCACAGAGTGTTTGTTGTGGGGGAGGAAGGGAAAGGAGAATGTTAGCCGCTTTGAGACTCCTTCGGGTAGTAAAAAGCGGGATATCAAATCAAATTCAAACTCTTCACAAGCAACTTTTGATTTGCTCTGGGGGATAGGTGGGTTGATTTTTAAATATCGACACCCTTTTCAAAAAAAAATTGCACATATCCTGTGGAACTCAAGATTGAGGAGAATGAACTTTGAATTTGAATTTGAATTCGGTTTCTTCAGTTCAACTTTCATGTCACAAGCAGTGACCATGACAGGGCTGTGGAAGGGACTTGGTGACAGGCTGCTCTTATTCTTACTGATTATTGGATTTATAATATACCTTTTCTCCAAGGAGCTCAAGGTGACCTCCATGGTTCTCCGTCTCCTCATTTAATCCCCACAACAACCCTGTGAGGCAGGCTAGGGTAAGAGGCAGTGACTGGCCCAAGGTCACTTACTGAGCTTTATGACTGAGTGTGGATTTGAACTCTGGTCTCCCAGATCCTAATCCGACATTCTAAAAACTGCACCACACAGGGTCTCTAATCTAGCCATTTGATCAGGGTGAGTTTTTGCATATCTTTTTAGTGCTGTAGTTCTGAACATCTGCAGTGACCAGTTCAGTTCCCTACACTCCACTTGCATCCCATGTGCTGAAGCTAAGCTGGTCTGTGTCTGGTTAGTGCAAGAGTGTGGGACACACAACCTTCCATGCATGCCACCTTCAATTCCACCCTAGAAGAAAGGTGGGATATAAATAAATAAAATGTTCTTAAGATCTGCTGCTTGCTGCAACACCATCTTGCATCTTGACCTCCACCAAAATCTTTCCCCTCATCTATGAAACATAAATTGGCACCCCTGTGTGATTAGCCGCAATGGTTTCTTTACATGGAAGCACTTTATGGGCTATTCATTACTTATAGATCTTTCATCGGTCATTAAGAAATGAGCGTATGCAATCTCTCCAGGATTAGAAGGATTTCTGCTATAGCACTGAAAGCCTAAGCTGCTTTATAATGAGTCCTGCCATTTTGGGCACATCACCATTTGCAGTTCTGCTGGGATAGCTCAGTCTGGAGAGCGAGAGACTCTTTTATTTCAGGGTCGTGGGTTCAAGCCCCACGCTGGGCAAAAGATTCTTGCATTGCAGGTGGTTGGACTAGAAGACTGCTGTCTATTCTGAATCAGATCATTGGTCCATCTGTACTGTGCAGGGGGATGAAGCCCTTTTCAGCTTTTCAGTTTCTTCTGGGCAACATTCTGGAGATCACATGCCAGCGGTTAGCAGGGCTGGAGGCAAAACTGGATGGAATGGTATCCAGTTGGCAATGAAGGTAAAACGTAAATGGTTAACCTCTGTACAGCGGGCTGGTTTCTGCATGTACTTATGCACACCTCTTCATTCTCCATTTGGGCAAGCCAGAGGCAGTATCTGAGTTCAAAGACACATTCCAGCCAGGCAAAAAAAAAAAAAAACAACAACAACCCAGGAAGGATGCAAACCAGGGCCAATGAGCAGGTGTTGCCTGAGAAGAAGGAATGTGGCTTGGGAGGAAATGTGGCCTAGGGAGTCCTGAGGGCCAGATACAGAGGGCTACATTTGGTCTACAGATCTGAGGTTCTGCCCTCCTGCAGTATGGTCTATTCCAACTGGCAGATGCTGTCCATGTCCTTTGGCAGTTTTTTTCTCTCTCAGCCCTCTTGCTTGAGACTCTTTAAGCAGAGATTACCAGGGGTTGATGCTTAGACCTCCTGCCCATGTTTTCCCACTCGGCTATTGTCAATCTGAAACAGACCATGCCATTATAATGACTGCCACCAGCAGCAGCAAGGGTATGGACAAGAGCCATAGAAAGAACTGGGTTGATATGTTATGTGAGTCTGAGCAAAAGAGGGGCCCAATTTCCATTGCCAGCATTGCAGGACAGTAGAAGCTGAAACATTGATGTAGGCCGAAGCACCTGCACTAATTAGGCTGCTACTTAATTAGATTTGCTTCTTGATCAGTAGCAAAGCTACGTACGCACATGTCTTGGAAGTACACAGCGTATTAGTGCAGAGACCTGGAAAATGCCAAGAGCTGAATAATTTAATTTAATTGATCTTGGATATGGCTAATGGAATCCATCCTGAGGTAAAGAAATTGCCTTGAATGTAGCTGTGAATGAAAGCGGGACAGTGGCTGCTGCAATTTTGTATGTGGCTACCAACTTTCAGCATTTCATACTATTATTGAAATCATTATCTCTTGTTTAGTGATCACCCTAATTATATCTTATTAGTATTCCCATCTGATTCTGCTGGCATAATGCTCAAGTGATGCTGGCATAATGCTCAAGTGATGTTCTCTGTAGTGTATCCGACATAGTCATTTGCTTTTTTGGTACACTAAAGTGATTTTATTTTTTTGCAGGGATTTTTAAATTTATTTTTACCCTGGCAATCAAAGGGCTGTCTTTCTCAACAGGGAATGCTGCCTGTAACAAGCTTTGAAGCAGTGGCCTAAGAGTGCACCTTGTGCATCACCCCACAGCTAAGGAGCAAGGCTGAATTGCAGGATTTCCTGAGCTTCTCACGGCTGCCCTTTGGGCCAGCTGAACTTTCTGATCAGTTTTTGAAAGCAGCTTGGGAAGAGCAGGGGGAAATTATTCTGAACAGCAGGGCTCCAACTGTGGGGAAATCTCCCTTAAGACATTTGGGGGTCCTGGGTTGGGCCCCCCCCCCCAATGCTACAGACAGGGAGAAGATCCTGAGTCTGGTTGAGATTTTAACCCGCTCATCAGCTGAAAGATCTAGGGAAGGAATTGCAGGGAACTAGCTTTTGGCTAAAGAATAGAAGAAACTTCTTTATAGTAAGTGCTGTTGGGGTATACCTCACTTGAGAGTAGAGAGCCTTCTGTCAGGGGTGGTGTAGTCCTGCATTGCAGATCCTGCACCATGCAGAATGTTGAGCTGCATCACCACCAAGGGACATTCCTACATCAATAAGAGAACTGCCAGACAAACTTGACTGGATTTGTCATAAATTTTCAGCTGGCGCCTGGAAGTGCAAGGGAGTTAAGCAAAAAGATGAACGAGCAGCTATAAAATACTGCTGAATAATGAGTGTGGTGCTCAGGTCAACAATGCTGCTTTGCTGGACAATGATAATGTCTGCTAGCAGAGTAGATAAAAGACAGTGGCAGTGAATTTGCTTTAGAGACCAATTTGCACTTAAGTCTCATTCCACTAGCAGCAAAGGCATTGAAATTGCAGCCTCTTAATCACGATTAGCCAAGAAGCCTTTACTGTAATATAGCCTCTTTCCAGCCCAACCTTTCACACCCTCAGCAGTAGGCAAGAATAGTACCAATAAAGAAGTGTTCATATTATTGCGAATATTTTTCCTTGGATCGAATTTTCAAATTGCTCCCCACCCCGCAAACAATGCCCATCACTTGGTAAGATTTCAGAAAAGATCAGCTGAAACGTTCACAGTCTGAGGTTGTATAGTCCTGTCATACAGCTGTAACGCCTCAGCATTCATGTGAGAGGCCAGTGTCATGCAGTGGTTAGAGTGAGTTGGTTCTTTCCAACAACAACAACAACAACAACAACATACATCTTTGTTAGATCAAGGCATATGTAGTACATTTCACATCTCACCACACTGGGGTGTATTTAGAGATGGAAAGTGCTCAAAACACAAAAATGCTCAATTAAAGTCACATGGCAGGTCAAAAGCAAAACGGAGATGGAGCAACAGCCATTGAACATCCCACCAGGTACCAGCCAAGCCCTCACAAATGGTTCCACTAAATATAATGAATCTCTTTCCATCTGCACCAGCTGTTTGGTTACCAGTAGATTGCCATCTTTGTATCCTTCCAAATGACTTTAGGAAGAGGGCAGTGTAACTCGATTTCACAAACTGTCCAAACATGGTGTATGTGAAAATTATTAATGACCATGTGCAGACTACTGTAACTGCTTATCAAAGAGTGTTGTAATTAATTGCTGTTGGAACTTCATTAATCTTGATCTATTACAGACAGTCTGTTTCCTACTCTTTCTTATTCAACAACTGTAGGGAAGGCAGGAGGCAATCAAGTTCATTGCACTTGAGGATAAGCCCTGTAACCTCCTGCGGAGTTTCATTTACCAAAGGAATTACGTATCTTCCACCAGCCCAGCAGAAAGGACCACAGCAGAGAATCTTTTAGATGTGCACCCTTCTATGTTTTGTAGATATGGATGCCAAGTGCCTTGTGTTGATATAGTTCAGGGGTGGTGTGTCCCATTTAACAGCCTGAAGTGCCGCGCTGCCCTGCCGCTGCCACAGCACCTGCTGCCGCTGCCTCCTGCACCACCCACTCTGCCACTGCTGCATACCCTGCCACGTCCACAGCAGGGATATGAAGGCAGCAGGGCAGGCAGGGTGCCCACAGGAGTGCTGCCTTGGGGGCTTCTGCCCCCTGAGGCAGCTGCCTTACCCTGCCTAATGGCTGAGCCAGCTGGGCCATTCCATTGTCACGGGTGGGACACTTTGACCATGTTTTTTGGTATTCACACATGTGTAACAATGTAAATATACATAAAAATTAACAACCAAAATTTAAACTATGTTCTTAATAAGATACTGAACATTTTACAATTTTTATTATTATTTTTATGGATATTTTTGACAATTTTATTAAATGTTAAAAGTGTTGTCACGGGTGGGACAAAAAAAGGACATGGAGCTTGAGATAAGTTTGATTTATGGAAAAACTCTGTGAGTTGGGAGGTGAATCAATGATAAACTCAGCATATCTGTTTAAATCAATGTTTATTGGTTACAACTATGCAATCAGGAATTAAGTTTAAGAAATTTAACGATACAAAATTAAGGAAAAAATGCTGTTACGGGTGGGACAATCATCAGAAAACTTTTAACTTGAACACTTCTGTGAAGACTATGTGGGTGGACTTTTGAAAAGAAGGTCTATAAAATAAACTTCTTTTGTCTTTAGCTTTTAAAAAAATGGTTAGACTGCACGTTTGGAATCTTCCTCACCAAAGTCCAGCACCCATCTAGTCTTCTTATCAGGCTCATTTTTCACGGAATGGCCCAGCTCTGATGTAGCTAGAACAGAAGAATCTGCTGTGCTGGTTTAGAATATCACAGCCTTCATCAACCAGTGTTGGCTGGGGATTATGGGAGTTGTAGTCCAAAAGACTGGCATATCAGATTAAGACATGTGTGAAGAAATGCAGGGCCTCTAGCCTAGGCAGGGTCCCCTTCCTTACCTAGCTGCAGTGTCGTGGTTCACACCAGGCAGCTTCCATGAATGAGCTATTCCATTTAGAGGTACCATTGTAGTTTTCCCACAATGCCCCAGAACAATGCTATGCTGGAAGTATTGTGAGAAATGGGAGGTGGCTGTCAGACCCATCTCTCTTGCTAGATAGGGTCAGGATGCAGCAATGACCCTAGTAGCTATACCTGGGGTGTCTCTTGCCAAAGCTGGTCCTAGTTCTTAGAGAAGTGAATTATGCTGGGCACATGCAGAGGCCTGCTGGGTGGTAATGTACAGACCAGTTTGGTAATACAATTTATTTCTGAGCATTGCCACTGCATGACACTCTGGGTAGAGATTATGTTCTGTCCCTGTGAAACTACTGCCACAAAAAAGCCTTGCTCACAGAAGGGAAGCTTGACCTTGACTAAACAGGCCAATCAGGGTTTAGATCTCACCTGGTTGCCCCTTGGCATAGTTAATTTGGATCCTTTGGCATCTCCAAGTAGGTACTTACCTGAGTGAGTGGCATGTTTTTATAAATTAAATTATTTTCTTAAAAGAAAAATTTCTATCTCCTAACCACAGCAGGCATCTATCAGCTTCTCAGGTGATTAGAGCAAACTGAACACATCACAGCCTGTTGGGGAACCATTGGCTTGGTCTTTTAATTATCCAAACTGCAGGAACTAGAGCAGAATCAATTCCAAGCAATGTAAAGAGGATAAGACTTATCAATTTGGAATGTAGTAATCAAATTAAACACAGAGGACTAGACCCTTTGGCTCCTGCCAGTCCAAATAACTACTTTGATATCGTGCACTGATTTATGGGACTGGGAGGAATTGGAACTATGCTAATGAGAAAATCTTGGGGAAGACCTTCACTGTATTTCACTAGAAATTACAGAGGCATTTTTCATGCACTAACTTACCTGTGAGTAGCTCTGTAGGAATGCTTAGTTTAATATTACCTAAAGAATGTGTTTGATGACACTGTATCTTACCTGCAAAAAACCAATAGTTTTCAAGCTGTGCTCCCAGGAACAAAAGGGTTCCTTTAGGGCAGGTGTGGGGAACCTTTGGCCTGAAGATAACGTGACCATAACCCCCCCCTCTCTGACCCCCCCAAATGGTTAGATCTTTAGGTTAGACTCTTAATCAGTGCTTTTTTCATGGGGTACAGAAGGGTATGCAGTACCTGCACTTCTTTTTGGCTGTTGTTAAAAAGTATGCTGTTTACTGTAACAACTTCATGGTGAGTACCGCCACCTATTTTTCTAGGGGGGAAAAGCACTGCTCCCAGTGGGCATGGTCAGCAGTTAAAACTCTGCATAATATATAGGCACACAGGTCATTCTCAGCAAATTGATGCAAAAAGGGTTCCCATCTGCAGCACACTAATATTAAGGGTGGTCACTAAAAAAGAATACATCACCAAAAAAAGAATCATAGAATTGCAGAGTCAGAAGGGACCCTGAGGGTCATCTAGTCCTACCCCCTGCAATGCAGGAATCTCAAGTAGATCATCCATGACAGATAGGCATCCAACCTCTGCTAAAAAAAACAACAACAACCAAGGAAGAAGAGTCCACCACTTCTCGAGGGAGTCCGTTCCACTGTCAAACAGCTCTTACTGTCAGAAAGTTGTTCTTGATGTTTAGTCAGAGACTCCTTTCTTGTAACATGAATCCACTGGAAAGACTCACATAAAGGAGATGACACAATTCTGCAAATGTTAGCATAGGCAGATTTATATGTATAAGGTGCAAATGTAAATGCAATAACTATCATTTAAACAGAAAAGCAACACATCTCACCGTATTGCGGAAGATGGTAACTAACTGACTTGTGTTTCTGCTCAGTTTGCTATTCAGCTGCTAATGGTTGGTGGGCACCTTTGAAAATCATTTTCTCCCTTTATTTTGAAACTGGACTTGGATCAGAGAATAGGTGACTATCTTTTGTAAAACAGTATGCTGGTCACTAGTGGGAGATGGAGACATAAAGTTACATTTCTGCCTGAGTTTACTTGCTGCTGCATGGAATAACACATCAATCTGACCTTTGGAGCTTTGTAAGTAAAGCACTTAAACTTACTAATGGTGTGGTTTGTTCATTGTAAGAGTGGCAGAAAGGAGTGGAACACAGTAAGCAACTCAGAACAGAATTGTTAAACGGCATAACAGCCTATATTCCTATGCTGTACAGTTGCTTGCTGGGGGCTCTCTCTTGCTGGAGAGTGTGTTTAGCCCCTTGTTTTGGATCTAGGGATCCAGCCAAGTCTTTTATTAACTACCTCACATGGGTGATCTATATTCTATTCCCTCCCCCCACAGTTCATTCTATAGCTTCCAGAAAAAAGTCACTATATCTGAGCCAAGATATGAGCTTCGGGGTGGGTGGGTGTTTGAAATGCTTGCATCAAAGAATTGAAAAATATTAGGAGTCTAAACATTCTTCTCCAAATCATATAAATGCAATGTAATTATAATACAATGTAGCAATAGCTCTTGGGAAAACATTTCCTAAAGGCTGGATCCATCCCTGTATGCTTCTAGTGTGTCAGAGAGGGGAGGAAGAGCTCCCTCCTTTCCCCATGCCTGGGTGCTGCTGTCCTAAAAAGTTAATTGTTTAAAGGGAAGAAAGAAGGGGTTGAGGTAGGTATAATACTATAATAAAAAAATATTTTTATACCCCGCCCATCTGGCTGGGTTTCCTCAGCAACTCTGGGCAGCTCCCAACAGAATATTAAAAACACGATAAAACATCAAACATTAAAAACTTCCCTAAACAGGGCTGCCTTCAGATATCTTCTAAAAGTCTAGTAGTTGTTTATTTCCTTGACATCTGATGGGAGGGCAAGCACCACCACCGAGAAGGCCCTCTGCCTGGTTCCCTGTAACCTCACTTCTTGCAATGAGAGAACCGCCAGAAGGCCCTCAGCGCTGGACCTCAGTGTCTGGGCAGAAGGATGGGCTTGGAGATGCTCCTTCAGGTATACTGGGCTGAAGCCGTTTAGGGCTTTAAAGGTCAGCACCAACACTTTGAATGGTGCTTGGATACATACTGGGAGCCAATGTAGGTCTTTCAGGTAGATGGGAGTTGGAATTGGCAGGGATCTCGGGGGGGGGGGGGCTTCAATGGATGTGGATGCGTGCAAAAGAGGTCATGCCTGCCTGTCTAAGACTGCATTCTTTGATTCAAGGGGGAGGCAGGGTCGTGTGTGTAGAGTTTCCTATAGGAGGTGGAAGAAATTAGAAAAGCTGAAGCTCTGTGACAACATAATAAATTGAGCAAGTATAATCCCGTTCTGGCTTCCTCGTCTACCACCTGCCATCTTTGAAGTTTCGTTTCTAATTGGGCCCAGCTTGGAATTCTAGCACAGTCTCAGAGTGGTGTTGATGAGAAACCAAATGCTCTCTACCACAACAACAACAACAACAACAACAACAACAACAACAACAACAACAAAACTCTTAGAAACTGATCATTAATTGGAGGTAGCAGTCTTGTCTAGGGGTGGAAGATGCTCTTGGCTGGAAGAAGGGCAACAAAGAAGAAGGGGGAAATGCCAGTGCCTAGTCTATCAATCTCTCCCAAGTCATTTGTATATTAATGAAAGCTATTATTTTAAATGTAATTTTACCCTAAACATAGTCTTATCATAAGAAGCCCCCTATTGTTCTACTGAGAGGCACAGAACCCCACTGGGTTGAAATATAGCACAGCATATTTAAAAAAAAATGAGATGGAGAATAGTGCAAATATAAGCCTCAAAAGGAACATTTTCATTTTATTGAATACTCCTCGGTAGATGGATTATACACACACACACACACACACAAAACTCCTGTAAGTAGAAAAATGTAACAGTAGCATTAAAGGTTCTAGCTTGGCCTTCTCCCTGACATGCTACATTTTTATTTGCAAACAGACTTTTTGAGGGTGAAGTATAAAATGCTATTCTCCCTCCTGCAGCTTGAAGCTGTATGGTCCTAGGAAGGCTGCACCAGCTCCAGAACCACTGGATCATACATTGAAGATAGCACAGTCTACTTTACAGCACCAGTAGCTTTCCCAGTTAGTGACTTGTGACACTGATGTGGCAGCTCCTATAATCCTAGTACCCAGGATAATGCTCTTCCTAGCCTAGCCTATTTTTGCATCAGCCCACCTAACCTGCCAATAAAGGAAAGGAGAAATCGGGTTCTACCATGAGTAAGAGCACGTGTTGCGATCGGGACCTGGCAAGACACATTCCCTTCCTGTGAGGGTGGGGCCGGTAGCCGGCCTTAGTAGCTAATGGTCAGTTAGGAGTTGCTGGGCAAAAGTTAATGTTGCAACTTGTGATGGACAGCTTAGCGTCCTATTTAAGCCTCAGCACGTAGGGCGTTCCTTCTCTTGGCTTCGGCTGCTGATCACCCGTCCCGCCCTCCCCTTTTTTCGTAGGCCTCTGCGTTGACTTTGCTCTGCCTGTCATGGGGTCGTCTGCTTTGTAGCAGGGGCCCAGTAGGAATTTGTCCATCTGGCCGATTGGCTGTGCCTTTTGGTTTTGCCTACTGCAGTAGCAACTTGTCACAACTTGTAAGGTTGGCGGTTAGGCATTGGTTCCTGTGTGGATTGCTGGATTGGGCGCTGCCCATCCAGAATCAGGTTGATGCTGGGAATTCCGTTAAAGGAATCCGGCGACTCTTATGCTTTGTCCGATGCCCCGGTAGGGGTTAGGGCCATAAGCCGAGTCCCCGGGACCATTGAGGAAGAGGGACGCGTTGCTTCCCCCCAGTCCTTAACTCTCCTCAGTCGCATTCTCCCAATCGCTGGTTCTAGGCCAGCCTCTGTCCCGGTGTGACAGTAGTCTGAACCAATGCCTACGCAACCACTCACCGAATTTGTATTTAAATAAAGTTGTGGCCCTAAATTATTTGCCAAAAACCCAAACCAAAATTCTGTCTCCTGTGTCAAGTCAATGGGGGGTGGATTGAGGTCCTCGATACGCAAATGCACCTGAATTTGTTTATATTGGCTGGCAGCACTTGTGCAATGCTGTAACATGCTACAAAGCAGAGATCCTGCTGCCACTCTGCTGAATCCCAACTCCCACCAGTTCCAGCCAGCATGGCCACTGGTAAGGGTTATGGGGACTGAAGTCCAGCAATCTCTGGGGCGGCTGCACATCCCCATCCCTGTGAAAGAGAGTGAGAGGTTGGGAATTTCCAGTTCCCTGGGGTGAAAGCAGAGCATGCTGTAAGATTACATGAGCAACAGGTCATTTATTTGTAACTGCCCCCAGTAGTAGAGCTGCCATTACAACACCACAGATTTCTGACGTTCCCCTCAGATTTATTTCATTTACCTCTTGTTATGTTGCCATGTCTTTATATTAGATTCAGGACAATAAAGGTTCTAAGTGTGGTGGTAATTCAAGCAGCCTCTGTGAGCTTCATAAAGCACATGGAGGTGAAGAGCACAGCTAATTCATAGCTGCTCTGGGAATCATTTGTTTTCTCAGTGGCAGCTGGAAAGCCACAGATAAGTTTAACAAAAGTACACGGGCTTTGGCGTAGATGTTTTCAGATATTCAGGGACAGTCACTGCCCTTAGATTGTTAGCTGCGCCCTAACTAAACAAGACGGATCCGTGAACTGGTGTACGTGTGTACGTGTGTGTGTGTGTGTGTGTGTGTGTGTGTGTGTAATTATGGACCGGACACAATTTTGCAGGTTGAATTCAATTTTGCAAACTATAAATGCTGAAATGATCTCCCTAGGCTTGTTTCTGAAAGGGAGTGCATAATGAGTACGAAAATATTCATATTCTAGTTTTTTGTTCTTGTTGCCATCTCTGTGGCATGGATAAGGTTGGAATCATTTTAAGGGAAAACCATTGTTTCTGATGAAGACTGTGCTGTGTCTCCCATATCCAGAGGGAGTATTTGTAGACTGGCCACATCTCCAAGCCATACAAGTGGACTGAGGGCATACCAACCTCATAGATCAGGAGCAAGGAAAGAAGTTCAAACATTCCCAGTCACATACCTCTGGGCCATAGATCTTCATCTCTCTTTGTATTTTAAGAGAGTATTTTAAGATGCCATTCTATACTGAAGCTATGTCAGCTGAGGGGTTGTACTGGATGTGACAGAAGTCCCACTATGCCAACAGAATGCAAAATGCACTACTGTTGGGGGAAAGCACACAAGAAACACGGCCCTTTTACAGCAGCTGAACACTCCGCCAGCAGAGCTATTCCGCTGACAATGATGCATGGGCAGAACAGCTGAAATGGGAGCAGAGTAACAGGCAGGACATGGGTGGCACAGGGGGAAGCATGCGTATGCCGTGTCCTATACCCCTTCAATCCACAGCCACAACCCCATTGACAGGGCAACTTTGCACCAGTCCCAGGCTCCTGGCAACTGAATCTCAGAGTACCACTCTCCCATCAAACTAGCTGTTACTCATTTTCCAGTTTCAGGCTACCACCACACAGGCTGCAACAAAAGAGAAAAAACAAAAGAGAGAAACCAACAAACTCTTTGAAAATTGGCAACAGTGCCATGGGCAGATCTGATGTCATCAGCTGCCCCATAATGAATTGGAACTCATGAAAAACAGTCTTCCAAAACTTACGTTCTATTACAAATTTTATTGCATGGTTTTGTGGTTATGATTTTCCTATTTTAACGGTAGTGTTTTGTTTTAATTGTGATATTTTTGTAATCCATTCTAGGATCATTGAGTGAAGGGCAGGCTACTACTACTACTACTACTACTACGGCTAATATTATTACTCATATTGTAGGCACCACTGAATTCCGTTTTTCAGCTGCTGCTGCTACGGCACACTCCTCCACTCAACTGTGTGATCTCAGATTGCATGTGAGGAATTGCTTGTTTGAAAATCCCCTCCTGTGTCAAAATTTCTCTGTATGTGGAAAATGTACCCATCAGGGAGAACGAGCCTTTCTTGTACTATAACAGCAGTCACATTAATAATGTGGCTAGTGATTAATGCCCAGTCCTGTATTCCAGATAGCCCTATGAAGGATCTTAATAATGCATATGGCTTAAAATTAAAGTGCCGAAACATATTCTCTTTGATTTAGTGTTGCAATTATAGAATGTTAGAAGTTATCCATAGTATAGTCTGATCTATATATTTGTTTAAGAAGTTATGTTACTGACAAAGGAAGTGAGGGGAACAGTATATCAAATGTGTAATGCATGCACACACACACACACACAAAATGATTTTAGGAGGACGTTAAACCAGGACTACTGAGTGGTAGGAACTTTTGACTAATGGAGATATAGAAATGCAACTGCAATGCATAGCAATGGTGAAGCCATTTTGAATCTAAGGCATCCATCTTGGATTCAAACCGACATCAGGTCAGAAAGGATATGCATCCCAAGGTAAAGAAGTCAAAGGGCCAAATTAGATGTGAACTAATCCCACATCATATCTACTTCACAATATGTAAGGGCATCCTGCAGATACTGTAATAAACGTGTGTGTGTGTGTGTGTGTGTGTGAGAGAGAGAGAGAGAGAGAGAGAGAGAGAGAGAGAGAGAGAGAGAGAGAGAAGTCTATCACTACATAGGTGCTCATTAGACCATCTGAAAGGGCTTTTTTTCTCAGCCTGTTCAAAACTTGCAGCTAACTATTTCTCCATGCAACTTTCATATCCTGAAGCTAGAATTTAAAGGCTGTTGGGGAAAATATCTCCAGTCATCAAGAACAATTAACATTCTTTTGTCAAGTCACTTACTGCCCACCGAGGAAATATCAACTTTTATACCTGACTATTAGAAAGCAATCAGCTTAACGAAGGATGGTTTCCTGGCAGCTGAAACAGTATGTTGCAACCTGCAAAGCGGGAAGCACATACCTGTCTTTCTCTTAAAGACCCCTGACCATTGGGTCCAGTCGTGTCTGACTCTGGGGTTGCGGCGCTCATCTCGCGTTACTGGCTGAGGGAGCCGGCGTACAGCTTCTGGGTCATGTGGCCAGCATGACAAAGCCGCTTCTGGCGAACCAGAGCAGCGCACGGAAACGCCATTTACCTTCCCGCCGGAGCGGTACCTGTTTATCTACTTGCACTTTTGATGTGCTTTTGAACTGCTAGGTGGGCAGGAGCTGGGACCAAGCAATGGGAGCTCACCCCATCGCAGAGATTTGAACCGCCGACCTTCTGATCAGCAAGCCCTAGGCTCTGTGGTTTAACCCACAGCGCCACCCGCGTCTTTCTCTTACTGACCACTAAAAGTTGGTGGTGTGTGGTGAAGGGCAACTTCAGGTTGGGAGGTACAGTCTTAAACATCTGGAAGCTATCAGGTTAGTGAAGTGATGGGGTGAGGTCCCTATCCCTGGGGTCAAAGCAACTGACCAAGAACAAGGGTAGATGTCCTGTCACTGGAGCTTGTTTGCTTAATTGCAGTTAAGATTGCTTTCTCAAATAGGTGCTCTAATTCAAGAAGAATGGCTTGCACTGAAATTCTCTGGCACGAGGGCTGGTATTCAGCTAAGATTTACTCTATTGATGTTAGCCTCACTTAGTCATTAATTTCAGTGGGTTTGCTCTGAGTAAAACACAGTTGACTGCCACCCTTTGTGGAGTTTTGTTCCCCGTGCACTTCCTATATTAATTATATTATATTATATTATATTATATTTATATTGCATTCACATCCCATCTTTTTCAATGAGAATCACAAGGTGGTGTGCATTGCTCCCTTTCCTAACTGAATCCCCATCACAATTCTGTGAAGCAGGTTAGGCTAAGAGGCAGTGATTGGCTCAAGGTCGCCCAGTTGGCTTCATCGTCAAGTGGGGATTTGAACACTGGTCTCCCGGATCCTAGTCCTACACTCAAGCCACTACACTACACTGGCTCTGCTCTACTTGACTTATTAGATTCCTTTAATAGTCAGAGGTTAGAAATTCAACACTCTTGATTTCAATTCTGTCTTTGCTTCTTTTAGTTTCTCATCCAGCTAGCATTGCCCTTTCTGGGCCTCTGGACACATTGACAAACTGGAGAAATTGAACAGGGGTACCACACACGCAACACAACCAAGCATACACTGCTACTGATTCCATCAGCTACACTAGGATGCTCCTTTGAAGTATTATTTCGGCAAGCAGAAGGTGCCTGGAGACCAGTGGGCACCATGTTGGCGACCACTCTTTTTCTTGCTTGGTCCAATCTTCTTATATATCCTGTCTACTAGAGATTGTGGATGTGGACGTGTTTGTTTTGGGTTTTTTGGTGCAGTTTCTAGAATATTTTAAGCACGTTAAAAATAAAGAATAGGTTGTGAACAATACACAATAAGCAGAATGAGGAATGTGAATGCCCTGAAGCTGAATCTGACCCTGTCACTGGGAAAGACATCCGTGGCTCCTTGTTTACCACTGTAATGCTGCACAGCCATCTTCTGTGGGGACATTCCCAGAAAAGATGCTCTCTTTAAGCAGCCAACAGAGGTAGGAAGGAAATGTGCCAGTTCAGCAATAGCAGCAATCCCAGTGGACCAGTTTGTTCACTTAGTGTCAGGACTATCTGTCTTCAGTGGCCAGCACCCAGGGAGAGATATGGCGAAGAATAAGTGGCAGAAAACAAGGGAAAGGAAAAGAAAAAACAGAGTGGAAGAAGAATGATGGGATTCTTCTTTTCTCTTTTTATTTTCACAGTTTGCTTTTTTCATTCCAACATTTGCTCCTGATAATTCCAGTTTAAGGAGAATGGTCAAGAGCGACAAATCTTGAGTGGCTAAATGTAACAAAATAAATCCTTTTTCTGACAGGACATGAAAATTCTCAGTGGATGGGTAAACATCCAAAGACAAGTTACAAGCTCACAATTTGGGCACACAAAGTAAGTCATTAATGACTGACTGTATCATCAAACAAACACACAGCAGCTATGCAAGCACCAGAAGCTCTGGATGATTCAAGCAGCCTGCGTTGCATCTTAAACCACAGCATTTCATTTACGCTCGAGCAAATAGCCCCATTCATCTTTGGCCCCAACTTAGCTCAGCGTTGGATGCTTTGGCATCAAGCTTGGGTCACATCCACACCATACATTTAAAGTACACAGCTTCTTGGCAAGTGTGGTTTACCCCTCACAGAGCTATAAATCCCAGCATCCTTAAAAACTACAGTTCCCAGGATTCTTTTGGGGGAAGCCATGTGTTTAAATGTATGGTGTGGATTTCACCTTGGTTTCAGGTCCTAAAAGTCAAGCTGTCTACATTTTAAAGGTTCAAGCAATGAACATAATGCATTACAGTGTTTCTGAGCCTCTGTTCCTGTCTAGAATACCAAATCCAAGAGCTGGTGCTGATTCCCTCATTATTTATCCATGTTGTCCGTCATGCTTTTAAACATCTACATTAAATGGCTGAAGTCATCTGGGATTTTGGAAAAGGGTGTCATCAACATGCTGACAACACACAGTCCTAGCTCTCTTTTACAACTGTTTCAGGGAGATGGTGGAAGTGCTAGATCAGTGTTTGGAATAAGAAATGGACTGGATAAAAGGGCCAATAAACTGAGGCTTGGTCCTGACAAAATGGAAGTACTATTGGTGAATGATTTGTGTTCAGTCTCCCCTAACAGCATTGCACTCACCCTAAGGCAGGGGTCTGCAACCTTTATGACCAAAAGAGCCACTTGGACCCGTTTCCGAAGGGGAAAAAAGAACTGGGAGCCGCAAAACCATTGCGACATTTAAAACAAATATAACACTGCATTTTATTTTTTAAAAATCCGATTTAAATTTTTAAAAATCCGATTTAAATAAAATAAAATCCGATTTAAATTTTAAAAATCCATTTTTTAAAAAAAAAAATCATTCATTTTTATCCACCCTGGGGACCACTACCAGGTCACAGCCTGATCCAAGGTGGGTTGCAACAGCATACAAATATTTGATTTGTTGTTGTTGTTGTTGTTGTTTTTAAAAAATGAGTCCTCAACTGCACACTTGTGTTAAATGTTTGTCCCATGTCTAATTGAAGACTGCTGGCTTTTACAATAATCTTAGTGTCTTTTACCCTTAATATTCCAGACCAGAGGCTATGTTCACCTCTTCCAACCTCCTCTCTTGCTAAATAAAGCACAGAATTGCACCAGAGAAGCCTGTGATGTTTGTGCTGACTTGCTTACAGGTGGCTGTAGTAGTTCGTAGTGTTCAAACCTTTCTAGGGGAGTTCCCTGCCCCCTTAATGACAATGGCGATAGATTTTGCACATGAACACAGATCCAAGTTAGGACTCCTCTCTTCCACGCCAACAGGTGCTTTGTCAAGGCTCCTCTAACACACACTCAGGACAGAGGAAAAACTGCAAAACGTCCCGGCCTTGCTCCGGGGCGGAGAGAGACGCGCGCCCGCGAGAGCGCGGTCTGAGGCTGAGAGCGGAACCAGGAGCGAAGGAGGCAGCGGCAGGGAAACAGGCGCCGCTTCCTCGACCATTTTTAAAAAGAGGGCTTCCCTCCTCGCCCGCCACCCGCCGCCCCTGGCCCAGCCACAGCTGCCTACCTCGTCCTCGCCTCGACGCAGCAGCCAGCAGCCTTCCGAGAGGAACCACGGCCAGCCCTCCCCCGCGGTCCCACGACCCAGCCGAGGAGTCCTGGCCTCCAGTGCCCGTGCGGGGACGCGTCTGAAGGCCCCCTTCCTGCCCCCATCCCGTCCCGCCTCCCAGCTGCCTCTGGATGCCGCGGGGTCCCACATACCCGCCGACCCCGGAGCTCCCCTGTCCGCCCCAAGGCCGCCTCCCACGCTAGGAAGACTCCCGGAGCTGGGCAGGGTTGGTCCCGCCAGGCAGGCTCGGGGGGCGGCCTCTCCCATGGGCGCCTGCTTCGGAGGCGGAGGCGGGGTCTTCAAAGTTCCCCCTCCCGCTCGCCCAGCTCCATCTCTTCCCGAAGGAGCGTGCACACCTCAGGCGCGCTCCCCGCCAGAGCCCTTAGCTGAGCTGCGCCACCTCTACTGCGTCCCCACCGCCTCCGAGCCCCGCTGCCCTGCTGTTCAAGGCCAGGTGATCCTGGGTACGCCCCTGAGCAGCGCCCTCAGCCTCCGGAGGGCGGGCCGCCGGCCAGCTGGAGGGCGGTCGCTGCCAGCTGGAGAAGTGGGCGGGCGTATCCGCCCCGGAGCCGCGACAGCCGTGTAAAAGAGCCGCATGCGGCTCCGGAGCCGCAGGTTGCTGACCCCCGCCCTAAGGGATCCTAATGGACTGAGGCTGGTGCACCAACTGAGATTCCTCCTGGACAGAGATAAGTTGGTCAATGGTTATCCATGCACTGGAAACCTCAAATACTGCACTGCGCTGTACAAGAATACTGCAGTGTGTTGTATGAGAGGCAGTGTTTGAAGGCTGCAGTGAGTATACTAACACAGCTGCTAGGGTAATAACTGGAGATGCTTTGGGGGGACATGTTTCACCAGACCATTCGGAGTCCCATTCAAAATGCTGGTGATTATCTTCACCATACATGGCTTGGGTTCTGGGTACCTAAAGAAGGTATGCAATTCTGCTTTCAAATCCCACTGGCTATCCTTGGGCTAGGTGCCAGTTTTCAGTCTGGCAACATGGACTCCCTCCTCCCGCATGAATTTGCCTGCCCAACCACACGCAACATCTCTTCATTCTACCATCTTTGGAAGATGCTTAGTGGGACACAAGTGATAAGACCGGCTCTGTTATTAGGCAGAGTGAGGCAACCACCTCAGGAGGAAGGCTTGGGTGGGGAAGTGATGCTAACCCCCAGGTGTTCCTTCTGAACCCCCAGGCATTCTTCTCTGTTGGAGGGCAGGGCTGTGACTGCAAAATGGCCCGCTCTGTATCCTCGAACCTAGCCTGCTGCCCCCAAGTGGGGTGCTGGGGTATCCAGAAGTGTACCGTAAGTAAATAAATGGTGAGATGAGAACGGTCACTTGAATGGCATCCCAATCTGTGCATCACTTTCACGTCATTCTCTTTTATTGATGTGCCGATAAAAAACCCAGTAAAAAATCATTTTGCCATTATTTCAGGAAATCCTTTTTGCACCAGAGAAAGGCAGCTATGGGTCTGACTGTGCTGGCAGTGCGCTTATTATGTGTGTGAGAAAAAAAAACCTTTTGTTACCATTGTCAAAAGACTTTTCAAAGTCTGTATGCTTTCTGTTTACCTGTCTCGGTATTTTTGGCTGACTTTTGAAGCTGCTGTATACTAAGTGAGGCCAGTATATGGTGTATGATTCTAGCTCACTGCTGTCTTACTGATCAGTTGTTCTCCCAGGTCTTGGGTGGAAGCCTTTTCCAACCTGGCTGCTGTCCTTTAACTCAGAGATAAGGAACCCGTGGCTCCCCGATTCAAATATTGCTGAAGTAAAACTCCCATCATCCCTGATTATTAGCCATGCAGGCTGGGGCTGATGGAGTCAGAGTCAGACAATGTCTGGAGGGCCATAGGTTCCACATCCATGCTTTTATGGGAGATACCAGAATACGTTTGTCAAGAAAACAGATGTACTGTGACAGGCCGGCTGGAGAGGGCATATGGCAGCACAGTGTAGACCATAGCCAATAGGAGGCACTGCTGGTCCACCGTGGTGCAGTGGTTAGAGTATTGTACGTGGACGTGGGAGACCAGGTTTCAAATCCCCACTCAGCCATGAAGCTTAGTTGGTGATGTTGGACCAGTCACTGCCTCTCAGCCTAATCTACCTCACAGGGTTGTTGTGGGGTTTAAATTAGGAGGGAGGGAACCATGTACACAGCACTGAGCTTCTTGGAGAAAAGGTGGGACATAAATATAATAGATAGATTGATGATGATGATGATGACAGATAATAGATAGATACCATAATTCACCACATAGTGGTTGCAGATTTTATGCCATTTTAACAAAAGGAGGGTGTGACCATTATGCAGTGAATTACAGGGGTGGAGGCAGAGGAAAGGGTCTTGGACCAGCAGCAAAGGTGGTCACTTGCCCACTGCTTCCCCTTCTTGGCTGAGATGTCCTGGGGCACAAGCCCAAGGCGATGGCAGCAGCAACAGCAGCCACTTCACCTCACCTTGCCTCCTCCAGCTACGGTACCTCTGCTCACGGCTGGCAAGCCAGTGAGGGCCCAGACTCCAGCTCTCACTGCCTCAGGAGCCACCAGGAGACCCCCCCCCATGCCGACTCCCAGCTCACCTGTAGGAGAGGCAGCTGCACTGGACCCCCATGTGGCACCAGGAAGCACCCAAGGCAGCCTGGGAACTTGTGGCTGAGACTGAGAGGTGCAAGGGGTCTTGGATTTTTATCTGTTTTAAAAGGTGGCTGGGGGAGGAAAGGAAGGGGCCCAAGGCCTGGAGGAATCTCAGAAGTCGCCATGCAACGATTATGCAATGAAAGCTAATTGTCCAATTTTTTGAGTGACAAAACAGAGTGTGATTATTAAGTGGTGGTGGCGATTATTCGGTGAATTGCGGTAGATAGATGCGTGCATGCACTGGAGAGCAAATGTTTGCAAAACAGAGCCTGCTACTGTAGTCATATATGTGTGACTCAAGCATGTCCTCTTTGCATTGTGGGACCAGTTCTCTGGAATTCTCTCCCTTTAAAGCTGAAGCAAGCCCCAATGCTGTAGGGTTTGTGATGTACATTTGAAAATCCTTTTTCCACAGTTTTTAATTATTGTTGGTTTTTATTTTTTTTAAGCTGTTTTGTGATCTGTATTCTGTATTACATCCTGCATCTGTTCTTCACTTTTATGCTGGTTTATTCTTTAGCTGGACTGCATTCCATGCTTTTATATCTTATTGCCAGATGGAGTTTTTTTAAAAAAATAAAAATAAAAAATTGGGGATTGCAAGCTGCTTTGTGGAGGAAGTTCCTCAAAAAGAAGAGAATACATTTTTTAAAAATAAAAACATAACATCAATGTAGGTTCCCCTGCATGATTTTGGACCTTATGGTGCATTGCAGCAGGTTCCCTGCTGGAGACATTTGTTCTCCAACATGTGGGAAATGGTATGGTAAGCAACTGATATCCACTTGAGAAGGTGGGGCATATCTAGTGCATCTCCACCCTCCCTCTCATTGGCCTTTCCTCATTGGCCCTGGCAGTAACTACACTTGCTATTCCCCCAATTGCCATCTGATATAGTTATTTTAATTGGCTTCACTTCTCCCTTCCTTTGCTTGATATCCAAAAGTGCCGAATGACTGGTTTATACAAATTTTTATAAGATTCTGACAAAAGCCATGTGACTCCACTCGACAGACAAAAAGGCAGAGAAGCTGAGCGTTCTCTCTGAGCTGGAGGTAACTTTAGCTAACACAAAACCCTTGCCAGCAAGAGGTTCCATAGCCGGATGTGACTTAATGATACCTCAATTGCATTTTCATCCCTGGATCCCAGGGAGCTTTAGCTCTGATTCTGCCAAGCCCATTAACCATCCGCCTAACGGCAAGGTGTAGGCTGCCGCTGCCGCCGATCTGGGCTTACGGTGGAACTGGGAGGCCATTCGATGAAGATGAAGAGGCAGAGGCACAAACTCCTTACCTCAATTGCTTCCCTAAACCTCCAGCAGCCGCTGTGGTGATCCATCTTCTCCCTGTGATTAGCACATAAATTACCTCCAGTGGTCTGAAACACTTCAATTATTCAGAGTAGTTTTAGCGTCCGCTGTAAAGAGTGAGTGAAGAAGGAATAAAGAGAGGCAAGTCAAAAAGACCAAGAGAAGCCACGAGGAACCCACTTATCAAAGGACGTGATGACCTCTTGGGCTGCACAGCCTCTGATTCTTCTCATGCTGAGTCCTCTTTGAATTTGTCCTCTGAGGTCATTTCAGCATAGGGAATTGTCTGGATCTCAGACATGCACCTTCACTGCGCACCATTGTGCCAAGCTGTGTGGCAGGTATGCACAGAATCTGCAAGGATCCCAAACCTGACAAACAAGGAGAATCTCATGTTGGTTTGCCCAGGTTACATGGCTACAGGAACATTGTATGTGTGGGAAAGCCCACGCCACATCATAATTCTGCCACTTCCTGGTAAGCAGTTCCTGTGTTCTTCCTTGCATATGAGGACGGCCAATGTGCACAGAGCAGCACATGAATGTGAAAGAGAGATAATGAAGACGTCTTTGCTCAGTCTTGCCTTGCAAAGAAATTGAAGGTTGGAGCCATGAGGTAACTAGGCACAACCTTCTGGGAAGCTACACCTCCTTCAATAGTCCTCAAGAGCAAAAATCCTGTCAATCCAAAGAATCATGGGACAAATTTTGGTGTGGCACTCCAGATGTTGTTGGACAACAATTTCCACCACCCCTGACCATCCTGGCTGGGTTTGGTGGTAGTTGCATCCTAACAACAGATGGATGGTCACTGGTTATCTCCCCCTGCTTTGCAGCCTGGCTCTCCACACATATACTCAAAAGAACCAGTGTGGTGTAATGGTTATGGGAGACCAGGATTCAAATCCCTGCTCAGTCATGAAGCTCACTTGAGCCTCTCGGCCTAACCTGCCTCACAGGGTTGTTGTGGAGATCCAGCGAGGAGGGGTGGAATCATGTATGCCTCCTTGAGATGCTTGTTGAAAAGGGTGGAATAGAAATGCAATAAATAAATAAGTCCCACTGACTTCAGTCTGGTCTATCACCACATAAATGTGCATAGCATTTAATTTAATTGCGCTCATTAAGCAGTTAAAAGTTTGCTGCCCTGTTTAGCAAAGGCTTGGCAATGTATAGCATGTTTGTTCCCACAGGACGGAGGATAGGCTGAGGCAGTTTCTGTGCTTTAACAATGCTTCTTTATATCTCCAGAGGACTGACTGAGCGGCTGCAGTCATGTTTATGCTACTTCTTAAGATATTCAGGTGATGGATTGGAAGGAACTGAGGTGGATGGGGGGGTTATGCATTGAAATTAATAATAAATAAAGTAGCGCACTTACTAGCAGACCAAGGAAATTGTCAGAGCACACACAAATACCAAGAATATGCTGAGCGTGCTGTTGTTTGGCAGACTGGGTACATTGGAGGCTGCCATGCTGATCAAGCATATTTCTGAAACCAAGGCAGCTGTTGACCAGCCCGAGGTCACATTGCAGCTCATGGTGGGAAGTGGTGGCAGCACTGGACGCAAAAATTGGGGCATGGGTGGGCATTGACGGGGCAAGCACATTTTGAGGGGATGGGGGAAATCAGCTTTGTCCCACCTGAACATTCCCATTGATTTTGATTTAGTTGACTTTCAAGTCAATGTGCTTAAGATTGCAGCCATTTTTTAAGCTCCGGTTTATGATCCTAGGGCACCCAGGTTTGAATTCCTGCTAAGGAACTAAGCTTACTGGGTGACCATGGGAAAGGCAGTATATTTCAGACTAAACTAGTGAGGATACAGTAAGAGAACTCTGTATAAGCCACCACAGGCTCCTTAGAGAAAAGGCAAGGAACAAATATGTAGAAAAATGGTCTCCATGTTACTCAATTTTTGTGTCACTTCCAATTCAGTTAGCTCATTAACAAAGATATTCTCTTGATGCTTCCAGGGTTCCTGTATTAACTTGGGTCCAGCTATTCAAAAGCTCCTGAGCAGCACATCTCTCTCCCCCCCTTCCTTACTGCATTACCTCATTTCTTTCTATATCTGACCCAGATTGCTTCCTGCAGTTGAAGAATCAGGTTGCCTTTGATTGACCTGGAAACAATCATGAGTTAGCAGCTTTGCTTCTTCCTTTACCCCCCAAAAAACACCCCAAATCTTAATCTGTTGTGCATTTTCATCCAAATCTTTTCAGCCTTTCTTTCTTTCACGCACACTACAATAGTTCTGCGCAGTTCTGCTAAATTCAGTGTGCCAATTTGCGCACCCTGGAGATTTGACCTCATACTTTCCAGCCAAGGTAGAGCCCATTGGGACTTATATTGATGGAGTGTGCAGCAGGTGTAGTTATTTTGTGTAGCTGTCGCAGATATCTAGCTGGACATCAAACTAGTGGAGTCCAATTACTGAAGCTTTGCAGCAGGCCTGTTAGAGTCTCCACGCCAAAGCAGTATTCTAAACACACATACTTGATGGCATCAATATATGTGGGGTTTATTTGAAAGTCTAAATGTTAAGATTTGTAAATGTGCTGTGAGCAGCCCAGAGTGGCTGGGGAAAGTCAGCCAGTTGGTTGGGATATAAATAATAAAATTATTATTAATTATTAGGTTTGACACATAGAAGCAGATTCATCAGAGGACTAGTTTCCCCCTAAATTAATTGTCTTATTGTGCATTGGCATTTTAGTATTTTCTAGATACCAGAAGGTTTGTCATCTAGATGGTGTTTAAAATATGGGTCTTATGGCCCTAGGGAACATGATCAGCATGTTTGGGATTGTTTGAAGTATCTGCATCCAAAGCAAGAACAGGGAACCTCCAGATGTGGCCCTATGGTTGTTGTAGTACTCTAACTCCCATCAGCCCCAGCTGGTTAGTGACCAATGGTCAGGAATGATGGGAGTTATAATCCAACATCTGCAGGGCCACAAGTTTCCCATCCCTGATCTAAAATAACAACAAGAACAACAACTTATGTGTCAGCTGAAAGACTAACAGATTGGTTTTAGCTTAAGCTTTCATGAACTGCAATCCAATTCCTCAGATGCATTAATGCACCTGATGCTTGCAAACCAAATAATTCATCCTGATCCCATATACGGCAGGGAAGTAGTGCCAGTGCCAAAACCATATTGACCAACAATACAATGTAGGTACAGTTCTCCACACACACTGGCACCTTCATTGTCGCCTTTGACTGGACTTAACCGTCCAGGGGTCCTTTACCTTTACCTTTCCCCACATACCTTTGCTTTGGCATTAAAGGAAGAGGTATGGCCATGAGGTTGGACCACCACCCACTCTCATCTTGGTATGCCTGCAATCCCATTGTGATACTGACTGCAATACTTACAGCCGTTTCCCTTAGATTCCACACAATAAAAACGCTGCAGAAATTGTGGTTGTTTCATCAAGTTGGGAGCAAAACCATCAGCGTGTAGCTCAGATGAAGCCATGGGGTAGCAATCAGAAAAGCTCTGAACAACCAAGTACAAATCAGCCACTGATGTGTGTGCGCATGGAGTTAAAGGGAAAGAATGCAAAGATTATTCTTGGGGGGGGGGAGGTTGAATTAAGAAAGAGTATTTTGGTGCAACAGGTGATCCCCTCAACCCCCCCCCCTCTCTCTCTCTCTCTCTCACACACACACACACACACACGGGCTCCCCCCCCCCCACATTTGCTCTGCTCCACTGGCCCAACACCAGGCACATTCTTCCAGGGACATAGCAAGGTAAATTGGTACCCGGAGGCAATTTTTGTGTGTGTGATTCTTCATCATCGCTCTGCAAGAAGCCTGCAGAGAAAGAAGGGATTTCTGTAGAGTATAGCAACTTCCCTTCTTCTCTGCTGCAGTGGGCATAACTGGAAGAGGCCAGCACCGCCCTGCTCCCCGACCCACATATTAATTATGCAAGCCAGGTTGGCCTCCTCATCCAACCAAACACCAAGAAACTGACCTGGCATGCAGCAGCTGAGGGCTGGCAGGCAGGCAGGGGAACTCCCTTGTTTTGAGGAAGGGCCAATACAGTGCATAGTAGAGTCCCCCACATCTGGCTTACCCCTCTCTCACATTCCTTCATCTAACCACAATCACAGAAATAGGCATCCCACCCCCCAACTAAGACCTTTTCTGAATGCAACAAGCAACACCATTTTAAAACATACATGACACTATAAAACCAAGGTTATTACTTCTATGGAAAGCATGCCTTCAATGGAGTGATTAGGTTGGTTTTGTTTCCACAAATAACTTTTTTTTTTAATTGCACATATCTGGTTTTGTCTGCTTGCTTGGGAGCTGAAGCTGACTTTGTTTTTATTTACTGTATAACTTATGCTTATTTACAGGCCATTCAAACTGTGATCCAGGCACCGAGACCAGCCTGCTGGTGAGTACCCACTCTTCTTATACTAGAATCTCATTCTAAGTGTTCATGGTTCCATGGCTGCACTATCACAATAAATAGGAGGAGGTGTCTGTGAGGAGGGCGCACTGACATGTCTGTGCTGTTTTATTGAACCTGTGGAGGAACTATATGAGAGAGGCATTTTCCTCTGCCCCCAGCATAAGTATCTCATTATGAAAGTGCATACTCATTAAAATATCATCCATAATTGAAAGCATATTTTCCCTTAAACCTCCAGGCAGCACCCTTACCATATTCCCAAACTTCTTGGATTTAATTAAAAAGAAATCTTACCTCCTTTAAAACTTGTTTGAGCTAGGTTATGTTGAGATCAGTTTCTCATCTCATCTGGAGTTTTTAGGTACTAGGTACCATACATAGAAGTTTTATCAGGCTGGCTCTTCAGGAGAGTTTGTTGGAAATGAGTGGACCTTCGGGACTAGGAGTGGGGAAGAATGGGGGAAGCTGTAGAAGAATATCAGTATATCCCACTTGGTGAAAAAGTGATGTCTGTATTTTGAAGGCCTATTTAAACAATACAGTTTTCAGAAGACCCCTAAAAGGAGGCAAGGGTGGTTAAAGCACATTTAGCACACAATTCAGTGCACAGGGCTTCCCCCAAAGAATCATGGGAATTATAATTCATGATCACAGAGCTACAAACCCCACTAGCTTGTTCTAAGAGACCACCAACACTGTATCTTACAAATGCCCAGATTATATTAATAGTGATGAACAGATTATATTAATGAACAGATTATATTAATATACTAATATATTTCTTTGCCAGGTTGTTATGCAGACTGGTATAATATGTGATTTAGCTTCCGCCATTTCCCTATGCAGGCAATTACACTGGATCAAGAATAGGGAAACTGTGACCCTCCAGATGTTGTTGGACTGCAACTCCCATCACCCTGTCCATTGCCCAACCACATCTGGAGAGCCACAGGTTCACCATTTCTGCCCTAAACAATGCTTTTTTATTGCACACACACACACCCCTAGTCATCTGCCTTTCCTCTTCATTTGTATTGTCATCCTGTTGAATATTTGCAGACAGCTGTTTTTTATTCATTATTTACTAACATTGTACCGGATAACATATCACGGCTTTCCTTGTAACTTAATTATCTGAAGCAATGGTACATCCAGACCCCAAAACTCCTCTCTGAAGCGGTTTCCTTCATCCTAGACAACAGCTCAGCTCAGCTCTTTAACTCTTGCTTTGTTATGGTAATGTCGCAAAACTGGGATATGAAGCCAGGCTGCCCATCATTGTTGGAGCAGGAAGAGCAGCCTCAGCCAAGGCTCAAGCTCCAATCACACTTACGTGGGAGCAAGCCCATTTGAATGCACTGGGGTTTGCTTCTGTGTAATGATTTATAGGCTCCAACTGCACATGAAAGCTTTTTTTGCTGGGAGGAGCAGCTGCTGGATTCTATAAAAGAGGCAATAGCTGTGAAACCTACTGATTTATAGACATGAAGAAGAAAGGAAAGCAAACCCTTTCTGAGAGTGGAAAATATTTTTATGCCATGTGTGGCTGCAGATGGGGAAGTAATAATAATAATAATAATAATAATAATAATAATAATAATAATAATAATAATAATAATTTATTTCTACCCCACCCATCTGGCTGGGTTTCCCCAGCCACTCTGGGCGGCTTCCAACAAAAGATCAAAAATACATTAAAACACCAGTCGTTAAAAACTTCCCTGAACAGGGCTTGTTTTGTTTAGGCTTTAAAGGTGATCCCAAGTACTTCCTTGAACAAAGGTTCAGAGACAAATAAGAAGCCAAGGCAGTACTGTATTCCCAAGTATTCTGTTTAGGTGGGCTGGGAAGATCCTCTGCATCAGCTGTAGCTTCCAAGATTGTCCTCGAGGGTACATATACTAATTCAAATGTCAGATTAAAGTTACATGTCAGTGGGAATATCTGAATCAGGGTAGCATGTGATTTAGAAGCTGAAGCTGTGGTTGGAATCAAAAGGAACACATATGGTTAGGGATGTGATAGGGTTAGGGATGCAGTGCATTATATTTGCAATTGACACAGCCAGGGCCGGCGCGTCCATTAAGGCGAACTAGGCAATTGCCTAGGGCGCCAAAATGGAGGGGGCGCTGGCCAGGCTTGGGCGGGACGGGCTAGCAGCAGCTTCTCTGCTGTAGCGGAGAGGTGCTACTTGCCCCCTACACCACCACTCACCTCCCGCTAAAGCAGGTTTGGCGGGCGGCGCCAGAAGGTGGTCTGCCTAGGGCGCAAGAAACCCTAGCACCTGTGCTGGCCCCAGGGGTTTGTCCGTGAAGCGAAGTCCAAGTCCAGTCCTTGGTCTAGGGGTCCAAAGGAGGTCAGTCCGGCGGGAGCGAGGCAGGGAGCAGGACAAGGTCCAAGGCAGGTGCAGGCACGAGGTTGCAGGTAAAGCATACGTTTGCAACTAAGTTGCTCATGCAACTTGGGCTGGGTCTGGCTGGCTTTTATCTGGCCCTATGCTTAGGGCGGCCCTGATCCTCTGGAGACTCACCTCTCCTCCGGGCCTGGAGGCGAGCACTCCTCCTGTAAGCACTTAGCTCTCTTCGCCTCTCTGTCCTGAGCCTCTGCAGCTCAGGAGAGGCTGGTGGGTTACTGGACCCAGGGGCTGCCTCAGCTTCCTCTGAAGAGGCTGGGAGTGGAGCACCTGCAGGCAGTGGGTCCTCCCCCCCCCCCATCAGGAGCCAGAGCAGACTCTGCTGATGTCTGCACCTGGGGATCCAACACAGGTGGGGATCCTTCAGGCTCAAGCCCTGGCCCCGGCTCAGCTGGTTCTGGAGGCGGGGAATCCTGGGCAGGCTGGGATCCCTCAGGTTCAGCATCTGAGTCTGACTCCCAGGCCATCACAGCACCGGTCCTGGACACAGCTGCTCAGTCACAGAAAGGGAAGCTGCCTGTCCCTTTCCTTTGATCTTGAGGCCCTCTAGGTACAACAGAAACTCTTTCTGCAACAACCCATATAACTTCAAATCACCAGATTGGGATCCAGGAGCTAGGTTTGGGCTAGACGCCATGATTACCCCAAGGAGACAGGGCATTAAGAGTAAAGTGGGGGTGGGATGGGGTTATCATACACCACCCGGCAGAACCACAGGCAAGACAACTGATGGAAGTACTAAGAATTACATAGGAATATAAGATGATCCTGCTGGATCAAGCCAATGGTCTATCTGGTCCAGAATCCTGTTCTCAGTCACAGTGACTAACCAGATGACTGTGGGAAGCCTGGAATCTGGTGCCACTATGCAGGTTGACAGAGTGGAATATGATTCCACCTAGAGTTAGCAAATGCTCTGCTTTTAGCTCCAAAGACTTCCACATCACCAGCATCTCAGGATCTAAATCCAATATGCTAATAGCAGCATACATACTCTGTCAGACATGCAAAGCAGCCTCTAGGGTTTGTAGAGTTGACTATACCAGTTGGTGCTAGATCTTGCCATACTAAAACAATCACCACCATTAACCTCCCCACCCACCTGCCCAATAAGCAGCTTTGTTTGTTTTCTCTTTGTTTTCATTTGCATCTTACCATCACACAGTCTGGTGTGCCATTTGGCTTCCTGAAAATCCCAGCTTTTGGGTAGGCAGTGATGTGATAAAACATGGTAGGCAGATGATCTTTTCCTACAGAGACGAACCATAAATGATGACAAGGAAGACAGAACACATTCCCAGAGTGAGCATTTAGTTATATTTATTGGCTCATCCATTTTAGGCCAAGCAAAAGCAGGGAGGCTTGAATTCTGTCTCAGAAAAAGGCACTCAGTCATCTGCAACAGTCTTACTCTAATTTCCCATGTAAATGCCAACACAGTAGCACACGGAGCAGGGCAAGGCATCATTAATTTCAGAAACTCTCTTGCTTGAAGAGTCAATGCAATACTGAACATGAGAAAACAAAGCTCTGAATTAAGGTCTTCCATATTAACAGGCTCCCAAACACCAAGATTGAAAAACCCAAATACAAGACATTTTATTTATAAATATTATTATTTATTTAAAACATTTTTTACCCTGCTCTTCACATAAAAAAGGCTATCAGAGCAGCTAACAAAAGTCTATTACAAGACCATCTAAAAAAACATAACACTCAAGGAAAGGGGATTGGGAGGGAGGAGGAAAGGTATTGCTATGGATTTTGTGGGTACCCTGACTCCCCCATGTTGTGGGTGCCCTGACCTCCTCTAGATTCCTGGGTGCTAGCGTTTGATCAGTGCACTGATAATTTAGATGAGCTGACAGCCGTTTGATTCAATAATGTGAAAATGCAGGCTATCCC
Source organism: Lacerta agilis (assembly GCF_009819535.1). Taxonomy (NCBI): domain Eukaryota; kingdom Metazoa; phylum Chordata; class Lepidosauria; order Squamata; family Lacertidae; genus Lacerta; species Lacerta agilis. Next base: position 63,379,952 of record NC_046317.1, on the reverse strand, counting down.
TTTTCTGCATCAGGGTATCAACAGGAAATATGCCATCTAGGGGAACAAAGGCTGATGATGGCCAGTCATCAACTCATTGGGGAAGTCATGAAGATGACAGGGCTAAGACTGTGTGAGACAAGGAGGGTTGGGGCTCCTCCTCCAGCTGTGTGTGCTAGTGGGCAGGGGGAAAAAAGGTTGAGGGTTTCAGCTTGGATGATGTAGACTGAAGAAAAATTGTGGCATTTTGCGAAAGATTTGAAAAGTGGGGGAGAATTGGGGGCAACAGAACTCTTGGCCGCCTGGCTAGAGCAGGGTGTAACAAAGGGACAGGCAGCATGACTGATTCCTCTGTTTGTAGACCTAAGCCTGCTGCTCGTAAGAAGGGAGCAAAGATAATAACAAGTTGTGAATGCTCTGAACTCTCTCTCACACCATATAGACACAGGTTAACAGGATCGTCCTACTCTCATGTAGGACCCTGGCAGAGACACATGCCCGACTGGCATGTTCTCTCCCTCCTGGTTGATCATTCGGGAGCTTCAAAAGCTTTCTTCTGCCTGGCCCCAAACATCACAGCAACTAATGCCTAAAAGCATTAACACACTCAGGGATCTGCAGAGTCTTCACAGCTTGCGTAACAGACCTCAGCAACTCAGCATTTTGGCTAATCTACTTTATTTACATATAAACACACACGGAGCACTGCAACATGGCTCCCTCTCTCTCCAGCATCAAACAGCAAAGAGAAAAAACAAAGGACAATAGTCCCACTTCACGGAACACAGTAACACAAACATCCTGTCTCCGTCACTTCCCAGTGGGGGGGGGGGAAGAGTGAAAGCATACACCGTCATGTGATAGACAATAATCCGGTGACTGCAGACACGGGGAATGAATCTCCAACAATAGACACAGGGTGTCAATATGTGTAAATTAACCGTGTATCATAAATACACTACAGTCTCCGCTCTGCCTAAATTCCAAAGGAAACCCATTAAGTGCCAAGACCCCTGGAATCTTGCACCACTCCTGGAGATTGGAGTGAACCCTAACAGTATTATAATGGTTGGCTTTGTTACCCAGATGGCTGGGATTATACATACTATGTACTGCACCTGTTCTCCTTATTTGCTGGCTTGCTCTTTTTTTCTTCCATTTTCCTTTGCCTCTTCTCCTGTTGCTTTGTTTTAATGAGTTCAAGTTTAATCTGATTCTTTTCACTTCCCTCAGGGCAAGATGGTTTCTCAGAAGCCCCTTGGGTGGCGGTTAGGGTAAAGAGGTGCCGCCACTGGGAGCTGGTGGTCATACAATTAAAGTATTGCTTCAGTTTGCATGTGGGCAAAAGCAATAGTTCTGGATAGGGTTATTGGGAACAAATTTCAATTCAGTTCACCTACCACATTTGCACTTCCCAAAACAAAATGAAATGCAGCCATCAATCAAAAGTCACACTACTCAGAATTTTCACAAAATGAAATGCAGCCATCAATCAGAATTCATGCTACTCCAAATTTTGCAATGCAGCTCTCTTACCAAAGAGAATATTCATAAGTGTGGGGTGAGTATTGTGTGGCAGCTGTAACGGTGCTAGTTGCGCTGGTTGAAGTGGTCAGGTGGGCCAATAAACTGGTCCCAAACCGTTAAGGGCCAATAGTAACACCTTGAACTTGATCCTGGCATGGGAACCATGGTGCCAAGCAGAATGGAGCAGGAACGGCAGGATCTGTCAGAGGAGGAGCCCAAAGTTAGGGGTGGAGTTAGCTCAGTCAGGCCCCACCTTGCCTCCTGAGAATGAATTTCCCATGGTACCCAAGGAACCGGTTGGTCAATTGGAGAAGCCAAACAGGTCAGAGGGAGAGTTGGACCCCTAAGGACACACCACTATCCGTGCAGGTGTGAGCAGACTCAGCACCCTCCCCCCTAGGAGCGCATGCTTGTAAGTTCCGTCTTGTTTGCTTGTAAATGATGGGCCCCACCTTGCTTCTTTAAAAGTAGTGCTGTGTGTGTGTGTGTGTGTGTGTGTGTGTGTGTGGTGTTAGGACATTTTGCCTATATAATAATAATAATAATAATAATAATAATAATTTATTTATTTATTTATACCCCACCCATCTGGTTTCCCCAGCCACTCTGGGCAGCTTCCAACAAAATATTCAAATACAATAGTCTGTCAAACATTAAAAGCTTCCTTAAACAGGGCTGCCTTCAGATGTCTTCTAAAAGTCTGGTAGTTGTTTTTCTCTTTGACATCTGGTGGGAGGGCCTTGTTCCACAAGGCAGATGCCACTACCGAGAAGGCCTTCTACCTGGTTCCCTGTAACCTTGGCTTCTCACAGCGAAGGAACCGCCAGAAGGCCCTTGGCTCTGGACCTCAGTGTCTGGGCAGAACGATGAGATGCTCCTTCAGGTATACTGGACCAGGCTGTTTAGGGCTTTAAAGGTCAGCACCAACACTTTGAATTGTGCCCGGAAATGTACTGGGAGCCAATGTAGGTCTTTCAAGAGTGGTATTCTAGATCCCATTGATGTGTCCAATGAACCTTGTAACCTGTATCCTGAGCTGAGGCAAATCATTTGCTGATTTCTTTAATAAAATTAAAATTCTGCACTAACTGCAGTTTCCAGGTCAAGTGCAAGGGAAGCCCCACATAAAGTATGTTGCAGCAATCCAGTTTTGAAGTCAGCAATGTCTGAACTACCAAGCTCCCTTATTCCAGGAACATTCAAAGCTGTTGTACCAGGCACAGCTCCTAGCCACTATGACTACCTGGTCTTCTAGTACCAAAGCTGTATCTAGAAGCACCCCCAGACTGTGTACCTGCTCCTGAGAGCTGTCTGCATCTAGGACTCATTGCATTTCAGCACAGGATGAGCATGGTTCCTCTGTATGTTTTTAATTCCTCAACAAAAATATTGAGACCCCTGTGGGCTGGTGGGGAAAGCTGCTTGAAAAATAGGATCAAGTCTATCCTTTGGCTCTTTTGATCATATAAAGGAAAGTATGAAATAGATTTTTAAATGGATTCATGCCTCCAGCATTATACATAAGGACTAACAGGATTTGTTATGCGGAATGCAACACAAAGGACTGAGTCTTCCCTTTTCACCTTTGATTCCCCATGCTTTGTGTATGACATTCATTGTTGCAGCCAGACTGCATAAGCTACCTATGGGGACCATGTGGCGAGGCTCCTGGGATGTTGGCTTTCTCTAGATAGCAGTCTCTGAGGGCATAGTACTGGGGATGTAGTTCCTAAGATGTAAAGGTAGAAATAGGGACAAAGGGGAGAAAAGAATCAGAGAAAAGAAGTGAAAAGGAGCCAATCATCAGGGCTGCAGTAACACCATTGATGGGAAAGCTACCCTCAACCTCTTCTTGCATCCTGGGTACAACAGGGTCTGGGTTTAGGTGGTGCAAGCACGGTCTCTTTCCTACTATATTTATATACCACTTTATATAAACAACTGAAAACAGATGGCACAAAGGGAACAAAATGCCATCAAATAACAGATATGAAAACTGTAAACATGAACACAAAAGGAGCAGAGTTGAAACCTTGAAAGCCACACAGAGGAGGAATGTTTGCACTGCCTGCCTAAACAGCACCAGGGATGAGGCTTTAATGATTCTTTGCCTTCATTGATCCGATTGCAGAGACATCCCCTTGCTTCATTCGTGGACTTATTATGGACGAAGAGGAACAGACTCCAATCACCCAGGAGAGGCATTGTGCCCCTGCAGATGGATCACCTGTTTATTTAGCATTCTTCCTGATTTGCTTGTACAAAGCTTATGTGGTGGTCCGACTGTCTCCAGTCTTCATCCAGCATTCCTTCTGATCTGTTTACGAGGCAGTTGCAGGAGCACTCATCCCGTACCCCTTCTTCTACACGTGTTCCAGCTATTCGTTCTTTTCCATTCATTTCCCCATCACTTTTCAAACCACAAAAGTCTCTCTGTGTGATTTTAAAGTGGATTTGTTGTGCTAGAGCAACAGAGACCTTTAATCGGCTTTAAATGCACCAGCCTAGATTTCTGGTATACGAAAGGCAGGCTAGAGGCACCTATTAGTTGGGCGAAAGGCATCTGTGGCCATCGGGCACACTATGTGGTCCCCACTTGAGAATCAGTGGCCTGGGGAAAGAATGAGGAGCCTTGTGGCATTTGATCTCATTTCCCATCATGTACAACTCAGATAATGGGTGCTTAGTTGTGTGTGTGTTTGGATTGGAGGAGGGGAAACAGTCCCGGGGAAGCTTTTCTTTCCACAAGATAAAATGCCTTCAACAAATCCCAGATAACTTTGGGGGTGAGCATGGTTTTTATCACACAAAACCAGGCAGCAGCGGACCGTCCCAGGGTAGCCTTGTGATTTTCATGAACGTGGCTTGTATGAAAATTGAGTAGATGAGCAGCAAAGCTTGGAAAACCCCAGTGCCTGTGACAGATGGCAGCAATTCCGAGGATTCATAAATGGCGATAATTAGGGCTATTAATACTGCTCTATCTCATGGGGGGGGGCAGCAAAGCATTCCCCACAAATGTCTGCAAAGCAATATGACCTTTGAGGACAAAGTATGTCAGGAAGGGCACATGCTTATTCATGCTGGTGCAAATCTGGTCATAAATTCATCTCAAATGGCTGGCCTTGAAGCAGTACCAACAAACTATCTTTTACATTACATTCCAGTGGATTGTACCAAACCCCAAAGCCCTAAAGTTACTTATTTATAAGGTTTGTATTTCCACATGCAATCTCAATTAAAACACAATTTAAAAAATACACTTTATAATGCAACTTATCCACTTTCCACTTAGGCCCCCTTCAGCCACTGAGCAGCCTTGAATTATCTTGGCTTTTTTAGCCTCAGCTTAGTTTGTCTCGGGGCTCACCCTAGGGTGGCCAAGTGGAAAAAAAAAGAACAGGGCTCCTATACCTTTAAATCATTGTTGTGTGCTTGTTTTCAGCCAGAGGGTCACATTCTCTTTTGGATAACCTTCTGGGGCCACCTGCCACTGGTGGATGGGGCCAGAGGCAAAGCAACAAATGTGACTTTTGCCTTTAAACAATAGTCTGATTTCTACACACTCTCACACCCCTCCCTTTTATCATCCATTCTCAGACCCTCCAAGTGTCCCAGTTTTCCAGGGATGTCCCTGATTTGGGGGAGCTGTCCTGGTTTCTGATTTGATCCCGGAATATCTCGCTTTTCCTTAGGACGTCCCTATTTTCATTGGAAAAATGTTGGAGGGTGTGGAGTTATTAGTCTCCTGAGCTGCCTGAAGGCAATCCTGTATAGGGAAGGTTTTTTTTAATGTTTAATGTTTTTTATATACCATGTTGGAAGCTGCCCAGAGTGGCTGGGGCAACCCAGCAAGATGTGTGGGTTATAAATAGTATAGTTATTATGGAACGGGACATCCCTATTTTCATCGGAGAAATATTGGAGGGTAGACAAAAAGAACTCAAGGAGGGCGCAAAGCATGCTTGGTGATGGATCATGTGACCTGCCTCCTGGACCTGAGGCTCCTCATCCCTAAGCTAAAACCTTTCAAAATTTCCTCTTCTACACAGCTTTTAAAAGTGCAGAGGGCCAGTCCTCTTCTCCACCCACCCAGCCACCCTAGCTCACCATGCTCAGGAGTTCCGTATGAGGGATGTCATTGCCTTGTGGAGATTCTTGGTTAACAACAGGATATTGAGCCACATTTACAGTATTTATTTAGCACGTTTATTTAGTATTGTATTATTTAGCAGGTTTAGCAGCAAATGGTCCCAGGGAACAAATGCATATAACATGAAAAGCATACTTAAGAATATTTTAAAGGCTAAACTACATAGAACATTGTGTCATACATAAAACATCAGTCTTTAAAAACTACACGGCAGCAGGGAATGAATAAAGCAAATTCTGTCAATCAGCATTAAACTTCACCCCTCCTGGAAGCCTGGGAATATGAATAATGCCACAAACAAGGAGCCACCACAGAGAAGGCCCTGCAACACACTCGTGTCCTGTGGATCCAATCTGGCGAAGGGACCACAAGTAGGGCCTCCTCTGCTGATCTGAATGCATTGGCCGGTGTCCCCTTGTGCTAATAATACAACAGGGCTCTGCTAAATTAATGAACATTCCTCGCTTTATTTTACTGCAAAACCAAAGTCCCTTTACACTGGAAGAAAATGAATTGAAACAGGAACTGGAAAAGTATGCATTTACAATTGAAGCCAATGTCAGTCATGCTCAGAGCAGACCCATTGAAGTTAACAGGCTTCAGTAACAAATGTATTGATTTCAATGGATCTGCTCTGAATATTACTTAGCTGGGTATCACCCAATGAGTTTATTCTTAAAGCAGAATCATAGAATCTTAGAGCTGGAAGGGACCCAAGGGTCCCCTAGTCCAATCGTCTCTCAACTAAAGCATCCATGACAGATGGGCATCCAACCTCTGCTTAAAAACCTCCAAGGAAGGAGAGTCCACTACGTCTCATGGGAGTCTGTTCTAGGATGCCAGGGCCAGCATTAGAACATAGCATCCTTGGGCACCTGCAGATGTTCCAGCACCCCGGCAGGCCCCACCAATGAAGTCTGTCCAATATATCTCTAGGCCAGCACTAGCCACCATTTTAATTTCCTACTAAATCCCTGCTTCTGGTAGTAGGTGAGCCCACCGGAGGCCCTCAAAGCGCCCTGCAGACTGCTCAAACAGGAGTTGACAATGGTTTAATAAAAACACTTTAAATTCATCCTCCTAGTTAACATGACACAACGTTGCCTTGTAGACAAGCTTTAAAAGAAAGCCCAAAAGTCATTTAGCAATCAGTGATGGGGGGGGGGGAATGGATGGGAATTGTTTTGCTTTAGCAAAAAGAGACTTAAAAATGGAAAAAGTACCACCCCTAACTGCTGCTTCTCAAGTGCTGTCCCTGAGAGGCTATTAGGGCATCAGTGCAGCCCCTCCATAATCAGAGCAAGAAATGAAGTGTCTTCACAAGCAATTTAATCCATCTGCTCAGTGGGGAAAATAAAAGGCAGTTCCAGTGTTTTCTAATTAGGAAGTTAACCACCTCCACAGCTGAACAGGCCCAGGCTGGCGCTGCCCTGCAGGTCCTCATCCTGCAAGCAATCAGCTGTGTGATGAGTCTGGAAAATCCTGTCACATAGCTCGCTGGATGCTTTGCACTCCCCTTGATGTTTCACTACCCTTCCTCTTTGTACTGTGTTGACATTCATCATTTGCCTTCCTTGGAAAAATCAATTACCATGCAGGAGCAGGTGGCTTCCAATGTATGCTGTGATGTGTATCACACAGCAGAGCTCAGATGGGGTTAGGAGTTGGTAGCTGGTTTACTATTGTGGCTGAGGGTGTGATCTGTACTCTAGGAAGACCTTGGTCCAAATTGCATCTTGGCCATTCAACCCGTTTTCAGCAACTTGCTCATGAAATATGGAGATAATGTTAGCCTACCCTATAGGACTGTTGTAAGGGATATTGAAATACTGTAGTGTAAAGGATGCTAAACCAGGATCCTGTAATTGCCCCCTGCACTGCAGATTCTGCACAGTGCAGGGGTTTGGAATTATTGATTCCAAGGTCCCTTCCTATTCTCTTACTCTATAGGTAAGCCCCCATGTTTGAATCAATGAGAGTTTGTCTCCCATGGCACCAAGAAAGTATGGGAATATGTCTATGGCCATACTACCCTGAACACGCCCAATCTCATCTGATCTCAGAAAGGATGGAAATATAAAAAGGAAAGGAAAATGTATCTGAGAAATGTCATGCCATGTGTGCAATAAATCTGTATGTTTTTAAAGGTGCCATGGGATACCTTTGTTTTATGTCTTAGCCAGTCTCGGTGCAGCCCAGATGCAGACCCCCTGCACTGCCAATGTTCAATACAATGGGGTGCATCTTAGACAGAAAATCCCAAAGGATAGTAAGTGCTCAGAAAAATAATGGGACACAAAGTTGCTGCTACGTTTGTACCTGCAATGCTGCCTAATTTAAAACTTCGTAGCAGTTACTCCTAGTGTGCTGGGAAAGCAAATATGGTGTGTTGTATTTAATTTCTATTTAAATTCCAGTAATTATGCATATATCTGCATATATACATATAAATCAGCACATGCAAATTGCATGCTCTCTTTTGTCCTCTTTTTTCTGGTGATGCAAATCCTCCTTTTTGGCAGCGCATGGCCTCCTTACTTGTGATCAGTATAGACCTTTATCAGACATAATGAGCATATGAAGCTGTCGGAGTCAGGGCATTGGTCCATCTAAGAAAGTGTTGTTTACTCAAAATGCATTTGCTCTCCAGGACCTTAGGCAGGGGTCTTTCTCAGTTCTGGAGATGCCAGAAACTGCATCTATGATCTTCTGTATGCAAACCATATTTTCCAGAGCGATCTATCACCCCTCCCCAGGAAGACATTAATCTTGCTCAGCCTTTAGGTCCTAACATCTGCACAATGGCACAGGCTGAGCTCAGTACACTATGTTTGGAAGTTCCAGAAAGACTGCAGCTAAGAATTCTAGGCACTGAAAATCTACTACCGGTACATTAACCCAGATCTCTGCATTTGCAGTGAAACAGCTGAAGCAAATTATATTTGCATTGGTGTCTGTTAGCAATCCAGTATGCTTCTGTATGGAAAACCCTTGTCTTTAGACCATGTTGTTATCACTTTTTATCTTTGCTAACACTCCATCCTAGTACTCATCTTTGCACATTTCTGCATGCAAAAATTGTTATTTATTCTAGAAATAAATGGAGATAAAAAAATTTAATGATAGATTTGCACATTTTCATGCAGGCATATAACTCATTCAACTTGATGTAGTATGTGGAAAAATAAAGATATGAAAATTCCTTTTGTATGTACATTATGATGTGGGCTTGGAGGACTATGAGTTATTTTTATGTCTCTTTTAGTGCACAGGGTTACTAAAGGTAGGCATAGAATTAAAGTTGTACACACTGTGGGAGATTGCAGTCAAACATAACTATGCCTGAGAGCTAGTTAGTGTATGAAGGGGTTAGGACAGAGTTCTGTGCCTAGACTTAACTAGTTCACACTCCCTTTCCTCCACGAGCTTCTTCCTTTTCATTTCTCTTCACCACTTTCTGTCTGGTTAATTTTGCTCTCAAGCTTAGAGCACGTTTGGAACTATATTCTGTATTTTCTACCCAATAATAGTTTGCCTGTGTTCTCCTTGCAGTTGCATGGAACAACACATGTATCAGACTTTTGAATCTGTAAGTAAAGCATTTTTAACTTAGAAGTGTGTGGTCTGTTCCTTGCAAAAGGAGTAGAAAGAGGGGAGTAGAAAATGGGATAAGTCTAGCAACATATATTCCTAACACTATGCTGCTGCTTAACTTTTGTGAGTTTAAACTCTGCTACTGGATTCTCTCCTGTTGGAAAGTCTGTTAAGCCCCATGTTTTGAATCCAGACACCTGGACGATTTTTTGTTATCCACCCCATAAATGTGGGCCACAGGGATTCATATATTTGCCTTGCCAGCGCATAACTGCACATGTAATCTTATATTTGGTTTTCATGCTTTGCAACTGAAATACCATTCCTTTCTTTGGCGTGTTTGGCTGTGCACTAAGGCAAGTGAGAACTTTTCCCCATTTTGCAAAAAGTACAAAGAAATTAACCTCAGAAGACTTATGAACTACAGGACTCCACTCCTGTAATTTGTTTCTTGTTAAATTTGTGGTGTAGGCTGAGGCAAAAACTAATGCCAGGCTTAATAAGGGAATCTTGTGTCTCTGAGATGAGAAAGACCTTGGCTAGAATCAATTAGCTGGTTATGATCAAATCAATGGCAGTTTGGAATGGCTTTTCCTGCTGCTGCTGTACATCTTGAGCCAGGCAGCTTTATAGCCTGACCAACTTCCTTATAGCATTAGCTACATTTCTCCCCCTTATTGCATTATCAATTATTTTCAGAAATCAATTGAAATCAATTTTTCTGGATGTGGAGGAGGATTGGAACAGACTGTCCCATTTTCAGAAGGCACTTGTGTGACACCCAGACATAGAACCTCTAAATATTCCTGCCTAATTGCTTGCAATTTCAAGCACCTTATCCTAAATGGGAATTATTGTTCGGAGCAGAAAGGTCAACCTTCTCGGTTCAGTGGCAGAGTACTTGCTTTGCATGCAGAACAGCCCAGGTCCAATCCCCTACATCGCCAGGTAGGGCTGTGAATGTCCACCTGAAATCCTGAACAACTGCTGCCAGACTATACTAAACTAGATAGAGAAGTGGTCTGACTCAGTATAAATCAGTTTCCAATGTTCTAACTGCAGTGAACAAGAGAACCTAGGGGACAATCCTTTGCATGTACTCAGAAGTGTTTGTTATGTTTGACGGGGCATATGATCACAGCCATGTAGACCAAGCCTAGGGAAGTTTTTATGGAAACATGGACACCTGAATTCAGTAGGTAAAGGTAAAGGGACCCCTGGCCATTAGGTCCAGTCGTGGACGACTCTGGGGTTGCGGTGCTCATCTCGCTTTACTGGCCAAGGGAGCCAGCGTTTGTCTGCAGACAGCTTCCAGGTCATGTAGCCAGCATGACTAAGTCGCTTCTGGTGAACCAGAGCAGCGCACAGAAATGCCGTTTACCTTCCCGCCAGAGTGGTACGTATTTATCTACTTGCACTTTGACGTGCTTTCAAACTGCTAGGTTGGCAGGAGCTGGGATCGAGCAATGGGAGCTCACCCTGTTGCGGGGATTCGAACTGCCGATCTTCTGATTGGTAAGCCCTAGGCTCTGTGGTTTAGACCACAGCGCCACCCGTGTCCTGAATTCAATAGGGCCTACTCTCAAATGTGAACAGGACTGCATCCCTAATGTGTCCACAGTGCTTAGCAAAAAGGATGGAAGACATTTCTCTTGCTTCACAGCATGTTTCACCACCTTGGGTGGTGGGAGGGCACAGCAGCCATCCAGTTGAAACCAGTGTTGGAAATCGGACCCAAGCTCCTTTCCTACATTCACTCAGCAACACACAACCTCCAGCAGGGGTGATAATGTGGGTGTGTTGTGTAGTCCACCTGCTGCCCTCCAGATTTCTTGGCCTCCAACTTCCACCAACCCCAGCTAATGGCTAATGGTCAAGGATGGTGGGAGTTGTAATTTATGACACCTGAAAGCCACCACTTTGGCTACCCAAGTTATAGTAATGAGGAAGCTTAGGTTCAAACAGAAGAGAAAGGTTCAAATTAAAGCTCAGACAACTGACCTAAGAGGATATGGAATTTTCATTATTTGTGTATCCCACTGTGCTATCATTTGATATTGGGCAGACTGTAAATATTTTAATAAATTGTAAAATAGTAAAGTCGCTAAAAAAAACTTCAGTAACAGGCAAACCCACTGCTAAAGAAAGGCTGTTATTCCCAGGCAAGCAAAATTGTTTCTATTTTAGGATATGTTTTTCTTCCTGATAGTCAACTATCCCAACATAGATGTGCATGGTGTTGATTTTATACACACATCATGACACACTAGTACCCCAACCTATGGTATTATTACTCCACTTACATAGCCTGCATAGTGTACTTTATACAGAAAAGTGGGATGTAAAAACATTGTTTTGTTTAAAAAGAATCTGTTGGCAGTTTTTAAAGCAAGAAACTTAAGTTATATGAGGCATGTGCCATGGACCCAGTTCTTGTAGCATGTGTATAATGTGCTAAGAAGCAAGTTGACACACAAATATTTCATCACCCCCTCCGTGCTAAATTAAATCAGTGCTTGACAACAAATAGCAGCGTGATTTTGCAAACCATTTTATACTGAAGCATTTGACATTTTTATTTGTTTAAACTTTTTAAACAAAGTTATAAACTGTTTAAAGTGCAGTTTATAAATTCTTGAATGAAGTAAAATAGTGTTTATGGCTCAAGTCCTATGCACACTTACCTGAAAGTATGCCAACTGGAAGTAAAGTTGGCCTTACTTCTGAGTACACGTTGTGCTGTAAATCTCATTGTCCGATCTCTCAGCTGTGCTCCTAGTCCCAAATGTTTGGGGATAGACCTAATTTAAGTTAACTATATAGAATTGTATTTTGCACATGCTCATATCACTGTTGGTGAAATATGCACCAGAATATAAACCAGTTCCTTATAGCAGATCACACATTGCACTGGAGCAGAACTGTGATTGCATCAATATTTTATATCTCACAATAAAAGAAATTGAATTCTCTGGACCATAACCCTTGTCAAGCTAGAAGGAGGAAAGGGCAAATGACTGCTGTCACACCCTTATCTCTCTAACCTTGGGGTTGGGGAACATCAGGTCTAGGGGGTAAAATGCAGCCCTTAATGCTGTCTGTGGGCTGCCACCCCCCCCCCTTATTACCCTGCTTCCTAACCTCTGAGCGTTTTTATTAGCTGGCGTAGTGGTTACAGTGTTGGACTAGGACCTGGGAGAGCAGGGTTCAAATCCCCACTCAGCCACTAAGCTCCCCTAGTGACCTTGGGCCGGTCAAGGCCCCCCAGCCTGACCTACCTCACAGGGTTAGTGTGGGCAATAAATGAGGTGGGGGCGAACCATGTGCACGACCTTCAGCTCCTTGGAGGAAAAAGGAGGGATATAAATGCAATAAATAAACAAAACAATAGCGTCCTTGAACTCTGTCCGGTGGATACAGGACAGGGAGGAGTGTCTGTGTAAACTAGCCCTACACGTGTAAACTAGTCACGTTCATATTCGCTGCTGTGCCCACTGCTGCCTCGAGCTTCACCCACCGCAGGGAAAGGCATGTGGCCCTCAGTGGCCCTCAGGGAGGTTCCAGGCGCCTGCTCTGCCTGTCCGAACTTGGCCCCTAGCCCGGGGGAGGGGCGGAGGCAAGGCCGCCACCGCCCCGACCCCCTCGCTCGGGCCAGGAGTTCGCCTTCCGGATTTCCCTCCGGGATCACCCGGAGAGGAGGGAGTGCCGGGCCCATCCGCGCTGTATGCAGCCGGATGTGAGAAGCATGACAATTGAGGCGGAGGGAGCGGGGCGCGCGGTGTGTGTTTGTACTACTGCAGAGCGAAGGAGGGAGGGAGCGAGCGAGGGAGGCCCCGCCGCCGCATCCGCCGCCTGGATGGGAGCTTTGCGAGGAGCCCAAGTTCTGCGGCGTCCAGGCTGGCGCTGAGAGGACTCCCGGCCGCCCGCCCACCGACCCACCCGGTAAGGCTGCGGCTCCTCGTGGCTTGTGGAGACCCCGCGCGAGGGAGGGAAGGAAGGAAGGAGGGAATCCCCCAGCAGTGCGGCTCCTCCTCGCCTGCGAAAGTGCAGCAGACAGACCTCAAGCGCGACACACACACACACACTCTCTCTCTCCGTCCGCCTTCTGCTAAGCGCCTTGGAAAACTCGGAGGCGAGGCGGTGGACTAAGCGGCGTGGCCGGGGAAGGCGGCGAGGGCGAAGGAGGGGGCCGGCCTTGGCGTGGCGTCCCCGGAGTGCGGCAGGCTCTGCGGCGAAAGTTTGCAGGAGGCGGCAGAGGGCGGGCGGCCCGCGCCGCAGAAGGCGGCGGCGCTCGCCTTTTGGCGCCTCCCTGCCAGGACCCCGAGCCTGTGAGTGCTTCAGACAGGGGCTCTTGCCGGAAAGGGTTTGGGGCTCAGCCCCAAATAGTGCCGCTGAGTATACGCAGAGTGTTTTCCGGCCCCCGCCCCACATATCCGCGCCTCAGCCCTCCTATTTAGAAACGAAGCCGAGGCTGTAAACCCTGCAGCAGAAAAATCAATGGTCTTCAGTGGGTCATTTGCAAAAGAAAAGAGATGTGCCTCGTCCGTTAGAAGCCAGTGACACTGGGGGTGGGGGAAGAGTTGACACTCTGCACAGGCTCAGATGCATTTCACAGGTTGCCCGATGTAGTCCTGGCTCAGACTCCTGAGGCTCGAAAGCCTGACTAGCCCGCTGCGGATTTATAAACCGGGGACGGGGGTGCATAAGTGAATTGCTAAACTAAAGCTTGATGGTGCCCTTCAGATTCACAGTACAACCCCATGTATGCCTACTTACCGGTAGAAGTAAATTCCATTCAGTTCAATAGAACTTGCTCTCAGGTAAGGGTTTGTATGCAGAATTTGTGTGATAGGATATCCATTTTTTTTTTTTAAAAAAAAGGAATCTCACGATCTTGAACTTCTTTTCAATAACGAGACTTTTGTTGTATTGGACCATATGGAGTTATGTTTATCTTGTGGGGAACAGATAGCAAGAGGAAAACCCCTCACATTTTTAATTGCTGTGCTAGTGTTAGCACAGTAGTGGATGGGGGAATAGTCTTGCTGCAAAGGGGAGGTGGTAGTAGCTGTGCTGAAACAGGTTAGGGGTGTGTGTGTGTGTGTATTTACACACAGTTGTGCACTCAAATATTGGGGAGGAAGACTATACAACCTAGAACTAATTTCAAATGATGGGAGTGGGGAGAAGGCTTGCAATACACACACACACACACACACACACACAGTATGCAATAAATGGATAGCTCAGTTGGTTAGAGCATGGTGCTGATAATGCCAAGGTTGCAGGTTCTATCCCTGTAAGGGACAGCTGCATATTCCTGCATTGCAGGGGGTTGGACTAAATAATCCTGAGTCCCTTCCAACTCTATGATTCTATGTTATCTTGGTTGATTTTTTTCATTTCCCTTTTAAAAGGCTCCATAAACAGTGTTTAAGGAATGGCACACTTAAGAAGTACCGGTAAAAGGTTGTTTAAAAAGTGACCTTTTTGGTAAAAGTTCACAAGCTCAAAAGTTCATCATTCGTATTGGGTAGGGAAGGCATTACATGCCACCAGTGATGTCACAGTGCTCATTGTCAAACCTATAAAATAACTTGAGTGCTGGGAGGATGAAATTTCCTCAAAACAGGCAAAGTAGCTGGGAAAGACAGCATTTGGATAACATATATATTTGTGTGCATGGTGAGAAGATGGACTCAGGTGTGTTAATACAGCTGTCCAAAGATGCTTCTCTGTGGGACCATAGGCATTCTCTTGCTGCCCTTTCTTACCAGACACTCTTTGCACAGGGTGAATATTTCACAGCAGAGGTCACTGTGACAGCAGGGTTCCCAACTAGCTGAATCTACACCATCCTTTTTACTTATAGATCATTACTTATAGATCATTGGTCCTCAGCTGGTGGATCCTATCTCACAACTGGGCTACAGTACAGTGGTACCTCGGGTTACATACACTTCAGGTTACATACACTTCAGGTTACAGACCCACTAACCCAGAAATTACGCTTCAGGTTAAGAACTTTGCTTCAGGATAAGAACAGAAATTGTGCTCTGGCAGCACAGCGGCAGCGGGAGGCCCCATTAGCTAAAGTGGTGCTTCAGGTTAAGAACGAACCTCCGGAACGAATTAAGTACGTAACCAGAGGTACCACTGTATTTTAAAAGCTGGGTAATGCCAGCTCTCATAAATCCTGAGTGTTGATCATGCTTGCCGGGGCTGATGGGAACTGTAGTTCACAGTATCTGGAGGGCATCACATTGATTATCTCTGATTCATATTCTGTTCAAGCGTCCTTTATTGGGTATGGTGATTACCCAAGGGATATATATTTTCTCCAAATGCTCCATCTGGGACAATGGTGAGTTAGAACTGAAACTGCTAACTTTCAAACTTTGTGTGTTCTCTTCTGTTACTAAAAAGCCCTTGGGGATAAAGTGCCCTAAAGGAATATGTGCTAGTGAGAACATGCCCCAAGTTAGAATTAGTTTATGCCTCCCTGGTGGGCATACTTTGCTTAGAAAGACAATATATTCCACCATTGTGCGCTGCATCGCTTGAATCTCTGCCAATAGCTTCTTCGCTCCAAGGGTCTCAAGATGCTGTGTAAATGTTAACCAGTTGAGCCTTGCAAGCAATTAATTCCCCATGGTCAAGAGAAAATACTGATAAATAGTACAAAGTTCAGTGGTGTTTTGGAATCTATGGGTTTTATAGCTCACCTGCAATTTTGCATTGGATGTAGCAATCATTTCTAGTTTAAATCTCGTTGAAATGAATGTGTTTGAAATGAAGTCTGCAAATGTTAGTCTGCAAGCTTTGCTAAGCTTTGCTAAGTGACTGGTGTGAAGATTACATATTGCTTGATAGATTTACTCTGCAAATAAAAAGAAAAGTAATTGAATCCATGTGGCATATAAATTCTTAATACCAATAGTAATAATATTTAGGATTAGGTTAACCCCCCCCTCTCTCCAGGCAGGGCTTTGTGGACCAGCAGAACCACCACTGCATGCAGAGCCTGGGCTCATATGGATAGAGAGGCTACAATCTTATGAACAGTATCTTGGGAGTAAGCCTCATTGAATATCAGTGGTACTTATGTTGGATAAACATGCATAAGATGGTGTTGCAGGAAATAAATATATTTCAGTACTCTTGTTGCCTGGTTTGGCTAACTTCACAAATGTCTTTCTGACTTCCTAAAGTGCTATTTACCATCTAACAGCAGGAAAAACCTGGAATGCCTTTTCAGATTAGAAGTCTTAGCAAGTGGGGCTGGAGACCTGTGGTTGAGATTTGCTGCAAAATTTCACGCTTGTTTTTGGAGCCTCTAAAGTTCATAAGAACACATGAACTGGCATTCAGAGGCATACTTCAACAGTGTAGGTAGCACACAGCCATCTTAGCTATTAGCTTCTGATAGCCTTCACTTTCCATGATTTTTTCTGGTTCCTTTTAAAAACCATCAAGGTTTTAAAGCCATCCATTCTCTTGATTCATGTACCCATTTGTAACCCTCCTCTGATTTCTCTGGGTGTCTGCAGGTTCATCCTAGTGCAATTCCTTACCTAACATGTAGAGTTAAGGCACTGTGAGCCCCGACAGCTTTGGAGAGTTTCTTCCCCCAAAAGCCATGGCGTAAATTCATTAAATCAAAAATTTCTTTGGCTTTGCGTATTATTTTCTCAGTGGCATTATGCAAGTCACTTATGCAAAATGAATATGATATTTTAGTTCCAGGAGGCTGAGAGCTGCCTTCATTGGGAAGTGCTCTGATATTCTGGGGTTAGCAATCACTAGCAATTAAACCTTGCTGAAGGTCAGGAACACTGGACATGGCTTCTCTTTATATTAAATATGTAAATGCTGTGTAGGGTCTCAGGAAACTTGTGTTGGTGCCAGCTGTGCATCTAGCCAAAGCATCCTTGGCCTGTGCACTCATTTATGAAGGTGAGATAAATCTGAACTAAGTTTTATTCTGTAGCAGGAACAGGGGGAGGGCCATGGCTCAGTGGTAGAGCATTACTATTTTTTGCAAGCAAAAGTTTCCAAGTTCAATCCCCACCATCTCCTGTTAAGAGTTGGGAATGTCCTCTGTCTGAAACCATGGGGAACTGCTGCCAGTCAGTGTAGACAGTACTGAGCTTGATGGAGCAATTGCCTGACTCAGTATAAGGCAGCTTCCTATGTTCCTAGGATCTCAGAACCCTTGTTTGTTCAGGGTTCTGTCTAGTCTACTCTTGAACCTTTTTGAAACCAGAAGAATAAAGTGTTGTCAATCTGGGAAAACTTTCAGTTTCCTTAGGAAGACAAGGAGCAAATGCTACTCTGAAATGAAGCTACTAGAAAATCAGCATTTCTAACTCATGCTGGGGGACAGGCTTCAAACTTGCTCATGCATTGAAAAAGTGCATAAGGAGTTGCACTGAGTAGCCCCACCCACTGCTACTGATGTGCACGTGGGCAACAACACCTGTGTGTTTGGTGGCTGTGTGGAGAGGCCCTCCACATAGATTTTTATGGGTAGAGTTCATAAATACAAGCAAGATCCTGGACCATTCAGGAAATGCCTTATTGTGAAGGAACTTAATGCATGGACATCTGCACAACCTCTGAATGTGCACCTAGCAGGAGGGAGGAGGGCATTTGCAGTACACTCCCTTGGACTCTCATATGTTATTTCAGTGCATGAGAGGGTGTGAGTGAACTTAAGTGGAAATGTTACAGGTAGGTAGCCGTGTTGGTCTGCCATAGTCAAAACAAAATAAAATAATTCCTCCCAGTAGAACCTTAGAGACCAACTAAGTTTGTTCTTGGTATGAGCTCTTGTGTGCATGCACACTTCTTCAGATACAATAAAACAGAAGTCACCAGACCCTTATATATAGTGAGAGAGTGGGGAGGGGTATTACTCAGAAGGGTGGTGGGAATGGGTGATTGGCTGATAGGTGTGGAAAAGCTGTTGACGACTCTTAAGGGCTGCAATTGGTCTTACAGGAAAAAGCAAGGGGTGAGATGGCTAAAGATACCCCATAGCTTTGTCAAGTATAAGAGTCGTCAACAGGTTTTCCACACCTATCAGCCAATCACCCAATTACATCCCTGGCTATTGTATAAGCAAAAGTGCATAAAGCCAGAACACCACCCAGAAAACCATTTAAAAACCTGAAGAAGTTTTTCAGAAGTTATCTGAAGAAGTGTGCATGCACACGAAAGCTCATACCAAGAACAAACTTAGTTGGTCTCTAAGGTGCTACTGGAAGGATTTATTATTATTATTATTTATTTCATTTAAAAACCCTTAGCAAATCCCTCCAACCTTCTCTATAGCTTTCAAGGCCTTCTTCAAATCTCTCCAGTAGCCTCTAATCTCTTTGCAACCTCCTTCACCCTCCACATTCCACTGAGACTCCAGCCACACCCAAATGCTCTCCCAATGGCTGATGAGATTCCCAACTGTTTTTACAGCTTTCCCATTCTCTTCCTGCCTGCATGCATTGATTGATTGATTGATTGGCAATCCATGTAAAGCTGCAAACACCTGAAATCATTGTAAGATCTACCACAGGGGTCCCCAAACTAAGGCCCGGGGGTTGGATGCAGCCCAATCGTCTTCTAAATGTGGCCCACGGACGGTCCAGGAATCAGCGTGTTTTCACATGAGTAGAATGTGTTCTTTTATTTAAAATGCATCTCTGGGTTATTTGTGGGGCATAGGAATTTGTTCATTTCCCCCCCAAAAATATAGTCTGCCCCCCCAAGGTCGGAGGGACAGTGGACCGGCCCATGGCCAAAAAAGTTTGCTGACCCCCTCCCTGATCTACCAGTATTGTGCTAGGATGCATTTGCTAGCATCAGACACTAGGGGCTTCAGTAGCACCAGCTGAATGGACAGCTCCTCTGTATACAGATACTGCACAAAGGGACCTCGGAAGTGCACTTGAAAGACAGTGGACATCAAAGTGCTTCAAGTCAGAAGCCTCCACTTCAAGGGCAGCTATTAGCACAGAAATGATTTGGTAGCTGTATAAAAACAGCTCTAAGGGTACTCGTATTTAACATGCTAAAACAGTGTGAAACTCATCATTATCATCCTAGCCTACAAAATGCATCAGGGTTTGAGTTTTCGAAATAGTTGAGACATTGAAAAAAGCATGGTGCGAGACTAAATCTTATTAAGTAACTTCAACACTATTATGGAATCAGATTTATAGCAAGGTTTATAAAATTTATATTCAGATACGCATTACAGTTTTAAAACCAGGTGCTCATTTTTAAACAGAGTGCTAGCTACTAAAACCTCATCCCTTGTATGGCCTTGCCTATAGGTATTATAATGAGGAACTATAAGGGTGAATGCATTAAAGCCATTTATGTACTGGGGATGCAATCCTAATCTCCCCCGTGCTGATGACTGGCTAGGAGGAAGTGTGGGCCTCATTCCACCAGCCTCCACTGGCAGAGAGGAGCACCACTGGTGGGATGAGCTCACTGTAGCAGAGGCCTGACCTTTAAGGTTGTGAGGATAGGACAGGGAGGAGGAGTACTGTGTATGTCACCTTGTGCTCCTTGGAGGAAAGGTGGGATATAAATACAATAACTAACTAACAAATAAACAAATTACAGAGGCTTTCCCTTGTGTGCATGGAGCACAGCTCACTTGATGAATGCCTGCTTTGTGGAATATAAATATCAACTTCAAATCGCTTGTTTCTTTTCTAGATTTCTTATCCGCCCTTTACCACAAGGTCCCAGGTTGCATTACAACCACATAATATGCAATTATAAGGACAGCTAAAACCATTACAATTCTAAAATGAGTAAAAGCATTCCAAATGGATCCATTCCCAGCGTAGCTCTGTGGTAGAGCACATCTTTTGCGTCCGGAAGAACTCATGTTCAATCCCTGGGACATCTGCATAAAAGAGTTTCAGGTAGCACAGGACCCCTGGAGAGCAGCTGCCAGTTGAAATGGACAGCACAGTTGTAGAAGGACCAAATGGTATTACTTGGTCTAACCTGGTGCCCTCCAGATGTTTTGGCCACCAGCAGCTGTGATAGCTGGAACAAATGGCATATCTAGTCTAAAACATCTAGAGGGCACCAAGTTGTGGGAGGCAGGCTTAAGGCAACTGTACGTGCTTATCTCTAATTGAAGGATCTTATGATGAAAAGCTGACCTTTACCTTATTCCCTGGAGAGCTGCTGCTCCAAGCACCAATAATCCCAAGTGTTGCTGACAGTTGGTTAACAGCATCAGGCAAAATGTGCCTGTGGTCTGACTAGCCCAGTTATCTGATGATTAAAAATTAGGAAGAACTGCAGATGTTACAGAAGGTTGGATTAAAACTGAATGTCCTTTGGGGGTTGGCCCTATTGAACTAAATGGGACTTACCGGTACTTCAGAGTCAGCATGTATACACTTGCTCTGTGAAACGCATTGTAAGGAAAGGTGCACATGCATTTGCCACTTCCAGTGCAACAAGCAGGAGTAATTTGTGCACCTGCCTTTTGCTCCCATGTCTTTTTGAACATGCAAGGCAGGTTTTGCGGTTCTTACACAGGGCATGACAAAGACGGTTGCTAGCCACCATATTTTGTCTTTGTTTGTGTCTCCTTTCAGACTAGATCACTTTTTTAAAGTAATCTAAACTGAAAGACTTTCCCCCAGATAAATGATTTGCTGACTTGGGAGGAAAAGACCTTGTCTGGAGAGCTTCAAGGACTAACCATAGATTTATGATTTGGGAACTCTATCGTAGATGTACAGTAATGCTATCAATATGGCAGAGTCAATGCTTGCTTTGTTTACAATAATTTCAGTATAAAATCAGATCATTCCTTTTGAAAATTCAAGGACAAATTTAATTTCCCTCCCGCATGTGAAGGGTTGTACAACTGCCACCAACCCCAGCCAGCATGGTCAATGTTGTAGTCCAACAACATCTGGAGGTTAATGCATTGGCTACTCCTGCCCTGATAAAGTATTTAAGCTGAATTATAATGGAAAGCTGACTGTATTTTTCTCAAGGTAAGTACCATTGAAGTCTGTGCAGCTTGCTTCTAAGTAAATGTACCTGGGGATGCTACTGCTGTTGATGGATCCAGCACGACAGGTAAGGTAGAATATAGTGTACATTCTTACACCAGTTAGAAATGAAGTGTGCCCTTTAACCCTACCCCCAACACTATATAGTGGAGCTCACAATGTTGAATATTGTTTATGTTGTGGGTAGTTATTGAGCAGGGGTTGGCAATCTAAGGCTGGGCTTGATAGCCAAACATTACTTTCTGCTAGTCTTCTATGAAATCCAGTTCTTCCATGATAGCAAAACAACAGTAGATGAATGTACCTCTGTGCAGATGTCTAAATTCTCACTTAATTAGGCTGAGGTGAGGAGAGAGGGGGGATGTCCCCATTGATCCCACTGCTTTGCCTCTCCCCAACTTGGCTCTGCTACCCTCAATGCATTTGGGGCAGGAGAAATGTGGTGTGTGAGTGCTGTCAATTCTTTTGGAACATATTTCTCCCTGGAAATGGTCCAAGTCTAAGCATATTCCTGTAGTCCTGTAGACTCTTGTGTGAGTTAGGAGAAGCTGAGTCAGGAGGTTACACAGAACTGGACTATTAATTTGAGGGGATTTGGCGAGGCTTTATATTCCTGCTTATACTACATGAAATTGATTTTATTCTTTTGGCACTTTCAAACATTGTGGCTTATCTTAGACATTTTGGACAGGTGATGAGGCTAACATTCAGATAAATGTGAAAATTGCTAGGATGAATAAACTGTGGATAAGGGGCAGCTCTTCTGCTATTTCAGTGCAAAATACTAGGGAAATTTCTAACAAACCAGTATGAATAAGTGTTTTTAATATGAAAGCATAGTGGAGTCACCACCATTCTTCCATCCTTTCTTGTAAGGGTGCAAGCAGCATACTTGTGTAGATCATAGCATATTGTGGAAATAGCTCCTTTGTATCAGGAAAAAAACATACTTGAATGTCCCTAGAAGCCAAAATCTTAAAATCTAAAGATGCACCATTCAGTTGTGTTCTTAATGCCATGCTTTTCAAGATGATCCGTTAATTGATTGATTTTTTTATTATTATTTGAGAGCGCCAAGTCTCTGCATTCCCCCCGCCCCACACAAGTGGTAGCCATGTTAGTTTGTTGCATCAAGGACAACAGAGTGTTGTTCTATGCACAATATATGGTCCAAGGCAAGCAGAAATAAATTATGCTGGCATAAAGTTACACCAGATCTAAACTCCTTTCAGCAACAAAGCTACTGCTGCTCCTCTGCCTAAGCCTGGCAGAGGGGAAAACAAGCCTTTAAAATAGAGTTCTACCCTGTGTTTCCAGATCATGTGACCAGGCTGAATGGGCTTAGAATCCAGCCTAATTCCTCCTTCTCTGGTCCTGCCCCTGGAATGCCATCTTTTTGGGCTTACACCAGCCTCAGTTCAGGCAGCTTTGGCCCAGCCAGCTGAGCCAGGATGAGCATGTTACGAACGGTGTATTGGTGTATCTTAGGCTGAGCTGGGGTTGGGTACTTAATACAGGCTGAGCTGGGAATCAGATGGATGAGCTGGGGATCTGCTGCATCCTAAGCTGCAGATATTTCCATAGGATTGCCACCTCAAAGACTATAAATATATTATGGCATTAGTGGCAGTCCACAAAAGCTTATGCTGTATTAAATATACCCAGTCTTCAAAGTGCCTCAAGACTCTTTGTGGTTCTGTGTAGCTTGTAATAGCAAATAAAATCACCCAGTCAGTAGGTGCTTAGAAAGTACATAGCACCAGGTTGTATCCCTAGCATGTGTTGACTGGGGAGCTAGAGCCTGCGTGGAACAACTGTTTTTTGCAAGTAAGCTGAAGAGACTGACTTGCTGGAGAGACTGAAAGGTCACTTTCCCACCTGGAATACTGCACTGCAGAGAAGAGGCTGAAGTCTCTAAACAGCTGTGGTTGTTGGTCAACCCCCCCCCCCAAGAGTTCCTTGATATCTAAATTAAAATAGTTAAATTGTCACCTATTACTGTTACAGAACAAAAATGTATATTATTCAAGTCCATGAATAACAGCAAGTCCAAGTTGAGGGCAAATATATGGGAGCCTCTGCAGGGTTTTTCTCTGGAATGGGAGGCTGATTAGGATCTGATTTGAGCTGGGCTGTGGGTCCAGGCAGAAAGTTTGTCAGGGCAAGTCTAGAAAATGAGCTTTGAACCAAAAACAGAAGCTTGTTGGGAGCATTCATGCCACCCTCACCACCGATACCACTGCGAGTGTGCTCTTAGAAGTTAGTGGTGTTGGTGGGGAGGGCTAGGCTGCTGAAGTGGGCTCCCTCTGTGCTGCGCCCTGCCCCCTTGGCGCATGCACATACCCCGGCCCCAGGCAGCAGTAGCACATGCTGTGCCACTGCTGAAGGGTGAATTCTGACACTGCCCAGAAATGGCATGAAGGAAGCCTAGTTTCATGTTTGTATGGAAAGATACAAACCTGATTTGTCAGGTATGCTGTAGTGTTAGCTAACAGCTATGTGTTGTTCTTCTCAATTCAGACAGCAGTTTGCTGTGGGAAGCATGAAGGCAGGTCACGAAATCTTCCTCCTTTGATCAAGAGAAAGTGTTTATCCAGTGGAAATGGTTCTTCCTGGCTAGGATTGCTCAGCCTGCCCAAATAAACAGCCAATCAAGTTCACAGCGCAGTGTAAATTCCTGCCTGCTCCTCAGTTAATTTTTCCTAACTTGGATGAATGTCGGTGGGAAATTTGCTTTTTTCTGTCTTATGGCTTTGAAACTGAAAATCTTAATTCACTCCAGGGACCTTGAGAAAGAGAATTGGGGATTGGTAAGAAATTATGTCACCTATCCTTCTTTTAAGCTTCTGTTTCATATGGACCAAAACCAGTATTTTTTAATTCGTAAGAAATTTGTCTTTGGCTTATCTTTGGACTAGAAGGTCACTCACTGACTGCGCATGCTGGGTTCTTGGAGTTAGAATCAGTGTTAGAAACTCAGATATATAAGCTAGGCACCAAATGGCTCCTTAAACCAGCGTTACAGTCACCAAAACTGAATGCCTTGTTGCCATTTTGGGGCCAGATGGCTTGAAAGTAATATTTTTCAAGATGACTTTTTGGTTCCTGAAATTCACTCTAATTGTGCAGATAAAATATAACAGATAGAATTCTACAGGATGTGTTGCTAGTGTGTGAAAACAGTCAAGATCCAAGGATCCCCAGGCCTGCACCTCCAGATGGTGGAGACGTCAGATGCCATCCTGGCACCTGGGCATCTTCACTTGGTCGCAAGTAGCCGATAGCCAGGTGCAAAATGCGCCTGGTCAATTTTGATTGCTGGAAGCACAGAACCTTACTTAACTATGGAGCTGTAGCTCTTTTCAAACAGCATGTCTTAATATGGCCTTGGCATCTGCTGTGCTTGTTAGTTTTTAAACTAGCATGCATTTATTCCTGTTCTAATTTATCTCTGTGTGTAGCAAAGTTGTATCTACTGAAAAATAGGGGGGTTGTGATGGATAAATGCTCATTGATTGATACTCAGTTCATTTATTTCTGTTGTTTTCTAATAAGGGTCTCAGCCTGGGGAGAATAATCTTGCCTTAGATCAGTCCTAGACACATAAGCATGTTCTGTCCAGGAGTTTCCTGTGTGTGCCTTAGCACATGAGAAGTAGGAAATAAAAGTACTGGCGAAAATATGAATTGTGGAGTTGGGGATTTATGTGTTTATATCTCTCCTTCCATTGTGTGGGATACCTAGCCACAGTGCCCCACATCTACCATATGCAAAGATTCATATGGTGAAAGTTCCATTCAGGCTTTGCAGTGGTTGATTTGCAGGAAAGAGGTACACTGAATAAATGCTCTTGTGGGTCACCCCTCTCCAAAAAATGATAAACTACCATCAGAACATCTCAGACAAGAAAGGAAAGATGAGCCTGATCTTTGAAAATATTCCAGGTTTTCGCATCAAATAATGTAACTAAAAATTGAACATGTGCTGGTCACACTTCAAAGGGTTGGTTGCCTAATTATGCAAAGTGCTCATCGATTTCACTGGATGTCTGTTTACCATTTCTAAGAATGAAACGGGTGTTTGCTTTAATGTGGAGTTACAGTTCTGTCATTCAGTTCATTTGGCACCAAAATGGAACATTCCATCCTGGAGTTTTCTAACAGGCCACATGTCCCTTTGGCAAAAGGACTTTTCGATCCATTTACCAGTGGAAGATTAAAAATGGAAGTTCTTCCTGACTGTACCAGCAAGTGGCACTGCCCGCAGTGATGATTAAAAATAAACAAACACATAAAAACTAGATGTAAAACCCCACTCTTGGAAGAATGAGCCTTTCTATAAAAGATTTGCAGCCCTTTGAATTTAATGGCCCAAATGACTCAGAAGAGGCATCTAGTATGATTTATGCTCTAGACAATATATTGCCTATTCCCAAATGCATATTCGGTATTGTTGGCAGCTGACAAGACATCTGTATTCTGGCTCCGTGAATTGATTCAGTTGTTCAATCTGATTAAAAAATATTTTATTCAAATATGTATCATAGGATAAAGAGTTGTCACAGCACATTATCATATATGGGTGTAATACTTTACTAATAATGAGATCTTAGAGTAATTATAACTCTGGTGCTATGGGTTTCACATGCTGAGTAATGAGAAGTTTGATTAGACATAGGCACAAGAAAGTCTCCCTTCTGTCTGATGTTGCTTTACCAGTGTGCCCTCCAATCTGTTAGTTCATATCAAAATTGCTCTCATCTTTGATTTGGATGTGAATTAGGAATAGCTTGCATAACTGAGATGGGGTGGGTGGGGTTGGGGAGTTGGTCCCTCTCTGGGTACTCTATTCAGCAGCAGAATATAGTTGAGGGTTGGGGGGCAGTTTCCAATCTACAGGAATTCTATTTCCCTAGACTTCTGTCCATTTTTGAGTGCCAGTTTGGAGTATTTGGACCTTTTATTGTACATCAGAATCCCTGCCTAAGCTGATTTAGGTGGTTTTTTATTTGGTGTTGAAGACTCTCAAAGTCATTGCTCAGTTTGTTTGGCGGGGGGGGGGGGGGAGTCTTAACATTCATGTTGAGCTCACCATATCCAGGGTGGCTTAGGGTTCCTAAACCACCAAGGCAACCATGGGGTTGTCCCAACGTATCATTTGCTTGACTCTATGGCATGACTGAGGTCATCCAGGGATTTAAAAGTGTTAGGTCACCACTATGTGGATGACACCAAGCTCTGTTTCTCTTTTTCACTGAACACAAGTGAAGGTGCTAGAGCAGAGGCTGGCTACATAAACTGAGGTTTAATCCAGAGAAGATGGAAGTACTGTTGGTGGGTGGTTCCTTTAATGAAGTATGTAGTATTGAACCTGTTCTGGAGGAGATCACATTCCCTCTTAAGGATCATTCAGGATCATAAGGATCATGGTCTGGGGATGCTTGTTGATCCATCTTTGTCATTAGAGATCCATAGCATCAGGGGCCCACAGCACCTTTTACCTGTTTAGCTATGATTCTACCTGAATAGTGAGAACTTTGCTTCAGTGAGCCATGCACTGTATTGGATTACTGTAATGGTGTAGTATATGGAGCTGCCTTTGAAAACAGTCCAGTTGGTGCAGAATAAGGCTCGGATAGTATAAACAGGACCAGGTTTTATGAGCGTATTATGCTAGTACTTCATTATCGTCACAGGATACTGACTCTTTTCCAGGCCCAGTTCAAAGTACAGGATTTATCCTTTAAAGCACAAGCTTGAGACTTTAGTGTCTGAAGGATCACCCCTTTTTAATATAAACCTCCCCGTGCCTTGAAATCATTGGTTGAGGCCCTTCTTTTGAATATTCCCAAAATAAAATATTGTGGAATAATTACAAGCAACAGGGCATTTTCAACATGTTGCAGCATGTTATCCCAGAGAGGTCAGTCTTACACCTGCTTTGATGTCTTTTTGGCATTGGGCAAAAACTTTGTTATTTTCATAGGCTGCTTAAACCTTTGTTGTGCTGTGGTATCCCATTAATTTTGTCCTGTAATAGGTTTTATCCTCTGCTCTCCATTTTATCTGCTTTGTGTTGTGGTGTCTTATTCTTTTACCCTCTGTTTTCAAATGGTTTGCTTTTATTTTTAGAGTTGTGCACGAGGTTTCCCCCTTTCTTTTTTGCTCCATTCTGATAGTATTTTGTTGTAATAGATTATTATTATTATTTCATCTTGTAGGCTGCCCAGAGAACCCTTCTTATAGAGTGACAAATAATGGGATAGATAAAGAATGTTAGAAATCACTGTGAAGTTGTCATACTGTGTGGGCTGATAATGGCTTGGTGTTTAGATACTGCTTGTGAATAAAAAAAAAGTTTTTCACTTATATTACTTTGGCTATCTTCACAACATCTTTATAGGTTCATTCAGTTTTATTGCCCCCATACTGTGGATACCCCCATATTAAGGGTAAAAGATCTTAATATATGTAAGATTCATTTCCACCATGAATTTGCTCAGGGTTACAGAGGATAGGCAGAAGCAGACACTATCTCCCTCTCCAAATTGGGATAATGATGCTAACCTGCCTTAGAGGATTGTTTTAAGGATTACTGAGAGATTGAACATTCACGTGCAGCATTTCTGTAAGGCTTACATTACTATCCAATTCTGTCCATGTCACAGGTTCAAGCACAGTTTGTCTGGTCTCTGTAATAGTTTACAAAGGATTTCTTTCCCTTCAATTTACACAAGCTGAGGCGTAAGAACGCATTGGAAAACTCAACAGATGCTGTCTTTTTGTTCTGCTTTGGTTACTGAGCTCTCCTTAATGGCAAAAAGATCATCGCTGGCTTCTGTGTTTACATACTGCTGAGCCCAATAGGTCTCCTGTTCAAGATTTGGGCTCCTGACTCTTACCCAAATGTAAATTGATGTTGTACTTAATAATCAGTTACAATAATGCAAGATTCTTTTGCTCCTCCAGGCTGTCATTTTGGGGGAAGGAAGGGCAAAGGGAGACATCCAAGAAGTTCTGTGCCAACTCTTGTTTGAAATCTAGTGGCAACTGGGTCTGTTTCAAACCATTCCAAAAATCGTTTTATGCAGCATTTTCTAGTTTCCTTTTTCTATCAAATGGAGCCCCCTAGAGGTTGTCATAGTAATTGTCCTTGTAAGCAGTTCTCTACCTTAATGAGTAGAATAGGTTTTCCACACCTATCAGCCAATCACCCATTCCCACCACCCTTCTGAGTAATACCCCTCCCCACTTTCTCACTATATATAAGGGTCTGGTGACTTCTGTTTCAGTGTATCTGAAGAAGTGTGCATGCACACGAAAGCTTATACCAAGAACAAATTTGTTGTTGTTCAGTCATTTAGTCGTGTCCGACTCTTCGTGACCCCATGGACCAGAGCACGCCAGGCACGCCTATCTTTCACTGCCTCCTGCAGTTTGGCCAAACTCATGCTAGTCAACCATCTCATCCTCTGTCATCCCCTTCTCCTTGTGCCCTCCATCTTTCCCAACAGTCTTCTCTTCTCATGAGGTGGCCAAAGTACTGGAGCCTCAGCTTCAGGATCTGTCCTTCCAGTGAGCACTCAGGGCTGATTTCTTTGAGAATGGATAGGTTTGTTCTTCTTGCAGTCCATGGGACTCTCAAGAGTCTTCTCCAGCACCATAATTCAAAAGCATCAATTCTTCAGCGATCCGTCTTCTTTATGGTCCAGCTCTCACTTCCATACATTACTACTGGGAAAAACATAGCTTTAACTATATGGACCTTTGTTGGCAAGGTGATGTCTCTGCTTTTAAAGATGCTGTCTAGGTTTGTCATTGCTTTCCTCCCAAGAAGCAGGCGTCTTTTAATTTCGTGACTGCTGTCACCATTTGCTCCTTCATGGATCACTGCCTTGTCGTGGTGAAGGGGCTTGAATAACTCAGGGAAGCTATGAGCTATGCCATGCAGGGCCACCCAAGATGGACAGGTCATAGTGGAGAGTTTAGACTAAATGTGATCCACCTGGAGGAGGACCAGCAAGCCACTCAAGTATCCTTGCCAAGAAAACTCCGTGGACAAAGACAAGAAAAAACTTAGTTGGTCTCTAAGGTGCTACTGGAAGGAATTTTTTTTTATTTTTTATTTTGTTTTACCTTAATGAAGTTAACTCTGCATTAGAGCTGAACATGGATGTGATTTGGAAAGCTGCCCCTTTGGCAACTGAAAGCTGTTTGGAAGAGGAAAATACCTTAACAGGTGCACGGAAACCTAGGCCTGGAGAGCTGTTGCAGCAGACTGCACTGCATGGGAGCTCTTCAAACAGATTGGCCTTGTGCAGGAGAGTGCCTAGGATTATCAGAGCTTGGTTGTCCTCTGCAGGCACACTTCATTTCTTCCTTTTATTTACTGGGGGTTGAACCATTGCAGAGGGAAGGCAGGGATAACAAACCATTGCAGTATAAAAGGTACAGCTCTATAGTAACTTGGTTGAGATGCAACACCAAGCTGGGGCTAAGGGAATGAGTTTGGGATGAAGCTTGGGCTCATTAACTCTTCTTGCAAGGTAGGTTAGGGTTTGAGACAGTGACTGGCCCAATGTCACACAGTAAGCTTCATGGCTAAGTGAGGTTTTGAACCTAAGTCCTCTGACCACTACACCATACTGCCTACTACTGATGTGTTGTATTTTTATTCTGCTTCTGCATAGAGCAATTGTGTTTGCATTTGTAATGTTCTTAGTCTTGGTCTATAGGCAGCGATAGTAAATTAAGAGCTAGAAGTATTTGTTGATTTGTTTTAGAAAACAGCTTTTGTTTCTTGTTAAGACATACAAATGTTTTTTAAATGTTTGTTTAGGAATGCTTAGAAGTTTGGACTTTGTAACGTATTTTTCTTTATCAAGTTGGGACTTTGGTTTGGCTTAGTGTTTTGTCGCAACTTGGGCTCATTGTTTGTCTTGGTCCAGACAAACCACAAGCTGTAACCACGTCTTTTTTTCTTGGCTTTACAGCTTATGGTTTGTCTGGAGGAGACAAACTATGAATCTGATTTCAGACAACATACGACTTCAAACCATTGCTATGCTCAGCTGCAGTGCAGCAGAAGGAGGACTGGCAGAGGAGCACAGCAATGTGAATCTCTCTAGAATCCTCATGTTTGCACATATGCACTAAGCTATAGTTTGACTTAGCATTTGTTATGTGCAAACCAGCTCACTCTCTCAATGAACACTTTGTCTCCACACTTGTGCATCTAAGGCAGGACCAGAAGATCTGTGTAGAAGTTGCAGGGTAAAAGCAGAAGCAGACAGGCATGCTCAATAGCTAGTGTGCTGTTTGGAGCTGCTTAATGAAAAGCAGATAAGGAAAACATTTCCATGGTGAATCATAGGAACTAAGGTTCAGAAACCAGTGACCTTGAACCTATTGGACTTAAAATAGCTGTTTAAACTTTACAAAACTGACAACCTGGACTATTTATAGGCATGCAAAACAAGCCTAATGAGCTTGAATCCCAGCTGCAAATGCCAGAACACAAAATGTTTCAGTTTAAGGATTAATGCCCTCCCAAAAGTCTGATAGGTCACCTACCTGGAAGCCTGCTTGGTGTACTGGCAAAACTGTTAATATTTATGCAGTGCCAACCATGTGCTAAGTGCTGGTTTAACATGACTACTGGCCTCAGTTCTAATACTGGTTTTTGTTTTTCTGCACTGCAGCACAGAGCAGGGTTTTGCTTAAACGAGTTTGTAATGTGAATCCAAAAGAAAACCCCTTGTGTTCCTGTGTGTGGAACTCAACGTAGTGCTGAGTGGGGCATGTGAGAGGAGAACGAGGTCCGTTCACACAATGGGACTTCCCCCTTCTCCATCTCTTGCTCCCATGTGCCCCCCTAAACCAGTTTTTGGGTTTCCCCCCAACAATTCCCAGAAATGGTAACTGTGAGGGGAATGGGGTCTCCTAACAACTCTCCACACCCTTAGCAAACTACTGCTCTCAGGATTCTTAGGGGGAAGTCATGGCTGTTTAGAATGACACGATACTGCTTTATATGTATAGTGCAGATGGGGCCTTTCTTTCTAAAAGTTTAGCTCAGCCCTTGGGCTCAGTGCCCCTCTCCTCTAAGAAATGAAGACACAGATAAGGCCGTTAAGAATTAGAATCATGTGCAGTGAAAACAAAAAGCACCGAAGAAGCTTCTGTTTATAAAGCAGAGAAGCTTTGAACGAAAGGACCTTTTGTGTCCACCGGTGACCTCTTTCTGACTCTCTGTCATCCACTTCCATTTGTGACACAGTGACGGCTTGCGTTGGGTTACAGGGTCAGGCAGTGCTTCCTCCTACTTGCTTGCAAATATCTGAGGAAAATATTTATTGCCTTTGTATTCTTCCTATGCAGAAAATCATTTCTCTGCTGCTGCTGCTTTTCCTTTGTCAAACTGGCCACACAATTGGGCATTTCTGGGTTTGGGCTGTACCTCTAGGGGACATTCACTGGAAAGCATGTACTCGTTCCTGGACACCTCCACAGGAAAAGTGAGGAGGCAGTGGTGCACACTGCACAACCTGCGCCGATCCTACAAGTATCCCCCCATCAAGCAGTGGGGATGAACTGTGTAGGTGACGATCAGATGCACTGCATCCAGTTTCATGATCAGGTAAGAAGAACCTGCTGAAACAAGCCAGTGGTTCATCTAGTCCAGTGTTTTTCAACCTTTTTTGGGCAAAGGCACACTTGTTTCATGAAAAAAATCACGAGGCACACCATCATTAGAAAATGTTAAAAAATTTAACTCTGTGCCTATATTGACTATATATAAAGTAATTCTCTTGAATTTTTCAATTTTTCCCACGGCACACCAGGCAACATCTCGCAGCACACTAGTGTGCCGCGGAACAGTGGTTGAAAAACACTGATCTAGTCCAGCATCCTGTTGTCACAGTGACCTGTGGGAAACCAACAAGCAGAACATGAACCCAAGAGCAGTATGCAGTACAGTGGTACCTCGGGTTACATACACTTCAGGTTACAGACTCCGCTAACCCAGAAATTACGCTTCAGGTTAAGAACTTTGCTTCAGGATAAGAACAGAAATCGTGCTCTGACGGTGCAGCGGCAGCAGGAGGCCCCATTAGCTAAAATGGTGCTTCAGGTTAAGAACAGTTTCAGGTTAAGAACGGACCTCCGGAACGAATTAAGTTCTTAACCCGAGGTACCACTGTATGTCAAGGCTGTATGTCAAAGCTCCTAATTGGTGGTCACCTGTTGGGCAGAAGGTAGAATGCAGTCTTGCAATGATGACAACCTAAGGATTTCACTGAATTATTGCCACTTGTTGCAGAACTTTAAGAGGGCATCAAGGACCCACTTGTTTAAAACTACCTTTGCACAAGTTTTAATTGGGCTGCTGCTTGGTTGAGTTGTGTTTTAGCTATTAGTCATTTGTCTTTGTGTTGTTATGCTGCTTTTAATGTTTTCTTGTTAGTGCTGGTTTGTGGGTAATTTTTGTGGCAGTTTGCATATTGGAAGCTACCCCAAGAGGTTTGACCTAGAAAGGTTGCCTATACATGTTTTAAATAAATCTTTATTTTGTTTAAAACCAGAACATATTCTAGAAAATATCATTGGCTTGTTTAATTATATATCTTAATAACCACCTTCAGCATGTAGTATTTGTAGGCGTTGCTTAAAAAACTTGTTTGTACTGCAGAAGACAGCACAAAAAATGAGTATTTACTGTATGGGGTATATACTATATGGGAGGTGGGTGGTGCTGTGGTCTAAACCACTGAGCCTAGGGCTTTCTGATCAGAAGGTCGGCGGTTCGAATCCCCGCGATGGGGTGAGCTCTCGTTGCTCGGTCCCAGCTCCTGCCAACCTAGCAGTTCAAAAGCATGTCAAAGTGCAAGTAGATAAATAGGTACTGCTCCGGTGGGAAGGTAAATGGTGTTTCCGTGCGCTGCTCTGGTTTCGCCAGAAGCGGCTTAGTCATGCTGGCCACATGACCCAGAAAAACTGCGGACAAACGGCCAGTAAAGCGAGATGAGCGCTGCAACCCCAGAGTCATTCATGACTGAACTTAACTGTCAGGGGTCCTTCTTTACCTTTACTGTATGGGTGACATTGGCCTAGTTTGCACCTAATGTTAAACTATCATTTGCTTAACAAGCCATGAATTAACCATGAGTTTTCCAACAGATGATCAAACAAACCATGCCTTGTTTCTCAAACTTTGTTGTGTTTTCCCCCAGGTATTCTTGCCTTGTGTCTTTTGTGGTTTGGTGACCACTTGGCATGCAGTGGTAAAAATACAACATGGTTAAGGAAGGGATATATATTCCCATGTAATGCAAAGCTATAGCTAAAATGAATCAAAATTTGTCAGCCAACAACAAAACATGGTTTCATATTGTGGTTTGTTGGCAGTAAGCAAACAAAACATATTTAAGCCACTGGGCAGGATTCACACATAACACCAAGCCATAATTTAATAAGCCACAGTTTTATTTACCATGGTTTAGTGTTTTGTGAGAACCAGGCTAATGTATATTTTACATTACATTCTATTTCCTCTCTCTGGCCTTGAATATTGTGTAGCAATTTACATGCAGTGGAAGTATCTTTAATGACCAATTGTCCCATTCCATTGTATTACTTTTCATCTCTGCAAAAGACAACTGTAAACATGCTTCTTTTTGCACACTTCAATACAGCATGACTTGGTACACTAATAATTTTGTGCGGGTCTCTGAAGCGAGCTACTTTTATTGCTACTTTTATCTTTCACTGCTGAATGTTCCACTGTCCAGAGGAGGCCAAAGCTATTGAACCAAGCCAAGTAGCAATGATATTTTTGAGTGGATTATATTTTCTTCCAGAGTTAGGTTTTTCAGTGTGCTGAGGTGGAGTGTTTTGTTGCCTTCTCTGAGTTAGTAGATAGTCTCTCCTGAATGATGATTAGTGAAGGGCATTGAAATTGGGTCCCTGAGCAGGTGAAGTATTAATGAGTCTGCACGTAGCAGTCTGTGTTTAAAATTGTTAGCAGCCTTTAATCACAAATAGTAATTCAGTCTTTAGAACTGGATCCTTGATTTCCTTGGCTGTATACACCAACTGAACCTGCATCAAACTTCTGCAGAACTACCCTGTAATTATTTGGTGTCCACCCAGACACACGATTATATTGTTAGACCTTGTTCATTTGTAACACTAAACCATGTTTTAGCATTATGAGGACTGGTGGCAGGTATGAGCCTTAGGCTTGTGTTTTCTACCTTCTCCTTTCCTCCACATATGAGGGGAGAAAGTTTAAATTTAATCCTTCTATTTGTGGTTGGAAACAAACTACAGCTTATTCTGGCATCTGAGTACAGTAAACTAGTTTGCTCAAAGCACAGTTTGTTCAGAAACAGGATATTACACCATGGTTCAGTCAAACTGCAGTTACACAAGAGAAGACTTACATGTATAGCATTGCATTGTAAGGTTGAAACTCTTTGCACTCTTACTTGAAAGGAAGCTACACAGAACTCAGTAGGGTTTACTTTTGAGTATGGATGGGTGAGAAATTCAGCTCACGCTTGCAAATAAACCTACCTAATTTGCACTCCCTGGAATAATATGCAAACAGAAACACAGCTGTCCTTTGGCATTCACACTTCCCTGAATGTTGCAGTGCTGTTCTCCAACCAAAAAATGGGCACAGTGATGGATATATATTATGGGCAAGTATATACGTTAGTGAAAATAACGCACAAAAATGTGTTAGGGGAAATTACTTGCAACAAGGTTTATATCAGGAGAAGTGCTTACTAAATGAATTTTCATGAGGAATGTTTTTTTTTAATGCAATTTGATGTGGAAATGTCAACTGAACTTAGGACCAGAAAAATGAGAAACTGAAACGGACATTTTTGCCACACCTGTATCTAAGCAATTTATGTAGGATCAAGTTGCATGCAATTGAAAATTTAAAAATAATCTCTCTCTGTTTCATGATGCCATTTCCCCTCCTACAAATGCCACATCCTTCCCGGGATGGAAGTGTGTCACTGTGGGGTGGATAAATACATGAATACAATCTGGATTAAAAGTCTACAAATAAGTGAAAATGTGTTGCTGCTGAATTACCTTTGCATGCCAGAATTGCTTGCAGCCTATATTTAAAATTACTTTTGCATTGTTTTAGACCTTAACTAAATTTCCTTGCCCTGTATTTAATTTGTCCACCTACTGATTCAGTAAGAAATCCAGTTTATTCATTGCTCCTCCAAAGGGTTGCTGCCTATTTTACAGTAGTGCTTCTACAAGCAACTCATATGAGTAAAACTGAACATTTCTATGAAACCAGGGTTACATTTTGAAGGAAACTTATGCCTCCACCTTGCTGAAGCTAAGCAGCTCTGTGGCTGGTTGCAAGTTCACTTGGCAACCTCATGTATACCAACTTGAGCTCTGTCGTAGGATAGAGATGTGCTGCACCCCACACTAGCTTTTCCCTGTTGAAAGCACTTCTACTTGGGGAAGATAGATAACTTGATTTTTGCCAACCTCTCCTATGCAGTGCAGCCTAGTGCCCTTCAAAACCTCTATTGAGGTTTAGGGGACCCTCTGGAATGGTTTGGGATGAGACATAGTGGAGATTGATGAACATAGGGTTCCTTGCTTTGCTCTAGCAGAAACACTTCTATAGCACATTGGCTATACCCTGTTATATTTATATACATTGATATGGGTTGTGGAATGCAGATTTAAATGACCCAGTTGGATGTGAATTCTAGGAGGTTGCAAAGAGAAATGATAAGTAATACTGACTATTGATGTTTCATTGTATGCAGGTCACTCATCTTTCTTAACTGTCACAAGATTTCCAAGGTGCCTAACAGCTAGCCAGTACAAGTGATTGTGGTAAGTCCTGCACAATGTTGTTCTGTTATTTTGATACTCAAAATCCCCACCCCCCTTGTACAACTCCACTATCTTGGATCCTGGGCTAGAGGTAAGAAGTTAAAAGACTGAAAAATGGCTCAAAGAGGCACGTTATCTCCACAATCTCTTTCATATGCACCAGGCATTACATTCCCATTCAAAGAATTAATACAGAATGATTCAACTGAAGACTTCCAGTGTCTCAGCATAAAGCTGATGGATAATAAAATAAAACGTGAAATCGCTGAGAAGTGCAAGGTGCCCATGCGTTATGGTCACTTAAAAGACACCTGGGTTATAACACTGAAATTTGTTAGCTAAATCATACCTTGAGGCCAGCAGTGGGCCAGATTATTACAACTTGTAGTAAAGAAACACATTGATTTATATGGAGGTCAGTTGCCTCTTTGGGTGCTGTGACAATCTTTTAGCCAGAATGTCTTGATTTATACCTACCCAAGGAAGCTTCCTTGTCGCCTTTGAGGAATACACAGAATAACAATGTATTTCATCTTGCAAATAAAGAGGCAGAAAAGATCTATGAAGCCTGCATCTGAGGGCAGCAATTTGCATGATAGATATGTTATCTGGTGAGCGTAACTACTTTTCTTGACCTCACAGTATCTCTTCGGGTGAATTGGCCAAGCCTAATTTTTTACGCTTCTTATCCCATCCACGCACATACGCCATTTTTCAAGCGTTTTGTGCTTCGACATATGGAATGTGGCCCTGAAGACCTTTGGGAAAGGCTGTCCATGTCCTAAACTTGATAAGATGTCCAGGGAACCACAATCAGAACACCTGTTACTTAAAAAAACACATTAAACGCAACTCCTGGGACAGAGGGTATAGTGGGCAAATCAGATCAGAGCTGTGTGTAGTTGTTTTTTAGAAACACTTTTTCTTTACACCCTCAAACTGCTGTTTGCCCTACAATGCCTACATGTAGATATTTTATATATGGGTGAATATATTGACTGATTCTCCCATCAACCATTCTTATGTTCTATCCCTTTTACCCTCCTATTAATGCCAGCAGGGAAAGAATACCGTTCCTGTTTTCTGCATGAGAAAGTAATGTAGTAGAGTGAGTCCCTTATATGCTGGCTATCGTGATTAGGGAGAATGGTTGTTCCTTCCTCCAAGGGCTGCAGAATGGACTTTGTTCAATTTGCTGGTAAGCAGCTTCTCTGTCTACTGAGTGACACACAAAACATAGGGGATTTTCAGGGCACTGTAGGATCTGGGAAGTCTTGCCACCATGAAGCAGCTCAGAGGATCTGTGATATTACCTGAGAATACCTGAAGAGGGCTTCTCTCACACACACCACCAGATCCCGCTTTGTTGATACCTCTGCTCAATATTTCTTTCCCTGGTGTAGGTTATCAGGGTCTTCCAGGATGCAGTAAAAATCAGATAGGAAATAATGTACTGCAGAATTAGTTACTCAAATCTGCTTGCAGCTTCTTAAAACGACCAAAATCTTGCCTGGATCCCATAATGTGAAATTAATGTCATCGTTGTCTTCTTTATAACAGCCTGCTACATGACATGTACTGAGCCTCAGGACTTGCTGAGCCTCAGGACATTACAAGGCTTGCATATAATAATGAGCACTTGCTTATTAAAGATACAGGAAGCAAACAGATACTTCAATAATTTGAGTGTGAGGAAGGATAGGTGAGTTGCTTGTAGGATGAAAAATCACTAAACAATATTGCAGGTGACCTTGGATTCCCTTTGTCAGGGGCATGTGAGTTGCATATGAGGTGCACCAGGAACACAAATAGTTTGAAGTGGATGGTGTAGCTGCTGGAGATAGATGGGAACCCTGCTGGCTCTTCCCCTTCAATTCTGGTTTCTCCTACATTCTGCTAGGGATAAGTGCCAAGAAAAGGGACTCATTTGTCTTCCTGTTTCCTAACAGCTGGGTTGAGCCTTACATAGCCTGCAGCATTCCAGTGCAATGGCATGCTCACTGTGGGACCAAAATTATTATGAATGCACATTGCTGCATTTTAATTCCTCCCATTGCTGCAAATTCCAGTGGGCCAACCCAGCACAATGAATCATCCTTTGTATGGATGGCAAGCAAGTTAGGTCCTATTGGTGTCATTAAAATCTCCATCAAGCAAACATCTTTCCATTTGTCACAGTGTAAACAAAGAGTACAAAAGATCCAGCTCCCTTGGCACTAATAAATTGTACTTGGGTTGTGCTAGGGTAATGGATAGGGGTGGAGATAATTGTGTGTTCACAGGAATGAGAATTTCTGAATCCTACAAAAGAAAGAAGAATGAACCTGTGTTTACTGGGTGGGGTAAACCTTCAGAAATCACCTTACAGTGACTGACTGATTCCCACTTATGACTTTGATCAAGTGATTTAGACTCATGTGCCTTAGTTCAGCTCGCTGCCTATAAGTCAGGGGTACAACAATGAACCAAAAACAAACCCCTGTGTTGCAATAAGAACCAATCACAACAATACAAACACAACACGTAGGCTAATAGTTACCGGTAGTAGAGAATATATAATAGAATAATGATACCATTCAAATTGTAGAAATAAGCCAATCAAAGTTCATATGTACAATAGAAGAAAGTGGTAGTGAGGACCGTCAAGCCGTGTGTTCAAAACAGATGTCTAAGGACAGTCACACAATAGTCTTTCAAAGGTTTCAACGGAAGACGTCTCAAAAGCCTCAAAAGGACAGTGTCTCCGGAATGATACTACAGTTTCGTAATAGTCTTCATCAGCTGATATTTTTCAACAGAATATGTAAATAAGATTCATTCTAAGGATGAATTAGCAAGATCACTAGTCACGGTGGGACCCTCCCCCTCTGCACCACACCTAAAAACAGAAGAGAGGAAAGAACCTCCATTATTGAGAGGGGTTCCAACCTCCCCTCTCCACATGCTGCAGTCCTGGTGGAAAGAAATTGACTCCCCCCTCCTCCCCAAAGCCGACAAGTATCATAGCATAACTTTCCCCAACTTGGTGCCCTCCAGGTGCTTCAACTCCTAGCATTTCTGACTGAGGCTGGTAGGAGTTGTAGCCCAACAACTCCTTGGAGGGCACCTGGTAGGGGAAGCCTGACCAAAGACATGTCATAGAATGTGGTACCCTCCAGACTGTCATAAACCGAGTTTTAAATTGTGTTTCAGTTTTTTTATTCATTTGTTATGGTTTTTATTTCACACTGCATTTTAATGTTTGGCTTTGTTAGCCACCCTGAAAATTCTTATTGGGGGGTGGCTGTAAAAAATGCTGGTAATTTGTTGTTGTTGTTGTTAAAAAAAAAACCCCCAACAACTACCAGGCCATTGACCAAAGGAGGGAGGGAGAGATGCACCAGGGAGTAGTGGGTAGGACTGGACAGCAGCTGGTGCTGAATTTTCTCTTTAACTAATATCTGTCTGTGAAAATGAGAAGGCTGTTCTCTACTTTCCCTTCCTTGCCAACCAGTAAAGGTAATTTCAAATGTATGCTTCTGTTCGTGCTCAGCCCCTTCCCCTTTGCTGATTACTTTCATGCATCGGGCAGCAGAAAGCATGCCAGCCTTGAGTTGACCCCTTGTGGGACCATTTAGCCAAGGTTGATCCAGTAAAACAGTCTGCTTGCTTAAAAGAAGCCCCCCCCCCTGCTAAATTCTTTTCATTTTCTGTCCTTTCTGGGTATCAGTTTCCTGACTAACAAGTGGGGATAAAAATAGCTTTGTCCTCCTTTGTAGCAGTGTGTGTGTGTGTGTGTGTGTGTGTGTGTGTACACGTATTAGGAAAGGGAAAAATTCCCTGTATGGCAAGTTCCTTTTCCTCTTTTTAATCACATTGGTGTGGGTATTGTTACTGATGCAATTATCTATTGTGTGACAATCTAAGAATTTAAACAGGTTTTAAAGTTCCTGGCCAGGCTCCCTAGAAATATAGCCAAAGGCAGCTTATTACAAGACTTGACAGAAAATATTCAAGACGTCGTGATGGATGTGGTCAAATTCAGGCAGCAGAGAAGAGCCGTATGGCTTTAAATCCGCTGTTGTATTATTTGTGTCATCTGTGAATGCTGCTAATGTAGGATAGAGAGCTTGTGAAACTTATGAGGTGTGCAGTGCAATACTTGCCCAGAAGTAAGTCCTGTTGAGTTCAGTGGAGATTAGCTGCAAGTAAGTGTGTACAAGATTGCTGCCGAAAAGAGACTGAAGTGTAAGGGGACAAAACTGAACCTCATCCCAGGCATAATCTCACTAGTTGGCTGTCCACAAGTCACTCTCTTCTGCTTCAGCCCCCATTTGCAATATGGAGAGGATAAGACTGACCTACCTTTCAGAGTTGTAAGGATTGCGACAAGATAATGGATGTGATGTAGATGATTTTGTTGAAATATGGCATCCTTCTATAAAATGTTTTATTGATATGGCAACTACCAAAATAACAGAATGAATGTTGGCAAATTTAAATAAATTTATCTGTTGGGGGGGGAGTTGTGTTTGCATTTGCCCCCCACCTTTTTGTAACTGTTATATATTGGAGACTCTAAGACTATATTTTTTAAAAAAAGATAATGGATGTGCAGCACACCCGAACATTCAAAATTCCTATATAGATGCTTATTGTTGCTGTTGTATTATTAACCATACTATACCTGTATAAAGCAAAGGTGCCAAATACACATTGCAGGGAATGTTGATTTACAGACTTTCACATGTGAAAACATAGTTTGCTGATCTATGAAAGTGCACAGAAAGTGTCCTCCTGCCCTTGCACATGGATGGTGCAAGGAGTTACTGTATTTCGGAGGTGTGAAACGTGTGCTTAAAACAACAGTTTTAATGGAGTGGGAGACTGGTCGGAGAGACTGCTGTAGAACTCTCCATGGGCTGCAGAATACGAGGGCTCTGAAGCGAGCTTGCAGCTTCACAGAGGCAGCCTCGGTATGTCTGAGGCTGCAGCTGGTCTGCAAGCATGGGGAAAGCATGAAGTGGGAGTTGCTGCACCACAGCCTCTGCAGTCAGGTGGCTGCAATAACTGCAGGGAGGAGATAAATGTACAGCTATGTCTTCCTCCCTGCCCTGCTCTGAGTAGCGGTGGTGTCTTGGGAGAGTCACAGCAGCTCCAATGACCTAAGTCAAAGAGGATTGGCTCAGCTGTTCCTGCTCTGGGACTGCTGTAGGCATCTGGCAGGATGAAAGTGCTGCAGTGAAAGGTGGCTTAGTGACTCAGCACTTTTCTCTCTCTCTCCTTCTCACTCTCTCTTGCGCTCTCCCTGTTTTCTCTCTGCTGCAGTATTAACTCTCTCTTTGCATGGTGCGGGATACCTGCCTGCTCATTTCTCCGATGACAGCTGGTGGACTGGCATGAAGTCTTAAGAGGACAGGACTGCATAGTGTTGGAAGCTCATGTTGCATTGAACTAGAGGCAATCGGCACATCCTCACTTTGCACTCGTGGGTCTCTGTTGCCTTTCACAGGGCTGTGGCATGGAGAATAGCCAGGCACTTCCTAAGTCCTCACGCAAAGGGTGCCCAAGCATCTTTCTTCCGGGGGAACTGCACTGCAAGCAAAATGTCCTGAATCTTGTTTTGTTTTTGTATTTTTGCAGCAGGAGAGATGCTTGCACCCATTGCTTTCGGACCAGTCGTCCTTAACTGTTAATCTACCACTCATCAAGTATGTAGCGTTATTGTTGAATGCCCCCATAGCACAAGTAAAAAAAACTGTGACATTAAAAAAAAGTCAGATAAGTAAGACTGGGATTGGGAGGGGAAAGGAGGAATGTAGTTGTGGTTATTGTGCTCAGGCTGGAGGGGTGGGAAGGGTTCTGGAAGTGGCATGGAGGAGAGTGTGGTGGGGAAGGAAGGCAAACAGTGGGCCAAAATATTACAACTTGTAGTAAAGAAGCACATTGATTTATATGGAGGTCAGTTGCCCCTATGGGTGCTGTGACAATCTCTTAGCCAGCATGTCTTGATGAAATATGAGGTGGTTGTTCTGGAAGCTCATAAGGACAAGGGAAAAGCAGGATTGCATTTCGGGTTTGTTTGTTTTTTAGTTTAGGGGAAAGGCGATTAAGAGATGATATGAGACAAGTTTATAAAATTTTGACATGGAGATGGTGGATAAAACTAGAACTTGTGGGCATCCAGTGAAGCTGACTGTTGAAAGATGAATGCTAAAATAAAGTACTCGTTCATGCAGTGCATAGTTAAACTATGGAACTCACTCCCACAGGAAGCAGTGATGGCCACCAACTTGAATGGCTTTAAAAAGAGGATTGGAGAAATTTATGGAGGATATGGCTATCGGTGGCTGCTGGCCATGATGGCTCTGCTCTGCCTCCA
This sequence comes from Lacerta agilis, assembly GCF_009819535.1. Classification (NCBI taxonomy): domain Eukaryota; kingdom Metazoa; phylum Chordata; class Lepidosauria; order Squamata; family Lacertidae; genus Lacerta; species Lacerta agilis. Next base: position 63,337,394 of record NC_046317.1, on the reverse strand, counting down.
TGGTGGGAGGCGGTAATCCTTCTGAATACCAGTTGGTGGAAGCTGCCAGAGGGCAGAGGGCTGTTGTACTGTGTTCTGCTTGTGGGTTTCCCACAGGCACCTGGCTTGCCATAATGAGAACAGGATTGGACTTAATTAGACCATTGGCCTGATCCAGCAGGCACTTCTTATGTTCTTATGATGGAACTGGAATAGCTGGTTTAGTGATCCAAGTAGGTGCAAGGCATTTTTATACATGCAGGTGGAATACTGCACTGCTGCATTTTAAAGTAGGATCTCTGGAATTTTCAAGAAAGCTGAAGAGAGGTATGAAACAATAGAATATCAATCCCATGACTAAAACTGGGACATAAGTGTATCTGGTCTCAAGAAAAGTGTGTTGAGAATATGGGAAGGTGCACCACTCCTGCCTTTCTTTACATAAAAATCCCTTTTTTGTGCTACAATTTTAATTACCAGAATGACCTGGGAGAAACACTCGCTTGAGTAAGAAACCCAAACCATAAAGTGTGAGGCAACTAAGAGCTAAAAGCTTGTTCCGCTACAGGGATCATAGCAGGTCAAAAGCTAAACAAGGTGGAATGTGCTATGCTTCACTGAAGTTCTCGTTTGGTGAAATTCTAAGTTTATGTCTGGCAAGTGCAACTTGCAGCTTCTGTTCTTGTCAAGCGCTTTTGGCCTGAGAGCATTTTAAGGCCAACTGAAAAATTTAACAGATTTTTCTATCTCTGAGTGTCCAACTTCCTTATCTCAGTGGTGGGGAACCCCCTCTACATGGGTCTTATTAGGCCAGCCAGACCTCCCCGTTTGGCCTGTGAGTGGGGGGGGGCAGGTAAAGATGCGGTTGGGCCTAATAGGCTGTTGTACCTGCAAAGTTTCATGCACTGCTCTTTGCAAACCTCACAATCATTGAGGCTTCAAAGCATCCTGAACAACTCTATACAAGTCTTGATGATCAGCTGATTGCCAAGACTTCAAAGCATCAAACATGTCATACTTGTGCCTACATGGTTTAATTTCAAACTGCGTGGCTGAGTGAAAACAGGTCACCTGATGTGATGTCACCCTCCTGCTAAACTTGTCCAGCAGGGGCAGGAGACATAAGGATGTGGCCTGACTGGATCCAGTTCCCAGCCCTGATCTATCTGCTTTGGAAAGCTCAGTGTAGCTTCACTTTTATAGGATCCCCAACAGCCCTGCTACTTGTGTTCCAACTTGTGCTGCAGATTCTGTTGGAAGAGGGTGATCTAGTTATCAGAGAAGAGTAATTCTTTAGCTTTTCAACTGAGGCCACCACCAAGATGTCACCTACTGCCCAATACGATAATTCTAGGAAAATGTCTGAAGCATTTTATTATAACACTGCACATTCTCAATCATAACTCTCTTCTAAATGTATCTGAATTCCCATGTTGACTTGATATCTGTGGAACACAGGGCTACTGATTTAGATGCGGGTGACTCCATTGCTTGGGAATATAAATATGCAACCATTCCAGGCAGGGTAAATGTATGTAAAGCCAGTGGAGTTTGTGTGGATAAAGAGACCAGCATACAGATGGGATATTGGTTCAGGTGCAGAAGTGTCTTGTTTTTAAGTTGGGAGTAAAGGAGAAACACACTGCAGGTTATGGCTTAAAAGTGGTCCTTAAAGACCCATTAGTTTAGAAGCAACTCTTCTTAGGAGATTATCATGTTGCTTGTTTGCTTTGGTGCTGAAATAGTTCTTAGCTATTTTTATTTGTTTGAAAGTTGATCTGTTGGACTCTATGGTACTTGCATCAATGCTGCTGTTTTCATTAGTATTCTTAGTGCTCCTTACGGTGTGTTAGGATTAAATTCAGACAAACATACAATGTTGGAAGGCTCTTTGTGAGGATTTGGCCTTAAAGGCAGCCTAAAAAATATCATAAATAAGTGAACACTATTCCCCATTCCCGTAGCAAGTCTGTATGTTGAAAAACAGAACTGAACAGGAGCAACAGCCGAGCATTCAAACATTTCTTGCAAAGGGTGTTTAAAACCTCCTATCATTTGGGTAAGAGACCTTTAGGACTTACCAAGCCAAATGCAATCTGCCAGTCATGTTTTGTGGCCTGCAAGCACCAGGCATGCAGTAAAGCCAGAGGGCTGTGCTGCAGTGGCCTGGTGGATTAAAGGTGGGCTGTCTTGCCTTTCTGGTGGTCATTTTATGGCTGGATGGAGGCCTGCAGGAAGCCCTTGGCCTCTGCAAGTGATCAGTTTAGATCTCTGGTGAGAACAATCTGTGGTCTGGTCTCAGGGCAGGCAGACCAGGGCTGAAAGACTGTACAAGTTTGATACGTGCATGCAAGAACTGAGTTGGGAGAAGTAGATAACGCTGCTACTTCAGTAGGAAGACATAGGCATCTTATGGGTGTGTTTGTAGACAGCAACTTTGGGAACATAAACATGAAGATAGTGGGTTGGATTTGCCTCAGATGCACCTTTACTTCCTTTCCAAACAAACATGCTACATGCCTCAAAATATCATTCCCCCCCACCCCGCTTTGAACTTCAACACAATCTAGACAGAGATGACTTTGCTCACAAAGAACCCCAGTTTACCTTATTGTGATGCTCCATGAGCCATTATTCTGAATTCGGTCCCCATTTTTTTCCAGGCTCTCCATTAAACAAATGGCTATGCTACCATGGTTCTAGAACCTGAACATGTCTTAGACTGTGTGCATTCCAACACTAAGTGTGTGCTGTGATGGTTCTTTTTTCCTTTCCCATAAGGGAAACTGAACTTGTAGGTGCCAAGAGCTGGGGCATTCTTGATTGCTTAGGAGCCCTGTTGACTTGCAGGCCCAGTGGTCTGTAGACATCATGCTCCCTTTGCATGCACACTGGGCCCTAATCTATGTATTCACTTACTTACATATTTATATCAGGGTGTTGTACAGCAAGGGGGAAAATGAGAAACAGTTAAAAGCAGTTGATACAAATGGACCTTTTGGGCTTCCTTTTCCTTGTTTGTTTACATAACACAGAAGCAATGGACCAAAATTGCACGGGTGCTGTTTAAAAATATTTTCCTAGGAGTGATGTAGGAACTGCTGCAGAAGTGGTGGCTACCATGTGGCTCCACAGCATCTGTAGAGGGTATCTTGGTGTAGATTATTACATCTTCTGAAGGTAGCATCTAGAAAGTGGGAGGCAGTAATTCTTAGTTCAAGGGCAAGCAGTAGTCAGTGTGCCTTTTTTGGTGGAGGAGAGATGTGGGGAGATACGATTTGCAGTTGGAGTAGGGTATGAATGACCCAGTGGTTTGACTTAACATGCTTATTATTAATATTATTATTAATTACCCACCCTTCACCATAAGTCCTGGGTGGAACACAACAATTTAAAATACAATATTAAAAACAGTTAATAATGAATTAGTCACAAGTATAGGGTGGGTCCTAAATATATATCTCCAGTGTCAAAGACCAGGGTAAACAGATTTAGAAGGCACCAGATAAACCTATGGGGGAGGGGGAATTCCACAATCTCACACACACACACACACACACACACACACACACTATTCTTTGGCCTTGTTTGGCCATAATATTACTGGTCCAACAAACTGTGGTCTGTTGGTGCATGAATGAGCACCAAATTTCAGGGTTCCCCGTTTCCCTCCTTTGTCTCTGCTCCTCTCTCACACGCATCTTCAGAAGATACTTCCTCGTTTGTTAAATCAGAGTTTTCCCCTTGACATCTGTACCAGTTTCCTTAAGTGCACTCCACAAACCAGTACCAGCTGACTTAAGTGCACTTTACAAACCACATTTGTAAACCACAGTCTGAAACTGTACAATCCCATGGGGTTCAGGGAGAGTGTGAGGAAACCTTGTAATGGGGTCTGCCCTAATACCATGAAGCAGCAAGAATCAGGAAAACTTCAGGGACTGTATTTGTGAACAACTGATCAACAACTCAGCATGGCAGCTGGGACTTGTTACAGGTAGGTAGCCGTGTTGGTCTGCCGTAGTCGAAACAAAATAAAAATAAAAAAAATACTTCCAGTAACACCTTCCAATAACACTAAGTTTGTTCCTGGTATGAGCTTTCGTGTGCATGCACACTTCTTCAGCTGGGACTTGCTACACAGGCAAGCTTATGGTTCCCACTGAGCTATGGAGGAAGCCAGAGATGGGAATTTCTTAAAGAGACAGGCCACACACACTACAGAAACTTGCTTGAGCTTGTTGCTTGTTCCTGCTCTAACAAACCATAGTTTGCTGCACCAGGAACATAAAGCAAACCAAATAATCCCAGATACCTTAAAAATGAACAGACTTATTTTGGCATAAGCCTTCATGGACCAGTGCCTGCTTGATTTAGATACATGAAGTGTTGTCTGCATGAATGTGTGTGTGTGTGTTTATGCATTTGACAAAGTGAGCCCTAGATCATGAAACTTTATTCTGCAATGAATTTGTTAACAAGATCAGATTGTAAGTGATCTCTTGGTAAAGGAGGGTGAAAGAGACCAACCAAATAATATATAAGATTGTGGGCCTGGAATGCCATTACAAACATGCTTCATGGAACAGAAGTTCCTGATAAGAACACTGCATCTTACTTGTCTGTAAGGCCATTTTGGAACACTCAGAATGGGTATAAATTTATACTTGGAAGGTTTCCTATGCAAGCCCCATTAAAATTAATGTATTTGCATTTTTCATGGGTCCTCTCTCCTTCTTTGGGGCTCTCTCAGAATACATTTATAGTGGATGGCACCCAGTGCTGCGTATGACATGATCACTTTCCTTCAACCTTATCTAGTGCTTATAAAGAGTGCCTTGATAAAAACAACTTAAAAGAAAAAGGGAAAAGAAGAGTTGTGCATGGAGAATGAGACTGAACTAATTCTTGTTTGAAGACAATGCTATTCATCAAAATGAGAGACAGTTGAGCTTTCATAATTGAAAAAGAGAGTTGTCTTCTAATTTTATTTTCATACACTGAATTAGCACTATGCCCAATTGAAAGTGTTTGTAGTGTGCCTGCCAATTAAGTTTCTAGCTTCGTCCAGCTATACAGATTTCCATATCAGCATGAATTGTATTGCCAAACGTGATCTCGTGAGACACCGTAAACAGATACTCTGCAGGAAGTCCACAAAAGAATATCTTCCTTGACGCTCATTCTTCAATTTGGTAACAAAGGGAAGGAGTATGTCAAACATAATTTGCTTGTTTGCTTGCCAAAGGCTGTGCACTCCTTGCATATGCGTCTTGGATTTTTACCTAGCAATTTGTTTCCACTCACTCTCTGATATGTATTCTGGCACTGAAGTTACTGGAGTCGATTCTGGTTGGTAACCGAGATGAATGTTCTGCTCCACTCATTCAAACACATGCAGCATGTATTCATAGATAGATAGATAGATAGATAATTGCAAAAAAGAAAGTTAGAAATTTTGCATTTCAAGAAATAAATTATCACTCAAATACATAATATATATATAATAAACATATTGCTCTTATTCACACTCTGCTTCAATTTAGACACTTCCAGTTTAATCATCTTTATATCTTATGACATCTTTATGTCTTAAGACATTCTCACAGAAGCATGAAGTCAAATCTCTTGAAGTCAAATTGTCTTTCAGTATTATTCACTGCAGAACCCCAACAGACATACACAAGACAGCACATTTTTGAAAAGATCTTTGCAAGGAACCCCAACATTTTAATATGCATGATCTCTGCACGTCAAACCAGTTTGTGCTCTGCCCCACCAGAACATAAATCCATACTCATGTCCGTATTTCTGATTCCATAGGTCAGTCTGGTAAATCAAAAAGGAGGAGGGAGAGTGGGCCTCACTGTCAAGTATCCATTAGTAGCAAGTGTTATGAGCACATGCCATTTATTATACATGGAAACAGTCATGTGGATTATGGAAGAACCCAAGGCTTGAAGGGGTGGCTTGCATAAATTTCCAATTCTGTTGCTTACCCTGGTGACAATTTTCCTGCCAATTCTTTATTTTCTTGATAAAGGGGCAACCAGGTTTAAAAAGGAGTCTTATGTTGTCTGAGCTTGGTGCTTGTGCAGAGTGCATGGGATGGGCATTTGGGATGCCCATTGTAGGCATTTGGCTAGGACTGCTGTCAATCTTCATTTGTCAAAAAAGTAAGCTAATAATTAACACACGACAGTGGATCCTTCACAGCTTTATGAAGCATCAAGACGAGTGGCAAACCAGTTGGAGCTGGAAAAAAGCCACTTTAATTCATCCAAGTCATCTGAGCCTCCAACTGACAGTGTCAAATCCAGTAGCACCCCCAATCTGTGGACCAGCTCCTTCCAGGGGAGTGCAATTCTCTCCAGGACAGGCCATCTCCCCACCTCCAAGACCTGAGAGTTTGGGATGTATGACACCTCTATCTTTTCAGGATTCAGTTTTAGTTTATTGGCCCACACCCAGCCCATCACTGCTTATTTATAACATTTGCGTGGGAATCACTTCTTCCTTCCTTCTGTGCCAGCCATATTTCAACATATTTCAAAGAGCTTATTTGAACCACCAAGGACTGCAGAATGTCCATGGTGTTTTTTCTGAATTGTTTTTAGATCTGCTGCTTTTAAATCTGCCAAGAGTGGAAGGAATTCCTCTTCTAAGGTAGAAGGGAAGGGGGGGGGGACACACCCTGCTGTTTACAAGGCCCTGGTGTGGATGAAGCCTTAGGCCTTTTAGGATTATGGCTCATTAGCAGTGACAGTGAGGTTGTAAATGCCTTCACTAGGGTTCAGAAGGATTTAGGAGGTCTCTCCATTAGGCACTGTGACACACTGCTTGAAATGTAGCTAAGGTAGGGAGTTCATCAAGGCGTGTCTGGTCCAGTAGTCATCTTGGTAGGAAGTCTTGCTGGCCATCTCTTTCTCTTAAACAGATTACTAGTTATTACTAGCTCAGAATGGTTACTGTATTCTTAATGGGAGCCCAAATTAGTGGGAGGCTGTGGTTTTGAAAGAGAGAGACAGCCAGAGAGGTTTGAGTAGAAGACTGAAAGGATATTGGGCTGGTCTCATGTAGGGTAGCAGAACTGTTGCATGCTAGGAGTGCTCGTGCTGTTTCCCTTCACCTGTGCTCTACTTGTATGTCTGCAAATGAACCAAATCATACAAAACACCATATATCTCTCTTCCCCAAAGGAAGTCAGACCCTAATGAGTGCTGCCCTTGGAATTCTCACTCCTCAAGAAGTGGGAAGCCTGCACACTGCAGAAATCCATAGATTGGATCATCCCAAAGCTATAATACTTGTGAAGGATTGTTTGTTCTATTTGTTTGTTTAGCATTTTTAATCTTCTGTTTCAGACCTGTGTTTAATTCTCCGGGATGTGGAGAAGAACTTGACATTTGCTTTTTAAATGAAACCAACAGCAGTGCCAATAATGTTAATTTTTCTCCAAAGCTTTCCCCTGACACAAACCAAGGATATAAACATCCTAGACTGTGGTGCCACTGATCCCATCTTCCAAACTTACTTATTTCTTCATTGAGGGAGATTTGGGGAAGTTCAGTACCTTGGCAATTTTTAAAAGGCCCATTTTATTTCTCCCCCAAGTTATTAATGGTTCTGCTGTCCTTTTCTTCTGAGGCGAATACATAAAAGCCCTTCTCATTTCTCCTTAACTGCAACGACAGACACTGTTAATTCATTTACCATGCTTGCTGCCCTTATCTATTCCTTACAACTCTCTAACTGACACTGCACTTTCCTCCTGAGTGCCCTACATTTTTTGCCATTTTGAATTTAGCTATTTGGAGAACACTTACAGGAATTTGGAATTGCTGCTGTTTCTAGGCAGAGTTCAGTGACTGCAGAGGTATGTAGAAAGCCACATGCAGCTAATGCAACCATTTCTATTTTTTTAATGGTTGAAAAAGATCAGACATCCGTGGTGATCCTTGGGGAGGTGGGGACAGAATCCAGAATCTGAAGCACAGCAATACCTTGATTAGGTAAAGTTAAAGGGACCCCTGACCATTAGGTCCAATCGCAGACGACTCTGGGGTTGTGATGCTCATCTCACTTTACTGGCCGAGGGAGCCAACGCACAGCTTCCGGGTCATGAGGCCAGCATGACTAAGCCGCTTCTGGTGAACCAGAGCAGTGCACGGAAACACCGTTTACCTTCCCGCCGGAGCAGTACCTATTTATCTACTTGGACTTGGCGTGCTTTTGAACTGCTAGGTTGGCAGGAGCTGGGACCGAGCAACGGGAGCTCATCCTGTCATGGGGATTCGAACCGCCGACCTTCTGATCGGCAGGCCCTAGGCTCTGTTTAGACCACAGTGCCACCCACGACCAAAGATTGGCAAAAAAGCAAATTATCCATCAGGGTGGATGTTAAGCAAACCATGGAGTAGGGAACAAACCGCAGAAGATTTTACAATCTCCAATCGTAAATCATGAGGGTGGTCCAGCACGTTTCCTTACGGGTGTGCTAGTTAGCAGAGTAGCAATCACACAGCATCATGTAGAAGGATCAAGTGGTGCACAGACGATGGCAATAAATCACTCATGGAAGCAATGAAACTCAGTCAAGCATTGTTTACTTGAAAGGCAATAAACAATTGTGTTGGTAGAAGACTATTTACAACTTTACTACCACACAGATAGCAAGGTGCACATCACCCCTACATGTTGCCTGTATAAAGCTCAGGCCTGACTGCACAGACAGAACTTGCAGTCCCCCCCCCCTGTAAGAACTGTGCATGTCCATAGTTAAGAGCTCCACAGCTATTTGTTTAGTCTATAGCAGCCTACAATCTTGCACTGTGATGCTTCAAGAATCTTCAAGAATCTTCTCTCAGTTTCTGGAAATGAATGACCACCGAACCTCTTGGGTTTGCTGATCAAAAGATTAGAGTCCATGCGAAGGAGTGAGCTCCCACTGCTCTGTCCCGGCTCCTGTGTGTGATAGTTCGAAAGCATACCAGCACGAGTAGATAAATAGGTACCGTTGTGGTGGGAAGGTAAGTTGTGTTTCCATTCGCTCTGGCATTCATCACGGTGCTCCGTGAGCCAGAAGGGGTTTAGTCATGCTGGCCACATGACCAAGAAAAGCTGTCTGCGGACAAACGCCAGCAACCTAGCCCTGAAAGTGGAGATGAGCACCGCACCCCATAGTCAAATTTGATTGGACTTAACCATCCAGGGGCCTTTACCTTTTTACCTTTTCCTAAACCTTTCCTCAGCCCTGGCATAGAGGTTCCACAAGCCTGAACGTGGGAAGAAGGGCTCTGAGCATTTGAAACACTCCAAAGCACTGTATAGGACAGGGGTCTGCAACCTTTAAAACCAAAAGAGCCACTTGGACCCGTTTCCGAAGGGAAAAAAAAACCTGGGAGCTGCAAAACCATTGCAACATTTAAAACAAATATAACACTGCATTTTATTTTTAAAAATCCGATTTAAATAAAAAAAAATCCTATTTAAATTTAAAAAATCCTATTTAAATTAAAAAAAAAAATCATTCATTTTTATCCATCCTGGGGACCACTACCAGGTCACAGCCTGATCCAAGGTGGGTTGCAACAGCATACAAATATTTGATTTGTGTTTTTTTTAAATGAGTCCTCAACTGCACACTTGTGTTAAATGTTTGTCCCATGTCTAATTGAAGACTGCTGGCTTTTACAATAATCTTAGTGTCTTTTACTCTTAATATTTCAGACCAGAGGCTATGTTCACCTCTTCCAACCTCCTCTTTTGCTAAATAAAGCACAGAATTGCACCAGAGAAGCCTGTGATGTTTGTGCTGACTTGCATACAGGTGGCTGTAGTAGTTCGTAGTGTTCAAACCTTTTTAGGGGAGTTCCCTGCCCCCTTAATGACAATGGCGATAGATTTTGCACATGAACACAGATCCAAGTTAGGACTCCTCTCTTCCACGCCAACAGGTGCTTTGTCAAGGCTCCCCTAACACACACTCAGGACAGAGGAAAAACTGCAAAACGTCCCGGCCTTGCTCCGGGGCGGAGAGAGACACGCGCCCGCGAGAGCGCGGTCTGATGCTGTGAGCGGAACCAGGAGCGAAGGAGGCAGCGGCAGGGAAACAGGCGCCGCTTCCTCGACCATTTTAAAAAAGAGGGCTTCTCCCCTCGCCCTCGCCTGCCACCCGCCGCCCCTGGCCCAGCCCACAGCTGCCTACCTCGTCATCGCCTCAACGCAGCAGCCAGCAGCCTTCCAAGAAGAACCGCGGCCAGCCCGCCCCCACGGTCCCACGACCCAGCCGAGGAGTCCTGGCCTCCAGTGCCCGTGCGGGCACACGTCCAAAGGCCCCCTTCCTGTCCCGCCTCCCAGGTGCCTCTGGATGCCACGGGGTCCCACATAGCTGCAGACCCCGGAGCTCCCCTGTCCGCCCCAAGGCCGCCTCCCACGCTAGGAAGACTCCCGGAGCTGGGCAGGGTTGGTCCCGCCAGGCAGGCTTGGGGGGGCGGCCTCTCCCATGGATGCCTGCTTCGGAGGCGGAGGCGGGGTCTTCAAAGTTCCCCCTCCCGCTCGCCCAGCTCCATCTCTTCCCGAAGGAGCGCGCGCGCCTCAGGTGCGCTCCCCGCCAGAGCCCTCAGCTGAGCTGCGCCACCTCTACTGCGTCCCCACCGCCTCCGAGCCCCACTGCCCCGCTGTTCAAGGCCATGTGATCCTGGGTACGCCCCTGAGCAGCGCCCTCAGCCTCCGGAGGGCGGGCCGCCGGCCAGCTGGAGGGCGGTCGCTTCCGCTGGCCAGCTGGAGAAGTGGGCGGGCTTATCTGCCCCGGAGCCCCAGAGCCGTGGCAGCCGTGTAAAAGAGCCGCATGCGGCTCTGGAGCCGCAGGTTGCTGACCCCCGGTATAGGACAAAGGTGAAGAACTTAAGCTCTTGTCAGGAATTTAGAGGTAACCTTTTAAAATTTGCAACAGGAGTAGTGATTCTGAAGGCTTTGAAAAGCAGGACATGCTATTTTTTTTTTGTTGGCCACTTCTTTTAAAATGGCCTCTTTCTGCTCTTTTAACAATAAGTTGTTAAATCAGCTCTGATTCTGGACCAAGACAGGAGTCCTTAGATCCAGTTTTGTGGATCTGAGAATAAGTGCTGAACTAGATGAGACAGAGGAGTTCTGTGATCACTAAAAAAACAAAAACAAAAAAGCAGCTCTGTTAAGAGACAGAGCAGTGAAGGGCTAATAGCTCCACCCTGTAGCAGCTTTAGGGGTTAGACAGGATTAAGAGTGGGGGCCATGTGGGAAGGTTAAACCCTCTCCAATCCCAGCCTTGTGACTACAGCCAGCTTTGACCTGCTTTCCAGCACTGAAGAAAACCTTGGTGGGTGGAGGGGGGGCAGTCTGACCACAGCTCTTGCATTGTCTTGTATAATTTGATCCCAAGATGGCAACTGTATGGCCCCCCCCCAACATTAAAAAGAACAGGGGACTGATTATGCAACAGCAAGCACAGGAAGTGGAGTTGGAGCACTCATCCTAAAGAGAATATCAACCTATTCTGTGAAATAGCAATTTACTCTGGACTGGTCTTTGCATGTTTCAGTGTATAAAGTAGAACTGGGGTGGGTGGGGCTAGTTTGGGTCAATTGCTTCATATAAATTGACTTCCCTCCCCTGAAAAGCAGGACAATTCAGTGTGGCTCCTCCTGGAAGCAGTGGTCTTAAGATAGCATCCAGGTCCCCTATGTGCCATGTTTTCCTGTTTTGAACTCTGCTGAGACAAGGGGAAGGGAACTACCTCCAACTCATTAACCACTTCAGTAGCAAAGGTAATAAAGATGTATGGGTCTGATCCTTCCCCACCCCAACCCTGTCCAAAGAAGGACATTAGATGACATTTATTTTAATAACACATCTTCAAATTGGAAAAAAGGCTGTTTGCACAATTTAAATCAGTTGCACAGGCATTATATGAGTTTTGCTTTACATTTTCCTGTTTGGCTCCACTGATCAAGGCCTTTGCTACTCTCAGCCACCTTCGCAATCTGTACTTTGCTGTTGACATTTGTGTAATTTAAGAAATCTAAAAGGGCAGCTTTCCTCCTGGCATTGCTTTCCCGAATTGTGTCCAATAGCTGCTGAAGAGCATCTGTTAGCTTGTGTTGTTGTTTTTCTCCATCAACAGATTGGGCCTGATGGATAGGTGCTCACCTCCCTCCTTTCCCTCCTCCCCTTCCATTTCTTTTATAGCCCTAAGAAGCTGTCATTTATGTTGAAGCACGATTGTTAAATAGCCCCCGTTCCTGATTCATGGAGGCTTGAAATATACCATGTTAACAATGGAGAAGAAGCAGAAAAAGGGGAGATTGACTCACTTATTGCCATGAAAAGTGGCAGATTGGCTTTTTCAGAGATGACTCCCTAACTTCTCCTCCACCCTACCTCCCTCCATCTCCTCATTCTTTGTCTTCTGTCTCCCCAACTCCCTCTGCTCTCAAATGTTAAATTATTACACAGGGGGAAATAATCTATTACACTTGATCTACAGAGGCTCTCACGTACCAGTGGCCAGCTATAGTACTGGCATTAATCAGTTAAGAGACGCCAAAGAGCAAAAATGAGATGCTTGCCCACAGGCGCTCTCATTGTTTACCAGTCAGCCATAAATATTGACTCATAAATATGCAGGCCTCCTCTTACGTGAAAAAGTGAAATGACAGGTTCAGGAGACAAGGGGATTTGCGAGCGGGATAGAGTCGAGATTCTGCAGCCTTTTAGGCACCAACTAGATGTGAGGGTGGAAGGATGTGATTTGAAGTTCATTATGGCCAGGCAGGAGAAGGAAGCTGACATCCATCTCCCCACTGTGCAAGAAATTAAAAATAGTATCAGGGATGCAGGGAAGCCTGGGCAAAGGGAGGGTATAGCTTCTTCTTCCCTCTGACTCATATTACATATTAAATTGCCACTTCACCCTGCGCAAGGAATGAATTGCATGGAAGGTTCTTTCTCCTCTTCTTTTAACAAAAAGAAAAATGTCCAGAAAATCTGGTTTTAGTTGAGAGGACACCTTTCCAATGCCAAACATGGTGGTCAGTTATGCTCCAAACATGAGAGTAAAAAAACAATTTGCAGTGGGTTTTAAAGAAACTTATTTAGCAGTGCGCACCCTGCATTATCAATTTGTTCTTTGTTTCTCAGCAATAGCCTACCCCTTCTAGCATCTTGTATCTAACTGTGGCCTTCTCTGGTGCTTCAGAGGAACAGGGGAAAGAGAACTCAGATTATCAGAGAAGGAATCTGCTTTGACCTCTAATAGGCATCATATTAACATTCACCGTGGAATGCCCTTCAGAATGTATCCACTTCATTTTAAAGACTGTTGAGGCTCTTTGAGGAAGTGGCAAGATGACCACATAGCCCTGGGCGCGTTTGGAAGGAAGGTTGGAATAATAATAATAATAATAATAATAATAATAATAATAATAATAATAATAATAAAGTCCAAGTCCAGATTAAAAATTGGGGGCAGGATCCAACTAAAGTGTCCTGACAAGAGTAGCCCAGCGCAAGAATTTTCACTTGTGCTTTGGGGCTTTCCCCCCCGCTCCTCTTCCCATAAGGTAAAGGTAAAGGGACCCCTGACCATTAGGTCCAGTCGTGTCCGGCTCTGGGGTTGTCCCCCTTCCTCTCCCTGCATGCCGTTCTGGGGATTCACCTGACCTCCCCGCAGAGCCAATTTCCTCTGCCCATACACCTCCTGAAATTGGCTCTGCAGGGAGGTCAGGTGAATCCCCAGAACGGCATGCAGGGAGAGGAAGGGGGATCATTCCTTCTGGCAGGCCATCTCTGCAGTATCCTTCAAGTTGCCCACCGGCAGTTAGCATCTAGACAGCAGACTGTAAAGGTACCTGATCACTCTTCCCCACAATTGTGAGGTGTATTGTAGTAATTATTTCTAAATTTGCATCTATGACTATAAATTTGCATGTACAAATTCCATGCAAATCTTTGACCTCTTTTTGTGTGTTGCCCAGGTAGTCACCCTAGTTCTTGCTGTGTGTAGATACATTCACCTTTAAATTAAATACGAATGAATACATACAGTTGGAAGATCGCCACTTTTTTTAGGTTGCAAGGCTATTCTGGAGAGCAGGCCCCATTGAAATTAATGGGATTTTCTTCTGAGTAAACATGCCTACAGTTGCACTGTTTAAATTCCACTCTGGCAGCAGACTTAGAGGTGAGCCAGCCACAACTCTGATGGTCAAGCGATCAGTTTTGATGCAGTGCCAACATTGCCATGAAAGTGAATGGCACATGAAAGCAGAGAAAGTGAGGAAGATAAATTAGTACAGAAGAACATGGTCCAGGATGAAAAATACATCTGGCATTTCTGTTCATTGAGGACACACAACATTTCTGCAATGCCATTGCTAGGGTTCTGTGTTACCTGAGTTCTAATAGGCAGGAATTCCTTGCATGAGATCTCCAGTCCTTCAGCTACTCTAGCAGAGCCCGCCGTGCTTCTTTCAGGTTTTTAGTGGAGCAATAAATGGATATAAATTCCCTCTGGGGGGTTGAGTTGGGGTGAGAGAAAATATGTTCCTCCTACTGCAGTACAGTGGATTGTTTTAATCTTTAGAGCTTCCTTTGGGGACACCTTAGGCCAGTGTTTTTCAACCTTTTTTGGGCAAAGGCACACTTGTTTCATGAAAAAAATCACGAGGCACACCACCATTAGAAAATGTTAAAAAAATTAACTCTGTGCCTATATTGACTATATATAAAGTAATTCTCTTGAATTTTTCAATTTTTCCCACGGCACAGCAGGCAACATCTCGCAGCACACTAGAGTGCCGCGGAACAGTGGTTGAAAAACACTGCCTTAGGCATGCCTGACATGAGTCCAGTATAGGATTGTTGTATCCCAATTCTTCTCCCTCTCCCTGCTGTCCTGCAGGAGTGGCCTAATTTGCATGTGCAAATGAACTGCTAACTCTTCAGATCAGAAACATTAAAGGGGTATTTTCTGTGACCTGCTTTTTGTTTTTTCTTGGCATTTAGCCCAGACCTTTGGGGAAGGATAGATGGACCTGATCTCATGTCAGGAAAAAAGTGTGTTCTTGGGTTTTGGATGCTCTTTGAAATTATTATGATGCTTTCTGATGACAAAACTAGAATAAGAAATTGAGATGCGAGTACTATTTTGACTCTGCGAAAGCCCTGTTGATCATGTACCAATTTTCACACACATTCTTTAAGGTTTATATTTGTAGTCATGTTCAAGCAGAATTTAAGGCACTTGGGTGTGACTTGTTCTCAGTCTATTAATGATGCTTTTTGACTTCAAAACCTAAGTGCAAGTGGTAGAATTAGGACTGTGCCACTATCTAGGTGCATGTTCCTCTGAGGTACTAACCACAACTAATTGTGTTCATTTTTTCTAATTATAAATACGTGGCTAGTGAAGAAGATTCAGAGTTGGAACACGTTTGGCTGATTCATTATTAAGGAACACTTGTTTTGACATGCCTCACTGGGCATTGGGCCTTCATAAAGTTATAAGAGTGCAGTTTTAATAATCTGTTTTTTTAAAAAATGAGCTGAAATAAACAAATGCTTCCATGCCTACTTCATCGTATGTAAGAAGCTATTTCTCAGTGTCGTTCTTAGTACTCTTGTCAAGTAGTGTAGAGCAACTATCATTGTGCCATATTTTTTCAGTGACCCTCAAGAGCAGCCAAGATGACTTGGAGCCTCTTCAAGAAGAAGCCCCAGCCGGAGCCCATCATAGCTGTTACCCCGGGCACTGTGGCACCCCATATCACTACCACAACAGTGGCACCAGCAGTGTCAATGGACAACACGACACAGCCTTCAGGCCCAGTAGAGAGCCAGGAGGATGTCTTTGCCAAGATTAAAGAAAAGTTCATGAACGAGATAAACAAAATTCCCTGTAAGTAGCTTGCATGTGCTGTCCTTTTTTGGAGACTTTGCAGAAATGTTCTGCTTGCTCCATCACTGCAGTTTCTAAACCTGTTTGTAGAATGCAAAGGGCTGGGCTGGCACCAAGCCTGAATTCCCTCTTGTCAAAAGACTGCTTGTGGGCAATTAACTACTTGTGGGATAAATGACAATGATGTATACTCAGGCTATCATTGTGGTACAGGCCAAAGTGTTTAAGCCAAGGATAGGGAACATGCGGCCTTCTAAATCAACGTTGGGAAATCTCTGGCTTTGCAACGTTGTAGGTGCTTTGTGGGCTGAACACAAGGGTTAAAATGGGCACCTGATATCATTGCAGCATCAGGTGTTGGAGAGGTCAAGCTTGGCCCACTGGGGGTTGAGGAGATGATGTTCTGGCCCTCAGACCAGATCCAGTTGCCCACCCTTGCTCTAGGTATTGTTGGACTGCAATTCCTATCATTCATGACCATTGATCATGTTGGCTGCGGATGATGGGAACTGGAGTCTTAACAGCATCTGGAGAACCACAAGTTCCTCATCCTTGACTTAGTCAACCTTATTCAGGACTATTACTGAATGGTTTTCTGCTTTTTTTAAAAAAAGACCTTTGTTGAAAAATATGTGTGGTTTGCGGAAGGAAAGAGACTAAGAAAATAATTGTGTTTTTAAAAAAGAAAAAAGAGAGAGAAAACACACTCTATATTTAATGGAAAGCATATTGATTTTTAGCCTTTAAGAAGCCACCTGGAAGGATGAGACTCATAACAGAACTGTTGACAGGAAATGTTCTATGCATAGCATTTTCATAGGATAGGAATGGTCATTGGTGCATAGGGCTGCCCCTGTATTCAGGTCAACAGCTGAAAACCCATGGTCAAAAGTGCAGCAGGTAGGGATGGTGTCTTTTAAGTCATGGCATCTAAATAATGGAATGCCTGTTGGCCTGCAGCAAAAGCTCGTGCGTTTCAGCAAGCATTGCAAATTAATACTTTTAGTTTAAGCTTTTTTTTTTTTTTTAAATGGAAGCGACTTTAGATGTGGCGGTGGTGGGAACCCTGCACCCAACAATCAGGGTACAAGTTAATTATCCTTGGAATAATTAAATGCATTTCCTGGGTTGTGAGTAGTGTGACCTATGCTTGCATTTCAGGCACTCAGCCACCCCAGTAAATTCCGCTATAACTGTGCAATGAGAGTGTTTTGTATTTTCAGTGCCGCCTTGGGCCCTGATTGCCATTGCTGTAGTTGCTGGGCTGCTGATCCTCACCTGTTGCTTTTGCATCTGCAAGAAATGCTGCTGCAAGAAGAAGAAGAACAAGAAGGACAAAAAAGGGATGAAAAACGCAATGAACATGAAAGACATGAAAGGCCAGGTAAAATGACACCTCCAGGGAGAGGATCAGTTATGATGCTGCAGTTGGCATGATGTGGTGAGGACTTGCTTGTGCTTTCAGCAGGATGAAAATCAGGTGTACAAGCAAAGAGTTCAGTTCTTTTTTGATACAGGGAGTGCATGAGAGCCCCAACCAGGTGGGGCCAGCAGTGAGATTTGAAATTAGTCCTTCATTGCTTGCAGCAGCAGCAGCAGCCTTAAGATAAAAGATTGAGCATCAAAATGCAAGCCTTGATATTAGTCAGGGTAGTTTGTAGCTCGTCCCTAAAACTTGTCTGTGTACAAGTAAAGCTCACAGAGTTTCTCTTTGGTAAGTAAATGCTATGAGGACTTACCTGCATCAAGCAGAAAACCAGTAGCTGTTAGAAAACACTCAGGATCAAGATACCCAGACTTTCTGGTGCATAAAAAGTATACATATGCTGGCTGGTAAAAAAAAGAAAAAAAATCATAATGCTTCTCATGTGAGTATGTTTTTGATGGGCAGATCCTTAGTTATAATGTATATTCCAGCTTTTCTAGGAAGTTCCCTTGGGCAAACCCTACTGGACATGAATGGGAGCTATGCAAGACTTAGAGTAGTGGATAATATTCTATTTAAAAGAAAGAAGTTAAGTAGATTATGGTTCCACCAGCATTATAGTATTTTGTAGTAGATTTTCCTGTGAGCCTTATCTGCAGCCTGTAATAATAATAATAATAATAATAATAATAATAATAATAATAATAATAATAATAATAATAATAATAAAATAATAAAAATAATAATAAAAATAATTTATACCCTGCCCATCTGGCTGGGTTTCCTCGGCCACTCTGTGCGGCTTTCAACCAAATACAGTGGTGCCCCGCTAGACGAAAATAATTTTCATCTAGCGGGTTTTTCGTCTAGCGAAGCTGTGCTTTCGCTAGATGAAAAAAAAAGACGAAAAAATTTCGTCTTGCGAGGCAGCCCCATAGACAAATTCGTCTTGCAGGGCAGCCTTCCGCTAGAGACGAATGCCTTCATCTAGCGAGTTTTTCGTCTTGCGAGGCATTCGTCTAGCGGGGCACCACTGTATTAAAAACAATACAGCATCAAGCATTAAAAACTTCCCTTTAGTTGTCTTTTAAAAGTAAAATAGCTGCTTATTGCTTTGACATCTGCTGGGAGGGTGTTCCACAGGGCAGGCGCCACTACTGAGAAGGCCCTCTGCAATGCACTAGAAGTCAATGGAAGGTAGGAATACATACCTTTTCTCCCACCAGCAATGGTGACTTCTCTTGTCTAGTACCTGCTGATGAAAAATATTAAAGGCCACAAAAGCACTAGAGGATCTGAAAGGGTGTTGCTCCCAGGAAGTAATGTGTACAAGACAGTCAATAAATCCCAGCTCGTAAAAGTGTCTGGTGCAGCTTCCCACCTGATGCCACCATCACACCAAATCACACCCCCTCCTCCTCCTTACTGCTCAGGGTTATAATGTTTGCTTTGCTGGCAGCAATCAAACTAACTCAGCAGCAAATCCCATTGGCAGTTAAAGATAGACAAACCTGTGAAACCCTGGATGGTTTTATGGGCACTAAATTCTTCTCCCATATTGGAGACTTTTGATTTTGGTAACTTGGGCTGCAGGCTCAGAAATGGGACTTTTATAGCCCATATTGCTGGAACTCTTTCTCTCTCTGTTAATGAGGCTGTTTGCATGAGGTGCTTTAATGAAGCACAGCCCAGAGGTGCCTAGTCATCCAGATCCCTCTGCTGTGTGCTACGATTCTGCATGTAATGAAGGGAGGGTGGGCAAGAGATGTCACAAAGCTTTCCCCATGATTCTCTGCCTTGAGTCACTTCTCTTGCCAAATTCAACAGTGGAAGATTTGGATGTCATTAACTGGTTGTGTTTCCAGAGACACTGAAAAATGAGGAGAGCTGGGCCAAGGCTAAACAGTTAAATTCCTTGAGGCATTTCAGCATTTTTGGTAGCAGGACCCAGAAAATGTATGCAAAATCAAGATAACAAATTACTAAGACAACACCCACTTCCTTGCAACTAGGCAGTCTGGAATAATGGAAAGGACATAGCTCAGTAAAAGAGTGCACATGCCTTGCATTTAGAACATCCCAGGTTCGATCCCCAGCATGTTCACTTAAAAAAAAAAGATTGGGTTGCAGACAATGAGAAAGATATCTGTCTGAGACATTGGAGAGCTGCTGTCAGGCAGGGGAGACAACACTAGGATAGATGGGGAAATAATCTGACCAGGTATAAATTGCCTTCCTAATAGACATGATCTGGTGGTTTTGTGCACCGTTTAGAGTCCCAAGTGAAAGGTTGACATTCATCGTTTTAGCCTGGTACCTGGCCCACTTCAGACATTTGAAAGGAATGATGGGAAGCTGAAAGACTCCTCTTGCTTTTGGACATCATATGCAGAAGGAGGATGTGCATCCTGAACATGGGACAGAGCAGTCACCTTCCTCCCTCTCACTTCCCACAAGACCTGGACAATGTTTTCTAGGTTAAGAACATCAGAAGAGCCTATTGGATCAGGCCAATGGTCCATCAGGTCCAATAGCCTGTTCTCACAGTGGCCACCCAGAGGCAAGAGCATGGTCTCTTCTGAGGTTTCCAGCAACTGGTATTCCTAAGCATTACTGCCTCTGACCGTGGAAGGCTAGCAATCAGTCCTCAGATCCAAGGCTCCTTACTCATGACAAGGCAACTATGCCTTCCCTGCTAGCTTCATTATTGTGTAACTTCCCAGTGTAACCACTATGGGCGTGCCATTAGTGTAACCACATTGCCCAATGCAAAGCCAAGTGTATTCCAGGGTGTTGATGGACTTGTGTGGTTCTTTCCACCTTATGAATACATGCATGCTCCATCCTAGGATTGTACTCAGTAGTTAGGGAAACTATTATAACATAAGAAGAGCTTGCTGGATCACGCCAGTGGCCCATCTCGTCCAGCATCATGTTCTTACATTGTCATCCAGATGCCTGTGGGAAACCCACAAGCGGGACCTGAGCACAAGAGCACTCTCCCCACCATCACTGAAATCCAACTATTCTGCAGTCCTTTGATTTTATTAAATTGGGGTTTCCCATTGCTGATTAACTTGAGCAAATGTTTGAACAAATATTAATTGCAATATTCAGGATTTTCAGATAGGAAGGATAGATTAGATGTTATTGTGGAATGCCTAGATGCATCAGTTAATTGAGACATAAAAACCTCTGAAAAAATGCTTCCCTAGCAAGTAGGATAACTTGTGTAAAGATAACATAAAAAGGCACAGTTCTGTGGAATGTGTTTGATGCAGAAATCTGCCCTGAGTCTGGTAATAATAAGAGCCATTGACTAAATGGGTACAAAATAAGATTTTCCTACATATCTTATAGCTGAGCTACACGTTCACAAATGTATAGCTGTCATTGTGATGGGGGAACTGAACTCTGTTGTGCAGAACTCAGTGGCCTAGTTTGCACATCACACTAAGGCAAATCATGGGTTAGTGTGACTGCATGGTCTTCTGGAGAGGAGAGTGCAACTGCCTCACTCCTCCCTGGTTGTTGTTGTTGTTGTTGTTGTTTGCTACTCCCCAAATGAACCATGAGCCATAAGCCATAGGACAAGCCTTGGTTACCACTCATGATTAGTCTGGAGATAGTTAAACCATGAGTCCTGGTGCACCAGCAAAATGCCTGGGGAAGAGCAAAGCGTCAATAATCTCTACAATAGTTCCCACATTTGGGCTAAGCCATAGTTTATGCAAACCCAGGCCAGTGACTACCATATTTTTCGCTCCATAGGGCGCACCGGACCATAGGGCGCACCTCATTTTTAGAGGAGGAAACAAGAAAAAAAAAACATTTTTCTGGTTTTCCTCCTCTAAAAGCCCTGTTTTTTGAGGATCAGCTAAAAGTTTTGCAGCTTTTTTGCAAAGGGAAAAGCCCTGGTTTTTTGAGGATCAGCTAAAAGTTTTGCAGCTTTTTTTTGCAAAGGGAAAAACCCTGGGGGTTTTTTAGCATCAGCTAAAGGTTTTGCAGCTCCTTTTCCAAAGGGGGAAAAGCAAAGAGGAAAAGCCCTATTTTTATGAGGTTGAACTCACATTTCTGCAGCTTCTAAAGGAAAGGG
The DNA here is from genome assembly GCF_009819535.1 of Lacerta agilis. NCBI lineage: Eukaryota > Metazoa > Chordata > Lepidosauria > Squamata > Lacertidae > Lacerta > Lacerta agilis. Next base: position 63,315,959 of record NC_046317.1, on the reverse strand, counting down.
AGCCTTTTTCAGACAGATAATCTAATCAGCCAGTCACATGTCGCTGGGGAAACAAACAACCTCCCTCTGCAGCACATTCAACAAAGGAGGGCGGGGCTGAAAGGGAGCCGGGACTCTTATCTCTCTCCTGATCTCTTGCTGATCAGCTGCTGAGTGGGGTCCTTTCAACACCCCCTTTTCTCTTTGTAAAATAAAAGGCATAATCCTCTTTTGGCCCCTGGGCAATTCAGCTCCAGGGACCACCATTCGCTCCATAAGATGCACAGATAATTTCCCTTACTTTTTAAGGAGGAAAAAAGTGCGTCTTATGGAGCGAAAAATACGGTATATATCTTCTGCTTCAAACAGAGGATGAATGCCAACAGCAACAGACAGTATTGGAGTTTTTTCTATAAGCTCTTTTGTCTATAAGCCTCTGGAAGCACTAGACTGCACCCTCTTAGCAGGATCATTACAACAGCTATGTGTCTTTTCTTTGCATTTTATTTTTTGTTCTTTGTTGTTGTTCTAGAAGCAGAGACAAATATGCAGTCCCTAAGTTACTAATGTGCATAGAAAGTCATGTTTTCTCTTTCTCTCTGTCTTTCTCTTTTCCCCTATGTACTTCTGTGCTTTTCAGCTTCCAGAGAAATCCAGGTCCAGTAGTTACCTTCATTCAGTTTTGTGAGATAATTTACAATAAAGCAGGGAAAAGAAATTGGCTGGTTCAAAACACACAGTGGCAAATTACCCTGTTTGCACCCTTCTAAGCAAAATGAGCATTAGTGCAGATACAGCGGTGTCACAAGGGACAAACTGTACAACACTTAAAAAAAAAAAAAAGAAGCAACCCCAGAATGGCAACTGCTGTTTTGAAGGAAACAGCTCCCAGTCCACTTTGAGGGCCCATGCAGTTTCCAGCAAACAAGACATTACAACCAGGGGTGTGACTTCCAGTGGGAATTTGGTGCACGATCCCAATTTGGATCAGGAGCATGATCTGAGTCAGGTTCCCACAGAGATGCTTTTCTTTCAAACTGAAGCAACCAGCTTAATGTAATGCGTCCTTCACCCCACCCCCAAAATGGTTTATTGAAATTGTAATTACCCAACCCCCCATATAGCATACATTTTGAAGGTGTGGAGCCTGTGGTTTCTCAGGAGCACTAGGTGTTGTTGTCGATGATGTGTGCAGTTTTTGTCTCTATAATGCCCTTCTCTTCCTTCTCTGTGCTCTCGTTGCTCTCCTTCTGTGTTGTTCTGTCTCCATCTTATCTGACTAACCTGGATGTCAACTCACGGTAGGTCCTGATGCCAACGTCGCTTCCCTTTTAGGCTTAAAGGGGCAAGGGAAGAGGGTTTGACTAGCACACAGTTCAAAGTTCTACGCAGCCTTTGTTAAGATGGTGCAGTTAATTCTGATATGGGACTTATACTGGGAAAGGTAAACAAAATTTTCTTACAAAGTTTGGTTAAGGGGACATTAAATTCGTGCAAATCTACCCAGTTGTAAATGAGGTTGAGTGCAAAGTCTGTTTTGTGTTAATTGTTGGATAATGTGCATCTTCAGATGAGTTTCTTAGCAGATCAATTTCTCTGTCAAGACAACAGACTCGTCCATACTTCCACTTGTCCTGTGCCTAGAAAGCATGAGCCGAGCGGTTTTCTGCTTGCTCCTTTCCCAGGGAAATATCGCTCTTTAGCTTTAAATCGGAGCAAACAGCAATACGTGGAAAACCCGATTGCAGTTTGCTCTGATTAAGGAGTAAAGGTCAGGGGGAAAGCAGTGGGACAAGAAAGTGTGTAGATAAACTCCACAAGGCCTAAGTATGGTGAAATGAAACTCTGAATGTATTTGCATGTGTCAGTGACCTGATTGTGTTTGCCAGAATTTTGTGGGGAAGGAACTAGTTTGAAAATATACAGTATATTTGACCAAGTTAGATCAACATATTTTGTTTTTAATACCTGAATTATTTGAACAAATAATGTGTACATTGAGGGTGTGTGTGCATGCGTTGTGGTCTAAACCACTGAGCTTCTTGGGCTTGCCGATCAGAAGGTCAGCGGTTCAAATCCCCGTGACAGGGTGAGCTCCCGTTGTTTGGTCCCGGCTTCTGCCAACCTAGCAGTTCAAAAGCATGTCAAAGTGCAAGTAGATAAATAGGTATCGCTGCGGTGGGAAGGTAAACAGCGTTTCCGTGCACTGCTCTGGTTTCACCAGAAGCAGCTTAGTCATGCTGGCCACATGACCCAGAAAAACTGTCTGGACAAACGCTGGCTCCCTTGGCTAGTAAAGCGAGATGAGCACCACAACCCCAGAGTCGTCTGCGACTGGTCTTAACGGTCAGGGGTCCCTTTACCCTTTACCTTTATGCATGCATACAAATGTGTGAGTGTTCCAGTCCTATTTGTTTTATGCAAGGTACAAAAGAAGAACATTGGATTTAGGTTAAGCACCTGTTACATTTCCTAGGCACCAATCCCTTAGTGAGCACCAGCCACCCTCTCATTAAAGCCACTGAACAGCCAGGCTCCTCCCCCTGCTGCATCATGGTAACCCCACTTCCCATAATCCTCTTGCCATAGATACCGTAGGTCCCCTTTGTACACAAACCAGATAACAACAGTTCCATTGCTTATGGAAATCCTTGAAATCTCCCAGAGTTCACAGTTGCCAAAAGTCTAATCTTTTTGTTCTGAAATTCTGAGCATTCAGCATTTATGAAGAAAATTACTGAGGTATTAAATTTATGTAGCTGCTTATCAATATATATACTGGGCAGCTTACAAGCAAATCAATATTAAATACAGCATGTAAGAATTAAAATCAACAGTAAGAAACTTCAGGCATCCAAAAAATAGACTTTTATTTGCAACAGAAACAACAGAAACCATTTACAAACCAGAGTAAACTTCACTGGCCACAATAGCCCAAGGTTAGTTTAAAGTGCAATTAGTCTTAACTGAGCAGTGGGTTCTGTCTCTTCCTTTCACTAAATCTGCTACCTAGTAGAGTAGGGATAGGAGACCTGTGGCTCTCCAGATAATGCGGGACTCTCATCTCTCATCCCTGACCATTGTCTGGGATTGATGTGAGTTCATCAACATTTGGATGGCCTCAGGCCTATAATCTCTGTAGTAGATTATGATGATTAATTCATTAATCACCTCCAAGGCAATATACAGTTGAATAAAAATATGCCATAAAAACACCACCTAAAACAGAACAAAACCATTACTTACAAAGTGGAATTTTAAATGCATCAAAATCCAGGTGCTAATGGATTGCCACTACTGCAGGTGCCACATAATGCCAAACCTCAGCAGGGAGCCAGAAGGACCAGGGAGGAGGAAAGTGGGTGTGAGCTTGACATGTTCACACCTTCACATCAAGCCAGGGTTTGGCTTATTGCGGCATGTGAACCAAGCCACCACCTGCCTTTGTTTCTTTTGCCAAAATTCGTGTCCCTTTTTGTTCTCTTCCTTTGGCGAAGGTTTCCATTTTCTGAAGGAAGCCTTTTGGATAGCTTCCTTGACTCTGCTGGCCTCCTCTTTGCTCTGGGGGCATCTTTCCTGATCTGTATGCAGTCTAGCTGAGTTTCTAGTTTTGAACAATCCCTACCCCCAAGAATTTTAGATGGTTTTGACGCCACCTGACTTTCCCTTTCAACCTCCTTTTTTACCAATCCTCTCATTATGGGGGGAATTTCCTCCTTCAAAGTTGAGCTTCCTTAGCAATTGCCCAGCAATTGCCCATTGACATATATGTTGACTTTTTCACCACTACGGTTACTGCTACTATCTGGTTCAACAACCCTTATATCTTGTACCAGGTCCTGGGCACCACTTAAGATTAAGTCCAGGACCGCTACCCCTCTATCCAACTTTTCAAGTATTCATTTAGGGTATCTAGAAATTTTAAATTCTTTGTCGAGACTGGAATATGCATGTGCCCAGTCTGTGTGGTAATGACTGAAGTCAGAGGGAGACCCAAAATTATAAGCCAAATACAGATAAGGAACCTTAGGCTTCCCCTTTCACCAACTTTCCTTTTCCTACACCTGAAGTAACGCTTTATAGATTATGTACATGCATTTCAGTGCTTAGGTAAGGTATGGCAGAAACGATACGCATGTGTGAAGGGGAACTAGGTTCTCAGTGCATGGTGTTCCTGTGCAAAACATTATGGTATTGCTTCTCTTCCAGATACAACAGGATGACGATGATGATGATGAAGAAGAAGGGGAAGGGGAGGGGGAACAGGAAGAGGAGAAGGAACCGGAGAACCTGGGCAAGCTGCAGTTCTCCCTAGACTATGACTTCCAGGCTAACCAGGTAAGGCACCCAAATGAATAGGTGGGGCGAGAGAGAAGGGAAAAGGCGTTGGAGAGATGTCACCCAATGGGAGAACATCTTCAGAGATGCCTACCCAACATTTAATTTGAACTTGTTCTACGTCTCTCCCCACAAGCTCTTGAGGAAGAGCACTTGGAGCCTTGCCCAAGCTCCACAGAGGGCTGGTTCTCAGGTTCTGGAAAGGCACAGCACTCGGCAAGACAAGCTGTTTGGGTTGAGGAACTAAGCCTGACACAGGTTGCATAGGCTTACCAGGCCCCTTTTGGTTCCTAGGTTGGACGCCACCATGATTTGCCATTGTAAGGGTGGTGTTACAGCATGGGAAATCTCAGGCCAGAAACTCCTTCAGCCTTCAAGCTGAAGGCTGGTGTGAGGAGTAAGGTACCTGTCCCTGCTCCCTGAGTCCTCTCTTCAAGTCTCTGGGTGTCCTGCAGTTAACACAGTTTGTAGCTATGTGTTATTTAGCAACACATGTCCGAGAGCCTCTGTGCCATTTTGATTTTCAGGAAAAGCAGCTTCAGGGAGATGGCAGTATTTGTTGAGAAGCAGTGTATGTGAAAGAGAAGCTTTGCCCTTTCCCTGCCCACAGCTTTTCCACTACAGATCCCCCTAAAGCTACTTTTTACCCTCACAAATATGCCAGGTGGAGGAGCTTGTGTGTGTGAAGGAAGAGTTATTTGGAGCAGGGAAGTTGAGGTTAGGAAAAGATTTAAGCACCCCCTTCTCCCATTCCAAATTCTCTCTCCACACACTGCTTTTCCTTTAAAAACAGTGGCATGCAATTTTATGCTCTCTTTCTTTTGCAGACCAGGTGATGGAATAATGGTGCTTTCCCAGTATACTTTTATTTGTAAGAAGTAATGAGAATGGCTATCCCTTGATGATTAATGGGATAATCAGCTTCATGGGCATGACATAGTCGGGGGGACAGATTTGGATTCATTGGCCCAGTTTGCACATGGTGCTAAGCCAAACATAATGGCTTAGCGTGACAAAATGTGTAAGCTCCAGAAAAAAATGATTTGATGTTGCTTGGCTCCCCTGGTTGTTTTGTTGCTGCACTAGTCAAAGCCATGGTTTGGCTTAGCATCTTATCCAAGCCTGGTTTGGTTTCTCAAAAAATAATGAGCTGTAACCGAAGTTTGCCCTGTGGTTTGCAGCTCATGGTTTGTCTGGGAAGGCTGAACTACAAACACAAGTTTGGATGATATGTTAAGTGAAATCATGGCTTGGCTCCGTTTGGTAGAGCAGCAAAGCAACCAGAAGGTCTGGCTGAGATGTCTCCCAGAGACTTCTTGTTTGGGCTGAGTTACGGTTTGTTTTAATGTTACACGAGGGCAGTGTCAGTATTTATTGCAAGCATAATGGAAAAGGAACACATTGTTAGTTGCCACTTTTCAATCTTTGTCATTATTTCACTTATTAAATTACTATACTGCCCTTCTTCCTAGGGCAGTTTACACTATACAGTTATATGTGTATTGGTATATCATACCAATAAACTAAACTAAATAAGATGGTATTGCTAGGCTAATTGAAGAATAACACCTGTGGGTGTAACACAAAAGAGAAGGACAACTTAGGGCATCTAGCAAAAGCAAAAGGAAGGTAACAGTTCATATTAGTTCTGAGGCAGATTTCCTTCTCTATGCATTGTGCTGCTTGGCATGTGGCCTTGCAGAACCATTACATTTCCTAAGAACTGTTTTTCCTTGATAGCTCACAGTAGGGATCCTCCAAGCAGCTGAGCTCCCAGCACTGGACATGGGTGGCACATCTGACCCTTACGTCAAAGTCTTCCTGCTTCCTGACAAGAAGAAGAAGTTTGAGACCAAAGTGCAAAAGAAGACCCTTAATCCAACCTACAATGAGACCTTTGTCTTCAAGGTAAGACTTCTGTTGGCCTAGGCATCCTCTGCAGAGGATATATTGCACACAGCTAGAACACTGACATATTTGTGGTAGCCCCCCAGAAAGAAAGAAAGAAGTACTGCACATCACTTGGAGAAAAATGGGGGGGGGGAATAATTCCTGGCAATTGAAACTAAATGCATTATTGGGCAAGAGCATTCCGACAGCCTCTTAAGAGAGCTTGTTCCAGGTCCCAAAGCAGTTATTGAATCACATTCCTCTGTTCTGTGTAACAGATTCCATATCAGGAGCTGGGTGGCAAGACGTTGGTGATGGCTATCTATGACTTTGACCGTTTCTCCAAACATGACATCATTGGAGAAGTCAAGGTGCCCATGAACACGGTGGACCTGGGGCAGCCCATTGAAGAATGGAGGGATCTGGAGAGTGCAGAAAAAGAGGAGGTAAGGAGCTGGTGGAAGTGGAAGCATCTTGTTTTCTTTCATTGCCTTTTTTAAATGTAGGTACTGATACTTAGCACTGTATGAAGGAGCCCCACACAGAAGGTGAATTTTGCTAAGTGTCCTGAGGTCTTTGGTAGGAAGTAGGCATTGGAGAAATGCAGATTTAGAAGGCCTAGGTTCTTGCTGGGCTGAGCTGCCTTCTTTAAGGAAATCCTCAGTCTCTCAGCAGAGCATCTCTGCACCTCAGCCTTCTGCTACTAAGTGGTCTTTGTGGAAGATCATTTGCCTCTGTCAATACCAAAGGCATGGAAACGGACTGGTCAAGTCTAAAAACCAAGTTCTCTACTGCCTAATTGGAAGAATGAGATCTTCGATTAAAAACTGTAACACCGATAAGTCAAAAGTGATGCATATCGGTGGTGGGGAATCCCTAATGCTAACTACATATAAACAGTGTTGAGTCCAAAATTGGCTATTTATTACTCTTCAGGAAATAAACCTTAACATCATTATGGGGTTTCTCACCTCAGTGATTTCCGAGGGGTGGAGGAACTTGTTCTTCCTCCTGCCTTAGACTGGAGCTGCACATCCAGCCCGTGTGGTATAGAGGTTAGTGTGTTGGACTAGGACCTGTAAGACCAGGGGAGGCTCAGGAACCCCTCTGGGTGATTTTTGAGCCAGTCGCTATCTCTCAGCCTAACCTACCTCAGAGGGTTGCTGTGAAGATAACATAGAGAAGGTAATAAATTTATACGTCACCTTGACCCCTTGAAGGAACGGGGAGATATAAATGTAATAACAACTAAAAATGCATAAAGACAGCTCATTGTACTTTGAATGTATTGTCTGCTGTTTCTCTCATTTTAGTATTAACGCCTGTGCATAAGCATACCAAAATATGGAATAATCTCACTGTTATTTATTCAATTTCTCACCCACCCTTCAGCATAAAGTCCCAGGGTGGGTTACAGCAATTTATAAATGCAATATTAAAATTTTGGTCAAGAGAATAGGATGGTCCTTAAAGTATAAATCTCAAATGTCAAGGCCAGGATAAAGAGGTGCATCTTCAGCATGTGACAGACGACATAAGGAAGGTGTCAGATGCTTCTCCTGCTCCTGACACCAGGTCCTTTGCTTTCCCGGCTGGAGGAAGTGCTGGTGGTGCAACATTCAAATTATTTGTCTGATAGACGGTGAGAAAGGGCAGCGCCTTCACAGCCCAGTGTGAACAGGGCAGTTGTGTTATGCCAAGACTTCCGCCTTAGGACTCTGAACTTTTACTGACGCTGAGTAGAACTCCAGATTTCATTGCTCTCCCTGTTTCCCTTGACAGCCAGAGAAACTGGGAGACATCTGTATCTCATTACGATATGTGCCCACTGCCGGGAAACTCACTGTCTGCATCCTGGAGGCCAAGAACTTGAAAAAGATGGATGTCGGAGGACTTTCAGGTGAGTGCAGAACAACTTCATCCCCACCAGATGGCACCTCAGAGCCAGGACCGAAGGATTTTCTGGGCATTTTTGCACAATGAGGCACAAAGTAGTCCTTGCTTTCATTGCTTTGTAGTATGAATGTATAACCCACACCTGCCAAAATGCTGCTTCTTCCTCTTCCTGTATATTATTCCTCTTAATTACTACTTTATTTTGATTTGGGTTTTTTTTACTTGCCCTTCACCCTAAGGTCTCAGAGTTCTTTTTTGGGGAGGGGTGTGTATCCTTGGCCTCACATTGCTTAAATCTGAGTGACACCAGCTGCATGGATGCTACTTGAAAATGAAACATGTGTTGTGAGCATTGGGCAGCTTCCCATATGGCTGTGACCATTTATATCTATGGCATCTTGACCCACCCGCCCCAAAAGGGAGAGTTGTACTGGTGTAGTTGAAATAAATACCTGCAACTGTATGGGAAGTTGCTTCCTTCAGCTTCCTGCATAGGACTGTGACTGTTTCAATCTCGAAATGTCAGCCGTTCCACTAGAGAAGCGTGAACCAGCCTTATGCTGCCCTAGGACGTAAGGAAAATCTGCTGGGTCAGACCAAAGGCTCATCTAGTCCAGCATCCTGTTCTCACAGTGGCAAACCAGATGCCTATGAGAAGCCCACAAGCATCCCCTGAGCTGAGGGAAGCCTTATGCTCCATGCATTTGTCTAATCCTCTCATCCCAAATTGGTGGGTATCTTGAGCTTTCACAAAAGAGATAAGGACTCTCTGAGAAGAGAAATGCATCCTACCTAAGTGGCTCTAAACGACCAACGATTCCGTATTATGGAGCAAAAAGTTAATGGCATTTCTGTCCGTCCCGTTCCTCTGTGCACCATGGCTAATTCCTAGCTGTTTCCCCTTGAGGTTTCCTCTCCCTGGCCTTTCAGCGTGTGTTACCTGCCTGCAAAGTCTGAACTGTTTAGCCTTCCTTTTCAGATCCCTATGTGAAGATCCACCTGCTGCAGAATGGCAAGAGGCTCAAGAAGAAGAAGACCACGGTCAAGAAGAAGACTCTGAACCCCTATTTCAACGAGTCGTTCAGCTTTGAAATTCCCTTTGAGCAGATACAGGTTCACCTGCTTCTCACTTGAGGGAGTTTGGGGGAGGGCCATGCTAAGGGCTCCCAGGTCACTGAGCTCATCCGTGGGCTGATAAAGTCCTCTGCCATCTTACCTGTACCGTGGGATCTTACGCTGGCCTCTCAAAGTGCATGGGCCAAATCTCTGAATAGTCTAGCCTCATTTCCTCTGTGTTGGTAATAGAAGGGAAATATTCTCAAGGGATAAGCTTTAAAAAGCCTGGTGAGTTTTGTACAGGGTGAATCCTGTAAAAGATTTGAGTTAATTTAGGCATTTTTTAAACAAGTCCAGGCCTGCTTGGTCCAACCATTCTCTGATGAGGGACATGTTTTCTACTGCATTTATTTTATTTATTTACTACATTTATATCTCCCCCTTTCCTCTGAGGAGATAAAGGCATCATACATGATTCCCCCTCCCCCTTCCCATTTTATTCCCACAGCAACACTTTGTCATAAGTGAAGCTGAGATATAGCGACCCACCCAAGGACACAGTGTGAGCTTCATGGATGAATGAGGATTTGAACCCACGTCTCCCTCATCCTCATCCAAAACTCTTAATTGCTGCACCAGCACTCAGTTCATTGTTTCCCATCATAGGACACAAATGTTGTAAAGAGCAACCTGAAGCCTGCCAGAGTGCAGTTTCAGTGTCTCCAACCAGAGCTCGGTTGTGCACATTTTGCTCATTCGGTCCAGACACTGTATGGAATAAAGGAGAAGGAAGCATGAGCTACAGCTGCCCTCTTGGTTGTGTCAAAATTAAGCCCCCCATAGATCTCAGGGTGGTTCACAACATAAAAAAGAACAAAATATATAAGAAAAAGAACAAAAGCAGACCAATAATCCCCACAACATATTCAAAAGGGTATTGGATGTCGGTCAGCCTAAGGCCAGGTTAAAATGGAAAAAAAAATTGCCTGGTGCCTAAAGGTGTGTAATGAAGGCACTGTAGCCTTATTTGCCCTACGGGTTCCTCCGGTTGCGCCCGGTGAGAAAACATGGAAGCAGAAAAAACACCGAGGCTGCTGGCTTCAGAGAGAGAAAGGCTTATTTTGCATGCAGAAGGTAAATGCACACAAGCAAGTACAAAGCTAGTCAGTTTTCAGACAGTTCTTATAGAAAACTTTGGCTCATCTCCCCACCCCAGGAATCTGCCTCTTGTACATAACATCCTTGTCCATATAAGGAACATTTCCTGTTCTTGCAATCTTAAGGCAAAGCCTTGAGTTGGTTCCTGTGCCAGCTTTCATACGCACTTTAGCAAGGCCATCCTATCTTGTTTCTGACCTAGACAATTCCTTCCTGCACAAAGTTGACCTTCCATCGTTATCTTCAGACACTTAGTCACAGCTTATACAGTAATATGTCAGAAAGAAGTGCAAAGCAGATCAAAGTTCACAGCTTACAGAAAGGTTTCATACAGAAAAACTTCTACTTAAAAGAGTCTCTATAGGAAAGAGTTTTTTTTAAAATACTTCTGGACTAACAGTACATTCAGCAGTACATTCAGGTGAATATATCCAGGTTATCTAACCTCCTTCTCCTCAGCACCAGGCAAACCTCCCTGAGAAGAGCATTCTGCAAATGGGGGGCCACTGCAGAAAAGGCCTGCTCTTGTGTTGCCACCCTCTGGACCTCTCATGGAGGAGGCACACAAAGAAGGGCCTCAATGGTGGTTGCAGGGTCTGAGTAGGTTTATATAGAGACAGGCAGTCCTTGAAGTATTGCGGTCCTGCGCCACATCCCTACCTGATTCCGATCCCGTTTCTTCTATCATCAGTTTAGGTGATGATTGTTTAGCTGGTGCCACCTGAGCCATACTGAACCCACAAGCGATTTTTGTGTCTTCCTGCAAGCCACATTTCAGTCAAGATATGATTTTAAAGGTGTTTTGACACTGAGAGATTTTGGATTTAATATCTTTTGCTGTGCAGCCCGTACACCACTGCTTTGGTGGAGCTGTTGTGGCTTTGTGGTGCCCAACCACCTGTGAAGGGATTGTAGTGTGTGGGTGTGGGGGGGGGGAACTCTGCAGTGGCTGAACCAGGGATAAGGGAATAGGATAGCTCTTGTGAATACAGAAGTTGGTCATTCTTGATCCATAGGGCCCCCTTTCAAATCTAATGATAGTAAAGCATTAAGACACACAGCAGAATTACATAGATTACATAGCCGTTCTATGATAGCATTACCCACGTGAACTGTTTAAAATCGCATGCTTTGGTGTTAATGCCTAGTAATGAGTTTAGGGATTTTACAAAGGGGGGTGGGAATGAACCATCTCAAGCCATCCGAGCCTTGTCCAAATCCCATAATTTCTGTGTACTTATCCATAAAATGATGTAGAGTCCTATTAACATATAATCACTTGTGCAAATGATGCATAGTAACTAGTTCGCTGTAGCTGCATCCAGGGAGCGTTTTGCAGAATCCATTGTTAAAGCTTTTAACCTGGTCTGGGTCACTTCAAGCTGCAGATGTGGCTCACAGTGCAATGCTGTGTATGCCTACTTGGAAGTAAGCCTCATGGAGTTGGTCCCACATGCGTGTATATAGGATCGCAGCCTCATCTGATTCATTGTACATGCTTCCATCAAATTTATCAGTTAAAATCTGATAGAGTAAGTGTGCTTTCTTGTTTTGTTTTTTACATGTGGTAGCAGATACCTTTTTTAGAGGCATTCCCTCATATAACAGAGTTTTTTTAAATCAATATTTCCAGTTACAAACAATTCTTTTGAGTGGATTAAGGCTTCGGTCCTATAAGTACTTGCCTGGGAACAAGTTTCATTGAACTCAATGGGGCTTTCTTCTGAGAAGGCAAGCATAAGATTGCACTGTAAAAATTCAATCTGAGCAATCCAATGATTTAAACATTGCAGCCCTAGTCACATACAAATCACATGCATCACTTTTACAAACAACTAGTATGTAGATAGGTTGCTATAATTTTGTGTGCATCATCTCACCTTTGCAGCAAGCTCTTGTTCAACCAATAATACATGCCATTTCTGATCAGGATTTTTTCCCCAATGAGATTGTCACCCTGTTGTGATCCTCTGCTCCTTGCCCATTAATCCCAGAACAATCCCATTGCTCCTAAAACCTGACATGTGGGAACAAACCAGCAACTATCATTTCCAGCCTTTAAAAAAAAAAAAAAGATCAACTGAGCACCTACTGAACTTCAAGCGGAAGTAGTATACTGTAATAATAATAATTTCTCTTTTCTTGCCTCCCATCCAGAAAGTGCAAGTTGTGATTACTGTGCTGGATTATGACAAGCTGGGGAAGAACGAAGCCATTGGCAAAGTATTTGTCGGCAACAAATCCACTGGCACGGAGCTAAGGCACTGGTCTGACATGCTGGCCAACCCACGCCGTCCCATTGCCCAGTGGCATTCCCTGAAGCCTGAAGAGGAGGTGGATGCAGCTCTTGGGAAAAACAAATAGGCAGCTCCATACCCCAGCATCACCTTCTGAACATTCAAAGTGATCCAGAGCTATCAATACCTCAGTTAGGCAACGTTTGGTTTCTGTTCCGTTCTGTTTTCTAATCTGCAATACCCTTCTTTGATGGCTGTAGAGGGATTCTGGATGAACTCGAGAGCATCCAGAGGGAGGAAGGTTTAAAGGCACAGCTGTTCCTTTCGCATTCTTCAAAGTAGTTTTGTCTGCTGCATGTTCCATCGTCTCTGTGTCGTTCTCGTCGAGCGCAAAGCAAGCTTCGTTCTTGGGTTTCTCCCCAAGGCCACCATGAATAGCAGCACAAAGCAAGCTTTGCTTTTACTCGCTTTGGGATCTTCTTCCTTAAATTGGACCTTTGAATACCGTGCTTGGATGATACCAGAGCCTGACAATGTGAGTTGACCAGATACACTGTGCTTGCTTTGGAAGACAGCAAGGTGCACAAAGTGGTGCTCTTGGGAACCATATGAGCATCCTCACACTTCGAGATTGGTGGCCTTCAGCCATTGGCCACCTAGCAGAGAGGACAAGGAGCAACTCTGGCACTGGAACATCCCTGATCATGTGGATAGCTGGTGGCTTAAGTCTCTTTGGTGAGGGGAGTGTGGTTTTGAGCATACAAATTACCTAATGCTAATAGCCCTGTATTATCTAGGTAATGCAGTCGGTCTTCTGCTCCCTTATAGTTTTCAGTTCTTGAGTAGAACAGTGGAGTGGTACTAGGAGATTTTTGGAGTGCAATAACTACACTTGCGAGTTGCCACTCTCTTGTCTTAAGTGCAGGGCAGAGCATAAAACACACTTTGTTTTTGAAGGACAGCACCATGGGATATTTATGCTAGTAGCATTACCATGTGGAAATTAGAAGGCCCAGCCCTGCAGGTAAGTCAACTTCTAGATAGCGGTGTTAAACTGGGTGCATAGTGGAAAACTGTAGCAAGAACCTCAATGCAGCTTTGAGACCTGAAGAAAACGGCAGCCCTGGGTTGGTTTGCATACAGTTCTTGTCCTGCCTTGCACTGCCATCTCTCTTTTGTGGACACAGCAACCTAAATCTGAAGAGATGTAGATATATTTAGCAGGAAGGTTAATTTGCGTCCATATGTCAGTGGTAAGACACGTGCATTGTATGCAAAAAGATTCCAGGTTCCATCCGTTGTGCCCTCAAGTATCACTGGGAATGTCCTCTGTCTGGACAGCCGCTGCCCATCCGAGTAGAGAGCACTGGGATAGGTGGCCTGACTCAGTATAAGACAGTTTCCTACATTCCTAACATCTTAAGGATTTTTTCAGCCAAAGGTGTATGGGAAGTACCTGTGTTTTTTCTAATGCTCTGATGATCTGCTAGATGGGAAGAGCAGGTAGGACAAACGGATTTGGCCAAAGGCCTACAGAATGCTGTATTGATCTTAGATTAATTTATCTAATTTCTCAATTATGAGAGTTGAAGAAGCTTTCGGCTGGGAGCCTTCTCCTCCCCCCCCCCCGGCACGTCACTCTTGGCTAATAGAGAGAGCATTGTGCATGTTCGAGTTTAGAGGGAAAGCGAATCCATTCCAACCTAAGGACCAAAGATGCACCAAAGGCTGCAGCACCTCCTGTTCTATATAGTATTGTCCTGCTGCCAAAAACATTTATGGTTTCTTTGCTGATCCCAGAGGGATAAGCCATATTATCTTTGCTACCTAGTGTTTGCACTGATCCCTGAAGGGCCTGCCCGTTTCATTTTTTGCACCGGATATCAATGTCTTGGATGTATTGACTCCCTGTTCAGGTTGTTGGAGCAGGAAGGATGTAGACACTGGCACCGCTCCCAGGCCACTGTTTTACTGAAGGACCATCAGTCCCGCTCAGTTCAAGCTCACCATCTAAAGAATACAGCAGTGAATGCAGGCCTGATGCTTTTATGTTTGGCTTGGTTGTGTTCCATTTAGTCACCATGGTGCTCCTCGGACCTTTTGGTGCTGATAGGGGGGAAACAGATTCTAGCCATGACGATGGTTGAGCATGGCTCAGGCTTTATTCAAGTTGCAGATTCAGGGAGCAAAAGGCCTCAAAAAACTGTCCTGTGAGGGCAAAATATTTAGCCAAGGAAGATCTCTTGTGCAAGCTTCTTCATTGGCTTAGCTTGGACCAGATCAGTCCTGCTTACCACGATCATTTTAATATTTTGGCTGCACGGCCAAATAGTGACTTATACTTTTGTGTTTGTAGGAATAGACAGAGAGAGAGAGAGAGAGAGAGAGCACTGGTGGAGTTCCGAGTATGCAGAATAAGGCAGTCCCTGTGCTTCAGCAGCCTCTGCGGCAATAATGTCTCCCTTCCTATTCTGGCCACCGAGGCAAGACTTAAGTACCAATATTGGCTTTAAGGTTCTCAGCTGCCTGTCAGCCTTTGCCACCTGTAAGGAATTCTCAGCTTGAAAGAACAGCTTGGCTAATGCAGACAAGGCATAGGGTTCTAGGGTGTTGTATGCTGACCTCCCATGGGTTGTAGGTTTCTTTGAACTCTTCCTTTCTCAGCTAGCTAGGATTAGGCCTCAGGTCTAGCTGGGCAGCAGTAACCGCCTCTCTGTTTTGTGCCATTCCAGCCCGCTGATGAGAACTCAATGTTCCTCCATATAGAAAAACGAAACAAGAATCCTGCCGTGTAGAAAACTAGCATGACAGAAGGCATCCCCTTTCCTGCATAGAATAGGTTTGTTGGTTTGTTTGTACGGAGGAGCATTCCATTGTGTGAGCTTCCCCTTTCAATCTCATATGGTACAGCCCAGAAACTAGGCCTTAGAAATAGGTTGTTCCTGCCCAAATGGACCATTGCAAGCAGAGTAGTCCCAGGATCATTCATGTCCAGACAGAGCTAAACCACTTTGGTCCTAGGGATGAGCCTTGGCTCTGCTCCTTTTTCCTTCCTCACCAACTTTACTACAGAGATGGAAAGGGAAAGCCATCACCAGCTGCTTAAAAATGCTCTAGAAATGTGAAAAAAGAAGTGGGAGGGATTCTTTAAAGGTCTTCAGCATGCTTCCCTGCAAGTTTCCTTCTTGGATTAATCAAACCTAAAAAGCTGCAATTGCAGCCCTGTTCACTCTGCACATTGCTACCATGGTATCACCGCCTGTGGGTTGTGCTCCTAGCCCCATGAAGTGAGACCTGGGTTTATTTATTAATCAGACCTGCAGGACCATATGCAATAGTGCCTATGCTTAATCAGAAAAAAAAAATCACTGCAGCATCTCTGAAAAGATAGCTTTGGTACTGGTTTGTTCTTTTTTTAAAAAACAACAACAAATATGTCCATCCCCACTTAAGGGTACATTAAATTTGTTCCCGATTAAGGGTAGATAAAATTTGTGCCTCTCTTAGCTTTTAATGCTGCCACTGGCAAGGATAGGGTTTTAAGGCATCCTTGCAGAAGGATGTCCTTGTGGAGTTCTGAATCTGTCCATGAGATTCTTCTTCTTAAACTAGACATGGCACCATCCCTAATCAGATGCCATCGCAACAGCACCACTGTAGTGCCAGGAAGTCCCAATAGCAGGGGGAAGGATCACATGTTTCTGTCCACAAAGATCAAAAGGTGCCTTTGCAGGTTGTAAGCATGGTGGAATAATGAGCTCTTCATCCCTCAGAGATTCTCATGAGGTTCTGCAATGTCCTGCTTTCTTAAATAGTGGATGAGCACTGGAATCTATGGGTGTGTGTGCATTTGTGCCAGTGTGCCAGTCTTTGTGTACAGTTCCTAGTCACTGCAGGCATCTATACATTTGGATAAAGGCTGCCAAACCAATTTGTATTATTTTGTTACAGTGAATTACACAGCTGATTATCTTCCCAGGTTATGCTTTTGCCTCGTTACCTACAGCTGTAGAACCTGACGCCAGTTCTCTCCCAGATCCACCACTGTTCGGTGGGATTACTTGGCTTTGATCTACAAAATATTATCATTTATAACTGTTTCTAGTGCAGAAGCTCTGTTAAGTCTGTTGCAATGAGAGCAGCAAACAGTCTTGCTTCACCTTTAAAGCCCAATACATTTATTATGGTGCAAACAAATAATATGCCATAATATAAATTCTGTTGATTTGCAACTGTGTAAAGCGTTTCCGTGCGCTGCTCTGGTTCACCAGAAGTGGCTTGGTCATGCTGGCCACATGACCTGGAAGCTGTACGCTGGCTCACTCGGCCAGTAACGTGAGATGAGCGCCGCAACCCCAGAGTCGGATACGACGGGACCTAATGGTCAGGGGTCCCTTTACCTTAATGTGTTATGTAAAGCTTGCAGACATCACTTCCTTCCCTGGATTAGCAATTCATGCTTCTAAACAGTGTCACTTGAGGCTTACCGGTTCTTAATTCACACTAAAGAAAGGGGTGTGGTTGTGGGTGTGGGAGAATCTATGTGGAACTCCAAATTGCCTCATTGACAATCATGCAATGACTGCAAAATTCTTAAGGTTGGATAGAGAGTTGCCTTTTTGTGAATGGAAAGGACTGGAATCCAGCAGAGGCTTTTCAGGGGGAAGTCATCCTGGCCTCCTGCAGTCTTGAATGGAATTCTGCTTGTGGAAAGTCTGGATCCAGCTCATAGCTTAAATTTACCTTGAGTTAGCATTTATATTGCCAATTCACATGTGGCGATAAAGGTGATGTCTACGTAAACGGATGGCAGTAAGATACAAAGTAATCTATGGCCCCATAGTAAAGTACTATGCATGTGGATGCATACAGTTGCACCTTGTGTTACGAACCTGGAAGTACCGGAATGGGTTACTTCCGGGTTCGGCGGTTCGTACATGCGCAGACGCGCAAAATGACATCACGCGCATGCGCAGAAGCGCCGAATTGCATCGTGAACATGTGCAGACGCCTCGCTTCAAGTTGCAGACCTTTCAGGTTTCAAACGGGACTCCAGAACAGATCCCGTTTGTAACCAAAGGTACCACTGTATATCTATTGATATTTCAAGAGGCATGTAGACAGTTTGCAAGGGCTCAGGTGAGCATTGCATTGAATATGCCTTCATATCAATAGTGGTTATGGGCATAGATTAATCTTACTGAAGAATATGAATTTTTACAAGCAAAAAGGATCGGACTGCACTGCAAAACGGCAACATCGCCACACAAACCCAGTTCTGTTAACCTTCTGCTGATAAACGATCCAGGGTGTCCTCTTTGAAACCAATGATGTGGAAATATTAGCACTAAGAACCAGGTCAGAACACACAGCCATTAATGAATGGTGTCTCCAACTTCTACAGTTTAAAATGGGGGAGCTGTAACTTTAATACACAATATAATTGTATTTTGGTTTTAATTTCTTTTTCTATAAAGGGAGAAAAAGTGAACCAACTCAAGCCATCCGAGCCTCATCCAAATCCCATCATTTGTGTGTACTTATATATAAAATGATATAGAGATCTATTAACATAAACTAAACCCTCTTGTAAGCAATGCATGATGCCTAGCCAGTATGTAAGTAGCAGCAGCATGCAAAGAGCAGAACCCATACACCATGTGTGTCATTGCCCATTTTCTAGAATACAGTCAGGCTACAGAGTTATTTTTAAAATGTGGTGTGAATGAATTTATTTTACCTAATAAGATTGGGGGGGGGGGCTGTAAAAAAAATTAAGAGAGAGAGAGAGTGGTTGTAACAATGTAAGTTTATTTTCAATAAAAAGTAATAATTTTTTAAATAAAAAAGCAACAAAGCATGCCTGATCCATTTAAAAAAATATTCATAGAAGCGTTGTATGGGGTGGGGTGGGGGATACAACACCAACAATATGGCAGTGGGTTTCATCAGTGTGTTGTAATCTATATTTACAAAACTGTAACTTGTTGCATTTTTACCATGTCCTAGTAACAGCAACATTGCCGCTTCAGTGTTCCGTGTCGTGCTGAAGCATTTCACTGTTGAAGCAAATTTAGAAGCCATATTAGATCACAGGCTGCCAGGATCCTGAAACTGGGATTGGCTGACAGGTGATCCCCAGTCTCTCCTCTCCCTCGCTAATGTTTCCCCGCCTCCGTCTTTTGTCTGTCGTGCTGTCCATGTCTTACGTTATTCCTGGGGACGTTTGTGGGTGACAGAGACCCAACTTGGAGGCTGTGGCCTCACTTTGGGTTGGAGCCCTGAAAGAAAGCCTTTCGACACTGGCTGCGAATAACATTGTTCTGAAGTTCTTTCTTGCTCAACAGTCAGGATTAGCTTCAGCATTTGGGGCAGCCATTCAGGGGTCAAAACACCCTGGCAGATCACACCAGTGCTGGTGTCTCTTTTAACCCCCTTGTCCACCCATCTTCCGCCATTGAAGGCTTATCCGGTGGCAGTGGATGGATCTGGGAAGCCCACTGTTAATACTTTCCCATGGTGCCCTGGAACACTCAACATAGCAAACCAAGCACAGATACGTTATGTCAGGCTGTAGTGATGGCTGGATGACACGGTGCCCAGAGGAAGTTTTGGGTAGTGGATGGGAAGAACTCAGGGAGTAGTGCTCACCTTGGGGAGGAGAAAAGGAAGTGTGATAGTTTATTTCAAGCTGGGCCACACATCAACCCTGTTTTGGCAAAACTCTCACATCTTCTTTGAATGCATGTTGAGCAGAGCAGGAAGGGGCACACCGGCATTGGCTGTGAATCCCCAACATGCAGTTAAAAGTCTGAAAGTGGCCCATCGATACATGGCAGGGCTTCATAGGAATCTTATCTGGTCAAGCATTTCCTATTGTGTGTTCACTGCCGGTGAGGTTTTGTCTGAACAAAGGGCTGTCTGTGGGGAAAAAAGAAAATGATGGCATCCCTTTAGGCTACTTCTGTAACACCCAGTTCTGAAAGGAATTATATGACTTTTTTTTTAAAGCCTCTGTTCCAAGTGATTGTTGATCCAGGTTTTCTGGCCATAGCACCACTCCATGAGGCATGTGCTGTGAATGAGCTTGGAAAAAGGAAAAAGAAAAAAAAGCATAGCATGGCATCAAAAAAGCAGCAGGTAGCAGGAACTTTGTGGATGGATGGAGTGCAGATTTGGACATGATGACCCAGGTCACAGCAGGCTGCTAAAATCTGCTCCTATCCTTCATGCAGGTGTATAGTGCAATGTGGCAAAGTGGGATTGTTAAAGGCAGCACTTCAAGGAACAGTTTGAAAAGTTGGCAACTCCATTTGAGGTGTAGCAGATATACAGAACATAAACTCAAGAGGTGGCCTAGGTGATACACACCCACACATCCAAAAAAAGGCTAGAGAAAGGCTCCAGACCTTTGATATTCTGAGGCAAGGCTTTTGCTTCCTTTGCCTCCCCTTCCAGCCAGGCCCTCTGTCACACACAAACGTCCTGAACCAACTCATTTCTTGGCCCCACTTCATTCCCACCATTTCTGGTGCAGCCTGAGCTCTGCAGCACTGACCTCCAGCCCCCCACCCCTCTCTGCAGGAAGCTGCTTTTAATGCTCCCTTTCCTGTCCTCATGTGGACCGTTTCTGTCTCTATTGTTAAACTGTTATTTTGTAATGATATGTGTCTCCTTATTAAAGAAACTAGCTGAAAGACCCAGCTGTTCTGTTTTCCTGTTATTTACCTAAGTGCATTTTTCTTAATAGGAATACTTATTGGATCTCAGAATTAGGACTCAGCTGGAGGACCAAGTCCCTTCATAGAAGAGGGGCTTTTGGCAGAGATCCCATGTTCAAAAGAAATCTGTGGACTGTCCCCATTTGCATTTTGAAAACAACTTACACAGTAGAAACATCCAACAGGCAAATCAGTGTCAGGCATCATACCTTTCTCATGGAGTCATCTCATGTATTACATCCAGTGTTGTCGTCTTCTTTTTTGGCAATCACTTGTAGCCGAGTAAGACTGTCTTCCATGAATATAGTCTTAACAGTGTGTCCCTAGACGACTGTGGAGGCCAATTCAGGATCTGCAAATCTTTCCACAGTGGGGGCATAGGTTTCCAGGTAGGAGTTGATAGCGGTGAGGATTTGCCAAACGTGTCTTCCTCTTAGCTCATTTCTCCCTTTCATCCTGAGTTCGTGCTTCAAAATCCTTGATCTCTTTGGTCGAGGCTGCTCTCCAGTTGCAGCGCTTGCAGGGAGTCATTCCATCTACAGTGGTACCTCGGGTTAAGAACTTAATTCGTTTTCGAGGTCTGTTATTAAACTGAAACTTTTCTTAACCTGAAGCACCACTTTAGCTAATGGGGCCTCCTGCTGCTGCTGTGCCGTCAGAGCACAATTTCTGTTCTTATCCTGAAGCAAAGTTCTTAACCTGAAGCATTATTTCTGGGTTAGCGGAGTATGTAACCTGACGCATATGTAACCTGAAGCGTCTGTAACCTGAGGTACCACTGTATTACATCCGGTGTCGTAGAATTCTGCACTATACCAATGCAGACTGCAGGGGAGATCCTATTAATGCTCTTCCTATATTAGCAATTTTTCAAAAGGCCATGGAGCAAACTACCAGGGATAAAGGACTGCCCTTTGCCCAGTGGGTAATTTGCTATATGCAGGCAGCTTTTAATTATTATTTGGGGGTTGTGGGCTGGCAGGGGGGCCACTGAAAACTTCATTAATCTAACGACAAAATAGTTTCAAAATAATTGAAAATCCTCACAACAGGGCATAAAATGTAGCTTCTGTTCTATTCATTTCTAAAAAGTATGTGTTGGAAAACATTCAACTCAAGCAAAGGCTTTCCACTTTTTAGTCAATTTCAACTCCCATGTATGGGAGGCATAGTTAGCCATTAGATATAAAAATGTGGCACATTATTGCTATTGTTTCATTCACATGTCTCTTTATCACAGTTCAACAGCCCCCTCATATTGTCCTGGTCCATATTTCCAATGGCAAGGAAATGTAGCAAATACTAAGTTAAGAGGGATGATAGGATCTACATGACTTACCTCCTTGTGCAGTTTGAGACTTTCACGTGTTTCTATTATTTTTGGCCACTGCATCAAGTTTTCCATCTGACTAAGACAAATGTAACCTTAGTTCAAAGTACAGCAAACATTCATGAGGAGATGGGGAAACTTCTACTTCCCCCAGTGACTCACCAAAGCATCCTGAGACCATGCTCTCACTATTAAGACAGGGTCAGGCTGTGTTAAAGCACTTTATTCATTTATAAATACTGTTGTGTTTACAAGCATCATAGAGGTGAATATTATCCCCAAACTTTCAAACATATACTTAGAATACTATGTAACAATCAAGAAAACAAAAACCATTCATCTCAAGAGTTTGAAAGGCCACTCAAAAAATTGCATAAAAATACATTCTTTCTCATCACTCACAGGCTAGTCTTTTCTCCAAGTAGTGTATTTACAACAATCTGTAAAACTCTCCTTAAAACAGGTAAGTACAGAATACTTGCAGCTTGGGAAGTTAGCGAGCCAAGTGCATAACACCACTCTTTTCCACGAGTTAGCATTTGCAGAGGGGACTTGTTACTAGATTCCTCAACAACATGAGGGAAGCAAGGGGAGGGGGCAACACAAGAAGCCCTGGGGCAACAGCTTGGGCTGTGCTGTTTTTCAAGAATATTTACTGAGAACACCCTGAAAGTCACATACGCCAAGGGTCCAATTTGCTCCAGGAAAAGAGAGAACAGTTGTCAGGGGAGAGGAACAGAGGAAGAAAAGAATTCCCCCTAGGAATTGGGTTAAATTTCACCTGTGAGCTGCTTGTGGAGTTAATCTTGGTAAAAAGCCCTTCACGGAACATGCTGCTTCTAGGAGAATCATGCAGAAAGGATGTCCAAACATGAAGGTGATCATGATCCAAACCTAAGTCACTCAGGGAAAAGGCCTTGGGGAGTCTGCTAGCTTGAAATAAACTTAAAATTGCCTTTTGAAACAGGCCCCTTAACATCGCTGAAGGAAGGAGTACACCCAGAAATGCTGGACTTCGAGTTGAGAAGCTGCCTTGTGCAACAGGTGGGCTAATATGGCAGGAGTGAAGTAGAATAAAGGAAAACAAAGATGAAAGGGGGGCATCAATGTGAGGGCAAAGGACAAATCATGATCATTCTCAGATACAGATGAACACCCATTCTAAAAAAACTGGAGACATGTTTGTTGAGGAGAATCTGCATTTGAATCAAAGTGGGAATTTGGAAGTCATCTGGAAACATGCTAACACCCTGATCACAAACAACTCTCCAATTCAGATAGAATAATAGTGGTTATGGGGGAAAGCAAACATGATGCAGTAATTATCTCTCAAGTATATTTTGATTTCAATCATGATTTCTATTCACTGTCAGTAAATCACAGGCCTTGGCGACCTACCATCACCTGGTAATGGCATAATTGGCAGGGCAGGGGGGAGATATTCAGTCAATATCCTTCAGGTGTTTGTGGGGGGAAAGGACTACATTCTGCTCTTTACCATCTACAGACATACATTAAGCTCACCAGCCTTGGGAGCAGAGTTGCTATCCCCTAATGAAAAACAACTGTTAAGTCACCCAAGCACAGTCAGGGAGTTGCATACGATTTGACCTATTGGCAAATAGCATCATGGCAAGACTTATCATTCCTGGTTATCCCATGAGAATAAGACTTTTAAATGCTAATGAACAACCACCGACTGGATTGTATCCACAGCCCTTAAAAGAAGTCAGTTCTATGGCATCAAATACTTTGCTATCAGATTTCTATAGACCGGTTCTGATAATAATTATTCCTATGTGGACTAGAAACCACCAATCAATCTGAAATTAGCTGATTTGATAAAACACAGTGCACTCTTAAACCCTGACTTACTGAAGATGACTGACTGAATTATATCTGGTCCGATCTCTAGAGTCATTCTTTAATTCCTTCCATTAACAGTGAATCAATATGGACAGTGCACAGATGCTGCATCATCAGCTGTCACAAAACACAGATGAAATCAAGTACACATGCTCTTGCAGCTCTAAATCTACCCCCCACTTAAAATTCCATTTCCATTTCACTGGTTAGAGTTCTCTGCATATGACAGCTGTTCATCCATATTATTCATGTTGCATTTTAGCAGTACAACACAACCTCCTTTAATGCAAGGCATTCAACCACAATATGTCAGCTCTCAATACTACCTTTGTATCTGCATGTTTCCTTCAACTTGGCCCTTTTTGCATGCCTCTAGTTTCTTCTGGAACTTTGCTTTAGACCAACAAGCCACCACACATAAACCTCGCATTCACAATTTGCAAGCAATGAAACCCGCTCCTTCTTTACTCCAAGCCTTGCTTCTTATATCAAAAAAGTTGCACAGGAACTTCAACACAGATGTGGAAGAGGTTTCTAAGACCTTAGACATGCAAGTACATCTTAGGATGTACACTGAGCTGTAAAAGCTTCTTGGAGTAAGAAAGCAATAAGGCAGAAGAGTTTAAAGAAAAACCTCCCAGTGCCTTCCAGTTAAAAGCTCTCACTGCTCACAGAATAAACTTGCAGTGCTTTCTCCGCATAATTTGTACTTTATATGTAGAGAATATTCTACCAGACTTCACAATTATAACCAACATTATATAAAATCCATTGGAACACTAAAACGCACCAGTACAAAGCAATCATAATTCAGTAGCAGTAATATTTTCTCTGGGTTTTCTTAAAAAGAGGCATGAATTTGCTTATGAGTGAACAGTCCTGAATTGTCTACTCCCTTGGTTAAAACGTTATATTAAAATAATAGCCTGCATTTGAACAATCATATATCATCTTAATCAATCAAGATATTATTTTGCTCCTGTACACAGCCCCTCAGCTGCTCCCTTTGAGTGAGTTGTGCTTCAACAAGGGCCTCTATTTACCAGTGTTTTCCAGTTTGTGAAACTATGGCTACCAGCTTTGGAACAAGACAGGATTGTCAAACCAAATTCAAACTAAGATTTAAGATTCAGGGTTTTTCTCAAGTTATCCTGGTTTGGACAAAAGAACTGCATGATTGGGGGGGGGGGGCAGAACTCTCATTCATACCTCAGTTTTGCAAGGTGAGATGGATGTCCAGGCCAGTGTTAACTTTAATATTGGAATAAAATGGGTTCTCAGGTGATTGGTTTAGGGAAGCCTTATTAAGGAAGACTAGGCTATGTATTAAAATAAGTAAAAAATTGACATGACATGAAGCCCAGAATGTCAAGACACAGGATACTTGGAGGACAACACTGATCTTGGTGCCCCCCCAAAATAATCTGCTTAAGTTACTTTCAGTAGCACTAGATATCATAGTCAGTGTTTTGGCTTGTCAACAGGATTAATTTGCTCACGTAATTTTCAGGCTGGACAGAATTCAAGTTTAAATATCAAATCCCAACATTAAAAAGTCTCAACTTCCTAGGTCACCATCCTTCATGATGTATCAATGTGGCCATCTGTGGTCCTTCAGATGCTGCTGGGGCTGGGGGGAACTGGAGCCCTCCAACTTCTGCAGGGCCACAGGCAAGCCATCCTTGCTGCATTAGCCACCATAGTCTGTGTCTTTTAAAGTCTGCACATTAAAACTGTGAGATATGCTTAACCTACTGTATGCTAAGTGAGAACTGGCAACAGTAGAATGCAGGGATCATTATAGAATGGACCATAAGCACCAGATGTCTGCTCCTTCTTTGAGGTTAAATGATTATTCATGGCAGAGTCTGAAAAAGTTCAGCCAAATACTCTCATCGGTGTAAAATCAGCTAGACTGGTGAGCTAGAATGCTTTAGCTGGAAGATACCACCCACAGAGATCAGTGCATGTTGTGGCCAGTATAAAACAACCCCCACAAGCCTATCTAGCTCTGAAACAAGGTTGGTAGGAAGGTAACTGTTTAAGAAAAGCACTGGATGTAAGAAAAGCAACACATAAAATTATTAGAGTATAAGAGATTGTACCAGATAATTTATCTGACCCATCCAGAATCCTGACTATCTGCTGTTTTTAAAATGAAACATAATGTCAGACAATATTTCTGGTGCTTTTTTTTCTTTTTTTAAGCAATAGCTTGCTAAGAACTTGGAGTTTACCTTGTTTCTGTTCAAAGGGGCAAGCTATGTTTACCATAGTAGAACACTGAATTAGCCTTTTGAGATGGTTCTATGCAAAGATGGTATCCGCTGGTTATTAACTGAATTCATACAGTTCTACTCAGAAACGGAGTGCAAACATATGGAGTCTCCATATTTGAGTGAAACAGACTTCTAATCGTGCAATGGGACTTCAACGTCCTCTCCTTCCTTCTGAAGTCCCTGGTATGCCCTCAAACTTGCTCAAGGGTTGCGGGGGGCCTCTGGAGATTCTGAGGGTGCATGGGGGTAAGAAAGGAAGATGAAGTCTTGCTGAGTCTCTTTGCACAATTCTGTCTTCGTCTCAGAGCTGATCCATAACTGATCAAAAAAGCACCTCCCCCCTCTGATAAATGCTGAAGGAAATGTCTAAATTTCTACTGCTCACTTGTATGCTCTCAAGAGTAGTTATTCTCAGATCCCAAAGTTCCTTGTTTTAAATAATTGTGAGAATTAAAAGAATGCAGGGAAAGAACAGAGCAAGTCCACTGGCATGTTGCCATATTGACAGGAAATCTCCTTAACAGGTTCTGCAGATGAAATCTGGTTCTCTGTAGTATCCAGAAGAACAGAGTGTGCAAATTAGTTACATCATGATAACCCATAAACATGAATTCGTTCATTTCCAGTATGCACAGAAATGGCTTTTTGAGAAATGTAGGTCCTGCTGTTGATGCCCTCATTAAATGCAAATTCATGTCTTACAACTGCGCAAATGATCATGGTATCAAAATTCTCAGACATCATAGAATGCTACTGCCAAGACGTTCCACCAAGATTGAGGCTCATCATTTTCCACAGGGATATGTGCATCTATCCATCATCCCTCAAACCTTGCTGTTGTTAAAACTGAGAACACTCACCTATTCAACTTAATGTGTATCTACTGGCAAGTTAACATAAATGTGATTTGTTTGCCCAGGTCTTTTGTGAGGTTTTTCCATGTAGAAAAACCAAACATCTTGCTAATAAAGAAGTATTTTGGCATTGTGTCTATGGAATTTCATTCAATAAGCACTTTTTGCTGGTTAGCTCTCTTTCCACCAGAAGTCTTGAAAAATCAAGGGGCAAACTGTTAGCCAAAGAATGCAGAGGCTGTAAGATCACATTATTATTAAACAGTACCAAAGAAGGCACCCATGGAAAAAACAACAAGAACCATCAAAGGGTAGCAGGCAAAAGTGAAGCAAAACAAAAAGGAGAACCAGTGATTGGATCCCCAAATTAAATTATCAAAAATCTTACATTAAATAAATCAGTTAGCTACTGAGACACATGGAAAACACGAATCTCCAAGCCAAGTGACTGTTGTCAGACTCCCAGAGAAATAAGTCATCATGGCTTTCACCAGCACCGCAGACTTTCAAATTCCAGAATGGAGACTGATAAATCCTCAGTGGCAATTCCTAGTTTCACTCATTATTCCTACTCCAAGACAGTATCTTAAGACATGTTGGGTCAACGCTATGGAGTCACTTCTATATCACTTATTACAGTAGATTCTTCTTTACACCAGATGATGGTGGACGGATATGGAGCTTACAGCAGATCATTTGGGCAGCTCAGACAGTGCCAACCCAGTCTTTGTCCCTTCAAATGAGTTACTTCAACATTCCAAAAATATTAAAACATGGCGGGGCATGCTGTGTTGGGGGGAAGGATAAGCACTGTGCAATATGGGAATGCCTAGCAAGGTGCAAAGAGCAGTGAAGGGTGGGGCTAGCTGATCCATGTCTGAAATGCCAGCTGCTCTTTCAACTGGAAGATCAGAAGCAGGTGGCAGGGTTGGCAGCATGTGCACAAATATCTCCTCTTTCTGCCCATCCTATGTTCAATATACTACTTCGAGAGTTTGCTGATGACACGGATGAGAGCTCCATTTTCATCTTTCAGCCGCTGATTGTCTGACTTCAGTTCTGTCAAAACCTGTTCAAAGACAAGATCCAAACAATTCATTATTGGTTGTCCTGAAATTCCTATGCAGCTCTGGTGGGGGAGAAACACATGACCACTCAAAAGAAAGCATTTCTAGTGTTAATCGAAAATGGATTTGATCTCAAAAGCAACTAAGCTACAACAATGAAGTGTATCCTTTTCATATACATATCTCTAAGATTAAACATGAATTTGACTCTTCCGTTCTCATATATACAGAGCAGCATCTACATGAGTGAGTATGTTAGGTTAGACGTCACATACATGGACATTTGTAAGCCCAGGAAATTATACCCAGAAATATTATGAGAAAGAAGTACATTTTGGAGAACAATTGCAATGTAGCACAACTTGAAAGGCATTTCATCCTGGACAATGCTACTTGCACTCTTTTGCTTTATTTCACTTTGGGAAATGCACTTGCCTTGTAGCATTGTTCCTTCACACCTGAATAAATCCCATGCAAAATAAATCTCACACTTTTAAACTCAGAAGGGAAAGTTGCACACTTTCAGAAAACTTAGGGTTGGTTCACACATTATACTTCCATGTGCATAGACACAATTACAGCCCAACAGTGGGGTTGGGTGGGATTTCTGTTACATGCTGTGTGCCTCTATTACTGTCTTTTTCAAGATATGCAAGCAATAGCCAAGAAGGGATACTTTGCTCACAAGGCCTCGGTATTATCATGCACATTTATGATTCAAATCTATCCTTGGACCCCCACCCACAACAGTGATTTAGGAAGCAGCAATTTATGCAGGTGGATTCACTTTTGGAAAGTGTTGGTAACCTCCAGCCAGTAGTTTTTTCCAATGACAGTAGGCACCCAATTATGTTTTGAGCAAGTTATGAAAGCTTCATACCCAGCATTGCTCAGGAAACAAAACAAAACAAAACAAAAAAAAACCCAGTGCAGTTTTGAAAGGTTCACTCTGCATCTTGATTCAAAATGACATCCAGTTTAATCTCAACGTAGATGAAAGCCTACTTCTTGATCTCAGGAACAACTAATCAAAATATACAGTGGATCATAGACCAAAACTGGACTCTTTAAATAAAATAAAATGTCTCTTTGATTAACAACTGATTTATGGATAAAAGTTTTGTTTTAATGCAATATATAATATATTTAATGCAATATATTGCATTAAAAGTAAGGGTTAGTACTGGGTGCCTAGAAATGCCAAGTGATTTGGGGCAAGGGCAACCAAGAGTGATCTATTTTGGGCCACGGCTTAAGTCTGGAATTCTTCTGCCTTTACTAAATGAGGTATGCAGCACATGGTAAATTATGACAACTTGCTTTCTAGACTCCTGAGCATTTTGCCAGCCCCTCAAGCTCCCAGGAATTCCTAGACGTTGGCCTCTGTTGAAATAAATGACCAGGTGCTTGGCCTGATCAGGGATATTGAAATGATGCACAACCTCTAGCCCAGGGAGAAGAGACTAGGTCAAGATAAAGCCACAAAGGATACTCCAACCATGGCAGAAGGGGGAGGTGGGCTACAGCATGTGCACCTTTCTGCACACAGACTTATTGGGAGCCTGTTGCTAATGGGAATACATGACTGACAGCTTGCTGACCTTGCTATTTTGACACAGGATGGGATAAGAAGTACACACACTCTCCTCTACCCATGCCCTTGAACTAGCCTAGCAATGAGAAGGGTAAAGAGGTACAATCCCAAATCCTGTTCAATATTTCAATTTTTGTACAGTACTTGGCATTCTGAATATTTAGAAAGGCAACCACCACAGATTTACTGTCAATACTGGAGGGACAAACTATTATTTGCTACAGGTAACAGATGCTGCAAAATTAGGACATTTTGCAACAGATGTAGTCACATTTATTTGACCATTCAGTAACAACAAAACCATAATGGTGAGGTATTTCATCCCAGGTTAGCAGAGTTCTTTAATATTTCCTTGAAAATCACCAAAAATTGCAAGCAGAGATTGGAATGGTACTGGATTTATAAAATCAGCATTCAACTTTTCTCTTTATGGGGCCTGAATATGCAAATAGGTTTCCAGTATAAAAATGATAGCTGAACTTCATAGTTTCATCCAGACTTTCACACAATGGTGTATTAATGTTATATAGGCAGGTATAGGATGAGCCTTCAAACAACAGTCAGACATACACTTTCTAGAATGTCTCAAGCAACTTTGACAAGTACAACCATTATTTTCATTTTATAATAGGAAAGCAAGGCCCAAGTGAGATTATTAACAAAACATGGGGTGTCAGAACAAGTTCTACCATCAGTCCAATGGCATCCTTCAGTAGTTTCTTCAAAGCAAATTAGCCCAAACATGAGAGCTGACTGGTCTAACTAGGGCAAGGAGGACAAAATGATTAATGTGTATTTTACTACACAACACGTCTGGTGTTTCTCCAAAACTATTATGCAGGATTCACTACATGATGTCCATTTTAAAAATTCACACTAAACACAAGCTATGAAAATCTATGTATGGGGGAATCAACTAGCTTTAGTGGTGTTTCCATGAATACCAAGAAAAGCACTTTTCTGCATGTACAGTACAAATGTAGATCCCAGGTATATTTAATAATTCAACTGTGAAATAGAAGACAATGTGCCTGAATGGTATGTCCCCGTAAAGCTATTAACGTCATTTGTTTAGTATCTGCAAATAAACATGGTACCTTAGTGACATTTCAGTCAGATGAATTGCAACATACAGGGAGAAAGTATCAAAGGACCTAGTTCTTTGCTTTGTTGCTTCGCTGAAGCAAGTTCTCAAGAGAAAAAGACTTACACTTTTGCATTAGAGCTGCTATATGCAGCAAGCATAACATGCCAAGCTATAAGACACCAAGCACATAAAACAAACACCTTGTACAACTTAAAAGCTTCAGGAGAGCTCTAAAGCATCAGTAAAGAACATTATAACAAAACAACCTGTTTTATTTTGTTTGTGTGTGCTTTGCAAAAGGAATCTTTATAGTGTTGGGAAAATCTGAGGCACTCTTACTTTACTGGGGGCAACTCAATTCCCCCCCCCCCCATCCACATAGGCCTGACCTCGGACAAAGCCTTCCTCAGGTCTTGATACTCGTATCTTCCATGAAGCTATCTAGTCCTTAAAATAAACCAACCTATATCTACTTTTCCTGATGAACACATATCATTTATAAGCTTTACTATTCAAAAATGGCTTTCATTAAATAAAAATGCTTCATGTTCTTTAATTTGTTGTGTCCCCCCCCCCCATATTTAGTATTTTTTTGGTGGGGGAATAGTTATCTGTGTGGGGTGTAAATTTTGAAATAAATAAACACGAGGACTTGGATCTTTGTTTTGCAGTTTCTGGTACTTTCTCTCTCACAACTTACATGCACAATTAGCAGAAAAGCTTTAGATGCTCACAGCTAGAATACAACCTACCTCCCCAATGACAAAACTGTGTTTTTTTAAACACATTGGTGTTAGCTCACACCAGATACTACACCATTTCATAAAAAATATTCAATACAAACCCATCTTTAACACTGAGCCATATGTCCCAGTTCTGGTCACTTACATATATTTTGGTAGTATTAATGATATCCTACATTCACCTTCAGAATGCATTATTCTTTTTCACAGTCATGGCAATCAGGCAGCTGGATTTTTGTATGTTCTGCCTCTTTCATTCATCCAGTGCTTACCCAACAACGCTTTACAAAAGGCAAAATAAAGCCTGAACAAAACTATCATTAGGCTGGTGATCATCCTGAGATGCAGAACCCATATGGGGGAAATGTATACTCGAAAAGAAGTGACTGAAGTACCTAGTACGCATTAGAAATGTAAAGTTTAGTATATGAACAGGCAGTGACTTCCATACTGCTATTTGAGTGTCACGCTCCTTATCTGCCACATTTAGGAAGAATGTAGAAAGGGTAGGGAATAGCTTGGTCAGACAATAAGAGCAAAGACCTGCCTGGAAGACTGGAAGGAGAGGAGAGATCAACTGGAGGGGGAGATGCTATAGCTCTTCTGACTCTGGGGTCTCAGCAGATTGCGAGAGCCTGGCTACAACCCGGGTCAAAGCCCTGTTTTCGGCCAGCAGCTGCTCATTCATCTGCCTCAAAGTGTGAATCTGTTTGAGCTGGTGAAGGTTCTGCAAAGTGAGACATGGAGGAGATAGACAAAGACAAAACAGAGAATATAAAACAGCACAGAAACATGAATTCAATTGGCAAGCAAGAAAAAAAAGAAGAGCAGCAACGAGAGGTGGAGAGCAGTGAAAGCACAGAAGAAGCTGGACAACATACTAAAGCACTAGACCAACCAAAAAAGAAACCACAGAGAATGCTGTTCATTCTCTTAAGGCTTGAACCTAACCAAGTTTCAAATTTAACGAAACACCATAAAGGTAACAAGTTATAGCTCTTAAATGGAGTGTGAAACTTCACCATGGCTGAAAACCACATCAGGAAAACCTTTGCGCTCAGCACTTTTAAAGTCCTTTTGCAAGGTACTGACAGATGACTAATGCTGGTTGGAAGAGCACCAATAGGGCAGTTAAGTATCTTTATAAAAGCTTTATATGACCTACATCCCAGCCAAAGTGGCTTTGCATAGCAAAAGGGGATAGCTGTAGCAGCTGAAGTAAATTGCTTTAAAATGAGTCTAATACTATCCTTCACTTTACAACATGTGGTAGTATTTGCAGTGGAAAGGGAAACTGGTTTGTACAGCGCTGAATACTGTCACAATACACAACTCTTATAGCCTGTGCGGTCTGTAAGTGACGCCATGCTGAATTTGTGTTCCACAATTTAGCCAAACAGTAACTTTCCTCTAAACACCATTGATGCAGAATCTTCAAAAACACCCCTCCAAATACAAGCACATATTTTTTCATGTGTGTATGGATACAGTGGCCATACATCAAAAATGGTCAGCATGCCTTACTGCCCCAAACTGGCATGAAACACAAGTGTTACTTTATATGTTCATGACAATTTTCTCTAGCATAAATAGGACTAAAATCTTGTATGAACACTAAAGGC
The DNA here is from genome assembly GCF_009819535.1 of Lacerta agilis. NCBI lineage: Eukaryota > Metazoa > Chordata > Lepidosauria > Squamata > Lacertidae > Lacerta > Lacerta agilis. Next base: position 63,283,242 of record NC_046317.1, on the reverse strand, counting down.
AAAGTATACAGACAATTAAGTGCTTTGAAATTGCTTTTATAGCATCAAAGGCAATTGCTTCAGACAGGTTTCCAATGCAGACTCTAAAAGGAGCCACATTTCTAAAGAAAGAAATGTCTAAGTCATTTCACTTTCAATATGGTGTAAAAATGAAACGGGCAGATCATGAAAGATGTAGGGATTCTGCTGGAATATTATTTTGTTGCGTTGATTCAAATGTATAACAGCCGTCAAATCTGTCTACTTGAGACATGAAGTAAATGCCTTTGTAAGACAGTGAATAAAACATGAGGAAGATATAACTGAGGATATAAACACCCTACAGAAAGTTTTACTGGGCCAGTAGGATGCGGGAATAATCTTGAAATAATTCAAAATATGAGATACAACATCCATGTGACAACAATTTGCAGGAAAGACAACACAAATTCAATGGAACAGCATCCTTTTTGTTACTTTCGGGATGATTGTGGTACAGCAACCTAGAATTTTCTGCAGAAGCAAATATCTTCCATTAGCTTGCATTCCATTCTACTCTTCTCTTCTTCATTGACTGAAGCATAGAGATTTATTGACTAAATCCAGTCTCCAACCAAAAGCTCTCCATAACAGTTTGGCTAAACAGATCTCTGGGTATAATTTACTTAATTTTCAGCTGTGAGAGTCATTTATTTTTTAAAGCACAGGGCACTAAGCCCATAAGACAAAAACACTAAAAGGTTAGCAAACTCTGCAAACATTTTTGTGAGGGACACACAACACAGTATCCTTATCTCGCCCATCTATGCTGTGACTATTAGGAAATTCTAATGCTGGTAGGCCTGGTTTATGCTTCATTAATTTAGTTGTTCAGAAGCTCACAATAATTATATTGCATAGGAGGACAGATCATAAATGGCACAGCAGGGCCAGACAAGAAACTGAATGCTGCATCAAAGCTTTCACTACTAAAAATGATAAAGTCCAACCTGTCAATAATTTAAAAGGCTTAATTGCTGAACATTCCAGCTGATTAAGCTGATACAGCTGAGCTGTGTCTCTGTTCAGCCAAGTCACAAAGTGATCAAGCAGCCCAGGGAGCCTAACGACACTGCTTCAGTGTCAAACTCAGATTTTTAACTTCCTTCTTCCAAGCGAGTTGCTGACAGCAAGAAAAGAAGTGACTGTACAGCAGGGAAAGAATGTAAATTGAAAAAGCAGATCCTGGACAAGGAGTAAGCCAAAATGCAACCACAGCGCAAGAGAGATTGAGGCAGGATGCGTGCATATTTGCTTTGTCAACTCAAGGTGACTTTGGCTATAAAAAGAAGCTGTGGACAGATAAGGCATGTAATGCATGAAATGGATGTCATTCGAGAGAAGCAGACATGCTGAAAATGGCCTGTAATATTATGGCAGCACACCCAAAGTTCACGGACCACTCAAGGGCACTACATTTATTTAGAAAAGGTAGTTCAGAAGAAAAAATAGTAAATAAGATTATCAAGGATTTTCATAGTTTCACCACCTGACACAAATCAGTACTGCTGCTTTAGGGTTTCCAGAGCAGAACACTTCAGCAATCACACCTGAGGGATAAAATCCTGGTAACTACTGCATATTGTTTACATGTATCACAACAGCATTGTTCTTCTTACAAGTACGTTTTTAGAAGTGTTTGTTGTTGTTGTTACTAGTCACACCATCCTTCAGAACAAGGTACAGTATAGCTATTTTGTGTAGCTGAATTCAAGGTGGTGTTGCGTTTGCCCCTCTGCATTCTCATTTTAATTATTTAAGAGCTTTCAAATAACTACATTTTAATAAGACCTCTAGAGAGGGCAATGGTGGAACCCATCCCCCGCAACTGAGTTACAGCAACTGCTGTAAGATGGAGTGCAATTTCCGCTTTTAAAACTCCCCCCCCCCCGAAGTTGAAACAGATCTTGAAAGGATTATCACACTCAGTAAAAACATAAAGGACATAAATTGGAACCATATCCAGGGAGGCAGGAAATGGCTTTCATCACTACTATGGTTTCAGGGGTGCAGCAGCTCCTGTTATTGAAGCAGAAACATTTCTCCCCACCACCACCACCAAGAAATGAAGTTAGGTTGTAGGGAAATAAGCACCAGGGGGCAGACAAAAGAGCAGACACATTTTGGGAACAGAAGTATTTGCATATTGTGTAAACCTATATAGTACAGTGAAGCCAGCTTAATATTTCACCAGGTTAGCACAAGATGTTGCCTCTGCCTTAACCAGAAAAACACGATCGCCAGAAAACAGCACTTCTTTATAGCAGATGTCCAAAAATGGGATGGCATGTCAAAGGAGCTGCCTGAAAAGGCAAATTCCTGCCCAGTCCAGCACCAATCTGTATGTCTTTAGACAGAAAGCTCAAATGGTGGCGCAAGGAAACCGGAAGCTTGACAACTCCTCTTGTGTACTTACTTGTGCTATCAATCGTCCTTCAAGCAATATTCTGGAGCCACGGAGTATGAATGAGTGGGAAGAAATGCAGTTATAAAAGTTTTGCCCAAAACTGCCATGAGATTTAAAAGGCATACCTCATGACTAGGGCTGTGCACAGGAAAAAAAATGGCCTTGGAACCCACCTCTCATTGGCTCGGGCTGGGGGTTGCCTCGGCTTGGTGGCTTGGCTTAACATCACATTTCGCCTCGGATCCAAGGCAGAGGGTCGCCTCGCCTCATTTTCCGAAGCACCCGATGTCTTCCCCATTGACTACAAGGGGAAAATCAAGAAGACCTATATTTTGGCAGAATTGGATGACATTTCCATTGTAGTCTGTTCTGAGGGGATGAAGCCCGCCAAACCAAGAGTGGTGGTTCTTTTTTTTAAAAAAAGAGAGGTGACATGCCTGTCCCTGTGGTTTTGTGGGTGTAGAGGTGCCCTTGCACCAAAGTCACAGGAAGTGGAAAGCTGAAGAAGAAAGGGCTGATGTGAGCATGAGGCAAAACTTGCATGTCTAGCATTCCAAGTGAGCACCAAGGCCCACAACACCCCCACCCACCCCCACCAGTCCTGGCATAAGAGGAAGGCAGGAAGAGAAACAGCAATGCATGCAGCTTTACCAGCAAGCCTGATAAGAGGAAGGCAGGCAAGGGGGCTAGCAGACACTTCTGGAGACAGTGAGAAAGAGACAGGTTAAGGAGCAAGACGCATGCCTTCACAAGGCACATTCCTCGAATCAGTGTAGAGACACCATGCTGGAGCAGAGTGGCTGCTTCAAGTTCGGAGCTGACATAGCGCACTGAAAGAAAGGCAGGCAGAGGCAGCAGAAGACAAAGGCAACACTGAGTCTAAATGTCAATGTGTGTAAGACCTGGCATGTTCAGTGTGCCAATCACCAAGCCCCACAAAATGATTCTTGCACGAGGTAGAAAATATTCCAACAACTAGAGCATATATGCTGGCACCTGCACCAGCACAGAGTGTGCTGGAGTCAACACTTACCTCCCTGCTCCAAGCACCCAACACTGCTTGGGTTTCCTGGCAGTGATGCTGCTGAAGTCACCAGCCTAACTGCAATGTTTTCACTTGCAGGCTTACCCAGCAGTGACACTGTACCGGTCAAGGAGCAGAGCAGCTGTTTGGCTCCCAACATGCTACAGTGCTGTTGTCACTGGATAAGCCAGCAAGTGAATGTGGTGGGAGAATAGTAGCCCATTACATTGTGGCTGCTGCTGTTGCTGCACATACATCTTCACTTGTGAGCATGAGGGGGAAAGATGCAAAAAAGGCATTCTCCACCCCAAATCTAGAGCGGAGTCTGCCAGAGAAAGAAGCAACAAGCTGAAATGCCTTTACCAAGTACAGTTGCCTGACCAGAGATCAAATTAGTGACACTGCACTAGAGAAATGCAACAACAGTGTGAGGGCGGCACTCCCTTGCTGAGATGGTCAGGTGGGGAATTCTTCCCATATCCCTCCCCAGCACTGTGATTGGAAGTAAAAGGAGGAGCCTGGTAAAATTTCCTAATTGGAAGCTAGAGTTCTCAGTTGTAAAACTCCTCTTCTGCCTGCCTGCCTCCTCACCTGCCAGGCATCTTCTATTGATAAAGATATTGGAAAAGGTTACAAAATTATATCAAATACATTTGAAGCCCTCTGAGGTGGTTCCAATGACTTGGGCGCCACCTCAGATCCCAAGGGGGTCCAAATATCCCAGAGGTGAGGATCCTCAGCATAGATGAGGCACAAGTCTGAGGTGAATGCACAGCTCCACTTATGACTTCTTTATACAACTGTCAACTGTACATTTTCACCTGCACAGTGTTTCAGAGTAAAAGAGAATCTGTATACCAAAGCGAATTTTATTTAACATTGGCAGGAATAATTCTGCGAGATACTATAACCAGTGGAAGCCAAAGATAAGTCTGACCCAGAGGAGTGGGAAGCCGCTTGGGCACCTGGAGCAGCAAACACGAGGTGCACTGGGGGGTGGGGCATTGCTATGTAGCGCACATGTGCAGCGTTGATACATACAATACATGCGTTGCTATGTACGACGCATGCATCGCTATGTAGTGATGCTGAGCATGCGCGCTATGTAGTGACACTGAGCATGCGCACTACGTAGTGATGCTGCGCATGCGCGCTATGTAGCGCCGGTGCTGGCAAACCGCAAGCAAGCTGCAGAGCGAGGCCTTTTACTGGGCGGCTTGGGAAGCGTCATTGCCCCGCCGCCCAGTAAAAAGCCTCGCTCTGCAGCTTGCTCGCTCACACCCGCTCAGCGCTTTGCTTCCTTCCTTCCTGCTCAGGCGGAGGGGCGGGGTGGGAGGGGACGCTTCTCTTGGGCCGCTGATGTCCTTCGCCTCCGCCCGCAGCCTGAGCAGGAAGGAACGAAGCAAAGTGCTGAGCGGGTGAGCAAGCAAGCAAGCCGTGGAGCGAGGCTTTTTACTGGGTGGTGGGGCAACGGAGCCCCCCGCCTCCCAGGCCTACAGCAAGCCTGGGGAAAGGGGAAGAGCTTTGCCGCTTTGCCGGTGGCCCGGACGGGCCGTCATGGCCGTCGCTCGCTGTAGGCTTGGGGGGGCGTGCCAAGTGTCACCCCCCAGAGTGGCACACGGGGCGGCCTGCCCCTATCGCACCCCCTTGCTCTGCCCCTGGTCCAACCCACTAGGTGTTTAGTATTTCAAGGCCAGAGGCCTTAATGTATTGCTGGAAGATTAGAAACAAAGCATACAAGCCTTAGCTACAATCAAACTGTGTACAGACACGCAGAGTGAACAATCTTCTTGTAAAACTAAGCCAAACCATAGCTAAACGTGGATAAGCAAGTATGCAGGGACACAGAGCAAAAATCACCACCACTTCTTTCATTCCTGGTTCTGTTGGTGCCACGCTACCTGGAACTAAGCTGCTGTTTGGCTTAGTGTTACGTGTGAACCCAGGCTCACAGGTTGTCTTCTGCAAATGAACCACGCACGGTAAGCCAAGAGGAACCTTGGCGGCAGCTTGTGGTTTCTTTGGAGACATGGAAAAACTATAACTGACTGCATTTCCCCAGACAATGTACAGGCAGTGGCTTCTCTATGTCCATATTGCAATTATACATGCAGGTGCTGTGCAATAACGGATTCTGTTGTTTCTGTTTTCTTTTACCATTCATAAAAAGGTAAAGGTAACGGGACCCCTGACCATTAGGTCCAGTCGTGTCCGACTCTGGGGTTGCGCACTCATCTCGCGTTAATGGCCAAGGGAGCCGGCGTACAGCTTCCGGGTCATGTGGCCAGCATGACAAAGCCGCTTCTGGCGAACCAGAGCAGCGCACGGAAACGCCTTTTACCTTCCTGCCCGAGTTGTACCTATTTATCTGCTTGCACTTTGACGTGCTTTCAAACTGCTAGGTGGGCAGGAGCTGGGACCAAGCAACGGGAACTCACCCAGTCGCAGGGATTCAAACCGCTGACCTTCTGATCAGCAAGCCCTAGGCTCTGTGGTTTAACCCACAGCACCATCCGCCTCCCAGTTACCATTCATAACATTTACTAATAGCTTTCCCATTTAGAAACCTAAAGCATTGGATGCATTTATACAGTAAGAACTAGTTCGGCAAAGACATGGTTTTTGGCCATGTTGCAACAGTGGGTGCTTCTCTCAGGCAGCAATCATATATTATACACAAGTAATCCCAACTGAGCTCAATGGGACCAATGTCTGAGTAGACATGCACAGTACTGCATGGCCAGGGCTTGTGTCCACTTTTGCCTCTTACCCCTATGGCAAGAGCACCAAGAAAAAAAAAATCCCTTCTTTCATCAGGAAAAGCCACTCTCCAAATTGTGTTCACTAAAGCATGGGTGAACTTCTGAATACTGGGTGGCCACTGTATTTCTAACAGTTGGCTAGGGACTGAGAGCACACGTTGCTACATAAACTGATACCATTTTATTATGAAGCAGGGTGAGGGTATCACCCTAAAGGAGTAAGAGCCTCAGAGTTATGAAGCATACAAGCTCAGGAGGCATTTGCAAGGCACTGCATACAAAATTCAAGAGAAAATGCAACACAAAACTGTGGAATGTTTATCTTGCAAGCTGGGAAACATTTCTATTTTCTTTGCAGGTGAAGTTTTGGGCAGACTTTTTAGCACAATTTAAATTTTGGTATATCCACCAACTCCCTGTCACCCAAGTGCTACCTGATCAACTAATCCCCAAGAAGGCTGTGGAAGTCCTGAACCATTGCCTGGATGCAGAGATGGATTAGATGTGGGGCAACAAACTGAGGCTCAATCCAAGCAAGACCAACGGTTCTGGTAGTCAGCAATCTTATCTTGACTACAGCCTGCTTTGGACGGGGATGCACTCTCTCCACAACTTGTGTGCTTTACTGGATTTGGCATTGGTCCTCGATTATCCGGATGCTGCTACAGCTAGGAATGCCTTTGCCCAGTTTTGACTGGTGCACTAGCTGTGCCCCTTTCTGCAGAAGATTGGATCTGGCTATAGTGATGCATGCTTCAGCCAGTTGCCATTTGGTTTACTGCAGCACGAACTGTGTGGGGCTGCAGGGTTTGGAAAGTGTAGCTGGTGCAAAATACTGCAGCCAAATTGCTTTCTGATGTGCACGGCACAGACCACATTCACTCTGTTTTATACCAACTGCATTGACTTCTGATATGCTTCTGGACACAAATCAAGATGCTGGTGCTAATCTCTAAAGCCTTAGATGACTTGAGGCCAGGATATCTGAAAAGCCATCTCTTCCCATAGGAGTGTACAATCTTCTTCTAAGGCCCTGCGGTTCCACTGCCTAAAGAGGCGACTGCAGGAGACAGGGCCTTTTTTGTGGCAGTAACAAAATGGTTGGCCCTCTCACCCAAGGGAGGTAAAAATGGCTTCTCTCTACTGATTTTCAGGGGGGCAGTAAAACAGTTTCCATTCTGCATGGCTCTGAATTTTTAGTATGTAGAGGTTTTAATGTGTTTGCTTTTCTGTTCTTAATCTGGTTTATAGCTTACATCTGTTTTTGTTTTTGAATACCATCATGAGAGCCCTGTAGGGATGAAAGATGGCTTATAAATATTTTTAGGAATAAATAAATTCCCAATAGCTAGTAGTGGTGTGTATGTATGAATGGTTAATCCAATACCAACATTTTAACAATGACTTACACTATTCTAATATTTTCTGAGGGGCAGCTGTTAATCTGTTGCAGCAAAAAAAAAAAAAAAAAACCAGCAGAGTCATGTGACAATCCAAAATTATGCTACTATTTACAGAAGCCATAAAATAAATAAAGAATTGTTCATACCTTCATCTCCTCCTCCATTTCCGAGAGCTTCCGTTCAAGAGCTCGTTTCTCCTGTTTAAAAAATATTTTCACAATTACCATTTTTTGTGTAATTTTTCTACATGGAAATGTACCGGTACACTATGGCTGTATTTCCCTCAGTGAAGAAAAATGTATCATTAATAGTATTAATAATGTTGTCAAACATCACAAGGCCAACATTAAGAACAAACAATGTAAAAAAAAACTCTTCTTGGTGTGTTCCCACAGCTCATCTCCAACCTCTACACTAAGGATAGGGAACAGATGTCTTTGAACTTCAACTCCCTTAATCCTAGAGAGCATGGCCAACGGTCAGGGATGAGACGAGTTGTAATCCAGAATCTTAAGGGTCACCTGTGCTCTATACAGGTCCTTTTGCTGTTTCCTCCTGCAGCTCTAGTCTGGCCACAACTACCTATCAACTCCTTTCACCTCACAGACAATAAACTGTCTTGTCATTAGCTTGATAGGAGCCAGTGGGGTGATTGAAAAGAGCTCAGTTTTCATCTCCAGCCTATGGATAGTGGACAGTTTGAATTGCACCCTGAGGATACTTAATTTAGCTAGTTTGAAAGTTGCGTACTGGACGTACCATTTCCCAAACAAACAAAACTGGCAAAATGTCATCTTACTATAGTGGATAGGTGTGCCAAGTTACTCTTGTTTATTTATCCTCTGGCTGAGAGCTCTGACTGCAAATAGAAAACCTCTTTAAAAAGAACACATATACCATACTGGAAAGTGTTAGACAAGAAGGCGAGAATCAATGGCACTGAGCCAGGATGGCTAGAGGAAACCTCTACGTTCCAAGGCAAGAGGCACTGAATACCAGTTGCTGGTGGATAATAACAAGGGGCAATTGCTTTCAAGGCAGTAGCTCACCTGATCCACTTCGCTGCTGAGCACAGAGATGAAAAACGGGAGGGAGGGTGACTGTAAGGTTGGTGCAGTGCAAACACACCAATGAAGCCAACCCAATGCTCCTGTCAGTGCATTTCCACTGCACTGAACTTGCCACCTCAGACCTCCCTGTCTCCCTCTCAGTTTGCAGCAGCAATGCAGGCAACCAAAAGCCAGGTGAGTGCTGCTTTCACTGAACTGTGGGCCACCAAGAACTCCAACTTCCAATTGTACCTCTTATTCTACATCTTACAAAGCTCCGTTTTAGTGTCTGCATTAAAAATAACAAAACTCAAAGGCAATATTTTCAGGAAAAAACAAGCAAAGAATAAACAAAATCAAAATGGGGCACTGAAACCACAAATGATTTACTGTTTTCCAAGGAAAGTATTTGGAAGGTATTTTAAGAACTTACATGCCAATAAACCCAAGAAGAAACAGAGCTTTGTACTGGATAAAGGGAATTCAGTAGCACAAACATAATATGCTTACATATTAAGCTTGTTATGTGTTGATCTTTAGATTTAAACTTTGCTGGAATTTAAGTATTTTTAGTACTCATCTTCATAAGAAACTTGCACATTTTAAATAATTGTAACACAATGAGTTAGCGTGTTTTGATAACTTATGATAAAATTGACTCTATTCGATCTCATGTTTTCAAAATATAACCACAATCAATGGAACTTCTCTAATCAACTATATGACATCAACAGCCATGCTAGAACAGTAAGTTCTGGGCTTCATTAGTGGTGATTTATGAAACTGTGTATCTTATTATGCCAGGATGCAGAAATGAACAGTTTTATAGTTAACAAAAATGCTGTAAACAAGTATGAGAAGCCAAAGAGATCAGGATTACTCAAGGATTCTTGAAGGAGAAACAGAATCAGCTTCCTGTAGTGATATTTCTCTTTCAAAATGAGTATGCATTCTAAAACCATTCTAAGTTTAAAGTAAGTGGACACCAAAAAGCAGAAACACATACCCTCTTTTCCATCTCTAGCATACTTGAACGGTCAGAGGTTTTTTCTTGCTTCTGCTATTGAAACGAAAAACCAAAGTTATCACAAACGTTGAAAGAATTACAAAGAAATCCTTTCCAAATAAAACCATAATTTTTAAGAAACCAAGTGATATAACATTACAGCACAACTGCTTCTATTTTATCATTTGTCTGAGAAGCAGTGATAGCCCTCCTCAAATGCTATTAACTCCTTATCACCAGGGCCAAACATTTGTTTCCATCTGGCTGCAATCCCAGTACATCCCCTGTTTCCTAGGTCTCTTCACCTGGGCTATTTTGTCAATTTTTGTCTTGATATCGACGAGCTCCAACTGAGCATCTTGCAGTTTTGATTTCAGCTTTTGATTTTCAGACAGAGCACTCTCATAGAGCTGGATAGAAAAAAGAGAAGTGAAGATAACTCACAGTATCATCTACTGAAACATCAACAGTCATATAATGCAGTTAAATAGATGCCCATCCTGCTGCTTTCAGACCATGGAGACCAGATTTTACCGCAGCCGTATGAACTGTAACTCATTATCATCAGGTATCCTCTCCAATTTATTGTAGAATAGGAAGTTAAACAAACAATGCACAAAAATTTTCATTGAAACTCCTGTGTGTATTTACTTTAAGAACAACAACTCTCTTCCAGGAGAACCCGAGTGCTGCTTGGAAACTTATCAGGTATTCCTGAATTAGAAGACTGGTAATGGCAAACAGTTTTTCCTAAAAGAAGCCGCTATAACTGATCCTGCCTGGCCTCAAGAGAGATCTAATCATTATTCCAGAGTACATCCTTTCCGTTCATATGAAATGAAGGCAAGCTCCAATAGCGCTCCATAGAAGAACCCGAAAATATGCCACGCACAAGGATTCCATGTAGGCAAATCCACCAAGGAAAGGTCCCCTAAATCTGTGAATGCCACTACTCTGTTAACTGAATGAATCCTAATCTGAAGTGATGCACAGCACTCCGTTCAGGTCACTCCTACTGCCTTTCAACTATTACTACTAACATTAAAGCAGATTTTTTGTGGCTACTGCTACAAATAGAAGCAAATCTGTTCCTGCCCCAGCACCGACTCAACAAGCAATTGCACCAGGTAGCACTGTGCACTTTCTGCTCCGTAACATGTAAAACGGCAGAACATGCTTTAGCAACTGAAATAATACTGATCTTCCAAGTGAACTATTCAGAAAGATGGATGTTTTCTAAGACACTTTCCAGAGATCTGCACGCCACCTCGAGTTTCACAGTGCAACAAATCCACGTTTTACAGACGCAAAAGATTGGTGACCTGCCCAAGGCTGCCCAGCACACCTATGGAAGTGGGTAGAAACACCAATGTACCAGTGCCAAGTCCTGTTGAATGTTCTTAATTCTCCTCATTCAACTTGCTCTCTCAGTAGATGCTTATTTGTCTTTAGCAGGCTCTATGTTGGGACTATGCTGTATTGGCATTTGTGCATATATATTTTTATTGCTTTTCTTTTCTTTTCCAACAGAGTCTAGCTTTACGTGAAATTGCTGCTTATTAGATTAATGAGGGGGGGGGGGAGAGAAAGAAGGCCTGAAGGCCTGTCCATTTCAATTACTCACTCTTTTATAATCCTTGCTACTGTCATCCTCCGTCCTGCTGCTGAGGGCAGCCAGGCGATTCTCTCTTCTGGTGTAGGCGCTACGACCAGAGGGCCGGTCCCCATAGGCATCGCTGGTGCCTGTACTTGAACTTGCTGCATCCAACCTGGCATCAAACATGATATAAAAACAGCTTCACTCACTTTAAGACCACTTACAGACTTGTATCTTTCTCAATCACTATTTTTCTAAGTTTTAGTGTTTGGGTAAAGGTAAAGGTAAAGGGACCCCTGACCATTAGGTCCAGTCACAGACAACTCTGGGGTTGCGGCGCTCATCTCGCTCTATAGGCTGAGGGAGCCAGTGTTTGTCCACAGACAGCTTTTGGGTCATGTGGCCAGCATGACTAAGCTGCTTCTGGTGAACCAGAGCAGTGCACGGAAACACCGTTTACCTTCCCACCGGAGCGGTACCTATTTATCTACTTGCACTTTGACGTGCTTTCGAACTGCTAGGTGGGCAAGAGCAGGGACCAAACAACGGGAGCTCACCCCATTGTAGGGATTCAAACCACCGACCTTCTGATCAGCAAGCCCTAGGCTCAGTGGTTTAGACCACAGCGCCACCCGTGTCCCTAGTGTTTGGGTAATTTAGAAACAAAAACTAGCAGCGTTGCAGAGAGATACCCTATTATATTTGACAAAGACAGTATTCCCTAATAAATACTTTCCTCTAACTCAAATATGTGCGTAAGATAAAGGGGGCGGAATCTTCAAGTAAATAGAAAAACATTTATATCCTTTTGCTGCTCACTGTTTGGGGAAAGGAAAGCGAGTTCATATTATGTAAGGGGTTCCTACTAAGTCACTGACAGGTTATCAGGATACCTGATTCTAGCTTCATAAGCAGTTTAGAGAAAAATGCTAAGGAGAAAGGTATAGAAATGTATGATTTAAGAAAAGCAGACATTCTGAATAGCTTACCTGGAAAGCCTCTCATGCTATAAGAGGGAGAAAAAAGAAAACACGATTAGCAACAAAACAAAGATACCAATGTTAACAGCCACTGAAGTCTGACAATTGTGAAAGCGATTGACAAGTGACTGCACCATAAACCCAATGGGGTGAAATTGCTGTACCTTGTCTATAGGTTCATTTGAACCTACTTACCGGTAAATTAAATTGAAAAACATTCAAGGCCAAGGGAAAATCCTGTTGTAAACATACAGACAATCTCCATAACGTTTTGACACATAGTTTACATGAATGGGACCTTTATTACAGTCCTACACTAAAGTGTGTGTGTGTGTGTGTGTGTGTGTGTGTGTGTTATAATATATGTGATATATAAAATCTGATATATGTGAAGCTCTGTTCTGAAGAATTGCATGTATTGTGAATTAAAGCCATTTCATGAAGATGAGCTCTCATCATCCTTACATGGATAAATGCAATAAGTGGATTCATATACATCCAAGTAATCCACACAATAAGGGTGAGTGGAACATTTATAATTAGACATACACACTATTCTTTTTTGTAGTAATAATAATAATAATAATAATATTTATACCCTGCCCATCTGGCTGGCTTGCAACATATCTAAGAACATAATAAAAACATAAATCCTGACAATCTTCCATAAAAAGGGCTGCAATATCAAAGCTTACAGAAGAAGTTTGTGCCTCAGAAGCTGTCCAAAGATGAGAAAAACAAAACTGTTTCAGAAGTAGCAACTTCTACACATGGCATCCAGGGTTCCAAAGGATTTGGTGAAAGGGTTTGAAATGTTTGTGTAATAGCAGTTTTGTGTCTTGACAGATGGGGAAATATATTTATACTGTTCAGAAATGAGTTGTTCATCCATCACGGCTATCAGACTTGCATCTGATCAAAAGGTTAGAGTTGTCAAACTTAACATCTTTAGTGTCCCACTGATTATACTCTGGCCTTTTGGAAAGGGAGCACTATAAATACTCAGAATACTTTACAATGCCTATAAATAGCTTGTTTCCCTTCTTGCTTAGGTCTGTGAGTTTACATATTTAATGTTAATAGAGGTTTGTGGTGGATTAGGTTCCATGTGACAGTATGATCCAAATCTTAATTGAATAATTCCATTAGAACTCAGGAAGGGAAGGGTGAACCTTGGGTTTTGTCTTCTTGGTTTACATTCCCACAACCACAATGCTGAGATTTGTGAACACAGCCTTCTTTTTCTATGTTCATTTAGAGGTCTTTTAAATGAAAAGCACAAAGCTTAATACTAATTCCAAACATGATCTATCACATGTCAATGTGCAACTGTTGCTAGTCCTGATGCATTCACTTGACTTATTTGTTAGAGTGTTGTTACATTTTGAAATAATTTAGTATTTGATTGCTATAATGACGCATTAAGTAACATTATTGCTGTTCTGTTGTGAGCAGCTTTGAGCCCATTCATATGGAAAAGCAACAGACAGATTTAAACAATAAAATAATAAATACTCTTCTCTGAGGTGGGCCATTATTTTTTCTATTTTGCATACTGGGAAATTTGAAGCTGAGGCACAACTTGCTCATGGTTTCCTCATGAGTCTGACTGAAAAAGCTGTTTGAACCAGATATCCTAAGTTCAGTATCACCATTTGTCCATATTGGCCCATAGTAACTCTTAGGACCATCATAAATTACTCCTAATTTAGAAGTTAAATGTAGTTTTACGGGCACTTCTAAAGACTGTATTTATTTTAACTAGCAATTTGTTCTAAAAGTCCCCAAGTGTTGATGTACTTTGCTTCCTAGAATTCCACACTGTAGTACAGAAGCCTGCTTCCTATTGTGTACTTATTGGTCCAAAGTATTCATTTATCGCCACTTTCCCGCTCTGAAGACTGCAAAAAAAGTCACTCTTGTCAAAATTCGTTTAGCACACTGCATATTCCTATGATAATCTATTTTAATGACAGCTTTTCATACAAAGTCAAATTTGTAGACCTAATCCACTTTATTTTAAGATTAGCAAGTACTGCAACATAAATATTTATGTTTTAGAACATGAAGAAACTCTTCACACAGGTGAGAGAGGAGAAACAGGGATGTATATGATAGAAATACATATATGTGTGTATTTTTTTAAAGTTGCATTGCCAATTTGTGGGTGAGGGGAGGACTGTTTCATACAAGTTTTAATGAAGTACACCATGTATTCAAATGAAAGTGTGTCATGTATGAATTGCTTCTAGCAAAATCAAAACCATAATCTGCAATTTCAGTGAAGTCTAACTGAGACAATATATGGAATCTTTCTCCTAAGAGAATCTCATCAGACCTTTGTCTATTTTCTGAGCATTCTAAACGAAAACATTGTGGGGATAAAAGGACAATTTTATGTCATAAAATTACATTCTACCAGTTCAGACATGGCGTATGTAAAAGGTAAAATAATACCAGGCAGAGCCCAGGAAACAGAGTATAATAAATAAAATAATAATAATAATAATAATAATAATAATAATAATAATAATAATAATTTTAAGCTAAAGGATGTAATTCTAACCACACTTTCTTGGAAGAAAGTTCCACTGAAGCAGTGGGACTTTTAACTGATGCATTGTCAAGTTACCCAAGTGAATAAAAACTTAACAAGTTACAGGAAGTGATTTGACATTTCAGATGTTGCTTCTTGGAAAGCTTAGACCTTTTCCAGCACTTGGAATCCTTGGATACGCTTGGCCTATTTGTATCCCACATAAACCAAGATTGCATGATTAAGTTTATGAAAACTAAGGTTGGGACAAAAGCGAACTTTCTCTGAGCAGCTGTGTTATGAATTTATTTGGAAAGCAAAGCCAACTTGACATTACTGCAGCTGTTGGTAATGGCTACATTTTAATTAAGGTTCCTAAGCAGTTCACATCATGAGGCCAGCACAACTGGCTACAAGCTTTCTTGGGAGAGAGGAAAAAATGATTGGCAAATGTTTTCCCCCCCTCTTGAGATGAGAAAAGAAACTCATTTCCTACTTCTTGAAGGAACTCAAATTTAACAAATCCCAGCAAGAGCAACTGATATGAATACCACCCTATATAAACAGCATGTATAGAGTTCTCAATTTCTCTCTATAGAATAAACTTATGTAAAATGTACTACACAAATAGACATATGTGCAAACTATACTTTATGCGAATTTTAGAAATTGGAATTACATCATAAAGACAATAATCTCATATGCTTGGGTTTGTTTTTTTGAGTGGAGGCAGAGGTACTTCCACTGTTCTTTCCCCCCTGCAAGATAGGTTATTGATGCTCTCCATCCCTGCCCCCCAATCCATGTATGCCCATGAAATACCTTGAATATGGGCATCCAATTTGTGTTTCTTGTCCCTCACCTATATCACTCCTCCCCCTTTCCCTATTCTGGGCACATACATAAGTCTTTCTTTACTTGTGCATGCACACCTTTAACAAAAAGCCCAAAGAAATCCCAAGAAGCATGCAAGAGTAAAAAAAAGCAAAGCCTTGAGTTATCATGTTTCACAATGGACAAAATGGAGGCACGAGCTCCTCCTAGCTGGGGTGTTGTAATTCAAACATGCCTTCCCCAGGCAGCAACTGGTAGTTATAGGCATTGCTGTAAATGAAAAGGATTGTGCTCAGGTGAGGAGCAAATTCACACAGCCCTGTGACAGTAGAGGCCACCCACCATGCACATGATAAATCACCCATTAACAAATTTGCTGACAGGATTCCACACCAGCAATGATTGCATATGTTATACTTCCCAGATTTCTTACAGAATGGATAAATTTGGATTAAATGACTAAAGATGAAGAGATGGAATTTTGATGACACCGATGTCATATGAATGGTGCAAAGGAACAAAAAACCCCAGTGTGCATGCGTGAGCTTCCAGAATTAATTCTCATGTGGAAATACCCTGAGAGAAAACTTCATAAAATTGGGCTTAGCTGACCTAACTGTGAACCTGTAGCAGCAAATAGTAAAATAAACAGAAAGGGGCAAATAAGTTGCTGCATAGTTTTTTCTTTCACCATATACACTTCATTTCTGTTTTTAATGTAGAAGAACAAGGTTAGGTATTGGCAATTATTCTGTGAATTTGGACAACAAAAGGATTGTAAAGAGCCAGAGAAAGCATAGAATTTTGATTGTAGATATATGCAGGATTATGGAACATTAGAGTCCTGCTTTTAAACTCATAAGGTTCTACAGATGGCATAAGTGTAATTAAAACCATGCTCCTTAAAGCTTTTACAGCAATGCAATTTTAAAAGACTGAGGCATGAACAGATGAAGTCTCCTGCCAAAAGAGAAACTGGCTTAATTGGCTTCAAATGATTTCTTCTGTGGCCAACATCTGACCCCCCAAAAGGAAGGAAAGGGGAGGGAAAGTATGATATTTACATGTTTTTGCAAACAAAAATATTTCCAACATTTATGCTCCTCTCCAACTGGCTGAGCTAACAGAAAATAAGACTTGCTTAGACTGCATAGCAGAATCTATTTTGCATTTTTGTGTATTAATTACTGCCCTTATATGAGTGAATGAAGTTGTTTTTTTTTACAAAAACAATGGCTTGATGGTTGACTGAAATCCCCACCCCCCGCCAAAAAATGTTTTTTTCCTCCAAGGTTTTCATGTATCTTGTCCTATTCACAGTCCTTTCTGGAAACTGCTTCAGCACCATTCATTAAAGTTTATTTCTTGCAAACTACATAATTCCAGCATATTGGGATCATGTAGCTAACACGACAGCACCCATGGTGTCACACAGCAAAGTTAAGCTGTGTAGCAATGTCACTGAGGAAAACGACATTGTTTTAGCTCTGAATGGATAGGGCAAGAGAAAACACATTGGCCCACTTCTGAACAAGTGAAATAATGCTTCCTGTTGTGCCCCACTGTGGTGACAAGCAAAGAAACTATTGGTGGACCGCATTAAACCAAGCGATTCCATTAGACTAAGGAGACAGGTGATCTGGAGTCTACACCTATGCACCAGTCACTTACTGCCCAGGTAGCTAAATTCTGGCCCTCCAGATGTTGTTGAATCACAGTTTCTATCATTCCCAGCTAGAATGGTCTGTGGTCTGGGATGATGGGAGTTCAGCATATATAAGTGGTACTATACTGTACTCAACATGTACATATACGTTACTTAAAATAACCAGTGAAACAAACCCAAGTAACACTAATGAGAAGATGGAACACTGGTTGAAAAATACATACCGATATAGACAGGACAGGAAAAAACCTAAGCTATTTTCTCAACTGCTTTGGGAAGAATGATAACATTCTGCACCTGAGGAGATATCCTAGTGCTTCTTGTACTTTCTTGAGATTTTCTGGCAAATGGTATCATAACTGATGTAGTTTACATTATACATGCATTTTTAGGTCAATAAGATACCACTTTTATATTCTGAGTTTGTTCACCCAGTTAGCAGCCACAGAATGAGGATGGGGACACACATTATATTGAAAGTGATCCAGTGAGGATTGATAGCCTGTCATCTGGACAGGTATCTTATTTAAGCTGCCGCTCTTTATTCAGTAAGCAATAGGTAAACACTAAGCCTGCTTCTCTGCTCCTAGACCAGAAAATCTATTTTGACGCACTGAGATTTCACTGCTTACCCATGAACTTTGGCAACCCAGAGAACACTGGCTCTGTTGCTTCATTAATGGCTTAGGTCCTTAGGATGATCCATCTTCCCTGCCCTCAGAACAATTTTACACCCTTTTGACTCACTGAAAGGTTACCAAAGGTGGTCTTTTTAAAGGTGCAAAAATACTTGCCAACTTGGTTCACGGTTTCAACTGAGCTGTCTTCTTCCATTTCTCACAGAAATGTTTTAAGTCATTTTGAAAAGTAACTTAATGGCTCACTTCAAGCAACTGTTTTCAGATAACTTCCTGAAGCTCCAAAACAAAAGCAAATGTATTTTCAGGCCTGCTCTGTCCTCCTGCTTATGTGTGTAACATTCACTGATGTGCCACGTGCCTATAACCCAACAAGCTTGTTCTTGACCAAGTAGCTGAACCACCTCTTATAAAATTATCATGTTCAAAACTGGCTGAAACATAGAGCAGCTTTTCTACAATAGACTTTCATCCCAGCTCAAAGCTGAACCAACTGCAGCTAAGATGAGGTGGAAATTTCTTTGTCCATAAAAGCCATGTCATTATAGTAATCTCCCAGACCATGAATTGTCTTGTTTTAGGCAAGAAGAATGCTATTTTACTTAAGACTGATTTATAGGCCATGAATTTTATTCACAAAAGCTGAAAAGAAGAGTTTAAATATGCATGAACAGACAAGATTTTTATTAGATGCCAATGTTAATAAACAGGTGTCATAACTTAGCATTAAATCTTCATGGAACTTTTCTGTTTCTCTGCAGGGGAAAGGGTTACAGGATGCAACTGTACTCTACTATTAGTACAATAAGGACTGCATACCTTGTTCCATGAACAATTACTGCACTCCCTATTCTCTTTTAAACTCTTTGAAGGGGAAAAAACTTAACTACTATTTACTAGTCTGAGCACAATGATGCCCATTCTGACAAAGATTACTGGGCATGACAAGCAGTCATTTTATGTTAGGTGTACTTTGAAAAACTGGAGATTTGACAGAGGACTTAGAAGCCAAGGTACTGGACAGCCAAGGTCACCCAATGTATTTCTCAAACCCAGTCAGTGTTCTCAGTTGTATGTATTTAGGTTAGCACAAGGATCTCCAATCCTATCCATGTGATTAATAACCCAGGGTAACTGAGCAACCTTTGAATAACCCCAATATGTCTAACACAAAGCATGATTTTTCAGGAGCTATAAATCAATGGATTTAACAGAAAAATCCCTGGTTGTTTTGGTTTGGTTTTGCTAGAACATAAAGGATTAGTTGTTATGAATGGCAGTTTCATCATCTAGTTGAAGAGCTTATGGTATTCACAACAGAAACAGAACTTGTTTAATTTGAAGTAAGTTCTGTAATTCTAACTGGCATCTACATCTGACTAGCACATGGTTCCAATACAGTACTCAAATAGGACTGAAACACTGTAGTACTGGTATTAAAAGGCTTTATTATTTCTGTCTTTTGCCTCAGTTTCCCCAGCTGCCTCTTCAAGGTCTGTGCAGCTGCACTTCATTAGCATCAAACCTAAAGATAGACAATGCTACACAGAATATCAAGATGAACTTTATTTAACTTCAGAAAAGCTCAGAATTCAGAAACCGACCTACTTGACCACTTTAAAGAAAAATGCTGTTGAGCAAACATTCCACCTGACAATAAAATCTAAACCTCTCCAGAAAGACAGTATCAAGAGGAAATAAAATGCAGGCATTCACAGAAGATGCAGGGCCTCTCTTCAGTTCATCGTGAGAAGGGTTATAGGGCTGTACCTTCTTTTATCCCACCCACTGGAATATATCTTTTTATTACAGAAGAATGAAATACACTTCCATTTCCTGGAAGGTGGATCAAATCTAATGAGGATGGCCACTATACTGTTGTAGTGCAACATTTTAGTCATTGTATGTTCTCTCAGGTTGGTTCTTTGGGGACACAGGTTCAAAAGCCATTCTCTGCCAGGCTGGGAGTCTAGGTTCAGTAAGTCTACTATGAGCATACCACATTTTAAGTAAGTGCCCACAGCTCAGAGCCAAGGTAGAGCCATGGACATCATGAGAACCAGGCCCTCTGCTATACAGTGCTGGCAGCTGGAAATTGCCTCTTGAACTAAAGGCAGATCGTTGTTGACACTAGAGAAGCATTCCTTCAAGTCTGGTTCAATTTGCTATGAGATGCACAGCAAAAGGAAGTGTCAGTCAATGGAGCCTAGTTTCCCTATGCGTTCAGCACCTATTTGGTTAGTCTTTATTACTTCTTTATGACACAAAAAAATGAAAAACAAAAAAGGGATAACTGATGTGTAAAAGCACTTCAAACAAAACTCAGCTTTACAACTGGCAGTCCTAAAAGTTGGCTATTCATTAACGCTTCTTACTGAGCTTCAGGCCTCCAGCAGTGTAGGATACTGGAAATGTGTGCCAGATTTATTTAGTGGCTGTCTTGAATGTTAACAGTTGTTCTGTAGCTCAGTGCAGAACTTTGATGTTAAGTCTCTGAAGGTCTAGGTCTGGCTTATGTCAAGTCAATTATAGTTGTAGAATTGTTCCCTTAAAATGACTTAAAGGGGGGAAACCCATAAGTAAAAATGAGTTCTGCATTATCTATTACTAAAAACTGAATGGATGGACCATACTAGTAGAAAAGGAATTGTCTTGGAGCCATGTTGCACAGGACAGAGAGCAACAAAGGAAACAAATTATTCAATGCAACATTATTTAATAAAAATAGTTTTGGTAGAATGTCAGGGTATACAACTAATTAATCAAAATCTGAAATACCTTATATGCTAAGTGGCCATTTTGTTGGTGCACAGGGTTTTAACTTATTTAGGTATTTTGGTTTCAATAGATATTTCTCAAATGATTACAGTATATTGAATCTGAATAGGTTCATAATAATAATAATAATAATATTTATTATTTGTACCCCGCCCATCTGGCTGGATTTCCCCAGCCACTCTGGGCGGCTTCCAACAGAAATCAAATACAAAAATATCAAACATTAAAAACTTCCCTAAAAAGGGCTGCCTTCAGGTTTTTTCTGAATGTCAGGTAGTTGTTTATTTCCCTGACCTGTGATGGGAGGGCGTTCCACAGGGCGGGCGCCACTACCGAGAAGGCCCTCTGCCTGGTTCCCTGTAGTTTTGCTACTCGCAGTGAGGGAACCGACAGAAGGCCCTCTGCGCTGGATCTCAGTGTCCGGGCTGAATGATGGGGGTGGAGACGCTCCTTCAGGTATACAGGACCGAGGCCGTTTAGGGCTTTAAAGGTCAGCACCAACACTTTGAATTGTGCTCGGAAACGTACTGGGAGCCAATGCAGATCTCTCAGGACCGGTGTTATGTGGTCCCAGCGGCCACTCCCAGTCACCAGTCTAGCTGCCACATTTTGGATTAATTGCAGTTTCCGGGTCACCTTCAAAGGTAGCCCCACATAGAGCGCATTGCAGTAGTCCAAGCGGGAGATAACCAGAGCAAGCACCACCTTGGTGAGACAGTCCGCGGGCAGGTAGGGTCTCAGCCTGCGTACCAGGTGGAGCTGGTAGACAGCTGCCCTGGATACAGAATTAACCTGCGCTTCCATGGACAGCTGTGAGTCCAAAATGACCCCCAGGCTGCGCACCTGGTCCTTCAGGGGCACAGTTACCCCATTCAGGACCAGGGAATCCTCCACACCTGCCCTCATAAAGGATGTTTTCAGTGATTTGGAACAATAGGCATCACAATGGGGTAAGGTTAATACATTTAAGATTAATATATTGCCGTGAATAATATATACAGATGTGCAATATCATGTCCTTTTACGAGAAGCCTGACAGTCAGATTTTCAAAATACCTTGTTGTTCCCATTATTATTAAAACAATATTATTTCATCCCAGTAGTTATCTCTACACCTACATTAAGATTTGAATCTGGGTGTTCTAGTACCAAAGTCATGTCCAAATATTTTGAACAGCTGGAACCCCATAATCCAGATGGGGTAAACTTGTTGCCCTCATAATGTTCATAGAATCACAGAATCATAGAACTGTAGAGTTGAAAGGGACCCTGAGGATCATCTAGTCCAACCCCCTGCAATGCAGGAATATGCAGCTGTGCCATACATGGATTGAATCTGCAACCTTAGCATTATCAGTACCACACTCTAACTAACTGAGCTATCCAGGCAGGCAGGATGACTCCAATTCCTATCAGCCCCAGACAGCATGGTCAATGATCAGGAATGACAGGAGATGAAGTCCAACAACATCCAAGGGCCACAGGATTCCTATGGCTACACCTGAACATTTAATATGTTAAATAAACATTAAATATGTTTATTTAATATAGATGTAAACCTCACATGCATACCATCTGAAAGGCTCATATCAACTTAAATTCAATTTAAGATTCATCTACCGATGGTCACTGTATCTGAAATGTGAACTGATAGTGGCTTACTGTTATTATTAATATTAGTTGTATTTTAGAATTATTAACCTATTTAGTACAAAGACAAGCTGCTCAAATAAGTCATTTTCAGCATTCTATACATGTACAAAATTTCTGCCTTCTACCCAATCCCTCAAACTGTTTTTTAAATTTTAAAGTTCAAATAGGAGGCATGGGAATCAGTAGTCGCAAATAGAGTAGACACAGAGAGGGGGCAAAAACATGCATGCATTGGTATCATTTCCTCTCTAAAATATTTTCCTTTAGAAGCATTTTTGGATTATGGAATATTTAGAGACACACTTCGGCTTCTGCAGTGGGGCAACCTTCTGGAAAGGAAACTTAAAAGAGGATGTCGTGTTCAACCCTCTGGATCCTTACAATCATGTTTCAGGGTTTAAAAAGTACAGTAAGATTTTACTTTTACTTTTGCAGGGAGACAACTAAGAACAAATTTGGCACCTTGGTAGTAGCTACTAACAGACACTTAACTAAGTTAACAACATGATCTCCAACTGCCATGGCTTATCATTTGTGAGAAAACAACTTGAATCCTGTTCATGCAATTTGTCAATAAGAGTTTTATTCTCCTCCTAATAATGTATTATAGGAATACACTTATGAGATAATGAATTCAAGTATTCATGCCCACTCTGTATGGTCAAACTATCCTTTTTGCTAGCTTCTCTTCCCAGCCAACTGTCACCTCCCTACAATTCAGATCTTCAAGGCACATGATTTAATATCTAGTCTTCCAATCGTGGAGTGGAAAATGGAACTAAATGACCTGCAGTTCATTATGCTGCTGAAATAAAATACTATACATACACCAGCTCTACATAGTCAGAGAAAGCAGGTGCACTGCAAAGAAACACTAGCAGAGCAAAGTGTCAAGATTCATTGGAAGCGAACAAGTTAAACCACGGGGAAAGACCAGCCAAAGGAAAATCAGCGTGACTGCTCCATTAGCACTAGAAGAACCTTCCTACACATCTCCTAATACGGCAGTCAGGGCATGAGGAAAACCTGTTTTTCCCTTTCTGTATACTTTACCCTGCTGCATGAACGGCAATAACTTCATGCAAATGCCAACTGTCTGAGAGACTGACTCACATGCAGAGAGCTAAGCAGAATGCTGGAAGTTGTACAAAGACTGAATCACCTTAGAATATACATGCAATTGATATCTATTACAGGTTTATTTTGTGAAGATACTAAGTTATCTCAACGGGCATACTGATTACCTAAGTGAACAAGCTTCGGTCCCACATACAAAAAAAGCCTTTCATGGATCTTGAGGCATACTTTTTTGAAATGAACTAGTGTTTGTATAAGACAAAACTAGTGAAAGGTGTGTAGGTGATGGAAGCCTGATTAACCTGTTTACTGTTTCAGTACAACAAGAGCTCTCCAGAGTATGAAGGAGTGATTTAATTGCTTAACAATAGATCCTAATAAGCAGTTTAATTGACAGATGAGGAAAATTGCCCAATTAAGCAATCAACTGCACAGAAAGGAGTCTCTCTCTCTATATGGCTCCTTTACATGCCTGTCGCCCAGTGTTTCAAACCGGAATTGAAGAAAAGGGATGAGTAAGGTCACAAATCCCTTCCCGAGACCTACAGAGTCACAAAGGAGAACAAAAGTGAGAGTGGGGAAGCCGGATGAGAGATGTGAAGCACAGCAAAAGTGGGTTCAAGTGAAGAAGTAGTGCAAGAGATGGGAAAGCTAAGCAGGTATCCCCATGGATGATAAATAAAATAGATGATCTTTGCTTAGCCATTAATACATGAGCACTAGGAAAGGTGCATTACAACTTTAAACAAAATCTTTAAAGTTGCCATTGACCCCATAGTTTCTCAGGAAGTTAATCCTTAACCAAAATTACCTTAAAGTATTCTTTGTGACTCCAAATGCATGAAAATGCCATGTAATTACCTCTACATTTTTCTCAAAATGACCCACTTATGCATCAAGTATTATTAACACATGCATCGTAAAATAGGTATTCGGCATTATGTTTAGTTGCAGCAAAGATGTATTGCAGAGCTGTTACTAAAATTGAATATATGGCTACTTCCCAGTTTTCTTCTTTGGAAGCAGAGTAAGTTACAATCATAAGAGCATCTAACAGGCTTTTATGTCCTGGTAAATACTAAGATAATTTTCAGTGTGCCAGATCACAATTAATTGCCTGCAGCTAATAATGCAGACTCACTAAAGCCAGTTTGCTTTAAAATCAAAGTGAAATCTAAACAAGGAATAGAGACAAGGGGAAATTCACCACTTTCTCTGGCTCATCATTCAGGTAGCAAATGAATTCCCATAAATGCTAACCCAGTTCCCTACACTTTGCTGACTGCTGATATGTGAAGAAACGTCTGGAGTTTTTGAAAGGACATATTCATTGCAGCTGCTTTAGATTATTATATCAGCTTCCTACTATTTCTCACCTACAATATGATATAGTAGTGTTAATATCAGACTTGCATTTGTATGAAGTTTCTACTGGACATGGCAACACAAGTATGAAATGTTTCTATGTGCCATTAAGTAATCGGAAATGGCAAGAATGTTCAAATTGACTCATGCTACTTTAAAAAAAAGAAAAGAAGTAAGAGTGATTCAGGAAAACTCAAAGAATTTGTGTTTAGAAGGTTTTAATACTTTCTTACAAATGGGAACTCTTGACACTTTGAAAAATAATGCCAGCTAGAACTATGGATATCTCAACTTAATCAGTATCTCTCACAAAGAGGCTATTTTCTGGACCTTTAAAGTACTACAGGTCATAATAGTCCATCAGCCCTTTACAGATAAGACAGATGTCCAAACTTCAAAATGCTAGCAATATTGTGAAATATAAGAAGTGCTCAGCAGTTTAACAAGCTGTTCAGGTTTTGCGTCATTTTCATTTCAAAGCCTATGCCCTCCTAGTAAAAATATTCAGCAAATGCAGTTCCTGTTCACTGTGAAGAGATAGGAAGCAAATTCAAGTGATTTACTTATAATCCCTGAATCAGTAACTATAGCAAGATGAGAAGACCCTGCATAACTATACTGTTGAAGGCTCCTTCTACAGAAGAGCTTTGCTAAGGCTCTATTTCACACGGACACCTTCAGAAGAGAAATGAATCACACAGAAAGACTCGAGTGGGAAAAGGCACAAGTAATCTGTGAACATAATCAGCCCTTAGCAAGTTACAATATAACACAGAAATGAAAAGCTCTTTGCTTACTCTGAGTGTCTTTGCAATCGGGGAAGGAGACGATGGGGGAGAATCAGACTGAGACTTTCTGTTTCGAGTAAACTCCTTACTCCTGGTATACAAGGACGACATGGTCCATTCAGGGTGGTGGCAAGGCAACAGGTCACCTCTCAGTAGCAACAAGATCCAACTCTTCACCTCTGTCTCACTATGTGCAGCTGGGTGGTGCCTTCTAAAGCAAGAAGAAACTAGTTTGACAATTATAGTATTTTAGCCAGTGTTCAAAGTTACAAGTTTCTAGGCACCAGGCTGACGACTGCAGAAACAAATGTCACAGTGGGCTGTTCTCCATAATGCTTTAATCATGACAAGACAGACCCCCAGGAGCTTCTGCTGGCAGAGGAGAGTGCTAGAGCATGTCACTGTCAGGTCCGAAACCTGCCTTCAGGTCTTCCCAAAGATTTTCTTCTGTTCAGAGCTTTCACACAGCAAAGCCAGACTATTTCCAAACAACCGATGATGGCAAGAAATCCAGTAACAAAATTGGCAAAAGCCTAAAGATTACTAGTTTATCCAGCTAGGAAGACGCCTTAGCAGAAAAGTTTTTTAATCCACAGCCTTGTCGAGGCAGATCTCTGTTGCTGGAGCAGGGCTGCATCATTAGGGAGAAAGTACAAATAAGGAACAAATGCTGCTACAGAAAGGGGCAGTCCAGATGAAACTGTGTTTTGTTCCATGCTCCAAGTTAGGAACGCCTTCACACACTTCTATCTACCCTCCCCTCTTGCTATTTTCTGACATTCCAAATCCTTACTTGCTCAGTGAGGAATGCTGGAGGGAGGCCAAAGGCATAGATTCACTTTCAACTTGGGATTTGGGCTGCTACTTGTAGGAGAAAGAAAGCTGAAAGTTCCTAAAGCCCAGATGGCTTCGAAGTATGAGGTCAGAACACAATTCAGTCAGCTTGCTTGCAAGGTCTAAGTTCCAGCCACTAGTTTTTCTAGCATGTTTGGGTGATTTAGGGCTTCTTCTTTAACAAGGTGTTTTTGTTTTGTTTTTTTACATTTTAGGCCACTGCCAGGCAGTCAAAATTTGTGGAGCAGAAAGTTAAAAATCTCTTAAAAGTTTGAATTCTAAGTAAAAATGAACATGTTGCTAGATAGGTGTGCCCAAGCAAACTCTAATTTCCTTTTAACTCTATCATACATTGGGTTCACTTGTGCTGAATGTATAGCTAGTATAACCTGATGGTAACAAGTACACTGAAAAGCTAATCAGTACAAGCTATAAAGCTAATTCACTTTTGTATAGGTATTTGCTTAATTGGTTTGGGTGTGATACATTTTGTATCTCATACATAATCTATGCACTATTCTTTGGGATTCCAACAGTATTCAAAAGCGAAGCTATAATAAAGTTTTCCTTCAGCAAATTAGCACTCAAGAATACCAGGGATAATTATTTAGTTCTCAGAACACTTGAATAATCTCCAAGTCAAAATACAACTGAGAACGAGAAAATATCCCGTAGCATTATAATGACTGTGATTAACAAATACTCATACAGGTACTTAATTGGGAAAATATGCAAGAGGGATGTTGGCTGACAATGATAACTTACTGTGTATTCTTCTGAGTATAAATGCCTGGCTCTGCATTACAGAATTATGTAAAAGCTAATTTATGTGATTAGTTAAGGGACTGAAATTTAGGTTCAAGTTCAAGTTCCACAGTAAGGTAGGAATAAATACGTTTAGGCAAAACCTTTTATTACACTGCAGCTGAAGGAGGTGTGTGTGAAAAGAGTAATCAGATAACTGATAAGATTTAGTTTTGCCAAACCTGATTAAGAAACTAGTAGAGCAACTATCATATTCAAGTACAATTTCTACGAATTAGCAAGTCAGCTGAAGATACAAAAGGGAACAGTAGATGCTTTAAATCCTATTTTCTTAGGCAGAGCTTCTTGCAATGAGTTAGAAGAAGAATAACCACACACATTACTTTTAGTCTCTTACACATATGAAGCAACCCTTTGCTGCCAATGTACCTATTTGCATAATTGGCCCATATCTCAAAACAACCTTAATTCATTTCTTTAAATATCTTGCACTTCTGCTTTTTCTTCCATGATTGCTTGTGTTCCTAAACAAAATTACCGGTATTCAAGTAGCCTACCTCATGACAAGAGATGCCGTATCAGAATACAAAAGAACTTGAAGGTAGCCCAACTTGACATCAAAGTGGAGTTAAGGATCTCCAAATTCCACACACCACTTCTTTTTTCTAACATTATGTCAATATACCAAGAACAATGGAGTGATTCATAATCAGCAGTGGCTAGGCTCTGCTAGAAGGAGTTGGGGCGGGGTAGGGGGGAGGAGAGCTTTGTGTTTAAAGACAAAGTACAGCTAATAGATAGCATAATTTAGAACACACTGAACCTTTAATGCCAGTGTTCAGTTTTAGGCTGTGGCATGTTGTCAATTAAAGTCCAAACCTTTTGAGCAGCTGATATTTTAAACAGAAAGGAACTGAAAGCAATGTAGACAAAAAGGAACTGAAATCAATCTAGAGCTTCTTAAAGTTTGTGAAATCAGTATCACCCCTAAAACTTACTAGACCAGACCATCCTTCTCACTAATTTCACTGGTTACAACCCAACTACTACATTTTGTGGCAGAAGTTCAGGGATGGATGTGGATGTTTAGACAGCTCAGACAGCACCATTCATTCACAAGGGGAGGCTATCAGCAGGCTTGTGGGGGAATTCCAAAGAGGGCCAAGCATGCTCAGTGGCCACAAAATGATGGCTGGCTGATGGAGGGAAGAAAAAACAGGAAATAAAGGAAGCAGGAGAATGGAATGGAGTACTGCATTCTGAAAGAGGTCATGGCTGACTGGAACCCTCAACAGGATCACTCCACAGTGCAGCACTTTGTGGCAGGTCCCACATGTAATCTATCATTCTGCTTTACTGTTATAAGCACAAGCCTGATTATGACAGGGATAATGTCTTTGATTCTAATGTATGATGGCAAGATCATGTCCTGTAAGAGAGACTGTAAAACAATTTTTGGAGGGAGAATTGG
Organism: Lacerta agilis; assembly: GCF_009819535.1. NCBI lineage: Eukaryota > Metazoa > Chordata > Lepidosauria > Squamata > Lacertidae > Lacerta > Lacerta agilis. The sequence goes on along the minus strand of NC_046317.1, from coordinate 63,254,591 downwards.
CACTAGGCTGAGATATAAACATGATGAAAAACACTGCAGTGATTTCCCATAAAAGGAAGACAAGCAAAGCCCTTTGCCTGCAATGTACTGAGTGCTGATTTATTGCCTATGTAGTAGGTTCTCAAGTCCTGGAAATAAAGGGATTAGAGTAGAAGATCCCACATAGCAATTAAATACAGAAGAATCCAGCTGTAATACAGAGATCTTCCTTGATCAGCTACTATACAATAAATCATTAAAGGCAATCTCCTTTATCCTTGTTGAATAAAATACTGGGTCCAAAAGTTCATATGGCCTGCTATAAAGCCAGCTAATCTTCCATATCTAAAAGATAGCCTCAGACCATAGTTCTTTATCAGTTCATCTATAAAGCTGGTAAGAAAGAAGAAGCAAAAGATGGCAACCCAGAGAACATATTCTCATTCATCTCCAATAAAATCACCTACTTGGGCGCATGCAGAAGTTTGATCATACTTAAAGACGTCAACTTTTAGAAACAGCCAGTTTCTTTTAAATGTGAGTGGCTAAAGAGGAACAGAATGTGCATGTACTAAAAACAGTAATCTGTTTATAGAAAGGACTAGCAAAGTGGATACATCCCACAATTTCCTAGGCTTGATGTCAAGAAATAGATTCTACAGAGGGCCAACACATTACTGCACCCCACTCCAAGTTATACACCTATATAGCAAATTATAGTACAAATTGACCACTTTATGGGGACGGGGGGACTAAAGACCATGACTATAGAGTATTGGTATACTGAGATTCACCTAAAAACAAATCTATTAAAACAAAAGAACCAAAAACAAAGTAAAGAAAAGGGAGTAAATTTTACAGTATTCATTACTTCAGAAAGTATGAGAATACAAAGCAGGTGTTTCCTATAAGTCAAATACCAGAACACACTATGTTGTTTTAGTAAGAGGGATATGCTTTCCAGAATTGCTTTCTGAAAAATAACCATCACTTAAACTTAGGCAGAATATAAGGTTCTAATTTATAACCACGTAAACCACTAAAGCCACTAAAAATGCCATCCTATGCAGTCTTATGAGGAAGAATGTCGCAGTGAATACAGTGGAATTTTGTGGACCAAAAAGCACGCACAGAATTGGGTGTAATTTACAGAGATAAATAGAAGTCAGCATCAAATCCAAACATCACTATTGCAAACAACTTCAAGATAAACACATTTCTGCACAGCAGGCTGTGGTGGCAAGGAAACCAGATGTGACACCCAGCAATCTGGACTAACCTTTTTTTACAGGTTAGTCATTGGATTATGTTATGAATTTGGAGCTTTGCAAGCCAACTGGACTGAAATCCCTGCCAATCCATTAATGATGCTGTAGTCTTTATTAAAAGTAGTTGCATCACCACACTGTATTCTTGGGGCTGAAAGACAATGAGAGGAGTCTTGGTAGAATGTCCACATGGTAGTCTGATTTCAGTAATCAGTACAAGATTGTTGGATTCATGGTGGCACTTTGTAGCTATTCTAAACCATATACATGGACTGGTAAATAATAATAATAATAATAATAATAATAATAATAATAATAATAATAATAATAATTTTGTACCTAGCCCATCTGACTGGGTTGCCCCAACAACTCTGGATGGCTTCCAAAATGATATACAGAAACAGAACAACAGCAACAACACAACAGAACATCGCCCATTAAAAGCGTCCTGATACAGGCTTCCTTCAGATGTCTACGGAAAGTCATATAATTATTTATCTCTTTAACATCTTTGAGAATTCCATAGGGTGGGCATGACTACTGAGAAGGCACTGCAACTTCCTCTGGTACAGGCTGCAATTCCTACACATTAGTTCTGGAACAGCAGGCTGGATGTGAGGGCAGGTATGTATGTAAATCATGAGTTAGGGATGAAATGTGCCTAATACTAATTAATGTCTATTGTATTAAAATCCTGAAAAGCAGCCAAACTCCCATCAACTTTCTAATGATTAACTGATTCATCTATATACCGTATTTTTTGCTCCATAAGACGCACTTTTTTCCTCCTAAAAAGTAAGGGGAAATGCCTGTGCGTCTTATGGAGCGAATGGTGGTCCCTGGAGCTGAATTGCCCAGGTGCCAAAAGAGGATCATGCTTTTTATTTTACAAAGAGAAAGGGGAGTGTTGAAAGGACCCCGCTCAGCAGCTGATCAGCAAGAGATCGGGAGAGAGATAAGAGTCCCGGCTCCCTTTCAGCCCCGCCCTCCATTGTTGAATGTGCTGCAGAGGGAGGTTGTTTGTTTCCCCAGCGACATGTGACTGGCTGATTAGATTATCTGTCTGGAAACTGTAGAAAAGGCTCCCTTTCCTTAAGATTTTTCAGAAATGTGAGTTAAACCTCATAAAAATGGGGCTTTTCCTCTTTGCTTTTCCCCCTTTGCAAAAGGAGCTTTGCTTTTCCCCCTTTGCAAAAAAAGCTGCAAAACTTTTAGCTGATCCTAAAAAAAGCCTTTTGCCTTTGCAAAAACAGCTGCAAAACTTTTAGCTGATCCTCAAAAAAGCCAGGGCTTTTCCCTTTACAAAAAAGCTGCAAAACTTTTAGCTGATCCTCAAAAAACAAAACAAAACACAAAAAGGGCTTTTAGAGGAGGAAAACCAGAAAAATATTTTTTTCCCTTGTTTCCTCCTCTAAAAATGAGGTGCGCCCTATGGTCCGGTGCGTTCTATGGAGCGAAAAATACGGTATATATAAATGTTCAAGATGGGTCGCTTGATGTAGCCGCAATGCTCCGTAACCGCTTGACCGGTTCTCTTTGAATTTGGACACAACATTCCATGGGTATATGGGAGTGATCTTGCGTACCTGGATTGCAAATATACCACACCTTTCATAGGTAGAAATGTGATTTTACATCCAAAAAAAATTACCCCCTCCAGTGGACATTTGAAGGTATAGCACAGTAAACCCGTTTTGAAGGTATAGCACAGACACACCACTCCACCATAGACTTGCAGCTACTGAACACTTTGAAATGCTTTGCTCAGTACAGGCCATCATCCAAATAGACGGGGCTACAGAGGCTATTAGTCTGACACAGTACATCAGGTTGAATGTTTGAGGTAGAGAAGGCTCGCCCAACTTCCACAAATTATATTTGGAAACACTAACTAGACCATCTTTTTTCTGTTTCCCACCCATCATTTGGACTTCAATTCCTGTCCAACTGTAATGAGCCAGATAGGAAAGGGTTCAGCAACAGCAATTCTGAGTTTAAGTTATAATTCATTCACAGGCAGCAATGAAGACCAACACAACCTTACTTTATATGACATACTTTTAGACTTGTGTGCAATTTTTACAATAACATTCTGCCCCAAAATGATAGGTGCCTTTAAACAGAACTAGCCAGGTGCCACTTAGCTTTATTTTTGGCTTTAAAGTTCAGCAATGTTAAGTTCAGCATCAGGATGATTGCAAAATAGCATGGAAGACTTCCAACACCTATGACTGAGCATAAGCTTGAACAAAATATGGGAATGTACTCAGGTACACACATATGAAACATTAGTGTAAAAAAAAGGTCCCATATATCAGAATTCTAATTTACTGTACTCCTCATATCCTGGTTGATCACGAGTCCTAAACTACACTTAAATACATAAATGGCTTTCAGTTTAGGACTGCTTGTTGTTGTTCAGTCGTTCAGTCGTGTCCGACTCTTCGTGACCCCATGGACCAGAGCACGCCAGGCACGCCTATCCTTCACTGCCTCCCGCAGTTTGGCCAAACTCATGTTAGTAGCTTCGAGAATACTGTCCAACCATCTCATCCTTTGTCGTCCCCTTCTCCTTGTGCCCTCCATCTTTCCCAACATCAGGGTCTTTTCCACGGAGTCTTCTCTTCTCATGAGGTGGCCAAAGTACTGGAGCCTCAACTTCAGGATCTGTCCTTCTAGTGAGCACTCAGGGCCGATTTCCTTGAGAATGGATAGGTTTGATCTTCTTGCAGTCCATGGGACTCTCAAGAGTCTCCTCCAGCACCATAATTCAAAAGCATCAATTCTTCGGCGATCAGCCTTCTTTATGGTCCAGCTCTCACTTCCGTACATTACTACTGGGAAAACCATAGCTTTAACTATACGGACCTTTGTTGGCAAGGTGATGTCTTTGCTTTTTAAGATGCTGTCTAGGTTTGTCATTGCTTTTCTCCCAAGAAGCAGGCGTCTTCTAATTTCGTGACTGCTGTCACCATCTGCAGTGATCATGGAACCCAAGAAAGTGAAATCTCTCACTGCCTCCATTTCTTCCCCTTCTATTTGCCAGGAGGTGATAGGACCAGTGGCCATGATCTTAGTTTTTTTTATGTTGAGCTTCAGACCATATTTTGCGCTTTCCTCTTTCACCCTCATTAAAAGGTTCTTCAATTCCTCCTCACTTTCTGCCATCAAGGTTGTATCATCAGCATATCTGAGGTTGTTGATATTTTTTCCGGCAATCTTAATTCCAGTTTGGGATTCATCCAGCCCAGCCTTTCGCATGATGAATTCTGCATATAAGTTAAATAAGCAGGGAGACAATATACAGCCTTGTCGTACTCCTTTCCCAATTTTGAACCAATCAGTTATTCCATATCCAGTTCTAACTGTAGCTTCTTGTCCCACATACAGATTTCTCAGGAGACGGATGAGGTGATCAGGCACTCCCATTTCTTTCAGAACTTTCCATAGTTTGCTGTGGTCGACACAGTCAAATGCTTTTGCGTAGTCAATGAAGCAGAAGTAGATGTTTTTCTGGAACTCTCTAGCTTTCTCCATAATGCAGCGCATGTTTGCAATTTGGTCTCTGGTTCCTCTGCCCCTTCGAAATCCAGCTTGCACTTCTGGGAGTTCTCGGTCCACGTACTGCTTAAGCCTGCCTTGTAGAATTTTAAGCATAACCTTGCTAGTGTGTGAAATGAGTGCAATTGTGCGGTAGTTAGAGCATTCTTTGGCACTGCCCTTCTTTGGGATTGGGATGTAAACTGATCTTCTCCAATCCTCTGGCCACTGCTGAGTTTTCCAAACTTGTTGGCATATTGAGTGTAGCACCTTAACAGCATCATCTTTTAGGATTTTAAATAGTTCAGCTGGAATATCATCACTTCCACTGGCCTTGCTGTTAGCAAGGCTTTCTAAGGCCCATTTGACTTCACTCTCCAGGATGTCTGGCTCAAGGTCAGCAACCACACTACCTGGGGTGTATGAGACCTCTATATCTTTCTGGTATAGTTCCTCTGTGTATTCTTGCCACCTCTTCTTGATGTCTTCTGCTTCTGTTAGGTCCTTTCCACTTTTGTCCTTAATTGTGGTAATCTTTGTACGAAATGTTCCTTTCATATCTCCAATTTTCTTGAACAGATCTCTGGTTTTTCCCATTCTGTTTAGGACTGCTATAGATTAGGACTGCTATAGATCAGCTACTTCAATGAATTTTCTGTCATTTTTGTCCTCACTTCTTACTAGTCTGATATCCTGCCAACTGTGTTTGGGGGAAACAGGCCTACAATCCACTTCTGAACACAGGGTCCTTTATTAGAAAGCTAGTAATTCAAAGGTATGTCCCCACCATTTTTCATAATTAAATGTTTTATTTTATCATAATCTAAAAGTTGCCTTTTCTCCCACACTGCAATGGACATAAGCCAGAATGAAAGCTTTCCAAGTGCTATAGAGCCTCTCTGCTAGGAAATAAAATAACATGAAAAATGCCCTTCTAGGCAATGCTCTCTGGATTCCCAAAAAAGGAGTTGTGCATCACAACTGTTCTATTTACAAAAATAGTTAAAAGCACAACATGTTACTGTTCACTATTGGTTGCTCTTCCATATTAGTCTGCTAGAGGCTCACCTAACATTACTACCAAGCAAACTCCATTGCTTCAAAGGAACTTGTAGCAGTGTCTGACTGGGGCATACCTCACCATATTAGGTAGTCAGATCCCAGAAAACAAAAAAGCTATTGTGGGCAGACATAAAAGACTTTGCTCTTGGAGAACACCATGACAGTAAAGCAGAGAAATGAATGGAAGATTTTACAGAAGGTCTGTAGGAGTAGCAGCATGATTTGAGGGGAAACTTTCCGCTGAACTGTTAAGTGTACAATGAGAATAGTAGGTGTAGCACTTTTGTAACAAAGCAAGTGTTAAATATACAAGAGATCAGCACAAGTCTGCAACTCACCTTTAAAGCTGAAATATTGGCATAGAGATTTCACTGAATTCTCAAAAAGAACTAGAAAAACACCAACAAGTTTAAGATCGTGAATTTGAACCAATCAGGTGATCAGCAACCCACGCCACAGGGCAGGTGAATTCCAACTACGTAATTTCCAAACACATCCAGTTTCAGTTTGTATTCCTAGCATGCTCTTTACTGCAGGTACAGAAAACATGTAACCCTCCACAGACTGCTTGCCTACAACTTACATCAGTCCATGTTAGCATGGCTAATGGTCAGGAATGCTGGGAGCTGGAGTCCAACAACATTTTGAGGATGAACGGTTCCCCATCCCTGCTTTAGCAGATGGATGCTCTACAAATTTTATGTCACCTGTTGCAACCACAGAATTATAAACTGGATTGTATCAAGCACTGCACAAGCAGAAGGTCACACGTGCAACATTTCCACATTTTTGAAACAAGCTATTACAGATTTACATTTTCAGTGTGTTTACCTTTAATAGATTACCGGTAAGTTAGATTTACTTTTCATAACAGCCTCAATGTAGCATTTTTTTTACACACACACAAAAACCACCCTCAAATCAAGCCAGCTTCTGAGCATGTGCTAATACTTAGCTTTCTGTCCATCTGGCAGGCTTCTAATAGTACATATAATTCCATATGAGGTTCACACAAAATCAGCATCTGGCCAAATTATTACAGTTAGAGGAAAAAATTCAAAATGAGTTTTTCCCAACAAAAATAAAAAAATTAAAAAATGATTTCAGCAAGACTACCCAACTGTTGTTTATTTATCTCACTTCTAACATCAAATATCTTTGACAAGCTTATTTGAAAGAAGAAATGCCGCACTACAGGTGAAACTCGAAAAATTAGAATATCATGGAAAGGTTCCTTTCTTTCAGTAATTCAACTTAAAAGGTGAAACTAATATATGAGATAGACTCATGACATACAAAGCGAGATATGTCAAGCCTTTATTTGTTGTGATAATTATGGCGTACAGCTGACAAGAACCCCAAATTAACAATTTCAACTTTGGGGTTTTCATCAGCTGTACGCCATAATCATCACAATTATAACAAATAAAGGCTTGACATATCTCGATTTGCATGTCATGAGTCTATCTCATATATTAAACTCCAGTAGCTAATGAAAACAATTGCTTACATAAATGGACTTTTCCACGATATTCTAATTTTTCAAGTTTCACCTGTATTATTTGTTTTAAGAGAAGCAATTTTCAGCCCAAATTTATTAAGAATCCCAATTCCTCTTACTGGAAGTTCTTACATAAATTTATTAGTTTCTCACTTCATACTTTGATAAGTGCAGAACATGCTCCCTCTGGTGGCAATTCTGCTAAGTGATTTGGTTATTCATTGATGTCCTAAATCATTAAATCTTATCAAAATCATATTTGGCTGAGCCAGCAGTACTTATGAAAACATGACATCAAATAACTTTCAAAAAGTGTCCCTGCATTTCAGGCACTTCTTCTTAATACATTTGCACTGCTCTGATACTATTCCCTGCAGCATCTTCCATATCCTTTGCCCGGGCTGCCTCATTTTGCTCATCCTTCCTTTAATGTGGTTGGCTGCAGCAGCCTATGAGATTTTTGTCAGTGATGTCATGATGGTCTGATGCAATGCCATCATGGATGTTCATAAACAAAACCATGTGTGACTATAGCCAAATGGATTAATGGCAGTGAGGGCAGATGAGGCCAAGAACCGTAAGCAGTGGAGGCCCTGGGGCTTTGGGGGGCCCTGGGAAAGTCATTCGGGGGTCCCTTAAAGGGATGAAAAAAAGCCAGGCATAAATTTTCACTTAAGTCTATACACAAAGCTGCAATGGAAATATGGCTAAATGTATCATTATACATTCATTGTGGTTGATTTTCATTACAACAGGAGTGGAGAATATTGCTTCATATATTGTATCAACACTACACTGTAAATACATGAATACACATGATAAACAAAAAGAAACAAGCTGTTACTTCCATGTGTGATGCTTTTACATAAACAGAAAGAGCCCCTGCCCCCCCCCCAAAAAAACCTGACCTAAAAAATAGATTGTATGATATCATGGTAGGAGTAACTTATAGAGATTTGGGGATAGCCAGTTCATTGATAAACAATGGTACAGTTATTAATAATTTCAGAATCAATTCTCTACTTCCCTAAGGAAATGAACTTTTTCAAGCCTTCTTGGAAGCAAAGTCCACAATCAAATCACTGTAATCTAAACCTCTACAAATGTTCAACTGAAAATCAGTGCTAATTCTACTACTTAGTGATCCTGTGACATAAAAGAGCACATATAATTTTTATCAGTTCCAGCTTTGAAAATGTCCTCTCACTAATCACAACAGACACAAGTACAGTGAGAGTAATGTGAAGTTTACTACACATAAACTGATACAAATACCTTGAATTTACACTTATGAAGCTGTGCCTTTTTCTAGAGATTGATAATATAACAAAAAAAATCATGATCTGAGACAGCAACTCTGCTGAATCAATATCTCTCTCAAAGAGCAAAGATAAATCTTTGCAGACCTTTCCAAAGTTATCATCTCCCCTATTTAGCCAAATATTTAACATCAACTATTAGTTCACACTTTTTCTTCAACTGCAACATTTGCTTAAACCTGTTACCTAGGTGAGCAATTGTTTCATCTACCATAACATTAAATAATGCTGTGCAAAATTTAGCTGTAGGATCAAGAATGAGGTCACCTGCTCTTTTGCCTAGGGAAAGTTTGCATTTCTTTCTCACATGTTGCTCAGGGAATGTTATCTCCACTACTGATGTGGATGGGCCTGGCATAAGTGGAGAATGGCCCTGTGCCAGTGATTTTGTAGAAAGGAACATGCTTGCCTATAATGCTGCTGAAAGAAAGCATAACGAGACTGACAGACTATAAAAGAGGCAGGTAGAATTTTGTACAATAATTTGGGGACCCATTAATTCTATCAAAGGGGGGGAAAGTTACAGCCATCTTGTGATTTCCTCTTATTAGTAAGTAGGGGAGGCACAATGCTTCACTTTTTCCAAACTGGAATTTGGATTCTGACACAACCAGTCAGTCTCAAAGCACTTCAGATCAAGTCTTGCATATTTCTGAAGCACTGAATTGTGGTTCAAACCTAACTTGGTGGTCAATGCACACCTTGAATTTTAGCACAAACCTAAGTAACTTTTCTCTTGCTTTTGACACACTGAACACACTGAAAACTATCCTACAGTCCAATGAACAAGGAAAAGAGCTACAGAATTTTATTACTGGTACTTTTAATGATAATGCAACAAGAAAAGAATACTAGGCCTATTGCTAGATTCAGGTACAAACTCCAGAAAAACATTTCAAAGTGCACTTTCACATACATATTCTCAAAATGCAAATGAATTGAGAACTATCCTGTGGCCAAAGATTCACAAGAACAAACAAATACACATATATGCTTTAGATTGTTCACTTACCCTGTCCTCTTTCACTTCTTCATTACCATCCATCTCATCATCCTAGGAAATCAAAAGGGGTGGGGGGAGAAATAATATCATGAACATTTCAAATGAAGCACTGGTTTCCTATATATTTGTAGTAAGAAAGATTTAGGTAGCAAGACACAGTATTTTAAGATAGCTATCTATACAAAATATCTTAACAGAAAGTAGAAGACTATACAGTTTGGAAACTTCTAATAATTAATCCTTGAAACCATGCATCACCAGATAAATTGCTGGTTCAGTCAAACAGAACAGAAAAACAGTGAATTTCATCATCATGGGATGCAATCATTAGAAAAGAAAGAAATAAAGTATTTGAAAAATATTACAAGCAGGGTCAATTCGGATATTGAGAGTGCCTTCACACCACAGTAAACTATGGTTAGCACATGAGTTACAGTAAAGCTTCATGTCCATGAGCAGCCTCATGCAACTGGAAGGCATTTGTTGAAGGTCACTTTCATTTTTAAAGAACGTTTGTATGCCAGTGTGCCTTATGTACTGAACTGATCTGAGCATTAAAATATTTAGCAGAACAAGAGCTGGGAGTTTGAGGGCCAGGAAAGTGATTGCTGACTCATATACATTTTAAATAGCATTGAAACATTATTCTCATTTTCACAGTTGGATCTTGCACTTCCATTTTAGATTTTGCCTCCCTAGTAACTGGTATGTGCAACTTGGTTAATTTTTCATTCTCCTTCAGTTCCACCAGGAATGTCATTACTTACATCCTTTGTAAAGAAAGAGATCCCTGTGCCTCTTCGTCTCTCTTTCGGCCGCCTCCTCTCTCTAACCGACTGCTTGTTTGAAGTTCTGTCATCCAAATCCTGATCTTCATATTCTGCCCAAAGAAATATAGTTTTAGTTATAAATAGCCAGGTAAATTGATTTACCAATACCATGGAAACATTTTCAAATTAAGGCAAATTAATCCCAACCTAGAGATTTCCATTCTAAACACCCAACATTTTATATTAATTTTTTTTTATTTCAAAGACGAAGCAGTGGATCCTCCCTAAAGCAGATGTACTTTAATATGATGCGAAGCCATTAGCTCAGGCATAGGCAACCTTCGGCTCTCCAGATGTTTTGGCCTACAACTCCCATGATCCCTAGCTAACAGGACCAGTGGTCAGGGATGATGGGAATTGTAGTCCGAAACATCTGGAGAGCCGAAGGTTGCCTATGCCTGCATTAGCTCAAAGAAACATTCAACTGAGATTAACGTGATTCTTCGGGAGGGGCTCAAATTCCTAGAGATGTTATTTCATTGCTTTTTTATAAAAAATGTTTTTATTAAAAGATTTTCTATAAGTAACAAGTGTACATTCGGTGTCTCTATTTTCAAATCATATTTTCATACCCCTCAATTACAGTCAATTTGAGACATTTATGTTGTAGGAAATGAGGGAGTAAGAGAAGTGGGGGAGGGAGAGAGAAGAAAATAAAGGAGATGGAGGGGGGGTGAGAGAGACTGTAAACTTTCCTTCTTCACAGAGTATATGAGTGGTGCTTTTCTTGTCAGCATCATGTGAACAGGTGTCTTCTTTTTGCTGGCAGAGCAAGAGATCAGAGGGCCCAGGGCATGGTTGGTTGCAGTTGATATTGGCTTTGTTAACCCAGACAAAGAAGATTCAGCATTCCAAATACTATATATTGTAATATATTGTGCTATATATTAAGAGGGGAGAAGCTTTCCTTGGATATTCTTGGATTTTCTTGGTCAAGTATGAAGTATAGTATTACACAGTTACTATCTGGTACAAAAACAAACTCAAAAGATTTGTACAATATTGTAATTACAATAGGAAATACCATTTTTCTCCATGTCAGCAACAGATGTGCTTTGGAAGTCTGATGGGTTCACAGAATCAGAAGATACAGATCTACTTGTCCTGGGAAGGTGAGAACTTGAATAAAGATAAGGAGCTAATGAAGGAGAGATGGGGCTTGTGGGTTTGTCTTGCTGTGCCGAGCCCCTCAATCGTTGGCCAACAGACTGAAAGACAAATGAGCAGAATTAATGACTTAATAAGAAGATAATTAACAGCTAGCAAAGTACAAGTTTTCTCCTTAATCTTGAATCATACTCTATTAATAGAGTTAGACTAGATATAGAAAGGTTCATTCCATTCTGATTGAGGGTGGCTATAAAGAACAAGAATGATCATTTGAGTTAGGTGACAAAGGCTATTTTACTTATAAAAATGATAGTGTGAAAAAGAGGAGTTAAAATCTATCTTTGTTCATAATGATTTCAGAGAAGGAAAAACATAGATCATCTAGTGTCTAGGGATGAAGACACTCCCCCCCCCCACTGCAACACAACTTTGTACTGTCTTCCTTTCACTTTGTGGTCAAAATCTGTATGTATCCCAATCTTGTGAATAATTCCACATGTGTTTAGACTGCAGCAAATTCAGCAAACCTAGTTTGAGTCATGCCCAAAAAGAACCATACCTACAATCTAAATGCAAGAGGAACCATTTAAAAGCCTACAGATATGAGCACATCTCCAAAGCTATCATAAAAATTGCCTTGTGGTTTAAGGGAAAAAGAAAAAAAATGACTGTATGGTCAGAGAACCTGCATTAGGTAGTATCATCTCACAGTTGTAGAGAAAGATGAAAGTCATTTGTCAGTTAATAATATTACAATCCTTGAAAGTCTGTGTGGAAACTATTTAAAATGCCATTTATTAAGTTCTGACATCTAGACATGACCTTCAAGTGTTAATAAAACAACAATACTGCTAATACAGCTTTCTGATTAGTTACAGTTCAAGTATTTGGAAAGAACAAATATTTATTTTCAACATTCAGCATGATTTTCTCATTACACTTTGTATTACTTTACACTTATAGGTTTTCCTTACTGTTGGGCATAACAAATGAATGGTGGAGTGGAAAGCAAAGCAGCATCTGAAAGCTACGGTGTTTATGTTCAAAAAGTGGATCCAATCTCTCCTAATACCTTTAAAGCAGAATAATTAAAAACCTGATGCTCATCTCAAGCCATAAAAACATTTTGGAAAAAAAGGTAGCTGGACATAGAATCATAGAGTTGGAAGGGACTCTGAGGATTGTCTAGTCCAAGCCCCTGCAATGCAGGAATATGCAGCTGTCTCATACAGGGATCAAACCTGTAACTTTGGCATTACTACAATAGTTTTACTCACCTCTTCATCCAAGTTTCTGTTCCATCGTGAGCGGGTCTCCCCAGGTTCCCTTGTTGCAGTCTGTGCCTGCCTCTCACGGTCTTCCTCAGTTGCTTCAGTTCTTTCCAATTTTTCACTTGGCTGTTCGTGCCGCTCTGTCCGAGATCGGCTAAAGGTTTTCTCTGCCTCCTGAAGATCTGTAAGTGTTACGCCCTGGGAAATGGGAGAAAGTCAAGTCTATTATATTTATATCTATTAACATTACACCTCTTACACTGAATCCACACCTCAACACAAATTACATTACCTTTTCTACAAAGCCCAAGCTCAGCCAATTTCTAATTATAGGTCAGACCCCATGGAATGAAAGTATATCAATCAGCTTAAAAGGAGGAAGAAATGCTAAATACAGAATCACAAACATCAATGGTTGATAATGTCATTGTATAGTGAGTACAGAGATGTTTTTAAGAGAAAACATTACAATGCAACATTGCTACCTATGGATAATAATTATGGATATTATTATTATTATTATTATTATTATTATTATTATTATTATTTACTATTTGTACCCCGCCCATCCGGCTGGGTTTCCCCAGCCACTCTGGGCAGCTTCCAACAAAGATTAAAAATACATTAAAATGTCACAGGTTAAAAACTTCCTTAAACAGGGCTGCCTTCAGATGTCTTCTGAATGTCAGGTAGTTGTTTATCTCTTTGGCATCTGGAGGGAGGGCGTTCCACAGGGCGGGCGCCACTACCGAGAAGGCCCTCTGCCTGGTTCCCTGTAGCTTTGCTTCTCGCAGTGAGGGAACCACCAGAAGGCCCTTGGTGCTGGACCTCAGTGTCCAGGCAGAACGATGGGGGTGGAGACGCTCCTTCAGGTATACTGGGCCAAGGCCGTTTAGGGCTTTAAAGGTCAACACCAACACTTTGAATTGTGCTCGGAAACATACTGGGAGCCAATGTAGGTCTTGCAGGACCGGTGTTATATGGTCTCAGCGGCCGCCCCCAATCACCAGTCTAGCTGCCGCATTCTGGATTAGTTGTAGTTTCTGGGTCACCTTCAAAGGTAGTCCCACGTAGAGCGCATTGCAGTAGTCCAAGTGGGAGATAAGTAGAGCATGCACCACTCTGGCGAGACAGTCTGCGGGCAGGTAGGGTCTCAGCCTGCGTACCAGATGGAGCTGATAGACAGCTGCCCTGGATACAGAATTGACCTGTGCCTCCATGGACAGCTGTGAGTCCAAAATGACTCCCAGGCTGCGCACCTGGTCCTTCAGGGACACAGTTACCCCATTAAGGACCAGGGAGTCCTCCACACCAGCCTGCCCCCTGTCCCCCAAGAACAGTACTTCTATCTTGTCAGGATTCAACCTCAATCCATTAGCCGCCATCCAACCTCCAACCAGCTGCAGGCACTCACACAGGACCTTCACCGCCTTCACTGGTTCAGATTTAAAAGAGAGATAACACTTTACTTGAGCATTCTTCCATTAAGGAAAAAAATCTCCTTTTACAGACCATTTTTTTTTATCTCTCAAATGTATAATATGGAAGTAATTCCTTTGTTTGGAGATTCACAGACGTATGATCTTGGATGTCTTCCAGAAATAATGCAACTTCATTCAAAAGGAGAACTCAGCAATGAACTGTGAGTGGTGAAGTGTTAGGCATCTTCACAGGATGCATTAAATAATTCTACTTATATAATTATTTTTTAAATAGCCCAACATCTAACAGGCCATAAAGAGTTATTGTTCCGCACCTGTGTAGATCTACGAGTCTGGCGAGCTTGCCTGGATCGTGCCTTTCTTAGAGATTCTGCTTCTTCATCCCGGACAGGAGTCAGATATGACCTAAAAGAAAGGGACAGAATGGAGATATATATATAAAAGCAAATTAAGATTTTATGCCTTTTCATATAGGTTGTTTTGTTCTGTTCACATAATAATATTTGATTACCAACATTTATCCAAGTTCCTCACATGCATAGAAGAAACCTAGTAACAATACCACCTTATAACTAAGTTATTTCAAGATGACTGATTTATATCAGCTTTTTTATTTGGGCATAGCCGCCCACAATTATGCAACTCTGTCTTACACTGAGATAACCAAAACGGAATTAAAATTTAGAATTCATGTCTAGGGTTAGAAGGAATCCTGCTGTGTTCTAAAAGAAATAATCCATTTGGGAGTCTAATGCTACAAGCAGTGGCACAGAACATTTTTGAACAAGTTCAAAAGCATGGGTCCCAGTACTGATAGGACTCCACATAAGCTCTTATATGGCACATAATCAATTATTTTAGTTTATAATTGAGTTGTACAAGAGAACTAGATCAAATATGCATTTGGATTGAAAATTTATTTGAATTAGAAATGCACAGAAGGGTCTCATCAATAAAGAAACCATTAAGTATGCTGTGGAAATCAAGCCAAAGCCATTGTTTTAAAAATTAGCACCTCCATGATATTCTGATGTTTGCCGTAATCAGATCATACTCTTGTGTAACTCAGATAGCAGAGACACAAAAAAGTAATGAAGAAGTGCTTGATTCTCTACATCTGAACCCTGCTTTCTTGGGTCTCTCTCTCCCCCTCCAAAAATAAGTCTGAAAAAAGCAAAGTGTGCCTTCTTTCTGTCCCTAAGAATAGCTCCTCTTTACACATCAAAAACAAGTGGTACTGAAGGACTATGATGGGAAAGTCACCAGAGTCTGTCTGGTTATGACATCTGAACCAGGGGCTATGGTTTGTTTGTCTACAAACCAGAAGCAGTAGCCATGGTTTGCTCTCAACTCACTGCTTGGAGAGAAATAAACCACAACCTCAAGTTCAGGTTACAGGTGGGTAGCCGTGTTGGTCTGCCATAGTCGAAACAAAATAGGAAACAAAATAGGAAATTCTTTCCAGTAGCACCTTAGAGACCAACTGAGTTTGTTCTTGGTATGAGCTTTCGTGTGCATGCACACTTCTTCAGATACCGCATCTGAAGAAGTGTGCATGCACACGAAAGCTCATACCAAGAACAAACTCAGTTGGTCTCTAAGGTGCTACTGGAAAGAATTTCCTATTTTGTTTCCTATTTTGTTTCAACCTCAAGTTCAGACATCCCAATAAATGAGACTGTAGCTTCTTTCTCTGAGGTGTGGCAGCTGTAGAAATGGGAGATGAATGGAGTGAAAACCTTTCAGTGGCGTGCACAAGTGAACTACCCTTTCTCATTAAAGCATGATTTGTTTGTTTTTAATATGGTTTAGTGTAAAGTGCAAACCAGGTCTGTGTAACAATGTAGGATGCATAATTTTAGGCATGAAGACAGTCGTTAATGCTGACTAAGGGCACTATACATGCAAGTCTTTGCCAACCTGGTGCCCATGAGATATTTTGCACTACAGGGCTCATCAGTCTCAGCCAGCATGGACGGTGGCCAGGGAGTATTGGAGCTGTAGTCCAAAACATATGGAAGACACCAGGGTTTGGCAAAGGCTGCTATACATGCAACCATTCCAGGTGGTCATCACGAAAAAACCTCGAAATAAAACTGAGTGCACAGGTTTGCTTTCTTCCTCCTCCTCCTTTTCATTTTGTGTTATCTTTTAGTGTGTAAGCCTGAAAGCTGTTATTATTTATTTACTATATTCATATTTGCAAGTCACTCTGAGAAACTCCCCCCGCCCCCAGCTGAAGAATAGAGTAAAAATACTATAAATAGACACATACCCCTTTGGAACTTACTTCTCTATTGGAACCACTTACTTTTAAGAAAAGGACTGGTGCTGTGGTGTTTTTACTGTAACAATCTGTATGTGATATTTTATATGTATATATTGTATATGAATATATTATTAATAATAATAATTTATTATAAATAGGTGTCTGAAGTAATCCCTACCAAGTTAATTTGGATTTATGCACAGGTAAGTGTGCACAAGTTTGCATCCTTTAATGGAAATGTGTAGGCTAGAAAGGTATAAACCACAGAGAGGATGTGCCAGTTTCCACACAACAGAGACTAGCAGGAGCAGCCCAGCTGACCTAGTCCAGGAAACAAAACCCAGATACTATGGTAGTGCTTTTACTCAATTCTGGTTTAGCTCTTCCAAAGAGAACAGACAGTCCAGGTCTAATTAGCCAAGGTACATTTAATAAGAGGAGACTGAAATGTGCTGAACAAGAAGCAGTCATATCCACAAAGCAACAGTCTTCCATATTCTTATTCACAAAAGACAGATGGTACACTGGTATCATGACAAATTCATTGCCATCTGAAAAATATTTCCTGATTCACCAGAGAGATGCCAACCTTTTACAAAGGACTGACTTTAAAAACAACTTTTAAAAAGAAAAGAAAAGAAAAACTAGAAAGTAACCACCTCAGGGTCAAAAAATATATGGGAAAAACTATTGTTTGCAAGGCACATATGATTTGATAAGGTCTGGTGTCAAGGATCAACATGAATCAAGGGTCACACCTCAGTAGAGGAGCCACTGGAAGTGCTACAATGAAAAAATAGACTCAATCTTGCACAAAGGCCCTCCAAAAGCTGGAGCGGACACTGGCTTCAAAATTTGTACTTAAAATTTTTGCATGCTTTACTTACATGCACTGTGCATAAAATTATTTAAACTGTAAACCTACACCGTATGGCTAAACTGATTTTGTGGAAGAATATAACAAAGCGAAAGTGACAAAACTCCACCCTGACTAGTCCCGTTCATGACTGAAGCTGCACACACAACATAAATTTTAAGAACGTTTACCACCACGACCATCCTGGGCACTGTGACTTACCCCTCACTTACCCCTCACAAGTTACAAATCCCAGCACCCTTAAACTACAGTTCCCAGGATTCTTAGAGGGTGCATGTATAGTATGTACATCTCATAATCCAACAGCAGGCAAGGAAGATACAACAGTTTTAACCAATTCTCTATTAGTCTTCAGTGAAAAAAATACATAAATGCTCTCTGTTAAGAGCAGAATTCTTCAAGTACACCCATCCTAAAACTACATTAGCAAACACAGAAATACATTCAGTTAGTACTCTGAGGCAAGAGTGGAATAAAACAGACTCTATAAAAAGGCAGCTTTACCTGATCTGATTTTAAAGCCATTTTTCTGAGTACAAACTGTAAGTCATTCCTAGCACATAAACTCCTTCGCTTGGGCAGTTTTCTTAAAGTCCAGCATAAGCTAAGCCTATAAGTGTTTAGTAAAGCGAGATGTTGGTCTACTTGAATCTGCACAGCTTTTTGTTTTTGCACTAAGCACTGATATGCAGCAATCTGAGCCAATAAGTACTCCCACCTTGAACTATGTCAGGAAGTCCCTCCAGGAGCTGAAACCCTTTCATGTATACCTGCTCAGTTACTCCACAGGTCCCCAGGCTTTCTCCGGTAAGACGCAAGCCCTCACTCTGACCTCTTGCACATAAAAATGCAGTCTGATGCCTGATAAAGCAACAACAACCTTTCCTCTTCCCAACAAGGAAAATCAAACAGCAGGCAGAATTCCTGCCCCTCCTACATCATCACACCAGCACTGGTAGCTCTTTTTATAAAAGGACAACTTTATCGCAAAGAGATTAACTACAAAACCATGGCTGATAAGCGCTTTTAGTAGCAGGTGTTGGCTGACTGATTCCTTCTTTAAGAGAGCCTTTGCCCTCCTTTCATAACACAGTGCCAAGTATGCGGCATGGAAAGGGAAATAGTATCTTAAGTACTTTATTCATGTAGGAATCTGTCAGAGCCTTGCAAAATTACAATCTACTGTTTGAGCAAATGAAGTGCTTCAATATGAAATAATTCCTCATTTTGACGAAAAACAGAATCAGCAACTGTTTAAGGCCTGTGATGTGTGTGTTTATGTGTGTACACTTGTGCGAGAGAGATATGAAGGGTGCCGTGGTATGAACTTACAACTGTAACAAACAGATTAAACTACAGCATAATCACCATTTCATATAAGACCAAGAGTCACCACACAATACATACAGTTCTGACAGCAATGATAACTGAACTCAGCAACCATGAGATACATGTTACAGCCTGCATGATATTTTAAACAAGGGCTCTGAACAACCTTTTGACTTACAGATACTGTAGAGTAGCTCCCTGAAAACCCTTTGGAGTTATCTAAGTATCTGAGATGAGGTTTTCCTAACACTTTCAGAAGGTTATCTTCCTCTGTCCTGATTTTCTACTACAATTGAATACCAACAACTCCATAAATTGTGCACAACACTCTTAAAATAATCAAATATTGATTATTGTCCCAAATATTTTAATTGCATGAGGATAAAGCAGACTGTGCCATGTTGGTATCAAGAAATAAGTGTGAAAGGTAAGATAAAGCAAGAACAGTTTGAAAGATGTTCATGCAAGATTCTGAAGTATGGGAGAGCTAATGGCAAATTCATAGCTACACAAGAAAAATTATTTCAAACAACCAAGTTCTACCAAGGCAAGCTACATTTGTCAAATAAAAAGATGAAGCAACTCTGCAAACTTCTTTTTATTTGTGAAGCATTGATATCGTAGTGATTTTAGTGGGGTGGCATTGCTTGTCATTGATTATCTCTGTTAAGCTTGCTTGTGATTCTGGTTTTTATTATTATATTGTTATTTTTTATAAATGTGTTGTTCTGTTTTGTTCTGTTTATGTCAAGGAAGGGTAGGATACAAACCGACGAACAAATAAATACATGAAACTTGTATCCTGTACATGGAGTGTCTTCAACCAATATCAATCTGCATCTCATGTATGGTTTTTTCCCATCCAATATGAATCTGATTTCTATAGATTTCTATAGAGACCTATAGAGTCGTGCAATTTTTATTTTTATTTCTTCTTTTGTCAGTCCCACCACTTTTCCATGCATACTGCCTGCCTGATTCCCTGTTCTCTCTCATATCTCCCATCTCCATCTTTCTTCCTTGACAGCTAACGCATGTGCTGCTCATGGGGAGATATCATCATCTCATTAATGTGCTACTTTGTTATATGGACAGAGAATATGCAATTTCTTTTTACAAATCAAAAAATAAATGGCCAAAGGCAGATAGAAGAACATCTACAAAATATGTATGTCTGACCTTCAGAAGTAAGGATTCTCTCTCCTGGAGGTTCACGTGCTTTATTATAAATTCCTTCCAGTAGCACCTTAGAGACCAACTAAGTTTGTTACAAAAGAATAGCAAGGAGAGACAAGAGGGCCTTTCTAAACGAGCAATGCAAAGAAATAGAGGAAAATAACAGAATGGGAAAAACCAGAGATTTGTTCAAGAAAATTGGAGATATGAAAGGAACATTTCGTACAAAGATTACCACAATTAAGGACAAAAGTGGAAAGGACCTAACAGAAGCAGAAGACATCAAGAAGAGGTGGCAAGAATACACAGAAGAATTATACCAGAAAGATATGGAGGTCTCATACAGCCCAGGTAATGTGGTTGCTGACCTTGAGCCAGACATCCTGGAGAGTGAAGTCAAATGGGCCTTAGAAAGCCTCGCTAACAACAAGGCCAGTGGAAGTGATGATATTCCAGCTGAACTATTTAAAATTTTAAAAGATGATGCTGTTAAGGTGCTACACTCAATATGCCAACAAGTTTGGAAAACTCAGCAGTGGCCAGAGGATTGGAGAAGATCAGTCTACATCCCAATCCCAAAGAAGGGCAGTGCCAAAGAATGCTCCAACTACCGCACAATTGCACTCATTTCACATGCTAGCAAGGTTATGCTTAAAATTCTACAAGGCAGGCTTAAGCAGTATGTGGACCGAGAACTCCCAGAAGTCCAAGCTGGATTTCGAAGGGGCAGAGGAACCAGAGACCAAATTGCAAACATGCGCTGGATTATGGAGAAAGCTAGAGAGTTCCAGAAAAACATCTACTTCTGCTTCATTGACTACGCAAAAGCATTTGACTGTGTCGACCACAGCAAACTATGGCAAGTTCTTAAAGAAATGGGAGTGCCGGATCACCTCATTTGTCTCCTGAGAAATCTCTATGGGGGACAAGAAGCTACAGTTAGAACTGGATATGGAACAACTGATTGGTTCAAAATTGGGAAAGGAGTACGACAAGGCTGTATATTGTCTCCCTGCTTATTTAACTTATATGCAGAATTCATCATGCGAAAGGCTGGACTGGATGAATCCCAAACCGGAATTAAGATTGCCGGAAAAAATATCAACAACCTCAGATATGCTGATGATACTACCCTGATGGCAGAAAGTGAGGAGGAATTAAAGAACCTTTTAATGAGGGTGAAAGAGGAAAGCGCAAGATATGGTCTGAAGCTCAACATCAAAAAAACTAAGATCATGGCCACTGGTCCCATCACCTCCTGGCAAATAGAAGGGGAAGAAATGGAGGCAGTGAGAGATTTCACTTTCTTGGGTTCCATGATCACTGCAGATGGTGACAGCAGTCACGAAATTAGAAGACGCCTGCTTCTTGGGAGAAAAGCAATGACAAACCTAGACAGCATCTTAAAAAGCAAAGACATCACCTTGCCGACAAAGGTCCGTATAGTTAAAGCTATGGTCTTCCCAGTAGTAATGTACGGAAGTGAGAGCTGGACCATCAAGAAGGCTGATCGCCGAAGAATTGATGCTTTTGAATTATGGTGCTGGAGGAGACTCTTGAGAGTCCCATGGACTGCAGGAAGATCAAACCTATCCATTCTCAAAGAAATCAGCCCTGAATGTTCACTAGAAGGACAGATCCTGAAGTTGAGGCTCCAGTACTTTGGCCACCTCATGAGAAGAGAAGACTCCCTAGAAAAGACCCTGATGTTGGGAAAGATGGAGGGCACAAGGAGAAGGGGACGACAGAGGATGAGATGGTTGGACAGTGTTCTCGAAGCGACTAACATGAGTTTGGCCAAACTGCGAGAGGCAGTGAAGGATAGGCGTGCCTGGCGTGCTCTGGTCCATGGGGTCACGAAGAGTCGGACACGACTGAACGACTGAACAACAACAACAAGTTTGTTACTGTATGAGCTTTCGTGTGCATGCACACGTTTGCCAGAGAAGGCCCAAGTGCAGCTACAATCTCTAAACGGTAGGTGGTGCCCCAAAACACAGAAAGCAACTAGGCCGTGATTTCAGAAACAGCTCTTTGACAATTACAGTGGTACCTCAGGTTAAGAACTTAATTCGTTCCGGAGGTCCGTTCTTAACCTGAAACTGTTCTTAACCTGAAGCACCACTTAAGTCAATGGGGCCTGCTGCTGCCTGCCGCTGTGCCGCCACTGCCCAATTTCTGTTTTCATCCCGAAGCAAAGTTCTTAATCCGAGGTATTTCTGGGTTAGTGGAGTCTGTAACCTGAAGCATCTGTAACCTGAAGCGTCTGTAACCCGAGGTACAACTGTAGTACAATACCCATCTATAGAGCATTTGAAATAGAAAGTGATTGCTCTTATCATGCACTTCCTTAGAAATAAACACTTTCCCTTCATTCATAACTTAGTAAACCATAGCTAATCAGTGCAAACACTAGAAACGGGCAGCAATTCTGCACATAGTCAGTGGTGGAATTTAGCAGAACAATTGAAACTCTTCAAACAGTGACACCAAATGGTACAATAACCTATGTTTTCTGGAGCCCATGTACATTAATTTCTGCAGGCACCTAGTAGCACCAAGTATAGCAGCTAATCTACCGCCACTAGCAAGGCTGTGGTCAGTTCCTCTAATGTACACACTTCTTTGAAAAGTAGTACTCAATATTTGAGAGGATATGCTTAATCTAGCAAGCAATTTAATTTTTTTAAAATGTGAATGTTCTCAACAAAAATAAAAAAGAAACAAAATATATGAGGGAGATGGAATACAAAAACAAATATAATGACCAACCACTTGCTTTGTAGTTCTTGGCTTTCATACAATAATATATAACCTTGAATTAATTAATCTTATTTGCAAAATTAAATCATGTCTATACCCCTCCTTCCCACCAAGCCATTGTAAATACAAGCTTAACTCAAAGCTCAAGATTGCAACAAAAGCGGGAAACTCCTAGGAAAAATCGGAGCCTTATGTAAACAGCTGCGAGAAAATAATGACAACAGCAAAAGCAGAATTATTGTTAATAATTTCAAGGACTTTGAAAGTCAACATAGCACAAATCAGCAGTGAGGTTCTCTCTTACTGACAGTTGTCCACAGCACAGCACTGACATCAATGAAGTCCATGCCATCACTATCTATTCAGAAAATGGCTAGGTAAAGGTCTCGTTTTCAGAAGGTAAACAGTTTAGTTTGATTTTTCCATATGTATTACAAAATTACAGTTATATTATAAAAAATAAATGGACATCAGTCACATATTTTTTTCTGGCAATGGATGATTTATTTGATTTCCCCTGGTTAATCTAAAAATTTGCTAGATGTGAGATATTTTCAGTCATATGACTGCAAGTCCCATCATTCATGTGTCTTAATTGTTGTTTTTAATATAAATGATGAACAAACAATAATGGCAAGATCAAAATAGAGTGTTTATGTGTAGATTAGAAATGAACTTGTTTCAGCACCCAAATCCAAACTGCTAAGGCAGCATAGACAAGGTTTCAAGACAGCAGACTCAGCACAACATTGATATAATATAGCAGAATAATTCAGTGTAAAGAAACATGCATCAGCAAACTAATAAGCCTACAGTCAAATTTCCAGGCTTCCCCAGTTAATGCTGAAACAAGAGCAGAGTACGATAACAAGCTCCATTTAGAAATCTAACTTCTATGATGGATTATTACTCTGCAGTTAGACACCGCAAATCTACATGCTATTAATCATAGGTCAACTGTAGTCTTGGGTTCATTTCCTACAGCAACCCAATAGTCAATTCAACCTAGTACAGTTCAAATTACTTCGCTAATGTTTGTATGAGGAAACCACGATGGCTAAGTGAATACAATTCACAAGCAAAGGGCTGCCATGTGGTTCTTCCATCCAGACGTTACTGGATCAACGTAGGATTAGATCAGATGGAGGTTTTCACACCATTGTGGGAAAATAATGAATGAAACCTGAATAGAAACTATTTGGACATTGGAGCCTCTGGATTTTTGCACTTAGAACATAATGTATGAAGGGAACTTGTTCAAAAGTCACATCTCCAGTCAGCTTTTCAGTCAGTGTAGCAGCACCCTTCTGAAAGGAAGGACATTCCAGATGACTTATTCTCTCCTCCCTAAACCTAGCAATGCATTTCAGTTTTAATCCAGTGGCTTCAAATAGGCAAGTAGGAGCTGCCTGTTATGGAGGCATCTTAATGATCTAATATTAGTCTGGAAGTTTATGTTGTTGTTGCTAAGAGAAACATGGTGCTTTGAGAACACTGAATTAGATGAATGTGCTATTGTGACAGCTGCCATTAAGTGATGAAAACCCATATTGTGGTATCTAGCAAATGCCTGTTATTTTTCATTTTAAGCTACCAGGCTTCCTCTCAAAAATCAGTAGTTGTCTGACTGATTTACATTACTAAGAATATGGTTTAAACCCCACAATTGGTCACCATTTAATATAATCTGCTTTAATCTCATCTGAAACCAAGGTCATCTCAACAGAGCTCAACCACTAGGTTGAAAAAGAAATATAGGGTGAATTCAATGTAGTACTAAGTGGGGTATGTATGAGAGAAATGAAGTCCACTCACACACTGGGACTTTCCTCCCTCTCCTACCCCTGTGCCCCCCCTCAACTCTTTAAAACAAATTAAGGGGATACAGAGGAACACACACAGGGAGAAGTCTCAATGCATGAGCAGATCTCATTCTGCACATGCAGCAACTTAGTTGAATCCTGCCCATAGATTTGCAATTCTGAAACCAACTGCATCTCCCCCCATGTCCCACAAAATAACATGAGATGTCCATAGAAGAACATCCTTTTAGATAGCTATGACCATTCCAAAAATATGTGGGTGAAACTAATGTACATTTCAGTAGTACCAGATCAGCATAGTACCATGGAGAATTCCAGCAACTGCTCACAATGAAATATTCATGCAATCAACAGCATGATTAAAAACACAGTAAAGGAAAATGTATGAGCAGAATCATGTGGCTTTGTTATGCAAAACTTATAATCTGGAGGAACTATGCTTTCAATGAAGACAATGGATAGTGGAAAGCTTAAAAGAAATCCTAGATCTTCTTTGAACTGTTTGCATAAAATATGTTTGCATTGAATATGTTTAAGAAAATGCACTTGCAAGCATACATGCACACCCACACAACCCTATCCAAACTCAAAATGGTGGCTGTGACCAAGTCACCTTAACCACAAATATATCTTGACTGTAAATACCAAAAATTAGGAAATCTTGCACACAACAGTGGGTGAATACCCTCTCAGGAAATATCATTTCAAACCATCACAAATATTTGCAACACAGCTTAGTCCAGATAGTTCAGTGTAACCCAAGCACAATCCAATCACTAACACAGGAGAATGTTTCCAATCAATTGTTACAGCAGATGAAGGCAAAACACACTTCACAAGAATACCACCAAAATACTCACTCACCTTCTACGATCCCTAGCATCACCAGTAGAGGACTCTGTTCCAGTCGTTGAGTTAAAATTGGCAGTTGTGACACCATTGGCACTACTGGGTACAGCGAGATTTGTTATGACACTTAATGGAATGCTAGGAGAGATGCCCTCTGTGCTCTTCTCTGTTGTAGTGTCAGTTTGTTGTCTGTAAGGGGATCTGAAAAATATGAAACAGGGGTTCATGTGCAATGGTAGAGTACCTTAAAGGGGGGGGGCAAATAGGAAACAAAGTGAGTTAAACCATTAAAAGACCAGTTATTATCTAAAGATTAAGTTTGGGAAACATTTTACTCTTGGTGCGTCATGCAATACTGACAATTTATGTGGTGAAGATGGCTTAGAAGCTTAGAGCAAGCATGGTGAAACATGTATGGTGCACCGTGCTGACTTAAACAACTGACACATAATATAATGTTAAGGAGATTAGTAGATCCTGGTGCATTTGCCTCTATTTGGTTTCTATCTATGTCTTTTGTAAACATGGGTATGCAGGAAATGTAGCCTCCTACAGGACAGGAATTGTTTTGGAAGGACACCTTGGTATAAAATGCTTGTTTCTATAATGGCAATGTGTCAATGCCTTGTTATTCAGTTTCACAAGAAGGACTACTACTTCCCAATGTGAATTATGGAGGAAAATGTCTATGTTATGCATGACTTGGTTTTATTTTGTCCAGTAATGTTTAGTTTTATTATTTGCCACTTCGGAAAATACAAATAAACATTTTTTTAAAAAAGAATACATATGAGTTAAAATATTTTTGTAACTTGCTTATTAAGATTTTAAAGCATTGAATGTCAAAATGACTCAATTTATACACCTGATTGATCTTGGGAAGTGGAGGGAAAGCATACACGCAGCTGAACACTGTATTTAGAAAAAAACTGGTTTGTATGGAGCTTGTAAACATTCATTCTGAATACTTTACTGGAGATAGAACCTCTTGGGAAGAATTTTCAGACTGAAATATCACACCATAAAGCATCACTGCTTTGAAACAAAAATTATGGGCACTTTGATAAACCCTCTTCAGTGGACATACTATGAGCCCTTACCTGTTAAACTGGCGTACTGATGCTGTAGTGCTAGAATTGACAGATGAAGGGCAAGAGGCAAGCTGCCACTCTGTGCCCAATGAGGTAGATGAACCAATAATAGTGGGTGAGGTAGCAGAAGATGCATTGCGATTGGCTGAAATATAGGGACTGCTGAGGTCACTACTTCTACCAAATGAAGCACTGTAAGACAGCAGAAAATCACTTGCTTCAGAGAAGATTTAAAATACTGTTGCAGACCAGCACAGGACCCTGGTTAATTGCTGAGAGAATGTTTATCTATCAGCAAAACTAAGGCAAGGGAGATTATACGTAATTCTCTAGGCTAAGGAGAAGTCAAATGAGCAAGGCATTGTATCAAGACTGAGGAAACATGAGAGATAAAGTAATAGGTTGGAAACAGGAAAAAAGAGAAGAAACAGGAAAATGGAAAAATAAACTCAGTTGAATATACTGTATTCATGTCAAGTTATTCCGTTGGATAAAATAACAAAATGAAAAAGAGCAGAATGAGAAGGAAAGCTCAGAAACATCCAAGTAAAGAAAGAAATGGCTAAAGTACAGCTTGAGGAAGGATGAAATAGCCAACATGAAAGTGTTCAGGCACAGGTAAAAGGATCAGTAACTTCAGTTAAAACTGAAATGACTTATTTCATTTAAGCATGAGTACATTCCTGGAATGATTTTGGGCCTTAAAGTCTACCATGGTGCAACACAATGCATACAATCAGCTCACTGAACCCAACACAGATACGTTTAAAACATCCATAATGGCCACATTCACTTCTCAGGCTCAGATGCTAAGGAATTTATGGAGATCCATGATTGTAAAACTGATATATTATGTTCTGTGTTAGGGATGACTAGGAAAGGCCTTCAAAAATAAAACAGGCAATATCATAATACTGTAATACAAGTCTATGGTGCAACCACACTTTAAATACTGTGTTGAGTTCTGGATACCGGACTTCAAAAAGGGTTCTGTAGAACTGAAAAAGGTGCAGAAGTGCAACCAAAATGATAATGGGACTAGAACAATGTCCCTAAGAGGAAAGATCATAACATTTGTGGTTGGTTTGGAAAAAAAACCCAGGATCATCCAAGGAAACTGAAGGTTGTAAGATCCGGAACAGACTGTGGAATTTGCTGCCAAATGATGCAACGACGGCCACCAAATTGCACAACTTCAAAGCGGGGTTAGACAAATTCACAGGAGGATAAAGCTGCCAATGGCTACTAGCCATGATGGGTGCATACTACTCCAGGATCAATAATATGCCTCTGAATACTAGTTGCTAAGAAGCACCAAGTATGGTAAATGCTAATGTCCTGCTTGTGGGATGCCCACAGGCCTCTCTCTGGTTGGCAACTGGGAGACCGAATGCCCTGATCTTGGCAAGGCTATTCTTATATAAACCTAAACTGTCTTATCAAACCCTAGAGCAGCTACCACACCTTTTGTCAAATGAAGACTAGCATAAGACAGAAATGTGTCTAGCAAGTAGAGGTATCATTTCTTATTTCCGTTCCTGATTTGAACTGTTATTTTCTATGCCTATACTCCAAATCAGTTGGGTTGTTGGTTCATAACAGACTCACAACATTGATGTGTTCAATAACTTTTTCTTTTTATTTGTTCGCATTTTTAAGCACTTTAGTATTATTTGAAACAAATACACGTTTCTTTGTCTTTGAAAGGAAGGTGTTTGTGCATTGTTTCAATTGATCTGAGCAATTATTATGGACACAAGGTGCCCAGAAAGAGTAATTTCGACATTACACAGGATGCTCTACAAGGTAAAATGTAAAGCTTGCCTTACTGTACTTTCCACAAATGTATCCAACTTCCGCTAAGTCTCTAGATAAAGTGACACTTCCTGCTACTTCACACAAGACACTTTTCCTAATGGATATGATTTGTCCATATAGGAAAAGCAGTGAGTACACTGACATATGAAACCTGCATCTTTCATCAACATGTACAAGAGAAGTGAGATTGATGCAATGGGCAAATCATTTAGGCTTCTGACATCCCTGGTAATCATAATATCTCTCAGATTTTTGTAGATGTAAATGTTAGATGAAAAGCAAAATGCAACATCTAAAAGCAGAGGTTTTAACATGACTCACCTTTTCATATAAGTAGATACATAAGTGGAAGGTGCACCCGTTGCAGGTGCTTCATTTCCCTTTGGTTCATCCCTCCACTGTTGCCGGGTATAAGAACCACTCCGTACCAAATTTACAGCAGATTCTCTGCAAATGCAATAGGAGTGGGGGGATCTTAAACTGAAATCTATACTGATAAACCCTCAAGCCAACCCACAGCCTATTGCTAGTCAAACTATTGCTAGAAACATGCCAGTCTATAGTATTATAGAATGTATTATAGCTCTACATTCTGAACTATTTCTAGGGTACTAAGTACATATGCAATGCTACCACTAAAATATAGCATGGCCAAAAGTAAAGATCAGTATACCTTTTCTATGGCAAAGTATATTGTCATATCACTATAAAAATATACAGCAAATATCATGCTCACAAACTAAAATTATGTGCTCCAGCTAAATAATGAAATGCCTACCACATCTAAGAATTAACTATGAATAAGAAATGTTACAGTACAGTAATAGGAGATCCAGCTAAATGTGAAGAACGGGACTATTTGTAACAGATCAGATGCACAAACGATAGATAGATTTCAAAGACCGTTGAAGTATGAACATGATAGTACATTATATTAAGCATGTCAGCTATTAAAAACCAATTCTTATTCTCCATGTTATTTTTTATTTTTTTATTTTTTTGTTATCCATCTTTCCCTGCAGAAAAGACTTGGTCATTCCCTTTCTAAAAAATAAATAAATAGGATATTTATTATAGTTTTTTCATAATACTGTAGGATAACCTCAATAAGAACAAAAAACAGAAAAGGGGAAACAAAAAAAGAGAAGAGAAGAGAAGAGTAGAAAAATAAAAGGGACTTCCAATTTTCCGTCCGTCAGTTACATAAATAAATTATTCAAAATATGAGGTGTTTTCCCAATATTCTGACCCAAATAGATTAATTCATTTTCCTTTTTTACACAGAAAGTCCAAAAGGGAATCTCTAATTATAAGACTTTGTTTTTCCTGAATTTAATAAGAGTGATTGAGAAGAAGCATATGAAAGGAGAAAGAACACAGTGGGTTTTATCCAACTAAACCACTATGTGTGCAGAACTATTTCTGCAAGCACAAAGAAACTTCCCCTCCTTCTGTGTGCCCCTTGCACTGTCCCCAAATCTACTCCAGAGAATTGAGGGGGGGACACAGAGAGAAGATTTGCAGAGGGACACTGTGGGCAGAAGTGGGGGAAGTAGTTCCACTGCACTCATGGAAGTCTTTTTGAGCATGCAATGATTTAGTTGGATTCAGCCCAGTTATACAAAGGAAATGCCAGGTACATTCACTTTATCTGGTAATTGAAAGGGGAGAGAGAAAGAGAGGAACATGGAAAAAGGAACAGGACTGTATATTGCTAAATTGTTTTTTACTTAGCTTAAATATATTAGAAGTTAATTTGGGAGGCGGCCAAAACACGGCTCTTCTTTGTTTCAAATGTAAGTGAAATGAAGATGTGAAACTTATGTATGTGATGCAGAAGGAGGGAGGGAGAGAAAGCATCTTCCACAGATTCAGCTCATAAATATTCACCTCTTTAAGAGTTGAGCCCCGAATTCAAAGAGACTTACCGGTTTTCCTTTTCTTCTATGTCACCTGCACTGTTTAACCTTCGAGGGGCTATTGAAGCAAAATAGATTTTGTTGTCCTTGTCCTGTTGAAATAAAAATAAATTCCTTAATTATGTTGAATTTTTCAGTCAAAAATTCTAGAGCTGTCAAACACTTTGTGAATCAGAATACGCTGTTTAAGTGTTTAATTCTAAATTCCATCAGACTGCTTGGCAGGGGGTTGGAATGGATGGCCCTTGTGGTCTCTTCCAACTCTATGATTCTATGATTCTATGCCTCAATGGGAGAGGGAGGAAGCAGAGCTTTGCTGGAGGCCCAGCTCCATCAGGCACATCCAGCCTCTGAACTGTGCCAGCTAGTCAATACAGGAAAAACTGTTGAGAAATTGGGGCTTGAGTTTTGATTCAGATTTCCCTCTTCCCTCCTTGTGTGCTAAATTGTTGTTGTTTTTAGACTGTAAGCCTGCGGGTAGGGAGTGTCTTGTTTTGATTTTATGTAAGTCACTCTGGGAGCCTTTTTGGCTGAAGTGTGGGGTGCAAATGCAATCAATCAATCAATCAATCAAGTTTAACATAGTCCACTATGGTTATCATTTATTTTGTTTACAAATCTAGAGGAAAGAGACACTGATATACAATTCCACCATCATCACAATGCTTCTGTCAGGATTTTTGTTGTCCTTGCTCCAGTACAGATCAGATCAATGAAGGTGACAGCGGTGGTCCAAAAATGATCTTACTTTCCTACTACACATATTACAGTACAGTGGTACCTTGGTTTAAGAACAGCTTAGTTTTTGAACAACTTGGATTAAGAACGCTGCAAACCCGGAAGTAGGTGTTTTGGTTTGTGAACTTTGCCTTGGAAGCTGAACATGCCCTGCTTCCTGTTGAGTGTGTTCAATTTGTAAACCGAGCCCCCCGCTGCTAATCAAAGGCTTCCTGTTGAGTCTGTTGGCTGTTGAGTCCCGAGGACCCACACAACACAGAGATGATATTTGGAGATTTTGTTTTTGCTATTTTTTGCGTTTTTGTTTGTGTGGCTTTTTCATTTTTTTGACTGTGACTTGGTCTTCATTTTATGGGAGTGACTTGTGACTGTGGCTTGTTACTTTGCTTTTATGACTTGTTTTGGGTGGAACCCAGTTCAGCTACTTGTTGATTGTGTGACTGCAGAAATGGATAAAAGGCCCCCACCCAAACAATGACTATCATCAGTGCACGTAAGAAAGAAAATTAATTTTAATTTTTATCATCTACAATACTGTCTTATTTATTTTATAGTACAGTAAACTGATTATTAGGGACGCGGGTGGCGCTGTGGGATAAACCACAGAGCCTAGGGTTTGCCGATCGGAAGGTCGGCGGTTCGAATCCCCGTGACGGGGTGAGCTCCCGTTGCTCGGTCCCAGCTCCTGCCAACCTAGCAGTTTGAAAGCACATCAAAGTGCAAGTAGATGAATGGGTACCGCTCCAGCGGGAAGGTAAACGGCGTTTCCGTGCGCTGCTCTGGTTTGCCAGAAGTGGCTTTGTCATGCTGGCCACATGACATGGAAGCTGTACACC
Organism: Lacerta agilis; assembly: GCF_009819535.1. Lineage (NCBI taxonomy): Eukaryota > Metazoa > Chordata > Lepidosauria > Squamata > Lacertidae > Lacerta > Lacerta agilis. Next base: position 63,222,778 of record NC_046317.1, on the reverse strand, counting down.
AGCTCCCTCGGCCAATAAAGCGAGATGAGCGCCGCAACCCCGGAGTCATCTGTGACTAGACCTAATGGTCAGGGGTCCCTTTACCTTACATTGCTTATTGCCTTCATTTTATGGATCAATGGTCTCATTAGATAGTAGAATTCATGTTAAATTGCTGTTTTAGGGGTTGTTTTTCATCATCTGGAATGGATTAATCCATTTCCCATTACTTTCTATGGGAAAGCACACCTTGGTTTAAGAACGCTTTGGTTTATGAATGGACTTCCGGAACGGATTAAGTTCGTAAACCGAGGTACCACTGTATTCTGATTTCCTCCTCTCCAGTATGCCTACTGTGACTGCAGCATGGAAACTGCATGAGTGTCCCAGGTACCAGATAGTGCCCATACATCTGATAACTAGTGGCACAACTTTGCCAGCACCCTTGCATTGCTACCATCAAGTCAAGGTAGCTAAATGTAACTTCCAGGTTCAGAGTTAATGTACCTCTAAATTCCAGTTGTCTGGGGAACTAGCCACAGCAAAGACTGTTTCCTTCATGGCATGCTTGCAGGCAACCCAGAAGCATTTGGCTGGCCACTGTTGAAACCACACTGTCAATACCCAAATCAAACCCCAGTCTGAACCAGCACAGCTCTTGCTATGTTCCTGTTCTAATGTAGATATAGTACTACTGCCATTGCCTTGGGGCTACTGAGTACATCCCTAAGAAAGAAAACTTGCATTTCAAAGTAAGGAAAGCCAGATTATTCAGCACCTTCTCTTTGTTGTCTAATAATGCAGAAATCCGAGGGGTCGAAGAAGAACGATATATGGAACCATCCTTCTCTCTTGGCATGTCACGAGGAACGCTTCCTTCACTAAGCGTGTTTTGGCTGCTAGTTTTCCGTAGACTTAGCCTCCATGATGAAGGAGATTCATCCTTTTGCTCTTCAGACTTGTTGAGCAATGGAGTAAACTTCAAAAGAGAAAGAGGACAATAAGGAAGAGTGCTGGATATTTAGGGAAAACTAAGCTTCCAGATTGGTTTACTATTCCAATAATTAACTTACAGTTTAAAATCATTTCAGCTATAGAACATGAAATACACATTAAACCAATTAATACAAATTTACCAGTAGTGCAGTCCTTGAAGTGCCAGGCATGCACATCATCCATCTGCGAAAAACAACTAATCTAGCATTAATTTCTGAATCCTAAAGCTCAGTGAACTGGTAAAATGCCATTTTTAGAGACTATAGTGAAGCATAAGCTTGCATCTTTTACACCTCTTTTGTGCTTGTTTTTCAGACCACCCTGAATAAACCGTCTTCATTGTTACTCGGTGGTGGTTGGGAATTATCTAACTACTCAAGTGTCTTTATTATTCAAAATGATATAACTCTTTATTTTTTCTGGTAGAAACTCACATGTGAGAGGCTTATACAGGACTCTCTTGTATGATTCATAGCTCAGAGAAGCTGCTTGTTGGATATTAGCAAATGCTTAAAGGCCAAATGATGTTTGCTCATACATATGCTTTGCACTGCAGAGGGACCATTTCGATCCAAAATACTCCACCACTGCAAAGTTATTGAAAACATTTCCAGCCCCATCCTAATGTTTAAGCTAAAAAGAAGAGTAAACTGAACAGCATGCCATTGTCTGATGCTAGTCAAGAAAGTCCATGAATGCTATTATGAGTCCTTGCATCAAGGACAGAATACAAGTGTAAGAAAAGAAAGCCCAGGCTCCTCCGCAGGCAGTCCTCCCAAATGGACAAATGGCCTATCTTAATCTTCTCCCAACAGAACCATTAGTGTTTTCCAAAGATGGAGTGGGCTGTCCCAGCTGAAGCATGAGATTACTGATAGTTCTGTTTCTATCATTCATCCTAGTGGTTCAACTGCACAGATTCAAATTAATTACCATACTTTTTAAATGAGAATATCTATGTTAACTTTATATATCATCAATCAGCAATTTAAGACAAAAAGGGGTTAACCCCTTCCCCTCCCCTCCAATATTTTGAGTTTCACTTGGGGGACGACGACATAGTACTAAATATTCTAATGTGCCGTTTCAATTATATAATATCTTAGCACACAGGGCCCTCTCAAATCTGGGAAAGATTACGTAACCTGGGATTTCTGCTGCTATGACAACCACATTGCTCTTAAGAAAATGCAGAAGATTGTTAACTCTTACATGTAAAAAACAACAACTTTATTGCACAATGCTTGATGACAGCATTTTCTGATGAACAGAACACAAGAATAAACAAAAAAATAGCAAAAACCCCTCTCCGATTTCTAAACAGGTAGAAATCCAGGATTCTTATGAAGCATTAAACAATGTATTATTGCAATGTCCAACATAAAATTAACTGAAGAGTGCAGTTTATTTTTTAGAATGAAAACTAGTCGGGTGGTGGAAAGGGGGATATACATATTTCTAAGAATAAACAATGAAGAAGAGGCCTTTGTTTGCAGTATGTTAAAACTAATTTCCTCAGCCTAAAAAGGTACAATTCTGCAGGTTCACTGCAAAGAGAAATATGGTTATCAGATCAATTTTGGGCACATACCCTTTTAAGTAAATATAGCAGAATACTAGTGCTTCTCAATGTTTTACCAACAATTAATGCAGCTCTCCTAAATGTATCTTGATTAAATCAACCTCATTTGCATTCTGTCAGGATGACATAAATATAGTTACTTAATTTTATCCTGAAGTGGATAAGGTTGACTGAGTGGGGATTTCAAACAGGTCTCTCTGGCCCAATCCGACACTGTAGGTTCCAACCAATGTTGGTGCTCCACTTGCACAACAGAACTTCCCTCTCCTCACCTCTGCAGCCATCTTGGGAAGATGGGGGACCCTTTTGAGCAGATTTTGGGAGTACACGGGGAAAGGAGTGAAGGAAGAAGTCCTGTTGCATAAGCAGAATGCAGCTGATGTGGCATTGAGTATAATCCTCTTACCAATACCCAACTATACTTAAGATAGTCATCTCAAATGTCTGGTGAAATGTCTATGCACTAGATAGATACTGGGCAGTATGATCACAGCCATGCAGTATATTTAAGAAATTCTGCTGAATCTTAATGTATAAAGTCACTCGATCCTCTAAATGCTTATTTGGAAGTATGCTGAATTTAATAAAATTTACTTGCAAGTAAGTTTGCACAGTATTGTAAGCTAGGATTCAAAGCAAATTGTCACTTTTAAGACTGAAGTCAACCTCCACTTACTTTTCTGGCAGGAGCCATAGTGAAAGAGTTATGCTCTGGTGGTGGCACTTGTTCTGTGATTTGAGTTCTGCGTTCATGATTGGAATGATTAGCAATAGACTCTTCCTTTCTCTCTATAAAGAAAGACCAAGAAAAAACAAGTGACAAAATAGTTATGAACATTTTACCATAATTCTACAGTTAAAAGGGTGATGTGTCACTGATACTCAAGTCACAGTCCCTTTCATCTGTATGACTAGTTTAAGCAAGAAAGAAAACTACAAACCTCAAAAGCCATTTCTCCACAACCTGAGCAAAAAAGACACTTTAGCTTAAAATGCAAAAATCTGTATGTATGTATTGCTGACTAGCAATATTTTCTCTTAATAGCTTTTCAGTAATGGCTGAAAAAGCTTATCCACAGCAGGTAATAAATTCATTCATTGAAGTAGTAAGAACTGTTAATCCAGTTTTAAGCACATCCCTACAAAACTCTCTTCTTTCTACAAATGATTTTGCAAACAATACTTCTGCTTATGTTTAAATCAAGAGCTCACTTTAAAAGTATGATTTTGAATTGCGCATGAGAGTTACTGATGAATCGGGGGGGGGGGGGACATAGTTTGATAGTGATTTACCTGGGGTTACCCAACACTTGGATCCATTCAGGATTAGACTCTTGCTTCCAAAATGAATCTGGATTAGCTCTCCAGATAGTGATCAAACACATTTGTTTACTGGCTGGTCATATACTACTACGTGAAATATATTAACTGAAGAGTAGAAAGAAAAATTGGATAGTTTCAAGGCTTAAGGCACAAATGAAACAAATATTTATCTAACTAGAATAATTACCCCTGGGCAACTTTGTCTAGCTGTGTCTCCTTACTTTGTGTCTATGCAGCCCCTCAAGTGACTGGTGGCAGTAAAACCCAAGCAGCTAAGGAGAATCACAAATAGTTGTATTAACAGGCCAAACACATGTTTAGCAGCAATACCTCTCTCTCCACCCCACCCCCCACAGCTGCCATTTAAAGACTTTTCATCCCAGAACTCCCGTTTTTTCTTCTGTCCATGACAGTGGACAATAACTATTTTAAGCAAGATAAGACTACATTTCTGTATCTGCTTTGATGAGTAATTTCTGCTTCTGAGAGAGCTATTAATAGCATAAAGTACTGGCCAAGTACTTGTCTATTTCTGTACTACAGCAATATATGCTGAGAAACGCATTCAGTTTTTAGATAGCAATATATTCCAGTTGGTGACCACAGCTAAAAAAATGCAGGGCAGATCCACATATATGAGTTTTCTATTTTTTAAAAAGCAGTGTATCTGTATCTGTATCTGAGGGATTAGAAATGAGAGGGGGGCATGGCTGCACACAATCAATTATGTAAAGGGATGTGCTAAACTATGGCTCTTTGGCAAAGATAGAGCTAAAAAAAAAACCCTTTGTATTTCTTTACATTTGTAACTACCTAGTCCTACAGCAGTGTCCTACACCCTTTCTTTATTGACTTATTGCATTTATATCACAACTTTTTCTCCAAGGATGTCAAGGTGATGTACATAACTCTCCCCCTCATTTAACTCCCCTCCTCATTTATGGTGCTAAAGCAGAAGATAATCATCAAGACAAAGCTAAAAAAAAACTGAACTTCAACTTTTCTACCATTGGTAACTTTTCTGATGTATAACCCCCACTCATGCACTCATCCACAGTAACCCTGCGGAAGCAACAACGGAATATCAGCGTAATACAAACATTTAAGAGTATTTGCTGTATGCAATCTTGCAATAAAACTTCACATTCTATGCTTGAGCTCCACCCACTTGGTGATCCTTTACTCATCTTAGATATATTGCTAATGACTTGTCTTTGTTTTAAAGGACAAGCCGCACAACATTTTCAAAAGCATTCCAGACACCACGCCTAAATGGCTATTATACTGCTACGATATATAAATGAATGCAAAGTAACAGCGCTAAGATATTTTCATCCCATCTAAATAAAGAGCAACAGCTGGACATCTGTAGCAATATAAATCTGGAAAACCCGTAAGACAAATGGTTAAAAACTTTTTGGAAGATGACAGCCAAGTCAGAAAATCCAAAATCTGCAGATAATTCACATTTCATATATTCATTTTTGAATTGCTATGCAGAAGCACTATTTTCCATTAATTATTATTTTTGCTTATAAACATTGAGACTTCAAGAAGCTATATGCCTGGTACACTTCTACTCACATAACAGGACCTTCCTCTCATCCCCACTACAGCTTCTCACAAGCCCCCCCCCCCCCGTGCAAAAAAAATAAAATCTCTTCTGGAGGGTGAAATCTGACTAAATATCAGGAATAGCCTTCTGACAGTAAGAGCTGTCCGACTGCAGAATAGACTCCCACGAGAGATGGTGGATTCTTCTTTCTTGGAGGTTTTTAAGCAGTGGTTGGATGGCCAACTGTCATGAATGCTGCAGATGAGATTCCTGCATTGCAGGGGGATGCACTAGATGACCCTGAGGGTCCCTTCCAACTCTACAATTCTATATGTATGCCTTATTCCAAAATCTCATATTATCTTTATGGATTCTTATAGTTAGAAAATGAATAAAGTTTTTAAAGATACTTGGGAGAAAATTATGTTCTCGTTAATTCCCTGGCCCATCAGTACTTAACTAGACAAGAAACAAAAACAAAACTCGGTTCTATATATTACCTGCCTCTTTTTCAGTATCAGACTCTGAAGCTTCATCTTCCTCGGCTTCTTCTTCCTCAGAGCTGGAGCTACTGGACTCTTTGTTTTCTTCTTCCCTTTCTAGGCATTTCAGAGTGTCTGCCTCGTAAAGAATCTTCTCTTTGCTGAAGTACAAGTGGTTGAGAGAGGTATTCACCACAATGGAATAAGTTAACAAAATTTTGTGCTTTTAAGAAGTTGACGATATCAGAACACAGATAAGGCTTTCTACGGAATCATTTCTGCAGAACAATGTGAGAAACTTCCACTCTTAAAATAACAATGCACTAGCCTAGGCCCAGTGTCCAAAACTTCTATCTGTACATATGTTCAGGTTTCCCCCACAGTTTTTAATTTCAGCCATCTTCTTTTAATTATTTTTATTTTATGTTTTATTATATTTATATGACATCTTTCCTCCAAGGAGCTCATGGTGGTGCACACGGATCTCCCTTCATAACATCCCTGTGAGGTAGGTTAGGCTGATGGCTCAAGGCCACCCAATGAGCTTCACGACTGAGTCAGGATTTGATCTCTAGTCTCCAGGTCGTAGCAAGTCACTAAGCACTACACCACAGTGACTCTTTTGTTAGTGGAATGGTGAAACTGACTAGATGAGCTCCTGATCTGGGGGAAGAGCACACATTCTTCAATAAAAGGTAATTTAAAAATGAATAATAGCTTCCACATGACTGCCCCATCAGCTGCAAAATTCACTGGTGCCCCACCATATTATAGATCACGCTAGTGACTTGACTTATAGAAGCTCAAAATGGGTACTTTCTTTCACAAATTTATAGGCCGCTTGATAGCATAGAGTCTTTGAAGCAATATACACAATAAAAATGGAATAAGACATTGAAACACATGCTCTAAAAACAATAAAACCAATGCAACAATCTCCAAAACCATTTCCTACCCCATCCCCACAGTAATGCTCACATCAAATGCTGCAAGACACCCACACCATGTACTTTGAGATCTTACTTTTTGAAAAGCCCACTTTGAAGTTTCCCATTCATATCAGCTTCTATTAGCTTGTTTCTTGTCTCTTCACTGCGCAGCTGTCAAAAGCATAATTAGAAAGCTGTTTTAAAGAACTACTAATGGCTCCAGTACATCATTTTCGCTATCCCCCTTCTCAAATTCCATTATTATTAAGCTTCCCAGACATTTTCTACAGTTAAGGGATTTCAACATTACAGTGGTACCTCGGTTTAAGAACATCCCTGTTTAAGAACTATTCAAAACAAAGAAAGCTCATACCAAGAACACACTTAGTTGGTTTCTAAGGTGCTACTGGAAGGATTTTTTATTTTTTATTTTGTTTTGACTATGGCAGAAAAACACGGCTACCTACCTATAAGTAAGAACTATTCAGTTTACAAACTCTGCAAAACTGGAAGTAGTGTCCCGGTTTGCAAACTTTACCTTGGTCTAAGAACGGAATCCGAACGGTAGAAGGGCACCGGCAGTGGGAGGCCTCATTAGGGAAAGCACACCTCGGTTTAAGAACAGACTTCCGGAATGGACCAAGTTTGTAAACCACTGTATCTGCATCATCTTGGTACTTTTAACTCTGACCCATTTCAATTTAACATCTCACAAGCAACTCTCAGGTTATTGACATAAAGTCCATGAATACTGGACTAGTTAAAAGGAATAGCCAGAAACTCACCATATTCTGTTTCTTCTGGAGCATCTCTAAATGTTCAACCAATCCTTCATCGGCGACATCAAATGGTGTCTGACCCTGATGGCATGCGCAATTAGCAAACAAAGGCACTTTCAGGTTGGCATTTCATTAGTATGGAAAGGAGATTCTTTATGTTTATTAAGCAAAGTTTATCATGTACATTTCTTATTCCAGTAATTGCCAAGGCTTTGAAAGCAACTTTAGAATTTACCTACTTTTCCCTGGGAAAGGTCTTGTCATAACTTTTAATTATATATTAGCTCCCAAGTTAAGCATGCATTATGTTATACAAATTGATTATCGTAGGATAGAACAGCCAGAGGCATGGAATAGGAGATAAAAGATGGAATTTGTCAAAAATATCAGGAAGTATCTTGCAATAAAATTATGAGTACTACTCTTACACATGTAGCTTCTGATATCAGTAGTACCCAAAAAAGTTGGTTTAGTCTGAGCCAGTACAGATATAACATTTTCAATACTACCACTTCCAGACAACCACTAGCTAAAATCCCTCATAACCAGGGTTTGCAAACACATTTTAAAACCCTGGTTAGTATTAACCATGGTTATGATTGGTGCATACAGACTCCTGAACCATGAAATATGTTGGGGGGGGGGGGCAGTCAGAGGAAAGCTTGTCCTGGAGAGTAAAGGGACTGGGGGAGGGAATGCATGATCTTGCAGTTCTCTCCTAGTCTTTCAGTCTCTATCAAACATTATAGCAAAGGCAACAGGATGAATGGGACATAATGATAATAATAAAGTTGTTGGTGGTGACTGAATAAATTAGAGTTCTTACCCCCTTCCATCATGAAGTCCCAGAGCAGGTTACAACCATTTAAAAATACAATACTAAAATAAATTACGGTCAAGAGAACAGGGTGAGCCCCATATATATATATATATATATATAGAGAGAGAGAGAGAGAGAGAGAGGGAGAGTGTCAAAGGTTGGGGTAAAAAAGTGCCTTCAATTTATGGCAGAAACTAAGCAATGGAAGTAACTAAAAACTTTGGCAGGATTTGAGTAATGCTTGTAATGTACTAAAAATTAAAGTAAAAATGGATTATTTAAGAAAAATATAGAAAATAAGTGAAGCAGTTGAAAAAGACTGAAAATGGTAACAATGGAACGGCAGAGGGGAGTTGAAGGAGTCAGGGAATCCTAAATGATGATGTTGATGTTTAATTTTTGAATTTACATTTGCAATGCAAAACTCAATAAAAAAAGATTTATTGGTGGGTGGGGACTAAGCAAGGTGCACCTCAATTAGGAAATTCTACAGCTAAGCAACTGCCACAGAGAATGCCCTCTCCTACCCTGAACATATGAGGATTGTGAAGCTAGCAAACGGATGTCCCCTGCTTGAAGAAGTGCAACTGACCACTGACCCATCTTGTCTTCTTAGAGCTCACTGAAGGGGACTGACTAGGTGGGTTATTAATGCTTCATCAGGAGGGTGAGGTACCGTCTGCACTTCTTCAAGCAGCTTTTCTACAAAACTCTATGTGAGTTTGTCAGCCAAATCATAATCACAGCCTTAGAGCAACACCCAAGTCAAAATGCAGACTAAGGAAGATCTAAGAAACTTAGCAGTTCAATCAAATTTGAGTCTGCTCCATAAACATTCCCAAAAACGGAAACTTATGATGATGACAGTGACCACCTGCTTTCTTACATTATACAGTAGTAAGCCAATAAAAGACACTTGAATATTTTGTAGGCACAACATCAAGGCCAAGTGTTCCATGCAAGCTAAAGTTGCCTCTAAATATTACTACTGCTTCTACCTCTTTCCACCTCCACCAACAGTTTTAATGCTGCAGAAATGATCTACTTTGAATGATTAGGGCAAGCATTAATTCAGATGCCTTATTTCATCAGGCATGGAAATATATGACTTGTGTGGCATAGGACCTTCTTTGCAAATATCATAAATGATGTTTCATGTACCATTCACTAAAAGCAAAGACAAGAACTACTATTGCCACAAAGCCCTGCACATTTCTACAAAACTCATGGCAGGTACCGCTTGTCTGGCCTGATTTCACCAAGGATTTTCTTGTTTACCACATTATCCCATACACACTAACTGGTTTATCATCTCATGCTGTCAGTCTCCATCCTCACTCCAGGCAGCAAACTAAAACTCTTCAAAAGACTGGCAAATCCCCAGGAACATCCAAGATTGGGAGTGAGGTTTTAACGGAAGCCCTTAAAGAAAACCCAACTCACCATAGAAACAATGTAGCTAGGAAAAACAATGCAATGGTCCCTCATGCAGAAGAATATTTTCAGCCTTCCAAAACCTTGCACTTATACTTCTCTCCTTTGGAGGGGGGGGGGGTTATCATTCCCACTCTGTAACCCCATCCCCTGTTGCATGTTAAAATCAGTACCAAGGACAGTTAGGGTAGATAAACTACTGTTCCCATCTTTATCAGCACTGATAACACCACCAAAATACCCCAAAGCACTTTGTAACTGGTCTCATTCTCGAAGCCTAACTTATTTTTACCCCTCTCTAAGGACTGTAGAGTAAGTGCAGAACCCAGTCTACTATCCCAGGGGTCTGTGAAGGGACTTGGTTCTTTTTCCTACTCTACCTCCTCTTTTAACTCCTAGAAGACACTGTAAATGTAGACTTCATAGGCAAGGGAAGGTATAGCAGTGGTGGTGGCAGCCACAGCAAGAAGGCAAGACATCACAGTTTTGATTAAGTTTGACAGAAACTTAAAATCTTAATTTTCTAAGTTGCTGCAGGATGGCAACATACTTTTTGGAGTGTGTGTATATATAAAGTCTATAAATTTTCAGGAAGCACCCATTTGCTCTAGCTCAGAAGTCAATTGACACATCTACAATTAGCACACTGCCAAAATACGATGCAATGTGGGAAGAAGAAGAAGAAGAAGAGTTTGGATTTGATATCCCGCTTTTCACTACCCGAAGGAGTCTCAAAGCGGCTAACATTCTCCTTTCCCTTCCTCCCCCACAACAAACACTCTGTGGGGTGAGTGGGGCTGAGAGACTTCAGAGAAGTGTGACTAGCCCAAGGTCACCCAGCAGCTGCATGTGGAGGAGTGGAGACACGAACCCGGTTCCCCAGATAACGAGTCTACCGCTCTTAACCACTACACCACACAGGCCTTTCTCTATCAGTTTTACATAAAAAGAATATCATATAAGAGTCCAATCATATGCATAGACATTACATAGGGTAGAAAGTAGCCATTTAGACTTTTGGCCCTACTGATTTCAAATGGCTTATCACATTGAAAATAGAAATAGACACAGTAGTCAAAGAACACACACACCAAAAATGTATTTTCAGCAACACCTTTCAAAATACATTTCAGCTGACAAGGAGAATAAAATATGTGCATAATGCAACCTACTCTATTGACTAAAGCCAAGTAACAGGCAATAATTATATATGTGCTTGTCAGCAAACATCTTGCTACTGGGGGCTCTTGTATTAATTTACTAGTCTACAGCTCACTAACCAGCTTGTTCCTGATGTCCATGTCACACAGTGCTTCAGCCAAGATAGAGCAAGCTTCCTTCACTCCCCAATGTGCAGCAGCATGGAGTGGAGTCCAGCCATCATTGTCCTGGACATTCACATCATACCCAGCTTGGATCAAGAGCCTAAGAAAAACAAGTGAGCAAGAATGGCAGCAGTTCAGTCATGCAGCTTAAGAACGTGCAGTGGGCTTTATGAAATAGGTTTATACCCTGTGAGAGAGACAAGTGTGGTAAAGCAAACAGCTCAAAGTGTTCCAGTGATGGCTAGAATCAAACCTGGAAAGAAAAGGAAGAAGTTGCAGGAACAGCATCCTCCAGCATGGGCAACTGTGCCATTACCCAATATACAATATAGTCTTATAGTATAGGCCCATCTAGCTTTTAAAACTCCCAGGGGCCTTGGTGGGACACATAACTTTGGTTACTGTTGTATAAATCTAAGCATTTACATAACTCATTTTATTAATAACCATAGTATTGGCTTTGACAATGTGCCTGTTTTTGTGTTGTCCAATAAATAAATAAAGTGCAAAGCCAAACATGCATATTCCTAACTGTTCTGCAACCTTTTTATAGACTACGTGAATAGAGCAGTAGTGTCTCAGACAGAAGTATTTCCTAATCTTCCTAACCAAGATTCTTCTGAAGATTCCATATTAAACAGGAGATCTTCTGTATCTATTTTGCCACTGAACTTTCACCCTTTCAACAATGAATTCCTTCTTAGCATAACAACTGGAAAATTACCTGCATGTTGTTTACTTTTCCAAATTCTCCCTCACTTCCTCTCTGATGAACTGCTGTTAGTGTGAAACAATGACACCCATTTATTTTACTCCACAATGTTTTTCATATATTGGAATATGAGGGGGGTGTTAATCCTACACAGCATTCCTGGCAGGAGAGAAGGGCTAGACAAGTGAATATAATGCTGTGTTGTGAATGGCAGTGAAGGTTGTTTCCCTACTGCCATCCAACTAGGCGGCAGTCATTTCAGTGTCTTTTGCATCTGCATGTTACTATGGTTACATAAAAAGAAATCCCACTGTCGATCACTCCTGCAATGCACAGCTCAGAAAATAAATGAACTTTCAGAGGATGTGTTGGACAGATTTCAAAGCATGAAAACAATGAACAAGGAAGTATTCAAAAGAATTGTCAAAAATTATGCAGCAGATATGTGCTTTACTTAAGAAGTTGTTGCTCCCACTTTGCTTTCACCTCTTTAGGCTAGGTCCAGACTTGGGCTGTAATCCTATACAAACTTATCTGGGAGTAAGTTCTACTGAACTCAATAGGACTTACCTCCAAGCAGACAGGTATAGGATTGCACTGCAAGCTACAAAAATCTAAGTCTCATTGGTGTCAAGTCACAACCAACTTGTCACATTTATTTCAATGGGATCTAAGTTCAGCTGAGTCTGGATCTAAACTATTGTTTAAAATAATTACTAAATATTTAGAGATTGGCTTTTAAAACAGACACTTTCAATTGGCACAGTGCAATCACTTAATAAGGAGCACATCAGAAAAGATTCCAAGAATTCTGATATTTCTTAGTATTAACATCACTAAAAACCTGGTGAAACCAGGTGCGGAAAACCTGCAAAGGCCCAGGATACCAACCAAACACTGCAGCTAAAAACTGGTGTCACATAAGTAAAATGACAGAACTAACATTTGTAAAAATGTTTACCAACCATCTCAACACAAAAAGCAAGCATACCAACACATACTGAAAAGTGTTGGCTAGCAAATGTTCTCCTTACCAAGAAACTAAACACTTAAGTAAGCACAGGAATGTAATGTTCAATAAAGCTTTTCTACACTGCTGTTCTGGGTCAGCAAACTGAAGATATGCCCTGGAAAAGTACCGGTAACATAAAGCAGGCAAATATTACAATTTAAATCTATCAATCAACTAAAATCAAGTTAACTGGTACTTTTCCTTCAAGTTGATAATATGAATGCATTTCATGCTTACACAGCAGCTCAAGACAATACTGATCTAGCAGCTAAGCCTCTACGTTGCAATTACAGCCCTACTCTGCAATAGCTATCCTTGAAAAACCTATCCTAGCCATTAGCCAGCTGTAAAAAACCCTACAAAGCTGCACACTTTCCCAGCCATGCTGTTAGTTTGTGTATATCTTATAAAGGCTGCAGACAATAAATTATAACAAAAGAAATCCCACCGAAGCCAACAATCAGAAAATCCTGGAGACCTTCATTTACAAACAAGTGAACAAGTGTAGAAACAAACAACTGAAAGACAGCATATGTCCCATCCTTACAATGCTATACAGTGGTGCCCCGCTAGACGAATGCCTCGCTAGATGAAAAACTCGCTAGACGAAAGGCATTCGCTAGCGGAAGGCTGTCTCACAAGACGAATTTGTCAATGGGCTTGCCTCGCAACACGAAAAAATTGCCGATTCCCCCCCCCCCCCGGTCAAACTGCTCTTCCCCCGTTGGTGCTTCGCAAGACGAAATTTTCGCTATACGACAACACTCGCAGAACGAATTAATTTCGTCTTGCGAGGCACCACTGTATTTGAAAGGGCTCAAGACTAATCAAAGGTCCATCATACAAAAAGCACTATTATTCCTATTTTCTTTTGAGAAACCATAGCAACCTGTGAATTTTTAGTGTGTACCAACAGCCTCTTTCAGGTTAAGGGGGCTCACAAATAATATCTAGCTCTATCACTAATATTTTGCAGCTGGGACTTCATCCTTAGCTGGTGGTGCTAAGAGCTAGCAAGAGAATATGCAGTAATTTTACACTTAGGTTTAAGATAAAAGTTGAAAGCCCACTTCCACTGAACTTAAATCAGAAGAAGAAAGGGCGGATACATTAAATCACTGCGTATTAAAACACATCTAGTACTATTGGAATAAACATTATCATAATCCAATCCAATAGTCTCATATTCCAGTACCAGAAACCTGTAGAAATATCTCTTCACAGAGACAATTTTTACAAGAGTACCATTAGGCCATGGTTTATTACAGCTAACAATGGAAACAGATCAGTACCTCATCACCTCAGAGTAGCCTTTAGCTGAAGCTACATGAAGAGCTGTAGCACCAGTTCGGGGCTGCTTCCTGTCATCAATTTTCCTCCTGTTCAGCCATTGCCGTGCATCCTGCAGCATTTGTTGCTCTTCCGCTTTTCTTGCCTGATCAAGATCCAATCCTGGAGAAACAGACAACAGGTGTAAAAAGCCCAAAGTATAACAAAAAAAATAAAGAGGAGAGGATACAAGTTTTATAACAAGTTCATAATTTTGTCGTCCTTAATGTACTGCCAGTCAATTCAATTGCACAAAGGGTTGAAGGGGACAGTATATTTAAAACGAAGATTGCACAATTAATATGCCTCATTTTATCTAAAGCTTGAAGGAACACTACAAAAACATTAAAGATGCCGAAAATAGAGTTGAATAAAATCTCAACAATGTATTTTTGCACATCAATTTTTTTCATGTCATTTTGGATTATGAAAAAATGTTACATAGAAGTAAAGTTCTTTGTAACTTTCCATAACTGGAAGTACACTAATTGTAGCTGAACAGCACAAGTATTTTGAAGTTAAATCTTGATTAATATGTGAACTCCAACAATAAAAACAGTTACTAAGCTTTGCTAAAAGCAAGTAGAATTGAAACAGTTTCATTTCCAAGGGAACATGCTAACATATTCAGAAAGCAGCATCCTGTGAGCCTTCCAGGCAATCTTCCACATTTCTCTAATGTTAAGTGGGCAATCACCAAACTGTCAAATCAAATAAATAGAATTACCTAAGAATTGTGCTGTGGACCAGCTGTTTGTGCAATGTTAACCTTGCTGTTACAAAGAAAAACTGAAGCAGCACATCAATCCTTCTACACATGTCAATCAGGAAAGTCCACATCTCCTCATTGGGTAGCATTTTAGAATGCCTGTACAGAAAGACTGAGCTGCATAGAATGACTAAGCTGGTATAGTTGCAAGCGCCCAAAATAACAATGTGGGAAGGGTGGGAGGGTGATGACAGTAAGACAACTTTAAGCTTTGTAAATACTCCAAGAAAAGGAAAGCAACATTGTCTCAATACAAAACATACCTTAGGCTTGTTTCAAACAAGGATCAACACATTGATAATGCACACACTCTGCAAAAATGACTACAGTACTCTGATGTTGAGGCCTTTGGCAATTGCCAGCAGAAACAACAAAATGGGTTTTTACATTCAGCACAAACAAAAACCCATGACAAAAGCAACAGCAGTCTGAATTAAACCTTAGGTTTAAACCACCAACATACAGAGGGGATGGGTGATTCACGTTTTCAGAATATTTATTTTCCTTTGTGTACAGCCTAACTTAAGAGAATAAACAAAATGCTATACTTTAGAAATGTACTTTTGTGTGGTGTCACTGTTCCTAATGTTTTACTTACTAAAGTGAAATTCCAGGCCCCTTTTATAACCAAAGTATATATGCTTTTCTTATTAAAACCCCACAAGAATGAAGAGTGGTTAGTAAGATATACAATTTCCTTACCTTGTTTCTTTACTTGTTCCAAGAGCAGATCCTTCATGGCTGCTTCCTCTGCAAGGTCAGATGGGACTTCACCTTCACTGTTCACAGCAGCTACGTTGGCCCCATGACTTATCAGATACCTACATGAATGAGATGCAGATTGAGACTGGACTTCACAGCACGAGTTCAATATCTGGCTTTGTGTTTATACTTTGCCAGTAAATAGCAAAACACTGAATTCAGATTTTTTGCAGCTAGTGATAGTGATCTCCCTTATCACAAGGCTGGCCCTGCAAATAGCTATTACTGTTGATTTGCTCAGCCATTTAAGATACAATTCTTTATGAAACTTTCAAATTTTGGAAAACAACCAGATAATTCAATTTTTTAAAAAAAATTCTTCATCTGTTTTTGCTTAAGTTTATTTTAAAAGGAATTTTCCCCCTCAGTATACATGTCTGGCTTATATAGACTTTTTGTACAGAAACGGATCGTCACCCACAGAGCTGGCCTGATAATCCTAGTTTCGCTAATTATCCTGCATTCTTGTTCAGAATTCCTCTTCTTGCTTCAGTGTAAACTATTAGTTTTGTAGCACTAGCTAATGTTTCATGTGGTTTATATATCCAAAGGAAATATGCATCCTTTTTGAGCTATGGTGGTTATAGTTTGCTTAGACACATGATTGGATCTGTCATTTTAAATTAGTCCAGTGGTACCTCCGGTTGCAGACAGGATTTGTTCCAGAGCTCCAGTTGGATCCCAAGGTTTTCGCAACCGGAGGTGCCTGTTCTGCGCATGCGTGTGGCATGGTAGAGTGCTTCTGCACATAGGTGCGGTGCGATAGAGCACTTCTGCACATGCTTGCGTGTGAAACCCGGAAAAATACTTCCAGGTTTGCTGCATGCGTATCCCAAAGGATACGTAACCAGAAGGATACATCAACCATTCATACATTCCCCCCTCATACCCACTTCTCTAAAAAGGAGATAAGTCATTTATTATTTCCAGTATCCAGGTCACACTGAAACTCACTCACTCTGCTATGTTCAGATAGCCACAAGATGCAACCGCATGAAGTGGGGTCCAGCCCTCGTTATCTTGCTGATTTACATTGGCTCCGTATTCTAACAGAAACTTTACCATGTCCAGGTTCTCATCTATACATGCCTTAGGGGAAAGAAGGGAAAGGAAGGGGAGAGGAAAGGAAAGAGAGAGGTCAAGGTGTTAAAATTAGCAATCTACTACCGTTTTAACAACTGTAAATGATACCAGGGACATCTCAACCATACTGAGCCTGCCTATCTTTCAGCCCCCCTATGACATCTCCATAAGATTTTGCCGTCACTTCCCCACCTCCACAGAGCTGAAGGCTGAACCCACCGTAAAGTGATCTTTTGGTATTTGATTTAGGAATGGCATGAAATTCCATGGAGCAGGGAAAGGTTTGGAACATGCTGTTCCAGGAAAGCTTCAATGAAAGAGAATGTGTCAGCACACTCAATGGAATGAAATGTGGCGAGAATTAACGCAGTGAATCCCAAGCACGAATTCAGATAAATTCTCAGTCAAACAAATCAGAACAATTGCAGACTGGACACTTGTCCTCCTTGTATATCAAGACACAGAAGAAGAAAAAGAATTTTGTACTAATAGCTTACCATGCAACCCTTTCATAATTAAAATTAAAGCATCACTTAATTTTTATCAGTTGACTTGGCTCTACCATGCTGAACACACGGAAATATTTTGTAGTGAGCAGATCAACATTATTTTGAATTTGAGTGGGTAACACGTTAATTATAAAAGGCAAAGATTGTAAAGGAAATTAAACAATGCACACTTTAGAGTGAAAGGGGTACTTTACAATAAGCCAAATTTACTTGAAGCTAAGTTTACTCTGAACTCAATATAATTGCCTAAAGAAGAAATTCAGCCTTCAGAACCTGCACTACAGCTCCGAGGCATTCAGAACGAGGTTTCTTCATATTAGAAGTGAAGGGTGTGTGTGACTCACATTACAACCATTTCACCTTGCTCTACCTCCTCATCCCAGAGCTAGAAACGCTTCATTACCAAGTAGATCAGAAAATAAAAGTAAACGGAAAGGAAAGGAAATACTTGTGTTGTTTGGCTGGTGAAGTCACACATTTATAGTTTCGGACATTATTGTGCTCAAATAATCAGAAAGTATAAAATAAAAATGAATGATCACATATATGGCCCAGGAAATGATCCTGGGGAGTTATAAGTTGCCACTTCCATGATCCTAGCACCCTGTGAGAATTTTACTAATCCTTGAGTCCAACAGAAAGTCCACAACAACAAACATAATACATGGACCTATGCGTTGTGAATATACTCACCCTCGAAAACCAGGCATATTTCATCATGGTATTTTTATACATAGAAAATCAGACTTTAACAATTCACAAATGGTAGGAGTGTAATCCGTAACATACTTTCATTGTATTTTAAAAAAATGCTATAACTGCCTTTTCTTAACCATGAAAAAGCAATTTAAGTAAAACACATCAAGCATTAGATCCAAATACCTTTTTCATCCCAAACTCCCCAAATGTCAGAGACCAGGCTGAGGAGTACAACTCTGATGAGGAATGGCGGGAGCCTACCCCTCCCCCTGCTCATGGCCAGGAACCTGAAACTCCACAAGAGCAGTGGAGCAGTGTTGATTTGGAACAATGGTTTGCTGAGGGGCACAGTTTGGAGGACAAAAGTTGGGAAGACTCCTTCATGGATCACTGCCTTGTCGTGGCAAAGGGGCTTGAATAACTCAGAGAAGCCACCCAAGATCATAGTGGAGAGTTTTGAATAAACGTAATCCACCTGGAGCAAGTTTGAAAAACTCAGCAGTGGCCAGAGGATTGGAGAAGATCAGTCTACATCCCAATCCCAAAGAAAGGCAGTGCCAAAGAATGCTCCAACTACCGCACAATTGCGCTCATTTCACATGCTAGCAAGGTTATGCTTAAAATTCTACAAGGCAGGCTTAAGCAGTATGTAGACCGAGAACTCCCAGAAGTGCAAGCTGGATTTCGAAGGGGCAGAGGAACCAGAAGCCAAATTGCAAACATGCGCTGGATTATGGAGAAAGCTAGAGAGTTCCAGAAAAACATCTTTATTAATATTTCTACCAGATGCTCAGTACTGCAGAGGTGTAAAAATCATTCTCATTATTGCTGGTGAGTGCTTCATGCAGTACAAACATGGAAAATGTCCTAGTCAGCTTGCATGGCGGGTAGGAAGGTGCCAAAATGTCTTGGGCCAGCCCTAAAGGTAAAGGTAAAGAACCCCTGACAGTTACCGGTAAGTCCAGTCGCAGATGACTGTGGGGTTGCAGTGCTCATCTCGCTTTACTGGCCAAGGCAGCCGACGTTTGTCCACAGACAGTTTTTCCGGGTCATGTGGCCAGCATGACTAAGTCGCTTCTGGCGAAACCAGAGCAGCGCACGGAAACACCATTTACCTTCCCGCTGGAGCGGTACCTATTTATCTACTTGCACTTTGACGTTCTTTCAGACTGCTAGGTTGGCAGGAGCAGGGGCCGAGCAACGGGAGCTCACCCCGTCGCAGGGATTCGAACCGCCGACCTTTCGATCAGCAAGCCCAAGAGGCTCAGTGGTTTAACCCACAGCGTCACCCACATCCCTAATTAGTGAAGTAATTCTACCCAATTCTTTTTATCCAATCCAGTATCTTCCGTCCACACTACAAAACATCTGTGGCTAACTATAGCTGCTCAGATTGGTAATCAGCCAAAGGAACTGCAAATGTTCCCCCTGCCCACAAATTACTGGATTAACTGGGTTCTAAGAAAGCTTATGAGATCCAAGAAAATAAAAACCTAGATTCCTTTGGATCGCTTACTGCCTTGGTCATAAGTAGTCAATATCCCACTTGATTCCTAAGGAATGGAAACTGGAGTGAAGACAAACAATATTAAGTCCCCACCTGTTCCTGTAATGAATCTACAATACAATAACTTGATTTGTGGATATAGTAGATTCAAAACATTAAACAAAACTGTAGTCCTTTGCTTTAGAGGTATTTATTTTTTAATGGTCATGTCTGAGCACTTCAGGGATTGATGTACATTATACATGAAGAGAGGACACTAAACACTTTCCTGGAATCTTGGACATAAAAGTGTTATTAATTTTAGAAAACATTGGCTATTGTTTTTTCCACATGTAAAATAGTGAGATGCAAAGGTATTCAGAAGAAATGGAAAAATAAACTACTCATACCACTTAGTTACAAAACAGATGTTTGGAAACTAATTTGGTTAATTCTTTATGGATCACTAAATTAGCACTTCATAACCTCTGCGGGCAAAAGCCCTCTGAATTAGAACTTGCTGCATTTGCCCTTCATTACCATGCTTCAGTGAAGATGTGTGAACAAAAAGAGAACTGGCCACATAGTTGGCAATTATTTGAAGTCTCCAATGCATCAGCTTGCACTGTTGGAGAGAGAAAGCATTTCAGTTTAAATATTAATATGTAGAGAACAGCAGCAATGGCTTGTCTCTTTAGCATCAGGTCGAAATTATGGAGACAACTCTATTCCTTCTACCTTTTACATCAGGGGTAGGCAACCTAAAGCCCATGGGCCAGATGCGACCCAATCGCCTTCTCAATCCGGCCCACAGACAGTCCAGGAATCAGTGTGTTTTTACATGAGTAGAATGTGTCCTTTTATTTAAAATGCATATCTGGGTTATTTGTGGGGCACAGGAATTCGTTTTTTTATTCCCCCCAAAATATACTCTGGCCCAACACATGGTCTGAGGGACAGTGGACCGGCCCACGGCTGAAAAAGGTTGCTGACCCCTGTTTTACATCCTGATCACAGTAACCACATATGGCTACCACACTATTGCTGACAAACAACTACACTAAAAGGGTTTAATAAATGTTTCATTTGATTATCAAACCTTGTACATTTTAATTATAAGAATTGGATCCAGATAAAACAGCTGCTCACTGAAGATTCCTTGGCCCAGTTTTGGAGTTCTACTTCATCTTCAGCACACACCCACACGACAGACAACCCCATTCCAGGACCATCCAAACCTCAGGGAGGGTTTTTTAGGGGCAGGAGGGGCAGGGAAGTCACTTCCACCTGCCCCTGTGGGTCCTGCTGCCTAATGTGATAGACTCACCTTGCCTCGTGGCTGAGCCAGCCCTGGTGTCCAGTTACTAGAGTTCTACTCTGCATCCAACCAAAATACTATATAACTTAATGCAATGAACACAATCCACGTGATTTGGGAAGCTGTGTCATTGGGTTCTATTCTATTTCTTCTTTACATTCATATCCCACACTTTCTCAGCATAAAATGGGAGGAGTTACCCCATTTTGTCCATACATCTCAATTCCTAGAATTAGGGTAGAGTGAGACACTGACCCAGGGTCACCCTGTGAACTTCATGGCCTTGATACAGATTCAGACCACGTGGTCCAAGTACAATGCTTTGACTCCCTAATGGCTGTATCTGCAAAAATCTAATTTCTGATTTAAGTTGGGAACATCCATACAACTGGACCCACTCATCTGGTTTTAATATTCTCTCTCTCTCTCTCTCTCTCTCTCTCTCTCTCTCACACACACACACACACACACACACACCAACCATAATAAAACCACTGAAGGTATGATAGAATGGGGCTCGATTATTTCTGTTTCACTCAAGAAAGAAGCAACTTCTTTATTTTAATTTGAATGGTGAATGGGCAAGTATCTTTCACATAAAGCAAGCCTCCCGACAGCTGAACAGTGTCAGGGTTAACAGTGTCTGGGAGCAGACACATGAGTTCAAAGAACGAAGGAATAAAACTCCCAAAATAGCCTTGCAACTGTCACCACTAGCAATTGTCAGCATTGGAAGGTATGCCCTTGCCTTCATGCCCCACAGAGCTCACCACTCAGAACATTCATCAGAAGTAGCACTGCCAGAAAGCAATCAGGTAAATCTCCAAACAACAACAGAGAGGACTATAGTTGTCAAATATTTTTTCAGTCTAGGCAGCTCTCAATGTTTTTTCAGGAGATAGTCAGAACTTGCCTCAAACATTTCCCAGGCACTCCTGCTGAATGTCAGTACACAGTCAATGGTTATATCACTATTGACACAACAGTCTTAGCCATCTCACACCCATTCTTTCAAAATGCTTCCTACTAGTTATCCTTCATATTACCTCCCTCTGCCAATGACAGGTCATTTATTACACCACTCAAATTGAAGTTCACTCTCCCCTTAAAATGGTAATCACATACCTCATTGACATACAGATGGCTTATGGATATATCGCAAGCCTTGTAACACTGGATTAAAATGCTATTGTTAAAATAAAATCAGTCAAGAATTTAATGGCACTGTGCCCAACAAAACATTTACCTTGCGCTTACAATTATTTTCAGCTGTATGAGTACAGGGAGGACTATTGTGGGAAATTCTTTCTATATGTTTGCATTTGCATGTTCAAACTTCACCCAAATCATACAGCACATATAAAGTGAAACTTAGGATTTTCTCAGAAACTTGAAATCTGGTCCAAGGCTTGGAACCTCTCCAAACTTACTTTAGTAAGACAATTTTGTTTTCTGAAATATAGCTACTTTAATGCCAGCTACTTTCGAGCTTGTTTCATTAAACTTATGAGCAAAAGCAATGGAGACACCAACAGGATGTAGCCTGCCTCAATGAGCTCAGCACCTGCGATGGGGTGGTGGTCAGGTTGTTGCCTCCTCCAAACTGTGTCCCAGACTGCAATACCGTAAGCCCTCAACTTACACAGGGGTTATGTTTTAGAGATCACACCTGAAAACAAAATCCTGTATAGTCAAAAGACATTGGGTGCAATGGCGGGCAGGACTGCCACCGTCTTTTTCCCCGGACTTGCACCCCCGTTGTTTTTTTAAAAAGTAACTTTTTTGCCAAGTGACGAACTGCGTGCTCATTAGCCTTTAGGTGATGTAACACATTTCTGTTGCATTCTGAGCACTCCATGTGCTCTAGAGAGTTCCCTATCATTGGAAGCCAGGCCACCTAATCTCAGTGACTATGTATTTTCAGTCCATTCATTGGCTTGATGCTTCTGGTATATACTGATGCATGTAAAACTGAATGACATCTTCCTGTAACTTACTCAAAAATCCTATGACAGAAATGTCTATGAATTTCATGTATAACTGAAAGCAAACAAACATATTCAGAATATTGCTAGAAGCCCATGAGGGCGGAACAGTTCCCTAAGTAAGAAAAATGGTATCATTTTCAAACACGAAGTACCTGATAAGATAAATGAGGCAAAACTTTTATTAGTCTTAGAGATGGCAGAAATATTTTGGAGAGTCCATTTAGCAGGTGCCAATTTAACAGCACTTCCGCTTGCCAACACAAAGGGATGTATCCAAACCTCTCCAACGCGTGCCCCCAAAATGTGCTCTACAGGGTCCACTAACTCTCCAAAGCTTCTTTTACAGGCACACAGGAGGCTGAAGGAGAAAGGAAGAGGAAGTTCTGTTGCATGCATGGAAGTCTTGTTTTAACTGACTGTATGTAAGCCACTCTGGGAAGGCTTTTGGCAGAAGAGCAGAGTACACATGCTCTAAATAAGTCTCTTGCACCAGGGGAGCTACAGTGTTTGACACGGCCCTCAAGGAACATTTTATATTGATTGCAAGGATGGAAAAATACAATCTTGACCATCTAATATCTTATAAGCAGCTTAAATGACTGCTTTATTTCTGCAGTGAGCTCCTCATTAAATATTTTCCCCAATGTGTACTGTGAAATCATTTCTATTTGCCACTTCTGTATCCTTTAATCTTCTAGCTCTGCTGCTGAGCCATGCCAATGCCACAACATAACATTCTTCCCAACTGACAGTGAGCCTTAAGAGTTATTGGCAGCATGCTGCGATAGTTGCAATAGAATGAGAAGAACACTGCAGAACCTGAAACATTTTATTTCTAGGCTCGTACAACAGGTGTTCAGTTGAAGATTTGGTGGCAGCGGCGGCAAAAACAAGCTGCAAGGGAAACTTGGGGAAAAGACTACATGTGCATGGTAATCATGTGTGGCTGGGAAGCAAAGCTGTAAAGCTAACAGAAAGTGAGGGAATAGCCCATTAATAAATATGTTCACATTGTACTGATTTTTACTGCCACTAGCTTTATTTACTATGTTAGGGAACAATCCTAACTTCTGACTAGGGCGCAGAGCCACCGACACCTCTGTAACCCTGCAGCTCAGAGAGAAAGTGGGGGAAGAAGAAAGGCCTGTATTTGAATTCTCTCCAGTTGCTGGAATGTCACTTAGGATCCAGTGGATCTTTGGCCACCCCCACTTTCACTCATCCATTTCATTTCAGCGGTGCTTTTTAAAAGTCATTTTGAGTTGCCTATGGCAAAAATTGTTGTTGTTGTTGTTTAGTCATTTAGTTGTGTCCGACTCTTTGTGACCCCATGGACCAGAGCACGCCAGGCACTCCTGTCTTCCACTGCCTCCCGCAGTTTGGTCAGACTCATGTTGGTTGCTTCTATAATACTGTCCAACCATCTCGTCCTCTGTCGTCCCCTTCTCCTTGCACCCTCCATCTTTCCCAACATCAGGGTATTTTCCAGGGAGTCTTCTCTTCTCATGAGGTGGCCAAAGTATTGGAGCCTCAGCTTCAGGATCTGTCCTTCTAGTGAGCACTCAGGGCTGATTTCTTTGAGAATGGATAGGTTTGATCTTCTTGCAGTCCACAGGACTCTCAAGAGTCTCCTCCAGCACCATAATTCAAAAGCATCAATTCTTCGACAATCAGCCTTCTTTATGGTCCAGCTCTCACTCCCATACATCACTACTGGGAAAACCATAGCTTTAACTTTGTCGGCAAGGTGATGTCTCTGCTTTTTAAGATGCTGTCTAGGTTTGTCATTGCTTTTCTCCCAAGAAGTAGGCGTCTTTTAATTTTGTGGCTGCTGTCACCATATGCAGTGATCATGGAACCCAAGAAAGTAAAATCTCTCACTGCCTCCATTTCTTACCCTTCTAATTGCCAGGAGGTGATGGGACCAGTAATAAGAATAAGAATACTGCTGGAGGAAACACCATTACCAGTAGTCTTCCAACAGCCTAACCCACTCCAGAAGCATATACCAGGCATTGTTCTGTTTGCCTGTTAAGCTTTTTATTGTTGCCTTAATGTTTTTATTGGCTTTATTGTATAAGGTGCCCTGAGAGTATTCATATATCAGGACAGCATAAAAATTAAAAATATATGTAATGAAGTCCAGAGATAGCAGCTAAGAGCTAGACTTTTTTTCTCCTGCAGAAACTGAACTGTTTACCCTATAAGCAAATATATGCAGTTATTTTTCTTCTGATATTTCACTATTTGAAGGAACAGGTAGACAGTGGACCAGTCTACTAATAGGCTACTTAATGTCTTCTAGAATTAGCATAAAGAAATCCATATTACATTAAGTGCTGCTTGATCCTGAACATTCTTAAACTGAATTTCTACTCTTGTATAACTCCTTAAAAGAGCAATGAAACCATTTTAAAGCTGTGTCATTAGTGAACTTTAGAACTGACATTCAAGTAAGAGTGACAGTGCAGTCCACATAGGTTATTTTGTCACTCTCTGCTGACTCACTCCTACTCACTGCACCTATTACCTCTCATGTGTGGAAGGTACCCTTCGCAACAACAATAGACAAATGCTTATATTTTAAGAAGAATCAAATTATGCACAATGCCAAAAGAAATATAAGTTTAGCACAAAGGCAGTGAACTGGTTTTCATATTCACACAAAACCATGATTCATACTATGTTCACAAACTGGTAGGAGCCCAAGCAGGGCTTGATGTAGCCTTGCCCTCTCCCATCTCCCCATGCACCTGGGAGAAGGATCTGTGCAGTGTTTAGCTTTGCTTCCAGAAATTCTTGACTTGTTATTACAACCCAGTCATTGTGGTTTTAAAATAAACTCCAACTAAACAAGCCAGCTCTGTCACACATAACTTAAAATCGGCTTGTTTTGAAACTGATCGGTGTTTTAAATCACATCCTCTGGTTCCTACATAACAAGACAGGATTCTCAGAAAGCAGAAGTAAATGTTGCAAAAGTCCTGTTCCACACTTGCAGGAGAGAGAATTGTGAAGCATGTGAGCCCAAAGTTTCGCTCAAGCTGATGTGTGTCAAGTTCAATCCTCAATGGGCAGTAAGACTCCCACTTTGACAAATGGGAGGGGACCACCCACCTGTCCATCACCTGACATCATTATGATAGCAGATAACTGGCAGGTGGGCGATTCCACCCACCTGTCAATGTTGGCCCATAGGCATGGGAGAAAAAGTGCCAGCCTACCAGGCCAAGAAGGTCCCCCGCCCCAGCTCATATGACTAAGAACATGATATCTGAATTGAATCCATGTAATAAATAAGGAATGGCAGGAAGCTCATTGTGTATAATCCCTCCTGCTCTCCCTATTTGCATAACGAGATTGACAAGACTGCCTAACTGGGTAAGCTATGGACAGGTTCCTAACGGTGGTACCACGCTCCAAATTCCAGGATGATGGCTCACAATGTTTCATATAGATGCTAAATAGCACAGTACTGTAGATAGCCCCTGAGCAATTGAGCAACAGTCCCCTGGAGGCAGCAGAGGAACTGCTGTAGTAGTGTTTCCAGTCCTCAAAGTTGTTCCACAAGGACACTGTGGTCAATGGTGTTGAAATCTGCTAGGAGATCCAAGGAGAACAAACATTCACCCTCCCGTCCAATTAATTAATCAGGATGACCAAGGCTGTTTCTAGGCCTGAAGCCAGACTGAAGTGTTGAAATGTGTCTAGACAATCTGCTTCCTCCAGGCATACCTGCAAAAAGACTGTCCACCACCCTCTCAATCACATTACCCAGAAAAGGAATATTAAAGACTAGGTGGTATTTTTCTTGGTCCAGGAAGGTGATACTACCACTAGTTTCAAGGTGGTTGGCTCATGTAGTTAACCACTCCCTGCACTCAATCAATCAATCAATCCCCTCTTACTACAGTAGATTTCACTGACCATGATGGGCAGGGATCAAGAGGGCATGTTGTTGACCTCACACAAGTGTCCTTAGCTTTTTTCCTTAATGTAGAACAGGAATCCAAAGTGAGTAGAAAGCAAAGACTATGCTGTATAATGGCTTTGCCAGCATCAGCAACATCTTTGGCAGACACCCAGACTGCACTCCTGAACCAAATACCTGAAGGTGTTCTGTATTCTGCAGCATTGGAAAGAAGTACAGTGCCAACACACAATCCTAAGTATGCATTTTTTTTCTCTTTTTTAAGTAAATCAGTAAAATGTCATAGTAATGAAGTTAAGTTATTAAATTGTGTCAAAGATTTGCAGGAGTGTGAAACACAGGAGTGTGATAAGTGTTTCATATTCTGAAATAGAAAATACGGTACTTCATGAGAGCAGTTATTTCTCTCTCACATACCTAATTTCCATTTTTTTTTCTTTTGCAGACCTCAAAAGAGAGGGGGGGCAAACCTCATCCCCAGGGCTTTCACATTTCTGTCTTCTGCTCAATAACAGAATTAAGAGCAGACAGCAGCCATTCAGATTGATTTTTTCACCCTCCCAGCACAAAAGGTTTTGAAGGAAAACCCCAAGAGACACATCAATACCACATCACACAAAAAAAGCAAGTGTTATGCTGACATAACAGTAGCCTTCTCCAATCTGGTGCCCTTCAAGTGTTGTTGTACTGCCACTCCCATCATCCCAGCCCACTGGCCATGCTGGCTACAATGAATGGGAATTGGGAGCCAAACATCTGGTGGGTTACAGATGTACTAACCCTGGCATACGATGGCACAAGCAAGATTCTGAGCAGACACTTTCTTCTAAGAAACTAGAGCATCTGCTGCTTCAAAGAGCTTGTACTCCAATCCTAAACACATTCAGGTTGAAGATTCAATATGGCAGCACATGCTACTCAATTGCACAGCTTCACTGCTCCTTTTGCTTAGCTAGTAATACAAACACTGGAGTGGCTGGCTTGGCTTTTTGTGCAAATCAGTGCTCGTGGTTTCTCTCCAAACAAAACACATAAAGTAACCTAAAACATAATGCTAAGCCAGCTGCTTCAGGGTTTTGTTTCTTCTTGACTAGGCAAAAGGAAGAGTGAGGAGAGTGTAGAAATGCACGGTGCTTAATCATGCTACTGGAACTTGTTTGTGGTAAGACATGGTTTGTTTCTAAACATGGCTCACTGTTGCATGCAAACAGGGCTGGTAAGATACTCGTGAGACCTTTGTAGATCAAATTAAAGTCAAGATACTGCAAAGAAACAACAGTAGCTTAGAAGCCTAAAGTGAACAAGTTATAAATAGAAGCCTGTTTTTCATATAGTCCGGAAATGGATGGTGAGCAGTTGCTGTGTCAGATCAATTCAGTACTTCAGAATATCCAAGAGCCAAGTTCAGTGAGGACCTGAAAGGCCACTGACACATAGAAGATTAACAGCCGGTGATCATTCTTCAGTCAAAGATTTCACTAATTTTGATGACAAATCCTGGTAAAACGTGGAGGTTAACTGTAATTGGACCACTGCATAGTTTTATTTACTGTTCTTAGGAAGCAAATTTGTAAATGTTGGTTGTTTTTCAATTTAAGTTTTCTGAACCTTAAATCCTTTACAAGTGGAAAAAGTTACCATGCCCAAGATGTCACATTGTACCACTAAACAAACTATGACATCCATGTAAGTAACAAACATTTTCATTTAAACTGAGTCCATATCAACCTTCTAAAAAATATCTACACACTGTATCTTTAAAATACTAAGGAAGAAAAGGGGGTTGTTTCCATCAGCAGTTGGTGTGGCACCAATCACTAGCCACAGATTCCCATTTCTTTTGATAGTGGGTACGGCTTTGTCATGCTGGCCACATGACCCAGAAGCTGTACGCCAGCTCCCTCGGCCAGTAAGCAAGATGAGCGCCGCAACCCCAGAGTCGTCCGTGACTGGACCTAATGGTCAGGGGTCCCTTTACACTTTACCTTTACCAGAGCAATTGAGGAACTACTGCTGAGGAACTACTGCTGTAAAAAGATCCTGCTATTGGTTGAAATGAGGCAGCCATCATACTGTCTCCTGGTGGAAAGACACTGCATGCCGCCAATGAAGCCTGCTTTCTGGTATGTTGACTGACAGAAAGGAACACCCTCCTTTCTTCAGAATTCTGAAAATACAGCTCCTATCTATTTCCTTGTGTCGGCAACATGAAGGGGTGGCTAACACATTGAGGCAGTGCCACAAAGCCAGTGTCCCAATGGT
Source organism: Lacerta agilis (assembly GCF_009819535.1). Classification (NCBI taxonomy): domain Eukaryota; kingdom Metazoa; phylum Chordata; class Lepidosauria; order Squamata; family Lacertidae; genus Lacerta; species Lacerta agilis. Next base: position 63,193,714 of record NC_046317.1, on the reverse strand, counting down.
GGTATAGCTGCCACTTACAAATAAGGTATAGGGGCAAGGCAGAGTGGCCTAAGTGCAGTTAAGAGAATTCACAGCAGAAAATATAGTGCAAACTGTGATGCAAAAGAGCACAGTTTCTATCTTACAAATCTAGAAGTTGTCACCCTACAGCTATTAACAGCACAATCCTAGGCATGTTGATTCAGAAGTTAATCCCATTAAAGTCATAATGGGATTTATTATCTAGTAATTGGGTCTAGTATTGCAGCCAAAGTGAATGTTTGAAATTAAATATTACAACTGGCCAGTACACCTCAATTTGAGATCAAGGAGTGACCTCTAAAACACCAAGATCCAATCCAATGCAGGCAAATTACAAAACGTTTTAAAATTCCTAACTCAACTAGGAAAGCATAAATCAACTAGGAGATAAAAATGGAAGATTGATAAATCTAATAACTGAGATTCAGAAATAGACACAAGCTTGTCTTCAACAACAGCTGATTCCAGTTATAGAACAGAAAATGAAGTTGCAAGAAAATCTGAGGATTTCTTACTAAACTGAAAAGGACACCCCCTATCTAGTATTCCACAGAATACAAAATAATGATCTCATTAAATCCACACCATAAAAGCAATGTACACAGGATTTAAAAGCTGGAGAGGGACATGGGTCTTGTCTGGTACTGAAATGACATCAAGGCAGATTCCAAGCAAGCCTACATGAAAACATCTTTCCAAACTCAGGTTACCACCACTGAGTATGTCAACTTCCATGAGGCCATCTACCACACATAAAATGGAGGAGACATCCAAAAAAAAGAGCCTCATCTGAAAATGTTAGTATATGGGCAAGAAAACGTGGAGACAATAAGTCCTTCAAGTATCCCAGCCACAAAGCCCTAAAGGGCTTTAGTGGTCAAAACCAGAACTCTGAATTGCACCTGTAACATAACTAGAATCTATTAGATCTTGATAGCTTTTTAAAAAAAGATATTCTCTGCTTTTTTTATAAAGTGCTTCCATGTGACTATAGAAAACACTTGGAACTCTCCTCACACACCATTTCTGACAGAGGCAGGAAGGAGAGAGAGTGGGGGGGAGGGAGAGAGAGAGAGAGAGAGAGAGATAGGGAGAGGCAGAAGAAAATACACCAGATATGGCAGCAAAGAATTCACACCAAACAGAAGAGGACATGGTGAGCTCTAATCCCAGCTTCAATGTCACAGAATGTGAGGTGTGGGCTTGCCAAGTATTAAAGCCAGTAATGGAGAGCAGCTAGCAGCAGAGCCCATGGCATGAAGTCCTTGTGCTCAGCCTGTTGCTGAGACTAGCAGAGTCACAGTGAGGAGAACAATGATCAGCACAATATTTGGGGGTGGGAATATTTTCCAGATGATGTTCCCATATGATTCTGACCTTCTGAGGGATCTCAACCATAAAGTAATTCAGTCCAACTGCTAAGTCCACAGAACAGAGTATGTTCCACGCCAATAGCTGAGCAGAAGGCAATACATAGCCTAGGGATCGCTTCCCTGAAATAGAATGGAATGATTTCCAGTTTAATCAAGATTGCACAGGATTTACGCCTACCTCTGTGGGATCACACAAAAATCCAAGCCAAGGAGAGGGATGTCACCATTATATCAGTCACTTCCCCCAACTGGGTATAACACTTTATTTTCAGCCCACATGTAAGGCTGAAAGTCATTTCTAGAGCTTTCTAATATTAAGGAAGTGTTTGCTTGGCAAAACATAACAGTTGGCTATGCGCAACAAAACACAGATCTTGTTCACATGTCACATCCTTTCAAACTCGATGCAACCAGCAGCAAAATCAGACACTTTCCCCCAAGAGCATGCATAGCTCCATTTTTCTCAATTATGTTTTAAATACATTTGGAGATCACAATGCTTTTAGTGTAAGAATTATCAAGGTGCTACTAAATATGGTGTACCAAGAGAACATCACACGTAAGGCCTTAAAAGGATTTGACTACATGGCAAGCTGTACTCTTCAGATTAAAATTTCTTACCTATATTAAGGATTCATTGAATTCTACAGTTACTGGCAAGTAGAACATTTAGTGCTGCACTAGAAATCAGCAGCTCTTCATTTTAAAAACTTTTATGTAAGTATGCAAATATATGCTTCTTGGGCAATGAAACTCAAAGGTGAATAAGTAGTCATATCTCCACCAATCAGGGAAACAATGACAACTGGGAAACATTGGCCTGTGAGCACTCCAGTTGGATAACAGCCTTTACCAAAGGTGTCATGGACTTTGAAGACACTCAAACTCAGAACGCAAGGGAGAAACGTGCTAAGAGGAAGGCACATTTGGCAAATCCACACCGTGATCAACTCCCGCCCGGAAACCAATGTCCCCACTGTGGAAGGACGTGTGGATCCAGAACTGGCCTCCACAGTCACTTACGGACTCATTTTTAAAAGCGTGTTTATGGAAGACAATCTTACTCGGCTACGAGTGATCGCCAAGGAAGAAGAAGAATCAGGGATGCATTCCCTGCATGATTCCTTGACCATTCCCATGCCCGAAATTATGCCACAATAAGTACAAATGTGCTTATTATGCATAATTTATGCTTTTTCACATTACTGAAACTTTGTTTATGCTCTTCAGTACTTATCAGGATGGATTAAAAAGATCATACCAGTCTTCTTTGGGCACTTAATGAAACTTTTACCTATCTTTTCAGGGTAAATAGCAGGAGAATATAAAGGCAACATGTTCTAGTCACTCACAGTATCAAACACTTAAATATGATTACATATAAATTCAGTTTGCGTGACAAGTGAATCATGCAAGTGTTATTTAGATACAGTGGTACCTCGGGTTACATACGCTTCAGGTTACATACTCCGCTAACCCAGAAATAACGCTTCAGGTTAAGAACTTTGCTTCAGGATAAGAACAGAAATCGTGCTCTGGCGGCGCAGCGGCAGCGGGAGGTCCCATTAGCTAAAGTGGTCTTCGGGTTAAGAACAGTTTCAGGTTAAGAACGGACCTCCAGAACGAATTAAGTACGTAACCAGAGGTACCACTGTCTTTCTAAATGTCTTAAATGTATTATCTACTGCACTATGAAGATGCTTTTGTCATTTTAAGAGTATCCTTCCAGGATACCTTCGGTACTTGCAGTACATTAGGGATTCTATTAATAGAATTCTATGTTGCTTATCTCAGACCCTGGCACCTTGTGGTCTCTGGAAAGGTTGCCAAGAGAAAAGGTTTTGAAAGTCAAAAGTATCACAGCAACTCTTGTATGGAAAGCAGTAGCCAAATCATAATCTTGAGGTTACTGACAATGCTTCATAAATGAACAAAGAACAATAATAATTTCAGTAGATTTCAATGCTTTAGAAGCATATCAACACCTTAAGCTGAAACCATGGCCAGGCCAAATATAACTTTTCTAGCAGCTTCTTAGTTTGTAATGGTATCTTCCAATCTAGTGCCTTGGTTTAGAACTCTGGAGAGTCGTGTAAGTGAAAGGGCAGAATGTAAGGAAGGGAAGTCCCTCTTATAAATAGCTGTGGCAGATAATGTTTTTACTGAAGCATATTCTATCAAGTTATGAACTCTCCTGTGGGTCAAGACCGAAAAAGGTAGCTTAGTATTAAACAAATTCCTCAGGCAATTCACAATTTAAACTGTAAACATGGAACTTTAGTCCACACTTACCCAACTAGTTTGACCTTGCCCTGATCTTTATTTTTTTTTGGGGGGGGGGACTTCCAGCCAAGTCTGTTTTGCCCATACAGTATATTCAATCCTCTCTCTTTTTGGATGAAAGAGGAGACAAGATAGGTTAAGACTAACTGAATTTATTTGTATGGTCTTATCTTGCCCCAGAGGATTTCTGGTAAGAGAATGTAAGTGTGTTCACAGTAAATGGCAGAACATTGCATTTGTGCTGCAATGGGAGAAAGAAACACAATTTGGGTGGATATTGCTATCCAGATAGCAAAACCCCTGCCAGAATGAATAAATGAGAAGAGCGTGGTGCTGACAGAAAGCAGTAGGTTACAAGAGATACGGCTGTGAGAAGTGTGATTCAGCTGGCACCGCCACAGAAAGGTTAGCTATGTTCACTGACACAAGGACTTTAAAGGCTGCACTCAAGGAGAATAGAGGAGAAACTAGCTGATTTCAAGTTCCACTGATGCCCAGCATATGCTGCTATGCCATCACCATGAGCCTTGCCATCCACAAGCAAAACAAGGCACTACTTGTTCTCCATCCTACTGTGCCCAGCAAGGGCCGGGGATGTCTCTGTAAAGTGAAGCCAGCTCTCACCTAAGATTACATCGAGGGGGTACGCAGTAAAGGAAGTGCAGCCCTTCCAGAAAATTGGAGGAGGGAAAGAGAGAGAGAGACAGATCCTGCAGGGTATGAGTCATGCCATGGATCCTTGGCACAACCGCTGACTATTCCCACAAGGAATAGCCTTACTCCACCTGCGAAAGGGTCAATCCTAGGTGAAGAGGCAGGGGTAAAAACTGGAGTGGCGGTGGTGGAAGAGGAATAAGGAGAAAGAATGATGGAGAAAACTTTGATCCCAGTTCACTAGAAGGCAGCGGGCAGGCTCTGTTGACCTGCCCTTCAAGCCGCCTTCTTCTCTCCCCCATTCATCCTATCTATAGGTCATTACCCTAAAAGCAATGGGAAATGGCTGGGAGGGGTGGGGAGCAATGCTATCATCCGTAAGGTGCGGGAGAACAGGAGGTGGGTGGAAGGGTCGGCCTCTCCCTTTCGCCCCCCCCCCCGCCCCCCAATCCCTGCCCGAGCGAGGGGCTGACAGGTCGAGGGAGGGAGGGAGGGAAGTTCGCCGCCTCGGGATACCTGGTGCAGCGCCGTCAGCCCGTCCACGTTGGCCGTGTTGAGGCGGGCTCCGCGGGCCAGCAAGCGCTTCACCTCCTCGGTGTCGCCGCTGGAGCAGGCAGCCAGGAAGACGGCGCCGTCCTCGAAGCGGACGCGGGGCCCGCCGCGGCGCCGGCTCCGGACGGGAGCCGCCGGCTCCAGCTCGGTCAAGGAGCCCTTCCAGCGCTTCAGCTGCTCCGCCCGCCGCAGACGCGCCGACTCGGCCCGCTTCACCCCCAAGTGCCCCGGCTCCGACATGACGGAAGCGCCGCCGCCGCCGCTTGCTGCTGGGCCGCCGGCACCGCCTCGCCGCTCTCGGCACTCCAGGGACCCTCGCCGAACGCCTCAGCCCGGGGAAGAGCGAACGGGCTCTGCCGCCATCTTTACAACTTCCCCCTGCCCGTCCCCCGTCCCCACCTCGCCCGCAGCGCCGGAGTTGACTGCGGCGCGGGCGCAGACGGCGCCTCCGAGCATCATGGGAAAGGTAGTTCTGAGAGGGGGCTGCCCCGGTGGGGATCCTTGGGGGGACTACACCTCCCAGGATCCTCTGCGTCGCCAGGTCTGCCAGGTTACCTTTTTTTTGTTCGGGGGAGTAGGAAAAGAGGGAGATTCAAAATGAGAGAATGACTGAAAGGTGGGTGGGTGGTTATTGTGGCATTATCCCCGAGATATTGAGTGCCTTGAACAAAGGGAAAATGCTGAATTGTTATTACTCTTACTACCTGTAGCAGCAATAGTGCTACCACATGAGCATATTTAGGCAACATTTTCCTCTGCTCGTTGCATTTATACACCAGGATAAAGAATGGCTGCCTATGGAGGTGAGGAATGGAATTAGACTGGAGGCTGGAAGATTTGCGTTAAAAGCTCACTTCTTCCGTGGCATATAGCGCTGAGTAAGTCACTTTTTCTTAGCTTCAGCAAAACGAAGAAAGAGTAAATTGCTTTTGCAAACACAGAATGTAAAGCACATAAAACTGATTATCTTGTATAAATCATAAACAGGAATAATAGAAATTATTCAGTGGAGAAAAGAGATCTTCCTTCTGTGGGGTTAAGAGTAGGATAATGAATGGGTATAACCAGGATTTTTGTTAGGGCGGGCAGGACTTTGGGGGAGGGGCAGAACCAACGTGATTGGTCAGTTAAGTATTTATATTGTTTTACTTGATCTAGAGGGGGCAACTGCCCCCCCGCCCCGCCCCGCCCCTTTGCTAAGCCCATGGGATAATGCATGTTTCTGCAACATGGTCTTGGAGGATATTGGGATGTGTAAAGCAGCTTAAGATGTTGCTTTGATACTTGTTTCGCCTCATTAGCTCCATCTTGTGGGTGGTTTAGCTCTTAGCATACCTGGCATTTGTTGGAGAATTTAATAATTGGCCAAATGAGTGTCACACATTATAGCTATCATTGGACTTTATTTTAATTACCTGTCACCATTCGTTTGGTGGGGGAGTCCTAGAATCACTATAAATAGCACATTCACAACATGGCAGCCATTTTAAAAGGCGGATAATATATCTATGTCCTTATGGCAGAGCAGCCTCTGATACTAACTGTGCAAGCAAGGGGTGTGATCCCAACACACACTCACATCCTGATTTTGATGACAGGAAAGAGGGACATCTCAAATGGGAGAGGGGGGGGATCCACCATGGTGGAAGGTCCAACTGTGCCCCATCACCTGGGACAGCAAGCATAAAGCCCTCCAATGGGGCATTTGGGGGTGGAACAGGGATCCAAAGTCCTGCACTCACACTTATCAAACCTTTATTAGGCATTTACATGTAAAATCGCGAGAGAAAGAATCACATACAGGAACTTTAAAATATATATACACAAAGAAACAACAATTAAACTCATAGGCTGATTGTATGTGTGTATTAGTAAAATCTAGAATTTCGTCCTGTTAAAGTACTCCTTGAAGCACTGCTGCCAAAAACTTGGCTACCCCTGCAGTCACCCCTTGGTCAATGTCAGAGAGACAGAATCCAACACTTCCACTGTGCTGCGGATTCAAACCATCCAAAAGGGGGGACAACACACGTTCACGCAGCATACTGTGTAGTGGACAATAAAAGAGAATATGCTCTACAGTGTCCGGGACATTCAGGGAACATCTGCAGTATCTCCTGTTTCTGGGAATATTCTGATATCTACCCCTGACAAATGCCGAGGGAAAGATATTCAGTTGGGCCAACATAAATGCCCTACGTTGGGCTGGTATAATTAGTTTAGTAACATAGTTGACCCTGCTATCTAGGATATTTAAATCATAGAATATGGGAGAGCAAATTTTATTTACTGCTGCCACAATATTTTGTCTCTCAACATCCTTTAGTCTAATTTGGACATTGTGAAAGATATGTTGCTTGCTTGAATTGTACAAGGGCTCCAGCTCGATGCCTATCAATCTGATTTTATTTTCTAGGAGTTGGTACCATCTAGATTTATAGGAGTCCCAAGGGGCCCAATCTTTGAAGCCCTCAACTACACCAGCCAGGAGCTGACAGAGTGGAGCTAGGGGCTTGAATAGGAGGGTGTTGTATTATCACCTAAAATGAGATTCCACGTCTGCAGATGGGAGCAGACCCACTCCCTCTGGAGGAACCAAGCACATGCACTCTCGACTTTCCCATAAAGCAAGGAAGTCTTGTAACTGAGGCTGCCGTGCCTTGGTCTGCTGTCTAACTTGCACCATTTCTTGCCTTCATAAAGATCATTTTCTTACTTATGCATAAGAGCCCCCATTTGTGGTGTGTTGGGCAGGAGAATTGCTCTGTCTGCTAATTATGATATCATGGAGTTTTTACAAACATGTTCTGTGAATGAAGGGAAGGTAGCCAGTCTGGGATTAAGAATTCCCACAGGTCCTGGGGACAGAAGGAACTTTATGTCTGAGCTGAAGGCTGTGAAGGTGATATTCTAAAGGAAGAAGGTGATATTCTAATGGAAGAGGAACAAAATAGCATTGGAGTGTGATATTCCAAGCCCCAATTGCAATGAGCCACCTGCAGGCCCCCAACTGAGATCACAGAAAGGATAGCTAGACCACACAATTCTGCCATGGGGAAAGGATGCAAACTCCTTGGCTAAAGAGTAAAAATTCAAGCACTCATCAGGCCCCTGGCAGGATAAAAGGGCTCACTTCCCTGTTGTCCATTGCTGGAGCAAAATTTGGTGCTGTCCCTGGTGCTGCTGATCCCACCCCCCATTTTCCCATCTGCTATAGCTTCCCGTCAAGCTACCTGACTCCAGCTCTTTGTTGCCTGCTACTTGGTACATGCACCCAACTGCACATTGTTCAAAGTGGGTCCTTGAGGCATCTTTTTCTGGCACTATAGTGGTCAACTCCCTAACACAATACGAAAAACAGGATTGCTTTCAAACTAGCGACTTTCAAAGTTATATAGTGGAAGATGAATACCATATCAGCAACTGAACTGGCCCTCTTTGTCACGATTTAGTATAGAAATATGCTACACAAATATACTTCTGTCCCTGACTTTAAAGAAACTGAGTTTATTTCAGAGCAGCTCCAAATATATTTTGTTATGTCAATCTTTGATCAACCAGCTTCATCTTTGTCTCTTTTCCAACATAGTTCCATATAGCTAACTGCAGACATTGCATGTAAATAGTTTCATGACCCTTGTCTGAGTCTTGGGTGGTTTGATTTTTGGTGCGATTGGATTTATTATCTTTACCTCTCATTTCTGTCCATGATTACACAAAGAAGCGTAATTGACTGAAAACAATAAAACATTGAAACATAAAGAACATAATGAAAACATACACCTTATCCAGCTGGAAAAATAAATGAACTATTCTCTAAACTTCTTTTGGTGATGTGTTATTTGGTAATTATCGGATAGAATCTAAAAATACCTTGCTGGCACTCAATTATTGTTTAAGCACTGTGTGTAACAGTACCATTTAAACACCAGGGGGCAGCTGCACCCTTGAGACTTCATCAATTTGAGAAGAAATCCCACAGCTAGTATATTACAAAGCACTATTCTTCTTCAGTGACTCTTTAGGAGGAAAATGTTACATGTTACCTTCTCCAACTAAATAACACTTGAGATTTGAAATACACATTGTTTCTTTGCTTAATATATTTATTTTGTATCCCTCCTTTCTTTTACTTCTCTCCAACAAAGTAAAGAGAAACAGTCAATACTGTATAATATAAATTATATAACAATAATATCATATCCTATATTAAGCATCCATAGAAACCCATAAATCCAAAGCTAAGTCATTCATTGAACCCAATAAATACCCATATCATCTAACCTCTGATTACAAAACATCAAGAAAATATATCAGATGGCAAAATACTGCACTTCTTACTATGAATTGAGTCCAAAGTAGTGCTTGTAAGAGTGGGATGACTTGATTTGCTCAACTGGATGTTCCCACATTTCCGGATGAGGTTCCCCCCTAATCCTCTATAGAAGATTTAGGGATGGGATGGAGAGTGTGGAACCTCCTGCTGTGCAAGTGGAAGTTGTTTCACTTGCACAATTATTTAGTTTGATACCTACCTGCATATTTACTCAGAAGTAAGTCCCATGTTGCATTCAATGGGGCTTATTTCCAAATAAATGTATACACAAGACTGAAGCATCAGAATTCAACATTTGGATTAAACATTTAGCCTGTGTAACACATACACACTAAATCAGATCTAGATTTTTCCAGTGCTAGGTTTTTTTTGGGGGGGGGGTTCAATGAATAATTGACTCATATTTCATTACTACTGGATATGCTGCTGTAGTTAATATAATAAACTTGCATAAAAAGAAGGAACAAAATCAGTGTTCCATTCCATGTTTTTGCCTTTGTTGTTGTTCAGTCGTTCAGTCGTGTCCGACTCTTCGTGACCCCATGGACCAGAGCACGCCAGGCACGCCTATCCTTCACTGCCTCTCGTAGTTTGGCCAAACTCATGTAAGTAGCTTCGAGAACACTGTCCAACCATCTCATCCTCTGTCGTCCCCTTCTCCTTGTGCCCTCCATCTTTCCCAACATCAGGGTCTTTTCTAGGGAGTCTTCTCTTCTCATGAGGTGGCCAAAGTACTGGAGCCTCAACTTCAGGATCTGTCCTTCTAGTGAGCACACAGGGCTGATTTCCTTGAGAATGGATAGGTTTGATCTTCTTGCAGTCCATGGGACTCTCAAGAGTCTCCTCCCAGCACCATAATTCAAAAGCATCAATTCTTCGGCGATCAGCTGCTGCTGATATATACAGAAATGCAGTGTGGAAATTAGTCTTCCTTTCTTTGCCACTATTGTATATATTTCCTGTTGCTGTTTTATGGTTACACAAAGAAGCTCTGAGCATTCCACAGCCTTCTAGAACCTCTGAGACGGGCACTCAATGGAAGCCTTTGTCAGAGGTGGCAAGAAACTTGTGGCATTTTGTCATATGATAGTTGCTGCTATTTCTTTAAAAACTGCAATAATTTTTCACTTATTACATTTGCCATCTTGCATTACAAATTACCCTTAAGTAGCCTCACTCATATTAATATGCCATTAACATTACCATCTATAATCAATGAATTGAGTGAGCAAATAAGCCACAGCAGCAAATGTGTGAATGACTCACAGATTCTCTGTTGGCACTTCTTAGGCAATGTTCATGTCAAAGAAAACTCAAATAAAAGATGCATAAAGGGCTTTGGCAAACCATTAGCACTCCCCCCCCCCAATCAGCCCTGCTGGCATTTCTCAAGAAAACCACATTTCAATGGAATGATCCTAGAGGTGGAAGAGGTTCAGAAAAAAGCAAGCTGGTGCTCAAAGTGTTTGAGGATCTTTCCCATGAAGAAACACCAAAGAGGTTAGGGCTCAATACTTTTGAAAACACAAGACAAAGGCAATAAAATAAAACAAGAACATCATGGGAAAGGGATGTGGATAGAGAACATTGTCAACACAATGTTTAATTAACAAGATGTGCTGATGATTGGTAGCTTTCTAAAAAGGTCCAGCAAATTAATGAAGATCAAGCTTATCAATGACAGCTAAATAGAACCACCATGTTCAGAAGCAGTTTTCACCCAGGGTTATAGATGGCTAGGAATAAGCTACTTAGGATCACTGACATGCTCCACTTGTGAGCACACATAGGTGGCTGGTTGTAGTATTGCAACCTTGTTGTTGTTGTTCAGTCGTGTCCGACTCTTCGTGACCCCATGGACCAGAGCACGCCAGGCACGCCTATCCTTCACTGCCTCTCGCAGTTTGGCCAAACTCATGTTAGTAGCTTCGAGAATACTGTCCAACCATCTCATCCTTTGTCGTCCCCTTCTCCTTAAATCCCCTTCTCCTTAAATTGCAACCTTAAATACTTTAAATATATATACATCCCTACTTACCTCTTCCTTCTTTCTGGTATGTTATGATATGTTCACTAATCAATAAAAATATTTGCCCATCAGTAACAACACCAAACCAGGAAGTATTTCCAAATATTCCCTTTGAAGCTTCTACATTTTATTTGTAGTATTTTTCTCTCTTCCTCTATCATGTGTTATCAGAAAGGAAAGCACTAAGACTACAATCCTATGCTGATTCCATTGAACACAACAGGTCTTACTTTGGAGGAAATACGCATAGGATTGCACTGTAAGACAGTCCTTCATATCCTTCACATGTACCAGGAGAGTTCCAAAAGTGGGCTAGCTGGCTGGGGGTTAAGAAGAAAGACAACAGATCTGACACAATTATGTGTGCCTTTTGTCAGTTGCATGCATGGCATTCAAGCAGCTACAATACATATTATGTACCTGTTGCATTTCTGGTTGTCACACAGCTGCTAAAGGCAGGGGAGCTTTGCTTGGGATGCAGAGGCCTATTATTACCCCACAAGTTCTGGGAGAGGTAGCATCCCCTTTGCCAAGAGAGGTCCTCCTTTTCAGACAGTTGTGGGACATTCTGGGAATGACCCCAAATGGAGTAGGGAATGAATATCAAAAATTAATGGTTACCAGAATGCACCACACCAAGAATTACGTCTTTTTAAAGCTTAAGTGATAATCATTGAATTGTAGAGTTGGAAGGGACCCCAAGGGTCATCCAGTCCAACCCCCTGCACTGCTGGAATCCTGCCCCAAGCTGTCCCTGGGTGGGCTCAAGCCACCAACCTTCTGGTTAACAGCCAGAGGTACTGACGCTTTGTGCCATTGGGGGCTCCTAAGTCACTTGAATTCTTCCTACCTGTAGAACCTTAGAGACCAACTAAGTTTGTTCTTGGTATGAGCTTTCGTGTGCGTGCACACTTCAGATGCATGCACACAAAAGCTCATACCAAGAACAAACTTGGTTGGTCTCTAAGGTGCTACCGGAAGGATTTTTTTTTTTTGATTTTTTTTTATGTAACTTGAATTCTTGTTCACATTTTGGAAATGGTATGCAGTCGCCCCACTTTGGATTTTCAAATTTCAGCAGCGCCTTGTGCGACGCCAAAATCTTATGTTTTATTGTTTTATTTTCCTTTTATTTCACAAGATGTATATGCCGCTTGACGCTAATAAAATCTCAAAGTGGTTTGGGAAAATGTTGTTGTTTTGTTTTAAGAGATATGGCTATGATTATTTTGATGCCCCGATGCTTTCTTCCCCTGCCCCTGTTCTCGACACCAGCTGCCTCGCTCATCCACTTGGGTGGGCGACCCTGCCCCGCTCGCTGCCTGCCTGGCTTGTTTGTTTCTTCAGGAAACGTGACCTCAGTCCTTTTGTTGTGCTGAGTGCAAAGAGAGAGAGAGAGGAAAAAGGCGCCCTCAGCAGCCAGCCCTCGGTCCCTCCCTCGCTCGCTCGCTCGCTCTTCCCTGGCGACTTTCTTTGGGCGGGCGCGCGGGCTGCGGGGTGCTCAGGGACACGCCTTCCGCCGAGCAGAACAAAACAAGCCCCGCTCTCGGGAGGCTTGAGTCCGGCCAGCCTGACGGAGAAAGAGCCAGAGCGTAGAGGGACAGCATTCAGCAGCCGGACGCGCGCCAGCATTCGTCAGGTAAGCGCCCGGCCCGGCCTTTTCCCTCCTTTTCCCGCCGTTCCACGGGCGGGGCACTTGGGCCGCCGCGGCTCTGCCTTGGAACGGTTGGTGGCAAACGCCCTGCTGCTGCTGCTGCTGCTGCTGTTTCGGCTGCAGCGCGCCTGAAGAAAGTTCCCTTGTGGCGGCGGGGGCGCCATGTCTTGCCGCGCCTCTTTATGCCACCACAGAGCTAACTTTGGGGGTTCTGATCCCCGTTGGTTTTCCCTCAGAAGCAACCGTCTCTGCGACAGGAGTGTGCGTAAAAATGGACTAATAAAATCGCTAGAGACACGCAAGCCCTGTTTCGCGCCGGGGTGGGGTGGGGGGTGGGGGTTACGCGAGAGTAAGGCACGCTGAATCCCGTAGAACTGACGAGCCCTAAACCAAACTGTGCCTCCTTGACTGTAAGACTTAATTCGCATCTTTTCTCCCCCTGCAGGGAAATGGTAATTATTTGGGGTCAATGTGCAATTTTAAAAAGCATTGCAACACACTCGGCCTTACTATCTGATTCCTGGCTTTTCAGTTCAGAACCTGGTTTTGTCTTTGTGAATGCATCTTAAACGTTTGAATGGGACCTCCTTTTTTGGAGTAGGGGGGCATACTGAAGAAAATTCTGCTCTGACTCCTCCAGAGCCTACCTTGATACCTCTGGATAATCTAAAAAATTCATTGTGATATAATGTCCAAAAGGCGTGTGGTTATATTTCATTCTTAGGTAATGAGTGATGTGTTTCTTCTTAAAAGTACATGGTGGGCGTCCTGTAGACAGTCTAGACCAGTGCAAGAAATCCAGAGTTTGAGCATCCCCATCAGATGGCTGTCCAGTCCCTGCCTGAAAAACTCCAGGAGAAAGAGCTCTCCTCTGTTATTGAACTGCTCTCCTCTTGAAGTCTCTTTCTAATGTTCAACCCAAATCTACCCCCTATAACTCAATACATTAAACCTAGTCCTGCCTTCTGCAGCAGCAAAGAACAAGTATTTTCCGTCTCCTGTGGGACAGCTGTTCAGGTTTTGAAGAGTGCCTTTGCATTTCCTTCCAGTCTTCTCTTCTCCAGCTTAATCATATCCGGTTTCCTCAACCTTTCCTAACACAACTTTCTATACCCCTGTGCATCTTCACCGACCTCCTCTGAATTGCCTACAAAAGGCACGTCCTACTGTGGGGTGGTTGGATTGCCCAGAGTTGTTGAGCTTTTTTGGGGTAGGATTGCCCAGAGTTCTTCAGCTTTTATTTGTTAACTTTCAGTAAACTTTATTTAATTCCACCATCGATAAGGTTCCCATGATCTATCAGGATCAGCTGGGGAGTTGGACATGCCTGGCCTACAACCTAAAGGGATGTGGAATCAGTGGTTGTCCAGATGCTGCTGAACTGCATCTCCTGCCATCCTGATCATGGGCCATGCTAACTGGATGGGACTTGGAAGTCCAGCAATATCTCGAGATCCAAAGGTTCCCCACCCAATTTATATCCTCTTTAAAGTGTGGTGCCTGGAGTAGCATGATGGAACATACTGTGTGACACACCTTCTTTGGCGATCACTCATAGCCGAGTAAGATTGTCTTCCATAAACACGCTTTTAACAATGAGTCTGTAAGTGACTGTAGAGGCTAGTTCTGGATCCACACGTCCTTTCACAGTGGGGACATTGGTTTCTGGGTGGGAGTTGATCACGGTGTGGATTTGCCAAATGTGCCTTCCTCTTAGCACGTTTCTCCCTTGCGTTCTGAGTTCAAGTGTCTTCAAAGCCCATGACACCTTTGGTAAAGGCTGTTATCCAACTGGAGCGCTCGCAGGCCAGTGTTTCCCAGTTGTAAGTGTTTATACTACATTTTTTTAGATTTGCCTTGAGACAGTCTTTAAACCTCTTTGGTTGACCACCAGCATTACGCTTTCCAACTACAGTACATTTGCTGTACAAATACAGTCTGTTGAAATCTTGCTGGCATTAGTATTTAGGGTGGTGTATTAGGTAAATCTTTAATTTGAATAACAGAAGGAGCAGTTCTACTCCTTGATAAATACCCCAAGGCTATTATTTCTATTGTTGTAATTATACACTGGCAATTATCTTCAACAGTTGCTTTCTGAATTTGGAACCACACTTTCAAAAGTATTGAGCATGCTGAGTACCTGTTGAACACTTGACTTCTTTGCAAAAAAAAAAAAAAAAAAAAAAACCCTGGGCCTGGCTGACTTAGAAGACATTGTAAGGGTTTGTGGAACTTCAGTATAGGTTTCATTAGTATTACTGATTCTCAGTATACATCCTGTAAATAAAATGAGGTTAAGAGATTGTTAGGACTAGCTCTATGCTCCTAAAAGAGTGTTTGGCTATTTTTTGGAAAAAATTGAAGCAAGTACTTTAGATTGCCAGAGCTTGTGTTGGGAATCCTTATCTACCCTGAACATTGAAAAGTCAGTATTGAAGCCTGTTGTGGAAAGGTACTGGGCAGATATAGAAGAGTGAGTTGTGCTGAATGGAATTACTATAATCTTGCTTTGTCTAGTTGCAGTACCTCTTTACTTAAGAATTTGACTGTTGTTTAGTACTAAAGAATGTCCATTTATGGTAAAGCATGCTATTACTCAATGATCTGATAATTGCATGAGTGCCTGTGTTCCTTCCCTAGCAGACTTGGAACCTTCCTGACCACAAGTGACTATTAGCTCCAAGAATGTGGCAAAACAACCACAGAAAACTTTGTGAGTTTGCGTAAATCAGGTTTTTTTGCTCATGAAATAATTAGCTGGATTGTATGGTGAGGCTACTCCAGGCCTCCTGGGTTCAGATTCAGTTCTTTCGCCAGTTTATCATCTGTAACATGATAATATTAGTGATTTGCCTTAGAATCATGATCACAATAGGATTGTCACACAGGGAATTCAAGTGCTTCTTAAATGAAAGTTACTTGTAGAAATTGTAGAGGGAAATGGGATGTTAGGCACACTAGCAGTGGTGTACCTAGGCTCCCTTGCGACCTTGGCTTGTATCAGCAGCTCTGAAGCTGATAGAGACCATGCACCAGAAACATAAAATGTTTGCTTTTCATTGCCTTTCACGCTCCGCCAGTGACTTCCTCTGTGGCCATGTGGGTCGGGTCTACTCGGCTCCTTTCCTCCTTCATTTTTCCTCCTCCAGCAACTCTTGCCCACTCATTCTTCCCTCCAAGCTCCAGTGGGTGCTCCCCTCACATTTCAAATACAGCCCCTGGCCAGTTGGGCAGGGGGACCCCACAGGGCTGCTCTGGTGGCCCACACCAGCAACTGGATTCCTCCACCAAGGTGCCCAGAGGAACCTGTGCACTTGCCTGCCACCCAGAGCAGCAGAGAAGTGGGCAGGCTCCTAGCCACTCTGAGCCAGAGTGGAGAGGCATGATTTTGCTCCCCTCTGGGCTTGCTCCCAAGGAGGGGGCCAACCTGGTCAACACGTGGGTATGCCCCTGTACCCCAGACACACTTTCATAATGCAGACTTATGAGGATTGTCTCCCTTAAGTACGAGGCAGTCTCCCAATTCCCACCATATCCCCTGTCATTGGGACTTCTAATTCTGGGCCCTGAAAAGTATATCCTGCACCTACTTCCTGCCTTTTCTTTTTTTCCCTTTGCTCCCAAGTCATGAATGTGAATGAGCCTTAGAACGAAGCTGTTGTAATTTACATTTAAGGAAGCATGGAGATTTTCTTCAGAAGCTGCAGTTGACACACTAGAACAGGAACAGGAAAATTTAGTAGTCTAAACCACTGAGCCTCTTGGGCTTGCCAATCAGAAGGTCACCAGTTCAAATCCCCATGACGGGGTGAGCTCCCGTTGTTCCGTTCCAGCTCCTGCCAACCTAGCATTTTGAAAGCACGCCAAAAAAGTGCAAGTAGATAAATAGGTACTGGAAGGTAAACGGTGTTTCTGTGCGCCGGTCTGGTTTCGGTGTTCCGTTGCGCCAGAAGTGGCTTAGTCATGCTGGCCACATGACCTGGAAAAACTGTCTACGGACAAATGCTGGCCCCCTCGGCCTGCAAAGCGAGATGAACGCCACAACTCCAGAGTTGTCTGCAACTGGACTTAACTGTCAGGGGTCCTTTACCTTTACCTTTTTACCATCACCCGCAGACAGCATGGCCAAGGGTCAGGGATGATGAGAGTTGTGGTCTTCAAAACAGCCACAGGCTCCCTACCCCAGGCACTGGATGTCATTCCACCTCTTCCCCACATTTGTACAGATTATTTGGTTCTCACTTCACCAGCTCTAACTTAACTTTCTTATAAACTGTGATGAATCCCATTAACGTTAATGGGACTAAAGTGGGTTAAATCCAATTACTTTAATTTTGTTAGGGATAGAGATGTACAGTTAATCTCTTTGTTTTTCTAAAGTGCCATTTATCAAGCCACCCTCTGCTGCTGTTAAACTTAGTGGTTGCGATCTCATGCTTCATTAAATAGTTCCTTTCAATGCTTTTTTTATTCTCCCAGTTTAACACAGATCAGTGCTATTCTGAAACTGATTTCACCAGCAGCTGACCTGCAGTGTATGCCCTGTAGTGCATCCGACAACGAACATATGAATATATTGTGACTGGTTTAGTGGTGTCATAATGCAAAATATACATGATTTGAAGAGGAGCAAACTCCCAAAGCCTGAGAATACTGGTACTTTCTTCTTTAAAAAAAAAAGTGTTGAGCTGCGAAGGAAGTCACAATCTGCCCTGTGTCTTGCTCAGCTTGAACTTCCATTGCCTGCTACAATCAGGTAGCTTGTGGTACAAGCAACACCTGCAGCTTCTTCCTGAGCATTATGGTCGAGGGCTGATGATCGCATAATCACATTATTGTTTCGTGAAATTTCCCCTCTACAGTTCTCTCCCTCCCCCTTCAGTATCATGACATGTTGTGTCCCAGCTTACAGGGGGAGGGGGGAGAACTTAAACCAAAGTTGCTACAGCTATATTTTCTGGTCCCTTGATAGATGGATGATTCTCCCATATTAGTATTGGATATATTCCCAGTGTTCTATTCCTATTGTGCTTTTGCAGGTGGTGACTCATAGTTCAGAAGGAATCCCTTCCAAATGATAATGTAAACATCCGGAAAGCATCAGATAATCCATTTTAAAATTATACATTCTGGCAATTGTCTCTTAGATTAGACATACAGCAATGGGAAATAGAAATACTGATATGCATTTGATACTTGTGAATGCAAAGTTTAGATAAAGCCTACTTCCTTATGTAGTGTGGGAGACTGTAAACACTCATAATCTTACTGAGGGGGGAAAATACAAATTTCCTGTTTCAATTCAACAACTGTTCAGCGTCGAACCACATAATTTCTGTAGTTGGGTGCAATAGGATTTGACAGGCAAGAAGGGAAGGCCACAATTTGAATAGAACAAAGGATTAATTTAAAAACTGTAAACAATTATTTTAATCTAACTAGATAGGTTGCAGCTGCGGCATAACCCTGATTCTTAAGTTCCTGCTGTCCCAGTGATATATATATATATATAAAATGTTCCAATACTGTTCCTTGGGAAATCACACTTCTTACACTCTTCCATTGTCAGAACTCTCCATTTATTCCTTCTCTCTGCTTCCTGTTCTTTACTTATCTATAAGAGGACAGGTGTTCTTAGTCTATGACTGCTAAGCTTCTTCAGAAGTCTCCAGTAAGAACTTTGTCAAAAACTTTTTTAAAGTCTTAAGTACACAATGTATAATGGATCACCCATATCTGTATGCTTATTGACACATTATTTTTTAGAAATGAACCAACAATTTCTGCTTAAACATAGCTGCTTCCTGCCTGGCGCAAAACGTTTAATGTGTCATTTTGATTAAAGAGTGGAAAGTTCCGACTGTGTTTGACCTGCTGCTGTTGTCACCCTTGTGTGGTTATAGAGTACTTCTTTATTATTGCAGTGGGACCATAACAATGTATTCAGGTGCTTCCCATCTTTCTGGGAAAGTATTTAGGTTTAGATTACATATATTGGGTGTCTTGACGGCTGTTCCTGAACTGCTGTTCTCTATTTGCAAAGTGCTGAGGACTACATATAAGCCTTCATACCATATGGAACTATGTCGGTGCAGATTGTTTACAAAATACAATATATATATATATATATATATATATATATATATATATATATATACATACACCCTATGCATATTTTAAAAACTGTGGAATTCAACATAATGCCACAAGAAATGCCACATCTGCAAGCATTTCGGCTTGGCAGACAGAATAATCCCCTTCCCCCCTATGCACTGTTCTGGGGATTCTCCCAACCCCATAGGGCCAATTTCAGAGGGTGAATGGGGTTGCCCATTGTGCAAACAGAAATCTAGTTAGGTGCATCCCACTCCATGTAACTAGGAAATCTGGTTATCAGATATTATTGCCAAATATATTTTCAAATATTTCATATCACTCTATCTCAACTTTCTTATCATTTAAAAGGAGCAATTTAAAAAATCATTACTTAAAGGAATATCCTGTTGTTATATATATCCTTGTATGGTGTTTTCAAACTATATCATTAGCAATCCTGACAAATCCTTAATCAGTTTTTTTTAAATTTCAGAAATAACAAAAGATACACAACAGCAGTTTGCACACCAATATATCATCTACTTTTGAAAAATAATATAAGGGAAACAAGAGTTAGAATAAACAATGACTAATGAGTGGAGTAAGAGAAGACAACAAATAATTTACAAATAGTCTACTTAGTGTGAACTTAAATTAAGTATGTTACTACTGACCATATGGTGTTTATTGTAAATAACATAGTTATTTCCTAATAGAATAGTGGTATTCAGACCCATCCCAAAATAGAGTAGGGTCACCTTGTGTCATACCTCCCCTTTCTACCGCTTATCATATTTGTGAGTTTTAATTGAAAGAGGCATAGCCCACAACTCTATTCATCTATGGAAAGTTGGTTTATCTTCTTCCATTTATGCTGTTCTTAAAATACAAGTCAATGTCTCCAAATCCCCAGATCAAACTTGGCCTAAAAAGCTAACCAGTGAGTCCAGTGGCAGATCGGTACCTATCTGGTTCTTCAGTTTTATGACACCAAGTATATGTCGTATTAATTCTGTTTCCAAGATGAAATATTTGTTAAAGTCAGTTATTTAATAGTTTTAAGTATTACAATGATGGATCACAGTACTTTGCTTTATCTGAGTTTGTGTTTAGTTCCAGAACTCTTTACACACAAGCAACCCCAATCCAGTGAAAGTAGTGTGCATGTGGATGGATAGGAACCCTGTGGAGAGTGCCAAAAAATGTTTGGGCCATTCAAAGCTGACAGTCTCAATCTTCTACTTGGCGGAGGGAGCAAATTTAGCTGCCCCCTTCCAGTTGAGGAGGATAGTACGAACTCAGGGCATAACTCAATCCAAAACTGGTGCATTTTAAGCTGATAACCATCAAACAGCTGCTCATACAGCTGCTCATAGGCCATGTGCTGGTACATATATGTATTTCTGGATCGGAGCAGGGGGGTTTTTTTACCTTGGCAAACCTTATTGAATCATCTTTAATAGTAAAGTTATTTAAAACACCTAAGCCTCTTGATACATATCCCTTTTGTCATTGCATTTTAAGATGTGTTAACTCAAGAGCTGCTTTTTCTCACATCTTCCAATCTTTTACTTGTTTGACTTAGCAGTGTTGTTTGGATGGCACAGATACTTAAGATTCGTGGGAAGCATAGAGTAAAGCCTTGGTTCTTGAAATATTATATGCTGTGACTATTTAAAAGCAGCGCTGCTGAGAATGTTTCACATGCAGAATCGTCTAACTAATTAATCTTCTATTTCACTTAAGCTTTAGCCTTATATTTCTTCCTGGAACCTGAAGCTGTTGGGAGTCACAGCTGGGTTGAGGAGCACATACTTTGTATAGAGCAGGGCCCAGGTTTGGTCCTTGGCGATTCCAGTCAGAACAGGGCATCCTATGGGCCTTCAGATGTTGCTGGACACCAACTCCCTTAAGCTGCAGCCAGCATGGCAAATGGTCAGGAATGATGAAAGCTGTAGTCAAGCAATGGCCACAGGTTACTTACTCATTCCTGAGTTAAAGGATCTTGGGTCAGAAGAGATGGTCCAATGTCTGATTCAGTATAAATGTGTCTCTTTTGAGTCATTCTAATTAATAATTTGGGCACACATAGAGCTTGAGGAGTAGTAGTAACAGCAGTAATAAGATTGTGACTTCTAGAATGTGCTGCTGGATTCAATTTATTTCAGGATATGTCTAGCTGTGTCTAGTTAATCAGGTCAAGTTTAAGCCTCTTCTGTTTTTTACTTCATAGCCTCTCCCTTCCCCCTGTTAAATAAATTAATTTAGTGCTAACCCTAGCTACTGCAATCTAGCTACTGATTAATTCACTACAAATCAAATGATGACAATTTGGAAATGCATAGATCAGATCCAAATAAAACTGTGTGTGATATCCTGGCCAGGCTAAAGATAACTCCAGAAGAATCTTGCAAATTGAGGACTCCTCACTGGCAAGGCACAATCCCACATATTTCTCTTTGCATTTTTGTTCACTAATACTGTTCGTTTGCAGATTATTGATAGCCTGGATTTAGTATCTGGTCCATAATATTCAGTGGCTGGACAAACATCTTGAACTAAACCCAATACACCCAATGATAATGTGCAATGAATGAGTGGTTGGCAGCCAAGTAGCATTATGTATTTCTAACCAATCTTAAACCCCAAAAAAGGAAGTTTTGCAGGTGCCACTTGTCATGAGAAAAGCCACAAGTGCAGAAACTTCTTTTTTGACACAGCTATGAGAGGGCTTGCCCTCCTTTGCAACATCTGAACAGCCCTGCATTTGGAGCCTGCAGAGATCAGGGCTTTACCCCGGCTGCTGAAGATAGCATAGACAATCTAATTATGCTCCCGTCGTACACTATGCAGCACTGATAGGTGCTGTTCTTTAGGACACTCCATTTTATTGAAAGCCAGAGCTGGCCTCCTTCCTGCTCAGCTTGATGGGCTGTGCCCCAGCAGAAAGAAATGAGAGAGAGAGACTGAGCCACATTTCCTTTTAAGGCAATCCAAGGCTCCTAGCTGGAATTACTTGGCAGAGAGGGAGGGATACAGAACATGAAAAGCTAGTTTGCAGGATATTGAGGTGGGAAGGCTGAGACAGACAACTGAGGGAAATATTTTAAAAAAGGTGGGTGCTCTGATAATAAAAATGCTTTTTTCTTTTTCCTCAGTTGCTGCCAAATCTCCCAGCTTTAGTCCAGTATTTGTTTTTGTTTTTTTTTGGAAAGGAACTCTTCAGAACTGGATGAGCTTCTCAGGCAGCAGCAATTTGCAGATCAGCCAGTGCACTTCAGCCAGGGTCTGCAGCCCTTTGCTCAAGAGGGCAGACTATGAGTATGGGCAATTGTACTTGGGAAGATAGGCAGATAGATAGATGCCTAAAAACTGCATTTAAATTAGGCAGGTTGAATGGAGAAAGGGCTGCTGTACTTTTAACAGTTGTGCAAAAGCGGAAATCTCAACAGGCGTGGCTTGTGCTGGGATGGAAAATGCTACACCAGGTGAAATCCCCTTGTTTACACAGGTACACCTGCTGAACTCCTCTTGTTTATGCAACTATCCAAGCTGCAGGCTCCCTGTCCTCCTGAGCACCTGGCCTCCACATGTGAGATCACCTGATTTGCCTTGTTTGTGCCTAGTGCTGCCACTGCTGTTTTTTATGCTTCGGTTTTGGAAGAGGTGTTATATTGTTGAACAAGTCACAAGGAGCTATCCGACTCACAAAAGGCAGAACTGCAAATATATATTGGGTTATTTTGCATTGTTAGTGAAAAGAAGATGCTTACACCAAGCTGCTTTCTCATTCCAATGGATGGGAGGAGAGAGAGAGAGAGAGAGAGAGATGTTCAGCTTTGCTTTGCAAAAACATAAGATTCTAAATTTTTAGTATAAGCTGTCTCACTTAAAAGTGTGATCTGGGCACTCTAGATGTATATCAAGTTCAGGACCTCTTCCCCTTTTCTTCAGAGGAACAAATTGTAGCAATTGGGCCTCTGCATGGAGAACCCACCTCGTGTATTTGTTTTTAGGCATTTATTAATTATTTACAGAATTTATACTACACCCTTTAGTCAGAAAGGCTTTTGGAGTGACTTCCAAACATTAATTCTATGACAGTCCCTGCCCACAGGCTCGCAATCCAAAATGACATGGCACACAAAGAAATGGGAATGGGAGGGAAGAGGAAAAGGCAAATTCAAGCACAAGTTCTTAAAGCTACAGCTGATGTCAGTGGGAATTCTGGCTGTCCATCCCCAGAAATAGTCTTCTCAGGCCAGATCCAGGAGCAGAGCTGGCAACAATGTCCAGTCCAGTAGGACAAGGCAGCTCCTGCCACACAATTCTTTCTTTGCAAAGCTGCTTTCATAGTAATCACAATCCTAGTAGGAGAGTGCTTGATGGAGTTGCTTGATGGAGGTTCCCACTGCCCTCACCAATGTAAGTGGCAGTTCTGGATGTCTTGCCATCCCTCCCAGATCAGATTGAGGCTGGAAGGACCAGGCAGCTCCTGCCACACAGTTCTTAAGACAGCTGACTTGATGGCACAGTAGTTATGTGATAAGAGAGGGGGTGTCACCTCTTGAACCATGTGGAAATGATCAAGATGGACTTCCTCTTCAGTTCTTAGTTCTCTAAGTTCAGCCAGAGAAGCTTAAGAAATACTGCTAACATCAGATTGATACTGTATATCACTAATTCAGGAAATGAGACTTCCTGCGCTCTCCAGCCTTGCACTGCCCTGTTCCGTGTTCCTTATCTGTTTAATTATTTTTTTGGCCTTGGCTCCATATTTCTAACCACACTTTTCTGTTTTATTTTTTCTGTCCTTTTATGAGGAGTTGGTGGGTTTATGCACATCCTGGAAGAGAATGTATCACTGCAGTATTGGCCTTGTGCCTGGATCATAAGACTTCTTTCATTCTAGGTTAAAAGCTACCTTGGACAGATTTGGCACGTGGATGGCCTCATCATTTCTGAGCCACTTAGTGCTTTATCTTAAGGTAGCATCCTCCTTGCTTCATGCAAAATTAAGGTAAATGCCATTTATTCTGCAGGAAGCTAATTCACAGGAAATGCTTTACCTTGAGCTTTGCTATCCAGATCTTCAAAGCAGCGAGAATAGAGTTGCAACAGTCTGCCCTTAAAATGCCTAATGAAATTGCGGTAGCTTGTTCCACTTATTCCAGGCCCCCATTCCTTTTGTACATTCTCCTCCTGCTTCACCTCAGGTGCTAAAATCAGCAGAGGTGTCCACCTTCATAGGCTCGGGGTGGTGGAGGTCCAGGAGAGGGCATTTTCTGGGGGAGCCCCTAAATTGTGGACCTCCTTCCCCACCAAGGTGGATCTGGCACCTTCATTATACAGCTTCTGGCAAATGTAGGTGTACCTCTTTACCTTGGCTTTTGACACTCGAGGTGTATATTTTTAGGATCCATCTTATTTCTGTCATTGTAAGTTGTTTTCAACATTGCGTTTTAATGTTGTAACCTACACAAGGGCCTTAGGGTGAAAGACAGACGGGTGGGTGGGTGGGTGGAATGATTGGGTGCCTTGTTCCTTGCACTACTGTGGTGTCTAAAGGCATAATGTGGATCTCTTAAACTGTAATGTGGCACTCCTGCTAGACCTTCCCTCATCCCCATTCTTTATTTCAGAAATGTGAAAGCAACGACACTTGGGTATCTGTAGAAATCTACTATTTAAAACATAGTTGGAAATTCCTGCAACTTATGCAGCAAGGCTGTTCACAGTATACAAACTGACAGAAGCCTTCTGAATCTGTGCCATTAATTTCAGTGAGTGACTCTTGCAGGCAGGGGAGAGGTATTATAGGCATGTGGTATTTCTCATTATCCCACTGTTAATTTCCTCCCTCAACATTCTTGGAATAGAAGCGGGATGTGGAAGACAGGGAGCCAAGTGAAGAAAGCTACTGACATCTGAGGCCAGTGCAGCTCTAGATCTCTTTACTACATGTCTGCAATGTACTAATGTCAACAACGTAAACGAGGCATAGGCAAACTTGGCCCTCCAGATGCTTTGGAACTACAACTCCCATCATCCCTGACCACTGGTCCTGTTAGCTAGGGATGATGGGAGTTGTTGTCCCAAAACATCTGGAGGGCTGAGTTTGGGGGTGCCTGATGTAAACACCCACCCACCTCCACCATAACACGAGTGTGCTAAGAATGCACAAAAACCAGTGCGTGCAGGAAACACAAAGAGCAAGCCAAATAAGGGTGGCAGGAATGGGGCTAATGAGATGGCAGCACCCTTAGTTATAGAAATATGTGAGCTGTTTATCTGGGTCCACAGACTATGGCCTGCAGTAAAGGTACTTTCTGCCACATCAGTAAAGTCTGCAAACCATTCTCTTCACAGCTTCATGCAGATTGATTATTGGGTTTTAATGGGTTATTTGAATGCATCCTTGGCAACTGGTAAGTCAGGGCCAGCCCAATACATTTGGACACCTGATGCAAATGACAAAATGATGCCCCCCCCCTTGCCATGGAATAAGGGATGGGTGAAGATCTATATAAGGAACAAAGAGGTAATAAAGATCCACATCAGGATCTGCAGCCCCTGTGGATCCTGCCACCTGAGGCGATTGCCTCACCTTGCCTCATGGGTGGGCCAGTCTTGTGGTAAGTTCATTGTGCTACCTCAGTTCTCCTGTCTTCAGTCAATTACATCCCTCCCTCATTTGTTCCCTTTACAGGATGCCGAACTGGGGTGGAGGAAAAAAGTGTGGCGTGTGCCAGAAAACAGTGTACTTTGCCGAGGAGGTGCAATGTGAAGGCAACAGTTTCCACAAATCCTGTTTCTTATGCAGTGAGTACGGCAACCCCAGGGATGTCTCTGATTTTCTTTTCGTGTAGACATGCACAATACTCTTGCCAGCATGGTAAATAAATTCTGGGATTTCTTCAGCAGCTAGTAGGGAGTACGTTGCAATTTGGCTTTGCTTCTTTTGCTGCCAGTGCAAACTAGCTCTCTGTAAGGAAGTCCTGCAGTTTAACTACTATACAACACTGCCTCTCCTCTTTGGATAGGAGCACTGCAGAGCTACAGTGGAAGGTCGGCAGGTAGTAGGGCCTGGTATTTTGACTGTTGAGCTGCTTAAACACATGGCATGTATCTTGCCACATGATCTGGCTCACACTCACAGGGGTGCTGTGAATATAAATTATGTACATGGAAGAGAATTGTGTACCTGGCCAAGAGCTGGGCAGCAGCATTCCACTGGAGGGGGGGGACTAATAACTCATAGGCTGTATCAAGCCCCCAAAAGATTTTTGTGTCCCCAATTTGTCATTAAAAAATCCATCCACTTCTCTAGTGGCTCTCTTGCTGTGATGCCATAGGGGTTTTTGTGTGTGCTTCTCAAGCCCCTCCAAATCTGTTTGTTTATTTACCGGTACTGAATTTAATAAAAAAATATTTAAAAAATGATTCAAGATTGTCTTAAAATAGTGTAGTAGATAGCTGATGGAAAATTCTTTGGAAGGCAATCTTGAAAACTGCCCATGCCTACCACATGGGGCCTGAAGAGTCAATGTGCTCAAAAAATGGTTAGCAACACTCCTGTTCTAACCAAACTGCTTTCCACTTTGTACACCTACCCAAAGGTCCCAGCAACCCAGAAAGTATCTACCTTGACTCAGTCCATAACTAAAGGGATAAGCCTTGCTTGTAGCATTCACTGTGGCTCCCACTACAATCGCTGCAGTTCTCTGAGAAATCTTGCTTCAGATTTTGAACTGTGCATGCACAACCTCGTTTTGGCAGTAGCTGTAAACATAGGCTTTAATGAAACAGGAAAACCTTAAAAACTTTGAACTGCTGCTCAGAATTTTCCCCAAAACAGTGAAGGATTGCCTTCTCCAGTAAACCTGAGTAAAGCACACCAGTCAATTCCCCCCAGATTGCAAAGGAACATTTAATATGACTGTTCAAAAATTGGAGGGGAAAAATGTTCTCAAAAGCACTTTGTAAACTTCCTGCACATTTACCAATCTTTTATAAGATGAGTTTGAAAGCTGGAACATTGTTGATCTCTTCATGTACATAACGTAGGCCAAGGTTCAAATTACTGACTCATGTTTCAAGTTATTTTTTTGCAAGTTAAAATAGTGAAAGTTTTTTGAATCCTGAAATCAGACTTGTAAAATGCTACTAATGGCCAGAAATGTCATGAAATTTTTCCTGCTCTATTATTTCATACAAAAAGGTTTCTGACGGTCCTTTTTATTGAGTCATCTGTGTTAACAGATATGGGAGCCTGCTTTCAAGTTGCATGGAACTCTTAATCAGGAGTAAGTGTTCCATGCAACTCAAAAGCTTCCTGTCCTACTCTGCCCTACAGTTCCTGTACTCTGCAAGCACAACCATTAAATTTCCATGCACTGTAGTGCTAGTCATAGATGTTAAAAGGTTCTATATTAAATTGTTTCATAATGGCAATGGAGCTCTCTCTCTCTGTAACTCCATTCTAATTGACAGTGAATTCATAGCCATAATTTTAAACCTGATAGGCCCTGCCTATTGAAGCTGAATGTCAAATGTACAGCCTCTTTAGCCAGCTGGTGTTGACATGGTAGTTGTTGTTTTTTTTAATAAAATAAAAGGCTTTCTGTTCTTGTGCTCTGCTCTCTACTGCATCCAATGTTAGGCTTATCTTCACACTAATGCTGTGTTTGTATTTTCTTATGCGCTGTGTGTCTGATGACCTCCTGTGTTTGTGTGTTCCGCCTCTGAGAATCTTGTATATGCTTCAGCTTCCTGTGGTTGTGAATAAGCTAAACAATAGTTAGTGAAAGGAAATGCGGCTAATCTGCTAATCTCAAAGCACTGAAGGAAATGCCCTCTGTAATGGGACTGTGTTGACCTGGGGCAACAGCTGTTCTCTAGTTTAGCAGCTGGAAAGTGTGACTTTTACTGCAGATATGGGCATCTTAAAACAAAAGTTGTGCCGCTCTCTTAGTGCACAGTGTGTACCAACCTCTGGTCCCTGCTGTGACCACATAAACTCACTTTGACCCTAACAAAGGAGACTTAACAGGAGCAGTCTCATCTGTTGTTCAAGTGACTTGCCTGTTCATGTATAATGTGGGTGTGGATATCTAATTTTTACATCAACCTTAAGCAAAGCTGGAGGGGGGGAAATGTCTGAAGTAGGGGAAGAGTTGCAGCTCCTGGGGAAGGGCCATAGTTCAGTCATAGAGCATCTGCTTTGAAGGTGTCAAGTTCATTCCCCAACATCTCCAGGTAGGTCTGGGGAGAGAACCTTGCCTGAAACCCTGAAGAGCCACTGCCAGACAGTTTACAGACAGTACAAAACTAGATGGACTGATGGTCTATGCAAGTAACTGAACATGGTCTAGTAACACTTGTGGACTTGCAGATGTAATGGCCTCAAATAAGAACACTTACAGGCTTGGGGAACCCGGAGACCCAAAGATCACACCATTTGTGCATTAGAGAGCCAAAGACTATGTTGGAGGGTTGCCAAACCACAAACAGTGAACTTTATTACCAGCCGTGTTACAAATGTGAAGAGAGATGAGACGGAATAAAATTGCCAAGTCATTTATTTATGAAACTTTTATACCACTTTTCTATTAAAAATAAACAGAGCAGTGTATTGTTTGGAACAAGTAGTGAAGGATATTGCATGGCAGGAAATCAGCATTAACATTCCACTGAATATAAACTAAGCAGAGTCTTAATCAGTAAATTGTCAAGAGAACTTGATAAAACAAAACCCTTAAAATAAAAAAGGATGTAGCTCATCAACCCCATTAGCCTTTACCAGTTCCAAATAAGATCCAAGCTCTGTTGTTTGTGGTGGGTGGGAGGAGAAGTTCCTAAACATACCAGCTTCCTGGACAGTTACTGAGAACGGGCCTCGTTTGCTCTGAATGAGTGTAAAGGGAACATACCAGCAATGAATCCGATCCTGTTCCACAAATTACAACAGAGAGCAACATAGCTTTTTCCGCCATGTTGCTGCACTGGCATCATGGTGTGCGTGAACGTTCTGGCAGATGCTCTTAAAAGCATCAACAATGCTGAGAAGCGTGGAAAACATCAAGTTCTCATCAGACCGTGCTCCAAAGTTATCGTCCGGTTCTTAACTGTGATGATGAAGCATGGTTACATAGGTGAATTTGAGATTATTGATGATCACAGAGCTGGGAAGATTGTTGTTAATCTCACAGGCAGACTCAACAAGTGCGGTGTGATCAGCCCCAGATTTGATGTCCAACTGAAGGATTTGGAAAAGTGGCAGAACAACCTGCTACCTTCATGTCAGTTTGGGTACATTGTGCTGACAACTTCAGCTGGCATCATGGACCAGGAGGAAGCTAGGCGAAAACACACAGGAGGAAAAATCCTGGGATTCTTTTTCTAAACTTGTAAAAACAGGCAAACTAATAAATTGTTCAAATAGGGGGTGGGGGAACCAGAGAGCAACATAGTTAATCAGTGACGCATTGTAGAGCACGTAAGTGTAAGTAAGTGGTGGGCTTGGGTTACATAAAAACAAACACCAGATTCTTCTTGAAGTGTGTGGATATGCTAAACAGCTGTCATCTGCGAACAACCCCAAACCTAGTCCTTTTTAGCTTTTCTGAGCTCATTGGTATGGAATCTCTGCTTCAGAACTACGGCTAACATCCTGGTTTCAAATAAATGAGAATGGCATCTTAGCAAGGCATTTGGCAGTGGCTCCTCAAAGATTTGTACATAGGGCTGAGCCAAAGGTTCCTTTGATATGGAGAGGACAAAACACTGAATGGAAAGAAGACACACTTTAATCCCCTTCACCAGAAAAATAGAACCAAGTATCTTTGATCAATGCTGATTCCCCTTAAGATTACTATAATGACCTAGTAGCCCAATATGACATGCTGTTCAAAATAGCTGAGCCTAACTTGTAGTGATTGTACAAGACACCCAGGCCAGGCAAGTATTGGAACTCCACTCCAAGAAATGTAAGCTGTTTTTGATGGAAGAGAGTTTTGCAGCAATCCTCCTTTGATGGCAGCACATCTTGACACTCCTCCTCCTAATAATTCTCTCTGCTGGAGGGCTAGACCAGTCAGAGGAAAATGGTACCATATTTGGTAAGGAGGATGGGATATTCAGTCTTGGAGACCCATATTTAGTTGCAAGGTATAGAGGCTGTTGCTACTGTTGCTACTGTGGCATTCCTAGGGGAGTGCTCTGTTTTGTTTTCGCATTCTTTAAGAGTAAGACAATTTTATTTTGGGCTAAGAGGCAAACTCAGGCCTCCTGAGGTTTTAAAACTTGACTGCTGTTGGCAGTCTCAACATCTCTTTCTCTCTCTCTTTAAGGACAATATAGAACTCAAGGCTCTAATTCCTTTGCAGCTGGGGGAAACATAACATTAGCTCTTGGCCTCAGTTCTGATCCCCATCGTTCTTCTCCTCTCCTCACCCTCTGCAGTTCTGACTCTAGAATCAAAGCAAGGGTTAAGAGAGGACACCAGTATGAGTGATGCTGAGGTCTGGATGTGCATTTGAGAGAGGAAAATGTGCTTGTGTGCAACAGTGAAGCTGTCAGATACTGGATTAGCCCAGGCAGAAGCATCCTTGTATTCAGTTGGAAAGCTCTGTCAATTTCCTTTCCTTTCCTTTTCCAATTTTTTTTATTGATTTTCCATAATATTTAACAAACTGTCACCAAATTAATACAAATTACTACAGATTCAATACATATTTAAAAGCCAATTTCCCACACACCCCAGATGTTCCCTCTATTTTCCTCCCTCCCTCCCTGCTCCCAATAAAATATCTTTTCCAACTTTCATTTCAAAATGCAGTCATCCCTTCTCCCTACACACCAGCTGTTCAGTTACCAATTTTTGCTGTGGCTTTTGTACGTTGTTATAAACTGTCCTCAAAATAGTTGAGTAGAGTAAATCCTCTTTTGTCTATCTGTAATAGTCAGTCATCAATTCTGAAACATTTCCTTCTGATACCTCTTGAGTAACACTTTGCCTGAGAAAGACAGATCCTGCTTCCTCCCAGACAACATATTGGTACACACATTCTTCCCTAACATGGCCTTGAGCATTGATGTCTGACATCTGGCCCCAGTAATCAACAACTCAGCCTCACTGGTGCTGCATGCAAAGGGTGAAAATGAAACCCCCTAGAATTTTGGGGGATATAAATATATAATATACATCACCCCCCTCACACTACCAATCTCCCAGCACCACCCACCCCTCACATTTTGCCAAAATTTAACCCTGCATTTTACATACAGTTCATTAATAAATCATTAATAAATAAACATAATCCATATCTCTTCTTTTCTGTCTGAAAGTCTCAGAAGCTGTCAAGATGGTATGCACTGTGGTCCACCCTGTCTCTTTCACTGTTCTTGTTTCCAGCTTCAAAGGGGTAGGGTTGATATAATCTTTTTAAAAAAATCCATATCTTCTCTCCAACCTTCCCCCTAAACTAATAAATCTTCCTGAAGTCCATCCTGCCAATTCTCAGTTCCATTACATCCAACTCCACAGTTTATTCTCTTCTGAGTGCTTAAGAGACAGTCAATCCAGTTGTTCCCAAACTTTTCTTCTTTATTATTTTAATTTCACAATACAGAGTTCCAAGGAGTGGTCAAAATCCCTCAAAGTCCCTCAAGGTTGTTCCTCTCCATCTTCTTTCAGGCAAAGTCCTTAGTTATAGAATAAATCCATCACAAAGAGGTATCTTTAAAGTCACTCTTCCCAAAAACTTTACATTCCATTGCTTTAGGGGAGGGTAGATAATGCAGACCCTCCCAAAATGACTTAAAATATTGCCTCCCCTCCACCTCTCAAGCAAAGCAGAAATAAGCATCTTTCATTCTTTCCAAACCTTTCCAAACAGATGGTTTTCTCCTGCAGCATAAATCAGGATATTTTCAGGGGGTGCCTCTCCACTTGCCAATTATGTCTGAATTAAATGGTATTCCACAGCTCATCATGGTAACTTGCTGGGGCTGACCTTGGATGGAGCCATTGAGCCCAGTGCCCTCACCTTTTTGTCTGGGAGATGAGGATTTCCACACACACACACACACACACCGCGAACACACACATCTGTACTTTGACCCTAATTCTCTGTGGCACTGCAGGTATTGAATGTCTACCCACAAATCTCCTAAGGTAGCTCCTTGGAGAAAGCAGGTCTGATACTTAAAGCTTCTGAAGGCCTTCTGACTTTTGTCTTTTCCTTCTCCCTTCCTTGCAGTGGTTTGCAAAAAGAACTTGGACAGCACCACAGTAGCTGTGCATGGAGAAGAAATCTACTGCAAGTCATGCTATGGGAAGAAATATGGACCAAAAGGCTATGGATTTGGACAGGGAGCAGGGACTCTGAGCATGGACAGGGGGGAAGGACTTGGGATCAAACCTGAGCAGTAAGTTGTAAATCTTTCTGCATCTTGGTAACAAGTGCAATCATATTGTCTGTCTTAGGTGAAGATTTTATTTCTTGCTCGTGCAGAAAGGGGAGTTGCTTCTGGAGAAGTCCCTATAATTCAGAGATAATTCTGGCCCACTGCTGCTTTTGATTAAAATACCACAATGCTCTCCCACATATGGGGAAAATCCCCATGAATGGCAACAATTTTAATATGGGGACTTGATCAATTCCCAAGTCCTTCTGGGTGCAGAAAAACTGCAGCAGTCTGGTTATTTAAATGTGTGGCCTACCCCCTCTTAAACACCCTAACTAATTGGCATCTAGACAAAAGCCAACAAAACAAGTCCAAAATCCTCTTTTTTCCAGGTTAACTTTGCCAGCTTGAATAAGGCCCTGTCTAGCAATAACTGTGCCAAATATGGATATTTTAGAAAGTGGAAAAGCAAACTTGGGCACTCTTTCTTAGTTACAGAATTTTGGAATGACACAATTTCTGCACCCTCTTATAAGCTGTAGTCCTTGACTGCTGCTGTATTGAGTATATGAATGAAATTATCTGGATGAGTACCAGACCAGATTCTCATCTTGCCAGATCTCTGTGATGTAAACAAACTCTGTGGTCTTGTCCCAAACGTCCCATGGTACGCAGCAGACTGACCTGGCATTCACCAGCAAAAATGGAAGTTTGGGAAAAACACTATGCTATAACTTATCAGTCCCTAGGACTGCTTTTGTTCCCCACTCCTTCCATAGCCACAAACGGAATTGGCTGCCACCAATATCCTCCTTCCCTGCAGACTCTACAGTGTACAAACCTGCACACATATAATGATTGTTTCCCTGTCTGCACTCCACAGGCCCCAGCCCCACCAGCCTACCAACAATCCCAATGCATCCAAGATGGCGCAGAAGGTGGGTGGTGCTGACGGCTGTCCCCGCTGTGGACAGGCTGTGTATGCTGCCGAGAAGGTGGTTGGAGCTGGAAAGGTAAGAGCCTGCAGTTAAGAGCTGAAACTCAGAGCATAAATCACACACTGGTGTGAGAGTAAATCAAAAACATTGGACGCAGTGGGAAAACCACTTCCAGTTGGGGTTTCCTGATTTGGGGCATACATAGTGAAACACACGCGTATGGAATTTTCCCACATTGCAATTTACACTAAACTTGTTACATTGGGTAGAATTTAATGTTATGAATGTTCCATTTTTGGAAGAATTTCAGCTTGCCAGACAGAGCAAACTCCCCTCCCCTCTCCTCTCCTCTTGGGTTTCTTCCAATGCCGCCTGAGCCAATTGCAGGGGGCATGGGGAAGGGGGGGGCATTGCAGAAGCAGAATCCTTGCACAGGGTTTGCACTCACAGGCTCCTTAGGCAAAGCCTGCCCATGGAAACTATATCTATGTAAGAACTTCATGTTATAAGAAGCAGTTCTTGAGTGTTCCACAACTTTTTGTGAAGGTGCTCAAAACAGCCTTCAAAACTTATCCTCTGTCAGATTAGCATGGATATTTTTGTAATCTATTGCAGAATCAAGACAGAAAGGTGGCATCTTTTTGTTGCAGTTTACACTGATCTTTGGAACTCCTTGCCCTTATGATTAAGGCTAGCAGCATAAATGAGGCTAAGCGATTACATAGGAATATTAATGAAGATAGTTGGGGTGTGTACATTCTCTTCCTTGGGTTGCATGCAAACCTTCAAATGCTAGAACCTAGGAGTGATCACTAGGAATTTGGAATATTTCAGTACAAAACAGTATTTGGGATGGGAAGATGAGTGACTGGGTTGCTGGCCTCATGCATTGCCAGTGAGAACTACTGTCTTAAAAAAAAAATAAGACCCTGACAATACCTAATGTAGGAAGCCAAAAGTGTGGTGAATCCTTTTACTTGCACGCTAATATCTTGTCTTCTATGTTGTCCTCAGTCATGGCACAAAGCATGTTTCAGATGCGCAAAGTGTGGTAAAAGTTTAGAGTCCACTACTTTGGCTGATAAAGATGGTGAAATCTACTGCAAAGGTAAGAATTTGTATTTCAGGATGTCTTGCTTGTGTTAGATTTCTAGTGAGATGTGATGGTTAGTCACGGGGTCAATGTGTCAAATGTGATGCTAATGCAAAGGGTGTTCTGTCCCCCTACAGATGGTCTGGGAGGACCAAGATGCAAAATTGCAAAAAGTTGCTATTTAGGGCTTTCATAGAACTGTGGGTGGCAAACATAGATTCCTCTACTATTATAACTGTTTCTTGACTTGCAGTGTAATAGTGAGACCAATAAATTCCCCTTACCCTTCATCAGTTTGCCCACCTTGATAATATCTAATGATACCTACAGGAATATATATAAACACGTTTTTCATATCAGCACAGTGTGTCTTAAGGCCCAAACAACTCGCAATTCCCTTGTCTTGTGTAACTTATTGCTGATGCTCATTGTTGTTCTACAAAATTATTAATCGCAGTGGGTAGGAAGAGGCTTCTTATCTCTATGCCTCTAGTGTGTTTTCCACTAAAACATTTGCCTGCAATTGCTGCAGATTGCAGCCTCTCTAGCTGCATTTTGTAAAAATAAAAAATGAAAGTGTTTGAAGATGGATTGGGAGAAGTTACACGTGTGTAGTTTGCCCCTGAAAAGAGAAGTGTAATTTTCCTGCTTTTGCTCAGTGATTTATGCTGTATGAACTGTTGGTTTGCCGCATAGCCAACACTCTGACTGTGTCTCTCTTCACCTTTTCTCCTGCAGGCTGCTATGCCAAGAACTTTGGACCCAAGGGCTTTGGCTTTGGGCAGGGAGCTGGAGCACTTGTCCACTCCCAGTGAAGAGCTGGCCCATGAGAGACTTTGAAGTCTCCTCTCCAGCACTGAATGCTTTGCCAATGCTGAACTCATCCAGACTGACCCTCAAGGCAATTTCACCAGTACTTGCAAATGTATTAACAGTAACAGAATCTGCTGCTTTCCAGTGTATCACTGGCCCACCTCCTGTTTACTAGCTCAGCAGCCAACCATATAGTCCTGACCCATATGCCCTAGAAGACACTAAAGTTTCCAGTGATCTGCAGTGGGCTCTAACCTACCATGGCTCACATTAATACAGTGGCCTTCTTAAATACAGTTTCACGCTTTCAGCCACAGCTGAAACTATATACAGCAGAGAGCATAGCCATTTCCTTATATGAAACACTGTGATAGCTTCTTCAAAACACCTCTTCCTCCCACCCCTGAGCTAGCAAAGGTTATTTTTGTGAGAACATATTATATATAGTGATATTAAGTCTTACTGAAAAGTCAAGTGCAAAATATGAAGCTGATCAAAGATGATTGTGAGCCACAAGGATAAAGAGCTGAAAACTAAAACTTAGTTGTGTATAAGTGATACAGAGAAGGAAAGGGAAAGTGTGTAAACATGCACAAAAGTGTAAAGAAAGCACTTTTCTAGAGTTTGGAGGAACTATGCAGGCAAATCCTAAACTCTTGTAACCTTGAACATTTGATTTTCAGAAAAATTACTAATATAGTATTAAGGCGCCTTTTCATGTTTGGGAGAATTTAGATCATATCAAAATAAGGTTTCAGAGACTGATACACAGGTGCTTTCCCCAATGGCATTGCCCACCATTCCTGTCACTACTAGAACGTGTACAAGTCTGGAGACAACCAAAGTTTCCATATTTGTTACTTACAGCGACTGGGACCACTGAGAAGTAGAGGGTCTAGAAGTCCAATTTGCTGCTGCTTCAGGTTATCACCAGTCCTTTCTGTGTCACTTCACCCCTTGAACAAAGGAAGTAATTAATGGGTCAGCTTCACTTCTTTGCCTTGAGGGTAGCCCATGTTTGTTCTTGTCTCTGCTTAGGGAGGTTCCCTGGGCAGGAGAGGACCTGCCTATTGCATTGTCATGGAACCACAGGCACCTGAGCATCCTGTCCAAACAAGCTCTGAAAACAGGAGCTGTCAGATTCAATTCACTTCCTGCAAAGCTCTTAATGTAATAGAAGATTGAAGCCAGTGATTAACTGGACCTGTAGTGTATCATTTTATAGAGTTTAAGAAGAGATTAAGGAAGATTCCAAACCACAGAAGCAGTAGATCTTATAAGCATCTATATATGGGGTCTAATGTTTGCAGTCTTATTTCTTCCTTTTATGAAGCTCAGGGGAAGTCTTGCTTTCAAGGTATAAGCCTTCAAAGGGTTTGGAGCTTTTTAACAGATAATCTAGGTCACG
Organism: Lacerta agilis; assembly: GCF_009819535.1. Taxonomy (NCBI): domain Eukaryota; kingdom Metazoa; phylum Chordata; class Lepidosauria; order Squamata; family Lacertidae; genus Lacerta; species Lacerta agilis. The sequence continues at coordinate 63,157,051 of NC_046317.1, read as the reverse complement.
TGTCCCCCAATTTATTTAGCACAATATGGGTCCATATTAGTTTTCAGTGTGATATAAATGCACAGTTCATATCCTTTCCTTTAGGAAGCAGCCTGAATAATGTTTTAATCTCTCCGCTTTAGGGGATTTGCATGAAATTAATTACATTTCTGTGGGTCCATGCACATTTGTTACAAACTTGCCAGAAAACCTGTAGTAATAACATTTTTACAATGTTCTGTTACATACTAGAGCAAATAAAATTCTACATATTCAATAAAGCGGTTAAAAGGAGTTCGTGTGTCTGGCTCTCCTGTATTTAAGGAAGAGGAAACCTGCCACGAATCTGTATGTGTGGGAAAGCCTGCATGTTTGCAGTTTCTAAAGATGAAGGCAGAAATCATGCATGCGGGTGAGGGAAATAATACATGCACAGAGATATTCTCTCACCCTCCCCCTGTCACTGTTGAAAAGCATTTGAATCTGCATTTTGAGCTGATGAGAGCATTTGTAGCTAGCAACTCTAGCAAAATTGGGGTGGGCCACCCAGGTATGTTAGGCATGGTTTCAAAGGTGATTTGTCACAAGAGGAGCAGACCAGTCTGAATGCTGGAACTCTGGGCCTGTAGCAGTCCTCAAGCTGAAATCAATTGGAAAGTGAACCTGCGTGAGCCTTCCTTTATGGCAAGGGTGGTCAAGCTGGAGTCCAACAACATTTGGAGAGCACATCAGGGATCAGATGTGCTCAATAAATCAGCCTATGTGGCAGTTGGGGCCACTGTAAGTTTCATACACATAACCCCAAATGTGATGTCAGGACAGTTAGTAGAGCATGAGACTCCTAATCTCAGGGTTGGGCGAAAGATTCCTGTTGGACTAGATTATCCTCGTGGTCCCTTACAACTCTACAACTCTACAATTCATACTTTGGATCTACAGCTTTATCAATCCTTTTTTTTGTCATGCTGAAGGAGATTCCAAAGTTTCCCTCTTTCCTCCTCATTGTACTAATGTTTGCCTCTCATCCAGTGGAACCCCTTCTCCAGTTAACTTTCTCACAAGCCAGAATGCCTTCTGCTACTGGACTGCCACTTGGAGGGACAGCTCCCACATCTACATCTTGGGGGCTTGTCATTTCTGTGGACAGAGCCTGGAGTTCCAGAGATTTCTCTTGAACGTCTGGATTTGGTGCTAGAGCGTTGAAGCAGAAATAGGTGACACCTCCCGTGAAGGTTCATTGTGAGCAAACAAATCATGCTTTGAGCCTGCCTGGTCTTACTCAAGTGGCCTGGTGACCCCTACTGGCAGTGCTCTGAATATTACAGCATGGCATGCAGGACTCCTAGTTTTCACAAATATACAGTACCAGGTCTGCTATGAACATTTACATTTTGGATATTTGTTTTTAAAAATCTGCTGTTATGCAATTACATAGATAATTTAAACAACCCCCATCTCAGAATGATACGTGACATATATTTCAAGCTGTGACATGTACTTCTTTCAAATGCACTAACTTAGAAACAACAGTTTCCTTAGAAAAAAATGGGGTTTATTTCTCTAGGCCAGGTCTGCGCTACATAAAAGTCCACAGGTCAACTGCAGCTGCATCCCTATTTGCGGGCTTCTGCAGAAATTCCAAACACCCATGGTTTTGCAGCCGATTTCCATCTCTTGTGGAAGTAGCTAAAGCCTATCCAACCCCTGCAAAATTTGGAAGGAAGAGAGTGTCTGTGCCTGTACTGTTCCCTCCCAGTATCGCCCAGATTCCAAAAGCACATGAAGGAGTTAGTGACAGCTTTTTCATCCAGCAAATCAAGCTGCTTGGGCTCACTTGTGCCCATGAAGTCTTCACTGGTGTGAGCTGCTGGGGATAATGAAAGCATAATGAAAACTCGTGGGGACTTCAGATAAGGTGGTAGGGAACGGCAGAATGGGGTGGGAAGATGGGGAGAAAAGAGAATGAAGATTAGAGGAAGAAAGGGGGAGCAGAGATGGGGGAATGGGAAAAGGTGGGGATAGATGGGATTTGCAGATTTGAGATGAAGCAGAAGATAGATGTGTGTGATTTGGGAGAGAAAAGTAAGCTGTATGAAATGGAGAAAGAAAAGGAGCTCAGAGAGAACTGTCATGGTGCAGAGCGTGTACTATGCAGAGAGAAAAGGGAGGTTCATCAAGAATGGTTAAAAACGGAGTGAAAAGCAACAAAAATATTTTCTCTGATCAGCTTAGCAATGAGGCCCTCTTGAGCTAAGAAAAATATAAAAGGCTCTCAGTGTTGTGAGTTCCAGTTGCATGTAATCAATTTGTCAAACTGATCCTTCGGCATCTTGGATATCACTGCCCTTTGGAGTTTCCCATTCCAGACTCTATTAAGTAAAACTACAGTAAAACTCTCAAATGTGTGTAAAAGGAGAGAATTCAACCTGAAGGGTTTCCCCTTACTATAGTGCCACCGTGACTAGGAAAGCTGCATTTCTGAGCAGATGACGCCACAATCTTGTCCTTTGCTACACAATAGCTTCAATGCCCTCAATAATTTCTTATTTGAGCCACATAATGTGGGGGTGCCCACATCACTCTTCTCTTCCAAGGACTACCTTGTAATGATTTGGCTTCTCCCCTTTGTTTGAATTACTTTCCAGACACTTTTAGCATTGTGCGGACCTGTTTCCCAATGGGAAATTTACTAGAAAAGGATTCATTTGTATGCGCATGGAATACTGCTTGTGTGAGTCAGCTTTCATTCTAGACCATGGGAGCCTACAAAGGTCTACCGTTGAAACAGCAAACCATTTTTGTAGTCAAATAACTCAGCCACCCAAGGAGCTGCTGCATACTGCTTATGTGAAATACATATTTATTGAGATGTGGCTCAACAGCAGAATAACTAAAGAGCAATGCTCAGGATCTAACACAGAGGGACTCTTGCACTGCACACAACTCAATCTTGTCTCTGTGTCAGCATATTTAGCGGCAACCTGTGCTTTATTACTTTGTACTTTATTACTTTGTAAGCAAGAAAAATGCTCTTAAAAGATGTGGAGAGGAAGCCAGATGGGAAAACAGATAGCCTTTCTCAGATAGTATGGAGATCTTGTTTCCTCTACCTCTCCCACAATGATTATTTCATAAAGAATGCATGGGACATTCCATTCTATTGTGACAGAAGACTTATATGAGAACAAACTTCTTGGGTCCGATCAGTTTAGCCTTGTAACCTATCTCTGGCAGAGACCAGATTTCAGTGCTCCAGGAAGTGTTGGTAGCATGCCAAAGGGCATGAAGAGTACTCTGACTGATTTTACATTTAAAAATAAATCCAGCTTAAATGTAATGACTACATTGGCCATATACAGACTGGGCAGCTTTATATGAGGGGCAAAGGGAATAGCCCAGTTCTGAATTACTTGGGGTGGCATTCTGCAAGGTACCACCAGAAGGTAGGAATTATTTCTCTTTAAGCTTCTAGCACATGGGAAGGCTTTGGGTGCTTCCAGACATGGCTGGACTTCATGTGCAAATGGTTCACTGAGATATCACACATGGGTCACTGACATCAGGGCTGCAGTGTTTTTTTACTTACTGAATCCCCCCCCCCCAAAGTAGATCCAGGTAAAAGAAGGGAGAGTCTGACTGGCATATTGATGCCAATGACAATGTGTGGGTGCTATATTAGATGGAGATTGGCCATCCAGGGCAGCCCTGTGCTGCATACAGCCTCCTCCAGGCATCCCATAGGCCAGTGGTTTTCTTTTTTTTTAATAAGAATTTATTAAATTTTGACAATAAAACACACACAAAATACAAAATACAACAAAACACTACAAAATACTACAAAACTACAAAAAATACAAAAATCTTAACAAACAAACACTTATTTCACTATCCTTATCTTATTCCTAACATTGTTTTGGGACCTCCTCACATCCTCTCTTCTGCGTTCATTTCTAATCTTCTTTAGTAACTTTATATTATAAATCCTCCTCCTCATCAAATCTTAATCTTTATACACAATAATCATCATTTAACTCTAATCTTAATCCTAATAAAAATAAACATAACATATTTCTAACTACTTCTTATTTCCTATCTTAATCTAACTTCTGATATTACTGTAGCCTTATATGTCCTCTGATTTTAATTTCAAATGTCTATCTTTTCACGTCGTTTCAAATAGTCTTTGAATTTCTTCCAATCCTCCTGCACCGATTCTTCCCTCTGGTCTCGGAGTTTCGCGGTCAGTTCTGCGAGTTCCATATATTCAATCAACTTCATCTGCCAATCTTCCACTGTTGGTAGTTCTTCAGTTTTTGGCTATTAAAATCCTAGCAGCTGTTGTGGCATACATAAATAATGTTCTATCTTTGTTGGAGATTTCATAGTTGGTCTCTGGTTTCTTACTAAATGTGTTTTTCAACACCTTTTTAAGCTCATTATAAATCTTCTCCCAGAAGTCCTTTACCTTTGGGCACGTCCACCACATATGAAAGAAGGTACCTTCTACTTGCTTACACTTCCAGCATTTATTACACAAACCATGATACATCTTAGCTAACTTAACTGGAGTTAAATACCATCTATAAATCATTTCATAGGCCAGTGGTTTTCAAGCAGTGTGCCATGGCACCCTGGGGTGCCTTGAATGGTGGCCAGGGATGCACTGGGCAACACTGCCCTCTGATGCCCTCTTGCATCTCTGGCTCCCAAAGGCTTGCACAGCTGTTTGTTGCAGCAGCCCTGGCTACAAGCTCCATAGGCAAATGGTGCCTCTGGGACTGGCCAAGGGGTGCTGGTTGCCAGGAAGCTGAGGCAGCCTTGGAGTAAGCAAGCAAGCGGGCGAGGAAGCCCAGGCAGCCAGTCTGCCAGCCCTTACTGTTGGGAATGGACAGACAAGTCCCAGACCCCTGCGGGGCAGTGTGAGGAGACACCTCTTTTGGGGGTGGGGGAGCTCAGAGATCAGGGGTGGTGGCAGCAGCTGCCCACAGGACTCCAGAGGAGAGGGTAGAGGAGGCTGAGGAAACACTCCACAAAGGAGGGTGTTTGAAAAAGGGTGAGGGGTTGCCAGCTCTTCAGGCAAGGGGTGACATAACTAGGCTCCTGAGCCCCACAGGGGTGCCACAGAAAGAATGTAGTTGGTCAAGGGAGCCATGGACTCAAAAAGGTTGAAAACGTCTGCCATAGGCCAACAGGGCTTGAATGTATGTTTCTCTTCTACAGTCTATCCAACATTAACACACCAAAAAGGTTCAGAAGGTGCTTTTCAGGGTGAAGTGGCTTCCTTGCCCATGTTGCCTAACTTTGTATCCCACTTTCAGCCTTTCTTTTTCAGTCATGTTGTGGAATGCTTGTAAAATATATCTGGCACATCATGTCTCTGTGAACTTGGAGACAAGTTTACTACAGTTGCTATCCATCGTTTGGGAGACACTTTCCCTCCTGGGTTACAAAGCACTTGTGCATTGCAAAGACAATCTGATATCAACACGGTGCCATGTTGCGTTTATGGTCCCAGTTGCACATGGGTGGGAGTGGGAAGCTGCCTTCTATTGGGTCAGATCATTGGTTCATCTAGCTTAATAATGTCTACACTGACTCCCAGTGGCTCCAGAGACAGATGTAGGGGAGCACAACTGGTTCATTCACACTGGGCACAAAACCTAGGGGTGGTGGTGCAGGGGATGCCACAACTATTATTTAGAACAGAGCGTGAAAGATAGTTGGTGGGGGTTAATTTTGGTGTCACACAGGGTGCCACTGAAATTTGAGACCCAAAGGTCTGCCACTAGTAGCTCTCCGAAGTTTCAGACAGGAAGTTTCTCCCGGTCTTACCTGTAGATGCCTAGGATTGAACCTGGGACCTTCTCCATGCTATGGCCCTTCCCCATGTAAAAAGCAGTGTGGTGTAGTGGTTAGAGTGTTGGACTGGGAACTGGGAGCCCACTTGCAGCCTGATCTACCATACCAGGTTGTAATGAGGATAAAATGGAGAGAGGGAGAAGAGTATAAACACCTTGAGATTCCTGGAGGAAAGTTGGGATAGAAATGCCATCATCCTCATAAAATAAAATTTCCACCACAAACACAATGGATGCTTGAATAATTGGTTTTCTGCCAGCTTTCTTCCTTTTCCAAAATCCCCCAAGGAGAAAAGGTGCAGCTTCCCTCGCAAGGAGAAAGGCAGCAGGATGAAAAGCAACCAATTGATCTTGAGAGAGAAGAAATTGGCTCGGAAGAGAAGGATTATGCAACCCCACCACCACCCCAATTCTCCCTTTGCTCTCAGTTAATCGCCTCCAGCTACTGCTAGTCATTAGCAAAACATAAACAGAACAGGGGAAGCTGCATGGGGCTCTGTGCCATTTGTAGTTCGCTCAGGAGCTATGCTTCAGCTGATATCCAGGTGGGAGAGTTCTGAAAGAGGCAGGAGAATTTTTCCCAAAAGATTTTCTCCCTCGTTTATTCTGCAGAACTTGAAGGGAACACTGTCACCAAGCTCGCAGCTAACAGTTATTCCCACTGGTGGAGGGAGGGGCCCTTACTCTTGTGGGCTGAGCAGGCCGCCATCTAGCTTAGTATGGTCTACACCAGGGGTAGGCAACCTAAGGCCCAATCGCCTTCTCAATCTGGCCCGCAGACGGTCTGGGAATCAGTGTGTTTTTACATGAGTAGAATGTGTCCTTTTATTTAAAATGCATCTCCCCCAAATATAGTCTGGCCCACCACATGGTCTGAGGGACGGTGGACCGGCCCACGGCTGGAAAAGGTTGCTGACCCCTGGTCTACACTGACTGGCTGTGGCTTTCCAGGATTTCAGACAAGATTCACTCCCTGCCCTACCTGGAGATGTCATTGGGGATTGAATCTGGGACCTTCTGCATGCAAAGCAGATGCTCTACCACCAGGCTATGGGTCTTTCCCCATGCAAGAGCCCTGTGGTGTAGTGGCTAGAGTCAAGACCTGGAAGACTAGGGTTCAAATCCCCACTGGCCTTGAAGTAACTTATTTGCCTAGATGCCCATTTGGCTTTTTTATACTTCTGATCAGGGGTGCCAACTTGAATAAAATATTGGGTGCGACCAGGTAAACCAGGGGTCAGCAAACTTTTTCAGCCGGGGGCGGTCCACTGTCCCTCAGACCTTGTGGGGGGCCGGACTATATTTTGAGGGGGAAAATGAACGAATTCCTATGCCCCACAAATAACCCAGAGATGCATTTTAAATAAAAGGACACATTCTACTCACAGTATGTAAAAACACCCTGATTCCCGGACCATCCGCAGGCCGGATTTAGAAGGCGATTGGGCCGCATGCGGCCCCCGGGCCTTAGTTTGGGGAACCCGCAGAATCGATCACAGGACGTGGCACACGTGCACCATTTGAATGGCAATGTTCATCAATTGGAGGGGGCGTCTCCCTCAAATATGGGGGGAGGGGGAAGGACCTCAGCTCCTAGGAGCTGGTTCCTATGCTTTCTGTCCACGAGAAAACACGACCGCGCGCAACCGTTAGCACGACCCCCTCTGTACATGGCAAGCACACTTCAGCGTGGGAATCTGGCCGCGTCTGCGGTGCCTTGTCCGACATGGCTCCTCCGAGCCGTAGCCCCATTCTCAATCTACCTGCCCATGCCCGCCCCTCCAGCAGCATATAGATAGCCATCGCTGCCGCCCACGATGCCGGCGAGCCCCAGCCACCTTCCTTTCCGTGCGCCAGCCTCCCAAGCTGGGCACGCCAGCAGCCCCGCGGGCTCTCTCAGCGCAGCCGGCCCCGCGCCTGGGCGTGAGCGCTGCCTCTCCCCGGCAGGCAGAGCTGGGGCGAGGCCCTGGCGAAGCAGGAAAGGAATGCGAGTGGGAAGAGCGAGGCACAAGCGAGCGGGCATGTAGCGGCAGATCCCGGAGCCCAGAGGCCGGGGCAACCTCCGTCGGAGCTCACGCGGCAGAGGGCGGGCTCTTTCTGTCTCCCTCGGTCTCTCCCTCGGAAGCCGGACGGCCAGGAGGAGGAGGAGGAAGAGGAAAGCGCTCCTGGCAGACCACGCGGCGGCGGCGGCGATTCCCAGAGCATCCTGGGCAGCCCGAGCCCCATGGCGTCGGAGAAGGTGCTTCGAGAAGGGGTGCTGGAGAAGCGCAGCGGCGGCCTGCTGCAGCTCTGGAAGAGGAAGCGCTGCCTGCTGGGCGAGAAGGGGCTGCGGCTGTTCGAGGCCAGCAGCCGGGGCTCGACGCGTTGCAAGGAGATTCCCTTCGCGCGCGTCAAAGCCCTCGAGTGTGTGGAGTGGAAGCAGCGGCACATCTACTTCACGTTGGTGACGGACGGCGGCGCCGAGATCGACTTCCGCTGCCCCCAGGAGGAGCCCAGCTGGAACGCCGACATCACCATGGCGCTGGTGCGCTTCAAGAACCAGCAGGCGGTGCAGATCGTGCGCGCAAGGCACAGCTGCAGAGCCGGTAAGGCGGGCACGTCGGGGATGGCGCGCAGGGGGCGCACGGCATGGGGAGATCGCGCCCCGACTGCCCAGGAAACGATGGCCAGAGCAGAAGGGCAGACAGAGCACGTGCTTTGCGCGCACTGGGGCTCAGCGGGCACTTCTACCGGTAGTTTAAAACATCTCCGGTAGTAGAAGTGGGAGAAAGCTCCAGCCAGAGACGGCAGTGAGATTCTGCCGCCAGTCAGAGTAGCAGTGATCTGAGTCAGCACAAGGTGGCTTCAGGCGCTCCTACAATATGTGTCATTATCACGCTGGTTCCATTTATGCCTTAATTCACCCAGAAACGTGGCACCTTTCCTTTCTGGGGGAGTTTCTGGGGGGAGCTGAGACCAAGCTGTGGACACCAGTGGTGTGCAGTGACTTTTTATTTTTATTTTTTGGTAGGGGAACAGTTAGGGCTAGAGGTGCCAGTTTATGAGGGCGATGCCCCCCCCCATTGTGTGTGTGACTTTGGGATGTTGCGACGTAGCGCATGTGAGCATCGTGCCTCCTTAAGCCAGGCCTGTATTTTAATACTCTAATTACTGGGAACGTTTAGGGGACTTGCCTAGTTCCCCTAGTCCACTGACCGCATGCCACTGGTGGGCACATAGAGGGTTTCAGCTACTCATATGTATGGTAGAATATACAGGAAGGCCCAGGATGTTTTGATGCCTGAGGCAGAACATCATTAATAGTATTTCCATTTATAGACGGCAAACTACCTGACGCTCACAGAGTGGTTTATAGTAGATAAAAATAGTAGATACACAGTGGATGCACAAGCAATATCCATATACATTATTTTTATTAGGTATATTGTGGTTTTATATCTTGATTTTATTCTGTGAACCACCCTGAGACCCCCGGGTATAGGGTGGTAAAAAGGTAAAGGGACCACTGACCATTAGGTCCAGTTGCAGACGACTCTGGGGTTGCGGCGCTCATCTTGCTTTAGTGGCCGAGGGAGTCAGCGTACAGCTTCTGGGTCATGTGGCCAGCATGACTAAGCCGCTTCTGGCAAACCAGAGCAGCACATGGGAACACCATTTACCTTCCCGCCAGAGAGGTACCTATTTATCTACTTGCACTTTAACGTGCTTTTGAACTGCTAGGTTGGCAGGAGCAGGGACTGAGCAACGGGAGCTCACCCCGTCACGATGATTCAAACCACCGACCTTCTGATCGACAAGCCCTAAGCTCTGTGGTTTAACCCACAGTGCCACCCGCGTCCCTATAGGGTGGTATATAAATAATAATAATAATAATAATATCCACAAACAATATTAATATAAGTAAAGTCAGAGAGCATTACAAAGCAGTATAATGTATGTTAGAACTAACCCCTGAATTTTTTGCATCAACCATTGCACACAAGCACTATGATAATTCACTATCTTAAATATTATCTCTATCACCCAGCCACTCATACCTGACAGTATTACAGCCCACATACAAAGGATGCTGTCCCCATTTCTGAAGCACTAATAGGCTCATGACCCACTCCATACATTTAAAGCATATCCAATGCACGTGACCCTCCCTCCCCAAATCCTAGGTGTTGTAGTTTGTTATGGGTGCTAGTAACTGTAGCTCTGTTAGAGGGAAACTACAGCTTCCAGGATTGTTTGATGCAAGGGGAAGTCATGTGCTTCAAATATGTGTTCATTTTGCTTTAAATGTATCATGTGGATATGCACTGGACCATCTAATAGTCCTCTCCCATCTGAGAGGGCCTTTTGCTTGTGCTCTTGCCAGGCCCAAGGTTTAAGTGCAATACATGGAGAGGTGGGAGAAAGAAAAAAAACAGTCTCAGTTCAGGAATTCATGTGAATCTTCTTCTTTTGAACCTCCACCCCCATCCTCCCAAATAGCACCTGCATGGCGATAAAAATATTTGTTGCCCCCTAATGGTGCCTTGAAACCTGCCGTAATATGGGCAAGGTGCGAGGCTGTCTTGATGTATGCTAAATTTTGGCATGCTGTGATCCTTTGTCTGACACCTGCTAGTTGCTGACCAAATAGCCATTGTTGTTGTTGTTCAGTCGTTCAATCGTGTCCGACTCTTTGTGACCCCATGGACCAGAGCACGCCAGGCACGCCTATCCTCCACTGCCTCTCGCAGTTTGGCCAAACTCATGTTAGTAGCTTCGAGAACACTGTCCAACCATCTCATCCTGTGTCGTCCCCTTCTCCTTGTGCCCTCCATCTTTCCCAGCATCAGGGTCTTTTCCAGGGAGTCTTCTCTTCTCATGAGGTGGTCAAAGTACTGGAGCCTCAACTTCAGGATCTGTCCTTCTAGTGAGCACTCAGGGCCGATTTCCTTGAGAATGGATAGGTTTGATCTTCTTGCAGTCCATGGGACTCTCAAGAGTCTCCTCCAGCACCATAATTCAAAATAGCCATTGCATATATAGAATTCTTCTGGTTCTGGAGATCTCCACTCAGCCTCAGCATGAAGAAGCATGTAGGAACAGACTGTGTGCCTAACATGCATGTTGCAGAGAAAGTGGAAGGCTCTCATAACAGTAGAACTGGGGGGCGGGTGGGCGGGGGCATGGAAATCCAGTGAAACTAAAGGTATGATGAAGAGAAAAGAAAGCACTTCTTCACACAGTGCTTGCTTAATCTGTGGAAGTTGCTCCCACAAGATGTGATATGGAGGCCACCAACTTGGATGGCTGTGAAAGAAGATCCGATTACTGGTAATCCATGGAGGCCAGAGCTATTGATGGCTTTGTTCTCCCTTCTTTGCTCGGAGGCAATATGCTTAAGTATGCCAAATACTCGGAATGGCTAGTGGGGAGAGGTCTGTCACACCCAAGTCCTGCTTGTGTGCTTCCCGCGAGAACAGGATGCTGGACGAGATGGTTGAAGCCAGCAAGGGCTCATCTTGTGTTCTGTCCATCAGCAGAAGATTTGTTTTCCTTTACACCTGCTTGCTCTTTTAACTAGTAAGAGGTAGACTGACAAATGCCCTTCACTGTTAGCAGATAGTTGGATCATGCATGTGATACACCCTGTTCTCATGTTACTAGAGATGCACCCAGCCAGAGAAGCCTAAGCAATGGAAGGGAAAACAGTATAATTCTTCATGGTTTCTTCACTCCTGAGGTATCATGCTTATTTTAATAGTATGGTATATCAAAGGCTCAGGGTATTTTTATGGGGAATTTTAACCCCTCACCCACAGCAACCAAACCCTGATACCAGAAGTTATCATGACCAGGAGAAAAGCACGTGGACAGAGGGATCGTGGGGGAAAAGTTGCATGAAGAGGGGTGGAAAGGTTGGGTCTGGATTCCTCACCTGAACACCTACTGCTTTGGAAACCACATTTCTGTGAGTTTGGGGCAGGTCCATCTTTAAGCACCAGGACCTGCTGCCATTGCATCTAGTCTATCCCTGAACATGGCAAGTATGGCTGGTCTCCAGTGTTGACTGTATTATGCAGGAAGAAAATGTTACTGGTCTTTTCAGCCAAGGCTGTGTGATTTCTCCCATACCTTGCATATATTCTTGCCCAGTTTCTGTTTCTCTTGTCCTGCTCTAACTTGTCATACTGCAAATCCCCATCAGTCAGTAAGTGAACATGAGACCATTGTTCAGTGCCTGCTCAGGCCAGCAAATTGTGGATAATTTGCTCCATCCAACAAGCCTCTCATATTAGAATGGCTTTTTGATAGAAAGTTTCTAGGACTCAAGTGGCTCTTTGCAATTTCAGATGTAACAAAATTACTGGTACTTCAATCCCTGCTAAACTTTCACTCCTACTCTAGTGATAGGAATTGGTCAAATGAAGAGCACTATTTTTAGTTTGCAAGTCATGTTTTTGACATTATGGGGTTTGGATTTATTATTACTGTTATATTATTATTATTATTATTATTATTATTATTAGTAGTAGTAGTAGTAGTAAAGGTTTTTATTATCTCATTTTATAATGTATATAAAACAGAGATAACAATTATAAAAACAGACAAAAATTAAAAGATGAAAAACAAAACTATAAAATAGGCTTGTAGAATAAGTAGTTGCTCATGAGTTAAAATAACAAAGTCCAAGGAAATACGATCAACTTTATTGTTATATTATTAATATTATTATTTCAGTAACACCTTTTAGTCTACAAAGTTCTTTACAATATATTGTAAATGTAACAGCCCTGTAAGAATTGGGTGCTTTCTTACCTGCATTTCACCCTAAAGTCCCAGGTCAGGTTACAACAATGTAAAACTCCATTATCAAAATCTGTTAAAACAATTTACAGTCAGAAGAATAGGATAGCTGTCAAAAGCCAGGGTAAAGCCATATAACAAGAGCTGTATAATGAATGTGCCAAATGCATCTTTGTGGGGAGGGAAATCCAAAGCTTAGGAGCTGCCTAAGTTTTAATTTTCTCACACTTCAGCACCTGCAATAGTCTGGCCCTTTGTCCAGCTTGTCTCCAGTCTAACCAAAGATTCACCTCCTTTCCTTTTCTGTTGCAGCATTTCAACATGAGGCAGCCCCAGCTGGCCAGATTCTGGTGAATGGGTCCAAGGAGCCAGACCCTAAGCTGAACATGGAGAATACAGAGGAACTGATGGCTGTGAATTCACCTGCCAATGGACAGAAGGCAATTTCCAGCTGCAACTGAACTTAGATCCATTAGTTCTCTTTTGTGGTATTACTGCTGAAAAATGAAGTGATGCCCAAAGCGTACAGCAAGACCTGGGTCACAAATATAGCTAGAATGGGCATTGGTTTTCTGGCTGTGTCTTTGCTGTGATATTTAAGACACAGACAAAGCCCCCTCCAAACTGCTGTGGACTGATAGGTTGCTTCTCTACTCTCTTACCTATGGTGGTCCACACCATAGGACTTTGTAGGTTAGGTTGAAGACACAGACACAGCAAGAGTGACAAAAGAGAATCATTCCATTCCATTGTCTGCCACCAGCCTAGAGCTGGATGGGCGATGCAGGAATTAACTGGATCATGAGGAGCATTGGGAAGGAACTCCTGAGCATGCCAGGAGCCATCTGATGACTTCATGGTCGAAAGGGAGCATCCCTCCTCGGAGAACTGAGTGACTGACTTGGAAGGAGCAATGGTGAACCGGCTATTCTGATCTGAGAAGTCACATGTTGCCAGGAAGATGCCTGCAGGACTCAACGGAGAGACCGGATATAAATTTAAGCACCTTAAGGAGGAGCCTGTGTGGACTTCTAAGACTCTCTTAAATGAGTTTTCTCTGTAGTATTGCTCACTTGAGGCCTTCTGCTCAGAACTAAAGGACAGGAAGAGCACTGACTGGGCCAGTGTCCCATCCTTATGACCAGCTCAGTGAATCACTACGTTGTCCCACTGTACATCCATTTCATTAGGTCCCGTACATACTGTTGACCATTACATGTGTGAAGGGGCAATCTACCTTTAGCCAAACCTTTAGTCATGCAGCTCCTTTCAGCTTCCCATATGTTCAGGGCACATGTCTGCAGTGGGGAGCTTGTTGCATTCATGTAGGCTCCCCATGTGACTGAGAGGCCTAATAGCACCAGGTTCGAGATTGCTTGAGATGTTTACATGCGAGCAGCAGTCTCCCCGCTGCAGAGGGTTGCCCTGAAAGTGTGGGAAACTGGATGGAGCAGCACAAGTGGGATAAAGCTAAAGGGGGCCACCTCTTGAATCACATTCCCCCTTCATGTGGGTAACAACTAAACAGAGCCTATTACAGGGAGGAACATCATGAGCTTTTGAAGAGGACTACTCACAAAAATGAGCATCCTATTTGACCGCATGCAAGGAAGATTGTCCTGCTCACCTTGAGGCTGTGAATGCCACTGTCACCTTCTCTTTCTCCTGATTCAAGGCCCATTTACTTACTATGGGCCATGGCAAGGAAGTAGGCACAGGAAGGTCTTAGGGCCCTGGCGGAGTATCTTTATCCATTGGGAATAGAACTGCTCGTCTGAGAATCCCCAGCTGGAAAAGGATGCTATTCATTTTTACCAGGGCGATGGCTGTCTGAGGGCCAAACAATGGGTGCTCATTTACTCCTAACTACTGGTCATTATGTATAACCTTTTATTAATAAAATTTCAAGAAAATCAACAATGCACACATGTCATTGCCTTTATGGTTCTTTTTTAAAGTTGGGCTCATCACGCCATTGCTTAAAGGATCATGCCTGATGCATGTATGGACAGTGCTCAGGGATGATGGAAGTTGTGGTTTAGTAACATCTGGAGGTCCACAAGTTCCCGCCTGCTGCCTTAGACAATGGGCCTTTAACTGGACCATTGAGATCCTTAAGTAGGAATGACGCAATGTAGGTTGTGGTGCCACCTGCTTTCTAATTTTTGTTGAGAGAGAGAGAGAAACTGAATGCATAGAGGACAGGCCTCCTTTGATAATTGAAAGTGTGAACTCCTGCCCTACAAGCTAAAGCTGCCCATTCTCCCTGGTCATCCTGGCTCATAAAATCAAGAAGAAAGATGGGAATATACCATAATTTTCTTAAAACACTGCTCCTATGATAACCCCGTATTGGGGTTGCTGAATTGGAAAAGGTTGACTACTGCAACGGATAACTTGGGCTCTGTTTCCCAATCACTCTGTAACACTGAATAGAGATATTGGATTCTTGTCTCATTACATATGCTAAAGCTATTTTTGGTCATCTGCATACTATCCCTTGCTTTTTCCTGTAGGACTAATTGCCATCATTAACAGTCATCAACATGTTTACTATACCCATTGAGTCAACCAGCCATTTCCTACTACCCTTCTGAGAAACCCCCCCCCCTATATATAACGGTCTGGTGACTTCTGTTTCAGTGTATCTGAAGAAGTGTGCATGCACACGAAAGCTTATACCCAGAACAAACTTAGTTGGTCTCTAAGGTGCTACTGGACATTTAATTTTTTAAAAATTAATTAACACTGAATATGTTAAAGAAGGGACTGCGATGAAAAATGCAATGGATTGTTGAAATAACGAGGCCACTTTTTGAGAGGGTAGTGCAACTGCTGTTGTCTAAACCATTTTTCAGCATTAATGAAATGAACAGTAGTGGTCTTAGGAAAGCTCAGGTTCTTAAAATACAGTTAGTTAATCTTCAAGGTGTTGTAAGTGGTTTTTTTTAAAATAAACAACCACAACTAACATGGCTCTAATCTTGAATTTTAGAAAATGGTCTAAAGCAGTGGTTTTAAATATTTCCACTTGCAGGGAATGCTTTCCAAATTGCCAATAAATTTCTGCACCTCTGCCTCAGAACCTCTTATATATTCGCAATAATTTTTGGGAAGTTGTATTCTGGGGTACATAATCTGCATGGATCACTGGCCAAGCCTAGTAGGTTTCATTGTTGTCCTCTGTGCCCTGGAACATACCAAATAGTTCCTGGGGCTGTGCAATGCAGGGGAAGATTGGAAGCTATCATTTCTGTTGTTCTCATTGAGGAATCACAAGTTTCTGAGTTAACCCAGTTTCATGGGGGACATGTGACCCTTCAGATGCTACTGGATTCATGGACCAATGGTCAGGGATAGTGTGAGTTGTAGTCCAACAACATCTGAAGCTCCCCAGCATTCCCCAGCTCTGACATTTGTGTGTGAAGAGAGAGCGAGTGTTCTGCTGGCCTTCCTCTGTTGAGAAACTCCTACCAGTTCCAAGCCTGCATGGCCAATGCTTAGGGAGGATGGGGAAAATATAGATGGGAATTATAGTTGCTGAATGCCTGGAGAGCCATATGTTCCCCATTTCCTAAATTGAGGCTAAAGAGCCTGGAAGGACTTAAAGAAGGGATGCAGATGCTCAAACATGATAGTGCTAGCTAGTGTGGTGTCACCTTTCCATAAAGTATCCAGAGTGACTTGTAGGAACTTAAGTAAGATATGAACTCAGCAAAAAAAATACAGAAGAATGATAAGACCCCAGTAGCCACCTGCCCAGAAGTAGCTTATAGGGAAATGTGGTCGTGTTAAAATAAGCCTGTAACCCCCCCCCCCAAACATCTTAGCCACCACATTTTGCACTAGCTGCATTGATGTGAAATATCATCAGAAAGGAAACCTTCCGCAAGGATGATGAATATTGTGTTATTTTAAAGACTGCATACTCCTGCACTTCAATATATCGGTGGCATAAAGGCTATCCATATGAGACAGCTTCGACCCACGATCCACCATAATATTATTTCCTTTATTTGTCTGTCAATTTATGAAACGCAGCTCTCAAGCAGCTCTCAATGGTCCCTCAATTGTCCCACCTTCCGTCACATGCACTTCAATTATTTGTGGTTTTTATTGTGACATATGCAGTACTTTTATGGTGAAGAGTCTGCATGATCAGATGCATTTAAAGAAGCAGCTTCTAACTCACCAGAGTTGAAATGTGTTAAGTCTTTCAGGCACCATGAAAAGCTTCCTTGCAATGTACTGAAGTGGGCTTGAGTGCATAACGCACTTAGTTGAATGGAAACAACTGCCTTTGTCCTGGATATGAAAAAATAAAAGCTATACAAGTGGTATTTATCATTCTAATGTGCTTGCTGTAGGACTTCTGGGATTCTGCCCAAGGAAAACAAGGATAAACTTTTGCCTTCCTGAAGGAATTCCCCCCCCCTCTCCACAACATTCACATGCACACATCTAAATACACACTCCCTCATCTGCTTTCCCCTTGCTGGAGGAATCAGTGCCTGACTCAGCTGTTAGTCTGTAAATCTCACCCACACAGACAAGTCCCTTGCTGCCAGGCCCTGAGTTTTGTACTAAACACTCTTTCAGAAGCAAAAACTGACTACACCCTCTCTTCTCTTGGAAGGAGATGGTGTTCTCTTTGCATGCAAGCTATACAAGGGCCACATGGAAACACAGAACAGAAGAATCTCTGCATTGGAGGCACTCCAGGGGTGAGGTTTGAGCTGGGTGCGGAGGAATGGGCATCCATGGTGCAGGAGGGGGACTGTGCAACATTGGGTTGTATGCAACCAGAAAGCAGGAAACTGTTGCAACCGTAAGGAGCTATACTTGCTGGAATGGCAAATTGTTCAGGAGATAAAGACTGTTCTGTTTTGCCAGGAAAAACCAACAAACTTCTGAGTCATTGTGCTTTTGTATTGTGAAGGTTAAATCCTTCTCATATTGACCTTTAAAACTGTTGCACCAAGCACCTAAATTGACTGGGCAGAGCTTGTGTAAGATCCGCCAAAGGGGCAAAGCAACAATCTGCCCAGGTGGAAAAAGTAGTGTTTGGCTAAAGCAGCATTTGAGGGGAGGGATATCCGAACTGAGGCACACACTTTCACTTAAAATCCAACAAACGGTTCATTCTTACATAGCTGAAAAGTTTTGCTTATCCAAATGGAGTGGAAAACTGAAGCTTTCCACCATGAGAGCAAGTCATGGCAAGCTTTGGACTCCCATCTTTCTCTTTCATGCAACAGTGAGAAGAGGAGATGAGAAGCCAGCTTTAAACCAATCACAGTTCCCTGTGACATCTGAAAATCAGGAACCGTGGTTTGCTTAAATTATGGGTAATGAGGAAGCATTCATGGCAGCTAACAACAATTTAATCAAAACAATCATTTAAAAAGTGCAACAATTAGACAAGAAAACAGTAATCACTACGCAGTGTTTCTATTATAAGGTATGGTGTGAGAAAGCACTCAGTTGTAGTTGCAGACCTAGTGTTGGGTCCACATTTATTTCAGAGGCGGGCCTTGAGCAAGATGTTCTCAGTGGATTCCCCCTCCCTGAATGGGCCCACTGCTGTCTCCACAGCCTATTTGCATGTCCTCTTCCTTTGGGCCCAATCCACACCACTGCACAGAAGAAAAAGGCAGTGCATGTGAAAGCTGTTCCTCCTCCTCCTTGCTCCTGTCTCAGAGAAGGCAGGTGAACCAGATAGCAACAGCAAAGAGGAGGAGTGAGACCAGGGGTCAGCAGTGGACCCTTTATGGGGTGTGGCAGGTGCCCTGGCTAACCCCAAGGATGATACCAGCTCTGTGGACCAAGAACCCTACGGAGCAATGCCTTTTTGATCAAACAATGAAGCATCATCAAGGAGGGCGGGCACTGGCAGTTGGGCCTCTTGAGTCAGGGCGTTTCAGAGCTTAGGCACTATGGCGAGAAGCTCATGCTCTTGAGATCCCCATTATAGCACTTCAGTGAGTGGTGGAATAGGAAGGAGGGTCTCCCACAAAGATCTGAACTGAGCTGGGAACAGAAGAACAGAAGGATAGTTCTGCTGGATTAGGCCAGTAGCCTATCCAGTCCAGCATACTGTTTGCACAGTGGACAACCTGATGCTTTAGCAGTAGCTTAGTGGGGGGGGGGCATCTACATTGCATGCATAAGGTCCCATGTTCAACCTCCGGCTGAGAATGCTCCTTGTCTAAACCCCTGCTGCCAGCCAGGGTAGACAAGACTGAGTTAGATGGGCCAATGGCCTGACTCAGTATAAGGCAGCTTCCTATTTTCCCAACAACCAGGCTGTCCGTCTTTACCATCTAGAACTCTAGGGTCCATTTTCTCCAATTGTGTGGTTCATAAAACTTATCATGACCTTTGACAGAGCAACTTTCCATAAGCCCGAATAAGCCTAAAAATCTGAATTGGTGATAATCATCACCACATTTCTTTGTAGCACATCCCACAAATGTTACTGTGTGAAGACAGCCTTCTTTTTTGCACTGCCTGGAAAAGGACTGTCAATCAACTTCTAGGGGTGACCCCCAAGTTCCAAGAATCTCTTCCTTGCTCTCAGCCTCTGGGGCTTACAGAAGGCGAACATCCCCTGCAAATGTCTGCAAGCAAATGTCAAGGAACAAAACCAGCAGGGAAATGTTAAAACTTGCCTGTGGTTATGAAACCATCAATAAATTAACCAAAGACATATTCTCTTTAATAAGATTTGGGACCTATAAAAAAGCTGCCACAACAAAGGACATAATGTGATTCTGGGAATGCCAAAGAAAGGGAGAGGAGGGCTCACCAACAATTGGCAAGGTGTTCCACTCCTTAAATCTTTCTGTGTTATTATAACACAGAGCAGAGGAAGCAGCTAATCTGCAAGGGAGGATGAGAC
Organism: Lacerta agilis; assembly: GCF_009819535.1. Classification (NCBI taxonomy): domain Eukaryota; kingdom Metazoa; phylum Chordata; class Lepidosauria; order Squamata; family Lacertidae; genus Lacerta; species Lacerta agilis. Next base: position 63,137,530 of record NC_046317.1, on the reverse strand, counting down.
GAAAGCTTGGTTTTCTTCTGAAAGGGCTTATAATACCTGGATTGTCATCTTTGGAACAACCGCCATCAAGTAGACGGCTGAACTGCAATAACCATCCCTTATAAATTTTACAGGCTTTATGAAAACATTTAACAGCCCAGCATAATGATTCATTTGGGAGCATATTTTGCATGTGGTCCAACATAAACAGCAATTGTAATGATTGAAAGCCACAGAGTTAAAGTGTCACCTAATGTATCAAAGCCATAGAAGGCTGTGGGCCCATCATACTGTCCCACACACTAACAAAAAGTATGCTATCACAAATTCAGTGTTATTACATTTAATGTGTTTTCAGCAATATAACAAGCCAATATACTACTCAGATACACATAACAAGCTGTTCAAAAAGCAGCTTCTATGAGGTTTGCAACCATGTAAACCAAAATCCAGTCCTCCTGAGACTTTTTCTTTCCCCCTTGGGATGACTTTTAGCAGTCAAGAGGTCAAGCTGGCTGGGAAAGGATTCCCCCCCCAAGCATTTGTCAAGTGTTTTGTTTCTGATTGTATTTTGCCTATCTTTAATTTTTATTTCCTGTATTCAGCGGTTAAAATGAAACAAGTGCATAGATCTGTTTGCTGGCACACAGAGCTAGTTGTGGAAGCAAGAGAAGAAGGTTACCTAAACATCCGTGCATGCTCTGGATCAGACATAAAGGCAAAGGAGTAATGAAAAGTCCAAATGTTTGGCACAAGTTTTTTTTTTTTTTGGAAAGGAATCAGAGACAATCTCTCTTGGCTAGAAAACCAAATTTTCTTTTTGGTTTTTGGAACTTGCTGGAGCAAGGAAAATGGCATCAGTTTCAGAAATGCTGGAGTTCTCCTCTCATGGGCTCAAATTCCTTCTTATGCACTTTTGTTCTGAACAGCATGTGCAGCTGACTCCAAAGCTTTGAAAAATGGAATTTTCACAACTAGAACCAAATATTTACCTAAGTATGAACTTTTGGGCTTTAACATTTAGGGTGAAAGTTTCCTTCATTGCTTGATTTTAACATAGGAGTTTTCTTTTCCTTTTTTTGGTAAATTGCAAGGAAATGATTCTCTAAATAAACTTATTATTCTATTTTTTGGTGTTACCGTGCCACTGATTAAAACACTCTATACCCATCCATCAGCAGCACTGCTCAGGTTTCCCTTGAGAGGAAGAGTGGGATATAAATTTAATGAATGATTGAATAATAGTAACAACAAATTCTCTGTTCAGTTTATGTTTCTGACCCACTCTTTGGAGGTCTGCTTTTTATCAAGTAGTTGATGCACTTCTAAATTCCTAAAATGCAGTTAAGACAAGTGTAGTAGTAGTAGTTGTTGTTAAAATGAATAAATGATTACCAACTCTGGCTGCAAACCTAGAAAATTTGCTTTGCTTTCTCACTGCAACAGCAAGATATCAATAGAGTAAATACAGACAACACAACATGAGATGACATGGCATTTGAAGTTTAAAGATGAAATTACTGAGAAATTCTCTTGGGCAAATCCTGCTGGGAACTGCACAAGAGTTTAAGCTACCCAAGAGTAAGCCCCACTGAACTCAACAGGAGTTCTAAGTAGAAATGCACAGGGAAGCTATTTATTAATCATTCACAGGTGTACAATATGGTTGTCTCCAGGGGCGAAGCAAGGGGGGGCATAGGGGGGCAGTCCACCCCATGTTCCATAATGGAGGGGGTGACAAATTATCAAGGAGCAATTACTGCCTTACTAGGGTGGTTCATAAAAAACTTTTTAAAAAAATGCCTGCTCCAAAGGTCTTATCTTACTATACTAGGGATTATATAGCTTTATATGAAATTTCATGCATATTGGTTACCCTAATATCTTGACCCTCCTCCACCAAAATAGCTGTTTACTTGGCTGTTTTCCTATGTCATGAAGGCTGAAATTTCAGTTCAGTGGAGCACTTACTGTTCCCAACCCTAACCCTGTGGAAAGCCATCTAATTAGAATTTAATTTGATTTTGAGATGTTTTTAGGAGGTAATTTAATTATTGTTTGATTTTATACCAATGTTATGTATCTGATGTTAGCCACCCTGAGCCCAACTTTGGCTGGGATATAAATAAGTTGTTGTTGTTGTTGTTGTTGTTGTTGTTGTTGTTGTTGTTGTTGTTGTTATTATTATTATTATTGCTTGTTATTATTCCTTTGTAAGAAAATATGAAATAACGTAAAACCATTTTTGCAGGGGGGGGGGAATCAATGGGGGGCAAGAAATTTTCTGCACCGGGTACCACCTGACCTTCCTACGCCTCTGGTTGTCTCCCATCATCAGTGAGATGTTAGCGGAAAGTGTTGTGTTTTGCATGCCTCATGATGTTGCTAGAAAATGATGGTAACTTTCTTTTTTAGGTTATCTTGTCTGTCCATAGCAATACAGCCGGGATGTTCTTGTCAACCTGATCCCAAATGTCTGGGATGAATACCAATGGTGACCTCTTGTGGTCCGTTTGCACACTACAAGATTTGCTCAATAGACGTTATTAGTTAATGATTCTGATTAACATCCCATTTTCTCAGAATGTACACTTCTGTAACGATTGGATATGGTGGGAATACATTTTTCCAACCATAATGATATCAGTTTGCCTGCTTTTTTATTTTTGGTAACCACAGGTGTTCAGGAAATTGCTTAGTACGGTAGCCTGTCTGGAGAGCAATGGCCTTTTTGCTTTTGAGTAAAAAGATAAATTGCAATGGTGCTGCCACTGCTACTAGTAGTGGTATCACAGCACCACCAATGTAAATGGAACTTTACAGAATCACATAAGCAAAATGGGCAGGTGCTCAAATCTAAGTCTGGACAACTTGGGTTGCAACAAAGGGTGGGAAACATGAAGGTGAGCATGTGCAGTTGCAAGGAGGATAGCCATTCAGTGGTAAACACAGGTGGTCCCAGCATCACCAGGCAGGATTGGAAAGGACTCACCTTTGAAACCCTGAAGAGCCACTGCCAGTCGGTACAGGTGATGCTAAGCTAGATGGACCATTGGCTTGACCTCATAAAATACATATACCTCATAGCATATACTGCTATGACTAAGGACCCTCTCACTATTTTGGAGTGGGATTCAATCATATACCAGCAAAGTCAGGTTGCACAGTTAAAGTCAATTAGGAAATCCTGTCCTATAAATCTGCTCTCTCTCTCTCTCTCCCCGCCCCCAATTAGGTTGTTTTGCAATAAGGACAGTGATGGAAAAGTGCATTGGAAAGTGTGGGATCTCAGATACATTAGTAAAACAAAACAAAACAAAACAAAACAGAACACCAGCATTTTGAATGCGTTATAAGCATGCAACACCAGATGGTGCTGTAGAGCAGAAAATTTTTCTATGCAATTTCACAGTGTTTTTTCTTTTTTTAAAGTATTTTTTTATTAAAGATTTTCTTGATTTACAAAGGTATGTGCAATGTCTCGTATTTTTTTCCATGTAACATTTTTACAAATCAGTTTTTTCTTTTGTTATAATGATTTAATTTCTGACTTATTTATAGTGTTTTCCCCCTGTGTGTAGATCCACCCTGGGATAACACTTGATTGGCACAACATCATCTCACTTCCCCACAAAGCAATAAGAAGGAGTGCTCTGTAAATAGCCGATGTCATCTAAAACTCCCTGCAAACAGATCAGGATGACTGCCCCTTTAGAAGGTCACCTGGAAGCAGCCTTTGCTTCAGTTGGCCACCAGGAACTAATTTTTTCCACCCCTGCATGAGTATGCTTTGCACAAATGCAGAGGCCTGCTGCAGTGTTTAGGTAGTTTTGCCAGCCTTTTTCAATCCTTTAAGTGGCATGAAGCAGACCAAGGAATGAAGTGGCATGCTGGTGCATAAGAGCAGATTGCTTCATGGAGGCAACTGCTCCAGGGAGCCATCTAAAGTAGGGTTGCCATACATCTGGGAATTCCTGGACATGTCCTCTTTGGGGGATCCTACATGCCCATCTGGGGGGAATTTTGCATTTCAAAGCAAATCTCCTGGATTTTGGTTTTAAAATAAAAAATGTGCACAGGCAGGTCTGGTTGAGGCTCAGGCTCTGGCATGGGGCAACCTGGGCTCTGGCTCTTTTCATGTTCGGATTTTTGCCTCTTGAAATATGGCAACCCTCATCTAAAGGGACCTCCACGGGGCAGTTCATTCGTACACACTGGCCTTCTTTCTATCCATCAAGACCACTCCCTTTAAGTCCCTCTTCTAAGCACTGTCTTCCACAAAAGCATTTCTGGTCCTCTGGACAGCCCAAGACATTTTGGTACCTGAGGTGAACCACAAAATGGTGTCCCCTTCCCCTGACAGGGAAGAAGGGCTGAGTGAAGATCTACATGAGGAACAAGGGGGGGGGAATAAATATTTGCAGCTGGATTTGCTGTCCCTGTGAATTCTGCTGCCTGAGGCAGTTGGCACTGTCTCTTATGTTCCCTCTTTTACAAGCCATCACTATCCCTGGTCTTTAGCAAGCCCTTTCTTCTGCTTCCTGTCTCTTTCAGTGGCATGCATTCACAGCTTTGCACTCAGCTTCTGTGCTGTAGATCTGTGTGTTTTACAGCTATATTTGGAGCTTAAATGCTCCTAGTCCTGGCAAGTTTGCACAGGTTCCATTCTAAATGATGACTAAAAACATTCTTCCAGCAAGAGGTGATTGCTTCGTTCCCCATCTCCACTCCATTCTAGCAACTGAGAGAGGTCAGAAGCCTTTGATCCTTCAGGGAAGAGCTGTAGTTTAGCAGGAGAGCAGCTGCTTTGCATGCAGAAGGTCCCAGGTTCATCACCCAGCATCTCCAGTGAGAGCTGGGAGAGGTCCCTGCCTGAAACCCTGGAGAACAGCTGCCAGTCAGCGCAGACAAGGCTGAGCTAGATGGACCAATGCTCTAACTCGGTATAAGGCAGCTTTCTATGCTACTAGTGTGCAATATGACACATGCTTTCCTGCAAGTAAGTCCCACTGTATTTAGTGGGGCTTTCTCCCAGGTAAGTGCACATAGGATTGCAGCCTTAATAGAGGTGATGGGGGAAAGGCCGGCTTGTAGGGATTCCAGCAGCTAGTATAGTCTATCCCACCTACCCAGTTAAGAGCCTAATGTACTTTATCAAATGCACAAGTACTCATAAGTAACATTAAGAAGTGATTGTTATGGCTGCTTTTGCAGAAATTACTAATTACTGGTTATGACTTATTACATTTAACCCTCACTTTCCTTTCATATAGCTTAAGGTGAGGGATATTGGATTTCTGGACAGTCCCCCCCCCCCCGTCTAGATCCTGTCCGGACCCTGACAGACCTTGACAACCAGCAAGATGACTGCATCCTTGGACTTTGACAGTGATTTGCCTGAGTCAAGGGAGTTAGCCACTAAGGTCAGTGAACTAGGATGGGGTGAGGCGAATCCAAGAAATGAGCCTGCCTTTCGCTTCTACTATCCATAGCTTTTAAAGGAAGCAAACAGAAGGCTGTGTGGATTGGGGTGGAGGTTGGATGCAGATAAAATGGTGGCATTCCTTATGCAGAGAAGCAGCTCATGTATAGGCATGATCTTATTAATTCATAAGCCTATCATCAGACTAGATTCAGCACTAATGAATCCTCCATTGGACAACATACATGCAAAAATATCACTAAGCAACAACCCTAAGCATACTGATCTGGAAATTAAGTTCTGTGACCAAAAGAAGTGGGGCTGAGCTTCTCCAACTGTGTTTAGGATCAGAGCCTCAAACAGCTAATCTTCTGAGCACAGCCCATGTGCATGGCTACCCTTAGCCATTTTCATGCCACTGGTGAAAAACCAACAAACACCACTATTACCTCATTACGTAAATCATCTTTTGAACACACGTAACTAGCTGTAAAGTAACATAACATAATATGTACTAAAACTGTAATTTTAATCGTCATATCAAAATGCACAGTTCCTGATGGCAACATATCATATCTTCTATATATATATATATCTTCTATACATATTGGTATCGTAAAGTCCAAGGATTGTCAAGTCCAAAGATTGCAATGCACACACAGTTCCTGTTGGCAATGGCATTTCATTCTGATATCTTCCTTCTGCATCGTCCCACATCTTAAAAGTGTAACAAGCGAAACTACCTTCTGCATCGTCCTATGTCCGAAAGTGTCCAAAAGTGTGGCAAATGGAACTGATTAGTAACAAAAGGCAGCCAATGGTAAAATAGTTCTCAGGATACACACTGAATGTGCCCATTAGCCACTCAGACGTCTTCTTTTCTCCCACTCCTAAGCAATGCTTCAGCAGGAAAGAGTGGGACTGGTGTGTGTGTGTGTTTTCAAAACGTTGCTGCCCCTATATCATGGACCAAATATGCCACCTTATGGAGATCCTCAGCCTCATGATTAGACATGCCTCTGTATTTTTTTTTACCCAGCTGTAAAATAGTAAATAGCTAAATCCCTCAGTTATACTAAACTAGAACACTGGTATTATTTGCCTCAGCAAACTTTTTCAGCAGGGGGCCAGTCCACTGTCCCTCAGACCTTGTGGGGGGCCGGACTATATTTTGAAAAATATATATGAATGAATTTTTATGCCCCACAAATAACCCAGAGATGCATTTTAAATAAAAGGACACATTCTACTCATGTAAAAAAAAAGCTGATTCCCGGACCATCCGTGGGCCGGATTTAGAAGGCGATTGGGCCGCATCCGGCCCCCAGGCCTTAGTTTGTGGACCCCTGATTTACCTGAACGGCTGATTGTGACTGTAGTGCAGTGGCTAGGGGACAGCCAGGTTTAAATCTTCACCCATCCATGAAACTTGCTTGGTGGCCTTGGGTAAGTCACTGTCTAATGAAGGGAGGGCTATAAATCTTATGAATAAAATAAAATTCTGAGCCTAACCTACCTCACAGGGATATTGTGATCACAAAAGAGAAGAGGAGAACCATGTGTGCTGTCCTGGTGTGTGTGGCAACCCAGTCAGATGGGTGGGGCACAAATAACAACAGCAACAGCAACAATTGGTGTGTTTGTGTGTGTGGTTTGTGCACACACCTGCTTGTCCTGTGCCTAGAAAGGACAGGTCCAAGTGGTTTTTCTGCTTTCCCCATGCTTCCTGGGCACGGGTGTGAGCAGTTTTGTGTTTGCCCCGCAGCTGTCTGCTGGAAAACATGCTCCTTGCTGCTGACTCTGAACAAACGGCAATCCACGAAAAACCCAATTGCCATTTGGCCTGACTCAGTGGTAAATTGTGGGTTTTCATGGGGAAAAGCAGTGGTGTCCCTTAGTGTCATCCGTGCTCGATTGTGCGTGGGTTAATTGCACTTTTTTCTGAGAAGCTGACCTGCACGGCTGCCGATATTCCCCATGGCTCCATTCTACACAACTGCAAGGAAAACAAACTATCCTGAAATCAGCATGCTGATTCAATCCAGAGGGCAGAGGGTCTTCTATAGAATTTGCAAGGTGATTAAGCTCCCAGACCTATCCCTTGTGGGCATGGATGAAGCTGGCTAGAACTGCGATATAAGAAAACAAAGCCTGTTTACTTTCCTTGGCTTCTGGTCAAGAACACTGCAGCTGTCTCTGTTCCTCTTGGATCAGAACACTATGTACCCCCTTCCCCCAAAGAGGGACATTCCCTGGGCAGCATCCCAATTGGCTCACAGTCCAGATGCTCCATCAGCTGCTCTGCACTGCCCTCTAGAGGCACCCTAATGACTTCTCTTCGTTATGCATAAGTCCTGTGTTGGGATCTTGGTTTTTCTGCTTTCATATTGTTAGGAGCTTGGCAAATAGGCTGTGGGCTCACTGGGGCCATTGATTCAAGAATGCCAAGTAGACAAATGCCTGGGACATTGACGCCTACATTTCCACTAATCAGAGGTGGGGGAAAAACCCCTGCATTTTATGAGGGTGACACCTGGGCTGAGATCTGAGAAGGCAAGATCTGGGATAACGTAGGGGGAAAGGAGGATGGAATAAGAAACACAGGAATCTGACTTGTACCTGGTAAAATCATTGGTCTTCTGAACTCAATACTGACCACACACTGACAGGAAGCAGGTCTCCAGGGTACCAGACAGGTGAGTCTTTCCCAGTCCTACCTGGAGTTGCTGGGGGTTGACAGTGTTGGAATTTTGCATGCAACTCAGCTTACTGAGAAGGGTTTGCATGGGTTAAGGCAGATAAGAGTGATGAACCCCCAGCTTCCCAGAATATTCCTAAACCTTTATCTTTATGCAGACTTCCCTCCATCTCTTTGATGTTTAGAATGATAACCATAGCTTGCATCCTGTTTATACCTCCCCCTTCCCACTCCTCTTCATATATTCCCCTGACCTTCAGGTGAGAGGTCTCAGGGTCACCTTTTTAGAATTCAGCAGGGAGAAGGATAGGGCAGAACTGGAATTAGTTGGTTCTGTCTATTATTGACTCTGACTCTGTCTGCCATTGGCACTACCATAGGCAGCATCTGGGGGGAGGGAGGTCTGGGGAGCCAAGGGCCCACCAAATTTTCAAGGAGGGGGCCGGGCCTCCTCAGAAAACCACACTGGCCATGCACATACACAACATGACATGCTCACCTTAATTGCGCAGCTCGCGTGGCATGCCTGCGTCACTCGAGCATGCCCTGTGGTGTCTGCACAACATGTGAGCATATTATGTGATGTGTGTGCATGACATCAGCATGCCCTTAATTTCGGGGGCAAGGTGGCGCACGTGGGCACTGCTATCAGCCTCCTTGCCTTCTGCCCTAACAATCCCAAGGGATTCCAGCCTCCACCGATCCGAGCCAAAGTATGGATGCCTAAGTTCCCTGAGAGATGGCACCAGAGGTAGATTTAGGGAAGCGCAACCAGCTCAGTCACACTGGGCACAGAGTCTTGGGTGTGCCACAGGGGGCAATGCAACTATGATGTAGAATGGAAGGTAAGAGGTGTCAGGAGTGCTGAATTTTGGCATCACACAGGGTGTGGCTGAAATTTGAGAAATTTGAGGAGTGTGCCTTTGGGGGTGGAGTTAAATAAGGGGTCAGCAAACTTTTTCAGCAAGGGGTTGGTCCACTGTCCCTCAGACCATGTGGTGGGCCGGACTCTATTTTGAAAACAAAAAACAAAAACGAATTCCTATGCCCCACAAATAACCCAGAGATGCATTTTAAATAAAAGGACACATTCTATTCATGTAAAAACACGCTGATTCCTGGACCAGATTGAGAAGGCGATTGGGCTGGATCCGGCCCCTGGGCCTTAGTTTGCCTACCCATGAGTTAAACCACCAGAGAGTTACAGTGCCTGCTGTGGCTGTGATATGAGAGAGGTATGTTTTGTTGCAGCTGATGAAGGTGTCTGGTTGTTCTGCTACAGGTGCACCCTGGCATTTCTTCTCTCTGCGTTCCTCCCAGTGGTAATTCCTCCTCTGATCACTGCTGTGGATACATGACCTGACTGTCTGTCTCCAGGCACTGCGGTCATCTGCAAGGGATTCCCACAGGGCGGGGTGGATGTTGCCAGCCTTCGTGCCGTGTTTGCAGACATCTTTGTAAAGCAGAGTTGGCCTGCTAACCAGCTAACCTGAAGCCAGCTCCCCATGGGGCATTGTTCAAATACATAAACCAATATCTCAGTTTCTATGTGGACAGGTAATGAGACATTTGCTCCAGCTAAAAACCTGGCAATACCCTCATTTTGTTTTAGAAGCATCCCCAGGAAATATCTCTTCTGCAACACAATAGACTTTTCTGGCAGCAGCTGTTGTAGTCTGGGCTGCATTCCAGTCTCTCTTGACATTTTGGAGCTGGCAATGTAAAATAGCGGTGGGGGGCAATCAAGGGTTGAGGGGGACAGACATATTTGAGGAATTATCTCCAGAAAGCTATCTTTAAAGGCAACAAAAGCTCAGCTGTTGTTTCTAAAGATGTCCCACACAGTATTCGCTTTGGTAGCTATTACCTCTTTAAAGGTCAACTGGGAGGGATGACTGAATGATTCCTTTGTTCAAAGAGAGCTGCGAACAGAGAGGGCACACACATTTGACGGGGCATGGGATTGGTTTGGGGCATTGCTTTTTAAAGACATATCTCTTAAGACTGGCCCGTGTAGCCTGGGGATGTTCAAGGATTTCATTCAATCCACATGCTTAAACGAACCATCCTGATTTGCAATTCCTAGACAAATGTATGGCTAGGATGAGGTAGCACCCACCTCCAGTTTTCACTCTGAATATTGCAATACTGTCGCCAGACAAGAAAGTAACAAAAGTCCATATAAAGTTGCAGTTAAAATGACCTCGAATGAATATTTTAGCACATGATGCACACAAAATTGGGATAAGTGTGTACAAAAATAATGCAAATATTTATGCGGTTTAAAAATAAATCAAGGTGATGCAGAAACCAGATGGGACGGAGTTAGAATGAACATGTGCGAGACTGATGACCTGAAAAAGTATAACCCTTGATAAGATGCATGCAAAGGCAGAATTTTATACATGTCTGATTTTTTTCACCTGTCACACAGTGGGTTTTATTTTCTGCTAAACAAGTTTAGAAAAAAAACAATAGCCGAATTTTGTTCACCGGTGAATTCAAGCAGGTCCCCCTTTTCTCCCCTCCTCTTCCTGCTTACATTTTGTTTATTTAAACATTTGTCAAATATACATAATAAGTGCACAAACCTTTTAAAACAAAATTGCTGATTAAACAAAAGGAAAAAAAAATCCTTAATCAACTCTAAACAGAACATAAAGGCAGGATCTCCAAGGATGTCTTGCATGCAGCTGGATTTAGGCAGACAAAGATGTCTGCGAGCATGACAGGAAGGCTGGCAACATCAGTCCTGCCATGTGGGAATCACTTGCAGATGACCACAGTACCTAGCCCTAGAGAAAGACAGGCTGTGCATCCATAGCAGTGACCAGAGAAGGAATGGCTGCTGAGAGGAGCGCTGAAAAAAGAAACGCCACGGCACATCTGCATTAGCACAACCAGACACCTTCATCTGCCCCAGCTGCAACGAAACATGTCTCTCCTGTATGGGTCTCCAAAGCCACAGCAGGTGCTGTAAGTCTCCAACAGTTTGACTTCACCCCCGAAGGTGCATTCTTCCATTGTCTCCTGAGATAGATGGATGCCAACAACATTACATGCTCTTGTAATCTGGAAAACCAGAGGCGTCAGTGATGGGACTATTCTGATAACATTTGTGGTGGTTTTCCACTCCAGTGCATTATCTTTTGATAACATGTTTAGGATAGTGAGGTATTTAATGCCCTAAAATCCCATGCATTCCAAGGTTTTTAGCAGTGTTATAAAACACTGTTCTCTCTCTGTGTGTTGTCTTTCTCATTGGAGTTTTTAGCCTCATATTTAGCACTCATTTCATTATGCTACGGAAATGTGAGACACCTCTGTGCTTGACCAAGCCAAGAGCAGTTTTTGCAACAAATAAATAAATCTGGAAGATCCAAAGGAAAACCTGGCCCAGTTTAAAATCAGATAATGCAGCACCAATTACTGTAACTGAAATTACTGTATCTGAAGAAGTGTGCATGCACACGAAAGCTCATACCAAGAACAAACTTAGTTGCTCTCTAAGGTGCTACTGGAAAGAATTTTTTATTTTATTTTGTTGTAACTGAAAAGTGTACTGAAGGATCACAGTTTTGCCCACTGACAATCAGAGGTGGTTATGAAAGCCTATTCATTAGACATCACAAAACAATAGTGCATGTACCAAGGATTCTGACAATATGATTCCCATACTTACAAGGTTAGGAGCAGGATCAGAACTGAGAAAACTACAAGATGGGAGAAAGTGGAAAAGAAGGAGAAAGCAGAGATAATAAAAGGAGAGGGAGCAGTGACGATCAGTGAAATTCAAAACAATGAGATTTACTTCTAAGTAAACATACATAAGTTTGTGCTGTGAAAAGAGGGCATCATTATAGTCTATGCATCAACTAACCTGTTAGGCAAGGTGGTGTTTTGATGTTTTTTTTGGGAGGTGAAAGAAGAATGTGAATTAACATAGTGTAAACGACTTCAAGGAACTAAAATCAGTTTCCATGACACAGCATTGCCACACCACGCTTGCGGGGTGGGGGTGGGGGAATGATTCCCATGTCAGGGCTGCAGACATAGGGAAGAAGTTAATCATTGATTAGAGAATGTTCTTATCACCCAAGTGGGTATGCTTCAGTTAGCATTAACGTTTGTTCAACCATAACTGAGGATTCAAACGCCACGCAGGCCTTTAGAACAAGTTGCAGGAATGAATATTCCCACGGAGCAGGGAGTTTCCCCTTTTGATAAAAAGATTCTACCACTGCATTTCCCCAACTCTTTCCTTACTGGAAAAAGCCCCCCACTTTTTTCTTTTTTAAAAAAGTGGGTTTCTTGTGCAAGAGTGGCAAAACTAACTTTAATTGTGCTGGTATGCGATCATAGGGCTGCCATACGTCTGGATTTTCCCGGACATTGCCAGGATTTCAAAGGTGGAATTGACATCTGGGGGGAATTTATGAAATGCGACACTTTGTCCTGGATCTTAGGCAAGTCAACAACTTTCGGGGTGTCCTGGTTTTTACTTTTTGAAAAATGGCAACACTTTGCAATTGAGTCCTATCCACAAAATAGCAATAGTCAGGAAGATCCCCCAGAGGGAGGATTTTAGTCTCTGGGCCAGCCTCCATCACTCAGGCTAACCTACCTTGCAATTTTGTTGTGAACGTGAAATCAGAGAGCAGAAACAACCCGGGGCTTTATAGAAGAAGGGTGGGATACAAATTTATTAAGACTGCAATGGCATGCACACTCACCTGGGGGCAAATTCCATTGTACTCATGAAGGCTTACTTCTGAGTAGACATACAGAGGACTGCGTTATTCGGTACGCATCTGCTCCCCTGAACTTTGGGATGTAAATGTTGGAGGCGTAAATGTTGGAGAACTCACACCCAGAACTTACAGAAACAGTTCTTAAAGTTACACTCATCTTTTCTGTTTCTTTGCAGAATGATTCCTAACAGTAAAAACTTGTGACCTTAGCTACTCTCCCAGAAACTAATCTGCCGAGAAGTACAGGGCTGAATTTTTTTAGCAAACGTCTGTTCCCATACCTTTATGTATGAGATCTGGATCAAGCAGTTGAGAAAAGCTGGAACGTGTCCATATAGAGCAAAGAAGAGTCAACTCTCTTATCCTGCCTGCCCCCTCCTCCCGCAGGGGCCTGGTACCTTTAAGCAACTGCACAACAGGCATAAACATGTGATAGTAATAGCTTTCCTCAGCTTGGGACTGCAGTGATAATGGGGGGGGGGGGAAACACTTGCTGAAGTCTTACAATTGTCAGACAAACCTTTAAAGACACAGGAGTCCTGCCAAGACCCAAGCTTTGTACATTTCAGTGTTGTCTATTTTTTTTATCTCTTCCATAAAAGGGCTTTTAATAAGAGTTTTGCAATCAACCACTCATTTATTTCCCCACTTAATTTTAATCCACAGGTCTTTACATGCAGCAAAAAACAAAACAAAAACAAGTTTGGCATTTGGTGGGCTTAGGAGATGGGGAAGGAGGGTTCTTAAGCCTCCTTGAAGTTAAGAACGGATGAGGAGTCTGAGGAATCAGGCCAATGGCCCATCTAGTCCAGCATCCTGTTCTCACAGTAGCCAACCAGATGCCTGTGGGAAGGCCGAAAGCAGGACACGAGTGAAGCAGTACTCTGCCCACCTGTATTTCCCAGCAACTAGTTTTCAGAGGCATACTGAAGTTCAAAAGTTTGGGAAAGCACTGTTATAATTTCTCTGCCCTCCCTTTACCTGATTTGGTCTCTGTTTCCTCCATGACACTCTCCTGTCATCTATCCCTCCTTCCCACTTTCACCCAACAAAAGCGTGAACTTGGCTCTGGAACATGAGATGTCAATGAGATGAGCAAAGCCTCTTTGTTTGGCTGCCTGTCCCCCTTGCCAGTGACTGAGGGGCCCAACCGACCAAGGGCAGCCCATTTCATCTTTGCTGATGCACCAAGCACCGAAGGCAACCTCTCGGCAGGCTTCGTCACCACAGTCTTGACACCAGGCCAAAAGCTGAACACAGAGAGTCACTCAGGCCCTTGCCTTATAAAGGTTTCAGCAGAACCGATTAAAGCTTAATATCCCCTGTGCAAAGATTGGGGTGGAATTCAGCAAAGAAACGAGTTCTTCTACTTGTCCCGGCATGTTAACGAGGAACGTTAGTATTATTATCATTTTGAAGGTGGCTGCAAAGCTGTATGCTTTGTTTGTACTTGAACAAATTGGTTCTAGGCAGTACTATTTTTCTAGAAAAAGAGGTGCCGGAACTCACCATGAACGCCTCCCTTGTTCTCTTAGAATGGCAATGGCGTCCACCTGAGAGGCGCTGGAACTGAGTTCCGCTGAGTTCCAGCTGAAAAAAACCCAGGTTCTAGGAGAATTAGGTGCACACTATGCATGTTTACCACGGACACAGATTTTTCAAAGTGTTTTCATTGGAGTCACCATTATTACTTTGGGTGAGCATTTCACAGCAGAATCCTACACAGGCCTATGCAGTGGTAAGTCCCATTCACTAAAATGGGGCTTGTTTGCTTATTTATTACTTCATTTGTATCACTTATATGTCAGCTTTCCTCAAAGGAGTTTAAAGTAGTCCATCTCCCAATTTTATCTTGTGTAGCGGGTTAGGCTGGCGCAAGGTCACCTCAGTGAGGTTCAAGGAGGAATGGGGAATTTGAACCTGGGTCATCCCTATCCTAACCACTACACCACACTGGAACCCAGGGAAATGGGTCTGAGATTACAACCTTGCTTGATTTCTGATTGTTCTGCTGAGGAAATACAACCTGTGCCGTTAATAATGATAGTGCAACTCATACAGCATATTGTTGTTGTTCAGTTGTTCAGTCGTGTCCGATTCTTCGTGACCCCATGGACCAGGGCACGCCAGGCACCCCTATCCTCCACTGCCTCCCGCAGTTTGGCCAAACTCATGCCAGTCGCTTCAAGAACACTGTCCAACCATCTCATCCTCTATGTCGTCCCCTTCTCCTTGTGCCCTCCATCTTTCCCAACATCAGGGTCTTTTCTAAGGAGTCTTCTCTTCTCATGAGGTGGCCAAAGTACATACAGCACATAGGCGGCAATTATTCACTCAATAAATATTATTGTTCAAGAATGGTTTCTGATTGTTGGCTGACTCCTTTAGCACCGTCTTGGCACCTTTTCGCTGGCTCTCCTCCTATGCCTTTTGCAATAGACTGACTGAAAGCATGCAGGTGATGAGGGCCAGCACAGGAAATTCAGCACCCAAAGCATCAGCATCTTCTGTCCTCCTGTCCCCCTTGTCCTTTTTTTCTCCACCCCTTGTTCCTTTGCAAAGATGCTCTCTAGCATCTCACGCAATGATGCCTCACTTTGAAGGAGGACACACACAACCCATGGTTTGCCAGTTCTGATGTAATGGCAAGCTCTGGCTCACCCCTGGTGAACCAATGAAGGAGGACATGAATGGAGGTGGGAGTGTGTGAGCTCACATTTTGTTCACATTATGAGAAAATATGGTTTGGCACTTTGTTCAAACCACAGGAAATGCTCTTTCCAAATCTCCCTTCCTGCCCAGTGGTGAGGATTTGCAAGAAGGTGCTCAGAAGAAGAAGAGTTTGGATTTGATATCCCACTTTATCACTTCCCCTAAGGAGTCTCAAAGCGGCTAACCATCTCCTTTCCCTTTCTCCCCCACAACAAACACTCTGTGAGATGAGTGGGGCTGAGAGACTTCAAAGAAGTGTGACTAGCCCAAGGTCACCCAGCAGCTGCATGTGGAGGAGCGGAGACACGAACACGGTTCACTAGATTACGAGTCCACCGCTCTTAACCACTATACCACACTGGATCAAGAAGGTGCTCTTGATCTCCAGCAACTGGCATTCAGACACATCCCGAGTTTTAATGAAATTTCTCAGAGAAATGGCTCCCACTATTACACTTGTTAGCTCTACCAAATCTCTCTGCACGAAATCATCCAAACTGAGCGCTGTATTTATCCTGTAAAACAGATCTTTATTGTATTATGTTCTGAGTAACAGTCTGGGAGGTTCATGTAATGGATTATCTGTCTTGGCAAAGGTGCCAGGGCTAATATTCATCTGTCTAGGCAGATCCTTTCTCTGTTTTCCATGCACCCCATATGCACTGTCTTCATCTTGCCCTGACCTGTTGCAAAAGGTGCAACATTTTATTTGTTTGTGTTTTTAAATATGAAAGCTGTAAAACCCAGAATAAAAAAGATATTTGCAAAGGCCCACTTTCTTTTTTAAAACAAAAGGTCAATTCTAATGGGTATCTACGTAAGGTAATTATAAACAGTCACATTTTTATAGTATAAATGGAACATATAAATGGAGTTATAATGGAAGTCCTCCTTATGTCAACAGGAACAAAGGACAGCTATACAGTGGTACCTCGGGTTACAGATGCTTCAGGTTAAAGACGCTTCAGGTTACAGACTCCGCTAACACAGAAATAGTACCTCAGGTTAAGAACTTTGCTTCAGGAAGAGAACAGAAATCATGAGGTGGTGCGGCGGCAGTGGGAGGCCCCATTAGCAAAAGTGGTACCTCAGGTTAAGAACAGTTTCAGGCTAAGAACAGACCTCCAGAATGAATTAAGTTCTTAACCTGAGGTACCACTGTATTTGATTGCAATTGTATACCCATTTACCTGGAGTAAGCCTCCTGGAACTCTTTTGGACGTACTTCTGTTGCTCAGTCCTTATTATCAGGTCCAGTACTTGTTAGAAAAAGCTGCCTATTACCATCAGATATACAGCCTGGAGGGAAGTGGTGGGAAGGATCAGAAAACAAGAACTCACAGCTGGTGGTGGCTTAGATCCATGCTAAAATCTAACTATGCCATTATCCCTCCTGCATTGTGATTGGTTAGCAACCAAACGTAGGGGTGGAATTCAGCGAAGAAACGAGCTCTTCTATTCGCCCCAACATGTTATTGAGGAGCATGTATCTTATTGGAGGATTCTGCTTTGGTGCCAAGTACAGTAAGGACTGGCCAGGAAGTTTCAGAATTAGTGATGGGTTGAGTCCAATCTCCATCTTCAGGCATCTGCACCTAGTGGTGAGTAGTTCTAGTGTCAGGACCAAAGAGACTTCAGCTGTGCACACACCCTACATTTGAAGCAAATTCCCCCTGGCCCTGAGAATCCTGGGAACTGTAGTTTAACCCCTCACAGAGCTACAGTTCCCAGCAGCCTTAACAAACCACAGCTTCCAGGATTCCTATGGGGTGGGAGAATGCACTTTAAATGTACTGAGTGTATACAGCCCTGCTATGTTGCTCATGGGGTGGTATTGGCCAGGCACTTTTTCACAGTCCTTTCACAGAGCTGCTGTGATAATTAAGAGGGCAGGGAAGGGCCATGCACACCATTTTATATATTGTTATGAGTTTGGGGGAGTAAAGCTGTACACAGAGACACCCCAACCCCTGGATCCAGTAAGTGTTAAAATCTATGCCAGGCTAGCTCCCTGTTGAGGTGACCTCCTGGGTGATGGGCCATTCAGGAGAATAAAGGAAGTGGGTCTGTGTGAGCATCAACCGGCTGGTAGTTAGAAAAAGACAAAGGTGAGAATTGAGAGTTAAGTGATGTGAGCCAGAAGGAAAGCAGCAGAGAGAGTCAGAGGAACGTTGGATTTCTGTTTGAATCCAAGGCTGTGGCCATGGGGGAAGGAAGACCCTCTTGTGGTGTTAATGCTGTGAACCCCTCCATTAGCTTGTATATATGTGCAAATAAACCATATATCATAAAGACACCACAGTCTCCGCTGTCCCTCATTCCAAAAGGAAATACAAACCCTGGATGAGCTCTGAGAACCCCTGGAGTCTCGCACTGCACAGAGATTGGGGTGGCGTGCAACAATATATATATATATATATTTAAGGACAAATTGTATACAAATGTAATACATAGACAATAAGTTAGAATAGTGTTCCCATACCTAGTGCTGTCCAGATGCTTTACACTACAACTCCCATCAGTCCCAGCCAACACAGCTCTGCTGGCTGGGGATGATGGGAACTGTAGTTCAAAGCATCTGGATGGCACCTGATTGGGGAAGGCTGGATTCGGATGAGGATGGTTCATTGCTGCTCTGATTGCTGCTCATTCCCACAGAAAACAGGGTGGTGTTGGTGTTGCAGGGAAGGGCCCTGGGCTCACCACTCCTGTCACTGCCTTTGAATATCTTTCCTGTATTCTCTGCCCACACCATAATAGCAACATGGATTAAAATGCCAAGCATTGTCCTCCTTGGACTATAGAGTTGTGTTCTCCTCATATGTGCTCTAAAAATACCCAGGGAAACAGGTGCAAAGGCAGCTCCCTGGGCCTCCTCCCCACCCCGAGGGGCCCCTAGTCTACCCGCTTTAGAGACAAAAGAGTGAGCCCCCCCCCAAGAAGGGACTGAGGTTCTCATTAACAAAGGCTGCTTCTAGCAATCAATTATGGCCTCTTGATTGTTGATCAAAACCTTGTTTCCCTCTGCATCCGGAACATTCACTTTGCTGGTTTGGGAGGGAGGCAGTGCATACAGGACATTAGCCACACAATCCGTATTTATCTTCATGAAATGCTGTGTTTTGATGTGTCCACTCCCCCCCCCCCAATTTATTTTTTAGCTTTGATCCAAATTGAGAAAAAGAACAAACTAGAAGTTGGGGGACTAATCCAGTCCTGAATAATCCACTCTCCTCATTTTCCACTCACTTGACTGTTCTTATCAACCGTGTCTTGCAGTGTCCTGTTCTCAGTGTGTCCAGAGTTTTTAGTATGGGAGCAGAAGTTATGTGTGCCTTGTACACTAGTCAGAGTACACTGGGAGTGCAATGTAAAGGTGTAACATGGGGAGTGAGGAACTTCAACACTGGGGGACAAAAGCCCTCCAGGTCTCTCCATTTGGCTTCCTTAACTCTCCTGCACATCTTTCCAGGCCATAACCTTTTCTGGACCTTCAGTGCCTTGAGCAGCAATCATGCCTCCTGCTTGTCTGCTTGGAAGATAGAGCAATGGCGTTTAGAAACCTCTGACTTTTGCGTGGCTAGAATGCAATCTATTGTATGGAGGAAAGAGTCATATCCCTGACCCATCCACTGCTGGCGTGTGGCCCCTGCAACGTTGCTCATGAGAGAATGAGGCCCTCAGGCTGGAAAAGCTTCCCCGCTCTCATTATAACATGTACGCAGCGCAAAGTGTGCGCACGTAATGTATACACAATGTGTGGGTGTTTGGTCTGCTGCATCTGTAGACATCGCCTCTTGCTCTGTGAATGCAGGCGTCCCAGAAGGGTATCTGTATCTGTTCTATTTTTACTGACCAGTTGCGGTCTGGCTTCAGCTTAATACCCCCATCCTTTCCTCATCTCCTCACAGTCTGAAATCTTCCATCCTCCAGCCAGCACCTCCCTCCCGCCTGGACTGCGCTAGGTAAGGTGTTTTCATCAAAGGGTTAGCCTTGGGGCGGGAGGTAGTCATGTGTTGATTTATAGGTTGGAGCACAGAGAAAGAAATCACCATCTTATTTTGCTCAAGGCAATGAGAATACCAGCTGGTTGAGCAGGAGCTTTGTAGGGGATGCATCCAGGCAACTGCCATTAAAACCAATTACACTTGCAGTGCCAATGGCATCTAGGCACTAATGCAGTCACAGGCTGGTTGAGATGGTTTTTTCCCTCCCCTTTTCAATCTCGAGCACTTTGCAAATACTAGGCAGATAGATTAGCCAGAAGCTTAAGGGCAGGTTTCGATTGGTGAAGCGTTAGATCTGAAGAGAAATGCTTATGAAAATTCCCCGGAGCAGATGGCAGTGATCAGATTCCCTGATGGAAAAGGCATTGCACGAGGGGACTGGGTGTCTAACAGGATCCAATAGGCTCTTGGGGAAATGGGAACTCTGAGAAAACAAATTGACTTTCTCCTACATCAAATTCCAGCTCTTTTGTAGATGACAGGTGCAGAAATGATGCTAATTATTTTTATGTCTCCATTTGTGGTGAGTGCATCTATAAAAGTATATGCTCAATTTGCCTCCTCTGTCTATTTTATTGGGGATATTTACATTTTGTTAACACCATGGTGGTGTCAAACAAATTTGCTGACTCTCAACAGAACTTCGAGGGAACTTTGCTTGTGCCAGGGTAATTTATCTACCAGAAACTAAACTGGAGGAATTGTTTCTGAATGCCCTCCATAGTGATACAGAGAGCACTGAGACAATTCATTTGAAAGAGCAAAATGATCCAGTCACAGATGTGTATTCCACAAGTTCCATACCTTTTCCCGAGTGACATTTATGGAGCATGAGGCTATCAATAGCTACGAATCACAACTGGGAAGAATGCTGGTGTGCTCAAGTCCTGCCAGTGGGTTTCTCATAGACATCTGCTTGGCCACTGTCAGAATAGGATGCTAGACTAGATGAGCATTGGATCTGAGCCAGGAGGACCTTTCATATGTTCTTACGAATGGATATCTTATTTGTGGAAGACATGGGCTGCACAGATGCGCTGAAGGACTTAAAGGTAGAAGCTGCTGAGCAAAAAGCAGGCATATATATGAGCCGTCAAAGCGGTGTCAAGCCGTTTAGAGAGTAGGAATGAAAATGAGGCTTTGGGAGATGAACAAAAGAAATTCCATGGTCAAATTATGGATGCAAAATTGTGATATTGCCAAGTATGCAGCAGTATTAGAAATACTACAATATTCAAAGTTACCTCCAGCCCTATAGTCAAAAGAATCCTGAGAATCATGGGTCTCATTACAATCGAATTCCCCATTTTACACTTACCGGTACTTACATTTACTTTACATTTAGAATAGAATAGAATAGAATAAATATTTATTGTCATTGTCCCCTTGCGGGAAACAACGAAATTCCTCGGTTGCTACATCAACTCAAATAAGGCACTCCACATTTATTTAGAATGGTTTCAGATAGGCAGCCATTTTGCCTAAAGCTAGTACACTGCAGGGAATTTTGGAGCTCTTAATCTATTATGCTACCTATAAAGTTGCTCAGATGCAGGTAAGCTTCAAATAATCTGAGTGTAAACCAGCTTCTTAAGGGAATGCAAAAGTGAGACCAAAAAATGCATTATGAATTTGAATTGAATTTTTATTAAAAAAAGACACATGAAATTTGAATGTGTGCATTCATCTAAGACTCATGTGTTTTAAGACTTGGATTTTCACATACTTGATCCCTCTCAGGGGATTTCCTTATCTTACCCTCCAAAGTATCAGTCAACAGAAATAATTTTGTAAAAATTGAGGGACTGAGAGGGGTTGTGGGTAATTAGCATTCGAGAAGTAGCTAAACCCTTGAAGCCAAGTTGCTGAATTGTAGATATGCCTGACATGGCACACCCTCCTGTCTATGGCATTTCTTGCTCCCTTAATTTGAGGCTGACCTCCTGTACATCACAGCTTTGCTAGTATCTCTCTCCATGGCAGCAGAAGGTCCAAAAAAAATAAACAATAGAGGTGTGCTGGCTGTCAGAGACATTCTGGCAGAGTAATGCTCCATCTTGAGCAGAAGTCTCTAATTTGATCAGATGCTAGGCTGTCTTGTGTCTACTGCTTCTCCCTGCCTCTTACGTATTTAGATGATTCAGCTTGGAATAGCACGGCAAATGCCTAAGCAGAGGTAGAAAAAGTCACCTGGGTTGCCTAGGACCTCATTTTTCTCAGCACCTTGTGTGGGACAATTGTATTTTTATTTTTATTTTTTGCATCTTCAATTAGTGGGCCTCTAAGAACTGGTGGAATGATTTTACCAGAAGTTAATTGGAACAAGCCATCCATATAGTCTAAATGCTGTTCCAAGGATGCACAGTATACAGAGTGTGTCCAACCTGATATTTAAAAGGTAGGACCAAATAGGTACAACTAGGTTATGTGAGTCTGTGACTACTCTTTGGATTTGGGGGTAGCAGTACCAGGCAGCACCTGTAGGGGGAAAGTATCCTCATCATGTCTAGCCATCTAGAACAGGCATCCCCATCCTTCAGCCCTCCAGATGTTTTGGCCTACAATTCCCATCATCCCTGATCACTGGTCTTGTTAGCTAGGGATGATGTAGGCCAAAACATCTGGAGGGCTGCAGGTTGGGGATGCCTGATCTAGAACATAGAATAATGAGGTCTGGACCCACTGGCACTCTGCAGTTTTAATCATTGGCTTTAGCTCCATAAAGTTTTGCAGAAACACTACAACAAGGTACAGATCTAGTTGAGATCCCTGTATATCAGGGGGTGGACTGGGGGGTTGGACCCTTGGGGTCCCTTCCAACTCTACAATTCTCTGATTCTAGTGTATCTATTACCAAGCGATTTAAACATTAATAACCACATTGAAAGCTTTATTGGTGTTTCAACAGATTGTGTTATTCAAAACCTGCCTTTTCCGAAATACCTGAGGCCATTTTGCAAGATGGCGCGCGCGCGCGCGCACACACACACACACACACACACACTCTTCCACATACAGAAGCTGACTGGACTGATAGATAAATATTACTTCTACACTAGTGACCAGACGATGCAGGTCCACCACCTCATCTGAAGGCGGCAGGGTTAGCTTTGATGATGCAGAGACTTCCGGCTGGCGACGCCATAGCGGGTGGTCGGGGCTGCTTCGGCTGCGAGGCGCCCGATCCATCCCGGGGGTTAGGAGCCGCGCTACCGCAGCGCGCGGCTCCGGTTGGGGTGCGGGAAGAGCGTCCCGCACCCTGGGCTCCCCGGCTGTGCCCGCGGAGGCTCCGAACCCTTCCCCTAACCCCCTGTAAGGGGGAGTGGGGGTGAAGGGACAACGGAGCCGGCTTACGGGGATATGCCCCAACCGGGATGCAAATGCGGCGGCAAACGCCCGCGGTGAGCGTCCAAGTTCTAACTGTGAAGAATGGAGCTAAAGGAACCCGGTGGTCGTGAGTAATAATCTTGGCAGAAATCGTGTTTTTGGAACGTCCCGGGGGAAGGAGAAAGGCAGCCTGCCTCCCTCCCTTCGAGCCTAAGAAATTAACCAATTTGAGGGATTGCTGCCACAGAACTGGCTATAAAGTATCTAAAATCGATACATGAGACTGGCAACTTTTTTCTTGGGAAGCTAACTAGCGGAAAATATCTCTATTTAAAGTTGCGGTGTTTGCGCTCCAGCTTAGGAAAATGGCGACGAACAAAGAGACAGGAGAAGAAATATGATACCCACTTCCTCCTCCTCTGCCAGTATGCTGGGTTTCGTCCTTGAACTGGTACTGAACTCTGGACTAACAGATGAACAAAGGCTCACTGCCTTGAAGGTGGAACTAATTTACAGAAAAGTCAAAGTCTTGTGTGGGGGTCTGAAATGGAACCAACTGCCCACAGAGGAGGCTAACAAAACTTTTGACACCTTGGAAGGAAATCTTGTCAAAGAGCTGAGAGGATGGATGGAAAGATGGGAAGAAATGAATGAGCTACTTCGGAGAAGAAATTCGCTTGTTGGGGGTGGCAGCCCCAAGGCGATGTCAAGATTTGCTATATCCAGTCCCCGAGGTGTGAGCTCGGGGGCCAGGGACAGAGAATTAAGGTATTTACAAGAAGAAAAGGAATGCTACAAAGAACCGGAGAAGCTGAGAGAGGGAGGGTTGGACACCTCGGAGCTCGTGGCAAGGAGAGCTTTGGACTGTGCCTGGATCTGTGGACGTTGGGAGAGGGAAGTTGCATGGAAGTTCAGTGCTGATGCCATCAGGAGAAGAAGAATGGACAGAGGGGGTGTGGGGTGAAGTATTAAGTAAAATCTAAAGCAATCTGTTATGGTATTTTGAAATCGGAGGGTGAACACTGTCAACAATAGTTTGTTTTATTTGTTTGAATATGAAAAGAGATATTCAAGTTTTTATGTTATTAGCAGCAGTTCAAAGGATAGAAGAGATAGATTTGATGAGGATGATTTGTGAGGACCTATGAGGATGTAGTATAAATGAAGTCATTTTAAGTGGTTTAAGTTTATAGATTAAGACGATTAAGACTAAGGAAGATTAAGATGAATGTTTTACTTTATATATAATTAAGTTTAATTTTTTTAAATGAAGAGGTTAAAAAGTAGATTATGGATAAACTCGAAGGTGAAAAGGCAGGGGAAGTCAACTGTCAAGATTGGAAAAAGAAATTTTTTTTTGTAGATGTCTAATTAAGAAGAAAAATCATGGCAATTTTTGTATAAGATGTGTAATTGTATTTGTTTTGTATGTGTATAAATGTAGGTGTGGTTAAGGTTGTATGTTGTTATAAGTAAAAATGTCAATAAATTCTTATAAAAAAAAAAAAAGCTTTGATGATGCAGGGGAGGCTGTGCGGCACTCACACTTCTGGTCCACTCCACAGCTAGATGCATCCTACCAGCAACTACCACTTGAGCTGTCCATCTCACTCTGTCTTATGGGTAGGCCCTGGGCAGGTGGTGCCCTCATGGACTCCAGCTACAAAAGCTGAGGCTGCTGAAGAGGCCAGAGGCCACCTTGGTTGTGAGTCCTGGAGAAACTGCTCCCTGCCTTGTAGGCCTTTTTGCACCTGGACTAGGAGGGTGGGGCCCGGACTGACTCCAGCTACAAAAGCTGAGGCTGCCAAATAGGCTCTTGGGCTGGGGTATTGTTTGGGTTTTTATGTTCAGGGGTTGTTGCTGTTATTGCCATTAATTTTCTGTATCTTTATTGTAGATCTTATTATGATATATGTGCAAATTGTTCAACTTGGTTTTGGTTTTTTGATGTTTTATTTATTGTTTATGACTAATTTTGTTATATAGTCACTATGTTATAAGCCACCTTGAGCATGGTTTGAACTATGGAACGGCAGCATGCAAATAAAATTATGTTTTATGTATGTAGGGCTGACCCTGAACTTGTGCTGGTGTTTGAAGGTCAGGTTTCAGTTTCATTCTTTATTGCTGATTATTTTTCTTTCAAATTGTAGGCACACAATTCAATTGCACGATGCCTGAACCGTAAGTAAGATAAACAACAACCACATCTGCCTGCCGCCACTTGAGGTGTCCTCTATTTACATCTAGTTTGGATCTTGTTTCCTGGATCCTCTTCTGACTTGGCCTAAATTAACTCATGCATGACACCTGCACTTAGAGCGGAACTAGATTTGGGAGACTTGGCCTGAGGAATGCGGCTGGAAAAGATGTCAGCTCCACATTCAGTTCTCTCCTTCTCCCAGAAATGATTTAGGTAGATCATGAATCGCCAACATGGCACCTACGAGCACACTGGCGCCCTTGTCTCATTGCATCCTCCATGGAAAGTAGGTTTGAAAGAAGCCTTCTATTTTAGCTAAACAGAAGGCTTTTTTCAAGCCTAATTGCCACATGGGAAGGGCAGTTTGGGCATTTGAATTGGTGAGTCAATGGTTAATACTTCCCACCTCAACTGCAGCCTCCAATTGCTCCTTCCTGCTGCACTTAGAGCGAACGAAATCTTCCATTGGCTTCCAAAGAAGGCGTTTTTTTCAACCCTAATAGTTGTGGCCATGCCCCCACAAAGTTGATGGGCAAATGGTGTATCTGCATTGTGTCATGTGATCGATTATGCAGGGTGGGGCTTACCTGCCCCCCCCAATATTTTATTCAATTTTGCACCCCTGGTTGTGGGGTTGGGGAGTGATCTTTTTGTAGAGCTAAGGAGGGAAGATTTGCTGTTGGCTACCCAGCTGTGCACTCTAAGAAGATGCTCACTGCCCCAAATTTGGTGAGAAAAATGTAGAAATTATTTCCCCAAGCCTAATTGCTAGCAGGGTGTGTGTGTGTGTGTGTGCGCGCATATGTGTGGGGGGTTGCATATGTGTGCGGTTGTTGGTGTATGGTTGTATACATGTCTGAGAGTTGTGCATCAGTGTGGTGTGTGCACATTACAATTTCTCCAGTTTGCACATGTGACCAAGGACCTGCAAAGTTGATAACCCAAGAGAAACATGAACCTGTATCATAGGTTCACCTGTATCACAGTGGGGAAAAAAGGAGAGTTGAACAATGAGAGGAAAGCAGAACGTGATACAGGGCTGCTGCTTTCCATGGCAATCCTATGACCAATGCCATATCAAGATTTGCTCTAGTGCAATCCTATGCATGCCAGCTCAGACATAAGTCTGGGCACACTATCATGTCGCAGTGGGCAATAGTGTCCTCAAACACTGCCTAGTGTGAACTGCGCATTCTCTGCAATGTTCAAAGGTTCTGTTGTAGGTCACATCCTACATTTAAAGCTCACATATACCACTTCAACAGTCATATATTCTCCACAAAGAATCATGGGAAATATAGTTAGTTAAGGATGCCGGGGATTCGTCAGCACCCTTGACGAATTACAGTTCCCAGGCTTCTGTGGGGGCAGCCATCATTGCTGAAGTGGCCTAAGAGTGCTTTAAAGGTTTGGTGTCAGTCTAACCACAGAGAATATAAAGAGGAAAGTATTCCCCAAAAGTAAAGTCTGAAATAATAGCTATCAGTCATTAGCTTCCAATACTGTCAAATTCAAAATGCCATTGCATGTCAAATACAGTCAGATATCAAGGGTAAGATATGAAATTTTTCACTCAGTGACCATTGGCTCCATAGCAAATATTCAGAGGCTGCCTAGCGAGTTTACTTATAAAAGAGAATTTTGAGTTTTGAGAGCATTAGTAAGACTCACAAACCACTTCTACAAACCAGCCACTAGATGGCAGAGAAGAACCTACACTTCCCAAGCTTAGAGGCAAGGTTCTAAAATGGGATTTGCCAAAGGAATTGTGCCTTTTCTCCACCCCTTAGGCTGGAGCTAGCCAGTCCATTCAGCCCTTTTGTTTCAGGGATGTCATCGCCCACTACTGGAAGAGTGGCGCAGCTCACCCACTGACAACTAATCCATGATCCCGCTAGTAGATCATGTGACCATAAAGTGGGGATCTCTAGGTTTGAGAACAGCTGTGGACATCTACGTCAATGTATAAAATAGGATGCTTCTCTTTTATGGAAAACCCCGTGAGAATGTGTGATGTTTAATTTGGGTCCAAGAACAGCTGAACTGTAGAGAAATAACTGAATAACATTTAAATCGCATACCTAAATGAAAGCAAAACAGCCACATTCCCAGACAAGGTCTTCTCACTAGGGATGGGGGTGGGAATTCAGTTTGATTCACCTTTTGAGGCGAGCCTTCCTAATCTGCACTTCCCAAAACAATTTGTGACCCAAAACACAGCTCTGCAGGCTCATTTTATGTTCTTAAACAAGAGGGCGGAATAGGGAGGGTAAGAGAAGTGCAACTTCTTCTGGAAATCTCTGGATGAGTGGGGAGCAGAGGTGTGATGGGTTTACTTTTTCATACAGTAGCAATTCTATTCTTCTCTTGAGCAGAAGTTTCTATTCCTCATATTCATTCTGTTTTCTCCTGTCTTTATTCCTCCACCCAAATGAACTTCTGCAGGGAGGTAAGTGTTGCTCCTGGGTTCTTTTTTTTTAATTTTTCGGTGCAACTCTGCAACTGATTGCAAAATGTATTTGTTTTAAAGTGGCTTTCCTTTATTTACATATTCTCCTTTCTCCCTCAGAGGAAATCCAAAATCACAGCCTCACGCAAACTCCTTTTGAAGGTGAGTCGGGATGCGACCCCAGATCCTCTTAGAGGTCACAAACCAGCTACAGTGCTTTTGTTAAAGTGAGCTGCGCACAAGAGAAGCTATCCTAAGCAAATGTTGGGGATTGTGTAGGAATTCCACCTTGTGCATTGTAGGGGAAGCCTGTGAGACGTTTGCATTGACCTATGATAGAACTCACATCTCAGAAAGTATGGTAGCACTGATTTTTTTTTAATGATGTTTTGAAGGATCCCTCTCCTTGTCTTGTTCTTTTATTTAGAACTTGTCTTAATTTAAAAAAAAATCTCAAAGTGATGTAAAAGCTAGAAATTAAATACAAGACAAAAGAATCTCAAAGCAATGTACAAAACAGAAAACAAATACAATACAATAATAATCAAGTAACAACCTATTAAAATAAAAATTATACCATTAATTAATAACACTCTAATAATAATAATAATAATCATAATCATAATCATAATCATAATCATCATAATAATAACTTATTTATACCCTGTCTATCTGGCTGGGTTTCCCCAGCCACACTGGGTGGCTCCCAACATAATAATAGGGCCATTCCGTGAAAAATGAGCCTGATAAGAATGCTAGATGAGCACTGGACTTTGGTGAGGAAGATTCCAAACATGCAGTCTAACCATTTTTTTAAAAGCTAAAGACAAAAGAAGTTTATTTTATGGACCTTCTTTTCAAAAGTCCACCCACGTAGTCTTCACAGAAGTGTTCAAATTAAAAGTTTTCTGATGATTGTCCCACCCGTGACAGCATTTTTTCCTTAATTTTGTATCATTAAATTTCTTAAACTTAATTCCTGATTGCATAGTTGTAACCAATAAACATTGATTTAAACAGATATGCTGAGTTTATCATTGAGTCACCTCCCAACTCACAGAGTTTTTCCATAAATCAAACCTATCTCAAGCTCCATGTCCTTTTTTTGTCCCACCCGTGACAACACTTTTAACATTTAATAAAATTGTCAAAAATATCCATAAAATAATAAAACATTAGTAAAATGTTCAGTATCTTATTAAGAACATAGTTTAAATTTTGGCTGTTAATTTTTATGTATATTTAAATTGTTACACATGTGTGAATACCAAAAAACATGGTCAAAGTGTCCCACCCGTGACAATGGAATGGCCTAATAATAATAATAATAATAATAATAATAATAATAATAATAATAAATTAATAATAATAATAATAATAAAGCGATAAAACATCAAACATTAAAAAACTTCCCTAAAGAGGGCTGCCTTCAGATGTCTTATGAAAGTCAGATAGTTGTTTATTTCCTTGACATCTGATGGGAGGGCATTCCACAGGGCAGGCGCCACCACCAAGAAGGCCCTCTGCCTGGTTCCCTGTAAACAAACACACAGTCATCCTTATCCCTTAGTACAAAATTGCAGCCAGTCCACTTTGTATGACAAGGCAGCTGGACAGGCCTCCTGGAATCCTAATAAGATGAATCTCCTACTCCACCTCCCACACACATGGGGTGGGGGAGCTGTGTGCCAATAAGACTCTCCCTCTGAACAGCAGTGAGGAACTTTATCTCACCAGTATTCCGACCTCACAGGCTCTCATCCTGAGCTATAAACATTCAATGCCCTACTGACCATCGCACCAACTACTGCAGCCTCCATGCTTCCCAAAACAAACAGGCAGCCAACAGAGCAGGGGAGCGGGGCGTTGGTGGGGAAAGACAAACAAAACCTCAATGCCTACAAATTTCAAACGCTTCGACTTCTTTGTCTCAGAGTTTGATGCTGGCTAAAGCTAAAGAACAGTGGGAACAAGAGCAAGTGGACAAACAAGGAGAAAAGGAGAGGTATTTGGCAGAGAGGGTCACACCTCTGCGGACCAGTGGACTTTCGTTTGCCCAACTCCAGGTACTGTCTTGGTAGAGGAAGTTGTGTGGAAGTAAAGATGGCTTCTGAAGACTTGTTGATGTTGTTGAGCCTTATGGAGCTCTGGTGAGCCATACTAGGAGTTAGGTCCCCAGCTTGTGCTGTTTTGTTTTTTTTGCCTTTGGACTCAGCTACATTAGTAAAAATAAAACGTTATAAATGCATTATAACACTGTGACACCAGATGGTGTTGTAGAGTTGAAATTGAAACTCTATGAAATTTTCCATTGTGAGCTTTGAAATGTCCCCCCCCCCCCGAGCATTTATAGAGCGTTTTTTAAATAACTATGTAGATGCAGCCAGAGGTAGATAAAAAGTCTCTTCCTTCACACTGGAGATGGTCTTATTTAGACTAGAGCTTTGAGGTGCTTAAAGGAACTGTCTCAAGGGGAATATATCAATTTATATGTTTAAACTGAGATGGTTTGTATTGATGGTTGTTGTACTATTAATGTCAGCTGATGTTTTATTTTCATTTTTGTCTGGTTTCTTTTTCTTTCTTTGTCAAATTTGCTGTTGAGAGACTCCCCCCCATAGAAAAAATTCATCATTATCTTCCAGATAAGAAGGAAAAGGAAATGCCAGCTCACCAGTTTTCCTTTTAACCTCTCTCTCTAGGATCTGTGCAGAGAGCTACATGAGAAGGTAGATGTTGTGGATGAGGAGCGATATGACATTGAAGCAAAATGTACCCACAACATGCGGGAGGTAAGAAAACAAAATGACATCTGCTGCAATCTTCACAATATAACAGTAAATGTGCATTGTTGTATTCTTGGGCTCAGGACCTGGTTCTTAGGGCAGCTAGGACTGAGAGAATGGAGGTGGAGACCTCTGGTTTGAACTGAAAATAGGAAAATTCACCACCTCCTGGAACTTCTATAATCATTCTGGATTTTTTTTTTAATGAAGGCCTTAGGCTGATCATATGTTCTAGTTTTTCACCATGCAGAAGCTCTCCTGACATTCTCAGGTTTGATGTTCCTGGCGCAGGAGCTGCTTAATAAAGTGCACAAAGATAGTGGGAAAAGGAGACTCAGTGTGCTTTTTCTATTTTGTTTGAGCGTGGCAAAAGATTCAGGCATGAAACTGCCCCCAGGAATGCCTCTCCATAGCCGACTGCATGTTTGCTGCCGGCCCTGCCTCCTATTTATGCAACTGGCCCCGCCTCCCAGCAGAGCTGATTGGTTAACTGAGGTTTGGCGGGAACCTCCAAAGACTAGCACCGGGAGGCGGGCCAGCCCAACCAGCTGGTGGGTCCCACATGGCCCAGGGTGCTGCGCGCGGTCCTGCAAAGGACGCCCACAAAGGAAGGTGTGAGCACTCACTGTTAGCACTAGGGGATTCCCAGAGCATCCATTCCTGCAGCAGAGAAAGATAGTCAGATCACACTAACTCCTTCCTGTTTAGAAAAAAAGGCTTGACCAACTTAACCTTAGATCTTGCATGCCCATTGATGAGGCTTCTTTTCCAATTTCCTGTTCTGCAGATTAAAGACCTGAAATTGAAGGTGCTTGACCTTCGGGGGAAATTCAAACGTCCTCCCTTGCGGAGGGTCCGTGTCTCTGCTGACGCTATGCTTAGGGCTCTGCTTGGCTCTAAGCACAAAGTATCCATGGACTTGAGAGCCAACCTCAAGTCTGTCAAAAAGGAGGACACAGAGAAGGTCAGTGGTTGCTTCTTAAAGTGATTATGGAGGAAAGGTTTACCTGTGTGCTGAGCTTCTTTCTGTTTGCTGCATGATAGCATGTTAATGCTATCCTTTGGATATTCCCAACCATCTAAATTCAAAGAAGACCCACATGGAACACATTCACATAGTCCAAATTGGAGGTCACCAGAGCATGGACGACTGAGACCAGGCTATCCCAATCTTGACCCATGGCCAGACACTTCTGTGGTAGATGGTTTATTTGAGCTGCTCATTATCTGTGGCCTGTACATCTACTCATGCTGACCTTTCTACTATGTCTTGTTTTGACTTACGGTCAAGACAGTTCACGATTGATTTAGCTGTTTGAAGAGTTGTGCTAAGCACTTTTGGAATAGTTCATTTGTGGCAGCTGCACGCATATTGAAGGGCTGAAATCATGGATGAAGGCTGCTGAACCCACACCAAGT
The DNA here is from genome assembly GCF_009819535.1 of Lacerta agilis. Taxonomy (NCBI): domain Eukaryota; kingdom Metazoa; phylum Chordata; class Lepidosauria; order Squamata; family Lacertidae; genus Lacerta; species Lacerta agilis. The sequence goes on along the minus strand of NC_046317.1, from coordinate 63,105,777 downwards.
GATCTCTATCACAATGGTAACATTTGTAAGTAGCCTTCATGTGAGCTGAAAGTCTTCACACTTAGGAGGAAAAATCACTGCTTGGACCAGCATATGGGGATCTGTTTTGAATATTAGCTTTCCCAGTATCAGTAGTTAACAGAAACTATTTCATAATAAGTAGAGGAGCTCACTACACATACAGTGTGTTTTGCAAGCTTGCATACGGAGGAAGCAAATTTTAATGTTCTGGCTCTTTGTCTTTATTACTCATATAGTCATTCAGATCTGAAAAAATGTCAGCATGGGGTAAATTCCTGATAAGGAGCTGGCCCAGACACTGGTATGCCTGCCAAACACTGGGCCAAACTCTGGCACAATGCCATTTAGGCTCAGAAGATGCCTTGAACCTGATACTCAAAGTATCCCATGGTTAACAGAGCATGCTAAGCTCCCTGAACACCAGTGCGGGTCTCTCTTTCCAAACATCTAAGGGTGTGGTAGCCATACAAGGAGTCTGTGTGTGTTGGTTCCCAGCCTGAAGGGAGCCTGACATCAGCTTCACCCAACTTGGTAGCCTTCCGATATTCTGGCCTATAGCTCCCATCTCTCCTGACCATTGGTCATGCTGCCTGGGGCTGATGGGAGTTGTAGTCCAATACATCTGGAGGCTATCAGGCTGGGAAAGGCTGGTTTAGATAATGTTTTCTGCATGCACTGGAACATGTTGGGAAAATGTGGTGGTCAGTGCATGTTTGTGATGAGCCTGGCCTCTTTGTTTTATGTGGATATTATTAGGCTACCTCATAGGGTGCAGCCCTCATAAGGCAGATTACAGATAACCATAAGATATATAATGCACAATGAAACAACAACCAACTTAAAACAATGACAACCTCAACAAAACAATGATTAAAACATCAACTTAAAACTCAATGTTTAGCTGTGATTATATTTGGCCAGCTTGATATTACTGGCTTCCACCTTAAGAGGGCAAAACTCAGGATTAAACTTTCTGAACATCTGCACAAACACATTTTACTCTACATGCAAACATTTAATCTTGGGCATGGCAATGTCTGCTCATGATGGGTTGCCAGTGGGCAAGGAGCAGGCATTGTCCTCATAGAGTTGAGTATGTGTGAATTTCATTCATTCAACAGTTCATTTGCACTGGATTCTGTGATATGTGTACACACACCCAAGCCAAATTGGACAACTTCCTCTTCTAGTTGTTGGAGAAAGGGAAGATGTTATAATCCAGAATGCAAAGTCCCAACTCACGGCCTTTGAAAATTCTGCCTAATCTTTTCCCACCCACTTTCACCTTCACCTTCACAGCCATGAGGACTAGAAACTTTGAAATGAAAGTAGAGTTCTCAAGGTGCCAAAGTCCGTGCACCATACTGCACTTAATTGGTGGTTAAGGTGGGATCACACAAAACACATAGAGCTCTTTTGCTGTGAATTAACCCTTACTATTCTGTTCTCATGGTACTAAGGTAAGGTTCCTGGTTTCTTTACAGGAGCGTCCTGTAGAAGTGGGTGACTGGCGTAAGAATGTGGAGGCAATGTCAGGAATGGAAGGCAGGAAGAAAATGTTTGATGCTGCCAAATCTCCAACAGGACAGTGAGAAGTATGATAGTCTTAATTTACTCCTATATATTTAGTTTCCTGTCCACAACAATTTTGCTATCATTGGTAAAGGGTTCCAGTCCCAGCATCGTCACGAATCCTGCCTAATACCGGTACTTCCTTGAATGCAGAAGCCACTCAATGGGCAATGTTGGGCAATTGAACCATTGTATCATAGAGATACAAGCAGCACCATTTTCCTGGCTTCATTGAGTTCAATTCAATAGTGGAAGTTTAGGCTGTGCCTGCTTTCTTTCTTTCTTTCTTTCTTTCTTTCTTTCTTTCTTTCTTTCTTTCTTTCTTTCTTAGCTCTTTAATAACTACTGCTGTTTATATAAAACAGGTCCAAACTTATTTGGGGGCACACACTAGATAATATATGTCAGGGATAGGGTACCTGTAGCCTGCTAGGTGGGGCTGGATTACAACTCCCATAATACCTGAATAGGTTTGGAAGGATCTGTAAATTTTGTTTCTTTTGGTTCCTCCACATTTCTGCAGAAAATTGCATTAAAAAAAATCCTTAAGAAACCGCTTCTGCATTTTAGTGAGAATTTCTCCCAATAAAAACATTTTGTATGCAGTTTTGATTAAGGTACACATTTTGCAAGCAGTTTCTGCTAATATAGTGTATTTTTGTATGTTATTTTCACTGTTCATTTTCATGCACATTTCCCCCTAACATATACATTTTCGTTTGGTTGGAAAACTGCACTGCAAAAGCCAAATAAGTGTGGATTTTGGAGGATGGCTGTGTTTCCGTTCTCAAAACTGTTTCAGAGAGTGTGAATTGATAAATTTGGCTTTCATTGTGAACTGAATCAAATTTCTTCCCCATCCCTATCCCTGACCATTGGCCATGCTGATGACGGATGATGGGAGTTGGGAGTCCAACAACTGAGGGTGTTCATCACAGATTCCCCATTGCAGATCCACGAGGTGCTTTGCATCTAACAACAATCATAAAAAATAGAGTGGCAGCCTCACAGCTTTGGAAACAGGAGGTATGATACCATGCCACAATGTTTACAAGCCTGAACATGAGAGTGCCCTATTAAGATGCCAATTCAGAAAGTTGACTTGCTGATAGAGTTATTGACATACCAATCAGGGCACTGAATCGTTGTCTCTGAGATAATGATGGGAAACAACTTTTGTATCTCCGAATATATCTGTCCAGACACAATGCTTTTAATTATTTCATATTTTCACAACCGGTATGGCTCCCCTTTATCACACACACAGCCCAACAAGACAATGACAAAAATCCACCTACAGCATACAAATCAATATGGCTAACGTGACCCAAAACACCCACCCACCCCACTCACACATGAAAACAAAGACCACCACAGCCAACCACAGATGAACAACCACACCCTAGGCCAACCACAGCCTCTCTCACCACCAAAGGAACACAAGCGAACAACAGAGAACCCGCACAAGCAACGCTGACATCAAACCCTACATATATTAAGCAAAATAGAAACATCATCACCCGACCTCACCCCCACCCATCTTTCCCCCACCCACCTCTTCCCCCCCTTTCTTCCTAATGTCTCAACAAATGAAACTGATTTGTAAAAACGTTACATGGAAAAGAAAATACAAGAGAGAGACATTGCACATACTTTTATAAATCAAGAAAATCTTTAATAAAAATACATTAAAAATAATTATTTCATATTTTCTGCATGCCATTCGGTGACAGAAACAGTGATCCAAATCTCACTGAACTGCGTTAGAACCAGTCAGAGTCAGATGGCTTTTTAACCAGTTCCACAAAATAGGAATGGTGCTCACTGCTACAGACTCTTTTCCTACATATGTTGTTGGACTCTGACTTCCATCATCCCCAGCTAGTATGGCCAAAGGTCAGTGATGATGAGAGCTGGAGGGCACCCCTGCCTTAGAGACTGTACCGGAGGTTGTTGTATGATTCAGGATCAAGTCCTGAAAATCATCTGTATCACCAGTCCAGCAGTCGCTTCTCTTTATACAATGTAGAGAGCTATCACTGCACCTCATGCTTAGCTCTCATTCCTAGACTAAAGGTAATAATAATAATAATAATAATAATAATAATAATAATAATAATAATAATATTTATTATTTGTGCCCCACCCATCTGGCTGGATTTCCCCAGCCACTCTGGGTGGCTTCCCAAAAAAATAAAAATCAAATACATTAAAATATCACACATTAAAAGCTTCCCTAAACAGGGCTGCGGAATGTGCAAGAGGAAACAGGACTAAGGCTGGAAAATGAAGAAAACCAGTGTGGATTGCAAAAAGAAGCCTGAATACTTAATCTGACCACATTCTCCTCATGTCCCACCATCTTCCAAAGCCTTTATGTTGAATTCTGACTTTTGTGAGAAGGGATATATAGCCAGCCAGCTCATACTTAAGGGGAAAAAAAGAAGCCTGAATACTTAATCTGACCACATTCTCCTCATGTCCCACCATCTTCCAAAGCCTTTATGTTGAATTCTGACTTTTGTGAGAAGGGATATATAGCCAGCCAGCTCATACTTAAGGGGAAAAAAATATTCCATTCTCATTCAGCTAAAACCTGGCTGGTGAGACGACTGTGTGTAAACCCACTTCCATTCCTCCTATCCACTTCCTGCTGCTGCCCCTTCCAGTAGGTTCCTGTTGGTCCAGATTTTTCTTTCCTTTTATTTAAAGCATTCTACCCCACTCTTCATCCAAAAAGCATCCCAGAGGAGCTTACAAGATCAGTAGTAAGACAGTCCTTTCCTACAGGTTTACAAGCTAAAAGACATGGCACAGAAGCTAAAAAAAGGATGGGCAGGCAGGGGTTACAATTAGGACCAGCTGGGATTGAAACAGTTCAGGTAGCCTGATGGAATGGGCACTAAGTAGCCTACTGTTGTTGTTGTTTTAGTTTCTCGCAATTGGAGTCATCACATGATGCTCTTGGTGCAGACAGACATGTAATACAGTGCCAAGTGATTGGATCCAGTGACACATTGCCTGTATAAACGCACTCAGTCATTAAAAGTTTGGCACAAGAAGAGCAGAAATTCTGCTGTCAGAGTTGACAATAACATAGCATAGTTTGCACCTGGGTGGTACAGCAGTGCAGAAAGCAGTGGCCATAGAAAGCGTGGGTGGATCGTTATTCCTTAGTCTTTGGCCCTCGCTCAACTGTCACCTAGTGTTGGCTACTTAGTCCAACCATGATGGGCATTTTATTTTATTTTATTGTTACTTAAAGTTATTTTATTTTGCTTGCAATGTTTGTTATTAAACACTGCTGTGTGTACAAAGGAAAGACTTCAAGGATCGTGATAGTGTCTGTGTGATCACTGTAATTGAGGCCACGTCCAGTTTAATTGAACAATTGCTTTCCATTCTTTTCCAGGGCCTGCATGGAAAGATGAAGATCCTGTCCCACAGTGCCTGCACCTCTTTCTCTCTCTGTGTCTCTCCCCCCCCCCCTCGGCGCTCCCTCATCTCGCCTCATCTTCCTGCATTAGCTGTAGAGTTGCTGCATGTACAGACATTATTAAAAGATCACTATGACTTTGCACTTCACATGCCCTCTCAGCTCAGCCCTTCATGAGCCCATCGAGCTTCCTATGGAAGCACCCAGCATTTTGCTAGCATGAGTCCTGATGATGACTATTGCAATGATCTTGCACTGCAGTCTTCCCTCCAAGGCCATATCACTGGCACTTTGCATTCTCTTAGGGGCAGAGGGAGAGGCATGCCAGTTCTGAGATTATGAATCTATAAAGTGCAAAAGGAAAAAAGGATCCTTTACAAATCATCCTGCACAAATCTTTTGACCATACAGAGGGCTTTATTGATGCTATAACTTACTGGCTAAATGCTGTTAATGTCATTGTGCTAGGGAAGCTTTGGTGCTCTGTCTTTCTCAATCAAAAAGTCCCCCAGCCCTCTCCATGCTGATTCTTCTCATACAAGCAGTATGGGGAGATGCAAACACTGTTTCTCTCTGCACATTAAAAACAACAACACAGCAGCGCTGAGGATGAATACACAGAATGTGTTTCTTTCTAGTTTCCTTGAATGCCATACATGATGGTGGGTGGGTTGAGTTGTTGCTTGCGAGATCATGAGGTTTAACGGAGGTGGGAAGCGCTTGAGCCATTTCACTGTTTCCATATTGCCCATTCCACATCTTCTTGCTTCCCTACGAATAGGACACCAGCTTGCTTTGTTTTGTCTTCTGTCTCTGGGCCCTACAGGCAGGTGTCTAATTGTGGGTGTATCCCACAACATGTTCTAGACGCAATAATAGTGTACTAGTGATGGATTCATTCTGCTTCATGATTTGTACTGTGATGCTTCCCCAATATTGCTGCATTAATTGCTGCTCAGATCACATTTGTGAGAGAATTACGTTGAATGGGGGGGAGCTTTGAAAATGCACTCCTGTCTGAAGAAGCAAAGTCCAGACAGCTTTGCTACTGCAGGATGGTGAGAATTAGGTGTGTATTTTAGAAAACAGCATTCTGACCACTTCACCTTTCATAAGTGTCAGAGTGCTGGTTTTGACCTATAAAGCCTTAAACGGCTCAGGTCCGCAATACCTCAAGGACCATCTCTTCCCATATGAGCCTACCCGGTCCCTGAGATTATCTTCTGCGGCCCTCCTTCATGTGCCTCTTCCTTTAGAGGTCCAGAGGGTGGCAACATGAGAACGGGCCTTCTCTGCATTGGAATTCTCTCCCCAGGAAAGTTCGCCTGGCGCCTTCATTATACACTTTTAGGCGTCAGGCAAAAACATTCCTTTTCAACCAGGCCTTTGGCTGATCTTATTGGCATCCAATACCCTTTTAGAATGTGGCTTTTTGGAGGTGGGGGTTTATTGGGTTACTGCTTTTGGTTTGATTTTATATGTTGTCGTCTTGCTGTGAACCGCCCTGAGACCTCTGAGTATAGGGTGGTGTATAAGTTGAATTAATATTAACAACAACAACAACAACAACAACAACAACAACAACAACAACAACAACAAAGTATTACTACAACACAAGTCACAGTAGCAGAGAGCAGCAGGGGTGGGGCAGCAGTGCTGCATACTGGGGCAGAGAAGGGTAGGAGCGAGGCCATGGCAAGGTCAGTGCCGTGTAAACACACCGGAGGAGTCAGTCCCGTGCCTGCAGCTCACCATCAGCTCCTCCCTCATCCTCCTGACACCAGCGACTGGAGGCCAGGTGCACACAGTTGCTGCATCCTTGCCATCTCCTACTGCCTAGTCATCTCCCTTGCGGGAGGGAAGAGTTTTCCCTGTCCCGATCATTTGATCCATCTCTGGCAGATACATTAGAGTTCTGGCCTTTGGCACCATCTGCCTGATTTGCAATTCTGAAAAGGTTGTTTTCGAATTGCAATGCCATAGACGAAAGCGGTGAACTGTAAGTTCACTCATTACCAGCAGGTGGCAACACCCTCTATATCATATAGGCACAGATTATAGGGTTGCCATATTTTGAAGAGCAAACTCTTCAACAATAACTCTTGACAATCCCAGACAAAAACCAGCAGGCCTTTGGTTGAGGGTTTGTAATGATTTATTGCTGAAGGTCTTGTGACTTTTTGAGCCTTCTGCATCACATTTGCTTGCAGTCCCAGAGGCACCCTGGGGCCATGCACTGTGCCATAGGCTGCTCTGGAGTTTGCACTGACTTTAACGTTAAATAAATTGGAGTTCTTGTTATTAAATTCACCAAGAATTTTTTTTCTTGGTGCATTGGCCAGAGTTCTTGGTGAGTCTGCACTGACTAGCAGCAGTCCTTGGGGGTTTCAGACAGGAGTACGGGGGATTGAAAAATGGGCCTTCTGCATGAGGCCTTTCCCCTTTCCAGAGTGGCTTTTCATGGGTTATGATGCAATGGTAAGGGGTGTGTGTGGGCATGTAGGGCTGTGGGGGGCAAGATAAAAGGAGCAGGTGGCACTGTGGTCTAAACCACTGAGCCTCTTGGGCTTGGCGATCAGAAGGTTGGCGATTTGAATCTGTGCAACAGGGTGAGTTCCCATTGCTCGGTCCCAGATCCTGCCAACCTAGCAGTTCAAAAGCACACCAATGCGAGTAGATAAATAGGTACCACTGTGGTGGGAAGGTAAAAGGCATTTCCGTGCACCCTGGCTTCCGTCACGGTGTTCCATTGTGCCAGAAGCGGTTTAGTCATGCTGGCCACATGACCCGGAAAGGTGTCTGTGGACAAATGCTGGCTCCCTTGGACTGAAGTGAGATGAGTGCCACACCCCATAGTCACCTTTGACTGGACTTAACCGTCCAGGGGTCCTTTGCCTTTACCTTTTACCTGTGTGGGGAGGACAGGAAGGAGAAGCTCTACTGCATAAGTGGAGATCCACACACACTATCTCCAAATATAATCCAGCTGTTTCGTAAATTTAGTTAGGAATTCAGCTTTAGATAAGCCTGAGTGCTAACCTGTCTCTCCAGCTGTAGACTGGCTACTGACTACTGGCACATCTGAGGATCGCATTCCTGCTGCATGAGGTGGAAGCATTTTTCTACGATGCACAAAGAACTCTGTGAACTTAGTTACTGGTAAAGCGCATCCCAGCAGGCAGTGTGCTAATCTGCTGTGGTTTGTTGGTGGCAATGTGCCCAGCTGGGTAATAATGTGCCCAGTCATAGTACAAAGTGCTGAGGATGAAATATGAGCAAACCTTCTCCGAGGGAAGGCCCATCATAGGAACAAACTATGCAATACTGCCTCACTGCAGACACACTGCAGCACAGGAGAGGGAAGGATCCCATGGAATGGAACAATCTCTTCTGTGGAACACGTTGTCTGCAAGCTGCTGCTGGCCAAACCCCAAAGCAGGAAAACTGATGGCAAGGCAGAATGACTGCCTTCATTGGCCCACTCTACAACTGAACCAGGAAGGTGTGCTTATTCTCCATGGAAGAAAAACAAAATCCCCACCAGTCATCAATGTGTTTGCGTTTGGGGCGGGGGTAGGGATAACCAACTCTCAGTGACCTACTGATCTCTCAGTCTCCATTCTCCATCTGCTGTGTGAGGGTAATAATACTGGCCTACTTTACATGGCTGTTGTACAGATTAACTGAGGTACTTTATACATTGAATTTATTAGACTGGGTACATTGGTTTCATTGATTTCAAGTGACTTTATGCTTGCTCTACTTTTTTCTGGGTTTCATCCAATGATATTACACACAACAACAACAACAACAAGGCAATTATTTATCTAAGCAACTGTCTGTTTTTACCAGCCAGCTTTTATAATGCAGAATTATGCTGGATTTCTCTGCAACCACAGGGCCTAGAAATTTACATTTCTAACAAACATAGAAATCCTCACATTTATAGCACAAGTCTTCAGGACAAAGAGAAATATGATTCACTGGTTATATACTGATTCTGTATGTTTCACTGGTTATGCAGCAGTTAATGGAAAGAAGGGTTTGAGAAGGACTTGCAAAAACAAAGTATTTAAGGTGCAAATCCCTTAGTTTACACACTTTGAGGTCTGCAATAGAACCCTCTATTCAGTAATTAGTAAAAGAAAAGGAAATCTGTGGTTTGACTTGCAGGCCCCATGTATTCCTCTTTGTCCCATATGTGCACATAAAAGAGCCTAGTTATTTCCCCATCATTTTAGTGTTCCCTGTGAAGTTTACAAGTTGCTATAAACCCCTAGGACACCTAGGGTAGAGTGTGGAGTGGCTCATTCCCTAGTCAGTCATGCAGTCTTGTAAATGACAACATGGATTTAATTTCATCATCTTTTGTGTGATGAAATTCCAGTGAATTCTCAAGTGTCACAGGTGCAGTTTTTGTTGTCGATCTTTCACCTACATAATTCTAGATCAGGATTGGTCCACCATCAAGATTTCCTGTTAGTTATGCTCTCTGTTACATTTGAGGCAGTGTGCAAGGAAAAGAAGGTGTCTGTCTGTGCACGGAGGTGGAAAAGGAAGCTCAATACAAGATTGTGAATTGAGGCAGTTAGGTGGTCATGAAGAATTCCAGTTTAGTTTCTGTGAAAAGAAGTGTAGTGGGCTTACAGATGCAATGGTGCAAAAATAGTTTGTATGCCCATGTGTACCGTATGTATATTGGACAATGGCAGAGGGTGACTTGCAAAAACGTTCTAAAACAGTTAATAACATTCTAAGAGCAGTTACAGCTAAAAACGTTTGTCTGTTCAATGATCCCACACTGAGTTCACGTGAGGCTCTTATTCCAAAACTTGATGACAGCAACTCTCACTTGAAAGTAAGCAAAAGCTCTTTATCCAGGCTAATAGCAGTACTGGCTCAACTGCAAACACGAGGTCCAGAAATCAAGATTCCAATGTACATGAGCAAGGTGAGAGGTTTGTAACCAAATGGAAGCTATGAAGATGTCCAGACAGTTGGCATGTCCCTTCCACCAAGCTTTTAAAAACGACTCTCTTTGCAATAACCTGCTTCTGGGATTTCTTTAGGTGTCTGATCTTCTCAGATGCTTCCCCCTGCAGTCAATCATGCTTTGAGATCTGCTGGGTGGGGGTGCCTTATTTTTTATTCCTTTCAAGTGGGTCAGTAGCAGCCTCTACAGCTCTGGGAAATGGGCAAATCACAATGAAGGTAGGAGTAATGGTTAAATGACCTCCAGTTTTGCTTCGGTCAGAAGTACAGCTTGTCTTAAAAACAACAACACCGGGCTCTTTTACATTGCTTATTGCCCAGCTAAAGTACCAGAAACAGAGTAGAGATAAAGTTAAACATTACCTTGTGCCTGCCCCCCCAGGGAGCCAGTGGATGCCCTCACTGCCGAGCAGGTAAGAGAATTGCTGATTAAACCTTGTCACACACAAACAAACAAGGCAGTTCTTGGAGAGTTCAGGAGAAAAAAAGATTTGAGTACAGATTTTGGACTGCAGACGTATTCTATATTTTCATTCTGCAAAAGGACTGTGCATTCAGCCAGAGAATCTGCCATAAAAATGCACCCAAAGCAGCTCTCTCACTGCACTGAATTTCCCTTTTGTGCTTCACAGTCCTATGCCACAAAGTGGTCACATCTCTTTCCCATATATTTGTTCTTTTTCTTGCTGGAAGTGCCACCAATATTTCCCCTCTAAAATAGCATGACATTTATGCAGTTGCACCAGAGCGCTTTTGCAAAACAGGATGTAAATCACACCACAGTACTACCTTAGCTAATGACCAAAGGTCAGTTTGAAGAGACAGACCTGTCATAATCATTGTGATAATTTCATTTTAGCAGACTTTTTTTTTTTTTTTTTTAAAAGAAGGTCTTCACATTGGATGGTTCAGGGTTTTCATCTGAGAATCTCAACAAAGTCTCCATAATGGAAAATGTTTGTTATGTCTTTATATAAGCTGTGAGTTTAGTGCTTTCCCCACAGAATGCACAATAGATTTGCTATGATGATGTACAAATAGCATCTTAGCTCCAGCTGCTGGTCACAAAAGAAAAGCAAAAGTGCTGAAAGTAAGAATGATAAGACCAACCATACACTCCACTCAGATTAACCCGAGATTAGCATAATTGCTGGTTGGGAAATATTGAGTGCTGATAGCTCTGCAGAAGGCTAGACTGGGAAATAAATCTTTTAAAGCAGTGTAATAAAACTCACTTGCTGGTGAAAGATAATAATTTTATTGCCTCTCTGTGATACAAGTACAAGGCCATCAAAACTTTATGGTTTGCATTTGTTGGAAGGCAGCTATCAACACGCCACACACCTCAACTAAGGCCGTATCTGCACCATACACTAAAAGCACTATTGTATCACTTAAAACAGCTATGCTTTTGCCCAAAGAATGCTGGAAACTGTAGTTTTTATGGGTGCTGAGAGTTCTTAGGAGAACCCTATTCCACTCAAAGAGGTACAACTTCCAGAGAGGTTTAACAATCAACCTCCCTTCTCTGGGAACTGAGAATTGCAGCTCTGTGTTATGTTTCTTCTGTCAAAGGAAGGTTTTCAATCCATTGGTGGGATGCTGCTGGAAGAAGGAGATGAGATGATTCTGCACACTCTTCTTCCCACTGTGGCACTCAGATATCCCGCCTACACTGTTCTAGAGCATCTCAACTCTCTGGAGCAAACTTTCAAAGGGTGCAAGGCACTAGGGGGAAAGTGGGGAGTGGTGGGAGCAAAGTCTGGATCGAAGCCATAAAGGAGACCCTCACCACACACTCCACTCCAGTGTTTGGAAATCTAACACATTTGGAAATGTCAGACTTCTGACATGGTAGAAGTTTGCGAAATTATCCTTGGCATGGAGAAAGTGGCTAAGAGTTTTTCTCCTTCTCTCTTTACGCTAGAACTTCTGGGTATTCAGTGGAGCTGAGCACTGGAAGATTCAGGACAGAGAAAAGAAAATAATACTTCACTCCGTACCTAGTTGAACCATGGAACTCACTCCCACAGGAGGCAGGGATGGCTACAAACCTAGATGGCTTTAAAAGAAGATTGGACAAATTTGTGGAAGATGGGGCTGGCCCATGGCTAGTAGCCATGTTGGCTATGTTCGTTCTCCGCTGTCAGAAGCAGCAGGGCCCTGAATATCCATTGCTGGAAATCACAGGTGTGCAAGTGCTTTTGCACTCATGTCCTGCTTTCAGGTTTCTCCCAGGCATCTGGTTGGCCACAGTGAGAACAGGAATTTAGACTAGATGAGCCATTGGCTTCATCCAGGATTGTCTTATATTCTTATCCCTTCCCCATCCTTTTACCCTCAAAGTAACCCTAAGTGGTAGAGTAGGCTGACCCAGGATGACATCGTGAGTTTGGTTGCCCAACAAGGATTTGAACCTGAATCTTCTCAGTCTGATTTTAACACTAATTCAGTTTGGTTACAGAACCAAGGTGATTGGTCCAGTGTAATATAATGGCATATATTATTATTATTATTATTATTATTATTATTATTATTATTACCCATTTTATAGCACTTTAAAATGCTCTTAATATACATTTATCAGCAATGCACCACAAGCCAAAGTAAAGCTGACTGTTGATTGAGGTGCCTTTTTTATTTATTTGTTTAAATTCTGAATTACTGTTGTTACAGTTAATCCCTTAAACATTACGGCTTTCAGTCCTTTAGAAATGTCTATGCTAACCGTAGGTGTTCCTTTCTGTCCCTATAAAAGCCTAATCCTTTTGAAAGGCCTGCTAAGCTCTTAGCCTCAACAATAACCCATGGCAATGACTTCTGAAGCTTAATTTTGCATTGGGTGTATAACCAAAAGGTCTGTTGCTTCATCAATGCTAATGGAGAGTTATGAGGTTGTTGTTATTATGTCCTTTGTTAGTGGCAGGGTGATGGTGCTGAAGGATTCCTTCCAACGGACGGAGTTTTCTGCACACGTGAAAAATTGCTTATGAAGAGCACATTGGAGAGGAAAGTTTGCTAAAAATGGAGGAGAAAGACTTTTGACAGATTTATCATTTCAGAGGGTAATTGCAGTCAGGAACCTTTCATTAAAATAATGCTATGTTAACAGTCTGCAGTCAACTGTTAAAAAAAAAATAAACAAGAAAATTCCCCTCCCTTTCTGCCTGCGGGACGGGAGATTGCTGGCAAACTAACCAGTCGCTCAGGTTTATTGGATGAGAAAATTAAATGTAGGGAATAAAAATAAGGGAGGGGACAGCAAGGAAGGGATTGCGAAAGGGGAATCTGCCTGGTTCACAAAAGCACCTGAACCAGACCCCTTCAGCTGTGCCTTTGTTGAATTAAGTACTTTGTTGAATACTTACACTGGATAATGCAGAGAGCTGAGCAGAACGCCCGGGAATGCCTTGCACCCAGGAGAGCCCCCAGTGCTTCCGTTACTGGGGTGGGAGATTTGAGGGATTCCTTAAACAAAATCCACAAGCTCTGTTTCCTGACTGCCCAATTGTAGTCAAATCATGCTTTCCCCAGCAGCCTTATAAAGATGGGGCAGAGGAGGCCCCTAGTTAATGTAGTACAATGTCAGTGCTGGTGATGTGAGGTGAGAATATTCTCCAGAGAATATTCTTGAGAATATTCTCTGCTAGAAAATTCTCCGGAAAATATTCTCCACAAACTGTAAATTCTGTGTTGTCTGCATGGCTGCTTTAAATGTACACACCTCATTAATCGAGAATATTCTTGAGAATGTTCTCAAGAATATTCTCCAAAAGATTATTCTCGAGAATTTAACATCACTAGTCAGTGCACTGGATCAATGGGCCACCCCTTTAATTTTGTTTGCTTCCAAGACTTGCTCCTCCATCAATGACATTAAAACATTGAATGAGCTATTGTGATGTTACATCTCTCTCTCTCTCTCTCTCTCTCTCTCTCTCTCTTCCAGCATGTTTCTTTCTCCTTCATGCTAATCACATGAACTAAAAAGCTGCTTTTAAAAACCCACCTTGGATTTTGAACAGGATTCTTGAAATACTACAATGTTTAAGTGTTTAACTATAGTATTTATCTGGATGTGCAGATGTGCATGATACCCAGATATGCATTGTCTAAGTTTTTAGCATCTAAAACAGATGAGAGCCTGTAGCCTTCCAGATGTTGTTTGGACTTTGACTTCCATCAGTCCCAGCCAGGATGGACAATGGCCAGAGATTATGGGAACTATATTCCAGCAACTCCCGGAGGTTCCCAGGTTCCCCATCCCTGGTCTAAAACTTCCTGCACATGGAACATCATAAGGGAGAGGTAACCAGGATCCTCTTCCCTCATGGATTAGTACAATTTGTGGAGTTAAAAAAACCAAACACTTCAGTTGCAATGGTAATATTAGTTAACCCCCCACTCCCCTCTGCACACATGAAGGAAACATTCTGTTGACATCACCATAATTTGATACCCTTTCGCAACAAGCACGAATTCCTGCACATCTCATGAATGTCATTTTTTTTAAAAAAAGGATATTACTTGTTTAATGAATGATGGAAGCAAATTCATATTATTTGCATTTTACAGATGGGGAGGTTTCCTTGCTTTTGCTCTCTGCCTGACAGTTTTTGTCAATATCTTATGTATTATTATTTTTTAGAAAAATGCTTCAGAATCAAATATGTAAATTCACCATATATTTATCTGCACACACACAGAGAGAATGTATTTATCTTCTTTCACTAATAAGCTTGGAGCATCAGCAGGGACTGAACCATGGATTGCCTCAAAGTTGTAAAAAGAGAAAAAGCACACTGTCCATGGTACCATAATTGCTTCCAAAAGCAGTGTTTTTCTGAGCAAGAATCTAGACAGGAGGGTTTCTTTTAATCAGCTCATTTATAGCGGCTTTACTCAGAATCCCACTCAGCTCAGTCTTTGATTCTCTGAAATAGTTTTATTTCCCCCCCCCCCCCCAGCTCTAATATATACTCCATTGCATTTCCATATACTCCAGCTGTTTCCATCTATTGCTTGTTACTGACCCTTGGAGATGATAGATAGATAGATATGGTGGTAATCAGCTAAATTTTAATCAGAGTTGTTGGCATCTGTCTATCTCAAGAGACAATGGAGTGAGTCTCTAGGGGTGAAATCAAATCGCTGCATTAGTAGCACTGAAGTGACCACCCCAGGGTGCAAGCCTGGGGCAGTGTGTATGGAGGTCCAGACATCAAGACCTCACTACTGGCCTCACTGATGTGGTCCAAAGGAAAGCAGAGCAATTGGCTACATGAGTTGCCAGGAGGTATACGAGGCACCATGTAGCCATCTTAGGGACCCACTAAAATGAATGAACATGACTCAATTGGGTCCATTATTTTCAATGGGGCTATTCTTACTAAAACTTAGTTGAATATCACCCAATGGCTATTAAGTGTTCATAGGACACATAGCATTTGGTGTTTTCTTTTTAAATGTAAGCTGAACATTCAGGAAAGGTACCTGGAGCGTGGGTCATCCCCCCCCCATTGATTTATTTTACTGTATTTTAATATTTTTGATCTGGCAAACTGCATTGAGATCATTTATTAATGCTAAGGAGCATATAAAGCCATGATACATTTTAAAATAAATAAAACTTTACTGTATAATAAAACAAAATAAGTATCCCATCTCCCTGCCCAACTGTGGCTACATGTTATTATGACCCAAACATAAATAATGGTTAGGACAGCAAAACTGTTCCCATTAGTCAGGGTGGTGGGAATCTAGTAAGAGGACATTTGAAATGAGGGATCTGTGTGTCCAGAAAACCCTGGGATAACAGTTTCCCCACATGCAAGCCCTCATTTAATGATGCATTTAGGAACGATGGCGACTCTGCATGCATGAACGCCGTCAGGGTTAGGCCAAAGAGGATTAGAAGTCTGTGCTTTTAAAGATAATCCCAAACGATGTCATCTTTTGACTCAAATGAGTTTCAGATCTGTGCTATTTACTTTGCTCCCGAACTTGTTCCGCAAGCAGCTTCAGATCAGCGCACCTTGCTGCACCTGTCTTGGATAAGGGGCTCAGGTGTCGGGTGGGTGTTGTACAGGGAGGCACCTGCCTCATCCAGCCTCCTAACTTCACAAGGCTGGATGGAGCACAGCTACAACTCCTTCCTGGGCCCTGTGACTCACTCCTTGGGAACCTGCCACAGCCCAGCAAATCACAGGCAATCGCAATGATGGTTCAAAAACAAAATGATCACCACCCATTTGCCACCAGCATTAGGTCCCAGAGACAGGGACTTCCTTTGAAAACAACCCTTGGGAAAGTCCACTTCTCCTTTTTTTAAAATTGACATGGTGACCATGGGTGTAACCAGGATTTTTGGTGGTGGTGGTGGTGGTGGGGAAGGCTTTTGTTAGGGGGGCAAAACCTCAGATTTGTATTGATTTGTATTGATTTAGGGGGGGAGCTGCCCCCCCTGCCCATGAAAGTGACCAAGTTGCAAGTTAGCCCTCTTAAGCATCTGGGTGCCTCTGATCCTCTGATTCAGTGGGACACGGATGACTTGATGGAGTGTTTTTCTCCACCCTCTCTCTCTCCTTTATTCCACCTCCCCTGCCTGCACAGCCGTGGAGAAACTGGAGGCAGAGTCGGAGAGGCAGGAAAAACTGGTTCTGAGCAGGGAGTTGCCCCCGAAAACCCAGGGCGCCTTGGCCCTAGCGTGGAGCTGAATTCAAACTCTTCCCCAGCCCGGGCAACCAAAGAATGGCTGCCTTTGTGCGCAGGCTGGGTCACGTCCCACCCTCGCAGGGTGCCTTTTGCAAGGTGCTGCTAATAGACAAATTACAGCTCCCAGCCTGTCAAGGTAGATAACAGCACCATGTGATGCAGGCGGCCCGGCAGTCGACGGGTGGCACCGCAGGGGAAAGGTGCGCAGCGCAGCGCAGCGTGGAGGAGGCAGGAAGGGGACGGGCGAGCGCAGCGGGACTCTCCGCCTCGTGAGAACCGGGGTGCTCTTCTTCCCGGAGAATCTCGCTCCTGCCTTGATGCCCCGGGAAGTTTTGCAAGCGCCTTGGAAAGAATAAGAAGCGAGCAGCCACCGCCACCGCCACTGGCCAAGCCCAGCGGAGGAGATCAGCATGTCTTTCAGCAGAAAGAACTGGTCTGCACTTTCCAGGTGGGTGCTGTTTTCTCCTTGAGCCGGAATCCCCCCGGGTTGGGAAGGAAGGAAGGAAGGAAGGAGGGGTCTTGGACAGCCAGAGAGGAGGAGGAGGAGGGGCAGGGGGCAGGCAGAGTTTCTTTGGGATCCTGCCAGGGAGAGGGCAGCGAGGAAATCCTCTGGGCTGTAAGGATTCCAAGGGAAGAAGAGCAAAACTTGCGCATGGATGTCCTCAGAGGCGGATGGTCCCGTGGCGCAGGTTAGAATTAGTTGATTAGTAGCCCCTTTAATATACAAAAGGAGCTTCACATTTTCTCTTCGCCGAAGGCCAGTGTGGGGTGGAAACTTATGCTTCTTGGGGCGGACTCGCATCTCTGCCCGGGCGCACAGGGCTGGGTGGTTTCGCTACACCCGATTGCTGGATGGGCCGCGGATTGTGGGAACTGACAACACGGCGAAGTTGGGTTAGGGTGAAAGAGGGGCTGCACATTCGGAGTTGGTTAATCGTTTAGAATCCAACCGTTAGGCGAAGGGATTTTAAACATGTTGGTTGACTAAAAAGATGCTCCCTGCCAGATTATGATGACTATGATTATTATTATTATTACTATTCAGATAGCAAGTAGCATTTTAACGAAGCATTCTCTCCTGTAAGTGAGAAAGTGGGGTTACCCTTTCTAGGTTGATGCCTGCTGAGAAAGACAGAATAGCTCAGCTGGTTAGAGCATGGTGCTGATAATGCCAAGGTTGCAGGTTCTATCCTGATAAGGGACACTAGATGATCCGCAGAATCCCTTCCAAATCTACAGTTCTATGATTCTATGAAAGTGTGCCTTTCTCCCTTTAGGACTTTTCACCACCCATTGCCTAAAACTCATGCAATGAATGAACTAATGTTTCATTATTCGGGTGAGTGTCCCAGTTTTAAATGAGAGAATACAAAAGCTGTATCTGTGGTGTTTTATCTCTGAACTTGATGCAACTATCAGGTAGCGAGCATGCATATGTCACCCCAGTCCTCAGTGGTTGCTTGAATGTGTGAACTGACTCCACTAAGAAAAACAATTGTCTTGATTTGATGTGCTATAGTGGTTCTGTCTAATAGCTGGGATAGTTCATTCACACATTCAACCAATGACTTCATATTACAGTGGTCAAGTGATAATCATAGTTGTGTGAACCAGAACTAGATTTTATGCAGGGCTCCATGGCCATTCCAAGCCGTGACACATTATTCAGGGTCACAATTCAACTTTCATCACAAGTTGGCCAAAGGAAGCAGGATGCAACCCAACCGGTATGTCCAAGCATTATTTGCAATGCAGAGGATGAACCTCTTAGATTTATTGATGCTGCTCTTTGGGGTGGGAAAATAATGTGGGCCAGCTCCACTCTTTCTCCCATTTTATAGCTGAGACTATGGGATAGCAAACTGCCCAGGGCCACTTAAGGCAGGACCACAAGGGAGCTTCTTCTTGTCTCTTGTCTTCAGCATTTAACTGCCAAGCTGGAAGTTTGAGTGAAGACCCTCCATTCCCCTTCTCCACTCTGATAAAATATAATGTGGCATCATGGGCAGCCCTTTGCCAACATCACATTGTGGATCATTCAGGCAACACATCACATTTGAGCTGAGCTTTTGCCTTTTCTCTGCTGTGATCATCAAACGAGCAGATCTAGTTCCCAAGGAAAGTATCTTGCAGCACACGCCTAGTGAGCTAATAATCAAAGTAAGATTTGATTCCTGGGCTAAGTCCAGCAATTGGCTTCATTGGTTTTTGCACTGGGGCAGAGGAACTCCCAAGAACCTCCCTCAGAGAAAAGTACAACCAAGCTAAACAAACAAAGCTGTTTTTGAAAGCTGCAGGCCCATTGATTGCGAGTTTTAAAGTCAGTTGGCAACCTGATCTAACTGATCAATTCATCATAATTGTTCAGTGGCAGCTGGAGATTATTTGGGAAAGGTTAATGATTTCCCCTGACTGAATACTACAAGGAGGAAAATTTTACTTCAGTTTGTAATTAAAAATGAATTTACCAAATTTTCACTTTCCAAAACAATGTGTGAACTGAACATAGTGATCTTTCAAAATTCACACATCTCTGAATTTTGCAATGTAGTTTTCTGGCCAAGTAATGTGTATAAAAATTAAAGTGTGCATAAAAGTGCAAATATTATTAAAATTTTTTAAAAATGCTTTATTTTAGGTAAAGTTACTTTGCAAAAGTGAGTATATTAGGCAAAACTGCATACAAAAATGTGTGTATCAGGAGAAATTCACGCTAAGATACTGTTGAGTTTTCATGAGGACTTCACAAACTGATGTGGAAATTGGAGAACTGTGTGTAAGGTTGGGAAAATGAGAAACTGAAAGAAATTGAAATTGACAGATTCATCCATTCCCAACTACAAGGCTTCCTGCACTCTTTGGAAAATCATTTTGCTATCTGAATGAATACACACACACATTTGGCTCCATCTCTGAACTGGCTTTTAGTCTTGGAAGGGCTTTGCCCCAAAAGGTGGCACAGAAATATTACAAATACAGTGGTATCTCGGGTTACAGATGTTTCAGGTTACAGACTCTGCTAACCCAGAAATAGTACCTTGGGTTAAGAACTTTGCTTCAGGATGAGAACAGAAATTGCATGGTGGCAGCGTGGCGGCAGTGGGAGGCCCCATTACCTAAAGTGGTACCTCAGGTTAAGAACAGTTTCAGGTTAAGAACAGACCACCAGAACGAATTAAGTTCTTAACCCAAGGTACCACTGTACATATAGACAGACAAACTGATATGGGCTAGACCATAGTCCCATTTTGAACCTCCAGCCTTTTCTCTTTTTTGAATTAAGGATTTTCTTGTTTTACAAAGGTATATGCAATGTCTCTTTCGTATTTTTCCATGCGGCATTTTTACAAATCAGTTTTGTTTGTTGAGACATTAGGAAGAAAGGTGGGAGAGAGGTGGGTGGGATGGGGGAAATGGGTGGGTTGGGGTGGCAATGTTTCTCCTTTACTTAATATATGTAGGGTTTGGTGTCAGCATCGTTTGTGTAGGTTCTCTGTTGTTAGCTTGTGCTCCTTTGATGGTGAGAGTTCGGGGTTGGTGTAAGGTGTGATTGTTCATTATTGGTTGGCTGCGGTGGTCTTTGGTTTCCTGTGTGAGTGGGGTGGGTGAGTGTTTTTGATCAGGCCAGCCATATTGATTTGTATGCTGTCGGTAGATTTTTGTCATTGTCTTTTTGGGCTGTGTGTGTGATGAAGGGGAACCATACCGAGGTGAAGTCGTCTTCTTCTGTTTGTCCCCATGTCTGTTTCAGCTTACTGGTTAGTTTTTCTAGTAGGGCTGTTTCCCATACTACTTGGTACCATTGGTCTATGCTTAGTCCTGACAGGTCTCTCCAGTGTCTGGTTATGATGTTTCTGGCTGCCGAGAGTAGGTGGGTTATTAGTTCTTTGTGCTGTAAGTGGGTGTTGTTATCTTGGAAGATGTTTTGTAAGACCAATTCTGGGGTAATTTCTAGTACTTGCTCCAGCCTTTCTTTTGGGGACTGCCACAAGAGCCCTCTGAATCAGACCAAAGGTCCAACTTGTCAAAGACTAGCCAATGTGGTGCCATCCAAAGGTTGCTGGACTCCAACTCCCATCAGTCCCAGTCAGCCAGCATGGTCAGGGATGAAGGGAGCTGTAGTCCAATTGTCACCAGAGCATGAGACTATTAATCTCATGGTCACAGGTTTGAGACCCACGTTGGGAAGGAGATTCCTGCATTGCAGGGGGGTTGGACTAGATGACGCTCCTGGTCCCTTCCAACTCTGCAGTTATATGATATGATATATGATAACATCTGGAAGGCAACATGTTGGCTATCTCTGATCTGGTCTAACATCCTTTCCCCCAGAACAGCAAGGCAGGTGCCTCCAAGATGCATCCAAACTGAGCATTAAGGCAATAGCCCTCCCCTGTTGTTGCTACCAACTGGCTGGTGCTGCAGGTTCACATATACTGCAAGACAAGAAAATTTCAGAGTCCTCCACCTGCTCTATAACATTTTTTGGCACTTGGCAACGATTGCTCATCCCATATACAAATTGTCCACAACAATGTCAGCGGAACTGAACGCCCTTGTCTAAATGGAACACCTATGGTTAAGATCTAATTAAAAATCCATGTTTTTAAATTGGTGGTTAAGGAAGTCATTGTTATTCTCCCAATAATTAGAGTAATTAATGTTTCCCAGCCCTATTGAGAATGCATTCATTGGTGTGTCATGAAAATGGATGATGCCGTCATAGCCGCATGGATCACAGATCTCCCCAACCAGTTTGCATGGTGTATTTTCCCCTCTTCCTGTGTTATAATCCTCATTCCAGAAGTGCTGCTGGTAGGGAAGGAAACTTGAGGAAGGATGTGAAAACAAGCACATTATATATATATGGTGTGGGATCTTATGTACGATACCAGATTATGAAAATAGTAGAACCTGTTTTGCTCTGATATCCTCATCTTGGAGGTCTGAGTGTATTGTAGCAGCTACTTGATAATCACTTGACTCCAGCAGGTCCCTGAGGCTGGCACTGATGTGCAACCCTTAGCTCTGGTTTCTAGCATGGAGCCAGAGTACTTCTGAATGGTAGGGAGAAATTTTTAGGATCCAGTAGCCTTGGTGAGAAAGAGGTAGCCTGCAGTTGTTGTTCACACATTTGGCTTTTCATAAGAAGGGTGGGAAGAGGTCAAGTGTAAATTGATGTGTGTTGGCACAAACCGTACATAAGAATCACAAATAGCCAAATTTACATGGTTTCCATAGACCAGGCATAGGCAATCTCGGCCCTCCAGATGTTTTGGGACTACAACTCCCATCATCCCTGCCCACTGGTCCTGTTAGCTAGGGGTGATAGGAGTTGTAGTCCCAAAACATCTGGAGAGCCGAGTTTGCCTATGCCTGCCATAGACCCACCAGAGAGTAATAAGCTGGACATTCCTCAGTGACTACAAAGGAGGTGGGATTCTCATTTGGTGGCTGTCTCACTTAAGATACAAAATGTTGGAGCAAATGCATAATTTGTGAACAGGTTATTTCCTTTGAATCTGAAGCTTTGATACTTGTTACTGTGTTTGTGACTTTTCCTCTCACAGGCATGTAGTGTTTGAGCATCAAAGAACACAATTGCATCCCAAAAGTTCATTTCCTCTAGTTGAGAGATTGGTTTCGTATGGATTATATCATTGAAATTGTGTGGCTCTTATGTGTGCAAAATTCAACCATTTGAAAATCTCTAGTTTAGTTCAGCCTTGTCCGGCCCGGAGCTCTCCAGATGTTGCTGGATTCCAAGTCCCATCAGCCCTAGCCAGCATGACTAATGATCAGGGCTGATGAGAGTTGTAGTCGGTTAGGGTTAATTTAATAAGAACTGGCAGAATACATCTGAAGTTTCTAGTTCTATTCAGTGGCAAGGATTTAGGCACTTCGTCATTGAAGTGGATGGACTTGCAGTGTTTAATTTTGACTGAATTCTGCCCAATGATATTAAAATATATTCAAATTTTCCCACTTTGTGCACACTAAGTTTACAGGTGATAATCACAGGTCATGAGCATACCTATGCATGATGAAGTGAGTTGGAAGGAGGTCCAGTGATTATTTCTCCCTAATTCTAGTCTGATGGAAGTGAGAGCATTTGTCATGTCCTTGCTATTCATCTATCACATCTCTGATTATGGCACAATATGACAACCTAAGAGCCAGGATTCATGTGACAATATTAAGGATGTTATCTGCTCATCTGTCTGCCCCAAAATTCTAGCTTCCCCAGAGTTCCACACCTCCTTGTTCCTTGTTGCTGGTGAGATGCCAAGGAGTGATGTAATGTCAAGCTTGGCGGAATTTCAATTAAGTGATGACCTAGACTGCCCCCATCTTTTGGGAGTTTCACATGTAATCACAACGTTTGTATTATCTACACATAGGGCAGGGCAACCTGGTGGGTGGGATGAGTTAGAACCCCATGTATATTGCCCAAGTGAGTAGACTAGATGCTAACAACAACATGAGCCGAGGATGGGATAGGAATAACATAGAAAGAGAGGCAGTGTGTTGGACTAAGACCTGGGGGGCCGGGGTCCTAGTCAGTCATGAAACTCACATGTGACCGTGGGCCAGTCACTGCCTCTCAGCCTAACCTACCTCACAGGGTTGTTGTTAAGATATCTGGGGAGAGGGGAGAACCATGTATGCCCCCTTGAGCTCCTTGGAGGAAAGGTGGGATATAAATGTATTAAATAAATCAGAGAATTATAGAGTTGTAAGGGACCCTGAGGGCCATCCTAGTCCAACTCCCTGCAGTGCAGGAATAGAAATAAATTTTCCTGTGCAGTGATCAAAGTTATTTGTGTTGTTTAAGTGTTAGTTTTGTTTTGAATAATGCAAACATAACAAGGGCAAAGGGGGTGGGTACAAGGAGAACAGGTTACAGCTCACAAAGAAAAAATGGAGAAGGAGAATTTAAGTGCTGTCAAGATAATGAGCGTTTAAGGAGGGTAGCTACATGTGTATGCAACTCTGTCGGCGTGTGCTTTTCAGATGTCAAGTAAGTGTCTGTGTAATGATTCTGGCTGAACTCCTATAAAATGAAAATCGGGGTTTCCAGAAGATTGCGTGACCTCAAACTTGAACTGACAAAGGGAAAATGACAAAACTGGCAACGATGGAACCTGGGCACAAAAGTAGCAGTGGCTTCAGTGGGACATGCACAATAATCTCAACAAGAACAACTTGAAGGACAGGGTGTTTGAGGGAAGACCAAAGGAAAAATCTCAAATCCTGCTGCTGCGGTCTATAAAGGACACCTTGGGCACTAGGTGGTCTGTATGTAACTGGGCGGGGGGAGGCGGGAGCAGTGTCTTCTCAACTTCCTTCCTCTTATATTTATGATAAAGGAAAGGAAGAGCCGTGCATTGTCTGGCTTCAAAACAGGAAAGAGAAAAGATACTTTGGAAGACTAAGTCTTGTTCCTGGAGTGGTTAATATGTGGCTGATTTCCTGTTGCATCTTGGTTTCTTTTGGTATCTTGTTTTGACAATGGTTTCAAACACATTTTTGACAGGAAAGCCCTTCCTTAGCTCTTCAGTTCTTGGTAGTGCATTCCAATTGCTCAAACTCACACAGCCAATTCTGAGTTTCCTGTCCAGCATTGGTTACATCTTCTGATTTATTAACAAACACATCTGTGAACCAGTCAAATGGTTATTATAAATCTAGGGGTTTCCCATGTCCCTTAACACATATTTTTCATGCTCAATATAATGCAGATTTTTAATTTATGTTTTTGAAAGGTAAAACATTTTTAGACATTCCTTGAATTCTGGCATGCAGGAAATTGGTATAGTGCCTGCCCCATTCCAAAATGTGCCTGTTCATCTGAAGGTCTGAGAAGAACCTCTGTACATGCATCAGCTGTGTATGTGCCTATTGCAGAGTTCTGGCTGAGCTGAGATTGTACACATGTATGATTTATATGTGAGTGGAGTTTATTCAGATATTGGCAGGAGCTGGTGGGTGAGAGTCAATGATGTGGTTGGTTAGGTCAGTGTTCCCCAACCTTGGGCCTCCAGCTGTTTTTGGCCTACAACTCCCATCATCCCTGACCACTGGCCTTGCTAGCTAGGGATGATGGGAGCTGTAGTCCAGAAACAGCTGGAGGCCCAAGGTTGGGGAACACTGGGTTAGGTGATTTGAGACTAGGGGTATCCAATGTGGTGCTCTCCACATATTTGTTGGACTCCCATCAACCCAAGCTAGTATGGGCAATGGCCAGGAATTATGGGAATTGTAGCCCAGCAGCACATTGGTTATCCCTATTCTAGGCTCTGGAATGAAAGGTTTTACAGGGTCCCTTCCCTTTAGATCTTAATGTCTATTACTTCACCTATTTCAAAATGTGGTGAGCCCCTCACTTCCCCATCCACACCGATGCCACTGTCATTCCTGCTGAGTGGGGCCAAAGACTTCTTCCCCAAAGTCCTACCTTAGTGAGAGTTAGTGTGATGAAGTAGGGAACTGAATTTGATTTAAGATGCTACTTTTGCCAGACTGTCACTCTACCTTGGCCAAATCACTTGTCTCAGCTGTAGTTCCCCTTGGAACAAAAAAGGGAATTCTAGGAGGAAGGATTCGGCTAATGAGCCCTACAAGTGGAAGTACTAGCTCCATGGGGCTTTCTCCCATTTCATTCAATGCCCCCTTAGTGCTATGTTGCATTCCTTTCAATGGCTGTCGGGTGAAATTCAATGTAGCATCAGGTAGGATGTGCATGACCGGAATGAGGTCACCCATATAACAGGACTTGGATGTCTTCTCCCTCCCTAAACATGTTCTGGGTTTCCTCCAACCCTGCAGAGCAGATTTAGGGTGCCCAGAGGGACCCAAGATGGGAAGTTTAAATTGCATGAGTGAAGGCTCATTCAACAACTTAGTTGAAACTAGTCTATTGTCTCTAGATTGTTGCCTGAGCTAGCACAATAAAGATAGCAAAGGGAATTTGCTTTTTTGAAGTGTTTTATGATAAGTGGCAATATTTCAATCTTTTATTTTTTTAAATATTATATTAATTGTATATCACTTTTCAGTATACAAAGTCCTTTTTCACTTTTAAAAATATGAAGTTAAATAAGAGCTTTCATCGATATAACTATCCATTTATATATCTGACCAATAATTTTCTTAAGTAGTTAAGGCTAGGAAATTGTGGCTTAGAGTTCCCATTTCTCTCTCTCTCTCTCTCTCTCTCTCTCTCTCTCTCTCTCTCTCTCTCTCTCTCCCCCTCCCTCCCTCCCTCCCTCCCTCCCCCCCCCATTAGATTTAGATGCACTATCACTGAATACACACTGCAAAGAGAACCAGGTTATTCAGGTCTATCCAGACCAAGCACAACTCCCCCCCCCCTTTTTGATAATTTAGTCAATCACTGTGATATAGTATATCTTGATTTCAGAAAAGCATTTGGCAAGGACTACCATGATATCCTTGTTGATGTGATAGTGAAATGTGGACTGGGCAATACTTCTGTTAGAGGTTCCTATTATTAAGTTCAACACACCATCTGCTGCAAGAGTTCCAAAATCTGCTGGCTGGGACTAGCGGCGTAGCTAGCCACTGGGGTGCCCGGTGCAGCAGGCGCGTCCACTGGGTGGGACTGTTGCTCTGGAGAGAAGCCTAGAAGCAATGGGTGAAAATAGTAAGGCTATAAAGGTAAATGTAAAGGGACCCCAGACCATTTGGTCCAGTCATGTCCAACTCTGGGGTTGTGGTGCTCATCTCGCGTTACTGGCCGAGGGAGCCGGCATACAGCTTCCAGGTCATGTGGCCAGCATGACTAAGCTGCTTCTGGCGAACCAGAACAGCACACAGAAATGCCGTTTACCTTCCCGCTGGAGTGGTACCTATTTATCTACTTGCACTTTGACGTGCTTTCGAACTGCTAGGTGGGCAGGAGCTGGGACAGAGCAACAGGAGCGCACCCCGTCGCGGGGATTCGAACCGCCGACCTTCTGATCAGCAAGCCCTAGGCTCAGTGGTTTAACCCACAGCTATAGATTTTGGCAAAATGTTAGGAAAAACTTTGGAAGAGGTTTGATTGGCAAAATGCCATCACTGTGGCAGCTCTTTCCAAGTGGAACTCCTATCCTTGCATTTGCTTTTAAACTGTTTCTCCCCCACTTCTGCCCAAAATGTTCCATCACTGTCGACTGCATCTTCACAGCAGCACTTCTGCAGAACCATAGGCTGGGAATTAAGGATGAGAGGTGATTATTTGCCTGAGGCCACCAGTGAGACCATGGCTTAATAAGTCTTTGATCTTTGGACCACACAGGATTATGATATATTAACTCATAAAGATCTAACTGTTTGCTTATGATATTACAGATTCCCCATATGCAGTTAAATTTGGCAAATTTGCCTTGGCAACAACATGGGCTAGACATTCTCATAGTTTCATTCCAATACTTCTTTTCCTTGGTAAACAGATCCCTGTATGATTTGTAATAATATCGGGAGAGCTGTGAATGGTTCTCTTGGTGAGCAAATGACTTGCGCGTTAAGGCAGCAAGATCAGAATCTACTAGGAACCTGTCCTGCACAAACCTCATTGGGACCGATTGGGACCGAAGCTGCAAAGACTTGTGCATTGCTGAGGCCATGATCAGATATACAGATATAAACTTCTGGAGAGCGAATATGCTGCAAAAACACTTGTGGAGTGGTTTTGCAATGTTTTTAAAGTCATTAGCAAGGATTTCCTAATCACCAGGCAGTTATGCAAAGCGAAATAGGAAAACATCTGCTGGATTTGATAAAAAGTGAGTTTTTGTGGAACGTTTTCACTTTCCCAAAGTGCACCTGTGGTGAACATGAAACAAAATTGCTCTTCGGCAGTTGAATTTGGACATGTGAGGGCAAAAGTATGCAAAATGACAGCAGTACATGGATCAGCTCTGCTCCCAACCTCCCCCCCCATCCCCAATCACTGACCTTAGTGTGTTTAGCACCAAGCTCTGAACAGTTTTCTTGCTGTTTTTACCTGATGAACCTGACAAGTCTCCTAATGCAGTGTTTTTCAACCTTTTTTGGGCAAAGGCACACTTGTTTCATGAAAAAAATCACAAGGCACACCACCATTAGAAAATGTTAAAAAATTTAACTCTGTACCTATATTGACTATATATAAAGTAATTTTCCCACGGCACACCAGGCAACATCTTGCGGCACACTAGTGTGCCGCGGAACAGTGGTTGAAAAACACTGTCCTAATGAGCCAAGATAAGCTGATCATAGAATCATAGAGTTGGAAGAGACCACAAGGGCCATCCAGCCCAACCCCCTGCCAAGCAGGAAACACCATCAAAGCATTCCTGACAGATGGCTGTCAAGCCTCCGCTTAAAGACCTCCAAAGAAGGTGACTCCACCACACTCCTTGGCAGCAAATTCCACTGTCGAACAGCTCTGTCAGGAAGTTCTTGCAGATGCCGAGGAAGCTTGCAAGCTCTTTCAGGGAAACATGCTTGCAAACCACTCTCTCTCTCCCTCTCCCCCCCTCTCTCCCCCTCTCTCGTGAAACATTTATTCATTAAAACAACAACAACAACCCCCCTTAGCTGCCATGCTGTAGGGAGGGTGAGAAGTGGGTGCCCAGTCCACAGTGACTGAAAGCCAGTGCAGCTATCATAGTGTGCACAGTTTTTGTTACTTCAGCCATTATACCTCGTGGAGAAGAGAAGTCTGCTGCTGCCCCTTGTGATGTGCAGCCCTAGATGACTGTTGGTGGTGGGTCAGAAGCAGCCGGCCTGGCTCGAGTTTGCAGCCCTCTGAGCCAATCTGGCCTTGTCTGAGCTGTGCCATGTTGCCTTGCCAGCAAGAGTATCCGGGCGGAAAAGCTTCCTCGTGGAAGAGGACACAAAAAGATGCATGAAGTTTGCACGTGCTGATTTGCAAGTGTGGATGCAAACGTAGAAACAATGACTTACAAACTATGAAATAGATCTCATCCTAGTGGAGAAGACACCTTATCCGTCTTGCCATGGCAAAAGAAAAAAGCTAATAATAATAATAATAATAATAATAATAATATTTATTGCAAACCACCTTCTGACCTTATGAAGTTTGAGAGTGGAGGGGGCATGCCAATAAAGCTGAGGGTGTGGCGGATGCATGCACCCCATCTCTTTACACACCTTTGCCTTCACATCTCCGGGCTAAACACCTGAAGCTGGCTTCATTTTCATTGCAAAAGAACAACGTTTTCCCATGTTGTCATTCTTGTGGATGGGGCTCAGAAGCCTTTGAAGGAGGGTGCTGATGAACCGCATTGTTACAGTGGAATGTGTCTGCCAGCCAACTTTTCAGGTTTGCCTATGGCAGAACTGCAGCAGAGCAGACTGCAGACGTAAACCCTCCTCTGGCTGGGTTCCCCCGTGGTCCCAACAGGAATGCTTCAGTGGAGAATGATAGATGCTGCTCCACGTGAGCAGAAGCTGTTGCTGGACTGTCAGCGTATGGAATGGATGTAGTAATAATGTGCTGTCTGTTTCAGCATGTGTTCCTCATTCAGAATCGATGCAGGTGTTGGTAACATAAAACATTTACTATGTACAGCGATCTGGCAAAGCTTTCATACATGGGCCTACGGCAGGGTTTCTGACTCAGTGCTGGACTGTGCTTAAGGCAGGTGCCGCCAGAAAGTATGGTCTATGACTCCCCTAAGGCCACCCCAGCATGACCAGGGATGATGCGAGAAGCAGTCCAGCAACACTTAGCTTAAAGGAACAGTATAGTCGTACCTTGGTTGTCGAACGGCTTAGTTGCTGAACGTTTCAGCTCCCAAATGTCGAAAACCCGGAAGTGAGTGTTCCGGTTTTCGAACGTTTTTTTTGGAAGCCGAACGTGTGATGTGGCTTCCATGGCCTCTGGTAGAGTGCAGGAAGCTCCTGCAGCCAGTTGGAAGCTGTGCCTTGGTTTTCGAACCGTTCCGGGAATCGAAGGGACTCCCAGAACGGATTAAGTTCGACAACTAAGGTACGACTGCACACAGTTAATTCACTTCTTCCTCTTCTTATTCTTCCTAAAAAAATAATTAAAAAATAATAACTCAGATTGTAGAAGAGGGTGGGGCTCTCTTGTTATGATCTAAGAACAACAGAAGGGAAGGGTCTATGAGTCATGAATGGAACAGAAGTTGATGTGTACTCCAAGCAGATTGCTGCCATTTATGGTTTCATTACTGGCTGCAGGCAGGCAGCTTGCTGCTCCAATAGGATTTTAAAAGTTAAGTGCAAAGGTTTAAACACACTTCTTTTTCTTTCCTCTCCCCCCCCCCCGCTTATTCCCCACTTCCCCATTTGCATGGCCCTCTCACAAGAGTGGAAAACAACACAGCGTAACTTTTTATTGAAAGTAAAAAAAAAAAAAAAATGCAGTGGAATCCATGGCACCATAATGATTAACTAGCATCCTGTGATAGCAGGAGTGGCAGCTTTCTTGAATGCCAGGGGGCTGGGCATGCCAGTGCCACAGTCTATAGCTGGAGCCATTTCAGTCGCAGGAGTTTCAGCAATGCCCACGTAGCTACCAAATCAAGTTGAAATCTTGGGTGCTTTCACACAGAGATCTGTGCTCATGAAGCCTACACACAACCGGTTCTGATGCATCTGCCTCTCCACAGCTGTCTGGATAACAGAGCTGTGCCCAGGAGATGTGGAACTCTGGAGATACAATGTAGACATGAGAAATCTGGTGCCACATCATATCACAGTTTCCCCTGGGACTGGTTTCCCACCTCCACCCAGTTGTGTGCTAAGGCACAAAGAAGGAGAGCAAGAAATGTTCACTGACGCGTCCTGTCCCCCCCCCCCCCAATCTGTGCCCACATCCCATCAGGATGGAAGGAGACCAGCAGCAACAGAGCAGCTCTGTAGGAACAGCCCATTTTTGCAGAGAGTCTTGGTGAAAAGGGGGCATTCTGTTGACAAGGCTGGATTAGGATCTCCTGCCCCTATAGAGCATGCTGCCCAAGGTGAGTTGCCTCAGGTTGCCTCACTGCTAGGGCAGCAAGCTATTTTAGGGAATGCAGGGCAGACCACTTTGCACACCTTTCTAGCCACTTTCCACCCCTGAGAATTTGCCGTCTGACTGAGGCAGCTGCCTTACTCTGCCTCATGGCAGGTCTGGGTCCTGTCTCCATGTAACCACACCATCCCGGAATACATATAAAGCATGTGGTACAGCAAATACAAACACGTTTCATGTGTGTTTGTGTGTGTCATGTGAAATTTTAAAATCAATCTTCAGTAAGAAAAGAGAGGTTTATATTTATAATTATTGTCCTCAGCTACATTTATTTAATATATATTTAAAACTGCCTTTCAGGGTAAAAGGCCATCTCAGAAAAATAAAACCATTATAAGACATTGAGCACAACTAATTAAAACAGCAGCATTAAAAAGGTTCAGAAAATAAAATTAATAATTCAGCAACATGTGCATTTATTTATTTATTTTATTAAATTTGTACCCCACCCTCTCAGGGCAGTTCACAGGATAGTTAAATGTAGATTGGAGAATCCAGGCCTTTAGGCCTGATCAGGGATGGAGCCAAATACACTTCTAGGGCTAGAGTCACCCCAGAAAAGGCCCTGTATCTCATGCACAACAAACTGATGGAACGTTTTAGCAGATCCCTAATTCAGGCCTCTATTGCCAATCTTGGCAGGTCCATAGAGGTGTAAAGCGGCTTTTCCAATAACCTGGCTCTGTACCATTTAAGGCTTTAAATGCAACAACCAGCAGTTTAAATTGAGCCCAGAAATGCACTGTGCAAACAGATCAGGATGAATGTGCAATGAAAAGCTTGTCTGAAAGAGACCTAGAAGGCAGTTCTGCAAAGGCAGAATAAAAGCAAAACTCTCAGAAGCCAGAAGAAATAACAAAGTCACAGTCAGAGTGCCATTGGTCAAATGCTGCACTGCAAAACTTAGTCTTAAGAGAAGGCCTAGGATGAGCCAGGTGGTCCTCTCCAAGGATGACATTGCAGAACCGTGATGCCATAGCCGAGAAAGCTCTTCCTTGTATGCACAGCTACAGTAGCTCTGGTGGTAAGGTGAGGGACACAGAGATGGGCCTCCAATGTTGATCTAAGTGCTGGGGTGTTTGGAGACTATGGGCATTATCTATCCAGCTCATTCCATCAGTGCAAGGATTTCTGAGTCAGCAGCAGCTGAATAATGCTTGTTTCTCTCCCCCCACCCCATGCTTTCCCTTCCAGCCTGGCCCAACAATGGAGTACTGAGGATGAGGAGGAGCAGGAGAGGGAGCGCAGGCGGAGGCACAGGCAGCTGAGCTCCACCACCGAAGTGAAGGAGGAGACCTCCAACACAGTACAGAATGCAACCAGCCGAACACCAAATAGGTATGTGTTTGCTGGGAAGGGAGAAACAGAGCTCTCAAGGCCCTGGAGGCTGTTGCTTGGTACTGCAGGGTAGGAAAAATGTACAAGGTGTGAACGGAAAGTTTGGTGTATGGTCACAGAAATTGCACAGTGAGAAATATTCGAACATACATGCCTTACAGGCCTTCAAAGTAGGTCCCCTCTGATACAATGCACCGTTGATGTTTGTAGAACATCCTCTTTTCATACTGCTTTCAGTTCCCTCATCACAGCAGCTTGGTTGTGTAAAATGTCGGGAAATCTGTGCCCTTTCTGTGCAGATTTCAGTTTTGGAAAAAGAAAGAAATCCGGTGGGGTCAGAGCAGCAGAATATGGAGGGTGGGACAACTCAGTAACCTCAGTAACAATTTAACATGGAATATGCAATTCTTTCGCCATCCTTCGGACGGACAAACGCCGATCACGTATCAATAACTCACGAACTCTGTTGACATTTGCAGCTCTTCTGCTTGTCAACAGTCTGCCAGACCGAGGGTCATCTTTGATGGTTTGCTGCCCTTCACGGAAATGCTTAAACCATTGTCTTTCGAGTTACAGCATCATCGCCATACACAACTGTGTGCATTTCGTGGGTTTCCAGTGCCGATTGTATATTCGAATATTTCTCACTGTCCGATTTCTGTGACCATTCACCGAACTTTCCGGTCATACCTTGTATATGACTCTGCACAGTTATGCAGAGGTTGAAACAACTTCTGACTGTGGGGCCTGAACCAAATTCCACTGATTTCCAAGTCTGGTGAAATCTTTTGGTTTACTTGAGTTTGGGTTTGGGGAAGGCGAGGAAGAACAGGATCAGGGAAGTCTTGCGGACGCCATTGGCACCCATAACCTGGGATTCATGTCAGCTCCTGTGCTCTAAAGGGAACTTTTGAGAGCTTCCTTTCTCTTTTTTCATTGTAGGTTCCGGGGCTCCTTGGAAGTAAAGCCCCCCAGGCAGGAGAACTCAAAGCCAGCAAAGGAGAGGACACTGGAAGAGGTAATAAATAAGCAAGATGACAGAGTAAGGAGGAGAGTGGAGATGTTCAATAATGTGAAACAGGAGAAAAAGGAGACAGTGCCTGCCAGAAAATGGAAAGAGGAAGCTGCTGAAAAGAAAGCTAAGCCTTCTTCAGAACTACCCCAGGAGAAGAAGGAACCCACAGTGGAAAAATGTGAAAGCCTGGCTCAGCAAAAGGAGCCCGACAAAGAAAACCATCAAAACCTGAGTGAGGAAAAGAAGGCGAGAAGCTCAGAGAAACAGGGAAACTTAGATCAGGACCCCAAGAAGGACCCCAAAGTGGACGAGGATTCAGTCTTCAGTGAGGAGCAGAAGGCACTGAAGGAGCACAAGTCTCAGCGACCGGCCGCAGTCCAGAATGAGGTGGCCACACAGCAGCCTCTGCGAGCTTCTTGGGAGCGTAGGAGCATCAGCCGGCTAGAGGTGAAGATTAACCCCAGGGTCAGAAGCTTCACAGAAGTGGCTCCAGCTGCCTCTGGGCCACAGGTAATCAGTCTTGGAATTTTAGAGGGAAGAAATGGAAGCCAAAGGGCTGGAAGGGAAAGGGAGGAGATGTGCACTGGGTATCAGTGCAAGTCAGAGGTAGAGTGAACTGGAGTCTCCGCAGTTGTCAGCTTCATTCAGCACTGGGAATGAGAAGCCTGGATAGCTCAGTTGGTGAGAGTACAGTGCCGGTACCACCAGGCCTCAGGTTTGATTACTGTATGGGACAGCTACATATTCCTGCATTGCAGGGGGCTGGACTAGATGATCCTCAGGGTCCCTTCCAACTCTATGATTCTATGAAAAATAAGGAGTAAATAAATTGAAAGGAAGGAACTCTGATGGAGTGGAAGAATGGGACATCATCAGCCATTGTGGGCTAGGTAAATTGAGGATGGGACTTCAGGTTGTTCATCTGTGCTATAAATAAAGTCTATCTTGAATTATTTTATTTGTTCATATATAGACCAACATTCAGGCAAAAAAATGCCTCCCCAAACACTGATTAACTTTTAATTATCCGTATAAAATAAAACATTAAAGCTATTTTAAAATTTAACATCAACTTCCCCCAAACCTGCCTTAAAAGCCAGCACAAACTGCTTCCCAGTAGCCCAGCAAACACCATCAAACACAGTAACATCTACTTCACCAGCTCCCAAATGCCACAGTAAACCGATGAGTCTTCAAGGCTTGTTATAAAAATGGAAGGATGGCATTTGCTGGATCTCACTCCTAACTGAATTCCATAATTGAGGGGCCACTTCAGAGAAGACCCTGTTCTGTGTCCCTGCCATTATTGCATCAGCCCAGACTTTTCTCTCAATCCACCCGATGGTTTCTTGATTCATATTTGTTTTCCAGGCAGCAGAAAGAAGTAGGCTCAAAATAGAAGAAGCTGCAATCTCTCCCTCTGGTCAGGATGGATCTGAGGCTCCCTTACTAAACACTCAACCTCTGATTACCTACAGTAGTTCATTCAAACGAGTCAGCCCAAGGACAATCTCATTCCGGGTAAGCATTCATGATCAAGGCAGGAAAATAGCCCTCCTTTGAAAAGGACAAGAGACCACTTTGTGCATCATTCAGATAAATGGGACACTATATACAGAAGGGACAGCAGGGGATATGTGGCCAGCCCACTCCCTATGTTCCTTGGCTAATTCAATTGCTTGGAGTCACCTTGCTTGGTTGATCATGCCCAGCCTTAACTGTCCACATTGGAAGGGTATCTTCTTGGCAAAGACCACCATTTCTCACCACCAATTCTTGTGTCTCTAGGTTGTCCCCAGGAAAGAGAAACAAGATGATACATTAAGCAGAAGGTAAGTGGGTATCAGGCTCAGCTAATTCTTTAGATTTGTCAAATTTCTTTCTTGTGGACATTTGAAATATTTATTGAATTTGTTTGAGTTCTGCATAGAAAACATTAGACTGGAGAGTAGAATACTTTTCTAGTTGTAAAAGGCTGCATGCACACGATACACCTGGAGCCAATTTAAA
Source organism: Lacerta agilis (assembly GCF_009819535.1). NCBI lineage: Eukaryota > Metazoa > Chordata > Lepidosauria > Squamata > Lacertidae > Lacerta > Lacerta agilis. The sequence goes on along the minus strand of NC_046317.1, from coordinate 63,070,626 downwards.
GCACATGACTTCCTCAAAAGAATCTTGGGAGCTGTAGTTTGTTAAGGGTGCTGGGAATTGTAGCTCTGTGGTGGGTAAGCTACAGTTCCCATGAGTCTTTGGGAGGTCACGTGCTTTGAATATCTGGGTTGGTATTCAACTAAGTTATACACAGAGTAGACCCATTAAAAGCACTGGACTCAACTTAGTCACGTTCACTCATTTTGATGGCAGAAAGTGATGGCAGAAAATGAGGAGGAATTAAAGAACCTTTTAATGAGGGTGAAAGAGGAGAGCGCAAAATATGGTCTGAAGCTCAACATCAAAAAAACTAAGATCATGGCCACTGGTTCCATCACCTTCTGGCAAGGGGAAGAAATGGAGGCAGTGAGGGATTTTACTTTCTTGGGCTCCATGATCACTGCAAATGGTGACAGCAGTCACGAAATTAAAAGACGCCTACTTCTTGGGAGAAAAGCAATGACAAACCAAGATAGCATCTTAAAAGGCAGAGACATCACCTTGCCAACAAAGGTCCATATAGTTAAAGCTATGGTTTTTGCAGTAGTGATGTATGGAAGTGAGAGCTGGACCAAAAAGAAGGCTGATCGCCGAAGAATGGATGCTTTTGAATTATGGTGCTGGAGGAGACTCTTGAGAGTCCCATGGACTACAAGAAGATCAAACCTATCCATTCTTAAGGAAATCAGTCTTGAGTGCTCACTGGAGGGACAGATCCTGAAGCTGAGGCTTCAATACTTTGGCCACCTCATGAGAAGAGAAGACTCCCTGGAAAAGACCCTGATGTTGGGAAAGATGGAGGGCACAAGGAGAAGGGGGTGACAGAGGACAAGATGGTTGGACAGTGTTCTTGAAGCTACCAACATGAGTCTGACCAAACTGCAGGAGGCAGTGGAAGACAGGAGTGCCTGGCGTGCTCTGGTCCATGGCGTCACGAAGAGTCGGACACAACTAAACGACTGAACAACAACGCTCTGAATATAACTTAGTTAAATACCATTCACAGTGTGTACACAGCTCAAATCCTTGAGTACGAAGTCATTGCACTTCCTGTACCCATATGCGTTTCTTGCTATAAAGAGACAAAAGTAAATAAATAAATAAATAAAATATTGCAGCATTTTTATTTTTTTAAAGAGAGATGAGTGAGCCATCAAATTCCATTGGTAGCAGAAAGCTTGTCATATTTTTTATGTAGGAGGAGATACAAATATCTCACCCTTCTGTGGCGTCTTGATTTGTGGACCTAACAAAGCGAATTCTTTGCTACACATTCTTTCAGTGCATAAATCCACTGCTAAGTGCAGGAAGATCTATTTTTAAAAGCTGCATTTCTCACTGTAAAATCAGTTGTATCCCAGACATGATCTTGATGTGAATGAACTCTTTGATTTTGATCAGTAATGGTTAGAATTCACAGTATGAAAACGTTTAAGTTACATTGTTGTTTCTTATTCCAACTGGATATTTAAAAACAGGAGCTGGGAAGGGCAAAAATGGTTGTTTCTGCTTTCTAGAATAAGGGAGCTTTTGAAAAGATTTTGTTTTTAGTACGAACAGTAGGTAATGTGTCAGCTATGTAGGCTGTGTTTTGGAATTAAATGGGGGGGGGAGAGAGATGCAGTGGTATTTGTTTAGGGAGTATTTATTGCCCTCATTTTTTTAATGCCGAATTTATTTTTTCTTCCCAACTTACATTTCAAATAAAAAAATGTTCAAGACTTAGTTTTCAGACGTTTCAAATTTGCATTAAATTTAATTTTAGTTTTACAATGGACTCCAGAGCACTGATCCCAACTTATTAGGCTCCAGTGACCTTTCACTTGGGGAATGAAATATCACTGTTCCTTACAGGATCTTGGAAGGTTTTTGTTCATACCCTGTGTTATTTGCTCTTTTGCACTAGTGCCAGCATGAGGCTCCCAGCAAGCACTGCTAAGCTGGAGGAGAAGCTGGAGAAATATACTTCTGCTGTGCAGGTAAATATTGGAACAAGCAGTGATCATGACCTATGGCAAGGGAGGCTAAATATTTTCAGGCCATGGGCCGCATTGGCTCTGGGGGCAACATGTCAATGTGGCTGTGACCAAAGTTATAAAAGAGCCTCTTACTACCTCTTCTTTATTAATTTCCCATTAATTAATTCATGATTGATTTGACTTGACTCAATAAATATGCCCTGCCCCCGCTTTCACTCTCACATTCCTTATTAATTTCCACCATCATCACTTACTGTTTTCTTATTCCTTATGATTTCTTTATTCACAAATTCTTTATTTAATCTGCCTCAATAAGTACATCCCACTTGCACATCTTGGAAGTACGTTCAGTGATGAGCACAATAGGCTGCACCCACAGAAGTCCCCCAAAACAGGAAAAATCTGTGAAGGGACCAAAGACAGGTTGAGTGAAGGGGGAGAGACAGGGACTCATTGGCTGCAAAGGAAGGAGGCAGCATGGGAAATGGGGGGGGGGGTGGAGAGAGAAAGAGACTGGCTCAAGGTCATCCAATGTGCTCCATGGCTGAGTAGGGGTTTGGATTCTGGTCTTTCAGGCCCTAGTACAACACTCTAACCACGACACCTTCAGTGCCATGTCATCCCTGACCATTTGCCATGTTGGTTGGGGGGCTAGTGAGTGATTGGTGCTGTAAAAATATTCCTCTTTATTAAAATTTCTACCAGATGCTCAGTACTGCACAGGTGTAAAAATCATTCTCATTATTGCTGGTGAGTGTCTCGTGCAGTACAAACATGGAAAATATCATAGTCAGCTTGCATGGCGGGTAGGAAGGTGCCAAAATGTCTTGGGTCAGCACTAAAGGTAAAGGTAAAGGACGACTCTGGGGTTGCGGCGCTCATCTTGCTTTACTGGCCGATGGAGCTGACATTTGTCCACAGACAGTTTTTCCGGGTCATGTGGCCAGCATGACTAAGCCACTTCTGGCAAAACCAGAGCAGCGCACGGAAACACCGTTTACCTTCCCGCCCGAGCGGTACCTATTTATCTACTTGCACTTTTGGGCGTGCTTTCAAACTGCTAGGTTGGCAGGAGCTGGGACAGAGCAATGGGAGCTCACCCCATCGTGGGGATTCGAACCACCGACCTTCTGATCAGCAAGCCCAAGAGGCTCAGTGGTTTAGACCACAGCGCCACCTGCGTCCCGCCAGCCCTGACCATCACTAATGAGTGTTCTGGAGTGCTCAACAGCACCACCTGCTGCTCAGCAATAGATATATAATAGAATCATAGAATTGTAGAGTTGGAAGGAACCCTGAGAGCAGGGGTCAGCAAACCTTTTCAGCAGGGGGCCGGTCCACTGTTCCTCAGACATTGTGGGGGGCTGGACTATATTTTGAAGGGGGGGGGGGAGAACAAATTCCTATGCCCCACAAATAACCCAGAGATGCATTTCAAATAAAAGCACACATTCTACTCATATGGAAACACCAGGCAGGCCCCACAAATAACCCAGAGATACATTTTAAATAAAAGGACACATTCTACTCATGTAAAAACACGCTGATTCCCAGACCGTCCACAGGCTGGATTGAGAAGGTGATTGGGCTGGATCTGGCCCCCGAGCCTTAGTTTGCCTATCCATGCCTGAGACCTATCTAGTCCAACCCTCTGCAATGCGGGAATCTCAGATAAAGCATCCATGGCAGATGGCCATCCAACCTCTGTTTAAAAATCTCCAATGAAGGAGAATCCAGATACTGTGCAAAATTTAATAGCCAAGTTGTTGGGGGACTTGGAAGGCCACCAGAAATTCATGTGGCCCATGGGCTGTGGCTTAGGCACCCCGGCCTATGACTTCTTTGTACTATGTGCCCATCCTCTGGATGGGTCATGGGCATGAGTAATTACTAAGCTCTTGAATGATGTGAGAGGGACTCTGGTATGGACATTCAAGAAGCTTTGGCCTGATTTACATCTGAATCAAAAGGCCAAGTAATAAGAGATAATCACAGAGGTATCCAAAATGTATCTCTGAGGAAGAGAGGATCATGAATAAAGTTAATAAAAACCCACCCAAACCATTTTTTTTTGGGGGGGGGGGAGCAAAAGAATAGCCAGTGAAAGAGAGGAAGATGTTTCTCTGCTAGGCATTGATAAAGTAGAAGAGGTTCTTTCTCGAAATTTGAACTTCTCATTTTGCCTGTCTGTCTTCTTGACCCTAGAGAGCAGGGTCAATTAAATTACCTCCATCTACTCGGAGAAACTTCCATCCACCTTCAGAGGGTGTGGCCAGCAAGCGCAGCATCTTTGAAGCAACTGTCCCCATCCGGGCTGAGACGGCCACCCCTGTGCGGAAGGTAAGGTCTAAGTGCAGCCAGGATCATAAAGCTAAAAGGGATTTAGATACCCAGAAAAAAGGTGGTGGTGGGTGTTTAACAGGAGGAAGATGGCCACACCAAGCCTACAGCCACATCTGCACCATACATTCAAAGCACTATTATATCACTTTAAGAGTCATGGCTTCTCCTAAAGAATCCTGGGAACTGTATTCTGTTTAGGGAGCTGAGGCTTGTTAGGAGACCCTTAAGAAATTGCAGTTCCCAGGATCCTTTGTGGAATGCCATGACTCCTAAAGTAGACTAAGACTGTTTTAAATGCATGATGTGAATGTGGCCATGATAAAAGTTGCCAGTCAGTTTAGACAATCCTGTGATCCGACCTGTAGAAGGACCTGCGATTTGACTAAGTATAAGGCCTATTTTCCTATGATCCTAATTAATTAGGGCCACATCTTCATTCATTCATTCATTCATTCATTCATTCATTCATTCATTCATGTTCTCACATTTCTCCTGCCTTTTTTTCTGCCATGGAATCCAAGGTAGCATAGACATGGTTCTTAGACAGTCTCCCATCTAGGTGCAACATGACCCAGACCTGCTTAGCATTTGCAAGGTGTGGCCTCATCTGCTTTCAGACCATACCCTGGGATATGCCACGCAAGTTTCTGCACCATTCACCTCTGTAGCAGGGCCACATGCTCTTTTTGCTCTGCTTGCCCATGCTGGAAACTCTTGTCTGCTCCTCCTGTCATACCACAGCGAGGATGCTCCAACGTAGGAAAGGCAGTGATAAGTGACTTGTTTCCCACCCACTCTGCAGTTCTACACTCTCTATTCTTTTGTTATTTAGGAGAGTTTGAAGATCCCTGGAGGAGTCACATCTCGCATCAATCTCTGGATCAGTCGAAGTCAGGAGCCCAGCAAGGATGAAGGAAGCAAGGCATGATCTGTCTCATGAAAACACTTGGGTTTAACATCGAGAGGAAGCAAATTGCTTGCACACAGTCCTACTCAGCTTCAGCCACTAACCTATAAGCAAGGGAGGGGGACCCTCTTAGTGCTTATTTGGTACAGGAACTTGAGTTGCCTTCTTTAGTTTCACTTTTGGGATTGTCAAGGGCTGTTTCCTTACGATCGGTCAATTCACTAATCTATTGTGCCATTCCGATCCAAACCCTGCTCTTGTCTGCATTTTGTTATCTCCTACAGGAGATGGAAAGTTGTTCAAAGGGCTGCCGTAATACATCACTCTAGTAACAGCACAATGACCATGAATCTACTCCTGGAAACAGGTTTATTTGTGATAATGTTAGAAGTGCATCTAAACAGGAAAATGCATGTGTGGTGGATCCATTTTTTTCTGGAACCATGTGCATCTGCTTGGAGCTACTCTCCCTTTCCAAGCTCTGTATCTAGCTTAGCCCACCAAATCTTAGGTAGCCACATGTCTCCATGGGGAGTCCTTTGAAGAGCCTGTGACTTGTCTTCCTGCAGGACATTCAGAAAATTGAGAACAATGCGGAGTGGAGTCAGTTGGAGAAACGGCCTGATAATTCCTGAAGGAAAACCAGTGCAAGGGCAAACGGAGGTCAGTCCTGAGGACATGGAATGACTTGATCTGATCCTAAGGGGTGTCAAAACCACTTTGATTGCAAAGCGAATTCAGTTGAACTGGGTAGACTTCATCATGTGGGCAAATGATAATGCAAGTAGCAAGCTCAATAGGTCCACTAACACAATCATTTCTTATTGCACAATGGAATTTTCCTCCCCCCCCCCGCATACCCTTGAACCCTCTCCACATCTATGCCAGATCCTAGATGTGCAGCTAATTGTCCTTGCACTTGCAGATCTGTTTGGTGGAATTCTGTCCTTAGAGCCCTATTCAACTAACTTTTACTCAGAGTGAACCCATTTAAATGAATGGCCATGACTAACTTAGATTCAATCACTTCAGTGGGTCTGTTCTGAGTAAAAGCTAGTTGAATACAACCCATTTCTTCCAGGAACACCAACACAAAATCTCCCTCATCTTCAGTGTGCTACTGCCATCTTGCTGATAATGGAAATAGCAAGAGTAAGACTTTATGAAGTGGTTGTATATGGATTTACTACAAAGCCCACTTTTCCCATTTGGAAGGTTAATACTGGGGCCATAATGTTAAAGGTTCAAAACATGAGTGGAATAGGATGAGCATATGGCCAATGGAACAGAGCTTGGGTTTCTCAGTTATAACTAATGCAAATTTGTAACCCCAAAGAGAGAGACCAGAAATGTGTTCTCAAGATCTTTGGTGACAGGTGGCCCAAATGAGTTAAAATTTGCACAATAGATATATCTTTGGAATGGCAGTGTAATGTAGTGGTTAGAATGTCAGATTAGGACCTGGGAAATCCAGGTTCAAATCCACCCTCAGCCACGAAGCTCACTGGATGACCTTTGACTTACCACTGTCTTACGACCTAACCTACCTTACAGTATTCTTGTAAGGATAGAATGCTGGGGGACCCATGTGGCCTACCTAGCTCCTTGGAGGAATAGTGAGATATACATTTAATTAATAATAATTTGGAGGGAATATTTAATGAAATTGTATCCCCCCTGGATATTTATTGAAGAAGTCTAAATGCTAATATTGTAGGATATACCGGTATGCAAATTGGTGTTCATGGATGCCCAAGGCTTAGATTCAAAGTCCAGTTCACCCTTCTTTCTCCCTTGCAGCAAGCTCTGCACCAGCCTAATGCTTCCCTTTATCTTGCAGGTGTCACTGTACAAGCTGCTCTGGGGACAACATTATCTCCATTTAAATCAAGGGCCGGGACCACTTGAAATTACCCTGCATTCCTTGGTTTCAGACTATTCCACAAGGCCATTTGCCTGCCAAAGAGTATCTATCAGTCAAGCTGCCTATGGTGCCTTTTCATGGATGGGGTTTCTTGGTGACTTAAAAAATGCTTCTAATTGGTGGATGGGAAAGATGGCGATTATGACATGGAAACTATATTACCCACAATCCACTTCTGTTCCTTTCCACTTCTGTATCTTCTAGCCCCCAGATAGCAAAGTCTTAAGTTCTACTAGCAACATTGAAGGTATGAAATACATGTGGCCCATTCTCTGGATTTTCCTTCAGTTTTGTATCTGCCATAGCAATAGGGTTCACCATGTAACTCATGTACCCTGCAGTGACTGCATACAGTTAGTATATCCACTTGCCACCAGTTATGCCACCACATGGCTGGATCTTAAGATCATAAGAGGAGCTCTGCTGGATAAGACTGAAAGCTTGTCTGGTCCATCATTCTGTTCTCACACTGGCCAACCAGAAGCCTCTTGGAAGCCCATGAGGAGGAAATGAACCCAATAGCCACCTCCTACTTGTATTCCCTAGCAACTGGCATTCAGAGACATTCTGCCTCTGACACTGGAGGTAACATATAGCCATCATGACTGGTAGCCAGCGGTGATGCTGTCACTGGGATGAAAGAGGCTGATTCAAAGGGGGAGAATTTGTGAGAAAACTGAAACTGGTCAGGGCTGTTCTCAATGGAGATTTCTGGTATCTGAGAAAGGATGATGGGCTACCTGTGTGTGGTGCCAAAAGGGTGCAGAGTGCCTCGAAATGTGTTTTTTTTTTGGGGGGGGGGCTTCTTGCTACAACAGCCCTGCCAACCCTGTGCAAAGAATTGCTAAAAAGTCACCTGACAAAACATCAAAGGGTGTATGTGTTACCATGCAGTATGGATATTTTCTTTAAACCAATGGAACAAATCTGTTGTATCTCAAGGCTCAATGCTTCCTGTTGGACTTAGGGTGAAATCTTGTGCATTGCTACTTAGAAGCAAGCTCCACTGATTTTGGTGGGATTTACTCCTAGGTAGGTGTGCTTAGGACTGGAGCCTAAGTCATGGCAAACCTTAGCTGGAACCTTAGCCATAGGTTCTCATGTGAACCCTGCCTATAACAGCTTAAGCCATTGACTTAAAAGTCAAACCAGTTTGAGCAGAAGGTTTTTTATTTTTTATTTTTTTAGTATATTTGACTTATGAACACCTAACTCTAGATTCACTGGTGATTTTGGCTCTTGCTATATTTCATAATAAATTTCACTTTGGTTCCAGTACTTCCTGTCTTTGGCTCTTTTTAAATTGATTCTTGGTTGTGAAGAACTGTGATGGGCTGAAGATCCATTTTGCCTGTTTCCAACAGTTGCTGTCCAGATGTCTCTAAGACAGCCACACACTGGACCCAAAGGCAATAATAATAATAATAATAATAATAATAATAATAATAATAATAATAATAATTTTATTTATACCCCGCCCTTCCCAGCCAGAGAACCGGGCTCAGGGCGGCTAACATCAATTAAAATCACAACAAAAAACATAAAAACGATCAATTTAAAATAACAGATTAAAATACAAATTTAAAATTCAATTAAAACTGCAGGTCTCAATTTCAAAATAACCCACCAATAAAAGATGAAGCATAAATATTAAACAGAAACCAACCCAAAGGCCAGGTGGAACAGCTCCGTCTTGCAGGCCCTGCGGAAAGATGCCAAATCCCGCAGGGCCCTGGTCTCCCGTGATAGGCTGTTCCACCAAGTCGGGGCCAATATTGAGAAGGCCCTGGCCCTAGTTGAGGCCAACCTAACGTCTTTGTTGCTCGGGACCTCCAAAAGATTATCACTTGAGGACCTTAAGGTCCTACATGGGACATACCAGGAGAGGCGGTCCCTTAAATACGAGGGTCCCAAACCGCATAGGGCTTTAAAGGTCAAAACCAGCACCTTAAACCTGATCCTGTACTCCACCGGGAGCCAGTGCAGCTGGTAAAGCACTGGATGAATGTGGTCCCGCGGCAAAGACCCGGTAAGGAGCCTCGCCGCGGCATTCTGCACCCGCTGGAGTTTCTGGGTCAGCTTTAGGGGCAGCCCCGCGTAGAGCGAGTTACAATAGTCAAGTCTGGAGGTGACCGTCGCATGGATCTCCTCCCCACTTCTGTACCCCCAGAATCTAGTGCATTCAGATCTATACTGTTTCTAAAAACAAAGCTTCTATTTAACTACCATAGCTAAATCCATGCTTCTGTTTCTGCCACAATTTTTAAGCACAGATCTATGACTTGTGGGCACAGGTCTGTGCCTTTTGGGGAGGGGTCTCTGTTCTACCATGTTCCCCAGGAAAACCCACTGTTTACCACTGAATTGGAACAAACATCAATCCATAGAAAACTGTTTGACACTTGTTCTGATTCAGCGGAAAACAGGATGTTTTCCTGAGGAAAGCAGTGGGGCAAAGAAAAAACCTGCTCAGACTTGTGCCTAGAAATTGTGGCACAGATGGAAGTGTGTATGAGCTCTAATAGCCTTGATAGACTACCCATGTCAATCTATTTTCTAAGCCTGTTTTTAAACCACTCTAAGCCTACTCTGGGCCTACACCCCATCCTGTGGTTCTCAGTGTGGAGGAAATTGTTGTAGAGGTATCAGTCCAAGTTCTTGGAAAACTCACATACTGCTAATAGAACAAAGTTTGGGGATGCAAATATACATATTTTCTTCTGTGTGCAGCTATTGAGTACCTTCGTATATAGTTGGAATGATTGCTTAGGTATTGTTCTTCCAACTAAAAGCAATGACTATGGTGCTCTGGATACTTTTCAATGTGTATTTTTCATGCTGTAATTTGAAGAAATTTATCATGTCCAAGAGGATCTTGTACATGAAAGAGAACTTTTATACAAGCCAAACAATCATGACATTTTCTCAATTTCATGGGTTTCACAGTCTATTGACATAAGGACCAAATGAAAGTGTCTTAACCAAGTGAAACAATTTGCCTCTCTAGTCTACTACCGTTGTCTGTTCTGCAGCATCCCCTGGATCTATTTTACGGTGGATGTTGGGGACTGAACTTGGGACATTCTGCATGCCGAGCATGTGCTTTACTACTAAGCGATGGTCTCTCCCCTAAGGATCATCACAGTTGGTGATGATCGGTATACAGCAGCTGCAGCAAAAACCAAAACCCCCAAACCCTCAGCAGAACACAGCCTGTGGCAAATCAATCACGTGAAGCTCATACTATGCACTGACAGTTTATATGACAAGCTGATATTCCCTGCTGCATCTGTCCACATGCTGAGTCATCATGGGAATAGGCATTTGGAGAAGGTGCTTCAAGGGGCCAGCAAGAGATAGACGTAAGTGGGCAACGTAACCATGAAGGTATTTTGACACCATAGTTAAACCTGGAGGCGTTGCATGCTCAGAGGTAGTAGCAGTCCATAACTGTGACTAACTCCAGTCGGAGAAGATGACAGATGGCCATGAAGGAATTCAACAGGACTGGCAGTCAGTAATACCCTCTGTAGAAGTCAGTGGCTTTCAAACTGTATTCTGAGCCCTGAGATTCCTTGAAAGTTTACCCAGAGCCCCTCAATGAGAAAATCAATGCATTGCTGATAAGCTTCCTTCAGAGACAGTTTACTAACTGCTACCAGATGCGGGTGGTGCTGTGGGTTAAACCACAGAGCCTAGGGCTTGCTGATCAGAAGGCCGGCGGTTCGAATCCCTGTGACTGGGTGAGCTCCCATTTCTTGGTCCCAGCTCCTGCCCACCTAGCAGTTCGAAAGCATGTCAAAGTGCAAGTAGATAAATAGGTACCGCTCCGGTGGTAAGGTAAACGGTGTTCCCGTGCACTGCTCTGGTTTGCCAGAAGCAGCTTTGTCATGCTGGCCACATGACCCGGAAGCTGTACACCAGCTCCCTTGGCCAGTAACGCGAGATGAGCACCGCAACCCCAGAGTCAGATACAACTGGACCTAATTGTCAGAGGTCCCTTTACCTTTACCAATCTCCCACACTAACACACAGCTGCAGGAGCATGTTGGGAGCATTTACACAGGGCAGGGATGGGAAGCCTGTGGTTCTTCAGATGTTGGTAGCCATCGGTCTCAGCCAGCATGGTGAAAAGTCATGTATTATGGGAGCTGTAGTCCAGCAACATCTGGAGGACCACATGTTCCCCATCCTTGGCGCGGCACCAAGGAAGCCCTTCAAGTCTGGCTTCCACTTGGTCTGAACAGTCTATGTGCCCTAAAACAAGCTCCAGATGACCTTAGAAATGCTATGTGGTTTACTGGCAGGCAACTTCTTGGCTTAAAGATAAACTCACTCAGATGATTTCTCTCCATGTTTTCTTTTAATTGAACATAGGAAGAGCTCTTCTGGATCAGAATAAAAGAGTATCTATCCCAGCACACTATTTTCACAACAGTCAACCAGGCACCTATGGGCAGCTCACAACAGCCCTTTTGTTGCCCAGTAATCCGTATTCAGAGACAAGTTGCCTCTGATTCTGGTATATAGCCGTCATGAAAAATAGCTATTAATCTCCATGAATTTGCCTAATCTCACCTTAACTTGAAGGCCCTTCTAGGCATGATTCCATGTATATGTAGTTAAGTCCCTGGCACAAGTAGGGTCAAAGAGAGAGAGAGATTTAAAAGACTCTTAAGTACCACAAATCTCTTGGGAGTAGAGCAAGCAAGTTCTAGTGACCAGCTCAGTTGAGTTGATTTAAGCCTCCAGTTAAATGGTTGCTTCTGTGCATACTGTTTTTTTTTTTTAAATGTAGCTTGTCATTTAGCTCTGCCCTGTCATCTCTGCTCATTTGCCAAAGCAGCTGTGCAGGCAGTAGGGGGTCAGTGGTGTTCCAATTAAGGGGACCTGGGGGGTGGGATAGGGAGAACAAAGCCATGTGCCGAGCTTCACTTTCTAGCCTTCTAGATGAGCCCTCCCAGGGCAGAAGCATTCCATATCAGAGTTCCAGGCCACTTGAGAGTGACAGCTGGCTGGCTTGTGTCAGACTCTTGGGCACTTGGGTATCTGGGGTTTAAAATAGCAGTTCTCTGAGGCCATACAATAGCAAGGGCTTATATGGGCTCTGGGGAGGGGAAGAAAAGAGTTGCACAAGAGGCTTCAGCTGACACTGCCAAAATAGCAACAAAGCTTAGCATTCCAAGCTGTTCCCTGCTGGCATTCCTCCAATCAGGCATCCAGCCCGGGGGTGGCAGCCTGGGGTGGAGTGGCCTTGTTAAAGCCTCACTCTTTTTAGTTGCATTTCTCAGACTCTGCCCTTGTCTCCACTGGAAGGACTCTCACCTGTTCTCTGCACAAGAGGTAAGGGATTGAAGCTTAGTTCTAAGTTAGCCAGGGCATAGGATATACCTGGGAATTGTCTGTATGAAACCTTGCGGGAGAGAGGATATTAACTGAACAAAATCCTTCCCCCCCCCATTCTCAGTGGGGGCACAGTTTCTGAGCCCCCACATCCTTACTGGTTTCAAACACCCGTAGCAAATAATTCCTTGTAGAGAAGCTACCCTCTGCTCTACATCAGGATGGAGAAAGAAAGAATTAAGCCCTGCATGCAAATATGCCGTTGGAAGGTGGGAGGGTGGGAGGTGATGGAATGCAAAACAGGACATCCATCAGTTCATGCATAAAATACATATGGAAAGCACAGGGATGAGCAGGAGACAGAATTCAGGAGATAGAACTAGAAGCATAATAGAGTTATTCAGGGCAAAACTGTTTTGCCTAATGCCACATTTACAAAAAGAAAATGGGGCCTAGGTTTGGCGGGTATCAATGTAGCATCTAGACAATGACTAGATCTGTGTTTGGGGTTTTGTTTTTGCAAAGCAGACAGTAAAAAGCAACTCTGGTGGAATTTTGTAGACCACTCAGCACACAGTTGAGCAGGGGGAGCTCATAGTTGTAGCAGAAATGTATATGTGTTCTGAATCACCTTCAAGTTTCCTTAAAGTCCTTAGCATAGTACAAAGCTATGTCATGAATGCAGTTTGTAACCTCACTAAAGTAGGCTTCATATTTAACTAAACAGTTTGGCATTTTTAATTGGAGTTGCATTAGATCAATGAAAAGTTACTGTTCCTTTCATTAAATCTTATTGTGGTTTCAGTTTTTTTGCAAATTCATATTTTGTTCATTGCGGTTCACAGCTGATAACTTGCCTATTTAATTCTTTGTGGGTAAAAATTCCCAGCTGAATGTAAACATATGTGGGCTTCTAGGAGTTTTGCTTTATTAAAATAGTTGGGTCTAAAGTGAGATCTGAAGTTTCATCAAAATGTTATACAATATGGATTCACCTGGTCCTCTTGTTTAGAATCTGAACCTGTGGAAAGCATTCCTACATGCTTTAGGGCTACAATTCTACACACATTTACAAGGGAGTCAGCCTCAGTGAACACAGAGGGACTTACTGCAGAGTAAACGCATATAAGATTGCACTGCTTAATAGATGCTGGATTCATTTCTTAGCACCTGGTGAGAGGATAGGGTATCTGAGAGATTGAAATGCCTAGAAAGATAATGAGGGGGCATCTGCTTGTGGCAGCTCAAAGGGAACTAGGGAGGGAATGGAGTCAAACCACCCAAGACTGTAGAAGCTAACAACAAATACCTTACCTTCAAAACCCATGTTAGCATCTAATAAGTCAGGGATGGGGAAGATGTGGCTCTCTCCAGATGTTATTAGATTCCAATTCCCATCAGTATGAGCCAGCTTTGTTAATAGCCTGTGTCACAGACTCCTTTTATAATCTTGACTGCATGACTCTCTTGAATTCACCCCTCCATCTAGAGCATGAGTGGGGAACTAGCGATCCTCCAGATGTTGCCAGACTACAACTCCCATCATTCCTGATCATGGGCCATACTGGCTGGGGTTGATGGGAGTTGGAATCCAACAACAACAACATCTGGAGTGCTGCTAGTTCTCCATCCCTGATCTAGACAATGAGGTGTCCTATTTTTTATCTGTAGAGCCTGGTTCATCATTGTTAAAGTTAGCCTGGTCTTGGAGTAGGGATGCTTGAGAATGTCATTGGGTCTGCATTTATAAGCAAACTAGCCTGATTTGCACCTTCTGGATAAATCTACATTTTGCAATACAGTGTGTGTGTGTGTGTGTGTGTGTGTGTGTGTGTGTTCTTTCCTCAATAATGTTGTAGATAAGCCAGCATTTGCTGTGAAGCCAATGTTATCACAATTTGCAGTGAAGCCAATGTTATCACCACTCTATGGAGGAATAAGGATCTCTGTTTGCAGTAGTCTCTCATGTAATATACAGGATATTTGAATATACATGTAAGATTCAAACATGTGCAAGACTCCCAAGTCAAGTTGTGCTTTAGATGTTATTGCAGCTTTTCTCCTTTTATCTCTTGCAAAATCATTTTCTGAACAGAGGCATTGGGATCCTTGATTTTGCTGTCATACAGCTGTTGTACATGGCTCGAATAATGCATGCTTTGATGCTCTGTCCCTAGGCAAAAAAGAGAAACATGGAGGTATGGCAGGGAACAGATGGCCTGACACATGGGAGTTATTTGTAGCGCTGTGCAGAACCTCCCTACCAAACCCCTCCAGTTTCACTTAACTTTGGGGATTTGCTTCAAACTTGAAATGGGCAGGCTGGATTTGCTGAGAGCTTTTGCCGAGACTCAGGAATGTTTTGAGCAGCCAAGACTACTGGGCAAGGTCCGGGCAAGGCTCACACTGATGTACAGTGTCAGGTGGAAACATGCAGCCCAGGAAGAACCTGGCTTTAAACATGAAACTCAGGGGGGAAATGGCTTGGGAATTCTACTGAGGATTATGGAGGCCTCTATTTTAGTGATGGATACAAAGCTTGGAATCCAGGCTTAATGAATTGTTCTTGGAAGGGAAGGGAACCAAGAGATTCCTTAAAGGCAAGTTTCCATGCCCATCACCCTTTGATATCTCAGTCTTTTGTAAACATAACAGCACTTATAGAGGAGGTTACAAGCAAAGGTTACAGTGATGGCACCAGAACAGAAAACATTGTGGTGGGCACAAAAGGGGGAAATTAGATTGTTGCAGGGAGGCAATCCTCAAGCCATCTTTAGTCTTGCAAATGCAACAATGCATAGATGAGAATGCCAAACTGTAAAGGCACCCTTAAAACCACAAAGCCTAAGCTGCAGAATGAAATTATTTGATTAGGATTCACTCACCCCTCATCCCCTCTTGCCATTGTGCATGAATTTAGTGTCCAGGACAGGTTTAATGCCACAAATTCCATGAATCTCCAAATGTGTTCTTAAGGTCAAAGTTCACAGTGCAAACACTTATCTTTATATATTTCTACTCCAGTATAATTGATTGAAGATCAGAAAGGAAAAGCACTCGGAATATTTGAAAAACACCTTTCCTTGAAGTACAGAAAAGAGGGATGGGTGGGGTCAAGCTGTTTGTCAAGCAGGGGCAGAGGAAAGGGGTGCAGTGGGGGCGGTCCGCCCCGTGTGTCACCACTGAGGGCGGTGACAAACTGCCAGGCGGCACTCACTGCGGGTCCTGAAGTGCGCCCGAGCCAAGAGTCTCTCCTGTGAGTGATGTGGTGGCTTGGGCGCCTGCAGGCTCAGTGCTGCCCAAAGGTCCGCCCACTGCCTCCCCCCAACTGTAGGGCGGCTGAGTGGGAGGAGGCAGGCAGACTCCTTGGAGGTCCCATGGAATGTCCTGCCCCAGCTGGCCCGCCCCTGCGCAGGGCACGCTCAGGGCATTCGGTGCAGGGCGCAGGACATATTTCCATGCCCAGGCAACCAATCGGCTTGCTCTGCCACTGGTGTCAAGGGCAGGCACTTGCCACCCTCACCCCATGTTAGTATTGTCTTTGGTTAGCTAAGAGATAAGTGTCCTCACATTCGTATCTCAGCACAGGTATAAACGAACTTTATGGTGAATGAAGTCATTTACACTGGGTTCATAGAAGTCTGTGCAATGCACCATTTTGGGATTTCTTATCCCTTGAAGTTGTATGTCTGAACTGACTCCAAGGAAATGCGCTGGTGATGTTCCACCTGCAGTGTTTGAACTTCAGGTCCCTACTTGAGGTTCAGCTTGCATGTATGAACCAGCCCTTATAAACAAGCCATTCTCTCCCCACACCTTTGGGAATGTTGCTGTTCATGTCTTGGGCTAAATGCGCGAATGGGGACCTGGTCTGTGCTTCCAGACCCCACCCATCATACACCCCCACCCCCTCAACATTTGTGCAGGTGTGATATCTGCTAAGGGGATATCTATATATGCACAGACAGCTGAAATAAGTGTAGGTTTCCATGCACTCCATAGCCCTGAGTGATCTGGATTCCTGATCACATGACAGTCTTGCATAGACATCTCTTGTGTAAAGATTGTGTTGAACATGTGGATGCCCAGGAAGCAGGGTGCACAGCAGCAGCAATGGGGTCTGGAGAGGTCGATGTGGTCCCACTCTCCACCCATGCCCTACATATAAACAGCAATGTCTGCTGTGGCCCTCAGCATCAATGTAAAGTTGTCTACCTTACAAGGTTATTGTAATGATTGCTAAAGTAATATGTTGACAATAATTTTTATTAGTTTTCAGTTACAACAATCCAATGGTAGCCTCATTATAACAATGCCAAATTATAATACAATTACTAATCCCAATCATTCAGATGCCAAATTATATAATTTAGGTGGCCTCCTCCATGCTAGAATTGATGGTTTAATGATTTACTTTGTTTCTGCGTTCCAAAATCTTATTCATCTCAATTCCATTCCATTCAAAATAATCCCCTATACAACAACTGCAATATTAACAACATCCATTTGTCTTGACACATTAAATGATTTATAAATCTATAGGAGAACCATTCAAAGTATATCCTTATTCCTCCTGTGTGTGACAATTATTGTGTCTGTGGTGGTCCTTCCTGTCTTGGTAAAATTGTTTCCCAGCCGCTACTGCTCTCCAGATTGCTAAGGTAATATGAAGCACATATGAGGAAAAAATACTAAGGATGGCTACACTATTTACTTCCTTTACTCTGCATTCAACAGGACTAGAAACATTATTTTAAAACAGATATTAAATGGAGAGTTGAACAAGTCCCCCACCCTAGTTATGACCTTGCTTCTCAGCTCTATCAAAAGTAAACCCAAGGGACATGGCCCAGTCAAAGATATGTGCTCCCTGGGCTTGACAGTTAAGTACAAGCTTAAATCTCTCCCACCGAAACCAGTGGGGCTGAAAAGTGCTTAACTTGGGTTAGACTGTGACCAATGTCCTTACCTAGCTGATTTGGCTTTTAGATATTTAAATCCTCTCCCCGCTCTCTGCTTTCTGTAGTTGCCATTTTCTAAAGCTGGAATCCTAGCAGATGTGTTTAGAAGCCTTAATAGCATCCTTGGAGATTGCCTAAAGAATATCTGTTAGGTCAGGAACTGAGGTTATCGCTTTTAGTTTAAGGTCCTTGTTTTTTAAGGTCCTTGTTCCTTGATATAGAGAAAAACACAAATGAAAAAGACCTAAATAAATAAATAAATAAATAAATAAATAAATAAATAAGAAAGACAGATAAATGGATTCTGCTAAGCTATATAGCTATGATATTATCACCATCACTTCCCCTTTAAAGATATGTAAGGAAGAAAAGAGCAAATGAATTTACCCTTCATAAAAAGGGAGCAGCAGAAAAGGGGATAACCTCAAAACCTTCCACTCCAGATAATTTTTTTATTTCCTTATCTTTCTGACACTCTCCACATATCTCTTACTTCCTTTGAAAAGGGGCCTAATTCTCAACACTGTGTACCCTGCTCTATCTCACATCGGGCTTGCTCTTGGTTATCAGTGTTGGGTGATGCTGTTGCTAATCTCTTGCCACCTATTTTAGGAGAACTTCGTTGCTAAGCAACAGAGCCATGGAAGAGAATGGAGGCTCCACTCTGTTGTAGTATATCAGCAAGTCAACATTTCCAAATCTGAGCCAAGATGGAACAGCTTCCAGCAAGAAATTGTGTCTTGTAGGCATAGATGGCGCTGCTGTTTTCCTAAAAGCTTAATCATTCCACTTCTTGTCAGTACCGTTTTGTCTCCAAAGACAAGTCATGATGTAATGACTATGTACAGAGTACACTAGAAGTGAGCAAAAAACAACCACTTTTCTCATTCAACTATACAGGTATATTACTTGAGGTCCAAGAAGCTTTTACAGCCTTCAAACTCTTGTGAGAATGCTGAAAATTTCCTTCCTTCCTTCCTTCCTTCCACATCAACAAAAGCATTTCATAAATGGCCACCTAAGACAAAATTAAGTCTTCTTTCCTGGTTTCTGGATTCCTTATATAGGCATTGCATCAGTCACTCAATGAAAGGTGTTAAATATTGCTGCACACCACTCCAAACTCTGAGCAATGAGAGATTCCATTGGTTCCAGGTGCTTACCCAGAGTTCGTGTTTCCTTTGAAATGAGATACAGTGGTGTGCAGCAATATTTAACACCTTTCATTGAGTGACTGATGCAATGCCTATATAAGGAATCCAGAAACCAGGAAAGAAGACCTGAGCCTACAGCATTAACACCCCATAGTGTTTCTTCCCCTATAGCCACAGCCTTGGAATCAACTAAAAATCAGGCCTCTCTCTCTCTCTCTCTCTCTCTCTCTCTCTCTCTCTCTCTCTCTCTCTCTCTCTCTCCTCCCAGCCTTCTAGCTCATGTCACTCAACACTCCTCCAGTGGCAGAGCTTCATGCTCCGGCACTGGGGGCAGAGAGGAGGTGGGGGCAGGGCTTGCATGCATCCTGGGGGCGTGGTGTACCGCCCAAAGGGGCGTGGTGAGTGTCCTGGGGGCGGGGTGCCCAGCGCAGGTGGGGGAGGCAGCCGCGATGGAACCCCACTGGGATTACGCTGCCGGGGGTGATGCACTCCTACCGCCCCCTTCTTCCTCTGCCAGTGCACTCCTCTCTCATCTCTGGCCTTTCTTTTTCTAACTAACAGTGAATTGAAAGACTCCTAGTCCTCATTGCTGCACAAAGGACTCTGGGGATAGTAGACATGATGAGGAAAGGCATACAAAATGGGAATAATTAAAACTAGGTCATTTGTTTTTGCCTTTATTTTGTGGCGTAATTAGATTTTGTTTTTGTTAATCACTGTGCATATTTTACAATCAAAAAGTGCCCAGTAGTTTGGGATGGCTCAGCTTGAAACACGTTTTGGACACGATTTGCAGAAGCCTTGTTCTGGTAGCAATGCATGTGGTCCTGGTGGCACTCTTCCAAATTCTTGAGGCTGCATGAATCACCGTCAAACCACCGTGGCTGTATCCATGGATGGGCTGGTCACACATTATTACATCATGTCAGCTATGCATGTAACTGGTGACATGAAGGTATTTTAATTTTTGTCACGTGAAGCAGCCCCAGGACATGCTGAAAATGCACACACCCCTGGTATCTAAATATTAAAGTGTGTCCCACAAGATAGAGGGTAGTTTGGCAACTACTACTAGACCTCTATGTGTTCTGCAGTTGAATTGCAAGGATTTCTGACTCTCAGTTGTTTAGCAGTAGCTTTGGGGTAGCCAGGAGTAGAATTTTGTGTAGAAAAGCTATGTACTCCATTCGTTTCTGATACTCAAAACAAATTGCTGGGCTCAGAGTTTTTAATTTTGAAGTGCATTTTTTTTTTTTGCACCAGGCTCCAGCTGGCAGATGTTGGGGTTCTACTAAAAAAAAATGTCCTGCAAGGTTTAAGTCTTTTCATTCTTGCTCTTTAAATGAAGGTGGTTTCTAGAAATGCTTAATGAGGTGTGCCTGCGATTCAGGGTTCCCCAACTTCTAAGTTCATTGATCCCTTGATGAGCTTATAAATCTGTCATCAACCCTCAACCTGAATTCTGAGAAATGTAATACACACACACACACACACACACACACTTGGATTTGCATGCTTCATTTCCACAGTCCAAACAATGCTCAAGGTGGCTTACAACATTAAAAAAACACATAACTACAGAATATCAAAAGTAATCATAAGCAATAAAGGAAAAATAAAAAATACACTACCAAAACTGAACTACCGTATTTCCACATAAATCAAGATCTAAAATAATGATACAAAAAGTCAACATCTGCATTGACCCCCTAAGCCCCCAAGACAATACCCTATTTATTAAACGAAATAGAGTAAAGAAATATCAATATATAATAAACATTGATTAATCATCCATCACCATGATGATGGGTTTTTTTTACCTATGTCATTTTAAAGTGTGATATTGATACTGCATTCTTAGTTTTAGATTTTAGATTTATGTGGAAACGGTTTTCCATTTGCTTTTGTATTTTTTAATGCGGTTCATTTATTGTTTATGACTTTTGTAATTATGTAAATCTTGTCACGTTGCAAGCCGCCTTGAGGATTGTTTTTAACTGTGGAAAGGCGGCATACAAATAAAATGATGATGATGACCATTACAAGGAGTAATGAAATGTAAAAAAAATAAGGAGGTAAAGCAAGTGAAAACAATAATGACAAACAATAAAACTACACGGTCTGAGAATACTGTTGCATCGTGGAATCATTGTAATAAGTACAGAGGCTCTTCACTGACAAGGGAGACACACTCTGTCCATGTCCATGCCGTTCCCCTTGATTTTTGAAATCCCTAATCCCAAATTAAATTTGTAAACTTATTTCCCACCCCATGGCTCTTTCCAACCCTTAGATCTTTATTTATCCCCTGGACAGTCCCCTCAACCCCAGGGGGTCGGTACTGACTTCTGTGGGAAACCCTGATGTAAATAGACCACATAGGAGCACAATGTGGTACAATAAGGTATTGTCTCATGTGCAGCAATTTTTATCTGCCAGATGTGGAAGGGTATGTATTACCACACTGCAGTGAAGTGAAGGGCCATAGCTCAGTGACATGTTTTGCATGCAGAAGGTCCCAGCTTCAACCCCTGGCATCTCCAGATACGGCTGGGAAAGATTCCTGCCCGAAACCCTGGTGAGCCACTGCCAGTCTGTGTAGGTAATGCTGAGTTTAATAGCTAGATGGACCAATGCTATGGCTCAGCAGAAGAGAGTTTCCTGTGTTCCTCAGACCTCTAGATCTGTACTAAATCTGTGTTGTTAATTTCAGCAAACGCTGCAATATGTGTGTGTGTGTGTGATGGGAATGTGGGTGAAATACCATACGTAATGTCTGGATTTCCCATGGGATTTCCAAGGTGGAATTGACATCTGGGGGGAATTTCCAGGGGAAAATAAGTTTAACAATTATGGGGTTTCCTTAAAAAAAAAAAAAAAGCTGAGGGCGTCCTGGTTTTTTTTTAATAGAAAAAATATGGCAACCCTAGACAGCAATCCTGGTGCAAGTTGCAGTGGAACTCACTTGGATAGTATCGGTATTGTAAAAAGGCACACCTTCAGCTGGTTCTCCGAGAGAGTCATAGCTATTTAAAATAGCTGCCTGTGATTCCTATTTAAGTATCACTGCTTCTTTTTCTTTATTAAATTACAGGTAACTGAAAATGTCAGACACCGAAGAGATCATTGAGGAATATGAAGAGTAAGTATTAGGTTCTCCAATGTTTTCCTTTCCCATCTATATACAGAAACGTGTCTTGCTTTTCTGTCACTCACATTGATTTATGTGGCTGTGTGGTCATTCAGATGTGCCATTCATATATTTCTACAATCATGTCCAGGGAGGAGAGAAATCACAACATGAAATCATTCTGAATGATTAGGGTGCTGGTCCATAGCAAATATTTTGTTTATTTTATTTATCTTTCCCTCTGATGTTTAGGTAGTGAATGCTGCTGTGTAAAATGCTACTATTTACATACAAGAAGGAGGTTGCATTTGGGGAACCCATTCTTTAGGAAAAAGGACCTTTATGTTGGAAACCTGACCCAAGCATAGAATGACAGGCTATTGGGATTTAAAGATTTTGGATACCGGAAGAAATGGACGGTAGATACAGTATTTAATTAGGAACCAGTCAGAGCCATATAGCTATAAATGCCTGGGAGGTATAGATGGCTTGTGACTTGGTTATGTCTGTAATTTTGGAAATTCTTCCTACCTTTTTTGATCCCCTGCTACTCCCACTCACACAGACTTTCTCAGTTTTCTACGCTCCCATAGCTCACTCATCAGCTTCTTATTTTCCAACTGCAAGGACTAACCCAAGAGAGAGCACTGAAAAATGCTCTTTCAGAGCCTGCCACATTCCTGCTCTGGCAAAAGCCCTCCATTTTTATCAACACCTGTTCCAGTTACTTGAGCTGCATCTCCAGCTGATGCACAAAATGAAGTCATGCCTAAGCATGTCGTATAGTCAATCTGCTACTTCCAGTCCTCTCCCCGAAAAATAAGCTGGCCCTAGATCTGCATGTCACTTCACTTAAATGTAACCAACTGTGCCTTAATACAGCAAGCTTTTAATTGCATGAGGCGGGGTGTGAGAGGGCCCCAGGTATCTGCTTATCTATTCCAGGGGTTTGGAAATATATGTGAACTCCTGCCACCATATGGGCAGAATCCACTCAGCAAACAAAAAACAAAAACCCTGATTGTGGAACAAACAGAAGTGTTTTGTTGCGGCATCTTAAAGTCAGCAGATTTATTCCGTCATGAAATTTTGTGCGACATTACTCTTCTCCGCTGTTTCTGCTGTAACAGGTTGGCATAAATTGTAAGTTGTAACTTGATTGTAGTGCATTCTTCCCAAAAGAATATGTGACAGAGACCATGGATCATGTTCTAAAATCACTTATTATTATTATTATTATTATTATTACTATTTTTTTACAAACCACCCATTATTCTAATCTAGCTGTTTTCCCTTCTGCTTTACAGGGAACAGGAAGGTAAGGGAATGAAAACTGTCAGATTAAACATGTTCTCCAAATCCACCATTGCGCTGCTCTAATAACGCTCTCTCTTTTCCTCTCTTCCGACTTGATGCAGAAGAATGCGTCGAAGAAGGTAGGCTTCCATTGTTACTATAAGAGTCAGGGTTAGAGGAGGTGATGTGTTCCATTGGGTCATAACACCATGTCATTAAAAAAACCTAATATGGGATTGGAGACCTTAATATGTATCATAATTTTGTTATTTACATATATATGAAAAACTATTAGGTTTCTCAGTGTAGCTAGTGTAGCTATTGACATGTAGCTACGTTGTCTGAGAAGGCACGTTTGCTCACGTCTCCATCATCTGAAATGGGGCTGGTGGTGATATGGGGGAGAGCTTGTTTTCTGTAGTGGCTTAGAAGTGGCACCCGCTATGGGGACCTCCTGGTCACACGAGGTTCTGTTTCTTTGGTAGTGTTCTATCATAAAACGGTTCTGTTTCAATTGGAAACTCCTTATAGAGTTTTTGTGTGAAAAAGAAAATGAACATATGATATCTGGGTTTGAGGATTGAAGAAAATATTGACACATAGAAAGTGGAATTGTTGGGTGTTATCTTGGAGAGGGTGTTTTGAAGAATTTTCTATTTATAGATGACAGATGAAAAATCCCTTATATATTATTTTATATTATTTTATTTTCTTCCTTTTGTTTTTATTTAGATTAGAATTTTATCTTTCATAAAAATATATTCGATATTTGATACTAATCTTTGTATTTTCTTCCATATGTTAATAAAAATCTATTGAACCACTAATAAAATCTATTGAACCACAAAACTTTTCTGTTTCAGCAAGTTTTGATTTCTTTGCCTTTCCCCCTATTATTTCAACCTGGCAATTATAATAAATATTAATTATTATAAAAATAAAATATTATAATTTTAAAAAGCAAATAATATGTGGACAAGTAAAAGTGCAGATTTGTCCAAATAGCATCGTGGATTTCTCAGATATACCAAAAAGCGCAGAAAAGTGTAGGTTGAATACGGCTGAGTATTTGCCTAATATTGTGTGTTATGAGCATTTAATCCAGCCTTCATCAACCTGTTGCCCACTCGGTGTTTTGAACTACAACTTTCACCCATTGGCTGGGGCTAATGGGAATTTTGGATCTTGAGGGCACCCATTTGGTGCAGGGTAACTTAATCTACTATTTTAGGAACCCAGGTAGAGTATTTCAGTGCCAACGGGACTGACACTGATAAATGGGCAACTCAGTCTGAAATGAGCTTTCTGCTGCTTGCATAGTATCACTAGAAGCTGATCAATGTGTCTTTGCATTTATTTATTTTTACAAGCACACCTCCTCTTCTATGCTTTCGTATGAGGGCATAATTACTGCCTCTGTGTGTGCATGGATATGTGGGTGTTCTGAATGTTCCAGGCCTTAATATCTTATTGAACTTGGCAAATGCTTGACTTCACAATTGCTTGGCACCTGAAAACTAGGTGTGTACACAAATGCAAAGCAAAGATCAGAATGCAAGAGAGCCGTTTCGCCTATAGATGCTCTAGCTTGAAGCCACAGCTTTCTTTGATCCCTTGCTAACCTTTTCTGCTTATTCCCTCTCAACCCCCCCTGCTTGCCCTGGTTAAGAAGAGGAAGAATGGATAGAGGTGGAAGACGGTAGTAGAACATTTCTTTACATTTCACTCTGCTGCTGCTTGCCAATGACACACAGGCAGAATACCTACTGACCTATTGTGCATGGGAATCATAAGCATTTATGTCCTGTGTGCATCAGTCAAAGGCCATACCATTTTGGAGAGCTGTTTAATTCCCTCCTCCGAAAGAGCCCTGGAAATTGTAGTTTTGGAAGGAGGGGCTCGAGATCTCTCCCAGAGAATTCTCAGCATCTCCCCAAAATACAGTTTCCAGGATTCTTTGGGGGAAGCCAGGATTATAAAGCAATCTAAAAGTCTATATATGTTTGTAGTATTGATATTATGTAGCCTATGCAGGTTTATGGCTTATGTTCAAAATCACATGTGGCAAGTTGGCTCATTCCTACTCCCCTCCACAATGTGTTGGTTTAATACAAAAAACCCCAAATGTCTAGTGCTTATATAATAGCATCATTCAGATTTGGGTACCAGAAGGTAACCTCTGTGGGTGGCAAGACAATTTCTGACTGACTCCTTTTGCACCATTACCATATCTGATATTTAAAAGGAGATGTTTCTGAGAGCCACTAAATGAGATTCCATCATATCCTGTGGGATCAAAATCCATAAGTAAATTGTGTGGTGTGTGTGAAGACTTTCATTTCTCCAATTTTACAAGGTGACTCTGATTTCTGGTATGATGGAAGAACCCTGCCATCGATCCACTTTCTTCACACCATGTATCACCGCATAAGCTCCTACCACATCTCACCTCTTTAGTTATCTGTTTTATAAACTAAAAAGCCCCAAATGCTCAGCTTTTCTCTGTAGGGAAAGGTGCTCTAAACCTCTGACCATTTTGGTTGCCCTTTCTTCTTTGTTGCTCTGCATTTAACATTATTGTGATGGACCAGGAGTGTGCACCTTGAATAATAACCTGCCTCTACATCTGAGGTGTGTATCATGTTGAGGACCAATGAAGCTCATTTCAAACCCTACTTCCCACACCAGAAACATAACTGAACATCATTAAATTGAACCACAATGTGTTCAATTTAAGATGGCAGTCCTGAGTTATCACTTGTCATTTAGCCATGTTCTAGAAATTTGCTATCTTTCTTTCCCCCACCCTTCTTCTCTGACCAACGTCCCAATGGTTAGGATTCATTATTACCTCAAGCAGAATTTTGTGTAGGCCAACAATGAAAATTCTCAGATCTGTTAATGTCATCCTGCTGTTTTCTTCCTTAGAACAAGAAGAACAAGAACAAGAACAAGAACAAGCTGAAGAAGTCAAGGAAGATGGAGATGAACCTAGGGCAGAAGGTATGATGTTCTGGTGAAACATCTCTGGCCAATACAAGCATTGTGATGGAGGGTCCTTTTCAGGTAGAACCCTTCACTGAATAAAAATTCAGCAGCATTGTTTTGGTTAAGCTGTGATCTCAGAGCACATTTGTCATGGGGTGGGGGAG
The DNA here is from genome assembly GCF_009819535.1 of Lacerta agilis. NCBI lineage: Eukaryota > Metazoa > Chordata > Lepidosauria > Squamata > Lacertidae > Lacerta > Lacerta agilis. The sequence continues at coordinate 63,044,437 of NC_046317.1, read as the reverse complement.
TGTAAAAAAGTAAAAGTAGAAAAATTATAATAAGAATAGGGGATAAAATTAATTCAGTTTGCAAATAAAGGTGAACTTACACAATCCCCACTGTTTGAAATGCTATGAGAACCAAAACACCACAAGCCTTCAAAATTCACAGTGAACTGAATTTTTCACTGTGTTTCACCAAGCAAATAGTGCTTACAAGAAATGCATATATTAGAAGAAAGTGTGCATAAAAATGAATATATTCATGAAGTTAACATACAAAAAAATGTACTCAACATAGCACTAAGGAGATCTTTCTGTCAGCACAAGCTGTACACTGTTTGGGGAGTTCTGACTCCCCAGAGCAGTTTTGGAAGAGTGGGGTGAAAGCCTCTTTGCACTAGTTGAATTTGGTTCATTACATTGGGGGAAATTGCTTGCAAAAATGTACAAACACGTGCTTATTAGGGGAAATGTGCTGGCAATTTTTAAAGAAATCTGCAAATTGTTGCAGAAATGTGGAGAACTGAATGGGAAAATGAAAAATTGAGAGAATGCAAATTGACAAATCCGCTGCATGCCTAGTGGTTGGTCCCTTGTACATGGTGTATGTTTCTTGAGTAATGAATCTTCTATAACAATGTTCCATCCCTCTATGAGTCTCTGCATTCTCCTTCTTAATACTTTACCAGCATGGGCAGTAAAGGAAAGCTGATGGCACAGGAAGATAATCTGTTTTTGGCAAATGGTCAGCCTTGCACTTGCAGAGAAACCCCTCCCTCTGTGCAGATATGCCCCCCCTAAAAAAACACACCTATGTTAAGGAACATCATAGCTTTAGGGAATGCCCCCCATGCTTTGGTGACATCAGCAATCATTACATCCCATAAACAAATATATATTTTTTCTACTGTGGAGAGGGAAACAAAGCATCTGGCACTCTTTACTGATAGTAGTAGTACTTCTGCTTTCCCCCTCTGACTATAAAGGGAGGGAAACCTGTAACATTTTCAGGGAAAATAATGTATCACCAACACCTATTGCCAGAATTTTACTGATTAAAGCCACCTTCTTTGGTGAGTCTAACTGTTCTGGTGTTCATAACACTGACATTACATCATCATCTGTCCTGTCGCTTCTGGTCTTGTGAAAAATGCAAAAGAGGGGACGCCTGTCTCTCTGATCACCAAATACCAGAATGCCGGCAATGTAAACTCTCCCAGCAATGGGTGAATGAACTATGAAGCATGCTGGGAATGCTGTAATCACAGCTTAGAGGAAATAAATGTATCAGGGAGTGTGGGGATTCTAGACACAACTGCACTGGCGTGGTACATCTCTAATCAAAATTCTTTGCTCCCCTTTTAAAATAGAACAAGAAGAACAAGCTAAAGAACCAGAAGGTAAATGAAAAGTGTGCACCGTGGCCCAGTATATGTGCTGGGATGCTTGAGGAGTTCAGTTTCTATAAAATTCAAAGTAAACTGATCTGATCTGCACTTCCTGGATGAACGCGCAGGTGGGGAAGCAGTTATCCTTTGGATTTTGCATCTCTCCCAAATTTGCAATAGTGCTCTCAGCTCAAAGAAAATACCAGAAGGAAATGCATATATTGTGATAAAATGTAAATATACAGATCTTAATGCTGATATATAAAAAACCAATTAATGCTGATATATGAAAAACCAATTCACAAGTGTATGTTAAAATGGGACAGAAGTCATACAATGTCCCATCAAGCAACTGTTGCAATTTTGAGAGCATTCCCCCATCATTTTCTTTACTTGAATAAGTCCATTTTTAATTTTTTTGGAAGCAGGTTTGTTGGACAAGCGCACAAAACCCACGTCAATCAGCCCGAGAAACCGAGGCAGGAACTAGAAAGGAGAGATCTGCATTTCCCTGCAGCTCAAGAGTTAGGAATGTGCCTTTAACTCTGAAACACACGCACACAGACAAACCAAAAAATAATCTATCCAAGTCTTTATTCAATGAAGTATCTCACATGAAAAAGTACAGGGGGAGATGAGAGATGAGCAGTGGGAGGATTGGGGAGCAGAAACAACCCATATAAGCCTTAAGGGAGTCAGTAGGCCTGTCTCTTCAAATTATCTACAAAGGGAGAAGGTAAATGTTTGGCAACTCTTTAAATGTTCATTTGGTTTCTTGCAGGAGAATCAAAGCCTAGGCCCAAGTAAGTATAAGTAAAGTGGATTTTGATGTTATGGTTAGCAGGCAGTTGTTGAGGCAGGAGCAGTTGTATGGAAGGGGGAAAGGAGATGGTCAGTACAAGCACAACTGAAGAAAAATAGAGAGATGTCAACGTTTGACATATTATATTATTGGCTTCCTAAAAATGCAATTTATGGCGGATTTGTAACATGGTGCACATTTACCTGGAAGTGAGTCCTGCCGAGCATGGTAAACTGTACTTCCAAATAAACATGCACAGGATTGCACTGTTAATAAAATCTTTTTAAACAACAGCAGCACTGAAATTTCAAAAAAGCCAATACATGGTCTCTTTGGGTGGTACAAAATTATCTAGATTAAAAAAAAAGAGTTGCCCACAAATGCAGAGACACTGCTAAATGCAGCAGGCAAAGTGATGTGACACTATCTCAAGATCAACATTTCCACCCCAGCTTGCCCAGTGATGAAGTTATTACAGCTGTTCAGTGGCTCATATAAGTCAAATCAAGGAAACTTAAGACTACTGTGACAGCTGCGGCCAGTGTAAAAAGCTCAGCAACCAGTATGGCATTCCATATGGCGCCCTCCAAAAAGCTATAAATTGTTCCCTCAGCTTGGAACTACGTTCAGTTTGACATCTAGTTTAAATAAAATGTGCAGAGTGAGTTCTAAGACAGGTTAGTGTAAGGTTAGCTGCTCCCTCCCAGATTTTCATTGTTAGGAATTGAAGTTTCACCATTTATCATTCTGTAGAGGGTCTTTTCTGATTTGATGGGGCTATCTAGTTATTAGACTACTGGACACATATATGGATATAAGATGCTTAGGGTTCCCCCCCTTTACCTTGCATTTAGTGTTGTAGTGTCAGGTTGTTGTTGTTTTTAAAATGATTATATCTTCCATCTATGCCATCTATGGACTCATCCACTTCCATTTGTCACTGGTTTCTAGGCATATTCTTAATCTCAGGGCCATGGGTTTGAGCCCCACATTGGGCAGAAGATTCCTGCATTGCAGGGGGTTGGACTAGATGATCCCTGTGGTCCCTTCCAACTCTACAATTATATGATTCTGTGTTTTCTATATTGTCTTGGCCAGATTTACTTGGAACCCAGAGACAGACCTCTTTGAAATCAATGAGGTTAAGCATGGATTCATGTAGGAGATCAATAATGTCAGCCAACCCTGATAAAGAAATGAGACTTCAGGTGTTGCTGTACTAGTGGTTTACCTCTTTATCCCCCCCTCCAATTTCAGGCTCTTTATGCCAAATTTGGTGCCTCCAAAGATCCCTGATGGGGAGAGAGTGGACTTTGATGTGAGTATTAGCCATCATCATCATCTCATCAAGCTGTTTCCTTCTCTCTCTCTCTCTCTCTCTCTCTCTCTCTCTCTGACATACCAAACCCTCATATTGTCTTTTCTGCTTTGCAGGACATTCACCGCAAGAGAATGGAGAAGGATCTGAATGAGCTGCAAACCCTGATTGAGGCCCACTTTGAGAACCGGAAGAAAGAGGAGGAAGAGCTGATATTCCTCAAGGACAGAATAGTATGTCTCGTCCAAAAAGAAGAGAGGACTTAAGAGTGTTAATGTTTCATTCACATCCTAAAGCCACTTGTCAGTGATGCAGAGCCCCAAAGACAGACATCCCACACATATTCCGGGAATGCTTAAAAATGCACATTCACAATATAATTAATGAAATGGTAGGATATTTATTGTCTAGACCCCAAAACTATATTCTGGACTATTTTAAAACTCCAGTTTTAGAGGCTGATCTAGAAGTATGAGCTAACATGGGTGCAATAGGTAGCCATAATGTTATATTTTTTACCATGGGAGGTATCATTTGGATGCTCAGGTGGCAAAATGTCCAGTGTCCAGCATTTTCAATAGTGTTATAGTTTCAGCCTCAACTGTGACTGCCTCAGGCCAGGCTGCCTGTGTTCAGAGTGAAGGTGGAGGGCATTCATCAGAGTATACCAGGCCTCCTCCCTGAACAGGTGCTGGGCTGATTTCCTCCTATAGGAGCAGCGGCGAGCAGAACGAGCTGAACAGCAACGGATCCGCAGTGAGCGAGAGAAGGAACGTCAGGCCCGCTTCGCTGTGAGTATACCCAAAACACGAAGTCCAAAGCAAAAAGTCACTTCAATGCCTTTTTGAGTATGGTTGTTGTTGTTGTTGTTGTTGTTGTTGTTGTTGTTGTTGTTGTTGTTGTTGTTGTTGCAAACCCCCATTTATGCATGGGACAAATTTTCCACTTAGCTGCTCATGTAAGAGTTATACTCAAGCAGTAATATGAGCCCATCATCCCTGGTCAACCAGTGAACCCAAAGCCTTGGAAATGCAGGGAATCACTGACATAGGCTTTATGCATAACAGACCAAAACCAGACTAGAATTGCTCAGTTTATAATGGAAGCACCACCAGCTTTTACTTATTTTTCTAAGTGTTCCCTTTCTCCAAGTGCAGAAAAACAAGGAGGAACTGATCTGAAATTGGCTAATGAGCTTGCTTACTAACCGGGACTGGGGAACAGAACCCATCCTGTCTGATTTGTGTCCATCCAGTCTCCTAAACAAATTTCCATTTGATATCCCTGTAGACCAGGAATGCAGAGCCTGTGGACCTCCAGATGCTGTTGTTTGACTCAAACTCCTGTCGTTCCTGGCTGGGATGATGGTGGCATTTGGAGGCCCACTGGTTAGTCACTCCTGCTGTAGACAGATTCTATTTAACTATCTGCCATTCTGAAACCTCTTTGTCATTTTGGCTGTGGCAGGAAGAGAAAGCCCGGAAAGAGGAAGAAGAAAATAGGAAGAGGGCTGAAGAGGATGCCAGGAAGAAGAAGGCTTTCTCCAACATGCTCCATTTTGGAGGCTACCTACAGAAGGTACCTATCTAGCCTGAGTGTTCTTCCAGAAACTGAAACCCACATCTGGGGACAGAATTTCCTGTCTGGGTGTCTACTCACCTACATGTTGTATGCCCAAATAGCTCAAATAGAGACTGGTAAAGGTACAATGAGAGTGTATCAGGAGCTTTTTAGTCTTAGTTTTAATCTATGTGTACTTATATCCTCTGCATTCATAGTCCATGTACTTGTCTGATGAACTGGGCTGATGAACTCTGATGCCACTCAAAAACTGTTTGTTTGGTGTGTTTTTTAGACAGAGAAGAAAAGTGGGAAAAAACAGACGGAGCGGGAGAAGAAGAAAAAGATCCTCAGCGAGCGTCGAAAACCTTTGACCATCGATCACTTGAATGAAGACAAATTGAAGTAAGAAGGGAAGCTGATTCTGTGGGCAGCACCCAGAGGCTCAGTAGGGACCTATTTCCTTCATGATGAAGAAATTAGATGAAAAACAGTCTTCTACCTGCCACTTTCCCCATAGTTGTGATTTGTGGTCTCTCAGAGGGCCAAACTAGACATGACTTTAAATGCGTTCTTTGCATTTAACATACAGACTTTTGTTTTTAAATGAAAATAACATCCATAATTATTGGATCAGAACAAGCTTTTCCAGGCTAAAGTACACAGTCACCTTGACATAAGACAGCTCCTGAAGCATCGTAAGATTTGCCACAATCCTACAGTTACAGCATGCATTGTGTGCTATGCTGTTCTCCATATTTGGGGTTATGTGGACACAATGCAATGCTGGCTTGGCTATTACTATAGTACTATAGGGCACAGTTAGGACGCATGTGACAATGTTCCCCTTGCTTCTTAGTCCATCACTCCTTGGAAGTGTTAACTGCCCATAACATGCATTAAATGGTAGCAGAAGGTATTATACCCCATGGTTACAAGTCAGGAAGCCATAAGGGGCTGTTAAATTATCCTAATGTTTGCTCATCCAATTATCACACACTGTTTCCAAATGCTACCTGCATTTGAGTTTAAGCAGACAGACTCAAATGAAAAGGAGGGAGCCAGAACACTAGAGGGTGCAATAAGCACATGGAAACATATTGGAGGTGATGCAGTATGAAACCTCAGGTAGATCAAAGGCTTGACTACATGTTACATCAGCTGTGTGACTTGCAGCCACATCCAGGAATTAAAAAAAACCTACAGGCTGGGCATGATTTCAATCAGAACCCCAGTCAAAAATGCCCTAATCCTCATGCTGCAATAATAGAAAAAAATCTGGTTGCGTGGTTCGGTGATGCACATTAGTCCTATTCAGGCATTACCACCTAAAGAGGGAAGATAGGCAGAGAGAGCCTTCACTGGTACATAAGATTACCCATAGCAGGCGTCCATTGTAAGCACACCAAGAGCCAGAGGACTTGTGTGGGGAGTGGGGCTAAAGGTGTATTCCTGCAATCTCTCTCTACTCATGTGCTCCCTCAATGTAGTAATGTCTGAAGAGGGCCACTGCTTCACTTGTGCCCAGGTTGTCCCACACTTGGGAGAAGGCCCAGTTGTGGCAAAAGCATCAGCATAGGTACTTGTAAAGTAGGAATATACTAAAACGTGTGATGTAAATTTAAGCACAAGTTAAAGATAAAGACATGAATGGGTTGAAAGGTTGATAACTGGGACTTTCAATAATTTAGGAAACATTCTGGCTGAAGCTATAAATGTTATGTATACTCATATTCACAGGCTAAAACATACAGACATTTTTATTCACATTATGAATCTCAATCTCTCTCTCTCTCTCTCTCTCTCTCTCTCTCTCTCTCTCTCTCTCACACACACACACACACACACACACACACACACACACACCATACGTATACCATATGTTCACACTCATGGACCACATACAACTCCCACATAATAAAGAATATGCACACAATTTTTATGCCTGTGCATATTCACATGCACAATGTTGTATACCTAAGATTCTCATTCTTACGTTCAGCTTACTTTCCTACTCTGGAGGAACATGCTCACATTGCATGTTCCTGTGTGCATATATAAGCACTGGCAACCACAATGATTGATGCTGCATGTTCTCATAACAGGGAAAAGGCAAAGGAACTGTGGCAGAATATCCATGACCTAGAAGCTGAGAAATTTGACTTGCAGGAAAAGTTCAAGAGGCAGAAATATGAGGTGAGTCTGCACATCTGTTGAAATATCTTACCTTTTACAGCCCTGCTTTCTGAAAGGATGGGTGCTTTTTGCAAGAAATTTCAGCAGCATCCAAAAAACAATTGCTCTCAGAGTAATTTTTGAGACAAAAAAACCCCCTTCATTGAGAGGAAGAGCAATGCTTTCTGACAGCTGCTTCATTTGCCCTCACTTTGTGGCTAAATTTGATTGGTGATTATAAGGAGAATATGGCACTGAAGCAGCAGCAGATTGAAGAGGAAGGGGAATGTGAACATTTTCATCATGGGAGCTTTTCAGGAAACGTTTTTCCTTCTTTGAAAGTGTTACTTTCACCTTGAAAATTGAAATGGGCAAACATTCAACGCAGTTTTAGTTGATACTTGTCATGCTTTGCCTCCTCTTTTCCTTCTTGCTTAGAAAAACCACAGGTATGTCATTTGATCATACTTGTCTCACTGAACTTCATCTCCCTTTGGAACCTACTTCAGAAATCAGAGCCAAATGGCTCATTAAATGAGTGGAGTTTGGCACTTTTCTGCTTCAAATGGATGTAGCTTTATGGATGATGAAGTAGCATCAGTCTAGGTCTGTGAAAGTCCTGGCTAGTCTTGCCAGACATTGAAGGACACCACAAGCCACACCATAAGCTGCAATACTGTGCCAAAGCCAACCTGGCCCATTTCAATTTGACCAACAAATATTTCTACCCTGAAGACCACATTTGTAAGTGCTTTGTGATCACTCACCTGCCTAGAAGCTTATTGAGTCTAGTTAAGTATTGTTGCAGCCGCTTAATTAATCTGCACTAGAACTAAATACACCACAGCTCATACTACCTGTCTCTTTCACTAACATCACATTCAAGCTAGGGTTAAGCCTAAAATGCAAATTTTCAAACTTTTGACTTGAAATTCTGAGGGTAAGATGGGGGAATGAAATCACGGGGCATATTGGAAAGTGAAATTGTCTGAAACATTCACCAGTGGTGGGGGCTTCCTGAATGGCAGGGGGAGGTGGCAGCAGTGACATTATTTTTCTTTTGGGGAGTGGGTGTCTCATTAGTGGCAGTGATGCTTCTCCTGGCAGTTGCCATTTGGTTGCTTTCTTTTACCAAAATGCCCCAGACTTACTTAGTTCTGGAGTATTTCTGATTTCCCCCCTCTTTCTACTACCTCCCCTCCAGAAGCTGCCATTTCTTTGAGGGCGGGGGCAGAAGAATGCTTCATCTAGGCATTCCCCTTTCAGGGTTTCAATGATGGGGTTGTGTGGATTTCTGCAAACCTTGGCATTTCCCCAGGCCTGCTGATATCTTCATTTTGTGCTCGGATGGTGTCGTTTTGGCAACAGACGATCAGCAACCAAATGACGAGTTTGCTATTAGTATATAGGATGCACTTGACCTCACCTATAATTTGGCATCTCGTACTGAGTACTGCTTTCTCAGGATCACTGCCTTCTTTTTGTTAATTTTCCCTTTGCAGGGGCTTTCACATCTATAATAATCTCCCTTCTCTAACCCTAACCAGATTTCCATACTCACTGCACGCTGCGATGAGTTAAGCAAGTAGTAAGTATGGCCTGTCCCCACCCCACTTTGCTAATGACAGTGCTGTGATGAATGATAAAACGTGTGGAGCTAAGTGGGGCCCAGTGAAGATCGGTCCATGTCAGCATCTTCTCAAGATGGTATTTCATTGTCTTGCATGTTTGCCCTGCTTAGCTTGCAAAGATTTCTGGGATCAGCCATTTGTCTTTTCAGCCAGATCCTCTGAAAGGGGTAAGTATTTGGAGGCACCTTAGGAACCGTTCTCCTCTGCTTTGGATCCTTACACCAGAAGCTGGAGCTGCTTGGCACCTTAACTAAACAAAAACTCCATTACTAGTTATCCATATGGATTTGCTGTTTGACATGGTATCCCTCTGGCATTATTTTTATTGTATTTATCCTGCTTTGTGAACTTCATGAGCAGGGCACATTTGTGCAGAGAACAACACGTAATGCTCAACATATACCAAATGTTAGAGATGCTTTGAAAGAAGCACCAAGTCCAGGAATTGCTACAAATGGCACAGCATTGCTTCCAAACACCTACTAACTGTAGAAAAGTGGATATTTCTAGAAGATTCTGTAACTGGTCAAGATCATGATGGGAAATCTTTGAAGAAGTATCCTGAAAACTCACCTGAAGCCTTCAAGGATGCTGGAGAGCAGCCTTTGTTCTCAGTCCCTCCCAGGGCTATTTTTCTAGAAAAAGAGGTGCCCGAACTCACCACGAACACCTCCCTTGTTCTCTTGTAATGGCAATCACACCCACCTGAGAGGTGCTGGAACTGGTTCCAGTGAGTTTCGACTGGGTTCCAGTGAGTTCCTTCCACCAACCATGCCAAAATTAATTTCAGCTGCCTGGATTTGTAATGCTTCCATGTAGTGTGGCAATAATATTTCGTGGCAGAGAAAAACTTCTAAATATCACATTAGATAGTATGGACAAACAGATCCGCTGTCCTTTCTGACTCCCAGTCTTTACCTATGGAAATTCCAACAATTAGAGGGATTCTTTACCCATCACACAGCCCTGATGAGTACTGTGTGTGATATAACCAACCCATGCTTAAACTTCTTTTCTTGCTGTCTTCACACAGTGGCCCTCTTGATCCCCGCATGGTGAAGTATTGCCATGTAGCTTCACCTCCTGTCTATTTCTCTTGCAGATTAATGTTCTACGGAACCGCATTAGTGATCATCAAAAGGTGTAAGTACTCAGGTCATCCAGGTTCATAGTATCCAGCATTCCCATTAGATCTTTCACAACCCCCCACTTTTTACTTTTTACTTTTTTTACAGATGCACCACTTACACCCTTCCCTTCTGTAAAATACTTGTTGGAGTTTTCAGGATTTTGTTTGTGTTTTGCTTCCGTTCTTAACTTCCTGCTATTCCTCCTTTCATTTTCTTTGTCATTAGTATTTGTCAGCCCTTCTCTTTTCAGTTCTTGGCTTCTTTTTGCTCTAGAAAGCCTGCTGCTGTAATAATAGGCTATGCCTTTGTGTTCAAGAATCTTGGATCGAGCACTTCCGGCTATTCACAGGATTGATACTGTTAGATTCCATTTAAGAAACAGCAACCTTGCTTTATCACCACCTTTTCTTGTTTTCTTTCTTTAGTCCTCATTTCAGCTAGCCACTGCTTTTACTGCCTCCCACCTCCCATTTCACACCCTTTATTTCACCCCTCCTTGTTGCTTGATTCTGTCATTTCATTCTCACCACTTTTTACCACTTTCCCTTCCAATCCACCTTTCAGACCAGAGTCACATCCACATCATACATTTAAAGCAAAAGACCAAAATATCTAGAGGGCACCAGGTTGGGTGAGGCTGATCTAGGCCAGGTCAGGCTCACTTCAGGCTTGGAACCAACATGCACAGGGTCTTCACTGGCCACCAGACACTTGGATGGCTGTAGAAAGAGACCCTCATTGGTGTTCAGGGAGCTTAGCACGCTTTGCTAACTGTGCCATACTTTGTCAGGGCAGATTCACACCATACATTTAAATCACATCCAGCACATATTTAAAGCACATGACTTCCCCAAAAGGATCCTGGGAGCTGTAGTTGCTTAAGGCAGAGGGCCTTCTTGGTAGTGGCACCCACCCAGTGGAATGCCCTCCCATCAGATGTCAAAGAAATAAACAACTATCTGACTTTTAGAAGACATCTGAAGGCAGCCCTGTTTAGGGAAGTTTTCAATATTTGATGAATTATTGTATTTTAATCTTTTTTTGGAAGCTGCCCAGAGTAGCTGGGGAAACCCAGCCAGATGGGCGGGGTATGAATAAATAATAATAATAATTATTATTATTATTATTATTATTATTATTATTATTATTATGTGCTGGGAATTGTAGCTGTGCCTTAGGTGTATGGTGTGTTGTGGATGTGCTTTTCTTCATTTGCTTCTTTCACCTAAAGTTCTTTCCTGGTTTTCTGTTTCAGCCACATTTCTCACCAGGCCCCTCCAAGTTATTTCTTCCCTTGCATGCCTCTTGCACACCTGCTTCGTTGGTTTGTTCTGATCTCTGAACTCCATCACTTCCTCACCACTTTGGGGTCATCGTTTTATTCACTCCTTCACAGCATTTCCCCTTCTAAGGATATGTCTATGAACACCATTTAGGAAATAGTTTGGCATAGTGCAGTAGCTAAGCTGTCCATTTACCATCATCCACTTATTGAGAGCTGGGGCATTCATCCTCTTTCCTTACATCAGCTCATCTCCTTTCAGCATGTATGAATCTGACTTCTCTGTCTGTACAAATTATTGGGGACCTCTGTTGGATTGTTCGGTGCAGTCACCCATTTCTCTCCATGCTTCATGTCTCCATGGCTCCATGGTTCACAGATGGAGAGCAGAGGCTGAGAGATGCTAAAGAACTTGCTTGGTGTCCTGTGCGTAGCTGCTGAAAGAGTAGGAAATGAATCATCACCTGCATTCTTGACAGCAATGCTGATCAACATGGAACATTCTTCTTCCACTTTACATGAACAAGTAGCGTAGGCATCTTTCAGAGTGGCTGTGCAGGCAAAATTGTCAGAAGATTCATCTTTTTAATCCACTTGCCCAGAGACAAATGGCAGCCTGTATTAGGAATGCCTCCTTCTCTAGCGACCTTTTAGGTGCACCAACTGGTTAGTCAAGAATGTTACGTGCTTCTCACACCATATTTCTTCTTTTATTCCCTCCTAACCTGCTTCAGGAAAGGGTGAGTAGCATGTTGTGTCCTTTATGGTGTGCTGTGGTGGCTTGCAGTGCATGTAATGAAGGCAAATGACTTTATGTTCCAAGTTAGGCCCTGGATTTCTGTATCAGGGATAATTTAGTTGGATATGTTCCAGTTACAGGTAGGTAGCCGTGTTGGTCTGCTATAGTCAAAACAAAATAAAATAAAAAATTCCTTCCAGTAGCACCTTAGAGACCAACTAAATTTGTTCTTGGTATGAGCTTTTGTGTGCAGTAGACCAAGGTGCTATTGGAAGGAATTTTTTATTTTATTTAGTTGGATATGTGTTACTTTAAGTAGCTGGATAGGGACACTTGCTTTAGTACCTGGGAGTTAGATATATCAAAGTGCAGTCATGCTAAATGTTTATGCTAAATGTTAGCAATTATGCATATATATATATATATATATATATATATATATATATATGGAGAGAGAGAGAGAGAGAGAGAGAGAGAGAGAGAGAGACTGTATGTATACCCCTCAATATTTTTGAAATCCAGCTCTCGTATACACCTTGCCCTTTTCAGTGTGTACATAAGATTAAGTGTCCAATTTATAAACCAGCAGGGCCAACAGGGAAGATGGGAGGTGTATAGGCCAATCACATCTGAAGAGCATCACACTGGCTATCCCTTCTATATAGGAAGAAATAGCCCTCTATCGTAAGGCACATGCCAAGCTTATATCTTAAGGTGAATGCCTCTACTGATGTTGGGATTCTGATGTCAGCAAGGCAAATGGCACAGAGGCTTCCACAACAGAAGTAGGGGACTTATGAGGCCAGAACTTCCTCTCCAAGACCACTCTTTCCACCCAGAGGGAGGAAAATCTAAAACATTCTGTGGCCTGTAGGGTATAGTCTTGTGCTGGCCACAGGTTCCCCATCCTTGCTGTAGAAGAATTCTCAAGCCCTTACCTGCTCCCAGAATACAATTCTCAGTGTTCCCTGGAGAGAAAGAACCAGTTCTACCCAAGCTTTAAGTCTGAGAAACAGATATACCTGTAAAGGCACAAGATGAAGTTTGTTCAGGATTCCACATCTTGGGCTCCCAGCTCACTGCTTAGGGTGTAGAAACACAGCAACCTTGCATGAGTTATGCTCACATTGCATTTTCTTCATGTGGACCGCACATGTCATGTGGACACACTCGCCAAAGAACCAAGTTGGGATCTGTGTGGATGCCACTGAATGAGTGACCTCCAAATATCCCTGTGCAATAAATACCCCCACAGTGCTGTTCGACTGTAAAAGTGGACACTTCCCTTCTCCCTCGCCTCTGCCTTTTGCTTTGACCTCACTGATGCCTGAAATACCTCATTTGCTTCTCTGCTTCCCCAACAGCTCAAAGGCTGCCCGTGGGAAGCCTGTGGTTGGTGGCCGGTGGAAGTGAGAGATGGTTTGTGCCCAGCCTGTGGAGATGGCAGAGCAGGATACTTCTGCGTGGGCCAACCTTTGATCCAGCATCCCAACCAATGTCGCCCAAAAGAATGCACCAACTCTTCCAGATTATTCAGACCAAGCCACCTTCCAATGGCTTCACTCTGTAGAATGACTGTAGGTGTGTGTGCAGCACTGTCACGGCACAGAACAAACACACTGCTGTGTGAAAAAAATGACTGCGTCACCAAAGTTAAGCATACTGTGTCTGTAAATAAATCAAATCATGCAGCAATACCCACTTTATTTGCCTGATTGCTCACAACCCATCAGGGGAAGGTATATAAACCAGCGTGGTGGGGTGGGGTGGGGTTTCCTGTTGCTGCCACTGCTTCATGGGGCCCAGACCAGTGAACAGCTGCCCAGAGGCTGGAAGCATTTGTGTATGTGTATCAGGAGCAACATGGAAGCTGTTGTGAGTGTTTCTTTTGCCAGTAAAGAGTTAACTATCAGACGTGTGCCTTAGTTATCTGGGACAGGCTTGTGACATTTTCACATGTACTACTGGCAAGTCAGCACAAGTGCTGCAATACTCTATGCAAATGCCCTCATTTTGCAACCCTATAGACAGTTTAGTGTGAGAGGTTTTGAGGGGTGGGGTGATAGGGAGAGATTTATCTCTGCCGAAACATACTCTGAAGCAGGCCTAGTCAATATGCTGTCCTCCAGCTGCTCTTGGAGTTCAGCTGCCATCTTCCCTAACCATTGCCCATGCTTGTAGCAGCATACAAGAGATGCAGTCCAACAACCAAAACTCTTGAAAAGTACCGGTACATCCACTGCAGTACATTTCCCTTAGATTGACACAAGGTGGCACCCTGGCCTCTGTCTCTGACTTCACCTTGCCAGTGACCACACCCTGCTTTTTAACAGCCACGCCAAGCTCATGGTATTGTTCCAGCCAGAGACACACCTGCCAGTTTTCGTTTCCTCAGTCTGTCCACCACTGGCATAGCTGAATCAGCCACCTGAGTCAGCGAGTGGCAAAGCGGAGAGCACTAAGCCTCAAGAGCTTGTTCAACACACATCACCCCAAAGGCTTCTATTCTCCCTTCCTAAAATAGCTAGATTAACGGTGGAACCACTTGCAGAGAAGAAAGGGGGTGGATTATTTAGCCAAACTGGAGGTCCGTCCATGGTCGATTTTGGCCATATGTAGGCAGTATGCTTGCCGAAGCTAAATAGATGGAGAGCATGAGAAAACATAAAAAGGAAAAACAGGAGATGATCTGGAGATATCATAGAACAGGCTTTCCCAAGTTGTAGTACATGGTCCATGAGCTTCATTTGGATAATCTACAGGGCATCTGTGAAAACACTTACAATTTGAATTCTATAGGATTCTGTGGAATTCAAATGTAATACAGTAAAATACAATATAAGAAATAAAAGGAGCAATCAAAAGATAGTTAACATTATACCATATTCAGCACATTACAATTGCTATGACAAGCAGAAAGAAGTAAATAAGTGGTTTGTGAAGAACCCCAGCAATTTCCAAGTGGTCCGTGGTGGTGGGGTTTGGGAACTACTGACCTAGAATAATGTTTTGAGATCTGAAGTAAGTATCTCCCATGATTTCTGTGTCCTGCTATAAACATCAGTGGTGTGAACATCTGAATATGTTCCTTAATTATGCTTTTAAACAATGTACCCCATGGATTCCTGGCAAATTCAGTAGATATGCCAAAATATGTAGCCATTTCTGGCATCTAGGGATACAAAAATATAAATATAACTCACAAGGCACTTTCCTGAATCTAACAAAAGACATCCTGGTAGAGAACCTACAAACTGAAAATCACATCTGGCAGCTATCCCACAAATGTGAATGAGTGCTGTTTGCCACTCATCTTTCTTCATCTCAGCTGATAGGAGCTGGGGATCACAAAAGAGAGGTGCTGGTGTCACACACCAGGAGCCTATTGCATTGCATAGAAATAGGGTCAGCCCTACTGTGAGGCAAAGTTGTTGCCCCAGGTGGCAGGTGATGAGGGAGGTGACAAAGTGTTGAAAAGCAAAGCTATGGGTGTCACATGGCCCGTCTGGCACCCTCTAAGTTAGCCTGCTGCCCTCAGATGTGGTGGAGCCTGGAGGCTGGCATGTCTCTGAATGTCAGTTACTGGGAATCACAGATGGGGAGTGTGCTGTTGTACTCAGGTCCTTCTTGCAGTCTTCCCATAGGTATCCAGTTGGCCACTGTGAGATCAGGATGCTGGACTAGATGGGCCATTGAGCTGCTCTAGCAGGGTCTTCTATCTTCTTACGTAACTGCAAATCCAGTTGGAATCTGCACACGGAGCAGGGGAAGGTTGACCTTGGGCAGCAAAATATCTTGGCCCAACCTTGGAAACTCTTCAGCTGCATGTGTATGTGTGTGCAAAAGGACAAGACACAACTAGCAAATCAGGGCTTTAGTAAGTGTTGGTCCCATAAGGGAAGCAACAACTCTCTTTAAATTGGGCTCTCTGGAGGTTATAATCTCCTGCCAGGAACACGTTTTTGCTTTCTGAGCTCCCTGTTGGTCCTTAAGGTACAGAATCATTTGCAGAGTGTGTGGGTTGTGCAAGACAGTAGCCATTCTTGCATGCAAACAATAGTAATATCAATGTGTTTTATTAATTAGGCAATCATCTCAAAGCCAATCGTAAACATAAGTAATGTTTAATGTAAGGAGGCACATTTTAGCTGAAATCAGGTGTTAGTCACCGTGACCTACAACACAACGATGCAAATATAGTGTTTAACTTTGCTTAACCGATGCCAATTGGCATGTAAAGAAAACAGCTCCACTGGAACCCATTCTAAAGGTGTGGGGGGAGAGCTATTAGTTTCTCAGAAGAGCACAGCTCCTGAGTCATGTGCTTTGCATGTTGTCTCTTGCCACTGTTTTGTGTAAATGTATTAAATGCAAGAAGTGCACTTTTTGTGCCTAGCTCAGGAGTCACTTGAAGAGGTGCTGGATTTACTGTCAGTCCGGAAGGTTTCATCTGGAGCAACAACAGTGCATCAGTCTGTATCTGCACAAATGTACACCCACATTCACATACCCCAAATGGAGTAAACCAGAAACAATCATTATCTCAGATAGGGTCCATGACACCACCACCCTTTCTGGCCTTAGATGTAGTCTGTGCTCATGGTCAAAATCACACATATATTTCCCAGTATTTGGTAATTTGCTATTTCAGTCAGTGCAAATCATCACTGTTTACCTCTTGCTGCTTAGAACGTTGCCACATTCCCTCCAACCTGCACACGATAAGCCATTTCCCCACTTGCCTATCCCAAATGTTGACCCAAATTGCCTTGAGATTAAAAAGTCTTGTCAATTTCACAAATGTCTTATCAGGTCTTTAAAAACAACAACATCAGCTTAATTAGTGGCACAAATAGAACTGTTGTGCTTCTTGCTAAGTATCAAGCCACATACCTTCTCCTAGAACCCAAGAGAATTGCTGGATCTTTGCACTCTCTTAGGATCAGGCCTGAACTTGAAGAGCCTGGGCGTGTGAGTTTTGATTGGCACAAATCCCACGAATGGCTGAACTGAAAATTCAGGAGGAGATACCTACAGCGAGGAGATGGTACCTGGCTCCACTTTTGCACATCAACAAAGTGGTAGCTTCAACTCAACAAGCAGTGAGAAATATATGCAAAAGTAATGAGAAGATTTCCTATACTGAGGTCTTCCTCCTTATCAGCTAAAAAAGCAAAGCATACGATTTCCCAGGTACCTTGGCGAGATAAACAAGTATAGATACCCCAATACTCTTGATGGTAGAGAGTAATGCTGGTTATAGTTTTAGCATTGTATATGTTTTCAGTTGAGTAGATCCAGGGAACTGCAAGTCTATAGGAAGTACAGCAGTATAACTACACCTGGATTAGTATTGGTTACAGAGACATTGGCTGAGGAATGCATTCTTTTCAACTAATACCACAGGTAATATAATGCCAGCTAATACAATGGCAGTGGTAACTGCTGGCATATTCAATGCAAATTCCTTTCTTCTTGTGTTAAGTGTCATGTGCACACTTTTGGTCATGAAAACGTTCTCCCATTTGCCACAATTAGGATCTTTGTTCCTTTAATATTTCCACAATAGACAAGAAAAACAGCAAGTGAAGCCATACTGGTCACTTTATCTCCATGCTGGGGAAAAAAAAAGATTTAGCTCTCAGTATAGGTGTGAAAGAAGCCAGATTCGGTTTACATTTAAAGCCAAATTCATCACATATGCATTTTCCAAAACAGTATAATAACTGAAATCTAAACAAAATAGAAAATTCTTTCCAGTAGCACCTTAGAGACCAGCTGAGTTTGTTCTTGGTATGAGCTTTCGTGTGCATGCACACTTCTTCAGATACCTAGTCAACCTTTGAAATTTGCACTTAGCTGAATTTTGCAGTTCTCCAGCTAACCTATGCTTACAAAAATGCATATTTTAAGTAAAAGCAGTGCGACTTCATGGTGAGTACTGGTACCTATTTTTCTAGGAAAAAAAGCACTGAGTAAAAGTGTACATAAAATTATGCAAGGAGGGCGCTGCAGCCCAAGATAGGAAAAGAGGTAGTAAGGGAACACCTAGTTATTCAAATCTCCAGAGCTTGATCAGCTGCACCCAAGGGTACTAAAAGAGCTTGCAGATGTAATCTTGGAGCCTCTGTCTACTATCTGAGTGAATTCTTGGAGAACAGGTGAGGTCCCTGCAAACAATGGTTCAGGCTTGCTAATGGTTCCTCATCATCCTGGGAAAAAGTGATAAGTGGGGTGCCACAGGGTTCTGTCCTGGGCTTCTTGTTGTTCAACATCTTTATAAACAACTTGGAATAAGGAATTGAGGGGATGCTCATCAAATTTGCAGGTGCTGCAGAAGACAGAATCAGGATTCCAGATTAGCTTAATAGTTTGGAGAACTGGGCCAAATCTAACAAAATTAATTTTGATAGGGACAAATGTAAGTTTCTACACTTTGGCAGGAAGAACTAGCTGCACAAATATAAGATGGAGGACACCTGGCTTGCCAGTAATGCATGTGAAAAGGATCTTGGGGTCTTAGTAGACCACAAGCTTAACATGAGTCAAGAGTGCGATACAGCAGCTAATACTATTTTAGGCTGCACCAACAGAAGTATAGTGTCCCAAGGAAGGGAAGTCATAGTATTGCTCTATTCTACCTTGGTCAGACCACACCTGGAGTACTGTGTCCAGTTCTGGGTACCATTATTTAAGAAAGGTGTTTTAACAAGCTGGAATGTGTGCAGAGGCAGGCAGCCAAGATTGTCAAGGGTCTGTAAATCAATCCATATGAGGAATGCTTGAAGGAGTTGGGTATGTTTAGCCTGGATAAGGGGAGACTGAGAGGAGATATGATAGCTTTCTTCAAACATCTCAAGGGCCGTCACATGGAAAATGGAGCAAGTTTGTTTTCTCCAGCTTCAAAGGGTAGCATCTGAACCAATGGCTTCAAGTTACAGGAAAGGAGAGTCTAACTAAACATCAAGAAGATTCTTCTGACAGGAAGAGCTGTTCAAGAGTGGAACGGACTCCCTTGAGTGTATTTTAAGCAGAGGTTGGATGGATGCTTTGCATGGGGTTAGACTATATGACACTCACGGACCCTTCCAACTCTACAATTCTATGATTCTATGGTTTTGAGCCAGTCTGGCCTCATGCCGCTGCACCTGTACTGTGCCAAGCTCCCTGCTCCTTTTGCCCCTCCCCCTCCTGGTATGTGGCCGCAACACACAATGTTTGAAAGCCACGAGGTGCAGCCGCCTGCCCTACTGGTCATTACTGCCTCATTCAATGCCACTTCCTTCACCTGCTAAAGAAATGGGACTATATGCTCTAATAGTTTACTACAGAAGCTAAATGGTTGGCTGGCAAGGTGTGCCCAGGTTCAGTCAAAGAAATGCCACAAGCAGAAGAGAAGGAACAATATGAAGCCACCAAGTCTGGTGGTTTCTTTAGACTGGATGGGAGGCAAGTTTTGTCTGCTTCTGAGCTTCACAAAGCAAATAAAACTTCTCCCTCTCAAGAGAAGCCCTGAGAGTGCAACTTGTTTTTCTAGGCTGCATCTGACTCATGTCTGCCTTCCCATAAGGCTTGTTGGCTGATGACAGAGATACCAAGAGATTGGTCTGCACTGATCTTTTGTTTCTGTAAAAGGTGTGGTGTGAACTCCAGGCACAGGTTTGAGGAGACGCCTGGGAATAGACACCAGGGCCAGCCCACTGCAAACTCCTCCTAAGTCTTCTGACTTTGCTACCCTCGTTCTTTGAAATTATAGTAACCCTTTAAGGCCCCACAATATCACATGCTGTCATCTTTTTGCCTCTTGTTCAGATTTTGAGGGGAACTTCCTTTGCACATGAATATGGGCACACAATGCACTCCAAGCAAGTCAAACACATGCACACTTCCCCAGATCCAGATGCAAAGAAGTCCTGTTGTACAGCTGCGTGCACACAGAGGGAGAGGCATGGGCAGCATCTACTTTGACCCACAGCAAAAGCATGTGTACTTTCCGAATAAAATGATATGACTTGACAAGACAATACTGTACATCAAAGGTATAGCATTCAGAGCAGACATGCAGCTGATGACTATGTCTCATTCATCAGTTGTATCATTGGCACTATAAAACATATGCTAATGGCAGGTACACAATCCTGATACACATGTAGGCCAGGATGGCACTAGTGGTGTATGGGAGGGTGGGGAATCTGCATTTCACAGCAACTTCTAATTGTTTGTATAAAGCTCCCCTAACATGAAATTTCATGTGTTCAGTTACAACTGCGAGCTTTTCAGTATGCTTAAACCAAGGCCCAGCACCTTGCAGGCAGGACTGGCTTTGTACAGCAGGAGGAAAGATAAAAATCAAAGACTGTACACTTATTCTTTATTCTTTTATAATGCATTTCATCATAGCAGGCACATAGAGCAACATATAATATAAACTGGATTATCGTCTAATGCATCAAGGTCTTTTTAAAAGTTGTTTATTTCTAATTATTAACCTCTTCTCTTTTGTAAGTGCAGCGCATTCAGCGGCCTCATTTGGGCTGATCCATGCAGCCACAAATTAGACCTGCTCTTCAGCCTATGCCAAATTTGTGAATCATTCTGCATGCAGTAATGTTTCTGAATACAAGTTGCTGGAAACCACAGGAAGGGAGAATGCTACTATGCTTTGATCCTGCTCACTGGTTTCCCACAAGCATCTGCTTGTCCATGGTGAGAACAGGATGCTGGACTAGATGGGTCATTGGCCTGATCCATCCGGCTATACTTACGCATTCATTGGTGTAAGATTGCCCTATAAGAGTTGCTAATGATCTGTTTAGCCCCACATCCTGGCTGTGAGTGTAATTGATACTAAGTAGAGCAGAGCAAATTTAAAAACAAAACAAAAAACAAAAAAAAACTGGTGTCCATGGCAAGGGAAAACTTCACAATACAGCAAGATGGTTGGATTTAATTTTAAGTTTAAACGCATTTCTGCCAGAGATTATAGATATGCTTATGAGGCAATCATCCCTTCTCACTCACCTAGCACTTTTCATCTTCAAAGCACTTTGGAAAACCAAAGCTATTAAAGGAGGCACAGCTGAAGCGGATGACTAAGCGCTGAACAAAGTGGCACACAATTCAACCTGCCTGCAACAGCCCTTTGAAGAGTGTAATAAAAATATATATACAAACTCGAAGGTGTATTGAAGGCATGGTCACTGCTTGGACAGGTACGTAACAAACTGAAGACTTTTCTCAGCTTCAAAGCTGCTACAGGGCAAAAACCACTTAGCTGGCATCCTTTATTAGTGTTGCAGCTGGGGGGAACCAGTGCTCAGGCAGTGAACACATGGCTCTGGAGAAAGCCAGCTCCATTGCAAAGCCAGTTCCGCTTATCATGAGAAAGTAACATTTTCTTCCAGGCCTGATGAAATGAGATGATGTTAAAGCTTTCCTTTGCCAAAGCTTTCCTTTCCTCTTGCTGGAGACAGTGTGACGTCTGTAGCCCATGCAATGCAAGGCACTGAGCGCCCATCCCAAAGATTGCTGCAGACTGAAACTGCAGCAATTTGAAAGCTCTTGTATTTTTAAGTCTGCTGTTTATAGCTTTGGCACCTATTATGGTAAGGCATGTTATAGACAATCCCATAAAGCGTCCAGAAAATGGGTGCTCTTCTTCTGAGGTTCACCAATCATCAAATAAAAATGTGGTTTCAAATAAGGTCGTCAGGAAACTCAGAACTTTTTACTTGAGTGATTACCAGCCTTTGAAATGAATAATTGGCTAAACAGTGACATTTAAATGGCTCTTTCACCAGAACTTTGATTATGGGTAATTGGTCTGCTGACGCAAAAGGAAGTGCAAAATAATTTACAATTAATAATACAACCCACAACATATTGGTAGAAGGAGCAAGCTTTTTTCTTTCTTTTTTTAGATTTTATTTTCCAGTCCATATTACAGCAATACACTAGAATCAACAGCCTCAAACACAAATGCCAATCTCTCCAATAAATTTCCCCCTTATTCATTAAAATTGACTACACGTGAATGAATCACCTAAGGTGGGACTTCTGAGTACAGTTGCACAGGATTACCTTGTAAAGTTTGTGACTCAAGCAATTCTGAGAACTGTGTCCCAGACACTCATATGTCTCTTTTCCAAAGCTTATTTGCATACATTATCACCTTCCTGCACTCTAAAGCTTTTACTATTTTATAGTATTTTGGTTGGTCCCAGTCAAGGTCACCTTAAGATCTTCTTCAGAAGCTCTGCTCTGTGTACCTGTGCCAAGTAAAACCAGGCAGGTAACTACATAGCAGAGGGTCTTCTCAGTAGTGGCACCCCTGTTATCAAAAACCTCCCAAGAGAGACTAATCTGACAGCAGTTTCAATGCCAGATGCAGTCTTTTGTGTTTGCCCAGGTCTTTTAAACTTGGGTTTTTGAAACCAATGGTAGGCCTCTGCTGTTTCAGTGTGGTTTAAACTAAATTGCATGCCCTTGTTCTTTTAGATCCATTCTTTACAATCCCCACAGCCTGGCAGGGCTTTCTAGAGTGATGGATGGCATAGCGTGGAGGAGGGGGTCATATGGGCAGTTGCCCCAGGTGCAAAATTGTTAGGCATGCAAAATTTCAACACCAGGTGCTGCCTCAATACAGTGGTGTACTTCCATTGCTGGGTTCTGTTGAAAAATGGCAAACCAGGAAGTGACCTCTCCAGACACCGGAATGACTCTCCTTTTTTTTTTTTTAAATCACTGCATCTGACACGGACACCATTATGCAGTTGAATGCGCATGTGTACTCTGTTTCTCTCCCTTACACTCCCCCTGCCCTGAGCAGCTCCGGGCACTGGCAACCCATGCTACGCCACCTGCTTGACAGTTTAGAATATGCAGAGGACTAAGGAAAGCAGTTTCAGAACCCTCCTGGCATTTTTCAGTACTGATAAAAAATAATGCGTGTGTATCTGTGTGTGGGGGGGGGGAGAGGGAGTGATGGTGAACTTTTTGTGCTTTCACCTCACGTCCTTGTGTCATCTGAACATGTTTTTATATTATATCATTTATTAGATTTATATCCCACCCTTCATCCAAAGATGTCAGGGCGGTTTAAACATAAAACGTGGTTGAGCACCCCAATGGGAGCTTGGATACTGGAGGAGTGACCCTGATTGTATTATCTGTCATCACAAAAAAGAGATCCTTACATTGCCAGTCTGCCTCTTTTGGCCTAATTCTGTGCAAACAAGCCCAGTACCAGTGAAATGAACAAGTGCTGACTTAGCAAATGCTGAAGCCATCACTCTATCTCTGAGCCTTCCTTTCCCACATTTTCTTTGATTGAAGTGGAGCTGTGATTCACCTTGGAGTTGCCTCTGTGCCAAGAGCTGAGCTGAGCCGAGTCCTCTTTCTCTCTCCTGTTCCCATGTCAGTTAACCACAACCAGAATATTAAAGTGCCTCCACAGATCTCCTACGGGACAGGTTTCAGGGACATAAAACCCACATGGGTGTGTCTTTTGTTCTGCATCACCCCGCCCCATGATGTCATGGCTTTAGGGAGTGTAATAACAATCATCTGCTCCACCCAGGACAGTCCTTTAACCCTTGTAACTGCTGGTTCCTCCTTCTTTCTGATAATATTGAGTCATTCTCCAATCTCACAGACTTAAGTGCTATTAACTACCTTAAAAAAATCAGACATGATTAGATGACTACCAGCACCAAAACAGTAACTAATAGCAGCTGCAATATTGTAATATACTTTTCTGTTGCAGGAGAAGAGAGGGGTTTCTACTCTAGAGCATGATAAGCAATTGCTGTCCCTGAGACAATAGTATTTACTGGAGAAGTGGTATCTGCTGTCAATCATGCCAGCAGTTTTGCTGTAAGAAGCCATGCTGGTAAAATCAGCCATGCACAGTTGCTCTTCTAGTGCTTTGGCTAGAATGGTAGAAGCCATTCAACAATGCTATCGATTCTAGAACACACATCCCGCTTTTGTGAAGGAGACTCTTGATATAAGTGGTTAGGTAGTTAGGAAGGCCCAACAGAGACTCCATTTTCTCAGGGTCTTGAGAAAGAACAATATTAAACAACAATTGATGATCTCCTTCTACCGGTCCGCAATAGAAAGTGTCCTCTCATATTGTATCACGATGTGGTGCGTTGGCTTGACACTCACGGACAGAGGGTGGTGAACACAGCACATGATACTGTCCCCTGAGCCTGCTAGATGACATCGCAAGGGATTGTTGCCTTAGGAGAGAGAGAAAAATTCTCAGGGACGATTCACACCCCGGCCAGCACCTCTTTAATCTTCTACCCTTGGGCAGGTGATATAGAAGTATAATCAGTCATACCAACAGGGTAAAAAACAGTTTCTATCCGTGGGCTGTTAGGCTGCTGAACGGAAAATAATATAGTGCAACTGATTTTGGGGTTGGTGTGTTGTGCGACAAGCACACAGAGTGCAATGAGATAGAGTGTTTGTGGGGGGGAGGCTCGGTTAATTTCATTGTACACAGGTTGTACATTGACAATAAAGGTATTATTATTATTATTATTATTATTATTATTATTATTATTAAGTGAGAAGTGACTAGCGCTAAGACAGGCATAGGCAAACTTGGGTTGGGCCTCAAAACATCTGGAGGGCTGAGTTTGCCTATGCCTGCACTAAGACAAGCATTGCATAAGTGCAAGGATTTGCTTGCACCATGGAGAATTCACCCTTCTTCTCCTTGCACCCCTAAATCTGTTCTAGGGGTTTCCCCAGTTCCCTAAAGCAGATCTGGATAGGGTACAGGGCACAGGGAAGGGGGCAGGAGAGGGGGAAAGTCCTGTTGTTGTGCAAGTGGAAATATTTGTGCTGATGGGACTGGCTGGCTGAATACTGCCTATTGTGTGTATCAAACCTTGAAAACAATCAGTTCAACCAATTTAGAAATTAAAGATAGATGGGGTCCCTGTAGATAGATATTTGTTGAGGACTCAGCTAGGGACCATCTGACAAAAGACCCCTGGACCCAATAGTGGACAGTGGGGGCAAGTTGGGGGTGCTTAAGTGTTGTTGCTTATCAGGAGGGAGAGTGGAAGGGGCAAGATGGCAGGAAGATAGCATCCTGCCAATGCACCAGTGGAGTAGATATGACACGTCTGTCAGTGTGTTTGCACAGCACCAACCTCCCCACTGCCTTGCCCCTCTTGGTAAACAACGGTGACTCTGCTGTCAGGAGGTCAGGTAAGCAACACCCTCCACCCTGTTGTCCACTACTGCCTGGGTCCTCTTCACCATTGTAATCAGCTTGATTGTTCACCTGCTTCTCACTTCAGCTCAGTCAACTCTGGTGGTGAAGGAGACACAGTAGATGCTAGTGCCTGCTTGCTATTTTGCTCTCTGCCTGGTAAGGAAGTGGGTGATAGCAATGAAGAAGAGGAGCAGCAGCAGTTGGTGATAAAAGCAGTGAGCTGGTAGATGCAGGGAGTTGGGGTCCATGAGAAGGTCTTGCCGAATGGTCCTCCAAAGTCTGAAGCTGATACTAGAACCCATTGTCTCAGGATGGGGGTGAACATCAGTCCAAGTGAACTTCAAGGGAGAAAGATGAGCGGGCCTGAAGCTTTGCCTTGTATTAAAAAAATTCCCTGCGTAAGGTGAGTGTAACTATAAACATGAGTTCAATACATTTGTGTGAGCTTACTTATACTTTATGACCCTGTCCAGATGTGTGCATCAGTATTAACTACTATGTGCTTCCAAGGAAAATGCACAACACATTTCTGTTTATTGTTTATATTGCTGAACCTTCATTCAGGTTAAATCCCATGTGATCTCATGTGTGTAACCAGGAGGTGTTCCCCGCCCCCCGCTACTGGCTGCAGGTAAAGTTTGTGTGGGCCATTGCAGCTGACCAGGGAAGGGAACACATCCAACTCCACATATCATCTCGCTTTGATCTGCTCTCCATTCAGAGTAAACCCTAAATATTAGCAGGGAATTGCTTTGCCAGGTGTGCTTGAGGGTTGAGAAGACCACCCTATTGACTTATTCACTGAATAATATGATACACCTTGCAGCATTTAGTATCTTCCAACAATGTCAGCAATATATGCTGATAAGTTTTATAGCTGATGATTGGCAGTCGTAATCTAGATGTCAGCATCTTACCAAAATCCCAGGGTAGCCTTATTTGCATTGCTGCCCTCTAGGCTTTACTTTTAATATGGTAAAATGTTCCGTATCTCTGGCCTCTTTGATGTTGTGTAATGCTTCAACATGGCTGCAAGTCTTCACTCCATAAAAGGGCCTCAGCTGCAACTGTGGTGTGAAACAAAGCTCAAGGGGTCATCTTCCAGCTCCTTATTATTTCTGGATAAAAGCATCAACAGGATTAAGGCTATATTCACATCATACATTTAAAGCACTGTGATACAACTTTAAACAGTTATTGCTTCCCCCAAAGTATTCTTGGAGCTGTAGATTGTTAAGGGTGCTGAGAGTTGTTAGGAGACCCCTGTTGCCCACACAGAAGTACAAACTCAGAGCTCGCTGTGAAGCCAGATTGACTGTTAAGTCACATAACAAACTACAGCTCCCAGAATTCTTTGGGGGAAGCCATGACCATTTAAAGTGGTATCATAGTGCTTTAAATGTATGGTGTGAATGTGGCCTAAGAATGACAGGGAATTAGACAGCTCCTCTTAGGAAACTGATAAGCACAATTGTGCTGATTTCTGTCTGGTTGGCATATTCTTTTCTACTTGGATACTACTATTCCAGTTTTACAGTAGCTTTTTGAAGTTTTGTGGCCATGATTTATGTGGGCAATTACTTCATTCCAAAGTATAAAAATGTCACTCTGCTTAAACTTTCCTGAGAATCTGCTGCAAGCTATAAAAGGTTTGCCTTTGGCTAGCTTGACTTTATTTCAAATGATGAAGTGACTTAATTTCATACAACAGCAGAGCTTTGTACCTGCCTGTGCTTACACTACAAAGGGAAAATGAGGCAGAGTGACGTGCATTCTGCTGCAGCTGATGACATAAGCAAACATTAAAGATTAAGTGTCTTTATTGCTGTTTCTGATAGCCCTTGTCTAACAGATATGCTGGACAGCATCAACACAGCACACAGAAAAGCAGCCAGTATTTCTTTCTATGGGAAATTGCAGGTTTAGTATTTAGCCCCCATGTTGAATTCCTTTGGGAAAGAGACTAGAATAAATGGATTTCAAGGTTCAGAGGGCCTATTAAAGTACAGTGGTACCTCAGGTTACATACACTTCAGGTTACATACGCTTCAGATTACATACTCCGCTAACCCAGAAATAACGCTTCAGGTTAAGAACTTTGCTTCAGGATAAGAACAGAAATTGTGCTCTGGTGGTGCAGCGGCAGCAGGAGGTCCCATTAGCTAAAGTGGTGCTTCAGGTTAAGAACAGTTTCAGGTTAACAACAGAGCTGCAGAACAAATTAAGTTCTTAACCCAAGGTACCACTGTAATTTGTTCATTTTTTAAAAATATGTGATCTTTATTAAATTGTTCATATTACAACAAAAAAAAACCAGTACAGCAGACTGAAATATCACATATGTACATGGAAACTTCCATTTTCTTTTATTATCAGTCCCTTTCTGGCACAGTTTGGGAGCCATCTCCACACTCCATGACTTCCAGTAAAGTGCCGGATGGTTTCCCTCAAACATGTTCTTCTATCATATCTTGTGTTCATCTGGTGGGCCTGTATGGCTTTCTCTGTCCCAGATAGTGGATTTTAATTAAGGAATCTTGTTTAACCACTCCCCTCAGTCAACTGATGTGATGTGTCAGCTTCTTTGATATGCTACATGACAGATCCTGCCATATCACCTTTGAGCAGTGATCTACTGTCGAGAAATCTTCATTCATGTTGAGATTTGCAAAAACGCCACTAGGGGTATGTACTTCTTAGCAGCTTGGAACACAGCAAGGCCATCTCCTCCCCCCCCCCCCATTGCATTTCAAGCTGTATTTGCAGCATTTGCCACATTAGAGAGGATGTTGGTGATGATGTCACCCATTGTGCATGATGTTTTTTGTCCCACTGCTGCAAACTCTTATTCATTAAGCTGTCATCTGTCCACGTAAGTTCACCCATGGGTGTGTGATGGCTGTTAGGGTATATTCGTGTTATCACTTTCTCTGCATCCAGTTTTGTAGTTGGACTGAAGCAAGTTTGAGGGGGGGGGGCTCATCAAACTGCAGTCTTTGTCAATGAGCTACAGGATCATTCTAGCTAATACCATGTGAATGCAGCTTCAGAAACTAGCAGTGGGAGTGCAGTGGATGCAGAGTAAGTTGTAATGGGAATTTAGCCTAAATCTTTATAGGGTATCTGTTCTGTTCTGCAAATTCCTAATACATTCACAATAATGCAAGCAACATTTTTAAAATATGAAATGGATATATTCATTGACACAAAGTGAGACCTATGTTGAATATTTAGTTCAAGAAGTGAATATGAACTATCTTTCTCCATATCAGTCAGGGCTAGCATACTTGCTGTACACAGACACTGAGAAAGGATTAAAAACTTGAATGCTTCAGTGCTAAAGCTCACCAACAAAGCAACGATATCTGATTATTAAGCGTCAGACTCAAACTGCCATGGAAGAGAAGATCTGATATGACTGTGAACTAGATATTAAGCAGAATAACCTCCAACGATATAATCCAGGCACCTGCGTGCTTCAAAAAAATCTAGATCTAAACTTTTAAACATAAAGCTTCATTTTGTATCATATGGCAAAGGATTAACCAATGCAATTTTGGTGGTGTTCAAAGGAATTCTGTAACGACATATAAGTATAAAATGAAACAACTTAGAAATGAAATAAGATTCCTAACATATCCCTTTACCAAGAAAGAAAGAAAGAAAGAAAGAAAGAAAGAAAGAAAGAAAGAAAGAAAGAAAGAAAGAAAGAAAGAAAGACAGACAGACAGACAGACAGACAGACAATTAGATGGTTTTAGCCTGGGGATGGTGTATAATATAATTTGCAGAGAGAAGACACAAGAAGGGCCTGGCCAGAAAACAATGCAAGCTAACCCGATCATTTTGTATTGCTTAATTTTGCATTTCTTAACTGGTTATGGGACCTATGGTTGGTCTGAAATTCCATTCAATTTCTCTTGGGCTCTAGTGCTTCTGTGGCAACTGTTTCTTTTTTTGGGGGGGTGGGGTGGGGTGGGGGGGATTTCTGACACTCTGCTGTGTCAACACACTTGCATCTCCCTTTCAAATTGTGAGATCTTCATGGCATCTGCTTCACCGCAACAGGCATGCAGCTGCAGGTTCCAAGCTTTGGTGTAGCGTCAGGCCTATTATCCCCTCCTATCCGTGGAGTGAAACCAGATGCAATCGGGGAAAGCAGGGCAGCCAATAGGAGCGGAGGACTATTCATTTCTTACATTAATTTATGTTTTCATATGCAGTTGTTTCATCTGGTCATGTCTCCACAAGCTGCTACTGTCTGCAAGCCAGTTTGGTAAGGGAAAAGTAAAACCACCTTCCCAAAAGATGCCAATGCTACAGTTTCTTATCATGGTGTATCTAATTCCTTCCACCACTCCCTGCTCAGATGAAGGAGTGTGGTTAACATTTGCAAGTGTCTATACGAAGCTTTCTTTTTCTGAACAGCTACTGCAGATCTTCAACTGATGTTACTGGTAGCACAGCTACTGCAGATCTTCAACTGATGTTACTGGTAGCACCAGTCAATGTTGGTAAAGCTGTATTTAAATGGCAGCTCTGGGGGGGAAAACCAACAGCCTCCCATCATCACCAGATATACCATATCACAGGCCTTGGGTTCTCCAAATGTAAGTCAGGCCTAAAGTGTAACTTTGCAACCTGAAGAGCAAGTGTTTTGCTTCAAATGTGCACAACCCAGAGTGAGATGAGATCACTGTGGCTGCTCTCGCCCATTTGTCTGCCCACCCTTCTGCCTGCAGTGAGGGTTTGCTTTACTGCAGGCAAAAGAGGAGGGTGGATACCATGACAAGCAGAGGGATGTGCAATAGCTATCTCCTTTCTCACTTAACTGGTGCATTGAAACGGAAAATCCTCATTCTCTAGATAGCAATCGGGCAACCCTAAGATAAGCATCTTGACAAGACAAAAAGAAATTGCTAGGTGAGGTGCAAGCTACTTCCAGACTCCCTCCTCCAGCTCATCATTTAGATTTCTCTTTGCTGCTCCAAGAGAGTGTAGAACTGTTCCTCCATGGTTTTAGTTTTTTTAATATGTACTTTTTATTAAATTTTCTGTTATATAATTTCAAATAAACATTTTACATACTTTAAAATATCCAATGACTTCCCCTCTTCTCTTTCCATGGTTCATTTTGCATATCTTACCTCCCTGCATATTTTACAATAACTATTCCAATCAGTTCTCCACTATCACATCCATCAAAAATTATTTACTCTGTTGAATTTATCTTAATGCCGCCAGCATTTTCAGCTGTACACTGTTATTTTCCATATACTCAATAAACTTTTTTCCAATCTTTTTTAAAAGTATGTTCTTCTTGCTCTCTTATTCTATATGTTAAATGTGCAAGTTGTGCATATTCTGTCAACTTAAGTTGCCAATCTTCTTTAGTTGAGACCTCGCTCACTTTCCATTTTTGGGCTAACGAAACACAGGCTCCACTTGCTGCATACATAAAAAAACCTTTTCTGACACTTGGGGATTTCAGTCTGGGTCATCCCCAGTAGGAAGGACTCTGGTTTGGGGGAAAGTAATTTTAAACATTTTTTCCAGTTCATTATAAATCATTTTCCAATACTCTTTTACCTTTTTACATGCCCATGTTCTTTCATGTTTTTGAATTAGTCCAACTCTAAGAATATCCACTGCCCTTAAGAAAATAGTCTCTTTTTTTTGAGCTGCTCCACAAGGCTGGGAGTCCAAGAATGACCATCCTCCTTAAGGAGTTCATGTTGCTGAAATACACCACTGGCTTGTGAGAATGTATTTATGTGCTGATGGAGAAGCAGGATAGATAGAAGCTCCTAGAAACACAGTGCTGTGATCTGCAGAAGCCAGAATACTGATTGCAAAAAATTGGAAGGGGGAGAGAATCCTATCGTTATTAGAATGGCAAAACCAACTCTCTGAGTTTTTAGAAATGGTGAAATTGACAGCAATTATTAGGGGCCACTCAAATCAGAGAATAGTTAAAGAATGGGAAGGAGTGAAGGAATACATGAAAAAACAATGTTCCAGGATTGAAATATTAATACAGTATATAATATGTGAAACGTGCAGGGATGAGTAAGAAAAGAATAATAGATTAAGATGATTAACTATTAAAGGGTAACAACACAACAAACGGAAGAAATAAAGTATTGAAATCACACACAGGTGAGGGGAGTGGGGGTTACGAGGGAATTTATAATATTTGGTGCAACAATAATTTTTGGCATGTGTTGGAAAACAAATGTGGATTTTGTATGTGACGTTGGTAAGTTTTTTTCCTTTGCATTTTCTTTTTGTGTGTTTTTCTTTGATGAAAAAAAGAAAGAAACACAGTGCTGTGGTCTATAGTGAGACTGAGGCATGTCCTCACCTACTACCATAGTCCTCCTGCTTCTGTCTTTCATTAAAGCAGCACAAAGCTGATGGCACATAATAGGAAATATGTTTTGAGATCAAGAAAGGAGAGTGTTCCACTAACTGCAGAATGAAGAAAACTGAATTATCCAAGTAAGTTGCTTTATTTATCAATATATTTGGTGGCAGACAGAAGCAAAGTAAGCACAATAGCCGAGTTGAAAAGTTAACAGATCTCCCAACTCTTTATTGATTTCAGATGTTCCAATGAAGCAAATACACATACAGTACAGGAAAAAACAAAGTTGACATGGGATTCTTGTACATATATATTACAGAATACTTTGTATAGCTGGGTTAGTGATATGGGTGGTAATAAAAGGTAGTAAATTAATACAACAGAGGAGTAAGCTTGCAAGAGTTCATTTCTTCTAGTTGTGCCCATGAGCCTTCTGAAATGAGGCATTGGACATCCAAGACATCCTTTGACTAGCATTTTAGAATGCATAAAACAAAGCAAGCCCTAATAAGGAAAGCACTTTTTGCTATCTTGAGTTCATAACAGGCTCTAGCATTTATTTACATGACTCATGTCCTATGCAAACATCAGCCTGTTGCATCTTGCTTCTCATGTGGCAGGGCCAAAAGAAATGTTCAGCTCATCCTCACAAATAATATTCTATCCACCCATTCCATGCTAGCAAATGATATATACACTAGAGCCATTTCTCTCTGGAAAATAAGTTCGGAGAAGAGGGCTGATCAGGGATCATAAGCCACTGCAGAGCCTTTGACATTAATGCTCACGTAGATCTCAAGATCAATTTGCCTTGCTAAACAGCATAACAATACCAGTGGTAAGGATTCTCTTACTACATGCCAAACATTGGCAAAACTGGTTTATGGAGGGCAAGTGCAGATGACAGGTATTTCTTGATTATCTGATAAATGACTAGTTGTGCCAAAGCCTTCTATTAACTCAATGATAATCATTCTGCTAGTCATTCTGTTAACAAATCTGGTGTATGTGTAGACACACACTTTATGCTTACATATATGAACACTATTAAGACTATTAGTAGCTTTTCGTTATGAAATATCAAATGTTAAAAATGTAGTTCATGACCAGGTCTGGCATCACCACACAGCAACTCTTGGGACCTGACTCTGTCAGGAATGCTTTGATGGTGTTTCCTGCTTGGCAGGGGGTTGGACTGGATGGCCCTTGTGGTCTCTTCCAACTCTATGATTCTATGATTCTATGACTCTGGTAGGGCCTATTGATGACATGTGGCCTGTGCCTGCCCCCACATCTAACCCCTCTCCCCAGCAGCCAGGACTCTAAATCAATAATGGCACCACTTTTACATTTCCCACAATACCATGGAGTTATGCAACATAGGCATTGTGGGAAATTAAACATCAGCATCATGTCCCAGTAAGTTAGGAGGGAGTTCATTTTGCTGAGGGTCCTCTGAAAACCTGGAACCAATCAAACTGATGAAGATGAGATAACACACATGTAATCCAGAAACCTACTGCCGATACATTTGATTGCGTCATTCAAAGGTAAATTGCAACACTGTTCACTTCTACAGTTCCTGGCCATGTGCAGCCTTCCTGTCTGCCCATTCTCTTTCCTAGTCTCCTTTCTCCTCTTAAGATTGCTTCCTCTCGTCTCAGCTCCACTCCTCTCAGCTCCACTCCTCTCGACTCCTCTCCATTATTCTGTACCACTCCTTGTTCCAGTCTTCCTTTCCAAGGCTCCACTTCTTCCCTAGGTCTATGCTCTCTCAGCTGCCTGATGGCTCCTTTCCCCCTGCATGTCATTCTACATTGTGCAGGAGAGTCCTCCATCCTCTGGAGAGTTTCCCACCCCCACCTGGAGATTGCAAATATCTGCAGGGAGAAGGAGGGGACAGGAAACTTTCCTGCCCTCAACTTCTTTGAATTAACTTATCTTTGTCATTTATTTGGAACGACACAGCAACTTGCTTTCATAAATGTACTTTTATCACTGAATAACGACGTGCCATTTGCCCAAGCTAAAGCTCCTCTACAAAATGCCATAACCACCCCAGGAGTATTACAACACACCACTGAAAAATGTACAAAAATTTATGACTGGTCGCCTCTGAGGTGTGAAGACTGAAATGGTAGTCGAAAAGCATAGGGTAAATCCATTTTAGATCCAGCAGAAACAGCTTGAATATATTTCTTCTTTAAAAAAATGAAAACCACCACCCCTTTCCTCCCATGCTTCTAAAATGGTCTGACAAGAAACAGTTCAATTTCACAGCTACTTCTTAAACACTGCAATTTCATTTTGGTTCCTACTCATGAGTCTTGGGGAAAGGCTCTGGGTGCATTCAAAGTGAAGTCAGAAGACTTCTGCTCTCACAATGGAGTGTTTCTCTTTCCTTTTCTCTTCACCCCCAGTCCAATTCTATGTCCTCCCCCCACATCTTCAAAATCTACTTCAGAGGGTTGGAAGACCCTGTGAAGGGGGCCTGGGGGCCCACAGGGCAGAGGAGAGGAGAGGAGAGGGAAGTTCCATTGGGTGAGAGGAAATTGGTTGTGCAACTAAGTGAACATAACAGGAATTCTCAAAGAGTAGATCATGTCTCTTTTTCTTTTTCTGGGTATATGATATTGGCAGACTTGTTCAGCTGACGGATTTATGAAATAGCAAGAATCTGACTTTGGCTTTGGTAAAGCAAGTACTTTTTGAAGAGCCACATAGAAGCTTGTGGTAGATTATATCCTTAGTAAGACCTTGGGGGGTCTTCCACACAATCCATTACTTATATATAGTATAAAAATAAAGTTTTCAAAAACTATCAAGAATCCATTCAGGAGAAATTTATCTGACATGAATTTGCTTCTTGGGATTTGGAAACTAAGTGACCTATAGGGAGAAAAATGCTTAGCCATAAAATGGAATACGGAAGCAGAACTGGCGCCCTCACCCTCAAACCCCCACCCCCCCAAAAGATGAATGCAGAAGAAACTCTGTGATGCCAGTAAAGTTTAGGGAGAAATAATTTCAGCAATCTAAAACAGGAGCTCTATACTAATTATCTATGTGGAATGACCACTGACAAAGAAATAAACACATACGGTATTAGTAATTTTACACAATTTGTTGAAAATGAGGAATAAAAAGGACTTAAAGCGCTATCCTGTGCATGGTTATTAAGAAGGAAGTCAATGAGGCTGACTCCCAACCCTTTAGGCTGCCAATCCTGTGCACATTTACATGGGAGTAATCCCCAGTGAACTCAGTTTTCCAAATAAGCAAACACTGAATTGAACTGTTAGACAAATGAATGGCACCCACACTGGAATTCCACTTCTCCCGCTCTATATATGTACGCCCACTAAATATATACATACATAGGTGCTACCTCCTTAAAAGTTTCCTAATACAGCATCAGTTGGGAGGTAGGTGTCTAACTTATTCATTGTACCTCTCGAAAATGTAAGCCCCCCATTTTTTTAAAAAAAAAATACTAACAATTGACATCAAGTAACATTAACCTCCAACCTCCCAGCCTATCCCCAGATAGAAAAACGAAAGAAATATTTAAAACAGCCATTAGAACATTTTAAGATATGCCAGGCAATACAACTTTTGTACCTAGTTTTACAAGTGACTTGAAATCTGGCAACATTCCCTCTGTGTGTTTGTTAATGTCCTAGCAATTTCTTGACGGCAGAGGCCTCTAGGCAGAAAAGAGTCACAAACTCTGAAAGAAAAAGAGAAAGACTGCAGAATTAGTCATTTCCAAGCGTCCCCCATGTACATATTGAGAAATGCCCCTGTGCGCCTTTAAGGCACAGTTGTACCTGTGGAAGGAGATGAACAGCACACATAGGAGCCAACTCCTAGGGGCTTCAGCCCCCACCATAAAGTATTTGAGGGGGCTGTGCCCCCACAAAGTTGATGGGCGTTCCCATTCAAATGGTGTGTGTGCACTGTGTCATGTGATCAGTTATGCAGCGTGGGGCTTATCTCTGGGGTCCCACAATATTTTATTCACGTTGGCACCCCAATAGGACACAACTCAACCGAGTCTTCTTCCTGCTGCTCCTTTGTTGAGCCATGAGTTCATAGCTGCACACAGATCACAGTGCGCTCAGAATGGGAGGGTGCTCTATGCTCCCTATATAATCATTCACTTGTCCCTCTTCATCTCAGTTCTTAAGGCAGCAACTTACCCCACTAATAATCCCTTTTGGGGGGGGGAGAGATAAGAGGTTTCCCTTGAGTCCTGTACCCAGCAGTGGATGATGTGGTGGCCTGCAAGTGTTCACCTGCCATCCAGTTGGTTGTATTGCTGCTGCTTATCTGTCGGTGTGGTGCAAACAAACCAGCGGAGCCAATCCAGTGTTTCTACCACTTTATTTGCACCACACCGACCTGGCCTCCAACTCACATATCCCCCTCTATCTCCCAGCAGTGATATGACTGACCAGCCCCACATATTGACGCTAATCTAGATGCGACTAAGTCCCCCCCCCCAGCTTTGAAAGTTTGATTCAGTTATTTACCTGTAAGCCAAACATGTAGGAAAGGTATCTTCTTAGAACCTTGAAGAAAGGGTCCTGAGAGTGCTTCCTGTTAAGGATCCCATCATATTTCTATCATATCCTTGCTGCAGAATGGAAGGTTGTAGATCACATAAGGATAAATCAGATGAAGAACCATTATGTTATGAGGAGTCAGATGTTTTGATATAAGCATGAGAGAAGTCAAATTCAGGCAAATGTCTGGATGCACTCACAAACTATGTATGTTGCACATATAAAACTCTCTAAGGCACAAGAGTGGTTTCTGCTGAAGACTTCTAGCAACCTCACTTAATAACTCATATATAAATGCAAAAACATTTTGCAAAGCTTCTGAATTTTCTGCTTCTGTTTCCACAATTAGTCAACGTGTATCTTTCTGTTCTTTTCTTTTTAACTGTCATCCATCAGCAGACCAGAGGAGCAAAACTAACAAAGCACTAGAAAATGCAGTGCATTTTTTTAAGATACGTCACAGTATATATAATTTATATTGAAGATATGAAAAGGTAATTCCTGGGTTTCAAAACATGACATCCAGAAGAGATGCCTCTAAAACAATTCTGTATACAAAAAATGAAACAAAATGACAGCTCTGCTTTCCAAAACAGTTTACCATCACAATTATTTTTATTTTTATTTTAAAAAAACCCACTGTTTCTATGATCTTAGGAGACATTCCCACACCTTTTATTATGTGAGCGGGTCTGTCCAAGTGCCATGCTGTTTTATGAGAAACAGTGAAAAAGACCACATTATTCTCTTACCTGTTTTAGTATAGTTTGGAGCTCCCTGTTTGACCATAGGTCAGACAACAGCATCCGAGCAGCTTCAGCTGCTTTTGGATAAGATCTACAGAAAAGAAAGAAGGCAAATGAGCTTTACGGAAAAGGATGGACAAAAACTTCCTTGCTGTCCTGCTGCTGGCAGGTAAAGACTTTCCTGTTCCAACAGGCCTTTGGGAATTGACTAGTTTTTATTGTAATTATTGTTATGTTTTAAACAGATTTTATATAGGTATATAGCTTTGATTCTGTGTTTAAGTGATTTATTGGACCTTTGGAGATGAATTCAAACCACTGGAGAGTTACAGCATCTGCTGAGGTTATAGAGACTGATATGGGAAAGACATGTTTGATGTGCTGATGCAGGTGTACTATGGCATTTCTTCTTTCTGTACTCCTCCCTCTGGCTCATCCATGCAGTGCTAAATCTTAGTTTAGTGTTACATGAAAATCTTCAGAATGTAGTTTACAAAATAAGGTACAATAGCCAAGTTTAAGATGCCATTCAGTACACAGCAGCCACCACCAACTCCATTCCATGGTATTAATGAGTCTCCAAGTATGTCAGGTTCAAAGTTAAGGGCAGCGCTGAGGAGCTCAGTATCTGAGACTCACACTAACCACAGCTTTTAAAAATGCTTATGGTGAGGTGTCAGTGTTCTGCAATAAATAAATTAGAAATGGAAAAGTTCTAAGCTGCACATATATATGATATGCAAAGAACGAGATATACTCAAATCATGGTTCAAATCTCTCATATGCCCACTTTTCATCACCATTACTCACCCATTACGGCATAGGCCTACAACATTATTTATCAAGCTGCCTGTCAGGTAGGGCTTGGCCATTTGTGGGTTGGACATGATTAGGTTCCTCAGTGTGTAGCAAGCAGATGTCATAATGTCCCCATAGTTGCTGGAACCTGGAGCCTGGAGGGCCAGGAGACGAGTGACATCTGGGAGCACCTGATTAGCTGAAGGGCATAAACAGATTACCATTAAATACAACTCAAAAAAGCTATTGAGCTGTCTAAAACTCAAAAGGGTTA
Source organism: Lacerta agilis (assembly GCF_009819535.1). NCBI lineage: Eukaryota > Metazoa > Chordata > Lepidosauria > Squamata > Lacertidae > Lacerta > Lacerta agilis. The sequence goes on along the minus strand of NC_046317.1, from coordinate 63,006,449 downwards.
CTGAGACTAGATAAGCATTACTCCATAAGGTCTACAATCGGACATAAGGGGAATATTAGTCACCCTTGGGAGTTGTAGCAACAGATCCTACTTTTGCTAAAAAGCAAAACTATCAGGTGGGAAGAGCCACAGCAGATCAGCTTCAGGTAGTGATGAAGTTTGTGTAGCTGTGACTTTGGGTCACACCTGCTCCCCCCCCCCAAACCCCAACCAACAGCATTTTACATGAGAGAGATAGCATCATTCAGAGGGTAAATAATTCTTTGCTTATTCTCAGTTGCTTTTTAGACCATTAGATAGACCAGCTGATCTTGAACAAACATGAAAGCACAATACTGGATGAGCACAGAAAAATATTGAACCAGCTTCTCACCAATGAACACTTTATTCTGATAGAAGAGATTTAAACACTCTGATCATTTAGCATAGTGGGACTTTGGAAAAGAAATGACATATATGAAGAAAAGCATGTGAATGTAAAGAAAGGAAAATAGGTAGAATACAAAATGGTGCATACCCATTGGTTTGTGTAGAATAGGGTGTCGAGACATATTGCTTAGCAAGGATGTTCCAGAGCGAACTACTTCAGCATTATTGGACTGCAGAAGGCGTGCTATACGGGGCAAACCTTTCTCCTTTAGACCAATCAACTGGCTCATTGCATTTGACATCTAGAAAAATAAATAATTAGGCATTTCTTATTTCTAGAGTTTTGGGGTGGTAGCCAGCATACATCATACACAGAGTGTCTACTATCATCAGTTAACAAAGTGCTTTTCCAGATGTCTAACCAGATGTGGAGGGCAAAATAATGCATTTACCAGTCCTCTGCTTGCAGTCAGATTTTGCAGGGCTCCAGCACAAGCCTCCAGGGTAGCATCTTTCTTGCTCCGGTCCATCAGAGACAGATATGTGCGGATGGCATCTGAATGGTACAGCCAGCTGGACCCTCTGGGTTTATAGTCCTCTTCAGGAAGAGGTAGGTCATAGTCATCATACTAAGGGTAAATAAGAATAATTTAAAAATCTAAGAAGTTGAAGTTTTACGAAAGAGCCACATTTTTTTAAACCCATGTTTTACAAAAGAACAACATTTTACTTATTTATTACACAAAACTAACATTAAACTGTTTTTTAATATTGCATTTTTGAATTGCTGAAATCCACCCTGGGACTTTATGGTGAAAGGCGGGCAAGAAATTGAAATAATCATCATGTTGCCTTTAACACAAGACAATGATGTTGCTCTATGCACCAAATCTCACCTCCAGCTTTCCACCTCTGTTGTTGAAGCAGCCAGTCAGGGTTTTGTCTGTGTGACTGTTCCTGGCCATGTGGTTGAGCTGTGTGTACTTATTAGGCACCTCAGCGTCAAGGCGGTAGGACAGATTGTGAAGGATACAGATGCAGTTCTCCACAGACTAAAACAAAGAAAACGACATAACCAGTCACTTCTCTCAGTTATCAGTGCATGAATACTTTACACAGGGCAGGATTCTTTAAAAAAAAGACATTGCCATAAAAATAATTCTGGGTTTACAATTCTGGCAATGTTAACAAGAGTTATATCAGCTGATGAACAAACATTACTCTACGTCTGACTTGTACCTTGTCATCTGGCCGGTTGGCAGCCACACAGTTCTGAGAATAAGCCATTACAGAGTCAATCAGTCCAGGGTGGTTCCTCATGGTTTGACGTCCAACATCTGCAGAACTCAGGTTCCTACAGGGAAGACATATTTTATAAATCAAAGGGAGAAGTAATCAGACCAGTCAAGCACTTCAGTTACCCTTGTCCTGCGCTCACCAATCTCTCTCTCTCTAGTTCTCTTTGATTCGATGAGGGTGAAATTCTCCTATACAGAGAACCCGTGGAATATATCGCAGAACTATTCCACAAAATAGATCTCCTCCTAAGCACAACTATTAGCTTCATGGCAGCTTTCTTTCTAAAGCTAATAGCTGAACAGGCAATTTTTGCTGGGATCACAGATGGGGAATAAATGGTTAAAGTTCCCCTCCCCACATGCTGTAGTCCTCAATGAAAATCACCTGCAATATCTACTACAGTATTAAATTTTCTTTTTTCTTTTTAAGCCTGATATCGGCTGTGTACATATTATTGGCTCACATCTCAGTCTTTCTTTTGCTCAATTTGGATTAAAGATGATTAGCTAACGTCTTCAAGACACTGGTTATTCTCACATGAGGCTTACTACACAATACTGTATCAAGATGCTGAGGTTGTTGTTTTTTAACAGAGACCATTTCTGATACACAAACAAGCCCTAATTAGTTTTAAGATCACTATGGAGCTATTTTTACTGTTTTCCCTTCAGACTCCCAAAGATTTGAAGATATGGAGCTTGGAATGATTCCATTTTGCACTGAGTCATTTTATAAGGGAGCTCTCTCTCCATTATCTACCTAAGCAAGAATGGAAATAAACTACTATTGTACAGTTTACAAGCTGCTTATATCAGCTTGTTGGACCCCTGGACCAAGAAAGCTGCAGTCGCTGATGCAGTTCATATTTTTCATATCAGCAAACAATGGTACTTTTAGTTCATGTGTGTGCTTGAGGCGTGAACTGCTGCTGCTCAGTCCTCTAAGGGAGAAATTCTAATTGTGTAGCTGTTCCATTGGCTCATTCAGTGATTCTCAGATGCTGGCAGCCGAGCATTGCTGGAGATCAGTAAGAGAAACTAATACGTTCATACTAAGGAGTTTGATAGCTTTTCCTAAGCATGAATAAAACTATTGCATGCCAACTAATAGGCTTCCTACAGTTTAAAAGGGGTGGTTGTAGATGACATGGGAATCTGATGAAGAAAACCAATATGGAGGACAATTCAAAGGAAAGTCATTGCCAGAGGCAGTCATTAAAATTCAATGAGGAGCAAGCAGAAGGTTTGTGTGTGTGTTTTTAACATGCACGTGAAGAACGTTTGGTCAGAGTGCCAGCACACACCTGGCACCTGCACCTCCAGTCTTTATGCATACAACAAAAATACATCAAGATGACTGCAATGAGAATGGTTGAGAAGCTTCATTTTGTGCTGAATCGGACAGTGCTTGCTGCAAACTTAAAGGAACTTCACTGTCAATTTAAAGTCTGGCACTTAACCTTTTAACCTTTAAAACCCCAAATAGCTTTGTGCTCAAACTACCACACCTCACATGCTTATCACTGATACTGGGAATCTGCATCTACTGAGCCTGAAATCTCTGAGTCCAGTCCCTATATAGCTCTATTTTCATTCTGGTTTGTTACTGGAATAGGGAACTAAAAACAGCGAATCAATGACCTTCTCAAAATACCACTTTCATTGGAATTTCAGCTTACAATTCCAAGTTTTTTTCAGACATGGAGCCCTACAATGGATTGCTGTACCCAGCATGGCAATGCCTGGTATATACTGAATTTTAAGTGACAAGCAAAAACCTTTCAATTCACCCAAGCTTTAATTTTTTTATTTTACCTTAAATTTTTAAACTTCAAATCCCACTGCTGGAATGTGAAATGCTTGCATAATTCTAGTGACGTTTGGGGTTGTTCCCATTGTAGACAATTTTTGAGAGTTTATTGTTGACCAATATGGCTATTATTTGTTTCTTAAAATTTTTAAACTCTTGGACTCTTAATTGCACTTTCATGCATTATTTGATTTGTTGCTTTAAATTTTGTATACTGACTTGAAATCATTGATAAAAGACAGTATATAAACTTTCTAAATTGCATAAATAACATAAATCTAAAAGGGCCTTTTTGAGACTATTTGCCAGAAAAGCAGAATGCACCTCAATTTTTTCAATATGATCAAAATATTAATATGTCTGTTGACCTACCTCAGACAGCCAGTGGCATTGAAGAATACCTCTGGGTCAATAATTTCTCTTGATCTAGTACTAACACCATCAGACCAGCCAGAAAAAGGAATAATAACACGATCAGTCAGAACAGGAAGAGCTTCATGTATTAAATCTTCTTTTAGTTCATCTGTGGACGATAAGTTCCAGAGCAATCCTGGAAAGCAAATACATGAGACGCTTCCTGTCATTCTCATTTGGATTCATAATAATAATAATTTTATTATTTATACCTGCCCATCTGGCTGGGTTTCCCCAGCCACTCTGGGTGGTTCCCAGCAGAATATTAAAAACAGAATAAAACTTCAAACATTAAAAACTTCCCTAAATAGGGATTCAAGAGGAAACTGTAAAACTAATAGGTATTCTGAAAGTGAGTCTCCAAATGTTCATGGAAGGCATTCAAGCTACAGTCACGTTAAAATAAATTCTACTTGCCTCACTGCCTGCTTATGAATGACACCAGGAATCTATGTCTACTGGGCCTGAAATCTCTGATCCCACATAACTTTATTTTTGTTTTGGTGTGTTACTGGGATAGGGAAGGAAAAAACCAGGGAACCAAAATATCAATCTAGAAGATTGTCTTTCCTTTTAACAAACTGGTAGTGTTTCTTTATTAAATTCCAACTTCTCTTCCACTTGTTGCATTAAATGAAAAAGCACCAATACTGAGGTTTTCCAATACAGTGGTACCTCAGTTTACGAATAGTCCTGTTTACGAACTATTTGGTTTACAAACTTCACAAAACCGGAAGTAGTGTTCCAGTTTGCGAACTTTACCTTGGTCTACGAATGGAATCCGAATGGTGGAAGTGTACAAACGTCGGCGGGAGGCCTCATTAGGGACAGCACGCCTCGGTTTAAGAATAGATTTGGTTTAAGAATGGACTTCTGGAACGGATTAAGTTTGTAAACCAAAGTACCACTGTAAACAAATACAGTATATTTAAGTTTAGTCAATTTTAGGTTTCCTATATTGAGGGCTTCTACCTGCACAACAAGACTTCCTCTTCTCTCTCCAATCTGTTCAGGGTTTGGCGGGAAGCACAGGGCACACACAGAGTGAAGAGAGGGAGGATGTTCAATTGTGAAGGTATAAATCCTTGTGCTAATGGGACACCTTTGTTGGACACAACCCAATATTTATGCACTAATTCATATTAGTGATTTACTGTTCCAGTTGCTCCAACATTGTTATAAAAGGGTGGGGGTACCTGTCAGCTGCTTCTGTATCTCTGTGCTCCCAGTCCTTCTCAGGAGGCTCACACATTCTCGAATTCCATTCTGACGCCGGGTTTCTAGCTTGTTGGTTGGATTTCTGAAAACTAAGTTTCGGAGGGCCCCAGCTGCAGCCTGTTGCACATTCTCATCTGGGCTGCGGAGAAGCTCAATAAGCTTGGAAATGCCTCCAAGCCGGTAGACCTAACAAAGAAAGAATTTAAATGTTTGTTGATCAAAACTGTTTAGAAACCTCTCTTGTTTTTCCCCCTGCATATAGAAAGCATCAGTGCTGAAGCTTAACATATGATGTATACTCATTGCAATGGCAGTTTTAACAGTGTTGAACTACTATTGGCTTTACTGTGAATATTCATTTATTTAATTTATTTATTAAATCTGTATACTGCCCTTCATCTGTAGATCTCAGGGAAGTTCACAGCATAAAAATACATAATACATAATATAAACATAATAAACACATGATAAAGTACATAATAAAAACAAAACAAAACAATAACCCCCTCCCCCATATATGTATATGTGCCCCATATAGTAGCTTTTATTGCATGAATAAACTGCTGCTTCCTATTGCACATGATGACATTAAGTTTATAGATTATTCCTTGAGGCCTAAAATCCCTCCTTCCTTTAAAATAATGAATGAATGCTTTTGATTGGTTCAAAAGCCACCTTGGTGTAGAGGTCACTCACTATACGTGAAGGAAGGAAGGCTTTGCTGATGAGTCAGGGCAGTTTCTGCAATTCAGCAGTTCAGGTGATAGCAGTCTAGATTCCAACATGCCATGTACCACAGGGGGAAGGGTGTGCTCTTGTTCATTGACTGCTGAAAGCTCTGGTCTAGACCTCACTTGGTTCAATGACCCTTGTACAATATTATTTGAAAAGGTGAAAGCGAGACTGGGAAGCTTATGTGTTAAAGAGGAAATGGGTGCTGCTCTAGGAAAGCCAGACTAGTCATGATGTAGAAAGTAAACATAAATGAATTGTTTATTGTAAATTGTTTAAGTTGTTGGACAGGCAATTAATCAGGATCACTGCCCTGATATTTTATGATATGGCGCTATAGAAATATGTTTTATAAATAAACAATAATTCAGAATAAATTCTTTCCTACTGGTCATAATTATTCCTCAAAATACTTTTTATCTTGCTCCTTCCATTGCCTAGCGGATAGGCAATATTGTTTGATATTAGAGCAAATTATATGTCCCAAACAGGTAGTTTCCCAAAAGTGTGCAATATTTATTTGCCCTCATTGCAAGTTTGTTCTGAGTAAATTTTGGCAAAGTATATACCCATGAAGACAGAACGGTTATGTTATTCAGTAAAGTATCATTTTTGTTAATGGCACGATAATATTAACAATAATATTAACTGGATCCTGGCCTGCACCCAGCTTTGGCTAATGGGGATGCAGGCTGGGGACTTGGGCTGTGCCAGGGGGCGGAGTGAATGGAGCAGGTAAGCTTCTCTCGGATCCACCGCTTGCCTATTTAAGCAGCTCACACCTGGGGCACTACCTGTTTGTTCCTTTGCCAGATTCCCCCCCCCCTGCCCATCCACCCTCGGTTTAAGCTTATAGTCAATGACTTTGCTGTGGCTATGGTGATCACCATTCTTTAAGGGGGCTAGGTAAGAATCTGCCCACTGGGCTAATTGGCACTGACCCAGTGGTTTTGCCTACCTCATAGTAATCGTCACAACTGGTTGGGCATTAGGCCAATCCTTTGTTTTGGATGGAGGGGAGGTTGTAGTCTCCACCTGCCCCTCCAAACGCTGGGGTATCCCGTTAAAGGGATCCGGGGGAGGGGCCATGTCCGCGTGCCCAGGTGGGGGCCAGGGCCGAAGGCACTCCTCCAGATGGCAGTCCCTGCAGGGGTCACCCTATTTGATATAAATCTTAGGAACCCCCATCTGGATTGGCCACGCGTCACTTCCACTAGTTGGGCCAGAAGTATTTTGATTGCCTCATGCCCAAGCCAAACCTCTTTCATCTGTATTCAATAAAGTTGTGGCATGTTTTGACCCCAAAACCAGCCTCATTGGTCTTTTAATTGCATGGGTTGGGATAGGGGAACCCGATGTCTTGTGCTGCAAGTCAAATATTTGTCTGACAGCTTACTTTCATAGAATCATAGAACCTTAGAGTTGGAAGGGACCCCAAGGGTCATCTAGTCCAAGCCCCTGCAATGCAGGAATCTCAACTAAAGCATCCATGACAGATGGCCATTCAACTTCTGTTTAAAAACCTCCAAGGAAGGAGAGCCCACCACCTCTTGTGAGAGTCTGTTTCACTGCTGAACAGCTCTTACTTTCAGAAAGTTTTTCCGAATGTCTAGCCAGAATCTCCTTTCTTGAAACTTGAAGCCATTGGTTCGAGTCCTACCCTCCAGAGCAGGGGAAAACAAGCATACTCCCTCCTCCACGTGACAACTCTTAAGATATTTGAAGGTAGCTATCATATCTCCTCTCAGCCCCCTGTTTTCCAAGCTAAACATACCCAGCTCCTTCAAACGCTCCTCATAAGGCTTAGTTTCCAGACCCTTGATCATTTTGGTCACCCTCCTCTGCACACATTCCAACTTGTCAACATCCTTCTTAAATTGTGATGCCCAGAATTGGACATAGTATTCCAAGTGTGGTCAGTGAGAATTTCAGAATTGGATAACCAATTTGTTCTGAAGGAACAAAAACGGATATCCTAACTGTTTTGAATCTGAATTTTGATACATTTATGTGATTTGACTGATGCATACTAACGCTGGTGCTGCTTTAGAATTCAAATATTCAAAATGAAAGTTTTCTCAGTTGAATTTGTAATTCTGACACACTTCTTGCAAACATAAATTTAAAACGACTATATTTCAATTATCATTACCTGGAAATAACAAAAAAAACACATAATCATTCATATGCATACTGAATGCATCTGCATCCATTCAAATAACCACATCTGAATCTATGCCAAAAATTTTGAAGTCAGATGCTGATGCTCTGAACAGTTGTATGTTTGGAAGGTTAAACATAAATTATTTGCAGAGAAGTAGAGCTTTGTGTGTGCCTAATAACCACCCAAAAAAGCACACCCAATGCACTAATGGTGAAGCCCCTTTATACCCCTAGTATTACCTCTTAGTGTTGAATGGACAAGATACCTCTTCCCAATCTGACATCCTCTTCGTTCTGGTGGAGCTACAGGAAACATGAGTCCTGACATAATTCCACACATTAAAGCATCTCCTACAAAGCCACACACAGCTGAGGAATAACTTTACCTCTTGCTTGGCAGATTCATCTTGAAAACAGGTGTGCTGCAGGTAGTAAGCCCCCATGGCATGGTACTTCTCATCTGAAGAACACAGGAACTGGATGGCTTTCTGAATAGTCATTGCTCCATAATCCATCTCATCATTGACTATTCTAAACATAAAAAAGAAAGGGGAAGGAAATGTCATTCACCGTGAGGCAGATTCCTAGCAGTTTAATAGCAAAATAGTGGAAGAGCTAAAAATGAGTTACATCCTCTTCTTATCTAGGTGACAAGTATCAACAGAGAAGTACAGGAACTCTGAACAGTGCATAAATCCCACCCTATGAGCTATGTAAACACTATCTATCAACCAAAAAGTTGTAAATATACGGTACAACATTAAGATTAAAATAACAAGAATACACTATAGTTAAGATTCCAGCTACCTCCTTGCTCAATAACACCATCCAACCAACTCTTTTGGATCCTATACAAAGGACACCACTTCCCATAATGAAAACGATTCACCTAAATTAAAGGGTCAAAACCTTTATCCCATCCTCACCCCTTTTTAGCCATAATCCATCCTCTTTTCCTCTTCAATTCCTATTTTAGCATAAAATAATTCCTTACCCTGTCTTTCTCTTCTACCCACCCACCTAACTAGACCTCAGTATAGAAGTTATCCAAGTGGATAGCAAACTAAGTGAACAATCTTCTAAGACATCTGGCTTGCACGGCAGCAATGCAATTTTACCTCATTCAATCTAAATGGTCCCAAAGTACTTGCTACTACCCAAGAGTTGGGTAGCATAGGATAATTCTGTACCAACACAATTGCTATAAGCAGTACTTATAGAAAAAAATGGTGCAGGTACTCACCATGAAGTTGTTACAATAAGTGCCACACTTTTAACAGGGGGGGGGATATGCCAGTACTGCATTCCCTTGAGTACCCCCAAGAAAAAAGCCATGGTTGTAAGCTGTAGACATTGGAAATGTGAATGTACATACCTACATGCTTAAGTTATTTTGTCTTGGAGTTTTGACTAGGAGCTGCAGCATGGAGCCACAGATAGCATGGTGTACTCATACAAAACTTATTTACATCTGCCACATGCAAAAGCAGCTGCCATGTTCTGCACTACAAGTGCATATGGAAAATCAAGGATGGATCTTTTTTTTCTTCAGTTGTGATTCCTTTTTTAATAATCAGTTGTGATTCCTTTTTAAATAATCTTTTCTCTCTTTTTTTGGACTAGAAACATTGGTATACTGTCAAAGGGATTCAGGGTGGAGGTGCTTCTGTTCAGGCACCCAGATGGGTGCTGACAGGCCAGGTGATCACAGGTGGGGTAACCCTGATTTGGTGTGTGTCATAGGGTGGTTCGTAACCTTGGCTAACCCTGCCAAAATCATCAATCAGCAACTGGGCTGGTTGATCCAGGTTACATACCCAATGCCTGCACCCAAAACCTGTTGACATCTGTAATCAATAGAGTTGTGGCCTGTATAAATCTCAAGTGGTTTTCCTGCATTTATTGCAATTCTACAAGGCTTGGGGCTGACCACCCACAGCTTCACTGCACCTGGGGCCCACAACCGTGTATTCAGTCTTAGGCAAGACTTAAAATAGCTAATGAGAAAAAAACACAAAGTGCATAAACATCTGCTCAATCCTGATAAAATATCCAAAGTAGAAATAAATCTACAAGCGTGTTGATTAACTGATGGAGCTGGAATATCAGAGTAAATGCTTGGCATACTCAGGTGTAGCAATCCATCCTGGAATGTTTTACACCCAGAGATAAATCTATTCTCAAGTCTCAACTGATAACCATTCTCTAAAAAAGGGCATTCCTCAGCCTGTCCCAAATTTGTAGGTACACGGTGCTCTATTATGCAATGTGCCACTTAGTAGGTTTTCAGGACACCAGGAATAACTATGAACATGCATCAGAACATTTTGCAAAAGCAAAAGCAAAATAAAACAAAAAAACCCTAGAAAATTTACCTAGTGATTATTGCACCAAGCCCCTGTTTCTAATTTATGTCTCATTGTTTCATAAGAAAGCACAATCAATTACCATTTCTGCAGTTTGGGCAAATTAACATATTTTATTTGAAAGCAAAAACAAAGGGATTTCCCACCAAATAAGAAAGTTACTTTCCAATAGAATTTTCTTCTACAAGCCACTACATATTCATATCCCAGAACCACTTTGCTTTCTCTGTTGTGAATATAGCAATTACAAAAATGTTTAGTAAATATAACAAATAGGGCAGCCTCTCAGTTTTCATAGTTATCCATCTCTGTACCTCTCCTCCTTCTGTGGTCATAAACAGGGGAAAAAATGTGGTTGCGGGATGACCAGGTACTGACAAGCTTTGTTCCAGACACACTCCATGTGAAGTGACTTTGCCCAGCAGTGCATGGCCTAGAGAGCAGTGAAACAGGTGGAATTTCACCCCCACATCAGGGATCTTGCACAGTCTTGCAGAAGGGATCCTCCCGTGGGGTCAGAGGTTTTTCAAGGCCATTTTGCCCTGCAAGTTACCCACCCTGAGATTAGAAGCAGAGGCAGATTTGGGGGAGTGTGACCAGTTCAGTTGCAATGGGCATGGAGTTTTGGGGATGTCACCAAAGACACCACAACTATTATTTAGAATGGAATGAGAGAGAACTCTGCAGAACCAAGAGTAGCTGGCCCATCTCCCCCACTTGTTCTACCTGCCAGATTATTTAAAAACAGTTTTCAATTTGAAGATTCTGTTTTCAGAGGCCTATAGGTTATAGAAGCTGTTTCCCTTGGAGAAAGAATTGGCATTACCAGTGGCATCAAATCCTCTCCAAATTAGATATTGGACTGAATTTTCAAGTTCTACAGTGCTTCAGAACCATGCAGAGATAGTCTCAATTCTAGAAAGGAGACAACTCCTCAATAAGAACAAGTTCAACTGGCAAGAAGATTCAGCAACCAGGCCCAGTGCTTCAAGACAGACAACTCCCAAATCTGAACCAGTTCTACAAGGTGAACCACACCCTATCAGGAAAGGTGCTACAAAGGGACCACTCCTGAGAGACATTTGGCAGAGGACAGTGTTTCTCACTCAACAGTTATGCTGCTGCTGAATCTTCATGAGCTGAAATGGCTCTCTCATTTTTTAAAAGCTCTATAATAAACCAGATCTGTAATAATATTTTCAATGGTAACTAGCCTTTTCTTAGGGAGAAGTTTGGGCAGGGCAACTAATCTGACACTCCAGAGTGGCAGAATCTCCTCCCCACACACCCAAAAGAGTCATGAGTGGTGCTATAGAGACTAACACATTTATTATGACATAGACTTTTGTGGACTAATATCCACTTTGCCATAAGTCTGAAGTGCTATCCTAAGTTAGCAGGTATGCAGCAGCCCATACTTGTCTGCTTAGGATAACACTTCAGGCCTCTGGAGAAGTAGACTCTAGTTCATAAAAGCTTGTGCCATTTTCTGTTCTTTAAAGGTGCAACAAGACTTTTTGTGATTTTAAGCTAAAGTTCCATAGAGTTCCAAACCATTTTTCTGGATTCCATGTCACATGCCTCAAAATAATAATAATAATAATAATAATAATAATAATAATAATAATAAGAAGAAGAAGAAGAAGAAGAAGAAGAAGAATTTATATACTGCCCTATACCTGCAAGTCTCAGGGCGCTTCACAGAACAAATCTAACTGAAGGGTCAATACATAATTTTCACTGGAATTTTCTTTACACCAAAGCTTAAGACATTTTAAAGTTACCACTAGTAGGCTAAACTAATTACTTGAACCTCACTTGAACCTTTCGTTCATAACTCTTTACTTGGGAAGAACAGATAGAGTAGAGGCATATGTTATTGGTGCTGAATATCTGACTGCCATTATTAGTGTCACAGACAAATGATCTGTTAAATGTGGTGCCAAGTTAGATTCCTTAACATGGAATTATTTCTTTCCAACTGAGATCCAAACAGCGCAATCCTATGAATGGTTACTTAGAAGCTCCATTGTGTCTAGTTCAACTTGTTTAGGGTTGCAAACTAAATGGCTCAAGTCTTGATTCATGCAAGCCCCATCAAAAAATCAGAAGAAAAAGCACCAGAATACGCTTCTGGCGGGATTCAGAATTGGCAAACTTTTTCTTTCTGCATGGTGATGAAAACCAAGTAAATTGCCCTGCAGACAACGAAGAAGAAATCACAAGTTAAGCAGAAAGGACACACATGAGAACTTACTTTGAGTTGACCTGTCCATAGACTGCATCCTGCTTGCTGCTAGCAACAGGCTGTACATAGACCATGCTGGCAGAGGTGCAAGAGGGGCTGCGGACTGGAACTACTTTGTTTGGCCTTGTTGCAGTTGTAATTCCATGATGGTTGTTGGATGTGCTGTTGTAGAGGCTATGACGATGCATACTGGCCTTGTGACTCACACGGCTTCCACTCTGGTTTCTCCTCAGCGTGCCTCTTGGAGGGTCATAGTAGAGGTCTGGCTCACTCCGGCTACTCTTCATAGTCTGCACAAGGCAGTAATCACTGCCAGGAACAGTTGGGCTACAGACCTTGTTGTAATTCCGGCTGCCCCAGCCATCCATTTGACTGTAGGAGCTGTAGCGTTTGTTCTCGGCTTCTCTTTTGAGGGTTCCATTGTACATCTGATGGAGATTGGGGAGAGGGAGAAGGGGAAGAATAGGAAATAAAAGGATCAAAGTTTTAAGTTAGAATTTCACTTGCTTTACAAAGACCAGTTAGATCCCCAAGAGGTACTGAGCACCATGTCTAATGAAAGTAGAGTGGCCATGTGCTCTTTACACTGGACAGCCTTCCATTCGAAGGGCTGCCCAGTCCAAGCCCAGCTTAAAGATGAAGTACCCTAAGAAGGCAAAGCAGGAGCCTTGACGTTGCCCATCAATAATTGCTACTTGTCAGCACACTGATCAGTATTCCCCTCTATGTGCTTTCATTTAAATTAGAATATCTATATTATTATTTTTTAAAAATGCATCTCTATACAAAAAAATCCCATGCAAATTTTAGGTCTTTCCTCTATCTGGGGGATGCATAAGTAACCACCCTAATCAAAAGTAGCATTGCATACCTACAATAGGAAGAATGAATGATCTGTGTTCAGTAGAAGCAGTGACAGCCCAATACATTTTGCTGCCTGAAGCAAAGTCCACATGGCATACCTATCACCAATATTTGGGCCAATATATTTTTAAGGCTTTCTGCACCATATAGGAGGCACTCTTTTTCTGCCACACCCCACCAGTGCTGCTTTATGGAGCCAAAGCCAGATCTACTGTCCTCCTACTCATGGCAGCTATAGCAAAAGGGGCAGGGAGCAGGATGATCAGGCCTGAATCAGGTTGGTGCAGCAATGGGGCCTGGATTGGACCCAATACAGCTGTGCCTGGCTCATCCCCACATGTGAAACAACCTATTAAGGATACTGCAAAGCCTTCCATGAGCCTGGATATCTGGTGGCCAGTGGGAGGCTGTCAGAACTGGATGGAGCATCTCCTAATCCAACACACAAACACATCTGGTAGAAGGAGAGTTTAGGTTGCTCTGGATGAAACCAATTCCTGCCTTCACCTAGTCTCATAATGGTTCTGCCTAAAGCAAGTCATTTCACATTGCTGGTGAATTTCACTCTACTCAGCACCTCTCGGGATTTTTCTCATCACAGTATTACACATTATTATGAACCGAGTGTATTTTTACCCCTCTGCTCTCAACCACAAAGTAGAGGGGAAAGGACAAAAAGTGCAAATAGAACAGAGAATTGCAACCACAGTCCAGAGCTGTCTCAGCAATTCACTGAAGTTTTGTGCAGCAATCTAAGAACTTCCTAATAAATTTTCATTTTTCCCACCTCACTGAGGCTTTTTGCATCTACTTAATGAACATATGTTCAGAAATTTGGATTTGTGAAGAATTTCAAGTGTGTCCTGGCCTACAGTGTAAACATGTTAAACCATCTCCAAGACTGGAGTATCTCTAACCCTCTCTGGCAAAGTAACTCTCTTAAGAGTAAAAGAGAGACTGTAAAACAGCTTAGTATGGATTCATTCAGTCCAAGGCTATTTGTGTGCTCATTTGAAGGTTACTCTTTTACCACACATTTCAAGCAGAATATACACCCATGTATCCATGTAACAACAGCAACTTGAATAATTTGTGCTTGAGCTTGCTTTCCCCTCCTCTCTTCCACCCCAGTTTTCTTCATATATCAGGCCCTTTTAGATGGTGAGCCTGAGGGCAGGGACCTACTACAGATATTTGTAAGCTGCTTCAAGAGGCTTTTTTTCTGCCTAAAGGGTGGGTTTTAGCAATGCAATAAATAAATAGCCAAACCAAAAATGTGCAGCAGCATCCCATGGTGTTTACTCAGGAGAGGTAAATCCCACTGTATTCAGTAGGATTTTTTGCTTTCAGTTAGCACACATATTAAGGCTATATCTAGACACATCAAAAAAAGCATTTCAGTTAAATGCATTGTAAACTCATACAGGGAAATCCAGTAGGGAAAGACAGGACTCCACAGTGCCATCTGGTGTCACAGTTTTATATCACATATACAACACTTTTTCTTTACCAGTCTAGCTGAGTCCTAAGTGTCTGTGAGACAGCTGCTAATTATGTCCCTAACATGATGCATTTAACCAAAGTGTTAATGTCATAACTTCTGAGTTTGTTTTTTAAGCATGCACACCAGTTTTGCTCTACTGCAGGCTTCCTCAACCTCGGCCCTCCAGGTGTTTTTGGCCTACAACTCCCATGATCCCTAGCTAGCAGGACCTGTGGTCAGGGATGATGGGAATTGTAGTCTCAAAACATCTGGAGGGCCGAGGATGAGGAAGCCTTCTCTACTGCATCACTGGGATTCAATGGGTTCTCTGAGACCTTCTCCCTTGTGTAGAGTACTATTCCAGTTAAAATGCACCCAAATTTATGACCTAGTCTTCCAAACTCAGGGAAGCATTTCGCGGACACAAAGCTTGCCCTGACAGGAATGTGTCCTTGTTGGAGACAGAACATTTTCCTTTCCTGTCAAACATAAGAAGCTATGGCCCTCTCCTGTCCATCTTACTGAGAGACCATCTGCTATCTGACATGTTATATCAGTTTAAAAGAAAAAAAGAGAAGAATGCTGAAGAGCAAAAGTAGATTTATGCTTTCGGGATAAAATAGCAAACTGCAATGCTGTCTATTAAAAAACAAACCATCAGCTTGAATCTTGGGAAAGAATGAGATGCAGAACCTTGGAGCCTGTGATATGAGGGCTCAGTTTATAGCAAAATTCAAACATTGGTTTTGATAATGAGCTTCTTTTAACACCATAGAAGCTGTTTTTCCACATCTCTGCAGGATAAATCTTGTGCATCTCACTCCACCCAAGCTGTGCCTGCATTGACTTGTTTCTAAGAACTTGTTTAGCAGAAAGGTGTCTTCCCAGCACTAATAACTTGGCATCCACAGCTCCCAAGCTTCACTGGGAAGAACATGTTAACATCTCAATAGCACAGAAAAGGAGCCTGCCATTCCAAAATTCAGGATACCCCCCTTGATAATTCCTTCTCATAAACACATCGAAATGAACAGTGTACAAACACACTTGTGCACAAACGTCTTTTTTGTTTGTTCTCCTTCCAGACACTTGATGTGGATAAATGCAAAAGAAAACAGAAGCCTTACAGAAGTAATATGTTAAGTCTTTAATGGAAACATAATAGCTAGCTTTTGTTAGCTCCAAATGCCCCAGGGACTCAACGTCTGTGCCAAGTTGCTATCTCTCTATTATTCTCTCTTTTGCTGGTATAAAGGTGTATGACTTACTAAAAAAAAAGTGTAGCCAAGGTAAGTCTCCAGCCATTCAAACTAGATCATTTGAATGCAGCAAATGGCAACACTGGAGCAGCATCCAGGAGGCAAATAGTTGACCAAGCTAGCACTCAACTTGATGTGCAAGAAGTAGAATGACGGAGAAGGGGACTACAATGCTATGTGGAATTCAGTATGTGGAATGCTATGTGGAATTTAGTATAACAACCTTTGGGTATCTCTCATTTAGCCCGTACCACCAAGACTGGTCCTGGTAGTTTCCCAGTCTGCGTTTGGATCTGGAATGAGGAATCAGCAGCAGGATTAGCAGGGCGGAACCAAGACAGTTTGGCATCCAAGGTGGACCTCAAAATGGTGTTCCATTTTGGAAAGTGTGAGAGAAGATCTACAGCAGGAACAAACAGTAAGATTGATAGTGGGAACTGCTGCCTCTATAGATCTTGCTACCTGAGGCAGTCACCTCACCTTTCCTCATGGGTGGACTGGCCCTGAGGATCAGCATAGTAGCACTACCATCGCTTGATTTTCATAAACCAGTATTGAAGAGCCATCTTTTTCCCGCAGCCTTTACTGGCTACTGCACATCAAGCTGTGGAAATGGTTCCTGTTTGTCCAGGTATTTGTTGGGTTATCTGTTGCTTTTGTGCTGGCTCGTACTGATGTTATGAAATAGATAACTTCAAATGGTACAAATTATATTTTATTTTATGTCCATATTGTAAAGCACCTAGTGATGGAATTTCCTTGAAAAGTGGGTCATGAATCATATTTGATCCCATAAATAAATGGTGGGGTATCAAAAGCACTAAATCAACACATTTGACACCATCACAACCCACCTCCACACAAAACCCTTTATGCAAAGGCAGCTTGAATGCTTGAACATGTTGAACCCTTGCAGCTTGACATGAAACAAATATGTTTGGGCATATACTGTATACCTTCAGACTGGTTAAATGCCAATTCACTCTTTTCAGCAAACCTTTTGAATAGGCTCAGGTTCTGGCTCCCAACTTTGTGCGCATGCCAGGATCACCAAAAACAAGGAACTAGTGATTCGGTGAAGAGCTTCTCTGCATTCTTCTGCCAAGTAGATATATATCCATTTGCAACTGAGTCTGTCCTGTTCGGTGAAGGGGCATTGCCTCGCTAACCTAAGCTTGCCTTCAGCCAGCCCTCCAGCTGCCTGTTTCTACTCCAACAACTCTAGGTAATGGCAATGGCTATAACCTTCTTTCTCCTGAGTGCCAGTGTTGTCCCTTGCAGAACTTAGCAGGGACGAGGATGCATACAGAGTTAGGTTACAGGTAGGTAGCCGTGTTGGTCTGCCATAGTCAAAACAAAACAAAACTAAGTTTGTTCTTGGTATGAGCTTTCCTGTGCATGCATGGTGTATCTGAAGAAGTGTGCATGCACAAGAAAGCTCATACCAAGAACAAATTTAGTTGGTCTCTAAGGTGCTACTGGAAAGACAGAATTAGTTGGCTGTGCCTGTCAATGGCTCTGGCTCCACCCACTGTTGACCTGCCTGCCCTACCAGCACCACTGTCCATTTCCAACAGAAGGCAGCTGCTTTAAGCAAATATCTCTCACTGCTTGAATTATTGAGTACTGCTATGGAAGCAGTCAATGTCAGGATGGGAATCCTCTGTACACCAATCGTCCCCACATTCAAATCTGGTATCAAGTTTCTGAAACCAACAGAGCCATACGAAGCACTGTAAGGGAGGAACGGGGTATCTCAAAGTGGCAGATCCACTAACACACAGCTAACAAGGGCAGTTGGCAGGGGCAAGTTTTTCACATTTGTTTTGTTTCAGGCTAGAGCAGCTGAAAAGCATTAGAATCAGGTTCCTTGGGGGATCCATCATGCTTTGGACCCAGTAGAGCAATAGATTCCTGTGCCCTGCCCTGAAAATCACAGTTTTAGGGTTCTCTACTAGCCACCATGGATGGTAGCTTCTGCCCAGCAATGGCACTCCTCTCCAATGGCAGAAGTTTATGGGAATTTTAAAATTTTGCTCTAGACTATGACTGAGGCCAAGCAATCCATTGACCCTGCTACTGTATATCAGCAGCTTGTTTATGTCAGCATATCAGTGTATCTTAGGATCCCATAGCAATCTAGGTGACATAGATGGAAAATATATTAAAGCCTTATTAATCATCATCCGCATAGTAATAATAATTTGTACAATACTTTAGTGTTGGATCATCTCAGTAATCCAATCCTGCACAATTTGCCACTCGCCAAGTCAAATGCAGCCTATCTTCCTTTTTAAAACATGGTTAATTAAATATATTAACACCCCCATAAGTTAAGTAAGTAGCAATTATTGTAAATGTTCATATCACCAAAATGATTCACAAAGCACTTAAGTGACATGATAATACGTTTATAATTTTTATTGCGTGAGGCTGTGGTCACCAAGAACTTTTCAGAAGTGGATCACTATCATTCTCTACCCTGTCTAACTGGAGAAAGTGAAGCTCAACCCCCACACACAGACACAGAGACACACAGAGACAATTGGAAACTGAATAGGTCAATGGGAGAGACAGGAATTGAACCCACTCATGAGCCCACTTATTAGGTGGTTCCAATTTCTGTAGCTAGCAAAGCGATTATTTATTAGAAAGATAGGAACTGAACAAAAAAACTACAGGTGGTTTAGTTACTTCTAGAGCAGCAGATGGTGTGGAGGTAAAATAAAATAAAATTGCACAAACACATTGGGAGGAGGTGTCTCTCAGGCTAGAGGGGAAAGCCAAGGCAATGAAATTGGAGTGCCACCCTGAATGATGTATTGTGCACACCCTAGATCCTGCTTGCGAAATGCACTCGTGCCAGTCTGTTACACACAACTGGAAGAGAAAAACTTGGATAACCAGTAATATAAAATAAAATAAAATAAAATAAAATAAAATAAAATAAAATAAAATAAAATAAAATAAAATAAAATAAAATAAAATAAAATAAAATTTCCTTTGGATTTGAAATATTTCTTCCCTTCACTGTTTCATATTTTTCTTTGACATTTTCCCATTTCTTTCGGAAGGCACAGATGTCCAAGTGTCTATTTATTTATTTATTCATTCATGCATAAAATTTGTTATTTTGTACGCTCTCTTTAATCCATTGATCCAAAGACAGCTTTGTCATAATTTGATCAGGATGTGAAAATGAATTCAGACAATGTTTCTTCTCACACTCACACGTATTTTTTTGGATCACCGTATAGTGAAATCTATTGCATACTGCCCTGGTATCCACATGGCAGAATTAATATACAAAACAAACAAATAAATAAACACACCTATGTCTGACATATTGTCTGACACTAGCCTCAATCACAGGCAAGTTTTAAAAAAAAACTGATTTTGTTCAACTGGCTGGCATTATGAGAATGCATTTGACACTGAAACTATCCAGTTCTGCATAAATCTCACTGCAAGGTGACTGGGAGGAAATGTTTCATGCTCAGTACAGCTCCTCATTTATCTGTCTGGGTGGTATGATGCTTTAATCCCCAGATAAACAGATGATTCTACTTCCTTCTCAGCTGGGCTGCAAATCGTTTAGATCTCAGTGGCGTCCCACGTCACTATTGCCGCTCTGTTTCAGAGGATTCCCTGATGCATGCAGTATAGGCAGAAGATTACAAAGATTTCCCTTTCCATCTCTCAGACTTATAATGCTGGTGAAACAGGATTACCAGGGACAGCGTTATCATAGTACAATATATTTTTAGATGATGGCTATTTGAATGTTTTAACAGGATCCAATTTGCAGAGCCATGAAAAACAGCAGCTTTGTAACCTGGCCTGGTCATGGGAAACTCAGACAGCCATGGATTTAACCAACACCCAACAGCTTCCATTATTCTTTCTCTCTCCCAGCTCCTTTATTACTTGCAAAAGCATGATTCTTCTCTCACATTTGCCTGAATCTGTCTGACTACAGCATCACCGACTTTGAGTTTATACAGTACATTGTTAGGCGTGCCCTCTGCGATGAGTAGCCTTCGTTCTCCCCAGCCTGTAAATTCCCTCGTTTACAAAAGATTTAACATGCTTCAGCAGTAGTCATTTCCATGACTAATTAAAGAAATATTTCTAATGAAACTAAGAAATACAGAAGCCGAGTGACACGTGTGCAATGAGAGAATATGTTCTCCTGAGAATCTCTTCCTAGGTTACGAAATGTAATACGCAGCAGAGTTTTGGAAAGCAATGATGCCCATTCAGTTCGCTTTATAGGGAGCAGAGAAATAGCTTGAAGTTTTCACATTGAACTTGGGAGACAAGAGAGTGTGCATGCTTACACTATGCTCTGCATATGCTTTGTGGCTGTGTGTGAAGAAAATGTCAGTTATGTGTGTTTCATTTTGTAGAAGAGATCAGGGGAAGAAGGCATACAAAAAGAAAACTGGAAGACATTGCACAAATTCTCCCCTTTATCAGGCTAACAAATTTGATGGTCAAACCAAGCAAGAGATGTAGTGCAAAAGTTTTTGTTCCTTACAGGACAGATATGCACTCTGTCCTGAGACTTATTGCTGAGCACATGCTGTTGTTTCTGGGAAGGGGAGATCTTATGTTATGTTGTAGACTTCACTATCCCAAAGAGACAAAACCAACATAAAAAGTTTCGTTAATGAGAATGATCAAAGAATTGCTCAGAAGAGAAGGCAGCCTAAGGGAGAAACATGGTATGCAGTGGGATGTCCTATTGTCCCAGCATCATGCTCTCCAGGATAGGAAGTTCCCCCACAGCTGGTGATTATTTAGGCAACCCGGGTTAGTGAAGGATGTGGTTCTTCTTCATTAGGGCAATGAGATTCATCTTTGGAGGGGTGTGTGCTCTCCATCTTCCTTGTTTGTTTACGAAGGCTACTGTTTTTGTTTTGAGGTTAGTGAGAGTGCCAAGGAAACCAAGCGAGCTGGCTATTTCCTGTGACGGGAGGAGTAGCGTATGAGAAGCAGCTTGGGAAGGCAGTGAAAACCATCCTTAAATGTGACTTACACAAGGAAGAAGAGAGCAGGAGTTCTGCAACAATCTCTCAGCGGGAAGCATGAGGTGGACTGCACACAGCAATACTTGGAAGCTGCTGGGCGGAGAATGCTTTTGCATGTAGGATTGCAAATAGGGACTGGCTCAGGACTGCCCCAGAAAGGCGTGGATTGATTTTGAGTGGCAAGACAGCCATCTCAGTACAGTTTCCTTGGGTGCCTGATTAGAAGTTAAGTACACTTGCCTCCACACTACTCCTAGTTTCATTGCCATTGTAATCTTGGAAAGAGATAAAAATAAAGTTGTAGCCTGTTTCTAGTCAAGTTCTGCTGTCCCTCCTTTATTACTCCACAATGCTGCTTGCTCTGTTCAAACATTGCTTCTGCTTGGCTCTGGCAAAACTCACGAGATCTTGAAATACCATATAATATAAATGCACAAATACAGCAAAAATATAGTTCCATAAACGTCTTCAAGCACGACCAACAACTGAGCCTCAATTCTGCCCCTCCACGGTAATAGACTTCCAGCCTAGGCTTTACATGACTGCCCCCACCCAAAATCTAAGCAGATGATTGGGATCTGAGTCAATATATAGTTTTTAGAGTAAAATCGAGTTATGCTAAACCTCAAAAATTACCAGGTGATTGTCTGGTGACATTAAATTCTCAGATAATTAAAGACAGAATCCTACAGACTAATTCTGAGAAGAAGCTGCACATAGACAACCAAAGAATAATCATACTTTTTTTTTTTAACGGAAGCACTAAAAAAACAAACACAAGATCCGTTATAGATGGGAATACCAAGAAGGCATCTCATTTACATTTAATGGAAAGAAACAAAGATGTAGACACCCAAGTGAGGAGGAAACCTTCTGGGAAAGAAATAAGAAAAAGATGAAAGCAAAGAGACCTGAACCAGATGAGGATGAAAAAGGAGAGGTGGGGGGACAAAGAGAACAGGATAAAGATAACCTTAAGGACTCTAAATAAAGCAGAGAAATGGATTTGAAGATTTTGACTTAGAATGTTAATGGACGGAATAATAAAAAGAAACAAAATAAAAAAGAACATATTTTACAAAAATCTGGATATAATTTGTTTACAGGAAACACATGATGCTAGAATACATAAAGTAGTGTTAATAAATAAAAGATTAGGTTTGGACTTTGTTTCTTTAGATGAAAGCAAAGAAAGAGGCATGATAATGTATATAAAAGAAAAACTTGAACCGGAAAGAAATATATAAGGACGAAAAGGGAAGAGTGATAGTTGTTCAGGTATCGTCACAAGGGGGTAGTAATTGTGGGGATTTATGCACCAAATTTAAAAAAAATCAGAATTTTACAAAGAATTAGAGGGGGAAATGTTTGAATTTATGGAACAGAGAATAATATTAATGGGTGACTTGAATAGGGTAGTCTCCCTAGATATGGACAGAATAATAAGAAAATCAGATTCTAAAGAGGGGAGACTACCTATAAGTTTTTGTTCTATCTGGTTGAGAATTTTAAATTGAATGATGTATGGAGATATAAACACTTGTTGAAAGACAATTTACACATTTCTCAGAGCCTAATTAGTCTGCCAGAAGAACTGACTCAATATGGATCTCAGAAGAAATATGGGCAGAAATACAACCTAGGACTCTCTCGGACCATAATCCAGTATATCTGCAATTAAAAGGACAGCAGAACTCAACATTTAGATGGAGACTAAATGAAAGCTTATTGGACAACCAATCAACCCTGGAAAAGGCAGGAAAAAATTATGAAGGACTATTTTGAAATAAATTTAAATCAAGAGACAGATATAAATGTGACTTGGGATGCTAGCAAAGCTGTGATGAGGGGCTTCTTCACACAGCAGAGTGCTTACAGGAAAAAGGTAAGAGAAGCAAAATAAAATAAAATAAGGAGATCATGGATGAATTAATGAAAAATGGGGGGGTGATAAAGGCCCCCACCCCAAATCTAAGCAGATGATTGGGATCTGAGTCAATATATTCAACAACACACAAAATAGTGCAACAATCGACATCTTGTTCTTGTCTCAAATGAGTTATTGCCTTTCCAAGGAAGAAATCTATTTTTGCTTTGTGAGGTACTCTGTAACAGAAGAGCCCCACCACTGTTTCTCCCCCTTGCCCACTATCAGCACCCCATGGTTCTTAGAGAAAACCTTACCCCATGTCCCCAGCTGTTGGTCCCTGTGTGGGCTTTGGCGTAGTAGGTACCACGGGCTGTTCCATAGCTGTGACCATCAGCTAGACCATCGTACATGGAACCTGGAAGCAGAGCAAAAGAATTAGGTGTGAAAAGGAGGCACTCTGAATCCTGATTTGATTGAATATTTCAGTGACTGAAGTTTAGTCTCTCTGGGAAATAAATCTCCCTCCCTCCACCCAGTAGGTAAATGGACTCAACAGTAATCAAGAAGAAAGCTGCTTCTCCAATGGATATGGCTGTACTAGGCACAATGTCTGCACATTAACCTACATCAAGTGAGAACTTGTGATGGATCAGTCCATGCCAGTTTTGTAGGTGTTTGTTCACACGTCTGTTCCACCACACATTAATCTGCCAGTTTAAAAAAGAATACATATACAATTTTCATATTTAAATTGTATTTAAACATGTATTTAAATATATTTTCTTTACACATCTGGTACATTTATTGAGCCAAAAATTATGTCATAAAATTCAAATAAGTGCAATCTCTGTCTTGGAGATATGAATTTGGCTGGTTCACTTAAAAATGAATGAAATTATCCTCTGTCCACAATAAGAGCCAGTTCACATGACTCCTATGTCATGAAGAATTTTTAAAAAACACAAAGCTGAATTCTGAAATTTTCCATGTTTTGAATTTGTACGGAATTTTGTTTTAGCTCTAAAGCCGGTCAGATGAGATATTAGACAACTCATCAAACTTGGTGTTAAGTACATGATAAGATTCCTCCCAAATGATGTATTGCATAGTAAATGGTGACTGGTAAAAGCCATAGTATTAGTATATTTCCAAGTGAGATTTCTCACATCACTTCTATCATATAAAAACCCCACTTACAAACTAGGTTGTTGACATGATATTCTGGCCCCAGAACACTGTATTTAGGCTAGGAAATGTGATTCCTGATGATATGACAGACCCTCTGCTCCCCCACCTCCTGCCCCACACAACAGTTTAAATTGTACCCCCTCGAATCTGTGCCTCAGTTGTCAAACAGCCCCTAGAGACCTAAAAGCTCGATACAAGTAAGGCTGATAGGATTTATTCCTTAGTTTGTGAAAATAGATCTGCTTGGTAGCACATATTGTTCTCTCACAGAAGTCTGGAGTAGAGAAATGCCTGCCAATGAATTCTTTCCAACTGCGCTCATTTACACAACTTTCACTTTGATTCTGTTTGAATTTTTTGCACAGTGTACAATTACTGACCAATGCCATCTTTACCTTCTTCATCCACAAAATTTTTTAACTGTTAAGGCAGCATAATGTAAACTAGTGTCCAAAATTATGAGAAATGTGGCATGCAACAACTGCTTCAGAGGAAGTGCACATGAAGTCAACAGTTAATCAAAGTTCATTGTATGCAATGACATTTTACTCCAATGAAATGTTAAGTTAGGTCCATTAATTTCAATGAGTCTACTCGTTGACTACTACCCACTGAGTTTCAGTTATTAGTAATCAACAACAAATTAGCAACAAAGTCCAATAGACAAATTAAAATTAATAAAACTAAGTAATATTCATTTCAATGACTCTCCTCTGAGTAGGATGAGAATTGGATACAACCCATGCTGCACATAGGGTTGGGGCTGCAATCTTGTTATGTCCACTTACCTGTTATGTCCACTTACCTGTGAGCAAGACCCATTGAATTCTGAGGTCTGCTCAGCACCACTAACGGCTACTTCATATGTGGCCAAACTAAATATAGAATTCTAAGAGAAACATGTCCTATTTGTGCCTCTAAGGTCAAACCATGAGCAAAGGAACGAAGTCTTCCTGGTGCATACATATGAAAGAGCCCCAATGAAGTTGTAAATAACTGTGGGTGATATCCAGCATTAGTCATGCTCAAAACAGACCCACTGAAATAATTAAAGTAATTTACATCAATTGATTTCAATGGCTCTACCCTGAGTATGACTTAATTGGACCTTGTCCTATAATTTAACACTCCTGATGCAGAAATTGTGTATTTGCTGTTGCAGATAAATGTCCTGAACCGGAACAAATATCATTGGATCAATGGGGGGAGGGAAGTAATCACTGGATGCCCAAGCCTTTCTGCAATTAAGCTAATTGTGCATACGACACACAGCAATTATACTTCTCATACAAGTCTGGGTTTTTGAACAAGAAACACAACATGATGCACAATTATGTCAGTTGTGAGTGGAAACACAAATAAATGTTGAACAATTATTCAAATTACAGGTAGGTAGCTGTGTTGGTCTGCCGTAGTCGAAACAAAATAAAAAAATTCCTTCCAGTAGCACCTTAGAGACCAACTAAGTTTGTTCTTGGTAAGAGCTTTCGTGTGCATGCACACTTCTTCAGATAATTAAGAACAAACTTAATTATTCAAATGTCCATGGGGGGGGGAACATATCTTATAATGCCAGTATGTAAGAAGTTAATGGGACATCCATAAAGAGCTTAGTAATGCAATATAATGTTTAGTGCTTTGTTGTGAGAAGCTGAGGATGTTGCCACACAACTTCCATCCATATATATATATATCACAAATTTAATTAAACGTTCAGCCATCTTTTGTTCTAGGAGGTTGCTCTTTGGCTGAGGGCAACCTTCTGCCCAACAGCAGAGGAGCTCCATAGAAGGGGAAGTTTCATTACAGGCTTAGCAAGTTTCTTCAGCCCAGAGCAGTTTTGCACCAGCTTTTTGCAAGTGTATTATTTAGCTCTATGAGAACAGGGAAACCCATTTGAAATTAGAAATGCTAGAAGGAGGAAGGAGGCTGGGTTAATTCCATTCTCAAAGTGCCTGGATGTACTATGCTGAGAAAGACTGCGTGGAACGTTGATTACATGTAGTATAATGCTCCCAGGGCAAGGGCTAAGTATGGGCTAGTGATACTAACTGCTAATACTAAGCAGGTTTGGGTTGGGTCACTGCCTGCAAGGGAGACTACCTGGGCATTCTGTGTAAGCTGCCTTGAAAGGATGGAAGAAAAGTGGAATAGAAGTGGATGGAATTTAGTAAAATAAAATAATGGAGAAGCTTCACGATTTTCTGTGGCATTCATGTTTGTTGAGGAAACAGCTTGATACTTTTGCTACAGAAAATATATAAAGGAGGAATTGGGCCTCCAAATCAGGGAAGGGAGAAATTCACACTACTGAAAACTATATGCAAACTGAAACACAGCTATTCTTCAAAATTCATTCTCAAGATTTTGTGATGTAGTTCTTCAATCTAGAAATGGGCACACAAATGTGTACAGTGGGGAAAGGTGCACAAAAATGCATCTATTAGTGAAAATTACACACAAAAATGCTTTATTATAGGGAAAACTGCATGGAAATATGTGCATATTCAGCAAAACTGCACACAAAAATGTACACTTAAATTATGATGAATTTTGGTGAGACCTTTAAAAAAGCATGCAGATGTGTTGAATCAAACTTAATGTAAGAAAAAAAACGAAACTGAGAGAAACGAAAATTGACAGATTCAGTACAAAAACAAAGTGGACACATCCAGGGATTCCTGACTCATTGCATTTGCCTGGCAGAAGTCTCCAAATGCTTCAAGAAATGCACCTGACTTTCACATTTCACATATCCACAGAGCAAGCCCTAGTATAACTATAGGAAACACTATTGCTACATAAACAATGAAATAACTATAAGGCTGCAATCCCAGCCCCACTTACATGGGAGTAAGCCACACTGGATTCAACAGATCTTACTTCTGCACAGTCATCTTTAGGATTATGCTGTAAACCAGGAAACTACCTGTAGCTAATTGTCTTTAAGCAAATCACTGTCTCTTGCCTTAACCTCCTTCACTGGTTGCTGTTGTAAGGCAAAAATGCTGTTTTGGTATTCATTTTCTAGTCTGCAGTTATGTTAATGGGCACGGAATCCACTCTGCATTTTTCCTGCACATGGAACTCTGGTGGGTTACCAATATTGCAGTTTACCCGGTAATTTGTAGTGCTGTGTATTTTCTGAACATGATTCCCATTCACAAATATCTTAAACCTGATATAAATTCAATGCTAAAGCACATTGCCTCTGTGGGGTGGGAATAGGGTCACAGGACCAGTATATAAAACAGCATTTTCTCCTTCTATTGCCCTCTTAGGTAGTATACCTGAAGGAGTGTCTCTACCCACATCATTCAGCCCGGACACTGAGGTCCAGCACCGAGGGCTGAGGTCCAGCACCGAGCACTGCGAGAAGTGAGGTTACACGGAACCAGGCAGAGGGCCTTCTTGGTAGTTGCGCCCGCTCAGAGGAATGCCCTGCCATCAGATGTCAAGGAAATAAACAACTATCTGACTTTTAAAAGACATCTGAAGGCAGCCCTGTTTAGGGAAGTTTTTAATGTATGAAGTGTTATTCTGTTTTTAGTGTTCTGTTGGGAGCCGCCCAAAATAATAATAATAATAATAATAAGAAGAAGAAGAAGAAGAAGAAGAAGAAGAAGAAGAAGAGATAATTTATAGAAATAAATTGGCCTTATAAACCACACTCACACATTTCTTTGCCGTAGTCCTCTGGGAATAATTTTATAAGGCAAAACTCTTCTGATATATATGTGGTGCTATAATCACATACAAGACTTTGTGTTCATCCTCCAGGTGTCACACATACATGAAAACATTTGGGTTCTCATGGGAGAAATGATGTTATCATTTTATCCTAATTGACACCTAGTGAACCATGTATGGTCCCAACCTGCAACCAAGTGGGTCCCATTTCCCACCCAGACACCGTCAGTGAGAACTATACTGGTTCATCCATAATCATCTTTCCTGTGTGCACCATAATGCCAATAGAGAGAAAAAAAATATGGCACAACTCAACCCACTCACTTAGATACTGTAATGCGTAATCCCTTGTAGAAGCAAGGACTTTGATATACGGACAGGTGCTCACAAGGTTCTGGAGTATGAGAGACTAGGGTTGTTGATCAGCCAGATTTTACAGCCCCTGCCAGAACTGAAGGATGCCAGACAAAGCTAAAAAGAAAACTTCAGCAGAGTAATTTCTGCTATTCAACTTCATAGAACAGTGTAAAAAAGCAATGTGCTGTGAATGTAAATATATGCCAAATTTGCAGCACTGTGTAAGGATCTGCCCCTTAATAAGAAGTGCATGGAGGTGGCTGGTGCCATTTTGCAAGTTGCATGTGTTAAGTCTGCACATATGTGCACTGTTGCCCGCCGTCACCATTCAGTTGAGAAAGCCAGTCCAGAGGAGAACTCAACGCACTTCCACTAAGTTGAGTCTTCTGTTTTTCCCCACTTAACCTCTCAGTGTGGTATCCCATTGGAGGGGTGGACTGAGAATAAGATGTACAAATCTAGACAAATCTTTTGCATGCTGGCATGCGCAATCTGGATAGATGATGATGATGATGATTAATATTATTACTTTCTGCTTTATCTGTGAACTAAGATTGCTTTGATGGTGTTTCCTGCTTGGCAGGGGGTTGGACTGGATGGCCCTTGTGGTTTCTTCCAACTGTATGATTCTATGATTCTAAAATGGCATTCATAATCAGAAATGAGCAACCACAAAGCATAACAACAAAACCAGACACTAAAACAAACAAACAACTTGATCCCTTTTTCAAAAACATTGCTACTTGTTGAAGAAAGAGGTGATTAGCCTGAATTTCCAGAATTTCTGAAAACAAATATTGACATGTCGACTTGTGTGTGTACTTTGCAGCATACCTATAGCTCTGGACTGCTGTGTGTGTGTTTTATAAAGACATGTGTCTATCCAGCTGGTTAACCTTATCTTTGAAATGGAAAGTGATAGACAAAGGTTAAGCCACCGTTTATATGTAGAAAGATATCAGCTGTCCAGGAATCCTGATGGTACTGAAGGAAATGACACACATCTGGAACCTCACATGTGGGCATTCTCCACACCTTTCTGCACATTACTAGAATTCATTTTTGTTATCAGCTGACAGTAATTGGTGTTGTGAGCGCCAAGTATTTTGTATGGTGCAATTCCACTTATGGGGACAACCTTCGGGTGCAATCCTCTACTCATTTACCTGGGTCCCACTGAAGCCAACTGGGCTTACTTCTGAGTAGACATGTCTAATATTGCACTGCAAGGCTCTCATGAGACCCCCAGCGGCCCTGCATTTTTAAAACCCTGGTCAAAAAATAAATAAATCAAACATTTAAAAGTAGCAACACAGTGCTAGAGTGTGTTATTAGTGCATTTAACATGAAAAATGAAGAGAGGTGCACAGTGAGTGATTTATTATCCTAAAACATTTCTGAGTAAAGGAAAGATTGCAATAACTAAAAGCAAAAGGGACTAAAATGCAATGTGAAAGCAAAACACTTAAAGAGGGCTGTAAAATATGTAAATGGCCAGCATTTGGGGAAACAAATGTTATTTCTCTTTAAATGTCCTAAACTATGCACAAATGTTCTGAGGCAATGAGAACTCGAAAGATGTTGATCTTTGAAGCATGTGACACACCCTAAGAGACTTTGACGCTACTTAAATTCTTAACATATATATATATATAAATCTAGTTCCAGTCCTTCTATGTGGATTTTCAGCTTAAATTATATGGTGTTGTGGATGTTCTGAACAATTTTCACCTCATGCTACTTGCCTGTGTTGTTGTTTTTGCTGAGCCATGAAATGGCATTACTATCTAAGGATCCCCCTCACAATTTGGGGAACGGCTCAGTCCCCAGCATCTCCAGGTAGGGCTGGGAGAGAACCCTGTCTAAAATCCCAGAGAGTCCCTTCCAGTCAGTGTAGCCATTACTGAACTAGGCAGACCGATGGCATAACTCAATATATGACAGCTTCATACGATCCTAATCTGCACATGAACCATATAGCATTCACCAAGGTGTACAGGGAGTTTGAGTTTATGTGCTGCAGTTTCATCCCTTGCAGCCATGATAGGCAGTACATCCACATTCCCAATCATTAGTAAAAATCTGACCTCTCCTACTCCTCTCAAGCTGTAAATCTGGAAGATACCAATCAAAGAAGCACAACTATACTTTCTGTCTACAGTGGTACCTCAGGTTACAAACACCTCGGGTTACAAATACTTCGGGTTACAGACTTCGCTAACCTGGAAGTAGTACCCCAGGTTAAGAACTTTGCCCCAGGATGAGAACGGAAATCGTGCGGCGGCGGCACGGAGGCAGCAGGAGGCCCCATTAGTTAAAGTGGTACCTCAGGTTAAGAACAGTTCCAGGTTAAGAACGGACCTCTGGAACGAATTAAGTTCATAACCAAAGGTACCACTGTACTTAGTTCACATACTTCTTTTCTTTTTGCCTTTGTCATTAGTAACACTTTCCAGAAAAAATAAACAAATACTTTATGGATTCCTTTCATTAATATGAGGGGTTGCAAGTATCACCAATATTATTATTCTTCAGCATCTAAAAATTATACTAATCTGCACAATGAGGGGGGGGGAACCTGCTTTGAAAAGGTTACGCTTCATATGTATATACAACCAATTGACAACTGAGCAAACCTACAAAGCCTAGTGTGTGTTGCAATGAATGCAAATACATTATATTAATGTGGAACGTCAATTGCACAAAGGAGAGGTGGAGATGGGTGGGGCCAGGTTAGCACTACAGAGCCACTACCATTCTTCTTGCATTATGGGTAAGATTCAGCAAGACAAATGCACTTAATTTTCATTTATTTCAATGGTTCAAATTCAGTGGTTTTAATTTTCCCATGGAAGCCAAAGAAGCATTGCAAGTGCTTACATTTGGCCTGATAAATGTAAAAATATAAAGTATAATATATATGCTTGAAACAGGTAGCATACAGATTCACACTTCAGGAAGACAAGATTGGCTATTGGCCAAATACTCATTTTACCAGAGTATAATATATATAATATTATACATATACAAAGTATAATACCTTTTTACCTTTAATATGTAAAATGAACCTAAAATGCCACTGATCAGTGACAAACAACTCCTTAAAAGCTAAGAAAAAACCCAAAATACGTCTTCCTTAAATTCACAAGTCTTGATTTTATTCTGTTTAATAGCCATTTACATCATCAGAAGCTCATGTTTATTGCTTGATGAATGACGAAGGCAAAATCCTCCTTCCCTCTCTCCTTGTACATTGATGCAAACTGCCGTTGTTCACCAAAGATGCTATCTTGCTACCATGCTTTCCGTTTGCAGAATTTCCTTTTATCTGTCTTCATCAACATTATCTACATTGTTCAACAAGCTATCTACAATGATAACAGTTAATCTAAAACCAATCATCATGAGACACACAAATGTTTCCTATTATCCAGGGACTATTAAAATGTCTATAAAAACTGAGTTTGTGACAGCTTTCTGAAAATTAATGGACTTTATTACCCTTATGCTGAGAAAGAAATTGTGTTATTTCCTTTTCTACAATGACGTCAGTCACCTATGTCTACTCCAATGTAATAATTCTGTTCCTAATTATAATTTTTACTTCTATGATAGAAGCCCAATTTAGGCTTAATTTCAGATTCCGCTTCTTTTGCACTCTATGTTAGCAACCTTTCAAACAGGCAGGCTGCCAGTAACAGCTATTTCTCTGCAATTTCTTATCTGTGTTCCATCTGCACTCTAGAGAGATTGCCATCCAATTTTAGCAACTTATTGTTGCTCAGATGTTAGTTACACAACTACTTTATGAACTTTACATCCAGCAAATACTATCTTGCCATAAATCACAAGTTTGCAATGTACAATTAATTTGAAAAGGGTGTGTAGACTTAGCCTATCCAGTCTAAAAAAGAATTCTTTTGGGGTGTTGGTATTTTCTGGACGTCTAATAGAAGACCAATGCATGAAACCATTTTGTTTCTCAGGAACAGAAAGCCTGTGGGGTTCATCTACACTACAACTACTAAAGGAGATTATGTTAGAAAGTAGATGACATATTTTCACTAAAGGTTTACTCAGGATAGGTCTACTGAAAATAATGGACCAAATTGTAGAAATAAATACTTTGGGTTACTGCTCAAAATAAATGTGTAAATAACACAGTTGATGGATTTAAGATACTGTGTATTCTGTTTTTGCTAGATACCACCCACCTAGCTGATCCCACTAAGCCTTCATTCTTACATAAAAAGTAGACCTAACATAATACTGTAAACACAAATCCCAGTTGTTGCTGTATTGGTATCCTGAAATGTCCCTTTAAACATGCAGGGTGCTTCCAGGTGGGTATTTATTGTGGGATGCCATGCCATGCTCTTCACATGTGCAATTATTTTATTTCATTTTATTTTTTGCGGCATCCATGCAACATTGTTGACATCAAAATGCCAGCAAGTACTTTTCCTCATTTAATCCAGATTTACTCTTCCCGGTGGACAATCCAATAAATTATTTTAAAAACCAAAAACTTGTGGAGTTTTCCCCCCCCTTTGTGATGGGAGTTTCATTTACATCTCAATGGCTGTTTAAAATATTAAGCTCCCATCTGGAAGCACTGACACCCCTCTTCTCCACAACACAGAGTTGTGTGTCTCTTTTCCCAGCGCTTTTCTTAAAACTGAAAAGCAGCCTTGGAAAGCTGTGGTTGGAAGCAGATGAATGATGAGGGAGGGACTGCTTTAACCCTTCCCTCCCTGCCATTTGTCCTTCAACCCCAATTTCCTTTCCCACTCATACTGGAAAAGAACTGAGGAGTCAGCCACAAGGAGATGAGCAACTCAAAGGAATGATCCTTAGCATATCCCATGAGATCAGAAAACACCTTGTGGGGAGGGGGCAATTTTTGGTAGACAAACTAAAGGAGTGGAATGGGGAAATGAATACTTCCCTTTCACACTCTGCAGCTCTCAAATAAAGCCACACTAGACTGCTTTTTATTTTAAAAAGACAAAATTCAGCCTCAGATGCATATGTGATCAAAAAGAAAGAAAGTGTGAGCCACGTCTTTCAGAGTTCTCCTTGATACCCCAAACCAAAGCTTTAGAACATCTGATGTTTGATTCAATCTGTGCTGCAACTACCCACTCCTGTTCTCATAGACAAAGGTTGCCGGTACAAGCTTTTCAGAGCAAACCAAGTATCCCAAGTTTATGAAAGGCAGTTCATATATTATTATTTTCCAACTTGGAAATCAATCTATTCGTTGGAAAAATTGTGTAGCTAGCATGTGAATGGTCACATGGGATTTTAACACCCAACAAATGTGCTGGGTCATGGTATGTATCTTCTCCTCAGCATGTACATCAAGAGCAAATACTTTTTTCACCCAATCTCTCAAACATGGAAAAAGTCATACGCAAAGTGTCTTTCCAGAGGTTTGCTGTTGAACTTCAACACCGATCAGTCCAAACCAGCACCATCAGTGGTCAAGGGTGAGAGGAATAGCAGTTCAGAACATCCAAGGGGCCTTGATCTAAGTAAATGTTATTTATCTCTTGAATAAAAATTGTCACATTTCTAAAAACTGGCTAAGCCACTTTCCCATAACACTTAACCAACCAACTGAAGTCTTAACTATAACAGAAGTTGCTTACAAAGGATAGCCTTGGTGCAAAAGATAGGAGTTACAAGGAGCACACTGTTCTATCAAGCCCAATTGTGAATAGAAAGGCGACCTATTTTATCCCAGGAGGATTGTTTGGGGTACAATTATTTGTTTATTAGCGTCTTTAAACTGCCTAATATTAACCGAAAAAACCTCTAAGTGTTATACAAAATAGCATTAAACAAACAAAAAGTACAATAAAAACCAGAGACAGAACATTAAAAACCCATAAAACCCTATTAAATAAAATTAGATGAAAACAGGAATTCAGAAATGACAGTCCAAATCTTGTGGGTTAGGGAATGTTTGGGTAAAAAGGTATATCATCACAAGAAGTCTGAAGCTGCTAACAGATAATAATAATAATAATAATAATAATAATAATAATAATAATAATAATAATAGATTATTTATACCCCGCCCTCCCCAGTTTAAAAACTGGCCTCAGGGCGGCAAATATAAAACATTGATTAAATGCAACTTTAAAAACAGCATAAAATACACCATAAAATGCAGCATCGATATCAATAAAATTCAAAAATTCAGGGGTCATTTGGGGAAAAAATAATTTAAAAATGAGGGCATTCTGCAATGCAAGGTCAATGACAGAAAAAGCCTGTTTTGGGGTCACCACCCTGTGATATTTGATAGGGTCAGAGCCACAAGTAAAATTTCCTCAGATGATCCAAGTGATCTTACTAGTCTATGCAGCAACAGGCAATCTTTCACGTAACCTGAAATCTTTCATGTAACAGAACATCAAGGGGCTTATATCCGCACTCAGTTGTGCATAGCTTTGCTGAGTGACCATAGGCAAATCCTTTTGCCTTGCTATGCTTAGAGGATATACAGAAGATAACCTTTCCTGATAGAAACCTTTGCTATTTCGATCATGGAATATATGGATATCAATGAAAGAAATGCCAAAGACAAATGCTTCTTGTCCCACAATTAGTACTTCACTCTTTGCTTTTAATGGAGTCTTATCCTTTCCGAAATGAGCTGAAATTTACAGGGCCATGGGTCTGACTCTCAAATCTGAGATACAAAGGACAAATTATCTCACACACGGATAAGAGTTTAAGACACAACTCCACAGTGTTCTTCAGCCCAGTGTCCTGCCATGCAGACAAGAGTAGCATGCCTTGTTGGCTATCCCTAAGGACCACCAGGGACATAATGCACAACTACCTAGCATTCTGCTTCATTTTAAGGTTCTTAATTCACATAGTTACTTCTCACAATTTCCCTGCAATGCATACAATCTGCTGGAGTAGTTTTAATATTTTTTGAATATTTTTTTGAATAACTGAGATCAATTTTTTTCATTAAAGATTTTCTTGATTTACAAAAGTGTGTGCAATCTCTCTCTCGTATTTTTTCCATGTAACATTTTTACAAATCAGTTTTGGTTGTTGAGACATTAGGGAGAGAAGGGGGAAAGAGGTAGGTGGGATGGGGGGATGGGTGAGGTGGGGTGACGATGTTTCTATTTTCCTTAATAGTTTTAAGTATAAATTCCTCAAGACGTGAGTCATGAAAATACAAAGTACATCTATAAATGTGGTTTTAGCCTGAATGATTCACTCCCAGAGATTTTCAAAAGAAGCAGCAGCAACAGCTTGAAATTATGAAACTTCACTGTCTCAAACAAAAAGAAGGTGTGTAAAGTGCTCCCAAATTAGATTTTTAAAAACCTCATTCTTTGAATAACAATGTCATGAACTGGGGAGACAGAGGCCAGGCTTTGGGGTTTGCTCATTAATCTTAGAGCACTAAATAAGAACAGTGATGTAAAAAGCACAAAGCCACACACTTTGCTTAATTGATATGTGTGTATGTGTGTTTTTCAAGATCATTTGCTGTTTAAGGTGTGCAGAAGTTGACACACAAGCTGTAAAATAAAAACCAGGGGTGGTTTAATCCAAGTAAGTTATACTTCTGGAGGTACCATTGAAATCAATAGACTTGGGTTATGTAAATCTATTGGTTTCAGTGCGTCTGCTCTGTGAATGACTAATGTTGGATATTCCTCCACTGTCTGGAAAGTTACAGAGTACTTAGATCAGTGGTGCAAATAAGTAGTAACAACATTCTCTCTTCAACAGTCACAGCAGATCTATGGACATGCCTTAATTTCAGCTGGACAACTTTCCTGCTGGGGTGCATACCATTTCCAGTTTGTAGATACCGGTAAATCGAATTAAAATGCTGTCAAGTATCCAGATAATATCAAACCTTTGGATCTAAGTTAAATTGTGCATTACAAATCTCATTGGTTTTAGTGGGAATTGCTTGACTTCTATGATTCCATGACTCTAAATTGGAATGGTTTTGCTCTCCTGCTGAGGTCCATGGAATTTATCCGTGGTTAACTTTCACAAAATTGTACCAGTCATTCACACCAATTAGTTTCATCAAGTCTCAATCACGATAGAATTAGCTACGGGAATCTTGAGGATGAAACCGGCTAGAAGATGTTCAGCTCCAACCTACTTTATCTCAAAGCAGAAGCATTTGCTCTTAGCACCACCTTGCAATTCCAAATCAACCTACACACAATCCAAATCAAAGTCCTTCAGCTTAACTAGATTCCCATGGCCCAGCTTGAAACCATTTCGGCACTATGATGCAAAACTACTGAGACTGGGATCCCCAAATCCCTAGTTATCCCTCAAGACGTTGCAAAACTTCCTTGGTATCACCACAACACAAACCTGCCGAGAGAACCAAATGACACCAGCTGTATTGACTCCAATGGACAGTGCCCAATACCACACATTCTTAAGCTCAAAGAGGCATCGGATGGGGCAAGCACTGTACAGCCAAATTTCTCACACTCAGCGGTCATTCCTTGCTAATCACAGCAGTGATAGGTATTTACCTCGGTTGGAGTGGCCTGCTGCATTCGATGCTGATGAAAGGGAGGTCTTTTGCTTTTGCCGTTTCACCGTCATCATCACCTGCTCCTGGACCCTTTGTTTTCCTGTCCCCCTAGTTTTCAGCTTGTGATCCGAGGGCAATGCTAGAGTAGAGTTGGCCTGGTCCTGGAAGCACTCATAAGCTAGTGCTGTTTTCAATGGAGAAGGAGAGTGAAGCATGGTTGCAGATGGGGTGGCAGTGGGTGGGATGTCACCTGTCTCTCTTTTGCGACTTAAAAAACAAAACAGAAACAGCAGTACCAAAAAAAAAAGTCTTGTTCGGGTGTAGAATGTCAGGGAGCCCTCCTTGCCATACGTCCGTCTGCTGACAGCTGCTCTTTCCCCACACTCTGCTCTCCGGTGTGTGAGTGAGCAGGCACGCCCTCTGCTAGACTGGATATACAGCCTTCAGACTATGTCTGCACACACCCACTTCTGTACTCTGGTTGCAGATCTAAGGCAACACAAGACACTCATCCAGGTGCAAGAGAGCTGGCGACCGCGTTGCTGCTGCTGTTTAAGTGACTGTGCTTTGAAAAGTTAACATATATGGAGCAAAGGATTAGCAACCATGGCAAGTGGGCAGTGTGGGGTAAAATGTAACGTCGAGGTTGCGTCCTACATAATTTTATCTTCGCCTTTCTATCGCTGACAAAAATGATTGCTCTGAATAATTTTAATTTTGGCAAGTTTCCCTCATTGCACCTGGTTAATACCTCCTACACCGAATAGGGATGGGCAAATCTGTCAATTGCAGTTTTTCCTTTTCCCACTCTTGTTCAGTTCTCCACATTTCCATATCAGTTTGTGAATATTTCAGCCCTTGTGAGCATCCAGCAGCATTTTACTGCAAGTTTCTCCTAATCTTTGCATGAAATTCTGCCTAATACATATATTTCTGCAAAGCCATTCCCCCAAATATAATGCATTTTTGTATGCTGCTTTCCATATGAATTTTTTATGTTCACTTTACCCAAGTATATGCATTTTGTGTACACATCCATTGATTGGCTGAAAAACTGCTGCAAAATTTGGAGAAGCGTATGTTTTGAATAATGGTTGCATTTTGGTTTGCATATTGTTCTGCGTATTGCTTCATTTATCAATGCAAACCAAATTGAATTTCACCCCGTCCCTATCTTTGAATGAATTTTTATCTTCTTTCCCTTGCTCCAAATTAGGTCACTAATTAGCAATCAGCTGTTTCTTGCTAATCCACAAAACAATTCCAGACATATTGATTGCAGGGAGAAATGGTGGCAGTAAAGAGGAACTGTGCCTGAATTCCACATGGACTGTGCCAAAAATGCTCTAAAACAGCTGCTGCAAAACGGTCTTGAAAAAGAGTTATCAGCCTACTTTAAGGTTTCTGTGGGTGTCACTGAATCTTGTTTCCCTCCACTATGCTTTCACCTCCTTAGGCTTTTGCCACTCCTGTGGATTTGGGGTCCAAAAGACCGCTAAGAGGTCTGGTATAGCAAGCAAAAATTATGCTGTGTCCTGCTGGGATATGCACTGAGGGAGCAAGAGGCCGCAACCCTCCACCAGACTCCCAGCTGAAGGAACAGGATGTGGCGGCAGCAGCAGATATCTTATTCTCACTGTGGGGCCAAAGTGGGGCTTCAGTTGCTTCTACTGAACATGCTCAGTAGCATTAGAATAAGTAAAGTGATGAGGTAGCTTTTTAGGTGATATGCCAGTGAGGGGTGTGGAACCACATTGTATAAACTGAAAGTAATGTTGCATACACACTGCACATTTAGAGCACATTCAAAGTGTATTCCCCCTCCTTCAAAGAATTCTGAGGTTTGCTGGGCTAAGGGTGGCTGGGAACTATAACTCTGTGATGGGGGCAGCATTGGTAGGGCATATGGGGCTGTGGTCATGGAAGTTAGTGGATAAGGGCTGGAATGACCAGGCAGTTATCCATCAATGCATCATATTAATTACAGACTGGTCCCTCTTTTAATCAAGACTGTAAGTGCTCCGTGGAACACAATGGATCTCCTAGTGTCAGAGCACTCCGTTTCCATAATTTTTATACAGATTCCAGCACCCCAATGTTTATAAAACTATGGGTTGAAAAACTCAGCTATGTATACCTTGGCTCCAACAATGCTCTGTAATCTCTTTCCAAAAACACAAAACACTTTGTCTCTAGTGGCAAAGCTAATTTTGTTTCTGTTTTTTCATCCCATTCCTTCTATGAATAAAAATAAGCTCCCTACTGCTTAGGAATGAACACTGTTTGTTCACTAAATAGATTCAGCAAAAATATGCATGTGTATCTAGAGAAAAGGGTCATAAACCAAAATCAGATGAAGGATTATGTGCATACTGTTTTTTAAAAGTGTTATAACTTTTCTTTGATTTTATTGCTTTTTGGTAGATATGTTTGAGGTTTTTTTCAAGTGATGTATAAATTCTATGAAACAAACAAACAAACAAACAAACAAACAAACAATGAACTAGGTATTAATGTGTTAGCATCAAAATGTAGTATGTCATTAAATGTATTATGTTTTTAATATACATTGTATTACCAGTAAATCTATAAATAATCTTTTAGAAAACAAAAAAGGTGTATTTGAAGGCTCAATTCTTCACCTTTGCTTGTTTTTGATCTCTATACCTGCCCAAATTGCTCTCAGAGTTGCCTGCAAGTAAGTGAATACAATAAAATACTTTTGCTGAAGGTAAGTGGTGAGGAATGGTATATTTCAGTGACCTTGTTTGCATGTCATGGTAAGCCATAAATCATAGCATGCTGAGCACAAGCAAATGACTTCTACTTCACTCTGCCCCACTTCTCCCAAGTCGCACTTGGAGAATACAAGTCACGGTCCCTGTCGAAGTTTTATGTCCAAACCAGGTCAGATTGTGGTCAGACACCACAGTCATGATCCTTATTTCAGGCATAATGCATAATGTTCAAACCAAAAAATCATGACTTGTTTCCCTGCAGCATGAGCAGAAAGGAACAAAACACCCCAACATTTTCATGGTAACCCATTAACTACGGTTTATGGTGACATGTGAACTGAGCCAATAAATTCACACTGAAAGAGAAATGTTCTTCCATTAACTACTATGTTGAGCTAGAACCTAAGTTCTTGCCAAGTTTACCTTGTTCATCTTAATTTACTGTGGAAATTTGCTCTTGATCTGGCAACATTATTCTAGGGCTGCTATGTGCCCTCTTTTTCCAGGACACGACCTCTTTTTCAGGGATAAAATGTCTGTCCGGGTGGATTTTTTAAATCTGCCAAAATGTCTATGGTTATACTTTCTGGATGAGACATAGACATAACTGATGGTTAAAGACTTGCTTTCCTCTTCTCTGCTCCTGTTCCCCTCAGCAATATATCACAGCTTCTATAGCTTACGTATAGTAGGGGTATTTAAAATGAGTCATCACAGTGTCCTCCTTTTTCCTCTTCAAAATATGGCAACCCTTATTCTGCAAATCGATCTTGGGCTTTCTTGCTTTCCATTGTAGCATTTGTTGTTGGCATCCTTTGGAGGGTCCTGTTGGAAGGTCGCAGCACCTGCTGTGGCTGTAGAGACTGATACAGGAAAGACATGTTTTGTGGCAGCTGGGGCAGGTGAAGGTGTCCAGTTGTGCTGCTGCAGATGCACCATAGCGTTCCTTCTCCCAGAAGTCATTCCTCCCCTGGTCACTGCTATGGATACATGACCTGACTGTTTGACACATGCCTTAGAATACCTGCTCTAGTCATCTGGAGCTATTATAATACAGCCGACATATCTCCTTGCTTTCATCTTGGAGAACTAGGCAATGATGATGGTTGGTGGTTATGCTTTGCTTGTTTTCTCATGTCAACAGTAATAGTCAGCGCCAAACAATTAAGTAGCTATTATAATGACAAGTATGTGTCACCTTCTTTTTTATAACCCATGCATGTTATCCTTATACACATATCAACTCCCCTTCAGCACAGAACACCCTGAACCTGGAACAGAAAAGCAGAATGACTCAGTTCAACCAGTTATTTGCTGAAGTGTAACAAAACATGAGTTATAGGAAGCTTTCTTTTATTTAACAACCACAATAAAACTATTGTGAACAAGTAATGAGGAAAGGTTTCAGAAGATGAGCAGACAGATGAAATTATTTTGCTTCATTTGCATCCATGAAGAGGTTGCAGCTTGGGGGGAAAGACCCTCAAGATAGTGACTAGTGTACCATCTTCAGAAG
Organism: Lacerta agilis; assembly: GCF_009819535.1. Taxonomy (NCBI): domain Eukaryota; kingdom Metazoa; phylum Chordata; class Lepidosauria; order Squamata; family Lacertidae; genus Lacerta; species Lacerta agilis. The sequence continues at coordinate 62,965,282 of NC_046317.1, read as the reverse complement.
ATAAGAAAAACCTGCAAGGGCAAAACAGCAAGTAAAACTAAGGTCAAGAACCACCTCAAGAGGAGGGTTGGCAACTCTTAATTCAAGAGGGTTTTGTGTATGCGTTTCCAAACATCACCAGCTGCATGGCAGGGACAGCCTCAGCAAATGCAACTTTTTTTTCTGTTCAGGGGACTTCCGGTGATAGACCTCTTCATGTCTCCTGGCAACAAATTGCACAAAACCAATTTCACATGGCAACTGTTAGACTTGTTCATTCTCAAGGTACTACAGTAAGCCTCTGATCATGATTAGTGTTAAATGCTTCACAGTGAACCCATCCCTCAGGCAGCAGAAGTTTGTGGAGGTGGGTTGGTTGCCTGAGTCTAAAAAGGTGTTAATTAAGAGACTAGATGGAGCTTTAAAAGGAGAGTTGCTGCAGCTTTTAGAAGGAAACTTGGATGGTGGAAGTCAACATCAGGAGGAATTTGAAGAAGCCACAGCTCAGGTGCTCAGTCTCGCACATGCAGCATGTTGTGCACTCGGTACAGCAGGATAATGCTGTGAGTCATCCTGCACGCCCTGAAAACTAGGGACACACCCTGAGCACCAGGCTTGTTCAAAGCATTTTTGTTCTGCGTTTCTGGGGCTCTGCCAAGCCATTGATTGTAATCAAAGGTCTTACTGGTCCTATTTTCCTGCCAAAATGCTTGAGATCTTAAGCTGGAACTTGTCAAAACCTCTCAGAGTGGTGGAAACTATAAATCTTTGTCTTCCGGGAAAACCATCATTTACATTAGGGCAACATTTTAAGGAAGGCTGCTGTGCTACAGTCACATCCTAATCTACCACAATCTTACCTAATTGAGGGAAATGGATTGGCTATTCAGTGGGAGACATACTGGGCAAAGGTATGTTCCACTAGGTGGAGATACATCTCAAAATAAACTCAGGTGTATTGCTAGTTAAGAAATTAAATGTAGTAAATCGGAGAATTTAAATAAGGGAGTTTGAATCAAATGGGTCTTTAAAGTAAGAAGCAAGCAGGAAGCTAGTCAGTCTCCAAATCCTCTTTTTCTCCTTTGAAAAAGATCCAACGCAGGGTAACTGAATACCATCTCAGTTCTTTTACAAAGGGAAATAGGAGGAGGAAAATGGAGAAGAGATGGGTTAGAGAAAAACGTTAATGGGTGTTCTCCTCAAAGAAAGCGAGCAATGTGCTTAGGAGTGCACTATAGTTTGGTAAAGGGTGGCCTTACACGAATGATTCAACTCCTTTTGCATAAACAGTGAGGGCGCATCAAGCAATAATTTTAACAAATATAGGCTCCTGAAATGGCAATGGGGTTAAGGATGAGCAAGCAAGCACTCCATTTTCCCCAGAGGGACTTGTGCCTGATGCAAGCACACCCACACAAGCCACAATTGTCGCCTGATTAAAGGAAAAATATAATGTAATAATAGAAAGATTAAGTCTGAATACAAATTTGATGTTGATATCGATAACAGGGATAGCTGGCTAGTTATATGCCTTGGTAGGCATGATGATTAAGGAAGCCAAGGGCAGGGACTCTCTTTTTCTTTTTCTTTTTCTTTTTCTGCTGAAGGCCATATTCCCTCAGGAGTAATCTGTCAGGGACTGCATGCCAGTGGTGGGTGGGGCTGTAGCCAAAAGTAGGCGGGGCACCATTTTTATGTTTCTGCCATCTTCTTTCGTTTATCGCTATCTCTCCCTCACTCTCTTTCTGTCTTCTTCTCCCTCTCTCTGCCACCCTGTTATTCCCCTCTCCCCACCTTCGGACAGGTCTATTTGTCCCTAATGCACTGCTATGGTAGGCATCAGAAGGAGCAAGGTTTTGTTTCCTCTTCCATGCATGCTGACATGGATGAGAGGGGACACGGAGGATTGTGGGTGGGAGGGAGGAAAGTGGGTTGCTGCTGCATGGGGACTTTCACACTACTAGGTGACCATAACCTATGCAGCAGGGGTGGAGAATCCGAGGCCCTCCAGATGTGTTGGACTCCTATCAGCCCCAACCAGCATGGCCACAACTCCCATCAGGGATTATGGGAATTGGGGTCCATCAAGATATAGAGGGCCACATGCCATACATGACAGCAGTCACGAAATTAGAAGACGCCTGCTTCTTGGGAGAAAAGCAATGACAAACCTAGACAGCATCTTAAAAAGCAAAGACATCACCTTGCCGACAAAGGTCCGTATAGTTAAAGCTATGGTTTTCCCAGTAGTAATGTACGGAAGTGAGAGCTGGACCATAAAGAAGGCTGATCGCCGAAGAATTGATGCTTTTGAATTATGGTGCTGGAGGAGACTCTTGAGAGTCCCATGGACTGCAAGAAGATCAAACCTATCCATTCTCAAAGAAATCAGCCCTGAGTGCTCACTAGAAGGACAGATCCTGAAGTTGAGGCTCCAGTACTTTGGCCACCTCATGAGAAGAGAAGACTCCCTTGAAAAGACCCTGATGTTGGGAAAGATGGAGGGCACAAGGAGAAGGGGACGACAGAGGATGAGATGGTTGGACAGTGTTCTCGAAGCTACTAACATGAGTTTGGCCAAACTGCGAGAGGCAGTGAAGGATAGGCATGCCTGGCGTGCTCTGGTCCATGGGGTCACGAAGAGTCGGACACGACTGAACGACTGAACAACGAACAACATGCCATACTACATTTGATCTGCAGTGATTACCTAGGAGGGAAGGAGTAAATGTTTCCTGCAGATAAAAAAAGTTGGAGGTGAGATTCTAAGCTGGAGAGTAAATGATTTAAACTAATAGTGAACACATTCGCTGTGTGTAGATGCTTATGTAACTAAAATAGGAGGAGGAGGAGGAGGAAGAAGAAGAAGAAGAAGAAGAAGAAGAAGAAGAAGAAGAAATACTCTAAGGCATACCCTGCAACTGTCTTGGAAAAACTGGGGCATCCTGTTTTCCCCCCATAAATGAAATCATGGCTGCCATTTTGGACGTCTTGCTCTCACATGATTTTGGGACACAGTGCTTTTTTCAAGGCTAGGATCTTGTACAGGTCACATGACTCATATGGGAGTGCAGCCCCAGAAGATGGTATCCTGGTTTTCTCCCATGTTGCGTTGAAGGGTATGTCTAAAGGAGCCCAAATCCAATGATCATGATCCAATGATCATGATATCCAATGAGGAATGATTATGCTGAGCCAGCATGGTGTACAGGCTGGCTGTTGGAGGGGAGAGGGACTCAAAACAGGAGAGAGGAATGGAATGGAATATCATGGAAGTGGGCATGACTGGCTAACTGGTACCCTCAATGGGAACACTCCACACAGTGAGTCCTGTGTGTGTTGCAGAACCTTTTCATGGACCAGAGCTCCTTTTGTCACATGCACAAAGCACCTTGTCCTTTGGCAGATCACACCACATACAGAGAGAAGGGAGAATGTTGTTACAAAGTGAGGCTAGAGGCCTAGGAATGCAAGAGGTGGGTGTGTCACATTGCTATGCAGAGCAATGTACTCCTATGTGCTCTGCATAGTAATGTGACACTCCTATCTCTTGCAATGTTAGGCTTTCTAGCCTCATTTTGTAATAACATCCCTCTCCCTTCGCTAATTGTCGGTATCAGTGTTTGTGTGTGTGCTACTGACAACTGACAACAACACTTCATGCAAATCAGTTCTGGCCTATGGACGGTTATGCTGCCATAAATTTGTTCAGGAGCTAGTGAGATATCAGGAGAGTATTGATTTTTATTCCTTGTTATTATGGGCTGCATTATTGTGAGTCAATTTGGACAGGTAGATCTGGCATAGGAGAGGAGGAGGCTGCTTCATATATGGAAATTTGTGAGTGCCTTCCCCTTTTCTGAGTCCATACCCTGTTTACACTGCAATCCTAAACACACTTACAAGGGTGTAAATCGCAATGAGAATTACTTCCAAGTAAAGATGTTTAGGATTATACCACTCGATTGTCAGCAAACCTCTTAGCGGTATACAAAAGAATATTTAAATTATCAATAAAATAGTTAAAAACTATTATCCTCAAATAAGTCTAATAGCTTTTAACTGTTTTATTGATAATTTAAATATTCTTTTGTATACCGCTAAGAGGTTTGCTGACAATCAAGTGGTATATAAATTATGTTGAATAGAATAAATAAATTTGGCCTTCATAAGCACAATAGCTGGCTGATTATATGCCTCGAACAAACAGGCAGAGCTATAATAAATGTTTGCAAAAGGAGTGGTGTAACTTCAACTCTCAATGAAATAAATGGAGAGCTCCATACAACCCCTCCTCTCCTCATCCTCTCCCATCCTGCCCCCCAGAGCAGCAACAAAGGATAGTCCAACTAACTTTGTGGCCAAATCGACCATGATGCTATCCCTAGAAGTATAAAAGTTCCAGCTAGCAAACACACCATGGTTAGACTGTTGGACTAGGACCTGGGAGACCAGAGTTTGAATCCCTGCTCAGCCCATTAAGGTCACTTTGGGCAAGTCACTGCATCTCAGCTTAAAATGGGAAGGAGTCATGTACCCCAACTTGAGTTCCTTGGAGAAAAGGAGGGATATAAATGTGATATATAAAATAAGAACCTTAGATGAGAGCTAATGCAAAAGGCACTTTGACACCCCAAAGGAGCAATCTGAACAATTTCCCAGGGATCAACTGTTCAAACAAAGCGGTCAGAACTACCTTTTGGAAACATCAGTTTTTTCCAGGAACACTGCCTAGCTCTGCCTGTTTGTCTAGCAAAAGGCTGCTTGTCCTTGGGCTGGGCTGCCTAGCTAGCATATCAAACTTCTGTCTAGGGAGGGCCAGACTTTGTGGCTGCAGGTATTTATTGCTGCCCTCCTCTACCTTGTGCCTGGGATCTGGTGAAATGGGAGGCACCATGATCTAAGCCAGCGTGGTGTAGTGGTTAAGAGCGGTAGACTCGTAATCTGGTGAACCGGGTTCGCATCTCCGCTCCTCCACATGCAGCTGCTGGGTGACCTTGGGCTAGTTGCACTTCTTCGAAGTCTCTCAGCCCCACTCACCTCACAGAGTGTTTGTTGTGGGGGAGGAAGGGAAAGGAGAATGTTAGCCGCTTTGAGACTCCTTCGGGTAGTGATAAAGCGGGATATCAAATCCAAACTCCTCCTCCTCCTCCTCCTCCTCTTCTTCTTCTTCTTCTTTGGCATATCTCAATGTGTAGGCAGGGTGCATTTCGTTAGCCTCCTTCGTCAACCATCACCATTAACTGTGCCTTCTATGCATGGCTAATACAGTGATACCTATGAACATTCCGGAGGTCCATTCTTAATCCGAAACCATTCTTAACCTGAGGCGCACTTTCACTAATGGGGCCTCCCGCTGCTGCTGCGCTGCCAGCGTGCGATTTCCGTTCTCATCCTGGGGCAAATTTTGTAACCCGAGGTACTACTCCTGGGTTAGTGGAGTTTGTAACCCAAAGTGTTTGTAACCCGAGGTACCACTGTATAGTGTATATACAAGGAAAGGGATCTTATGAGCAATGTTGGTTAGTTCAAGTGTGCAGCAACTGTGAAAAAAATCAGCTTTCATATTAAGGGATCATTAGGACAGGGATTGAAAATAAAACTGCCAACATCTATGGTGTGGCTACAGTTGGAATATTGTGTGAGTTTCTGGTTTCTACACTTCAAAAACAACTTTGTAGAGATGGGAAAGGTTCAGAATAGGGAAACAAAAATGATCACGGGGCTGGAGCAACTCCCCTATGAGAAAAGGTTTTTTGGTTGTTGTTTTTTAAGGCGATTAAGGGAGCAGGACACGGCAGAGGTGATGAAGATTATTCACAGTATTGAGAAAGTGGATAGAGAGACATTTCTCTCACCCCCCCCCCCCTTACATAATATTAGGCGCCAGCCAGTGATGCTGAATGTTGGACAATCCGGGACAAAAAAGGGTAGTTATTTACACAGTATGTAGTTGAACCATTGAATTTTCTTCTGCAAGATGTAGTGATAGCCACCAACTTAAGAGTGCTTTAAAAGTGGATTTGATCAATTCCTGGAGAATAAGGTAACAATAACTACTAGCCACTAACCATTAGAGCTGTGTTATTCAATTATTATCAGAAGTAGTATTCCTCCGAATACAAGTTGCTGGAGACACAAGGCAGGAGAGTGCTCCTGTGTTCCTATCCTGCTTGTGGGCTTCCCATAGGCCTCTGGTTGACCATGGTGAGAACAGGATGCTGGACTACATGAGCCACTGGTCTGACCCAGCAAAACTCTTCTTATGTTCTTGTGTTTCAGCTGCAGCTCTCTTAGTATATTCTCCCTCTGATCCATTCCCTATTTATTTTGTCCAGGCTAATCCATGAATATCCAAGTCTTGTGTGTGGTCCGCCTGCTGCAGCCTGTGGAGCACATCACTGATCTGCCTTTGTTTTTGTTTTTCTTAGACCATTAACAGAAACTTTAAAAACCATTTCAACTAGGACTTGCTTTCTGCCAACCAAAACAACATTGCAAAGTACATAAGAACAAAAAAAGTCCACTGTTTTTATTGATAGCTTGCCCTGCCTCTCTGAGAAGAAACCGGCTCACTTCTTTCCATCCTAAGAACATGCATCCCTTTGTCATTCAGGCCCCTCCTTGAAAGGATTACAAACCACACCACAATGCCACTCACTGTTCAGTTTATGTAGTCATGCACTTGTATATGCTTATGTATATTTTAAATAAAACTAAGATCATGGCCACTGTTCCCATCACCTCCTGGCAAATAGAAGGGGAAGAGATGGAGGCAGTGAGAGATTTTACTTTCTTGGGCTCCATGATCACTGCAGATGGTGACAGCAGTCATGAAATTAAAAGATGCCTTCTTCTTGGGAGGAAAGCAATGACAAACCTAGACAGCATCTTAAAAAGCAGAGACATTACCTTGCCGACAAAGGTCTGTATAGTTAGTAATGTATGGAAGTGAGAGCTGGACCATAAAGAAGACTGATCGCCGAAGAATGGATGCTTTTGAATTATGGTGCTGGAGGAGACTCTTGAGAGTCCCATGGACTGCAAGATGATCAAACCTATCCATTCTTAAGGAAATCAGCCCCGAGTGCTCACTAGAAGGACAGATCCTGAAGTTGAGGCTCCAGTACTTTGGCCACCTCATGAGAAGAAAAGACTCCCTAAAAAAAGACCCTGGTGTTGGGAAAGATGGAGGGCACAAGGAGAAGGGGACGACAGAGGATGAGATGGTTTGACAGTGTTCTCAAAGTGACTAGCATGAGTTTGGCCAAACTGTGGGACGCAGTGGAGGATAGGCGTGCCTGGTGTGCTCTGGTCCATTGGGTCACGAAGAGTCGGACACGACTGAATGACTGAACAACAACAATACTTTAAATTATTATTATTATTATTATTATTATTATTATTATTATTATTATTATTATTTTATTGTTTATATGCCACCCATCTGACTGGGTTGCCCCAGCCACACTGGGTAGCTTTCATGCACCATCACCAGGATCACATCCATAACCTTTCTAGATTCAGTGAATGATATATGTTAAGATTCTCCCATCCCCTTGCATAAAACATGCCCCAAATTATATAGCCCCGATCCTTAATCATCTTCATTCTTCCCGTTGTCAGTCAGCATTTAAAGTGTCTTGAAATATAAACAAGTATTTGTAAAGCTCTTTGTTTTTGCTCCACATCTGTCACAGCATGTTTGCCCTCAGGGTGTCCATTCAACACAGACATTTAGCACATGATGGAAATTGTAACTTCCTTTCTAATTATGGATCAGTAAGGGATAGAATGCACAAGAACCGAGTTTCCATGGCACTAGCAGCTTCAGCAAGTGTCTAAGGCTTAGATCAGGCTTCCTCACCCTCGGCCCTCCAGATGTTTTTGGCCTACAACTCCCATGATCCCAACTAGCAGGACCAGTGGTCAGGGATTATGGGAATTGTAGTCTCAAAACATCTGGAGGGCCAAGGTAGAGGAAGCCTGGCTTATATATTCTAAGCATCAGGAGTCCAGGGAGTGGTTAGGTAAAGGTACCCCTGACCATTACCGTGTTTCTCCTAAAATAAGACACCGTCTTATATTTTTTTCCCCTCAACAAAACACAGTATGGCTTATTTTCAGGGGATGTCTTATTTTAACCGCATCGCATCGGTACGCTGCATAGCCACGCCTCTCCAGGCTGTTTTAATGGGAGGTGCCGCATCACTATGGCTTATTTTCGGGGTATGGCTTATTTTCGGGGAACGGCTTATATTTCGCAAATGCATAGAAATCCTGCTATGGCTTATTTTATGGCTGTGTCTTATTTTAGGAGAAACAGGGTAGGTCCAGTTGTGGACGACTCTGGGGTTGTGGCATTCATCTTGCTTTACTGGCCGAGGGAGCTGGCGTTTGTCCGCAGACAACTTCTGAGTCATGTGAGCAGCATGACTAAGCCGCTTCTGGCGAACCAGAGCAGCGCACAGAAACACCGTTTACCTTCCTGCCGGAGCAGTAACTATTTATCTACTTGCACTCGACGTGCTTTCGAACTGCTAGGTGGGTAGGAGCAGGGACCGAGCAATGGGAACTCACCCCATCGCAGGGATTCGAACCACCGACCTTCTGATCGGGAAGCCCAAGGCTCAGTGGTTTAGATGAGTTATGTCCATCACCTTGAAATAGGCAGTGGTACAAGCCCTCCTGAGGCAGCACTCCCTGGGCTCAAAGGTTTTAGAAAACTATCATCCAATTTCTATAAATCTCATCATGGTTAATGTGATTGAGAGGGTGGTGGCCAGGCTTCTGCAGGTGCATCTAGCCCCATTCCAGTTTGGTTTCTGGCTAGTTTTGGGCACTGAAACAGCTTTGGTCACCATGACCAATAACCTACAGGGGTAATGCAACTCAGCTGGTTCTTCTTAATCTCTTAGTGGCTTTCAGAAATGGCCACAGAATCCTGGGGTTGGGAGCTGGAGGCACTGTATTATTACCTGCAGGGTAGCACTTGCAAACTGCTGTTCAGTCCCATGGCCTTTTGAGTTATGAGGTCCCTTAGGAGTCTGTTCTGTCTTCCATGCTATCTAACATCTATATGAAACTGTTGGGGGCTGTAATTTGGGGACATGGAGCATGATGTCATTATTATGCTGATGACAAACATCTCTATCTCTCCATTGCATCTGAATGAGGGAATGCTATGAACATGTTGGACCAGTGCCTGGAAGCAGTGATGGTGGCCAATAAATTTAAACTGAATCCTCATAAAATGAAGGCACCATGGGTGGCCAGTTCTCAGACAACCTTCTCTGGGAGGGGTTCCACTCCCCCTGAATGAAATGGTTGACATATGGGAGTACTCCTAGATCAGAAATTGCAGTCAGAAATGGCCTTCGTGGCTAGGAGTGCGTATGCTCAGCATAGACTGCTTCACCAGCTACTACAATTCCTGGGTCAGAATTGCCTGGCCTCGTGACCTCCCACCTGGACGGCTGCAGTGTGCTCTGTGTGAGGCTTCCCTTGAAAATGGTCTAGAAACTGCAGCTAGTGCAGAATGTGGTTGCCAGTTTGGTGAATGGGGTAGTTCAATGTCCCCAAGCAAGAGATGGTGGGCATATGGCACTGTGCCATGAAACAAGTGTTATGTAGGGAGAAAATATCCATTTAAGGAAGGCACATTAAGAGACAATAATTTTGACCTAAAGGACCAATTTACAGGAAATATCTCTTATGCATGTCCCCTATTGGAATTAATGGGATTTTGTACAAGTTTCAGTTCATTTTGATGAAATTTTGAATTCTTTGGAGAATTTATTCAGTGGATGATCCATCAGGTTCTTCCTGAGGAATGGGGGAACTGCACAGATTTTCTTCTTCATCTACCCAAATATGCTGACTCTGGGAATAATCTGGGGGGAAATGGATGGATAGATGAATAGACAGATAGATCTGCTATACAGAATAAAGATAATATAACATGAACAGAAAAGAAATAATAATCTATATTCACTTGATACAATTAATACTTAAAATATAAATGAAAAAGGCACAACAACAACACAGGGAAAAAAGGTTCATAGTATTAGGATATTATTCCAGAAGTTGATCAACAAAAAACATTTTCCTGTAAGCTTACCTGAGACTTTCAATAACCCCTTGTATAATATTGTCAGTAAGCTATCACTCTTATTTTTAAAGTAATTAGAAATCAGAGTGATTTGTGAAATTTTCCGGTGATAACAATAATAGATATTTATTTGACAAATGAATTCTTAAATCTCGCTCTGTAGCAGGCCAAACAATATCCTATTCTTGTTCTTCTTCTACTGTTTGGTGGTCAGCTTTATGCCAATCATAAAGAAAAGCCAATTTCACTAGTACATGATAATACGAGGTGATGTTTGGGAACTCAAAACCCTTCTCTTAAATGTTTATAAGAAAACATTCTAGCTGAGAGGTTTATTTAACTAATGACATTCATAATAATCTCTTGTCATTGATTCTGGAAGTGTTTGATATACATCTAGGGGTGCCTGAAAGTTATAGCATTGACATTGTAGAGCCACATTTTCCCCTTGATAATAGCTATGAACCACAATATTATGAATTGTATTGAGCTCAGCTTCATTCAGAGGAGACCCATTGAAATTTATGGACCTAAATTAATCATGCCTGTTAATTTCAATGTGTCTACTCTAAGTAAAAGTTAGTACAGTGGTACCTCGGGTTAAGAACTTAATTCATTCTGGAGGTCTGTTCTTAACCTGAAACTGTTCTTAACCTGGGGTATTGCTTTAGCTAATGGGGCCTCCTGCTGCTGCCGTGCCACCGCATGATTTCTGTTCTCATCCTGAAGCAAAGTTCTTAACCCGAGGTACTATTTCTGGGTTAGCAGAGTCTGTAACCTGAAGCATCTGTAAACTGAAGCGTCTGTAACCCGAGGTACCACTGTAGACTACAACCCTATGTTACTGTTTTCTTGTTTGGTTATAACCCAGTTTCTCTGCTGCCAAGCAAGTGCCTGCATGTCTGGTTGTGCCTTGCATAATCTTCCAACAATGTGAGCAGCAGTCATTGCCATGAAAGATACCCTAAACTGGCATTCTTGCAGTGAGACTACTTGATACATTCCCCAGGGAATCTAAGGCCTTGCTCAGTCACTTCCTTTATTCTACTGGAACCAAGGCGTTCAGGTCTGTTATTTGATTGTTTTATGTTACATTTATGGGGAATCTCCTCATTTCCTTGCCCACAGCATTCTGTTCTCAAATTAAAGGCAGCTTGTCCTCTGCTCGCTGCAATTGAGCAATACAGACCTCCTGGGAAATCTCTGTGGCTTTCAGGTATTATTAGACAAGTCATGTGAAAGCAGCTCCTCACGAATTGCCACATCTGTGCTGGCATGTTATATTCTGCCCCGTCCATGTTCTGAGCTCAGCTGCCTGTAAATTAGGCTTTGCTAATGGCTTTGTTCTCTTTGCCGTGCAGGCAGTCATTGACAGCGAAAGCCACTCAATGCCACACTAAGCAACACGAGAGGAAAACTTTCGTCAGACTTAGGAGTGGCTGTGACATCCACCCAATTTGTCATGAGCTTGGTAGGAGCAGAGAGAGCAAAGAAACAGGATTTTGGTGGAAGGCCAATATGGGCCCCATCTGCACCATACATTTAAAGCAGTATCATCCCACTTTTAACAGTCTATAGTTTGTGAAGGGTGCTGAGAGTTGATAGGAGACCCTTATGCCTCTCATGGAGCTTCAGTTGTCAGAGTGGTTAACAGTCAATCCCTCTTCCCAGGGAACTCTGGGAATTGTGGCTCTGTAAGGGGAATAGGGGGCCTCCTAACAACTCTCAAACCCATTAGTAAACTATGGATTCCAGGATTTGTTTGGTGGAAATCATGGCTAGTTAAAGTGGTATGATACTGCTTTAAATGCACACTCCAGATGAGGCCATGCTGCTTTGGTTCAAGTTGGTTCCACACCAGCTCACACTTTTGTTGCATGCTGACATCATACCACTGTGCAGCCAAGACAGATGATACCTTGGAGCTGACAACATTTGGGCCCTATCTTTATTGTCCAAAACCTTCACAACTTTGAAGACTCAGTTGTAGGATGTATTTAATTCCCAAAAAACTGTAAATTCAGAAAATGTATACCCCTTTCTCCCAGCTTGTGGAAGACAACAAACCAATATTAATTATTATGTAGAGCAATATCAGTGTTCTGGTGGTTGTGATGGTTGTTTACATGACCTCCCCAAGTAGGGGACAGCACAATCATTTTGCCTAAATTGTATACACAATGCTTATTCCAAACTGGAACTGTGAAATGACTTGAAGTTGGGCAAGTTAGGCTCCCCCCCCCCCAAATGTGTCATTTTAAAGTAGGAAACCAAGAGCCACACATACGGGGCTAAAGAAAGGACTAGGAGCTGGACTGACATTTGCTCTTGATTTAGGCACCAATCCTTTTACAGTGGTACCTCTGGTTAAGAACTTAATTCATTCTGGAGGTCTGTTCTTAACCTGAAACTGTTCTTAACCTGAGGTACCACTTTAGCTAATGGGGCCTTCCGCTGCCACCGCCCTGCCACCTCACGATTTCTGTTCTCATCCTGAAGCAAAGTTCTTAACCTGAGGTACTATTTCTGGGTTAGCGGAGTCTGTAACCTGAAGCGTCTGTAACCCGAGGTACCACTATACTCTTGTTACTGACAGTGATGTCTCTTTTTAAGCTGGTGCTGCAAGATGTTACACCATGTCTGGAATGTATCATCTTATCATCTTATTTGCAATTCAGAACCCTTTCTCGGGAACTAATGACCAAGAGCACCACGAGAAGGATGACTTTGGGGGAGCTCTGAGACAACCTGTGATTAAGCACGGCACACATTTCTCTATAACAAGGAATAAGTCAAAGCCAGAGGTTTTGAAGAGTGTTTTCTGATGTCAGCAAATATTTTAAGAAGATACCAGGAAGACATTATACCAACCTGGGCTCCTTGGTTTAGAGCGGCACCTGCAAATGTTCCCAGTAGGAAGCAACAAAACGAGGTAACTCCCAATGCAGCAAGGAATGCATGAGATGCCCCACCCCATGCTTTTATATAATCACCATTCGTATCTTGCTGGAAGACTACCAGACTTTAACATTATGCTAACTTGATAATATATCACACCACATATTGTTATGGCATATAATATCACTGAGTGTTGAAAATATTTGAACAGTAAACAAGCAGGCAGGGTGGACCTTCATGTATAGCTTTGGTCCTTAGTATTCTAAAGCAGCACCCTGAGTCTCACATTGGTGGAAACAGGGGAGCTGGATCCTCCAATCGGGCATGGCCACCTGGGACTGGGCACACTTCTAGGGGAAGAGTTTTGACCCCAGCCCCATGGCAGGTCAGTATGTGAGCAGAAGAGCATGTGGAGAGATAAGGCTACCGGCTCCTTTCAACAATCCAAGATGTTGTAAGCAAAAGGTCAGAACTGGGAGAGGTTTCCAATCTACTCCTGGTAGATAGAAGGGGGAGTGTTCTGTCTGGGAGCATGAAGAATATTTGAATGTGGCAGGTAGGAAATGGAGAAGTTACGTAGTATTTATTTTATTTTTTTGAAGAAGAAGATTATGAAGAAGAAGGTGCTTTAGTCTCAGGCTTTCTTCACACTAGTCTCCCAAGTCAAGGTAGTGACAGACGGAAAGGTGTTGGGGGGGGGAGCAGAGAAACAAGGCTGGGTTTGCAAATAATGAGAGCCAACGCCCAGCTTCTGAACTGGAATGTTGGCATGAATGCCAAGAGCAATATTTTCCCCTCTCCCATAGGAATAACATATTGGTCTCATTTTCGGGATGTGCTCCTTTTCAAAAGGAACTGGGGAAACTCCCAGAATGTGTTCAACTGCTTTCTGTAACTAGCCTCAGAGACCCAACCGTTTAGGGTGGAAGCTAAGCGCCAGAATCGCTCCGAGAACTGCTGCAACGATTGTTTTCCCCTCCGCCCAAACCAAAGTGTTTGTAGGGAAGGGTTCTGCTGCTTCTCTCCTTGTGGCTGGCTTCCTATTGCCTGGTTGAGCATGTCCTGATTCAGGGTGAAACAGAACTCACGTGGCTGCCTTGTGACACAACCTCTTGCCGATTTTATAGGATTGGCATTAGAGCGCTAATTAGCTGTTTGCAAAGTGCTTGGGAATGGCCAGATGAAAAGGCAGTGTTCTGTATCCATCAAGCAGAGCATTTTGGCTGATGAGATCAAAGATGGGAAGGAAAGTGGTGTCAGAAGGGAGTTGCTCCTGAAGCAGGCTTTTGTCTTGCAGTGTTGCATGGATGGAAGAAACAAGAGGACTCATAGATGTATCTTGGGTGGAGAATTAATTAGGAAGAATGAGGAAATTAAGCAGCCCAAGGTGGCTGTACTGGATAACCAGCTAGCAACTGCTTAGTTCTATCTCTAGATTTCTTGAAAATCCTCTCTTTTCTCAAATAAAGGCACTAACCCCAAGTCCAGCCTTTCACAACCTGGTGACTTTTAGATGTTTTGTACTACGGTTCCCAACCACATGGGGCAGCATGGTTAATGATCAGGGATGATGGGTGTTGTAGTAGTCCACGCCATCTGGAGGGCACCAGGTTGGAGATAGCTGCTGTGGTCCAAACACTGGGTTTAGCACATCATTTCCTCACAGTCTTCACATGCCCTTCAACATCACAGAGATGAGAAATTAGTGCACTGGTTTCACATTATACAAATGAGAGAGTAAAGATAGAACAGAAAGCAAGCTGACTGCATGACTCTCTTGCGGGAGATCTAGTAGTATATCCTGAATTAAGACTTTTGGAAATATTAACTTGAATATGCAGGCAACCCCAGACCAAAGCAGCTGCTACCTTTCATGGCTTTAAAGAAGCTGAAATGGTCATATGGTTGTGTGGAGGCTCTCCAGTATAAAGGGGAATGACCTGACATAGATCTGGAGCAGGTATGTTCACTCTTTAAACCATAAGTTTACAGATTTGCAAATGGGAATATTAAGATCATTTACTGAAAATTTTGTACAACATAGCAAATGTTACAGCTTATATAGACTGAAGCTGGAGTAAAGGACCATTTTGCATATTCCATGGTGGCAAAACTTTCTTTGCCTCCTAAAGGCTCAATTATTGGGAATCTGTGGTGAAACCCAACTCCATGCATAAGGGGGAATGCATAAAATACATACATTTCTTAGTCAGGATTCCTACTTCACTCCAGCAAGGCTATTATTGCAAGACTCTTTGCCTTTCTAACTAAATGTTAAAAGTTGCAGTTTAATTGGCTGGATATATTCAGTGTATTTTGCAAATTGAGCCTATGCTCAAATAAGCACCACTGAGTTTAGTGGAGCTTACTCTCTCTTAGGAAGCTTTGCATAGGGTTATAGTTTTGCTGAACCTTTTAAATTGGGTATTATGCTATATACTTCCTCCTCTCTCTCTCTCTCTCTCTCTCTCTCTCTCTCTCTCTCTCTCTCTCTCTCTCTCTCTCTGGCTATGGGAGCAGCTCCTGCACTTTAGAATTTACCACTACTGCACTGGCCAGTTTGGATGAGTGATAAAAAGGGAGCTTTTCCATTCCTCCTTGAAAGATGAGAAGGACCAAGTTCTGTCAGAGCAGGGTAAGTAATAAGCACAAACACATTTGGTTGATTTTTATTGCTGTTGCTCATTGCTGGTCAAGTTAAAATGGGTAAATTGTCATTTAATTAAATGAACTGACATGCAAACAACAGGCAACAAGTTAGCCAGAGTATAATCAATGGCTAAGGAATTTTAATTTTTCATCTCCGAGAAAGACAGTAGTCCTAGTACAGAGCCATCACACTTTTAGCAAAAATGACTGCTCCCTGTGGAACTGTGTGGATACTGCAGCCAGCAATGTGAATACTTTGCACGTACTTCTGCTACACCAAACCCACAGAGACAGACATGATATAATGCAACTTTGCTTGTTAAGGGGTATTAATTTCTGATAGCATGCTCACCAATACTGTCACAACAAAAAGAACACTTGCAGCTGCTCCAGAAGCATGGTTGTGGTATTTTTATTAAACAAAATGGATGGAAATGACTTCTACAAGTGTGTGCCTGTGTTATATTGTAGAAACACTAAACATGAAAAACCACAGGCTTTAATGTAGTAGATGTGCAGATGTAGCCTGAGTTCATCCCTTCCTGTTTTTGCTAACTCCCCTACCAGCGCCCTTGCATTTTTCTCATTCACATCCACTGGTTAATAATTTAAAGACAAGAAAGCCTCCACGAGAAAAGACATTTGCTTTTTATCTCAACCATATACTTTCCCCACACACACTTGAAGTCAGTTTTGACATTTCATGTTGATTGCAGTCTTACAAAAACTTTATTATGACCATCTAAAGTGGGTTACAGTGTACATCTGATTTATTTATTTTTAATGGTGCCTTAGCTGAAGTTTTTCATCTGTTTATGCATCCAAGAACAGGCTTTACCTTCCCACTTTAAAAAAATGAACAGGAGAAGCAAACCACTGTCATGCCTTTTTTTCAGTGAGAGAAACAACTAATATCAGAAACGCCAATTTCTGGCTGCTGCATATAGCCAGTATTACTGCACTTAGAATGAGTCCCCCTAGTGGGGAAATTTGGATTCTTTCCCTTCCTGGTTACATCTCTGCTAGGGATGCCAAAGGTTGGATGTTTTAACTTTTCAGATGCATGACTGCCTTGTAGTCAGTTTGAATTTTACTGTATGCATTTTGCATACTTTTCTTGTACTGATGTGACACCTTGAGACCCTTGTGGTGTAAGGAATCAAAATAATAACACAGCTTGGGTTACGTTTTGAAGCAGGAAGATTTATAATCATTCCTACCTTTTGTAAAAACACTTGGGAGTCTGCATGTTTTTGTTCTGTTAGTGAAACTGAAGTGCTCAGATACAACAATGGTGAGTTGATAAACTAATGTACTAATACCCTGAATGGGTACAGTGGGCAGAGAAGTAGCACTGAGACACTCAGGCTTCGTGCAATACCATATTGACCCACACATAGCCCACACTGCCCCCCCCAAAAAACCCTGGCTTCTGTGAAATATGTGTGCAGCCTATATCTGTGTCAATATGGTAACTATTATTCAAGAAGGACCATAGCTCAGTGGTTTATAAGGTCCCAAGTTCACTCCTTGAGATCTCCAGTCAAAGGATTTTAGGTAGTTGTGTTGGGAAAGACCCCTCCCTCCATGAGGGCTGCTGCCAGTCCAAGTACTCAGTACAGGGCTAGAAAAGACGAACCAGCAGTTTGATTCAGCTTCAAAGGTTCATGACAATGCTGGTCGTTTATTTAGGTCGTGTTTAGCCAGGTTCAATAATAAGTTTTCACTTTCCTTTGGCCCATAAAGTGCAGTTCCTTGGTAGGGAAAATGCTGAAACAAATGAAAACTTTGCACACAAGACGGCAATAGTCTTAAGGCCACAATAGCCCCCCGACCTTCTCCCTGCCCCCACCCAGGCGATCCAATATTATCACTTAGCAATACAATTAGCATTAAGGATCCAGTGTGATACCTGTGCATATTCATCACCTCATATCTGCTTTTTGAACGTCAATCATTCAGCGTGCTTTCACTAGACTTTGGTGGATTCTGACATCTCATAGAAAATCCACTAAAATAATGGAAGTTCTGTCTCGGAGACTGGTAGAAATTCAGCAACAGATATGTCCTTGGTTAATTCTGAGTGCAGACAAAGATTTGGATATTATTCCCTAGAGATGTCTTGTGACATGTCAGTTAAATCTGTCACTACAATATTTTTGCTAAAGAGTCCATCTGCTACTGAATTTGCGTTTGACTTATATTTGCATTTGACATTTTCTGAACTTTCCTTATATTACCTTACTAAGCATCTTTTGCTGTTCTCAATTAGGAAACTGTTAACTGAATACTTCTTTTTTAAATAATAATAATAATAATAGCAAGCTATTTTTCATAGCGTAAGTGAAAAACACAGAGATATCTTTGGCAGAGGGCCTCATTTCATTGAGACATTTGGAAAAGTATGAGGCTGAAACTCAGTGTTGAGCAAACACAAAAATCTTGCTTTGATTCTTGTTGATGAGGCAATTGCTATAGACCCAGGAAAAAATCTTATCTTAAAACAAACTTTTCTGTTTCAATCTTGTTCAAGCATCCATCCTCAATCCTATGAATACTGAATAGGTTGCATTGTCCCACTTCAATTCTTTGTTAAGCTTTCTAAAATTAGAGTTGGTTAAAACCCAAATGATGCTTGAAATTAGTAAGACATCTCATACATAAAATTTGGTGTTCTTGACAGAAGGATCCCACTAGTTATAAACTCTTCTACTCCCAATACATCCATAAAGCTCATGTTCTAATACAGCCACTGTGGGCACAGCCAAGCTATTTGAAATCCATTTGCCATGGGGCTGGTTCCAAGTGTTTTCTCTCACAATATCTTTATCCTACAAATTTAGCAATCTCAGCTACAGCCCAGTGGATATGAATATAAAATCCATTATTATTGCAGGACTACCTTTCCTTGTCATGACTTTCAGATGGGTATCCATGTTAGCCAGATGCAGCAGAAACAAAACAGAAAGTCCCGTGGTACCTTAAAGACCAATAAATTCGTTGTGAGGATGATGACTGTGGTGGCTCACAACAACTTTACTTCCATTAAAGTTATCATATTTCCATTAAAGTCTCAGATAAGTATACCGGGATTCCGCTCTTTGAAGGACCATTGGACAGAATTGCACACATGTTTTCAAAGGGCTTTCCTGTTATGGAAAACTGTAAAGAAAAGAACAGTTGCTGTTTTGACCTCACTTGCCTCACCAGATAGAATCTTCAGGCTGCTTAACAGAACAGTAAATATGTATTTTTCAGTAACGGCGTCTGTCTCACAGGAAAACGTTGTCACGCCACAGACTGTGCAAAGCTGGTTCCATGCAGACCATTCTAAAAAGCAGGTTCTTCCACAGGAAAAAAGAGAAAGAGACATATCACTTGGCATTTCTAGATTTTATATGATTAAAAGTGGAAAGTTCACAGAAAGGAATTGCATAGATTAGTTAAAGTCCACTGATTTATTTTTTTAAAATAGGATGTAGCCTATAAATTGCCTTAACATAAGACATGTACACTCATCATCCTAGGAATTAGAACATATACACAAGCAAATATGTTTGGTGTGTATGGGGTTGGGGAGGGGCACAGGTACAGTATACAAAGACTATTCCATGCATTATTGACTTGCAGGTGCAGGAACTTTATCTTGTATTTTGCAGCTGCAAGCAACCAAAAGAACAGTCTGCATTCTTGGGGGAGGTCAAAAGGAACTATGAAGGCACAGAATGAAGAAAGAAAACACTGCATTGAAACCATTGAAGCCACTTCCCCTTCCTGAATGCAACCTCACCTTAAATGCTTTGTGGAGAGTTGGGGTAGCCCCTGAGCAGATTTAGGGGGTAATGGGGGCATATGGGGGAGGAGAGGGAGGGGAAGTTGTTCTGCTCACACAATGGCTTCATTGGAATGGTGCCCATTGTGACCTTCACGTCTTGGTTTGAAAAATCTTCCAATTTCCTACTTATGTTCTAGTCTCAGCTGTCATCCCACTCCCCGCCTTCTGCTATTATTGGGTGAAATCTAATTTCTGCAGGCACAATTCTCAGAAAGACTCGTGATGAGGTAAGGTCACAGGCTCTCATCAAAGGACCTTTTGTCTCATGGGAAGTTTCACTGTGAGGCAACCAACCAAGCAGAGACAGAACAGCAATTGAACAAAAATAATTGCTGAAGCTGGATAGTTTCCTGTTGTTGGGTCAGGATTTGCCATGGTGCTTTTAAACACCCTGTCCACACCTTAAAAAGTATTGCCACCACCATAGAATTAATAGCTGAAATCAGGGAAGGGCTCTAGTTTGGACCAATAATATACAGTACCAATATATAGGGAGGCAAAATGCCCTAAGGCCAGACATTAAATGCTTATTTGCTTCATGGAAGTATACGGAGTGACTGGGATATGGGCTAACGATGCCATGCCACACCCACTCTTTAGCCTTTACCTTTTATGGTGACTTCAGCTTTGCTGACTGCTTGGCCTAGTTCATTGATGGCCACCACCTTGTACTGGCCTTCATCTGATGCTGTGACTCCTAGGATCACAAGAGACCAGACCCCAAAGTCATTTTTGCTGAAGAAGGTAGGATCCTGAGAGATATTCTTGCCATCTTTATACCACATCACATGAGGGACTGGATATCCAGTCACAGCACAACTCATGTGACAGTCAAATCCTAGAGTCACCACATGAGGTTTCAATGGGACGAGGAATCTTGGAGGCTGAGTTTGGTTGATCCCCCTGTATTTTGGGCTTCTGACTTCAAATTTACCTGTAAGATGCACAAAATGTTGAGTTAAGGGAATGACCATCACACAGTATACTTAACATTCATGTCTCATATGCAACTGGCAATATTGGCTAAAAACGGTGAGGATGCAGTAGTTTCTTTGGCAAAGTTCTGAGGTTCTACCAATAAAAAGTCAACAAGTTTGTTGACACTTTCTGCATGGTACGCAGAACACAATGACCAGAAACTCTCCCAAATGACCCCAGACACATGGAGATGCTATTACTCGACCATGCCTACTGTTCAGGTCTGCACCTTTCCATTTGGCTTTAGTGTATAGCAACTTAGAAAGCTGCCTAATACTGAGACAGGTCATTGTTCCATCTAGTTCCATATTATCTCCATTGCCTTGCAGTAGCTCTCTAGGGCAGGAATAGCCAACTTGGTGCCCTCCAGATATTGTGGTCTACAACTGCCATGAATCCTGGCCAGTGGACATGGTGGATGGGGCTAATGGGACTGAGAGTCTGAAACATCTGGAGTGAAAAATGCTGGCTAATGGGTTCTAGAGTTTCAGGCAAGATTCTTTGCCAGCCCTAATATGTCAGAGATTGAAGCTGAAAGCTTCTGCCTTCAAAGCAGAGTTTTTTTTCATCGGGAACTCACTGGAACCAAGTTCTGGCACCTCTCAGGTGAGTGTCATTGCCATTATAAGAGAACAAGGTGAGTTCTGGCACCTCTTTTTTTAGAAAAAGCTTCAAATGCTTCAAAGCATCATTTTATTTATTTATATGATACAGTGAATACACAGAGTAAACCAACAAGTACTGGTTTACTTTCAAAGCCTGTTTACCCTTTTCCCTGTGGATGACCCAGGGTTGCACTGTTTCAGAGGGCTCGCTGATTCCCATGCAATTCTTTGCCTGAACTCTGAAGTAGTATTCCCGGCCTGGGACAAAATTTGAGACAGTGCACTTGTTGGTGTAAATCAGGTCAGACACCAATTGCCAAGATCCTTTGCTCGCGTCCCGTCTCATGACCATATAATTCAGGGTGCCCTCTCTCTTCTCTGTTGGTGAGGGTTCCCAAATCAGAGTCACCGTGTCAGGGACCTTCTCAATTAGCTGTATAGGACCAGGAGATTCTGGGACATCTGCAAAGTGAAAATAAATAAAATCAGAAGGCAGAGCCAGAATTTTAAGATGGTGCAGTATAATAAGGTACAAGAGTATTGAAAAGAGGAAATCATGTCCATAGAATTTAGTCACTCATGCTGATGACCGCCCCTGATACAGTTACGTTAGGAAAAATGTGTATTGTGAACCACATTTTAAGGCTTGATATCTGCTGCAATTATACTGCTGAAATGGATAAAATGGACTGAGGTGGGTAACCAAGAGCTCGTTTTTGTATAGATGGACTGTAAAGTCCATTCAGTTCTGGTGCTCAAAAGAAATTCCTGAGCTTAAAATTCTTTCATTGAAGTATTGCATGTCTTTTACACCAGGCTCTAGTTTGGATTCTAGTAATAAAAAACAACAACCCCAAAGGAGATCCCGCAAGCCTGAAGTCTGTCCAAATCTACCCTAGTTTTTTCCAGGCCAGACTTGAGTTTGCCTATGTAGTCAAGCTGACAAACTACTTTCAGATGACCTAAACTATTGGCTACAACCAGCTACTGTCATCTTCTTTTTCTTTTTGTTAGTTAATGGTCAGCCTTGTTAAAAGTGAGGCATATAATTACCTCAAAGTTTTCACAATTAGTCTTAATATGCTGCTGACCCTGAGCTGCAGAGGTAAGGAGGGCTCGGCATTTCGTTTAAAAAGAATAAAAGCTAGGCAACACTAGCTTGGAGCTTGCTTGTGGAAGGAAGCCAGCTTTCACCCTCTTTGTCTCCCAGACAGAAATGCTCGTTGACAGTTGGTACAGCCATTTTTGTAAACTGTAAATGGAGGGGCTGACAGACTGTGATGCTTGCAGCTGGTGTCTTATTCCAATGCTGACAGTTGCCCATAAAGGACTCCTATGACATGTGATCCATGGTCCTTTTTTGGCATTGCTAAATATGCTGACTTGTGGCCTTTAAATGCCCTCATGGGCTGTATTTCCCCTCATGGACAATAGACACCTGTCTAGCTGAAGGATTATAGAGAGTATGGTATTGAACGAATTTTCCAAAAAGGGAATTCGATTGCAGATTGCGCGGTTGGAAACTCCTTGCACGGTCTTTACCTAGAACTTGGACTAGGAAGCTGAAAGTCTCTTTGTTTCCACGCTCAGTTTGGAGGGTGATGCTATAATGGCCACTGTCAGAAAAGTCAGCTGCTGGGATGATGAGTTGGCTCAGGCCTTCTCTGGTAGCTGTTGTGGCTTTTGCAGGCAGAGTAAGCCCATCCTTTAGCCAAACCACTTCAAGAGGTGGGGAAGCCTGGTGAATAGAAAAGAGATAGTAAACCTTTTGTAACTGGGCTGTGGAAGAATTCAGCTTTTGCAAATTCTGGTGTAAACTGGCCAGACACAAACCTCCTGAACTAATGTGCAGGTCAGAACATAGTTAATTTTCAGATTTTGTGCTAAACTCAATTTTGCAATGCACTTTTTGGCTCAAAAATGTATCAAAATCCATTTGAAATTGATATTTTGAGATAAAATACATCTAGAAATGTGTATTGTGTGAGAAAATCCATTCAAATATACAAATTTAAATATGTATTTAAGATGTGAATTTTCATGTAGATTAAAAAAACAAATCAATGGGAGAATGGGAGGAAACAGTTTTATGAACAAACACATGCAAACATGACATAGATGAGAAACAGCCTGAGCCATTATCCCTATTTTTCAGCTTCTGTTTTGACTTGAAATGTTCATTTTGGGCTTCTCAGAAGTACGTAAAGGGAAGAAGCGCTTGGGGGGAATGAAAGCTGCTGGAACTGCACTCCGGCTGAAAAAAGAAGCACTGAGTAACAAAATACTGTATACGTAGGACAGCGATGGACAACTTCTGTATTTCTCGAGACTACTTTATTTGCCATACAAAGATCTGAGGGCTGCAGAAACTCATCATTTCATAATGAAGCTACTGTCCACCCAGTAGTAAGAATCTCAAAGCAGTGGACAACACATAGACATAGAATATATTATACAGTGCTATATTACATATTTCTGGCACACAAAATCAAAAAAAGATGCAATATTAAACTGTATCTCTTGTTTCTTACAACCTGAACACTACCCCCCTTGAATGAATCTGTAAGCTATATATTTATGAAAAGATAAATGTAAAGTGATACACACACACACACACACACACACACACACAATGGTCCATGTTTGTTTAGCAAAATCTAGAGTGCATATTGTGCTCTTAGGTTTTTAACAAAAAAAAAGCATGGGAATGGATTTTGTGAATGCTGCACTTCTCAGAAAGGCTATACAGTACTTACTTCAAAGGGAATGCGCGCACGAATGGCATCCCCTGCTTTTACAATCATAAAGCTTTTGGTGGTGTCCTTTACTAAGAGTTTGGGATGAACTAAAATGGGAAAAAAATACATAAGTTAAAGACTTCACCTTGGATTATGAAATATGTTTGGCACTCTGCAAAAAATATTGAATGCCTAATAACACCATCCACTGCAAGTACTTTCTAGAAGCCCTACTCAACCTGAGAATTTTGTTTTCATGGCAGCAGCTTCAGCCTCTACAAGTGATTTAACAACTGATTCTTGAGTTACTTTTAAGGTATGATTTATTGTGGAAAAACTGCAACTAAATAGATTGCACTTTTGCGCCTGCCAATTATTGGAGGGTTCTGTCTTTGCCACAATTTGATTCGGCCATCTGCAATGGCCTCCTTAGGCATGAAGCTCGATCCAAGCTTTCTCAGGTAGTCTCCTTCAGTTTCTCTTTTCATGAAATGCAAGAAGGGCTGTAGTTCAGGAGCAGAGTTTCTGCTTTGAATACAGAAGGTCCCACACCCTTTTATTTTTGTTTATTTCTGAATTCCATTCATCACCTTTTGCTGCTTCCCTGGCCATCCCTCTAGTATTTCACCATGCAACTCTTCCTCGATCTGCCATCTATTCCCTATGTTTCATTCTCTACTGCTTTCCCCTGTTCCTAGTCTTCTACTCCTTGGGGAAGTCCCACATATTTTAGTCTCTGTATACCATGCATTACCAAAGCGAAAGCTGCACATTATGACTCACCTGGGGGAGGTACAGCTCGGACACAAGTGTCCAGTTCGACTGGCTCGCCAAAACCACCATCATTGACTGCTCTCACTCGTAGGAAGTACATCTCCCTGGCTTTTAGCCCTCTAACTGTGTATGTAGTCATTGGGATTGGAAGGGAATTACACTGGGTCCACTTCAGAGTGTCAGTGTGACGCATCTCTATAATGTAGCCTTTGGCATGACTTTCTTCCTCCGCTTCTGGCTTCGTCCACGACAAAGAGATGCTGCAGTAGTCAGTACTGATGACTTTAAGATCTCTCACTGCACCTGGTGGTTCTGGAAAGGGGATGACAGACTGGCATTTCAAAATTCCAATCAGTTTCTTTTTTCCTTGTTGTTCAATTCTGCCTCCCTTGGTTTACCTTTGCTCCCTTACTCTTTGTAATGTGTTAGTGCAGAAGCATACTGTCATGACAAACCCCACCCCTCTTTCCGGTAACTCTGGCAACCATCCCCTACCCTGCACCCAGTTCACTGGAAATTCTATAGCATGCATTCTGTAACAGACAGTAGAATTTGTGTATCAAATATATATTTATATACCAGCATCAAGAGTGGCTTGTTCTCCCTGCAGCGGTACTGCTGCTTATCTTGAGAGTACAGAGAAGGGGCAGTGTGCTGGCAAGATTGGGGCAGGTGCACCAGCAGAAATGCTAGATCTTGGCTGCATTGTTGCTGTCCTGGCCCCATCATAGGGAGCAACAGTGACATCAGTGCCAGGCGGCTACCTCACCCTGCTGGCCATGCCTGATTGGAACCCATACAGTTTTTATAAGATAACAAGTAGAAATGTCATTCTTTGGCTTGCTGTGTCCACCCTCCATGCCATTTCCTAGCGATTGTGGAGCTAGTGATTACTGCTGTCATTTGTTCTTTTCTCAAGCAAAGGGGCACATTTTCCATTACTGAGAGGGGTAATTGAGTACCGCTGCCTGAAACCCATATCCTAATTTAAACGTTAATTTGTCACTCGGCACATGATTTGTTGAGTGGATGAACACATTGAAACATTTTGTGCAACTTCTCTGTCTCCTGTTTTCCTATGCCATGCCCAGTAGGCTAGATAGGTAGACTGAATCACTTACTCATGGGATCCCGAGCAAAAGCAGCTTCTGACGGCGCACTAGTGTCACCTGCCCCAGCAGCATTAATGGCAGCCACACGGAATTCATACAGCAGACCCTCCTTCAGGTCAGTCACTGTGTACTTCCTGTCTGCAGAATTTAATAACATAATGAGAAATAATTATCCTCTTAAAAATATGGGGTTTTCTTTGGGGAGGGATTACAATGGTTATGTCAGGAAACCCCCCTCCCCACAGCTGGTGGAGTTGTGGGAGCGTTTGCAGTATAGAAAACCTCCTCGGCTTTTTACCAGCTCGTCCTCCCCCTCCTCAGCCGGAAGCGACCATTCCTCTAGTGGGGAGGGAGAGCCAGAGGCAGGAAGGCGGTGCAGGGGCTCTGACAGGATCGCAGAGCCTCAGCACCGAGGGGATAGGGGGGAACGGGGTCAGGTTCCCACGCTCCGAGGGCGCAGGCAGGAAGGACGTGGAAGGGGGAGGCGGGGGTTCAGAATCCCGTGCCTCTTTTGTTGGACAAAGAACCGGAAGGATTCATTCCTGGACTCTGCGGACGGATGAGATGGACGTTTGATCTTATGCTCCACTGTATATAGCTGTGCACAATAAAGAACTTAGTTTTAGAAGTTCTGCGTTTGGCGCTTTACTCATGAGCAACCACTGAACGTCCTTACAGGTTATCTTAGATGTATCCTGCTTTGAGTTCTGTAGTCAACAGATACAGGAGAAAAATGGAACTGAATGTTATTCCTACTCAAAGTGGTCCCATTGAAATTAATGGCCATGACCAACTTCAGGCCGTTAATTTCAGCGTGTGAGAAAACAAAGTTGACTGTATCCCAATGAGCATTGTCATGCACTCCTCTTTTTTCTTCTTTTTTTACAGAATGTAGTCCTCTATTAGAAAGAGACTTCTGTTTAAAGGGCTGTCTGCTCTAAGTCCCACTTAAGATAAAGAAGGGAGATCATAGAATTGGAAGGGACTAATTTACCTAATTATTTTCCCTACTATGGGAAAAAAATAGGTATAGGGATTGATGAGAACATTTGTGGTTATGTTCAGAAGGGAATTCTAATCAACAAAACTATCCAGTGAGCAAGGTTACTTAATTTAGTAACATATTTTAGGCAGGAGGTTAAAAGCCTTCACAAGGCAGCGAACAAAACATTTAAAATGCAAAACAGTTCATAAAATTAGAATAAAACCAAGCAGCTATTTGAGACACCATATTGTCAGCAAAAAGGGGCTTATTATAACCCTGCAAATATATTTTAAAATAGTTTCTACAGCATCACCCTAAAAGCATGAAGACCAGTGCCTTACTTTCCATAACACATATACTCATTTTTACTTATTCATCACTTTTATAAGTTGTCATTATACTACCAGAGCTAAATTGGAAACCTAAGAATACGTCTCAATATTCCAGTTCCTGTTGTAATGCCCTTTGGCCACTTTGCTCTATTACTGCTTACCTGTAATGGGCACATCAGTGACAGGTGTCCAGCTGTTGCTGCCCTTCTTGCACTTCTCAACACTGTAGCCCAAGATGCGGGAGTTGCCGGTCTTATGTGGTGCTGTCCATGAGAGTGTGACGGCACCCTTGCTGGTACTGACAATTTTGGGAGGAGCAGGAGGACCAGGAAATTCTGGGGGGGGGGATGCAGTTGCTCATTATTTAAACATTTATACTGCCTGTTAAGACAAGAGTAATTTCTAATCATAATTTCTAATTCAGCTAACAAGTACCACTAGGAGATGTCCATGCAATTTAGTTACACATCATTGGGGATCTGATGGGATGTTGAATGGTGGCCTGGCAAGCTGACAAACAAACATGCAGAAGGGTCCCTGTTACCTTTGGTAGCAGCCATCACTTCATCAGACTCGAGTGCCTCACCGGTACCCTCGGCATTCACTGCTCTCACTTTGAAGTAATAACTTTTGTCATGTTCTACTTTGTTGGTGGTGAAAACAGTGCTGCTTCCGCTGGTTTTCCCCAAGGTCACCCAGGTCTTTCTGCCAACCTGCTGCCTCTCAATAATATAACTCTGGATTGGTTTGCCACCATCGTCTTTAGGGGGCTTCCACTGGATAGTTATACTATTTGTGGAGCAGTCCACAACTTCGATGGGTCCCATTGGTGGTTGAGGCTTATCTGCATGGAGGAACAAAACACAGCTTATGGAAAAAGGTCTTTTGTGTCTGCTTGGTATTGGATTTGTTGCCATATCTTTTGAGTTAAGTGGACAAGATCAATGCAAGATGAAATATCAAGAGAGAGCTCACAATGACTTCTAGTTCTCATGATGGCTATATCTTACTTCCGGGATGATAGGTAGCATGCCTCTGAATACCAGTTCCTGGGGAACAAAAGTAGGAGAGGGTTATTGCCCTCATGTCCTGCTTGTGAGCTTCCCAGAGTCACCTGACACTGGTTGGCCACTGTGGGAAGTGGGATAACAAATCTGATCCAGCAAGGCTCTTCTTATGCAATGCTGGAAAAAATGATCTGTCAGCACTTTTTCTTATACTATTTATCAGTAGCATACTAATGTTAATATATCGTTCTTGTCCCTGTCCACACACTACTGCTGCTACCGCTTCTGGTTTGACACGGGAAATGGACTGCTCTGCAGCCAAGGCGCTTGAATGGGAGGATGCTGAGCTGCTTCCATCTCAATGATCCTGCAGTAGGCACTGGGATTTCCAACAGTAGGAGGCAGCAAGCAAGAGAGCAAGCAGGGAGGGGCAAAAATGTTTTATTTTCTGATATGCTAGAGACAGGCATTATTATCAAAAAGTACTTTCTGTGCTATTAACAACCTCTCTCTCTCTCTCTCTCTCTCTCTCTCTCTCTCTGTGTGTGTGTGTGTGTGTGTGTGTCTTCAACCTTAATCAAAATTGGTGCATGCTCTGCACTGCAACTACCTGCTTATAGGCACAATGTACCAATAAATATGCTCTCTATGCTTCAGCTTCCAGATGTGTGACACCATATGCAGGCCTTAAAGGCCCCCATAAAGTTGTCTTATGCCTTATGGCTAAAATACTTGGAGTCTCTCACCTATAACTACTAGTTTGAGAGTAGCTTCAGTGCTTCCACTCTCATTCTTCAGCTTCACTTTATAATCACCACAGTCCTTCCGATTAGCACTGGATATGGAGAGCCGGGTGAAGTTGTCTGAATAGTCAGTGCTGATCCTGGCATCATCCAGAAGTTCCCCTTCATCCTTTAGCCAAGTTGATCTGACTGGCTTCCGGCCTTCAAATGGGATCTTGACTATGGCATTCTTTCCTGCCTTTACTACTATAGGTTCCTTCTTCAGTTTTTCCAGAAGAGCAGAGTCAACATTTGGAGGGTCTGCACATAGAAATAAAAGGAACATGAATTAGCCCCAATATATGGATGCTCTGTGCTTATATTAAATAGCCCATGAGACCACAGGAAATAGTGATGCCTAATATTTTGCCAATGGTTGCCAGAACCTCAGAATTCACAGAATTCTTAAACTCTTTCAAAGTGCACCTCACTGAAAACTCACTGACAACGAAAGTCCTTTGTCACTAATCCAAGTATTTGATGTTGTTTTACTGCTGATAGTGTGCTTAGTACAAGTGGTGCAGTCTTCACTCAGAGGACATACAGACAAATTGTATTAGACCCCAGGGATGGGGAACAGGGTCAGAAGCTAAGTAACAGGCAGCAGGAAGCACTGCAACTGTAATGTAGGGAGTAAAGAAACAGAGGAATAGCAAGCAATGAGCCTGGTATGATTGATTTTTTTAAAGTGTTAAAAATGTGAATTCTCAGAAGGTATCTAAGTGAGTCAAGATTACAGACCTGTTGCAAGCCCTGTACAGCAATGTGGAAGAAGGTACAGAGGTCAAAGAGGGATAGAGAAATAAAAAAGGAAGGGAAAATAAACATTTGTGCAGCAGATGGCATGAGAATAGGTGCCATAGAAATGATGGAAAAGTCATGGGAGAAAATGTTAAGGGCAAGAACTAGATGTGATAGAGAGCCACTGTAGGGAAGTAAGGAGGAAGGGTAATTCACAATCAAAGCAACGGGGAGGAAGATTAGTTTAGCAGAGCCATTCTGAAATGACCAAGCTTCTCATGATGAAATGTCTCCCAGGTGATCCCTGCTCTCTGCTTTTGAGACAATGCAATCTGGTTTATGTGGATTATTAATTCAGTGACTTCATCATGCTTTCCAGCACTAGGTGTCCCACAAAATCATATAATACTAAGAGCATAATTCAACCAGTAGCAATTTTAGCACCATTTTCTTACTAGGCTTGACTAGACTTGCCTTCAACAAAAATAGATGCCTCTGTTCGGACTCCTCCAGCTTCGAATTTGTATTTTCCAGCATGGCTATCTCGTACTTCATCTATTAATAGTTTGTGGACTGGGCCCTCCTTCTCAATGGAGACTCCATCCTGGCCTGTTATCTTGCGGGGAGGTAGACAGAAGGTAAAGAAATATTCTCTCTCAGAAATTACATGGAACATTGTCATAAAGTCAGAAGTCAGCTATTTTTTCTAAACTGTTTTTAGACATGTCCCATTTTTGGTTGATAACAGCAAGAGACAAAGTTAGGCATTGTGTTCCTCCTGCTTGTTGTCTGCATTATGGAAGCTTTATTTCAAGATAAAGAATTAAAGTGAAAAAGATGAGTGTAAGACTAAAAAGACATTATTGATATGTTTACTGCTTTCAAGTTACCTTGAACCCATCTTTAAACCAAATTCCCTCAAGCTGGTCATTGTTGAGGCTGCAACTTAACACAGCTGGTTTTCCTTTCGGTGCATGGAGGTCAAATAAACCTTGGTTGAAACGGGGATGCGATTCTGTGCAAACAAAAGAGATAGAAGAGACTATTTTTAGAAAACATCTTTAAAAACATGAGAGATATTATAAACACAAATAAATGAAACAGGGACACAATAAATTACAGCAAGCCCACAACTTACATGAAGGTTCGGTTGCCGGGAACCGAACGCAAATGCAAAAACACGTAAAGCCAGGAATTCTCAGATGACCATCCCCTCACTCACAGACCACCTTCGCTTGCTCTCTGTGCACTTGCTAGGCCCTATCTCATTATCTGGTTCTCTGACTCCAACTCTCTAAAGACGTTCAAACACTCTCCCAGGGTGAGTACAAAGGCTGATGGGATTGCCAGCTGTTGTTTCCTGCTCTCCTGCTTTTTTCCTGACATTTTTTAAAAAGCGTATTTGAATTCCCCCCACATTTTTCCAATTTACATATATTTTTTTGATCACCTGCATAAAGTTGTGGTCGCGTTAAAAAAAAGTGAGCATTAGTTGTGGGCTTCCTGTATTCATAAATATATAAATACCTCTAACATCCTCTTCAAGAAGACTTCCTCCTCTCCCTTTCCTGTCCCTGGTTCTTGAAATATCAGATGAAGTAAGTTGACTGGCATCTAAGTCAGACAGCTGTCTTCTTCTGTCACCAGCATGGGTTCCAGCATCAGAAAGGCCAGAAAACTGTCCAAAGCCCAGGAACTCTTCACCAGGAATGCCTGACATATTCTCACACAGTGATCCATCAACACCTCTAACTCCTGGACCAACACCAAATCCACCTAGCCTACCATCCCTACCATCCAACCAACCTTCACCAGCACCAGTTCCACTAACCCTGCAATCCTTACCTATCCCTCCTTCACCATAACCCTCACCTGATATACCATACTTGGTGCCAGTTCCTGCAGTTCGATCCATCATGCTCATGCCTCCTAATGCAGTGCCAGCACCACCAGCCTCAGTTCCATGTAAAGTACCTGCCTGACCATAAAGGTCACCGGTGCTCCCTACACCTCTTAACCCAACACCACCAACCCCAGGAAGCACACCATCCTTACCAGGGTGACCTCTCATACCTTCTGCGCCAGAAACACCAGTACTGTCAAGCATGCTGTCTATGCCACCAACTCCACCAATGCCTGGTCTACTTGGCATTCCATCCTTACCATAGAGCCCACCTACTCCACCAGCACCACCAGGTCCACCAGCACCAGCTCCACCTAACATACCATCCTTGCCATAAAGTCCACCTACTCCCCCAGCACCACCTACTCCACCAGCACCACCAGGTCCGCCAGTCCCAGCTCCTGTTAACATACCATCCTTACCATAAAGTCCACCTACTCCCCCAGCACCGCCAGCTCCCCCAGCACCAGCTCCACCTAGTATTCCATCCTTGCCGTAGAGTCCACCTACTCCACCAGCACCACCTACTCCACCAGCACCACCAGGTCCGCCAGTCCCAGCTCCACCTAACATACCAGCCTGACCATAAAGTCCACCAACTCCCCCAGCATCACCAGGTCCACCAGCACCAGCTCCACCTAACATACCATCCTTGCCATAAAGTCCACCTACTCCCCCAGCACCACCTACTCCACCAGCACCACCAGGTCCGCCAGTCCCAGCTCCACCTAACATACCAGCCTGACCATAAAGTCCACCAACTCCCCCAGCAGCACCAGCTCCACCTAGCATCCCATCCTTGCCATAAAGTCCCCCTACTCCACCAGCAGCACCTAGTCCACCAGCACCACTAGGTCCGCCAGCACCAGTTCCAGCTAACATACCATCCTTGCCATAAAGCCCCCCTACTCCACCAACACCACCAGGTCCACCAGCACCAGCTCCACCGAGTATCCCATCTTGGCCATAAAGTCCACCTACTCCACCAGCACCACCAGGTCCGCCAGCACCAGCTCCTCCTAACATACCATCCTTACCATAAAGTCCACCTACTCCACCAACACCACCAGGTCCACCAGCACCAGCTCCACCGAGTATCCCATCTTGGCCATAAAGTCCACCTACTCCACCAGCACCACCAGGTCCGCCAGCACCAGCTCCTCCTAATATACCATCCTTACCATAAAGTCCACCTACTCCACCAGCACCACCAGGTCCGCCAGCACCAGCTCCACCTAACATACCAACCTGACCATAAAGTCCACCAACTCCACCAACACCACCAGGTCCGCCAGCACCAGCTCCTCCTAAAATACCATCCTTACCATAAAGTCCACCTACTCCACCAGCACCACCAGGTCCGCCAGCACCAGCTCCACCTAACATACCATCCTGACCATAAAGTCCACCTACTCCACCAGCATTGCCAGCTCCGCCAGCACCGCCAGCACCAACTCCACCTAGCATCCCATCCTTCCCGTAAAGGCCTCCAACTCCACCAGCAGCATCTAGTCCACCAGCACCACCAGGTCCACCAGCACCAGTTCCACCTAGCATTCCATCCTGACCATAAAGTCCACCTACTCCACCAGCATTGCCAGCTCCACCAGCACCGCCAGCACCAGCTCCACCTAACATACCATCCTGACCATAAAGTCCACCTACTCCACCAGCATTGCCAGCTCCGCCAGCACCGCCAGCACCAACTCCACCTAGCATCCCATCCTTCCCGTAAAGGCCTCCAACTCCACCAGCACTGCCAGGTCCACCAGCACCAGCTCCAGCTAACATACCATCCTTGCCATAGAGTCCACCTACTCCACCAGCACCACTAGTTCCCCCAGCACCAGCTCCACCTAGCACCCCATCCTTGCCATAAAGTCCCCCTGCTCCACCAGCAGCACCTACTCCACCAGCACCACCAGGTCCACCAGCACCAGTTCCAGCTAACAAACCATCCTTGCCATGAAGTCCCCCAACTCCACCAACAGTACCTACTCCACCAGCACCACCATGTCCTCCAGCACCAGTTCCAGCTAACATACCATCCTTGCCATAAAGCCCCCCTACTCCACCACCACCACCAGGTCCACCAGCGCCAGCTCCACCTAGCATTCCATCCTGACCGTAAAGTCCACCTACTCCACCAGCACCACC
The DNA here is from genome assembly GCF_009819535.1 of Lacerta agilis. NCBI lineage: Eukaryota > Metazoa > Chordata > Lepidosauria > Squamata > Lacertidae > Lacerta > Lacerta agilis. Next base: position 62,931,696 of record NC_046317.1, on the reverse strand, counting down.
AGCTCCACCAGCACTGCCAGCACCAGCGCCACCTAACATACCACCCTTACCATAAAGTCCACCTACTCCACCAGCACCACCAGGTCCACCAGCACCAGGTCCACCTCGCATCCCATCCTGGCCATAAAGTCCCCCAAATCCACCAGCACCATCAGTGCCAGCTCCATTTAAAGTACCATCCTTCCCATAAAGTCGACCTACACCACCAGCACCACCAGGTCCACCAGCACCAGCTCCACCTACCATCCCATCCTTGCCGTGAAGTCCACCTACTCCACCAGCACCACCTACTCCACCAGCACCACCAAGTCCGCCAGCACCAGCTCCACCTACCATCCCATCCTTACCATAAATTCCACCTACTCCACCAGCACTGCCAGGTCCACCAGCACGTGCTCCACCTAACATACCATCTTGGCCATAAAGTCCCCCAAATCCACCAGCACCATCAAGTCCACCAGGTCCACCAGCACCAGGTCCACCTAGCATCCCATCCTTGCCATAAAGTCCCCCTACTCCACCAGCACCACCAGGTCCACCTAACACACCATCCTTACCATAAAGTCCACCAACACCGCCAGCTCCCCCAGCACCAGCTCCACCTAGCATCTCATCCTTGCCGTAGAGTCCACCTACTCCATCAGCTCCACCTAGCATCCCATCCTTGCCGTAGAGTCCACCTACTCCACCAGCACCACCAGCTCCACCTAGCACCCCATCCTTGCCGTAGAGTGCACCTACTCCACCAGCACCACCAGCTCCACCTAGCATCCCATCCTTGCCATAAAGTCCCCCTACTCCACCAGCACCACCAGGTCCACCTAACACACAATCCTTACCATAAAGTCCACCAACACCGCCAGCTCCCCCAGCACCAGCTCCACCTAGCATCCCATCCTTGCCGTAGAGTCCACCTACTCCACCAGCACCACCAGCTCCACCTAGCACCCCATCCTTGCCGTAGAGTCCACCTACTCCACCAGCACCACCAGCTCCACCTAGCATCCCATCCTTGCCGTAGAGTCCACCTACCCCACCAGCACCACCAGCTCCACCTAGCATCCCATCCTTGCCATAAAGTCCCCCTACTCCACCAGCACCACCAGGTCCACCTAACACACCATCCTTACCATAAAGTCCACCAACACCGCCAGCTCCCCCAGCACCAGCTCCACCTAGCATCTCATCCTTGCCGTAGAGTCCACCTACTCCACCAGCACCACCAGCTCCACCTAGCATCCCATCCTTGCCGTAGAGTCCACCTACTCCATCAGCCCCACCAAGTATGCCATCCTTACCATAAAGTCCACCTTCTGTGCCAGCACTGCCCAGTCCACCAGCTCCACCTAGCATCCCATCCTTGCCATAGAGTCCACCTACTCCACCAGCACCACCAAGCATGCCATCCTTACCATAAAGTCCACCTTCTCTGCCAGCACTGCCCAGTCCACCAGCTCCACCTAGCATCCCATCCTTGCTGTAGAGTCCACCTACTCCACCAGCACCACCAGACCCAGCTCCTGGCCCACCTGCTCCAATAAGTGTGGAACCCCCTGAAGTTTGCAGTCCACCTGCATCTCTAGATCCAGCTCCTGTGCCACCTAACATAGCATCTTTACCATGCAGTGAACCCATGCCAGCCAAACCACCCATTCCTCCACTAACACCATTTCCAGTATGTCCCATATGTTCACTACTACCACCAGCAAATCCAGAAAACTCATGCCCTTCTCCCACGTCTATCCCCACCCCAGAAAACTGTCCCATCCTCCCATCTCTGTTGGCTCCTCCTCTTCCCAAAGACCCATCTTTTCCTAAGGAACCACAAGATTCTCCTTCGCCAGCTTGGCCATTCTTATACTGGCCATCCTGCTCGTCATGCCCTTGTCCTTGACGAAGTTTCTTTGCACGGTCTTCATCTAGCTGTTTCTTGCGCCATCCAGTTATATCATCACTATCTCCTTCAGTCTGCTTTCTCTTTCCTTTAGCTGCATTGTAAACATATCGCTAGTCAGCTTAAATTAGTTCACAGCCATGTACAAGAAATAAATGGGAAAACAAGGGGGAAACTAAGGTAGTGCAAAATAATTCTGTTTTAATCAGAACCATATTAAGGAAATGGATGTGATGCCACCCACTGCGTGCATGGCATTTTATTCTGTATCATGATCAATATTATACATGAATTTTGTTAGTTAGTTTGTTTTAAGTGAAGGAAATTGCCTCTTATTTCCAAATAGTTACTGGCATTAAGAAAAACAACCAAAATGGCATTATAGGCCACAAATCAAAGCCACGCCCACTAGATTGACTCATAGCTTTAACAATGGTATGGACAAGTGAATAAAGGTTAAGGCCTATCAATGAATACTGGCCATGGCAGCTAAAATGGATCCTTTATATCTCTTTCTGCTAGTGTTGGAGACAGTGTGCTGGGATAGATGAACTGTTGGCGTTTTTACAATTTAAGAAAGTTTTCTATAGAACTCCTTTCCTTTAAAACAATGACATTTCTATTACATGTTAAACATGCTAGACAGGAAAGCACAAGCAAAATGAAAGGATTGCTATTTAAAGTTACTGGTGTAAGAAATAAGGACAATAGGCCCTAAGGTTTCTTCCAATATCTATCCCATTTAAATCAGCCTGCACAATCAGTCCTTGGATGTAGAACCCTGAAGTGCTGCTATGAGGGAATGGGGTACCCCACTTCACGGTAGATTATAATGCGAGAAATCAAGATTAGATCACCACTCACATTCAACCTCAAGCCAGGCACTTGAAGAGCGGTTTCCAATATCAATGGTGTAAGTCCCCTTGTCAGAGGCTTGGGTGTTTTTGATGATTAGGCGGTGAGTTAGGCCATCTTCCGAGACCGAAATTTCATACTTGTCATTGGACTCTAGAATACGGTCTCTGTGCAGCCACGCAGCGTTGGAGCAGGGTTCGTAGAGAGTGCACTGAAAGACAGCATTTCCTTGCTCGTGGCATCTCACCTCACCAAGAGGATAGCGAAAACTTACTGGGATGGCTGCAATACCAAATTGATGTTAAACAGACATGCAACAGATTCTGACCACAGGGCAGCTTTGGAAGAGCAGTGAGATGGATGGAACGTGGGGAAATCCGGTTTCATTCAGCAGCGAGTGAGGGCTTAGTATCTGCCTTCCAAAATTACCCAAACAAATGCTAAAACCTGAGCAGAACTTCTAGCCCTGATTTGGCAACAAAACACCCTGATAGTCTGATATGGGCTGCATGTGAAACCCTCAGAGAAATTTATCTGCCTTTATTCATGCAGCAATCTTTAACCCTCAGAGTTTACATTAAAGCTTGTGAGATGCTCTAATGTCAGCTGGGGCTCCATATCTAGACTGTAGCTAGGTGCTATCATGTTTTTGTTTTTTGGTAAAATGAGGTCTTAAAACCTCATGTTTGGTAAAATATACACAACTATGCAATTAGAAACCAGCCGCTTCTGCCTTCTAATCAAGTTCTCAGCCTACACAACACCTTTCTATTAATGCTGAGCTCAGTCACAAAAGTGAGAGCTGCTTCACATCTTATGAGGCATTTGATCCAACATGGGTATAAATCCTTGGCATTTGTGTTTGTGTACTATGTGCATCAAAAAGATGCAACTGATTCACGAGGTTACAGTTATAGCCTTTAAAAGAATAACATGTGAAGAAGCCCCGAGGCCTTAGTTTGAACATTTGTTTTCATTGTTAATTTTTCATTGTTAATTTTTAACACTAGGAAGAGGGCAATCCTATGCATCCTGCAACCCTGAGGGTAAGCACAGGACTTGCTTCTGAGAGACCATGCATAGGATTGAGCTGTAACTTTGAGATTTAATTACAGCTGAGACTAGGGGTGTGCAAGAATTCCCCCCCCCCGGTAGTTATAGCAATTTTGTTATTAAAACCTCACTCATTTAGTGATTCATTAATTAATAATCACATTCATTTTCATTATTATTTAATTCATTGTCATTATTTTCATTTGTTCTTGGTTTTCCCCTGCCTTCTATGGGACTTCTATGGCACTTCTTCTCCTTGTTACTCTGTGTTTTCCAGTTGGCATGAAAATATCAAGCATTTCATTCCCTTTCTAAGGAATCAGACCTGCTAAATTTCAGACAGATAGGAAAAATGGTCCCTGTTTCAAGACTAGACTAAGTATCAACTAATCTCTCTCTGTCTAACTACAGCGGTACCTTGGTTCTCAAACTTAATCCATTCCAGGAGTCTGTTCAACTCACAAAACCGTTTGAAAACCAAGGTGCGGCTTCCAATTGGCTGCAGGAGCTTCCTGCACTTAATCGGAAGCTGTGGAAGCCGCATCAGATGTTCAGCTTCCAACAAACATTTGCAAACTGGAACACTAACTTCTGGGTCTGCAGCGTTCGGGAGCTGATTTGTTCAACAACTAAGCTGTTCAGGAACCAAGGTACCACTGTATAAATCATTAACTAAGGACTCATCCACACTTCTGCTTCTCCCATGCCCGGAAAGCATGGGTCTGAGTGGTTTTCTGCTTGTCCTGCACTTTCTAACCATGGGTCTGAGTGGTTTTGCCCTTGTCCATTCTTTAGCGATAAATCGGAGAAAACATGATTGGCATTTGGTCCAATTTAGCAGTAAAGACATTGTGTTTTTCCAGGTGAAAGCAAGTCTGGATGAGCGCTTTGGGAATGGGGAAGTTAAGAAAACTACCGCAGCTCAACCAGTAATCTTCATCTGATCTATACCTGCTGTTAGTAGGAGATGAATGGTTTCAAACAAGTCATAAATGAGCAATGAATGAATATATGATATTTGGAATTCATCCAGAACTCTGGCATTTGTTTCTTTACTAGTAATATCAAATGAAATGAGTGGCCCCCATTCATTTCAATTTTTTTCATATGTTATGAAACAAATGCACACCCCCTCCAGGTTCTGTGCACAACCCCATGGTCACGAAGCCTTACATTCTGCTTCCAGCTCAGTTGAGAAAACATCTACATCTTCTACTTTGATCTGGTACACGCCAGCATCTTCTGGCTGCAGATCGTTGATGATAAAATTGTACTTTTTGCCAACCTGTCGCAGGCAGTGCTTTGTGTTGTCACTGTCAAATCCAAAATTGATCATCTGGCCATCCTGGAGGGAGGAAGGAAAGAGAATAAATTCACAGGAAGAACAATCGGAATCATCTTGCAAATGATATAAACCAAAGTCCAAGCAAAACTATCCTTGCAAATGGATCCTTTCAACAAATCGACAGGTGACAAAGATTCCATGAATCCTCTATAACTAGGAATCATTGGTGGCCCCACACACAAACAAAAAACCAAGCTAACCAGGGATTATAATGAACACGAATATGTAAATATTGAGTTTTGAGAATTTGGGCTGTCAGCATCAGGAACAGGTATTCATAAGAACAGGGGTCAGCAAACGTTTTTAGCAGGGGGCCGGTCCACTGTCCCTCAAACCTTGTGGGGGGCCAGACTATATTTTGGGGGAAAACAAAACAAAAATGAATTCCTATGCCCCACAAATAACCCAGAGATGCATTTTAAATAAAAGGACACATTCTACTCATGTAAAAACACGCTGATTCCCGGACCGTCCGCGGGCCGGATTGAGAAGGTGATTGGGCCAGATCCGGCCCCCGGGCCTTAGGTTGCCTACCCATGCATAAGAACATAGGAAGAGCCTGTTGGATCAGGCCCATGGCCCATCTAGTGCAGCATCTTGTCCTCAAAGTGGCCAACCAGTTGCCTGTGGGAAAGCAGCAAGCAGGACCCACCCAAGCACAACAGCACTTTCTTCTGCTGTTTCCAGCAATTGCTATTATTGCCTCTGACCATGGAGGTAGAGCAAAGCCATTGATAGATCCTCCATAAATTTATCTAATCCTCTTTTAAAACCACCCCAGTTGGGGGGCATCACTGCCTCCTGTGGGTGAGAGTCTCATTGTTTAACTATTTGTTTGTACCCCATCCATCTGACTGGGCTGCCCCAGCCACTCTAGGTGGTGGGTATGTGCTACATGAAAAAGTTATGTCTTTTATCTGTCCTGAATCTTCTAATATTCAAGTTCACTGGACGTCCAGTGAGTACTAGTGTTATGAGAGGGGGAGAAAAACTTTTCCCTATCCAGTTTCAATATACCATGTGTAACTTCTGTCATGTCACCTCTTACCTTTGCTCTAAACTAAAAGGCCCAAACACTACCTCTCACCATAGGAGAGTTGTTCCATCCCCATATCATTTTGACTGACCCTTTCTGAACCTTTTCCAACTCTACAGTATCCTTTTGGAAGGTTATTGTGTCATTGTTACTCCTCCTAAAGAGGAAGATGCAGATGCCATGCTTTCACTTTAACACATTCCCTTCTGATATTTGTTTATACTGTAGGACTATATATATACTGCATAGTATAGCATGGAATCAAACAGTGCTGCTATACATTTCTCAGTTTCTCTCCTGAGCTATCAGCCCAGATGTCTGATATGGTACAACTCTGTGACTTCACTTAACCTTCCTTACCTTGTATAGGTAAATTCTACTTTCCGGATTTTTCAGTTCCATCTCTAGGTCAAATGAAGCATTTCCTTGCACCTCATTGACTCTGACATGCCTCAGGTTTCTGAGGTTGAGTAGATACTGCAAAGAGCAAAGAGGAGATGAAAGCACAGGGATATAATAGGGGATTTCCAGGACTATTAACACTGCTTAAATGGGGTACCACCTGTTCTGAGGACAACCAAGCCAATTATTTCAACAGCAGCAAGCAGGATTACCGTTTCGATGCTTTTTAGATGAATCTGGGTGCTCTCCTTTCTAAGGAGAATGTGCTGTGGAAAACAAGCCCAAGCCTTGAGGCAAGTTCACTATAATACCCAGAGCCTTGGCAATAAAGTTTTAAATTCCACCCAGAGATCTGTGACTGGGTCATTTAATCCATATGGGACCTTCAGAAAAACTTATTCAATTCTGAATTTGTGACACAGATAACGTCATAATTCAGTGGTAAAGCATCTGCTTTGCAGGCAGAATTTCCCAACAACAGTCCTCAGGCATCTCTAGATAGGACTGTGAGAGATCCCTGCCTTCAATCTTGAGGAGCTGCTGGCAGCCAGTGTAGAAAATACTGAGCCTGGTGGACCAATGGCCTGACTCAGTATAAGACAGCTTCTTCTTCTTTCTATGAAATGCAACATGATGAGGATTTGCCTCCCTAGATTCTGGCCTTACCTGTGCCTGCTTGTCCTCTCTCTCCTTCTTCATCTCCTGAAGCTTCCTCAGCATCCCACGGAAGTCAACAATGCCATACTTCAGGCAGATCCTTTCATAATCTTTCTTATCTGCATTCAGCAATAACTGCCAGATCTGTTCCATATCGATTTCCTTCTTTGGAGCACTTGAAGGTGCTCTGAGAGAGTTAAGTACCAGGAAGAGAAACACTGATTATATGTGAATGGCAGGAGACATCTTTCTCAATATGTATATGTGGTGTGGTGTTTTGGGGGGTGTGGTGTGGGGAGTTGCTTTTCATTCCAAACCCTCTTCAGAATCTGAGGCAAATCCACTAGGAACATACTAGTGGGACCCCATTGGTTTTCTTTAATGACACCATATACAGCCTCCTCTGTTTATGAGAAATAAGGTGCATTTCAAATGAGGATGTTTGCAGCTAATGGCAGAATTGCACTCACCAGGTGGCATTATTAAGTACAATACATTATTTCTACAAGCTAAAATAACTCTGCTTTGGAAGATCTTACCTGGGGAGATGTTGGGCTTCCACCATTTGGAATCATGAAACAGTAATTTATTAAGATGTTTTAAGCTTATCTGTACACAGAGTGTTTATTATTGACGTATTACATTTATAGCTCCCTTTTCTTCCATGGAGCTCACCACGGTATACACAGTTTACCCCTTCCTCATTTTATCTTCACAGAACCCTGTGAGGTAGGGTAAGTTGAGAGACTCCCACTGGCCCAAGGTCAACCCATGAGCTCCATGGCTGAGTGAAGATTCAAACTCTGGTCTCTTAGGTCCACTAACCAATGCACCACACTGGCTCTCCCCTTAATATTAATTTTACAATCTTAAACAAATGGTAAAAACAGAAGACCACATCGATGTCCCCCCACCCACCCCCACCCCCAAATTTACTTAAGCAAAAAGGTTATAACTTCAGGAGAAAGAGATACAAAAAAACTGCAAAACAAGACCAATTGTATAAGGAACCATACACTACTGACAGCAACATCTATTGGGGACTGATCCCTATTACTGTCAGAAGCAAGATATCTGCTTATCATATACTGGTGTTCATGAACATTTTCTGCAGAATATCTGTTCATATAACGCCCTCTGCAAGTGGGACTTGGGACTTGGTCAGCCATATCATATTTTTTGGAAGACAGGGACCCCCTTCCCTCTGCTTTATAAAACAACCTGTTCTTGGAAACACTCACAGTTTCTTTAATGTTTTTCTGAAGTCCTGGAGCTCCTTCTTCAGGTCTGTAAGATTTTTTTTAAAAAAAGAATTGGCATGCAATGAAAATGGGGCTTCCTTAACCCAAAGTTTAATAAGAGCATTGATGTGGTCGATGTATTATCAAGTGGCAAAGTCTTGGCTTGTGAGGCTCCAGACCAATGCAGCTTACCTGTCCGTGGTGCAGAAGAAGTCTGTTTCGCTTTCTTCTTGAAGCCGACTGATCAGTTATGGCAAGAGAAGAAAGGAGAGGAGGGAGAGAAATCAAGAGGGAAGGAGAATTCCTTAATTAGCAATGTAGTTGCAGGAATGCCTCCTCTAAGCATTAACAGTTGTTACAATTTAGAAGTTAAGCACACCCAAGCCTCACAGAATTCTTAGGGCTTAAGTGTACAGTTCATACATATACTAACTTCAGTGAGACAAGCATGGTTCGTTTTGTATTAGTCGAACTGGGAAATGCATAATCTGTTTCTCATTTAAATATTCTATTAAAACATGACATTCAAAAAGTGGCGTAGCAAGGTGGGGGCGATGGGTGCTTTCCGTCTCTGGGCACCTCTCCCCCCCCCCCGCCGCCTCCGAAGCCTCCGCCAGCGCGCTCTGCTTGCAAATGCAGAGCACACTGGCGGTGGCTTCAGCGGCAGTGGGGGGGGGAAGAGGAAGAGTGGCAAGCAGGTTTGTGAAGCCGGTGGCGGGGGGGAGGCGCCCAGAGGTGCCCACAGTGTCACCCCCTTGCTTCGCGGCTTGCTCGCGGGGTTTGCCGGCAGTGTGGGGGGGATGACAAAAACAATTCTGCACTGGGTACCACCCGGGCTTGCTACACCTCTGCATTCAAATGCCTAATGACAATTACAGTCATAGAGAAAGCCCTTTGTTGGACTATAGATTTTAATGGGTATCTTTCATGAATAAGAATATCTGTAGTTGTGTTATACATATCATACTGGATACATATTTTATCCCCTGAATGGCAGCACTTCTCCAAGGTCTCAGGTCACTCACAACATTTGCTTCCTCATCCTTTAAAATAGAGATGCCAGAGGCCGTACCTGGGAACTTCTCCATGCAAAGTTATGTGCTCTACGTCTCTCCCATACTTAGTATTTGCATTAATAACTCCATCCTATGCATACATGCTCAGAAGTAAGTCTCATTGTACTCAGCGGTGCTTTCTCCCCTTGTAAATGTGTTTAGGATTGGTCCTCAGTGCCAAAGCATTATTGTTTAGGCTGACAGCAGCATGCTACCATGACCAACGTACCCTGTATAATCTTGAGACCAGCAGTGCAGGTGGCTTCCCCATACTCATTCACAGCAGTGCAGCGGTACAAGTCAGCATCATCCACAGTGATTTTGTTCACCTTTAAAGAGAAAAGAGAAATGGAAATCAGTGCAGAAAATTGATTATTGTTGTTTGCGCTCAGGTCCTGCTTGCCAGTTTCCCACAGGTGTCTGGTTGGGCAGTATGAGAACAGGATGCTGGACGAGGTGGGCTATTGGCCTGATCCAGCGGGCTCTTCTACTTCTGAGATGCTTCATTTTTGGGGGAGAAGATTCACCAGTCCTTGACATTTTACTGTGTTAAAGATTAAACAGTATATTCACAGGAAGCTGTGTATATACCATACATTAAAGCACACGGCTTCCCCCAAAGAATCATGGGAATTACAGTTTACCCATCACAGACCTAAAATTCCCAGCATGCTTAACCAACTGCAGTTCCCAGAATTCTTTGAGGGAAGCACATTTAAATCATAGAATCATAGAGTTGGAATGGGCCCAAAGGGTCAACTAGTCCAAACCCCTGCAATGCAGGAATCTCAACTAAAGCATCCATGAGAGATGGCCATCCAACCTCTGCTTAAAAACCTCCAAGGAAGGTGAGTCAACCACCTCTCATAGGGGTCCATTCCACTGTCAAACAGCTGTTACTGTCAGAAAGTTCTTCCTGATGTTTGGTTGGAATCTCCTTTCTTGCAACTCGAAGTCATTGGTTTGAGTCCTACCCTCCAGAACAGGAGAAAACAAGCTTGCTCCCTCTTTCATGTGACAGCCCTTAAGTTATTTGAAGATGGCTATCATATCTCCTCTCAGTCATCTCTTATCCAGCCTAAACATACCCAGCTTCCTCAACTGTTCCTCATAAGGCTTGGTTTCCATACTTGTGGTTCTTGGTCACCCTTCTCTGCACACGTTCCAGCTTGTCAACATCTTTCTTAAATTGTGGTGCCCAGAATTGGACACAGTATTCCAGGTGGGGTCTCACCAAGGCAGAATAGAGTGGGACTATTACTTCCCTTGACCTGGACACTGTATTTCTGTTGATGCAGTCTAAATGTATGGTGTGTACATAGCCATAGATAGTAGTTAATCCTCACCTGCAGGATAAACTCATTTGTGGCTGGACTGAATGATATCTGGTATTTCTGAGAATCTTCCACTGCCTCATTATTGCGTTTCCAGGACACCTCTGGTTTTGGTTCACCCTTGACCACAGCTCTGAAAATGGCATTTTTACCTTGGGGGGAAAAAGGAAAGGAAATGTTTCGGTAGGAAGCAGAAATCCACAATAAAAAGGGATGGTGTATAGGAATTCCCCTTTGAAATATTTGCCATGTGTTTTCTAGTTCCCTCCTAATAAGAAATAAAGCGTTCCAGCAGATGCCTTAGAAACATCAATAATAGTTGGTTATTAACTGTTTAGTTTGCTTGCATTGTACTTTCATTTGCATTTGTTCACATAAAAATCAATAAAAAGAAAATGGGAAAAGGAAAAGGAAAAAGAAGAAGCATAGCAGAAAGCATGGGGTGTGGGAAGAAAGAGCAAAAGCATCTCCTGCGTTCTTCACTAACTCTTGAAGGAAATTCCACAGTTCCACAAATTAGCTGTTCGAAGAGACACACAGTAAGGGAAAAACATATTAGGGGCAACAGAAATTTTGCGAATGCATGTTTAACAGGGTGTGTGCATGCGCTATTTTCCCACAGATTGGGAGGAAATATTAACCCACTGTTAATGGCCGTGATGGATAACAGGTTATTTAGCCCTTCATTTATTTATTAACCTTTTATTTTATTTCACAAAATTATAAACCACTTCATAACCTGAGGGCATCGTGTCAGTATGCAACAAGAAAAATATAAAAATTCTAAAAATTCTAAAACAATCTACAAATTTTAAAAATAAAGTATTTCCCTACAGATGTACAATTGCTATTTCATAAACAACTGGCTCACAGTTGTTTTTCAGTCATCAGTTCTGCCATTATAAGAGAACAAGGGAGGTGTTCATGGTGAGTTCTGGCACCTCTGTTTCTAGAAAAATAGCACTGGTCACACCTGAGAGAAAGCCTGCTTAAGCAAGAAAAATAAACGTTTGCTGAGTTTTCAGACTGAGCCATGAATAAATGGATTTCTAATATGAAATGATTAAAAATGGCAGTATTTGCTCAGGTATTCAAAATTGTAATCATCAGTTCTTAGGCAATGCCTCACCTTCCTGTAATGTTAAGGTAATTGGCTTCCGCTCAAAGTCAGGCGTGCTGCACCCTTTCGGAACGTCCTCCACAAACTGTGTGATAGTCACTCCAGGGACGGCCGATCTCTTCAGAGTTTTAACTGCAAAGTAATAAATATTGACCGGAGGTGGGGCAAGAGGACATTTATTAACTGAAACTTATCTAATAGCTCAAATCCCATTATGCTAATTATCACAAGGCAGCAAGCTTGAAAGATAATTAGACTGTAAATGTCTCTCCACCCAAAAATGTGTGTGTGTGTGTGTGTGTTTTTTTTGTTCTGACCCCTTTTTGAGAAAACATTTACTGAGCACCTGAGAGAAATAAAAATCTAGCCAACTTTAGGTGTTTCCAGATGCCCGTTTATTATGAGACTGCTGCTCCTCTTCCATGCAAGATGTTGCTGTTGATTGTTGTTGCACTGTTTACACAATATTGTTGGTTTCAACATGCCAACCCATCCTCTCCTCACCCTTTAATCCGGTTTTATTCTTTTGAGGAGAAATCCATTAGGGAGGGGGGGAATGCTGCCTGTGACCCATTTGCAAATTAAGTCCCACTTTGTATCTTCCATTCCAATGCCCAGAAGACATCCCTGAGAAGTAATCTTAGGTATAGTAAATTACAAACATTACTCCCATTTTAGAAAGACTGAGTAGTTGAGGCTCTGGCCTTCCATGTTGCTTGCCTCTCTCACCTCCCCTCCGACCTGCCATTCCTCTTCTGGCAGCAGCTGGAGCTCAGCAGGAGAACCTGACAAATTCCTCCTGCAGATAAATGGCAATCACTTATTAGTATACATGGCTGGGGGGACACACTAGCAATAACAATAACAACAACAATTTTATTATGTATATGATGTTGTTCTTGAAGTGTGTGCACCCAGGAGGGCTGCAGAATGCAGACCATTTGTATAATAAAAGGGCACTTGTGATAACATGGGTCTAGTGCAGGGGTAGGCAACCTAAGGCCCGTGGGCTGGATGTGGCCCAATCGCCTTCTCAATCTGGCCCGCGGACGGTCCGGGAATCAGCATGTTTTTACATGAGTAGAATGTGTCCTTTTATTTAAAATGCATCTCTGGGTTACTTGTGGGGCATAGGAATTCGTTCATTCCCCCCCCCCCCAATAAAATATAGTCCGGCCCACCACATGGTCTGAGGGACAGTGGACCGGCCCACGGCTGAAAAAGGTTGCTGACCCCTGGTCTAGTGCCTCAAAACCTCTACACCCCACACATGAGAATTTTACACACAAACAAATTCTCCTCTATGATAAATTTTAGATCCAATTTTGTTTCTCCTTAGAAGGAGAATAATTGCTGGGGCCATAGGAACCACAGGAGAAATGAGTACTGTGCTGTTTGAGACTAGTGGGCTGGTCTCAGAGAAACTCATATAGCTCCCAAATGGACAAATGAGGATCATTTTACTCCTTTGGATGAAGCACAATAAAATAAACCAGGAACAAAGGAATAGGCTCTTTGAATGTTTGGCTTTGGCTGTCTTGGACTGCCGGCTGTTCCAAGCAGATTTTTAACTGAAGAAATGCCTATAGCTGCTTGGAAATAAAAGCACTAGGTGGTGCTAGAGAGATGGTTCAGAATCAGAAAATGACGGAAAGTTGTTTGTTGTGCCAATACCATCTCAAAATGAGGGTGCATGGCAGATGTTTGCGTACCCTTCCTATGTTGTTCACATAGTCTGCCTTACAAATTAAGGACCACAGAAATAGATTTACAAATTTCTATCTGAGAAAAAAAAAAGAGAGAGATGCTGACATTTCAGAGGAAACCATCAAAATATTTATATTTCACCAATCTGCTGAGACATTCCAAAGCCATCATGCCACTTTTTCACAAAGTTTTTAGAAAGTAACATGCTCAATCAGAAATTGGGGGGCTTCTAAACAATAACTTGCATACCCTAAGAAAGAGAGCATCTTGCTGACTCTCTATGGAAAAGTGTACCCAAAATGCTGCTTATAGATGGACCATTCAGGTAGGAGTATGACTGCTTCTTAATTGCTAAGATAACTAGCAGCAAGCAGCAAAAATATCCTCTCTCCTAACAGTGTATCTGACTGCATTCCTCTTCATGCCAGGTGGCCCAGCCCTTATTGGACATTGAAGCCATAGGGTGTACTCTCAGAGTCTCTAAACCAGGGGTCCCCAAACTAAGGCCTGGGGGCTGGATGCGGCCCAATCACCTTCTCAATCCGTCCCATGGACGGTCCGGGAATGAGCATGTTTTTACATGAGTAGAATGTGTCCTTTTATTTAAAATGTATCTCTGGGTTATTTGTGGGGCCTGCCTGGTGTTTTTACATGAGTAGAATGTGTGCTTTTATTTAAAATGCATCTCTGGTTATTTGTGGGGCATAGGAATTCGTTCATTTAAAAAAAAAAAAAAAAGTCCGGCCCCCCACAAGGTCTGAGGGACAGTGGACCGGCCCCCTGCTGAAAACGTTTGCTGACCCCTGCTCTAAACCAAAATCCACTATACCCCCACAGGGTTCTTTAAATGTCATCTGTCATTGGATGGGCATTTTGCTTTGTTGTTGTTCAGTCGTTCAGTCGTGTCCGACTCTTCATGACCCCATGGACCAGAGCACGACAGGCACCCCTTGCTAGTTTGAAATAACTGCTTTGGTCTCACCATGGGTTTCAGAGAGCAGACCTTGGGGGGGGGGGAACCTTGACTCTCTAATGTCATGTCAATTGTAAACTTGAGACTCAGCTACATTGGCAAAGAAACAGCTCTTTGTATGCACTGTTTATGCATTATAACACTGTGGCACCAGATGGCGCTGTGGAGTTCTGTTTTTTGCCAACCCGATTTCTCATACATAGTTCACAACACATTTAACTGAAATGCTTCTTGGATGTGTCTAGATCCAGCCCAGATTTAATTCCCACTGAATTCAATGATAATGGAGTTAAGGGGGAAGAAATCAAATGCAAGTAACTGAAAGAACAAGTGTGCATTGTCCTTTTTCATGTTACCCTAATTGATTATTAGAAAGACACATTGCTGGAAATGCTTCATGTACCCCAACTGACCGGCGTCATAAAATCAGCAACTTGAAATGAAGCCCAGTTTTATTTTTAGTTAGAAGAACCATTTGTGCTATAAACACTCATGGCTTCCCCAAAGAATCTTGGAAAGTAAAGCTTGTTATAAGGGTATTTTGAGAGTTGTTCGGAGACCACATTCCCCCTGCAGAGCTAGGGTTCCCCAAGTTCACTGTGAAGAGGGATTGGTTGTTAAACCACTCTGGAAATTATTGCTCGGTGAAGGGAATAGAGCTCTCCTAACAACTCTGAGCATGCTTAACAAACTAGAATTCCCAGGATTCTTTGGGGGGAGCTATGACTGTTTGAAGTAGTGTGATACTGCTTTAAATGTATGGTGAGAATGGGCCTTAAGCCAGGGATGGGGAACCTGTGTCTCCTGCAGATGTGCTGGACTGCAATGCCCAACATCCCTGAGCATCGGAGCCCAACGACACTGGAGGGCCACAATCTCCCCATTCCTGAACTACTTTCTATGATTTCCATTTGGTCTAACACCCAGGAATATGTTCACAGGGTTATACATGCATTTTAGGCACATACGGCTATGCCTATTGAATAATATGATAAACAAAGATAGCTGCCTGTATACTTCTATAGTCCCATCTAAACTGGTCAGTGCCAACACCTGCCAAGATAACATGAACCAATTGGCCAAACAGAGCAGATGATATTCCTGCTATGTTCTATTCCTTGTCCTTATCTGTCCTTATCTCTCTATTAGCTGGTAGAACGACTTACTGAAAGATAGAATCCTGGACTTGATGATGACTATTTCAACAAGTCTGTCACAAGGTATTAGCCCAGAGAGTTAAATGGACTGTCCAATCTCAGAGGTTGTGGGTGCTAATAGTCGAGGAGTGGGGTGCCCTTCACGACCTTCGTGGTCTTGGTAACAATATGGAAAATTCACCAAATACATAAACGCTCGAGGTTGTTGCAAAAAAAATTGCGAATGAAATTACAAAGCTAAATCATTTGGTGTGAGTGTGCCAACAAGAAATAACAAGCAGTATTTTTTAAGGAAATGGGAATTACTCATTAGAGAGGGGAAATAATTTGTGGATTAGTAACAATTAGTAGGTTAAAAACTCCTCCCCCTCATTTTGCTTTTCAGGTGTGTGTGTAGCTGTGAATAGTTATTATTATTATTATTATTATTATTATTATTATTATTATTATTATTAAACTTTATCTAGAATCCACTGTTTTTAAGTGATCCATTTCGGTTGAATTCTGTTTTGTAGAAGGGCTTTTCATACAGGAGACACCTCTGCTAATGGATGAGGAGGAGAGATTATTTTTGTATAGGTGAGATTAAGATTCCACCCACCTCCCCACTATGCCTCACTTTGCACTTGTTTACACTAAATTGCATTTGGCATTTTACCACCCATTCACTCACTTAGGATAGGTCCTTTTAGAGCTCTTCGCAATCTCCTTTTCATTAGTATAATCAGTAAAATTGGTCACCTCGCTGCTCACTCCTAACTCTAGATCATTACTTTTCAATTTAAAAAAGCACAGTTCCTAATACCAATCTTTGGGAGATTCCACTTTCTACATCGCTCCATTTGGAGAACTTTCAATTTCTTCCTATTCTCTGTTTTCTGCTACTTAAACAAATCCTGGTCCACAAGAGGATTTTGTTGTACCCTCACCTGCCCAAGCCCACCACTTAGGAGCGAGAAGATACTTTAATTCAAATCACAAATCACAAAGGTTCTCTTTCTCACACACCCAGTTCCTATTTGCCACATAGGAAATACAGCTCTGGGCTTCCAATACCTCCTCGCCGCTAATATCTTGCTGTCACAATTTATTCCAAATATGAGGCGAGGTTTGGAAGAGCAAACCTTTATTACTATAGTAAAAGCTGAATATATCTAGCTCATGTATGATTTGTTATTAATAACAGTGTTTGGATACTTTGTATTTTATAACGTGTTGTAAAATAGTCACATATAAAATGTTACATTAATACAAAGTTACTAATATATATAAATCAATATCTATTCATTTTCCCTCTGACAAACTTTCCCTCTCAGCCTCTGGGTTCTCACCCAGAGTCTAAACAAACTCTCATCTACAAAAGTCTCATAACGAGAAGAGAAACAGCAGGCATAACCCTAGTCTCTCACTCTAGACTTGCTTTTTATCCTTCGCCCAGAGAGGATTTACTATTCAGCAACCCTTAAAACTTGTCATTTCCATGATCTGCTTGCATGAATGTGAGCTCTGCATGCAGATTTGAGCTGATCCCCACACAGATCCATAGCCATAATAGCATTAGAAAATATTGTGCCTCACAACTGTCACTAAGAACTATGAAGTGATGAGCATTAGTAACCCATGCTCACATGCAACACAGATCTGAGTTTTCATTGTGATCAGAAGAATCTTGGGTCCAGCTTTTCTGCTTCCTTTGGTTTACTGATTATCTGTGGTGACCTGAATCCACAAATCGATGCTGAATGGTCTAGCGAAGGACCAAATAACTACATTCGGTTCGGTTTGCTTTTCTCTTAAGTGTGAGCCGACCTAACTCGCACTTCCCGAAACAATATGCAAACCAAAATGAGGCTATCCTTTGAAATTTGCACTTCTCCAAATTTGGTGATTCAGTTCTTCAACCAAATAATGTGTGGGTGGGTGGGTGGGTGTATATTAGGGGAAAGTGTGAATAAAAATAGTAGAAATTAGTAAAACAAACAAACAAACAAAACCATGCAAAAATGCTTTCTATTATGGGAATTTGCTTTGCAAAAATGCTGTATCAGGCAAAATTGTATGCAAAAATAGGTATATTAGGAGAAATGTGTAGCGGCAAGACTCAGTCTAAAATCACATAAAAACAAAGAGAGCAGGGTAATCAAAACAGGTAATCTTTGGTTCTTGACTCAAGGAAAAGACTAATAGACACAAGACCTGATATCAGGATGGCTAATTACTGTCTATCATCAGTAATGAGCTCAGCCTCATACTTTTCGTTCTTACATTTTCCTGATTTGTATACATATTTGAGAATGCAGAGATGGAATAATTGTCTGGGACTATTAGCTCACCATACCTTCCAATTTGCACTACCAAATAACTCTAATATGTTAAACAACAAAATGTGTGTTTGGGGTGTGTGTGCATGGTGATAAAATCCAGATATAATGCTCTTTTTCTTTGCATCAGCCAGTAAGCCTTCCTCTGTGTCCAAAAACAATGGAGATTCTTATGGTACTAACAAATTTATTATGGCATAAACATTTGCAGAAGACCAGAGTCTGGTTACATCCCCTTGTTTATAAAAAGAGGTAGGATTGTGGAGAACAGCAATTAACAAGAAGCCTATTGGAAGAGTTGTTGAAGGGGAAATCTCTTGGTTTTCTGATCTTTCAGGACCAGACTGTTTAAATCAATAGTCAGTCCACCTGAATTAATGGAGCTCAGCTGGTCCATGTGAAAAGCTGTGTTCCAGATGCTAATCCTATGGCCATTTTGTATATACTGTATATACATTCAACAAATAAATATAAATTTAATAAATCAGATAACACTTTGGGGGGGACAATGAAATATACACTTCTGGCAATTTCCTTGGCCATAGGAACATAGGCAGCCTAACGCCAATGTTGTTTGGCTCTTTCTTTACAAAGCAGAACATTATATTGCATCTCAGTGACATACAAATATCCTATTGAAACCACAACTGGTTTACACAAGCAACAGAACTTGTGTACTCATAAGCAAGAGCCAAGTTATGCCTGATGCAGGAAATCTGACCACACTTCTCCCAGTGATTTCATTTATACTTTAAGCAGCTGTGGAGGAGAGGGCAGAGGGCTCTGATTTTTATCAGAGTAGTGGCGCTACAGGAGGATGGGTTAATTCTGTCACCTTTCCCCAGATTTAAGTCACACATGTGACACTAAACACTGTAAAACAGTAGTGAAACCCTTGACAGAAGTTCCTGGAAAGCAATTATTATTATTATTATCCCCAGCAAGCAGCATTGCTGCACTTAGTTCATGGGGCAATGGATTCAAACTACAAGAAAGAAGATTCCACCTAAACATTAGGAAGAACTTCCTGACAGTGAGAGCTGTTCGGCAGTGGAATTTGCTACCAAGGAGTGTGGTGGAGTCTCCTTCTTTGGAGGTCTTTAAGCAGAGGCTTGACAGCCATCTGTCAGGAATGCTTTGATGGTGTTTCCTGCTTGGCAGGGGGTTGGACTGGATGGCCCTTGTGGTCTCTTCCAACTCTATGATCCTATGATTCTATGCTGCCATAACATGTCATGCATGATGTGACAAGTCCCTTATCATGTCTTTTTGAATTTCCCATTCCCATAGTGTCACTGCTAGGTTTTTTATTATTATTCTTGCTTACTTTTCCTGTATCTTTGCCTCTGCAGAAGCCACACACACTCAGCCACTGAAAACGATGGGGTATATCACTCCTAGAATTATTTGATTGGGTTTTTTTTTATTAAAGGCATTTTTGTGCCATTTGATCCTTAGCATTTCTGAGTGGTGTACGTAAAATTGAGCCGAACAGAAAATACAATAATAAAAAGTTGCAATAAAACTGATTCCCCCCCCCCAAAAAAAACCACCTTCCCACTCTAAGAATACTATCATCGGGCAGCAAGGCTTAGCCCTGCCCATTTTCACGAAGTTGGGAGGGGGATATTGTAGCCCATGGCATTGGTAGCATTACTGTCATGAAAGTTGCAACCAGTCGGGAACGCTTAAATTTTTCTTTTCTTTTTGCAGTGATTCACATTAGGCACCAGAAAACAGGACCATCATCCCATTTCAGCCCTGGGACACAAAATGGAACCAGCATCTCCTACAGATGGTCTGATAAATTAAAACCATCTGAGAGGAAGCCAAACCCTCTGAGAGACTGACCTTCTTCCATTTCACTGCTTGTCCGTTTTGCTCCTCCCAACCAAGTGCCATTAACTCGTGCGCCACTGAAACCCGAAAAGCAATGGAATATCTGGATGGTGCTGTACACATTTAGCAGCGGTCATGGATTTCAGCGCGTTTCTTTCATGTGACCAAACACACTCTGCCAGAGTCAGTGTAAAAGGATCGGGGGAAACAACTGCCGCAAAGAGCGGTCCTATCGTCCTCCATCATCTCAGGATTAAATTTAACTGCGCTCTTGGTGAGGAGGTAAGCTTCTCTGCATCCTCCATTTTCTCTGACTCACAGACTTTGAGAGTAATAAACACAGTCCTTCACTGTGTGCTCAAAACATATGTGTGGCAAGTAATGGGTAGGAATCTTCCCAGGTTGTTCAAGTACCGCTGGCCTGAAGCAACACATTCACTCAGGCTACAGCTATTTCTTATACACCCACTAAATTGCTGCGGTTTGTAGAAGAGTTTCTCCTACATGTTCCAAAGGCCTCAGAAGTCCTCTCCACTGTAACACACAGAGCAGGGCTTTTAGTGTGGCTGCCCCTGTTCTGTGGAATAGCATTCCTGCCAAGATGCAACAGGCAACAACGATCTGCAACTTATGGAAACATCTGGAGTAATTTTTGTTCCAATAGGCTTTCCTAGCTGGATAAATATGTATTTACATTAAGCGTCTACTGCATTAGGGTTTTAGTCTTTTTTTTAAGACTAAAACTAATACTAAAACTTGCTGTTTTTTGTATTTTTAATGTTTTTAAATTATCTTACATGTAAATTGTCTTGGGATGGTTGTTTAGAAATGGAATATATTATATTATATTATATTATATTATATTATATTATGATGATGATACATCTCAAAGGGTTTTTGTCCCCTCTTAGTCTGAAGAATATAAAATCAGGGTCAAAGTCTCAACTTTTTTCAGTCAACTGGCTCATAGGCATGTGCTTTGGCTAAAGTGTCAGATATGACCAAACTCCATGCCCAGTAGAGCTCTAAGTGGGAAATGACAGCTTGGAACATTTCAGCATAAACTATTCAGAATGGAAAAAGGATCGTTAAAAACATTCACGAGGCCATCAGTGGGACTTAAAAGAGTTTCGAAACCATAACCAGCATTACAAAGTCTTCCGGCAAAATCTATACGTTACATTTTTACTGCAGCAATACATACATCATTTGAATGAGCACAGGATTTATATTAGACATTTTTAGGGGCAGATGGGCATTTTCCTGAGAGTATAATTCCACTTAAAATTGATTCCCATGACCACCCTCTGTTTCTCTTTGGGGGAGTGGGAGTGGCAGCTCACTATGATTTGCAATCATTAGTGCTGTGAACAAATGTAGTTATGTCTGGGGGCCAGCAAGACCCTCAGAATTCTATATATATTGACTATATATTCACCCTTGGCAGGTGAACTCAAAATTCTGCATGTATATGCCATTGGCTTGGATGTAACCACATTTGTCGCAACAGTTTCTGCACTGTGAGTTTTTCTGAGAATCAACCCTAAGGGATTGAGAAATACAAATGCTTCAATTTTAGTGAAGGTCTTTGGCTGTAGAGTTTGATGATTATTACTCAAGTTCCTTTTAAAACACAGAACTGTTGTCTCATGCATTGTTCCTTAAGATTCATGGTTGCCTGTGCATGGCACTGTGTGGATTTCAGATAGACCAACGGGTGCAGAACTTGTGGACCTCCAAAAGTTGCTGGATGATCAGTGGTCAGAGTTGCTACACAACAATAACTGAAGGCCTATAGATTAATTATTACTCCCCACTCTGAGACAGAAAACACCTAAAATAGATCTGTAGGTTGCATATCTTCCTATGAAACAGATTTATGTGATAGCCTACCAGCATCGTACCAGTTCATGTACAGTACTTTTAAGAGATGTCACTGAAAAGTGGACATTTGTCTTTGAAAAGTAGCATGAGTAGTGATTATCCAAGAAGGATCGTTACATACTGCCCTTTGAGTCACACTATGGCCATCATATGATTACAGCCATCCTGTCACACATTCCGATACATGCTTACTTGAAAGCGAGCCCCATTTTATTCAGCATGACCTACTCCCAAGCATGCATGCATAGGACTATAGCCATAGTCAATTAACTATACTAGTTTTTAACTGAGCAATTACATCTGATTCCTTACATCTACATAGGAATAAATATAATGGATCAAAAGTTTTTAGTTTATTAATATAAGCAATGGATTAACACAATGCTACAGCACTTGTTCATACTTTTAGTTCTGGAGTCGGCAAGAAGGACCGTAGATCAGTGGTAGAGCTTCTGCTTTGCATGAAGAAGGTCCCAGGTTCGGTCCTGGGTGTCTCCAGGAAAGCCTGGAAGAGGCCCCTGTCTGAAATCCAGGAGAATCACAGCCACTCAGTGTAAACAGCACTGAGCCAAATAGACCAACAGTCTGACTCAGTGTTAGGCAGCTTCCTATGTTCCCATGCTCCCTTTAATTTTTATACGGGGAGCTGTTTATATGAGGGCAGCTAGCATTTCTTCTGACATGGCATGTTTTCAGTTTTCTTATGGGACTCATTCTGTTAAGACAACCGTATGGTGCAGCCCTGTTGCACAGGTTTTACCACTGCTGAAATGTACATGTTAATCAATTCCTGGCAGCAACGGAAAGCCCTGACCCAATTTTTGGCCACATTTTGACTGAAATGAGAATACTTGGTAGGCCTCCCCACCCCCAGACACTCCAGTTTGATGGTAAAGGAAGCTACCAATTAATGTATAACTCTCTAAAGCATAAGCTTTTGAGATGAAATGTCCCCCATAGGTCTGACCCCAAACCCATTGGCCAAAATGGGCTGTGAATAACAAACCGGCATTCATTCTGTACATTGTTTGCACAAAGAGAACGAGTTCACAGACGGACGTCCTTGTCAAATGTAATAGCTTTAAATTAGGCCTTCATATTTAGATGGTCCACGTTGGGTCTTCTAAATAACAGTTTGAATGCATTTGACACTGACTGTTCGCAGGCTTTCAGAAGCGCTTCTAAAAAACAGGTGGCCAACTTGCAGCTTCTGTGTCAGACATGAGCTGCATATCTGAAGAGTTCTAAAACTGTAGCATGCCTCTTACACGGCGAGACCTTTCCTCTTGCAAGCAATGGCTGTCATTCTGATGTCTTTGCACACTTAAGTGGTATATGAATGTGCCTGTGTGCCAGTCAGCAGGAGGTAAGGATTAAAATCTAACCTCACAAATGTAGAATGCGTTGACATGCAGCCTCCAAGCTATAAATTAGCCCCTTCCTTCCCCCTGACGTACAGAATCTTTGCTATTCCCTCACTTAAAACTGATTTAAATGACTGTCCAGTGCTGTTTGTCAACTTGATGTCTGATTTAGATGAGGCATTGCTTGCTTTTAAATCTGACACTCACACGTCTTCCCTGACCGCCCTGCTCTTATAGCTTCCACTCTCCCGGCACTCCTGTTCTGGAGAAAACAACAGAGGCAGAAGTGCTGCTTGGCCCTGCTACCTAGGCAGGAAGTCAGAAGGCCCGCTAGATGCATTGTCCTATCTTCCTTTGCTAGAATGTGTCAAAATGCTTTTCTGTGCCTGAATATTAACATGCACAGAAAGTATGCTCTGCGCCGCCGCTCCATATAGCCTTATATGGTTGACGCGTCTCATCAGACGGTTTCTCGCTCCAGCTAAAATTAACAGCGGGCGTTCCAAAAGTTTCACGTGTGGTGCCGTCTGGCACATAAGGGGTTAATCAAATAATCGCAATGTTTTTTTAAAATGTAAATATAGCAGAAAATATTCAGGTTTGAAGATTAAGATTTTTCATATTCCCTGGAATCTGGCTGTAGTGGTGGTCTTATCAATACTATTGAGAAAGTTGTAAGCCTGCTCGGTTTTTATGTGCTTCAGTTCAATGGAATTTAAATGCACATAATTGCATGCAAGATTATCACCATGTTTGCAATATGGTTCATTTTCTTTCTTTTTTGGAGGAGAGAAATCTCCAATTTACAGCTTCTGGTCCTTAACTTGTTAGCCTTCTACACTTGAAATAATGGGTAGAAGTCAACTAAACGTTACTCACGAGTATGCCTGCCGGAATTAAAAGACCTAAGTTACTCGTGTTCCTTAATTTCAATGGGTCTACTCTGAGTAGGCCGAGTGTTGAATTTCACCCATATTTCAGAATTCCATATAAATAGAGAATAGCTCCTATAATTTATCTTGCATTTTGGGTTAGTGTTGGGTATGCTACGATGTCTGACCAAATGTTATTTCCAATTTAATTCAAGTAGCTGCATCAGCCAGTTTTATAGCCTCAGCTACGAAGAGCCAATATTTGATAAGGACAATTGCATATCAGAAGAATACAGCCAATTAGAATCCACGTCCTGGTTTGTACTTTCTCAGAGAAACTCCTCTTTAATCAGCAGTCCTGAGGGGGGAAGGGGGGAACCCCAGGTGAACCCATAGAGCTGCCCCAAATGCTTCTAATACATTAAAAATTATACCAAGAAACCAGCCAGAAGGGAGCTCCCTCATCCCTCTGTGCACACCTCTGTTACCCCATAACACTTCATAACCATGTGGTGGTTTCGGTAGCATTAAAGAGGCTATTTTGGAACTCATGCATTTCCCCTTTCTAGTCCTTTGAGAAGTATCACACTGGCTGCTTACCCAGCTGTCAAATGAAGAGTATCGGCTAAAAGATGCCTCTGTCATGCAATTACAATCTAACACGAGATGCTCCTGAGCTTCAGGAATTTGTGACTCACCTGTCCGTGAGGATACTCCCTGCCTTCTCTGCCCTTGTCACGGCTCCCTTTTTGCTGCTTCCCACAAGGGTCTACGTTGTCGTCAATACTCTTGTTGCAACTGAACAGCTAACTTAGAATTAGGTCATCGAGAGCCCTCTGCTCCTCTCCCTCAGTCCGTCTCGCTTTCCCCCTCTCGCTCTCTTAATCTCTCTCTTGCCCTCTCCCTTTCATAAGGTGAAAGCTTGTCAGAGAGCTGTTAGCCTGTAATAAATCCAAATGATTTTTTTTATTGGAAACTTATGGCATCTGCCTTGTAGCCACTATACTATTCCAGTACATGCCAGAGACGGCGCTGCACAAATTTGAGATTAACTCTAATTCTTTGGCATTTCATAAATCAATTCTGAAGTGTTAATTTTCTGCGGATCTGATTTCCTCTTCAAACTGAAACCTTCAAAGTTCCCCCCCTTCCTGGAAAAACCTTTAAATATTTCCATGAGGGGCACAACAATGTTTGTATACAGCGGCGAAACTTCCACATTTTCAGAAGTTGTGAGCACTCACAATTTTATCTGAACCAATAGCTAAGCACTTTCTGGGTTTTTTCTTTCTTTTTTAAAACCTTAATTGTGGTTATTAACCTTAGAAGATTAGTTAGAACAATTCATGTTCTTATTACATACATTAGAGGGGGGACTTTTAAAAGCCTATGGTTGAAATCCAGTGTTAGTCATTCTCAGAGTAGACCCACTGAAATCAAGAGAAAAGCAACTTCTTGTGATTTGTATAATTCTATACTTTGCCTCGATCCTTCTATGACAGTGTGGTGTAGTGGTTAGTGTGTCAGACGAGGACCTGGGAGACTAGGGTTCATATCCCCACTCAGACATGAAGTTCACTGGGTGACCTTGGGCCAGTCACTGCCTCTCAGCCTAACCCACCTCACAGGGTTGTTGTGAGGATTGAATGAGGATGGGGAGAGCCATACATGCCATCTTAAGTTCCTGGAAGGATAAGGTGGAATATAAATACAAAAAGCAGCAACATAGAACTCTCTTACGGCTTCCCCAGTCACTTGAATAAAGTGACTGGACTTGCATATGCAAAAGGCAACACTTGTCCCTCCACTGACATGAATGGAGCAGCCTGTATTCGCAGTACCGGTAGATCTCTCTGTATGTGCATCTCAACAATGAGGCACCAAAGTTCATTCTTAGTCTTTCAGATATCATCTGGCCTGGATCTTTAGGATAAGGATGTGATATAAACTGAAAATAAAATGTGTTTGCTTCAATATGTTTTCTATAAATGTTATAGTGAGTGTAAACAAAACAACAACAAAAAACCCCTGCTGATTGCTGACATTAACACACGAATGCTGACAATCCCTAAAAAGTTTTGCGAACACCTTAAAATAGATCATCTGTCTCCCTGCTTTCCAAAACATAAACAAGCAAATGCAGATAATCACATGCAGGTGACTGTCGGCATTATTCACCAGATCTCTGAGTTTTCAGACGTTCATAAAACTTTGCTGAGATTGTTATATGTGAAACGGTGTTACAAAATTTCAAACATCCCTTGTAACAAATCACTAGGGAAAGGACAATACACAGCAAAGCAGGCATACGGTACATGTATTCCATACTGGTTCATAGCAGCCAGGTTTTTATAGAACACACATACAACTTTTATGAACGTTTAGCTAACTACGTTAGAATTTCTGTTATCAAAACATCTGCCTCAAAGGTGCAGCAATTGCTCCCCATTACCCCATATAAACACTACTTCTTGCTTTTCTTTCTTTAAGCCTTAGCAATGGTGTAAATGAAGGCAAATCAAATTGCCTACTCCACTACCCCAACTCCAGGCTAGTTTAGGGTTGCCATATTTCAAAAAGTGAAAATCCAGACACAAAAGTTGTTGCGCTATTTTTAAGGAAATTCACAAAAAAATCAACACTTCCAACATTCCCCAGATATTTTTACCGATTTTTAGAAATTCCACTCAGATGTTATTTCTGATGGACAAATCCCAGATATGTCCAGGGAATCCTGGATGTTGGCAGCCTTTGGCTAGTTCCATAGCCTTTCTTCGTGGCCACAATCAGCACCTGGCAACCTGGCAACAGCTGGGGCCCAAGTGTCTTGGCAGGACCCATCAATGCTGAGGCATACTCTGCCCACTACTCCCACATTAGCACTGCCAAACAAAACTTCACCAATCTCCCCCCCCCCTCCTCTAGGGGCTTACCTAGTAGTGGGTTTCCTGTGAGACTAAAACACCCCCTGAGCTGCACTTGGCTGTTTCCCAAATAGCAATGCTACAAAGCACTCAATGTATCTTCTGCTTGGCTCTCACCACTGGGCAAGGAGTGGGGAAGACCCACTCATCCTTGGTTTGGGTCCTGTCTTTCTTCTCTTTGAAATGCATCACTAGCAGTAATGGCTGAATAGGCCACCAAAACCCTTAATTGTGTGAAGTTGGAAGTCTGCTGTTTGGATGGGTAATCTGGTCCTTTGGCTTAGAACACAAAATTTCTCCATGTGGCACAATGAATATCAGTGTGTCCATAGCCTTTGCCATGTTAGAAACATACCAAGCAACTGGAACCTGATAGCATCTTATCATGTTTCTATATCATAAATCTACAAACCTCTCTGAAAATCAGAATGTTCAAAACACACAAGTGTGAATGATCTAACTGTTGACTAAAAATGGTACAGTGGTTCATTTTGGGCTCCTTTGAAGGGGCTACACTGCTTCTGCACAGTGGTTTAACACCACATCTTCGATATAACCAATACAAACCTCATTGCCCAAGTAATTTGAAATTGCCCCTCTCTGGGTTATGCATCTTAATGGGCTGATGACTCCACAGTAACGGTCCTGTAGTGCTTGACAACATACGTGTTTTGAAGAACTAATTGTACACGGCTATTGTTCTGGATTTGGGGAAACAGTGGCACTACCGGTTCCAAAAGGATACATGACAACATCTGGAAGTAGTAACATGCTTCATAAAAGCAATCTGAAACCATATCCTTTACTTTTACTGTGCCCTTTTGCCTTATTGGTATAGTACAAATTTGTCTCCATCCAGAGTTGGCATCTCTCAGAACGGCAATAGAGCATTTCTTTGCATAGAAATTAATTTTGCCAGAAATATATCCAAAGAGAATGTTATTGACCGGAAAGTAGGATTTCACCATCGAATACCATTTCCCACAAGAAAGAACTTGCGTGATCTTTAAATGCAAAACCTGCTAGCACTTAAGTTTAATTTTGTCACCTTCTGTGATCAGCTATAAATAGTAGAGCCAGAGCTGTCTGAGATAACTCTTGCTTGCACCAGCATCCTCTTGGCTGCTGACCTGGTCAAGACACTCGCAATTCTCACACAACCAAATCCAGATCTTGTGCATGCTCTCTTAGGGTGTGTCTAGGCCAACAGCATTTCACACAATCTGGTGTGTGAAATTGCATGACGGGGGCAATGCAGGTCTCACCACATGGTGAGGTCTGCCCCCATTTAGCACTCCCCATTTAAAGATACAAACCTAATCTATAGAGTTGTTTTGTACTGTCCCTCCCCCTAGCCTTGTCTTGTTCTTCTTTGAATCTTTTTCCATGTTTATATTTCAAAAGTGAATTCAGTATTTATTCAGGCGTGGGGGAAATTATGTGCTAGCCTGCAACATCTAGGAAAAGGAACCACACAGAGATTTGATTCTGGGACAGGGCAGGTCAACACTGAAATGAAATGTCAACAGGGTGCTGCAACAAGAGTACACGGAAAAGCGACTTGGCAGGTCAGACACTCAATCCCTCCTTCCTCACCCACTTCTCAGAGATTCTTTTCTGAGGCCTGTAGTTCCTTTAGCTGATCTGCCCTGACTGTCTCAGCTTCTCTGCATCCTACTGGCAGTGGGACTGTGGCAGAAGCAGCACTATGTAGAAATGGCATTTTGTCTAAGGTACAGAGCAGTATAAATCCCTGCTAAACTGTAGCACTTCCTCAAAGTGTGTGTGTGTGTATGTGTAGATATATAGATATAAGATTTATATACTGCCCTTCATTAAATATCTCAGGGCTGTTCACCGGCCCATACTTTCTGGTTGCAAACCCAAGTCCTACCTTTCAGACTGAAATATGCCCAACTTCACTTCCAACTTGTTATTCTATTTGTATGTTAAAATATTGATATGCCACATTTTTTAACCAAAAGCTTTACAGTATTTTTTATTTTATTTTTAAAGCAGAACCCTATATACATATATTGTATTAGCAGCCTTGACTGCATTGCTCAGGAATTCTAAGAAACAAATGGATCAGTGCAGTTTTGAAATCGGTGGTTAATCAATGCAGTCCTGAAAGTTACAATCCACCATCTTGATTCAAAAGACTGTCCAGGTTTATCCAAACGTACGTGAAAATCTGCTGCTTGATCTCAGGCACCATCATGAATTGGGGGGTGGGGTGGGGGTTTAAAAATCAGTATAATTTTGATAGATGCAGTCTGCTGTCTTGAATCATTTTTATTCAAACATAGATGAAAAACTGCTCCTTGATCTCAGGAACCGGGGAGAATGTGGCAGGTGAGGACTCTGAGCCCAGCGTCGAACCTAGTGGGCTGTTATTCCCTCAACCATACCAGTCCAACCCCTAGCCACAACACTGCCTCCTGTGTACCTGGAATCTCATTCCATTCAGCTCCCACAGGTAATCCTCCACCTCTAAAGGAGACATCAGCTGCCAAGGTCAATTCTAAGCTGGCACTCTCTCCTCCTTGGCCATCTAGGACACGGGAGACACCACTGCTGGCATGAACACAGACACAGAAGAAAGAGTTCCTGTTTGCTTCCTCAGTCCAAATATGCACCCGCTGGCTGCGCTAAAGCCATACCTGCCCCACTCTATTATAACAGGGTTCCAGGGGCGTATCAATTGTTGCATCAATGTCTCAGCTTTGCGCCTGTTGCGCCTTTGACTCTTGCTTTGTTTATGTACCATACTGATTAGAGCATTAATGCTTTTGGTAGAAACCGTAATCTGAGTTCAGGCTCTTCAAGTAGTGTGAAACAGGGCAACAACTGAGCTAAGGTCCATCCAGTACTAAATGGAGACTCAGTATGGTGTAGTGGAAAGAAGAGTGTTGGGCATGGGCCAGAGAAACTTGTGCTTGAATCCCTGCTTGGCCAGGAACTTCACTGGGTGATCCTGGCCAAGACAAATACATTCTTCTTTTCCTTCTCAGCCTAAACTACTTCACACGATTCTCATGAGGTGAAAACAGGGTAATTGCCGTGAATGCTATCTTGCATCCTTGAAGGAAGGGTGGAATATAAATGTGACTGCTAATTATTATTGTTGTGACTAAAGACCATCATTATCTTATTCTGTTTCCAATGTTAATATGCTTTTTATTCCTATTTTGGCTATTTGGAACTGTTATTATGCTGCCAATTTTTATCTTTATTATAGTACGTTATAAATATATATAAATTGGCTTATTATTTTGATGAACTCCCTGGCATCAATCTGGAATGGAGAGTAGAAAGCAGGCTTTATTTGGATATGGGATAAAAAATCAACAAGGGATCTCCATCTCTAAGGCTGCATTAACAGGCCTGTTCATTCTGTTTTCCTGATGTTCCCCTAACTGTTACTTTCCACATTATATCTGAGCTTTCACGTGATGTAAAAGCCACTTCCAGAAATCCAGCAAAATATAGAGCAAGTTCAGCACTCGTTTCTGTGATATTTGCTATTTTAAAAAATCTGCTTTCTGTCCCAGAAATCTGGAAAATTGTCGGAGTTTTGCATAGGACTGTGGACTGGATCCTTTTGGAAAGCCGCTTGTGGAGCATCACACACACCAGGATTGCCCCCTCCCCTCAACAGCTGTTGAGGGGAGGCGGCAACCCCAATTTCTGACATTCCTTTCACACTGTAGTAGCTTCTGCTGTGAACAAGAGTGAGTGCAACACAGCAATATATAGGCACTGAAGTGTGAAAGGAGTATCAGAAATGGCTAAAACTAACACAGTGAATACAATTTCTGAGTGCAACCTAAGTCCACCGAGGCTTGTGCAGTCACATAGTTGTAAACCATTTTGAACACTGAGTTCACTGACACAGAAAACAATATTTCGCCACAGTAGAAGATGGTGCCATTATTCAATGCTAATACATTATCAGTGGATCACAGATTTAATTTAAGATATCTGACATCGACTATGACAAGTACAACAAATAGATCCTGAAGTCCAGTGGTAGCACCTCAGTTAAATTCTTCTTCCACCTCATTTAAGGCTCATGAAGAGATGTCTTCATGATTCTGCGAAGGAAAACGTTGTGCCTTCGCCTTCCTTCAGCTCCCCAGTCAAACAAGCCCTTTCAGCCGCTTCACTGTCCAGTTTGCAGATCAGAACTGGAATGGTTCCGTGACTCTGGGAAACGATATTTACAGCAGTTTGCAGCTTCAAGGACACACCTCCAGTAGTATCATGAGGCAGCACAGAACTGAGCACAGGTGGCTCCATATTTCCATCAGGGCCGACGACAATGGAATCCACAAGCCTAGCTCCTGTTCCAGAATAAACACATGGTTCAGAATTGCTACCAGAAGGATATATGTCTCAAAACACAACATGAAAAAGTCAACCCCAAAGCATAAAGACACTGCAACATGGAAACAGTTAGTTTAATCCAAGTGTTTGCCATTTCCCTGTGCAAAAGGAGGAAGCCTGGATGACATAATGGTTAGGAAGATCACACAGAAATTTAGAGGTCCAAACTGCCCCTCCTCAAGCTTTCTTTAATGACTCGCCACATCACTTAAGGTACCATTTTGTTACTCTATAAGGGCATGATTGTACTCTCTCAAGTCACACCTCTGTCTAAAGACATGTGCAAACATGGTGCATGGAGTGCAACACTAATTTTCTGTGGTGTTTTGAAAGGGCAGTGGGAATATTAAAGCAGAATTCAGGAAACATATATAATAGGCACCCCCACGCCACCATGATCTGAGCGTCATTAATTCAATGGCTTTCAAAATAGGAGGTGCAGATAGGTTCCTAAGATCTCAGAATTGGTAAGGATGAGCCTAAAATTCTCCCTCTGTTTGTCTTGAATGTAGCAATTGATTTGGGGGGGGGGAAACCAACACTTAATCCTATCTACTTTAAGTAGATAAGGTGCTACTAGAAAGAATTTTCGATTTTGTTTTTCCTATCTACTTTGTGATTGCTGCTACCATTTCTTTCTTCTGCTATCCTAGCTCCCCATTTTATGCCTTGTTTTGATCCTAGCTAAGCAGGAATCGCATACTAGACAAAAGTCTATGTAACTAATCACATTTTATAGTGTGCAGACAATTCCAAGGGTAAATGAAATTTAAGTGAAAGCAGTACAAGTTTCATGGATCATTCTAGCCAAGCGGAGATCACTCTAACAATCAAATATTTTTTCAGCAACTCTTTTAAATGTCGCCCAAAATTTGGATTGTTGAACATTTTCAAGATGCCCATTCACCTTTTGGTTCCTCCCCAGTGATTGGCAAAGTCATCTAGGATTGCCCCTGCAGCTACAATGTGAGAAACATACATTGCTTCTCAGTAAGAGGCATGAATGAAGAGCATGTTAAATCTGCTGAAAGATATATGTAGAACATAAATACTTCAAGACAAGACTGCATGAATAATTATGGTTATGCTTATTAGAAATTGCATAGTTCAATCACTAGTTCTTCATGCTGGTCTGGATACTGGCTAGATTTGTCCCTCGTGCCAATACTTCACACCTGTGCAAAATAAATTGTCCTATTTTATACATGTGTATTCTGTACCTGGGGTATCAGGTGGACAGCTGTAAATTCCACTGACATCTGTGAGAAACACAACTCGCCTAGGAGAGAATTTCTTAGCAAGAACCTGCAAGAGGAAAAATTGAACAGGGCCACGTAAATCTCCTTTATGCTGAGTCAGGTCTGTCTAGCTCAGTTAGATTCTGCTCTCACTGGCAGCATCTCCCAGTAACTCAAAAAGTGGCCTTTCTCAGTCCTCAGATGACAGAGAGGAAACAAGGGACCTTCTGTACTCAAAGCATGTGATCTACCATGGAACTACGGTTCTGCTCTAATTGTGCAACTTAAAATCTGAGGGCCACATCTTATATTAACCTTGTATCTGAAAATGCAGAAAACGTATTATGAGAATTTGTCTACTTCAGAGGAAGAGAGAGAATAAAAACAGCAAAACCCCCTGCAGTTTAGGCAATAATTTCTTTAAAACTATTTGCTGATGTTCATACAAAATATTTATGCACAGTTACAAAAGTGACATGGAGAATTATATACAACTTGTAGAATGTAAATGATCAGTTTAGGGGTGCTTATTAATGAAATCAAGAAAGAGACGTATAGCACATTAAAGACTAAGCAATGTATTATGGCATAAGTTTTGGAGGACCACAGTTTGCTGTATTCAGTGCAGTGGACCATAGTTCACAGAAGCATAATAAATTTATATGTAATTTTTGCATACTATGCACATTTTTATTCCCCTAAGGCAATGCATTTGTATGTTATTTTCACAAATATGGGCTTTTTTGGCAAATGATATCTTAGCAATGCATTTTTTTACACATTCCTCGGCTGGAGAACTACATTGCAAAATTCAGAGAAGTACAAATTTCAGAGGATGGCTGTGTTTCGGTTTGCATATGGTTTTAGAAAGTGATAGGTTCACCATTAAAAGCACATTGAATCAAATATCTTCCCCATCCCTAGCTGCCAGCTGAACTACCTATCAAAGGTGGAAATGACCTATTAAGGATAAACGCACAGTGCTATTTATTGGCATGCATGAAATTGAACTCATCTCTCACCTCAATGATTTTATCTCCAGATAAGATGCAGCAGTGCTGCTCCGAGTCCAGAGCACAATCACCATGTAAAACTGGGACATAGCCTGAGTCTAAAACATCCTTCACTGTATCGATACCAGTCTGGATGACATTCTTGCATGATGTTTTCCAGGTTCCAAAAGGCTGTGAGAGGAAGACAACAAAGGCAAACAATGCTGCTTGTCTCACTCATTCAAGACAGCCATTCCCCAAAAGCTGTTTCCTATGATCCACTGAAATAAATATAATTAAGAACCCTGGCCGGAGGTTTCAACCAAAAAGATGTGTTTACTCATGTGTAAATACAAATATAGTATCAATCCTGTTAAGAATTACAGTCTTAAATGAAGAAATAGTTTCACATTGAAAAATCCCTTGAAAGTCTTTTAGAAGTTGATGTAAGGGCTTCTACGATGCGTGTCAGATGTATAATGAGACAACTGGAGACCAGGACAGGGCCCCATTTCGGCGTAGACGCCTTCCTCAGCTCGTTTTTTTGAGAGAAGTATATAAAATATATATGGTTTCTATTTCTTTGATTCTTGAGAAGATATAGCATCTTAGAGAAAGTTTTCCTGTGTTTTCAAAAACTTTTATCTCTTGCTCCAAAAGGGGGTGCACCTCTCAACAAGTTAGGCTGAAAGAATTCACCTCTGGACCATTATTATTATTTTTAATTGCACACTCTTACCCTAGAAAAACAGTATAACCTAAAAAAAGGAGAAACAACAGGTGCCCTTACCGAAATGCCCACAGCTGGAATTCCATGGCTTACCAGTTCTTCCGTCACCAGATGGTTTAGCTGTGAGAAGCAAAAGAGTGACTTTGAAACCCCAAAAGCTTTCCTATCTCAGTTTCCTGTACTCAGTTTACAAAATGAGTTCTGTAACAGTATTCTTGGATAACAAAGGCTGGACCGGGTAAGGAGGTGGTGGCAGCAGCAGTGGTGGGAAGCAGGAAAGCAAAAAGTATGTTTCTTAGGTCTTGCCTCAGATCCTTCACACAGAACCCCATATCACCTTACCTGGTATGCAGTGCTGTTCTTAAACTGTTCTCACACCTGGACATGCAGGAGATTGTTGTAATAACCAGTAGCAGGGATATCCAATAACTGTGGATATCCTGGTTTTCATTTAGCATTTTCTTTTCTTTGAGCACAAAGGACGGTTTTTTGTTTTTGTTTTTGGCACCAAGGACATCATACTTTTTCTAAGCGCCAAAAGGCAAAAACACTACAGTAATTAGGCACACATTCACAATGCATTGGGGAGAGGGGGTTGCCTCTAGATTTCTGAGCTAGAGGGGCACACCACAGCATTGCTTTGATTCTATGCCAGGTCTATGGGACCCCCTGCCTCTGTCCAGAAGTGGGCACCAACAACCAAAGTTGGTGCCAGAAGGAACGACGCTTCAGGACCTATGTTTGGATGCTCTCGTTTCCAACACAACTAGATCTGCCTTTTGTTACATTACATATCAAAGAAACCACAGGATGCCTACAGGCATGTTTCAGGGAGCGGGATGGGGAGGGGGAGCTTGTTCTTTAGCCTTTGTCTGAAAGTAAATAGACCTCAAATTGGCTTAGAGATCTCTGATATCCTGCACACATGCTAAGCCAATTTGGGGCTTGGATGGATGAGGTTTCAGCCCTGCTCTTTAATGCCTGCTTGAATGTAATGTAACCATTTATGGCACGGGAGGAGCCATGCCAGGTACAGGCATTAGATTCCCCTGGAATGTTTGTCTGAGGCTGGACAGTGAGCAATTGCTCCAGGCTGCAGACACCTTGGACTCCAGTCAAAGTAGCATCACTGCTATGATATGATGCAATGGTTCCGAATGGAGTTATCATTCAGCACCACCCTTGACATCTTTTCCTGCTTGTTGGAGCTGGAAATGTGTTTGTTTTTGCAGTCCAAAAAAGGGCAATGCTGAAACTCTGCACAGAATCAGGATTTCTGGAATCTGCTAAATTTCAGTGTTCCTTCTCCATTATTTGAGGGTAAGGGACAAAGTACTTTGCAAGCAGGGAAGGGGAATTCTATCCATTTTAGTTTCTTTCCATTTCTCATTTTTCCAGTCTTAAGTTCAGTTCCCCACATTTTCACTTCAGTTTGTGATTATTATTATTTTAAGTCTTCATGAAAATTCATTAGCATTGTGGTATAAATTTCTCACAATATACACATTTTCGTATGCAATCTTGCCCCAAACACATATTTTTGCAGAGCAATTTCTGCTAATATAATGCATTTTTGTATGTCATTTTCACTAAAGCATGCATTTTCATGCATATTTTAGCCTAACAGATGCAATTTTGTAAGCGTTTTTTCATTGCAGAATTGTACTCCAAAATTTGGAGAAGTGAAAATTTTGAAGGTTGGCTATGTTTTTATTTGCATATTGATTTGGAAAGTGTGAATTGATTAGGTTCACCATTAAATGTAAACCGAATCCCCGTCATAATTTGTATGTATTATTAAAGTGATCTTTGTAAGTCCTGGATAGTGAGTTGCACAACACTACTGTATGTTTATTGAAGATTAATCTCCTTTAACTGCACAAACCTAAAGTACCAAGATGTGTGTGAATCCCACCTGCAAAATACAGGAGGCACCCTCAGAGAAGTGGCTTGGTATCATTATTACTCTCCATGCATTTGAAAGGCAGAAACATACTGGAAGGGATGGACTTACACCACAAAGGCATAATAGGGTAGGGATTACTTCTGAATAAGAGGCTGGCTTGAATTTGCAATCCACAGGTTACAGAGCTGAGCTCAAATTAGCCCAAGAGGGGAACAACAGATCAACGTTGCAGTAAAGTCATAGACTCCCCATTAGCACAGAGCTTCAGATTCAGATTTCTCTCTCTTAGTTTAAGCACACTTTGATCCAGAGAGCAGTGGGCTATTAACGGAACAGTGGGAGAACAGGTAGATTTCACCCTCTGTTGTTCCATGTAAGAGATTACTAGAAAAGTTTGGGAGAAGAGAGCAAGAGCTGTTTATCTCTATAAACCATCATGAATGAGAAGATCTGTTCTGCATTAAAGAAACTAGCTATCAGCCATGTGCACGATACTCTGGTTTCTCTTCAGATCGCAATCAGCTATGTGCACTGAATGTTGAAACATACTCCTAGCAGCACATCTGACAGCAACTGATTTCATTTGCTTTGTGAAATCTTATCTCGTTTAACAACTTGACTACCACACGATCTCGTCTGGTCCATTTGCCTCAGGGCCCCAGCAGGAGCTGCAGCATAGCACAGGGGTGGACAGGCGATCTGAGAACATTTACAAGGCTGCTGAATGAAGCTGTTGGATACCAGTTGCAGATTACCTTGGTGACAGAAAGCCTGGTCAGACACAGCCCACATCTCAAATTGTCATCATCAGCTGATCTTGCTGATGTCCCCGAGGCAATGCCATGTTCCTTTGCTTGGAAATGCCCAAAGGAGCTGGAATGAAAAAGAAAAAGTTGGAGAACGATGTTGTCTCTTTTCATCTATGAGGCTACTGAAAGGCTAAATGTATAGTCTACTCCTCTAAGGCACTCAGAGAATAAGGAAAGGTCTTGCCCCATGAGGGAAGAAACTGAATTAATGAAAGGCATGCTCACACTTGTTGTTTATGACAAGTCTCTGCTGATCTGAGGCATCTGCAATTCCTTTCTCATCCACCTTTGTCAGAACTATGAAATGTAGCTGAAGTGTGTGACCCATCCGTGTATAGTATTAAATGTATTGAAAGGTAGGTAAAGGAACCATGGATGGTTAAGTCCAGTCAAATGCGACTATGGGGTTGCAGCGCTCATTGCGCTTTCAGGCTGAGGGAGCCACCGTTTGTCCACAGACAGCTTTCCGGGTCATGTGGCCAGCATGACTAAACTGCTTCTGGTGCAACGGAACACCGTGATGGAAACCAGAGCGCACGGAAACGCCGTTTGCCTTCCCGGCGCAGCGGTACCTATTTATCTACTTGCACTGGCATGCTTTCAAACTGCTAGGTTGGCAGGAGCTGGGACAGAGCAACAGGAGCTCGCCCCATGGCAGGGATTCGAACCGCCGACCTTCTGATCGGCAAGCCCAAGGGGCTCAGTGGTTCGGACCACAGCGCCACCCGCGTCCCACTTAAATGTCTTGAACACCACAGCAAACCCTCAAAAGATACCTAAAACGGTGATGTGAAAACTTAATCATGTATACCAGGCAGCGTCTGAGCCACAGGCAAAACCAATATTTTGTAATCTCATGTCTAATGGCTGTATGAATTGACTCTTAATCTTTTGCACTGGGCATAGTTTACTATTATTTGTCCCGATAGGCATTGTCATAACTATGTAAGCAGTCATCGCAGCACAACAATACAAATTCCAGAGAGAGAGAAAGAAGGCCATGACTAGGGATGGATGAGAAATATGATTTAGTTCACATTTAAAGAGCATGGGAGCTCTCACTGTTGCCATGCTACCCTGCTCAACAGCTGTTGGACGGGAAGCTGAATGTACTGCAGCGGGCTCCCCACTTACACACGTTTTACTTAAATGTGTGGGGGCCTGGAACGTAAGTGGGGAGTCACCTGTATAGCTAAACAGGTACTCTGAACTGACCACTGGAAGACACTCAGGTCTAAGAATCCTGAGCTGACGTATCATTTCAGACTGCTGGTGAATTCAACCTTTTTAATATAAAAGCCTCCCCACAACGAATAAACTAGCAGAGCAAGACATAAAATGGGTTAGTATCTCCCTGTTGTGCGAGTATTTTATTTGTAAGGATTTTTTTTTTAACACGGGAAAACATTATAAAAATTGCAACTCCTCTTGCAACCTAGAATAGTTCAGTCCAGTATGCCACCTTGTAATGACTGTACCACTTTCATTCTTCTCCCTATGCAGATCAGGTATGAACTGGAGTCCTTAGAAAACCACATTCTGGCAGCACAGTACTACATTTTATTTCATATTTATTCTCTGCTCCCCGCCCCCCAAAGTAATAAATAAACAAATGATTTCTTAACTGCTCCAGTTGTCAAAAATATAAAATGCAGCATTCCTTACACAACATGCTACAGGTATGTATGGCCTTTTATAGCTGGGAGGGAGAAGGAATACAACCATAACAGGAAATGATTGTCCACCGGGATTCTTCCAGGAATTATTTTATTCTAATCTAGCCCAAACCTGATTGCAGAATCCACTCCCACGTGTGAATGTAAAGGAACACTTTCCCTACTACTGTGGTCTAAGAAATCTTAGACTGATAGGAAGAGAAGCTGCTTCACCTTTTGGAGTTTGCCAGGAGACAGTGATTAAGAGTAAAGGGTATATAGCTTGGCCTTTTGCCAGTGGAAACAGTTGACTCAGGCCTGTCCAATTTAATAATAATAAAATAAAGAAAACCAATCTTAAACACAACCTGGATGAACTAATTTGCAACCTCCTCTGTTGGCCTGAACAACATCCTGACCGCAAGATTAATCCCTAGGGACACAGAAAAAGGCAGGAAAAATGAGTAGTGTGCAGGGATCTGACAGCAATATAGATATGAAGCAGAGTAGAAATTGGGATGGGACAGGTACTAGAAATGTAATTATTTGTATGGCAGGGCACAAAGTACAAATGGCTTCAGTAAATGTGTGGAGGCTGTGGTGGATGTTGAAGTTGATTAATAGCCCAGGAGGTATAAATCAACCCATGAAAAAGCAGAATAATGCTGAGTCTCCTTTTTGTTGTTCAATTTTAACCAGTGCAAATCCACGCCTTTGAAGTGAAGATAATGGCCAGCAAACAGTTTTCCGCCTTGGGCATTAATGAAGCCCAGCAGGCTCCTGTCAATCTCTTTTAGTGGCAGATCAGGTATCCCCAGATGGTCCAAAGGACCGTCTGTGACATGTTTATCTTCATGACAGTGAATGGATAATCTCCCATTCCTTAGGCCAAGTCATGTGCTTTTTAGATTCATTCAGCATATTTTTCCCCAGGCATATCTCATTTTACATTCTGCATCCTTGAACTTCCATCTTTTCATCTAGCAACTGCTTTCTACTTTGAGGGGAACATGCCCAATTTGCAGCCCAAATCACCTATTCCTGATAGGACCAGGAAAGGAAAAAGTGCAAGAAGGCATGGCTGATGACACATTTATGTTCAAGCGAGGCCTATCCTGTATCCAGTGAGTCCATGAAAATCTTGGACAGCGCCCTTCAGTCCCTGAGGGGTCTCAAAAAAAGGTTCGGCTCACTCTTCATGAAATGAATCCCCTGCCACATTAAAAAGGTGCTTCATTTGGATGATGTCATTAGCCACAGGAAGAGATAAAAATTGACAAGAGGCAGCAATTCTCATTCCCCCACTCCCAGTTTTAAACTTAGTCCTCCACATTTCCATATCAGTGTGCAAAGCAATTTTCCTAAATATAAAGCATTTTGTATGTTACTCTCATTAATATATGTACTAATATGCACAGTTTGGTTATGCATTTTTGTACACTTTACTTGGCTAGAGAAGTGGCATTGCAAAATTCGGAGAAGTGCAAATTTCAAAAACATGGGTGTATTTCAATTTGCACATTGTTTCAGAAAGTGGGAATTAGATAAGTTCACCTTTAAGCGCAATCAAATTTTGTCTCCATCCCCACCAACCTGTACTTAGCTCCTCACCCTCAACAGGATTTTGTGCTTATGTTTCATGCTTTTGAAACTGAGGCAACACTAGGGAAGCCTAAATCATGGGCATACCTAATATAGCCATATGGATCCCCAGGGTTTTTTTCTCAGCTGTTTATGGTTTTCTTTTAAAACCATAAAATTTGCACTGGTTTTTAAGGTGTTCTCAAGGTAGAGCAAGAAGAGACGGCAATTGTAATAGATTAGGCTTTCCTAGGTGCTACACAGCTTTCAGGTCACTCCTAGGGATGCTGTGATGGATGGCCACTGTGGGTATACGGCTGTATACAAATTTAATAAATAATGATAATAATAATAGTAAGTAGGCTGTCCTAGTCCTTCCCCTTCTGTCACACAACTTCTACATACAACTAGTGCAGCAGACTCCAGCTCTGCAGAGCTGCCAACAAGACCATAGTTTTCTTATGCAAGATTTGACAGTTGTAGATTCCAAACCTCACTACGGCAGAAAGGGGACAAAATAAGCTCCTGCCTGTTTTTGTTTATTTTATTTTATTTTATTTTTAGAGTATGTTTATTAATGTACGAGAATTTTAACATACATTGTATAGTCTCCGTCAAGTATTAAATTTCCCATATAATTTTTTCCCCTTGCCGTTCCCACCCCCCTCCCCACCCAAGGTCCATTGAGAGGGTTCAAACAATAGTCCTCAGCCACAGGCATAATTTCCACCGTATGTCTTTTGTTCCAGTAGTTATTATCCATTGAAGATAGAAGTTCCATCTGGTCTATTGTTTTTTTTTAAAAAAAACCTATGTAAAACAGATTCTCAAATTTGGTTTAGACTTGATGACAATATGGAGCCACATCAACTTAAGAGACAGGAGTTCCATAGTGTAAAGGCTGCAAAGCGAAAAGTGAGCTCAGAATAGGGGAGGCACTGAAGCAATTCGTCAGCAGAATGCTCAATTCCTAACCCCTGCTGGTATAGATAATCCACACAGCACTTGGCATTCCTGAGGGAGCAATCCCACAGAAGCTGCCCTTTCACACTGCCAGCAGTAGTATTTGTTTACCGTCAACATCCATACCCTTTCCATGGTGCCAGCTCTAGTAAAAATTCTTTCACTTCAGGCTTTGGGTGTATGAACAATTTTGATTGGGAAACATATGATGACCTGTGAGATCAGGCCCACAACCCACCATACATAAACAGAAGTGGAGAAGCCAAGGGTGCGTGTGTTTGACATTGCCAACATTGGAGGTGCTAGTTTCTATGCACTGGCACTTTTGAAGGGTGAATTGGGTGAACAGTGTAAATTACCCCAATGAATGTTTATCACCTCTTTACATAGTTATTTATAAAAGAGTCTTCAGGCCCTGTAGCTTCTGGTTAATAACTGCTTGGTACATAGTCTTGGGAGTCTTCCTCTCCTAGAAAGGAAACGTCAGGAATAATAATAATATACCTGGAATTAGTCGTTCAGACTCGGACATGTTCCCTCATTCTTCAGAGAGAAGGTAACAAAATGGGTTACAGGCTGTCACTGACAGACCTCCAAACAACACTGAGGAAAAATGATAAAGGTATACCCCCAAACTGAACTCCTGCTTCTATTATTTCTACAGCAGTATCTGGGATTTTATTATTTCTAAAGCAATATACTGTCAAGCATCACTGAGCTATTTCTCAAAATGTCTTGTTATCTGATATATGGAATAAAAAGGAAGAATTTTACCAGCACCTTTTGTATTTTCCTCTTCCCCTCAAAGTATTACCATGGAAGTCTGCAAACCTAAATTACACGAGTGATTAGAGACAGAGTATTTCCCCCCCCCCCAGGCAGTTGAACTGATGTAATAGCATCATTATTGGGCACACTAGTCCTCTTCAGGCATTCACTATCTGGTTTGAGTAAATACATGAAGCGCATGCTATCTCCACCCCCACTGCCATTCCAGTTACTTTCCATGAGTTTGAAGGCAACAATCTGAACACGTTTCAGAGCCCTGGTTTTCCAGGGTTCAAAATGTACAAGGAGTCTCCGCAGGTACAGGACTCTCCACATTGCAAACTGCCAGACTCCAACTTGTGTAGAGCAAGCAGAATAGTGACAAGGCATGGAGCTAGTAGCATGTTTGTCCCCACAGTCTTCTGTTTTTACAATCATGCATCAGAACAACATAAAAGGTATGAATTCTGGTGCTCGGGTGATGTGAGTGGAGTCTAACCACTTATGTAAAACACAATTTACATCGTCACTAACCATTGGCCATGCTGGCAACATCTGGAGGGCCACAAGTTTATTGCATTTATTAATTAAAAGTACACCCCTCCCTTCCTCTCAAAGAAGCCCAGGACATAAAATAACAAGTGATAAAATGATAGGTAAAGGTAAAGGGTAAAGGGACCCCTGACCGTTAGGTCCAGTCACGGATGACTCTCGGGTTGCGGTGCTCATCTCGTTTTATTGGCTGAGGGAGCCGGTGTACAGCTTCCGGGTCATGTGGCCAGCATGACTAAGCCGCTTCTGGCAAACCAGAACAGCGCACAGAAACGGCATTTACCTTCCCGCCGGAGTGGTACCTATTTATCTACTTGCACTTTGACGTACTTTCAAACTGCTAGGTTGGCAGGAGCAGGGACCGAGCAACGGGAGCTCACCCCGTCGCGGGGATTCGAACCACCGACTTTCTGATTGGCAAGCTCTAGGCTCTGTGGTTTAACCCACAGCGTCACCCGCGTCCCTGATAAAGCGTATTAAAAACCATTCCAGTGCAGATACAGACTGAGAAAGATCTCATCTTAAAAGGCTTATTGAAACAGGAAGGACTTCAGTAGCCACTGTAAAGACAACAGAGACAGCACATCTGATCCCTGATCCCTGCTGCACAGGATCATTGATCCTTAAGCACTAATATTGAAGTTGCATTCCTATGTTTGCCTGAACATGGAAATGCAGTACTCATGGTTGGGAGTAGGAGTGTGCATACAAATCCCACCCCCTCCATGCCTATGCACATCACCCTGTGAGCTTAGTCCCCAACCTTCCCTACATTGAGTTGGAAAGGCCTGCAGGGGATTTCTACTCATGTTTGCTTGAACACAAGTAGAACCTGCTGCATGATTGGGGATCCTGATAAGCTCAAGCCAACGTGAGTAGAAGCCCCCTTGCAAATTTTCCCTGTGCAATGTGGGGAAGGTAAGTTACTGTGGGTAAGTGTGTAATCTGCACTGCGACATGGAGGGGAGCTCTGGATGCAGAGTTCGTGTGTTGAACCAAATACCTGAATTCACCTGAAGTTGGAAAGGATCCAGAATTTGGTGGCTTCAGCAAGGGAAAAAATAGTGCCACAACTCCAGAACTCCACATCCCCTTCACTGTATGTGAAAATTCATGTGCACACTGCCCTACACATAGAACAACTGATGTAGCTTATTCACTTACAAATGCAAGACTCCCATTCCACAGAAAACATAGAGTCTAAGATAAGGACTAGTGAGTCTCAGCTATTGAGGCTGATGTCATACTGTTTTTGTTTACTTGACTGGGTGGGGTGGGGTGTTTGTGGAAATACTGTGCAGATTCTATTGACTGTAACAAACGAACTTTCAGTTTAAGAGTTTCTTTCTGAATAAAGTCACAGAAGAGCTGATTGCTTAATCCTGCAAGGACATCTCCAATTTAGCTGCTAATCCTAGACCCCTCTATCCAACCAACTGCAGCCAACCCAAGAGTGCATCTGTGCCAACCCTTTCCCTTGAGAAGGCTTCCACAAAGAGGCCTTCAGATAGCGCCAGACAACTGATTCTCACATTGCCAGGGATTTTTTTTCCAGCATTAAAAAAATAGCAATGCAATCAATTACTAAGACAATGTAGCTATTCAAATGCAGATAATCTTTTCCCTTCCTGGGACCACACAGACTGTGCCATCTCAAGATTCAGCTGTGGCAGTGATTTATGCCACACGACAGTGAGTGCCCCCCATAAAAAAGTCCCACACTGACAGTGTCGGGGGAAACTTCAAGTGTTCCAGCA
Organism: Lacerta agilis; assembly: GCF_009819535.1. Lineage (NCBI taxonomy): Eukaryota > Metazoa > Chordata > Lepidosauria > Squamata > Lacertidae > Lacerta > Lacerta agilis. Next base: position 62,887,323 of record NC_046317.1, on the reverse strand, counting down.
CTGACCACTCTTTTCAGCCTCGGTCATTAAAGGAGGATTCCATTTCCACTGCTGCCTTAAGTTTTCCCAAATCACAGGAAGGTAAGGGGGGGGGGCAGATAGCAAAAACCAGAGACAATGAGCCTTCAGATGTTTAATTTTCATTATGTCTGGCAATATTGATGCCACATCATTATGAAGTTATGGGGAGAGATCACATCTCAGTGGCTGGGCTCATGCTGCAGGAAGTCCCAGGCTGGTTCCACCCCTCACATCTACATTTAAAAGGATCTCAGGTAGCAGGCAATGGGAATCATCTGTTCCCGAGACCCCCAGAGAGCTTATGATAGCAAGAACAGAGTCAGTACTGGGCTAGATGGAGAAATAATCTGACCAGGTATGAGACAGTCCTATGCTCCTATTGGTTGTTGTACATAATATAGTGCTTAGTACACACATCAGCATTACTGTACATATTCACCTTTAGCTTTTGTTGCCTCCTGATTTCCTCACATCAGCAACACAATTATCTGTGAACCGATCCCAAGCTAGTCGCTTTTTTATTTTCTTGTGTGCAATCCCATGAAGTTCTGAAAATCCCAATTCAGAAACCTACTCTGGTGCATAGGCCTCTAGGTTGCCTTTGTCCTTTCTGTATTTTCAAGAGCTGCTTGCCTTCATTTCATAGAAATACAAGGAAAGCCATAACAGCTTGAGTAGCTACTAGAACCAATCAAAGTGACCAAGAGGCTTTTCCTGTGGGCCACTCAGCAATGGGAAGCAGTAATTCTCCTGTTTATTCCATATATTCCTCCCCAAATGTTCCACTAATCATCTGAGACCCTGCTTCAGATTCCTTGGCTATCTGAGGACTACCAGACATCAGTGTGAAGGACCTTTCCAGTAGAGATGCCCATCCTGTGGAATGTCCTCCTGACTGAGATTCACCAAGCCACAATATGTTATGGTTTTAGGCATTGTTATTTAGGAAGTCCTTCAGCTAAGACCTTATTGCCTCCTCGCTGTGGCTATGTCAATGCTGCTTTCATTTCTGTTTCTCTACATTGGTTTTATGAACTGCTGTTTCTGTGGATTCTGAGGTGTATGTGTGTTGTCTGTGTTTTAATGAGTGGGCTTTTTTGATGGTTATTGTTTTTTGTGGATTTGAACTTTGATTGTTTTGGTCTTTGACAATGCCTGTTTTATTGCTGCAAGCAACGTTGAGTTTCTTTTGGGGAGGGAAAGAAGGATATAACTTTTCTTTTAAAAAATGGCAATAGGAGCTGTTTGACAGTGGAACGGACTCCCTCGGGTGGCAGTGGACTCTCATTCACTAGAGGTTTTGAAGCAGAGGTTGGCTGGCCATCTGTCATGGATGCTTTAGCTGGGATTCCTTGTTGTACATACAGGTTAACAAAGGGTTAAGCCTGGCAAGGATGTGACGTCCCTCACTGGATATATACTGCTGATGTCTTGAAGCTATTGTACTTTCTACTTTCGTTTTCAGTTGCTGTATGGCTTTACTGCTTTCGGTTTCGTTTTTCTGAGCACCATGTTACAGGAGTGTGCTCCGGGCTAAGCTGTAAATAGTTTATGAATAAAAGTAGTTTGTAGACAAAATACTACAGACTTCTGAAGCCTCATTCTTTGGGACGAAGCTGCGCTGCTCTGCTCTGCTACACAAAGAACTGCTCTGCTGTGAACTGTGAGTTTAATCGCAGGAGGAAGCGCGTGGACCCAGATAGTAAGCGTCCGAAAGCAGCCCAGCCTGCGGCCGCTTATCTAAGTAACTAATTATGCTACAGGTTATGGGTGATTAATGAGAGCGCTTTGATGTCCCTGGAAGAATGTTGACTTGGCTGCAAGGTCGAGCAGCTTGTGAGCTCGTTAGCTACGTTTGTTTGCCTTTGTTTGCCTTTCGCTGCTGGCTGCGGGCGAAAAGAAAACAAAAGCTTTTGGAATGCTAATACTGTGAGAAAAAGCTGCTAGAAGCTGCTGCTTTGTTTGCTGCCTGCGAGATCGAGTTACAGTCGGTGGCTTGAGAAACTGAGGGGAAGAGAAGAGCGTTTTTCCTGCGTCTGAGTGTGAGTACGCAAATCCCTGGAGTTGGGGAGGGAAAATGGCTGCTGCTGAACCCCATGAGAGTTTTCAAGTCCCATTTCCACGTCTTAACGGTGCTAATTGGGCCGACTGGGCGATCCGTTGTAAACTTTGGTTGCGGGCACGAAATTTATGGACTTGTGTATTAAACCCCCCGGCTGTTGCTCCAGATGGTGCTGCCGATGATGTTGTGGCTAGAGCACAAAGAGAACAGCTTCGGGATGCCAAAGCAGCTGCTAGCATTTGCATGGCCATAGATGAGAATGTGCTTCCTCATATTGATCCTGATGGCACTGCACAGCAAATTTGGCAATCTTTGGAACGCCTTCACGAGAGAGATACAGCAGGTTCGCGCTTACATGCAATACGTGAAGTGTTTGAGACGCGTTTGTCACCTGGAGGGGACATTCAAGCCCACATCACCAGGATGCTATCGCTGTATACTAGACTGAGGCAGCTACATGTGCCTTTTACTGCTGAGCAGCAGGTTTATATTTTGCTGTCTTCGCTGGACCCTAGCTGGAAAACAATGGTGTTAACTTTGGAGTCAGTGCCAGTTGACGATTTATCGATGAACTACGTAACTTCGCGACTGCTGGATGAACAGAATAAACGTCTTAGAGAGAAAGGAAATGTTGCGAAGGGGGGCTTTGCTGTTCCCAGGAGTGGGGGTGCAGTTGGTGAGCCGTTCGTAAAAGCTAATCTTGTTAAGCTTTGCCACAGCTGCAACTCCCCCCACCATCTCCGTAGAGATTGTCCTAAGCAACGGGAGTTCTCCTCCTCCCACAAGGCCGTTGCTAGGGGTGACGGACAGATAAGGAGAGGAAAGAAGTGCTACAAGACACGTAGCTTAATTGCTGGCAATTCAGAGACTTCCCATGTGTCTGCTACATATGCAATGGTGGGGAGTGCAGTTGCCAGACCAGCTCTTAAACTAATTATTGATTCGGGAGCCAACAGAAACATTTTTCCTTCAACAGCTGACCTGCTGGAATGCAGAGATGTTGAGAATGGACAGACTGTTACTTTGGCTGATTCTTCCAAAAGACATTTACAGACTACTGGTGTTTTCTTTTTGGACTGCTTAAACACTGAGTTAGATGTGTATGTTTTGCCTGAGATGCCTAACGCTTTGCTTTCTGTTTCAGCCTTAGATGCAGCAGGTTTCAAAGTGGAGTTTGAGAACCAAATCTGCTCCATCTCCAGAGATGGGAAACTGCTGGTTAAGGTACCATCCAAGAATGGGTTATATGTCTTGGAGACAGGTAAAGAGTACTCAGCTGAGGCTCAAGCTGATGGTGCTAAGGAGGTAGCAACTGCAGAGGTTCAGGCGCAGTGTGCTAACGCTCCCACGCATTCGGATTGTGCGCACTTGTGGCATCGCCGCTTCGCACACATGAATTTTGGGTATGTACGCAAACAGGTAGACTATGCTGAAGGCTGCAAGATGAAGCCATGTTCTAAGTACCTGGATTGCAACGCTTGCAAACGTGCAAAGACTCACACTTGCACTTATCCAAAATCAGACAGGGTCACCACTCAGGCTTTCGCGTTGATTCATGCAGACCTCTGTGGACCCTTCCCTGTAGAGAGTCTTGGAAGGAAGAAATATGTTTTATCTCTGGTGGACGATTTTAGTAGAGCCACATGGTCTTTGATGATAAGAGACAAAAGTTAGACTGCTGACACAGTCATAGAATGGGTGAATGCTGTGGAATTACAATTTGACACCCGTGTAAAAGCCATTCAATCGGATCGAGGATCCGAGTTTTTGGTGTCTACTTTGCAGACGTTCTTTCGTGCAAAGGGCATCAAACACAGACTGAGTGCTCCCTATTCGCCTCAATGCAATTCGGTTGCGGAGAGAAGGAATCGCACGATGCAGGAGGCAGTAGACGCAATACTCTTTGATGCAAATTTGCCTAGACCATTTTGGGGGGAAGCTTGGAAGTTTTGTACCCATGTCTTTAACAGGACTTACAATTCTGTGATTGGAACCACGCCTTATTTCCTGCTATATGGCAAGAAGCCCAAGGTGCACTACTTCAGGACCTTTGGAGCTATTGCCTGGGTTTTGATTCCCAAACAGAAGCGCAGAAAGGGTGGTCCTAGAACACAGAAAATGATCTTCTGCGGCTATGAGCCAGCGTCAAAAGCGTGGAAATTTGCTTATCCACAAGGTGATCGTTCACGCTTGTTGCTGAGCAGAAGCGCTGACTTCTGTGAGCAAGAGGGTTGGAAGAGAATCCACGGTAACCCAGAAGTGCTCACAGACGTGTTCTATGAACTGGATAATGACCCTCAACTACTTGCACCAAGCGCTCCGGTTGGAGCGGACCCAGGTGGTGCTGGACCCTCAGGAGGGGCTCCTCCTAGTGGTCAACCCTCTGTCCAGAACGGATCTCCTGGAGGTCAGGGGCGGACGCCCGACTCCAGACAGGTTGCAGGTTCAGAGGGGGCAATTCCTAAGAGGGTAGTGAAGCAAGAGACCAGAAGTGCTTCTCCTTCAGATAGAAGCAGGTCAACCAGATCACGCAAACGAAGTAGATCTCCTGTATCACCCACGTTCAGACCAGGTCAACGTGGAGTGAGTAAACATAGTAGGTCACTAGGTGGCGCAACCAGTGAAAGAGATTCTCAGTTAGAATCTTCAAGCTCAGCTAGCTCTGAGAATGAGGCTGCCGTGATGCCTAGGCGTACAGGACGCATCACAAGACCTCCTGATAGGTATCAAGCCTCAAATGTGTTTGTTGGGTTTGCAAGGTGTGAACCAGAAAGTTATGCTGAGGTACAACGCTTACCTGCAGCAGAAGCAGAGAAGTGGGAGCATGCCATGTTAAAGGAACTGGATGCTATGAAGTCTTTGGAAGTCTTCACTCCCACACCTCTACCAGCACAACAGCAAGCTGTAAGCTGTCGCTGGGTGTACCGGTTGAAACCCACTGCTAATGGTACACCACAGTACAAGGCCAGACTTGTCGCAAGAGGTTTCGCGCAGAGACCTGGGGTGCATTACACACAGGTGTATTCACCCACTGCCAGGTGTGAAACCTTGCGCATGCTACTAGCTGTTGCTGCACAGCGAGGGTACATTGTAAATCACTTTGATGTTGATGTGGCATACCTCAATGCTCCATTGCAGGAAGAGATTTACATGATTCTTCCGCCAGGTTTTGAAGATAGATGGCCAGGAAAGGTATGGAAATTGAAGAAGTCTATTTATGGATTGAAACAATCTGCACGCAATTGGAATTTTACTCTTAATGCAGCTTTGGTCAAGCTAGGCTTTAAAAGGAGTTGTGCAGACAGCTGCCTGTACCTGAAAGGGGCAGGTGTGCACCAAACATTGGCTCTAATTTATGTTGATGATGTCATTCTGGCTTGTCAGTCAGATAAACAGGTACAACAGTTCGCTCATGAGCTAGGTCAGAGTTTCAAGCTAAAGGACCTAGGCCCAGTGAGCATGTACCTTGGTGTGGAGATCACCAGATCTCAAGATGGAAGTTTTCTTTTGAGCCAACAAGGTAAAATCGCACAGTTACTAGAAAGGTACAATATGTCTGACTGTGCAGGGTCAAAGACACCCATGGAATCATGCTTTGTAAAAGATATTCAGGTTGAAGGGACACCCAAGTTTCAAAGGCCGGAAATCTATCAGTCTGCAATCGGCATGTTGCTGTATTTGTCCCAGTGGTCCAGACCCGATATCGCCTATGCGGTAAACCTACTCAGTAGGGAGACTGCAGAACCCAGTACAGTTGCCTGGAATGGTGTAAAAAGGGTTCTGAGATACTTGCAAGATACTAAAACGTTCAGACTCAAACTGCCAGCACAGGGTGACACTACGCTTCAGTGTTCCACTGATGCTGACTGGGCCAATTTGGCAGATAGAAAATCTGTTTCTGGTATGATTGTTAAATTTGGAAATGCTGTCATTGGATGGAGATCCAAGAAACAAAGCCTTATAGCGCTTTCGAGCACAGAAGCAGAGTTCGCATCACTTTCAGATTCAGTTCGGGAACTTGAGTTCTACAAGTGTTTAGTTCGTGAGATCTGTGGGGATTGTCCATTGCCCATTACAGTTTGGGAAGACAATCAGCCTTGCCTGAAACTCGCTGAGTCAGGACAGTTTAAATCTCGGACAAAACACTTGGACATACGCTTCAAGAATGTTTGTGAAAGTATCAAGACCGGGATGGTTAAGTTGCGATACTGTCCCAGCCAGGAGAACTTGGCTGATGGATTCACCATGTCAAACACAAGGTGTTCTGTGATGGGATTGGTTTGGGATGAACTGTTATGTTTATAATATCCAGATTTCGGTACGAGAGGGGGTGTTGTACATACAGGTTAACAAAGGGTTAAGCCTGGCAAGGATGTGACGTCCCTCACTGGATATATACTGCTGATGTCTTGAAGCTATTGTACTTTCTACTTTCGTTTTCAGTTGCTGTATGGCTTTACTGCTTTCGGTTTCGTTTTTCTGAGCACCATGTTACAGGAGTGTGCTCCGGGCTAAGCTGTAAATAGTTTATGAATAAAAGTAGTTTGTAGACAAAATACTACAGACTTCTGAAGCCTCATTCTTTGGGACGAAGCTGCGCTGCTCTGCTCTGCTACACAAAGAACTGCTCTGCTGTGAACTGTGAGTTTAATCGCAGGAGGAAGCGCGTGGACCCAGATAGTAAGCGTCCGAAAGCAGCCCAGCCTGCGGCCGCTTATCTAAGTAACTAATTATGCTACATTCCTGCATTGCAGGGGGTTGGACTAGATGACTCTTGGGCTCCCTCCCAACTCTACCATTCTAAGATTCTATGCTATAAAGCCTATGCTGGATGGAATGGATGCTCCTGTTTGCCTTCTGCCTTTGCTCACCATTTATTTGTTTGAATGCCTTTTCTACATTCTTCCCTGCTAATCTCAGCAATGATTTGTGGGAGCTTCAGCAAGCAGGAGTCATGCAAACCTGCCTGGCATGTGGTAAGGAGAGGAGGTTCACTCCAGACGTTGGTTCTCGGAGGAGGGGCTACAAGCATGCACCTGTTGCGAGTGAGCGGCCAAGGCTTATGTCAGAGTGCCACAAATATTCTCCCTTCACGAGGGGCCTGACCTTTTCAAGCATGTTTTATGACAGTGTGCAACCATTAAGTGCTACTTGATCCTCTGCTAATGCAGCAATTACAAAAGGACCATGGGGGCTTGCTTGACTGCTTGTCAATGGGATAAACACCTTTGCTAGGGGAGGAGGTTGCTGAAAAGGTGCACGTTCCCCATTCTCCCCAACCACAACCCTGCCCTGATTGGTCTTCTACGCAATCAGACAATCTGAATTTTAACCATAGCACTAGCCACAATGACCCTGTGCTAGAAGTGGGATTCCCCATCCCCCCCCCTTGGTGGGGGTGCAGGGGGCAAGGATAGCCACACTGTTATTTCCTAAGGATTTCCACCCCATCAAGTAAATGTTCCTCGATTTACAGTAATAAAAAAAAAATCAAGTAAGTAAAAATTAAATTAAAAGTTCTTAGGATGACTGAGCAGTAACTGGGAGCAGGAGACTGCCTTGATGATTTGGGAGCATTGATAATTATTATTTGCAGCAATAGCAATACCTAGCACATAGTTCAGTTGGTAAGAATGTGGTGCTGATAATGTCAAGGTTGCAGGTTCGATTCCTGTAAGGGACAGCTGCATATTCCTGCATTTCAGGGGGTTGGACTAGATGATCCTCAGGGTTTCTTCCAACTCTACAGTTCTACGATTCTATATGGAGTGCTTTGGAATGTCCAAAGGACTTCACAGAATTATCTTGCAATCCTTACAACAACCCTGTAATATCCAGGGAACCTGAGAGAGCAGAGTGGAGGAGCCACTAGCCTTTGAGCCCAACACTTTGCCTGCCCTCCTCAGAACCTCATCCTGAGGCCAGCTCAAACCAGATCATACCAGGTTGATGAGAACGTGGTCCTGATCTACCACTCTCTAGCAACAAAGAAACAATGCATGTGGCAAACTCATCATTCCATATTGAATAGCATCTGGGATGAAGACCATCCTGAAAGGGAAAGACACATGTTGGACAGGGCCTTGTCAGTAGAGAAGTTAGTGGAGTCCTTCATGGGTCCAGCACCATTGTAGGAGCATTTTCACCTGCTGCATAACTGTTTGTCATGCCTGGAACAAGTAGCTTGTCAACAGCCTGGAGGAATAACTGAGAGCTTCCTGGTCCCTGTGGATGGTCATGGGGTAGGCCTCCCACTTGGTCTATACAAAATGTGTGAGTGTGGGGATCCCCAGTCTGTGGAACAGCAGCCTGAGGAGAGCAAGGCAGCCTGAATGCATGGTAGAGAGCAAGAAAGAAGAGTGAGTGGTGGCACTTGAGTGACAGCTAGTGCTTGTGCCTCAGCCTCCCCACCCCTGGGGGCAGGGAAGGGAATGACTGAAGTGACTGTGACTATAGTTATACGTAACATTTCCCCATTGAGGATTACTGTATAACCCTATGTGTGTGGAAACAACGTGTGTTGTTGTGTAAATTGCCATTGTCTGTGTTTCCATCCCAGGTCTGGAATGCAAATCAATCTAGTCAATATGAAAAGTATCCATCCAGTGAATATGACTGGTATTTGGTCCCAACTTTCTGATTTAATTAATCAACTGATACATGATTAATGACCTGTATTCCTTTACGCTGAAAGGAATAGTGTGGAAATTATGTCATTAATTATGTTAAATCCGCAAATTACATAAATTATGTTGTAATTTGCGTTAAACAGCAGAAAAAGATGAATCATTTAGTGGAAACTGAACTGCAGAGGAACAGAAGCAGTGGTGATTGTGAGGAAGACTGGTCAGAACAGAAACTGCTGCAAACTTACCTGCCTGTGGGGATGAGGGTCTCGCCTGTGTAGGGAACATTTCTTCCCAATACTGAGGGGAAAGAGTGCTCAAGCAATACAGTACTGGGAAGACACAGCATTCACATATAGAAAAAGTAGTGATGGTGGTGAATACTTTGCAACATGGTAATCCTCTTCTCTTGCTTACTTGCAGTGGGCTGCTCTGTTCTGGCGCACCCAGCTGTTGGAGTGGGGTGAATGACAATGTCAGAGTCCCAGGGTGAGGGACCTATTAACAGTTCTAGGAAGAGAATATGCTGAAGTTGCTACAACAGGCTGTTTGTGCTAAGTGTTCCCTTTTTTTGCAAGCAATCTTTCTTCTTCATTCACCTCACCAAAGTTCCCCTTGTGAGCCTCAACATCAGGCCAGAGAAATATATTCCTATTCCATGTACCATATCATCTGGGTTGTGGCCTTCCTCTGTGGGATTATATAGACTAGTTGTGGTGTGCTGTGATTGGCTGCTGAGTTACACCACATTCTATGCTCTGTTGTGGTGATGTTGGCAGATTGCTCATCAGTATTAAGGTGGCTATTTAAAATCTCCATCCCCTAGGATAGGAATTCTTTACACCAGGTCCAAGGCTGGTGGAAAGTTGACCCCTCAAGAGGAGCATGGTCTTGAGTAAAGACATGAAGGCCCAGTGCAGGGGGAACCTAGCAACATTTGGCCCATTTTTCCCCTCTTTTTGCCCTATTTTTCAGAAGCAAATTTTTAAAAGCTGGAAAAATTGGGAAAAACAGCACATACAGCACCCCCGTTTTTCCATTTCACCCCTGGAACTTCATACAGTTTTGGATTTAGGATGGTGTGGGCCAAGGGGGCACAAGAGAAGATCTATAATTGTGAAGATCTATTTGGGGGTGTCAAATTTTGGCCTCATACAGGGCACACCATATTACAAAAGATTACCCAAGTCCACCCCTGCCTTATAACTGCAGTGGAAATGTGCTCTGCCCCCTCCTTATGCCTGGTTCAATCCTGTTCCAGCCATTTCTCTGGTATTTTTTGTACCTAATGTGTGTCTTGAGTTCTGTCAGCATAGTAAGGATTCTACAGCTGCTCAGCCAGTATAACTTGAATACAGGATTGTTCTGTTACCTAGTTAAAATGTATATACTGTATGTGGATGGGGATTCAATACTTCCCATTCTAGAACTGCCAACAAGGTCAGGATACTTAAAAGACACACTTGCCTCCACATCAGCCTGTCTGTTCACCAAAATTGTTATCCAAGACCCTCCATCTTCATCAGGAGACTTGCAACAATGCAACGTGCCTGGGTTGTGAGCTTGCAATGCCAAACAGATGCCTACAACTCTTGTGCAACTCCATCACAATCACAAAAGCAAGAGTGAAAGACATTTCCCCAAGGTACAAAGTCTCACTATTAGAGATTTAATTTAAAGACACTCCCCCCTCCGATGATCCTAATGAAGAAAGATTGTAACGAGCAACTTATAAGAGCCTAGCATTTTCATGGGAGAGACCAGGTTGACAACTGGTCTGAAAGCTGTTTGGCAAATGAAGGAACAAGTGTGTGTCCAAGGCACATTCCCAGCCAGCAAAAGTTGGCATTTAGCATAAAGCAGGACAGGTAATTAAACATTTTCAAAGTGGGACAAAAATGACCGGCGGAGGCCTTTAGAAAATGAGGTCGAACGCAAGGTAGAGGCCAAAGAGGGAGAGAGAGAGGAATGTATAAGCAACGGTGGAAAAGTCTGGGTGGCGGCAAGGGGGATGAAGCAGCGATTTCACATCCATGGCTTGGGGATCATTTTGAAAAGGGTGGAGATGTTTGTTTGAAAACTATTTTTAATGTAGCATAGAGATGGGATGAGATCGCCACAAGCCCCCAAAAGACTGGCAGGGCGGCTGTTGCGTTCTCTCCTGAAAGGTTAGCATAGGAAAGGCACAAAGAGATGAAACCAAGAGGAGGGGATATTTGTAGCCGGCTCCATAGGCTCGTGCAACCATATACAGGCATGTCCAGTGACAACATTGCAACCCTGACACCAAGTCGGCAATAAGCAGCATCCTATATATCATCTCTCAGAGTGCATTCCATCTAGCTATTCCTAAGCACAACATTCCACTAGGTAATTCTGTCCACTTTGCGATATAGGGGGGTGGGGGGGAGGCAGGAAGGCTGACTTCCATGATGATACTCAGCAGATCAGCACCAGAACTTATTTGGGATTAAGTTCATATCCAGGAGCCAGGTTTGGGTCAACTGACTAGTCTAACTGGTGCATCAACTGAACAAATGTTATTTGCTATTGTCAACTATTCCATGAAGTCGGCAACCTTAGCAAAGTGGTTAGTCTATTTTTATTGCACTGTGGAGTCAGTGACTGCACGATGGCTATCAACAGTAGGGCTGAGGGTACCTTGCTCCTGAGCCCTGCAGGAGTGAGAACTTCATATATCATATTAGTTTACGAGCCCCATAATCTTCTCCAGGGAGCATCTGCCATCAAGTCACATGCCTTAGCATCTCTTTCTGATCACAGGATCAAGCCAACATTATGTTTGGTTTAGGGGTGGCTCCCAATTAGGAGATCTCTCTCTCTCTCTCTCTCTCTCTCTCTCTCTCTCTCTCTCTCTCTCTCTCACACACACACACACACACACACACACACACACACACTGTTTTCCTGCAAACATCAGTCTCTCTCCTCAAGCTTCTCCATATCACTATGTACTACTAACATCACCGGGTGGCAAAACACTTTGGCAGGGTGGGGAGAATCAAAGCACAGGGCATAATCCAGATGGCATCCCCACCAGCAACAAGATACATTAGCAACCAGAGCAGAGAGGACACACGTGAGGCAAGGACAGAGACCGAAGTGTTTCCAGACTCGCAAACCCTCTCTGGCATTGCCTGCAGGCATGTAAGTGAAGGCACTTGCCATAGAAAGATGCTTCTCAGCTGGGGCACCATACTGAGAAGCTTTTCAGAAAGGCGACTCTATTAGAGTGGAACCCAGTGGAGAGACTCTGAAGGATTTACAAAATAACAGGCTCATATTTCTTATGGGGCAGGAAATGAATGGCAATCGGCATCTGCCTCAATGTGAAAAGGGCCTCCAAAACTGTTATTCCCAAATGATAACATGGCACCCAAGTTTGTGGAGATGTTCCAACTGGCAGAGAAAAAGGTTATGGCACACAATGAGATTGTGCCAGTCGCTTCAATTTCTGACAACTCGTTACTTATTTAAAATACCGTCTCAGCTAGTGTACAAATGTTGTTTGCATCACATTTGTAGATAAAGTCTTTCATTGCTGAAGTCATGACCATGGTTTGGAGGCTCAGAAACAATCCATGGGCTTCAGCCCTGCTCACACAGAGTGGCCACCTCCTGAAGGTCCCATGCCAGAGGTGGGCAGAACGGATGTCAATGTTACCTTTGTACAGTAAGTCCACACACAATCTTCTCTATCCTCCACCCAGGCAAGCAAAAGGCAATTATCAGAATCCAAGGACAGATTTCAGCCTGGCAAATGCACTCAAGGAGGATATGGAGCAGGGATGGTAAGGGGTGTCACCAAGGAAGGATCTCAAAGGCCAGATAGTAAGGCTCGGAGGGATGCATTTGGTCCCCAGGCTTGAGGTCGCCACTCCTGATCTACATGATTATGCCGCACACGTGAAGAGGGCTCTCCCCTTTCCAAAATGAGGATGGTGGGAGCCCGAAGGTGCTTTTGTTGATACAGGAAAGAAACCGAAACCATATCTCTAGAAATAAATCTAGCTTTGCAATACCTCAAACCAGTTTGCTATGATGAGACTGTGCTGAAAATCTGTCTTCGGAACAATATTACAGATGCACCTGATGTATCTCCTGAATGCTGCAACTGGTAGAGCCACTCATCCTCCAAGCAAGGTGCATTATATGGTGCTATAGGAAAGCCTGAGAGCTGTGGTTTCCTCCAATCCTCTGGGCCAGCAGCCTTTACTTGACTTTCCTAACTGTTTGGGGTTAGCTGTCTCACACTGGAAAACTCTTGCTTTCATTCTGAATACGATATCCCATGGATACCGCAAAGATGGTAGCACCTTGATATTACATCTTAATATATTACCTCTTAATTTTATCTCACATACGGTAACGCTGTAAACCTTGCTAAATAACTATCAGGCAGGAAAAAGAATTAGCACCCTCCAAGTATTCCTAGACTGCTCTCATATCTCCCTGTCTCATCACTTAAGCAAGCTACAAATATTTAGCTCTTTTAACCTTTCATCATGGATAAAGCCCTCTCTGGGTAATGTCTGGTTGTCTGGGTAAAGCAACAATCAACTAAAGAAATTTCTGACAGATACTTGACTCCTTGTCCAAGATGAAAAAAACTTCAACCGCCAGGTTCTCAGAAGCTCTTTTTTGTGTTATTAAGTTCTGATTGAAGCTTGAAAATTTGCAACATGGCAGCTTTTATAGATGCACTTTGTACAAAAAAGATTTTAAAGGATTGTGGATTTTGGATTGCTAAATCAATGCAAATTTGCCATGGTAATTTATATTAATGCAGATTAATGTTAAGCTTTACTAATACTCATTAATTTTAACCTTTAATTTTTACCTTAAAATGGTCTTTTAAAATTTTTTCTTAGTTGATATTATTTGAATGGTGAGTTTTAACAATTTGATCCAATTTTAAATTTGATCTATTTTACCAGATATCTGTGATTTGTTTAATATAACTATTTTGCTTTTTTATGTTGTTATGGCCCATGGTCACACAATAAAATTCCATTCCTCCCCCTCAACCTAGCAAAAAAGTAAGAGCGTCAGTTTACACATCTGTTAAGTGCAAATCATGCCTCTGATTTCCTGAAATAAGTTATCATTTGAAGTGGAACATATGTATCTCACTGGCAGCAAGGTCACAGGTCTTAGTATGCGTGAGATTTATGAGACCTGCTTCAAATGTTACGTTAATTGCAAGGAATCAGAAGCACGAGGTACATTGGCCTCTTTGAGCTGCACAAATAGAAGACTGTAATGTGTGTTTACTCAGAAAGAAGATCTACTGCGTTCAGTGGTGCTTTCTCCCAGGTAAGCGCATGTAGGATTACAACCTTGGAATTATCACTTTGAAATTTTCACTCGCCTCTAGAAGCTGCTATGCTGTCCTCCCACATTTCTGGTCACATAATTTTGACAAATGTAGGAACACTTGACAAGAACCTGAACGCGTGTCAGTTTATAGCATATATAGTATATATGAAACATCATGTCCCCGTTTTGCAAGTTTAGCCATCAACCTAATCTACAAATTGGTTAAGAATCGGTGCACAAAGGACAGCTTCAGATGTCATGACTTTTCCTTGTGCACATAAACATGCGCTGAGTGTAGAACATGAGCGACCAACACACAGGTGCCTATTTCCCTCTGTGCACATGCACAGGAGAGCCATTGATTGCATCTTCCCCACACATTAATCACACATGATGATCTGCATTTGGTTCTCTTGCTTTTCCAGAGAATGAGTTTCATGCTGGCAACTCCTAATGTTCAGTATGACCTTCTCGTTTTGCCATAAAGTCAGAAACATTCAAACCAGTTCAGACCGTAAATTGGGGGGCGGGGCGGGGGGACAACCTGTTTGTACTTTGCAACAGGAAGCATCCTTGCCTATCTAACTCATAATATGATTCAGGAAAGCAACTTTAAGACAGTTTTCCATTGCTAACAGTCCCCACGCCCCCAAAACTAACGTGAAATATAATACAGACATCTATTTTTTAAATGTCTATAAGTCGCTTTCAGTTCACCTTTCTGGGGGGAAAGCCAGAAATATAATAATAGAACCTGTGGCCTTCCAGATGTTTTTTTGGATTGCAAGTCCCATCAGCCCCAGCTATTATGACCAATGGCCAGGGATGATGGGGTTGTAGTCCAGCAGCATCTGATAGTGACCACAGGTTTCCTATCACAGATTTGCAAAATGTGTCTTATGATGGGAGGGGTGTTTCCAGCTGCCCCCACGGCTGCAGGAGAGTGACTATGAGCAACATCATGGGAGGGGTGTTTTTAGGACCAAGGTGAAATGTGAGCATTTTAGCGTTCTTTCCCCCCCTCCCCAGGAGTAACTTATTCCAAACAATTTGGCAACTGGCAGCCTCTCCCTCGGGAAACTGTCTGCTTAAATAGGAAAACAAATGAAATTATTCCCGTTCTCACACCATTTCTAATCTTGGGAGTTTACAGCGGCTAAAGGGATTTTATTTTTTTACAAAAACTGCTGAAGCCTCCTGTTAAAATGCTGCCAATATTTACTTCCCATAATGCATGGTGGGAGCTTGCATAATTTGCTTCCCTTCTCAACTGAAAAGGGGCAGCTGTTTTGCAGTGTGCGACAGCTCTGTCTAAATGGGTCCCATAACCCACCGAAGAACATGTGGGGATTTCAGAGGTGCCAAATGCAACTGGCCGAGTTGGAATGCAGCCAGATCGCATGAGCTAGCTAATTCCCCCTTCTCCTGCAAAATGCCTTCTGATAACCACAAGAACTCGAAGATGGGGAGCATATCTAGAATACGGTGCTGACAGCAAAGAAGTGTTCCAGGAATACCATGCCTAAGGGCCACTCGAGACACTCAACGCATGAAACAACCACATTTTGCTCACAGCTCAATTTCTTCTTCATAAGCTTTAGCTTGATCAGAGGTAATGGAACTCCTGTCCAATTCCTTTTTATACAACACCATCAGCCAAAAAGAGGGTGTGTGTGAGAGAGAAACAGAGACAGACCGAGAGAGAAAGAAAAGGGCCCTTCCTTTTCAATCAGGAGTGGGGAACTTTCTTTCAGCCAGAAGGTCACATTCCCTTCTGAGAGCCACATGCTACTGCTGGGCAGAGCAGAAGCAAAAATGGATAGAGAGTAATTAATGCAATTTTTAGCTTTGTGCAATAGGCTAGTTTCTACGCCAAAAGCAAGTAATGCGGGCCAGCAGCCAAAGTTTTAAAAAATAAATAAATCAAAAATCCAGGAGAGTGAATAGAGGCTGTTGCTCACATCACCATCTTGGCTTTCAGTCTCCCACCAACCTACTTTCTAGGCAAACTCACACACTCCTCTCTATCCTCCAGGCAGGCGACATGACATCCTACCCAGCTGTTCCTTTCCCCCTCCAAGTGACAGCCATTAAGTGGAGTGAGAGCAAGGAATAACACTGCACACGTTTCTCTTATTGGATGGCACCAGGGAAGTGCAGGCTGGCAGTAGCCATGCCTCCCCTGTAACGGCTAGTTAGGCCCAGAGGTGGTAAAGTGGACGCAAGAGAAGAATCGATCCCTAGAAGGAGTCGCAGGCGGACAAGAAGGTCCTCACCTTGCCTCTGATCTTCCTCCCCAGCCCTGAGAAACACTACTCATCCGTGCCATCTTTGCATCTCCCCTCCGCTCCAAAAGGCTTTTAAAGAATTGGCAAGCGCTGCAGCTGCAATTCTTGAGAGTCAATGCTGAGTTCCAGTGCTTAAGATTTATTTGGTCATGGCAATTAAGTTAATGGCTGTTCGCAGCCTAGTGCTGCTCCTATGGGAGCTGTCTCCCGACACAGGCCCTTCACATCGCCTGTCTGTCTGCATGTAACTAAAGGCCAGTCACGGATACCATAGCTGCCCTCTGTGCTGCATACTGGGAAAGCCACTTTCCCCCTCCCACTTCATGAACAAACCACCTGCTCCTGACCTTGATTAATGGCAATTAAGCGTTAAGAGTTTCTAGGCAGCCTCTGACGGAATAATAGGCTTTGAATATCTCCAGGGCCTTATGCCACAGAAACACAAAATGCCTTAACCAGCAGTTATTAAGTAAGTCAGTCTCTTGGTAGCCCTAAAAACAATGTTCAGCTGGAGGCAATTCTATGGAAAAATTCCGGTGAGTTGACCACAGCTCTACAATGGGACTTTCACTCGGCTGTGAAGATGGTTGGTCTCAAACTTCAGAGCAAATAGGCTTTCATCTTTGCTCAGGACTTTGCTCAGGAGTGGGGAACTGTTGGCCTTCTAGATGTTGCTGAACTACAGCTCCCATCAGTCCCAGCAAGCATGGCCAAAGGCCAGGGAAGATGGGAGTTGTAGTTCAGTAACTTCTTCCCACGCCTCACTTGGCTGTTGAACTGATACACCCATTCCAGAAGGTCTATTGGTCCCACATGGTTTTTAGCACCCAGAGTTGGGCTGGTGATGCACCCAACAAGATTACCGTACCTGTGGACCACTGATGAAAAGTATTCTTTTAATGACTAAGCAGGAGAGGGAAAAGATCCTTCAATAACTTGCATGATGCAAAAAAGTGAATTCAGCAGCTCCTACACATAATCTCTGTTCAATCCTGAAGATGACATTGAAGGGAAATGTTAAAATCAAGGCACAGTGCTTCCCTAGCAATAAGTGGAGGAAATAACCTGGAGGAAAGTAAGCTTGCACAAACTGCAGCAGAATCCCAACTGTTGCACAATCCCCACTTCTTCACAAACACTAGGGAGGGGGCTATTCCTAGTACAGTGGTACCCCGGGTTGCGTACGTAATTGGTTCAACCCGGAAAGTACGCAACCCGAACAAGCGCGCGAAAAACCCAGAAGTAGCGGATTGCACATGTGTGAACTATGCAGAATGCTTCTGCGCATCTGCACGTTGTGCGCACTCCAGGTTGCACTTCCAGGTTACCGGAGTTCGCAACCCGAAAAGTACGTAACCCGGAGCGTACGTAACCCGAGGTATGACTGTAATTGCTAGATCCTATATTTCCAGTCCAACAATCATCATGTTTTCAATGGCATTTTAACATTGCATACTAATGCAAACTCAGTCACTGATAGCGAGCTGTATCCTTGAAATAATTCCAATCAGCCATTGTTCTCCTTCACCAGCCTTACTGTGCATTGCCAGTAACTCCACTTAAATCCAGCCGTTACCTTGGTGTAAGCCTATTACTGGAAGATGGTAGGAAGAAGAGAGCATCCTTCCTAGTGCTGTAATGAATAAGGTAAGCTTGCTGTCTATCCCAGCCTTCACCAACCTGGTGCCCCAAAAATATTTTGTACTACAGCTCCTGTCATCATAGATGCTGTGCTGTTTGGGGCTGATGGGAGTTGGAGTCCGAGGTGTCTGGAGTCAAAAACATCTCTACCGGGTTGGTGAAGGCTGATGTAGCCTGAGTGGTTTCTTGCCAACAGATCACAACATATGGCTGGCAGAGATACGCTGGATAGTCAAAATAGGCAAAGCCTCATTTGTGGCAGATGCACACTATGACTTGAGTCGCAGTTAGAGAGCCCTCTTTGGCTCTCAAAACCTTTGAAAGGTTTTACAGGGCGGGTGGTAATTGAAAGATCTTCACACCTGTTCATGAGACAAGTTCAGAGATTTGGGCTAAGCCCTTGAGCATCAAAGCACATTTCTCCCAAGCCCTGCATGTTACAGATCCTCTAGCTGGCTCCAATAATGCTACAGATGCTTCTATTCCTATGCAGATCCACCCTCTGCATACTAACCCTCAGAGTAATCCAATCGCACCAGACAATGCCCCGCTGGTCCCCATACCAACAGCATGCCAGTCATCGCAGGCCTTGGAGTCTGGCTAGGCTCTTTCCAGAGCTAATCCACACTTATCAGCAGCAAATGAGAAATGGCAGGCTGAGGACGAAAAGCTGGAGAGAGGGTGTAAAAATAAGATTGGCATGGGAGACAGAGGAAGAATACTTGCTGGGAAAGAGAGTTTAGTCAGCTTCAGCGCATCCTGTGTTACCAGACATTTGAGACAGCGCCAAGGGAAGAAAATCCAAATGGCACTGTTCTGGGATGTAAACATGAAAATCAGCTAATTGACGGCTTGATGCCCTTTAATGCAGGGATGAGGCATCTATGGCTTTCCATCATCTCTGACCACTGACCACTCTGGCTGGGGCTGATGGGAGGAGGAGACCAACAAAATCCAGAGAGCTACAAGTTCCTGCTTTAATGATATCACACGCAGCCTCAGCTGCTACCTCAACCTTTAAAACTAAGGTTATTGGACTCCAACTCCCATCATCCACAGTCATCCTGGGTCAGGCAAACAGCACCTGGGGAGCCACAGATTAGCCACTCCTGCTTTATAGTATTAGTGCCAGTCCTGCCAGCAATCTGTGTGCAGGTTTACTAAACGAGAATCACGTGAGCTGAATAAAGCAGGCAATTCTGAGCTCATCCACCATTGCTGTCTACCTGCTCCTGATGCTGCAAACGCTATGAACTGATATAAGCAAGACTTCTGGCGGCGGACGCCATTATGGG
This sequence comes from Lacerta agilis, assembly GCF_009819535.1. Classification (NCBI taxonomy): domain Eukaryota; kingdom Metazoa; phylum Chordata; class Lepidosauria; order Squamata; family Lacertidae; genus Lacerta; species Lacerta agilis. The sequence continues at coordinate 62,868,050 of NC_046317.1, read as the reverse complement.
TGGTCGTGGGTTGCTTCGGCTGCGAGGCACCCAGTTCATCCCGGGGGTCAGGAGCCCTGCAGCCGCATAGCGGGGCTCCGGTTGGGGTGCGGGAAGAGCGTCCCGCACCCTGGGCTCCCCGGCTGTGCCCGTTGTGGCTCCGAACCCTTCCCCCGCGCCCCCTGTAAAGGGGGAGTGGGGGTGAAGGGACGACGGAGCCGGGCTATAGGGGACATGCCCCAACCGGGATGGAAATGCAGCGGCAAAGCCTGTGATGAGCGTCTAAGTTCTACCTGTCATTAAGGAGCTGATAAGAACCCAGAGGCTGTGAGTAATTGATTGACTCTTTGTATTCCTGGAACGCTCTGGGGGAAAGAAGAAAGGCAGCCCGCCTCCCTCCCTTCGAGTGGGGAAAGAGATTAACCCTTTAAGTGACTGCTGCTACAACAATCAATAGAAAGTACTTGGAATTTGAAAACTGAGTCTGTTGAGATCTCCCTTCGGGGGTTAACTGGGGAAAAAATATCTCCGTTTGAAGTTTTGGTCTTTATACTCCGGCTTCGGAGAAATGGCGGCGACTTGGTTTGTCGTGGGAAAAAATTGAAACAAAGGAAGGAAGAGACAGGAACTGAAATCTGATACTCACCCTCTCTCTTAAAATGCTGGACTTTGTGATTGCGCTGGCATCGAACTCTGATTTAAGGGATGAGGAAATGCTCACTATCTTGCAGATGGAATTGCTTAATCGGAAACTACAGGTCTTGAGTGGAATTATTCATAAAAAGGATGTACTTTCCACAGAGGAGGCCTTTCAAAAGTTTTACACAATGGAATCAAGCCTTGGCAAAGAGCTGGGAGGGGTGCTTGGAGAATGGTCTGAAATGGCTGGGCGAACCCGACAGGAAAAGGAACTTGAAACGGGAAAATTTACAATATCCAGACCCCGAGGTGGCAGCTCGGGGGCAAGGGACATGGAATTAAGATTTTTACAAGAAGAAGGAGGAAAAAAATCGGAGGAGCCCAGATTGGAGATGAGGAACGCCCTGAGGCTCGATGCTGGGTTTGTTGTGGACGTTGCCTGGATCTGTGGACACTCAGAGGAAGACAAAGGGAGATTTGGCTGTGGAGAAAGACAGGAAAAGACAATGGATAGAGGGGGAGTGGGTTGAAGTACTAAATGTATAATTTAAATGGTCTGCCATGGTATCCGAAATCGGAGTGTGAAGTCTGTTAATTACAAGTTTATTTTAATTAAGCAAGGAGATATTGAATTTTAAGTTAAAAGCAGCATGATAAAGGACAGAAGAAATAAGTTTAGCTATAAGAATATTTGGTTATGATTTAGGTTATAATGCAAAGATTGAGATAAGTATGTTTTCTTTTTTTAAGTAAAGTTAAATCTTTTTATAGAGAAAAGTTGTTAAGGAAATAGTATATTGAATTAAAACCGAAGGTGAAAAGGCGGGGGAAGTCAAATGTCAAGATTCAGAACTAGAATTTTTTTTTTTTGTGTAAGGTATATAAGCAAGAAGAAAAATCCTGACTTTATGTGTATTTGTATTTGTTTTTGTATTTGTAGGTGTGGGGTTGGGTTTGTGTTATATTATGAAAATGCTAATAAAATTTTGTTTAAAAAAAAAAAGAACTGATATAAGCAAAAGACTGGCACAGCAATGGAGTCGCAGGCAAGTGAAGAAGAAGAAGAAGAAGAGTTTGGATTTGATATCCTGCTTTATCACTACCCGAAGGAGTCTCAAAGCGGCTAACATTCTCCTTTCCCTTCCTCCCCCACAACAAACACTCTGTGAGGTGAGTGGGGCTGAGGGACTTCAAAGAAGTGTGACTAGCCCAAGGTCACCCAGCAGCTGCATGTGGAGGAGTGGAGACACAAACCCGGTTCCCCAGATTACGAGTCTACTGCTCTTAACCACTACACCAAGCTGGCTCTCAGGTGGGGACTGCGGACACTGCATATGGGTTGGGTGCTTCTCCATCCCCAATCACACCTATCATCTAATGCAACATTTTAAAGATAAAACTAAGTCCAATTTTGTACACGTAATTACAAAACATTATTTATTTTGCACATTCATATATATATCTCTTCAACCCAGACTGTTACAGCAACCATTATGAAGACCACATTGATGGCTTGTTGCTCCCACTCCCACTAAGTTTACTGTGATGTGCGAACTGCTTATGGTAGGGAAGGAGTGAAGTGGGACCCAACTGCACATTCACAGTAAACCATTAACCATGGTTTACTGTGATATGCAAACACTGCCCTTGGATCTTGGCTGTCTGTAGAAAACACTTATATATTGGGATTTTGAATGATAATTTTATTAATGCTACTGCATTAATGTCCAGACAGAGAGCAAACACAGCTTATTGAAGCCTATCCTACACAACACTTTCATAAAGTTTAATTTCCCTCCCTGAGCTCAGACACTGCCATTCCAACTTAATAGATCCACCTTGGTCTTGACCTTTCAACATTTCACGCATATGCCACAGATTCTTACCCTGCAACTGAAGTTGTAATATTCAGGTCTCTTTCTCGCTTGTTTGGAATCAATGGAATGAACTGAACAAATAAGATCAATATACAGTATTTTTGCAAATGAGAACTACTGCCACCTGCTGGAAATTTAAGATGCACACTTATAGATACGATACTTTTTTTCAAGTAAACCTGAGTAGGTAGAGAGCAAGATCGCCACAGAGAACGCTTTAAAACAGAAATTTTCACACAGAGACTTTGTAATCTTCCTCTTGTCAAGAAAAGACTACAGATCCCCTGAACACAAGACCAAATACAAAAGGTGAGTCAGCTGGCAAATGTTTCTCGCATCCCTGGCTAAACATAACAGGCAGATTAAAAGAAAGAGATGGAGCAAGTCAGGAGCATTTATGTTTTCAGATCCATGAGTTGACAACTCCAAGGAGAAAAACATTTCTAAGAGAGGAATGGAGAATGTACAGGGCTTGTTCCAGGGCTCCTGCTCAGAACTCGCTGTTCACACTTAAGAGGGCCACAGATTTACAGAATTCTTTAGCCCTATAAGAATACCATTGTGATAATCCCAGTGGGCTCAAAGCCTAGAAATTGCAGGTTGTGCTGCTGCCATCAGAGTTATTATTTTCATTTTCCATGCAAGGCAGAGTGCAGAAAGTGACTGTTTATATTTTAAAAACCTCATAGAACTGTTTTTCTTTTATTATAGGATCTCTACGGGAGGGTCATCTATTCTAAGTATACAGCAATGTACAGCATAACAGATCACTCAGGTCCTCCACCCTAGATTATGCAATACATACTAGAAGAAATTTCCAATGGGGTGAAACACAAGAAGCAACAAACATATAACATGCTTCAATGTAACTCGAAATGACTGGCAATCCACGATTTAATCCTAGCAGCAATAAATACAATAGTAAGCAGGGCTGGTTCTTGTCATTAGGCAAAGTGAGGTGATGGTTGTTCTCTCCCGTTTCCACTGCTTGATAATCTGCCATACTGTAAATAAAATAGTGGGCAATGGAGAGAGAGGAGAGGCAATCGTTGACAGCGGAAGGGGGAAATGTGGAAATATTTATTTATCTTATTGAAATGAAGTTCCTTTGCAGTTTGTGAACGGTTTAAATTCGTCTCTAGGGCCTAGGCATGAAGACCGCATTAGATGTGAAGTTTACTAGGAAATCATCCCATTGATAATCGTGTACAGATTTGCCCGTTAAGGCGGCGCTTGCTTTCGGGTCAGCACGTGGGGGCACTGCACTGCTGCGTTTCCCTGGTGGCGGCGCGCGCCTTTGGAAGGGAGGGTCTCCTCGCCACGCGACCGTGGGAACAAGCCCTGCCCAGTCACCGCCCGCCAGATCTGCGCTGCTGCTATGTTCCTACCCTGCGCCGTGCACGATTATGCACCGCCTCTGTCCAGCCCCGTGGAGCTTGTGCACAAGAGCTGCAGCCCCGCGCAAGGACTCCGCTCTCAGGGTCTCCAGCTGGCTTTTGTGCGTCAACGCGCTGCCTCCTAGCTTCAGGACACAGTCCACCGTAGCCATTGCGCCGGCACAGCCTCATGCCCACCAGCAGGGCACACTTCCCACCCCTGGAGCCCGCCTTCCTCGGCTACGCCACTTCCTATCTATTTCATTAACACTTTGCTCCTCGAGCAAGCAGAGCGGCGTTAAAACGCGCGGCATCCTCTCCCTGGCCAGCTGCAGAACTCGCGGAGCCAAGTGCCTCTGCTTACTCAGAAGGAAGACCTACCAGTCCGTGGTGGAAGGGTGCGTAAGTTTGCGCCCCCTGGTGTGGTGCGTTGCCTTCAATGCGGCGCTTTGACATGTGCCGCTCCCATCATCCCTGACCACTGGTTATGCTGGCTTGGTGCTGATGGGAGTGCTGGTATCCAACAACATCTGGAGGGCCACATGTTGTTCCCTATCCCGTTCGATTAGACTAGAACCATAGAATTGTAAAGTTTGAAGGGACCACGGGTGTCATCTTCTAGTCGATCTCCATGAAATGCAGAAATCTTTTGCCCAGCGTGAGGCTCGAACCTACAACGCTGAAATTAAAAGAGTCTCGTGCTCTTACCAGCTGGGCTAACCACAGGTCTATAAGAGGCTACATCAAAAGGAGGAGGAACAGGGTTTGATAAAAGAAAGTTTCGATTCCTGTGGGGCGAAAGGAACCCAGCACTTTTAAAAATTACCATCCCATTAGACTTTTCTGCAGTGGGTTGTAAATAGCCCGTTTTTCTACTCTCCATATATTCTCGGTTAGACGGCGATTCCTTCATATCGTTAAAAGCAGAGGGGGTGGTGATTCCCGTTACACAAGTGCAGTGAGCTCTGTACATGTTTAGAGGCACTGCTTCCTTAGGCTGCGGAAAATTATGGAACTGAATTATGGAACTGTGTTTGCGTAGGCTACCTAATCTCTTTGTGCTGTGATTCTCTTTCCTTCTACTGCCCTGCTGTTTTCCCCTTCAGTCGAAACCTAGACTATAAATTGCCAGGACCTGGGAGTTTTTTTGTGTGGTTTTTGTTTTGTTTTGTTTTGTTTTGGTAGATGGGTGCTGAAACTACTCTGTCAATTGCCATGCATATTGATGCTGTGTCGTTGTTGAGGCGGAGTAGACTGACATGGTTTTCCAAAACTGCAGGGTCAATCTGCAATCCGCAAAGAAGCCAGCCTGACCACCTTTTCTTGCCTTTCGAATTCGTAGGCAAATGCGTACAAACGTGCAGTCGCCTTGAGTGTATGTCTGCTGTCGAATCTTTTAATCCACAAGATCGCCTCTCTTTTTTTCTTCTCCTTTTCTTGTGAACCCAAGGTTAGGAAATTATGAACGATCCCTCAACGCGTCCTCTGGGACAAGGCTTTTGGTTGGTTGCGAGCAGTGTCTGTTATGATGATGTCAGCAGGGGGAAAAAATACCAGTGGAGATTAGCGTGGATTCTTCTGCCTCTAGGAGCTGCTGCAGCTTCGGTGGGTATTATATTGCATAGCGAATAATTCCTCGCCCCAGTTATGGGGGGCAAGCGGGGTGGGGGGAGAGCTTCGTGGCTTCGTTTGCATCCTCCAGTCGCTAAATTTGGGGGCCGCCAAATTTCTGCAAACTGGTCGGTTTTCTCTATGCTGAGAGTGAATGTGCGGAAAGGCTCAATGAAGGGGTTTTAATTGCCGGAGAGAATATTATCTGCACGCAGGATGTTGCAGATTGATCGCTTTTCATTGCATTCCTTCGGGAGGGCATATGGAAATATATCCCTGCTTAGTCATACGTTTCCTTTTGTTTGACCTCCGCACCAGAGGTATACAATGTCCGAAGGTGGAGGTTCTATTCAGCTGTCATCTGCAATAGCCCTTGACAGCACAATCCTCTGTGAAGCCTTTTTTTAAAAGCCACCTGAGTCAGTGGTAGCAATCATCACATATTGTACTGATTAATTTTACATGGGAATTATAAGCAGGGTCTAATTCAGGAGCATGAGACTCTTAATCTGAGGGTCGTAGGTTCAAACCTCATTTTGGCAAAAGATTCCCTGCATTGCAGGGGTTGGACTAGATTATCCTCATGGTCCCTTCCAACGCTACAATTCTATGATTCTATGTTTCAATGTGATATGAGTGAACCTTGGCCTTACTTTTCTCTAAACCAGTTTAAATAGTGGGAAATCTGGTTTGTAACAAACCCGTTTGCCATGGAATATACTAAACTAGCAACCTGTCATTTACATTTGCCCTGCAAACTGGGTTCCTAGAAGCCCAGGACTCATCTCAACCATGGTCTGGCATTACAGGTGAAGAACTGCCCCAGATGACTCATTTGTGTACTATTATGAGTGGCATAATAATTCCTCACTTTCTACATTCATAATTTCATATGCAGTAAGCCTGCAGGTTATGCAGTTATTATTATTTTTTACAAAATTGTGCACATTCAGCTTTACATGCGCGGCCAAAAAAACCACATAATTTTGAACTACGACTCCCATTGTACAATAAATACAAGGAAAACAATATATATCAGCAAAACAATATGAATGAGCGAAGTCACAAAATGGATGTGTGTTTGTGAATTGCATTCGTGCTTTCACTGTAGATGCTCCCAGGCTGTCCACCTGCCATTTTGATGTCAAGTTAACTGACATTTCCCTCCTCCTGCCTGTAGCTCCCCCAATCTCTCACCTGGGAGCAAACCCAAATTGACTTTCCTATTGCTGGGTTTTATGCTACTTTGTGTTTATAGGCCTGGTCCCCACATCTGCACCTAGCCTGAGGTGGTTGGAGCTAAAATATAAAGAGGAGGCACCTCTATGATCTGTGGTACACTGAGAATTAAGCAGAAAAGCAGGGACAAATGAAGAGGCCTTGTACTGAATCAAACCACTGGTCCATCTCTCCCAGTACTGTCTGCTGACGGGCAGTGTCTCTCTAGGGTTCGAGGAAGGGGACTTTCCCGTCTCTGACATTCTACATTCTGGCACTCTGTGTCAGTGAGATGCAGCCTCTTCTAGGAGTTACATGCGGAACTTCAGAAAGAGTTTGCTGACTTAACTTCTTCCTTTTCGTTTCAGGTTCCTGCAATGCTTATGTGGCATTTCTGAGGAAATCATGAAATTCGTGTTACTTGCAGCTGTTGTTTGGTGTATTGTAATACCACCATCAGAGACCAGCAAGGTGAAGGGGGTGGGCGGCGGTGGTGAAAGCACTCCATGCGAGTGAGAAATGAGAGACATTGCATAGGGAAGTAATTGCACGGCATTCCAGGCTAAGTTGAGAGTCCCTTTGGCTTTGGTAGTAGAGACTTTGCATGTGCATCTCTTACACCTATGTGAGTTCATCCCAAAAATGTTGTCTTACCCATTTTGTATATGCAAAGTTAGGTTAACTTGATTGCTGATGATATTATATGTGAGGCTGAGGTTCAGGACATTTTTATTTGGGAGTAAGCCTCATTGAGCTCAACAGTACTTTTGAACAAGCATCCTTATAACCATGCAGTAATACTTGGATTTTTGTTGGCTGCTGTCTAATTGTATTTTGGTTAACTAAGTTAACCAAGAACTGCTTTCTATCAGAATTTTTGACATATGGATTGCAAACCACTTCCATCCGGCTATTACAAAAAGATAATTTGCATTATTTACGATTATTATTGGATTTGAATACTGCTTGTATTCCATAATGGCTTCCAAGTGGTTTATAAGCATAAAACCAATTACAAAATTCATACATAATTAAAATGCACAATAAAACTATTCCATCAAAATATTAAAAACACTGATATTTAAAATATACAATAAAACAAGCCCGTTAAATAGTATGAGAATTAAACAGTGAACTATAAACATCAATTAAAACAATTGGATTAAGAAGTTCAAATTCAGGGGAATGAAACAGGCATGACTTCAAGACCCGGCGGGATATCAGTGCGGATGGGACCTCTCATATTGCAGTTATCAGATAGGAGAGAAAGCTCACTAGTGAAGTCAAGTAGTGACCCTGCTGCAAATCTCATTCTCTGGTGGGGCGGGATGTTTTGCCAAATACTCTTTATTCCATTCCTATCTTACTTTGCTTCTTTAGAGCTTTGAGGACATCCGCTGCAAGTGTGTCTGCCCCCCATATAGGAATATCAGTGGACAGATTTACAAGAAGAATGTGTCGCAGAAGGACTGGTGAGTCAATCTTCAGCTGAAGTTTTACATCCTCTAACTGCATAGCAAATGACTGTACAGCATAGTTTCTTAGGGGACTCTTCCAGAAGACTCTGGCTCAAAACCAGCTACTGCAGATAGTCAGGATTTGTAAATAGCTGCTTCTTACTGAGAATTAGGGCCTCCCAAAGTGCTACAATTCCCTGTTCATATTTTGAAGTCATATGGTAGGGAAGCAATGAAGAAATGGGAGGCCCTAATTCTCAGTAATTGGAAAATGGTTGCAGATGTAAGATGTAAATCTCAGTAAGAAGCAGCTATTTACAAATCCTGACTATTACTGAGAAATGATGCTCATTTCTTGCCATCATTGCAGCAACTGCCTGCATGTGGTGGAGCCGATGCCTGTGCCGGGGAACGATGTCGAGGCATATTGCCTGCTGTGTGAGTGCAAGTATGAAGAGCGAAGCACCACCACCATCAAGGTACAAGACGACGAGCCTTTGCACTGCCCCTCCTTCTCATTGTATAGAACAGAATTGTGGCCAATAGCAATTTTGGAGGCAGGGATGAGTAGGGTTGAGGGTCTACCCATGAAGGACATAGCGCTAATGGTTGTCCCAACCATTTCTGCATTTCTGAAGGTCTAGTCCACTGTTTCTCATGTGGCTTTTACAAACATAAGAGGAGCCCGGCTGGATGAGGCCAAGGGCCCCTTTTTCTCCAGCACTCGGATCAGGCAGCAGCCTACCAGGTGCCCGTGGGAATCCTGTAAGCAGGACCTGAGTGCAGCTCCCCACCTGTGATTCTCAGCAATTGGTATTTCGAGTTACACAGCTTCTGACAGTGGAGGTAGAACATAACCATCATGGCTGCATTGCTAGCTTTATCCTCCACAAATATATCTGATCCTCTTTTGAAGCTGTCCAAGTTGGTGGCCATCACTGGCTCTTGTGGGAGCCAGTGTTTAACTGTAAGGTGTGAATCAATACTTTGTCCCAAATCTTCCAGCATCGTTGGATGTCCCTGAGTTCTTGTATTATGAGAGAGAGAGAAAAAAAAACTCTATCCACTTTCTCCACAACTTGAATAATTTATAGCTGGAGGTACATGCATGGGTTTAAAGCAGGAGTAGTGTGTCCTGCACAAGTCCATGGAGCAAGCTTGTGCCTCTGTGGCCACATCAAAAGTCCCTGGTTCTTTGAAAATTGTAGCTTAGATTAACCCTGTTGACATTAAGGGGGTGGCGGCGAAATGAGCTGGGTTTTTTTCCACTAGTTGGGAGTTGGCTTCTAAATCATTCCGAAGAGACGTATGTTGCAATATAGGCTGTGTGACTTGCAGAACGTGATGGCTTAAGAATTGCTTCATCCAGCTTCCTTGCTGACCTTTGGCAGGTCATCATCATCATTTACCTCTCAGTGATTGGAGCCCTTCTGCTCTACATGGTCTTTCTGATGGTGGTCGACCCTCTCATCCGCAAGCCGGATGCCTACACCCAGCCCCTGCACAATGAAGAGGAAAGCGAGGTGAGCATAATGCATTCCTCTTGATAATGAGCAGACTGAGGCGAAAGTAGACTGCATGAGGAATGAGTCCTAGCCGCAGCGTCTGCCAACTTAACCAGCACTCTAAAGGGGCAACAGAATAGAGGGGGAAATTCCATCGCATTTATGACTCATCCGCCAAAGGACAGACAATATTCTTATCCAGTCCTTTGAAAACCCCAAAGATAAAAGTGCTCTGCTCCCTGAAACTCAGAGGCCTTCTCCACCTTACTGTGGCTTGCAATCCTTTCCCAGACATTGGCCAGACCTTTTTAACTTCCATGATGTGCCAGATAACTGTTTCGCGTGATGAATGCTGAAACTGCAGGCACACGGTCCGTACAATCCCAACTGTGCAAAACTGGAAAGGTTTCATTGAAATGTTATCTTTCTGGCCGCAGAGCTCCTCCAGGTGGTTTTTCTCCATGAAGGCTTGCCAAAAGGTGTCAACACTTAAGAGGAATCCAATCAGACTCCCCCAATTTTGGGTCTCCAGATGTTATTGGACTACAAGCCCTAGCACAGTCAGGGATGATGGGAGCAGTAGTCCAACAACATCTGGGGACTGGAAGTTGGGGGAACCTGCTTCAGGTTTCCTTAGATGTGTCACTGTTGAACGTTGTTGCTATGCTTCTGAAATGCATTGCCCCTTTGTAGATCCTTGAGGCGTTTATTCTTTCGGTGTTGCAGGACGCCCATTCACTGGCAGCAATACGCCCTTCGGCCGCCACCCGGGCAAACACAGTGTTGGAGAGAGTGGAGGGAGCCCAGCAACGGTGGAAGCGTCAGGTGCAGGAGCAGCGGAAGACGGTGTTTGATCGACACAAGATGCTCAGCTAGATCTCACGGAAGGTTTGCAGTCCGGGAGGGAGCAGCAGCTGCTGGTTAGCTGGGCAGGTGATTTCTGTTAGCCAGTGCAAACCCCGAGACCTGTAGCTTAAAACTTGTTGCACTTGCCCTTTCTAGTTTGTTTTGCTTGTTTCCCCTCCTTAGAAAGCAAGCTCAGTTGAAAGAAGCCACTGGCTGTGCATCCCAATCTTATTCTAGCCCATAAGGTGATGTCTTCCCCATCATCTGAAACAGGTGTGAACTTGTGACCCCCAAGATGCTGCCTGGCTACGTCTCCCATCCTTGGGAATCAGCCATGTTGGTTGGAGCTGATGGGAGTTGGAGTCCAGAGATATCTGGACAGCCACAGACAGGTTCCCCACCCTCAGCCTCAAACTATATTTCACTCACCAAGCAGTGAGCGTTGAACCTGAATTTAAATGTGAGCTGTGGGAAGTCCAAAAAACAACAACCTTTCACTTCTTTGTGAAAAGCTAAAAATAGCAGCAAATTGTGCTGTGTCTTGTAATTTGCCAGGCGAACGTCTAGTTTAACTGTGAAAAACGGGGCATTATTTTGTTGTTGAACTTTCACTATTGCAAAAGAAGAAGAAGAAGAAGAAGCTGACAGTGAAGTATTCTAATCTTTCAAAGAGAAGGCTCTGGCTCTGATCATTGAAAGATATCATAAATGAAATGCATTTAGCAAAGGGACCTATTACATCATGAACTTTCAGAAGCACTTCCTTTGGGGACTTTAAGACTGCTTAACTTTGCACCAAACAAGTAACAAAAGTTTTGTTATGTCAAGTTCCTGGTCTGGAAGTCAAAAGAAATTGTGGTTAATCTAAGCCAGGAAGGAGATGCTTGTAATCTCTTCATTTGATCCAGAGGTACAAGATACAGGTAACTTGCAACTTAGGTGCATTTAACTTGTGCACATTCAGCTTTATGCACTTGGCAAATTTTGAATTAAAAAGAAAAGAAAAGAGGGCACACATGGAGGGGGGGAGAGACTTTGGCAATGCCACCTGCCATTGCAGCCAATGTGTTTTGACTATAAACAATTTTGGCTTTATGTGCTATCCTCAAAACTCCTGCATAAGTTGAGAGTTGTCTGTATTGCTTGTTGGGGTAGGTCTACGATTTTAAACTGGGTTCCATGGAAGCATGAGTGGGGAGAATAAATACTTGCTCACACACTTCTAGTTGCAAACACACAGTTTCCCACACGTTAATGAGCTTGATTTGATGTATCCCCTCCAAGAATTGTGCATCTGCATACAAAATGGACCCTGCTTTTATTTATCTATTTATTTTGTACTACCCCTTGAGGTAGTTCAAAAATATGACAATCTTCACAATAAAACAATACCTTTGCATTTGCTTTCATGTGTGTCTTGTGCAAGGTGAATTGTCATTCGGCTTGTGGGAGTCTGTTTCAGTACGTAGAAACTGGACTCTCGATCCCAGTGTAAAATGTTGCTTATAAAAATATTGGGTGTAGTCAGTCAAGTTTTACTCTGAGTACACCCACTGAAATTAATAGGCCTGCCTTAGTCATGACCATTAATTTCATTGGGTCTACTCTAAGTAAGATTTAGTTGAATACTACCCTTTGGATTTCAATTTGGCCTCACAAGGTGCCAATTCGAATATGGGTAGTTGTTCATATTGACGTTCCAGGCCTCAGAAATCAGTTTTGTTTTGCTTGGTCCACAGTTGACAGCCTAGCTATGTGCAATAGCCTTCCCCAAATTGGTGGCCTCCCATTGTTTTGGACTTCAGTTCACATGAGCTGGTAGTACAAGTGTCTGGAGGCTGGGGGAGACTGAGATACGCTTCCGTTTTCATGGTACCCACAGCAGGTTGCCCTGTCAGCATCGTGCCACTGGTGAAGAGGGCATAGTTTAAACCTAGTGCATTCCTGTACTGTCATGTAGTAATAATGGTTTCTCCAATGAAAAAGTCAACAGCAAAAGATGTTTAAGGATGACCATTTTTCCTGCTGCATGAAAGAGATGTTTATGTATTAAATGACCTGTTCTGTTCATTCCCCTTAAGGAATCTCTGGCAGATTGGGCAATCCTTGTTACTATGCAGCATCTTTTCATTAAACAAAGAAACTGGTGTGTAACCCGTGTCTTTTGTCATCCATGTACCCATTGCACTTCTGCTAAGCAATAGGATCTGCCTATAGTCTATCCCAGGGGTCAGCAACCTTTTTCAGCTGTGGGCCGGTCCATTGTCCCTCAGACCTTGTGGGGGGCCGGACTATATTTTGAAAGGGGAAAAAAATGAATGAATTCCTATGCCCCACAAATAACCCAGAGATGCATTTTAAATAAAAGCACACATTCTACTCATGTAAAAACACCAGGCAGGCCCCACAAATAACCCAGAGATGCATTTTAAATAAAAGCACACATTCTACTCATGTAAAAACACGCTGATTCCCAGACCGTCTGTGGGCCAGATTTAGAAAGCGATTGGGCCGAATCTGGCCCCCGGGCCTTAGGTTGCCTACCCCTGGTTTATCCTCTTGTATTTTCTCAATGATGGCCTCTGTATGGTACCTTTCTGCAGCCATGCTGCACGGATCTGACTCAAGTGCTCCCTCATGTGGATTCTGTTCAGATCTCTTGAAATCTTGGTTTCACCATTGGTATGAAGGCCTTTTGTCATTTTAGGCCAGCCCATTTTCTCAGACAAATATTTAATAAATCAAAGTGATATTTAGAGAGCACCCCTTTATTTTTTGTACCTGAAAATGCAACACTTTCCCAATAGAAAATGTGGCAGTGCAAGGCAAAGTTATTTTAGCTGCTGATTCTATGAGTGCTCTGAGTAATTAAACTGGGAAGCAATGCATTCAGAGAATATACGAGCTTTGATCCTACGCAAAGAAGATCCCTCAGACTTCCATTGCACTTACTCTCAAATAAGATTTCAGAGCATTGTGGCTGCCAAATCTGACCCATTTTAACAGACATTCTAAGATTGTACTCTCCAAGCCTCCAAGGTGGATGCAGGGCTTCAGGAAGGGGCCAATTCATTTTGAGCCACTCCTGAGACACCTTGCTTCATCTTGGACGTAGCCCAGATCACTTCAGTTCTGGATCTGGACTTCATCCAAAGCAAAAGCACACACCTAGTTTCAATCATCAGATTCATTTAGCTTCTATTCGAACCATGGCTTTCAGCATAGCGGCACCAGTATTTTGGAATGCTGTTCCTATTGAAATCAGACAGGTACCTCCAATTCTGATGTTTCATCTGCCGAAAACTTTTTTTTTTGTTTTGTCAAGCTTTTTTATAGCATTCATTGCTGTTAATTTGGGTTTGCGTTTTAGGTTTTTATTGCCTTTTTGCTGTGCACCGCCACAGTATTTTTCTTGTGACTTGGTGGTTTGTAAATACCCAGATAAATAAACCTCCTCCCTCTGTTTCACAATAAGCCTTTATTGTCCTAATGGGTGGTAAAGATGTTAATCAGACATCTTGAGATGCAGAAGGGATAAAGGGGAATGGAAATTGCAAGAGAGTAGGGAGATCCTAACAGGCTCACCTCTTCTTCGGAAAAGTTTCCAGATGTTGCTCTTCAAGCGTGTCTTGGCATGTGCTCCTAAAGTTTCTCTTTGAGGCATAGCTGGATTCTGTCCTAATGTTTCACACAACCCTAGTAATTCAGTCCTTAAGCTCCTAAAAAAAGTTATGTAGAAAGACCTTTTTGCACACACCCGAAAATTACCACAGATGTTTATAAGACAAGCTTGGCATTGTTTTGTTTAAAATGATTTTTTAAAAGCTTGAGAAATAAAATTCCCATGTGGATGCCAGATATCTATTGCATTTCGATTAGATAATGGCCACATCAATTTTAGATGCTTTCATTGTGAGGTCCTAGGCACACACACAAACACACACAGAGAGAGAGATGGGGTGGTTCTCTGCAGTGGTAAACTTCAACCATCTGCCACCACACTGGAAGAGAGAGTGACAATCTTGTGAGAAGGACACATACACTGTAACTAAATGGTATAGGGCAACAGGCAGTAGTGAATGTCTTGGTGGCACTTACTTGGTCTCCCGACAGCTGAGTCACCGCTGCTTTCCAAGGAGGGAGAGGGCCAAAGTGGCAGGGAGCTTTAGCGTGGTGCAAACACAACACCAAGAATACCATATTGGCTCTGTTGCTGTGTTTGCACTGTGCTGGCCTCCCCACCACCTTGTCCCTCTCCTTCCCAGTAAGCAGCAGTGACTCAGCTGTCAGGAGGTCAGGTGAACACTGCTGCCCCACCACACCATCTGCTATTGACTATAGGGGAGCATTTGTCAGGCACCTGTGTGTAACTGCGAACAAAGGTGTCCTGAGGCTCCCTCTGGAGAGAGAGGCCATGCTGAAATTCTACCATTCTTCAAGAAGTGGGGAGAGATTTTGCAGGCAGAAGATACCAGCTTCAGTCCCCAGCATCTCCAGGCAGGACTGAGAGAGACTCCTGCCTGAAACCCTGGACAGCCATTGCCAGTCATTGTCGGCAGCACTGAGCTGCATGGACCAATGGCTTGAATTGGTATAAGGCAGCTTCCCATGGTTGGGAAAATGGGGGGGGGAGGGAGTGTGGGTAGCCATTTTTGAAAACATTTTTTATTTTTTTGGTCTATATTTGGCATTGTTTTGATTTATTTTAATAATACTTTCATATTCCACCCTTCAGGGATAAAAGCACCACTCAAGGCAGCTTACTACTTTCAAAAATCAAATAAAAAACAAACACACCAGTAATATAAAATAAAATAAAAATTCCTTCCAGTAGCACCTTAGAAACCAACTAAGTTTGTTATTGGTATGAGCTTTCGTGTATCTGAAGAAGTGTGCATTCACACGAAAGCTCATACCAAGAACAAACTTAGTTGGTCTCTAAGGTGCTACTGGGAGGAATTTTTAAATTTTGTTTCGACTATGGCAGACCAACATGGCTACCTACCTGTAACTACACCAGTAATATATACAACAACCAACCATGGAGACGGGAAAGGCAGCTAGGTCCAAGCATGAAAGCATTTATCCGCCACATATAACAGAAACTTGTCAGAATAAGTCTGTTACCTCTTCAGCCTCTGACACCTCCTCCTCACAGTCTTCTCCCTCTTCTCCCTCTGACCACTTATTGTAATCCCCACCACCAGTCCCCTGGCTCTGAGGCATCTTTCTCTGGGAGTTCCCCAGCTGCATCTTCCCACCATTCCTCTGTATCCAACCATTCCATGACAGAAGGGCTTTATAGGTCATAGCCACTCCTTTGAATTGTGCCTAGAAACAGACTGGTAGCTACTGGAGCAGTCCCCTCCCATGTGGCTTGATCTGTGTGAGTTTGTGTCATGCATGCATCCTGTCTTATAGCTATTGCTACTGGTGGGATCCTGAAGCTGAGGCTCCAATACTTTGGCCACCTCATGAGAAGAGAAGACTCCCTGGAAAAGACCCTGATGTTGGGAAAGATGGAGGGCACAAGGAGAAGGGGACGACAGAGGACGAGATGGTTGGACAGTGTTCTCAAAGCTACCAACATGAGTCTGACCAAACTGCGGGAGGCAGTGGAAGACAGGAGTGCCTGGCGTACTCTGGTCCATGGGGTCACGAAGAGTCGGACACGACTAAACAACAACTGACGGGGAAGGAGACAATGAGTTCAACAGAAGGTGGAGCCAGAGCCAATGGCTGACAGTCAACTAATTCTAGTTTTGTTTCCAATCTCCTCCTCCCTGCTGAGTCCTAAAAGGCACAACACTGAGACAAAGAGGAGGAAGCTGACAGGCAATGCCACTCTCTGAACGGATTGTAAGTAGACAGGCCTGTGGTAGCACACTGAGGGCAGACTAAGGATGGTTGGGCAGTGCCCCTTTTGCCAATATGGACCAGCCTCCACCGCTTATTCCTTGGCCAAACAGGAAGCATATAACTAAATATGTAGGAGGTTTGGAAAGGCCGCCATCTAGGATCCTACTTCCCACATTTCTCTCACTTCCTGATGTTTCTGGCTCATTTCCTAGTGTTTGGGGGAACTTTCTAGAATTCGCCAGGGAGGAAAGAGAAAGAATGCCCAGATTGACACCTTCACATTTTGCTAGCAACTATTGAAAGGTGTGGACAGATGCTAACTGTCCAACACTGCTTCAGGGCACAAGATACTTTGAATCCATCCAATTTCGTTTTATCCAAAGGAAACCATGCATTTATTATTGCAGCTGTCAAAGGATTCTGCCAAGATCCAGTGGAGGCAGGGGGCCGGTGTCTCGGAGTTCAAGATTATTTCCTACAATGTTGCTTATGATTTATTATGTTTTTTTCTCTCTACATCTAAAATAAACCCATTAAATACTTCAATGCACATAAACTAAAATAAATTTTAAGTGATAAACTGGGAACAGAGTTCAGTGTTGAAACGGTGATATATATAGATGAGGGGAAGGAATCATCTAGGTTACAATCATACACAGACTCTGTCTGAGGGTAAGCGCAGCCAAACACAGTGTGACTTCGGAACAGACATGCATGGTACTGCACTGTGAGTTCTGCTTTCTCTTGTATATTTCCCCCCTGTTAAATGTCAAGATATCCAACTTGGGAAGTCAATCTCAGGGCCTCAGCAAGGGCATAGTCTTATTGCACAGAATGAGACAGTGTTAAGAGGTCTGTAAGCATCCATCTACCATTTTAACTCTTGCTTTGCTCATTGTGCTGTTTTCTCTCCTTGGTATCGACTCCATACCAGGATGCACATTATAAATGACGAGACAAGATTACCATTGGGATCTGCTGGGGGACAAGTTTCTTCCACCAGGAAAGAGATCTGTCCTAGAAGTGGTATCATTTGGTTCCCATCTTTCTCCTAAATGCTTCCAAACATCATCGTCGTCGTCATTCTTATTATTAATGCATATTAACAGATTCCCATAAGATATATATGGGCCAGATGCTTTTTTAAGGGTAGCTTCTTGAAAAATATTGTTTCTACAGTTGGTTCCGATCACAATCACTCATGAAAATATATTATGGCCACCATTATATTTTAAAAGTACTATGGTAGCCAGAATATATTTTCTAAAAATACTGGCTCGAGAATGCCCTAGAGCAGCATATTCCTGAATCTTTCAAAAATGGAAAATTTCATATAAGCCAGTAGCAATTAAATAGGAACAATAGAGATGTTGTCCCTTACAAGTAAACATGTTTATGTGCACAAAGTGGAAGTCAGTGGCTGAAGTCCAGACCACAGTTATGCATGAGGCCCAAATGAAATCAGTGTGAATCCAAGGTGGTGCAATTATGGGATGGATTACAGACACTGACCTTTACATTTAAAGCAGTAGCTCTATTTAGGGCTTTTCCCCCAGGTGGAACTCACCGGAACTCAGTTCTGACACCTCACAGGTGGGAGCCATTGTCATTATAAGAGAGCCTTCCTCAACCTCAGCCCTCCAGATGTTTTTGACCTACAACTCCCATGATCCCTAGCTAGCAGGGTCAGGGATGATGGGAATTGTAGTCTCAAAACATCTGGAGGGCCGAGTTTGAGGAAGCCTGTTATAAGAGAACAAGGGAGGCATTCGTGATGAGTTCCAGCACCTATTTTTCTAGAAAATTAGCACTGGCTCTATTTTGTATAACTTTATTGATTACTTATATGTTAAGGCTGGTTTTCTGTCTTACGAAACAGCATGGGCATGTTACTCTTTAAAGAAGACCAGCACACAATTATGATACCTGTAGCTTTGAGCTTTACAAAAGAAGCAAGTTTCTTCTCGGGGGTCCTCTTATTAGGCAACTGGAATTCTGGAGGGAAAACACTCCTTAAAACAACAATATCAATAACAACAAAGTCCCAACAAGGTGTTCACAAAGCAATCTGCAAAATTTTGTAGAGTGTCTTAACAAAACATGGAAAGCTCATATTTTATTCCCCCAAAGACTTTACCCATCCTTTTTAAAATAAAATAAAATAAAATAAGTCTTTATTAAATTTGTGTTTCTTTAAAAGACTTTACCCATCCTAATAATAAACTATTTAAATAAGGATGGATTCCTGTGCTGGTTACTGAAGCACCCCCAGAAAGAATCATGGGAACTGTAGTTTGTTACAAGTGGTGGGACATGTAGCTCTGTGGTGGGAAAACTACAATTCCCAGGGTGTTGTTGGGCTCCAACTCTCATTAGCCCTAGCCATCATGGTCTATGGTCAGGGATGATGAGACTTGTAGCCTAACAACAACTGGTTCCCCATCTCTGCCTCAAAACCTGCTTTTCATTGCTGTCCCGTCAAGCTTCATTCTCACATCATTTGCCACTTAAAAAGTTGCAACTGGTGCAGTGCACTTTGCTTTGATTTAGGTACCACTAATTGTATATACCGTGTTTCTCCTAAAATAAGACACCGTCTTATATTTTTTTTCGCTCAACAAAACACAGTATGGCTTATTTTCAGGGGATGTCTTATTTTAACTGCGTTGCATCGGTACGCTGCATAGCCACGCCTCTCCAGGCTGTTTTAATGGGAGGTACCACGTCACTATGGCTTATTTTTGGGGTATGGCTTATTTTTGGGGAACGGCTTATATTTCGCAAATGCATAGAAATCCTGCTATGGCTTATTTTATGGCTATGTCTTATTTTAGGAGAAACAGGGTAACATGGCAATCAGGCCAACATTGATGCCAAAATCCAGCATTGCCTGAGCTCTGCGAGTGCAGCTTTCTCCTGACTGAAGTGCAGAATGTTTGAGGACCGGGACATTCTCAGGGAAACCAAAATGCTTGTTTACAAAGCTATTGTACTACCAACCTTTCTGTATGCTTGTGAAACACGAGCCACTTATAAACACCATCTTCAACTCCTCAAAAGATTCCATCGATGGTGTCTCCAGAAAATTTTACATATCATTTGGGAAGACAGGCGAACTAATGTCAGTGTACTGGAAGAAGCAAATATCACCACTGTCGAAGCAATTATTCTTCAACATCGACTTCGTTGGAATGGTCATGTTGTTTGGATGCCTGATTATCATCTTCCTAAACTCTATTCCGAAATTAAAAATGGAAAGCATAATGCTGGTGGTCAGCAAAAGAGGTTTAAAGACCCTCTCAGGTCAAATCTAAAAAAATGTAGTATAAACACCAACAATTGGGAAACACGGGCCTACAAGCGCTCCAACTGGAGAACAGCCTTTACCAAAGATGTCGTGGACTTTAAAGGTGCTCGAACTCAGGATGAAAGGGAGAAATGTGCTAAGAGGAAGGCATGCTTGGCAAACCCTCACCTTGATCAACTCTTGCCCAGAAACCATATCCCCACTGTGGAAGGATGTGTGGATTCAGCATTGGCCTCCACTTATGGACTCATGGAAGACAATCTTACTCAGCTACAAGTGATTGCCAAAAAAGAACATGGCATTGTCAAGATGAGAACATCAGTGACTCAATAGATTGGCATTGATCAGGCTAGTAGATCTAGTACAGACTAGTCTATTGATCAGACTAGTAGATCTTGATCAGACTATCTCGTATGCAATAGCTCAGATGGTAGAGCATGAGACTCTTAATCTAATGGTTGTGGGTTTGAGCCCCACCTTGGGCCAACAATTCCTGCATTGCTAAATTACCCATGTGGTCCCTTCCAACTCTACAGTTCTATGATCTTTGTACTCCTCTTATTTTCCACTAGCCAATGTGATTAAGACACATGAGAATGCAATTGCTCTTCAAAGAGTAAACACAAGCACAATGTAAACAGTGAATGGACAAACAGCTTTTCAAAATCAAAATATATTGTTGATTTTGACCTGAAATTTCATTAATGGATTCATCTAATAAATAACAACTTTTGGCCATTGTTCACCCCAGTGAGGAAGCTGGCAAGACTTTACATTCAATTAAATATGTAGTAATCCACCCACTTCCCACAGACTCTCACTGAATGCATTCAATCATATCCTCAAATGCCTTAGATTCCATGTAGGTCAAGTAAATTTATTTGGCATATCCAGGATAATGCAGTCCAAAGAACATAGAGGAGGTCCATAATCAGGTCTCTATAGGGCAGGAGGAAATTGCCAGCACATTATTAAATCTGCTTTCCTAAATGGAAATACTTACTTTACAGCTACTGTTCATTATTGCTTTGAGTTTCTTCATGGAAGGTCCTAAAAAGTGCCAGCTTCCTCCAAAAACAAAAAAGGTCACATTTCACCTAAAAATTTAAAGGCAAATGCATATTTCTGCGAGTCAATAAGCACGTCTGGAAATGTGAAGATATGCCATTTGTAAATGATGATGATGATGATGATGTATACAACAAGCCATCTCAGAGAGAACATGTTCAGGAGAAAAAAACTTTGCAGATAAGTATTATCTGGAGACAACTCTTTCTAAACAACAAGAAATGCTGGAGATGTTTATTTGGCTGCATCATCCTGCTGACTATCTTGGATCACTGTTACTCCCAGATCACTGTGTATCTCAGTGGAATTTTAAATTTCATCCTCCTTGGCAAACTTAGCTATTGCCAATATGCAGTTTGCGAACGGAGCCGCTTGGCTGCCTGGGGTGGCAAACACAGAGGCACCCCCTGGGGTTGGGCGTTGCTCTGCAGCATGCGTGCGTCCTGACGCGTGCGTCATGCATTACGACGTCACGATGCATGCATCAGGACAAACGGCGCATGTGCTGTGGAGCCGAGGGGTGGGCCAGCAAAGCAGCTTCATGCTCATGGCTGGCATGACGCCCCTCGCTGGCCCGCCCCTCGGCTCTGCCCAGGGCCCAGCAGCAGGAAGGGAGAGCGCACGCTGGCCGAGAGAGCAAGCCGAGTCCTGACGCGCCAAGCGAGGTTTTTGCCAGGTGTTGGGGCTCAGCTTGCTCCTTCGACCGGCACGCACTCCCCCTTCCTGCTGCTGGGCCCTGGGCAGAGCCACGGAGCTGGCCAGCGAGGCGCGTCACACCAGCCACAAGCGTGACGCCCCTCACTGGCCCACCCCTCGCTTCCGCCCAGGGCCCAGCAACAGGAAGGGAGAGCGCGCGCTGGCCGAGAGGGCAAGCCGAGCCCTGACGCGCCGAGCGAGGTTTTTGGGCTCGGCTTGGGAGTCGCCAATCACGGGGGCGGGAGCCCGAGTGTCACCCCCTCCAGGGCAGAAGCTGGGGCAGACCACCCCAACACCCAGCCCTTGGTCTGCCCCTGCCAATATGATCATTAGGATGGAATCGGATGACAATTTATTGCAACGTGGCTGCTTAAAACTAAAACTCAGATTTAATAACTTGGTTTGTTTGTATTCCATCTGTAAAAAAAATGGTTAGCTGCTCATGATGTCATTGTGATGCCCTGTGATTGACAGCTGTACAACCTCGCCCACCTGCCCAATTTGGCCTGCGAGGCCAGTCCAGATAAGGATCTGGCTGGTGGAGTGAAAAAGCCTTCCCCATCCCTGATTTAGTGCTTCTGCCAGTTTCCTTCCCATTTATTCAGTCCTTCCCTTTTCTCTATGCAGTTTCCAAACCATCTTCAAAGGCAGTACTCTAACCTAGATATAGCCAGAGCATAGGCTATAGGAGTTTAGCTACCCCTTTCCATGCAGAGGCCAGCAGTCAATTCTCCATGTCACCAATGCAATTTGTGTATGAAGCAAAAGTAACGACTCCAAAGGTACCCCAAAGCCACACACCAGCTCCAGAATGGTCTCAGCATGTTCTTGACTCACAGCATCTATGTGCCATCTCCTGACATCGATGTGCACCCATAAGTATGTCGTAGTGATAAATAGCAGAAGAATACTCACTGTGATGGGGACTGGGCAGGGGTAGGCAGGAGCGAGATTGGGTTTCATGAGTGCATTGGCAAGAGCACTGGATTTTGCAGCCCCACCCTTACCACCCCAGCCCCACTGAAGTGAGCTCCAGCAACTCTGCATCTCTGTCCTACTCCACGGGCTGCACCACAAAGAATACAAATGACTGGTAAAGGGCTCCCTCCACCTTCCAGTGGCAATTTGTTTAGCTGCATTGAATATGCTTCTTTTGAAGTATATTAATATCCAGCACAGGCATGCTTAAAATGTTTGTGTCTGGTTGATCTCAAAGCATGGAAAAGCCCCCATCTGTGGACTTGGGATGAACCTGGCATTACTGCATTTCTGCAACTTAATCTCCAGATCTTAAAAAGATGCTTCCATGTCTGGCAATGCTTTGCTTTCCTCACGCCTAGGTCTTACAGACATGTCAATCTTCGCATGATGACTGATTGAGTGATGACCTGATTCACCCTTATTCTAGGACCAAAAAGTCTAATATGAGTCAAGAACCCTGGCATTTTACTGCCAGGTGTTACATGACTCCTTGTCAGCTTCCATCAAGCTCACTTTGAACAAGCAAAACAAGAGCAACAACCCCCTAGGGGCTAAGGTCAGCCACAAAATAATTATCCTTGATCAATGTAACTGGCCATGTGAACATGCTCCTCATCCTCCCATCCCTTTTGTGTCAGACAAGGGTTAAGATTTACCTTTGAGACAGGGCTTCGTATTTTTCTCCTCTCCTTCTCTTTTCCTTTTCCTCCCCCCCCCTTTACTTAGATTAGTTTTTTTATTATTATTATCCCGTATGAGGAAAACTTTCAATAATAAAATAAAATAAACTAGTTCCCTTGGGGTCCCTTCCAAGTCTACAATTGAGGAATTCTAAGTTCCTCATTCTCTCCACAAGGAACTCATGCAAAGGTAAAAGTAGAGGTAAAGGACCCCTGGGCAGTTAAGTCCAGTCAAAGCTGACTATGGGGTTGTGGCATTCATCTCACTTTCAGGCTGAAGGAGCTAACGTTCGTCCATTGACAGCTTTCCGGGTCATGTGGCCAGCATGACTAAACCACTTCTGGCACAACAGATCACCGTGACGGAAACCAGAGCGCACGGAAACACTGTTTACCTTCCTACCACAGCGATACCTATTTATCTATTTGCCCTGGCATGCTTTCGAACTGCTAGGTTGGCAGGAGCTGGGACAGAGTAACAGGAGCTCACCACATCGCGGGGATTCAAACCGCTGACCTTCTGATCAGCAAGCCCCAGAGGCTCAGTGGTTTAGATCACAGTGCCACCCACGTCCCACTAACAGTGCTCCATAAAGGTGGGTATCCTTCAGTGGCCTTACTTCTGAAGAGATGGAATGCAAAAGCACTAAGGGACATGATGATTCCTTAAAAAATTAAAGAGGGCATTGGAATGCATATCATAGGACTAATCCACTCACAACATCCTTAATTTGTTATTAATTTGAAACATTGGGGGGGGGGTGCTAAGAATGTGCATGGGAAGATCTACAAGTCATAACACACAAATTTATGCACTGGTGATTAACACTGTACATGAACCCCAGCAAAGCACTGGCTTAGTGAAGTAACTTGAACAACAACAAAAATTTAGGGAAATTTCTGCTCTCTATTTTTTTATCTCCCACTTTACTAACAACACAAAAAGGACATTGTGATAGACGTGAAAGTAAAAGCCAAATTATGACTGGCTAATGTGTCTAATGAAAGACAAAGAATAAAGACAGAACCAGTAATTTTCTAAACGACCCCCTCCCCTCACCGCAAATACAATTACTTCATTTTTATCAAGCCCTGTCATCAATCCCTAATAGCAAGACTTGACAAGTATTTTTTGAAAGATTTTTTCGTTTTTTTGCCTGTTAGGGCTTTTAGGGGGCTATTTCATGGATGTTGATAAAGCTCGCAGTGTTAGGAGATTAATGCTCACTGTTCGATCAGTGCACTGCAATTTAATTTGAAGAAATTAGTTCCAACAATTAGAAGACAATGAGTAGAATGATATCATTCAGTGGTTGCTATCTGGATGGCAAGACAGAGCAGAATAAAATCAGTCTGGAAAGGCTCCTGTTGCAGCCTTGATGATAGCTGTTATTTGCAAAGCACAGACAGTTTCACACATTGCACAGTAAGAAAACTAAGCTTGCCGCCAACTGTACCCTCAAAAAAGAAGTGTGGCCAATCTTGGCTCTCTGATTAGTATCTATATATGAGGCACATATTTTCAAACACCTGTTTGTAACATATTTAAGAAACGCTTAAAAACTTGATGCAATCACCTAAGCAATGTAATGTATGAAGATTCCTTCAAGAATTGTCATGGCACAGAAGCGCCAGTCAGAAGGTTTCATGTCCCTAGGAGTGCAGCATGGCATCTGGATTTTCCAAAAGCAAGAAGTCCAGGGCTTCTTTCTGATTGTGAACTGAATTCCATAGAGAAAATAATTTCTGAATAGGGCTAAAATGAGAAAGAAAAAAAAAACCCAGGGGCAAGTTATCTTAAGGATCACCTCTGCCTCTATGAAGCTGCCAGAAACCCGAAAGCAGCATTTATAGTTAAATACCAATTCCACTCTAGCTATGAGATTCATGGGCTTAAAAAGGCATCTTTTTCATATTCTATGCACTGCTATCCTCAGATTCATAGGATAGCAGCAGCAACAACAAAATGTCCACTGTCCATCATAGAGAAGTTGCAGAACTGGATTCAGGACCAATTTTTAATGCCATCTGCTGGTTTATAACTAACAATGCAGAATCTATTCAATGTGTTGTAATCTGATGGATGAATGCGCTACATAGGCAAGTATTTCATTAGGGCCTGAAAGTACTCCCCCCACCACACCACCCTTTTGCTCCCACTACCAAAATATTCAGCAGTGCTTTCAAAGAAACAACACCACTACCACGGCAGAGGTGAGGAACCTCCAGACTGCGAGCCTAAGCAGGCCTTACCATTTTGGTCAAGCCATGACCACCTGATGTCATGTTCTGAGCAGATAAGGACACAGCTGAGTCCAAAGGAGGTGTGCAGGGACCATCAATCAGCATCCGCAAAGCCCAGTCTACCTGGCTGCACAAGCTCCAGATATCAGTTGATCTGGCTGGGTTTTGAGAAGCCCCATGCATAGCATTCCAGAAGATCCAGAGTGCTTGCCGAGTGCTACACAAGGTTTGCTTACAAACAATGCAGGAAAAATCAGGTCACCTGACATAATGATGACATCAGGTGACACCAGGTTAAACTTGCCCCCATGGAAATTGAGGAAAATAATGACCTGGCCCAGTCTCTCAACCCTGTAAAGCATAACTACCTGCAGATTAACCATGATTGTAAAATATACGCAGTATAGTACATGCAATCAACCGTTAGCGTTAATTTCGCAATCCTAACTTGGAGTCTACCATTTAATTGAATATTCCTGTCCCCCCATGCCCCACACAGTTTTGTTCCATATTTATTGCTTAGATTGTATACTACTTTGGACAGCGGGTTTTTTTCTGGAGAGGGAAAGAGATGGCAGGAAAGAGCAGTAGTTGTTCTGCTTGCACAAAGACATCGTTGGGTACAACCCTCTGTAACTCTTAGGGGCTATAGAAACAGATGCACCTCTCATTCAACAGCCTTTTATTGAGTATTTCAACAACTTTTAAAAAGAACACCTTTAAAGATGTTCAGTCTATTCCTTCCGTCCCTTCCTTTAATAAAATTTTTTAAACCAGACCAGGTTTCTGCCAAATGACACAATTGGAAGATGTGTTAAGACATGAACTATTCAAAATAGCTTCACACACACACATTCTTTCTTGGCTTTTGTTTTGCATTAAGAGATGGGAGGAATACAGGAACCCCTGAAAGGGTGAAAGTAGGATTTAAAACTTGGCCATGGCATATTTATCTGTAATAGTAAAAAAAACAAAAAAAACACCATTCTATAAAAAGAGAAATTAAATAAATTAAATAAAGCAGCTGGGGAAGAGGGTGGAGAAAGAACTGAGAAAGGAGGGATGCCTTTCCCCCTCCCTTGGGACTCCCTGGGAAACTCACCAAACCTGCTGTACCTGGAAGTGGATGCAGAGAATGCAGCTGACTGCTTAATGGGACACAGCTGGAGGCCGCCTGAGGAAGCTCCATCCACCTCAGTGCCTGCCCATAAAAAGCAAGCCTAAAGTGAGAGACCAGAATGATGTCAGCATCAACCCTTCTCTTTGTGAGGCTTTTGCAGGTGTGCTGGGAGTTTGTTTCAACCCTTGGTGAGAGCCAGGAGGCTGAGAGGGAGGGTGTGTCCAAAGGTGAGATCATTTATGTTGGTTTATATTCATTAGTAATTTTGTGTTAATGTACTATTTTCATATGTTAACTGCATATTTTTAAATTTGTTGATTAAGTTGTCTGCTGTTGCTTTATTTATAGATGTGCGTACGCACACACACACACAGAATGTATAGAAATAGTGTAAATAAATAAGTCAAACAGTTCAAAACCATCCCACACAAACTGAGTCCAATTGTGGTGATCAACAGAATCTGCATGTCACTTGCTGGAGGATTTCAATATCCATGTGTGGACCACTTTAAGTGGGCCTGCTTGGACCTCATGTCTGCCATGAAAGCCATAGAACTGTTTCCAGAAGATTTGTCGTCACTGAAATAGGCTGGCCAATGGCTAGAGTACAAGTAAGTTGCTAAATGAATGTGACTGAGCTCAAGTAAGGGCACTTCATCATACTTCCTCATGCCTGCCATGCAGTAGTCAGAAAGGCAAAGTCTCATCCATAGCATCCTCTAGGTGCCGTCCAGCAGAGCTGCTCTAAGTAATGAAGAGCTTGTTGTGGGGTCTGGCTTGGGGAGAAGTGGAATAGAACCCTTGGTCACCTGCTGTGGTGAATTCACAAAGCATTTTGAAGGTGAATTTGCAGGTATCGGCTCTGATCTTGATGCCACAATTGAGGCATCTAGAGCACCACCTACCGTAGTTAGATTTTGTGGGATTATTTTCAGTTGTCGCTGCCTGACGAAGTGGACAAGAAGATGCTTGAATTAATCTATCTAACCACATATAGCCTTTACTCTTGATTAGGCCTATCCAGGGGGTGCTGAATGCCCCATTTTGTTGGAAGAGAAGCTCCCCAGATCTGGAAGAGTATGACAGCCACCACAGTTATTAATATCTTCTTGGGCAAGCTTTGTGCATCCTTAGAGGAAACAGCTTATCTAGAGTGATTTTGAGCTCTGGGTTTAGGCCAGGGTTTGGGACTGAAGCAGTTCTGGTTACCTTGATGGTTGGTTGACTTGTTCCAGGAGACAGATAAGGATGGCAGAGTGAAAATGTGTGAAACTGCTAGTTTTGCTGGATCTCTGTGGGTGTTTTATTTATTTATTTTTTTTAAAAAAATACCATTGGCCATGGTAGCTTACTAGACCAGCTCTGCAGAATGGAAGTTGGGGGCCTGGTTTTCAGTGGTTCTGCTGCTATAGGTTCTCTGGGTATAGGTGAACAATCATTCTCTGAACAGCATGAATTTCAAGGAGATGCATTTCTGTATGCACATTCTGACATGCAAGTGTAATGGCCTAGTTGCCTTGGCCTTTTCGGCTTTGGCCCCAGCCTGGTATCATGTTCTATTGCAGGAGACCAGGGCCCTGCAGGACTTGACATCCTTCTGCAGGGCCTGCAAGACAGAGCTGTTCTGCCTGGCCTTCGGTCCAGGCCCAGTTTGACCCCCCTCTATGGGACCCTGTAAGTTACCTCTTTGGCCCTTTTATCGGCTCATGTGGGACCAACATGGATAGCTGGCCCTGATGAATACTTGAGGTTCCCGACCCCTATGGTTGTAATTCATGGTCAGTCATTTAATTTTATACTGTTTGTAATTTTTAAGCTGTATTTTAATAAATTGTTTGATTGTGTTTTAATGTATTTGATATTCAATAAAAAAATTCCTTCCAGTAGCACCTTAGAGACCAACTAAGTTTGCTCTTGGTATGAGCTTTCATGTGCATGCACACTTCTTCAGATACACTGAAACAGAAGTCACTGAGAGATTTTGATATTTGATGTTAGCCACCCTGAGGTGGGGTATAAATAAAAAATTACTTACTTACTATTTACTTACATTGTCACATCTTCCCAACACCTGCCACACCGTGAGCAGATTTATACCTTTTTTCAAAGTAGTGCAGCCAGGACTGAAAAAGAGGAAGCTCATTTAGCAGGGGATGAAAGCATTCATTAAGCAGAGCCCTCCATTTCAATCTAGTGCTAATTTTTCCAAAGGGTTTTTCCTTTCAGCCTTGCAGTTCCTCCCTTCTTTTCCCCAGATGTAAGGTGTTTGTGTGATGCTTATTTTATCAAGGCATGGGTGACTTCAAGTCTAGCCCTGCCTTAGCAGATCCACGAACAAGGATGCTAATGCACTTCTGGCTCAAAGTAAACGAGACATTATCTAAGTGCTAAGGAAATAAAATGTGAAATTAAAAAATGGGGATCGTTTGTTTTATCTGTTTCTGTCAAAGGGGCCAAATCTACAAAGGCAGTGAAATAATTCCATCCTTGCCTTTGCTCCCCCTCCTTTTCAATATTACATCAGCAACATGGGAAAATGTCCCCATCTGTTACAGTAAAAGCAGATATATCAGTTCTGTTTTGTCTCTCAGAAGCTGTCAAGACTATGCACACCATCGTCTTAAAAATATGGTTCACTCTAAAAACTTGTATTATTTTTTCTATTTTCTCCATCGGTGAATAAAAGTCTGAAAATGCACTGTCGGAGCATTTCTGGTAACTTTTAAAATGGATGTTTAGAATAGCATGCATCAAATATATTTCTCTGCATCGTACGCATGCCCCAAATAGGAAGTGAAAGCTTATGCCTACCATCCTCTTCAGCGCCACTAAGGTTGTTCACTGAACAAGGATAAGCTGAATGAAAATATACTTTGAAAAGCATGATCAAAATCCCATAAATTGAAGTAAGAACATTTATCCCCACAGGGAATATTCTACACAATGCATGACCTACGAGTAGAAAAAACTAGGCCATGCAGTTCTGTAGTTATCATTCTTTTATCTTTGACCTAATATGGTAAAATGGAGCTGTATATGTACCAGCTTGGCAAAGCGTTGCAGCCAAATTTCTTCAGATTTTATTGGAAGCAACATACTATTAACAGTTGGTTAGTCTGCACAGTTTCATATAAGAGGCATAGAATAAGTAAGAATTAAAGGGAATATTTGGTAATCACATTAACATATCTGTAGCTAAGACACTAAACACTGTAAATCCTTTCTGAAATGAGAAAGAAAGCAGAAAGGCTGAGCCTTGTAGAATTGATTAAACACTCAACTGGTTAACAACAGAGGAGATTACGGAAAAATCTCAATATGCAGCCAGTCCAAAAAGCCTTTTATTGTTAATTTCAGACCTCTTAGCTGTCGTCTTTCAGCACAAGGAGCAGGAAACGGTTACATTTGTAACAGATAGCAGGCATGTACAATCAAACTAACTCCCATTTTTGGAGAAGATACTTCTCAGTTACACAGGCCAAGCAAAGCACATTTTATACCTCAAATGTGGTTAGCCAGTTAGAGGACACAGTGCAAATGTATATCCAAAACTCATCACCGCTCACATCTCGCTGCCAAAAGGACAGACACAGATGGTATATGTGCGCCCTTAGCTGTCAATATGGCAATATGTTATATATGTTCTATATTTCTAGATCCCCGTAGTGCTAGGAGTTTTACTAAAGGGCTGTAGTGGGTATACGGGAAAAACATATGCCAGAGACATATATGTGCCAATGCTTGAAGCCTCTAATCTGAGATGGGGGAGCTGGAGTGCTTGATTTTAAATGTGAAAATAAATATGACAGAAACCTCTGTAGGAAGGACCAGTGGTGGAGCTTCATGCTCCAGCACCAGGGGTGGAGAGCAGTGGGGGCGGGGTAGGCGCACATCCCGGGGGCATAGCGTGCCACCCAAAGGGGCAGGGCGCACGTTCTGGGGCGTGGCATGCGTTCTGGGGGTGCGGCATGCTGCCCGCAGGGGCGGGGCGCCCAGTGCGGGAGGGGGGCAGCCGGAATAGAACCCCACCAGGATCGCGCTGCCGAGGGGGTGCGCTCCCACCGCCCCCTCTTCTTCCGCCAGTGGGAAGGACATAGGGATGAGTGTTCTAGGGGCAGCATTGTCCTGTAAATCAAAATGGGCATAAAATCAAACAACCTTGAACTCTCAAATGGGGAAGACTCCTCCACACAAGCACTGGCCATATTCACACCTTACATTTAGAGCAATATGATACTACTTTTAACAGTTATGGTTTCCTCAAAAAATTCTGGGAGCTGTAGTTTGTTAAGTGTGCAGTTTGGGAGTGGCCGCTGAGACCACATAACACCAGTCCTGAAAGACCTACATTGGCTCCCAGTAAGTTTCCAAGCACAATTCAGAGTGTTAGTGCTGACCTTTAAAACCCTAAATGGCCTTGGCCCAGTATACCTGAAGGAGCATCTCCACCCCCATCATTCAGCCTGGACACTGAGGTCCAGCGCCGAGGGCCTTCTGGCGGTTCGCTCATTGTGAGAAGCGAGGTTACAGTGAACCAGGCAGAGGACCTTCTTGGTGGTGGTGTCCACCCTGTGGAATGCCCTCCCATCAGATGTCAAGGAAATAAACAATTATCTGACTTTCAGAAGACATCTGAAGGCAGCCCTGTTTAGGGAAGTTTTTAATGTTTGATGTTTTATTGTATTTTTAATATTTTGTTGGAAGCTGCCCAGAGTGGCTGGGGAAACCCAGCCAGATGGGCGGGGTATGTTGTTGTTAAGGGTTAGGAGACCTCCTTTTTCCTCACAGAGCTACAATTCTCAGAGTGGTTTAATAGTCAATCCATCTTCCCAGATGCCAGAGATCTTCTGGATGCAAAGACAAATGTGCTACTAACTGATGTTGTGCTACTAACTGATGTTTGGCCACTCAACTCATCACATTGAAATTGTTGGGTAAGAACA
The DNA here is from genome assembly GCF_009819535.1 of Lacerta agilis. Taxonomy (NCBI): domain Eukaryota; kingdom Metazoa; phylum Chordata; class Lepidosauria; order Squamata; family Lacertidae; genus Lacerta; species Lacerta agilis. Next base: position 62,836,644 of record NC_046317.1, on the reverse strand, counting down.
AGAGACGTCCCCCGTCTATTATGTCCAAAGTGTCTTCTATACAACTGCTTTCACACACTAGAGATGACAATAACAAGTAACTTTGATGTGAACATTTATGCCTTTCATAAGAGAGATCACTGAATGAAATGGGATTGTTGCTCTGGTTTTGTTTTAAAAGATAGAATAACTGGATGTTTGCAAAACTCTTGTTTAGTCGGTCCTCTTAACAACCACTGACTTAACATAGCTGCTATTATGCGGTTCTGCACTTTGTATGAGGATATGGTGCATAAATGAATCCCAGATGGTAGAAGCTTTCATCACCTATTTATCATCCTATCGGGTCCCTTCTTTCTGAATCATTGACTCTGCAATCCTGTCAGCAGTAGGAGAATTACTGTTTGTCCATCCCATTACTCTGCCTATAATCCTAGCAGATTGGATGTGGCGAATGTGAATGCCACGGTGACCTCACTTTAAAGTTGCAAGAACATCTAAAATTTAGGACTGGAAAATATGTGAGATTGGATTGGGGGGGCATGTGGAGGCATTAGATAAGGATAGCATCTCATCAAGGGGTACTGGGGCAAAGGAGGGAAGGATTAAGGAGGTGGAGGAGAGGTGTGGAAATAGGGTGGATAAGTAAGATGGAAAGATGGAAAGTAAGGTAGAAAGGCTGATCTCGGAGACAAATTACATTTTTCTTAGATCAGCAGTTTCACATTTGTCTTCTTTGATAACTCTTAATGTTGTCGATGCTATCTAGATGTGTTATTTGTCTCTTTTTAATTTGTCAATTTCTAGAAAAGTTTGAAAACAAGACTTTTAAAAGGCTTAAGTGTAAGAATTTGGATGCCGCTCTATACAAAAAGGGCAAATAGGTGAAACAAGCACATTCAGTCAATCAGTCACGGGGTACAGCTGTTTTCTCAGTAGATAGACAAAAGAGCAGGAAAGACTTTGGGTTTAAATTTCAAGCTTCAGTAGATCCGAGTTGCATGCCACTTTACATCTGGAAAAGAGCAAAAAGGAACTGTTTGAAAATTCTAGGATTATACCAGGCAGATAGACGTATTCAAGACAAATGTCTTGGGCAAACAATACCCCACTTCCACTAAAAAGTTGTTTGGGCTGAGCTATCACAGTCCAAACAATGCGTACATTGAAGTGAAAGTGAGAGAGAGGTTTCCATTCATGAAGGGAGGAGGCAGGAAGCTTTCGTGACCTTTAACAAGCATGCAGCTCCCATTTAATAGCTGGTGGAAGAATTTGTTTGAGATCAGCCCCCAAACAGAAATGCCTTCACAGAGTTTCCCCACAAATCAGCTGGTGCTCTTTGCACGGCTATAGGTGTCAGTCCTCCTGGAGTCCACAACACTTTGAGAGTCGTTTTGAAACAAACAGCTACTCATCACTGATAATCAGACCAAGATGCTTCAAATAACATCCATTTAGGAGTTATTAATTGTTAACACATACATCAAAATACGCAGCATTGCATAAATTCAGCCAGTTCTCCAGATTTCCAGGGATATTCCACAACTAAAAGATGAGAAAACCAACTTTCATTAGAGGATATTTCTAATACAACCCAAATTCAGAATACAATATAGCTTGCTATTTATATATTTAAACAACAGCCACAAGAATGCTAGGTAACATGAGGTACAAATTCTAGTTAGAATTGCACATTTGTTTTTCACGTTAAACTTGGCTGTGAATAATTAGAGACTGTAGAGTTGGTATAAGGGGGCAGGGATCAGAAATCTCCATGCCATAGATTTTTAACATAAACAAAGATCATAATTAAATGCACAGGAGCACTGGTAAGCAGCTGTACATTGATCTAGATAATCTTGAACGTCTTCACAGCTGGTAACCTTGTCAGGAAATTTCACTGCAGCAGAACAATAATACTATTTCAAATTAAATAAATAATTTTCCACAAGCAAGGTGAACAGAAAGAATTTGGAGCATTCAAGAGTAAGGGGGGGAATCATTGGCAAGAGAAGACACACAGGACAGAATTCAGTTCTATTTAGCCTTGGCAGCTTAGAGTTGGGACGATACACTTTTTTAAAGTAGCTACAGTACTGCCAGTTCCATGGGAGATGCTCAGACAAGATGTCTCAATGTGTCCCCCCCCCCTTTCCTGGGTGTGTCTATCTTACCCTCCTTGCATGTGTTATCAGTACCCATTTGATTTCTCAATGCCTTATGAGGAACGGCTTAGGGAGCTGGGTATGTTTAGCCTGGAGAAGAGAAGGTTAAGGGGTGATATGATAGCCATGTTCAAATATATAAAAGGATGTCATATAGAGGAGGGTGAAAGGTTGTTTTCTGCTGCTCCAGAGAAGTGGACACGGGGCGATGGATTCAAACTACAAGAAAGAAGATTCCACCTAAACATTAGGAAGAACTTCCTGACAGTGAGAGCTGTTTGGCAGTGGAATTTGCTACCAAGGAGTGTGGTGGAGTTTCCTTCTTCTTGACAGCCATCTGTCAGGAATGCTTTGATGGTGTTTCCTGCTTGGCAGGGGGTTGGACTGGATGGCCCTTGTGGTCTCTTCCAACTCTATGATTCTATGATTCTAAGCCAGATCCACGCCACTTCCCAGAAGGATTGGACAAGATGTGTGGAGACAAATGCACATCTTCATTCTTTTCACTGCTCACTCACTTACAAAAGCACGTGAAAAGCAGGCAGGAGAAAGTGCAAGGCCAGCAGATTGGGATGCTCTCCAGATATTGCCAAAGATGATGAGATCTGTAGTGCAAAATATATGGAGGGCCCAGTGTTGACTACCTCTGTCCTAAGTATTGCTGCTCCCTACTGTGTCACAGCAAATGCCCCCCAGTGTTGACACCTGGTGTCTGCTCTGGATCATAGTTTTTGTTTTGTTTTTAAAGACACTGACAAGGGACAGTCAGGATACTTGGGAAGTTTAAGGACATATTCTTCTTCATTTTTATTTTTTTAAAACAAATCCATGCTATATTTTTATCTCCGTGGGTGCAAAAACAAATACCGAAATGCGTGACTCAAAGTAGAGAGTTGGAACGATTTGCTTCCTGTCTTTATTAAGTTAAGAGACAAAGTATTTGAAGAATGATGAGCTACATAAGATGAATTGATAAGAATGTTGTCATGAGAGCTACTACCAGCGGCGTGTGTATACTTTCCAAATGGAATTCCAAACAGGGGAATAAGAGCTCAAATGAAAAAGAGCATTTAAACCCATTTCTGGGAAACGGCTACAGAATGGAATGTTGGTGTAAACTGTAAACCTTCGGGCTTGAAAGGAATTATTTTTCTACCAAAGCCTCATTTAGTGGGCATCTCTTGCGGGAAATGGCCATATCATTCCCCATCTGCTTCTTGTGCCAAATTGTCCCAAGCTGTGTACCAGTTAAGCGCCTGGATCCCTCTCATAGAAATTGACCCACCACTGGAGAGCATCTGGTCCCCATTTATAGAGGTATTGCTTCAGATCCAGGCAGCAACTTAAGTTACAAGATGAAAAACATTTCACTTTTAATTTAAATAGTTGAGTAGTATTTTACTCTGGATTTTTCAAACTCAAGGTTGGAATCAGTTTGATTTAGAAATGAGTTCAGATTCTAACTTTCATTTACAAATATGTCTTGATTCTCACTTTAGGATCGAACAGTGACACACCTTGCAGCTTCAGACCTTTCAACATGGAACAATTGGATTTAAGGTTGTTAGCTGATCTGAGGTCAATTGTATGTTTTAAGCTTACTGTAGTCCTGAGTACAGGGATTTAACTGGCTTTAAATCCCCAAGAATGTTCTAAGCACTTTGCTGCCTCAGAAGGATTGGTGATGGGCGCTATGGCTAAGTTCTGTGACTAACAGAGGGCCAGAATCAAAAGAAACCAATTGGTTATTTACATGGATTTTGTGTTAAAAAACAAACAAACAATTTAGGTGTATGCTGTCTGCCTCTGAATGTGGGATTCCAGTAGATGCAATCATGACTAATAGAGAATGTTAGTTCAATCCTTCATTATTTGTCTATCACTGCAATCCAAACCTCTGTTTCACCTTACTAGATGAGCTGGAGGCTGTCTGTCAAGCAACACCAGCATCTCTTCTCTGGCATGGAACCACAGCTGGATTCTCACCAGCAGTAGCCCACAAAAAACAGCAAAATGGGGCATTCCAGTGATGGGGAGGGGCTGAGCTGGCTCGGGACCCATTGGATCCTGAACTGGCCCCACTGCCATCACTTGGTGGCATTGGCCGTCATCCAGATTAGAGCAACACAAAGAAGAGTTTGGCCTCCACCCTGTCTTCCACCTCAGATGGTATAAGCAACAGGGTGTTGGGTGCAGCAATGCCTAGACCACTCTATCATTATGAATCAAGCTAACCTAGTGGTCATCACCATACACTTGATTCCTAGCCTTGTGTTAAAATGTTGCTGTTTTTGTAGATCTATTTTGCTGCAAATAGTGCTAAACTATGCAGAATTAGCCATATTACGATGAAGGAAATGGGATAAAATGTTTTGTCAAAAAGGTTTAGATCCACCATCAATGGCATATTTTAAATCAAAAGGAGGAGACACATGAGAACCAGGGATTTTTGAGTGGGAAGATATATTCCTGATGTTTCAGGAACATTTTGAGAAGCTTAAGAAAGGCAAATCTTAAACAAATGGTAATAAAATGATTTTTATTACTGTTTTTTGCATTGTGAGGGTTACATCAAGTACCACAAGCTTTGACGGTTGAGTTGCAGAAAACAAAACAGGAAATTGCTCTAATGGAGAAAGAAAAGAGGGTTGATTAGAGCAGGAAAAACACTTGCTCCGTACAATGGAAAAAGGCTACAATACAGAATCAATAATTTGCCTGCCAAACTACACTTCTTACTCAGAGAGACCTTGAAAAGGGAGAGAGAAGGTCTTTGCTCCAATATAGTTCTGCTATTTTTATATACCACCTTTGATTTTCTCTTTACCCAAAAAGTTCCAGGACAAAGTGTCTGTGGCATGAAAATGGTCAGAGAATGAGTGAAAAGAATAAATGGGTGAACTGAGTGTGACTGTGTATGTTTGTAAGGGGCTGTATACTGAGGTGGAAAGTGCCACGCTATTGAAGAATATATTTTTTGGGTGGTGGAACATAGTCATGAGCCAATATGTAGAAATTCAGTGAAAAGTAATTTAAAAGCTATGCCTAGGGATCCTGTATATCATAAAAAGAGTTTATCTAGCAATGACTTATTATTGGATTATCAGGGCAGGTATAAAAGAAATTAAGACAAGTGATTTAATTTGGTGTCCAATAAACAGAGCAGGCTAGGCAATATAAAAATAGACACAGAAGAGAAAAGGATGATGGGAAAATCAATCCCACCCCCAACCCCCCCCACAAAAACAAAGACACCTGGAAACAAAAGAAGGATGGGAGACAACAGCCACGCAGAAAGTTTGCAAGAAACAAAATTACAGTATTCTTGGGTCAAGAATTGACCCAAACAGAGAAGATATTTACCGAATAAAAATGCTTGGTTAAGGTGGTCTCTCACAGGAGCAGGCAATCTATCCGTGTTGAAACACTTCTGCCAAATGCTGGCTGCACAATATGTGCAGAATCTCATGAAAACTCATGCGGTTGCCATATACTGGGCCAGACTAATAGTCCATCTACTTCAGTGTTGTTAACACTGACTGGCAGTGACTCTTCAAGGTTTCAGGCTGGTGTCTTTCCCAGCCCTTGTTGGGGGTTGAACTTGGAACCTTTTGCTTATGCTCTGCAATTCAGCTGTGGCTGCTTCCCCCCCCCCAACTCCCTCCCCCAATATCCTGTTTGACATTTCAGGCTAGAGGAGAACTTTGGAGGGGAGATACAGCTTGATTCATAATGTAGCTGAACATTATGGACCTTTAAAAAAAATCTGCCTTCTGAACAATTACAAATGTGGTTATTTCAAATCCTAAATTCTTGACACCTGCCAAGTTTGGAAAAGAGGGTGGTTATATTTAAGAGATATTGAAGGAGCAAGTTTCGTTTAATGTGACCCATTGTCCTTTGGCACCATGGAAATTCTCAAAAAGTTCTGTGTGTACAACTAATTTGAGGCATGATGGATTCAGTCCAATGAAGAACATATTTATAATAAGGCACACTTAAAATATTGCAAAAACAGACACTCATATCTTGGCTTGGATAGACTCTGGGAGTATCCATGAAAGTTATGTCCAAAATACTTGGCCTTGTTAATTTCAGGGTGGGGAAAACCTGGCTGACTCCAAGGTTAATCTGACATTTTAGATTTTAGTAAATCACTTCATTCAAAATTTTAACAATCAGCAGATTTTTATAAGACTGAGATAATGTCCCATAGATGCATGCATTCTGAGTTTGAATATTAAACAAGGCTCATTTTTTTTGCTATGAAACAGAACGTTCTAACTTTCTTAATGAGGATCATATTTAACTAATGGCAACTATATTGTGTGGTACAGGTATATATATATATATATATATATATTTATTTATTTATTTATTTATTTATTTATTTATTTATTTATTTATTTATTTTTTTATTTATTTATTTATTTATTTGTTAAATATGTATATTCGGTACTTGTTCAGTTATTTAGATTAGCCAGCTTGCTGTTCAGAGCAAATTGTTCCAGGTATGCCAGGTGAAACTACTTTTTGTCTAGCTGGTTGCTTGCCAGTAGTCAAGTTGGATATCTTCTTCCAAATGAGAAGCAGCAGGATCTGTAACAGTGGGATCTGATACCAGAGATCTTCAGGGCAGTGGAAAATAAAAGAGTTGGCAGTTTCTGAATTTGGAAACAGACAGTACTGTGAATGTAGCTAACAGGAAGCAGCTGAGCTTGTAGAACTACAGGAGTCCACCTTGCTGCTTTGGGCATCTGATTCAGGATCAGTAGTTTTGAAGCCTGTTTTGAGGAGTCTGTCTGCTTCCAACAGACTCTCCTATCCAATTTGTAAATAAGCAGATTCTCCCTTCCCCCTCTCCCTCTATCCCTCCTCTCCCTCAAAAAAAGCTAAACTTTATAGCAGCTTCTCTGAACTTCTCTCAGATCTGGGGGGGCAGGGCAGTAATCAACAGAACTGATGCAGTAGCCAATGATGTGGTAGCTAGATGAGACCCCAGAGGACTCAAAAAGGTTCACCTTTGAGTTCACCTTTTTGGGGGAAAGCAATTAATAATTATAATTATTTTGAGTAATGGTTTGTAGATTAAAATTTGGCTCCCGATTAATAGGTTGACAATGAGGGAACACTGGAAGGAATTCAATGTAGCAATGAGGAGATTGCTCCATCTGAGCAAACATTTTTGCTTGTCTGGGGGAACAATCTTTCCTCTCTTCCCCCTATATAATTATCTGGGAGTTATCCTTCCCACTCCCAAGGCAATTAAATACTGCAAAAGTCAAAGAAATAAAAACTTTGGGTGGTATTTCCCAATAGCTGCCATAGGAAATTTACGAGGTGAGAATTTCATGTTTAGGCACAATGCCGTGTTTATTGTTAGCTGCCTGGAAATTAGTAGAAAGTGATTGGGGGGGAACCCACTTTCTTTTCTTATTTTAATGAACTCTTTATATATTTGTTGGGGGACGTTTGGGGTTTCTTTGAAAGAGTTTGATACTGTTGTGCTTTTGCTTTTAGTAGTTATTACCAGACTTCAGCAACGTAGCTCAGCTTGATAAATGACAATAATGAACAAAAGTGCCATTATTACTTTTGCGATAGTTGGGTTTATTTTACTTTCAAGATTTAAATACCGTTTCTGTAGTCAAAAACAACGCAACCACAGTGACCTGTAATATAATAGCATTAAATGTATAAAACCTCTGTGTTAGTGCAACATGTCCAGAAAAGGTCAGAAATAAGCACAGCATGCATTGTTCTTAGTTTAAACAAATGGACTTACCATTTAATAGGTCCCTCCACAATAATGTAATATGATATAAATAATAGAAAGCATTTCCTTCTCCTATCTAGGTAATAAAGCATACAGCTTTCATTTTGGTTCCTGATTACAGAGCCAAGGGTGATTCAAACAATTGATTTAAAACTCGCAAGACTCAGTCCCTATAAAAACCAAAATTAGTTAGCGTGCCCTGCAACTGAAAACTAATTTTAAAGCACTATGCAACCTAAAGCAATCTAAACATGACCAAATTTTACCACTGAAATTCGACTCTTTTGAGTTTTGATAGGGGACAGATACTCCGATAGAAACTGTAATAGGGAACAATAACTTGGTATTGTTGCTCTGCAGTGGACTCTAATCCACAAAAGCTGATGCCATCCTAAATATGTTAGTCATTAAATTGCAACAAAATTATTTGGGTTCTTTCCCCAGTAATATGCTGCATTGGCCACATTCACACATAACCTTAAAACCATGTCTTAGAACTATTTGAGTGACCTAGAATGAACCTGCGCAAAGTGTTGGGCTTCTATGGCCCCCTACTTCTTTCCTGATAGGTGTGTTCTCCTCCTCCCATCCACCCAGGAGGAGGACTTCAGCAGTGTTTTACTGCAGCCCAGTTTAGTGTTACATTTGAACAAGGGATCTTGGTTTAACAAAACATTCTGGTAAGTTTCATATCAAGCCAACTTCAAACTATGGCTATAAAGGTAGCTTGTTAAACTAACCAGAGTTTGATCTGGGGTTCAAACATAACTGCCAGGCCAATGTTTAATATGAGTGAAACTAAATACTTCTGAACTCCTCACTGCTTCACTCAGACTCATTCAAGTCCATGCAGTGCTAAACTATGACTTAGTGTTATGTATCAATCTATCAACAAGCAACCAGCTAGGTAACTGCTATGGTGCTAACTTGTTCTTAGGAATATTTGTTCTGTTCTACATCCACATTGGTCGGGTCTTTTTTCTTTCTTTCAGGAACAATTTGCTAGAAATGGGCTGTAAGATGGATGTCCCTCAAGATATCCTTTTCAGGACCTTACACTTCAAAATCCTTGACGCAGTGTTATGTGAACACCTTGGACCTAGAGCTGCTTGCTTTGATGATACAATGCCAAAACAACAGCATACCTTTGGCCAACTTGTAGAAAGGTAACTTATGGGGCACATGCCTCTAAAAGAAAATATCGTTTAGTCAATGGGGCACATACACACAAACACATATGCACATAACCTATATATCTCTGAAGATTCAACAATTAAGTCAAAACATCATGAAAACATTGAAAATTCAGTTTCTAATTTTATTTAACAATGTTGGTTTTAAAAGAAATAGATAAATTAAAAATAGCAAGTGGGTTCCAACTTAGAATCTAATATGAAATATAATAAAATTAGCAATATGCAAAACATGCACATTGATTCAGCTGTCAAAGTGTAATAGAAAAAGTAGTAATAAATTACTCTTGGCACCTAAATAGCACATTTTGAGAGTTCAAAGTGCATCGTGTACATTATCTTAGTAAGTGTTACAATTGGCCTGTAAGGTACTTAGGTCAATGAAATTGCCTCTCTAGAAAAAAAAATAGTGGTTTGCTTGACCTAACCTAATACGATGCATATTTTTTTATTTATTTAAATCATTCATTGTTATTGTTTACTAAATTTCTATGCCACCCTTCAACCAAGGATCACAGGGTGTTTTATAATAGAAAAACACAAACTCATATAACATGTATCAATTAAATCATAATTTTTAAAAAGAGCCTCCTCTTCCTGTTCTCAGGAACCTTTTAATCAAAGAGCAGCTTTGAATCGCTCCAGCTTCCACTCCATACATTTGTATTTCAGAAGAATGCTAGTAATGTAGACTAACAAACATTTAAATGTCTAGATAGAACCATAAGAACCATGTCATCAAAAATGCTGAATGCAAACCAGAACTTTCTCTGTGGCAATGATTTCACAGGATTCTCCCAGGCCATTTTAAATTAAAACAAAGAGCTTTTAAAATGCATTTTTGCACTTTCTAAACCTATTAATAGATGGTTCCTATTGTTGCCAGATGGCAGGGTGTTACTATTGCAGTATGTCATGATCAGGCAGGATAGCTGTTGATGGGAGACAACACCCAGGGCTTTAGCAGAGACATCTCAAAGTGTACATTTCACAGTGATAATATATAACAAGGCCCTTCTCTTCCTGATGTTGCAGGAAGAGGAGGGGTACCAAAGGCCAGCAGGAGGTGTCACAGAATTTGAAGCTGGCTTTCACATCCAAGTTTAGCACTCAAGTCATCATTGGCTCCTCATACCTTAGGCAAGAGATCAGTAGTGCCTGTGAAAAAAGAAAAGGGAAATTATATTTTCCACCCAAGCCTCCAGGCAGACACAGCAGGAAGTCTGCCATTCATACCACCCACTCCACATGAGTCCTCCCCTTCTTTGATGCCAAGGCTGGAGCTATATGTTAAGGGAGCCCTGGCAAAGTGTTATTGATTGGCTCTACCTCCCTGACAAAGCCCCCTCCAGCCTTGGGCCCTCCTCTAGTGGAATTACCATTGTGTTGCCATCTTGGGTGGGCACCTGTGAGCTACCTGCCATTTTTATGTCCCCACAATTTATTGACAGTGACATTCAGGGGCACTGTGGGATAGTCAAAATGGTGGCCTCCTGCTCTCCTACTGCTGCTGCTTTATAATCTGAGCTAAGGAATGTTGGAGCAGTGTTGGAATGGGGCAGTGTTGGAGAAAAGCAAATACATGTCCATCACCCAAACTTCTAGTTAAATGACACAAGGACACTGTTTGTCTAGCAATCTAGCCAACCCTTGCTTTGCTTTGTCTTTGCTTTGTCCAAGTTAACTCTGCCACTAAAAGATGAGCCATTTTGTTTGTTGTTCTCTCCAGGCAGTATGTCTGTTATATTCTCTCTCTCTCTCTCTCTCTCTCTCTCTCTCTCTCTCTCTCTCTCTCTCATATCTCCACACACACTGTAAGTAGTTCCTGAATGAATAAAGCCTTTAAACTTCAGGAGCTGTAAGTGATTACGGTATTCCAAACTAATTCACCCAAGGTCTGCTAACAGGCAGATGGTCCAATCTGAGCCCTGGTGGGTCTTTGGCAACTGCCTAGCCATGTGAGGTGCTCCAGCCGGCCCTGCTTGATATTCACATTGACCAATGGGTAGCCAGGACTTCAGGCATCAGTGGGCCTGATCCCCCAAATTGGAGCTTGCCAATGCCTTAAGCATTTCTGCATAGATTATAATACCCTGCAGCATTTACAACTCCTGTGGTACTGCTCAGGAAGCAAGTATAACTTTGGGTGGGTAGGGGAAGGGCCTAATTAAGTGGGCTTCCATTGTCAAGTGAAAAACACAGATGCAAGAAACTGATTCCCTGAGTCTGTTGCTTTTTTTCCCTTTTTCTTTTAAAGAAAAAAGGATTGGTTTAGTGCAGTAAAAAGATCTTGGCATTTGTGTGCTTCAGGTTTGGAGTTGGCTTCAATGCAACCTCATAAAAAAGAATATCACACCTCCATGCAGATGTGTTAACTTTTTAACAATAGTCAGGGTAAACTGATATCTGGGCAGAAGATGTACAACTCTGACATTCCTTGCAAAATCAAGCTTTCTTTGAAATCCATGAAGTTTAACACACATCCATTGAAATAACAAGCCCCAAACTATATTTAGACGTTACATTCCAAAAATTCCTATATGACAGGTAATATTGCCCCCCTCAAGCAAGTGCTTCTGTCTTGTAACTGACAGCACAGCTTGGAACATTTGTGTCAAACGTCTAGGGTTGAAATTCTGGGTGTAACTGCAAAATATTCCATTGAACTAAGTGGAACTTACTTCTATGAAACTGTGCACAGGAATGGGCACAATTCCTCAAATTTACATCAAGAAACATGCTGTGGACAGAAGATAAGAGCTAACCTAGACACAATGTTAAGTGTTTGTGTGTATGTAACACCCTAGAGGACACCTCAGCAATCTCAGGGTCATTGGGGAGGTGGGTGAGAAGACAATTAAAACTGTGTCTCAGCCACAGTCCAAAAAATTGTGTCCCTGATACCGCTTTTGGTCTCCATGGATGCCAGCCAAATATTATTTATTTAAAATATATGTGTCCCACATTTTGACCATTGCTCACATAACCACATTTAAAAGTAATCATGCTTCACAATCCAGCTTTCTCAGTGCATGTAGGACCAAGAAGCTGGTAAAATCTAGGCTGGAGGAGGTAACTGTTAGGTGGATTTGTAGCTGGTTGGCTGACTGAACCCAAATAATGGATAATGGATCCTCATAATCGGGGGAGGTGGGGATGATAAGTGAGGTTCTGTCCTGGGCTTGTTGTTGTTCAATGTCTTTATAAACAATTTGGATGAAGGAATTGAGGGGATGCTCATCAAGTTTGCAGCAAATGACACCAAACTGAGAAGGGTAGCAAATGCCACAAAAGACAGAAACAGTAGTCAAGATAACTTTAACAGTTTGGAGAACTGGGCCAGAACTAAACAAAATGAATTTGAATAGGGACAAATGTAAGGTTTTACACTTAGGCAGGAAGAACTAGCTGCACATATATAAGATGAAAAAGACCTGGATTGCCAGCAGTACATGGGAAAAGAATCTAGGGGTCTTGGTGGACCAAAAGCTTAACATGAATCAACAGTGTGATGTAGCACCAAAAAAGCTAATGCTATTCTAGGCTGCATCAACAGAAGTATAGTGTCCCGATCAAGAAAAGTAATAGTACCACTCTATTCTGCCTTAGTCAGACCACACCAGGAGTACTGTTTCAAGTTCTGGGCACCACAATTTAAGAAGGATGTTGACAAGCTGGAACATGTGCCGAGGAAGGCAACCAAGACAATCAAGGATCTGGAAACCAAGCCTAAGGAGGAACAGTGAAGGGAACTGGGTATGTTTAGCCTGGAAAAGAGGAGATTGAAAGGAGATTTGATAGCCATGTTCAAGTATCTCAAGAGCTGTCACATGGAAGATGGAGCAAGCTTGTTTTTTCTTGCTCCAGAGGGTAGGACCTGAACCTATGAATTCAAGTTACAAGACAGGAGATTCCAACTAAACATCAGGAAGAACTTTCTGATGGTAGGAGCTGTTTGACATTGGAATGGACTCCCTCAGGAGGTTGTGGACTCTCCTTCTTTGGACGTTTTTAAGCAGAGGTTGGATGGCTATCTGTCATGGATGCTTTAGCTGAGATTCCTGCATTAGACTAGACGGCCTTTGGGGTCTTTTCCAACTCTACAATTCTATGATTCAAAACTGGCAGTGGGATAGCATCATGCAGCGGAAGCTTGCTTTGGAGGCATAGTGCAGGCCATGCAATAAGCACATAGGTCTGTTTTCCAACACTTCACTTAACACAGGCTGCCTGGGCAGCCGCCTCACTCTGCCTAACGATTTATCATGCAGGCATGATAAATCCATCTTCACAGGAAAATCCATCTTCACAGGAAAATAGGACTGGAGCTGCCTGTCAAAGACATATTCAGACTTGTCAAGGGCAAATACATTTTGTACAAATTTGAGAGCATCTCCTACACTTCAGCCCCCTTCTATTGCTAAGCAAACTACAGGTGTACACTGAGAGCGCAGGTGAAAGGAAGTTGTTGATACACCTCTTTTGTAGTGAGGCTTTTGTTTATACAGTAAGAATGGATATTAATAGATGAATAGATATGAACCAGAAGGGCTGAGGGACAAAAGCAAACAACCTGAATAAAAATGGACTTGCATGGGATTCTTTTATCTGTTTGCCTCAAGTGCTATCATTTCAGTAACGCACATTTCCAGAGCCCATAAATGGGAATTATAACATAAATAATATTAACATGTATATATGCTTATCCACACTTCTGCTTGTCTCCCCATGCAGTCCTGGGAAAACCTGGGGTTTAGTGCTGCATTGGAACAAACCGATTGTAGTTCGTTCAGATTCAGTGGTAAACAGTGGTTTTTCCTGGGAAAGGCAGTGGGATGAATGAAAAACCACTCAGACCCACCCATGCTTTCTAGGCATGGGACAAGCAAAGTGGGGACGAGCTCCCTTGTTCTCTCTCCCCCTCTCTCCCCATAAATTGAGTATCTGCAGATGTTATAAAATTGCTAAATCCTCCCTTGCCTCTAGATGGTGCTGTGCAGCCAGAAATTTAGATGGAAAAATTGCAAATAGTTCTTTTGAAAAAGTTTACATGGGTCTGTGATTTTAGCATGCTGTTTCAGGCAGTATATTTAACCCACGCTGTTTCTCACCGCTATCTGCTTAGTCTGTGTCATATATGCTTCCTATGAACTGTGCAAAGGACATAAAGATTTCTTTGCCAATGTACATAAACACATATAAATATAAGCATTGTTGTATCTGAGGCTGTTCTCAAGCATCATGTTTAAACTGAACAGTCTCTAAGTTGTTCATATATTCTTTGAGCCTGTTGGTAATATGAGAAGCTTCCCTCTATAATATGCAATGAGGGATGATGTGACCAAGAAGCTCCCACCAGAGTGACCTCTGGAAAGGGCTCCTGTCACTAACCTCTCCCTGGCTCCTACAATCCTACAGACTGTCTTGCCAGAGTGGTGCGTGCTCTCTTTTGCTCTATGTGGGGCTACCTTTGAAGGTGACCCTGAAACTACAACTAATCCAGAATGTGGCAGTGGGCTGGTGACTGGGAGTGGCCGCCGAGACCATATAACACCAGTCCTGAAATACCTACATTGGCTCCCAGTACGTTTCCGAGCACAATTCAAAGTGCTGGTGCTGACCTTTAAAGCCCTAAATGGCCTTGGCCCAGTATACCTGAAGCAGCGTCTCCAGCCACATTGTTAAGCCCAGAAACTGAGGTCTAGTTCTGAGGGCCTTCTGGCGGTTCCCTCACTGCGAGAAGTGAGGTTACAGGGAACAAGGCAGAGAGCCTTCTTGGTTGTGGCACCTGCCCTGTGGAATACCCTCCCATCAGATGTCAAAGAAATAAACAACTATCTGATGTTTAGAAGACATCTGAAGGCAGCCCTGTTTAGGGAAGTTTTTAATGTTTGATGTTTTATCGTGTTTTTAATATTCCGTTGGTTGCCGCCCAGAGTGGTTGGGGAAACCCAACCCGATGGGTGGGGTATAAATAATAAATTATTATTATTCACAACAAGAACCCAAGAAGAGCTTGCTGGATCAGGCCAGGGGCCCATTTAGTCCACCATCTTGTTTTCACAGTGGTCATTCAGGTGCCTGTGGGAAACAGGCAAGCAAGACCCAAGCACAAGAATATGCCCTCATGTAGTTTCCAGCATCTGGTATTCAGAAACCTACAGCCTCCAACCGTGAGGAAAGAGTATAGCCTCCGTGGAATGTATCCAATTTATACAATCCTCTTTTAAACCTATCCAAGTTGGTAGCCATCACTGCCTCCTGTGGGAACAGGAGCTTAACTACAGTCATTTTAAAGTTGAAATCAAGCAGAGTGCCTGCTCTTATGGAAGGCTGGGAATAGAAAATGCCAGGAAAGGATAGCCAAACCCTATGTGGACCATAATCTCTGTGGGCAGAATGTGGTAAATCCCCCATCATCTCTCCCCACCCCACCCCCAATCTATTTTCTGTGGCTTCAAACGTTAGCAATCCTGCACGGCAAACAAAGTTTTTGGAGTGTAGTAAATAAATATCACATCAGAGAGTGCTCACAATCTTTCTCACAGACAGGATAAAAATAATTAGAGGGAATAACCTTTGGGACCTTTGGAAGCTTTTTAAATTAATGTTGAGTGCAGGCAAATATTCCAAAACAGGCTGATGAAGGCTTTCCATTTAAGTGAGGTTACTTTTTTTTAAAAAAAGCATTTGGGTTTGGAAACTTGTACAGTCTTCAGTCATGTTTGCAATCAATTGAATGCAACCCAGTTGGTTACTCTTTTAAATTCAGGCATTTGCATTTTAAGGAGCTGCTTTCATTTCCCCTTTTGCAGACTTTGCCATAAGATGGTCTCCCATCTCTATTAGCAATTAAGTGTGTGTGTGTAAACGAGTACATAGTCTGTCTCTGATTAGAATGTTTTGTGCAAAACCTTTGAAGAGAACCTCAATACTTTCCTCTCTAAAAGAGATGCAAAAAACAAACAAACAAACAAACGGACTTGGTGACACAATCAATTGGGAGTTTGTCAAACTGTGTTTGTGTGTTTCTATATATGTTCCAAGATATGTAGGTAATTCAAGGGATTGTGGCAATTTGCTACTCATTGAGTTCCTCGGTTTCTCTTAATCTTTGTCATTTTCTTCATCTACAGATCTTGGTGGAAAGAAGCCAATGAAAAGGTGCCAAATTATCAATCGCCAAATTACAAATCCCCAAGTTCCAGATACACATGTATGCACTGATCTAACACTTCGCACCCCAAAAAAGAAAAACTCAAAATGAGTTATTTACTTATGTGGTTACATTGTCACAGCAAGCCAGCATTGTGGTCTACCACAAAAATGGAAAAATTCTTTACAGACTGCGCTGGATTTCATCCGTCTAACAAATTAAACTTAAAGGCTATCGGTCCACAAATAAAGAGATGGCTTTAATACAAAATAATTCGTGTGTTTACAAGTGACTAACCCTTTAGTGCCATTGGCCCAATCCTGTGGAACACCCTGTCAACAGAGATTCAGCAGACGCCTTCTGTGCCAACTTAATTATATATATATATATATATATATATATATACACATGCAAAATAAACCAAAGATAAAGAGCATAAAAATACAGGTTGAAAGCAGCATAAGGTTGGACATTATCACTGAATCTGTTCCAAAACATTACAGAAAAAACCCACCCATTTCCCCCATAAACCTGTTATGTTGGGTTATGTGTATTATATTATAATACATTAGTTTAATCATAATTACTATGGAATAAATTTCTCAGTCCATTCAGATATAGTAGAAGATATGCTTTTGTCCCAGTTTTTAGCTATTATAATCTTAGCAGCAGCTATAACACTTGATCGTTTTCCAGAATAACATCCTCTAGATAACCAAGCAGAAATATTTTAGGTTCCCCAAGGGTATTTGATATCCTAACATATCAGAGATATTATCCTGAATGGATTTCCAGAATATTTCTATTTGAGGACAATGCCAGATGATATGTATGCAATCTGTTTTATTTAATCCACATCTCCAACATTTAGCCAATCCTAACTTATATATTAAATTCGATTTATAATGTGTTAAATACCATTTAAAGTAGGTTTTTTAGGTCTGCAGAAATTATATTAGAATAGAAGTTGTCCCAAATCCAGTTCCGTTGTTTCCTAGTTATTCTTTGAATTCAAATCTCACACCCATTTTCTCTTATCTGTATCCTGGGTCAGATACAAATTTAACCTTCTGTGCCAACTTCTGAAAACTTTTTTATTATGCCAGGCCGGTGCAGAAAATTAAGAGTGCATTACTCAACAATGGTCTACTGCTGTTAGTTTTTAATTCTTTTGCTTTAAACTTGTTTTAGTTTGTCACGCTTTTTTGTATGACTTTATGTTCTTATATAGAAGAAGGAGAAGGGCACAAGGAGAAGGGGACGACAGAAGATGAGATGGTTGGACAGTGTTCTTGAAGCTACTAACATGAGTTTGGCCAAACTGCGAGAGGCAGTGAAGGATAGGCGTGCCTGGCGTGCTCTGGTCCATGGGGTCACGAAGAGTCGGACACGACTGAACGATTGAACAACAACGAACAAATGTTCTTATATAAAGCACTGTGATATAGTTCTATGATACAGCAGTACATAAATATTTAATAAATAAATAAGAATGAAAACAATAAGTATATCTATAGAAAGAAAATCACCTAGAAGACATGTAAATGTGACCCAAGCATTGAGGACTAATTTAGGCTTGTCTATCTTCTCTTCTCTTCTCTTCGCCTTTTTTTCTTTTTCTTGCAAATTTTACATTTTGAAAGATATTTAACGGGGAAGGAAGCAAAATAGGTTTAAAAAGGTAAAGGGACCCCTGACCATTAGGTCCAGTCGTGTCCGACTCTGGGGTTGCGGCGCTCATCTCGCTCTATAGGCCGAGGAGCCGGCATTTGTCCGCAGACAGCTTCCGGGTCATGTGGCCAGCATGACTAAGCCGCTTCTGGTGAACCAGAGCAGCGCACAGAAATGCCATTTACCTTCCCGCTGGAGCGGTACCTATTTATCTACTTGCACTTTGATGTGCTTTCGAACTGCTAGGTTGGCAGGAAAATAGGTTTACCAACTTGCAAATAAAAGTGTCGTCCCCCCCCCCAAAAAAAATTATTTGAAATAGCATTACCAGCATTTTTGAGTGCAATTGTAGCTGTGTATTTAGCAGAAGCTTGGTTTACAAGTGCAGGCATTTAAAAATAATGTTCATTATCACATGCTGCGAAAAGCTTCACCTACAGATTTCTGCAGATCAAGCTACTGTTAAGAGCGTAAGAGCAGGCCTGGCCTTTTAATTTTGGGTTAGTTGGCAACACATTGTACTTGCCTTTTTATTTCCTACATGTGCTCTCTCTTAGCTCAATATGTTCCTAACTGTCTGCTGTATCCTTTCCAAAGTATTTCTTCACTAGACTCCTTTCCTTTCCTTTTTTCAATTATGTCAAGTAATAAAACGAAATGTGTTTACTCTATAATTAAGAACTTGGAGCGAGGAAGAGTTTAATCTGGCAGTAGGGAAGCCTAGCTAAAGGGTAAAAACACAGAAAATGCTTTTTAAAAATTTAACAGCCCACAAATAAATTCTTCAGATGAGATTACTGGTTCCAACTTTCTAATGAAGAAATCATGGTGGGTGGGTTTTCCCTCCGCAAATGATTATCCTCCTGTCAAGTGTCACTGGCATGTGAACTGCAGCTTGGATCACATTAGTGGTTCAGTATGGAATGGGCTGCCTACCCTGATCCTTAAAGGTCAAGGCTAGACCACAAACTTGTGTCAGTTTCTTATAACATTTGCTGTTGTCACTTCTCCCAAGAAAACCTTGGGAACAAACTTAGTTGGTCTGTAAGGTGCTACAGGAAGGATTTTTTTATTTTTTATTTTGTCTTGGGAATTTTAGTTTGGTGAGGTGGTGAGAACTCCTGTCTTTCATATAGTGCTACTGGTAATGAAAGTCAGAGGCTTAGCCTACCTTTTTCTTGCTTTAAGCTGTTGTTGTTGTTCAGTCATTCAGTCGTGTCCAACTCTTCGTGACCCCATGGACCAGAGCAGGCCAGGCACCCCTATCCTCCACTGCCTCCTGCAGTTTGGCCAAACTCATGCTAGTCGCTTCAAGAACACTGTCCAACCATCCGATCAACAAAGCACAATGAATTTTATTTCCTTGTTATTGCTTCCCCATCACTTTATTATTTCTGTGTAGATGGGACAGGTTCTATAATACTGATAGACACATGCAAATGCCAGACCTCTAGCCAGTTTAAGAAGTCTCAGAAATCAGTGTGGAAGTTTCAAACCTGCTCTTTCCATTTGTTTCAGAATGTGAAGAGGTTTAAAACCTGGGCATTTTGATTATATTTTATTATAATTGAAATATCAACCCTATTCATCATCTGTAGGGAAGTCACATGCATTCATCATCTGTAGGGAAGTCACCTCATGAATCCACGTTGCATCCCTGCACTAGCCCTGCTCTCTGATTTCTGAATGGTCAGTGTGGTCACCTGAGAAGGAACCCTTGATGGTGACAGCTGGTTGCAAGGGCATTTTAATAATGTAGATTTCCTCTTCAAATAACCACACTGAACACATGAATGCTGGAGGATGGCAATAATGCCAATCCGTGCCTAAGAGCATGGTTCTACCCCTCATCCCCCACCATAGGAGCCAACTTCTAAGGACTGAGAGGGCTCTGCCCCTCCCAATAAAATATTTGAGGGGGCTGCCCCTCCAAAGTTGATGGACATTGTCAATCAAATGGTGTGTGTGTGTGCACTATGTCATGTGATCTGTTATGCAGGGTGGGACTTACCTGGGCCCCCCAATATTTTATTCAGGTTGGCAACCCTGTTCCCCACCTGTGACCTACATGTATGAAACACATGAATAGAGCTGTTTAATTCATTCCATCAGATTATCTTCAGGGGCAAGAAACCTGAGCTATGAGAGAGCCACTGTTCCATAAGTAGCTCCTGCATGGCAGGGGTAATAGTTAAATCATCCAACCAAATGAGCTGTGTGAATTCTGATTCTGTGCTTAAGGTCCATAGGATCAGCACCCTGCCCATCCATGTTCTTTAATCACGTGACACTCCTGTTCAAAATAAATCCCCAAAGCGCAGAGTACACCAAAGGTACAAAATCACAATAGATGTTACACCATTGAGCGGGCTGAATAAGAGTATTAGAATACAATGTTTTGTATCTGCATTTTCCTTAAAAGCTCTCTAAAGCTGTTTGAAAGGACATGTTTCCTATGCCACATGCCAGCTTCTTTCCTGCAGTCCGCTGCTCACAAATTTCTAAATCAAGTATGGACAACCTCACTCTTCCTAATGTGTGACAGTGCCTGTATGTCACCTCCTAGTCACAGAAAGGAAGGTGATGTGCACCAAGCTACCATTACATACCTGAGTTGCTGCTGTATAATGAAAAAACAACTGGCCATAATGAGGATCCTATAACTACGTTTTGCATGTGAAGTTTTTATAAGGCTACTTTGCTGCAAAAGCAATTGACTGCATCCCTCATCTCTCTACCAACTGATCATCATCTTCCTTTGTCTTCAATCCTCACAGCTTTTACATATCACAAAAATAAGCCCTGGTAGCTGTGTGGTCAGGCCATTTCTTAGGAAGATTTTATGACATGAACGTATTTGGCAGGGAAGGGATTATGTTCAAGATACAAAGCATGAATAATTGAGAAAATATTTTGATGACTGAATAACCCTAACATTTGCAAAATAGGTAAATGCAGAAAACAAAATTATATAAAAGCTCCGGAAATCATGTGGTTGAAGCTAATCACCACAATGTCTATGTTCGCTTGTAATGTTAAACCACATGGGAAATAGTTGTATAGGGAATCATTCATTATCCCCTCCAAGGAAAATGGAATCTAATTCCTCATCTGCAGCAACCTAGAGAAATAAGATACTGGCTTAGAATGTGTACATACATGTGGGATAACAAGGACAATCCAGCAGTCCAACTTCAAGGGACTGTTCAAGGTGCAAATGTTTTGCTTCTTTATCTAATAAGAAAAAAACAAAATCCTTTTTCTATATGTTTAAACCAGCTAGGCTAGTATGAAAGTTTATACATTGAAAATGTAGCTGCCATAAAGGAACATCCTCCATTCAGTTACTAAGCACAAATGATCATTTGGTACAACAGAGACATTACTTGCACATGTATTCCAAATTTATTCATTCTATGCTTAATCAAGAATTTCGCACTATAATGTCTTCAACAATAAACTGAAAATAAGATTACAGTGGAAAAGTTTTCTTTGGCCTTAACATGTCATGTCTTATTCTCAATAGATTGTCTGAGGAATATTTGTTTCTGCTACATTGTTCAACACCAAAGACGATACTAGGTCCTGTACGAAACTTTCACAGAGTCACACCATTGCTGCCGTTGCTGAAGAAAATGAGATGGGTTGATTCCCTAAATGTAGCGTGCAGCTTGTTGCTTTAAGAATTGTCAAAGTTTGCTTGCTGTTGGCATACCATTTAATAAAGTGGATTATACTGTCAACCTACAGTTCATTTGTGGATTAGCCAGTTTCTTCCCATCTATTCATCCCCTTGCTGTGTGTGGGTGTGTTTATATGTATATGTATTCCTTCATCAACATACTTCAGCCAAATGTTTTGATTGACAGCAACTCTTCAAGGTCTCTGTAGATGCCTTCCCTATTCCAGATACCAGAGATCTGTTAAGCAAATATTGGCATTGGAACTTCTAAATGGGAAGTACTGTGTGCTACACCACCAACAAGCTATAACCACCTCACCTTTCTTCGGGTTTCTTTTCTATCCTACCCTACCCCAAGGATTAGACTATATATTCTTCTCCTTCCCTCCATTCAATGAGACTATACACCGAGAGCCAGCAGTTTGTCCAAGACCACCTGGTTATCTTGATGGACACCCAGGATTTGAGCCTGGTCAGACCATATTTAAATAAATGACAAAATAAAGAAAATGACACAATAATGTAATAGCACCAGTAAGCATAGTTCTATCATTTGATTCTGTGTGATTTGGCATGCATATAACACCATATGGATCAGGATGAATGTGCAAATACGTCCTTGGTTATAGCCTTCAATTATTATTTGTTAAGAAGATTAATTAGATTACATTTTTAGTTATCTGTCAATGTTTCTTACATATAATTTAATTTCCAGCTAATCTTAGTTCTATTGATAATGTCTATTTGGACCATTTGAGGCAGATATAATCTCTGAAATTCAAGCTTATTGTGTTTGGCTTATTTTATAAAATGGACTTTTTTCTAGCATTCTCCTTTAGCATGCAGGTACAGACAAGAGAAAACAATTATTCTAATATTTATTGGAACAGGAAGCCATTAAGTTTATTAAATGATTGCAGTTGATAAAGGATTTGGAATAAGGATAAATAAAGTATTGTGTTGTTCAGTGAATCTACCACAAGTCAGATCCCATAAATTTGGAACTACTTACAGTCATATAAATACAGGGGAAATCCTACTTGCATTTATGGAAGTCAGAGCAACATTTCTTTGATGTCTTGCCAAAGTGTGCCCAAGTCCCCTGGGAGCATTTAATGTAATGTACAGATATTGAATTCAAAAGCCCATTTATAATGGAGTCTTATTCCATTGCAGCTTGCATCTCTGTGTTCAAATTAGAAGAAGAAGAAGGAGGAGGAGGAGGAGGAGGAGGAGGAGGAGGAGGAGGAGGAGGACGAGGAGGAGGAGGAGTTTGGATTTGATATCCCACTTTATCACTACCCGAAGGAGTCTCCTTTCCCTTCCTCCCCCACAACAAACACTCTGTGAGGTGAATGGGGCTGAGAGACTTCAAAGAAGTGTGACTAGCCCAAGGTCACCCAGCAGCTGCATGTGGAGAAGTGGAGAAGCGGAGATGCGAACCTGCTTCGCCAGATTACGAGTCTACGAGTCTACCACTCTTAACCACTATACCACACTGGTTCTCAATTAGGCTGTGCTCCATGCAAAAAGAAACAACTAAAGGAATAAATGCAATAAAATAATGTATGAGAAGTTATAATAATCAAAAGCTCCTAAAGTCATGTAGAAATGTTCTTTGGGCCCTTTGATTTGTCTACAGTTCAAAGTGTGTTATATAGCTGCCCTAAAATTGCTTTGCAAAAGTAGCTCTACTAAAAACTATAGTAAGCTTGTGACATTATTATTGCCATTTGCTTCAGTAATACTTAACGGCAAGTATGATTTTTATTCCCTTTACCCAGAGTGTATGTGTTTGTGGGGAGGTGGATAGATGGAACTAGAGGGACACAGTATAATCTGGACTAGTGTAAGGCAGCTTTCTATGTCTTGTTGGAACAACATTTTGAAACTGCTGTAGATCTAATCTACAATCATGAAAAAATTCACAGAACACTGAGGAAATGTTCAGCAGACATATTAGAGAAGGTTGGTGCTATTGGATATGACAAAGATGATTAATGAAAGACATTTGACCTTTTCTTTACTTTTACACAATGGATGCTGTTGGGGAGCGATGGGATTCCAAACAGCCACACCCACCACCTTCATTTCTCAAAGTGCTCTGCCTCTAGGGGGCGTTTCAACCCTGAGAGACACCCTTGGAATTGAAGGTGGCAGGTGCAACTACCTGTAGCATCTCTGCTCCACGTGACTGAAAGCATGGCTCCTGCCCTCTAAACAAGAGATAGTTCCAATCTCAGTATCTGCTGCTGTACGCAGTGATGGGCCACCCACTCCCAACAGTGACATCCCCACCACTTGCCTTTCAGAATTCTCATGCCTGGATTTATGCCACTCTGTGACCCATAATGGCTGGAATCTGACAAATCTAAAGCTAGCATTCCTTACTGTCTTCCAAAAGCTAGGAATAAATATCCACATAAAGCTAAAACTGGGAGTCAAGGTTCATCACTGTATCTACAGTATGACCTCTATGTTCTAGAAATAGAAGCATGGTAAATTTGAGACATCCACCTGACCATTCCTCATATGGAGTCCATCTTGCCCAATACAGTCTACTCTGAATGGCAACAGCTCTTCAAGGTCTCAGGAGTGTTATGATCCATCTACAGCAGGCATGTCCAACAGGTAGGTCGTGATCTACCGGTACATCACTGGACGTCTGTGGTAGATCACTGGTAGATCACTGGCTCCCCTCAAAGAAGCTGAACAACTGTGGCTCCCCTAAAAATAGCTCAACATTTTACCTCCTCCCTGAAAAAACTCAACAACTTTGACCTGAACCTCCCCCCAAATGGGCCTTCCTCCTCCCTAAAAAAAAGCTCAGCAAGTGAAGGCTTGAGGTGAACTGAGGTATTGTGAGTGCCCTTCATCCATTCTACCCCACCAAGCTTCATCTTCAACCTGAAGAGTGTGAATCTTTAAAAACCCACCTCATGGCCTGAAGGCGAGTCTTTCCTGTGGCCTCCTACCTGACATATTCTCTGTCTTGCTAGGCAAATGTAGTGGAGTGACTTCTCAGGCCAATGGACCTTGGGAGAAGGCATCTATTAAGGTTTTGATTTGGGTTCTGCAAGCTCCTGACTAGCCACAGGCTTGGTATCAGGAGCTCAGTCTAGCTGCCCAGCCCAATGGTACATCAGCCCCAAACTCAGCTGTCTCATTCTCTTCTGTCTCTGAACTTGAAGCCAACATTATTGATGCTAAGGAAACCATCCCATCTTTACTCCATAAGATCCAGCAAACGGTGAATGCCAGAGATTGACCCTAGAACCATATACATGCAAATCATTAGCAGAGATGATCTAGCCAGTTCCACATGAGCTAGGTATTCTTCACTGCCCAATACTGTGAGTAATCATTAAAAGGGAGTTGGATAACACTTTGATTCATGGTACATGGAATTATCTAAAATCTCTTAAAATGGCCAGAATAAATACTGGTAGCGAGACAACATGTGACATAGTCGACTTGGAAACAAAGAACCTTAGTCATGGAAATGCAACATGGAAACCCTCCCCATTTAAATACCCCAAATGCTCTAATTGTGAAATTTAGTGTTCCTTTACTATATCTTCCCTAGTGATAATTAATGATAGAGAATGAGATTTATCATTGCACAGGTTAGGAAGGCCAACAGTCTTGTCAGGCTTGAATTCATTTTTGGCTACGAGCACAGATTTCAGAACAGTTGGTCAAAACATCCTGATCTTTAATACACACTTTACTGTTCTCAGAAGAGACAGTACTTACAAAAAGACGGATGGTAGTGCACAGAACGCTCATGTGAATCAACTCCACTGTAGCTGATTTCTTCTTCTTCTTCTTCTTCTTCTTCTTCTTCTTCTTCTTCTTCTTCTTCTTCTTCTTCTTCTTTTAATGGAGAGTTTTCTGTCTTTCTTGAAAACATAAGAGCTATGCTGGATCATTCCAAATACTATCTAGCCCAGCATACTGTTTTGACAGTGGCCAACCAGATACCTATGGAAGCCCACAAGCAGGAGCGGAAGGAGTGCAACATCACTCTTCCCACTTGCGATTCTCAGCTACTGGTATTGTGAGTCCTATTGCTTCTAATAATAAAGGTGATCATGACTAGTAGTGTTCAAGAAAAATATAACGTAGTTATTTTTGTTGTTAAAAATTATTTATTTATTTATTCAGTAAAACCTCAGTCAATTATTATTTCATTTGTTTTTGTTATCCCACTTTATTTTTGTTTCCCATTGTTTTCATTAGGATACCCAGCCATTATGCCGCCTTTAATTTTTGTCTTCTGAGCAATTGGCGTGATTTTTCCAGGCATTCTACCACTCTCTCAAAGGAAGCATTTGCCAAATGTTAGGCAGATAGGATAAGAAGAAATCTTAACTGGCACACAGTCCCAGAGATATCAGACTAAGCATACAATACAAATGAAGGTTGTGCAATAATTTCAGGTCCAATTTGGATCTGAAACTCAGCAGGAGTGCTTCATGTTCAGTTTAAAACAAAGGGGAACACTGTATTTGATTGCTTGTATTTGATTATATGTTGTTCTTATATTCAACAAATAAAATATTTTTATTAAAAAAAACAAAAACAAAGCAAGAGGGAACCAAAGTGGCTGGCAGCAGAGGAGCTGGAAAATGAAAGGAGGTGAGTTGATGAAGGGATAAAATGAAGGGGGAATCAGTGCCATAACTCATAGGTGGAATAAAGTCTGAGATACTTATATGTCCTAACATGTATTCCCCAGGCAGGTTAGCCTGAAATTTAGCATCCCTGATAACACTTGCACCTACTTGTCTATAATTTGGCATCCCTTCAAATTTCATCCAATTCCTCTTTAAAAAATGTCAAAGTTCAACATTCACTGTGAAGTCAAGGAAATGCAAACAAAGATTTGCTTATCAAAGAAAGAAATCCTCTTCTCCCTCTTTCCCCTTGTGTGTTTTGTTTTGTTGCTTTAGATTGTATGCCTGCAGGTAGGGACTGTCTTGTTTTGTTCGTATATGTAAGCCATTCTGAGAACACTTTTGGCTGAAGAACAGGGTACAAATGCTCAAAGCAAGCAAGCAAATGCCCATGAAGCAACTGAAGCAAAATGGCTGCTTACCCTATTCCAGGTGGGTGGCAGTGACAGCCCCTCACAGAATGGCCACAATCCCCAGCAGTCAAGCTACATGGGCACAGCCAGCCATTGAGACTCTATCTGGCCGGCCACATTGCAGGGTTGAATTCCCTGCCATAAACACTAATTGGAACTGGCCAATCAGGGACCCTCTAGGGGGCAGAGTCTCACTAGTGGATTGTGGATTGAATACTCTGGTCCAACAGCGATGCTTAATAGCCAACTGCCTGGTGCACCTTCAGTGCAGTCAGCCAAAGAGCAGACCCTCCCTCCTTCCCTTTCATGCTCTTGTAATTTTTTTTTGTTTAGCCTTGTCTCATTTGAGGTCACTTGTTTCATCATAAGTTTTAACCATTTTCTTCCATAGGTTCCTTGTTTAACCATGTTTTGCTTCCTTATATAGTCTGACCTTGCTATGCTTGCCAGTGGTTGCTGTATTCGGAGCCTGAAAGGAATTTGCCTGCAGACAGATTGGCCAGTCTGGAGGTTTTGCCTTCCCCATAGCAAAACGTCACAACTTTTGGCAGTTAAGGCATTGGGTGGAATCCTCGTCATCATGATTTTGGGTTAATTGGTGCATCAACCGGACCTGGACCAGCAGCATACGCAGGGTACCCAGTTAGAGGGGTATAGGTGAAAGCCACTGTCTAGAAGCCAAGCATGGGGCAGATGGGCCCTCCAGCGGCAACCTGAGGATAGCCACCTTGGTAGATTGGCATCTTGGAGAAGCCATAATCCTCGGCACAACTCTGTAAAAAGTTTCAGCCCTCCAGCAGGAGGCTAAAACAGATGCACACTCAATGCCTGAGCCAAAATCCACCTACAGTACATCTATAACAATAAAGTTGTGGCCATTTCTAACCCCAAACGTTGTCTGATGTAGTTTGCTTATTACACCTTAGCTATAGCCACTGGGAGTTTGACACTGAGACTAGGAGCGCAATGAGATGGTTTCAAAAAGAAAGTCACTACTGTATTACTGTTATTGCTACTGTTGCCCCACAGGCCCCACAACAAAACACAAGTAAGGAAGCATTAGATAATAGGAAAGGCAGGTTGAAAAAGCAATGTGAAATTTCTTGAAAAGGCTTAAATGGTGAGGTGACACAGAGGACAGATCAGCAGAAGAAGTTGAAAATAGTTTCTTAGGAGAAAGAACTCTCAGAGGCAAAATCCGAGTCATTGTCTCCTTCTATAGACTTCTGCAAGACATTTCCTTTGCCACTGTGGCCAGTTTTGTGTGAAAATAGGACCTGGTATAATGTTAGGCCCTTTCAGTAAAATAGATCGGACAGTTTACTGTGCCAATTTCTCTTTCCCCTTTCTCTCCACCTCCCATAACCTCCATTTGACCCCTTTTGGCTACAAGGAAGAAATTAAAGCTAAAATGTTTTCACTGAATGAGCAGTGAACTAATATGTGGCATTTGGAGCCATTTCAGAATGCTAGCATTTGTTTCTTAAATAATAACGGGCCACATTCATCACATTTTTTAATTTATCACAAAATGAATACACACCTTTATTTTATTTATTTATTGTTGCTGCTGCTCTAGGAACTGAGCAAGGTGGGCAATGTGGACCCTTCGTCAGGTCCAGGTTATCACTGAGCTGGACAGTGGAAACATGTCAATCGAGGGGGAAACTTCAGTTTGCTTCCAGGCCCAATTCAAAGTGCTGGCTGAAGCCAATTTGGGACCTGGGACACCTAATGGGCCAGCTTCTCCCATTTGAATCTGCCCATTTATTAAGATGCTCAGTGGAGGCTCTCTTATGTGTCACACCAATGTCTGCAGTGCATTGTAACAAAAGGTGACGATTAAAACATAGAAAACAAAATAGGCACATTTGTTGGAGACCAGGGAGACAGCTTTCATTGCAGCTCTGCAGCTCCTTGCCTAGGGAGGCATGCCTCGCACCCTCTCCAATGCCCCTTGTCATACGATCTTTCTCTAGAGAGAAGAATGTCGCTTGTAAGAATATTTCTTAACAACCTACTGATATTGAATGGATGCTTTTGAATTTTGGTGCCGGAGAGTCCCATGGACTGCAATAAGATCAAACCTATCCATTCTCAAAGGAATCAGCCCTGAGTGCTCACTAGAAGGACAGATCCTGAAGTTGAGGCTCCAGTACTTTGGCCACCTCATGAGAAGAGAAGACTCCCTAGAAAAGACCCTGATGTTGGGAAAGATGGAGGGCACAAGGAGAAGGGGACGGCAGAGGATGAGATGGTTGGACAGTGTTCTCGAAGCTACTAACATGAGTTTGGCCAAACTGCGAGAGGCAGTGAAGGATAGGCATGCCTGGCGTGCTCTGGTCCATGGGGTCATGAAGAGTCGGACACGACTGAACGACTGAACAACAACAACAACTGATATTTCATTCGGAATGAAATTTTATGCATTTTTCTTGCTATGTTTTGTTTTATTTTGTTGTGGAGATTTTTTTGATTTCATTTTATAATGCATATAAAACAGAGAGAACAACAAAAGATGACAATTAAAACATAGAAAACAAAACCATTAAATTGGCATATAAAATAAGTACAGTTTCTGGAATTGCACCCAATAATAGGCATTTTCTGCCATTGCCCATGCACTCTAGAAATTTCCTCCTCTCAGCCATACATGCTTCAAGCATCTTGTAAAGGCATATTTTTGTGTAGGCTTTCTCTGACCCACAGATTGGACCCTGTTATTGCAGAGTTTCTGTTTTAGGTGTCTTTATGTTTGTACCTCTGATTTTATTGTGTTGCTTTGTGTTGTGTTTTTGTACATGGAGATTTTTCAATATTATGCATTTTAGAAGAGCTGAATAAAATCAAAGCAGTTATTGCAGAGGTGTGATATTTTAGTGAGACAGAGTGAAACCTATGCTCAAACTAAGCTCAGTAGATATATAGGAACATGACCACTTATGTGCCAGACCAATAGCGGATTCAGTCACGTTATCTGTCAACACCTTGCAATTAGATGTCAGACTCTGAACAGGAAAAGGTTTTTGTTTAGTTTTTTGCAATAAATTTTCCAACAGGAAGAGAGCCCACAGGGAAGAGTAGTAATAGTAGTTAATATGCCAGTGATATTACTGTAAAGTGGGTAAGATTTATTTCAACTGACTTCTGTGCTTTCCGCAATTCCCCAGCCACCTCTTTGCAAATAGGGTAAAGACTGCATTTTGATACCACATATAATCCCAAACACCTGACGTTTTAAACAGCAAGATTATATAAATCACCATTTTAAAGGAGTGTGATTAACAAAACTACAAGGTCCACGCTGGTCTAATCCAGCATGTCAGTTCTTATACGGGTGCTATGAAAACAGTTGTTGTAAGACTTTTAGAAATAGCAAAACTATTGGTTTTTTGATTCTCTCCTCTTGGAGTGAAATGGGATGGACCTACAAAGAGCTTCATAATGTGGGCTTCAGACAGAACTATAACCCCACTGATGGGATGTAAACTGCTTTATCCTAGTACTGGTTAAATACAACAGTGGCATGATACCATGACATTTCCTCTGCACTAAGCAGGGAGCACTTACTGATATGTTTTATATGTATGAGGTCTGAGGCTTGACCCTTCTTATCGCCAGTTAAATGATCTCTTGGAATAAAGCTGAGAAAAACTTCTGTCTGAGAACACAGTCCATACCCACTTCCATGCCCCAAAATCCCTTCCACATGGAAACTAAATCTTGGAAGGTGAGTTTTTGCCCAGCTTTCTCCATGGCATGCTTGTTTTCTATGTGCAGGGATTACTGAAAGGACAAATCTGTAGATTTCAGTTTATCTCGCTTTCTTTTTTTTCAGCATTAATTTCAATTAATTTTTTTTTTTGGTATCAGCTTGTGAATTTTCTTTTTAGAAAAACTTCATGAAAATTCATCAGCATCCCACTACACGTTTCTCCTAATGTACATCATTTTGTGTGCAATTTTGCCTAACATATTTTTGTATTTCAGTTACAGGTGGGTAGCCGTGTTGGTCTGCCATAGTCAAAACAAAATCGAAAATTCTTTCTAGTAGCACCTTAGAGACCAACTGAGTTTGTTCCTGGTATGAGCTTTCGTGTGCATGCACACTTCTTCAGATACATCTGAAGAAGTGTGCATGCACACGAAAGCTCATACCAGGAACAAACTCAGTTGGTCTCTAAGGTGCTACTAGAAAGAATTTTCGATATTTTTGTATGTTATTTTCACTAATACGTATGCATTTTATGCACACTTTCCCTTAATATATGCATGGTTGCATGCATTTTTAGAGGGAGAACTGCATCACAAAATTCAGAGATGTGTGAATTTCAAAGGATAGCCGTGTTTTGTCTCTTGTGCTATTTTATTATTATTACTGTTATTTGTTGAATTTATAACTGCCCTATACCCAAGGGTCTCAGGGCAGTTCACTGAGAAGTGTTGATTAGGTAGGTTCACATTAAAACACAAAGAAAATTCCCCCCTATCCTTTTAATGGAAATGCTTCCGAAATGGAACAGCCTGCACCTTTTAACTATTCTATAGTGATCTAATATTGTTTTGATGTGTGCCAGTAAAACATTTTCCCCAAACTATGTTTTATAGGTTGAGATCATCACTGAAACCTTATTTCCTGGGAAGCCAGAATCCCAACGGCTGGCTGGAGTGGGTATATGAATGGGTTAAGAGGAGGCTTAGATTCTCAAATTATACACTGTTTCATAAAGAAAGAAAAAATCATGCTTGATCCTTTCATTTTTCATGATGTTTATGAAAGAAGGGAATTTTACTATCAAGAAGTTATTTCCAACATGCCATGAGAATTTGTTGAGAAAGCCCCTTGGGATGGGCAGAGGTCCACTCCCAGCCACGGTCTTGCTTTCTAACAACAAAATGGGAGAGATTGTTGATGATATACTATGCAAAACGTTTAAAAGTGTCAGTTATTTCTAAAAAAGAAATGGTCAAAAAACTGTATTTTGATAAATATCAGCACAGAAATTCTCAAGGGAAGGAACACGGGAAATGCTTCGCTGCGCACTGTCAAGTGGGTTCCATGGCTACCTTCCAAACGGCCGTTGGCCGAGTCCAAATGAACTCTTGAATTCTCCCAGGGTTGGGATTTTGTTTTGGTTTTGTGAAAACCGAAAACAGCATGCACATAAATACTTAGAGAATGAAGTACAAAGGGGAAGTTTCACTATGATCCCCTATAACGCAGGAGCCTAGAAGTGTCCAATAGTGCAAACCTATGCATGTTTACTCATGCAAGTGAATCTGACAGGATTCAATGGGGCCTACTCCCCAGTAATGGTGGATTAGTTGACACCGTGAGAGTCCCATAACATAGCATAATGAACAAAACATAATAGATTAACACTTATATATACCAGTCTATATAAGACAAAACAAAAAATATGTCCTGCTCCATCAGTTGCCATGCTAAGCAGAAGAAAAAACAGGAAGGGAAAAAACGTATCTCCCTGTACCTCTCATTTACCTCAGACCCTGAAGTATTGATGCTTCACACAGCACACTAAGCCAAACAATGGCTTATTAGGATCATGCAAGCTTTAGCTACAGCTGGTTAGTGAGGAGAGAGTCCAGGTTCAGTTGACATGCTAAGCTAAACCTTGGCTTAGCTCAATACAAAAAGGACTGGAGAGGAGCACAGCAGCTGTGGACTCCTCTTTGGGAATCTGCATGTTCTTGTGGTTCTAGTAAGGTATCATTGGTCTCACCATGTTGTACGAACCAGTCCAGTTTCTTACCATGACTGGAGATTGGACATGGTGAACCAACTGAAGCTGAACCCATTCCAGTCAAAGTTGAGACAGCAATGGCTGCTGGGTGACAGCAAAGGGAAAACACATTGGGGAGAGAATTGGGTTCAGGGTGGCCAGGACCCTCACCTCTCCCCTAATGTTCCCAGGGGCTCTTGCGTGGCCCTAGCCCCTGACCAGGGGAACGGACAAAAGCATGGAAAGCCCCTGGATTCCTTTAACGGAATTCCCCGCGCAGCAGCAGCATTGGAGGGGCAGGCACAGCCAACCACTTCCCCTCCACCAACCAATTGAATAACCAATGCCTAACCGCCAACCTTACAAGTTGTGACTAATTGCTACGCAGTAGGCGAAAACCAAATGGCCACAGCCAATCACCCAGATGGAAAAATTCCTACCAGGCCCCTGCCTCAAAGCAGACGACCCCATGACAGGTCAACGCACAAGCTTAATTAATGGGGGCGGGGCGGGGGGTGATCCGGTGCACGCAGCAAAGAGGGGCTGACTCTGCGAGCACCAAGAATATATAACCCCTGAACTGTCTATCAACATTTTGCAACATACAAATCTCCCCAATGACCCAAAAGCCCCTATTGGCTGCCCTGGCTATCTAACTGAATCCCGCCCCAAATAGAGAGGGATGTCTTGCTAGGCCCCAACCGCAACACGTGTTCTCTATGAGGGAGAACTCGCTTTGTAGGTACTGTTCTGCCTCACTTGGTCCCTCAAAGTCCAGGACTGTAAGCTCTATGCGCTCCTGAATCTGTCTCTGGTGTTGTGAATGTAAATGCTGCCTCAAGCTTCTTGGAGGAAGGGTAGGATATAAACATAAGAAACATAAGAATAACAAAAATCTTTTTTTTAAAGTTTTGCAGAATAAGATGCCATAGATCTTCATTGAATGGCTGAAAGTGAGGAGAAAACTTTGCCTGGTCACATATGCGAATGTGGAGGGAGTTTAAGCACTAGGCAGATGGCTTCTGTCTTAAGAGTTCCTTAAATAAAAGAACCAGCCACAAGTCCTAGAACTATGGTTGATTTATGGCTTTAGACATTATTTTTCAGTTTATTTTATATTAAGACCCTGATAATGCATGATACATTTTTCATAAGTGAAAGACCAGTGCCTCTTTTAAAATGTTTTTAAAATACTGAGATATGGTGATGAATTATTGGCAGGGCTTCAGTTATAAAGAAACACACAAGACATTAAACAGCAGCTCCCATTTTGGAAGGATTCACTGTGTCCATGAACGTTTCAGCTGTTTATCGATGCCAATCTTTCATTTCCCCCTCTAACTTGCAGTTGTAGTAAATGCTCGGGGCAGCTTTAAAGAAAACTCATCAAAGAATCTTACCTTAGCAATAGGCTTTGTAATTGCTAGGTTTCATTTTATCAGTGCTAATAAACTGAGAAATGCCTGAACTTGTTCTGTCTAGTGACTTGTTTCAGTTACGAGCCCCTAGTTTTTTACTGACCTCGTACTTTCCAATATTTTTTAATGTATTTACAAATCAGTTTACAATCTAGCTGCTGCACCAGAAAACAGTTTTAGGATTAGATTCCAAGGTCTGCTGTGGTGGCTTAACTTCTGGTGTGAATGAAGTCGTATCTGGGATATCTCTGCCCAGTTCATGCATACACATAGAAGTTTGGTTGTCGCAGTTGAAATGCAACCATGTAGGAGTTCTATGTGGATGAGGGGGCTTCGTACTAAGGATGAATTCTGGAAGAACTACATTGTTATGTATTGAAGTTCTCACCTTGGCCACCAGGGGTGTGTGTATATAGTTTATTCTGCTGCGGTTTTCACTCAGGTCAGCTTATGCAAATGAAGGATTAGAAACTGACACTCAGGGATTGGTTAGCTGCAGAATGTTGTTACTGTTACATTGTAGCTGAGCTCTATATAAGCTGGTGGCTGAGGCCTCCAGCTCAGTTCTGTTCCAGCCTGCAAATAAATAAGAGCTGTTTTGGAAATCGCTGTGTTGTCTGTTGTGTCCACCCACAACTTAACACTGGCGACGAAGGTGGGATCATGGACATCAGAACACAGACAGCACAC
Organism: Lacerta agilis; assembly: GCF_009819535.1. Lineage (NCBI taxonomy): Eukaryota > Metazoa > Chordata > Lepidosauria > Squamata > Lacertidae > Lacerta > Lacerta agilis. Next base: position 62,802,078 of record NC_046317.1, on the reverse strand, counting down.
AGCCAGTCAGCGCAAGGGCAAATCACTGAGCTGAATCACTGAGCTGAATCACTGAGCTGAAACGCTGAGCGAAATCACTGAACAGAACCAACTCAGAGCTGCCCGTTCTGGCTAGAGCACTGTGTTCCATCCATCGCCCACCACGTCGGCATCGGAGTCATGGCTACACTAGTGCCTCTACCGCCGTTTGCCCCGGCCTCTGAATCATGGGACTCATATCTCGCTCGGTTCGAATGCTACCTTCAAGCAAACGAGCTAACAGAGGTATCAGAGGAGCGGAAGCGAGGCCTTTTCCTCAGCCTCTGCGGGCCCGAAGTGTTTGAGACGGCCAGAGTTTTAGTCGCTCCACTCGCAGTTCACAGAGCACCGTGGGACGCGCTACAAGAAAAGCTACGCGGCCACTACGCGCCCAAGCCGTCCAAAATTGCGGCCCGCCACGCCTTTTACCACCGGAACCAGGCAGAGGGGGAGTCGATCAACGACTACGTCGCCGCTCTCCGAAAGGCCGCATTAACCTGCGAGTTCCGAGACTTAGACGATGCCATGATGGATCGGATCGTCTGCGGGGTCTGGGACAACCGTCTGCAACGGCGCCTCCTTGCCAAGCCAGACCTCACGCTGCAGAAGGCCATCGAGGAGGCTGCGGCCTCAGAAGCGGCTGAACTCTCCGCCCAGGAGATCCGCAAGGCCAGCAGCCCACGACCTACAAAAAAGCCAATCGCCGTACACCATGAAGAGGCTAGCAGCGACGAGGCATCAACCAGCGAAGACGATGACGTGCACCAGACGAAGCGGGAACGCGGGAAGTTCAAACAGAAGTCCAAGGGCCAATCAGAATGCGCCGGCTGTGGAGGCGACCACCCCCGCGTCAAATGCCGATTCAGAGACGCCATCTGCCGGCAGTGCTCCAGAAAGGGTCACATCGCCAAGGTCTGCCGATCTACGCCATCAAACACAGCCTCTTCACCATCTCGCAAGTCCAAGTCGTCAACCCGGTCCGCAAACAGTAACTGTTTCGCTCTCACCAACTGTTGCTGCTCATCTGGAACCACGATTGGACAAACCGACTCGCCTACGCGACGCAAACTACACATCACGGTGCTCATCGAAGGAGCTCCGTGTGACATGGAGATCGACACCGGGTCTGCCCTGTCCGTTGTGTCCTGGAGCACTATCAAAAGACTTGTGCCCAAGCTGTCTAAGAGGCAGCTTGACCGACATCGTGTACACCTGAGGGACTACCAGGGGAACGACATTCCCGTGACGGGCGTCGGCCAGTTCCAGGTCAAGTTCAAAAACTTCTCGGGCCCACTCCGACTTGTGGTAGTTGAAGACCCGCGGCCCAGCCTCCTAGGGCTAGAATGGTTTGGCGCCCTCGGTCTGGAAGTCACCGGCATCAACTGCATCTCCAACGCGGAAGTGGAAAAGTTAACTAAAGAATTTGCCGAGGTTTTCGATGGCACCTTGGGCCAATATACAGGCACACCCATCTCCTTTAGCCTTGATCCACAAGTAGCTCCAATCAAGCTAAAGCCACGCCGGGTTCCGTTCGCCCTCAAGGCTAAGGTGGACGAACAACTGGACAAATTAATCGCGCAAGGGGTTTTGGAGCCGGTCGACCATGCCAAGTGGGAAACGCCTATCGTCACACCTGTCAAGCCGGATGGGTCGGTGAGGATATGCGCAGACTACAAGTGCACAATCAACAAGGCGCTTCAGCAGCACGCTTATCCCGTTCCCGTCGTCCAACACCTGCTGCATTCTTTGGGCGAAGGCAAGGTCTTTGCTAAGCTGGACCTTGCCCAAGCCTATCAACAACTGCCTGTTGACGACGCCACCGCTGAAGCTCAGACGATCGTCACCCACCGAGGAGCGTTCCGATGCCGCCGACTACAGTTCGGGATGAGCGTGGCTCCTGGCATCTTTCAAAGCCTCATGGAGCGCCTCCTGCAGGGACTGCCAGGCGTGGTACCATACTTCGATGATGTACTGGTATCCGCAGACTCAAATCAGCAGCTGTTCGAGCGCCTCCGCGCTGTGCTGACCAGGTTCCAGGAGGCCGGACTCAAGGTAAAGAAAGAAAAGTGTCTGATTGCCGTTCCACAGGTGGAGTTCCTGGGCTACCTCATCAACGCCTCTGGCCTTCACCCAACGGCATCCAAAATCCGGGCCATCCAGGAGGCCCCGATTCCAAAGAACAAGACTGAGTTGCAGGCGTTCCTAGGGCTGCTGAACTTCTACAATATGTTCCTGCCCCACAAGGCAACGCTAGCTGAGCCTCTCCACCGCCTGCTCAGCACGAAGGCGCCATGGTCCTGGGGTCATCGGGAGACAGCGGCCTTCAACGCGGTCAAGTCCCTTCTCTCCTCAGATAGTGTGCTGGTACAGTACAGTGAAGCCAGGCCACTGGTCCTCGCCTGTGACGCCTCGCCCTTTGGCATCGGTGCAGTCCTCAGTCACCGGTTCCCGGATGGGAGGGAAGCACCACTTGCTTACTTCTCTCGGACGCTGTCTCCGGCGGAACGGAATTACAGCCAGCTCGACAAGGAGGCACTGGCGCTTGTGGCTGGAGTGAAGAGGTTCCACGAATATCTCTACGGGAGAACCTTTGACCTCATCACTGACCACAAGCCGCTCCTGGGCCTCCTTGCAGGGGACAGACCAACTCCGCCGATCCTCTCGCCACGCATGCTGCGATGGACTGTTTTTCTGGCAGCATACAGCTATCGGCTCATTCATCGCCCGGGAAAGTCGCTGGGCCATGCTGATGCCCTCAGTCGTTGCCCCCTTCCGGCATTGGTGGAAGATCCAGCTCCTGCTTCATCGGTACTCCTGCTTGAGGACCTCCCAGCTGCACCAGTGTCGGCTACCGATGTGGCCTCCGCATCTTCCCAGGACCGCACCATCAGACGTGTGCTCAACTGGGTGTGGAGGGGGTGGCCAGAAGGGCCATTCACATCTGAGTTCCAGCCATTTGCGACCAGACAGCATGAGCTCTCGGCTCATCGCGGCTGCCTACTGTGGGGAGACCGAGTCGTGGTTCCCCAAAGACTCCGCCAACGCGTCCTTGAGGCTCTGCACATCGGCCACCCAGGGATCGTTAAAATGAAGGCGTTGGCTCGGTGTTACGTCTGGTGGCCTAACATGGACGAGGCCATCACCTCCTGGGTTGCCTCCTGTCAAGCGTGTCAAGAATCGAGACCTGCACCACCGGCAGCTAAGGGCAACACCTGGGAGACGCCAAAGGCACCCTGGTCGAGGGTGCACATTGACCTTGCTGGCCCTTTTCACGGCCGGACCTTTATGGTAGTGGTGGACGCTTATTCGAAATGGCTGGAGGTGGCTCTGATGCCCTCCACCACTACCGAAGCCATAGTCCGGGTGCTGCGGGGCCTATTCGCAACGCATGGATGTCCTGATGTCCTCGTCTCCGACAACGGGCCACAGTTCACATCAGGCGCTTTTGAAAGGTACCTCTTGGGGCTGGGCATCCGCCACGCCCTAACAGCTCCATTCCACCCGGCCAGCAACGGACAGGCAGAACGAATGGTGCGCTCAGCGAAAGAGGCACTGGCACGCCTGGACCAGAAGGACTGGCATGAGCGAGTTACGGAATACTTGCTCGTGCAACACATTACCCCGCATGCAGCCACAGGGCGGAGTCCAGCTGAACTGCTTATGGGCCGTCGCCTCAGATCTCCGCTCGACCGGTTGCATCCAGACTTCGGGGTAGCCGAGCCCCCGGGCGGTGCTAACGCACCAAGGTCTTTTATTCCCGGGGATAAGGTTTTTGCCAGAAACTACGTGGGGGACGTTCCTTGGGTGCCGGCCACGATAGTGGGAGTCACTGGGCCCCGCTCATATCAGGTGGCACTTGAGGACGGGCGTTTGTGGCGCCGGCACATAGACCAACTGAGGCGCCGGGTTGGAACTTTGGACGATACCGCAGTACCCTCAACGGCAGCCTCAGCTCTAGAACCGACACCATTGGAAGGCGAGGCTCCATCTACACCCCCTTCACAAACTGCGGACATGGGGCCAAGCCGAGCCACTGCAGGGGTTTTGCCTGACTCCCTTGAGATGCCGACCACCGCCTTGCCTGAGTGTCCACCAAGTCCGATCGTGACAGGCCTTCCAACAGCAGCGGAGCCGGAGACCTCAGGCCCAACGACACCAGTGGTAGCACAGCAGTCGCAACGGGACTCGGGCAGCCAACCGGACTCTGATACTGGCCCACGGCGGTCAGGTAGGGTTCCCAAACGCCCAGCATACCTAAAAGACTATGTTACACACAATTTGCACACATAATGCTGCATCGTAAATTGAACTGTTATGCTATGTGTTTTAATGAATATTGCTGTATATAATGGAACCACTATGCTTGTAACCTAATGCCTTATCTCGGTGGGGAGGGGTGTTATGTATTGAAGTTCTCACCTTGGCCACCAGGGGTGTGTGTATATAGTTTATTCTGCTGCGGTTTTCACTCAGGTCAGCTTATGCAAATGAAGGATTAGAAACTGACACTCAGGGATTGGTTAGCTGCAGAATGTTGTTACTGTTACATTGTAGCTGAGCTCTATATAAGCTGGTGGCTGAGGCCTCCAGCTCAGTTCTGTTCCAGCCTGCAAATAAATAAGAGCTGTTTTGGAAATCGCTGTGTTGTCTGTTGTGTCCACCCACAACTTAACATACATGATATGGTACATATGATATATCATACAGGAAGCCAAATAGGGAATTATATTGTTGCAGCTGTTGGGATCTCTCTTCAACAGAAGCACATAGAAGAAACCTACTTTGAATTTCTGCTTTGGATCCTTCTTGGTCTTCATACTTCAAACTGCTGTTCTTTCTCCTTTTTCGAACTTGTTCTGTGTCAAAGTTTGGTAATATTTCTACGTCCTTTGCAACCTCAGTAGCATCTATCAAAACGTGCTGCAAATCCTCATCACACCTGCAGCCCGCAAGGTAATTCTTGGTCACTTGCAATTGGCTTGTGGCTGAATTTAAATTAGCTTCCTTATTTTGTAGTAGCTTGCTTGTGAGATTGACTTCAAGAAAGGATGCTCTACCATGTAACAAGGGATGCTGCAAACTTGAAGTTACAAATTGTACCAGCAAGGGTCTTAGCTGCAATTCAAGGAGTATTTTCAGATAAACCTTTTAGGCTTGTGTCATCAAATATCTCTATTAAGGTATAGTATATACTACCAAGATGATAGCTCAGTGGTTTCAAAGCATCAATCCGACTATCCCATCTTGTTTTGCTCAGTGGCTTAACAGTTATGCCTAAGTCTGATAAAAGGCTAGTTAAAATTTGCCATGTTGAGTCTATGTGGAGAATTATAGATCTGTTAAACCAAACTGGGGGGGGGGGGGTTGTTGCTTCCAGACAACACTTAGTGGCATCATTAACTATCATTGCAGGGCATTGCAGGGCACAAAAAGGGCATGTGGGTTTACATCCAGGACTTTTTGCGCGCCATTTTTTTTGCCATTAAAATTAATGTCATTTTCACTTTTTATGTTTGTGTGTGTGAGTATCACCTAACCTGAAACAAAATCTTTGTTATATTTATTTCATATATAAATATATAAATATATATAGCAACCCATGTTGGAAGTGGGCAAAACTAAAAAAAAAAACTTTTGTGACCGGATTTTCACTTTGTGAAATAATGGCAACGCTATCAAAATAGAAAATAAAAGCAAAATATTATCAGAAAATTATAAAATAGATCAAAAACTAATCTGTATAAAGCTGTGCCCCTCAAAGATCAGTACTGCACCCCTCAGCTGACTAATTGGGCTAATGGTAGCATCAGCCCTGAACTTACCAAATCTGCACTTCTTGAACCATTGCCAACCCCAACATACAGAGAGCCTTCAAAATTTGTGCTTTTTCAAATTCAGTGCATCAAATCATGCATCAAAAAGTATATTTTGTTGAAAAGTGTAAGGACAAAGATGCATTACATTGCATTGTATTTTTTGAAGGGGAATTGCTCACAAATTTGTATTTTCAGCAAAATAGTGTATATGAGTAAAAATGGATGTGAAAGGAGGAAACTGAACTTATGACTGAAAACAAATGAGAATTGACAGATTTGTCTGTCCCTACCCTAAGTCATCCTGGGGCTAATCCATTTACCGGTAGCCCTGGCAATGAACCAGGGCCGAATTTGAATCGGCATTCACCAGGGCGGATCCTTGAAACCTATCTTCAGTCACAAGCCTGAAGCCCGGAATGTATGGCTGAAAAATAAGTGTTCTAGGCACATGCATAATATTGTTTACTTTCCTCATTGATTAACCAAAACCAGCCCACACAAATATTAGGAGTGAAGGTTTCTGGGGCAAAGGCAATAACTTTTCAACAGGCTAACACCCTGTCACCTCTCGTTTTCGAAACACAGCGTTGTGGTGATCTTTTCAGACGAATGTGCAACCCACACCCTTTATTTATAGAAAGCATATTCCTGTCCCCAATACAGCTCTTATTTTGCCTCTTCTGAATTTGCCTCTTTGCCTTGAGCTTCACTGTATGGTACCATCAGAGGGTAGGTGTCATTCTTGCCACATAGTTTAGGAAATAAAACAAGGACAAATGGCCGCTTTGTGCAGGAGAACAGTATTGTCCCCCAGTTGCTTGATGCAGATGCATTGCAGCATCCAATCCAAAGATCTCAGCTACTTTGAACAAAGGAAGTGAAGACATATTTTTCATATGTGATTTTTGTCTTTTAGCAGCACTGCATGTTATAGGATAAATGCCTCTTTTTCCCCTTCAAAATTATCTGTTATCTCAGTTATCTGTAGCAGTGGGATATTTAGGGATTCGCCAAAAAGGAAGTAAATAACAAATTGGCTCACTTTTCAGATTCCACTGGCCTTGGGAATGACCTGAACAAAATTTGTTATCTAGTGGGAGTCTAAAGTAAGTATGTCACCCACAGAGTTCTGTGTTGTGGCAAGATTCAGATGCATCAGAAAGAGAACTGTCAAAAGACAAGCACAGTGGACATTTGTGCTGATTTGTTTTCTCAGGCTGATTATTCACTTTTATACACTTCTGTATTTTTGCTATTTATATTGTTCCAAATGTTATGTGATGCTATGTTTTATGTGATGTGATGTTTTGCTATTTTGTATGTGATTTATTGCCTTGCAATTAAGCATGCAAACAGTTATATTTCTTGACCAAAGTCTATAGGGACAAACTGACAGATAGCAGCAGCGTGTTGGGCACAGGGTGAGCCAAGCCATTCTGCTCTATTTCATTGCACAGGTCAAACTCCTTACAGATTACAAGCTACATTTGACTAGGCAGTTTCCAAGGGGTGAGGGATGCATACTCAGTTTTTCACAAATGTGTCAAGAAATGGATTAATGGATCACTACAATAATGAAACATAGATATTCAGCATGTATTGGGTTCCATTCAACTAATTTTTACTCAGAGGAGACCGTTGAAATAAGTGGCCATTAATTTCAGTGGGTCTACTTGAAGTACAGTGGTACTTTGGTTCTTGAACTTAATCCATTCTGGAAGTCCGTTCAACTCCCAAAACCGTTCAAAAATCAAGGTGCAGCTTCCAATTGGCTGCAGGAGCTTCCTGCACTCAAATGGAAGTTGCGTCACACGTTTGACTTCTGAAAAATGTTAGCAAAGCGAAACACTTACGGGTTTGCGGCATTCGGGAGCCGATTTGTTTGACAACTAAGCCATTCGGGAACCAAGGTACCACTGTACAAGTTAGTCAACAACAACAGTGTTGTTCTATGTATGTATGTTTTTGGTTTTGTTTTTTGGATTGTATGCCACTTAGAGATTTCTAAATTATTAAGAATTGCTTTTACATAAAAATAATGAAGCCGTACTGGACACTGTTGTATGATAACAACAAATGCTTTATTCATATAATCTTAGGGCTGCAAGTGATATTAAAGGGCATCTAGGCCAATCCGCTGCTGATGCATAAAACTCACTGCTACAGCATCCTTGATAAGTGGCTCTCCAGCCTTTGCTTGCAAAGCTCTAATGAAAGAGAACTTGCCACCTTCCAAAGCAGTCTGTTCAACAGCAAGCTCTTACTAATGTTGAGTTGAAATCCACTTTCTTGTAATTTGAACCTGTTAGTTCAGATCCTACATCCCAGAACAGAGAACCTCATATACATTTTCAGGATCCACCCTATTCCTCTGGTTATAATTTCTTTTCAATAGCTTTTAGTGTTCTATTCTTATATGACATGACCTACCAGGGACACTAGGGTGAAGAAGGAGATAATAAATTAAAACCAGCATCATTTAAAGTAAGAGATAAGGGGGTAAGGGCAGTGGGAAGAAAGAGATGAAGCAGGCAACTCTCTCTTTCTCTCTCTCTCCCCCCTTGATGGCATGGTATGCCCTGTTCCTCATTTTAATAGCTCCAGATCACTCTGGGTGGACCTGACCCAATTCAGGGCTGTCTTGACCCAATCCAGAAGAGCCCCAATTCAGTTAGAGAGTCAGGATCAGGTTGGATTGGTCGTACAGCCCTAATATCCAGCACCTTCATCCTATTTTCATAGGAACTCAGGAAGCTGCCTTATACTAAGCTGGACCATCTAGTTCAGCACTATTACCAATAATGACCAGCAGTGGTTCTCCAGGGTTTCAGAGATGGAATGTTTCCCAGCCCCACCTGAAGGTGCCGGGTATTGAACCTGGTACTTTCTGCTTACAAAGCAGATTCTTTGCCACTGAGCTATGGCCCTTTCCCATAGGATGCAGCCTCTTGGACAAGCACCAGCTTGCTGATGCCATTGTTAAACTGTTGTGCTTGTTCTTAGTTAACCATCCTATTTTCCCCTTCCCACTCTCTCTGTAATGTATTTCTTCAGGTTGTTCCTTCCAGCCCATCACTTAAAATGAGCTTTATTCTCACTGGTATGTTGTTGTTTTTTCATATGGAAATCATATGGTAATAAAGGTGTGTCCATACCCTTCATTTGGGAAGCAGTTATAGCTTTGGGAGCTACAAGTACTTATGAAGTGAAATTCTATCATGTCCTCTAAAGCATGTTTAAACAGTTCCTCCCTTCCTAGGAACTGAATCCAAGAGGACATGGGCTGATCCCTTTAGAAATCTAGTAAATAAAGTCTCATTATTCCTCTGAATAGACTTTGTTTGCCCTCAGTGATGTAAGTAATTTGCAAATTTTGATTGGCTGTCTTATGCTGCAGTGTCATCACATAGTCTAATTGTTTTCTAATTGGCTGGTATTGACCAATTTAATCCAAGAACCATTGCCTACTCACTGAATGAGCATTGTTTGCCATCAGTGACATTTGGCTGTGCAGTGATGTTGGGTTCATTTCATAAACCCTGGTTGGAGAAAGAAGCCCTAAGATGGAATAAAATGGCATCAAGCCAGCAGGCAAGGGAAACAAATATGATAAAACAGGATTCCTCTTCCCACACTTCTATTAGCCTTAGGGTAGGGTGGGTGGGGGATTCCTCTGGCACCAAAGCTTACAGCAGGTGTGTAGGGATTCTCATCAGGATTACTACTGATAGAACACTGATGAAACCCTATCTATGAGCACTGCAGTCCATTGAAGATTGACTTTCATGTCTATCATTAGTACTGTTGTGCAAGCAAAAAATCCTTGCACTGACAGGAGAGAGGTCTTTTCAGGTCTCGAAAATGCAAAGCATGTGTGTATTTGGCAATTTACTTACCAGTATTTTTATGGCTTGTTTTTGTTTTGTTTTTTAAACTCCTCTGTTGCTGAGAGTCTAGGGCAGATAATATTTATAAATAATTGAATACTTAAAATATAAAGTCCCACAAATTAAGATCTAACAGTCCCCAAAAAGACTTTTTAGTCAAACTTGGTTATTGAACACGTAGTTGTCTTAATAAAAAAGGTCTTGCAGACTGCATTTCTCTACACACCACACACAACTTGTTCAGCAGTTCTAAACTGGGATGTTCATTATAACTGGTCTTGTAGGTTTCTTGTATTCTTAACTGACATAACTTGTCATTGTATTTCATGTAATCTCTTTAATTGACTGAGTTTAGCCATACTGGAGGAATATTGCAGGCATGCTGTTCACATGGATATTCTCTGAAATTATATCAAGATGGGAGAGAGTCTACCTCTCTTTAGCTATGATTCATTAAAAGGCTATTGATGGTACTCTGATTTCATCCCCCACACTGGCTGCCTTGCGTATGAATGAAGTGGACTGTATTATTCCATCAATGATTATGCTATGGTACATGGCCTGGAGAGCCAGGCCTTGAAACATGTTGATTTATCCGTTTCAATAGTGGCTTTGGAAATGCCTTTATGCCATGATAGCAGAGCCCTGCAGTGATCAAGACACACAGTTCGCAGCTACATAGTCACCAACTAAGGAGCCAAACCCGGGTCTAGATCCTTAGCCTGTTGCTGGAGAGTAGGAGACCACTGAGCAGACAGAGGAGTTCAAAGAACAACCTCCCAGGTCTGTAGAGCCAGGACCCTGCCAAGGCTTTTTCCCTGAGCCTGCGGAACCAAATGCCTCGCCCTCACTAGTTCAGTGGTGCAGGGAATGTCCCAGGCAGGAGGCTATGGGACATCTTCAGGCCAGAGCAAGTTCTCCATGAGGGGAATGAGCCTCAAACAAAGCAAAAAGATAAGATTGTCACTGAAAGAACTGGGCAGTCAGAGTGTTTCCTTTTTTGATTTCCTTCCCACCACAGGACAGGTTTCCTTGGGCCTTATTATTCTCATCCTCCTCCCTTATCAGTAAAGCATCAGAGGTGACACTCTGCTGAGAAATTGGAGTAGATTATCACCACTGGCTACATCACTTCAAAGTGAAGATCAGGACCTCTGCTTTGCTTTGGGACCTCAACAGCATCTGAAGATAGGGTTGCGTATTATGAAGAGCAAAAAATGAGGACACATTCATTAACTTCTACTTTTAACTATGGATCACTATGACAACTTTACGCCTGAAAAAGAGGATATGTCCTGGAAAAAGAGGACATATGGTAACCCTATCTGAAGCGCTCTCTTCTGGTCTGACTCATTTTTGCTTGAAACCATTGAGACCATTACAATAATGACATTTTGTTCTCTGCCAGGGATGGGGAACCTGAGGCCCTCCAGTTGTTTTTGTCCTGCTTGTGGCCTTCTGGATGGCCATTGCTGGACTAGATGGGCCACTGGTCTGATCCAACAGGGCTCTTCTTACAGGAAGTCATCCAACAGCCTCAGGCAGCTTGGCTAATGGTCAGGAACAGTGGGAGTAGTGGTCTAATGTAAGAACTTAGGAAACGCCTGCTGGATCAGGCCTGGTCATCTAGTCCAGCATCCTCTTCTCACAGTGGCCAACCCAATGCCTACGGGAAACCCACAAACAAAACAGCAGGATCCCCAACCCTGTCCTTTGCTTATTGCCCCAGCAATGGCAGGAATGTTTGATTGTGTAACACATTAGCGATAGCACACCACTGAAAAGGTGCTTCCCACTGCTTTGTTACTGCTGATGTGTTATACAATCAGGCATACACTTCTTGCGTAGTTGGGGATCAGAATTCTCTCCTCACATGCTTAGAAATAACTGTGGCTGTTGTAGAAATGGAAGAGACACCTTCAGATTCACAAGAGAAAACAGTGGAAGTTCATTCATCTGTTTGGCTAATGTTAGAAGGAAAGAATGTTTTGTCATCAGGAAATCTTTACAGAGATGACCTAAGCTGAGCAATCAAAAAGAAATGACTGTTGAGAGAGAAACTATTGTGTTCCTTTTCACTCCATTTACTATGACAAGGAATGCATTCATCCCAGAAGATTTATTACACAATGAACGGCTGGCTGTGAAGTACAATACAAGTGAATATTATTCACACTTAATGATGCGAGAGGCGGGGGGGAGGGGTGTCAGGCAGAAAACGCGTGTAAAAGCACAACAATCCGCACCTGCTCCAGAGATGGTAATAGCATGGTGAATTGCAATGCAGTGTGAGGCACTGTCTGCAAGGAAAGCTAGCCAAAGGGTCCATCACACTGACCTTCTGAGTGCAAACGAGCTGCCACCATGGCAGTGGTGACCTTGGGATGACTGAATGAGTATTAGGGGATAACACGGACACAGGCAAGGTGATCATGAATAGGTAGAATATTAGAATTTTAGAGCTGAAAGGGATCTTCAAGCCCCCTATTCAATGCAGTACCTGCCATTCAGGATGCAACTTCACTGTCCTTCTGCTTTAATATCTCCAGTGAAGAGTAGCCCACCACTTCCTGAGGCCACTATCAAAAACAGGGGTCTCCAAACTAAGGCCCGGGGACCAGATGCAGCCCAATCGCCTTCTAAATTCGGCCCGCAGACGTTCCGAGAATCAGTGTGTTTTTACATGAGTAGAATGTGTGCTTTAATTTAAAATGCATCTCTGGGTTATTTGTGGGGCATAGGAATTTGTTCATTTTTTTTTCAAAATATAGTCTGGCCCCCCACAAGGTCTGAGGGACAGTGGACCGGCCCCCTGCTGAAAAGGTTTGCTGACCACTGGTCAAAAAGCTCTGACCATTAGGTCTCTCCTGGTGTTTAGCCAAAATTTGCTTTCTTGCTGAAGGGAGACCATTAGCCTTGTTGACTGTCCACAAAAGGCACCCTGTCTCTTTCCCTGTGTGTTCCCTGGAGACTATTAAGTAAGATCCTGGGGAAACACTAAGCACCTAGCTGATTATCCGAACACATGCATTAAACCTTTATAAATCCACTGAAATTCCCTTATGAAGAAAACATACTTCTAAATTACTGTTTTTGAAACCACAAGTATTACAGTTGTACAAAATAACTTTTGAAAATAGAGATAGAACCAAATCCAATTAATGATGGCTCAACCTTGACCTAAGCTAATTAATTTTAACTGTGATGAGGACTCCAGCATCAAATACCTGACAGAAGAGAATAATGTTTGAACCCACAACTGGATGAAATTTCAAACTGAGATTTTTTTCACTCCACAAAAGAAATATAACATCTTCAGAGCCCTGAAGCTTAATTCCGGGACAATTTCTAATTACTCTTGAGACATCTTTTGACTTCTCAAAAAGGAAAGTGATGTAAGAAAAAAATCAGGGTTGATGTTTGAAGGCTAGATCTTTCTTTATGACAGCATGCCGTATTTAGACATAAAAAAGAGGACATTTATTAACTAAGGATGAATGGGATTTTCTACATTCATATTTAACACAGGTCAGCATTCTGAGAGATTTCAGTCAGACACAGCTAATTAGCCATGGTACTTTCAAACAAGTATAACAAACAAGAATCCATTGTGGACTTTTATGCTATCATCCTATATACTAATAGTGAACTCATTCTCCATGTGGATTCTTATGTAGTCAAAATGGCATCATCCATTCACAACAGGGGAGTAAGAGCAGACTTAGGAGAACCTCAAGCTTTGCAGAAGTACAAAAACTATTTTGGAGTGGGGACCCTCATGAGGTAACCTCCCTCCAAAGTATCTCAGTGGGCACAGAGTGCTGACTGACTGTTGGATGGAGGAGGAGAATCAAGGCACTAGTGGGTGGGGAGAAAGGTGCAATGTAATGGAGTGTTCTGGAAAAGGGCATAGCTGGTTGGCTGGAATCCTGAAAAGGAGCATCTTGTGTTGCACATGCCACTTCTGATTTCAGGTATAAGTGTCATTGTTTATGAAGCCAAAATGGTATCAGCTACACACAGCTAACTCAGGTTGCATCTCTCTCTATTTTTTCCTCCCTCCCTCTTTAGGAAAATCTCTAAGGGAGCAACAGGGACCTCAAATACAGTCCAATGAGGACTGAGTGTACTCATGGAATGCTGACTGATGTGTGTGAGGGGGGCTGGAAAACAAGAGGAAGATGGGGGGTGGAAAGGAATATAATGAGATGACGTACTGGAATAGTTGTATTCCACACTGCAACGTTTTGTTGCAGGCACCACTTGGTGATCTTCTGTGGACATTTATTACAGCTTTGAAACTAGTAACTGCATCTGAAGTTAAATAGAAACCATTTCAGATGTAATTTGGTTAATTTATTTCTTTGTTCTTCCTATTAGATTTCTCCATAACTCCATGGTTTGGTGGGGGGGGGGAGGGAATGTGGAAATAACTTGTCACTGAAATCACTGGCAAATTCATAGTTTTGAGCACAGACCTTGTAAAATGTTGTGCTGGTAATGACATAATGAAGACTGACATCTTAACTAGCATCTTATTACAGTTGAGTATTATTTTGATAAATTGGGTATAATTATTTATTTTTTTAAATATGGAGCAGAAATCTTCTAGATTTGCTCATTGGTTTTCTCCTTAAGTGCCCCTTACTATATTTTTGTTGTTGTTGATTCATGTATGAATCATTTCCTATGAAGCAACTCACAGCAATTCCACAATATAAAAAAAACATGTAAAATAATTGCACATGTAAGAAAATTGAAACAATTGCATATAGAAAAACAATATTTATACTAGTTCAATTCATTCTGTCTGATTCACTTAGAACACTTGCTGCCTGAAGCTTTCTATAGACCCTCATCCAAATGTTAAGATCTGGAGTGTTAACATACTCTCTTTGAGTAGCTGGGAATTTTGCAATTGCCTTATTCATAATAGTGCATGAGACATACATAATGGCACATTTAGTACAGTCAAAATCTTGGAGACATAAGATGACCACTGATGTCTCTGCACTAGTAACCTCCAGGCGGGTTACTGCAATGCATTCTATGTGGGGCTGCCCTTCAGACTGTCCTGGGGGGGGGACAGCTAATGCAAAATGCAACTGCTAGGGTTGTCATATTTCAAAAAGTGAAAATCCAGACACAAAAGTTGTTGAGCTTTTTTGCAAAGTTCTGGGGCTTTTCTTTTCTTTTTTTCCCTTTTCTTCTTTGCAAAAATCTGATGTTTTGAGCTATTTTTCAGGAAAAACGGCAAAATTGACACTGCCAACACAGGTTGCCTTAGGGCCAAATTTCCCCCAGACATTTTCTGCCCTGACACTGCTTCTGACTGCAGTATTCCAGGTATGTCCGGGAAACTCTGGATGTATGGCAACCCTACCCACTGCTCACTGGGATGGAATACCACCATCACATGCTGAAAGAATTGCACTGGTTGCCAATTACCTACCAGGCTCTGCTCAATGTATTGCTGTACAAAAATCTTGTCTCACTGCCTCACCCCCCTACACACATACCCAAACCATAGCATTCTGCATGAGAGTGTATCCTGCAGGAGATTAGTTCCGCCCCATGTTCCTCATTCAAAAAGCCTTCTAAATGGATATATTTATCCCACTTGGAATGCATATTGGATTTGAATTGGTTTCATGTCTATGTTGCTGTTACTTTAAGTTGATTTTATGTCCATTTTTTTGCCAATAGTTACAAAATATGTAACTATTTTAGATATGTTTTTATTATATTGTAAATCACAGCAGGGTGCCTTGGGGGAAGTGATTCATAAATGAAATAAATCATCATCATCTACTATGAGTTTTGACTGTTGGCTTCATATTCTTATGTACATGTGCTTGTTGGCTGAAGAGCTCGCTAACAAAATGTCACTTCATTTTTCTTCATATCCAACGATATCCGGCACACAATATCCCCCTCACTACTTGGAGAGAAGGAGGGTATGGCAAAGGGACATCTGGTTGTAATCTGTCACAAACTTGTTAGAATACTTGTAAGTCAGCAAATGTGAAACTAGCATTTTTTTAAAAAAAGATATATGCTCTGGTCAATTTCCCCAGTCCAGCAGTAGTGGAAGTAGCTTTTCATATTCATGGTCAGTGCTGATTTAGATGTTGATCTGGAGGCTCATCTCCATCCACATCAGTGGTCATCCAAGCCCAAGTGGTCTTTTGATGCATATGGGGCTTTGCGTCATTCTCTGAGGCCACTAGGTGCAGGCAACTAGTGGTGGGTTGAGACAACATAAGATTATGGTTGATTGCAGCCAGTACTGTGTTTCTTTTTTGTGAGGAAAAAGCTTGCTCTCATTTTCATGTGCAGGATTTTGAAAGGGATGCAGTCAAAAGCAGTAATTAGGCTTATAGATTATGTTGGCCTTGATAGCTAAGCAATGATACTGTTGAAAGGCAAACCTGATGAAGCGATACTATAAAGATCCACCACTGGGATTTCTCTAAGAGGAAAGGTGGGACAGGGAAAAGTACTGCTTCCTGAGAGGAAAAGATGCTGGGGTTAGGAGACAGCTTCAGCTAAGTCAATTTATAAGTATAAGTCTGCCTGGTTTTACAATAATTCTCAAACAAATGGAAGTGGGGAACCTTCTAGGCAAAGTATTTGATAAAGAATTTTCCAGATATAGCAACTGCCTTTTTGAATGGGAAAATAGTTTAATCTAATCAGCATTTTTCATAGTGAATTTCTGTAATCATCAATGAATGGTCTCCCATCTGCTTTTGGCTGCTTGGTTTCCAGAATCTGTACATGCCAGAATGATTCACCCTAGATCAAAGCTTTTGGCTGATAATTTTCCCCAAAATGCTTCATTTAGACCTGGAAAACTACAATATGACGTAGGGGAGCTGTTTCTGTTTGTGATTCTTTCCTCTTAAGGATCTGTGCATGAGTGGTTCTGGGAAACTTGCGACCTCATTGTATTTTAATTAGAAGATTTAATTTTTCCATGGCAACTTGTTTTGATGGAAAAAAACTACAGAAGCTGTTAAATCACATGTCTATGTAGAGAGAACCTGGCTTGACTTAACAGAAAGACAAACATGGCAGAATGGAATTACAAATAAGTTTGGCGTAACTTCAAAGCACTAGCAAGTCAATTGTCTGCTAATCGAATTCACTATCCATTCACTCAAAGTACAACTTAGTGCCAGATCATACGGTCAATTTAATCTCAACATGATGTTCCTCAAGTGTCTCTGAACATCAGGAATGAGCCAGGGTCTCCATGGACACAGCCTACACTTCACAGAGTTGATTCCCATGAAATAGAGCAGCACATTTTTCAGCCAATGAAGTCACAGAGATTGCCCCTGAGTTGTGAGAGATGTACCTGTAGAGATGCTGGTTCATTCACAACGGACATTCTCCATTCAAATGCCTGCTCAGGGAGTAATGAAAAGCGAGGGGCGAATGGGTATGATAACTGGAGTTTCATTCAAACAATAAATTCATTCACAATACATTCACCAGAGGGTTTTCTCAAGGGAGAAATCCTGGGATGGTGGATGCCAATTTGTGTGTATGTTCAGCTTCTGGGATGCTCATGACAAGTAGATCACCTGACTTGCATTGCATGGGTACCCACAACTGGTAACTCAAGCAAACAAAGTCTTATGATCTTTTTGTTGTGAACAGGGAGTTGCCATAGGCTAAAGGGGAGAGAGAGAGAAGTCTGTGATGAGCTGAATGCCAAAACAGCCAAGCCAAGGCTGCTGTAAAGCATACCTGACTCTTCCCCAGAAGGTGTGTTTTCCAGCTCAGCATCCCTAAGGCCAGTTTTACTTATCTCTAGTAAGGATAGCACACATACTTGAAGCAGTTTTGAAACAATGACAAGAAACACCCCTCATTTCCTTTTCTACAGTGGAAATTGCTGCTGTTTGCATGTTTCTCTGTGGCTGGGAACAGAAATCAGTCAAGCAAATAAAACTGGTATTTGTTCACATCCTTGTTGTTGCTTTCAAAGTCTGAAAATGATATGTAATTAATGTCCTGTTTTACGGTGTTTTGATGCTTTCTTTGCTGTTAAATAAATGTAAGTTACATAAATGGTTGCATAAGTTGTATAATTTATGTCAAACAGCAGACAGAGAGGGCAGTGAAGTAGTTTTTGGTAGAAACTGAACTTCAGCAGAAGGGAAACAGTGCTGATCATGAAATGGAAATCACTTCCCTCTTGGTGTTTGTGGTGGGGCAGAGCTGGCCTCCTGACACTGGCATCACTGCAGCTTACCGTATTTTTCGCTCCATAGGACGCACTGGACCATAGGGCGCACCTCATTTTTAGAGGAGGAAACCCAGGAAAAAAACATTTTTCTGGTTTTCCTCCTCTAAAAGCCCTGTTTGTTTGTTTTTTTGAGGATCAGCTAAAAGCTTTGCAGCTTTTTTGCAAAGGGAAAAGCCCTGGCTTTTTTGAGGATCAGCTGAAAGTTTTGCAGCTGTTTTTGCAAAGGCAAAAGGCCTTTTTTTAGGATCAGCTAAAGGCTTTGCAGCTTTTTTGCAAAGGGAAAAGCCCTGTTGTTTTTTTGGTTTTTTTTTGAGGATCAGCAAAAGGTTTTGCAGCTTTTTTTGCAAAGGGGGAAAAGCAAAGCTCCTTTTGCAAAGGGGGAAAAGCAAAGAGGAAAAGCCCCATTTTTATGGGGTTTAACTCACATTTCTGAAAAATCTTAAGGAAAAGGAGCCATTTCTACTGTTTCCAGTCAGATAATCTAATCAGCCAGTCACATGTCCTGGGGAAACAAACAACCTCCCTCTGCAGCACATTCAACAAAGGAGGGCGTGGCTGAAAGGGAGCCGGGACTCTTATCTCTCTCCCGATCTCTTTCTGATCAGCTGCTGAGGGGGTCCTTTCAACACTCCCTTTTCTCTTTGTAAAATAAAAAACACAATCTGCTTTTGGCTCCTGGGCAATTTAGCTGCAGGGACCACCATTCCCTCCATAAGACGCACAAGTATTTCCCCTTACTTTTTAGGAGGAAAAAAGTGCGTCTTATGGAGCGAAAAATATGGTAACTGGAGAGGCATGGAATGAGGCAGGGCATCATCAAGGTCAGGGTTGGCAGAGCCAATCTGCCACTGCCACTGGTACATACATGCAGCCCTGACCTCATCATTCTTCTGCCTGCCCTAGCCCTGTGGCAGTGGCAGACCTCAATTTTGGGGGCCCTGAAGCTTGAACGGTCATGGGGGGTCCTTTCGCAATGAGCAACAAGGTCTGGGCAACCACTGTTACCTTCTTCCATGGTGTTCTTCCATGGCAAATCGCCACACTTTTACAACATCTGTTCTAAAGCTCTTCCATTCAGGACTGACCATAGTGCACTGATAGAAATAGCTAAGTCTTTCATGGTGTGTTTTCTATTATTGTTCAGTTTTCAATAAAGGCTGATTCTGTGACTTTAAAACTCTAGGGAAAGAGAGGTCAAGTATCTGGCCTCTGTTACTCATGCACTATTATGCAGATTAAAATGTTATTTTGGTGTTTAGATTTATTTGATATAAACACATCTGGGTGATTGTTCCAGCATGAATTTGTTGAAAGCCCACATCTCTATGTTATCACCTCATTATGTTATCTTCTAGTTCAGGGGATTATTATTTTTGGCACTTTCATTAATGGCCATCCCTACTTAGCTAAAAGGTCAGATCTTTGAAATGATCCTCGCCATGTGCTTAACATTTAGGTTAGGATGTGAGCGGATTAGCTCTGTAGCAAAACACACTGGAGGAAAAACTCTTAGGGTGTTTTGCGAACACCTTTGGTCAGGTAGACCCTACCAATCTCATGCTTCTCCAATTTAAAGTCCAGAATCTGAGCTTCTCAGCATCACCTCACAGATTTCTTTTTTCTTTTACGCAATTGTATTGCAGTGATCCTCATGCTACTCACACCAGCCAAAATAGCTGGGGGAGCAAAAGAGCAAAAAGCTCAAGTGGATTTGGCACACTGGCAAGGCCCAGATGGTTTACATGTGCAACCTCTGCTGCCTGATCAGAGACTCAGTAGAAGCATCCAAATTATGCTATCATTATTACTCTTCCAGGCTATGGTTTGCACTATAATTTTAACAGAACTGTTAACAAGAGCAAGTGACCCACCTCCAGGTGGAGTTCACAGCCCCTGTAGAAGGACCAGCCCAAGACATTTTGTCACCTGAGGCAAACCACAAAATGACACCCCTCCTCCCCACTGGGGAAAAGTGGGTGAGTAACTATCTAAATCAGGAACAGGAGTGGGGGTGGGATAAAGATCTATACTGGGATCCCTGTGGGATAAAGATCTACATTGCTGCCCGTGTGGATCTTGCCACCTGAGGCAGTTGCTTCACCTTGTCTCATGAGTGGGCTGGCCCTGCCCTGTAGAAAGTAAAACAAAACTTG
Source organism: Lacerta agilis (assembly GCF_009819535.1). NCBI lineage: Eukaryota > Metazoa > Chordata > Lepidosauria > Squamata > Lacertidae > Lacerta > Lacerta agilis. The sequence continues at coordinate 62,781,944 of NC_046317.1, read as the reverse complement.
GGGATCTGTGGCCATCCAGATGTTGTTGGACTATAACTCCCATCATTCCTGACCATTGGCTATGCTGGCTGAGGCTAATGGAATTTGGAGTACAACAGCATTTGGAGGGCCACAAGCTCTGCACCTCTGAAGTAGAAGCATTTGCGACACTTCTTTGCCACATCAAGGGAAATGCACAATCAGGTACCACTTCACACATTATTAAGGCTTCAATTTGATATTCATTTACCTGGGGCAAGTCCAACTGAACTGAATAGGGCTTGCTTTTGAATAGACATGTATAGGATTGCACTTCACATCTTACAACTGTACAGTTAGCTTGTCTTCTTGATGGATACCAATGGTTTTGAAGTCAATGGATGTGAAACGATCAGCACAGCTAAGAGTACAAATAGCCCCTTAGGGCCTGACATTGTAGCATTCTAAACTGTTGCAGCATCCTATGCTTACAGACCACATGTTGTGCCTCCCAGCTTGTAAGATCTAGGTAGCACACAAGTTCCTGGCACTTCTGTAAAACAGAGTAAAGGTAAAGGACCCCTGACAGTTAAGTCCAGTCGCGGATGACTCTGGAGTAGCAGCGCTCATCTTGCTTTACTGGCTGAGGGAGCTGGCGTTTGTCCACAGACAGTTTTTCCGGGTCATGTGGCCAGCATGACTAAGCCGCTTCTGGCAAAACCAGAGCAGCGCATGGAAATGCCGTTTACCTTCCTGCCGGAGTGGTACCTATTTATCTACTTGCACTTTGACATGCTTTCAAAATGCTAGGTTGGCAGGAGCAGGGACCGAACAATGGGAGCTCACCCCGTCGCGGGGATTCGAACCGCCAACCTTCCGATCAGCAAGCCCTAGGCTCAGTGGTTTACACCACAGTAGTCAGATGCAAAAGAGGACAGGGCTTCTGTTTTGTTGGTCGTGCCAGCTACACCTGCTGAAATTCCTTCTGCTCAAATTTTACAAATGTAGGAGTCCTGCTACCCTCGTTTGCATCTGGCCACCCTCTTGCAAAATCATTACTATTTATATAAGCTCTTTGCCGTATGAAACCACTAGCTGATTGACTACTAATCTTAACATGCAACAGATGAACATAGCGGGAATTCTGACAAACTCTTGCTAAAGCTGTGCCCTTTCTGACATCTGTGTGTGAGGGGACCATATAATCCACATCTGCCATTGAGCAAAGGCATTTCCATAGTAGTTGTTGCTACAAAATTGGCTTATGCCAATATATACTGAAGTGCCATAAAAATAAAATGGCAATGACAGCAGCCCACACCAATCCACCCCATGATTTCTATTTTTTCAAGGGTCTAATTTGTATCCAAATACTCTCAACAGTGCCTGCAAATGTGTGTAATTCAATACTGAATCCTGTTCCATTACAAATGCTGAGGAAGAACCAGGAAATTAGAGGCAAGAGTCCTATTTCTTCCTCCCCCATGTATTGTCTTCTGCTGTTTACCTTTACCTTACAAACTCACTACAAACTGGGTTAATGACAAAACAAACTTTATTCTAAATGATTCCTGGGAGCCTGCACAGATTATTAACTAACTCTCCCAACCACCTCTGTGTCAGCCCCCTAGGAACTGGTTTCCTGGGTCCTACCAGTTACTCTTAAAGAAGATGTGTATTAAGTTGACAATGCATATCTTATGTCCATCTCCTCTGCAATATCTCCTTCCAATTTCCCCATATCCTGACTTCATTGTGATGTCTGTTTCTGTGTTTGCCCACTTCTTGATTGGCTACCACTGGTAGATCCAGCAGAGGGATCTTTTATCTCCCATCTTAATTCTAAGCGCCACAATGGTAGGATGGAAAATAAAGCCCTCTGCTTGCTCTAACTGAGAAGGAAGAGATAGCATTTCCAGACACTGGGGTGGGGAGCACCAGAAATGCTGGCCATGTGTTGTTTGAGGAAATGTATGTATGGGTATGTGAGAGGGAGAGAGTGCTATGTGCCTGCATATCTTGTATGTGAGTGTGCTGCATGTGCTTTTTTCTCTGCAAACAACCTGCATGGGTGTACTTGGAGACGATGAATTTGGGACCTTCTTCTGGATGGTGGGCAACAAGAGGAAGGGCTATTTCCACCTGGAGTTTCAGTGGCTAAGGAGGCATAGTGTTTAATGTCTCATCTATTATAATTTGTCACATACCGGTACATTGCTGCTAAATTAGCTCTGCAGGGTAACAAGGCTTTGAAAATAGTAAGGCAGACATTTTTGTAGAAGAAGTGGACTGATTGTGGTTGCATTTATTTAGCCCTTGGATGCATTGTGTGTGTGTGTGTGTGTGTGTGTGTGTGTGTGTGTATATATATATATATATATATATATATATATATATATATATATAAATACTGGTCTTTTTTGCTCGATGGAGCCATGTGGAAAAGCTGCAGCTCAAACTCTTTGAGCCTGTAGCAGAGCCAGAATTCAACTAGTGCATTCTCCCCCAAATTGTGAGTGCCCCTCGGCGCATAGTGGCATCACTGCCATTTTGGGACCGTTAGCATTATTGTTTTACAACACTGTAACACGAAAAGCTATCCAGAGGAACTGCTAGATGCAGGGGTTCCATGGGGGGGGGTGCTTTTATTGGACAAAGCCCTTCCTCTGTCAGAGTTAACATTTCTATCAACAAGATGTAAGAGCCAGTGGATTTATGGAGTCCAACATAAACATATCACAACAGTTCAGGGAAACTACACCATACGTCCAAGCTGAGTTAAAAAGTAATGTCAAGATGAAGAGCAGACAAAGAGACCGCGAGGCACAGAGATTATTGCTTGGAGAATGTGGAGAAGTTTAACACTGTTATTCAGTCTTCCTGTGAAGTTTCAGGGCAACTGTGCATGCTTAAAGCTTGCTGTAAAACTGAGTATTTCAATAGGACAGTATTTACAATAAAATACACTGTCCTTCAGGGGAAGATCATTCTGCAGCTGCTGGGCAGAGGAGATAGAAGCTGTGAATTGTGACTAGTGTTTTGTTTTGTATTAATCTAGGAACACTAGTAAAAAGCAAAACTGATAGCTTATTGCACCAAAGCCAGGGAACTTTATGAATCCCACATCAAGCTTAACTCCACCTTACTATACATGTTAGGTATCAGCACAATATTTTATTCAGAAGTTCATGTCTAGCACTGCAATATATAGTCTAGAATTGTGCTATGAAGAAATCTTGTGCAATTCATCATGCACATGTAAGGGCAAGACTGGACTCTTGCCTCCAATTTCTTTGTTTTTAAGGGCTCAGTACTGAGATTTTAAAATAACTGCATCATTCTAAATACTTTCTGGATCTGTCAGATACTTACACAATGAAGATGACACAGGCAGAATGTATTTCTTAACATTTGAACATACCATTCCCCATGAGCTATCTCCTTCAGGGTGTTTTAAGTTTGATTATGGGTTCCATTTTGAAAAGAACAAAGTTGGGGGTTGATGACAGTCATATTAATAGAACATGCACAGTGGATCGATCAACCCCAGAGTTTCTTCCTGTCTTGGAAACTCAGGTTACAAATTAATCAAATCAGCAGATCTCCTGCTAGCGATCACCACCCTTCTCCCTCTCTGCTGCCACTGCCTGCTTCTTCCTTTCTTCTCTTACCTTTTGTAGTCTCATGGGTGACAGCGATCTTCTCCCGCTATCTTTTCCTTTCTGGCTAGTTGGCAAAGGCAAGACTGCTAGCCAACTTCCACGGCAAAATGAAGTGTTGCATGGGCCAATTCCCCTGAGGCTGCAGCTAGGCCCTATTTTAATTTAAAACATTTCAGAACAACATAAGACAATCCTGCTGCATCAAGCCAGTGCCCCATCTGGTCCAGCGTCCTGTTCTCGCAGTGGCCAGCCAGATGCCCGAGGGAAGCAAGACATGGGGCAACAGCACTCTCACATCCTGAGGTTTCCATCACTGGTTTTAGAGGTCCAGAGCCTCTGACAGTGGATGTGGAACATAACCATCATAGCTAGCAGTCTTGGAGAGCTTTAACCTCCATGAATTTGTCATAGTTCACCAGCTATTTTTCCCTACCTTACTCCTAAACTGATGCTCTTGGACTCTTCCCTGTCTTCATGGGGCACAGCAATTGCTAAGGCTACTTATTATGTCTTCATTCACATAGGGCAAAATGCTCTAACAACTTGCTAGGGCTGTGCAGACTGGTTCCTTATTGGTGAGTAGGCTACCAGATTTTTAAAGGAGATTTTCATACGTGCCATCTAATTCTTGGTAGATTATGCAAGTGTTGGATTATCATAACTTCTCTTGATTCCCCCCCCCCCACTCAAGCTCAGAAAGATGCAGTAATTGTTTTAGAATCATTAGACAGAAACGCCCACCTCTGGTTTAAAAGGGGGGGGGGGAGTAACAGTTAATCCTGCCTGCAGAACCAGCTTGGATTAAAACCAAAATGAGCATGTGAGGAGAATGTTTACATGGCATTAGAAGCAATTAGAAAGCTAGCTTCTGAAAAAAGTAAAAAAGCAAAAACCTATAAATGAATAGAAAAGTCTTCTCTGCACTGGTACCACAGCCTTAACACTCCTTGCTGCATTATTATTATTATTATTATTATTATGCATATGCTTTTGACATTTAAACACCAGGTCAAGGCATGGCTTTTTAATGCTGATTTTGCTAAGCTGCTGCTGAGAGGTGATGCTTATACGGAAGTGTTTAAGTACTTCTGATTATCTTGCACTGGTGTATAGGGTAAAACAAAAAAAGCAGTCTGCTGGATCAGGCCAATGGCCTATCTAGTCCAGCATCCTGTTCTCACGATGTGCAACCAGATGCTGCTGGGAAGCATGCAAGCAGGACCTGAGGGCAACTGAACTCTGTCCCCCTGTGATTCCCAGCAGCTGATATCCAAAGGCACCCAGGATAAGCCACTGATAGCTTTATCCCCCATGAATTTGTCTAAACCTCTTTGAAAGCCATCACTGTCCCTTGTAGGAGTGAATTCCATAGTTTGAACTATGTGCTGTGTGAAGAAGCCCTTCTTTCTGTCTGACCTGAATCTCCTGGCCCCAAGCTGAGTGTGTCAGTGAAGGCAGCCAATCGGATATCACCTGTGGGTTTATGGGGACATCAATAATGCCATGGCTGTGAAGGTTGGACCTCGGCCCATTCCCTCACTGCTCTCAATGGCCCTGTTACCTCAAAGGGGGGGGGACACATTGGCTAAACTCATTGCTATTCTTGCCCTGGGATCAAATATATTTAAATAAAAGGGTAGGAAGCTGGAGTCTCAATTGCTGATACAGCTCTTTCTTCATCTCACACTGTTGTCAGGGTACTGCTAGGCCATCGCTGGGGTCACCTGGGGGACATCTGGGGTGCCCAAGGTCCCAGACCTGCACCTAGTAACCCAACCCTACCAGTGCCAGCTGCACATCAGTGAACTGAATTCAAGCTCTTTCCTCCATACTTCAAGCAGATTGTTGGTCCTCCTTTTTGTTCTTGTCAAAATCAGTATTTACCAATTGTCTTATTAACGAAAAACAAACTTTAAAAAAGCATTAAAATTTCCCCAACTTCCTTTTATTTCCAATTGGAGAGAAGGCCAGAAGCCACTGCAGAGTCCTCTCCCACCCCATAACCCAGCCTCCTGCCCATTCATTCTTCTAGTTGGGCTGCGGAGCCACTTATTGCATGTAGCTCTCATTAGTGTGACACTCAAAACTTCAGATAAGTATAAGATCATTTGTCTGTCTAGCCCAGTACTGTCTGTTGCAGGGGTAAGGAATCTTTTTAGGCCTGCGGCCACATTCCCTCTTGGCTGACCCTCTGGGGGCCACATGTCAGTAGTGGACATGGCCAAGAAAAGCAGACTCTACTGTGACTGACAGCAGCTCTCTCTGTGCCAAGCAGAAGCCTTTCACAGCTGTGCTTAAGAACCTGGGACCTTCATCACAGAAGGTATGTTCTCCAATGATGAGCTGCACTTCGCCTCGAACACTTTTCATTGGCTAACCTTTCAAAACAAAATGGTGATGCCTTGCTAATCTGTTCTCCCAAGTGCCTTGTCTATGAATGTTTCCCATCCCAGTTCCACATGTTTTTGCAGCTGGCAGCAACTGACATTGCCAGCCAACCTTTATGGGTAGTGTATTCCCATCAGCATACTATTTTTATTGTTTCTTTCTGTTTCTTTTTGCATACAGAATTCACATAGTGATTTGCATTTCTCCATAAGGAGCACTGTATAAATAGGGAACCGGTGGGTAAAGGAATTCAGATTCTCTGCATAAAGGGGCCTGTAATGCCACATTGATACACCTGTAAGGTCTGCAGCAAAACATTGTGATTTTGCTTTGTGTTTGTGGACTTATTAGTCAGTCTCTGACCTACGGTAAGTTGTTTGTGGGAGAGGTTTGTATGTCACCTGCAGAAATCTCCTCTTTTACACAACTTTTAAAGGTACACAAGCCATGTTCGCTTTTTCACCTACCTGTGCTATAGCAACTGCTACATAAAGGTAAAGGGACCCCTGACCATTAGGTCCAGTCGCGGACGACTCTGGGGTTGTGGCGCTCATCTCGCTTTACTGGCTGAGGGAGCTGGCATACAGCTTCCAGGTCATGTGGCCAGCATGACTAAGCTGCTTCTGGAGAACCAGAGCAACACACGGAAGCACTGTTTATCATCCCGCCGGAGCAGTACCTATTTATCTACTTGCACCTTTACGTGCTGCTAGGTTGGCAGAAGCAGGGACTGAACAACGGGAGCTCATCCCGTTGCGGGGATTCAAACTGCCGACCTTCTGATCGGCAAGCCCTAGGCTCTGTGGTTTAACCTACAGCACCACCCACATCCCAATCAACTGCTACATACATAGTTCATATTCATTATCTCGAGTCAGCAGTCTAATGATCATCCCACAATCCTTTGCTTGAGTAACAGATGGACAAAAATGGAAGGAAAAGTTAAGGACCTTCAAGTGCTACTCTGTGCTCATACTGGGGGATATAAATTAAACAACAGTGATGGGTAATCTGACAGTGACTAAACATAAACTGAGAAGTAATTACTGTGGGGAAATGAGGACATAATACTGATAATTATATTAGACATACAGTGGTGAAATTGTAGCACAGATACCGGTACACCCTGTCTTACTTTAACCAAGTGCATAATTAACTAATTAAAATAAATAATAGAGTATCTCACCGCAGGTGATGTTTTGACACCATTTAATGAAGACAATCATCTGCCTTATTAAATAACACAAGCAACGCGTATAATATCATCATGAATGTATTGCATGGCCAAGAGAAACACACACCAACTTAACTCTGAGAGTCCCATTGCCACTGACACTCTTATCACAGGAGGCACTGCAGGTTTGAAGATAACTTTTAAATTCACATTTCACCTATACAAGTAATGAGCACATCAGAAAATTCCACTAATAAATCGACGTATGTCGCCAGTCCTAAAATAAAGGGTCTGAATAGGATTTCTTATTTGCAAACCAGAAGGAATCTCAAAGGTTGTGGACTCTGCATTACATAAAGGGTCACTGTGAGACTCTGGGAAGCATGACGGTTTCAGGTTTGAGGGGTAGGTTGTGAAGACAAGCCTCTTGTCTTAGTGACAGCATCAACAGCTCTGAGCAAGCTTCACATAGTTTAGCTTGTTACCACAAGACTTAATGAAGTATTTTTAAATCCTTGTGATAAAATTGCTGTTCAGAAATGTCAGAACGCCTGCACCCTAGTATTGTGTATTCCTTAGATTTTTTTAAATGAACTAAAATCCTATAAGCAAGCCTACTCTTTGGGGGTTAGGGAATAGATTTTGCCCCTCTCCCCAAATGACAATATATTTTCATGCCATAAAACATTTCCTTGAGACCGGGAAGCTTTCACCTTTAATTCTCTTTGACAGATATTTGTATAACAATTAAACAAAGAAGTTGAGGCCTATTGGTAAATCATAGAGCTGAAACAATTTGTCCCACACACACACCCGAAAAGCTTATAGCTAGCATCAAATCTCAGATCACATCTGCCTCCCTTGCCTGAGTGAAGAAAACAAAAACAAAACAGTGCTTTCCAGTGCTACCATGGTGCAAACCATGGATCTGAGATTTGTATGGATCCTCATAAATTTTATAAGCGATCCCTTCAAAACCACCATCAGATCATCATTTACCTCTGTATGCACTGACATGTTCTGTGATTTGTTGGTTGTTGTTTTTTCATTCCTTCTAAAAACATTGAAGTTCCATGAGGAACTCTGCCTTGAATTAATTCTTTCTGTGGCTCTGACAAGCACCGGATTGTGAGTTCCACTGTGTAGTCTATCAGTGTAGGCTTTAACATGATGATGGGTTTGTGGGGGGATGGGGAACCTCATTTAAAATCATGGCAGGATTGTAGACAAACTGAGCAGAAGGAACCTTGGCTGCCTTCTCTTCTACATGACAGGATACTTAAAGGGCTCTTTCCAATGTCCAGGGTGTAAGGTAGGAAATCCTGTTAACAGAAAGCAGGAGATGTCCTGGTACAAACAATTGTTTGGGAGAAGGGCCATAGCTCAGTGGCAGATCATCTGCTTTGAATGCAAAAGGACCCAGGTTCAATCCCCGGCATTTCCACATAGGGCTGAGAGAGACCCCTGCCCATAACCCTGGAGAGCTGCTACCAATCAATGTTGACAATCTGGACTAGATGAACCGATGATCTCGCCCAGTATAAGACAGCTTCCCATGTTCCTAATGCAATCAAATAAGAGTGCTATTCATCAATATCCACCTTAGCCCTGTAGCGTACTATCTCCTGCCTCTTTTAAGAATGGTCTTGTGGCAAACTGAAAGGGTGTGTTGAGTGAAGGATGAAGTGTCACATGGGAAACTTTAATGTCAAACAAAGAAACAAAAGGGAGGAAATGAAACGCTTGTGCCTCATTATCCTCTCTCTATGTCATTTCTTTGATGTATCCTCATGTTGGCATAGGGAAGCCTGGACATTGGGGCATGACGAATCATCCTGGAGCACGGGTTCCTGGGATAAAAGGAGAGCACACCAAGAAAGCTCATAATTTCATAGAGCAATTTTATTTACTGAACTAGCCCTATAGATTTGAAAGCTAGCAGAAATATGTACTTTGTTGCTGCTGAGTCTCGGATTCATCCAACAGCCTCCTGCCAACTTCATTACAACTGATTTAGGGGGAATAACACTCTGTAACGGAGAAATGCAACACTCAGCAGAATTTGGGGGCAGAGATGTCATGAAAAGTGAGAGTGCTTAAACCTTCCACCATCTGCAGTTTCCCCACTCTATATCCCCACCTTCCAAGGTACCTGCCTAAACTTAATAAAGACGAAGATCCAGATAATAGGGGCTGCCACAGTAAAGGATCCAGTCCTAGCAAGAAATCTGACCTTCTGGACAATATGAAGGGTTAGAAATAAAGCTGGTGAAGGAGCTGAGTATGTCATCAGGCGCTCAAAAGGCAGAAGATTTGCATCTCCTGCATTAACTACCTGTCCATTTCCATATCTTCCTGTTCATGCATCCCAGCTGCTACATCCTTTTTGCACTTCCCCACAGCCCACGCTCCTATATCATATAACACTAACCAAGTTATTGCAAAATACTCCCCGCATATGTGGCTTTGTTAAAGACCCAAAAAGTTTCTACCTGATGATCAGATGGGCTTGTTGTTGTTTTTTTCATAGTGTGGATCACATTTCTCATTCCCTTCCCACTTTTCTATTTAAAGACATGCAAAATGGCTACTGCGATGAAGAATGCTGTCATTCTAAAGCCACCCAAAGGCTGGCTGATGGGACCTTGATGTGGCATCAGTGCCACTTCAATGACAGGGATGAGCTCTTCTGGTAGATCAGCACTTACTCCCCCAGATGAGTTATTGGTACCACCGGCAGTGTATCACTGGTAGTAGAGGCCAAGAACACAAGAGCCATGCTGGATCAGACCAAAGGCCCATCTAGTCCTGCATCCTGTTCTCACAATAGCCAGCCAGATGCTTGTGAGGAGCCCACAAGCAGCACCAACCTCCATGCTGACTCAACTTTTTCCCTTTATAAAGTGGTGGTTTCTCAACTATGGGATCGTATAGCTATTGCTCAGCAACTCGCAAAAACAACCATTAAGAAATAAACACATATATGTATATGTATATATATATATATATATATATCCAGTGGTACCTCGCTAGACGAATGCCTCGCTAGACGAAAAACTCGCTAGACGAAAGGCATTCGCTAGCGAAAGGCTGTCTCACAAGACGAATTTTCCTATGGGCTTGCCTCGCAAGACGAAAAAATTTCCAATCCCCCCCCCCCGTCAAACCGTTATTCCCCTGTTGGTGCTTTGCAAGACGAAAAATTCGCTATACGACAGCACTCGCAGAACGAATTAATTTCTTCTTGCGAGGCACCACTGTATGTGTGTGTGTATATATATATATATAGAGAGAGAGAGAGAGAGAGAGCTACAGCAGTAAAGCTTAACACAAATTGTACAGTCTGTAATAATAATAATACTGGTAATTTATTTATACCCTGCCCATCTGGCTGGGTTTTCCCAGCCACTCTAGGCGGCTTCCAACAAAATATTAAAATGCAATAGTCCTTCAGATATTAAAAGCTTCCCTAAACAGGGCTGCCTTCAGATGTCTTCTAAAAGTCTGGTAGTTGTGTTTTCCTTTGACATCTGTTGGGAGGGTGTTCCACAGGGCGGGCGCCACTACCAAGAAGGCCCTCTGCCTGGTTCCCTGTAACTTCGCTTCTCGCATTGAGGGAACCACCAGTAGGCCCTTAGTGCTGGACCTCAGTGTCCGGAGTACTTTACAGTAAAGTACACTACATCATTGCTGCTTTATAGGGATCACTGTGAAGAATTATAAATATAGTGTCAACCTGCAATTTAACTGGAACAGTGGAGTAAAAAAAATGACATTTGTTACAACATTTACTCACAAGTAATGTAACTGAAATTCTAACACTTGAAATCAAACTATAGATTTGCAGTCTGCCATTCTCAAAAATGTTCATCCCTGTTCTGGGACTGGATAATCATTTATTCACGTACGACCAATTTATGAATAATGTGACCTCTGTAGCTCTTCATAAGCCAAAACTTTCTGCTGAATTGGAAAATTCATCTGATGTGGCCTAGAAGTTATGTTTTGGGGTTTTATCTGTGTTGCTCCTGCCAAAGTGTGGATTATCTGTTTTCACATCCATTTACCATACTGGGCTTGTGACAGCACAGACAGCAATCTGGATTTCATTGGCTAGGAAAGCTGCCCTCATAAACCTGACTTGATACATCTGTCCTCTTGGCTGCCTGCACTTGTGCCCATGTGCTTTCTTGGACTTCTGCCTGCTCGGTGGTGGATCAGCTTCTGTGGTGACAGCTCAGAAGATTTTCTGCATTCCCTTCCTCTTGTACAAAAACAAACTTACCCCAAGTCATAAAGAGAGGGAGATGTGTTTATGAGCAATTCTGGATGACAGCCACAGGCAAGATTTATTCTCAGAAATCTCAGGGGGAAAAGAAAGATTACTTGACATGTCAAATTTACTTGATGCCTCCCTGTCCAGGCATTCCTATACTTGTCATTTGCTCTGCCATAATGAGTGAGGAGGAAGTAAATGTGCCATGTTCAGCGCAAGGTTCTAGAAGGTTTGCTGCCTTGCTTATTATGCCTATCACATGTGCTGGTCCTCTATGGCATTGGTCTTCAGTTGGTGGGTTGGGACATGATCTAAGGTGGGTCACAACAGCAACTTCCATGTAAATATATAGTAGAAAGAAAGAAGTAGTGAGTCCTCAGTGTTTGGATCAAAAGATGGGTCTATGGATGGGCAGATGAACCACTGGATTAACTTCTCTCTACCTGCTCTGAAATTTCGCATGGTACCAAAATGTTCTCCTGCATTTTTCCAACCACTGTCCTTCAATCAATGAGGGGGAAAATGCATCTGAAAATTAACATGGGGAAGGGCATTGCTCATCAGCAATTTGTGAGGCTTTTACTTGTGCTTCCCTTCATTTTGAGGTGACTGAGGTGTGTGTGTGTGTGTGTGTGTGTCCTTTCTTTCATTCTACAAATCATCTCTCTGAAGGTCTGTGCTCTGCAGCCTTACTGGGTGCCCATGCTTAGAGGAAAGCCCAACCATGGATGTCATGAGTTTGTGAGAACATGCAGGATGGGAAGGCTGCAGGCTGACAACAGATTCTTGTACTCACTCGCACAAATCCCTCAGCCACCTTGTAAGTAAGGTAAGTGCAGACCAGGAATGGCTGGTGGGGGGTGGGGGTATGCACTTGCCTTCCAGGCAACAGTGTCACTACTGCTGACCAAGAGGAAGAGGGGTCAGGCAGCAGGGAGGTTGGCACCAGAGTGCTAGATTCGCTCCATTGGTGCATCTGCATAGCACTGGTCTCCATGTCACCTTTCCCTCCTCAGTAAGCTGTAGTTATGCAGCTGCCAGGGGTGCAATCCCTCCCTCCTTGCTTGCTGCTCATGGTGCAAACTCTGATAAAAACAACATTATAAAACTTTATATCTAGCTATATTCTTACCTGCAAAAGAGGTAGGTTGGGTGGGTGGGTGGGAAGAGGAACAGCCTCTTTTGCATGGGAAGAATTGGTATGGCACTAATTAAATTTAAGGAGAATGCTTCACAAAAATGAACGAGGCGCTCATTTTCAATGCTGCATGGGTTACTCCTCATTTCAGGACTCTTACAGGGCATGTGTACAGATGGGAACTTCCTCCCCATCACCCAACACATTCCTCCCTGGGCACTGGGCACCTGCTCTGAGCCCACAGTTGCCAGGATCTGTGTTGTGTGCTCAGACATATGAAAGGTCATGCAAGTGCTTTAGAAATACATGTAATTAAATGTGCCAAACACATGCGTGCACACACACGTGCACCCCAAATTTAAAGACAAATTCAAAGACACTTTCCTGGTAGGAAAGGGGTTACACATATAATGTTAACTTAATACCACCACTGTTTTGTTGGTTTGCTGTTTTAATTGTTATACAGATGTAGTTAGAGAAGCAGGAGTTAATCATTGGAAATTAGCACATGATCACTTTTTATTACATTTATTTATGTAATTTTTATATCTTCTTCGTATTTGTTGTACGTTGCCCTGAGACCTTTGTGGTAATAGGCAACCAATAAACAAACAATAATATTAAAATTAAGAACTTAAGACGAGCCTGCTTTATCAGGCCAATGACCCATCTAATCCAGCATCCTGTTCCCACCGTTGCTTATCAAATACCTTTGGGAAAAGCCTCCAAGCTGGACATGAGTGTAAGTAACAGCACTTAGCCCTCCTGTGATTCCCAGCAACAGGCATTCAGAGACAAAAATGCAAAGTACCACAGTTATACAGTGAGAAAGGTGTCTTTACAGCAAGGTATGGCAAGTTCCATAATTACCAATACCAATTACCAATGTAGCTAGAGTAGAACCATTTTTTTTTTTAGATGGCGGGGGAAGATGACAAGTTGAATGGAACTGTGCATTTGCCCTGTTCCTGGTTTAAAGCATCTATGCCCTGGTCATTTCTATCTGCCTGGTGCTACCAAATATGGTTTATGAGGGCAGTGGAGGGGATGGGAACAGGACATTGATAGAATATAACCCCTAGGCAAAACTATATTCTCTATTCCTCCTGCTTTAATTGAATTTGTGGCTCTACCTTTTAGAATCTTTGCTCTCACAGAGTCAGCTAAAGTACGAAGAACAAAAAAAAAAGTTAAAGTAGTGGGAAATATCAGATTCTTGAGTAGTGTCCAGCTGGAATTGGACAAAAATAGACAGAAAGATTCTCACTGCAAATTTGCCACTGGAATGAAGGGCTTGTTTTTTCATGTCTTCACTAAAGTCCTCTCGGTAGAAAGGGGGATGTGGAAGAGTAACTACTGGGAAAGAGAGATTTTCTTGTTCCCAGCCATTAGGTTAGGGCCTAAAAGTGAGTGGTTGGTATAGAACAACACACAGCAGTTGACTCTTGACAGAACCCCATAATAACTTGGCAGGATGGGTCAAATTGCCATCAACAATATCAATCAAGCTATCAATCAAAAAACCAATAACTTCCTGTCAATCAAGGACTTGTTACCGGATCTCAGTATATTACTGGTATCCAGCTTTTGATAATGGTAACTCCCAGTATCCAGTCTCCGAGAACAGCCAGGACATCACAGTTCAAATATATAGAAAGGCACCAATATTGTTCACTCCAAATAACCAGCAATTAACAGTAGTCTTTTACCTCTGTGTGGATGTGTTCAGCTTCTTTGGGAATCTTCTATATCAAGCTACTAACATGAGTTTGGCCAAACTGCGAGAGGCAGTGAAGGATAGGCGTGCCTGGCGTGCTCTGGTCCATGGGGTCACGAAGAGTCGGACACGACTGAACGACTGAACAACAACAACAACAACAACAACAACAACAATACTTTGCTTACTGTAGATCAGGGGCTGAGAAAATGCAAGGGGAGATCTTTTTATCACCCTGGATTGAAAACTGAGGTGGTAAAATCTGAAAGTTCTCTAGAGAATTAGCTCCTATTTTAGTAACTCCTATAAATACCACAAATCCATAGGTTACTGTGTGGTGCCTAATCAATAACAGACCTTGTGGTGGAATATTTAAATTAGGGCTGATTAAAATTTTCTGACTTCAAACTAATTCCTCCACACACACACACACACACCACCACCACCACCAATTTTGTTGCCCACAAATAGAATGGAGAATTTTGGAAGTCCGTTTTAGCTCAGCCTTAATTTATATGATAACTTTGCTATTCTTATTTTTGAAGACAAAAAAAATCTCCCTGTGCATTGAAAAATCTCCCCAAATGCCTGTGGGAATCATCCTCAACCCCAAGAACAGACCACCACCAATATATTTTACAAGGTGGCAAAACCCACTTTCACTTTGAAAGGCAAACATCTGAAAAATGAGAGCAACCATGACCCATGAATGTAGTGAAACTGTGACACCAAGATAAGGATCAAAGAACAAGGTGTGGTGCAGGTTGTCCTCTTTATACTGATGCTAGCCATTTTTCATAATCCAGTCCTCAGCATTGTTGGACTTCATCCAGAACTGGTGATAAGATTTTTTTTTTTTAAACAACCCATTAAGCAATCATATACCTTAGTCTTTGACTCTCCACCTGGAATTGGTTTTCATCGCTTAATGTATCTCTATGATTCCCAGAAGATATTCCCATGCAATTAAAAAAACAACAACTATTCAGTACTACAAAAGCACTTATTACAAAACATCCAGTATACCACAAGAGATACTCATCTCAATAAGTTCTTCCCATTGCCACTTTCATTACATATATATCAGTTCTGTTGTTATCTGTTTCAGTGACAAATAATCCAGAGTACACAAAGGATCTCTAGATTTCCTGATTAGTACAATTATAATCTTAACCACATTAGGGGTGTGGGTGGCGCTGTGGGTTAAACCACAGAGCCTAGGGCTTGCCAATCAGAAGGTTGGCGGTTCGAATCCCCGCAACAGGGTGAGCTCCTGTTGCTTGGTCCCAGCTCCTGCCAACCTAGCAGTTCGAAAGCATGTCAAAGTGCAAGTAGATAAATAGGTACTGCTCTGGCAGGAAGGTAAACGGTGTTTCCGTGCACTGTTCTGGTTTGCCAGAAGCGGCCTAGTCATGCTGACCACATGACCCGGAAGCTGTACGGCGGCTCCCTCGGCCGGTAAAGTGAGATGAGCGCCGCAACCCCAGAGTAGTCTGCGACTGGACATAATGGGGAGGGGTCCTTTTACCTTTATCTAATCTTAACCACAACTAATAGATATGCAGCCAATTTGTTTTTGGTTATACACTTAATTCACTGGAGCAATGTTATAAGAGGGTTCCAGTTCAATAGCTCCTGCTATGAATTTTCTTCAAAAATTCCTAACATAAGGGCAAACTCAAAATATAATTAAGATGGTATTTCCACCACTGAATCATTCTCTCATATACAAGCAACCGTAACAACTTTCTGTAGTTACCCAATCCCTGAATGTCACTTTCAATCCCTCATTTGCATGTGCGGACCTGAGTGAAAACTGCAGCAGAATGAACTATATACACACATTATATACACACACCCCTCGTGGCCTAGGGTGAGAACTTCAGTACATAACACTAACCATATTTTCAACATTCACTTCAACAGAACAGGTTGGCTTGTGCAATCCCAGGGCCCATTTAAATAGTATACACTGAGGCTCTGCACACACACCCTGATACATTTTTCTTGGGGCGGGGGCCTAATCTGGGAATCAGGAATGGTCCTGATTTGACCTGGATCTGGGCCCTGAACCCAATCATGGGACCTTGCAGTGTTTAATTAAATTAAATTACTAATTAAACTAAAATACTAGTTAAACACTGCAAGGTCCCATGATTTTAAAACATAACTGAACATGTCCAGTGAGATGGGGAGCTGCGTTAGGGTTTAAATTACAGGGGTCAGCAAACTTTTTCAGCAGGGAGCCGGTCCACTGTCCCTCAGACCTTGTGGGAGGCCAGACTATTTTTTGGGGGGGGGGAAATGAACAAATTTCTATGCCCCACAAATAACCCAGAGATGCATTTTAAATAAAAGCATGCATTCTACTCATGTAAAAATACGCTGATTCCTGGACCATCTGCGGGCCACATTTAGAAGGCGATTGGGCCTACCCATGGTTTAAAACACCATTCAAAACTCTCAATTAGGTTTATTACCTGAAAACCCCCTTTTGACAGCCCCAGATGTCTCGGGGTGGACCTGAATTTGGGCAATTCAGGGCTGCATCAGCCTGCTTCAGCCAAATCTCAGATTGGCCCAGATCAGCCCAATTTTGCTTGAATGGTTGCACATCCATTGCTCTTTTCATTTAAAGAAGACTTTCAGAATGATGATTCTGTCCAGCAGGCAGGCAAGCCTGGCCTTCCTTCCACACTTTATTGCACCCTGTAAAAGTCTTGCTTCTGGCGGCATTCTCCGCCCTCCTATAAACCATTCGCACTGTACAAATTATCAAAGCTACATGTGTGGCTGTCACATCACAGCGACGTGTCCCATAGATCAGAACAAGAGCCTAACGTTTTATGTGTGTAGAGGCGGCATTCTAGTAAGGCATTTCCACCCCACCCTAAACTAGTAATATGGCAACGTCACCCTGTGCTGTGTAGAGTGGGAGTCTCAGTTATCCATTCCTGGTTTACTTCAAAGTCACAAACTATGGGGAAAAAACTTTCCCTTTTCCTATTAAAAGAGATAACAGTGTAGTACATTTCTCAGAAATCTAAGTACACTAAAACTTCACAACTCTGTTTTGTGAAACGTAACAAACTATAGCTGATTTAATTGTTTTTTTAAAAAAAAACACAAAACCGTAGACAACTGTTGCCACATTTATAGCAGAACCAAAAGTCTTGTGTGTGCCCTTTATAGGGAAAACTGAAGCCTGTTTACAGGATGTGCGATTTATAAGCCTGAACTCTTCTCTTAATATAGCCACTATCGTAACTCTCAGGTTAAGTGCCATGGCGGATGGCTACCCATCTGACAGCTTGAATGCGGAGTCCAGACTAAATTATAACACCAAAAATGCAATGAAAATATCCTCATAAAATTTTGTGTTTATGAAAAGAAAAAGAAGTAAATGAAGGAGATATCACTACTTGGAGAGGCATGGGGTACTAACTGAGCACAAAGTAGTCACATATCCTTACTGCATGCTTGAGGACAGCCAGTAGGGGTGCTGGAGAGTGCAGAGAAGCATGCACTGCCTATGCTCTGGGTACCTCCAGGCTAGAATACTGCAAGGCACTGTCCTGAAGACTGATTGGAAACTGCAGAATGAGGCTGTTAACTGAGGCTTATGGTCCTATTCCACCTGTGCTACACTGGCTCCCAGTCTATTTCTGAGCCCAATGCAAAGTGCTGCTTTTGACTTTTACAGCCCTTCATGGTTTAGCTTTGGAGTACTGTACATGAAGGATCCCTTGTTCCATGTGTATTTTCCCATACACCCAGTCGCTGCAGCTACCACCAGAGGTGAGGTGGGTTGTTACTGGAGAGGGGTTCTCAGGAGTGGTCCCACAATTGTGGAATGTCCTCCCCAAAGAGATTCACCAGGCATCTTTGTCTTCTGGGAACCAGTGGCCTTAATGGTACCCCTCACCCCATGATTTTTAGATACAGGCTGGATCTAGACACATTAAAAAAAAAAGCATTTCAGGAAAACTTCATAAAGGGAAATCAAGTTGGCGAAAGATGGGACTCCAAAGCACCATCTGGTGTCACAGTGTTATAATGCATATAAAGCAGCTTTTCTTTACTAAAGTAGCTGAGTCCACAGTGTTAAACTTAATGATTTTTTGTGTTGCTTTTGTGATCTTATGG
Organism: Lacerta agilis; assembly: GCF_009819535.1. NCBI lineage: Eukaryota > Metazoa > Chordata > Lepidosauria > Squamata > Lacertidae > Lacerta > Lacerta agilis. The sequence goes on along the minus strand of NC_046317.1, from coordinate 62,763,485 downwards.
CCTTGGTTGGAGCAATCCAAACCTCCAAATTCTGTGCTGGAGGGGGTTTCTCTGCCAGCACTGTTTGTCTTTGCCAGCCTCCGCTGGTAGTGTATTCAGTGTGCTTGCCTAGACTGTGGCCAGATGAAGGCTACAAGCCAATGGTATCCATACTGGCAATAGACCATGTACATCCCCAAAATGGGGTGGTCAAGGGATGGGGTGGGTTGGAGGTACATGAGCAAAGGATCAGCTGGATACTGAGCCAGCCCTGCTACTGTCACATGACAGCCCCCAAACCAGACCTCTTCACTACTGCACCCTGGGAGGCAACATAGCTGAAATGTACCCCATACCCTCCAGCTGGTTTCTGTGAGCATCAGGGTTGTAGATGCTATAGTGCAGGGGTCAGCAACCTTTTTCAGCCATGGGTCGGTCCACCATCCCTCAGACCATGTGGTGGGCCGGACTATATATGGGGGGGGGGATTGAACGAATTCCTATGCCCCACAAATAACCCAGAGATGCATTTTAAATAAAAGCACACATTTTACTCATGTAAAAACACACTGATTCCCAGACCATCCACAGGCCGGGTTGAGAAGGCGATTGGGCCGCATCCGGCCCACAGACCTTAGGTTGCCTACCCCTGCTATAGTGGCTAAGCCATTCCATGTAACCTTGCTGCTGTTAGCCAGGGGGTTGGATTGGAGTTTTATTTTATGTAGTCCCGACGCAGCAAATCTCACAAGGACCTCTTCCTCTATCCCTCCTTGGCAGTAAAATTGCAACAATAATAAATTAAATAATTTATCCCTTCCAGGGTTGCAGCTGAAATTTCACCTAAAGTGAAATGTGAAGCAAATTTGTGAGTTGTGCCTCAGGTGAAACATCTAAGGAATCTCAAGAGAAGCTAAGCTCAAAGAGTTCTGATGACTACCCAAATTATTGTACTGCTTGCTAGCGAAACAGCTGTGTGAATGGTGTATAGAGCATTCATGTCTGTGCAGAAGTAAGCATTTCAATGAAGACATTCCAAGTCTTGTTTTTCTAGAGAATTTTCCTCTACCCCATGGCCTGTTGCAATTATTTGAGCCACACAGGCAGTAGTGAAGCTAGCTGCTCCGGCATCTAGAGAAGTGCACATGCTGTGCACCCAGGGTGGGGCTAGCTGCCTGTGGGGGTGGGGTGAGCCACCTGTGGGGGCGTGGTGAGCATCACAGGGAGGCGCTGCCTGCGGTGACCGTCCCGGGGGGGAGGCAATGTCACCCCCCTCAGGGATGACACCGGGGTGGATGGCACCCACCACACCCCCTTCCTCCACCAGTGCACACAGGTACCCATTGAACCACATGACTACACTGCAAATGGTCACCAAGTTTGCCACATGTGCAAATCAGACTTTAGCTGCATAGCTCCTTGGAGGGGATGCTGATGTAGAAGCACGATGGAAGGGTCATTATTTCCACGAACACCATGGAATAGGGGAGCAGGCCGATATGCGATTTACTAAGACAGAAACAATTATGAACTGATTCTATAGTAACAAAGTTATTTCACTTCACAAGCCAAAGTGATGTCTCAATAATAGATCAGAGAGCTGGAAAAGATATTTTCAGTCATTCCGTCCAAACACAACACATTTGGGGTCAATTCAAAAGGGCACTACACAAGGTCCAGACTTCCAATCTGCAAGCAACTCCATTTGGCTGGAAGATGTGCAGTATCAGATTTCGTTAAGCCCAATGCTTGACTTATTGTCACCACACTAAGTGCATACTGTGCTCTGCGGCTGACCTGTGCAGAATATTATGTGCCCCTGTTGCTCTGATTCTAGCTTATCAATGAAGGACACAGATGTTCACACATTTATTTCTATTTCTTATTCCCTCTGCCCAGCTTCCTTTGCTCTCCTGACAGCAAATGCCATAAACGAGGTCACAGTATAAAACAAGTACTCTGCTTGGATTAATTTCCCAGATATCTTCTTGCCAATTTAAACAAACTGTCTAGTTCAGTTTCTGATCTAAGCTAGCTCCATCTAGGGCTCTGCCCACTCGGGAGCTTACTGAGCAGGCAATTCTTTGCTAAACTCTAATTTTGGGAAACAGTACCATAAATAGGAGGTACTAGACTGTTTGTACAATATACTTCCATGAGAACAGTGGTACCTGAGTGAACCCCAAATTGCCCAGGCATACTCTGCAGGTTAACAACAATGAGCATGGAGATCAGCATAATTGGCATGAAGTTTGCAAGAAGCAGGCATTGGAAGATGCAAGAAAATGCAAAAAAAGAAAGAAAAGAAAAAAAGCACCTGAGATGTGATGAGACACAGGTTCAATTCCCAGCATCTGCCGGGTGGGCTGGGAAATGACAAGATACATATATTTAATAAATTTTGGTTTACACAGTTCTTAAACAACTTGTAATGAAGCATGAGCCTATTGTAGGGTCCCTGTTGATCTTTCATGAAATATACCTTCCTAACACTAAAACACTGGGGGCATGCTGGAGTTCCTGTTTGTGTCTGAAAACCACTTTGATGGAAATAGCTTAAGTTAAACTTGAAGATTCTGTTGATTCTGATGCCTCCCAGACTTACTGTAGCTTCAATATACATGATGAAGTCAATTTGTCAGGACTAGCTTGAGAGACCATCTCTTATGTTAAGAAAGGACGTATTCCATAAAATAACTGGCCTGATAGGCTGCAAGCCATTCATTAAATATCATATGTTACTCATTCACAAATCCAGTTGGATTACAGATTTCCCTGGGGATGGGACTGACAGCTTGTCCCACTGATGTTCTTGTTGAAAGGTGGAATTGTATGGCCATCAGCAAGTTGCTTCTAGGTTGCCTCTAGCATTCTCCTCTCAATTTTCAGCAGCAGAAATTTCATCCAAAGATATCTGATTGACCGCTTCATACTCTTAAACCACAGTTTGCCACCATTTAGTGTGAATTTGCAGGGCTTCCACTTCCAGCTGGCTTTTGGCAAAAGCTGTAAATAAATTAAGAGAGGACATTTCACTGCGGAGGGTCTAACCTCAAGTTGGAGTTGCAATGTTATGACGCAGTTTTAGCTCTTGAGTTGTTTGTCTATGGAAAAAAGAGCAGAAATTGAACCCTATTGCTCAGAGATCCTGTTCACATATTCTAGAAAGAAAAGTACAAATGTACTTGCAAAAATAGTCTGTTGAAATATTCATATAACTGAATTATCTTACTCATAACAAAAAAAGAACTGAAAACTTTAAAAAGCATTTAAAAACCAAAACTGTATCTGGATTTGTGCTAAAAAAGATGGTGTCTCAGAATTCATTTGCCTGAACTGCAGTGACATGGGATAGTATTCAACTAAGTGTTACTCAGAGTAGACTGATTGAAATTAATAAACATGGAAGATGGAGTAAGCTTGTTTTCTGCTGCTCCAGAGGGTAGGACCTGAACCAATGGATTCAAATTATAAGAAAGGAGATTCCGACAAAACAGTACTGTAGGAAGAACTTACTGATGGTGAGAGCAGTTCCGCTGTGCAATGGACTACTGCAGAAGGTGATGGGCTGTCCTTCATTGGAGGTTTTCAACAGAGGTTGGATGACCATTCTGTCAGGAATGATTCCTGCATTGCAGGGGGTTGTAGAGGACCCCTTGAGTCACTTCCAACTATGACTTCATGACAAAGTGAAGTCTATTCACTGCAATGTGTCTACTCTTGAGTAAAACTTAGTTGCATACCACCCATTATATGCCTTCTGATGATTGACGGTGGTCACTTATGCATCATCAAAAAGGGGGGAAGTTGCATAAAATTTGCACATGATCATTTATCTATAGATGCACATTTAAAAATAATTGCAACAATTTAAATAGAAATACAATACATCTCACTATAGTGGGGAATAGCATGGCCAGGTAACCTCTATGCCTGATCAGTCTGCTGTTCAGGTGCTAGTTGTTGTTGGGCAACTTCAAGGTTCCTGCTTCCCCTTCATAGACTTATTTATCTTTAATCAGAACTTGGATAGGACAGCCTTCCCAGCAATGGACTATCCCCTTGACAGTCTTCACTCTCCTCTATAGGAAACAATGCTGTTCTCAGCGGATACTTTTCTCTGCTACTTAATTTCTGCCTTAATTTCTGCAGCCTGAAAGAACAACAGAGGAAAAAGTATGAAAGGCAAGTAAGCTACTTTAGCAATCAGAGCAGGTTATCACTTACAAGATTCTTTTTAAGTTCAGCATCCTCCTCTGTGTTTGCTTCTACCTCCATCCTTGCTGTGGGCTTGACAGCACATTCCTTAAACTGCCCCAGAGTAATAAAGCAATAATAATAATAATAATAATAATAATAATAATAATAATAATAATAATGGTACTGCTCCTTCTAAGGTCATGCTTATGTTCCATGACCTTTTCTTTCCCACTGCTCCTAAATTCAATAGCAACCTGACTGGAACAGCCATCTTTTCTTCACCTTCTGAACCACTCCTCTATTTTCAATGGAGTTTAGCCAAAGCCAGCCACACACATGGAGGAGAGGAATGTGAGGAAGTTTTCCCTGTCCACCTCTAGGTAGTGAAATGAACTTTGCAGGGGTGGGGGTGGCTTCACGATTGTCACCAAGCCTGGTAAGGCAAAAGACAAACCAAAGGGTCTAAATGAATGCAGGATTTAAATGAATGAGAGGTTAGCAGAATGAACCTAATGGAGAGCCCAAATCAATGATCCTTGGTGTTAATATTAAAAAAAAATTTAATTGGTTTGCAGTGGTTCTGGGGTTTACATTAGCAAGCCATACTTAAAATATTGAGAGAGTTTCCATGGTCCAGTCACAAGCTGGGCCAAGCTTACTAGGATTGTGATACCACACAAGACTCTGTGGAAGGGGCTGCGCGATTCAACTCTCCTCAGAACAGCAGGCCCATTTCATTTCAGCTGAAGTGCTATGTGTGTGCCAAGACCTTTGAACACCCTGGTTGTAATAAGTATTCAGGTATCCAGGAGAGGGCAGATTAACATGGAAGACCCATGCAGTCAGGAATTGCGGTTGGGTTGAATCCAGAACTTGCGATGCTTAGAGTAGACCCTATTGAAATCAATGTTACTTAAGTTAGACATGACTCATTAAAGTTCCATAGATTTCAGTGTGTCTGCACTAAAAAGATCTAAGCCTGGATTCAACCCATTGAATCACACACATGCGCAACACAGCCACAAAGCCTCACAATTGGACTACTGTAGTGCTCTCTGTGTCTTTTTCCTGAGGCTTTCCTTGACCCATAAGATTAGACTCTGATTTATTAGAATGAACTCCCTGAATTTGTTGTATTTGCTTCTAGATACATTTATATGGTTTCTTTTATTTAGGCTATAATTTTGTTTTAATGAATATTGTTTTTATACTGTACATAGTGTATACCGCCATAGCTGTCAAGTTTCAGTTTTGAAAATAAGGGATCAGCAGTCTCACCTATCCCGGGGACAGTCACATGTCAGTGGTGGGTGGAGCCAGAAGCAAAAGTGGGCGGAGCAGCAATGTAAACTCCAAGCGGGCTCGGGCTCGGAGCGGAGCAAAGAGGAGGGCAGCCATGTTCTCTGCGCGATGGAGCCCCATTGTCTTCTTGTCTGATCTCATCAAAACAGGACAGGAAGCAGCAGCTGCTCAAAGGCAGCCAGGCTCCACCCGCCAGCTAACCCTATTGGCCGGCTGAGGGGCTCGGCGGCAACGGATAGGGGCTGATGCAGGGGGAGGAATACACCCCCCTGTAAGCACGGGAAACGGCTCCCACTTGCTTTGAGGGCTGAGGCTTTTCTCTCCAAGTAGGCGAGGTCTTCCCACCCAGTCCCTGGCCAGCAGGGGAGGAGCTGCTTCCATTAAAAACGGGAAATTTAAGGGAAATAAAAAATAAGGGAGAGCAGCAGGAAACTGCTTGAAATAAGGGAGAATCCCGGGGAAAATGGGATACTTGACAGCACTGTATACCACTTAGATTTCTACACTATCAAGCAGCTTAAAAATGCTTTGAGGTAGATGATAGATAGATAGATAGATAGATAGATAGATAGATAGATAAATGGATAATACCACATCAAAGTGATTTCTCCTTAACTAAGTGTACAAAGGAGGCCTCAGACAGCCCCAGATTTTTGTAAGGAGGTACAATGAGATAAACATTGAAAATGCATTATTCAGACGTTTGGATCTATTTCCCTGGTTATGAACATTATTTATAAAATTGTGTCCACTCAGTGCTTTCATAAACCAGCCAGGACAGCCGTGCTTGAAAGAACTCACAGTATGTTCTAGTAAGCAAACCACAGCAGACACGTATAGCTCCATCTTTTATGAATCAAATAATCTTTTAATTCAATCTACCTAGATTAACCTTAGAAATATAGTGCCATGCCTAGTTATCCATACAGAGCACAGATGCATAGAGAATTCATTACTGCTGGCTTCCTATGACATGGCTGTATTATGTAAAGTTGTGCCTTCTAGAAATCTCAAAGCGCATTAAAACCTTTAACTAAGACAATGTGTTTCAAAGGAATTTGTTTTCTTTGGAATATGAATGTCCCCATAAAAAGGCATGATCTGTATTAGGCAGCAGTGCCCAATGATTTGCAAGCCCTGCAAAACATGTCCTGGAGTAAACCCTGCTCCCCACTAAACCAAATTGGTTTGTGTTTGTCCAGAGCAAAGATTTTTTTGGAAAGATTACTACAGCTACGTGCAGTTAACCTAGTCTTTTATTTGTATTGTTCTTTAAATGTCTGCCTTACGACCACCTAGTACGTATGGCACAGTGTACATGGAATCTTTACCACAGCCTGTTTCTGCCAATTTGCTCCTCTATCAAACACACTCTTGATGCCTCCAGTATTATGCATAGTAATGGAAAGGAAGGGCAGACAATACTGCACAAGGTGGACCAATGGTTTGACTCAGTGTAAGGCAGTTTACTGTGTTTATATGAGTACATTACAACTGACAACTTCTAGAAGAGTAGCCATCTTAGTCTGTTGCAAAAACAGAAACAAAACACTTAAGATTCCCATTTTTGTTATGACATAAGATTTCATGGACTCTCCATGAAAGCTTATTCCAAAATTCAAGCTGAACAAATGAATTAGGATGGGACTGGGAATGAAGGTGGGACTGGAATTGGTTGTGAAATGATGGAAAACAAACAGGCGTGTGTGTGTGTGTGTGTGTGTGTGTGTGTGTGAGAGAGAGAGAGAGAGAGAGAGAGAAGGAAAAGGAGAAGGAGGAGGAGAATTGAGAGCCAGTGTGGTGTAGTGGTTAAGAACGGTAGACTCGTAATCTGGGGAACCGGGTTCGTGTCTCCACTCCTCCACATGCAGCTTCTGGGTGACCTTGGGCTAGTCACACTTCTTTGAAGTCTCTCAGCCCCACTCACCACACAGAGTGTTTGTTGTGGGGGAGGAAGGGAAAGGAGAACGTTAGCCACTTTGAGACTCCTTCGGGTAGTGAAAAGCGGGATATCAAATCTAAATTCTTCTTCTTCTTCTTTTTCTTCTTCTTCTTCTTCAAACAAAACTGAAGGTTAAACAAAAGACAAGCTGAAAAAAATGTCACCCAACTCATGAAATGCTTTCTAATATTCAGAGAACTTACAAAAGAGTAAAAGGCAATGGAGGTGAGGAGCTAATTTTAGTTCTTTACCACCCACCACCCCATTTACTAAATACTGTGATTGGAGAGTGTTGTGTGAGATTGGGTTGGATTGGATTGGAAGCTAGAGTTGAATTGCCTTAAATTTTCACAACCACCAAATCCCTGCTGGCCGGCATTAAGTCTGAGCTGAAACATATTCTTCCACTGGCAAATGAAAATGATAGACTTTATGGAACTTGCCGAACTGACAGCGAGACTGCGTGATCAGAGGGAGGAAACGGTGCAGGAAGACTGGGGAAAAAATTGAAATTTATGTGAAAAAATATTGTAATGTTTAAATTTTTGAAATCCTAGGGAAGCAACTATAGGTTTCTGGTATAAAATTGGGTATAAATGACTTATAAATGATCTAGGGAATTTATAATGGATAAGGAATTGATAAGCATCTGAATAAGATAATGGATATTTGGTTAATCTATGAAACTGTTAAAGAAGAGTGGAAATGATGTATGTTTTTACGGTTAAAATTCTTATTAAAAAAAGATGATATGTTGCAACATTTTGTTGCAGGTCCCACTTGTAACATTGTAATAACAAACTCACCAAGAGTTGTCATAAAGAAAATTATTTATCATCTTTAATGTAGCAGGAAAGGTAAACCTACTTTCCTGTGAATTTAATCTCTGAGCTGAGCCCACCTCCCTGGCTGATCATCTTGGAAGAATAGTCCTCACTCCTCCTTCTTGTGGATTTCCTGCTTTAATTAAAATAACAAGTTGATAATGAAATTGCTGTGCACTGAGAATAAACAGCAGAACAACAGCTGTCATGATTAGCCTGCCAGAGGCTTGCATAATGGAATGCTAATCAGATGAACTAAACTCTTGGTACAATTTCCAGAAGGGTAGCTGTGTTAGTCTGTTGTAGCAAAAACAACAAAGTCTTGTTACTAGCATATTTATTATAGCATATAATACCATAGTCCATTTCATCAGATGCATGAAGTATATTCCTGAATTGGAAAATGGGCAGAGCACTGCAGAGAAGTGAGTTCAGAGGGAAATGAAATGCAAAAAGGATAGTGATTATTACCTGAAATCTAAATAACTACAGTGACCAATCAACAAGGCAACATTGGTGATAGCACAAACATCCTGACATTGGTAAACTATTTTTTTTAAAGTTGTAATCTTTATTCAAGGCACAGGTAACAGAATGGAGTTGCCTGATAAACTGTAATTCAGAGGTTTTCTGCTGGAGTTACCCTTTGACATCCATTTGATCAGGTATGGCCACCTTAAAATCAGGTAGAAAATTGTCCTTAAGGTGGCCAACCTCAAAGTAAGGAAGGGTTGTTTTTTTAAAAAACATTTCAAAAAAGTATTTGTGTTAATTAGCCAGCCAATGCCTTATCAACAATGCTGCCTTGTTAAATTGGTCACTGTAGCTATTTTGCTTTCAAATAATCATCATTCAGGGCCCGGGGCCCCTACAACCTACACCAATGCCTGAAGTGAGAAAATAGGTCATGGGACAGGAGATGAATAGTGGTCTAAATCACGGACAGGAAGTTTTAAAATGCTCAATTTTTATCTCAGATGATCCTATCTTCAGATGGTTACATACTCTGTATTAAAACACCTTGACTGACTGCCCCTGGGATGTAACAGCCACTTTGAAATATAATCAAACAGTGAAATCACGGGGTCATCTGTCTCTCCTTGCCAGCATCACGCTGCTTTGTTTCCAGTTTCACAGCAGGGCTCATGTTTTAAATAGATTATGTACTCTACTCTGATCTGGCAACAACTTGCTAATAGCCAGCAGCTGAGTGATAAACTATTGTTGCTGACAAGGACCTATAGGGCTCCAGGCCTTTTGTATGTTTCGGAAGTACAATTACCTTACCTCCGGGTCAGTGGATACTTTGCCTGCTAATTATTTTGAGACATTCCAATTAAGAGCAGCCAAGCCCACCGCTGACACAATTCATCTTGAATACTATTAATATCTGTCGCTTTACTTTATGATCCCCATAAATGACACCCGTTATAACATTGATTTAATTTAAGTCCTTTTATGGGAGATATATTATCCTATGGGCAATAACAGCTGGTACATCTGTACTCTACACTTCATTACAGTCCAAATCGAGGTGTCTGGTTCATCCATACTGGGTATTCCTACAATGACCTTTGGGTATTCCCACCATGGCCGTGTCTGGATTACAATCTATTATAGAGGAAATCAAGTGGGGAATCGATTTTCTGATTGTGCTCCAGTTCAACTGTGCACATACTGATTATAGTGTAGATTCATATGGCAGAAACAGGAGACTGCATTATATAGCAATCTAATTAGGTGGACTATATGACCCATTTATCTGCAATGTGAAAGTTAATACTCAGTGTTAATTAGGTCCTCTTTGGACTTATTTTCTGGGTTCTTGGAGGGCTGCCCAGAAGGAGCAGATCCACAGATTGTATGAACCATAGCTTGCTTTCAGAAGTCATGGTGATTATACGCCAAGGCTGGAGGAGCAGAAAAGATAGCAGATAATCATCCCTGAATACACAGATCATTTCCCCACACCCCATACAAATTTTGAGATAAACATAGTGATGAGTCCTTTGAAGATGAGTGCTTGGATGGTTGACAGTTCACCAAAGGGATTCATGGATGAGAAAATTATTTGTGAAAGTGACGTATGATCTTAGCTAGAAACCAGGTGATTTCAAAGTTCTTCCAGGTTTAGGAATTTATGGCTTATGTTTGATAAGGAAAACTGAGTTGTGATGAAAAGGAGAATGAAGGCACAGAATCTTGGTGCAAACCATAAATTAAAGAAAGCTTAATTTTAATAGGGAGTAAAGTTATTCAGAGGTGTTACCAAAAAGAATCAATCATAGTGTGGGAAAAGATAAGAAATGGAAGGGTTTTATATTAGGGAAACACAAGGAACTAAAACTGTTTTGTTTTGTTTTTGTTTTTTGTGGAGGAGAGCTTTTCCTTTTTCATTCTTTTTTTTGTCCCAATTTTCATGAATTATTTTCACTCAGGAGTCTTCCACTGGAAACCTCACCATAGCAAGTCTGGTACATATGAGCCTTTGACTCATCATTCCAGAAAGCCCCTGTCTACCTCTTCCTTTAAAATGTGAAGTGACTTTTCTTATATTGTTTTAGAATGCCTTAATAATACACTTTCCTATAGTAGTCTTGTTGCAATTGTTTCATTTATCAGTGCAATCTTTTAAATATAATTTACTGTTTTATCACTTCTTTATCGTCTACTGATTAATTAAAAAAATGAATGTTTGCAACTTTTCACCATTTGTCACTTATTTTAAGTACATTTTAATTTTACTTTGCTCTTGGTGTGTTTTACCAAACACACGCTCACTGGAGCAAATTTATATAAACTAGTTTAGAGCCTGTTTTTCACTCAGCTGTTCAGTTATCTGTTCTAACCATGGAACAGAACAAATGGAAACAAATTCAATGCATGACAAACAAATTCAGGCTGCAATTCTATATACACTTACCTTGGAAAGCCTCTTATTGAACTCCCAGTACTTACTCGCGTGCTTTTGTGTGTGTGTGTACCATGGGTACCAGCACAGAATGACTGCAATGGGCAACAAAAAAGAATGTGACAGTACTTTGTACTACTGACAACTATCAGAGAAAAAGCACTGCTGACTCCTAAGTACAGGTAGATGTGCACAGGGTTGCACTGTCAATGTAACACAGCCTTTTTATTTGAGCAGATGCAATGCTGTAAATTATCAGGGTAGATTAAAGTTAAGTCTCAGTAGTATTTCAGTATTGGGGAGTATGTTATGTACATTGCAGCCATGAGCAAATTGATACAAGATGTTAATCAGAAGATTGTATTAGCATTTCTCTACTTAGCAGCAGTATTGAGTACAACCTTGCTCAGCTGCACAAAGCTGGCAAAAGAGACAAAAACTCCATTCCTCTCATTCATTTACAAGCTAGTAAATACCTAAAGCTGAATTGCTTAGAAGATCACTGAGGTACGCTATCGCAGAGTCACTTAATTTGTTACATTTGGGAAGTGTCCATCTTAAAATGTAGAACGCAAAAGAGGTCAACACATGTTTTGAATGGAAACACACATTATCTGCAGACTCTGACATCAGAGAGCCAGCTCTGACGTATACTCACGGTGGCATACTTGGGTTTTCTGCTTTGCAATGTGTGCAACAGCCTTAACAATCCTGTGATCAATGTATATTTTCTGCCATCCCATTCAAGTGGGATATAAATTTAATAACGAAATAAATCACTGTTGCAAGTTTCGTTTTTGTTTTTCTTAAATGTGATGAATGTATGAATTTGGTATCTACAGTGGTACCTCTAGTTACGTACTTAATTAGTTCCGGAGGCCTGTTCTTAACCTGAAACTGTTCTTAACCTGAAGCACCACTTTAGCTAATGGGACCTCCCGCTGCCGCTGCGCCGCCAGAGCACAATTTCTGTTCTTATCCTGAAGCAAAATTCTTAACCTGAAGTGTTATTTCTGGGTTAGCAGAGTATGTAACCTGAAGCATAAGTAACCTGAAGCGTATGTAACCTGAGGTACCACTGTACTAAAATAAAAAATGAAGGGGTGCTGAATGTTACTTAACATAGGGCTAATCAACCCCTGCCAAACTCCCAACTCTGTTGCCAACTGCCCTCCCTTTGCAACTGGCCAAACTCTCTCTCCCTTCCTTTACTGACCCCCCCCCCAAACCCCTTCCCCTCAAAGCTCACTCACCCCCCAGGCTTCCTTCTCTCAGCCAAAGCAGCAGGGTGGGGAGACAAAGGGAAGAAAGTCATTCTCCCCTCTCCAGCCACAACAGCAACAACAACAGGAGAAGTGTGGGAAGGCCTGCCTTTGTTCTTGGCTTTCAGTGTGATGGCGGACAAGTGCTGATATAGTAAAGAGTGGCATACCTACATATTGAAATATTTATATCCCTGCTTTCCGCCCCAAAGAGACCCTGAGGTAAAGACTTCTCAGAAGTTGGTGCCCAGTATAAAAGGCATGCTTGTTGGTTGAACATTGGATATATTGTGTGAACTCACAGCAGAATGGGAGCAGTAGTTAGACACTGTAACAGCAGTAATCAGAAATAGTAAAAACAGAGGGGCTACAACACATAAAATCCAAAAAATGTAGTTATTTACATTTAATATTAAGTTCTATTTATGCAGCTGAATAAAGAGCTTCTCGCAATGAGCATAATATAGGCTTGGATGATTTGTCAAGTTAACAAGAGCAAACACAAGCATCAAATAATTACTTTCCCAATCAGAATTTTAGACTATCTAAAATCAAAATGAGGCAAAGAGGAAATCAACATAATATTAGAGGAAATCAATGTAAAGTGAAGAACTTGTTGGGTGTGCTTGAAGAATCAGTGATCAGGCTTTTAGAACAAACTTCCTTCTTACATTTCTCTGCAAGTCCACTTATCAGTCCTACATGGTGGAGTTCCTATTAACTCCAGTGAATGGTAACAAATGTCAAGCTGTAGTTATGAATGCTGGATAATTGATCTGTTGTTCTAATTTGAACTCTGTTGAGTTGGTTAAGTTTTTTGCCTAGCCACAGGAACTGGCCTGTTCACACTGCCTAGCCAATTCACTAAGTCCACACTAAGGAAAGATAAAAGGAAAGTGCAGATTGGGTCCCTATCTTGCTCTGCTGGGGCTTGCTAAGAGTACTACTGTCCCCTCCACAACTCCAGACACCTCCTGGCCTGGGAGCAAGGAGGAAAAATGGGAGGTGAAAGATATAAAACATCTCCCAGGTGGTTCTTCTGTGAGAAGACAGGTGGGTTGTGTGCACTGTTTGTTACACAATAAAACAATACGGCAATTAAAACAAAAACCACAATAATCAAGAAACACAAAGCAATTAGAAGTGCTTCTTCACAGTGTGTTCAGCATAACAGGGTTTAGAATGGATCCCAGTGTGTTATAAAGCCTATTTCCAAAATAATTTCTTTCTATATAACATTTTAGTCCCATTGATTTCAGCACTGAGGTTAGGCAGGTTCTTCGCTCTTTTCCAAAGAAACTGAAATGCATGTGCATTTTGCACTGTACCAGTGAATAGACAGTAAAAAGAAAAAGACAAAAATACAGTCAAAATGTAAGCCAAGTCTGTAATGTTGACCATTTAATTGGTTTGCATGTGTGTTTAAAATTAGAATATAAAAAGCAGAACCATGTGGCAGAACCATCTAGTCATTACATATATAGTACACAAGGATTCCAGGTGCAGGAGTTTAAAATAAAACTCACTGCCCCACAACTGCTGCCTACCTGCTTACCCAAACCATAACTGCAGAGGATTACTAGAGTTTGCATACTACATCCCTAATTTCCAAGGATTCTGATACATTTTCAGCACACCAAACTTTTCCCCCATCAACATTTAAGACCTTTCTCTTTTGAGCTGCATGTTTATCAAACTGTTCCAAGCAAGCAAGAATAGTAAGTACTGTGATGTTCCCTTCTTTCTCTCATATTTCCTTTTCTGTAACCTTCCCAGATATCCTTCCTATATATCCCCCCACCCCCCACCCCCACTTTTAATCCAATATACAGTGGTACCTCTGGTTACATACTTAATTCGTTCCGGAGGTCCGTTCTTAACCTGAAACTGTTCTTAACCTGAAGCACCACTTTAGCTAATGGGACCTCCCGCTGCCACTGCGCCGCCAGAGCACAATTTCTGTTCTTATCCTGAAGCAAAGTTCTTAACCTGAAGCATTATTTCTGGGTTAGCAGAGTATGTAACCTGAAGCGTATGTAACCCGAGGTACCACTGGAGTTTCTGTACAACACCCTTCTTAAACCTTGTGCCTTCCAGAAGTTTTGGACTACAACTCCCATCAGCCCCAAGCCAGCAACTGTAGTCCAAATTATTGTGAGGACACGTGTTTGTTTGACAGCTAACAAACATGTGCATCTCCATAACAGCAGTAGGTCCCTATAGCACATAAACACATATATTCACATACAGATGAATTCCTTAATACTTTCTACCACCACATCCCTTTTGCCTGGAACATTAGCTCCCTAACAACAAAGTGTAAGGGTTTAAAATACAACAACAACAACAACAACAACAACAACAACAACAACAACAACAACAACAACAACAACAACATGTTGCTCCTCTTTATGTGCACATATGTCACAAGCTGAAGCTATGGAGGTTTGGGTGCAGCAGGTGCCTAGATGCGAGATCCTCCAGAAACTCATATATGCTGCTCTGAGTTCTACCATAAAAGAAAAGCCAGTGTGGTGAAGTTTTTAAGAAAGTTAGACTAGGACCTGCGGTACCAGGGTTTGAATCCATACTTGACCATGAAGGTCAGTAGGTGACCTTGGGCCAGCCATGTCTCTCTGCCTAACCTACCTCAACCTAATCTGTTGTGCAGATTAAATGAGGAAGGCGAGAACCATGCACACCACCTTGAGCAACTTGGAGGAAAGTGGGATATAAATGCAATCAATCTTTAAAATAAAAGTGGGTGGTAAGTGTACAATACTAACAATAGCATTGAGTCTTGACATTGAATTAAACATACCACTGCCACTGAGAGAACCATTATTTCCAAACTCCTGATAATCTGGGGCATGCAAATTGGCTCACCCGCTATTTTCTCCATAATGCATGCTCTTTTTCTGTGGTTGGCCAACACAGTATGCAGAACTGTTGCATGCAGCTGTTAAGCAATCGTTTTCAAAGCATGAGTGCTCCAGTTAGTCACACAGAATCCCTAACCCAGTTCTGTGTCTTAGAGAATAAAACAATTATTCAGGAAAAGAGATATTATAAACAAATTCTAGAATAAAAGATTTTATAGATTTTGAATTCTTTATTTTTTTCTTCTACATTCTGAGAAACTCTGTCTTACTATACCTTATACAGATGTTAAACATCTGCACGGCTGTCTTTCAGCGTCCATAAATTGAAGGCACATATTCCTCGTATTTTCTCAGGTTTTTAGATTGAAGCATATCCCTTCAAACATTGTTGATCCTTCAACTCCCTTCTGCCCCAACCAGCATGACCAGTGGTATCAATGATGCATTGTTTTATACTTTCTGGATGTCCCATGATCATATTATGAAATATTGTTGTTTTTAAGTTATAAATCAAGCACTGCTAGTTATTTCTTTTGTTTTCTAATGTATTTCTTATCAATTTAAAAATTGGTGTGGCTTGAGCAATTTTTTATTCTGAAAGTGTGGCCCAGAGAAAAAAAGTTTGAGAACCACTGTGTTGAAGTTTCATGAGTTTTGGGTAAAGAGAGGGCAATATGCTTGTTTGAGAATCCTCCGTGGTCACACTTAGTTCTGAGTGATGTCATTCCAAACTCTAAAATGGGATCATGCTCTCCTACTTAAATCTTCAGTCTTTCTAGAGTTAAAAGATATGGTATTCATCTCACCACACTTCCCTCTGCTGGATGGAATGTTTTACACATTTTACACATTTGAACTTGGGATCAGAAGCTGAGGCCAGTCTATTCTCAAGTAAGAGGGCCCAAGTTATCAGTATGTTGTGTTTCTGCACAGGACTTTCTCATGGTTAGTTTAGGTGTTGCCTGTTATCATTTATCTTTATTATTTTTTAAATCATAGACAATTTCCACAGCACTTTGGAATTCTTCTTTTATTTTCCGTAAGGTTGCCATCGAAGGATATTGTAAAATTGAGTATTTTAGAGCTGTGTCTTGAGAAACAAGAGCCAGTTCAATGTTTCTATTACATAGTCTGCAGCACAATTGGTACAGTCATGCATTTCAGGTTCCATGCAACTCTCATACCACCTGAATTTGACTTCCCATGTTTCAGACTAGCAGCAGTGTTTCGTCATACTGGAAGCAGTATTTCGTCATACTGGGAGCCAAATGCACTGGAATGGTGCTTACAATGACATCATTTGAGAAGCCAAATGAAGACATCACCACAGCCACATGCTTCCCTGGCCACATGGAAGTGGCAAATACTGCAGCTATGCTGGGATAGCCATTATGTTCTATGGAAGTGTGAAGTGGGCAGCCGTCTCTGCAAAAGGTATGTTGTTTGTTTCAGGCTTACATCCCTTTCGGAGGCCTTATCCATCTTTGTTCCCAGCAAAGAGATGAAACAAATATGAGTTGTATAATGTGTCTTAACTGTGTATTTATATTCAGAGTCTGAATGAATGATTTATTGCTTTGTTATTGATAAATTATGCAATTTGCTATTACGCAAACATGCGTGTTATTTGGGAGCACCAAGTATGAGGCGACACCTTGGGAACTAATTGGTTGATTGTGGCATGAGCTCTGCTTATTCTGGTGCAAAAGCAGTGGATTGAATTTCTTACTCAACATTTTGAAAGTTATACATATACAGAAGAAGAACCTTGCCAGATCCAATCAAAGGTCCATTTAGCCCAGCATCCTCTTTGGAATTTGCAGTTTGCACATGGCTAGTTAAACTGCAATTAGCAATTTGTTAACAGTTAATTGGATATGTATTCACTTTCTAATACTGTATAAGATTCCTAATTTTATTTTAGCAAACTTGTTACTATGTTCAGTTATGGTTGCTTTGCCTTAAAAAAGGATGTTGTACGTTGGGGGGTGGGGTGGGAGCAACCAAAATGATCCAGGGGATTGAGCAGCTCCCCTGTGAGGAGAGGTTAAAACCTTGGTTGGTCTTTTAATATAGAGAAAATGTGAGCGGCGACATGATAGGAGTGTAGAAAATGATGTATGGTAGGAGAAAGCAGATAGAGACAAGTTTTTCTTTCACTCTCTCCTAACACTAGAACAGGGGTCAGCAAACTTTTTCAGCAGGGGGGCGGTCCGCGGTCCACTGTCCCTCGGACCTTGTGGGGGGCCAGACTATATTTTGGAAAAAAAAATGAACGAATTCCTATGCCCCACAAATAACCCAGAGATGCATTTTAAACAAAAGGACACATTCTACTCATGTAAAAACATGCTGATTCCTGGACCGTCTGTGGGCCGGATTTAGAAGGCGATTGGGCCGCATCTGGCCCCTGGGCCTTAGTTTGGGGACCCCTGCACTAGAACTTGTAGAAGCTGAATGTTGAAAGATTCAGGGCACACACAAGAAAGCAATTCTTCACAGTGTATTGCCAAACTATGGAACTCACCGACCAGGAGGCAGAGATAGCGTGCAACTTGGATGGCTTTAAAAGAAGAAAAGGCAAGTTCATGGAGGAGAAGGCTACTTGCCTTGATAGCTATGCTCTGTCTCCACTGTTGGGGGCAGCCTGCTTCAGAGTACCAGTTGTTGAAAATCACAACGGGAGAGAGTGCCTGTGCAGGCTTCCCTATTGAGATTTGGTTGGCCACTGTGAGGACAGGATGCCCGATTAGATGGGCCACTGTTCTTATATTCTTATGGCTATTGGCTGATGTTGGTGGCTCAAAGTGGAATTCCTTCATTCCAAAAGTTGACACCTTTCTGTTTGCAGTTTGGTGGTCTGTTGCGCCTTCTCTGAGTGGGAGAGGATTTGTCATTCCAGAACCAAGAATCCGGAGTTATCACTCAGTTAACCTGCAGTGGGGTTTGTTTTGTTTCCATCTACCTGTGAATCTGGTTTACTCTGCATTCTTCATGAATCCAAACCTTGTTTTTATTAATCCAATTTACTGCTCTTTCAAAGCTCAATTCGACAGGAACTGGGATTATTTATTGTTTACGGAGCAGGTATTTTATAGTGGACCACCAGAAAGAACTTAAAAAAAAAAAAAAAGCCGCCAAATTTAATTATTCCAGATAATTCCGGCACGAAACCGGATAATCGCCCCAAAATAGATGACTCACTCAAGGGGGCTTGGAACGTTCGCCTTCCTTCGCCTCTCCTACGCGCGGAGTGGCCCGGCGCAGCTGTGGGAGGTTCCGCGCGGGGCGCTCCGCCCGCCCTCCTCCAATCAGAAGTCGAGCAGGCTTCCCGAGGCGCTCGCCTGCATTTCCATTCATCTCCCGCAGGAGACAGGAGCCGCGCACGTGCCTGCGAGTCCCTCTCGAGAGCCCAGCAAAGGCGGACGAGCGCGAGGGCGGGAAAAAGCTCGCGGGCCGCCTGGGCGAGAGCGACGTCTTTCCCGGGAGTCGCTCCGCGCCCCTCAGGGGACTTTTTCCGCCGAGCGTCTCTGGGCTGCGCGCTGCGAGTCTGTGCAGCTCCCGCGCCTTTTTTGTGGCGCTAGGACCCAGGCGAGTCTCTCTCTCGTGAGTCAGTTGCCGCAACAGCGGCTCGGTCGGAGTTGAGCGAGAGCGCCGTGAATGAGGCTGCGGCGCGCGCGTGAAGTGAATGGCTCGCGTGCGTTGGGAAAGTGGCCACGGAGCGAGGCGCTCGAGGATCCCGTGCGTGAGCCTGCGCGACGGCGCCTATAGCGGTGGCAGCAGCAGCAGCAGCAGCGGCAGCAGCAGCTCCTAGGGGGGGCCTCTCTCCACCTGCCCGCGGTCGCAGCGCTGAGGTGAGTCGCCAGCCCGGCTTGGGCCAATGGATGCGTGAGGAGAAGTTGCTGCTGGGCTGCCAGGGTTGCTGGGCTGCCCTGGCGTGGAGCGGTTGTGGCCGCAGGGGACGGGAGCCACCTCTCGCGGCTCCTCTCCGCAAACTGCCAAGCCCGCAAGCCGCTGTCCCCTGGGCTGTCACTGGAAATGGCACCTTGGGAGGAAGGTCCCTCGTGGTGTTGGACCAGGAAAACCCAGCAGCCTCTGGGATGAGCGGAGATTAGTGGCGCGTTTTCCTCTGGGGAGCAGCAGCCCCGTCCGAAAGTCGTGGTATAGAGGGCGCAGTGGTCCCTTATCAAATAAATAAATCCATAAACGGCGTGAGTAGCCCTTTTTCGCATAGTTCTGCGTATGGTCGCGCGCGCGAGCACACACACACACACACAAATAAATGCCTATGGCATTCTGGTGTAAATCAGGGCAAAGGCTGTGGTTCTCTCGAGCTGTTTTTACACTTTTTGAAGCCCCCAGACACGTACAGGGTTGAGTTCCCCTCCAGCTACAAACCCCCTGCTCCGACAGGATGGAAACTGACGGTGCTTATTGATTTATGGTTTGTGATTAATTGCTCTCTCTCTTTCCCTCCCCCCCCCTCCCCAAAGCAGAAGGGGAAAGAGGTGAGCAGATGAGCGGGAGGAGGTTGCTTTGTTTTTGTAGATCCTTGGGACAGTTTGTGAATCTGTTTCTTCCACCTCTTAACTTTTGAGCATTGCCTTGTCCGGTGGGAAACCTGCAGGAAATAAATGGATATATAAATAGTGTGCTTGTCCAGCTGTTGTTTTTTTTCAAATTGTCACAAGCTTGGAAATTTGTGAGCATCGAAGTGTATTAGTGTAAATCCTTTGTATAAGCTAGGTGTGGGTTTTCTCCTGTACAGCATAACGTAGCCTTGTACCTTAGCTTAACTGAAAACATGCATCAGAACTTTGTTGTTAAGTTGTAGGAAGAGAATCTGTCTAGAACACCACATGTTAGCTTTACTTTATCTTGCCTGGTTGCAGTGATGCTCTCATTGTTTGATTGACATTCCATCATTAAATAATTCAGCTGTGGTGACAGTTCCATGGCACTGTACTGCTATAAAATGAGAAACGTCATTATGGTCCATGAAATTGTATTATTGGGGGTGGGTGGGTCAGGCATTCACCTACAGGGCAAAAAAAGATAATAAGGACCAAAGGCCAAATGGGTTGGATGAGTCATATATTGAGCCAAAGAGGATCGGGACCTTAACATCAAGTATCTGAATCATTGCTTAACAATCTTTGAAACATCTGGAGACATTGTTCAGTGATACAGTCACTTTCAAAGGAGTATGTGGAATTGGGATAATGATAATTCAGCAACTTGAGAAATGCAGGGAACTCACCCTTAAGGGACAAAATCTGTTTCAAAAGATGCTAGGAGAGGAAGTCATGAAGTTTCTGTTGCTCATTACTTTCTCCTAGTATTAGATAAGCACAACTTTGCTCAGAAGCAGCCTTGCTCTTTTTCTTTTAGTTGTTCTCTCTTTTCTCATTTAAATAATGGGCAGAAAGCTAAAGAGTTGTGAGACTGTGTCTGTTCAACTTGCTTCAAAGTGTCAAAGTTTCAATTCAAGAAAACTAACTTGTTTCTGAATGGAAAGTGCTTATCCTTTACAGAACAACATGCAAAGATAAATTCAGCTGGTATAGTATGAAGTCTGAAGTTGTGTTGGTGAGATAGATCCCACTTGTCGATGCAGATTTGTTTTGCTTCTGTACACATTAAAATTCTGTGTCACTTGCATGTATTTCAGGGGGGGTTGTTTCAAACTCACGTACAGATTGCTGTAGTTTGTTTTATAAGCATCAGTTTAAAGAAGAGGTGTATTTATTATTTGTACTAAACAATTTAATTCTGCTTGTATTGTGGTCATGTTTCAACTGCTGAAAATGAAACAGTTTCATTTTTTCTTAAACACCATAAAGTATAACATGCTTGGAAGTAATACAAAATTCAGTTCTGTCACATAATGTCAGTCCAGGCCAGGCTGATGGAGCTCTCCCAGACCATCCATTACAGTTTTTCAAAATGTCACTGTTTATCATGCCCATTTAAAGCAATGGTGACCTCTGCTGGCAATTCCCATCTAACAAATATGTGGTGAATTCAGCCATCTGATAAACATGAATTGTTCCTGATTGATTTAATAGCATACATTAAAATATGCTATTATTGGCTAATAAAACCACAAAGTTCACTTACACAGTTGTAATGACATTAATGGAGTTTGCTTCTAAGTAAGCATACATAGGATAAAGTTGTAAAAAAAATCCCTATTCTACCACCTCTCCACATGTGTTCTTCAGTTTTGTACTGTTTTGTGAGCTAGATTACACATATAGATTCCATTTTTTTTTTTTGCTTTACGTTGCTTGCCAGAAACCCTGTCTGTTTTTGAGGTGAAGGGGTAGTTTTAATAATATAACAAAAATTCAGGGGGAATACTGTTCCACATGAATATCTGGCATTTCAGATGGAAATAGTTTACTTTGTTATTGGTTAAACATTAAGCAATCCATGGTCTGGAATTAATTCACCTATAGAAGCAGGGGGGAGATTCTCTGGGGTTTTTTTGGATTTTTTTTCTTTCTTTTGGCCTTTGTATGATTACCAGAAGACAAAAGAGATAGATATACAGTTGAGTTACAGGTAGATGAGAGAGAACTTACTCGTGCGTACACATGCAGCTGTCTTGGAGTTAATGGCGCTTGCCTAATTTAACTCTGCTTTGGTCTTCTAGCATTAACATTAGTGGAAATAGTAGACCACCCATAAGACTGTAAATGACAGCAAAAACCTTGTAGTAAAGAACATGAGAATGCAGAGATCTTTCTATAAAACAACAACTGCAATATGCACACACATCTATACATCAAAATTAGTTTTTGTCTACCAAGGCAAGAATTCAATGTTGGCTCAGAATCTTGAGATCTGGACTTGATAATAGCTACTGTGCTTAGAAAATCAGCTTCTGGATAACAGAAAATAGCCAAATGGTGCTGTTTTAAATACTGAAAGCACTCAGAGAGTTTGTTCAAATGGTAGATTCCCCAATACTGAAGTGTTAAACTAGAAGTAGATGATAAAAATGTAGAGAGGTGTAAATGAATGTAAAAGTACCCAAGGAAAGATTTTATCTGCTTTATCTTGTTAAGTCAGTTGATACTTTTTTTTGTATAAGTAGACTAATATATGCAATGATGATAATTCAGTGAGTTCAGACAATCCCATTTGCTATAATTGTGTCTTCCAGTTGTAATCAGCAAAGAGATCAAAATGCAGCCCCTTTGAGACAGAGGGGCAAGGGGGGGAGCAAAATAACAACACAAATATCAGTAAATCTCATGGCAATCTCTAAAACATGCTATCCTGTATATGTCAGTCCAAAATTAATTCCCATTGAGTTTCCAGGTCAGAGTGCATAAGATTGCAGCCTAAAAAAGTAAAAAAGGCAGTAGCAGTTTGTTGTTGGCATCTGTCCGTCTTGAGAGACAATGGATTGTGTATTAGCAGCCCTGAAGTGACCTCTTCAGGCCTCAGCAATGTGTATGGAGGTCCTGGGCTTGGCTGCAGGAGTTGCTGGTAGGAGGTGTACAAGGCACTATCTTAGAGACTGCACTCCGAGTTTGTGTAGGGTTTATTTTTTAGCCTTTCCTTCTCTTAAATATATCCCACAAGGCAGTGCAGGCTTAGGATCAGAGTTTTCGTTCTCCTAGGTAAGCTACTTTCCCAAGTTGACGGGCCCCATCTGCCCCAGTATAGCAGAATAGAATGATAATCTTCAAAAAAAGACTGCTGAAATTATGCATTCTTCACCCCCCCCCCCCCATTTAAAAGTGTGATGCAAACCTCTCATGGGAGAGGGTGCCAGTTCTTGGCTGCTGAACTAAATGTCTCAGAAATGTAGGGGAGATTGTAGGGATTCTTGAGAAATACTGGCCCCGGGCCATTTGGGGTTTCAGAGGTCAAAACCAGCTCCTTGCATTAAGCCTGGAAACAAGATCAGTTAAGCTGGTACAAGATCTGTGTAATATGAACTGATTGACTGGCTCCTGTCCAAGCTTCTGGTTGCTGAAATTTGAAACTTCCAGATTGTCTTCAAGTGCAGCCCCACATGGCGAACATTAAAGTGGTCTGATCTGAAGGTGAATGACTGAGACCAGGTCTGGTTTATCAGAGAGAGAGAAAGAGAAGGGGACAGTTATCATGTAAGATGAAGCTGGGAGGAAGTATTTCCTGCAACCACTGCCACCAGAATATTGAACCATCACATTTCTATCTATCTGAAGTTAACAGCCCTAGTCCAGATTTGTTCACTCTTCAGTGGTATCTTATAAAGTGCATTCATACCCCTCAGGTGTAGGGATAGAATAATAGAATTGTAGAGATGAAAGGTATCCCAAGAGTCATCCGGTCCAACCCTGTGCAATGCAGGAATTAACATAACTTCAAGAAGAATCAGCAATACTTCCTCCTGGACCAAATTGGAGAGGCATCTTTTACAATTGCAATATTCCCTTTGCTTAATGCAAACAAACTTCTATTTCCTTCTTCTCGTTATGGGTTCAATTCAACTAAGCGACAATGTCCTAAAAATGTTCTTTGCCTTTGCAGTTATCCTCATGATCGAAAATTACAGATGTAATTAATTTAAAGGCAGCTATATTAATATAACAGCTTCTTTTTCTTGTTATTACAATCTTTGGTTTATGCTTCATACAGAGACATTTAAAAGATTTGTATGCGATTAAAGCTGGAGTAGAACCAAAGTACAATGGCTTATGCAAGAGTTTGTGGCTCCTATGAGTTACTTAAAATGTGGAGCAAAGCTATATTCCTTGTACTTTTAAAATTGTATCATACTCAAGCTGAATTATTAAATGTGCATCAATTTGACTGGAAGGAGAATTTTACATCACTTTTTAAATTGAATTATAGTGGCGCTGTGGGTTAAACCACAGAGTCTAGGGCTTGCCGATCAGAAGGTCGGCGGTTCGAATCCCTGCGACGGGGTGAGCTCCTGTTGTTCGGTCCTAGCTCCTGCCCACCTAGCAGTTCGAAAGCACGTCAAAGTGCAAGTAGATAAATAGGGACCGCTCCAGCGGGAAGGTAAACGGCGTTTCCGTGCGCTGCTCTGGTTAGCCAGAAGTGGCTTTGTCATGCTGGCCACATGACCCGGAAGCTGTCTGCGGACAAACGCCAGCTCCCTCGGCCTATAGAGCGAGATGAGCGCCGCAACCCCAGAGTCGGACACGACTGGACCTGATGGTCAGGGGTCCCTTTACCTTTTTACCTGTAGAATTGGATGGAACCTTGTAACCTGCTTCCTGCTGCAGGAAACGTGGACCTAGAGTATTCTCAATAGATGGCTGTCCCTACCAACCCTCTACCTAATTATTTCCATTTGTAACTGCTCTCACCTTCAAGACGTTTTTCCTAATATTATTATATTTTCCTAATATTATTATTATTATATTATAGGAGCCAGGGGTTCAAATCTACAGAAACAGATATGAGTGTTCTGATGGTTCCCAAGCCATCCCAGGGAAAGAGTGGAGCAAATCGCAGGGTTTCTTCCTGTTACCAGAGCACCAACCACTTGTTCAGTACCATTGCTGTTGCCTATTTTACCAATCATAAGGCCAGCAGAGGAATGAGAGTTGGGCTGGGTAGGTGAGATTTTCTTCTCCATTGAAGCCCTGGGCAGAGATTAGCGTTTCATCTCTGTCCAGCCCAGCAGCAAAACAGTAATATAATAGCCCTTTACAGATGGGTCTGTAAAGAGCAATCCGCCTTCCATCATAGCATTGGACTTGGTGGAAAAGTTTCTGCCCTGCAGTGGCCAGACCAGCACCATGATGAGGAGAAAATTCGCTCCACACATCAGCAAAGGAATGGGGAGGGTACTGTGTATATCTCTCTCCCTCTGTGTGTCTTTGTTCCTTGGGCTGAAAAGGGTGAGCTAGCCCTGTTTTAAGCACTCTGCTTTTGTTTATTATGAGAATAAGCCTTTCATTATTAAGACTTCATGTATTTCTCTGCAGATATCCATAACTGAGATGATTGTTACTGCCTAGAACCTCCATAACTAAGGAAGATGAAATACATCTGTTGCTCTAATGCGGTGATCTAAGTGCTTGTGCTTGGGATTCAATTTGTAATTCTAGTTCTGATCTAGTAATAATGTTGTTTTAGAAGAGAACCCTTTATGTTTGTAACCTTTACCACAGATCTGGGTTGGCTTGATCATGGTATATGAGACTTACAGTAGATTAGGTAATGAAGTGCACAGTCATTTCCTGTACCCTTTTCGGGCAGGTATTTCTACCTATTAGGTAAGGAATGATGCTGGCTCCCAGGAATTTTAAATATTTAAGCTGTCCTGCACAGTGTATCTAAATATTTGAAACTGAATACTATTGATTTTATAATTTGTTATTTATATAAAATTATTGGAAAACAGTTTAAGCACATAAAAAACTAGCAGAACAAAAACTGAAGCACAATAGATTAGGTATTTCACTCTTTAATCTGACATATGCAAATTCTTGTATCCGAGTAATTGCAATTCATTCTGGGGCAAGGGAGCCTTGTGGTCAAATGTAACAAGCCAATGGAACACTTAATTTTTTTCTTGTAAATCTTCCTCTAGGTCCAGCCAGAAAGGCTTTTAAGAACTATTATGCAAAACTGTCACCTTTTTACTCCTTCTTGTGCCTTTGACAACAGGTTGACATGCAGATATCAAACAGGAGAGAAAAAGTGGTGAGAAAAGCTTCACCAGTTCAACTACTGCTTCTGCATTTGCTGTTAAGGACACAGGAGCAGGACAAAAGTCAGGCACCCCTAACTTTATGGAACATTTGATCTAACACTTGCAAAGGGAAAGTGTTTCCTCTCATCTCGTGTGTTAAACGGTGAGTGTACCTGTCATGGCAACCTTGCCTTTGGAGTTGCTATGAGGCAGCAGCCGGGACGTTTCTCGGTTTTCAAAGCATTTTATTGCACTAATTATTTACAGAGCTACAAAGCTTGTCTGCATTCTTTGGTTACAAACATCTCAACTACTTCCTTCCGGTTCCCGCTTTTTCCAACACAATAATCTCCGGGTGTTCCGGAAGTGACGAGAAAACTTCTTCTGCCCTCTTTTGCTTCCCCCCCCCCTGTTTATTACTGACATCCACACACCCCCTTTCTTCTGGCGATAATTCTAAGATAGGGCTGTCGTCTTCGGACGTATCTGTTGAGATTAATGGGGTCGGTTCTCGATAGCCCGTTTCCCTCACTGTTCCTCCCCCCACACTCCCTTCCCGATCCAGGCTTGTCTCCGTGACAGTACCTAACAAACAAAACCTACTAGATCAAGTCAGCTCAGGTGTGACACCCTGACAGCTCAGGTGGCATTTCGAGAAATTGAGAGAAGTCTTAGTAGCAGGGTTTCTAAAATTCAGGCAGAATCTGTGTTTGAACTGACCTTTTTTCAGCATTGCTTATCAGCTTGTGTGTCAGTGTTCACTCTAAGGAACACTTTGGAATCTTGAAGAGGAGAGAAATATTTGCTTCCTAGGAAACATCCTTTTCTTCTCTTTCCAAGGGTTCTGGGTTTATGGCATTACAGGCTTTATAGAAAAGAGGGTCTATTGGCAAGTAGCCATATCAAAATCCAATTTTCCATTACTGGGAACAGTAACAACATATGATTATACTTACCAAGTTACTCTGATGAATCTACCTTGAGCAGTGGTAAGGAAGATGAGAGGGATTGGGTTAAATGGGTGCAGAGGGAAGAATGTATTCTAGCTAATGACAGGCAAAATCATGGGCAATCATAAACCACTTTCTGTAGCACTAAATGATAACAGTCATTTTGTGTAGCAAACCTATGTTGGTCCCAAACCTGAAGCCCAAGTAATTTGCTTTGAAATGTTTCCATTTCAAAGTTAGTTGATAAAGCTTGAGAGAAGTTTCTAGTGCTGGAAACTCTTGAGCATTAATCTTCCAAAGCATCCTGATGGGCTCTTTAAAAAGATATATAATGAAGATCCAAAATAGCTCTCCTTTTACATGTCGTGCTTTAATTAACAATGCCCTATTGGAAGATTTAAAAAAAACGTTGCAGGTATAAAGCATACCAAAGCATTGCATGTATGATGGTGTGTTTTAACACACATGCCAAGGTTTGCATTATAAGGGCACTTTCACTACTATGAGGAAGTGTGAGAGATTCCTGTTATAATTGCTTCTCAGCATGGAAAACAGTGTTGTTATTATGTTAATGAAGCAACAGACACCCAACAGAAACCACTGTTGGGGTTTTAATTACCCCAGTGTTCAGCTATACAGCTTTGCTAGCCCCTACAATTGTAGAATTGTATCTGAAAACCTAACACGCTTGGTATGTGTGTTTGCTTGGTATGTATGATGCACACTTGGTATGTGTGTTTAGTACCAGAAGAGGGCAGAGAAGAGAGATATGCTCAGGAAACCCAGATTAACCACATACATGTAATTTCATCTAAAATGTATGTGTACAGTTACTTTAAATTACCCATTGTGCCTCCCAAAAATTTTCTTTCACTGAATTTGGTTATTTTTGGCTTAAGACCTAAGGCCTGACTCATGGGTAGTAAATATGAAAGAGACCTAAACACACTGGCTTGACAGACAAGGCAGCACATTATTGGGGTGTGATGAGTAGGTATCAATACCAACTTGGTTTACTAGGTGCTACTTCAGATGTAGTGCCTGTTGCTTTAACAGATCCATTCTCCTACTTCCTCTCATTTTCCTCCACATGTATAGCAAGCTGTACTGTAGCTGTGGTTTACCACTGATGGAGAAGAAGACAAGCCCTGATGCTATGAAGCTCTAAAAACAAGCAACAAATTGGTTGGAGTCAGGGCAGAGCTAGGAAGCCCACAATGGGATGCCTGGATTTCTCATATGGGTGCCAAAAGTTGGATGTTGGGTGTTGTTGTTGTTTTAGTTTTAGGTTTAGGCCACTTAAAATGTGGAGTTGCCAAATCCAGACCTTTTTTCCAATGAGCTCAAGGTAGTGTGCAAGGTTCTTCCCCTCTTCCAGGTCCCAACTGACACACCACACTGTTTCTCAGACTTCCTGGGTTTTTGTCCCATGTCCTACAGCTTCAGTGTAGTTATACACATAGAATTTATTCAAATGGTCTGCAATCTCTTTATATTTATTTAGCACATCTTTAGTTCACTTGTCATCTGACTTCCTCCCATCTGGATTTTCTACTTCTGGGGAACTTAAATGGGTTTTGGGGGGGGGGGGGGGTTTAAAAATCCTTTCTCTTAATATTCTTAGTGTCAAGAGCTTCAAATTCTTTACAGTATTTCGTTTTCCACCCCTCTTCATCCACTTCTATTTTGTGTTTGTGCACACGTGCTGATTTGTGTCTCTTGCCTGTAGCAGTTTCCTTGCTTTAATATAAATATGCCCAGATTGTGTCAGAAGTAGGAGCTTGTGGATGTAGATCACATTGAAACCAGTAGTATTAAGCTATCAGCAAATTCCCCTCTGCTATATTGTTTTGTTGAAAGATGCATATTTAAGCAGCAGCGACTGCACTGATTTTCAGCTGAGCAGGTTCAGGCATAGTTACAGGAATTCACCCAATAGCAGGTATGGTGATTTATTTGGCTGCGCTTTGGGGGATTTTCCTCTGCCTTGGTTAAATGTGACAACTGTTGTCAAAAAATATAATCACAGGTCTTGCCTCTAACACTGAGCTGCAATAAACATGACTGTAAAATTTTTAGCCTGGCAGTGGGTCATTTATTTTATTTTTGAATAGCTATGCAAGTTCCAGTTTTAAAGCTGCTATGCTTAAGGCTTATTTAGCTTCTCTGTGGGGTGGTGACTGCTTGGGAAACTAATAAAAGATTAGGCTCCATTTGACAGCTTTGAACCACACAGAGGAAATTAGTGGAATTCGTATTCCAATGAGAGATGGATTATTGCTTTGCCAGTTTCATGTTACGTGAAATGTACCTCTGCTTTTCTTGCCACCTAAGACCTTTTCTTTTTTGTATTCTAAACAGTATTAAGGCTCCGAGTTTTGTTTTTATGGCTCTCATTAATTTAACAGTTTTTCTAAAGACTGTGAAATCATGGGTCTCAAGGGGCATTTTTAAAATAGATGTCAGCTCCACTCATTTTTATAGTGTGGCTTGTTTCCTATACAGTACAGCACAGTCCTGCATCTCTTCTCTCCTGCACCCAAGTCTGTGTGCAGATGAATGTGGCCTTGGAAGAAAGTTGCATGCTTCAAAGCATGAAAGTGGACTAACAATGGCAGTATGCTTGTATAATGGCACTCAAGTAAACAGACATTCAAGAGAATTCCATTTAGATTTAGGCATCAAATTAGGGGCATCTGCCATTCCCCCCCCCCAAAAAAAATATTGTAGGCTCTATCAGCCGTATAATCACTCAGGTGATCAGAGACAGATAATGATAGAATTGTAGAGTTGGAAGGGACCCCAAGGGTCATCTAGTCCAACCCCTGCAATGCAGGAATCTCAGCTAAAGCATCCATGACGGATGGCCAGCCAACTTGTGCTTAAAAATCTCCAATCATGGAGATGTAGAAATAAAAGTCAAACGTTTTCAAAATTCCAAGTACTGCAGTTAATATAAAGTTCTGAAAGTCTACGATTATGTTCCCTGTAAGACGTATGGATAAATTTTTTTAAAGGGGTGGGGGATCTGTGACTCTCCACATGTTGTTGGGACTTTCTTTCCCATCAGCTCCAGCCACCTTGGGCAATAGTCATGGATTATGGGAGTTGAAGTCCAGCAACATATAGGGCCACAGATTCCCCACCCCTGCTTTATTACAAAGGATTTGTAAACCCATCCTTCCATCATCCTAGGAATGGCACTGACAACTCTAAATGACATGCTAGGCTCTCCTTCTCCACAGTCCTCTCCATTCTGCCTCACCATCTAAAAGCCACTTTTATTGCATATTTAATGGGGCTTTCCATGAGTGCTTTGGGTAGCTGTATCTACACTGGGTCTCAGATTGGGTCTCAGATTGTTCTCCTGCATCAACACTGGGTCCCCTGTGCTGGTTTATGTGCACCATTACTTCAGAGCAGTATTGCATACTTGGACTCTAAAGTAAGGTTACCATTTGTCATTGAAGGGTTTGCATCTGAGGACTTTAATGTGGATGGAGTCCCATTCCAGTTCCTTTCCAGCAGAAGCATATTTTCATACAAAGGCTAATGTTGCTTGGTTTGATACCTTATACATTTTCTGCTTGGGTCCAGGAGTACCAAACTCAGTTGCTGTTATTTTACTTTCAAAAAACCCCAGACCAAATCCAAATAAATATAAAGTAAAACTAAAAAGCATTTACAGTGGTACCTCAGGTGACAAACTTAATTTGTTCCGGAGGCCCGTTCTTTACCCGAAACCGTTCTTAACCTGAGGCGTGCTTTCGCTAATGGGGCCTCCCACTGCAGCTGTGCTGCCGCTGTGTGATTTCCGTTCTCATCCTGGGGCAAAGTTCTCAACCCGGGGTACTACTTCCAGGTTAGCGGACTTTGTAACCCAAAGCGTTTGTAACCTGAGGTACCACTGTACTGGTAGTTTTCAAGGAGTCAAATGCTGATAAAAGCAGAAGAAAGCAGAACGTGAAAACTGGTCCTTTCCAATTATTACCTGATGCAGAAAACAAACAAAACAAAGACAACAAACACATAGTATTCAACCATGGAAGAAAAAAAATAGAACATAGACTGTAATCCTGTGCACATTAGGCTGTTTAGATTCCATTGACATAGGCAAGATGTAAACAATCCCACTGTGCATGAATGCAGTCATAGAATGTTTTTTAAAAAAACATTCACATTCCATTTGCATTGTAGGTTCCCCAGTCCTATAACAATTTTAATAATAATTTATTGTTTATACCCTGCCCATCTGGCAGGGATTCCCCAGCCACTCTGGGCGGCTTCCAGCAAAACATTAAAATACAATAATGAATCAAACAATCCTGCTCAATATCACTGTATTTCCAGTTGAACCTACTTATAATAGAGTTTTTATATCAATAGACAGTTAACTTATTAAAAGCTATTGTAATCCCAGTTGCAAAGTCTTGAGTTTTGCAATGCCACGTGCAAGTTTTCAAGATTGGACATAGAGATAAAAAGGTGTAGCTTTAGGAAAGGAAGGCTGGCCAGCATGTGTGGAACAATGTTGGGAGTCAGAGGCTCCTACTTCAAAACAAGAGATAATGCAGCACATATTTGGGAACTAAAGTTACAACATGTCAGAAACGATTTAAAAAAGTTTCACACATGAGTACAGGACAGAAAAATATTTTTCAGTTACTTGGGAAACTTCTCCTTCAGCTAGATTTTGTAAATATCGGACAAGCAAAATCCAAGCCGAGGAATTTCAAGTTATAGGTCTTATAGATTACAGACTTATAAAGCAAATTATAAAAGTGTAAATTAGGTCATGGTTGGCTCAGGCAGTTTATTTTAGTACACTAGTCTATAGTAATTGAATCCATTTAAAATAAATCTGCCTTGAAATATGATACTGTGAATGACAAAGCCATTTTAATAAATATAAAAAGTCAGGACCACTCTCTATTCAGGTCAGTGGGGCAGAATGCCTTGCATCAGGACTGCCTATGAACCAGAGGGTTTGGTAACTACTAGCCAAATTATTTCCATATGTGTGGTCTCAGTGCCATAAGGCAAAAATGTGACTTTAGACAATTAAAATGTTAAGTAACATGTATAACTGCTTGGCAGCATTGCCAAAGTATATCGCTAGTTGAATCTCTAATTGTTCACATTTAGGCAGGATATACATTACACCAGTAAAATGTTTTAGTAAGGAGACGAATCAAGAGAATGTTATCTATTTGAGAGGAACCCCGCTGTCTGTTCCATCTGGAAAGCTTATCTCCCCTTTAATTTTTGTTCTACTTGCATATATTGCCTCCCATATTCATTCCTGTCATTCTTGCAGTCCTAATTTAACATTTGGGAATTCATGGTTTACCAAAGTCCTAACCCAAGCAAATCTTCTAACTTTCAGTATCTTTCCTATAATGTACCTCCTGCTTTGACACTCTTTCAGCGATGTAATTAAGTAACTTTTGTGCAGAGAAAGTCATGCAGCATGATCTTCTTGCAGTTATATACATAAATTTCATAGATGGTGATTCTCAGCCCCTATTTATGGCGTTGCAGTCCCATTAAATTAATGGCATTCCATCAATGCAAGTTATCTTAGGGCAAAACTAGACATAGTAATGCAGTTTGGTTGTGCACAGCTGTTTTTTCTTCAACTAGTAGCCAGCACAGAGGGACTGTGAAATAGTATGGTGCACTTTGGCTCTCTGTCCTTGTTGTAGTTGTGATTGGAATTGACTGCTTTACCTCCTATTGCAATGGAAGAAAAGCTCCAATTGATGCCCATTGTGAATAACAAGCATGGGATGGGGGTTGCAGTGGGACTGTGGTGAAGGCAAAGGGTTAAAGCCTTCCTACACACACACACACACACACACACACTCCACAATCCTGATCTGTCTTGAGGGTCCCATGTAGCATCTACTAGTTAAAGGAGGGGAAACAGCTGCACAGAACTAAAGTACCTGTATATTACAAACCTCACATCAGTTTTGGCCTGTTTATCCCATTTTAGCAATAAGGTTATTCTTCCACTAATGTGAAGGCAGGAAATGGTGTCATAATATTACGTTGCTCCAATGATCCTGTTTGCCTCGTATCATTGCTGTTTAATTTATGAGCTATTGCTCTGACAAGTTAGAAGTTAACATGTCAGGAAATGCACAGTCCTGAAAATTTATTGTGCTCCAACCAGACAAAAGCCACTTTCCAAAGCAAACTGAGTTAAGACTCAGTGGCTCATTTATAACATTTTTGGGCGCTGTTCTCTTCTGTTGTGGGGGCGGGGGGCAGGGGAGACAGTATGTTTGTATTGGATTTTCAACAAATGTAAAATTATTGCCCAGCAGGGAGAAGCTAGTTGAAAAATACAAACAACTCAGAAGAAAGAGGTTCTTCAGGGTTAATAAAGAAGCCAGCGCACTAAAACACATTCAGAGAAGGAACTGGCTTCCTGTAAACTCCAGGAGTGTGCCACATTGGATAAAAATACTCAGTTTGGATAGGACTGGATAGATTGCTCATATTTTCCCTGAAGTGTCAGTGACATGTAAGGCTGGCACTTAAAGGCACAGTTGTAGTTTTTGTTTTAGCAGCCATCTGATACCTAGAAATGTACCTGGTGAAGCTTTTGCTGGCATGGAGTTAAGAGGTGGGAGAAGCATCTCTTAGTATATTAAAGGTATTGGCATGGGGCCAGAAAAAAAATGATGGCAGCTCTAATGAAAAGAAATAATGCAGTCCCTACTGACATCATGTCTAATTTACAACATTTGATAGCAGGATGTAGAGATGATGTGCGCTGAAGTTATGTGCATAGTATTGTGTGTAAGCCAGTATATTGCCAAAAGAGCCAAATTCGCAAATAGACCATGACCAGTCATATTCCCACGATGGCTATTATAAAGCTGATTTTATAATATTTACATACATTCTTCATTCCTAAGTACTTGGCTTCTTGCAGCTGTGACACTGCTTCCTTCGATCATACTGTAGGTGTAGACATCTTGTATCATTACTGCATCTCACTTAACGTTGGGAGAAACACAAGTTCTTTCACTAGCTCCAGCTGAAACAGTAAGGAATTGGGACTGTCAGGCCCTAATCTCAACTGCAGTGCTATTGATAACTGTGTAACAGCACTTCTGACCAGATGCTATAAACCAGGGCTGGGGAACCTTTCAGCCTGCAGAAGTTGTTGGACTTCAATTCTTATCAGCTCCGGTCAGCATAGTCAGGGATGATTGGGAGTTATATTGCTGCAGTATTGGTGGAGGGTGGACAGAGGTTCCCCAGCTCTGCTCTCAACTTTTGCCACCATTCCCACCCATTGGGATGCATTTTACTGGGGGTCGCTATTAATAATATGTCTGGTGGTGCTTGTTTTCTTGTTGTGTTTGCCATGCTTTGATTAGCAGTCCAAAGAAATGAAACACTACCCAAAGAGGCACACCTCTTCTAATCAAGCAGTCAGCTCTTCTGGCAAACAGAGATGCAACCTATGTTATTTCATTTTATTTATTTCTCTAAATATTTGCACCCTCTCTTTTGACTCAGATGGGCCCCTAAGGTAATTTGTAATCTATTAAAAGCAAACAATAAAATGCAAAAGTACAATAACTAATAAAAAGTAGTAACTTCTAAAATTAGAGCCAGTGAAACACATCCTTGCAGGGGAACAGAAACTCAGCCCAGACTAAAGGTCTGGCAAAACAGAAGAATGATTTTTCAGCTTGCCTACTAAAGGTACAGTCATTAAAGAACGGGCCAATCTGGCCTCCTGGAGAGGGAGTTCCATTAACAGGGCAATTCAACTGAGAATGTTGTGTATTGTACTGTGTACTGTGGATTAGCTTAAATGCAGTGGGCCACAGCACAAGGCCTCTGGTGAAATATACAGTTTGTGAGCCTGTTAATGTGGAAGAAGACAGTCCATCAAATAATCTGCCCCCAAATGGTTTATAGACTTTGTATGTAATAATCAGCACTTCAAACTGGAGTCTAGAAATGACTTGGCAGACAGATTGAACAATGTTGCAGCCTTTAGTATTTTACTCTGGGATAAAGAATGACATTTATTGACGTGAATGTTCAGGAGAATACCTTTAGCTAATATAAAGAACTGTTGACACATTTCCCTTGAAGAATAAGAAGTAATTACTCTTGAATGAGCTGAGTGATAAATTGCAGCTACCCTTCACACAGGTATGTGCCATGCTAAAGGCACAGAAGTGTGCCTGTTTTTAAAAAGTTGGCAACTCTGGTGGTGTGAACAGTATTCCATAATGATATCACACCTAATTTACAACAGTTAATGTAGCTTGGGGCTGAGATAAAGTGTGCTAATGCTGTGTTTCTGACAACAGTACAAAGCCGCATAGGCCAAATCCACAAATATCTCACAGCCAGCATATAGACAAGATTATGATAGTAGACTACAATGAATAGCAGTAGGGGATTTAAACAACAACAACAACCCAAAACCCACCCTTACCCATTCAAAGCACATGTGTTGGGGGTGCACGGGCTTGCCCCATTCCCCTTCCATTGAAGCATCCTGTGCATACATTATATGAGTTTCATGAAACTGCATGGAAGTAGCTCCCTTGCATAAGCGTGCATCAGTTCATGGTTCCCTCCCAAGAAGTGGTACAAGTGAAACCCAAAGGCACAATCACCTGGGAGGTTTGCACAATAAAGTTCTCCTGTGTAGGACCCAGTACATAAGCATAAGCGCTTCCCTAGGTTGGGCTGTGAGGTGCATTTATTGTGTTGTTTCCATTCCTGTACTTCATTGCAAAATTAACCTGTTAGCCGCACATTGTTGATCAATCAGTTGAGGATGGCATGCCATGCAGAGAGTGCATAAATGTGATTTTGCTTTAGGGGAAGTGCTTCTCAGATCTCCCCTTCCAATTTTCCTCCACAAAACAGCAGCCCAGACATGTTGTCATTTTCCTGAGGCCTGATCCAAAAGCCATCAAAATTAAGATTTCCCCTCTGTGTATTGTTTGAAGTTACTGGCTTAGGAAGGGGGTGGGCCAGTGTACTGTTACCAAGATGAAGCAGTAAAAATTTTCCAGTAGTGTATGTCTAACAACTTTGTATCACTGAGCTATTCCAAAACAGAGATACTCCCTTCCCATGTTGCTTTTCCTTTCTCCATTAGCTGCATCCTTCCAGTTTTCCATTCCATTCTATGGCAATCTTCTTCTTCACCTGCCCCATGCACCCTTGCTTCTCTTACTGTTTCCTCATTACAGAAATCCTGTTCCATTGAGAATAAATCATGAGTCACAAGAGTGAAAAGGTCTCTTCCAGTAGTTGTTGTGGCAAGCAGGAGTGAGGCTTAAGGTTATTTTACTTGCTTTTTTGTTGCTATGTTATTCCTAAAGTATTTTAACTTTTTTCCACTCAATACTGCAGAGATGTATAACTCTGCAGAGGACAATGAAAGCTGCTACATTTTGCACTAGGTTTCAGTGCTGGATGATGATAATAATAATAATAATAATAATAATAATAATAATAATAATAATAATAATAAATTTATACCCCGCCCATCTGGCTGGGTTTCCCCAGCCTCTCTGGGTGGCTCCTAACCAAATATTAAAACCACAACACAGCATTAAACATTAAAAACTTCCCTAAACAGGGCTGCCTTCAGATGTCTTTTAAAAGTAAGATAGTTGCTTATTTCCTTGACATCTGATGGGAGGGCGTTCCACAGGGCAGGCGCCACTACCGAGAAGGCCCTCTGCCTGGTTCCCTGTAACCTCATTTATTGCAGTGAGGGAACCGCCAGAAGGCCCTCAATGCTGGACCTCCGTGTCCAGGCTGAACAATGGGGGTAGAGACGCTCCTTCAGTATACTGGACCAAGGCCGTTTGGGGCTTTAAAGCTCAGCACCAACATATAAGATGTCCATGTATATTGCATTAGTTACTGGAAAAATACATATTGGGACTAGCTCTTCCCAAGCTGTTGCTGAGGTGTTCTGCCTACCTGTGATCCTAAACATACTCCTTAGCACTTTGCCTTCCAATACAAATACTTCTTTCCATGCATGACTGTGCCGGTCAAGAGGTTGGAACTCCCTCCTTAGCAAGGCTTAACCTCGGTCCTGTATATCTGAAGGAGAGTCTCCACCCCCACCATTCAGCCCAGACACTGAGATCCAGCACTGAGGGCCTTCTGGCGGCTCCCTCACTGCGAGAAGCAAAGCTACAGGGAACCAGGCAGAGGGCCTTTTCGGTAGTGGCGCCCACCCTGTGGAACGCCCTCCCATCAGGGGTCAGAGAGATAAACAACTACCTGTCATTTAGAAAATACCTGAAGGCAGCCCTGTTTAGGGAAGTTTTTAATCTGTGACTTTGTATTGTATTTTGATATTTGTTGGAAGCCGCCCAGAGTGGCCGGGGAGACCCAGCCAGATGAGCGGGGTATAAATAATAAAATTATTATTATTATTATTATTATTATTATTATTATTATTATTATTATTAATTTTAATTGGAAATTATGGTAGCAGCAGTAGCCTTCCATCTCCCAAGCCTCTCAGTGTAAATAAATGATGGGTGGCGTATGTTACTGTGCAGTTCTAATTGTTGGGAAAGAGGGGGTGTACTATCATGATCTTATCTTTCCCCCTGCATCATAGAGTTGCTGGGTCTACATGAAGTACCTGCCAGGTATAGTACAGCTTTGATCATTCCCTAGCATAGTGTAGAGAGAAATGTCATTTTCCATGTTTTAGTGACAGTTCATGGAAATGATTAGCTGATTTCATCAACCTGTTGATGAAACAGGAAACATTAGAACATGTCTTCTTCTACTGCAAGTATTATACGGACGTCCGAGCAAGGTTTATCCAACCCATTTTAGGTAAGTTTCCTGGGCTTTCAGAACAACATAATATCTCATTGCTATTACAGGATGAAAGCCCAGAAATCACTTACGCTGTCGCCAGATTCTGTGCAGCCTTGATAGATATACGCCGAAAGATGGTCTGTGATGTAAATCGACTTTAAATAGTGGCCTAAAACATTGTTGGATTTTTTTTTTAGTAGCCTATCTCATAGAACCGATACCCGAGTCTAAATTTTATTAGTTATATCTATGTTTAATCAATGATTTTAAGGACATGGTTTAAGTTGGGCTGGATATGTTGAATATGCCCTCATCATGTAATGAGTACCCATTTAAACATATATTTTTTACATTGTTTTTACATTGGTTTTATAAATGTAAATATCTTGTTTTATGCTGGTCTGTGACCGAATAAAGTACATTCATTCATTCAACCTGTTGTCATAAAGCCAATGCACACCAAAGAATATACCGTATTTTTCCATGTATAAGATGCCTCCATGTATAAGACGACCCCTATTTTTTTTAACCCAAAATTAAGAAATTAAGTTGTTTAGCTTTTTTGAGAGGTGGGGGAGGTCATTTCCGCCAATCGCTCACCCGCCTGCCTGCCACTGCCGATTGCTTGCCACAGCCACTGCCGATCGCACACCTCGCCGCAGCCACCAATTGTCTGCCCACTCGCCACAGCTGCCAATCACCTGCCCAATTGCCACAGGCAATTGCTAGCAGGCTTTGCCGCAGCCGCCAATCACCCGCCCAATCATTTCTGCCAATCTCCTGCTTGCTGCTGCCATTAACCGCACGTCCCCCCTCTGCATTCACTATCCATGTATAAGATTACACCCAATTTTTGCCTAATTTTTTTTTAGCAATAAGCATCATCTTATACATGGAAAAAATATGGTATGTTCTATAAATACTCAGCAAAAGTATCTTACTGCTGCTCAAATCCAACTCACCCCGACTTTGGCTGCTCTTCACAATGTTTTCCTTCTTTTTCATTTCAGGCATTAGTATTAGTATTTTGAGTCTTGTAAAATATAGGCAGGTTTTACTAAAACATATGAAAATTTAAGCCACAAAAGTACCTAAGGAAAGAGTATTCCATTTACAAGCTGCTGATCTAGCCTGTATTATCAGAGCTGTATCTCACTAGGACCTTAGTTTCTTCCAAAAATAGAAGTCAGCTTGTGATAGGAGTTAAGTGATGCCATTGTGCTCCTTCTTTTAGGGCTGTCAAAATTACCGGTATTTCAAGCTGGTTAGAATGTCTGTGTGTTTATAGTCTCCAGCCCCCTCCATATCAGCTCCTTCCTAATTTCTCTCTGGTTTACAAAAGTACATGAGTTTAAATGGCAAAATACATGTAATGGCCAAGCTTTTCTGTTATAAACAAGGCAATCAGGAAAATATTCATTTAAAAAATAAAGTAGAAATCAGTTGTCAGTCTTCAGGTATCATCAACCTGCCCTTTCCCCTTCAGCAGTGAATGTCTAATCCTCTCTCCAGGACACTGATAATAGTGTGAGCAGGATTTCTTCCCTGCTTCAGTTGGAACGTGCATCTTATCTCATGCATTTGCAAGAAGAGGAGCTCCTTAAAAGTCTTGTGTCAATAATACAATGCCTTGGAACATATCTCGTTCTTCCTGAACTAATTACAGGAACTGAGGAGTCTAAAAAAGAAACACTTTTCACTCTCCCACCCCACCCAAGACATGTCATAATTGGAATGGAAATTGCCCTCCCCAGTCTACTAACTAAGGATCTTAGAAAAAAGTTCCCATTGGTGCCAATGGGACTTTCCCCTCATCAAAGCTCCTAGTCACATAGGGTTGGGTTGGGGGCAGAGGGCAACTCCATTCTGATAGCTGTTGGAAAGTGAAGTGCTGACATCAGGAGGGTAAGAGCTGGAATCAACTCGCTGATCAACCCTTAAACTAACCACATGGCATTGAATATGGCATATTATCTGTCTATCTCATCCTAGAAGTTTTAACAAGAGGGAATCAAAGTGCCATTTTGTACCCGTGTTGACTTACTCTCTTTGCATTCTCCCCCCCCCTTCAGCCTAAACCACACAAAGTCTTTGAGGGGGGAAATGGAATGCATGCTGCCCTGAGCTCATTAATGGTGCCCTACATACAGTACAAATATTGTATAATCTGAAACCTTTTAATGCTAATATTGTGCTTTTGCAGAATTAATTTGGGAATCGTGTGTGTGCCTGTGTGTGTGTGTGTATTCATGCAGCATGAGCCACTTTTAGTGTTTTTTTGAATTCTGACAAGTCCATATATAATGGAGGAATTGGCATAAGATCATGACTGTTTAGTTATATATCTTGAACCAATTATTCCAGATTAGTGAGGGAGGTTTGTTTTAATGCCTTATTAAATATTCCTTAAAGTGCATATAAAATGACCAGACAAGAGGAAAAATGTTTATGAAGCTTTTGCAGTGAATAGCCATGACAATATAATGATACCAGACTGTAACCATGACCATCTGTTTTGCTGTCTAATTAATACTGACTTGCAGTAGATTGGAATATGGATTTTCCATCAGGCTTTGCCTAATTGCTGCTCTGCAGCTACATCACTGCGCATTGTGCTGACATTCTATGTTTGTGCACATCTTCGCTGTAAACATTGCCTGCGAGTTCTGAGTCCTGATCTTTCCCCCACACATTCACCTATATTTAGTGGAAGGTATAACAGTGCACCCATGGATGGTGCTGTGGTCTAAACCACTGAACCTCTTGGGCTTGCCAATCAGAAGGTCGGCGGTTCGAATCCCCACGACGGGGTGAGCTCCCATTGCTTGGTCCCAGCTCCTGCCAACATAGCAGTTTGAAAGAACGCCAAAAGTGCAAGTAGATAAATAGGTACCACTCCAGCAGGAAGGTAAATGGCTCCAGTTGCTCCAGAAGCAGCTTAGTCATGCTGGCCACATGACCCGAAAAAACTGTCTATGGACAAATGCCAGCTCCCTCGGCCTGTAAAGTGAGATGAGTGCCGCAACCCCAGAGTCCTTTGCGATTGGACTTAACTGTCTTTTTATAACCTTTTTATAACAGTGCAAGGATTGCATGTAGTGCTGGCTCAAGACATTTTGCTGCCTGAAGTGGAGCAAAAATCTCCTTAATCCTACTAGGGCCAAACACTTTAGTATCACGGCAGAGCAGGGAAGGTTTTCGTTTGTTTCAGAATTTATCAGAATTCAGAAAATATCTGAATATAAAACATAGATAATAAAATAGTATTAAAACACATAAATCAACAAGAATTAAAAACTACAGAAATATATCTAATTTGAGAAGATATTGAAAACATTAACTGATACTGTATTGGGGTTACTTCATTTTGAAGAAAGAAAATTCCAGAGAGCAGGTACCACAGTGCTAAGGTCACAGTGTGCCGTACTTGCAAGTGTGTATGTCACCATCAACAGATGCTCCTCCACAAATGTAAATGACTGGGGCAGTTTCTCTGATTCTGTTGTTCAGAATTGCATAGGGCTTTATGCACCGGTAGTATAACCTTGAACCTAGCTTAGTAGCAGATTGGCAGCCAGTGCATCACTATCAACAGAAGTGTCACATGTTCCTGATAAGATGCCCCAGAGAGCAACCATGCAGCAGTATTTTGTACTATCTGCAGCTTCCCAATCAAATTCAAGTGCAGACAAAAGATGGTATTTCTTCACACAGTGCATTGTTAAACTGTGGAATTTGCTCCCACAGAAGACAGTGAGAGTCACCAACTTGGATGGCTTTAACAGAAGATTAGACAATTTCATGGAGGATCAGGCTATTGGTGATGCCTAGCCATGATGGCTATGTTGCCTTCACAGTCATAGGTAGTGTGCTTCTGAATGCCACTTGCTGGAGACCGCAGGGAGAGAACATTTTATAGCTCTCTAGTCCTGCTTGCAGGCTTCCCATTGGCCACTGTGAGAAGAAGATACTGGACTAGATGGGCCATTGGCCTGACCCAAGAAGCTCTTAATTTCTTAAGGGCAGCCTCATGTAAAGTGCATTAAGGTAATCAAGTCTAGAGGTTACCACTACTTGGATCACTGTTGCCTAGCTATCCCTGTCCAGGAACAGTTGTAGCTAGCATACCAGCAAAAGTGTCCTAGTGACTAAAGACACTTGAGCCTTCAGTGACCATGCTGGATCAAGGAGTACCCCCAAGTTACACACCTATTCTTTCAGAGGGGAGTGTAATCCCATTCAGAGCAAGCAACTGACCAATTTCCCAGACCTGGAAACCACTTGCCCACATGGCTTCTTGTCTTTCTTGGATTTAATTTCAGTTTATTGGCTCTCATCCAGACTATTCTTATTGAATCCAGGGATTAGTTTGTGACTTGCACGGCACCTCCTGATTCAGATGCTACAGACAAAGATCTATGTGTCATCCGTGTACTAATGTAAAGGGTAAAGGGACCCCAACCATTAGGTCCAGTCGTGGACAACTCTGGGGTTGTGGCGCTCATCTCACTTTACTGGCCGAGGGAGCAGGCGTACAGCTTCCGGGTCATGTAGCCAGCATGACCAAGCCGCTTCTGGTGAACCAGAGCAGTGCACAGAAATGTCGTTTACCTTCCCGCCAGAGCGGTACCTATTTATCTACTTGCACTTTGACATGCTTTCGAACTGCTAGGTTGGCAAGAGCAGGGACCGAGCAACAGGAGCTCACTGCCCGTCATGGGGATTCGAACTGCCAACCTTCTGATCGGCAAGCCCTAAGCTCTGTGGTTTAACCCACAGTGCCATCCACATCCCTTAGTACTAATGAAACTGTGCTCCAAATAACTCACCATGACCAACCCCAGTGGCCTCTTATAGCATGGGGGGGGGGGAATACAACTCCCAGCAGGCCAAAGGGCAATTGCCCATGCCCTGGAACCAGTCCTGTAGGTAGGGGCAGAGCCAGTGTAACACAGTATTCTGCACTCCCATCTCACAGAGCCAATGCAGTAGGATTATGTGGTCAATGGTATCAAAGGTCACTGAGAGATCAAGGAGAATCAACAGGGTCACACTCCCCTATCTCTCTCCCTGTATATATGTACAGGCCTGAATTCAGATTGAAATGGGTCTAGAAAATCAGTCTCATCCAAGAGTGCCTGCAGCTATGTCGTGATCACCCTCTATGCTACCTTCCCCCAGAAAAGGTGTATCAGCAACTGGGTGGCACTTGTGAAGAACCCCAAAAGGGCATTTCACCATAGATATTACGAATGGTTAAAAAGGAAAACCACTCAAAGAGGAATGAAATTAATGCTGTATTTATGTTTAACAATAAAATGTTTGAAATCTGGACCATACTTCTAGAAAAGGTAGATTTTCACTTGCTGTGCAGGCGAATACATGCTTTGTTTTAGTTATCAAATCCACTCAAATATCTATTGCATCAAATTTCTAGTTATTCCCATCCTCCCCCACAATTTACCCCAGGACAATAAGATTATCATCATAATTAAATATTTGCATATTATTATTTGCCTGGCTCAGGAAGCAGGATTGGTTTCCGGCTCATGCTCTTAGTCAGAAAATAAGCAACTTAATTTGTTTTGTTTTACCATCACAGCTCTTTTAATATGAAAAATACCACAATGGTTCCCTCCACAACCCCTTTGAGGTTCTGATCCAACTAAAACGAGTGACTTCTAAAATCCAGTGAGAACATTTAAACTAAGTTTTTCCCAACTAAGTTGTCCCATTGTTTCCAATGGGACATGCAGCACAATCCTGCACTGCACATGTTTACTCAGAAGTAAGTTCCATTGTGTTTAGTGGGCCTTACTCCTAGGTAAGTATGTATAGGATTGCAGTCTTAGTCACATGCAGACTTACTCAGAAGCCCCACAGTGTTCAGTTTCATAAAATATGAGTTAATCATAAACTCATATTTGTATAAAACCTTCAAGTGCAACCCAAAATGGTACATATCCTCTCCCCACCTGTCCTTTATTCTCTGCCATGTCGGCTATTTATATTTAGCTCCTGATCCAATATGAAACTCAGCACCTCTCAGGAATGGCAAGAACTTGGTAAATTTCTCCATCACCAATCT
This sequence comes from Lacerta agilis, assembly GCF_009819535.1. Taxonomy (NCBI): domain Eukaryota; kingdom Metazoa; phylum Chordata; class Lepidosauria; order Squamata; family Lacertidae; genus Lacerta; species Lacerta agilis. Next base: position 62,719,622 of record NC_046317.1, on the reverse strand, counting down.
CGGATGGTAGATTTGGGTTTTCTTTACAATACAAGATACAGTACTTCACCTCATACAGAATAAGAACAGAAGAGCCCTGCTGGATCATTGTGAATAGAAAAGTTTTTGCTGTGCCCAATTAATTGATGAATCAGCAGGTATATTGCCATACAGCTATCTGCAGACTGCCAGCAAGTGATCTACAAGCAAACAGCATTTGTTGAGTTGTGAAACACATTTTGCTCATCACAAGCATTGGCAGACAATCTTGACATCACTGATTATCAGAATGACAAATGCTTTTAAATAAAATAAAATTAAAACTACTATAGAAACATGAGTACTACAACACACTATGTTTTGGCTGCCTTTGAAAAGTGATTGAATCATAGAATCATAGAGTTGGAAGAGACCACAAGGGCCATCCAGTCCAACCCCCTGCCAAGCAGGAAACACCATCAAAGCATTCCTGACAGATGGCTGTCAAGCCTCTGCTTAAAGACCTCCAAAGAAGGAGACTCCACCACACTCCTTGGTAGCAAATTCCACTGCCGAACAGCTCTCACTGTCAGGAAGTTCTTCCTAATGTTTAGGTGGAATCTTCTTTCTTGTAGTTTGAATCCATTGCCCCGTTTCCGCTTCTCTGGAGCAGCAGAAAACAACCTTTCACCCTCCTCTATATGACATCCTTTTATATATTTGAACATGGCTATCATATCACCCCTTAACCTTCTCTTCTCCAGGCTAAACATACCCAGCTCCCTAAGCCGTTCCTCATAAGGCATCGTTTCCAGGCCTTTGACCATTTTGGTTGCCCTCCTCTGGACACGTTCCAGCTTGTCAGTATCCTTCTTGAACTGTGGTGCCCAGAACTGGACACAGTATTCCAGGTGAGGTCTGACCAGAGCAGAATATAGTGGTACTATTACCTCCCTTGATCTAGACGCTATACTCCTATTGATTGAAAACTGCAACTGTCCTAGAATGTGGCCACCAAGTTAATAAATGAACCTGGCTACTTACCAGCAATACTGGCTGAATGTTAATTTCTAGTAGGAGTGTGCATCAGACCCAGACAAGCCCAGAACCCTAAACTGAAGTGGGACATTTTGGACAGATTTGAGGCTTGGCCAAATCAAAGCAGGGTCTCTCTGAAGTGCCCCAACTGAAGCAGAGCTCTGCAAAGTAGTTCAGGACCATTTGGCTTTGGGGACCTTTAAAAAACTGTGAAGGTAGGCTTAACTTTTTGCAGACACACTTTCATCCCGTGAAAGGAGGGGTGACTTTTATGCCAGGCTGGAGGGACAGGAGTTGGAGAACTCTTTTGTGATTGACAGCTTCTAATCAGAGGGAATGATTGTACCAAGTCTCTTCCACCAGTATTTTGGCACAGTAATACATCACCATGTTCTTTTTCCCAGGTTTACGAGGAACCATTAATGAGTACTTTTTGGGTTTGGTCAGTCAACCAGCTACAAAGCCACCTAAGGGTTACCTTGTTCAACCCACATTTTACCAACTTCCTCACAATAATATCCTGGGGGACTTTGTCAAAAGGCTTACTGAAATCAATAGGCTTACTGAAATCAAAAGGCTTACTGAAATCCACAGCATTTCCCTGATCCACCAAGTTTGTAATCCCATCAGAATATAACTCAAGAGTGGACTGACCTTGAACAGTAGCCACAGAATGTTGACTATCAGTTGGGAAACAGAAGTGGAGGACAGGGTTAGGAGTATCCCATATGTAAGTGTGTGACTGACTAGAATCCTGAACAGGAGTTCTCATTACAGCATTGATTTGTTACAGGGTTCTATTTGTGCAGTTGTGATACTCTTTCTTGCATTACATATGGCATCATATCAGCATGTGAGGCATTTCCTACATGTTTAATTGTGGTCTGTCTAGATAAACTGCATACTTTACATCAAAACACAAAGCCATGTAAAAGTAAATCTGTTACTATACAGAGGGAAGCAAAAATAATAATAATAATTATGCATCAGCTTCCTTCAGCCTAAATGCCTGGAGCAAAGTAAGTGAATCATACATATCACTTTTGCTCTGCTGGCAGCACATTTGATGTGATATAGTCACTTTGCATTGAGCAAAACTGGGGGTTCCCCTCTGCTCAGCAGAAAGTGTTAGCTATAAAACTTTGGCGTAATATAATTTGGAGCCTATTGCTTTTATTTATTTCATTCCTGGTTACGCCATATAGCAACTTGTCCTTGCTATGATATTATTGATAGGAATGTGAGCACGTATCTGCTTTAAAAGCACCTTAAAATATAGCAAGTAAACTGTGTCATATGTAAAGCTGGCTACCACGATCAAAGACAACAAGGGATAGTATACAACAGTACCCATAAATAAAGTGGACTTTTATTTATTCATCTCCCAGATATTTGCCAGAAAGTTGGGGGACCCCCTGGAGTAGATTTGGGGGCATGGGGATTCCGTGGAGGAATGAACGAGCAAGTCTGCTCACATGGCACTGGATATCACCTATGGGTTTCCAAGAAGCATACCAGCATGTTTTGAGAAAGCAGAGCTATCTCATATTGTTTCTACCAGTGGTCATAGGTTTGTCAAAGTAACCCTAAATGTCTTCTTGACATAGAACTGAAAACCTTTCCTTAGCTTATTTCAGTTTGGGACTGAGACTTTTGTAGGTTATTTATGTTCTCAGGGACATAAGATGGACATAGGAAATGATGGACAGATACGGATTGGGGATATAGTTATTCTTGATTCTCTGAAATATTTGGGTGGCTTTTGTTACCATTCACCATGGCATCCTTGTGAGCTATCTTGTCTGCATTGGACTGTGAAGTCCTGTGTTTCAGTGGCTCTCATCCTTTTTGTCCGGTTGGTCTCAGAAAGCGATGCTGTTTCCCATAAACTTTGACATGTGGGCCCCCACAGTGATCCATCTTCTCCCCCGGGCTTTTCAACATGTACATGAAATTGCTGCATGAAGTTAGAGCTTTGGGAGGTTGATGATACATGTCTCTATCTCCCTTCTCCATTTGATCAGAGGGAGTGGGCAGGTTAGGTCGTAAAGCAGAGCTGGAACACAGTGATGGGCTAGCTGTGGGTGAACAAGCCGAATCTGAATCCAGACAAGATGGAAGAGCTGTTGCTTGATCCAGGGATAATTGCACAGACTGTGGCTATGTACACACAACATTTTGTTCCAGAATTGATGGAGACTAAATACTTGTTTTTTCTTCGAGGTCCACAAACAATCTAGATCTATTGCATATGTTTCCACTGAAAAGTGCTTATTGAGAAACTGGTTTCATTTAGAAAATAAATGCTCATTTCTGATTCATTCTGTATTACCCCACAGTGTGCGCATTTGAAAACAGATAGAGGCACTCGTGTCTAATGATGTTGTGGGTGGCCTTTTACCCAGATCACAATCACCACTTCCTACTTCATTCACTTGGGGCATATGCAGGGAGGAAAAGATGTGGATAACCTAATGAAAGAGAGGGTTTTCAAACACATATCAAATAACCACTCCCATCCTTATGGATGGTAGGGTCTAGAATCAGTATAGATTGAAAGCAGTACATTGAGGACAAACCATAGTCTGTCATGTTTTGATTTGCCTTAATTGCATTTGAGGAAGCTAATATTTTTCTGATTTGGAGAGTATATTATAACAAAAGTTGTTGAATTTTTAAAACATTGCATTTTGTTACTTAGAAATTTCCACTATTCATAGGAGTTCATTTTTATGCTAGCTGGATATGAGGACTATTGCCATTGACAACACTGTTGTTTCAATATACCGTAAGTAAATAGGTAGTTTTCCCCAGTTAATGATATCACATTGAGGGATGTGATATCATTAACTCTGGGCACACAATGAATTACAAGTAGTACTCTATGAGCAATGCTATTACTGATGTCAAGTCCTGCAGTATTTCCTGCCCATCATGTGGACCTTAACCCTTAGTAGGAAAAGTTCCAGGCTACCCTGTAGATTAGTATGAGCATCTCTCTTTCTGACTTCTGGCCAGAAGTATACAAGCCCTTCTTTCCAAACAAAGTAAATGGTAACATCAGCTACTATCTGGCCAGCCTGAGCTCTGAATTCAAAGAAGAGTGTGTTCTATGAGGTGAAGCTTGGTTGTGTTCAGAGCCTCTTGTTGCAATGCAGCTGTATGACATAATAGTGTCTGCAAAGTAGTTTCACTGCAAAGTGATTTGGAAGGAGGACAAAGCTGAGACTGAGAAGAGGCATGTAGCTTCTTTCTCATTCCATAAGCATGAATGCTGCCTTGCAAACTTCTTGACCTTATCCAATGATCCACCCAAATCTCCTGTCTTTGATATGTACAGACTAGAACAAGCTGGAGTCTTCTGTGATTGTAGACTATGGTATCTGATGCACATTGGATAACCTTCAAAATTATTGTGCAGATGCATCTTTAGTCAGATTGTTGTTTTTTTCTATTCTCTTTCATAGAACCATAATCAAAGATGGAAGAGACCTCAAAGATCATGTAGTCCAATCCCCCCACTGATGCAAGACACTCACTACTACAGCATTGCTGGTAGGTGGTCATCCAGGCTCTGCTTAAAAAACCCAAAACTATAACAAAGGAGAGTCTACCACCTTCTGAGGCAGCCTGTTCCACTGTCAATCAGCTTGTGCCACCAGGAAGTTATTACCAATATTTACTCTAAATACTTATGCTTGTAGTTTGAATCCATTGGTTCATGTCCCACCATCTGAAGCAACTGAAAACAAATTAGCTCCATCATCTATGGAAGTTTCTGCAGGTCACGAAGGGCAGGGAGAAAAACACTAGTTACACAATTTGATTTCAGAACAGACTAGCACATTAACTGGGAAATATTTGTTTAGGTTCTGGGGAATGTGACTGCTTCTTCAGTTCTGTGTTAAAAGACTATTTAGGTAGATACATCCTGTTCAAAGCAAAGATTACTATTATTTGCGTGGCCAGGCGAAGTCCCCCCGTACCCCGGGGCAGCCCCTGAGGGAAATACTGACTCATGACAACGTTCTATGGGATTAAATTGGCCACAACTTTATTAATATTTCAGATGTAGGAAGACTTTGGCTCAGGCATTGGGTGTTTATCCTTCCCAGCCCCCCAGCCGGGGTTCTGGGTAACTTCAGGGTTATCCAGCATGATTGGGAAGTGGGCTAGTCTGGAGAGCATATGTTCAAGCAGATAGCCCACCCCCTATGTTCGCTGCCGCTGGAAGGGGAGGGCAGTGACGACCCTGGGCATTTGGTCAATGCCTCCCCCTGAGACCCCTTTAACGGGAACCCTGTTATCGCCACCGCCCCATGCCCCCCCCAATCCTGTAAATGACTAAAGGATTCCGCCCAAGGCCTGCAACCACCAAAGTTGTGACGAATTGCTACGGGAAAGGCGAAACCTGCCAATGCAGGGAAATTCCTTTCCGGCCCTTCAGCAGCGACCTTGTCATAGCAGTGCCTGCGTGCCTGTGTGGCTGTGGAAAAAAGGTGGTTAAACCTGCAAAGTAAGCGTCAATTGAGGGAGTGGAGGGTGGGGAAGCTCTGAATCCAACGGCCGCTTCCCAGGTATGACTCAAGTTCTATTGTGTGTACTGTATAATCCCTCCTTCTACCTGGCCAATCCCCCTGGCAACACCTCCCCAGACGGGATTGGGCGGCTGCTAGAGTAGGTGGAGTCCACAGGTATCCCAACCTGGGAAGGCGAAGCCAAACCAACTGCCAGGAGCTGCCAACGTGATTCAACAGGTCTCCCCTCAACCTTGCAACATGCGCACCCCATTTGATGTGGGGAACGCTCATTGTAACACATAAATAACACTACACGTTAGCAGCAACTTTAATGTGACTTCTCAGGCCTAAGACCACAACCTACCGTATTTTTTGCTCCATAAGACGCACTTTTTTCCTCCTAAAAAGTAAGGGGAAATACCTGTGCGTCTTATGGAGCGAATGGTGGTCCCTGGAGCTGAATTGCCCAGGGGCCAAAAGCAGATTGTGCTTTTTATTTTACAAAGAGAAAAGGGAGTGTTGAAAGGACCCCGCTCAGCAGCTGATCAGCAGGAGATCGGGAGAGAGATAAGAGTCCCCGGCTCCCTTTCAGCCCCGCCCTCCTTTGTTGAATGTGCTGCAGAGGGAGGTTGTTTGTTTCCCCAGGACATGTGACTGGCTGATTAGATTATCTGTCTGAAAACAGTAGAAATGGCTCCCTTTCCTTAAGATTTTTCAGAAATGTGAGTTAAACCCCATAAAAATGGGGCTTTTCCTCTTTGCTTTCCCCCCTTTGCAAAAGGAGCTTTGCTTTCCCCCCTTTGCAAAAAAAAGCTGCAAAACCTTTAGCTGATCCTCAAAACAAAAACAAAAACAAAAAAAACCCTAGGGCTTTTCCCTTTGCAAAAAAAGCTGCAAAACTTTTAGCTGATTCTCAAAAAAGGCCTTTTGCCTTTGCAAAAACAGCAGCAAAACCTTTAGCTGATCCTCCAAAAAAAACAACAACCCCAAAACCCCAGGGCTTTTCCCTTTGCAAAAAAGCTGCAAAACTTTTAGCTGATCCTCAAAAACAAAACAAAAAACAAAACAGGGCTTTTAGAGGAGGAAAACCAGAAAAAATATTTTTTTCTGGGTTTCCTCCTCTAAAAATGAGGTGCGCCCTATGGTCCGGAGAGTCCTATGGAGCGAAAAATACGGTATAGCTACCGGTACTTTCCCTCCCTCTGATTATTACAGCATGCTAAACTGAATATCAGAGATAGAAACCTCTGCTGAGCAGTGCACAAGATTCCAGGGGTCTTGGTACTTAACCAGGGTTTGTGTTTCCTTCGGAAATGAGGCACAATGGATACTATAGTGGTTTATTTACACTATATGGTTTATTTACACATCTATATAACCTGAGCCTACTTACGGAAGAAGGTCAGCGCATAAGCACAGTATTGCTTTCAAGAACAGATATCAACATCTCTCTCTCCAGCATACTGCTTATTTTATTACCACCAATCTACCTTTTCTAAAACTCTGGTATCGTCTTTTAAACCAACTGTCAGTTGAAGGAGGTAGGCTTCCTAATGGATCATTAGGAAATTAGCTTTTACATGTGTTGATGGCCTAGGACAGGAGTCAACAAACTTTTTCAGCCGTGGGCAGGTCCACTGTCCCTCAGACCTTGTGGGGGGCCGGACTATATTTTGAAAAAATAATAATGACTGAATTCCTATGCCCCACAAATAACGCAGAGATGCATTTTAAATAAAAGCACACATTCTACTCATGCAAAAACACCAGGCAGGCCCCACAAATAACCCAGAGATGCATTTTAAATAAAAGGACACATTCTACTCATGTAAAAACACACTGATTCTCGGACTGTCCGCGGGCCGCATTTAGAAGGCGATTGGGCCACATCTGGCCCCCGGGCCTTGGTTTGGGGACCCCTGGTCTAGGATTAAAGGGGGTGACTGATACACCATTTAGGAAGGTTGTCTAGGTTAAATAACTCTTCACATATGCTAATTCCATGGGATTATCATTGACTAATGCAAATCTTGAATATGCATTTTAGCACCTATAAATCTATATTATTATTATTATTATTATTATTATTATTATTATTATTATTATTATTATTATACCACCCTTCATCCAAGGATCACAGAGCAGTTTACAACATATAAATCTATAACTGTACTGTAGCTAAAATGGGGTATATGATTGAGAGAAGGAGAATAAGGGACTGTACTGTTATAATAATCCGAAAACCCTAGTAAATGTAGAGATAAAAAGAATACCCTTGTTCTACTATAAGACAGTGAGGGAAGGTGTCAGCCAAAGACTAGGAAAAAGCCACTCCAGAAGTCCATAGCTTCCACTTCCCTTTTTAATTGTTATCCATCCATCCCCTTTTCATTAGTATATTCCATGGGCAAGAAAACTGACTGTGTTGTGAGGTCTATAACAGCTGCCTTCCCTCCAGAAAATTAGAACACCCACTCACCCCTGTTCTCCATTTTCTCTCCCAGGAACTGAGAAGGTCCTGTCAAAACATGGATTATATTCAAGCCTTTCTCTCCCTAGCTTCCTTCCTTCCTTCCTTCAACCCTCTTTGGGAGTCATGAACCAGGCAACAGTGGATGGCCTGTTCTGGGCTTGTCACCTTCACATTGAATCCAGTGTAGAAGGAAAGGTATTTCTGGCTTGATTGGGCTCCCTCTTGGTTTCTGATTAGACTTTAGCTAACACAGCTGGAAGCCTTTGTGAATGAACTAACTGTGTTGGAGAAACAAAGAGGTTCTCGTGGACTATGTCATGACCTCATAATAGAGTAGTTAGCACTTACATAATGCCATCTTTTTGCTTGGTTGTTTCACAGAGAAAGTAATAAGCATGGTAAGCATAAGATAAATGTCCTCCAAAGTAACTAGGAGGATGCAGGAAATGGTCCCGAGTGGGGACCATAGATTAAAAGGTGATGGAGTAACCCACTCATAACATGCTTTGCTTGCTTTCACTTTGTTTTCCATTTTGAAATTGCTGCAGGTTTAGATTGGGTTGTATACATATAGGTAGAAATCCAGCATTTGAATTTTCCTTGTCTTATGGAACATTTAAGATGTGGAAATCAGCAACGCCCCACAATGAATAAATGCACTGTGTGCTGATGGGTCTCAAACACTCACTGAGTTAGGCACATCCCCTGCATGTGAAGACAGGCTGTGACAGATTGAGCAGATGAGACCAATAGTGGATCCAACAGTCAAGAAGGCAGTTTCTGCACATGCTGCGGAAGAAAAATGAAGGGCAGATGGGACTTATCCACCTGGGAAGGTAGACCATCTAGGAGAAGGAAAACTCTGATCCTAAACCTCAGGATCCAAACCTTTTCTTTCAGGAGAAGAAAAGGCTAAAGAGTCACCCTGCACAAATCCGGAGTGGAATCCCTAACAGTTGGATGGTGCCATGCATGCCTCTTTCAGGCAATTTCTGCAGCCAAGGTGGTGCCAAACGTATTGTTCTGCTTTCCTATGAACCACATCAATGAGGTGGGGGGGGGGTGTCCTTCAACCCAGGGCCTCCATACACACTGCTCAGGCTTGCACCTCAGGGAGGTCACTTCAGTGCTGCTAACGCAGTGGTGTGACTTCACCCCTGGAGGTGTACTCCATTGTCTCTCGAGATAGACAGATGCCAGAAACAACATGTACTTTTAGTTGAGATTCCTGCATTTTATGGACTAGATGACCCTTGGGATCCCTTCCAGCTCTACAGTTCTATGAGTCTGTGATTCTTAGACTGAACACAACTAGTTCTAAACTTCTGTGCCAAGCTTAGAAAGTGAATGAAATGTTTTGGACCTGTGAGTATCTTCTTCTTCTACTACTACTACTACTACTACAGCATCTCACTTCCATTTTTGGAAGTTCTCTCCAGCTTTCTCTTTTGTTTGTTTCCTGTAGTAGTAGTTGCAGCTGCATATGGCTCAAGTATTTAAATGGGGCAATACAAGTATTTCTAAAAGAAAATAAATGCTGTTTTTTTCCTCTTTGAAAAGCCCTAGCATTTTTGCTACAGAGCTGTTGTAATAGAGCTATTGCAAATATGCACAATTAAACATAATTTAAAGTGCAAGAAAGCAAATATTCACATTTATTGTAGTTTTAAGTCAGTAACATAAAGTAGAAATTTCAATATTTGGTTAATATGAAAGTGCCCCATATATACAATTTTAACTGTTGAGTGGCTTTGCGATTTTAACTCTACTGTATGTCACAGCTGCATGAACATTCAAATCTGATGTTTCCAATAGTGACTTATGAGTGCTCAATTATTTACCGTATGAAATTAAAAGTTGAACATATAGACAAATAAGAGAGTTGTTTGAGGTCATTATTTATCATCTTATATTTGGAGGAATGTATCGACTAAAATATGTGGCTGCAGGTTATACAACAGGGTGAAGCCAGGACCTGCTTAATTAATCCTTCAACAATTATAATTTACAATAAAATAGCTACCCTTGACTGCACACTCTAAAACTGGTGCGCCATTTTTAAATACGTGACAAAGGCCTAACCCCAAGTATTCATTGCACAGAGTAAATGCTACTGAGATTTGGATCTCTTCATCTGTTTGATGTACACAGTGAGTAAAATGTAAAGTAACATGTAATTCAAGCTTTCATTAGATTTTCCCTGTTGCCTTTTTTTTCCAACAAAGCAAGTGTATTTCAGAGTTGTAACATGAGGCAACAAAGAAAGAATTCATGTAGTAGAAAAAGCAACCCCCTCATATGGGTAACAGACCACTCTCATTTAAAAACAGGAAAGAATCTCCTTGAAGTAACCAAACAAAAGAGGGAATGCCTCTACTATGAAGGAGACATACTGTTTGTCATGAAGTTAGGTTCTAGAGTTTTCTTCTTGATCACCATTGTCATTGTCACTATATGGTGCATGCTGGGTTGAGTGAGTTTGTACATACCTCTCAACTTATATGAGTCTTTGAAATGAAAATTAGTGTCAAAGCAGTAATATTTTTCCAATGAACTTCCCCCCCCCAAAAAAAATCTTACAAAGAGAGAGAGAGAGAGAGAGAGAGAGAGAGAGAGAGAGCATGCGCCCCAGGAACATGGGGTTGAGGATGAAAGTTGTGGTGCAAAAGGGGTTGCAGAATAGGAGGTGATTGTGACTTCATAATTGGCCAGAGGGTAAAAAGGGTGCTTAGTAGTCACGTTGTTTAAGAGGAAGAAAGTGGGCATTATAAAACTTGCCATGCCTGAGCTTACAGTACTCAACTCATTGCCTCCAGTTTTCCTGTAAGAGAAAGCTGGCAACAAGGGAGGAAAAGCCTTCTATGTGGAAAGGGGTAGCCTGTGTGCAAGAGAATACTTTAAAAGGAAAAAATAGACCTCTTCAGACAATTTCAATAATAGGTAGTTCCTGTCTGTAGCCTGCAGACTTTTATAACCATGTGATTAAATATTTTAATTAAATTTAACTCATTGCCTGCAAGTTTTATAATTGTATAATTAAAACATTTTTTTATATGGTCATAGAAGGAGCCTGGTTAGAAATAATACCCATGTTACCACAACCTCAGCTCCACCCTGATGATTCATGGGATTTGCCATTCGACTAACCCTCACCTTTTTGAACTGAGTGGCTTTTGTCCATGTGCGATAATAGTTCAGTGACTTCTTGGCCTCAGTACATAATCCAGGGTATATCCAGCTGCTCAAGTCCTTGCTAACTACAGTAGTATTGCCAGTTTCCACATGGAAGCAAATTCCTGTTTAAAATGCTCCATAATATATTGTGATATATTTCATAATTTTAGAGTTGTCCATTGGTATTTATTTTATTGTGGGCCTATTCTCATGCAAAGGCAGGATGCAAATTTAAGAAATAAATGAGGACAAGGCATGTTATCAGATTTGACGTGCCACACCCCAGCTGCAAGTTACCCAGGCAGTTTAAAAATGGGATGTAGTTAGAAGTATTACTTTTAGCCCTGCACAGATGTGGGTGAGTACAAAAACATAATGTTTTAAAGCACAGGTGGGGAACCTGTGGCTCCATATTCTGCTGGACTACAACTCCCATTATACCTCTCTCTTGGCCATGCTAGCTGGGGCTGGTGGAAGCTGGAGTTCAGCAACATGTCTAAGAACATGCATGATTGTCTGAATAAGACCTTGTAGAGCAGCCTGAAGCTCCTTCATCCCTGGATCTGATTTGATCACTCTTCCCATGTTTTCTCTAGATGACCAATCACTCCTTTGGGATGCTGTAGTATAATGCTGCGGCTTTTGCTTACTCAGTTTGACCTTAAGTGACCTCCTTATATTCAGAGCTCAGGTTGCACACATTTTGAGGATCCTCACTTTCAGGCCAGCCCACATGGTTCTTGACCTAAGCTGACTTTTGACCATGTGTCCTGCAGTGCCTTGTCTGTGCTGGGGTCAGAATGGCTGATAAACCTCTCAATTCAACCTACTGCTCAGGCAATCATAAAATCCATGCATTTTCCACTAGTATATTATGGCACCAAGTGATTTATTTTAAATATTGGAGGAGATACTTACACAGGGCAGATGGCAACAATTCTTGCAGTCACAGAGAGAACAACTCTGGTTATAAGAGATACAGACTTAAGCTGGCCTAAGGATACATTGGTATAGTTGAATCATGTCTTTTTAATTTGCTTTTTAAAAATCCAAGGTGTTTTTGAACTTTTACCGAAGCTTAAATGCTCCCAGCAATGCAAAATACTAGTTATCTAGACTGAATCATCTTGCTAACTAGTTTTGCTAGCAGACTGCTTGTGTTTGTTTTCATGCCTTTCATATGCTCACTCCATGTGCTTGTGACCGTACAGCTATCTGGAATCCAGAATAGAAGAGTTGCTTCTCTCTCCGTTTCCTTTACTGCTACGTGGTTGCCAAAACTTCCTGGCTCCATGCCAAGCTCCTTAGATGTACCCTATCCCTCCAGTACTGCAGGTGCATTTCTCTTCTTGCCTGAAGATTCATACACAAGCCCTCTGCTCTTCGTGTAAGGAGGCATTTTCTGCAGGTCTGGAATTCCCTTTCACTGTTTTGATAGGCCCCCTGGCATGCTGGGCCTTAACAGTGCTAATTTTAGAACTGTTTGTTCTGCGGAGGTCATTTTTTGTCTTGGGTATCGAATTTGGATTGCGCTATCTCTTCTGTCATAGTTGCTCAGCAGTGGCTGTGTCACCCTGTTAGCACTTGGGATTGTCAAAGACAACTGCTTGGCCCTGTGGCAGACCATTAACAGAATGGTAGTGCCCTGGAGTTGACGGGGTGCCAAAAACAGTTGCTGGTCATTAGAAATGTGTATACTCTTTTTATCTATCTAGGGCTCTCTCTCTCTCTCTCTCTCTCTCTCTCTCTCTGTGTGTGTGTGTGTGTGTGTGTGTGTGAACATAAAATTTAGAAACATTATTAATGGGTATTGGAAGCCTGTCTTTGTTTCTTAGCGGCACTGTTTCACAGTGCCGGGGTTTCCAGAATCAACATTCTCCTTTTTTACTGCTCACTTTTATGTGATTCCCCTTAAGGCTGATTCTCTTTACCGTCATTTTCTCACCAGATGAACTTGGCTTCCAATACCACCAAAGTCCCAGCAATGCTTGGAGCCTGATTTTCAATATGATTCTCAGAAACAGAGCACACTGTCTGCCAATCAGGTCACCCGCTATTCTTGCTATAGAGTCTGTCTGGGCTGGGTGCTGGAAATGTAGAGGCGGAATGCTTAATATCTTAATTATCCACACCCAGCAACCTGTAAAGCATAAAAATGCACTCGCCCTTGCTGCTGTGCTGTGTTGTTCTAAATAAATAACACATTATTGTAGAAACACTTTACAGCAGTGGCACTGGGACCACCTTGGTAAAAGAGCAGCGTGCTGCATAGCTCAGCACATATAGCTATGTGCATCTTTAGCCGTACAGCTAAGCACAAAAGGGACTACAGAATATATGACCATAAATTTAAATTCATTGTTGCCCTATAAACCTTAGAAGGAAGGTGGTTTTATCTCATCTCAGAGCAAAGATAAAGTAGATATTAAGACAGAGTCAGGTGATGCTGTTTACTAGATGAACAGAGATATAACCTCCACTTACCTGAGAGTAAGCCCTGTTGAAATCAGTAAGACTTACTTCTGAGTAAGCATGGTTAGGATTGTGCTGTAAGTGACTCATTCAGGCCTTTGAAGTTTACCCCTATAATTTATGCACCCTGTCAAAATGTTTTGATTTTGGCCTATATATTTGCAGCAGTCCAGCTACTATGCATAGAAGAGATATTTCCGGAGAGGTGACCTTGCTAGTCCATTGCAGCCAGCAAAAATTACAAGAGGCTGTTACTGTCAGTATTTTCACATTTAAACTTTAAACTGTTGACCAAGTTTGCATGTTACACTAAGGCAAGCCATGGCCTAGAGCAAACAGGGTGAGGGGAAATCCCAGAAAAGAGATTACAGCCACTTTGTTCCTCTCTGATCACTTTGCTGTTGGGCTGGGCTAAGCTGAGTTAGGCCATGGTCTGACCATGTTCAAACCAGACTTGTGCTTTTGTACTCTCTAGACAAACCATAACCTATAGCTCACAGCTCAATTTGCCCAGACTGAGCTAAATCATAAGCCCAGATCCAGATCTATAGCATTCTAAGCCAAACCATGGCTTAGCTCAGTGCTGAACTACGTGTCCTCATGGTTTAAGTTTTACCTGGAAAGTAGTGATGTCCTAATAAAAATGGATTAAAAAAAGAAAGTAGTGATGTCTGGGAATCTGAAATCCATCCGCAAACTCTTTTAATCCTGTCATTTCTTATGTCTGTTCTTGCCACAACCACCACCTTCATTGCTACATTGAGTGCCTTTTTCCTCTTGTATTACAATCCTTCTCAAGTGATCCTGGGCAATCACACATAGCCCATCATATTTAGCTGTATGCTAGTATTATTTCTAAGGGTATAATGTAGACCAGTATAGTGACAGCAGTGTTTCTTGTACTGGTCACATTGGGTAGAATGGTCCATCAATTGTTAACACATACATAGGAAGGGAAACACATTGGACTTGTTTTTCATGGAGTGCTTATGTTCATAGTGCTTTTCAGTTACACATACCGTACTTTTCCGTCTATGAGACGCCCCAGTGTATAAGACTACCCCTATTTTGGGGGACTCAAATTTAAGAAAGTGGGGGGAGATGGCTCAGAGTTGTTGAGCTTTTTGTGGAGGATTACCCAGGCTTGTTGAGCTTTTTTAGGGGGGGGGGGTTGCCAAAAATCTCTCACCCGCACGCGTCGCACAATCCGGCTCTCATCTGTCCCAGAAGCTGCAAATCGCCTGCCCAACTGCCGGAGCATCAGCCACTCATCACCACCCATTGACGCAGCAGCCAATAACACGCACAATACCCTCTGACAGCTGCGACAGTAACCAATCAAACGCCCACCCTATGCACTACCCATGTATACGACGAACCCCACTTTTTAGCATGATTTTAAAAGAAACAAACATAGTCTTATACACTGAAAAGGTACATTTGTGTAATAATGTTGCCTAAACCAGGAATTGCTACCTTGCCTGTACATACACATGGGCATACTTACACAGTAGTACTCACCAATATTCTGTACACCCCTCCCCTCAGTTACTCTAACCACACACCATAAGCGATGGCAGAAATAATGTAGGACCTTGCCACGCCTGTGCAAGCACAGTTCCTCAATTTATTTCAAAAAATGTGTGTGTATATCTCCACATCCCTGATCCGTATACTTGGCTGAACCTTTATTGAGCACCAGAATCTCAGGGAGTTAATAATGTGGTCCCCTGGGTTCATTAAAGAGGAAGCAAGCAGCCTTTTTCCAACACCCATGCAAGAGAATTGTAAGCAGATGCTTTAACACACATTTCATTGTTAAATAGGCATTGTTCTCAAGTTTGTTACTATGGTGTTGGCTCCGGTCTGTTTATAATCTGACTCCATTTCATTGTGCTTGGTGATAAAATCTCTGAAGTCTATAGACTCTGGCAGGCCTAGTTGTCTCAACTCTCATTGAGGAATTGTGGAAACACTCAACACCATCTGTGTAATTTATACCTAGGGAAGTGCACTTACTACTTAATAAGCCCAATGTATTTTGTGAATTTTTTAAAATAAATAAGCAACTTCAGTTAACATATAATTTAGCTCCATGCATTTTGTTTGCTGACATAAGTCCCAAAAACTCTGATCCTTCAGTGATGTGCTTTGTAATGTGTTTTATAGCACAATCCTACGTGTTTAACCTGAAGTTACTTCCATTATGTTCAGTGGAACTTAATGCTTAGTCAACAGCGCTGTCCTCAGAAGTAAGTCCCATTGAGTTCAATGGGAATACAAAAATGAAGAGTTGAGTAACAGAAGTGTTCCAACCTTAAGATACTTGAGTCTGCTCTTAAAAGTGTCTTCCTGGAGGTTTTAAATACTGCAACCAGCATATTCAGCATGGGTGGGAGAAAATGGCACATCACTGAATTTTTTTAAAAAATGGAAAGGCTCTCTTTCAACAGAGGAAACCGTATAAATACACATGCTATTTGGCTATCTCTGTTAATTAGAAGCAAGAGAGAATTGCTGGTACAATACACAATGTAGGAGAAAGGAGATACAGGTGCTGTTGGAAGATTTTCCTTCATTTGTTTCCAATAAATATTTGCCAGATTCCCATGGGTGATGCTTATGCAAACTAGGGGCTGTATCATTAATTACATGATGATTCCAGGAGTGTCCTTATATAAACTCAAGACCTTAGCTTTCATTTTGTGCAACCCAACAATGTGGCTGCAATTACTTATGATACAACTCAGGTTTTAATATAGTTTCCTAGTCTTTTATGTTTCAAATTATGAGCAATGACAAAGCAATGAAATCACCTTTTTTACAGAGCTGCAAAATAAAAGGAATAAGGCCTCAAAAGGGAAACAGAGTATCGCAACTCACAAGGGAAATGTGGATAAGTGTGAAAACATTCCAGCCAGGCATAGTGAGAATTATGAGTTGTTAATAGTTGGAGCACATTTTGGCTCTTTCAGGTTATTAACGGGAACATTTTAGAACTCATGTTTGCATAGGAAATAGCAGTTTATCAGCATTCATATCACATAATCAGAACCCCACAGAAAGTCAACTGTGCTACATTTTGAATGCATATGCATGAATCTAAATGCAGATATCTATGATTTTTCAGCTAGAAGCAAAAAAGAGAGGGAAGAAAGTGGGAGAGATTCTTTCACTCGAAAGGTCAGCAATGCTGAATTTTCATTCTTTAACATTTACAAGGAGTAAAGAAGAATTCTTCAAAGCTTTGCTTTCAAGTTTTTCATGTGGTTTTTCATGTCTGTTCAAAACCATTGCTCTCATTCTGCTTCTGTTCTGGTGTCACCTTTAAAAAAAAATTAACTGTGCTACTTCTTTCTCCCCCAGTGCATGATTTTAGCTAGTCATGGTGAATATGATCACATATAGTGAGTATGAGTGCATCATGTAGTCATTCAAATGTATGTACTGTATCTGCTGACACCAGTGAGTGCAAAAGAGAAAGCTATTGTCATTGAATGTGCATTGGAATGCACATTCAAGTAGAAGAGTTTGGATTTGATATCCCGCTTTTCACTACCCGAAGGAGTCTCAAAGCGGCTAACATTCTCCTTTCCCTTCCTCCCCCACAACAAACACTCTGTGAGGTGAGTGGGGCTGAGAGACTTCAAGAAGTGTGACTAGCCCAAGGTCACCCAGCAGCTGCATGTGGAGGAGCGGAGACACGAACCTGGTTCCCCAGATAACGAGTCTACCGCTCTTAACCACTACACCACACTGGCTCTACACTTCCTACTTATAGCACTAATTGTCAGAATCCATTCTCAGCTCTACATATCAGTGTTCATTCAACTGCATTCCATAGCCAATGTTCTGTTTGGTAGATTCATTGCCACACCATAAGCTTGGCAAAACAGAGAGCATTGGGGTTTTTTAAAAAAGTATTTTTATTGAAGATTTTCTTGATTTACAAAAGTGTGTGCAATGTCTCTCTCATATTTTTTCCATGTAACATTTTTACAAATCAGTTTCGTTCGTTGAGACATTAGGAAGAAAAGGGGGAAAGAGGTGGGCGGGATGGGGAGGTGGGTGGGGTGGAGTGACAAAGCGAACAACAGAGAACCTGCACAAACAGAGAGCATTGTTGCAATTGCTGAGGCAATAGAGATGCCCCTGTAAATACATTTTGTTTCCCTTTCAAATGCCCCCAGTATCTCTCTGAAAATAATAGCACTAATTATTATTATTATTATTATTATTATTATTATTATTATTTATACCCCGCCCATCTGGCTGGGCTTCCCCAGCCACTCTGGGCGGCTTCCAACAAAATATTAAAATACAGTAATCCGTCAAACATTAAAAGCTTCCCTAAACAGGGCTGCCTTCAGATGTCTTCTAAAAGTCTGGTCGTTGTTGTTCTCTTTGACATCTGGTGGGAGGGCATTCCACAGGGCGGTTGCCACTACCGAGAAGGCCCTCTGCCTCGTTCCCTGTAACTTGGCTTCTCGCAGTGAGGGAATTGCCAGAAGGCCCTCAGCGCTGGACCTCAGTGTCCGGGGAGAACAATAGGGATGGAGACGCTCCTTCAGGCATAATGGACCGAGGCCAGTATACAAGACTTGGTCCCTTTGTTCAGCTCACCTCTCCTATACACAACTTCAGTACATTTGGAGCCTAAATCTAGTCTCCTACCAACAATCTGAAAGCAACATTAGAAAAGTAAAACAGGTTATCTCATTCAAACTGATCATAAAGATGATAACAGCATGCTTTGTGTAAATCATTACATTTTACTGAGTGGGAGATGTTACATAGTAGGGGACACATATTTTGAGATATAGTTTTTCATTTTCACTACCCGGTATATATTTTCTGCAGCATCAATAAGCATACCTAGCTTGGAAAATTGAAGATCGACAAAGGGAAGTATCTAGGGATGGACAAACTAACCTATTTAAATTCTACATCAGTTTCATTGGTGCTCAGTCATAGGTCTGTTCCGGCCTGGTGTTTTGCAGATATTTTGAACGAGTACATTAATTTATATTTAAATTGTAAGCATTTTATACACATTATTCTCTTAAGTTGCATGTTCTTGTATATACTCTTTACAAAAAATGCATAAGTTTGTCTGTGCATTTTCTATACTGAAAATGCACCACAAAATCTGAAAAAATAGTAGTAGTAGTAGTAGTAGTAGTAGTAATAATAATAATAATAATAATAATAATAATAATAATTTATTTGTACCCCACCCAGCTGGCTGGGTACCCCCAGCCACTCTGGGCGGCCTCCAACAGATATTAAAATACATTAGTAAACTACATTAGCAATTTGACTGATAGTTGTTTTTTAATGTGCAAGCAAGTTGAAGGCTCAAAAGCTGGGCTGGTCCATTGCAAAAAGCAGACCAAACCTCTCCTTCACCCTTAGAAATAACTAACTCAGGAAGAGGCAGAAAACTGAACTGTGTTAACTTCAACAGTATTAAGCTTGAGATCATAACATGGAAGTAAAAAGCTAGATTTTTCAACATAGTTGAATTGGAATTCTTTCAGCACTTGAATTCTGCGTGGTATGACTGGTTTGGGGGTGCCAGCACACTCTTTATTAAGAAGTTACACTGATTTTTCTTCCCCCAAAATGGGTGACTAAGCTCTAGGCATTGGCTATAATTGAAACAAGAAAGTCAGTACAGAGAGGGAGGGCGTCTGTAGTTTCTGCTGGGAATTGTATGAATTCATGTTCCTTTGAGTCTTAAATATCTAAATTGCATGGGGTTAGTGGTGAGGGAAAGAGCGCCTGGTTTCCTTCATTCTATAGGTGTGGGAAAAAAAGAAATCTGCTCTTAATCTCAAGGATTCTCTTACTCAAATAAACGGAGTCTCTTGAGGCAGATGGGTTCTATGGAGCTCTTGTTAACCCCAGAGCCAATTCCCTGGGTGGAGAGCTGTCCTTTGTTCATGATGTCATGGTCAAATGGAACCAGAAACACGAAACACTAGAAGATTGTGAGCTTTTTTTGTTTTTGAAATGTAATTATATGTGTATCGAGGAAATTTAGGATAGCAGGTTTTCATCTCCCCCCTGACCTTTGCTACTGAGTTAATGAAAGGGTAGATGGATCCACTTTGAATATGAGCTTCAAACAACCCTTGATAGCTCAGTCTTTATTACAGCTAACCATGTTGTTGACATTTTGTCAGATACCAAAGAGGGTGTGTGTGTGTGTGTGTGTGTGTGGGTGTGTGTGAATAAATAAATATAAACATTTGTATACTGTTTCTTCAGGGCTTGAGGCAATATCACATTTGTATGATGTCTCTTCAGGGGTTCAGGCAATATCTAGCAAATAAACCATCAACTGTAATAAAAAAGGAACATTTAAAATAACAGTGCACTTTCTAGCAACAGTAGTATAGGACCAAAACACCCTTTCCACAGCTCTAGGACTCCTGGATGAGGTAGACTTCGTGTCCATTTGCAAAAGCCACCAGAAAAGTACAGTTTTCTGTCTCATTCAGCAGGTTGTTCCATAACTTCAGAGCAACTGCAGTAAGAGTCCTGCTCCTCTTCACCAATTATTCTTTTTTCATGCACTACAGCCAGTCAGAGCCATGACAAAGGTTGTTTTGTCATATCCTTCAATAGCTCTCTAAATTTTATTGAATGGTCTAAAAGCAAAACTGGGATTCTGAAAACCAAAAAGAAGAAAGGAAATGTAGGCTGGATGCCAGCAAATCTCCTGTTGGCCTCAACCTATAAAAGTGAACAACTAAAGAAAGGGGGGCATAGGGAGGTTAATAATGGAATTATAATCAAGGATTACCACTGCATAGGGACTGAAAAATACATGTGAAGCACTTGGATGTAAAGAAATATTTGTATTATAAAAGTGTAAACAGGCATTGCAAGGACAAATACAATTTATATACAACAGTCAATTAGCAGAGTGTTGATTCTTTTTTGGCAGAATTTAACAGCATAGGACTATAATGTGCAATTGCAGAAGCACTCAAGATACGTTTACCATCACTGAGGTCCACTGAGGCTCATTATCCTTAACAACTACCATCTAATGCTCAGAGAAATAGAGAATTCAAAGGATTTGACATAAATGTTATGTACTGACATTCATCTTGGAGAAAACACATACTGTGATCATGTGTACAGTGCAGCATAAAATGTGAAATAGTATTCCATAAAGGCAGTTGGGTTTTATTTTTAGTGGTCTTCCGGTTTTGGTTTTCCCTGCCCTAATTTTTGTGACCCTTGTCTGGTTGTGTCCTCTGCATGAGCAAAGAGAACAAACCTTTTGGGGGTGGAAACATATAGCTGCTTGCTATTAAACTAAATGGATTTCAACTAGTTCAAATAGCAAGCAGGGAAAATAATCTGTATCTGGATTGACAATTTGCAAATAAAGTTTTCATTTCAGCGAATGATGTTAATCCCTGAGAATTGGACTGACAATGGAAACACTGACAGATTTTATCCTTAGCATCATTTGCTTGACATTGCTTCATTTACTGGATTTAGCCTTCATGGTGAATCCAGAAAATATAGACGAAAAGAACATTGAAAAAAACTGCTGAAACTGGAACTTTTTTTCTTGTGGTTAAAACAAGCCGCCAGTTGAAATAGAAGCTCTGTTTTCTTAGGGTGGCAGTGCTTGGAAATCCAATGAAATTATTTTTGGCATAAACCCGTAATAGTAGCTCTGTGGTTATCATTGCTTAAAGTGGTGGACCTAGAGCAAAACCATTGTTTTTAATAGGATAGTCCTACAAAGAATGTAATTTTGTACATTCTGTGTGGCATGAGGTTTTTCTGTTTTGTGGGAAGAGAACAGCAGCCAGCTTTTGTTCTGAAACAATTCTCATTGATGAAAATTGAATTCCAGAACATTGGGTACAACAACCTATCTATTTAACTACTTTATTTCAGAAATTTGTAAACTGCACCTTCATCCAGAAATGGATTTTAGGGCAGTATGCGATCTATAGACAGAATATGAAACATAAACAATACAATAAGATTTAGAGGAACACAACTGTTTAAATAAATTTAAATAAACACTATAGCATAAAATGGCTAGTCAAATGAAAAGCATGGCTTTCCTAGCATCTTCAGACTGAGGAAGACTCCCCTACAGCTTCTCCTTCTCCACAGCCATGCAGGAGTATGCAGCTGCAACATTTGCTATGGTGTCTTTTAAAGATTGCATACAGCATGCCCAAGGAGATAAAAATACTCAAAAGAAAATCTTCAGCCTGAAGATGACTCTGGTGGCAAGTTTCCATAACTGAGGCAGCAGGACCCACTGGGAGTTGCATGCACCCCTGATCAGCTTTGCATAGCCCCACCCTGATATAGGCTGGGAAAGCTTTTGGTAATCACTACCACTTCCAAGTCTTGGCAGAACAAAATATCTGTCTGTCTGTCTTTCTATTTATTATACTATTTTATTAATTTTTACAATAACAAACAAACAAACATCACATAACAACTCCCATCCATGAGATTTCCAAAATCCCTTGACTTCCCTCCACTCCCCCTTCTTCGTTCTCTTCTTTTACATTTGTTCATGCACATCCATAATATCTTCAATTCATAATAATTTCCAATTTTATACCTTACCATATTACAAGTGTTTTTTCGAAATCCCGCTAACATATAATATTATACACAATGCTTTGAAAATATGCAATAAATATTTTTCATTTTTCAAATTATTGTCCTTTTATTTTCCTGGGTTTCTAGTTGATTAATCATTGCTGCATTAATTTATTTTACCGATCTTCTTTATCTTCTTTGGCAGGGGCTTCTTCTTTTTCATATTCTGGGATGATCGTGGCTGAGCAACTGCTATCAGATACAGGAGGAGATTCTTTGGCAGAGCAAGATATTTAGGGCATTACATTAGGACCCAGTACATTGAGTTTGGCTTGTTAGCAAACAAGGTGCCAATATAGTTCTTTCAGGACTGATGTAACATGCCTGTATCTAGGAAAACCAGTAAATGCTAGCAGCTGAATTCTGTACTAGTTGAAGCTTCCAAATCAATGTCAGGGGCAGTGCCACATATAACGCACCACAGTAGTCTAAGCTGGACTTTACTAGACCATGGATCATTGAAGCCAGGCTATCTCTATCCAGGAAAGGCTGCAGCTGGTTATACAACCAAAGCTGGTGAAAGGTGCTTTGGGCCACTGAAGTCACTTGAGTCGCAAGCAACAGAGCACCTCAAGGCTGTGCATCTGCTCCTTCAAGGCGAATGCGTGTCTTGGGAGATGATGGAGGAGTGCACCTTTGCAGTGTGAAGTCAAACTAATCCTATCCAAAATAAGAAATAAACAAACTTTAGGGACTCAAGAACCACCAACCCACAGTCTCAGTCTCTTCTTGCTGCGCAGGCAATTGTGACTGATACAGAACTAAGATTGGGTGCAGCAGTGTGCCAGCTGGTTACAGTAAAGATCTTGCTGGTGGAGCAACTTTCTGGCCAACACCCAGATAGATAAAAGGGACTACCCACATCCTCCTAAGCTTAGTTTCCCAAGGGAGGAGGAGGAAGAACATAGTAGTGCAGAAGAATGTACAGGTTAGTGCTGTACTGAAAGCTATCCTCTTGCCTACTTAAAAGTTTGCTTTGCCTGTGAAGGAGGCTTCCATTTTTCTGCTTCATTCACATGGCACTTTATAAATTTAGTGGGCAAAGGACTGGACCTACTTTTTAATTGCAAGGTAGCCATGGGTGGTTTGTGGTTTTTCTTCCAGTTAAAGGTTTCTCCAACATTCTGCTCCCCTGCCATTCCTGATCCGATCTGAAAAAGCCCCATGTGACAAGTTATCTCACAATTTCTTCCCCTGGGCTTTAATTGAAAGCAGGTCAGGAGTAGAAGCAACTTGTTGGATGAGGCGGAACCACTATGCCAGCTTTCTTGGAAGTGAGTTGGTTATTGCTTACTGAGAGGGGGAGGGGCAAGGCTGTGAAGAGGTCATCATGGTGCAAACACACTGGCAGGATCACTGGATCGGCTCCGCAGGTGCATTTGTACCACTACAACGTCCCCACCATCTCACTCCCATCTCTCTCCTGCCTGGTAAGCAGCAGTGATCCACCTGCTGGGAAACTAGTTTAGTGGCTGCAGCTCCATACAGCAACCCACTTCTGCTGGGGAGGTTGACTACTCAGCACATGAGATCAGCAAGCTCAGCACATTTGTTTTTAAGTAGATTCCTTCCTTTTACTCTTAAACTTTCAGCACCAGTTTCTTTAAAAATAAAATGACTTTACAAAACAAAACAAAAATCCCCAAACCAGTAAACAGTTGTCAGACACATGGTAGGAAGCCGCCTTGCACCGAGGTGTAAAGACATGGCTTATTCCTATCTTCATTTGTTAATTGGGCTCTTTTGGTTCAGTACCTATGTTTTCTTAGTGTGAGCTGAGTACCTCATACAGAGAAGTAAGACCTGACAACCCCCTGCAGTGTAACTGTTGGCTGTTTTCAATAGGAAAAGCTAAGCAGTCTACTGTTAACATTTACCCTTAGCAACTTGCTTCAAGAATTTCCTGCTGTGTAGTTGGCTCCACAGATTCAATAAGCCTTGTGAATGATGTGTCTGCCATTACTTGTCTTTTTTTGCTACTCTTAATACACTGCCTCTCCTTATTCTGGATATCATGCTTGTTCCAACCTTGCTATAAAAGAGTAATGCAGGCGACTTCAGCCACACATTTTGGGAAGTGACAGATCTTACATTGTCAATCATCCTGGAAAAGCTGCACAATCTCCTCAAAGTTCCACTTTGCCATGATGAGGAGACACCTAGACTCTGGCCAGCAGGGAGAAGCCTGAGGCATCCCTTCAAACTTGAAGCTGCAGGGCATTTTTTAGGTTGGGGAAATTCCCTACCAGAACTCAAAATTCCCCACCTTTTGTATTTACTCAGCTTCTTTCTCAATATAAAGACATGGATCCCTTTGTCTCTCTGCCCATCTGACCAGTCCTGTGCCCCTTCTCAGTAAACTCAAACCCACCCACCACTGCTCAAGTGCATTTTTCACAGTGTCCCTTCCAAAATTTGTTTATAGCACCACACAGTCAGAGGGTGTATTAAAACGAATGGCAAAAATGCACATTGAAAACAATGGGACATTCCCCGAAAGTTTGTTGGAAATAATTGAGCTGTGATTGTCAGTTGAAATAAATACAAACTTCAATATTAAATGTCATGAAAGCTTGTGCACTTGAATAATTTGCTATCTTAAAAACAGGAAGAGGACTGAAAATAGTCTGGAAAAATTCCTTATGTCCAGTCTTTTATATTGCTGCTGGTGCTAGAGAGGGTGGCAGGGAGAGAATTTAACCCTGCTTTGCTAAATACATAATAGAGTGGGCTGGAGAAAAAGAGCTTGCTTGCCTCTATGCTGAGGATTCTCATACTTTGCATGCATTCTTTGATTTAATTTGTAACTCTTTGACCTGCTGCATACTGGTCTTGCCTCACCTTAATAAACATGCAGCCCTAAAGGCCAATGTAGATATTTTACTGAAATGCAAGAACCAATCAGAGTGTAAGGAAGCACCTCTAAGCACTCTTACTGTATATCAGAGACAGGAAAGCCTAGATTGGAGTCTGGGGTCACTTCCGGCTGATCTGATAATTGAGCATTCATCCTGATTCGTTTGCAGAGTGCTTAGTTGACATTGTATCATGCAAACGTTATCCTACACTTTCCAGTAATTTCCCCCATGTACATTTCCCATGCAAGCAGTCCAATATTTGGGGGAAAGCAAGTTTGTTGCATAAGACCTCTAAATAAATTTTTATTGCACAAACTGAGTTTGCCAGTATGTGACTGAATCCCACCCAAAAATAGTAACACACTGGAAGTGTCCTGCATTGTGAGATTAAGTTGGTAGTCAATCAGCATAAGAGACTTGGATGGGTTGTTGGTATGATGGCAAATGCTAAAAGAAATGCTAAAAGAAGCATACAAAAGTGCAAGAGGCTGCTGGAAAATGACTTAAATTGACATGTCTTTTTGCCAAGTGCTCATCAGCTGCTACTATTTCTACCAACACTTGAGAGAAAGCTATTTTGGAATTAGGCACCCACTAGCTGTACTTCTGGAAACAATTCCAGATGTGAATGTCTCTGCCCAGGGGCGTTCCTAGCCCCTTGGCTGCCCGGGGTGGGAAGCCAAGAGGCACCCCTGGGGGCGGGGCATCGTGACGTGTGCGTGCATCATGACGTCATGACGCACGTTCACAGTGCGACACCATGCCCCCAGGGGAAAAAAGAGAAGCATAGCGGGCGCTTGAGCGCACCTGCTTTGCTTCCCCCACCCCTTTCCCTTTCGCCCGCTTCTTTCGGCGCTGGCTGGGCTGCCCGCTTTGCTTCCTTTTTTCTCCCCTTTGGGTCGCTTCTTTCGGCGCAAGGAGCGGGCCAGCGAGGAGGGGGCATCATGCTTGTCACTGGCATGACGCCCCCTCCTCGCTGGCCTGCCCCTCACGCTGGAAAAAAGCCACTGGAAGGGGGAAAAGGCGGCATGCCCCCATTTGGGGCCCGCCCAGCGGGGTGGGGTGAGGGGGGTGGCCAAAGTGTCACCCCCCTCCCCTGGAACACGGGACGGGCCACCCCCGCCCCCTTGCCACGCACCTGTCTCTGCCTAGGTATTGTTTGTAAGCCTATATTTGGTTGTAGGGATGTGGGTGGCCTAAACCACTGAGCCTCTTGGGCTTGCCGATCAGAAGGTTGGCGGTTCGAATCCGCACAACAGGGTGAGCTCCTGTTGCTCTGTACCAGCTCCTGCCAACCTAGCAGTTCCAAAGCACGCCAGTGCAAGTAGATAAATAGGTACCACTGTTGCGGGAAGGTAAACAGCGTTTCCGTGCACTCTGGTTTCCATCACCGTGTTCCCTTGCACCAGAAGCGGTTTAGTCATGCTGGCCACACGGCCCGGAAAGCTGCCTTTGTCTGTAAATCCCTTTGGGTATGAGAAGAAAGATAACCCCAAAACTGACCCACAATGCTGCATAAAAGAGACAAGCAATGGAAAGGGAGATGGTTATTATCAAGTCATAAGATATGATGTGATGTTTATTGGCAGAATTGAAATTATTACTTGAAGCTGTTTAAGAATGAGGGGGGATATTTGTTGCTTGTAAACTGTGGCAAGACTATAGAGGAAGTGGGGAAGCACTCAGAGATTAGGACTTTTCTAACTGCTAGTGGTGCAAGAGCTGAATGGAGAAGATTGTTGTATGCAAGGACTAAATTTATCACAGTACAGTATAGCTTTATTATATAATTTGTATTTTTATGAAAGCTTAGCTGTACTCCTTTTCATGGTTAAAAGTTCCCCACTGGAAATTGGAAGATCCTTTGCTTGCCACTTTAAGGAAGATTTAAAGTTCTCAAAAATCTGGTGTCCAAGCTGGCTTGCCTGGCCTGATCTTGGGCTCAGCTGCAATTATGGTTAATGGAGGTGCTGGAACCCACCCAGAAAGGCTGTTGATAGTCAGTAGTGGTAGGAGTGCAGCAGCAGCAGTGGAAGGAATTCTGTATTGTGGGAACATCGGGTGTAGTTTGCAATGGTACTGGTCAAACCTAGGGCTCCTTCTCATGCTTTTGTGAGAGAAAGAGGATGCCTGTGTCCCATCTTATTTGTTTGGGGAAGGGCCATTGCTCCATGGTAGAGCATCTGGTTAAGACAGCTTCTTACATTCCTATGTTGGTGTGGGGGGGGGAGGGAATGGCAGTGCAAACACACTGGCAGGAGCACCATATTGGCTCCTCTAGTGCGTTTGCACCACAACAGCTTCCCCACTGCCTTGCCCTACCCCTCTCCCTGCCAGCTGGTCGTTTCTCTTTGTGAATGTGTGTATATATGTATGCAAGTGAAAGGGTGTTGGTGTGTGTCCTAAATACATATGTATGAAAGAGAGATTAATAAATAGAGTGGATTGTATTTGTATTTGCCAAGGATTCAGTGACTGACTTTCAGGTTTGCTTCTCAGACGCAGTCTTCTCCATCAGTTGTTCCGAATATAAGTTTTCTAGAACGTCTCCTGTATGTTTTAATTATTTTCTGCTATAGCTTGGCTTATCCTCTTGAACTTTGCGTACATTTCACTAGTTGCTGATTGTGACCTAATTGTAGCATGGATTGTGTTAAGTTGATGGTCTTTGAAGTCCCTTTTTAACAAAGGTATCTCAGTGTGTGGAGAGTTGGACAGACCAGTTATTTATCGTGTTATTTTTCTTCTGATTGAATACATTCAAATGAGCTTTCAGAGACAGATAGATAGATAGATACCGAGTAGATAGATAGATAGATATAGATACAGTGGTACCTCGGGGTTACAGACGCTTCAGGTTACAGACGCTTCAGGATACAGACTCCGCTAACCCAGAAATAGTACCCCAGGTTAAGAGCTTTGCTTCAGGATGAGAACAGAAATCATGTGGTGGTGGTGCAGCGGCAGCGGGAGGCCCCATTAACTAAAGTGGTACCTCAGGTTAATAACAGTTTCAGGTTAAGAACGGACCTCCAGAACTAATTAAGTTCTTAACCCGAGGTACTATTGTATAGATATATAGATATATAAAACACAAGCTTAATGGGCATTTATAGATAAGCAATATTCAAATATTAAAGACTAACAGACTGATCCTATGCATGTTTACGTGGAAATAAGTCTTGATACATTCATTGGGGCTTCTGAGTAAACAGAAATAGGATCAGGGTGCAATCTGCAGCGAGCTTTCAAGCTGGTACCTTATAACAATTTCAGTCTTTCTCAATGAAACGTTCTTTCTTTTAATAATTTTGTGTTTAAGATCTAAGGGGGAAAGAGCTTTGCTATTGGTATGAGGAAACTGATTACTATTTCATCAACAATTCAAATCTTTACTACTGGGAAAGGAAAGCCCCGCGTTTTACTAGAACAGCTCTAGCAGTATGGAGAGTTCAGTAAGTTTATACTTCAATATTCTGTATAGCAACATGTTAAAGGCTTTTTTGGGGGAGGGGTGCACATTGAAATATGCTCTTACGTTTATTCATCTCAAATAAATACTGTCCCCATTGCATATTCACAATTATTTCTTCATAACAGAATTCCCAGGGTCAACATCACTCTGGTTTTGAGTGCAACAGAGTCATGAAATTAGAAGCAGGGTGTAGAAGTCATTAAAGAATTTTTAATCATTTGATCAGTTTTGAAATAATTAAAAGAGTATCAAACGAGATAGCGAGACTGCTTCAGTGAATTGTGTGTCTTTGAATTTTATTAAAAAAAAAAAAAGCATACATGAGCCCACCGATTTCTAGCTAATTATTCTTTCCAAGGATCATTTAAAGGCTTTTGGTATTTAAGCTGATTTTTGCCATGGAAAAGTGATAAAGGGGAGGGGGGGATGCAAAAAAACCCAGGATTCTAGTTGTAGGAAAGCACCACTGGGAGGGGACCAAGGTTTTCCTCGGAAATGGGTGGAGAGAGACAAAACTTGTTCTTCTGCTTGTTCTTCAGACAACAAAATGCTTAGGGACAGCCATGATTACACTGCAATACATGCAATTAGTTAATTACAGCAATGGAAGCCTATCCAGTTGGTATTACCATATGCCAGACTATATTTTCTCCCTGTTGATAAAACTGTGAAATTTTTCATGCTGAAGCCATTGTGAAATACTACTTGATAAAACTTACAATGAGATATGCTTGCAAGCTAAGCCTGCCGTTGGCATTATTGCTCTCCTTGAAGATAGATGCATCTGTGAACAGCATGCTCTGTGAATATTAATAAAATTTCTTACCAAGAAACAATAGTGCTATAGGGCCTATGAATGGAAGAACAGAAATGACCTTTGATGTGGTCCCCAAACTGAAGTGTACTCATTGCAGATGATGCACAGAACTGTGCCAGCTTGAAACTCCATGTGACAATCATACCTGACCTGTGTCCTTGTTTTTAATTCTTCCTCTTTCCTATGTCAATCTATTTCATCAACAAGAATATCCAATTTGATTTTTTTAATGTTAGGAAGTTGACGTGGAAGCAAATGCCCTAATACTATTTAACTATGCAATAAGAAGATCCAAAGAAAGGGGGATAAATTCTTTCTTGAATGTTGCTACAGTTCAAAGCAGCAAATCTGCCCATGCATTTAACCCCAAACACATTTTGTGGCCACCCCAAACCTCCTTTTTGCTATTCAGAAGGGAGTTACATGCCAAAGGATTGTATTTAAACAACAAAGGTGGAGATACTACTATGTGCTAGTGTCTGGATTTTGTTGCGCAAACCTTTTTTCATTAGCATCCCTATTGACATCAGAAAACTCATTTGAGCTGTCCTGACACATCTGACTTTCATTTGAATTGTTCAGGACATGGGGCCTGCATATTCCTGCGGTATATGGCTGGTGTGCTTCTTTTGCCCTTGCGCAAGAAGCATCTGCCACTTGCTTCCACACAGCACAGGGCTTCACTCTGGGTCAAAACGTGATTTGAGGTGTGCCAGAGAGGTCTGGCTAATGAGTGCCCTTTGTCTAGGAGGGCTTTGCAACTGATGCCTAGTATTAGAGTCTGAACCATTTCCTTGTGAGAGCTTGAGACTTTTTGTCCACTCAGTGTATTCAGCCAAAACACGACACAAAGAAGAAGGGGAAATCAATCTTGACAACATTTACTCAGTTTACATTTGTGGCCGCAAGTTACATGCATTTCAGCTCCCTGAAATCAGTGCCCTTAAGCAGCCTAAATTGTGGGTTGAATTGTTTATTACTCTTTACTCTGGCTTTTGACATTTGATGTGTATGTTTTTAGGACCCTCCATTCTTTTGCGATTGCAGGTTGTTCCAAACAGTTTTCAATATTGTGTTTTCATG
This sequence comes from Lacerta agilis, assembly GCF_009819535.1. Lineage (NCBI taxonomy): Eukaryota > Metazoa > Chordata > Lepidosauria > Squamata > Lacertidae > Lacerta > Lacerta agilis. The sequence continues at coordinate 62,689,096 of NC_046317.1, read as the reverse complement.
TTGTGACCTGCCCTGGGAATTTAAAGCGAAGTGTTGGTAATAAATTAATAACAACACCATAATATATTAATGCTTCACTACTGACAAAACTGACAAATGTAGATGGGTTATAATGATCAGGTCAGGGCTTATATATTGGTTTTCAATTCAGTATATCAGTTTTTTTGCAAGTTTCTTACATGTTATTTGGATTTATTTTTAGGAAGCTAATTATGTCCGTACTGCCCACCCAAATGTGTGTCTAGTATCTTTTTTGGAGATATACCAGTTCTGGCCTCCCTGTGGAAATATTTAATTTAATTAAATTTATTAAATTTGTATACCACCCTCCATCCGAAGATCTCAGGGCAGTTCACAGCATAAAAATGCAAAATAAAAACACAGAATACATAATAGAAATGAAAACAAAACCATAAGCCCCTATCCCACAAATTTAAACACATTTAAAAGGACATGGAATGTTAATCAGCCCTTCAAGGCCTGGCTGAAGAGGAACATTTTCACCTGGCATCTAAAGATGTATAACGAAGGTGCCAAGCAAGCCTCCTTTAGCCATGTTTGCTATCTTTGTGGCTCTTTGTAGGAGAAGAAAATAATTCTTGTGAGATAGATAAATATCTTTCTCCAAAGGTTCCCATGTAACCAGTGGAGAGTCTTGCCAGGAGCAGCACTCCACATTAAAGCCCCCAAACAATGGCTCTATAAGTCATCTCCTAATAACAAAAACCACAGGAATTAACAATAACCCAGTTATGATTTCCTAATGTTCCCACTTTATGAAGCACATCACTGCTATGTGAGTTAGTATTTCTGAAAGGGTTGGGGAGGAAAGCCACATCTGGCATCCACATGCAAGGCCCTCGCGAAGAAGATGAAATATTTTAACAGTGCACTTTCACTGGGACTGCCTTATCAGCACATATCTATTGACTAGGCTTGACTAGGAACCTTTTGCATGTCACCATATATATATATATATATATTGCTCACAGTAATGTTCTTGGTCTGTTCTCTCCTAGGTGCATAGCGTAATGTCCATGCTGTGCTACACTCTGATTATAGCATTTCTGATCGGCATACGGGCAGCACCAAAAACTGAAGATAATGCACCACTGGGGTCTCCTGCAACATCTGGCATTTCTGAAAGCAGACGGACTAAAACACACCACATTATGAAAACTTCTCAGCACAGAGACCACAGCCAGCCTGTTACTGGGAAGGTAGTGAACAGGAAATCTGGGCAAGCTGCGAGCATCATAGTGGATCCAAAGCTTTTTCAGAAGAGGAGGTTCCAGTCACCTCGGGTTTTGTTCAGCACTCAGCCTCCACCTCTGTCAAGAGATGGGCCGAGTGTGGAGTTCCTAGACAGCACAGACTCTACGAACAGGACGATCCGAGCCAAGCGCGCAACTCACCCTGTGCACAACCGAGGAGAGTACTCTGTGTGCGACAGTGTTAGTGTGTGGGTTGCCAACAAAACCACAGCAACAGACATTAAAGGCAAAGAGGTGACTGTGGTGGTGGACGTAAACTATAACAACTACCCTTACAAACAGTACTTTTTCGAGACCAAGTGCAGAGACCCTAAGCCAGTGTCTAGCGGGTGCAGAGGCATTGATGCCAGGCATTGGAATTCCTACTGCACCACCACACACACCTTTGTCAAGGCACTGACAATGGATGGCAAGCAGGCAGCTTGGCGCTTCATTCGGATTGACACAGCCTGCGTATGCGTAATCAGTAGGAAAACAGAGAACCTCTGAGATAGACCAACCCTCCATCCTATACCCACCTCCTCCCAGCCCCCTACCTCAGCCTGTAAATTATTTTAAGTTATGAGGACTCTATGGTATATTTATAGTTTATACAGTAAAGAAATGAATCCTCATTATTTATTAAAATCTTTTGAAACTGCTGGTGTGTTGTATATTTCAATGGCATCTCTTTCCTTTTGAAAGAAGTAGCTTTTTTTTTTACAATTTTGTTAGCCGCAACTTTCCCTTTTAACATGATTGCCATAGCAAGATTTTGAAAATGGAATACTTTGCCGTTTTGCCTTCCACATCCTGATTTACCATGAAACAGCAGTTTTTATGTGTAACATTCTATAGTCTTGAAATAGAGAAAAAGCAAAAGCTGTCATATTAGTCCATTGGAAGAATTCCAGATACCCTTCAGCTCCTCATCCAAGCCAAAATAAAACCCAAGTAAGCTAACCCAGATATTTCAATATTTTCATTCATTCAGGCCACATATCAGAAGATACATAATTCTGCACCTTCAGCCATTCCGTAGTGGTCTTCGTGTTTATACATCCTCATAGATTTCAGCTGACATCTTACAAAGCTTACTTAAAATCATCAGTTTTCACCATCTGTTATTGTGCCTGTTTACCTATTAGAACAGGCACCCCCAACCTGCAGCCCTCCAGATGTTTTGATCTACAATTCCCATGATCCCTAGCTAACAGGACCAGTGGTCAGGGATGACGGGAATTGTAGTCCAAAACATCTGGAGGGCCGAAGGTTGGGGATGCCTGTACAGTGGTGCCCCGCTAGACAAATGCCTCGCTAGACGAAAAACTCACTAGACGAACGGCATTCGTCTAGCGGAAGCAAGACGAAAAAGTCTATGGGGCTGCTTCGCAAGACAAAAAAGTTTCATCTTTTTTTTTTCGTTTAGCGGAGCACGGTTGTCATTGCCGCTTCGCTAGACGAAAATTTTCGCAGGACGAATTATTTTCGTCTAGCGGGGCACCACTGTATTAGAAGGTAAAAACCTTTTTTTATTTAAGTTGGTTGGTGATGCCCTTTTAAAGGAAACAATAGAGCAGATATTTTGTAATAAGAGAAGTTATCTAGTTTGTAATATGGAATGAAACCACCAGTCTTTTCTACATTTCATTTGAGTCAACTGCAGCTAAAATTAAGACAGGTCCTAATCATGCTCATTTTAGTTCTAATGAAGTCCTATTCAAACTAACATGAGTGATGAATTATTTGTCTGTTGCATTCAATGGGACATGCATTTTTACTCCAAAGAAGGCATTACTGATTTTATTCATTTATTTTAATAAATTTGTATACCGCTTTTATCCAAAGATCCTGGGGTGGTTCACAGCATAATGAGATATGCACAATATTATATGCATCATCATTTTAATGTGATATGTTCCCAAATAAGTGTACATAGAATTACTATCTGACAGCACATGCCTAATGATGTCCATTGGCAAAGGGCTGCAGCTCAGTGGAAGAACATCTATCTGCCTTGCATGCAGAAGATCCCAGGTCTAATCCACAGCATCTTCTGGCAGGGCTAGGAGAGAATCCTGCCTGAAACTCTGGAGAACTACTGCCAGTCAGTGCAGACAGTAGTGAGCTAGATGGACCAATGTTCTGCTTCATTGTAAGGTGGCTTCCTATGTTCTTAGTCTCAAGTCAGTGGGTACATGTACAACAAATTTGTATGTTGCAACCTGCTCCGAGATCCTCTTTATAATTTAAGGTGGAATATCCATTTTGCTTAATAAGTAACTAAAATGGCTTAGCTGGATTGGGACAAATGTAGATAGGAATTGATTGGCAGTTCTGTTAGATTAACCTGAATACAGTGTATCATGCAAAGCTTTTAGGGCTGGAAGGTGGGAAGATCTGAAACAATCTTCCTCTGATCATGACCAATTTTTTAAAAAACAAAAAGTTCTAGTGGATGCTTCAGACACCCACTTTTTCTGCAGTCACAATAAAAAGCACACAATCTTAATGGCATTTAGGAATGCATCTATGTATGTAGCATGCTGGTGCTTCTGAATAAAATGATACTCAAACTGCCCAGCAGTTTTTGTCAGGTTCCAGGGGTGGGAGGATTTGGATCAGACCCTAACATTCAGGGTTACAAGGCTTTAACCCTTTGCTCCCTTTTGTGGTCCCAATCCAGACACTTTGCATCGGAGGCAAGAAGCTCCCATTTGCACATTGCTGGTGTGTGCGGTAGGAGATAGAGAGGAAGAGGAAGCAATTCAGATTGGGACCATAACAGGGAGCATAGGGTTAATCTTCATGCCAGGACCCTGATCTAGACCACCACCAGTTTGCACCTGTAATTTGCTTTTTAAAAGCAATGCACACAATTACTAATTGCTTGAATGGTCCTCAGAGACTAAATGAACTTGAGTGCTTCAGCGAGAGCAGCCAAAAACTGCAAGATTGTCTGGAGAAGTTAAGAACCTTATTCTGTTTGTACAAGAGCATTTATGGATTGGGTGACAAAAATGTTACTATGATTAATAATCATCTTTTATTTAAAAGGATGGGCCTTCAAGCATTTTTCTTCCTCCTACCATAGCTGTAAAAACGCAGATGGCTTCCTTTTGCCAGCTAATAATGGGGATGGAAATGAGTATGTTTACACAGGTTTTTTGTTTTTTTTAAGAGTATTTTGGCCATTTTTGAGGTAATATAATCCAAGAGAAACCATTCTTTTCCTGGTGCCTTTGCTCCCACGCTGGAGAGACAGCTTGTTCAGCTTGAAGACCTCCACAGTGTAGCCTTTGGGCTTAGACCTATAATGTGTGTTCCAGCCCGTAGGGGCTGCAAAGAATAAAAAACTTCATAGTTCTCTTGTTTTCTTTGAAAAAGCAACTGCTGTCTGTTCAACAAACCAGTTCAAGATAAATATCACACAAACTCTTTAAGTTATAAAGTCTTTCAGAACTCAGGAGAGCAACTAGTTTCAGCTCCCTCTTTCTACTTGCACACTTATTTCCCATCTTATTGTTCCCACCCACAGCCAAAACAAAGGATCTCTGCAGGACAGTGTTTCTGTTCTAAGAATAGTTGTGCTTTAGAGGGGAGGAAACAGCAATCCAGCTTTTACAACCACATTGGTATTTTCAGCAAGTCACAATCTTATCCTTGGCTCTTATGCATGTACTGTGAGCAAGAACTGTCCAAATTCAGACAAAAATGTGCTTTGCCAGATATTTCCACTTGCTCTGTTGCTAGTCTGGTGGTTGTGTCCTGGGCAGTAGCTAGTTTGTTTTGAAAGTCTGTTTCAAAAGATCCAGTTACAGGTAGGTAGCCGTCTTGGTCTGCCATAGCCAAAACAAAATAAAAAATAATAAAAAATTCCTTCCAGTAGCACCTTAGAGACCAACTAAGATACTGTGTATCTGAAGAAGTGTGCATGCACACGAAAGCTCATACAAAGAACAAACTTAGTTGGTCTCTAAGGTGCTACTGGAAGGAATTCTTTTATTTTTTATTTTGTTTGACAAGAGAAATGGAGGGTAGATGGGATAAGTCCCAGGGTATGGTCTGAAGCCATGTGAAGCCATCACCTTACTGATAGTAGTGGTCAATGTGGTGAAGCAGATCTGCCTTTCTGACACCACTACTGCTTACCTGAATAGGGCTGGGACTTGGGCAGGGCAGTGGCTGAGGCTACATGAACGCCCTGGTGGAGCCAATCCCGTGCTTGTGCCAGTGCACCTGAGCATCCTGACCACCAGTCCCATCCAGGTAATCTATAGCAATGCTGATGTTGGGAGAGTGGTTCTTCAGCTGTGCCCCACAACACTGGGTGCTACTGCCAGTCTGGTTAGTGGCTGGAAAGGTGACCACCTAGGAACCATGACTATACTACATTGGGTTCCATGATGGAAGAAAAATGGCAAATAATTGTAAGAAAATAAAGTCTATAACTCCTGCCCTTCCAAATATACTTTCAGCATGTCCCATTGATATAGTTGCTGCTCCCTTTCATGACCCCTTTCATAATTACAAGCCTGGTAGATGAAGGGAATGCTGTGGATATAGCCTATCTTGATTTCAGCAAGGCCTTTGACAAGGTGCCCCATGATATTCTTGTAAAGAAGCTGGTAAAATGTGGGCTAGACAATGCTACCATTCAGTGGATTTGTAACTGGCTGACCGACCGAACCCAAAGTGTGCTCATCAATGGCTCCTCTTCATCCTGGAGAGAAGTGACTAGTGGGGTGCCACAGGGTTCTGTCTTGGGCCCAGTCTGATTCAACATCTTCATCAATGACTTGGATGATGGGCTTGAGGGCATCCTGATCAAGTTTGCAGATGACACCAAATTGGGAGGGGTGGCTAATACCCCAGAGGACAGGATCACACTTCAAAATGACCTTAACAGATTAGACAACTGGGCCAAAGCAAACAAGATGAATTTTAACAAGGAGAAATGTAAAGTACTACACTTGGGCAAAAAAAATGAAAGGCACAAATACAGGATGGGTGACACCTGGCTTGAGAGCAGTACATGTGAAAAGGATCTAGGAGTCTTGGTAGACCACAAACTTGACATGAGTCAACAGTGTGATGCAGCAGCTAAAAAAAGCCAATACAATTCTGGGCTGCATCAATAGGAGTATAGCGTCTAGATCAAGGGAGGTAATAGTACCACTATATTCTGCTCTGGTCAGACCTCACCTGGAATACTGTGTCCAGTTCTGGGCACCACAGTTCAAGAAGGATACTGATAAGCTGGAACGTGTCCAGAAGAGGGCAACCAAAATGGTCAAAGGCCTGGAAACAATGCCTTATGAGGAACAGCTTAGGGAGCTGGGTATGTTTAGCCTGGAGAAGAGAAGGTTAAGGGGTGATATGATAGCCATATTCAAATATATCAAAGGATGTCATATAGAGGAGGGAGAAAGGTTGTTTTCTGCTGCTCCAGAGAAGCGGACACGGGGCAATGGATTCAAACTACAGGAAAGAAGATTCCACCTAAACATTAGGAAGAACTTCCTGACAGTAAGAGGTGTTCGGCAGTGGAATTTGCTACCAAGGAGTGTGGTGGAGTCTCCTTCTTTGGAGGTCTTTAAGCGGAGGCTTGACAGCCATCTGTCAGGAATGCTTTGATGGTGTTTCCTGCTTGGCAGGGGGTTGGACTGGATGGCCCTTGTGGTCTCTTCCAACTCTATGATTCTATGACCCTCTTTCGCCCAGCATCATGCCTCCAAGGGCCAGATTTGGCTTAGGAGCTTCCAGTTACTGATCCCTAAGCTATGCAGTGCACAAAGTCATAGAATCATAGAATCTTAGAGTTGGAAGGGACCAAGTGTCATCCAGTCCAACCCCCTGCAATGCAGAAATCTCAGCTAAAAGCATCCATGAGAGATGGCCATCCAACCACTGCTTTAAAACTTCCAAGGAAGGAGAGGCAACCACCTCTCGAGGGAGTCTGTTCCACTGCCAAACAGCTCTTACTGTCAGAAAGTTTTTCCTAATGCTTAGTCGGAATCTCCTTTCTTGTAATTTCAAGTCCTACCCTCCAGAACAGGAGAAAATAAGCAGGCTCCCTCTTTCCGTGTGACAGCCCTTAAGATATTTGGCAATTGCTATTATATCTCCTCTCAGTCTCCTCTTTTCCAGGCTAAACATACGTAGTTCCTTCAAATGCTCCTCATAAGGCTTAGTTTCCAGACCCTTGATCATCCTGGTTGCCCTCCTCCTCTGCACACGCTCCAGCTTGTCAACATCCTTCTTAAATTGTGGTGCCCAGAAATGGACACAGTATTCCAAGTGTGGTGTGACCAAGGCAGAATAGAGTGGTACTATTACTTCCCTTGATCTGAACACTATACTTCTGTTGATGCAGCCTAGAATAGCATTACCTTTTTTGTTGTTGTTGTTGTTGACTCATGGTCCACCAAGACCCCTAGATCCTTTTCATATGTACAGCTAGTTACAGGTGGGTAGCCGTGTTGGTCTGCCATAGTCGAAACAAAATAGGAAATTCTTTCTAGTAGCACCTTAGAGACCAACTGAGTTTGTTCTTGGTATGAGCTTTCGTGTGCATGCACACTTCTTCAGAACAACTCTGAAGAAGTGTGCATGCACACGAAAGCTCATACCAAGAACAAACTCAGTTGGTCTCTAAGGTGCTACTGGAAAGAATTTCCTATTTTATATGTACAGCTAGTAATCCAGGTGTCCCCAATCCCATATTTGTGCATCTGGTTCTTCCTGCCTAAGTGCAGAACCTTACATTTGTCCCTTTTGAAATTCATTTTGTTAGCTTGCACCCAGTTCTCCAATCTGTTAAATTCATTTTGAATTCTGATTCTGTCTTGTGCAGCATTAGCTTCCCCTCCCAGTTTGGTGTCATCTGCGAATTTGATGAGCATCCCCTCAATTTCTTCATCCAAGTCATTTATAAAGACGTTGAACAACAGCAGGCTCAGGATCAGAACCCTGGTGCAGGTGCCTTGTGCTGCTGCTATCTGTTCTATTCTATTCTATTCTATTCTATTCTATTCTATTCTATTCTATTCTTTATTATGATGGTTTTGTTTCTCCTCAAAGAAACATCCAGGCTGAAGTTTCAAAAGGCTGTAATTTTAGCCCTGATTTGGGTGTGACAGTGGAGTAAAACCACTGCTCATATTTTGCATGTTGGCTAGACCTTTCTGGTGGAACAGCTCATTGGAATGCCTCAAAGTTCCATCAGGCTTGTGGTGATTTTAAATTTACCAGCAGGCCCCATTCTGAATAGCAAGTGGGGTGTGTGTCACAAAATGGCAGCCTCCACTAGCGGCATTTTGGGAAATCTGAAATGGCTGTAATTTTACAGCTAATGTAAAAGCAAGGGTTTTGACTGAGTGATGAACCTTAATCTCCCTGGCCCGATACGACATGCTGCTCACTTGTGTGTATTCTTGGCCATGCTACCTGTTCCAGCTCTTGTCAGATTCTGTCTGTACCAGTTCTCTCTCTCTCTCTCTCTCTCTCTCTCTCTCTCTCTCTCTCTCTCTCGCTTGTGTTTCTTTCCAGTACAAGGTGGATAAATCTATTGCTCCTAGCTCATTTGTACTCATGGGCTGCTTTTTTGGAGTATTTGTAGTTTATACATGCAAAGAGCAGACTGGAATTATTTTTTCAGTAAGCATCTCTCAGCCTGCCATAATAAGCAACATGCTTAGGCATTTACTCAAGAGTAACTGCCCTTAGGTAGGCACTCCAGTTGGCACCCTTCCTCACCAGCAGATCCTAGCAACAATCTCACTTTATTCCATTTATGGCTTTGTTAGTCTCATTCCCAAAGTATAAAGAAAATTTAGTACAGCAGACCGTAATATTCCTTGCCAGTGAATCTGTTGACATGCTTACTTGCTCATGTAATGGGTTGCTTGTCAGCTTCCAGACTGAAATCACAGGCTAGGATACTTAACTGCAAAGGCAGTTCATTTCAAGCAGCTTAGCATGGCTGCCTGTAGTCTAGACAGGTACTGGAAGGAACAGAAATACCTGCCCAAGGAAATATTCACTGGCTGTCACAAACCCCTGGAGCTGAATCTGGGACATGACCCTGGACATGGCTGAAAAAGTAAAATGGTTGAAATTTTAAAGCTCAGCCTTCACCAGGATTAAGCATACAATTTGGGTGGTGCATGTAGTGGGTGGTGCTTTTCAAACATTATGCTTCCTGGGTGGAGCACAGTCTTGTGAAAGAGCTTCTCAGCAGCTCCCACACTGGGGCAGTAACAACATTTAATTTGGCCCCCTGAGACAGCTTCTGACTTGGGGAGCTGAGACAAAACAATCACTGCTTTTCAGCACCCTCTAGTGGCAGGTAATGAATGCCAAGAAAGAGTATCTGAGGGTGGGCTGGAGCAGCCACTGTCTCAACAGCTAAGTAAAATGAATATATGCATGGCACCTTGTTATGTTGTTGAAGGCTTAGTAGCTTCTTACTTAATGAAGGTTGCCTTTTGCAGAAGGGGAAGTTGTGCACAAAGTGTGATATGAAAAGGAAACATTAGGGGGAAGAGTCTAGGGCAGCCATCATAGGAAGAGATGCTACCAATGTAGAAAATTCATATATTCAAGGATAAATGCATCTTCACTTGCAGATACAATGAAAGCATTGCCCTATAATACTTAGCAGAATTGAACTGATCTTCAGTTTATGGAAGGTTTGCAAACCAACTTCCAAGTCTGAAGCTTTACTGCATTGGAGTTAGGAAAGAAATGTGGTCCTAGCATGGCTTGAGATTTTTATTTTATTTTTTGTTTACCAAGCCTCAGGTTGACACGAGAAAACTACAACTCCAGTGCTGTCTTCAGACTGTATTAATCAGAAACATGTGTAAGAGCTGGCGGCTCTTCAAAGAGCTTGGGAACTCTGACACAGGCTTGCTCTCCAGATTGTTGTACTAAGCGGACGACCCACATGTGTAGGGCATCCAGCCTATTCAGACTGCTTCCAGTTCCACCTACTCTTCAGATCCTTTCCAGGGAGAAAGATAGCTGCCAATCAAGTTCATCTGCAGAAGATGTCTGTTAAAATCACCAGCCATCCTTTCTTCCCCAGCTGAACTCTTAACCAAATATTTCCAACATTATAAAATCCCACTTTAAAAAGAAATGAGATGTATTCCTGTGCCTGCACCCATGACAGTGAGATAGAGACTGTTTCTGCGGTACATCTGCATTAAATCATGAACTTCAGAGGAAGCTGAAAATATAAAACAGTTGCATCTTTTTAGATATCCTCGCATTCCCTATTGGAATCCTAAATCCCAAATTTAACTCTGTTGTATGAACCTCGTCACCATCTTGCTCCCAGCCAATGAGAAAGACAACATAAATAAATGTAACAGTACAGCAATACCTTGAACTGGGCCAGCCTCTTTTGATGATACAGATGTTTGGGTTGCAGAGGATTATCCTTTGAAAAGAATTAAAAGGTAGCAAGTGTAGTTTGCAAATAGTGTGCTCCTAACTAGGTAGAAAGTTTGGCCTGATCACACAGAATTCACACCACAGTAGCAGGTAATGGGTAGATTGTTGCAGACTTGTCATAATAAGTCTGAAAGTAAAGACTTACATTCAACCCAATGTTCTTTGCATTTAAGAAAGTAATAAATTTTAATTTCCAGACAGGTGAATTAGTACTTACAGATAAGCCCTGGGGTCACAGGTGAACTAGCTAGCAAGGAAAAAGAATAAGAAGTGATATGGTTTTGTACTAAATTTCCGAACTTCTGGCAGAAGCTAGACCATATTCTGAATTTGGAATGATGATCGTGGGCAGATTTTGCATAAAGTAACTCCACTCACACATTTTAGCCTATTTGCTACAAGGCAAAAGTTAAATGGATACAAAGTGAGTAGTGCTGCAGATCTGACACTTCTCAGCTGCCATTTATTCACTCTAGGCCACATTCATGTGTGGACAGGGTTTAGCATACATGCACAACAAAGATGTGAATGACTCCTGTGGTGTGTTGACCCACATGGAACAGCATCTGTCCATGCCAAGAGGAAAACAGGGGAAACTCAGAATGAGAAATGTGTGGGGAGGATACATGCTATGTCATCTGGGTTGTTGCTTTTTTCCAGACTGGAGATGATGTAACTCAGCAATTGCAAAAACTACTGAGATACCCCTGCAAGTATGTGTGGGGAAAGCTAGATGCAAGACAGGACTGCAGATGAGTAAAAAAAAAAGGGGGGGGGGAATCTTCTGACCTCAGGAAGAGGCTATGGAGCTGTGCAGTCCCCGAAGCATGCCTGAGAAAATTTACTTCCAGATTCCTCCAGTGAAATCAATTGGAGGAAAGTTCACAACAGCCCAACGGAAGTACTTTGCGACACAAGGCACAATTAATTTATAGCACTCACTGCCACCAGGTGAGGTAATGGCCACTCCTTCAGATGGCTTAGAAAGGGGGTTACATAAATTAATGGAGGATAATTGTTTTTGCTGATGGTTTAATTCTTTTATTCTTTTCATAAAGTGCTTTTAGGTTTAACTTTGTTTTGTTTTTACAAACAAGTGGTATATGAATTTTGTGAAATAAATAAAATGAGACTATGGCTAAAAATCCCTCTAAGTACAAGTTGCCGGGGAGCAACTATAGGAGTGAGCAATTGTCTTTTGCCCTACTTATGGACTTCGAGAACACATCTCATTGGCCACTGTAGGAAACAGGGTACTAAACTATATGGATTTTCGGTCTGTTCCAGGAGCTCTTGTGTTCTCTATAGAAACTTGCACTGAATTTCATAAATAGCCCAGAGTTTGAGTACCTGAATAATTATTTTGATTTTGATTTTATGTAAATCCATATGTTGCTTCAGAATGCTCACATGATGTGTGTGTGTGTGTTTAATTTTCCCATGGGAAATTTACATTTTTATGTTACCTATTTATTTTACAAAGGGCTAAAACTATGATCAGGAATTTTAACCAAAACCTGCTTAAGAAAATCAAGTCACACTTGTTGTGTCCTGTAAAGCACTCAAAGTGTTGTTGTTTTTTATGGTGGTTGTGTGTTTTACTCTTCTGATAATGATGAGAGACAGGACTGAGAAGTAATGACTTTCTCAACGCTGCCCAGCAAGCTTCATAGTTGAGGAGAGGTCTGAACCTGAACTTCCCATACCCAAGCCTAACACAACATTGCAGATGCCAAGCTTATCTATACAGGTAAGAGGTGGTGGCGAAACTTTTAAAATCAACTTAAAGTTCTTCAGAAATGACAAAAATGGAAATGTAAGCACATGAGGGGGGATGTCAGGAGTCCATGTTCCCAGCTTGATAACACAGTAATCGTAGGTAATTAAAAAGAAGGATTTATTGCAAAAACAAACAGATAGCTCTGGATGGCTCTAACAAAGCCTCCAGCCTCATTAATCAAGATGACCCTTCTGAAGACTCCTTCCGGCGTCTACAGACTTATGACTCTTATGTCTCTTGTTTTGCTTCCTATCTAGCAGCCCTCCCATTTGCTGACTCTTTGGACTTAGTGGATCAGCTCCAACCTCTTCCTGTTCTGAGAGGCTGAGTCTATTCGTGCCTATTTGTGCTTCCTGAGAGCATTAGCTGTGTTCGCGCCTGCTCTCATCTACTGCCTTATCAGCCTGCCTGTCAAGGTCAGGAAGAGAGGAAATCTGCAGCTGCTGAATCTCCCCTGCCTTACTACCATCTAAGCCTCTCTGTTCCTGGATGCTTTCTGCAATTGGCTGCAAACCTTTGCTTGGAGCTGGCTCATTCCTGACAGGGGACAACAGAGATGAGTGTGGCCCCCACATGCAAAAGACAGTATCCAGCTAACTCATTACACTTTCAAAATGGAACTTCCTCCCTTTCTTTCCCCCTAGCAACCCCAAAATATGTTATTGGGGTTTCTCCAGCCCTCCAGAAGAGATTTGGGTAGGGCACAGGGCAAGGAGGTAAAGTTCCATCAGCAGACATATTGCACTGACAGAATGAGTTGGTTGTATTCTGCCCACACATGCCATTTTCATCACCTTCCATTCATGGAACATTACTGTCTGCACTGTGCAGGGCGAGCCCTTTGTATCCATGGAGCCTCTCCTTGCATTTTGGAATGCCGATGTGGGAAGCTGTCACGGATACGGAAGGTTCCCCACTGCAGGGAGAGTCACGTTCAACAAGCTAAAGGGTGACAAATGTGGTGATATGAGGGCAGAGCATATCATGCTCATCCCCACTGTCACTGCTCACATTGCCCTCTTCATTGCATCAGAGAGGTTGCAGCCTCAGTTGAACCAAGAAGACCCCTCTAACTGACTCTTCTCTTGATTCCCAGCCCCATTTCCCCCAAGGTTATAAATTAACTGGCTGTTGGTTTCGAGATACTGGATCCATCTGGATATGGATTGCTCAACAAAGTGTTTCCATCAAAACATTTGGTTCACCAGTGAACTTTGCTACTGAACAAGGGCACTTGGGTTTATAAGACGTCAACCACAGCCTTCCTTCTCCCCACTGCAGACCACATCCTCCCTATTCTGGGCTCAGTCGTAAAATAATTAGTCCCTTTTGAAGCCACATTTAAGAGAATTTCCTAGGATGTGTTCGTTTTAAGGAGAGAAGAAGAAGCAGCCAAAAGGGTGGGGTTAGTAATTGTCACCCTTTTAAATTGCTTATCTAGATCAATTTGTTGTGTAAGATTCTCTTTCATGACATCTGCACACTGGTTATTGCAAACCTTTGCAAGAATCAGATGTTTTGATCTTTACTAAAGAAGACCAACTTTCAAGTAAAGTTTTGAGAAGGTTCTGGAAGGACTAAAAGGAAAAGAAATGGGTCTAACCAGGTATCATAAAGGGAGAAGGAAATGTAGTTATTAAAGGGATGGGGCTAAAGCAAGCCCCACAAAAACCTCAAATGACCCTAGTAAAAAAAATATGGCTACATTTATGCAGAGAGAGGCAAATATCAGCTCCGGTGCAGTGAAGCATAGGCAAAACCATTCTTTCTACATTTGAGTAGTTATTTGTATACTTATTTCTTCACATGTCTGCTAACTGCAAATAGTTTATTTCGTTTAGCAAAGAATCCAGACCTAAACCTACCGTCCAAGCCTTGAATTGAATTGTGTAGAGGTAAGCCGAGACATGTGTCTTTCTAAAATTTGGCTTAAGTGATCAGTGTATCCTACACACACAGACGCACCAAATATTTGAAGCTTCAACTTTTACACATCGTTTATCTTTGCATGTAACATTTGTACAATTGCATTTGTTGTAATATTTCCGATTTAAATCACTTCAATGCCTGTCTAAGGTTGGAACTAGATGTTCTCTTGGCCAGTGTGTTCCAAAACCAACATTTGCCAAGATAACATGAATGCGAAGGAGGCACTTAGAGGGAAAGATCTATGCACTGGCTGTGCACAGGGTGAGAGGCACTTAACCTAAGCAATTACCTCTCCATGGGCACTTCCTTCCTCTCTCTACCACCTACCCCACCCCACCAGCAGACTTGCTTCTGGTTTCAGAGGCTGGCTGTGGGAGAAACATATTTAACATTGGGGGGACGACATTGTGGGGCAGAACTGAGGAATAGAGGTTAAGCACCACCTCCAGCACACTAATTTTCTAGAAATGCACCCCATCCCCTGCATTAGCATTATGAAGGTAAAAGAGGCTTCGGGACCCAGTGATTTCCCCATAAATTTTAGTTCCGCCCTGAGCGGATTCTCTGAATAATGTGGGATTTAGTTCTCACTATCAGAGTATTGTTAGCAAAGTTCAATGCAGGACCCCATGCAGAGTCTGAAAAAGAATATTTAGTGGGTGGGGAATGCAATACAGTAGACATCCAATCCTAAGCTCTTCTCCAATGGCACATGTATTGCATTAGAGAAGTGTTTGTTTAAAATGTTCAGATCTCAAGTTCGGATAGTGGGTATAACTAAATACAAAACCAGGAACATTGTGCAGGCTTGTGAGACTTTCAGCAGAGCTTCAGGCCCAAGAACAAACAATTAATGGATTGAGAGGAGGCACAATTATAATAGTTTAATCAGCCATGGATTAACATTTTGCTCCTGAAATGTTGAGTGAGGTGTGCTGCTCCAGGTGAGTTTTGGTATGAAATACCCAGAAATTGAACATGTTTTAAAATAGCTATTATCCAATCTGCTTCTCCTCATTTAAGCTCCTAACAACAGCTGTTTTAATGGTAGGCATTTGTGCATTTTAGTTTGTGTGTTTTTATTAATTTTTACTTTCTTATAAAGATACTCTCCCATCTACCTATCCAGCTTTCACAATAAAACAGGTTTCAAAACTGCTGCCTAGGTTCTTGTGGCCAATGAAGATTTGCCCATCTTGTGCTTTGCTACCTCCAGATGCCAAAGTCTTCCTTGTGAATACACAATGTATGTGTCCTCTGGTACAGAGTGTTGCAACTCCCGAGTCGCTGTCATTCGTGACTCCCCAGCTTCTCCCTGAATGTTGCAACACACTTTTGAGGGTTGAATCTTTTGGTTTTTTTTTTTTTTTTTTTTTACCAAGAAGAGATTTATTTTTGTGATTGACAAGAAGTCACAGCAGCTTAAAAAGAAACTTTGGAGGCACACGTCCAAGTAAGCCCTATGAAGCATTTAAACAAGCTGCAGTCAAGAAAGGATCCAACACCCAACATATCTGAAGTGCCAAAGACTTGGAGCTAAAACCTTTAAGACCAGCTCTGCTGAAGCTGCTGTGAGTAAGTAGTGAGGGGGAGGGGGAGAGAGAGAAACAAGGCTAGGATCAGCAGGACACTTTAAACTGAAGATCAAGAACAGCAGTGCTTTTGTTTTTTTAACACAAGTACTAAAGCACTAGGGGCTTGGATTGCTTTCTGTGAGGGCCTACTATGGGGTCGCTCTAACTCCTGAACTTCAGGCAGACTTGCACAGCGCCACAGCAGAAAAGCGGACCTCTCCTTGCTCACGTTCTGTGAACTGCCGGCAGACCTTGGCAGCAGCCTTCAGCATGGTGTCATCTGAACTCGCTCCATGATTTACAGGAAAAGGCATTCGTCCATCCAGTTCATAGAGGTGTCCATCCACACTGGCAAACAGAATGAAATGGAAGTTGACTTTGTCATCTTCAGCCCGACATTGGCCTTCCTGTGCTACTGCATTGTGGGCTTCTTGAATGGCCTTGTTGTTTTCAAGACGTTTTGCCCTCTCATCAGGAGAGAGGTCAGCTGTTGCAGTGAGGAACTCCTTTAGTGCAGACCCTTCATCAAATAAAATTTTATCTTGGTTGTTGGCCACTGCATGTAGAAGGCCAATTGTTCCACAGGAATTACTGGCTGTCTGCTTCACAAAATAGACTTTGGAGCTCACTTCTTGGCCCTTCAGTTCTTCCATCTGCTTTTTTCTGAAATTTTCATGCTGAGCAGTAAGGGGAAAGAGTAAGAGCAGAGCGCAAGCTGGATCGGGTACGGCATTCAAGGAATCCTCCTCAAACCCCAGCACATCCACAAACCTCCAGCCAGGGGCAACTCCAAGGCGGGACAGCACTTTGTTCAGCATCTCCGGGTTGATCTCCATGGGCTGCCATGCCATTGTCTCGATCTCGCAAAGGGTTGAATCTTTTGGTTCCTCATTGACCTATACCTCAGTGGCTCCCACAAAGGTTGTGTCAAAATTGCAGAGAAGAGGCAACTGAACTTAAAATTTCAGACAATTTGGATTCCAGCCACAAAGGGTGCAACCTCATCCTTTGTGGTGGCGATGATTTGCTGATATGTCCTGTTTTTGTTATGAGTGGTGCTTATTCTTGAACCAGTTCGGGATTTTGATGATTGGCAAAGCAGAGGCAGGAAACCTTGCTCCATATTTTTATTTCACAATATCACGAGGGTGGTAGCTGGAGAAGCAACAGTGTACACTGTAATTCAACAAGGGGGTAAACGTCTAAATTTGAAAAACACATAATATTGCTGATTTCTCCATCTTTTCCCTCCGTGTTTTCTATGTACACAGAACAGAGCAAGCTATGCAGCAGTGATAGCTTTCTTCCCCCCCTTGCTGTTTAAGATGCATTAATGTACAGAAAGTGTTGCTGCTTCTGTCTGCCATGTTTAAGAATCACATTCTTTACATATAAGGAGGCTGAAATGACAAAACAAGTAATAGTACTACTAAGCCATATTATTGGAAGCACTCCTAAAATAAATAGCAGCAACAAGTTGGGTTGATTTGAGCTTCTACTGACCCTAGAGTGCCACATGTTCCATGTTCCCATCAAACTGTTTTTCCAGTACCAAAAATTCATGATACAACAGCCAGATGCTAATACCCCATCAGCGGATCAAAATGGAAACTTTTCATCCTAAATTTGTCCCTCTCCCAATACAAGCTGAGTTTGCTTTAACAGACTTCTTTATTTTTTTTGTGCTGAGCGATGCCTCTGTTGGCAAATCATCTCCTGTCTTTTTCCCCTTTCGTTTTTGTTTAACAGCAACAGCTTAAAGTTCAAAAGCCATCTCCCTGACTCGTTGCTGCCAAAGACAAATACAGTTTCATTGGAAATGAAAATACCTGAAGGAGGAGACTTGTTTGCTTCTGAGGCAAGAGTCCAAAGGAAAAAAGAAGCATCTTTACAGGCAATGGCTTTCTGGAAAAAGCAAGCCCAGTGTTTAGATCATAGGTGTTCATAGAACACTCAACAATGGGTCACACCATACGTTTAAAGCCCTATGTCAGAGACCTGGCTGAGGAGTACCCTATGATGCCACTTTAAACAGTCATGGCTTCTGGAGACTGAGTCTATACTACAGATTAGGCATCCCAAAGAACTACGTTTCTAAGGTTCCTTGTGCCTGGGACATGATCACTGTCCCACCCATGGTGGAGGTTGAAATGGGGTGATCGGTGGGGGAAGGGAATCAGGGGAGACTGTGTACCCAGAGAATCCTAAGCCCCCTTGTTCCACAAGAAGGCTACAAAACTATGCTAACCCTAGAGCTGCCAAAGTTTAATTTCCTTCCTACTGCAGTCAAAGGAAGATTTAAAACAACAGCAACAACACCATGAGAAAGAAGAAGAAGCTGCTCTTGCTCTTCTGCTCTGGCCTACATAAGCTACTAGGGCTTGGAAGTGGCAGCTTCTCCACCATGGAATCTCCCACCCTTTGGATTGTTATGGCCTTTATTTATAACATTTTGACTTCACCTTATCACTTGATGGCTTTCAATGTGTTTTGCAATAACAAAATTTAGGAAAAATAAGAAAGCTGTGAAGGCAACAGATAGAACACTGAAGCAGGGCTCAGGAACCCGTGGCCCTTCACATGTTGGACTACATATCCCATCATCCTTAATTGCTGACCCTGCTGGCTGTGGACAATGAGGTCTGGAGTCCAACAACATCCAAAGAACCGCAGGTCCCCCAGCCCTCCAATAAAGTCAACAACTAACCCAAGTAAACTATCAATCAGCTGCAAAAAAGTGAATTTAAAAGGTTCTCTGACAATAATAAAAGCCTTTATTACTCCAAGCTTACAGAAAGGTCAGGAAAGCAGAATAACTCTACATCACTGGTAGTGAAGAGAAGGCATGTGCGAATCATTGCCAACAGCCTGATGATAAGATTATTCCAAAAATTATCACAATGTGTACTTAAGACAGTTTCCGAGTAGTATTTCAATGTAGCTCCTCCTAGACCCAAAGCAAATGACTTTCTCCCAGCACTTGGGGTTAACAGAGTAGTAACAATCAAAGCCTCTTCAAAATAGGTCAGGCATAGCCAAGGCAAGTCTTGTTGTTGTTGTTCAGTCGTTCAGTCGTGTCCGACTCTTCGTGACCCCATGGACCAGAGCACGCCAGGCACGCCTATCCTTCACTGCCTCTCGCAGTTTGGCCAAACTCATGTTAGTAGCTTCAAGAACACTGTCCAACCATCTCATCCTCTGTCGTCCCCTTCTCCTTGTGCCCTCCATCTTTCCCAACATCAGGGTCTTTTCTAGGGATTCTTCTCTTCTCATGAGGTGGCCAAAGTACTGGAGCCTCAACTTCAGGATCTGTCCTTCTAGTGAGTACTCAGGGCTGATTTCTTTGAGAATGGATAGGTTTGATCTTCTTGCAGTCCACGGGACTCTCAAGAGTCTCCTCCAGCACCATAATTCAAAAGCATCAATTCTACGGCGATCAGCCTTCTTGATGGTCCAGCTCTCACTTCCGTACATTACTACTGGGAAAACCATAGCTTTAACTATACGGACTTTTGTCGGCAAGGTGATGTCTTTGCTTTTTAAGATGCTGTCTAGGTTTGTCATTGCTTTTCTCCCAAGAAGCAGGCGTCTTCTAATTTCGTGACTGCTGTCACCATCTGCAGTGATCATGGAACCCAAGAAAGTGAAATCTCTCACTGCCTCCATTTCTTCCCCTTCTATTTGCCAGGAGGTGATGGGACCAGTGGCCATGATCTTAGTTTTTTTGATGTTGAGCTTCAGACCATATTTTGCGCTCTCTTCTTTCACCCTCATTAAAAGGTTCTTCAATTCTTCCTCACTTTCTGCCATCAAGGTAGTGTCATCAGCATATCTGAGGTTGTTGATATTTTTTCCGGCAATCTTAATTCCGGTTGGGGATTCATCCAGTCCAGCCTTTCGCATGATGTATTCTGCATATAAGTTAAATAAGCAGGGAGACAATATACAGCCTTGTCGTACTCCTTTCCCAATTTTGAACCAATCAGTTGTTCCATATCCAGTTCTAACTGTAGCTTCTTGTCCCACATAGAGATTTCTCAGGAGGCAAATGAGGTGATCCGGCACTCCCATTTCTTTAAGAACTTGCCATAGTTTGCTGTGGTTGACACAGTCAAATGCTTTTGCATAATCAATGAAGCAGAAGTAGATGTTTTTCTGGAACTCTCTGGCTTTCTCCATAATCCAGCGCATGTTTGCAATTTGGTCTCTGGTTCCTCTGCCCCTTCGAAATCCAGCTTGCACTTCTGGGAGTTCTCGGTCCACATACTGCTTAAGCCTGCCTTGTAGAATTTTAAGCATAACCTTGCTAGCGTGTGAAATGAGTGCAATTGTGCGGTAGTTGGAGCATTCTTTGGCACTGCCCTTCTTTGGGATTGGGATGTAGACTGATCTTCTCCAATCCTCTGGCCACTGCTGAGTTTTCCAAACTTGCTGGCATATTGCGTGCAGCACCTTAACAGCATCCTCTTTTAAAATTTTAAATAGTTCAGCTGGAATATCATCACTTCCACTGGTCTTGTTGTTGGCAAGGCTTTCTAAGGCCCATTTGACTTCACTCTCCAGGATGTCTGGCTCCAGGTCAGCAACCACATTTCCTGGGGTGTATGAGACCTCCATATCTTTCTGGTATAATTCCTCTGTGTATTCTTGCCACCTCTTCTTGATGTCTTCTGCTTCTGTTAGGTCCTTTCCACTTTTGTCCTTAATTGTGGTAATCTTTGTACGAAATGTTCCTTTCATATCTCCAATTTTCTTGAATAAATCTCTGGTTTTTCCCATTCTGTTATTTTCCTCTATTTCTTTGCATTGCTCGTTTAGAAAGGCCCTCTTGTCTCTCCTTGCTATTCTTTGGAAATCTGCATTCAATTTCCTGTATCTTTCACGATCTCCTTCGCATTTTGCTTGTCTTCTCTCCCCCGCTATTTGTAAGGCCTCATTGGTCAGCCACTTTGCTTTCTTGCATTTCTTTTTCATTGGGATGGTTTTCGTTGCTGTCTCCTGTATAATGTTACGAGCCTCCATCCACAGTTCTTCAGGTACTCTATCCACCAAATCTAAATCCTTGAACCTGTTCTTCACTGCAACTGTGTATTCATAAGGAATTTGATTTAGATTGAATCTTACTGGCCCAGTGGTTTTTCCTACTTTCTTCAGTTTAAGCTGGAATTTTGCTATAAGAAGCTGATGATCTGAGCCACAGTCAGCTCCAGGTCTTGTTTTTGCTGAGTGTATAGAGCTTCTCCATCTTTGGCTGCAGAGAATATAATCAATCTGATTTCGATGTTGCCCATCTGGTGATGTCCATGTGTAGAGTCGTCTCTTGTGTTGTTGGAAAAGAGTGTTTGTGATGACCAGCTTGTTCTCTTGACAGAACTCTATTAGCCTTTGCCCTGCTTCATTTTGATCTCCAAGGCCAAACTTGCCAGTTGTTCCTTTTATCTCTTGACTTCCTACTTTAGCATTCCAATCCCCTATAATGAGAAGAACATCCTTCTTTGGTGTCATTTCTATAAGGTGTTGTAAGTCTTCATAGAATTGATCAATTTCGGTTTCTTCAGCACTGGTAGTTGGTGCATAAACTTGGATTACTGTGATGTTAAAAGGACTGCCTTGGATTCGTATCGAGATCATTCTATCATTTTTGAAGTTGCATCCCAGTACAGCTTTCGCCACTCTTTTGTTGACTATGAGGGCCACTCCATTTCTTTTACGGGATTCCTGCCCACAGTAGTAGATATGATAGTTATCCGAACTGAATTCGCCCATTCCTGTCCATTTTAGTTCACTGATGCCTAGGATGTCAATGTTTATTCTTGCCATCTCATTTTTTACCACATCCAGCTTACCAAGGTTCATGGTTCTTACATTCCAGGTTCCTATGCAATACTTTTCTTTACAGCATTGGACTTTCCTTTCGCTTCCAGGCATATCCGCAACTGAGCGTCCTTTCGGCTTTGGCCCAGCCGCTTCATCAGCTCTGGATCTACTTGTACTTGTCCTCCGCTCTTCCCCAGTAGCAAGTTGGACGCCTTCCGACCTGAGGGGCTCATCTTCCAGCGTCATATCTTTTATATGCCTGTTGTCTTTGTCCATGGAGTTTTCTTGGCAGGGATACTGGAGCGGCTTGCCAGTTCCTTCTCCAGGTGGATCACGTTTGGTCCAAACTCTCCGCTATGACCTGTCCATCTTGACCTGTCCATAGCTTGCCTGAGTAATTCAAGCCCCTTCGCCACGACAAGGCAGTGATCCATGAAGGGGAAGGCAAGTCTAGGCAATGTCAAAACATGTCTCTCTAAGCAGGTCAGGACCTTGGGCAGCTCCTAGTGGGCCCTGCTGGCTGAACCTTAGAGGATGTCTCAGCCAAGAGAGCTGAGGCTTTATGTAGGCGGGTATGTGCTGAGCTCTTGTCCAATTGTTCCAGTGCTGACTTCTATTCTGTGGAAGCAACTGTTGTTCTCCAAGTCTGAGGAAAGCAGGAAAGCTATGCCCTTAGGGCACAGGGAGAGGCACCGAGTCTCCCACCCCAATAAGTGGATCTGCCAGTATTTCATCCATGAGAGGCCAGGTTCTGGATGGCAATTATGTCATACTGGCTCTCTGGCATCTCTCCTGGAGGCATTTCAGAAGTCTGGCCTCCAGTGGAGTGGAGCTTCAAATACAGGAATAAGGGGTGGGGAAAAACCTCACTTGCAGCAGCATGATATACCTGTGTGGATAACAGATGGCAAAACAAAGGCTACTCCCTCCATCTGGCCTAGCCCAGTTCTCTGTGAATAGATGTTACAGCTGGGACCAGGTGGCTCTGCTGCCCTCCATAAACACAAATTATGGAGAAGAGGGGGGAGGCCTCACCTGGAGGCAACATGCCTGACAGCACTCCGGGTAATAGCTGATGGTAAAGCTAACAAGGCAAAAATGTTTTACATATGTATGGTCAGGACCAGATTAGAAGTATGAGGGGATTATGGCAGAGAGGATGGAAGGTCTAAATCAGGCTTCCTGAACCTCGCCCCTCCAGATGTTTTTGGCCTACAACTCCCATGATCCCTAGCTAGCAGGATCAGTGGTCAGGGATGGTGGGAATTGTAGTCTCAAAACATCTGGAGGGCTGAGTTTGAGGAAGCCTGGTCTAAATTGTATGCACTTCATATTACAATAAAGAATTGAATAAATAGAAGTAATCAAACAAATTATAAAAAGAACACCGCATGCATTTAAATCAAGCCTAAAACCTTCAAATATCATTCACTACATGCATTTCTTCAAACCATTCTTTTCTTTTCCTGGCTTCGGCAAAGTCAGAAATGATGTTGTTCCTCCAAGGGGATCAACGTAGCATGCAGACATACATGCATCTATTTTTTTTCCCTGACTTCCTCATGACAACCTCCTGAGGAAGATAAGGCTGAGAGAGCCAGACTGGCACAAGGTCACTAAAAGAGCTTTGTGGCTGAGCTGGGAAGTTTAAAGGCCTAAAAAATGGGACCCTAATTGTAAACTAACATCAAAACTACATCAGGCAAGTGAGGAGCACCACTTGAGCATCATAATGCTATGCAAATCTGTGTCCTCTTTTATCGTGTGTGTGTGTGTGTGTGTGTGTGTGTGTGTGTTGTATTTTGCCTTTGGGAGAGGGATGACAACGTATAGGTGGCTATCCTAAACAAAGGCAAGTGGAAGGACCAGTCCCTGAGGGGAAATCCTACAGGTGAGCAACTGGACATGCAACAGAGTGAGAGGTGCACACATACAGTGAGCTTGAGCAGTCGGGCAGATATAGTCAAGAAAAAGCTGCTTGTCACTCAAGCAAAGTACAGGCTTGAGCTGAAAGCCTTCATAACCCTACCAGATCTGGAGAAAGCAGTGGAGTGCCTGGGCCTTTCTGAGTCAGGCTGTGTCACTGCATCATAATCCATGGAACCTCCAGAGATGTTTAGCCCTCGGCAGCTCACCACATGGGGTGCAGAAAGGAAGGATCTGAAGTCTCCGAACTCTAGCCCTGTTGGCTCCCGACATCAAGGGGCTGGTAAAGTTGAAATAAGAGACACTTAAAATTCTAATATCTTGGGATCGCTTTTATATGACCAACATTAAGAAGGAAAACAGACTTAATCCCTCTCTTTGGTTTGCTTGCATCACTGGGGTGAGCTGCCTCTGCAGCAACAAGTGTTTGTTTTTGATTAAGGCAGAAACAAAGAAAAAAGTCAGTTTCCAAGGGAAACAGCTTACTTTCTTCCATTTCAAAATAATTTAATTAGTGGTCTGATTTCCTCCACTGAGCATTGCATTTTTTTGAAGAAAGAAAGAAAAACTTCATTGTGACTGGTATAGCTCAAAGGCATAAAGTGCTATATAATGTTTAACAAGTTCTTTGTAAAAATCCGCTGCCATTCCCACCTATCAACAGGATGCTGTTTATATATAAATCATCCCTCATTGTGGGCTCTTGCTAGATAATTTTCAACAGCAGAAATGCAAGTAAACACAGGCCTGCACTTCATTAATCACACACAACTTTCCTCAAGGTACAGCACAAGGGCTCAACTGATTGTATGTACTTAAGAAGCAGGCATCAGCTCAAGAATGCCCTGCCATTAGACAGAGTGAGGCATTCACCTCAGGTGGTAGATGTTGCAGGGTAAAGATGCAGCCTCCCACCGTTCCTTCTGAAACATCTAACTTGGTCTGCCCTGCAGCCCATAAGCTGCCCTGCTGCTCCCAGGTGTGGTATGCTGGTCCTGTCACCAGCATTGAATTAAAACTCAACTGCTAGTCTGTTGAATGTGAGGGTGGCATCATGTCATTTGCCTCAGGCAGCAAAATGTCATGGATCACCCCTGCAGCAGGTTCCTAGTAGCATCATTTGTTAGAGGTGGCCTGAGCAAAACTATAAAAAATAAGCAATGTCTTAACAAAAGGTGACATACTGTGCAGGTACTATGTTTCTTGCACACAACCCTAGGCACTGAAGACAAAGGATTATTATGCAAATTATTATTATTTTCATTCTTTTTCATGGTTAGGAAGTCTTTGTTGGCAACATGATTAAAGCTAGCTGGTTGTAACTGTGTTTATGTTAGAAGAAATATTTCACTAGTTCTTATTTTTGGATGTGTATAATATTTGAAGAGCTTGAATGATTTCTTCTTGCTGTTGTTCAGCAGCACAACCGGACACCTTCATCTGTTCCAGGTGCAACAAAATGTTCTCTCCCGCATCAGTCTCTACAGCCACAGCAGGTACTGCAACCTTCCAACAGCTAGACCTCATCCCCAAAGGCACCTCTTCCATTGTTTGCTGAGACAGATGGATGCCAGCTTTGATTGGCAGAGAACCAATGAGCATTCAGGCAGAGTCATCTACTGCTTTTCTTTGTCACCACCACTATTACCGGGATGAGAGCAATAGGAGAATGAACAATGCAGTCGCAGGCAGGAATGCTGCTGAATACCAGTTGCTGGAAATTGCAGGAAGGTAGAGTGCTTTTGAGCTCAGATCCTGCTTGCAAGTTTCCCACAGGCATCTGGTTGGCCACTGTGAGAACAGGACTCTGGACTAGATGAGCTGTTGGCCTGATGTTCAGCAAGCAGGCTGAACAGAAGCAAGTCTAGAGTTCTTCTCACTGGGCCCTTTACTGGGCTGTAGAACTTCAGGAGATGCTCAGAAGTCAAGAACTTTCACAATGGTTGTGAGGGACAAGTGCTGCTTAATCTGTCCTGTGTGAGGCAATTCTCCCCTGTAAATGCCCCCTTGTGGTAATTTTCCTGGGTTTAGAGCCCAATGGGGGGCATTAATTAAAAACAGTCAGAGGAAACCAGCACAAGCCCTTTAAAGACCTATGAACATCTAGCTATTTACGGTAGCTAAAAGGCCTGTTGCACAAAGGAGAAATTCCTCACCTAATTCTTCCTACTAGAGAATCATCTGCATTCATCACAGAAGGTCTGGGTAAAAGACCTACAGGGGAACAGAAAGAAAAGGGTTCCCTGTGATAAAAGCAGCCCATTTTCTTTTTTGTAGGAAGAAGTGGGTGGGGATTAGTAGGGCATCCTATCTCTAACCAGGGGAATCACCTTCTCGTCAGTTCTCTTTGTAATGAGTTTTTG
The DNA here is from genome assembly GCF_009819535.1 of Lacerta agilis. Classification (NCBI taxonomy): domain Eukaryota; kingdom Metazoa; phylum Chordata; class Lepidosauria; order Squamata; family Lacertidae; genus Lacerta; species Lacerta agilis. Next base: position 62,662,992 of record NC_046317.1, on the reverse strand, counting down.
GAGCCTTTGCAACATCAAATAATTAATGCATGGATAGTAATTACCCAGCTGACAGTATTCCTTTGCCCTGAAGTAAAGAAGCAGATTACCAGGCCCTGGACAGTGCTTCAAAATTTATTGCCATTTAAAGAAAGCCAAATGCCGTTTCTGGGTGAAAACCCCATGCAGCGAACATGCTGCCTTTTCACCCTGCTGTTACCTGCCTAACCAGGAGATTAAAGGAAAGGGAACACCCTGCCCTGTCTACTCATTTGCCAACTGCACCTGATACATTGTGTAACATGCCTAATAGCTTCCTGGAACTACATCTGAAATTAGACTTCACTTGGTGCTTCACCCTCAATTTGCATCTTTTTGGCTGCCAGGGGACTTTCCTCGTGATTTTTATTTTTTTTAAGCCTCCAGAAATGCTGGCCAGGATGTATTAATGAAAATGACTGATCAGATCCAGGTGCTTTGCGGAACAAAATAGCAATTAACCCAGATCAGGAAAGTCATAGAAGCTTCTAAGGTGTGAGATTCCACCTTGCGGGATGACCGTAGTCTCCTTGGCTACTTGATACTGATCACTGAGCATTTTTTTTCCCATTGGAAATGAGCACTTCAAATGAGTACTGCTGTGTGTGGCACAGATCACCATGCATATCAAAGGCTGTGGACATTTGGTATGGTAAGAATATGTTTTAAGGAATTTTGAGAAAGAGATCTTCCACGAGAACTGTAACAAGTTACTTGGACAAGCTTCAGGCCAAACACCTGCAGACTAGAGAACAGTGATGATCTGCTAAAATGTTATTTGGCTTTGGCTGAAACCCGCCCAGCAGATGTAAGAGGGATGGCTTGTATAAGCAACAGAATGGTCTTGTTCACTTGCTATACTCAGCGAGCTCAAAATCAGACAACTTCTCAGCGACAGATATTACAAAAGCTTCAGCATGTCATTGACTGAAGTTTTAATGGCTCAATGTGTCCCAGTGGGACTTCTGCGCAAGACTGTTTCACAAGATGTTTACAGCAGCGTTGACTTTGCAGGATGCTTAGTTATGTATCTAGTGCTTGAGCTCTTATCAACAAAGTTTAGCAAACTTAAATTAATCAAGTAAACTAGGTTTTGCAACTTTTTTCAGTTTTGCATTAGTGCTTTCTAATTGCATTTTTTTCATTAAAAAAGCCAAGAAAAGTATTTCTGAGGTAGCAAAAGGATGGATACTGATATAGTTTGAATGAGGCAGAGAATTATCCCTACACAGTAATAACAGCAAGGAAAGTACAACCTTATACATGTCAGAAACAAGTCCCATTGAGCTCAGGCTGATATGTCTAGGGTGGAATCTACACACATTTAAAAATGCTGTGAAAATGCTTTTAAAAAATGTTTTGGAAAATACATTGAATTTTGCATAGCTCATTTTTGCCATCTAGTGTCACATTTGTATATTGCGCTTTGCAACACATTTAAAACATTTTATTTGCAGCTGTATAGCTGAGTCCTAGGTTTTCGGTCTAGTTACTTTTAAATAATTATCATTGTTGTTGCTGCTGCACCATTTCAGTCATTATTTCTGTTACAGGAAACTTCTAGGACCATTACACTGTAAAAAAAGATCCCACAAATCTGATTTATTTGCAATGCAGGGCCAGGATCCTGAAAACTATTCAATTTGGTGTTACAGCATGCTCCATCATATTCCTGTCCTACAAAACAATAGAGCCATCCCAGCCCTGTGCATCTTTTCCCCTCACCTAAAGATTTCCCAGTTTCTTTTGAGGAAAGGGATGGATAGTATTTGTTGCACACCAGAACAGTTTAATAGCTATGATCACTAGTATCCCATGACTACTAGTCATGATGAACATATATAACCTGCAGTGTCAGAGGCAGTATGCCTTTAAATATTATTTTCTGGGGAACAATAGCTATTGTCCACATATTATTATGCCATAATATTTGTATGGGCTTCCCATAGGCATCTGGTTGACTACTATGGGAACAGAATACAGAACTGGATAGGCCCAACAGGGCCTTTCTCTGTTCTTAGAAAGTAGTCTCAGAGAGGGGACTTGACAAGTCAGGTTGTGCATCCACAGCAGTGACCAGAGTAGGAATGACTGCTGGGAGCAACACAGAGTGAAGAAATGTCACAGTGCATCTGTGCAACTGGATGGCTTCAACTGCCTCAGCTGCAACATTCAGAAATTCTTTAAATCTATTTTTGAAATGATGGTTTTCCCACACAGACACTGTTGCGTCTCTCTGGTGATCCGTTCAAAGATGTGGAACGTTGGAGAAAGGGGTCAAAGCTCCCTACATGTTTTGCCATGTCTAGGCTCCTGTAAAGGGGTGGGGGGAGTTTAGCTTTGCTTTTTAAACTTGGTTCACATGGACACTCCCATTAGTTGTTACGGGGTGGAAAAGACAAATGTCATTACCCAACGATATCCATGTTGTGTAGATGCTGCATTTACCCCATGGCAAGAGCTGTAGAATTGAAGGCTCATGTGTGAATTGGAAAGACTGGCTTTCTTTAAAAAAAAAAAATTTTTTTTTTAAAAACAGAACTAAACGGTGGTGTTATTATTGCTTTAAACACAAACAGCTTTTTTGCTTCCCAAATGTTACATTTGACAGCCTGTTTAAATTTCCAAAACATCTGTGCCGTTAACTCTTGGAAAACACTCCCTTCCAGAGCCTGGCTAATTCTGTTGGCCGGCTCAACACTGGCAGCAGCAACAGAAAGGGGAAAAAAAATGTTTGTAATGAGTGTTCCATTTCCACAGCATTGTACACACTGAGAGCTTGATTATCCTGTTACAGTTGTTCTCATCATCTGTTCGTGCCTCAGATGTATCTATTGTGAGATCCCAACATGTTTGCTTCCCTCAAACCGATGACTGTTGCTTATTTTTGAAGCTATCCAGAGGCCTTCGTACTCTGGAGCTTCCAACACCCATTGCCTTTTACCATCAATAAACTGGCTTTCACAAAATGCAATTGAGGAGTCTGCTACCTAAAAGGCAGCAACTGAGAAACAAATCAAGCTGACATAATCTAAACTATTTCTGACCCCAGGTCCCCCAAATCCATACTTTGCACTTTGCAGGAGGCCCGGGGCAAACAATGACACACCCAGGAGTAAATAATATGTGATTCCTGACACATTTGTTGCAAGGGGTGTTTTAGGGATGATAAAAATGTCAAAAAAAATTGGAAGTATTCTGCAGCTGAAGCATCCACATACTAAAATGGCTGGAGCTGGGCTTTTAAAAAATAAACATTTTAAAGATTTTACTTCTGACTCTCAAAAGCCTTGAATTATGTGTTGTCTTCCAGGGAAATCTTTTTTTTTAAAAAAAATGTCAACAATACACAGGGCAATATTCAGCTAAATAATTTCACAAGTGGAACTGCTTGTTCCACAATATAAAGTGATGGGAAAAGTGTGGCTTGGATTTGATGGATATACCTGCTATCTTCAAATTAGCTTTTAATTCCAGCATACAGGTAACAGTCATATACCGGTATATCCATGAAGAGGTTAAAAGAACTGCTCATTTTCATTCACTCCCTATTCGAATCTTGAATCACTGCAAGTAGCCCATTGCAACAAACTCTCTTTTCTACCTGTTGACTCCTCAAGTCTTTTCCTTTTCAGGAAAAGACGTTCCGCAGAGGAGGATAATCCCTGGCTGTTTTGCCTGCCAAAGGGAAATCCTCTGAAAATAAGTCCATAGCCAAACCCTGTTGGCATTTTCTGTGACAAAAGAGCAGAACGAATTTGGTGTGTGGCAGGGGGGACCTTTCCAGGCTTCTGGGCTCTGAGAACACCAGCTCTTTGGTTATTACATTGTGGGCCACATTCAGCCATCTCCTGCTGTACTAATTACACGAACTTTTGGCCAAGCAGAGATCAGGGCACCCCGCAGAGAGCTAGAAGAAGCTGATACTTCGTTAAAATTCCTCTCTCTGTCCTACATGCCTCTCTGTTCTATGCTGCTCATAAAAGACAATTAGGTGGCCAGGAGGTGACTTCAATAGGTTTACAGATCTCCCAGGAGGCAACTTCAATGGTTTTACAGATCTCCCAAGAGTCCCTTTTCACTCTGCACAGACAATCACCACTTGTTCTCATCTGGGAATCCTTGCTCATACTAAGCTCTTTGCTACTGATCCTCATGCTCATTTACCAGTGGCTCAAGCTTCCCTTTGCTGTGCAAATGGAAAAAAAAAATATCTATGGACAACCTTGGCTGTTTTCCACTCTTGCAAGCATGTTAAGTTTTAAGAATAAGGCAGAAATTCACATTGGGCATTTAATAGTTTTCTCCCTCTCGTCTCCTTGCCTGCTACATAGATTGTAGCCCTGTCCAGGCCTGCCTAGAGCTGGGAACAATTTGCTTGTAATTTCACATATCAAAGGGGCTCCACATGCAGTTAGTCATTACAGTGCCTTTTTTGCAATATATATATTTCATTCATGAATTACTTCCTAATGATTCATCTCAAAGCAATTTCACAAAACAATAAAGACATAGATAAAACAATTGCATATATAAAAACAATATATATATATATATATATATATATATATATACTTAGTTCTCAAAACGATGTACCATCTATCATCTCTGCCCTTGAAGCAACCCTGTCATATAAGCAACCACAAGTCCCATTTATAGATGACACACTGAGGCCAGGAGGTTCAAGAGTTAACCATTACAGGGTCCTTTTCTTTGGAAGCAGAAAACAGTATAGATGCATGTGAGGTTGTTTTTTAATTCACATTTACATAAGTTGAGCAGAAGGGCATACAGCCATACAGCGCTGCTCTTTAAAGCAGCACCAGTTTCTAACAAGCAAAATCAGTGGTATTCACCCAACTCCAAAACCTGCTTGCAAAATTCAGGCATCTGCCTCTGTTGGTTGCATTCAAATTGCCAATTTTCTCTCAATCCCCATGCAATCGTATGGGGTTTGTGGTGTCACTGGTAGTTTTAACTGCCACCACTGCTTATTTAAGTGAGCATTTGACAACCAACAGTGTCCTCTGCAGCAATGTCGTTAACTTTATCGGACACAATAAATATAGCATCCCCACAGCACTGGACTAATAAGGCAAGAGAGACACCGAGGTAGGTTCAGCAAGTTTTCAGCAATTCACAAACTTTATGAACTCTTCATATAGCTGGTGTTTGCTCCTGGCCACATGCATGAAGATGAGTGTTTTTCTTCCCTTGTTGACGCAAGATTTCACATAGCCAGGACAAACAACTGGAATGTTTCAAAGTCTATGGAGATGATTTAAACAGCTGAAGAAAGGAAAGAATGTGTCCGATCCCCCAAACCCAAAGCCCTTGTAAGGGAAGACCCACTAGACAATAAATATAAGGATGTTCATTATTGGCTCTGATTGTGACAGGAGAAATATTAAACAGGAATTTAACTATGCACTAACCCAAATTTAGAGGACCTCAAAGGAAAGCAATTATTCACCACCACATTCTAATCACAACGTTTAACCCGGACAATCTTGAAATGGACCCCCAATTTAGAATCCAGAAAAGGGGCAGCGCAATTCAAGAATGCCAGGCATGTACTTGAGAGGGTAACACACACCCCATCCCAACCACAGCTGGAGCTACATAGTGAATTGAGATGCCCATTTGCCAAGGGTTTGCTAATTCAGAAACGCTGTGGTGTATCTGCAGCAGCACAACCAGACACCTTCATCTACAACAACTCTCTCCCATCTTGGTCTCTACAGCCACAGCAGGCACTGTAACTCCCCAACAGTTTAAATTCACCTCCAAAGGTTCACTCCTCCATTGTCTCCCGAGACAGACAGATACCAACAACCAACTCAGGGTGCACTTAACCATGCTGCGAACCAGTTGCGTATAATATCCTGCTAAGTAGTGAGGAAAATCGTTCAACTTGTTTTCCTGGATTTCTCATCTGGTGCCCTAGGTGCCAACTCCTAGGGGTTGAAGTCCTTTCAGGGGCCCCATAACATATTTGAGGGGGGGCCCAAGTTCATATGACCAATAGCCACAGATTATAGTCCAGCAACATCAGGGGGGGGGGGTATAGGCTCCTCAGTCCTACATTATATTTTGATGGTGAACCATTCAAACTAGTACACCACCCCAGGAATATCACATGGCAGTTTCTCTACCCTTACTAGGCAATGATGGAACTGAAGGTATGCTTTGTGGTTATGCTCTGGTACGTGTGATGTCCACTTCAAAGTGAGATGCCCCCCAAAGGAAGCTGCCTTGTGTCAAATCGGGTCATTGTTTCATCTATGTCTGTATTGACTTCACTTACATGAAGCAACTCTTCAGGGACTGAACCTGGGACCTTCTGCAATGAACTCATGGAGCTTTGGCCCTTCTGGTTTTCATATAGATCTGAGCTAGACCAGGCAACTGAGGTACACAGTGCAAAATGCTCGTGTCAGAGGAGCAGTGGGACTGAATAAATGTATTCATCTTACTACTTTCAATTTTCAGAAATGCGAAAGTTGGGAAAGTGCCAGCTGTAATTATGATGCTGTGCATTCAACTCATTTCCTATTCTATAAGGTTTGGGCATGCCCCCTCAGGTGAGGACCTGAGATTATAAGGAAATGTAAAGGAAAGGCCTGCTTGTAATTCATTGCTCATGAGTGGCTTCCTTTAGTGTCTTCCTTGCCAAAGCAAAGGGCTCAGGCAACACTAATTAAAAATCCAGCACCCCTTGCCCCCACCCACAGGTATATCTGAAAATAGAAAACCACAACTAATTGCTGAATAGTCTGTCTCAAACAACCATTGAGTGTATTAAAAACACCATGGTTTCTTTTCCAGCTAGAATATACCGTTTGGAGTCAGTTTGCCAGAATGTTTCTGCAACTCTACCAGCTGAGGCAACTAGCCAGGAAATATTTTAGCTAATTAGACATGAATGATCTATTAAACAAAGTGGATCTTCATTAGAATCATTTTTTCAGTAAGTGGCAAGGTGTGTGATGGTTGGGGATTCTAATCAAAGAAAGAAAATTGAAGGAAAGAAACCAAGATTCTCCAGACAGAAAGAAGAGAAGGTCCCATCAACTCTTAATCAAACATTGTTGACTGGTGTTGTTGAACCATCAGTATGTGGGGAAGCCAGCAGAGTCCATGGAAAAACTTTCTTCTGGAGTGTGATGTTTATTGACTTTATGGCAACAAGCTTTCATTCTTTGAGCTGAAGTTTACCCCAGTTCACTCAAAGCAAAAAGTCTGGAGCCAAATACAACAAACCCCAGAGGGATTACTCTGTTTCTTTAAAGGTAGCAATCAAACAGTCAACTGTTCTTTGATAACTGATTGCACCAGTTCACAGAAATAGAAATCTAGAAGGAATCAAGAGCAGATTCACTTCCACTTTTGTAAATAAAACTCGCCACACGCCCAGAAACTGATAAGTAGGTGCCAATAACCTTGGAAGAAGCCTTGTATCAGTTGAAGTACTGGTGAGCTAAACACACAACCAAGCTCAATTCAATTGGCTCAAATCCAAAGTCCTGTCTGAATTTGTAATCACCGCAAGTATATTTATCATGAGCTGAACAAAATGTCTGCATATTACTATCACAGGCCAGTTCCATTACCATTTTGAGCACGCAAATGGCTTTTCTAGTTTGCTTTTGAGTTGCATCCAAACTAGCAGATTTTATGTGTTTGTTTCCATTTTACAGATGGAGAACTTAGCCTGGGAAAAAGTGACTGGCCCAAGCCACCCCAGATACATTGAAGGCTACATTGACAATTGACATTTGTGACACCTTGATTCAGGATTGACCATTTATATTTTGCATCACAGCATCATGAATCCAGGTGAAATGACTAAACCTTACCAAACGAAATATTAACATTTGAGAGAAAGCCCCGTTGAGTCCTGCTGGATCAGACCAGTGGCTCATATGGTCCAGTATCCTGTTCTCACACTACTAAGCCCACTTCTGTTCCTCAGCAACTGGTGTTCAGAGGTATACACATAACCATCATACTGGTGTGATTGTTTGTCTTGGGTCATTTTGACCAATGAAACAGCTTCTGGACCTACAGTTAGTTAACCAACTGTAATCAAACAGAAGTTATTGGATGTTTCTGTAGTGAGAGGATAATTAACATTTCTGCTTTTACCTGTTTTGTATATTTCATGATATGATAATCTTTTGGCTGCTTAGAATTGCATATCACATCGAGCTTTTTTTTAAATGCAGGTGTTGTCTAAATGTTTTAAATATCAGTCAGCGAAACAAAACTGGGGAAAAACTTAATGAATTACAGAGACACACAATCCAAGCAAAACGTTATATAGTAGGATTGCACACTACTCTGTGCAATCTTAGCAAAGGCAGCAATTGCATAAAACTTGACAAAAGGTTAGATGATTCAGAGAATGGAGCAGTCAACTTATTGGAGGGGAAAGGGAAAGGGAAAGAAGTCATTTTGCTTATTCAGATTCTCCAGGATGTCTGCACGAATGCAATGGATGAGCTGTGAGTCATTTCAACACACACACATGCCTTAGGAGTTGTACATACAGAGCACACATGTCATCATTTTGCAAATGTGGGTGCTTATTGTCCTCAGTGTCCAGATGAAGAATGCAAAGAGCACACACTTTGTGGTTTCCAAACATCAGTTCAGTCACAGACCTGGGAACAAAACCCAAGGTTTCCAGATTCCACTCTAGCCGTAAAAACCACAAAGCTGTCTATTTCAAAATGTCCTTTATTTTAAAAATAAAATCCATTTTGTCTTCAAAGTTCATTGAGGCTCAGCCTCTGGCTTTTAGTCTGTCCTTGTTTCCCTTGAGGCATTCAGCTCTCCTGCATCCATGCTGCATGTCTGGAAGAAAGTGCTTCCATGCCCAGGTCACAGAGTATGTTGTCTCAGCAACCATCTGATTTTATTTATTATCTGTGAGTTCCAGGGCCAAGCTAGACAATGCGTGTGTGTGTGTGTGTGTGTGTGTGTGTGGTTGCATTTAATGTGTCTGTTTTTTCCTTTATTCTAAATAGCAACCACCAGGAGGAGAAGGGCAGGACATGGGGGGTATGAGGGGGGTTAATTATTTCCTTTCCCCCACCTCCACAAGGGTGCTGTCAAAAAATGCCCCCTTCTCTGGAAGCTGTTCATCATGGCGGGGGGGGGGGCAGCTGCCTTTGATCACTTTGCCATTTGTTAGTCCATACTGAGGGAAAGGAGTAAGCCCTTTTCCATCTGAAGTGGTCCTGGGTCCTTTCCCCATGCATATGGCTGATATTTAAAAGAAAATAATTGGACATGTTAAAGGCAATCTAGTATTTAATGTGTGATGCAGGTGGCGCTGTGGTCTAAACCACAGAGCCTAGGGCTTGCCGATCGGAAGGTCGGCAGTTCGAATCCCCGTGACGGTGTGAGCTCCCGTTGTTCGGTCCCAGCCATAGCTGTCAAGTTTCGGATTTGAAAATAAGGGATCAGCAGCCTCACCTATCCCGGGGACAGTCACATGGCAGTGGTGGGTGGAGCCAGAAGCAAAAGTGGGCGGCACTGGTGTGAACGCGCGCAGTAGGCTTACGGTATTTTGGAAACGCTGCCCGTGGGCTACGACGCCTGTAAGCGCGGGAAATGGCTCCCGCTTGCTTTGAGGCTGCAAGGAGGCGAGGTCTTCCCAGTCCCTGGCCAGCAGGGGGAGGGAGAGGAGCTGCTTCCTTTGAAAAAAACGGGAAATTAAAGGGATATAAAAAATAAGGGATAGCAGCGGGAAACTGCTTGAAATAAGGGAGATTCCCAGGGAAAACGGGATACTTGACAGCACTGGTCCCAGCTCCTGCCAACCTAGCAGTTTGAAAGCACGCCAAAGTGCAAGTAGACAAATAGGTAAGGCTCTGGCGGGAAGGTAAACGGCATTTCTGTGCGCTGCTCTGCTTTCGCCAGAAGCAGCTTAGTCATGCTGGCCACATGACCCGGAAAAACTGTTTGTGGGGAAAACATCGGCTCCGTCAGCCTGTATAGTGAGATGAGCGCCGCAACCCCAGAGTCGTTCGCGACTGGACTTAACTGTCAGGCAGTGATCCATGAAGGGGCAGGGGTCCTTTACCTTTAGTATTTAATGTATTCTCTTGTTTATTTGCTAATTAAAGAGAAGAAACTTTCACAAAAGGCCTGGATTTCCCTTTTCCTTCATCTTTCCACATATTTAGTGAACTAATATAGTTGAAGACAGAAAGAGATATACAACTCTTCATACAGAATGAGTGTATGCTGCATCCCATTCACTGCTTAGTCAACTAAAGCGACATATGTGATCCAGGATGAATAAATGCATATGCTGCTAAAAATGACAATAGGAGACAGCCTTGCATCGGGTCAAACCCAAGACCAATCCTATCACCTTATCAAATGACATTGCAGCACAACTGACCATTGAGTAAAGGTGGTGTTGGGTGCTTGAAGCAAAGGAGCATCCCAGCAGAAACGTTTAAAGTAAGCAATGCGCCATCTTGGCAGAGAAGGAAAAGCTTCATTGGTTCTTCCACACCTCAGAAGATTTAAATAAAAACCAACAATTTTGGGGAGTTATCGTGAATAAGAGAGTGCCGAGCATGAATTATGGGTGGCTGCAAATAATTCATTGTGAGGAATTCTTTTCTTTTATAAGACTCCCACGGTAAGAGAGACATAGAATTGACTCTCACTCCAATTCTGCTTGAAACTATCTCTTAATGGGAGACTTTTTTTTTGCCCAGCCAGGCATCAGAGTTTAGTTTGGAAGCAGTCCTAGTAAAAAGCTCATCTAATGCTAAGCCGACATTATTTTTCTAAAAGGCTGAATTGGTCACAGTTCTAACAATTCCAGAACACAGTTCTTCTGTTTGCTACTCCATGTACTAAAAGTTATGGTGTGAAAAATGAGAGTGTCTTGTGTTTTCCTATAGACATCAGTTATTAGAAGCTCGCATTGAGCATTGCCTGAAATCAGGTAACTGCAAATCTGGCAACAAATATTCCTGCTCCCAATTTTCTTTTAGCAAACTGTATGAGAAACCAAGAATTTCAATTTGGGGGGTTCTAGGTAGTGACTCTTCCAGCTGCTTTCTAGCGGCATTCAAAGCAGGGTTTGCTCAGCAAGTATATTAGTTTTGTGGTCTGCATCACAGCATATAGAATACAGAGTCTCTCCTACTCTGATTTTGTATTTTTCATTCTAATTTTGTATCCTGTAAATGACTAAAGGAAGCAATAACCCAACATTGCCAGATCAGCTGTGTTTGCATACAACCAACCAATAGAGGAAGACACAGATTTCCCTGGAGTCTTCTGTTTGGTTCCCATGATAGAGCCAATCACAAATTGGATCTGCTCCAGTATCATAGCGGGAAGTTTTTTGACAATGACTTGTAGAAATGAGTACTTTTGGTTCCAGGACAAAGTTTTATTTGAGTAATGAAAGGATATACAGCCAAAGCACAACATATATTTAGGAAAGACAGATGAGGCAATGCAGCAAAGAGACATATCCAACACTCACCACGAACAGGTGATGTTGGGACAATAATACACATGTAAAAACAGGCTCCCAAATGGCTCATACATGAAGATATTGGAGAAGAATCTTCTCATCTTCTGTAGGATGAGATTGAGGATACAGGTTGTGAAATAACCCCCATGGTGGGTTGGGCATCCATAGCAAGCCCAGTTACATCCTATGCCCTTCCCTCAAAGCCAAGTCAAACTCTCGGTTTTGCAGGGACGATAGTCAGATGAACACAAGAAGCGATATTGCCAAGGCATAACTTGCTGACTTCTGATCATGAAATCCTTTCCGGCTATTATGTCCCCCATTCTATCTGTGCATTTGCCGATTTGGAAAAGGCCTGGGGGCAATGAGCAAAAGTGCAGCTTGATCCTCTGTAGCATTTTTAGTCTTACATCCCCCATCCATTTCCATCATTGCCTTTCCATACACAGACTGATCAAAAGGAAATGAAATAAATAGGATTCTGAGCTGCTGGCTTATTGTTGTTTTTCTTTTAAACCAACACATTGGAGTCACTGAATGAGTGCACATATGTTGTGAACATGTAGAAACGCTCCAAAATGTTTAAATCCACACATGGAAGGGATTGACTGTTCATTTCTATCGATATGTGTAATTGTACATGATGTATTTATTGTGCTTTGTTTGTATGCTCGAAGCCAGTCCTTGTAATGTTATTTAAAGGCACAGCAACGCCGAATAGTTCTCCGCTGATGTGCTTTGCTGTTTATGTGGCCAACTCACAAGCTTTTATAACATTCCATGCTTTCTTTTATGGGTTTGCAGATGTTTCTACATAGAAAGCTATATTAGAAACGTTTTTAAGGGAACATAACAGCATCCACAGCACACACACAAAAGGTATTATTAGAACATTCACAAATAATTTTTATTTCTAAAAAAATAGAATTTGAAAATTTTACAAACAAAGAAATTGTTATGTTAAAATTTGAGGTTTATAATAATCCATTATATACAGTATGATGTGTATGGTGTAGTGGTTATTGTTGTGAGACAGAAACTGGGGAGAATCCTCACTCAGCCATGAAGCTCACTCAGGGATTTGGGCAAGCCAACCTCTCTTGGGCTAAACTACCTCACAGTGTTGTTGTGGAAATAGAACACAGAGGGAGGCCATCTATGTTGTTTTGAATTATTGGAGGGAAGGTCAGAAACAAACAAACAAACAAACAAATAAAGCTATTATCCACTACAACATTATCTATCTACAGTACCTTCCTGGTACAGGTGGGGATACAGATGTTGCGTACACACATTTTATCCCATAATCAATGGATACATAGTTGTTGTTTCTTCTGAGTACTTCACACACAGTCTTGATCAATTGCATATTTCTTGCCCGTGAAAAGTGCTAATTGAGAAATTGGTTTCGTTCCAAAAATAAAAGATCATTGCAGATTCATTCTGTATTGCCTCACAGTGTGTTCCTTTGGAAACAGATGAAGGCGTCTCAGTAATAGAGGGTGTGGATACACTTGCCCAATGATGCTGTGGATGAGCATCTACCAAGACTGCAATCACCACTTTTTTCTTCATTCACCTGGGGCATGTACAGGGAGGAAAAGGCATGGATAACATACCAGTAATCAAGGGGAGAGCTTTCAAAAGTGTACCAAGTAACCACACATACTCCTGTGGACAGCAGGATCTAGACTCAGGCAGCATGTTGAGGATGAGCATGAATGATCCCAGTTTAAGGGAAAATACAAGCGGGTTAGTGTATACACAGCCTCTGGCATCAACTGTTTAGACAGAAACAATATGTAATTCCCAAATTGTTCCAAATTGGAGTCTTTTTCATGGAACATTTGCTTTTCTCCTGTTTGGAAAAAGCCCCTTTGGTTTGTTCTTTTTCACCCACACTTAAATCATATTTCTGTCTCCTCACCCATTAAGCACAAATGCCTGTAAAATATTATTTACCAAACAACTGGTTTTTTTAAAAAAAGCCTATTTCTTTAAGAATGTTTATTTATCGTCGTCATCGTCATCATCGTCATGGCTTTCTCCCTGCCTGAAACCAGCTGTGGAAGTCTTTTACTGACCTTCTCTCATCTAGCACTCATGTGTCCATTCCAGGGGTCAGCAAACTTTTTCAGCAGGGGGCCAGTCCACTGTCCCTCAGACCTTGTGGGGGGCCAGACTATATTTTGGAAAAAATAATAATGAATGAATTCAAATGCCTCACAAATAACCCAGAGATTCATTTTAAATAAAAGCACACATTCTACTCATGTAAAAACATGCTGATTCCCGGACTGTCCGTGGGCCGGATTTAGAAGGCGATTGGGCCGAATCCGGCCCCTAGGCCTTAGTTTGCCTACCCATGTGGTCCATTCAATGCCTCAAAATAGGCTTCTCAGCAGTAAGAACTGGCTTTATTTTAAGACTGCCATCGCACATGTACTTATTTGTAACCATATTTATGTGGCATCACTTCTGCTTGTCTGCAAACGAGTGTAAATCACTAGTCTGCTTTTGGGTGCCACTTGTTACAAAGTGTGAATATCCATATGAAACACAGATGGTGAAAACACAGGGGTGAGTGTACATTTTGCCGCACACCGACCTTACAGTTTTACAGTGCCTGTATTAAAAGGGTAATTTGCATGTAGTCCACAGAAAGCTCAAGTTACCATAACGCCTGTTATTTATTGCACTCATGTGCATACCCTTAAAAAGTTCAAATACAGTCGTACCTTCCAAGGCACGGCTTCCGATTGGCTGTAGGAAGTTCCTTCAGCCAATCAGAAGCTGCGCCAGACTTTCGGCTTCCAAAGAACATTTGCAAACCGGAACACCGGGTTTGTGGTGTTCGGGAGCCAAAACGTACGAGTGCCAAGGTGTTCCGCTTCCCAGGTATGACTGGATCATATACTGGGTTATCCAATTTTATTCCAACAACAGCTCTGTGAGGTTAGGCTGAGAATGACTTCCCCCAGTAATCACACAACACTCTACTCACTATAACATACTGCCTCTACTTTATCACTGTTTCGTGACCAAACATTCAAGTGGAAAGCAAACCAGACAGTTTCATCATATAGTAGTTCACACATTAAATGACTGATTTTCAATGTGTTATCTCTTTGTAATATATTCATCCCTTCACACCTTTCCACTCCCCACAATATAATTTGATAGGCTTTTGTTGAACAGCTGCACTGCATTTATAGCGCCACACACTTCAACACGTTTTCTTCTCTATGTCTACTTTTGTTCCTCTTGGCTGAAATAGGCTGTGTATTTCTCCTTTGTAATACGATTACAATTGACAAAATTAAAACTGGTGCGGTGTTCCCTAGGCCTTTAGAACATGGTGACTCCCTCTGTGCCAGCACTTAGAATATTTATCTGCCTTGCTCCTCTTACAAGCATACACATATATGCACTCCTTCTGATTTATGCTGGGCTGATGCTATAATTTGAAAATTCATTTAAGTGATCAAATCTTCAGACCCAGTAGCACCAAGAAAAAACACGTGTTTATAAGAAATTTGATTCTTAAAATCTAAATCCCACGTTGAAGTATTTCAAGTTGTTTGATATTTCATATTTGTTCAGTTAGAATTTTAATTACATGTTTACCAAAATGGTTTAAGATAGCAATTTTGTAACATGGGATAGTCTTCAACCTTGTGATGCACAGCTTAAGAGAAAACATTTTAAAATTGCCTTTTAAAAACTGCCCTTCCCTTGCAAATGCATATTTGCACAAATTTTAGATCAGGGCTATGCTAAAAGGAAAAATACTTTTTGCAATGAAATTGCAGAGGTGCCATGGGGAGATCAAAACTCTGTTGGGCAGAGCCATCCTGTATAATTGCTCTAATACTAAAATTATTTCTATTCATATCTTTGCTATGAAAAAGAACAAGGGGCCCCTCATAAGCTACAGAGCCCAATCAATAGCAAAATGCATAAATAGACAGAGGTGTCAGGGAGGATCATGGCTGCCTAAATGGCTGTGGCCTCCTCATTGTTTATTCTCCAGTGTTTAAATTCACTTCATTTCTGAGTCAAAGGTCAATCTGAAACTCCTTGTATTTATTTTCCCAGTGAATTGGAGTAATCTAAATGCCCTGGTATTTCAAAGTGATGAATTATGTTAATGCACATTTGCAAACAATGTTTTAGACCTTATCAGAGGTGAACTTTGAAGGAATATCCATGTAAAGGTGAGAATATTCTTCCTATAAGGATTAGGATACAGTGGCTGCCATTGAATATTCAGAATCTGAACCATGAAAAAGGGGGAAAGTGGTATGCAAATCCTTCCTAGTTGACCCAAGGATAGGACCAGCTAATGCCATTTTGACATCCTAGGTGCAGTTTATATATATTTAAAAATATCTGCTTCCCTCCTTAGCATTGCCACATCTGGGCACATAGCATGTGCTGTCACAGCCTCCCACATATCATAATCCAATCCAAGCCACAACTGTAGTTTGTAATCAGAA
Source organism: Lacerta agilis (assembly GCF_009819535.1). Classification (NCBI taxonomy): domain Eukaryota; kingdom Metazoa; phylum Chordata; class Lepidosauria; order Squamata; family Lacertidae; genus Lacerta; species Lacerta agilis. The sequence goes on along the minus strand of NC_046317.1, from coordinate 62,646,960 downwards.
ATCAGAGAATGGGAAATAACCTCCAAGCACAGCAATCAGCTCTAGAGAGTGAGCCAAGCCACAGGTCACTGGACAAATCACAGATAATGCAATTCCCATCACTACTGGCCATTGTGCATTCTGACGGGATCTTGACTCAAGCAACATCTGGAGGGCACCAGCTTAGGGACAGCTGCTTTAAAAAGACAGGCAAAAAGCTTTTTGGAAGCCTGCCTCTAAAAGCACTCTGTCACATACTCAGCAGCTTCCCCTTATTGTGTGTGGTGCTATCATCTAAACTATTCCAAATTTGATCCTGCCAATGACACAGCGAACCTGCCCAAGGAAAGCTGGGCTATCGGTTTCAGCAAACCACATCACTGCACCAAACTCTTTCTCTTCTTGTTTTGCATTTCCTTGGCATTGAAGCTGATGATGATGATGATTGTTATTGTTATTGTTATTATTATTATTATTATTATTATTATTATTATTATTATTATTTAAATTTATATATCGCTCTACACACAAAGGTGCTGCTGGGGCATCAGTGCAAAGGCTACTTCCCCACCCCTCCAGACCAGACATCTCTGTAGCCCAATAATGTGTGCTTTAAATTAAATACGTTCATCATCTAAATTTACCAGTGTTTGCATTGCACCCATCTGTAGAAATGTTGATCCAGACAGAGCTTTGGGTTTTAGCCTCCCATATGAGCTGGGGGGCGGGCGGGCTGCACAGACTAGGGCCTCCACATTATATAAATAGGAAGTGCCACGGAACAAGCTTATGCCAATCATTTGGAGAGGATTCATAAATATAGGGCCCTTTTTCTGTGATAAATATAAGCACTCTCAGTTAAACAATTACCCAAGTGTCAGACAAAAGTGAGTAAATTGTCGATCAGTCTTCTTAGAAGCCCTCATCCCTCTGGGCACAAAGGCAGGGGGGGCCAAAATTGTCTGCGAGGGGCTCCCAGCTAAATATGCCACATTCCACTAACTTTTATGTTCTACAAATAACATGTCAAAAGCAGCTCAGGGACCAAACGAGAGCAGGAGACAGCAGAGGAAGGAGACCACAAATGTTAGAACTTGGTGACAGCCCTAAACTGAAGCCAAGTATAGGTCTGTTAACTGCTGCAGCCCTCTCCAACACAGGGCCCTGGGGGTGTATCACAAGGCGCGGGTCTCCCTTTATGTGGTTGGAGCAACAGTTAGGTTGCTGGCACTGACTTCAAGTCAAAGAGCATCAGCCTGTTATTACATGAGCAGTAAGGTAAGCTATGACTCAAGTGTCTGGACCAACAGGTATTAATCATCTGCATTACACATGGTGAGTAACTGACTCAACGAAACAACCTGGCCGGGGGGGGGGGGGGAGGCATAAAGCTGCAGGAAACCTCACTGGGTCTGGATTCCCAAAGTGGAAACATCTTTTTATGTCTCCTGAAGAAGTTGCTAAATATTGTGCCTGAAGGAAAGTTTGCGAAAGGAAGAAAGATCGACTGGATGTGTTCTATATGATAACGGGGGTGAATGCAAAGGTGGCCCAGTGGTCTCACTGTTCGCAGTGGACATGCCTGCTCCCATGCAGAGAATTTTGTCACACATCTGAGCAGAATCTAGAGAAGCGGAGGATTGCTTTCCCACCCTTGTCTACACTGCCTGGCTCTCCAGGGTTTCAGGCTCCAGGATTTCAGGCAGGGTTGAAGCACCAACCCATTTTCCCCAGCCCTGCCTGGAGATGGTGAGGATTCAACATTGCATCTTCAGCAGATGCTCTACCACTGAGCTACCTTTCTGTTGTAAGAACTGTTCCTGGGACAATCTGTCTCAATGTGGTGCCCTACAGGTGTTACTAGACTACAGCTCCCTTCACCCCTGACCATTGGATGTGTTTGCTGAGGCTGATGGGACTGGTAGCTCTACATTGGCTATGTCTGATCTATGTGAAGCAAGCACTGAACACCCATAACATGCCATGCCAATACACTACAAATAATTTCCCCCTGTTCCACAGTGCAGTGATAGAGTAATATGGGAGAAAGGTTAGTAACATATTGAAATGGTCCAGGTGCCCAAGTTCTGTTCAAAGGCATGACTTCTCTGGTTGGCATCCATATTTACATTATGATAAAGTAAAAGTGCACAAAGGATTTATGAGTCGTATAATCAGAAAAGGTTTGGGAAAGGTATAAAGGGCTGTTGGAGCCCAAAACCCCTAAGTGGATTTCTCCGGAGGAGGCGAAGGCAGTAAAGAAAAAAAAACATGAAAGGGAATTGGCTAAAATATAACTCTTTACTGATAGAGGAAAATAACCAACTAACACTTAGGAAGTATGAAGAAGTTAAAGACCATCTTTCAGGCTGGCTTGATTATCATCAATTGCATGGAACGTTTAGACAAGATAAGGAAAATGGATTTGGGAAAGAACCATCTAAATTTGAAACAGAAATATTAAACAATAATACTAAAATAATTTCTAAAATGTACCAAATCCTCCTTGAGTGGAAAGTCAAGGAGGAGGAAGTTAAGGAAGTAATGATAAGATGGGCGCAAGACATCGGCCACCCTATAATGCTATGCCAATGGGGAAAACTTTGGAAATCAACGATGAGGTTCACTGCATGTTATAACATTAAAGAAAATATATTAAAGATGTAGTACAGGTGGTACTTAACCCCATCAAGGCTTTCCAAAATTTATAAAAATATTTCCAATAATTGTTGGCGATGTGGGGAAAGCAATGGAAATATGCTCCACATGTGGTGGACCTGTAGAAAAATTAAAGAATTTTGGAATCTAATATACGATAAACTTATTAAAAAAATTGGGTCTGACTTTCCACAAAAAAACCTCTTGAGTATTATAGGTAATGAGATCGCGGAGAAACTAAAAGATTTTTTTTTATATGCAACAGCCGCTGCACGAACATTAATAGCGCAGAATTGGAAAGGAGAAAATGCTCCGAATATAAAGGAATGGCAAAACAAATTCCAGGAATATGCAGAGATGGCTCAGTTGACTAACAGTCTGAGAGGGAATAATAGACAAGCTTTTGTGTTAAAATAGGAGAGATATGGAAAGTATTTACAAAACATCAATAATGGTATAAAGTCTGTAGCTGCCTTTGAATGACCCTGGAGAAGGAAAATATTGATGGTATGAGTTAAGGCTATGTCCAGGTTGTATAAGGTTTCTGAAAGGTATGAAAAAAATCAAAAAATGTTGAGTACCTTCCTAAGCAGAAGAGGAATGTTCATGGGGAAAGATACGAAGTCTAAATAAGTAAAAGAATATTTACCTATCGTTTTTGTTCTATTATTATTCTATTATTATTTTTTAGTTCATTAGTTTTTTGTAGTTTTTCTAATTTGTTCTTTTTCTTTTTCTTGTTTTTTCTTTGTCTTTATTTTTTTACTGTTTATATAATTTACTTGAGGATAAAATAAAAGGAAAGCCAACAGAAAGCCAAATAACACTATGGAGTGTACATATATTTTATTCTATAGATACTTATCTTGTATAGAGGAACAGAATGGTACAATGTGTTTTGTATGTATTGTATGTTGGCGGATTCTTAAAATAAAATAAAGTATGAAGAAGGGGGGGAAAGGCATGAATTCTCTGGCACAACGCTCAGAGCTCACCTTACCATTTTCATCATGGATATGATGATTCATATCTGATTCATCCAGGGTGGGGCACAACTAATTAACATTTGTAAAATACCTTGTGGAAAAGGTGCTATAGATGAGCACACTATTATTATTTCATTAGTCATAGCTTTGTCATTTGGCTCCTCCTAGGCAGCCCTGAGACAATTTCATTACCCACATATCTTCTTCATTTGTATCTGGAGACACCTCTTTGCTTGTGGCCTCTGAGGTTTCGCAGTGAGCCTCTAGTTCTGCTGCTTCTGCTTGCAGTCTGGCCTCGTGGTGCAGCAGCAGCAGCAGCAGCAGCAGGAAGGGATATTAATAGAATCCTGAAGATTTTTTTTGTGGTAGAACGGCCAACATTCGCTTTGGCATCATTACAAGTCTCACTTATTTTTCTTAAATAATCAGACCATGGCTTTTCCATGGCTTCATTTTTCTACTCGCATATTCCCCAAAGAAGGAAAGAGGAGGATTCCAGAGCTCTGAATAAGGATGCATCATTAGGACAGGAAAATATTTAACTGTTTATGAATTTTCTGCTCCCCTCTATGGATGTTGAGCTATGCACACCGTGTGGTAGGCCTACAGCTGACTGGACCTGTTTCTGCAGTGTTTTGTCATCCATATACATACAGTAGTTCAACAAAACAGAAATGTAACGTTGGCTCGCAAGTGGTCATTCTTCAATCACGTTTTGTCTAAATGCTGGAACAGAGGGCTGCTGATGGCATTTTCCTTTGCTTAGCCCTTGATCCTGGTTTGGTTTGGGCGACTGGTTTATGCTGCAGACCTTGCAGTACATAGGAGGGCCTCTGTCCCAAGTGTCAGTGAGATTATGTGCACAAGGTGTGTGGGGATTATTTCCAGTGTGCAAGAATCATAGGAACATAGGAGTCTGTCTTATACTGAATCAAATCACTGGTCCATCTAGCTCAATATTATCTACACTGACTGGTAGCTGCTCTCCAGAGTTTCAGGCAGGAGCCTTTGCCAGCTCTGTCTGTAGCCTCCAGCAATTGAACTTTGGACCTTCTGCAGGCAAAGCAGATACCCTACCACCGAGCTATTCTTCAGCTGAGCCACTCATCTTGAAGGAATATAATTAATCCAGAAGATTCAGCAATTATTGCCATTATTGTTAATTAAAGCAATTAATACCAGACGATAGTGGATATGCCAGACTGCTGGTGGATAGTGGCAGATGTGCCAAATCATTTCAACGATACCATAACCTGACCCAGGGTCCTATGTCATATTTCATTTCCAGCAAGCAATCATAGCATTCCTTGGAAATGTGACAAGTACTTTCTTACTGGCCATGTGATCTAGCCAGCTGACTGTCATGGTTGCCAACAAACCAACAAACAAAATAACTTTGGGGGGAGGGGTGTGTCCGGAACACTACTTGCTAGACAGGAGAAATGAAAGCTAGTCCCCTGACCTCTGCCCAGTTTTCCTGTCCACACACACACACACACACACACACACACACACACACACTTGGCCTGTAGCCTGCGGCTTGGTTTGGCTCACTTTCTTGAGTGATCTTCAGATGGTCTTTGGGACTGGATTCAGTGTCAGCTTTCTCCATCTGTAAAACATAGTCAAAATTTTGGGCCATGTCTTCTTTGAATTTAATCTTCACAAAGAATAACATAATAGATGAGCTTGTCCCCTTATGAGGAAACACCCTGGAAGGACATGGGAATGGTACCTAGAATATTCCTTGTCTGATACAAACAAGTTAATAACAGACATAGTGGCCATATTCCTCTTCTCTGTTCAAAGGTTTTGCAAGATGGTTCTCCCATTTTAATGGTAATTTATATTTTAAGTTTTGTTATCTTTTGTAGCATATAGTATTTTAACTTGTATGTTTTATCCTCTGTATTATATTAAAAGCCCTAAACGGCTTCAGCCCAGTATACTTGAAGGAGCGTCTCCACCCCCATCGTTCAGTCCGGACACGGAGGTCCAGCTCCGAGGGCCTTCTGGTGGTTCCTTCACTGCGAGAAGTGAGGTTACAGGGAACCAAGCAGAGGGCCTTCTCAGTAGTGGCGCCTGCCCTGTAGAATGCCCTCCCATCAGATGTCAAAGAAATAAACAACTATCAGACTGTTTAGGGAAGTTTTTTAATGTTTGAAGTTTTATTCTTTTGGGAGCTGCCCAGAGTTGCTGGGGAAACCCAGCCAGATGGGTGGGGTATAAATAAATTATTTATTTATTTATTTGTTTGTTATTAGCTTCAATGCACATGCTTTTATTCATTCTTCATATGCTTTGCTTTGGTGGGTCTGTGAACATATAATAAATGGTGATGATGAACAGGCCAATGTCTTCTAAATGTTTCATCTTTAGTAAAACGTTGCAAAATGTATGCGATTTGTGGGTGTGATTTAATGTGGCTGGACTAATCCACTTGAGTTATTTGCTCTTTATGTACTCCTACCCCCTTGCTTTGTGCTTAGAACAGTTGCAGGCTGGGTTGCATAGAATTATTTTGGCCTGGTACCATGTTTGGATGGTATTGCTTAGTGCAGGGGTCAGCAAACTTTTTCAGCCATGGGCCAGTCCACTGACCCTCAGACCTTGTGGGGGGCTGGACTATATTTTGGGGGGAAATATGAACAAATTCCTATGCCCCACAAATAACCCAGAGATGCATTTTAAAAAAAGGACACATTCTACTCATGTAAAAACACACTGATTCCCAGACCGTCCGCGGGCCGCATTTAGAAGGCGATTGGGCCGCATCCGGCCCCTGGGTCTTAGTTTAGGGACCCCTGGCTTAGTTTCTGGGAGCTTGTAAACACATGCAGTCAATGTGCATCTGAAGATGACTAGAACATTTTCTGTGGGCTCTGCCCTTCATTGCTTGGCCCTACCCTTGACCTGACCCATTTAGTTATAGGTCACCTCCCTTTGCTCTACTGGTTTCTACCCCCTTGCCCTACCAGCCTATTGGCTAGTGTTAACCTTACGCATGCATGACCATCAGGTAACTCTTTTCTTAAAAACAAACAACGAGATGTCAAAATGCACTCATTTGCATTCATCGTACATATTTGCTATTTGAATTCTGAGCCTTTCAGAAGTCTGTTGCTGGGTTTGTCAAAGTCCACACATGCACAAATGCTAGTGACATCCAGAAATTACCTCTAAAAAATGGATGTGGGGAATCCCTAAATGATGAACTCATGAACATGTCGATCAGACCACAAACCCTCCAAGTGTCCCTATTTTCCAGGGACACCCCTGATTTAGAGAAGCAGTCCCAGTTTCTGATTTGATCCTGGAACATCCCACTTCTCCTTAGGATGTTCCTATTTTTATTGTAGAAATGTGGGGGGGGGGAGGGGTATGAAGTTATCTGATCCCTGAGCCATCTGAAAGAAATCCTCTATAAGGTTTGTTCTAATGTTTAATGTTTTATTATTCTGTTTTATATATGTTGGAAGCTGCCCAGAGTGGCTAGGGCAACCCATTAAGATACATGGGGTATAAATAGTAAAATTATTGTTATGGAATGGGACGTCCCTATTTTCATTGGAGAAATGTTGGAGGGTATGAGACCAAAGGCCCATCTCAACCAGGATTCCTTTTTCACAGTGTATAGGAGGATACAAATGCAATAAAGGTAAAGGTACTCCCTGACCGTTAGGTCCAGCCGCGGACAACTCTGGGGTTGCAGCGCTCATCTCGCTCTATAGGCCGAGGGAGCCGGCGTTTGTCCGCAGACAGCTTCCGGGTCATGTGGCCAGCATGACTAAGCCGCTTCTGGCGAACCAGAGCAGTGCATGGAAGCGCCGTTTACCTTCCCGCCGGAGTGGTACCTATTTATCTACTTGCACTTGATGTGCTTTCGAACTGCTAGGTGGGCAGGAGCTGGGACCCAGCAACAGGAGCTCACCCCGTGGCAGGGATTCCAACTGCTGACCTTCCGATCAGCAAGCCCTAGGCTCTGAGCGCCACCCTTCTCTTGCTACATTCACTCATCCTTACTTGGGCCTATTAGCAGAAAGACAGTGATGTCTTCCTTATGTGAAAGATACGTCAAGGACCAGGATATAGAGATTTCCCATCCAAACGTTGCCTTTTCTGCTGCATAGGACTAGGAAATGTGCCAGGGACATACGCCTATGCCAAGTAATTTACAAGAAGAAGAAGAAGAAGAAGAAGAAGAAGAAGAAGAAGAAGAAGAAGAAGAAGAAGAAGAAGAAATCTGCTGCCTATGACCCATTTGCAAATTAGGCCCCTGTCTGGCCTAATTTAATCTCTCACTTTAAGATGAGAAAAGGGAAGATTAACATTGTGACCCTACTACTGTGATAGTGCTGTCCCACCCAACAAAGTTTAATTCATTGTCACCTGTGTGACACACACACACATGCGTGCACACACACACACACACACACAGAGAGACAGAGAGAGAGAGAGAGAGAGAGAGAGAGAAGTGGGGGCTCATATTGGCTCTTGGTTTTACATAAATCTGCCGCTAGAAGGATGCTGTGCTCAATTGAAAACATTTTCATTTTTCCCTCTTTCATTTGATCTTTCTGCAACATGCTTTTCATATTAATCTTGGCATTTCTCTCCCATCTGGTTTCAACTTTTGATTAGAAACTTGAAGTTCAACTTTAGCACTTTAGAGACAGAGAAATGGGGATCCTAAAACAATTAACCCCTTCAGCAGTTTATTCGACGGTGTTCCCAAAATATTTGACAGGAATATATGACCATGGCATGTGTGTATGTGTGCGCAGAGCCAACTGAAAAGAATCATTTATTGAACACAGGGGAGGGAGGGGGGGATGGGCATTTCAAACTGATTGACCCCATTGCTGAGGACAGGAACAAAATTAATTGGACAATAATAATTGTGCAACACCATTGCCAGGAGAGAATGTACAGAAAAGTGGCACAAGCAAGTGACATGCATAGCATGGCTGCCAGATTTTGACAAAAGTGGCATATGGGGGCACTTCCAGATGGGCTGTTTATAAGCACAAAATGTGGGTGCTATTCTGCACTTTCCAGTGCTATTATCCTGCCACTTTTCTAACCGCAAGAAGTCTGATAAGAAAAGCGATGGAAAATTACCCTGAAAATATGTGATAACAATCACTCGTTGGCAATGTCAAACACATCAGATTGAATGCTCAGTAAACAGGCAACATTGTATAACTTCCATGCAGATGTTTTGTGAGCGTATCAGCACAAATGCTCGCAGCCAATCTTGGAAGTAACTTGAGGTGAGTTTGAGGGTCTTGATGAGCAAAACAGCTTAAGAATTTTAAGCAAAGATAAAGGAATTGAATAAGTTTAGAGGTCAGGAATAGGCCAATATGTTTTCTTGCCTGAAGTGGAGTATCAAATGCTTCCCACCCTACACCCACTCCAAGATCAAGGCTGGCCCGATTATTTTGACACCTGATGCCGAAAATCCCTACAAGTAAAAGTACAACTTTTAGAAAAACAGTTTAAAGGTTTAGCAATTTGTTGCCTTTCATGACACACAAAATCAGCTGCATGAGGCACCCACATCACTCTGCCTAACAGTAGGGCTGGCCCTGTTAATGATACTGAGGAAGGGGTGGGTCACATAGCTCCAGAGTTTGCTGCTAAGTTTCACCTACAGTGAAATTTTGCATTAATTTGGATGCTCCTTCCTTTAGGGAGAAGGAGGATACCTGAAGGAACTTTCAATAGGAGTTAAAGGATTTTCAATGCAAGTAGTGAAATTTCTTAATGGGCTTTCGGATGTCTCTGGCATAACACACAAGATGTCATGCTGAAACAAGATGTGCTCTGATAGAAGAGGAGAAGGGAAGAGACCAATAATGCTGCTTAACAAAGACAGAGGGCCTTCTCGGTAGTGGCGCCCACTCTGTGGAATGCCCTCCCATCAGATGTCAAGGAAATAAACAACTCTCTGACTTTTAGAAGACATGTGAAGGCAGTTTTTTGGGAAGTTTTGAATGCCTGGTGTTTTATTGCTTCGTTGTTGTTGTTGTTAATTCTGTTGGGAGTTGCCCAGAGTGACCGGGGAAACCCAGCTAGTTGGGCGGGGTATAAATAATAAGTTATTGTTATCACCATAATTTTAAGAGTTGGGGATGCTAGAAACAAAAGCCTATAGCTCTGTGCTCTGGCTGGTGGAAAGTTCTCAAAGGAAACCTACAGAATGGATGGTGGCAGTAGCACATGTCCAGACTGCCATCTGTAGGGGCCCGCCATTCGTTTCCCAGAACTACCCTAAGAATAATGCTTTGTGTGGTTATCGTGGCAAAATGGATGAGCAATGCTGATGCCCTGTATAGCTATGTTCCCCTTAGGGGTAGCCCATGGCTCAGAGCACCCACATCATTCCTAGGAAGGGCTAGGAAAACACAGCTGGAAACCCTGGTAGCCACTGTCATTCCCTATAGACAATGCTGAGCTAGATGGACCAACAGCCTCAGCATAAGGCAGCTTCTTTTTATGCCCCTCACATCTGAAAAGCCACCCAAATGCTTCTCCATATTTGGCTCAGCCCTACTATTAACAGTGACCGCATGTGGTGAGCCACAAAATTGCATTCTGGGGGAGCAAACAGCACTACATAGCGCCACACATCCAGGCTTGTCCTAAGTTCATCTAGCAGGAAGTTCCATCTATTCAGGGTTTCCTGTTCAGGTTGGGACTTTGTCTGGGCAACCATTGTATTCCTGGCTCTGGTACTTTCTGGATCCCTCCAGCCTTGGTTGTAACTTCTAGCTTGACCCCAGTGCAATTCCTGGCTCCCAGAACCTGGCTCCAACATTGACAGCTGCTTACAGCTCACCCATGGCATCCTTTTCAATCAACATAAATATGAACTGGGCTTCTAGAAACTAAACTGTTGCTCCAGATGACTCCCAAACTACAGGAGCCAGAAATCCATTGATTGTTTAGGTTTGAGATCAAGTGGGCAGATTCCCCAGGGGCCAAATCCAAGCCTTCCAACAGCAGAAGGTGTCCCAAGGTGAAACATATCAAGCATACCGATGCTGCAAGCAGAAGGCTGCAAGCAAACAAAAGGAATGCTTGAATACTTCCATGTGCACAGATGCAAGCCCCGGCACAAAATGTGTACCCAATTAGCTTCCCTATGCAAAAGAGATGTTGTGGGTGTAGCTTGATTTGCAGGGGGCAGGAGCTCTGCTTATATGGAAGAGACTCTCTATATATGGCTCAAATAATCAGGTGCCCTGAAGGAAAGATTGTTGACAACAGAAAAGACTATAAGCATTAGTTAAACAAACAAGAAAACAAACACAATAAGCCAAAAGAGACATCCAGGGTGCTTCCGGACTGTCACTGTTTTCAGATGGAATTAAATCACATTCCAGCAAATTCATGTTGCATAATTTATGCTGATTTGGGGGTCTGGTGCAACAAACCTACTTCCTCCCTGAAACCAGACTACTTTCAATAAAGAAAGTGACTGGAAAGTGTGGGATAACACTTGTTTGGTGTAATTATGCCCTCATTTGCACCATACATTTAAAGTACAGTGGTACCCAGTGCTTTTTAAAAAAAAATGTTTAGGGGTACTCTCATTTTCCTACTCATATCGAAATAGTGCCCCTCAATGAGGCCAAACTTAGAATCACAAAATGTTTAGGGGTATGCGTCCCCCTGCGTCCCCCCCAGTAAAAAAGAACTGGTGGTACCTCAGTTTTCGAACGTAATCTATTCCGGAAGACCGTTCGAGGTCTGAAATGTTCAAAAACCAAAAACTCAACAGCCGACAGCTAGGCCTCAGGATCTTGCACTCAGCGGAAGCTGCGCGGCATGTTCAACTTCCGAAGTGTGTTCGAAAACCGAAGCATTTACTTCTGGGTTTACGGCGTTCGAAAACCAAAATGTTCGTCAATGGAGATATTCAAAAACTGAGGTACCACCGTACTGCTATACTACTTTTACTGTCATGGCTTCTCCCAAATAATTCTTGGAACTGTAGTTTGTTAAGGGGGCTAAGAATTGTTAGGAGACCCCTGTTCCTCTCACACAGCTACAATTCCTGGAGTGGTTTAACAATCAATCCCTCTTCCCAGAGGATTCTGGGAATTGTAGTCCTGTGAGGTGAACAGGGGTGTCCTAACAACTCTCAACACCCTCAAACTACAGTTCCCAGGATTCTCCAAGAGGATTCTCTGAGAGAAGCCATGGCAGTAATAGTGGTATAATAGCACTTTACATGTATTGTGCAGATGTGGCCATCGTCTAACCTCCCTGCAGACAAATCAGAAAGGATTCTCAATAAACAGCCAACATCATCTAACCATCATCTGCAAACTTCTAAAAACAAATCGAGATAACTGCTCAATACACAGGGCATGTGGAAGAGGGACCTGGTTTCCACATTATTGTAGGGTAACGGTACTGAAAGAAGGAACCACCCTGATACAACCATTAGCGCAAGTAAACACGAACACACAATTTAAAAGGATGTCTGTAGTGACACTTAGTCCCCCTGAATCTGGTTGGATTTTCTTCTGAATGAACTTTCATAGGACTGAACTGGACATCTCACTGATTTCTGTAGGATTTTGTTGGAATCTGTTTTGTTTTGTATTGTTTTTTGCAACCACATGGGGACTTGTCCCTTCATAAGTCCAAGTGACCCTTTGCTTTTCCCCCTCTGTATACATTCTTGTCTGGGTCAGCTGAGTGACACTTTCTTCAATACGGCTCTTTGAAACTTGTGTTTACTTGCGGCGCTCACAACATAAAGAACGGAGACACATGTAGGACACATGCGGGAAGTATGCGGCAATAATCTCATGTTTATAATTTTGAGTGAAGGATGGCAAAGCTGAAAGCTGGTTTGATCCAGTTCCAAATCCATTTCCTGCACTCACATTTAAACTAAAGGCAAGGAGGAAAAGGCTTTGGCAGTTTGGGTACTTCCAGAAAAAGCAGGAAATTCTCAAGTGTGTGTGTGTGTGTGTTTACAGTCAAATAAATTTAAAAAGTAGAGTTTTTATCCATGCAACATCTCTGGAGGAAGTTTTTCTTGATCGTTGAGCACATGCAGTTTTGATCTCCCCACCTTTAACCCTTCATTTTTAGCTCCCACTTCCACAGCATAAACATCATGCTCAGGACATCTCTGATCATAAATGTCACAACAGGTCCCCCTTTGCCTTCCCATGTAGTTTTGCAAAAATAAAATCTATTTTAAAACTTTTCTATGGTGTGGCAGTTCCCATACAGTAACAAGCAAGAGAGCACTAACATTCCCCTTAAAACAGCGGGGGGGGGGGGAGGACAAAACCACCCCCTTCTCCTATTTCATGGACCTTAATTCACTTGCTTTCTTTGGCTTGATTCAGTCTTTCAGTGTTCCCTTTTCATGACTAGCGGGGTGCTCTTCAGATATTTTTGGACTACAATTCCCATCATCCCTGACCACCAGGTGTGCTGGCTAGGGCTAATGAGAATTGTAGTCCAAAACCTCTGGGAGGGCATATGTTTCAAGAAGATTGTTATAAAGGTAGCCAAAAATCACCACTACCTAGGAGCTGCTGTTTGTTCAGGGGGACACAAGGGAATAAACCTAAATATCCTAATGTCATGTTGATTTGGTAGTAAATGGTAGGCAGAAGTTTATGCACTGCATAATGCGGTCCAATCGCCTTCTCAGTCTGGCCCGTGAACGGTCCAGGAATCAGCGTGTTTTTGCCTGAGTAGAATGTGTCCTTTTATTTAAAATGCATCTCTGGGTTATTTATGGGGCATAGGAATTCGTTCATTTCCCCCCCCCCCAAAATATAGTCCGGCCCACCACATGCTCTGAGGGATGGTGGACCAGCCCACGGCTGGAAAAGGTTGCTGACCCCTGGTCTAAACCAATTCAGACTTGATTTTCAAAGAGGTTAAAATTGTTCAAGGTGTTAAAATCCTTTTTGTCAAGTCTGGCACTAATGCACAGCTTCCTGTCTCAGCTGAATACCATCTGCTGGTCGGAGGCCTCTGGTGACAATGAAAGCAAAATGCTGGGCTTGCCCACATTATGAGTTTGCCATGGGTCAGTGCTGATCCGAGGCCGATTTAACTAGCAGCTGACCTGCGCCATCTATATTGAAAACATCTGGGAATCAGTGTAGGAGTCCTAGGAGGTTGTGGGTCAGTCTGTACCCTTTGAATAGGAATCAAATCTTCCTAGTATAAACTTCATAGAAATTTGTGGAGTCCTGCACCTGAATTAGCCCCATGTCTGGATGCTTGCACTGTAACGGTATACAGGTCTTTCCTCTTATGCCTTTCAGGATCCTGCCTCCTGCTATTTGTAAAGCTTATGAGACCCTAGTGTTTTCTCTAAAACTTTGATCTAGACAGAGGCGTAGGAAGGTCAGGTGGTACCCGGGGCAGAAAATTGCTTGTCTCCCCCCCCCCAATTGATTATTTTTATTTTATTTTATAGCCTGCAAAAAAATGGTTTTACGTTATTTCATATTTTCTTAAAAAGGAATAATAATAAGTCATAATAAACTTTTGTTTATATCCCGCTCTCAGGGCGGCTAACATCAGATACATAACATTGGTTTAAAATCAAACAATAATTAAATTACCTCCTAAAAACATGTCAAAATCAAATTAAAGTCTAATTAGATGGCTTTCCACAGGGTTAGGATTGGGAACAGTAAATGCTCCACTGAATTGAAATTTCAGCCTTCACAACATAGGAAAACGGCCAAGTAAACAGCTACAGTGGTGCCTCGCAAGATGAAAATAATTCGTTCTGCGAGTGTCGCCGTATAGCGAATTTTTCGTCTTGCGAAGCACCAACGGGAGAATAGCGGTTTTAATGGGAATTTTTTTTTTCGTCTTGCGAGGCAGCCTTCCGCTAGCGAATGCCTTTCGTCTAGTGAGGCATTCGTCTAGCGAGGCATTCGTCTAGTGGGGCACCACTGTATTTTCGTGAAGGAAGGTCAATATATTAACTGATATGCATGACATTTCATATACAGTCATACCTCTAGATACAATCACTGCAGGTTGCGTTCGTCACAGGATACGAACGCTCCAAACCCGGAAGTATCGGAACAGGTTACTTCCAGATTCAGCAGTTCATGCATGCGCAGAAGCACCGAATCGTGTCGCGCACATGCTCAGATGCGGCACTTCAGGATACACGCTGTTCAGGTTGCAAACGGGGCTCCGTTCGCAGGCATTTTTTTAAAAAAGTTTTTTATGAACCGCCCTAGTAGGGCAATAATTGTTCCTTGATAATTTGTCATCCCCCTCCATGATGGAACATGGGGCAGCCCAACCCATCCCCACTTCCTACGCCCCTGGATCTAGGTTCTGATATTGGAGTTCTTCATATTCATGGGTTTCCCCTCCCCCTTGCATTTCCTCCCTCCCTCAAGATGTCCCCCTTTAAATGGCACTTGCCATGGTCTGATCAGAATCAGCCGTGCTCTCCCCTTCACCTCCTGAATCATAAGCGGCTTCCTTCCAAGGTCAACCTCAACAGTTAGGAGGCCTCCATCTGGCTTTCTTGTTTGCAAACGCTGCTTCTCTGGGTTTCTTTTTCCTCCCAAGACTTGCATGTTGACTCAGAAGTCAATCCCACTATTTCAGTGGGGCTTATGGTGCAGACCATTCTAATGTCTAATGACCATCAATATGCCCTCCTGGGGGTAATCGCAATGGCCTCCTCTGACTTTTCCCAGAGCTTATCCAACATGGCGGCTTTGTATGTCTCCTGCTCTCCTTCCCTTGACCCCAATTTCTGGCTTCACCAATTACAATTTTTATGAGAAGGTTCTAAGGTGGCCATGTGGCCTCATTTTCAGAGGGCTGTCCTCTATTTGAAGGGTTGTAATGCTGCACACAGCTAGATTCTGTAGATATCAGTGAAATGTAAGCAGCCCAACTTGTGCGATGGGACTTCCAGCTTCTCTTCTTTGCCTTCCAGCCTCTCCATGGGAGGAGGAGCTGCCAAGGGAGACAAAGCCTCATGTAAGAACAGACACACACACACCCCTCATGCTATAATGGACCTCCTTCTTAATCTTACAACCCTTGTTGGAAACAAATCCTTCACATGATAACCATCGCCTGTAGAAGAGAGTGACCAGTCCTACAGACATAGTACTGAGTGTTTTAAAAAAATGTAGTGAGTATATTGCTCAAAGGTGTCATTTTCAGAGCAAAACAGTTTTGCCTGAGTTTGGTTAAGAAGTGGGACTTTCCACACAGCTTCAGATTTACGGCCTGATCCTATCTTGGTTGGTAAATCAGTGCTCATCCAGACTTGCCCTTGCCCCACCACTTCCCCCCAGGGAAACCCAATCATTACCCCTGAATCAGAGAAAACATTATTCGGGTTTTCTCCAGATTGGCATTTGATCCAATTTATTGCTAAAGAGCAGGTTTTCCCGGGGGGCGGGGAGGGGGAGAGTTAGCAAAACTGCCTACAAATAGCAGGACAAGTGGGAAACCGCTCAGATCCAAGCTTTCCAGGCACAGGACAAACAGAAGGGTGTAAGCTTCACAGAGTTCAATGAGAGTTGTTCCAAGGTTAGCTTGCAGAGAATCACAGCAAATATCTTTGAAAAGGGAGCCTGCAACACACAAATATTATTCAATGGGACACCTCTTGGAGGAAATTATTATGGTATTGCTTCTGACTGAAGCAAAGAAGCTTATGGTTCCTCTGGCCTTTCCAACTGGATGCAACAGAATCCAGAAGAAAGCATCAGCAATGTGTCTGTAAAAATGAGAGAGAGCCTCTCACACACAGCACAAGAGGCTTCTTACTCTAAGGGTCTGCTAATATATGAGAAGCCATGTAGCAGAATTATTTAATCACATCAACAGAGGAAATGCATATAGAAAAGCATAGCCTGCAGCTCTCTGTCAATGGTTAAAAGTCAAAAGCTGTTAGAGCAAAATCAAACAGTAAATCCTCAGTTAGTTTAGAATAATTATTTTTACCCTGCGCAATGGAATGCTGAGGATTAAGTTAATTGCTTTGACTGCTAATGACAAGAAGCCAAAGGGAAGCCGGCCTGCAAAGGCTCTCTACTTGGGAACTTGCATCTAGGGATAGAATTCTCTGAAAAAATTCAACATCGAGCTCATCTGCATGGATTCCCCCCCCCCAATAATTCCCATCTCAGTGGTAAGTGAGGGCCCCCACCCCAACCAGTTCCACTAAAAATAGGAACTTTAAAAATATATTCTATGCATTATTGTGCCTATTAGATGCACATACACTTCAATTTCTGAAAGTATCTAGTACATAAACACAAATACAATAAAGGATATGTGTATAAAAACATGCATGTATTAATGTACTTATATATAGTTATGCTTCAGGAACAGAGTACAGAATGGCACTTAAATCATTTAAGCATATTATACATATAATATATACATATAATATTTTTTTCATAGAACCCTGCATATAATTAGTCGGGTGTTTGTTTTTTAAAAAAGGAAAAACAGATAGTGCACATGTGCTGTTAACAAAAACAAGTGCTCAGTACAAGAAACGATTGATTGTGAGCAAAGCTCAGCTGGATCAGAACTGCCAAACTCTATGTAAAAATCCATTTAAAATGGTTTCCTCCTTCATCCCTGCTTGGCACAGCAATAGTATATTCACAATCATTTATCCACAGACTTTGTCTATCTTATCGTTTCTCTTTCTTTGCCCCTCACTGAGAAGGCAGCCCCTTTGGGACCTTTTCACATGATATTCACCCAGAGGCGGAGGAAGCTGCTTGGTCACCCGGGGCAGCAAACCCAGGGGCCTGGAGGCGGCTCGCAGGTTTGTGAGCAGGCTAAGGGCAAGGCTGCCTCGCTCCGTGGCTTGCTCGGGGCCCGCCGGTGGGTCTCTGCTTGGGCGGGGCGGGGCATGTGCCAAGTGTCACCCCGCTCCCCTGGAACCCGGGGCGAACTGCCCCCATCGCCCCCACCTCACTATGCCACTGTATTCACCCATCATGCAACTTTCTGTCTGGAACTAGGGGCTGGGGGGTGTTTTCAAAGCCCACAGTTCTTGCCTAGATAGTCCAGTTCCAGGGATCTGCTTTAGCATTTTGAATCCATGATGCACGGACAACTTCATTATTCATTCATTCATTCATATTACATGTTAGCTACCGTACAATTTCAGCACTATACATAACATTATATTATATATACCTACTCCCTACATCTAACCCTATACCCAACTCACCATTTACCCAAATACCCATGTGATTTCCTTCACCCACACGCATAATATCCTTCTCGTTACCTTAAAACTCTAACATTGTGTTCATAATCGTTCATCACATTGCTCAATCCTCTATTTTAAAATCATTGCATCTTAGCTTAATGAACTCAATCAGTACTTATCCAGAAATTTATGTTGAAGTACGGTAATTTTGTACAATACGTTCTTCAACACACTTCCATTCCTTTCTTAATTTTTGTTTTGAGTGCATTCCAATTGACGCTGTCATCTTGGCTAGTTCAATATATTCGCAAATTTTAATTTGCCACTGACATTGAGGGAGTCTCCTCGCTCTTCCAATTTTTGATCACCAGTAGGCTACTCTAGCTGCCACAGGTGCATGGACAACTTCACTTGCCCTCACTTGCACCTGCCATTCCACACAGCTGATAGGCAGAAGAGCAGAAGCTGTACAGGATTTGCCTTTCCCTTGGGCATTTCCCACATGCCTAGCTATGTGCTGCTTCAATGCTGGATGGTGAAGCTGAAAGTATATTTGTATGGAAGAGCTCTGCAACATAAACCAAGCCTGCGGTGCAGGCAGACAATCATTCATTTGGCCAGAATGTGACGTCAGTACTTCTGGCATCCCTTAACCTCCCCCTCTACCAAAACAGGCCTGGAAAGCAAATGTCCTGCAGAATTGTTAATGTAAAGTGCCACTTCCATTATCAGGAACCAGAGATTTATCCAACATGACTGCAACAAGTGCAGGATCAGCCTCCTCCAAATCTGCTTCAGCATAACCAAAGGGTCCCTACAACACACACCACATGTTTGTCTGCCCAGTGCACTTGTAGCATTTCCAGTTGTTGCTTTTTGTAGGAACAGTTTGTCATTTTTTTCCCTTTCCAAAGCTCCTCTTGACTCAGAAGGACTGCTTTATGTCATGAGAAGACAGATTCTCCCTCTCATTTGCATGAAGAGGCCTAGCAATTGAACCTCCTACGCTCTCTTCTTTCTCCTCTGTCTTCTCTGTTACTCCTAGGGCTAGATTAGCAAGTATGTGAGTTAAGTTCCAGAGCAGGATTTCAGCCAAATGGGGCCCATCGGTGGCACTTTGATCTAGCAGTTTCCCAGCATGGGCCTATCTTGCTCTTTGTTCAAAGCTCCTTTAAAGACTGAGAACATAGTGGACACCTCATCATAGCACAGGGGACCTGCTGCAACAACAAAACTTTGAACACTGGTTCCTTGCCTAATGCATCAAGCCAGAAAATTAAAAAGGCAGGAAATGATTTGGCAGTGGGTATGCATAGCTGCATTAGTATGGGAATATGTCAAAAGACAAAAACTGTGGGTTTTGTGGTTCAGAAACTTGCGAGGGGCCCTGGAATATGGTTTCATTTAGCCCCTTGTCCCATGACCTGTCTACAGGCCCTGGTTATATTCAAAACAGGTCACCCTTTGCCTGGCCAAAGGGGGTCGTCATCTGCTCTCAGTTTAGCACATTTCTGCATTGTGTATCATCAGTCAGATTGTGTTTTTTTCCAGGTCACTGACACTTACAAAACTGCATGATATGTCTGGCTTACTCTCAGAAAGTCCAGCAGTTTGGACTTCCCCTGGAAAATAGACAATGGAAATCCTGCGAAGTGCAATCTTAGAAATTCAGCTGGGCTGAAGGAACAGCAAGATCGCAGAAGACCAGAGCTGCTACTCACTCATCAAAGAGCCCACTTTCCACAACAACCTTTCCCAACCTGGTGCCCACCAGGTTTTAGACTAGAACTCCCATCAGACCCACTCAGCTTGTGAATGAAAACATGTACAGGGCACCTGGTTGAGGAAGCCTAGACCACACTCTGCTCAGTGTCACGAGACTTTCTGCTGTTTCCTTATAAAATTTGCATATGCTAATATACAGGCAAATTTAGAAATAACGGCTGTAATTCAACTTAAAATGCAATGAATCTCACTATATTGGAAAGGCTGAGACCAGGTGCTCTGTGTTTCTGCTTAGTTTGCTGTGACATTTAGAATAGAAAGGGGCTGATGGGTGAGTGGTAGACTCTTGCAGTGGGAAAGTCTGCTACAGTTTGCACCCCAAGGTTTTGTTGGAATAAGCAACAATTTTGATAAGACCTGCTGAGCTGTAAGAGAAGACAAAGCTGCTAAAGCATTAACGTATATACAGTAGAAACAGAAAGCTAAGTGGTATTCCTTAGTTGTGAGTCCTTGCTTCAGCTGTAATGAGCAATGGTTGGTATTTCTAGGGCCACATTCACACTATATACAGTATTTAAAGCACTATGATACCACTCTAAACAGTCTTCGCTTCTTCCGAAGAGTTGTTAAGGGTATAATGAGCTGTTAGAAGGATGCCCTTCCCAAAAGCTACAAATACCTGAATGGTTTAGCAATCAATCCCTTTTCACAGGGAACCCAGGAAACTGTAGCTCTGAGAGGGGAACAAGGGTCTCCTAACAACTATCAGGACCCTTAAAAAGCTACAATTGCCATAATTCTTTGGGAGATTCATGACTGCTTTAAGTTGTATCATAGTGCTTTAAATATATGGTGAGATTGTGGCCTAAGTAAAAGTCCAGTTTAATCTTTGCATTTGTGTCTGTCTTCGAGATGAAACAACGAACCTACTCAGCAACAGGTTTCTCATTCTAAACAAAAGGCACTGCCATTCATAGTGAATGGACTCCTTCTGTGAGCAGGACTCTCCTATAAATGGGACAAAAACCTAGGAACTGGGCTTGTTTGTTTTATAGAGAGCACATAAGAATGAATGTCTCCCTGCACCTGGGTTCCAGCATTGTCCCAAGGTGGACAGAGATTCAGAAAGCTCACAGGTTACTCCACCGGGGTGGAGGGAGCCCTCAGCACCCGCTTCTCCACATCCCAGCATGAGGACATGGCTCTCTTGCCATCACCAGGCTCTGGGGTTGATTCTCCAGCAGCTTCTCCTGTGCCACAACACACAAGAGTATGTGAGCATTATGAGCTTGTGGGCCTTTAAAGATTGCAGACAGTTTACCACAGAGGTGCTGCTACTGGAAGGGATGGCCCTGCCAGCCGTAAGCCTTCTGCTCCTTTGCTGAGATAGCATCTTTCATAGCGGGGCTTTGGCATGACTTGACCTGACTGAAGCAGCTCCAGTTATTGCTTCCGCTTCCTCTACAAGCCCCAGCAGAGGTTCTGACATTCCCCATTTCATTGGCAGTTGCCAGAAGTGTTTAACTAGAAGGACACTAAGCATAAGCCTGCTCTTGGTTTCATGCGATGGAAGTTACTTTGAACTGTTTTGAAGAAATGGTGTAGAAGAATTGTAAAACAAGTAGAGTCCACAGCCTTTGTCCACTAATAGGTGGCATCCTACAAATGGCTATGCCTCACTAGGTTGCTTCCATCTTGGTTTAGCTGGATGGTGGGGTTTTAAGAATACATTGCTTGATGTCCTGTTAGGAATACCTGCTCATAGGCGCCAACTTTTCTGGTGCAGCAGCTTGCCAGGCGCCTCCCTGAAGCTTCTTATACTTTCACCTCAGTGGTGTAGAGAGTCTGCCACAATGAGCTCCCACTTGTCATTTCCTCTCTGTGGTCAGTGCCAGCTCAGTGCTCTGCCTGAGTCTTCCCTGCTGCACAGCCTGGCTGTGGCTTCTGGGGGTGATTGCTAGCATTCAATTTTACATTCCATTGGCACAATAATGGATTTCACTGCAAGAACTCACATGACCTGATGAGTTCATCAACCTCTGTGGCCTACAGGGCTTTCCCCTGCTGTTTCCAGATTTACACATCGTGAAAACAAATACTCTTTGCTGCCTTCTCGGGAGAGGATCCTGCGACTGGAAGCATGAATCATTTTTATTTTATTTTATTGCAACATTATCATTCTTCAGACTTTACCTTTTTTCCCCTAATGAAAGGGAAATTTAGCCAAGACAGATAATAACTCCAATGGGCTGCATAAATTGTCCCTGATCATGCCAATTCTGTTTTCTTTATTTTGTGTATCATATTATATGCCCCATCAGATGTGCTATTGATGTCCTAAGTGTTTTAAGCAGCGACATACTGTGTTTTATTGGTGGTCTGATGAACAGAATTTCTCAGCATTGCAAGGAATTGGGATTTACTAACAAATGCTTGAAATCTAAAAGCATCTGATCTGACATTAATGGAACACTGACCTCAAGGTGGTGCAGCTGCTCTGCAGTGCCCTGTCCCAACACCTTAATAAGATTTTTATTAGAGCAGTAAATTTTAAGCAGCTGCACCAAATTCCACAATCCTCACTTGTAGGAGTACCATTTTCTGATGAGATAGGAATCTGAAGCCCACAAGACTAATGGTTTATGAGTCCAAAGTACAGCCTGTATATTTTCTTTTTTAAAATGTGGGTAGTTTGTTGCCTAAAGACTTCTGCATTTTGGACAGCTTCAGAAGTGGCTCCAGTCATTCCTGGAACTTGCGCAAAGAAAGTGACCTCAAATGAGCATGTTCCGAGTTTGATCTCTAAGGGCAAGGCCCTGAGCAGGGTAGAGAGTTCACCTGCTGCTGCTGCATTCCTCAAACTAGAACTCATCATGCAAGGAAATGCCCAAGCTGCTGGCTGTTCTTGCCTTTCTGCAGAACAGAATCCAAGACTGCAAGTCATAACTGGTGAAATATCAGAGAGGAAGATGGGCTCTGCCAAGGAGCAAACTACTCTGGCCCTTCTTCCAGTTGCCTTGTTTATCCAGCCCCTCCTAACAGCATGGTGTTACATGAATCTGTATGAGTGTCTCCTGTTCTTTCCTTGCTCCAAAGTTCTGAAGTGGCCAGTTTACTTCCCAAAACGTGTACAAGCAGAAAAAATAGACACCAACACATTCTTCACATGACAGTTGTACATGGTTTGTATGCCATTTCCAATACAAAAAAAAAACCCTGCATGAAGCTGTGAGAGATGGACCAGAGTGCACTGGCAGAGAAAATGTTGTGTTCAGGATCTCCCAGATTGATCCTTGGCATCTCCAGTCAATAGGATCAAACAGTAGGAGAGAAGACAGTCCTCTGTCTAGGACCCTGGAGAGCTACTGCCAGGAAGTTGGGCTGTCATTCCCATCACCCCCGGCCATTGACCATGCTGGATGGGGCTGGTGGGATTTGTAGTTCAAAACATCTGGAGAGCACCAAGTTGGGGGTGCTAGATTAGATTATGCTGAGCTAGATGGACAAGTATTCTGAGCTAGTATAAGGCAGCTTCCTATATCCAAGTCCTATGGCAGTAGCCGGAAAGACTGAACCAAGGAATATTTTCCTAGAGCACGGGTCCTGGAAACCTAAAATGCTAATGTGAAAGCCTTATGTCTCATTGTGCAACTGGCAAGCAAAACGGGCAATGAATTAGAAACAGTTGCAGAACACAGGTTTATGTCTGCCATCACGGGAAGGAACGTATTATTGGAAAAGAAGCCAGTCCTATGATGCTGGCTGGCTGCAACTTGGGTCCATTCTTCTGTGAAGCTTGCTTTAGTGATGTATTAATATCATCTGTTTGAAATGAATTCTGAATTGTGTTGCATGGTTCCATCTGGCTTCAGCCACTCCTTAACATCATGTTCTGCAACAACAACAAAAGCCGGGTGCAGAAATGCCAAACAGACACTTCACTGCTGAAGTCCACTCCAAGATTCCAGTGCCTGGGGTAAGGCCCCAGTGCCAACTTTATTCTGAACCCTAAAGGTGCACCAGACTCAGCCTTCAACTGCAGAAAGATGAGGTCCAGGCCACAAGAAGTTCAATTTAGTCTACCAGATAACATCTCAAGCTCCACAAAACCTGTTCCTGCTTTCAGCAGATGGGGGATAATGGCCTACAGCCACTTTCAAAGAAAAACAGCAACCTTCACAAGAATAATATAATCACAGAGCTAGATGGGACCACAAATTGCATCCAATCCAACCCCCTGCCAATGCAGCAAATCTACTGCTTACACTTACAGCATTTCTGTTAGATGGCTTTAAGCAGAGGACTAATGGCCACCTAGCAAAGGAGAGCCCACCATTTTGCAGGACAGTTTACAGTGGTACCTCAGGTTAAGAACTTAATTCGTTCTGGAGGTCTGTTATTAACCTGAGGTACTACTTTAGCTAATGGGGCCTCCCGCTGCCAGAGCACGATTTCTGTTCTCATCCTGAAGCAAAGTTCTTAACCCAAGGTACTACAGTGGTACCTCGGGTTACGGACGCTTCAGGTTACAGACTCTGCTAACCCAGAAATAGTATTTTTGGTAATCTTTCTCATCATTTGAACCCATTGGTTGCCCTCAGGAACAACTGAGAAGAAATCTTTTGCATCATTAATATGGCAGCCCTTCAGATATTTGGAGGGGGCTGACATATTACCTCTTAATTGTATTTTCTCCAAACTGAAGATCCTCAGCTCCTTCAGCCTTTCCTTATTGGATTTGGCATGTCTCCAGTCAGTATTTTGCAGGAGGGATTCAATCACTTTGTGGCCCAGTACAACACTTTAAAAGAAATGAACTTTTAGCAGTTAGGAAAGTGACAGGGAAATACACTGGAAATTGTGGAATGAATGAATGATCAATAGGAAGACATAAATACCTTGCAAGCAAATCAGATGAATGCCAACTAAATGCTTCTTTTCATGTAGGTGCCCTGCAAACAAATCAGAATGAATGCTCAATATTTACAAAAAGTGGTTTTGTTTTATAAAATATGTGGCTAACAAAGATAATGACTGAAATACCTGCCCTACCCAATCTATGTTCTCTATGGAAGGATTTGTTGTGACAATTTGTAATCATTTTATTGTACTGGAAGCCCAAACTATATTTTACAACCTGGTTACTATTTTAAATTGTGTGAAGCAACACTTAGAGATGTATAAATCTCATTGTTTTCTGATCATAACAATGTGCCTTTTTTGGAAATGCCTTTATTACTTTACTACATTCTTTTCATTTAAATTTATACATTGTATGCAATTTAATGTAAGTTATTTTTCTTATATATTACAAAAAATTAAAATATTTTTGAAAAGTAAAAAAAATGAATACTCAACATATATAATCTAGCATCTGTGTAAGTTTTGTGCAAGCAAATAAGGATAAATGCTCAAACAGTTCATCAGGAGTTCTTAATACCACATATCATGTCTCTGAGTAAGATGAAAGTTCCTTTAGGTAGTACTCATGACATCGTTAAAGGTCATTGGATGTTTGCAGAAATGTTTAAACAAACAAATCCAAGCCCAAACAGAAACCTTATGTATAAGCAGCGAGAATTAAATACCTGCAAAGCATACAAGCCAACACTAACCACTTATTTTAATTTTTTAGGGGGGAAACTGAAGTGGGAAGCTTCTCAGATTTCATTCTCTCCAACAACTGTAT
This sequence comes from Lacerta agilis, assembly GCF_009819535.1. NCBI lineage: Eukaryota > Metazoa > Chordata > Lepidosauria > Squamata > Lacertidae > Lacerta > Lacerta agilis. The sequence continues at coordinate 62,621,699 of NC_046317.1, read as the reverse complement.
CTTAGTCAAGGCAGAATGGTTTGTCCTCCCATTCACTGGGTTAGCAATCGAAACAACTAACTTGGGAGAACTGGCAGTTTCTTGATTTGATGAGTGTCTCTAAAACTGCAATTTTATACAACAGGCATAGGCAAACTTGGCCCTCCAGATGTTTTGGGACTACAACTCCCATCATCCCTAGCTAACTGGAGCAGCGGTCAGGGATGATGGGAGTTGTAGTCCCAAAACATCTGGAGGGCCAAGTTTGCCTATGCCTGCTATACAACTTTACCAGGGAAAAAGTTTGATTCAGTGGGACTTACTCTCAGTGGACATGTATAGGATTGCACCACGAGGGAATTTTGCTAAACTGGGAGGGAAGATCCCAGTTTGAATGCTGAACTCACAATAGGTACTTGAATGAAATGTAAATAGTTATTCTTTAAAAAGAGAGAGATCCACAGCTATGGCACAGTATTAGACATGGTATGTAGCACAGCCTCTAAACTTGCTCAGGGTTTTAGTTACAGTTGATGCAGATTTTCACCTAGAGGGAAACATCACAACCAAGTGAGGAGTCTTATGAGAAAAGCTAAAAGAGCTTGCAAATGGTTGGAAATATGATTGAATGTCAAATATCTGCTGAATATTCTGCTTGTATGTGAACGTCCACAGAACATCTGGTGAATATTTGACATCCAGTTTCACAAGGTAGGTTTGTAAAGAGCCAGCCTTCAATAGTCCCCTCCAATGCCTCTTATCTGAATACAGCTCAAGTGCCCTCTAGTGGGATTTATCTAAGCATCATTTGCTCATCTTTTTAGAGAGGCAATTGAAATGAGTTTGTGCATTTCTGGAAAAGTAGCTAGGCAAATAAAATTAATCTGCCCCAAACCCTCCATGAGAGGATTCCAGAGGGAGAGAAATCACTTGGCAAACTGATCAAACTGTTTACTCTCTGTCCAAGGACCTTACAGCTTAAACATACCCATGTTATATAGTTTAAGACAAGGGCATGCAGAAGGTAGCTTGGAATCTACAGTACTGGCGAATTGCTGGGTGATCGGCAGTAGATTGGCAAGGGCTTCTATCTCCCAGTTATTTAAGAACAGCAACAAAATCACTCATCCCATCTAACTCAGCTGCTGAAATGAAGAATGCTTACATACACAAAGTTACTTTGCTTCATACAGATTCAAGCAATGCAGGATAAAATTAAGAAGTCCAACTGTCATGTGAATCAAAGACTCAAAAGATAGCAAGCTTCTGTCTATCTAAACACTGGCATACATTAAAAAGCTATCGAGTAGAATCTCCCATTCTCCCCTCCCGGGAAGACAGACAGATGCAGATTAAAGCATCTCAGGCTTAAAATGAAATTTTGGACACTTCATCCCCTTTTATGGCATCTCTCTCACCGCTTGCTTCTTCCTTCAACCTTGTGATAAATGAATTTCTCTCTCCCCTCCCTCCCTCCGCCTCTCATACAGTCATGCAGAACGTGCTGGTAGCTTTTTGTACCTGGAGCTCAATGGCAGACAATCAGCCAGGAAAAATTGAAATTGACATAGGAATAAAAGCTATACATGTCTGCTGACTCTTTAAAAACAAATGCAAAACTATGTGGCTTAAAAAAACCCAATGTATTTCATGTTTAGATGAATATAACCCCTCATATTACAAGGACTCCAAATGGCGTGCCCTCTATTACTGATGGCAGAGGGGAAGATCTTTGCCCCCTCCTGCATCTCCATTGCCTATGCTTGGGGGGGGGGGTGTCGGGGGGGGGTCTTCCTCCAATTCCAGCCTAAGAGCTTTCACAGGCAGTTCCCTTTCCCATCATTCTGAGTATTGTTCATGCAGTACAAATCTTGGATTTTGAGCTGGAAGGCCTCTGTTCAAATTGTGATGGAATAGTAAATTTGTTTCCATCAAATCATTCCATCTCACCCCATTTCTTCCTCTGCAAGTGGCAATGACCCACTGCACTAGGCTGTTATGAAGATGAATGCACCAGCGTTTTTTCCCCCCCTGTGGTTACAAATGTTCCAGAATCAATCAATTAAACTGACAAATATTTTTATGCTAGTAACAGTGTTACGTGATATATGTGGGACCTGCAAAAAATGTTATGGTGTGGAGAGCTCCTGTTCAGGATGCCAGCCAGCCATGCCCCTTTCCAAAATACTCCATCCCTTTCCTACCTCCCACTTTTCTGATCTCCACCCCTGGCAACAGTCAGTCCATATTCAGTGCCCAGTGAGTTAGCTCAGTCATCACCAAGCTGTTACCTCACCCGCTTTTAGCCCGCCCCCCCAACAGTTTTTCCAAACCTTCACATTTCTCCAAGTCTGCTGACATCTCCTTCTTGAGCATGGATGGGGCACTTTTAAGCTTCTTAAGGAGCCACACTTGTAAAATATGTTTGCTATTTGTAAATCATCACCACCAAGTATTTATATGCTGCCCATCTGACTGGGTTCCCCAAGCCACTCTGGGTTCCTTACAACAAATTAAAACACAATACGACATCAAACATTAAAAACTTTCCTGAATAGGGCTGCCTTTAGATGTCTTCTAAAAGTCAGGTAGTTGTTTATTTCCTTGACATCTGATGGAAGGGTGTTCCACAGGGTGGGTGCCACTACATCTGCCTGATCCCCTGTAACCTCACACCTCTCAGTGAAGGAACTGCCAGAAAGCCCTGAGAGCTAGATCTCAGTGTCTGGGCTGAATAATGGGGGTGGAGACGCTCCTTCATGTATACAGGGCCAAATAGGATTTGTTTTGTGTTTCTGTTGCTAAAGTTTCTCTCATTTAATAAATAATATTAATGTGAGTTAATGAACCACCCTGGGATCTTTGGATGAAGGGCAGTATCCAAATTTAATAGAAGAAGAAGAAGAAGAAGAAGAAGAAGAAGAAGAAGAAGAAGAAGAAGAAGAAGAAGGACTTTCCGCCTTGAAGTCTGCTTTGGGGTCCTTTATAAATGCCTTCTTTTGGAGGCCACAATGTTCAGCTTAATGGCCAATACACTAGAATACCCTTTGCCAATCTGTTGCCTTCCGGATGTTTTAGGCTACAACTCCTATAAACATCAGCTAGGCATGAGGGGGGAAATGAAATTAGTTCACATTTAATCTTACCTAACTTTCCAACACAATATGTGAAACAACCCACCCCCATTTGTCAAAACTGGTCTGTACAAAGGACTCTTATGTACTGAAAACAGAGGCGCTGTATGTACTTTTGCTACACAAGAAAATCTTTTAATAATGTGTTTTTAAAAAGTAAATAAAAATCTGCACTTCTTACTTCTGCAGTGCAGTTCTGCAGCCAAATGATGTGTAGAAAAATGCATATATTGGGATTGTGAAAATAGCATACAAAAAGCAAAAATCCCAGACAAAAATGTTTATATTAGGAGAAATTCACACGAAAATGCCAATGAGTTTTCTTGAGGACTTTCTTTGAAAAAAATAATAGTTTCAAAGTGAAAGGGAGAACTGAAGAGTGGGAAAATAAGAAGCCAAGTCCAAAACTGACAGATGCAACTATCCCTAGCCTCAGGCAGTGCAGCTGTATGTGCTCATGGAAGCTATAGTCCAAAACATTTTGAGGGCCCCAGGATGTCTAAAGTTGCAGTAGAAGTCTTTTAATTTGCCATTGATGTCACTGCAGTCCTAGGTGGTACCTTAGGTGCCTCACCTCTTTGATCTCTTGCAGAAAAGGAGACTATCATGGAATGGCAACAATAATCTTCTGCTCCCCCCAACCCCACCCGCATTGCTGTCCCTGCCATCTATGGACTCCTCTTACGATGTGAAGCAGTTCAAAAACATCTCATAAAGAACACAGGCTGAGTGTAGCACATGTGTTTCTCTTCTAAAACATTTGCATCCAAAAACCTGCTTCCCCGAAAACAGTTTTAATGCAAGTTATTTTTGTGAGGCAAAAGAGTACCTTAACTATTTCAAGAATTACTTCAAAAAGATGTTCGGGCTGGGGTGAGTGAGATTCCAGAACTTTACTATCTTATATACTCTCTTGCGACTGTATTCTTTCTTTATATGAAAAAAATGTACGTCCCAGCTTTCTTGGGCTCATGAACCACTCCAGGTGGCCGACAACAATTTAAAGTGCAGGCTACATAAAATGCCCATAAAACAACAACAACAAAATACAATAAGAATACGTAAGATACAGAACATTAAAAAAAGCAATAGAGATAAAAATGGGATTCACAGCTGAAACATAGCAGACAAAAGTCTTTGCCAGCAGCATAGTCAAATACAAAGCACGATTGGCTTGTGCAACATGGTCTGTCTTCAGTTGCATATTAGTGTACAGAGACATGCAGCAACCTTCCCCAAAGTCAGGGCCGGCCCATCAAAGGTAGCTTCACATACGGCACATTGCAGTAATCCAAGCGGGAGATAACCAGAGGACGTACCACTCTTGCATCATTAAAATACCCATCCACTCCCCAAAGTGGCAACTGAAGTAGTTTGTTTCACCCTGTTGCAAGACAGGACTGATTTTGCATTTCCCATGGGCATCTGGTTGGCCCCTGAGAGAACAGGAAAGACGGGCTTCTTATGTTCTTATGGCCGTGAAGACCAGGAAACAAAACCAGCCAGGGAAGGTATTTATTGCAGCTACAGCTTTGCCCCAAAGTATTCAGGAAGTTTGCCAACTAGGTCTCATTGGTAAAGGATTTCCGTATTTTCAAACCCCATGCCCTCTTCCAGAACATTATCACTCTATAAAGCATAATGGATCTTCCCTCGTTTTTTCCTCCCCAGAACCCTGCAGTTCCACAACACTTATTTCCAAAACTAATCTACCATCCTCCAAAAGGAAGCTTCTTTACCAGCCACATGATATATATCTTGTCCAGACTAGCAAACAAGCTTATAGAAACAGGAACTTGGTACAGTATATCCCTGACCAAATTTAACTTACATGTCCATAAGCAAGGCAAATACATGCCATTACAGAGAGTTCCCATGCAAAAGAAAGTCAGTCTCTAAATCACCGACTTTAAACTTTCATCTGAAGTCACATTAAGAGTGCAATTGCTTTACACATTGCCAAAAAATACTTGGTTTTGTTGTAGAGCGATGTCCTTCCAGGGGAAACAGAACAGACATCTTGAACTTCTACAATAACCCACCAAAAGCTGGAGACCATATGCATATGGGATTAGGAGTGTTTGGGGTGCATCTGGGTTTTTTATGTGCATTTCTATTTCTTGCCAGTGCCTCTACTTAACAAGGCATATGCCATGGATGACACCATACCTTCAGAGAGAGGTAGTGTGGTATAGTGGTTGGAGCATTGGACTAGGACCTGGGAGACCAGAGTTCAGAACCCCACTTGGTCATAAAGCTCACTGGGTGACCTTGGGCCAGTCACTGTCTCTCAGCCTAACCTACCTCACAGGATTGTTGTGGGGGTTAAATGAGGAAGGGAGAGAGCCATGTAGGCCATTCCTGAGCTCATTGGAGGAAAAAGTATGATGTAAATGCAATAAATAAATAAATAGTTGCTATTTAAAAAGTTCTACCTCCACTTAATGTTCCCCCTCCACTGTCAAAGACATCATACGTCTGAATACCAGTTGTTGCGAATCACAGTAAGCAGAGCAAGTCGAGTGTTGTTGTGCTCATGTCCCGCTTGCGGCCTTCTGGCTGGCCACTGTGGAACAGGATGCTAGACTAGGTGGGCCATTGGCCTAATCCCAGCAGGCTTCTGACTGAGAAATCACCAAAGATCTTTGGACACTAACCTGAGAAATAGCTCGGTCAATAGAGCATGAGACTTAATCTCAGAGCTGTGGGTTTGAGCCCCACATTGGGTGAAAGATTCCTGCATTGCAGGGGGATAGACTAGACAATCCTCATGGTCCCTTCCAACTCTATGATTCTATATATTATTGGGTGTGTATAAGAATCTATTTTGGCTCACACATATCTCTTTGATTTGATCAAAGTCAACTAGATGCATATCAGCAAAAATGACCTAGGTTTTTGGAGAGTGAAGGATTTCGTAGGCATCTTCTTCCTGTCATTAATTCCTGTAAAGCTTATATTCATATGTTTTATAAATTTATATATCACTCTCCAGTAACTGATTATCTGGGCAGTTCATAAAATATAATAAAGCCATCAGTAAAACAGCATGAGAAAATAGTAGCCATAAAAAATATTAAAACTTCTCAGATGTTAAAAAAGCCAGGGAGAATAAAATGCTCCCGCTGAGGCAGCTTTACCCAACTTGGTGTCCTCCAGATGTTTTGGACTATAGCTCCCATTATAGCTGACCACTGGTCACACTGGCTGGAGCTTTACTCCAGCAACATCTGGAGGGCATCAGGTTCAGGAAAGCTGCAAGAGACATTGGCATAGGTACTATCAGAGATACAATGCACCAGTAGGGTGCGGGGGGTGGGGAGAGAAATGGAATCTGCTTGGTCTGAAGCAGATGTAATCTGGAGGAGATTCAAGCATTAGGTTCTGGTCTACCCATGTCTTGTCTATACAGTTTCCAGATCTCCCTGCATGCAGCCTTCCAGGCAATTCCTTCTGCAGCCTTCGTCTAGGGATTGGTCTTAGTAATGAAAGTGCTCAGTGGCACTGAGTCAGACTCTCCACAGTGGAGCAGTTTGTGATGATCCAGGATGACAACACTTGACTTACCAGAACAAGAAGTTTCCCAGAAAATGGGAAAAAATGAGGAATTTACTGTAAGCTCATGAAACTAGGCTATTTGAAAAAATAATATTGGCTTTCACTTTCTCACACACACCTCACTGCTTAATCTCTATTTTTTCATTAACCCATGTGTTTGTGATTTGGCAGGTATATTTACCTGTCAAATCAGGTTAGCCATATATCTGATTAAATGGATTGTAGTCCACTAAAGCTTATGCCATAGTAAATTTCTTAGCTGCCTCAAGACTCCCTGTAAGAGAACCTTGACCAACCATTCCCAAATAGAACCCCTCTCACATTCTTCCCCAAAGCACACAGATCCATAAGAGAATGGAAACATATGAAGAGAACAAGGGTGCTAGAATGGAATAAAATTGTGTCAGAGTGGCAGAGGCAAAGTCCTGCCTTTGTCTGGAACCCCAAAACAGCCTGTTCTATCATGATTAATGAATGTGGATTTTCAGCTCAAATATCTCATTCTTCCCACAAATGCCGTCTATTTTCTAAGGGTGCAACAGTTGTCCTTGGGATGCCCTTGCCACGTACCCTTAATCATTTTGGCAAGGGCTCATCAATTGCCATGACTTTTAAAGAGACCAGTCTTACTGCAGCACAGGGAGAGGACACAGAGGAAATGCACAAGACATCTAGGAAGGACGAATGGCTATGGATCAAGGGACAGACTAAACGGAGATGGTTCAAATTTGAAGTTGTCAAACAATAGTCAAGGCCACAACTTCACTTCAGGTGTTCCACCATACTTTTAAATACAGAAGCAGAATGAACACTGAACTTGATCAAGGCTAAAGTTGACAAACATTACACGTTGGTCACAAAAACAGACACACCCATCGCATTATTAAAATCAGAGTTATGTATGTTGAATAGCCCCCACAATTTTCAAGTCTACAGCGGGAAAGTTGGAGAATGGCTGATGGGCTTCTGTGTTGTGAAAGGGCTTACTTTTCTCCTTTTTTTGCCAATGGGCACCATGAAGCATGGAACATTTCCTTGACACTATTAAACAAAAGAATGTTTCAGCTAGTTCATACTAGCAGTAGCCTCAGTTGGAAAAGAAGCGATGATGAATACAAGAAACATGTAACTACAGAAGATGATGGTCATGAACAAAATGTGAAGATATATGTCTGTCATAAAAATTAAGCTCAAATTTCAGCCCTACTTTTTACTGAGGTTTAAGGTAGGTTAAACCCAAAGTAGAGCCTCAAGAACTGTTATCCCTGCATGCAGGCCTATGCAGAGCTTGTCTGAAGCCCAGGGTGGGAGTCTTGTTAAAATGAGTTATAAACAAAAATGAAGCTGGTCCCTTGGGGGGGGGGTCAGCTTAGCCCTCTGAGGCCCAGGGCAAGGGTATCCGGCTGTCCCCCACCCTGCACAGGCCTGCGTGCATGAGTTACCTTAGGACTTAAACCAAGTTGGGAAACCTGTGGCCCTTCAGATGTTGATGGATCTAAACTCCCATTGGTCCCAGGTGGCATGAGCAATGGTCAGGGATGATGAGATTTGTAGTTCAGCATCATCTGGAGGGCCACAGGTTACTCAGACTGTGTATATGTTTAATACTACCAACACTACTGCAACTAATCCAGGCACCATGTTCCTTGGCCAAAATGGTCAGCAGTGGATGGTACAAAGACTGTATTTTTGATAAGAGGTAGCCAAGCCAATAGCTAGACTCTGCTGGACCCCTCAGTTTTGATGTGCTCCGTTAACCTGCACTTTCCTTCCTACCAATTCTCAGCCTCTCTCCTGCCTTCTTTTTCGGCCCTCCTAAAACTTATCTCTGCATTTGTAAACCTTCCTGTCTTGGACAAACTCCCTGAAACTCAACCCTGTCCTGAACCCTATAAATAAATAACACTGCTGAGTTGTTCATACTGACACTACCTCTCTAATCAAAACCATTTCTCAAAGCAATCAACCCCCATGACATTAAAAGCCATTTCTAGACACACCTGCACTAAGCACCACACACACATACACACACACACACTTGTGATGAAGTAAACAAGAAATGGTTACTAATAGCAATGCTCCCCTTCCTTGCTCAGGAAAATAAAGACATTCCTTGTACACCTGGCATACCCAGCTCTCCTTCAACCAGGGCCAGCCTGTGGTAGGACTTTGTAGCAAAAACACACTGCCCAGCCCAAAATGTAGCAAGTAGGAAAGTCCCTCTAACCCAGACAAGTGCCTCAGAAACAGGAAACAGTGGAGGAAGAACATCCAGCGTGATGCTTTGGAAGGGCAAAGAATGGCCAAACAACAAGCAAGGATGATAAGTGGCAGAAGAAAGTGGCAAAGATGCCCAAGGACATTCAGGGATGGGTTTATGACGTGGTTAACTAAGCACATAGGCAGCACCAACAAGTACCGCTAGCTCACTCACCTGCCTCCCCATAGCAGGATCTCTGTGGTTTATTGGAGGAAAGATATTTTTCACATACACATAGTCAATTCTACCAAGGAGGTTGTGGACTCCCTTGGGAGGTTATGGACTCTTCATTGGAGGTTTTTAAGCAGAGGCTGGATGGCCATCTGTCATGGATGCTTTAGTTGAGATTCCAGCATTGCAGGGGGCTAGACTAGATGACTCTAGGAGTCCTTTCCAACTCTATGATTCTCTGTTTCTAAGAAGGTTTCACTGAGTTATCAGGGCTAGTTGCTCAGCAAGGCCACACCTCCAAGCAATCAGGGTTCAGGGTTTTTGGTCCAAGAGGACAAAGCAGGAAATGTGCTCCTTGCACAGTGGCAGGGCCTCTCTGAATGCCAGTTGAGAAGTGACAACAGCAGGAGAGGGCAATCCTCATCTCATTTGTAGCTTTTATAGAAGCATCTGATAGGTGACTGTGTGAGCACAATAGATGTTTGCTTAGATCAAACGGAGCTGCCTTTAACTTCTATTACAGCAAGAATTAGGCAACGGGGCTACAAAATTGTGTGCATTGGACTGGACCAATCCAATCCAGTGTGTTTGTTCTCCCTCACAGGAAGGTTTCAAGCAGCAGCAGCAGTCATCCCTTTCCTGTTTCAAGCAGGGGAGTTGGACAAGATGGCACCCTCCAACTCTTAAGTGGCTGCAGTGTTGCAAGGGATTCTGGGAAAGAGGTCTTAGCAAGCCACAACACAGCCAGGGGAACAGATGGGTGGAAGAGCAATGAGATGCTACAGCCCCATAATCCATTGAATTGATGGGCAGATTGGCAATGACCAACTCCAAGATCCAGTGAATGGGCACAACTGAACAATTTTGGTATTGTTGGTGGGGGGAAAAAAGAGTGTTGGAGGACAAGCCCTGTCCATCTCTCTGCTCGATTGTTTTGCAAAAGATGTGTGCCCAATAAAACCTGAGAACTGACCTTTGAGCCCAAGCTTTCACAAGGGGTGGCATGGCTGGGTGTCACAATCTGTAGTTTTCCCCCAAGAGAGCAATTCTCCAGTGGAATTACTCCTCACCACATCACACATCACCACAGTCTGTTATGTAAATAAAATGAAAGAAGGGAAAGTATGCCATCCCTTTCCCTGCTGGGTTCTCCCATTACACATTCCAACCTCAGAGCATTTTTTTAAGGACCACAGAAATGCATACTTTAAAACCTGTCTAGTAAACTTCCTTGACACTGAGGCATACACTTTGGATTTAGTCACTTTCTCTCCCCATACTGCCCCTTGGAAGAATTTCTATTCCGGAGAGTACCTCTACCCTAGACAGCGGGTGATTCAAGGTCTTCTGGGGTTGCTATGTTGACAGGATGAAACGAACCTGAACTGGCCACAGGAATAACCCTGTTTGGACTTAAGGAAATGCTTTGAGAGGTATCCAGCACCAGATGGTTCTGCTGTTGAGTAATAAGACTAATTCTCAACAGATTTGTAGTAAAGGTGCAAATGTGTCCATGACACTAGCTAGTAACCATTAGTGTCTGGTTTTCCACTCATAAATCTCCTAATTGCTGTGTGGAAGTCATAGCTGTTCACTGGCTTCCAAAAAAGAAAGAACAGATTCTGAATAGTGATTCTTACAAGACTAGACATAATGTAGTCAAGGAGCAGTCACAGTACACGCACAGAACCTGGTGTCCTCCAGATGTTGTTGGACTCTAACTCCCATCAGCCTCAGCCGGCATGGACAATGTTCAGGAATGATGGCAGCTGTAGTCCAAAGCATAGGAAGACATGGGATTGGGAATGCCAATTTATATCTTAGAGTGAGGATGGGCACAATATAGATTGGGATCTACTGGTGGATTTCTGGGCAATCGGCAGTAGATCTGCAAGGGTTTGTGGCTCCTAATGGTTCAAACCAGTGGTTCTCAAAGGATGTGGTGTGCTACACCGGTGTGGCAGGAGAGGATGGCAAGCATGGAGGGACATTTCAGTGTAGCATAGCATTACAGTTACATATACATAGAGAGAAAAAAACAAACCAGAAGCAGAATCCACACCTTTCTTCAAGAGCATTGGCTATTCTTCTACAGCTCTCCATCACATTGTTGTTAACTGGGATTTTCAACTCAAATATGAAAGATCAGAAAAGAGAAAGGCTTACTGGGTATTTGTGTTAGTGAGGAGATGGGAGTTTGTCTCAAATTAGACCTAATAGGTATGAATTACCCAGCAAAAGCAAGCTCAAGTATCTCATTGAGTTTGTATACGTACTAAAGGTACATATGCAAGAGGCTCATTTACAATTATATTTAGAGAATTATTCATGTTTTTATGTAGCTGCATTGTTATATAAATGACCATATTATATAGTAGTGGTGTTCTGTGTTATAAATCAAGCACTGCTAGGAGTTGTTTTTGTTTTCCAGTGTATTTCTTATCAATAAAAATTTCTGTGTTACACGAGCACATTTTTATTCTCCCAGAGAAAAAGGGTTTCAGAACCACTGCTTTAAACTGTAACAACTCATTTTCATTCTAAATGAGGCCTCTCAAAATTTTAAATAAGGAAGTTTGGAGCTGAAAACCCGGAGTGGGTTTTTGTGTGAAAACTCACTTCTGGTACTAAAAATAATTCCTGTACTGGGCATGTGCTCAGAGGAATTCTTTTCCTTAATTATCTGTGCTCCAAATCTACTAGTTGACACCCACTGGCCTAGCTATTATTTTTCATTTCTATACCACTTTATATTTATGAACAAAATCTTAAGTTGTGGTTTACAACACATTGAAGCATCAGATAAAACAATCCAGAATGAAACATTATTAACAAAGTCAAATATATACATTCTAAGCAACACAATTAACAGGAAATTAAAATATTATCTTGAACATTTCAAAACAAAACATTACTAAAGGAAGTCAGATATAAAATGCACATTTCAAACAGCATAATTGGCAGGAGAATAAAATATCTGCTGCTTCTGCTGCCAGCCCTGCCAATGGGGGCTCATGGTGGGCAATGGCTGTGGGAGCTGAGACTCAATGACCTGGGTCTGCACTTTTGCATGACCATCTTTAATTGGCAGATTCTTCTACCAGGGCTGCTGGATTTTATGGTTCAAGTAATAGAAAAAATAGATCCTGGAAGCCTGAAGTCTGCCCTCCTCTGGCCTAGAGGTAATTCCATCCTTTCAATATTGTCATTGCTTTCAAGATGCAATAGGCTCCTTACAGAGGTCTTGTTTGCCTTATGACACAGCAGTGGTGAATCACCTCATAATAGTCGAGAAGATGACAAACATGTTGTCCTCCTTGTTCCATTGCCCTTTAATGATGGCTAAAATATAATGTTGGCTTGCCACTAAGGACAGTCCAGGCTATTCATGAGTTCCCAGAAAGTGCAAAGATTGCCATTTCTAGCTTCTGTGTGATCTTGATGGCTAACACTTTGACTAATCACAGTCTGAGTTAATTTTCTTGGCTGAAAATAAAATATGTGGGTAAAAACCTGTATAATCATACATTTCACCAGAGCAGCCTTCCCCAACTGGGTGACCTCTAGATGTTTCGGACTATATGATGCTGTGCTGGCTAGGGCTGATAGAAATTATAATCCAAAACATCTGGAGACATAAGGTTGGGGAAGACTGCTCTAGTGAACACAGAGAAAGGGGCAAAGGTTCTTGGGCATGTTCCTTTTGGGAAATCGTTTGTCCTTCTGTGTGTTTCTTCTCTATGTGTTCAGATGCCTCTTGAGATATCATCACCAAACTCAGCACAAGGGTTCCCAAGGTGGGGACAGTGGTATTCATAGATGTTTGGATGGCGGATGCCATTTTGAATCAAGATGGTGGACTGAAAAATTGCTTTGGCGTGACTTGTTTAGTCACCTGCCCATTTTTGGACAGGTTCGGCTTGATTTTTGAAATATCATTGCTAAATTTGGCATGAGGGTTCCTGAGGTGGTGGTCTAGGTCAACATTAGGGTGCTAGGTTCCATGATGTACATTAGCTATAGTAACTAGGTGGAACCTCTGGGGGGAATTCAATGTTGCACTATCATGATCATTCCATAAATGCAAGCATTTCTGCCTGCCAGATGAAATAATCTCCCATTGTGAACTGTTCTGAGGTTTCCCCCCCCCCACAAGCCAATGGGGGGGACACACACACACACAGGGGGAGGGGGAAATCCTTGCCACACTAGCAGCACTCATTGCACTGGCACATGCTACCTCAACTATTTAGTTGACTCCAGCCCTCAATGTTAAAGACAATATTTAAGGACAGCTGTGATTCCTGGATTGCAGGGGGCTGAACAATGTGACCATTTGGGTGACTTACAAGTCTACAATTCTATGATCCCTATGAATACTAGAAGTTGTGGACAAATAAGAGTGCAAAGGACCAAGCTGTACTAAAATTATGGCTCAGATATGTTGGAATTGTCCATACAGTTTCGTAACTTAAGAGTTGTGCTAGTGTGACTAAAATATGGACAACTCATGCTACATCCCCCTTCAATGTCAGCATTATCCCACTATGGTAAGCCACCATTCTCTCTCCAGGTGTTGTATTAAATGTCAGTTTGACATGTGATAATGATGGCACTCATGGCAGTACAGCAATCCCAGGACATGTCATCACAGAATTTTAGAGTTGAAACAGACCTCAGAGGGTATCTAGTCTGGGGAGCCAAAGTGATGTCCTTCAGATGTTTTGAACTACAACTCCCATCAGGGATGTCAGGGATGAAGGGAGCTGTAGTCCATAGTAACTGGAGGGCATCGTATTGGTTACTTCTGATCTATCCCGAGCCTTCACCATGCCTGACAAATGACAATCCAGCCTCTGCCTAAATGCCTCCAATGAAGGAGAGCCTCTTGCAGAAGTCTGTTCCACTACTGGAAAGCTCTTGCTGTCAGGAAGCTTCTCCTAGTGTTTCTCCACCAAAAGCTGCTTCTCTACAATTCCCACCCATTGGTGCTGGTACTTTACTGTGGAGAAACAGAAAACTTCAGCTCTAAGTCCATAATTTTAGCAAAGGAGTAGCCCTTCACTGTAAGCTGAACTTGGTTATCCAAGGTCCTGAGTTTGTTGTAACATCACTGAGAAAAGCTATCTTGTTCCCTCTTGCTGCTGAGAATTGGCTCAGGAATAAATATTTCTAAACAATGGCTTTGATAACTGCTTTTTCTGAGCATTTGCCAGATTCCGCAGGTGCCCTCTAGCTCAAAGGCTTCCTCAGAAATAAAAAACATCTTTGGGGTTCAAATGTTGTTGTTGTTCAGTCGTTCAGTCGTGTCCGACTCTTCGTGACCCCATGGACCAGAGCACGCCAGGCACGCCTATCCTTCACTGCCTCTCGCAGTTTGGCCAAACTCATGTTAGTAGCTTCAAGAACACTGTCCAACCATCTCATCCTCTGTCGTCCCCTTCTCCTTGTGCCCTCCATCTTTCCCAACATCAGGGTCTTTTCTAGGGATTCTTCTCTTCTCATGAGGTGGCCAAAGTACTGGAGCCTCAACTTCAGGATCTGTCCTTCTAGTGAGTACTCAGGGCTGATTTCTTTGAGAATGGATAGGTTTGATCTTCTTGCAGTCCACGGGACTCTCAAGAGTCTCCTCCAGCACCATAATTCAAAAGCATCAATTCTTTGGCGATCAGCCTTCTTTATGGTCCAGCTCTCACTTCCGTACATTACTACTGGGAAAACCATAGCTTTAACTATACGGACCTTTGTCAGCAAGGTGATGTCTTTGCTTTTTAAGATGCTGTCTAGGTTTGTCATTGCTTTTCTCCCAAGAAGCAGGCGTCTTCTGATTTCGTGACTGCTGTCACCATCTGCAGTGATCATGGAACCCAAGAAAGTGAAATCTCTCACTGCCTCCATTTCTTCCCCTTCTATTTGCCAGGAGGTGATGGGACCAGTGGCCATGATCTTAGTTTTTTTGATGTTGAGCTTCAGACCATATTTTGCGCTCTCTTCTTTCACCCTCATTAAAAGGTTCTTCAATTCTTCCTCACTTTCTGCCATCAAGGTAGTATCATCAGCATATCTGAGGTTGTTGATATTTTTTCCGGCAATCTTAATTCCGTTTGGGGATTCATCCAGTCCAGCCTTTCGCATGATGTATTCTGCATATAAGTTAAATAAGCAGGGAGACAATATACAGCCTTGTCGTACTCCTTTCCCAATTTTGAACCAATCAGTTGTTCCATATCCAGTTCTAACTGTAGCTTCTTGTCCCACATAGAGATTTCTCAGGAGGCAAATGAGGTGATCCGGCACTCCCATTTCTTTAAGAACTTGCCATAGTTTGCTGTGGTCGACACAGTCAAATGCTTTTGCATAATCAATGAAGCAGAAGTAGATGTTTTTCTGGAACTCTCTGGCTTTCTCCATAATCCAGCGCATGTTTGCAATTTGGTCTCTGGTTCCTCTGCCCCTTCGAAATCCAGCTTGCACTTCTGGGAGTTCTCGGTCCACATACTGCTTAAGCCTGCCTTGTAGAATTTTAAGCATAACCTTGCTAGCGTGTGAAATGAGTGCAATTGTGCGGTAGTTGGAGCATTCTTTGGCACTGCCCTTCTTTGGGATTGGGATGTAGACTGATCTTCTCCAATCCTCTGGCCACTGCTGAGTTTTCCAAACTTGCTGGCATATTGAGTGCAGCACCTTAACAGCATCCTCTTTTAAAATTTTAAATAGTTCAGCTGGAATATCGTCACTTCCACTGGCCTTGTTGTTAGCAAGGCTTTCTAAGGCCCATTTGACTTCACTCTCCAGGATGTCTGGCTCAAGGTCAGCAACCACATTTCCTGGGGTGTATGAGACCTCCATATCTTTCTGGTATAATTCCTCTGTGTATTCTTGCCACCTCTTCTTGATGTCTTCTGCTTCTGTTAGGTCCTTTCCACTTTTGTCCTTAATTGTGGTAATCTTTGTACGAAATGTTCCTTTCATATCTCCAATTTTCTTGAATAAATCTCTGGTTTTTCCCATTCTGTTATTTTCCTCTATTTCTTTGCATTGCTCGTTTAGAAAGGCCCTCTTGTCTCTCCTTGCTATTCTTTGGAAATCTGCATTCAATTTCCTGTATCTTTCACGATCTCCTTCGCATTTTGCTTGTCTTCTCTCCCCCGCTATTTGTAAGGCCTCATTGGTCAGCCACTTTGCTTTCTTACATTTCTTTTTCATTGGGATGGTTTTCGTTGCTGTCTCCTGTATAATGTTACGAGCCTCCATCCACAGTTCTTCAGGTACTCTATCCACCAAATCTAAATCCT
The DNA here is from genome assembly GCF_009819535.1 of Lacerta agilis. Lineage (NCBI taxonomy): Eukaryota > Metazoa > Chordata > Lepidosauria > Squamata > Lacertidae > Lacerta > Lacerta agilis. The sequence continues at coordinate 62,605,302 of NC_046317.1, read as the reverse complement.
TGAACCTGTTCTTCACTTCAACTGTGTATTCATAAGGAATTTGATTTAGATTGAATCTTACTGGCCCAGTGGTTTTTCCTACTTTCTTCAGTTTAAGCTGGAATTTTGCTATAAGAAGCTGATGATCTGAGCCACAGTCAGCTCCAGGTCTTGTTTTTGCTGAGTGTATAGAGCTTCTCCATCTTTGGGGTTCAAATAATCCCATACAAATAAATGAAGCCAAATCTAAACTATTTCATGAGGACTTCTGTTTTGTGACCTATTTGGAGTCTTTTATCCTGGTGTTGCTTGACAATGCTAAGAAACAACAACAACAACAAAAATCAGTGCAATTTTTAAATTAGTGGTTACAATCAGTGCAGTTTCTAATGGTTCAGTCCACCATCTTGATTCAAAAGTACATCCAATTTTATCCAAACATAGACAGAAACCTGCTCCTTGATCTCAGGAACCAACATGCAAGTTCTGGTCACGATAACTTAACAGACATCCAAATGCATAACAAGCAAGCAAGCTATTAAATATATATAGCAAATAGTTCTGCTGGCCTGAGAAACCAAAATGCACTGGCTCCTGAAGCGATTCATCTTCAAGACTAGTCTGGCCCCTGCTACCTTGCTAGCTAATAAGGTACTTTGTGCCCATTGCTAGAGGAGGCCAATGCCCCTCCTGGCTTCTTCACTGGGGCTATTCCGAATCTGTCATTTCTATCCTATAGAAAACCATCGTCCTGGTGCCCTTCATGTGTTTTGGATTGCAGCTCCCAGCAGTCCTGGCCAGTGCTTAATGAGAGTTGTAGTCCAAAGCACCCAGAGAGCACCAGGTTGAGAAAGGCTGCTGTATACCAATAGTGAACTCACTCTCTGAGTGCAGATTCTTATATAGCCAAAACTGCACCATCCACACAGTAAAAGAAAGAAAGCTCAAGGAGACACCAAGATTTGCAGTTATAACAACAAAACTTTATGGGAGAAATGAGGACTATGTGTCCCATAATAGTGATTCTTGGGTGGCTGGATTGAGAGAGATGGAATGGACTATCCTACAAGTGGGACTGGAACCCTCAACAAGAGGTAAAGGTAAGGTAAAGGTAAAAAAAAAAAAACCTGGACGGTTAAGCCCAGTCAAAGGTGACTATGGGGTTTTGGCATTCATCTTGCTTTCAGGCTGAGGGAGCTGTTGTTTGTCCACAGACAGTTTTCCAGGTCATGTGGCCAGCATGACTAAACCGCTACTGGCACACTGAGGACCGTGACAAGTGCCAGAGCACATGGAAATGCCGTTTACCTTCCTGCCACAGCGGTACCTATTTATCTACTTGCACTGGCATGCTTTCAAACTGCTAGGTTGGCAGGAGCTGGGACAGAGCAATGGGATCTCACCCCGTTGCAGGGATTCGAGCCGCCAACCTTCCAGTTAGTAAGCCCAAGAGGCTCAGAGGTTTAGACCACAGCACCACCCACCACAACAATAATACTTTACACAGCAGCACTTTACTCCAGTTCCAGCTTGTTTTACAATCCAAAATCATTTTAAGTTGGCCGGGGGGGGGGGGGCTCTGCTGGTTGAGCCAGCCTCCTGCTAGTCACCAACAGTAACGCAAGCTGGCGGTGGTGCTGCAAATGGTAGGAGGTCTGCTGGTGGCAACGCTACCAATGGAGCCCAGCAGAAAGCCTCTAAATGGGGCACTCCAAGGATGGGGAGGCAGCAGTCAGTCTCACAGCAACTGGCCAGCATTAGGCTCAATCTGGACCCAATCAGCCTGATTTCCCTGCCATCCCATGCAGTCACCAAGAACAGCTGAGCTGCAGATGCAGCAAAGGCTCCACCACTCTGCAGAGCCATGGTGGCAGTGGAAAGTTTGGATTGCACCCTTGATCTCTAAAAACTGTTGAGAAAATGTCACTCAGTGGTATAACACATTCTTTGCATGCAAATGATCCGAGCTTCAGTCCCCAGCATTGCCAGGAAGGTCTTGGAAAGACTGAGCTTCATGGGCCAGTGGTCTGACTCAGTATAACAGTTCCCCATATTCCTAAAGAAAATCAAGGAAGTGTAGAATATCAGAAGGAAAATGGCCCACCTTGCTGGCTCCTTCAGAACTCAACCAGAGCTCCATATCTCTCGGATCCATCAGTTAACAGAAAAGGTCAAGATAATGGGATTCAGGGTTGACTCATTTGAACATAATCAAGCAGCTTCCAACTGAGTCAGACCAATTTTTTTCCATTTAGCCCACCATTCATTTCTATTCTTCTGCATGCAAGGCATGTGGCACCTCCTCAGGCCCGTTGATTGATTGGGGAAGGGTGTGACTCTGAACCAAAATAGTAAAAGGGAGCTGAACTTTCCTTCTGTCCTTAGTGTTCTTCCTCTGCAGTCTATTTCCACAGCCAAATTCTAACAACAGAAATGGGCTCTGAAAGACTTAGCATGCTTGCAGGCAGGCGCATTGCTAGGGGTTGATCCAGGGGGGCTGAGCCCCAGATCTCCTGCCCCTTCCTTTTCAAAAGGTTTGTTTACATGGTGGCTTGGTGCACTGCCATCTGAAATCCCGGAGAGCTCCTGCCAATCTGAGTAGACAATATGGAGATAGATCAGGCATCCCCAAACTTGGCCCTCCAGCTGTTTTGGGACAACAATTCCCATCATCCCTGACCACTGGTCCCATTAGCTTGGGATGATGGGAGTTGTAGTCCCAAAACAGCTGGAGGGCCAAGTTTGGGGATGCCTTAGATAGACGAACCAATGTTCTAATAAGGCACCTTCCTATGTTCCTAATTTGTCCAGAGGCACTTCACCCACTTGTACAACTTAGTGCTCCTGTTTACTATGGGAAGGTAACAAGCAGGTTTGGCTTCTCTCACCAACATGCCCTTTTGCTCTAAAAATTCATTTCCTTCTCCCCTTTTATATATTCATTTGGGCAGAGCCCAGTTTAAACAAATGGAGGGTCCATAAATAGCTCGGGGGGAGACTCCATGCCTGATATCAATTACTGGTATCAATCATTTGACAGAATTCCAAACAGAAGGGCTTGGAAATACCTCTGCTGGAAATCAAAGAGAGCTGCTGCCAGTACTGGGTTAGATCAGGTGTGGGTCACCTTTTCCAGCCCAAGGTCAACCTTCCAAGGACCACATACCCTTGGGGCAATAGGCAAAAGGTGATGGAGCAAAATAATAATAATTGTACAGTAGATTAGTTTCTATGGTACACATACACTATCCTCCATCCAGGCTATTCAAAGACACATTCCAGCCAGGCAAAAACACTCAGGATACAAAGTAGGGGCCATGAGGGGTGTTGCCAGGGAATTTTGGTCCAACAATATCTGGCCAGGGAATGCTGATTTAAAGAGAAGGAAGATGATCAAGAACCTGGATTCTGGGTCCCAGTTCTATATGTGCATTTGTGTAATGTCATCATGGCATTGTGAAATCCACAGAGCCCTGGGTACAGTGGCAATATGCTCTTATATAAGATGATCACCCTACATGATACAGTAAAGGATAGTTCATAACCCATGTGATTTCCCCCCCCCCCCAGCAGCTACTGAACAAACATCATGGTCATATAAAAGACATACCTGTCTAAACGAGCCAACAACACAAATCAGAGCAACACAGCAAAACACTGCTACTACCTATGGAATCTTTTAATGAGAACCTTATATAATGGACAAACACAAGGCGCAATGAGCTATATCATCTATGTTTTGACTATGGACACAAAGAAGTCGTTCTGGTGGTATACCTGCCATCTACAGATGCTGTCAGCATTGTCTGGAACCACCTTCGGAAAGTATGAAAGGCGAAGCTCTGGAAAAAACAACATTGTGGGCCAGTATCAGAATTCTCAGATACCCTGTTGTTGTTAAATGCTCTCTTGGCCAGAAAAGGCCCACCCAGTGGGATGAAGCTACCAGGCTAGCTTCCTGGCAGCAGAGTCTCTTCTGTTTACCAAAGGGAAGGGGAAGATGTTGGGGAGGGAGGTGCACCAATGGAGTCAATCTGGTGTTCCCACCTGCACCAACCTCCACATCACCTCATCCCTTTCACTCCTAGTAAGCAACAGCACCACACCGTCGCACCAGACATGGGTGTTTGCAGAAATCATTCTACTGGGAGCAGGCAAAGTCTGAAACTTGTAGCTAAGGGCTCTTGACTTATAACTGAACCCCACACACTGTTAAATGATGCTGAAGAGAAACAAAGAAATTATGGCAATTTACTATATTGCATGGGATTATAGATTTAGAGATAACTTCTAACAAATTGCTTTATTTGTCCATTTAACAGCAACAGAGTAAAGTACTAGAAAAACAGACAACTTTTATTTGTCCACTGAACAACAATACTGGCAGACTTAAACGAAATTAAAACCCCAAAGCTGAATTTCACACTTTTTTTAATGCAGCATCAGCCTTGGCAAAGTCTGAAACCAGACTTTTTTTGTTAATGCTTGTCTGTCCACAATATAAGGGGGGAAATATAATACAAAGCAGACTTCTTTTTAAGCAAAAACTGGATTCTTCCATGGCCTTGGCCATAACTTCTATAAATTTCTCCATGGGATAGGTCTACAGCATTTCTCTATGGACACAACACACACAAGCCTAAATGCAGAAATATCTGGTGGCAAACAGGGAAAAGTTTGGAAACAAAAACCTCTAAAATTGATCTCAGCAGCCACAAGAGAAAATATGCTGAAAATCATTTTTACATGCCGCTTCACACTAATCACATTGAGTGGTATGAAGAAATCTCTGAGCAAAACATGGAACCAATTTACACCTTTGGTGGCATTGTCCTATTATCCAAAACACCCAGATCAGTCTTTGTCCCAAACCCATGGCCTACCTGGCAGCAAGTCAGTATGTCAAGTCCCCAGTCCAGGGTCAACCCACGTGTCCAAAGTCCAAACAAAGCATAGTCCCTCAAGAATCCTGAAGCATCCAGCCTGAGGTGCATCAACAAGGGCAGTTGAGCAGACCCAGCACCTCAGCTCTGCTTCCCTTTTGTACTTTGCATGCTGATTGCAGCATCTGGGCTTGATGAGGCAGGTGACCCTCACCTGTTCTAAGCCTATTCCAGCTGAGGAATCACACACCTCCTCACAGAGCTAGCGGGCCTCACCTGGTCAGCTGGGAGCTGGGCTGTGGGCCTTGCCTGTCTCAGCCTCCTAGAGCAGGCATACATAGGCAACCTTCGGCTCTCCAGATGTTTTGGACTACAATTCCCATCATCCCTGACCACTGATCCTGTTAGCTAGGGATCATGGGAGTTGTAGGCCAAAACATCTGGAGAGCCGAAGGTTGCCTATGCCTGTCCTAGAGCATCCCTCCCGCTTCTCCCTATGCCTCAGAGCAGGCTTCCTCAAACTTGGCCCTCCAGATTTTTTTGCCTACAACTCCCATGATCCCTAGCTAGCAGGACCAGTGATCAGGGATGATGGGAATTGTAGTCTCAAAAGAACTGGAGGGCTGAGTTTGAGGAAGCCTGCCTCAGAGCCTACTATGTTCACGGAGACCCCTCTGGCTCTGGGTCCTACTGCTCTGGTTCCTGTGTTCTGACCCCCCCCCCCATCCCCTCATCATCCTCCATCACCCTGTGAGTACAGTACTTTCTTCTCTCTGCTGCCCTGCCAGTTCATGACAGTCTTGCCCACACTGACTAGCAGGTGCTGTCAGGCAGGGGTCTCCCCCAGATCTACCTGGATGTGTCCTGGATTGACCCTGGAACTTTCTGCATGCTAAGCAAATGCTCTCCCAATGAGCCACAGCCCTTCCCCACATCGATGAACTACAACTCCCATGATCACTGACCACTCGTCATCCTGGCTGGGCTTCTTAGACTCAAGGAACATCTGGATTGCCCCAGGTTTCTTACTCCTGGGCTAAGGTAGAAGCAGCCTGTGCATGGGAGCAGAACATCCCACCATGAGATGCAGCAACCCAAAATGGGAGAGAAAACTGGGGATTTTCTAACTAGAAGTTACAAGGCAGCTGTCAGCTTACGTTTCATAAAAAAGCATTTGGGGGAGCAGGGGCAACCCAACTTCTGAACTTGTAACCTTCCAGGAATTTCCCTGGGAACAGTCTGCTTAAAATTTTACAGCAGTGTGCAGCATGCCTATGGGGCATTGTTGATGCTCTCCCTATCATGGCACCTGTGAACAGGCAAGGGGGGCAAAGAGGGGGGGAGTTGTCACTCTGGGATTCACTGTGACACGGCAAAGCTTTTGATGGTGCCAGGATTGCATTTACTTTGGACAAGCCTGGCTTTGTGCTAATTAGGACCCTCTGGGGGATTTCCGGCCCTGCAGGGTGACAGTTTTGTTGCTGCTACCATAACAGAGACCCCAAACCACAACACTCTTAAGGTACTGAGCATGCCAAAATGTTTTACTGCCCTCCCCTCAAATTGGAGGGGGGGGCTTTGAAATGGTGAGATCATGGTAAACTGAGCTCTTGTGGTTGCTTTGAAGTTTTTTTCTTTCCTGCGAAAGGTATGTCTTTAAACTGACTTGTCAAAGTCCCTGTCATCTTGCAACTTTAAAAATTACTCTATGGTGGAAATTACAATAATTTGTGTGTGTTACTGGCCAGGCCAGTAGATGGCGCCAGCATGTACGTACAAGCCGGATCTAGACACATCAAATAAGCTTTTAGGTTTAAAGCGTTGTAAATTTAAACAATTTGTAAATTTAAATTTAAACAAGTTGTAAATTTAAATTTAAACGGTTTGGCCAAACTGCGGGAGGCAGTGAAAGATAGGCGTGCCTGGCGTGCTCTGGTCCATGGGGTCACGAAGAGTCGAACATGACTGAATGACTGAACAACAACAACAAATTTAAACAGGGAAAACAGGTAGAGAAAAACAGGAGTCCACATTGCCATCTGGTGGCACAATGTTATATTGCATATAAAAAGGTAAAGGGACCCCTGACCATTAGGTCCAGTCGTGGACGACTCTGGGGGTTGCGGCGCTCATCTCGCTTTATTGGCCAAGGGAGCCAGCATACAGCTTCCGGGTCATGTGGCCAGCATGATTAAACCGCTTCTGGCGAACCAGAGCAGCGCACGGAAATGCCATTTACCTTCCTGCCAGAGCGGTACCTATTTATCTACTTGCACTTTGACGTGCTTTCGAACTGCTAGGTTGGCAGGAGCAGGGACCGAGCAACGGGAGCTCGCCCCGTCGTGGGGATTCGAACCACCGATCTTCCGATTGGCAAGCCCTAGGCTCTGTGGTTTAACCCACAGCAGCACCCGCGTCCCATATACAATGCATATAAATCACTTTTTCTTCACCAGTCTAGCTGAGTCCATGTCTGCAGAAGAAGCTTCAAGCTACCACAGAAAGCTACCTATGGACCTAGCTACACATGTTACAGGCAAATGCCCATAATAAAGCCCCAAGACATTTCCCCTGATCCCCCTTTAGTGAAAAAGAAGAACTAGCAGGATGTGATTTTGACTAAACTGTGAAGAGAGACAGGGGGCTGGGGAAAGTATTATTGCCATCTGGAGGGGCACTCTTGTGTTACCAGAACAGGGGCAAACAATATTGAAAGTGGTAACTGCTCCAATACTATCATGATTACAAATCATAATGAATGCACAATAGAAAGGATAATAGTTCTTCCTTTCTGGCCCCAGCATCTCTTATCCTTGTTTCTCACTCTTAGCTCACCCTCTGTCCTCAGTTCACCAGCCAGCCTATTATTGCCTCAAAAATAAATGTCTGGTTTCACACAAACTGACATCAAACGCTTTCTTGATTCTTAGTTGCTTACCATCTTGTCACGCTGCTATATTATTTTCATATGTCTGGACTTTCCAGCGTTCAGTACGTTTGCCTGTACACTTAGTCTAGTCTAGAAACAGATCATAGACCTGCTTCGGTCAGAATCTGCACTGGGCCTATTTCTGCAAGGGACTTTGGCGACTCTGCTCATCTTGGACTAAACCCCTGAATTTGGAGTTGCAAAAGCTACTGAACTAGGGGCATTTCTAAGAGGAAAAGGAAATGACAACCAAGGACCACTGTGAAGGCAGAGCAGAGGCCAGAGAGCCGGGCTGGAAAAGAACAACAGCAACACATTCCTCGCCAACATTTCGGTCCCTGATGGTCTTCCACATGTACGTAGTGCAGACATCAGCATCAGGACAAGACTGCAGACTGACAGATCCAGCCAATGCTTGAGTCATTAGCCAACAAAAACAGATGAATGAGGGCCAGTGAGGTGATTTGAGCAGAGACTCAAAGCAGGAGCCAAAGGCTTCTGCATGATTGCCTGGAATTTGAGATTAAACTGCAATTCCCAGAAAATTGCTCACTTGATATGCAAAATGTGACTTTTGAGATTGAAGGCTGAAGAAGAAACAATCTGCAGAGGGGAATAATTTTGGATTTGGCAAAAAGATTGAGGGCGTACAAGGCAGCACCATCAAAACAGGAAACTTGGAGAATTCTCTGCAAATGGTGGGATTCAGGTGCGTGCAAAGTTGTGCTCTTCATAAAGAATTTATACACACACACTATACAGACATGGATCTAAAATCTCACAGTAAAGCAAAATAGGATAGAGTTAGCCACAGAAAGGAAAACCAGTTACAAACCCAGGCACACAGTATGTGGTGGCAGAAAAAGGCCTCCCAACTTACAGCAGCAGGACTCCATCAGTTCAAGGCTATGTTGAGTTTAGGGCTGTGTATTACTGCTGCTTACTCTGAATCCAGTGCACTCCCACCACTGGTTTAGGAAGTGGAACACACATAATATTGGCCATAATCCATACCCACATTGTATTAATCCAAGAATCGTAGAATTGTGGAGTTGGTAGGGTTCCCAAGGGTCATCTAGTCCAAACCCCTGTTATGCATGAATAAGACTAAAGCAGTTTGTTGAAGGAGCTGGGTATGTTTAGCCTGGAAAAGAGGTGACTGAGAGGAGACATGATAGCCATCTTCAGAGATCTTAAGGGCTGTCACATTGAAGAGGGAGCGTGCTTCAAATTATACGAAAGGAGATTCCAATTAAACATTCAGGGGGGAACTTTCTGACACCAAGAGCTGTTTGGCAGTGGAACACACTCCCACGAAAGGTAGTGGACTTTCCTTCCTTGGAAGTTTTTAAGCAGAGGTTGGATGGCCATCTTTCATGAGTGCTTTAGCTGAGATTCCTGCATTGCAGGGGGTTGGACTAGATTACGCTTGGGTCCCTTCTAACTCTAAGATTCTAGGATCCATGACAGATAGCCATCCAACCTCTGCTTTAAAACCTCCAAGGAAGGAGAGTCCACCACCTCTCAAGGGAGACCATTCCACTGTTGAACAGCTCTTACTGTCAGAAAGTTCTTCCTGATATTTGGTCAGAAAATCCTTTCTTGTAACTTGAAGCCACTGATTTGGGTCCTACCCTCTGGAGCAGGAGAAAACAAGCTTGCTCCATCTTCCATGTGACAGCCCTTGAGATACTATCATATCTCTTCTCAGTCTCCTCTTTTCCAAGCTAAACATACCCAGCTCCTTCAACTGTTCCTCATAAGGCTTGCTTTCCAGACCTTTGATCATCTTGGTCACCCTCCTTTTCCTCCTGTTGCCTGTGAAATGTTGTGTTTTGATGAGTGTGTCCCCAAACAACAACAACCCACCTTTGATCCAAATCAAGAAAAATGACATGCTTGCCTTTTAAGCCAGTAATATGTACACAGTCAAGGGCATAGCAGAGAAGAAGTGGAAGTTTCTTACAGATACTCCAGATCCAAGACACTAAAAGTCATTAGTAGCCCACAGCCCTGCAAGGCAACAGAGAGAAGACCATGCCCCCAACTGTAACATCTGTGCAGTTCCTTCACCCTTCACCCAACTCCTCCACCACCCAATAAAAAAGAGATGGGCATGTTCCCACACAATTATGTTCCCCCTGGCAATTATGGGAAACCATATACTAACTTTTTATTTAAATAAAATAAAATAAAGTCACGTCTTTCTTAACAGGTGGAAGCTGTATCCACACTCACACAGGTAAACGTTCACAAGTGAGTGTTCGCTGTGGCCTTGTGGGTGACAGATCCCCATGTGCAGGCAAGGTCCCATCAAGCCCGGTGAAAACAAAGAGGTGCAGTGCACTCCACTCTCCTCATTGCCATTTGTGGTCAAACATCCATGGCTCATTCTTCCTTATAAAATCAGAGCTACGGCACAAGGAGCAGAGCAAACAGAAACAGATATAGTTGGACCAAATTCCTCTCCCATCCCATTTTCACCAGACCACTCACCCCACACACAATCAGAGCAGCTGTTTTTTCGCTGCTTTTGAAAGGGGAATTCACCCTGAGGTTTTCTGGGGAGGCTGCTTAGTTACCCCTATAGCAGATGTGGTTGCCAAGGGAGAGCCATTTAAAAAAATACCACTGTGGCTGCTCCTCCAAATGACTGTGATGCTCTCCTCAGTCCATGTTTCCCTGTACCAGAATGCAGTGTAAACAATTCTGCGCAGTGTTGCAGTGTCCTCATACAGGCCTGAAGCAATGCAGTACAAGAGACCCAATGAACAATGTTGGGTTTCACTTGGAAATGAGTTTCGTTCAGTGTTCCACTGTGGACCATTTCCTTACCCGTAACATTTTTTCTTTCCATAGACTCTCTTGCTATTGAACCATGTTCACATCCTTACTACTACGCAAATGGTCATTATCACCAGTCCTCTTCCCTTGCCTGATTGCTCCCTCTGCAGGTGAGAAGTTGAAGCACATGCAAGTCCTGCAGAATAACAAGAGTGCTGCTTTCCTCAACTCCGTACTAGCATGGGGATCCAGACTTAATCAGGTTTAGGGTGTTGCAAACAGTACAGCTGAATCTGGCAACACACACACACACACACACCCGGCCAAACCTTAATCCTTGGGAATGGGGGAGAGCCAATGCTGCGTAATTACACTTGCTTTCACCATCGTATGTCAGGTAGGTGAGGCCAGATTCGAATCATAGAAATGTAGAGCTGGAAGGGATCCTGAGGATCATCTAGTCCAACCCCCAGCAATGCAGGAATATGCAGCTGTCCCATACGGGGATCGAACCTGCAAACTTGGCATTATCAGTACTACGCTCTAACCGACTGAGCTATGCAAGAATGGATAATAATAGCATGAGCAGACCACTTCAACCCATAGAAAGATATCTCAGCCCTTAATTTTCTGGTGTGGGGAGAAGTGAAAGCAACTCCAATAAGCATCAGCTGCCACTACTTGAGTAGGTGCAGCCCTTGCCAGACTGATAGATGCACAAGAAGGCCCCTCCTTTCAAATCATCAGACCACAGCTTCTTCCCAGCTGATGCTGAGTGGGAAGCATCTTCTAGAATGCTTTCCCCATCAGCAAATGGACTATAAGTCCTCTCTCTAACCTGCTTATCTGTGGGTGGGACTGCTGAGAGGATGATGTCCAAAACCCGACAGTGAAAACGACTTGGAAAACGTTGCCTCCAGTCCACTTTTATCCTGTTCTGCTATCACTGATTTTTTTTTAATGAACATTTTACATCATTTTAAGTAAACCACTCAAGTTTTTAGCAGTATATAAATCTCACTAACAGAAACGAAATTAAAATATTCCTACCAAAGGGCTGCTCAGATGGAGCTGCTTCTCCCGTTTTTATCACCCACGGATGTGTGGAAGGGATTCCTCCCCTTGCAGGAAATGGTGAGAGGAGCCCAAGAAATGGTGTTGCTCCCTATAATCTTCATCCACGCTAGCATCACTACCAATACATCATCCTCAAGACCACCCTTAAAGATGCCCAATCCTTAAGACCACCTATCTTCTGTGGCCATTCACATCACTAAATAGAAATTTCCTTAAGCAATATTCTGCGTATTTTAATGAGGATATAGTGCACAGTACGAAACTAAACAGTTGTGCTAGCACTATGGGATTTGCTCCTCTCCACTCCTCATGCATGCCCCATAAGGTCCCCAGATCTGCTCTGGATGATGAGGGGAAACCCAAGAACAGATTTAAGGGGCATGAAGAAGATGGAGAGGGGCACAATGCTCCATTGCTCAAGGAGAAATCATTGCACTCCCATATAAGTAAACTGGAATAAAACCTTATTCATATTGTAGTAAGTGGCATGATCACTACAAATGTCGAACTGCAGGATGCTGGCTGGCATTTCACTTTTGACTCAAGAAAACATCACAAAGCTATGCTAAATTAGTTGACCTCAGTAGGCAGAGAACTGCCAAGCACTAAATATTTAATATATGTATCAAAAATGTAAGAAAAATACAAATCATTACCATGTTACATTATTTAATCACATCAAATAATTAAAAATGTCAGGTGATCCAATAGTTGTCCAGAAAAGGGGGGTGCGAGAAGCTCAGACATAGGAAACAGCAATATGAATTTGTTTTCTGCCACAAAATCCTTTGCAAGTTGTGTGCTGATTTATTATTATTATTATTATTATTATTATTATTATTATTATTATTATTATCCCTAGCCACTCTGGATGGCTCCCAACCAAATATTAAAAACACAATACAGCATTGAACATTAAAAACTTCCCTAAACAGGGCTGCCTTCAGATGTCTTTTAAAAGTATTTCCTTGACAACTGATGGGAGGGCAGGAGCCACTACCAAGAAGGCCCTCTGCCTGGTTCCCTGTAACCTCACTTCTCACAATGAGGGAACCGCCAGAAGGCCTTCGGCGCTCCTTCAGGTATACTGGGCCGAGAACTGTGTCCCAAATTGTGTAAAACCACACAGAAATTCCATCCAGCAGTGCGGAACTTTTCACACTGTCCTCATGGCCCTTGGGAACTGTAGTTTTCCCAAGGCCTACCAACTTGCAGGTGAACTAGGATTTCCTCGGTGATCTGGATTTTAATCTAGAGTGGAATTCAGGGGCTCATAAAGTGAACATTACTAGGGCTGAGCCTGGGAAGTTGTGCTGGCATCTCTGGTTGTTTTCTGGTTTGGGCGGTGGTTAAAGGGAATACAGACCTTATACCTGTAGGTCAGGAGCAAAACTATGAAAGATATTTGCAAACTAATTCCTGAATTTCAAAAACGCTCCTGCTACAAGTCTTGGTGGAAATGAGCAGGGCTCTGTTGATTCACCTCACAAAATGTATCTTTTTTCAAAGGGCTTGTATAATAATGTTTCATTCTTTCCTCTGGTCTTTTTCTTCCCTTTTTCTTTCACAAAGTTTTCGGAATGCCGTTCTGTCAGAGAGTAAAAACACTGGGTGTTAAAATTATTTAAGCCCTGGCATTGATGATTTTTAACACCAGGTGGCACCACCAACTCATGAAACAAGAGGCAAAGGCTTTGTGGGAATATCTCAGATTTTTACAAAATAAAATAAAAAATTCTTTCCAGTAGCACCTTAGAGACCAACTAAGTTTGTTCTTGGAATGAGCTTTCGTGTGCATGCACACTTCTTCAGATACCATTTGTTTGATTGTCACTCACATTTGCACAAACAAATGAGCAGCACATCCATATAAGCCAATGGGGAACAGAGCATGGGTTGGGTAGCAGAGGCTTTTTTAAAAAAAACAACATGTTTTCCGTCACTAACCCTCAAACCCCTCCCCACCCAACCCCCCACCAATCGGGCAGGGAATGCGGGGAACAGCCATGCACCAAACTGTGAACATTTCCTCTCTCTGGTTTTGTTTCATTTCCTGTTTCCATACAGGTTTTCAGCACTAGCCCAGTGGAATTAGATGATTTATAAAAGCCAGAAAAATGCTTTCAGCTTCTCCCAAGGGCAGGCCATCCTTTTCGATGGCACAGAAACAGATTGCTTCCTAGTACTGAGCAGAGAAGAGGTTTGAAGGCTTTGCCAGCTGGAATGGCCTTCAGCAAACAAGTGGCAACCAGGAAATCCGGCTGTTCTGAATTTGTATATGTAGAAATTTGTTGAAAAGATGGTGCTGCCTGCACAAATGAAACACAAGGACACTGAGCCCATCTCTCAAGCAAAACAAGGGAGAATCCAAAGTTTGGAACCTGGGAAGAGGAATTAGGCTATGTACACATTACTGGTTTAAAATGTGTTTAGGTCATTATTTTTTTCTCAATTCAGATTGTAGCTGGTTTGGGTGGGGGCCACATCAAAATGCAGTATTTCATTAGAAGTCTCAGGGCAGAATCAGTATAGAGACTAATGTGGTGGGAAAGCACTGCACACAGTCTCAGTCTTCTTGATTTAGAGCAGGCTTCCTCAACTTCGGCCCTCCATATGTTTTTGGCCTACAACTCCCATGATCCCTAGCTAGCAGGACCAGTGGTCAGGGATGATGGGAATTGTAGTCTCAAAACAGCTGGAGGGCCGAGGTTGAGGAAGCCTGCTTTAGAGCTACTTCCACATGACACAAGTCCCTCTCTTCTGGCACATCTAGCAATGCTCTTTACAAAAAGGCATCTTAAAACACATGCAGATGTCTCTTAAGGATAACCATGCTGAAGTTTATTTAATTAGTAGTGAATACTTTCAGAAAACTTCCAGAAACCAGGTCACCAAAGACAAAAGAATAATGGACCACACACACACACACACACACACACACACACACCACTTGTAAATTGTCTTTGCTGGAACTCAGTGGCTGTTTTGCTCCCGCAAAAGTTAGCACTATGGAGGCATTGCTTTCCCTACAATTACCTGCAAGTGGGGTTAAAACTGTTAGGAAACGTCCCACTGGGGCAAGGCGTGAGACTGCCCCCCAGGTAGGGACAAAGCCTGGGTGCACTCCTGGCTACTTGAGTCCAGGGGCACATTCATATGCGAATGTTCCCCAGCGTGAAGAACAACACACACAAGCCATTAAGGCTAAAACTACTTTATTATAGATAAGATGCAGAGTATGTCTCTGCTTTTCAGCTCATTAAGTCAGAGCTGTGCATTAGCGTGTCCGGTATCTCTCAAGCCAGAAACGAAAGTAAAGTACAATAGTAAAGTACAATAACATCACATGTGTGAGAAAGCTGGTAGGACTGGTGGCTTTCTCACAGGATAAAAACAGACACATAGTCATGCTGGCCTCGCTGCTGCAGCTTTTGCAGCTCGGCGTGTAATAATATCCTGACAAAAACACAGATTCCACATAGCACAATATAGTGCAAATCATCCATCACTGTCTTTGGTCCATCTAGTTCAGTATTGTCAGACACTGACTGGCAGTGGCTGTCTGGGATTTCAGGCAGGAGTCTCTCCAAGCCTTACCTGGAAATACCAAGAGTTAAAACTGGGGGGGGGGGGGGGGCTTCTGCATGCAAAGCAAATACTCTACCACAGAGCTATGGCTATCACCATTTCTATGCATCTTGAAACTCCCTCTGGAAAATGCTGCCTTCCCTAGATGCTGGGATGATGTCTAGAATCTAGATCAAAGAATATTGCTTCTCCTGGCACAGAGTTTGGGTAGGAATATTGGATTATGGGCCTACAGTGGCTACAATCAATTTGACATATGGCAGCTGCAGGGAAAGCTCAGTCCTTGCTGAGTTCCAGCTGCTCTCCGCATGTTTCATACCAGTGATCTACATGTGCCACTTTGTGTTGGATTCAACTCTTGGCATACAGATGCACAATTGCATTTAGGGTGGGTTGCAGTGGCACAGAGAACACTGAATTCAGGTCGTGGCGGTGGCTGAGCAGTACAGACTGGGCTGCTCCTTACAGCTACTGCCACATGCTGAATTGATCATAAAAGCAGGCCTTGAAAGCTACAACTCTACATACATTTACAAGGGAGTAAGTCTTATTGAAAAGGGGACGTGGGTGGCGCTGTGGGTTAAACCACTGAGCCTAGGGCTTGCCGATCAGAAGGTCGGCAGTTCAAATCCCCGCGATGGGGTGAGCTCCCGTTGTTCGGTCCCAGCTCCTGCCCACCTAGCAGTTCGAAAGCACATCAAGCGCAAGTAGATAAATAAGTACTGCTCTGGCGGGAAGGTAAACGGCATTTCCGTGCGCTGCTCTGGTCTGCCAGAAGTGGCTTAGTCATGCTGGCCACATGACCCGGAAGCTGTACGCCGGTTCCCTTGGCCAGTAAAGCGAGATGAGCGCCACAACCCCAGAGTCATCCGCGACTGGACCTAATGGTCAGGGGTCCCTTTAAGTCTTATTGAACTCAGTGGGGGTGGGGGCATGCTTGGGCTCATGCTGCACATGAGTTATTTCCACCCCCCACCCCACACCGCCAGACTTTGGTCCCAGTGAGAATGCAAATAAGCCACAATAGCTTCACAAGACAATACTAGTGTGGCATTGTCTCCGCACGTTAGTGTCCCTTCTGCAAATTAAAAGGGGGAACAGCCTACTCTGCGGAGCTGATCTGTAAGAAAATAAGATACAAAACTTCACAGGCTTAAAATTCCATTTTTAAAAAAAGTAGCACGAGTACCAAAGCTGGTATTTCTCCCTTCTTGCTTGCATCCACCCCACTTCTCACAAAGACCAGGGTTGCTGCTGGTTTTCCTTCTGTGCTTCCATTCCCTTTTCGCAATTTAATTAGTTCTGCATGTCATTCTGCTGTTATGAAATTACGGCAAATAAACAGAGTAAATAGGAAACTGAGACTGTCATTGGGCCATCTCTCTCGTTCATATTCATTTTCAATTTCACTGTGCTCTCTTGCACCGAGCAAGAGGGGTCAAATTAAGAGGTCAAATTAATTCCTAGGCTTAGTAAATTATATTGTTTTCACATGTGACACAAGGCTACAATTGTCCGGACACTCACTAAAGAGAGTAAACCTCACTGAACGCATGCATAGGATTGTTGAGGCTGCAATTTTAGGAAAATGCACTAGGGAGTAAGCTCTCTATTATGCTCAATGGGATTTAATTCTGAGTAAACAGTTTTTGGATTGCACAGTGACTCACACCTTTCAGCCTCCTGTATATTATTTGGCTCCGGAAAGAAGCACATACCAAAAAAAAAAAAAAAGGTAATATTCTCACCTCAATTTGCACCAATGTAAAATCTGCGATTATAGTAAAACACAGAGATGGAAAAAATGCTTGGAGGTAATGTGAACTGATTCAAAATTTACCTTACAGATTTACCATTTCCATACGACAACATTTACAGAGAGGTCTGGATTTGTCACAGAAATCCGGGGCTTCATTAAGCTGTGCTGTGGCGCTAGAAAGGGGTTTAGGCATGTGAGATTGCAAGTGTGCCTTTTTGATGTTGAAGTTTCTGGGTTAATCTTTGTCACTGTGGGCCGTTTGGTGACTTCCTGCTCCGCAGCTGTAAATATCCTTTTAAGACAGAGAATTTTGCAGAAATGGCCAAAACACTACTCTTCATGAAATGCTTCTGAAAAGAAATAATTGTCAACGGATTACCATAAATCCACATCAGATTATCTCCAATACACCCTACTTAATACTGTGTAAAGAGCCGAACATCAAACATAATGCGCTGCTTTTGACCAAGGCTGTTAACACACCCTTCTGGAAGTGATCAGAATATTAACATAAGACACTTCCTCAGCAGACACAGTTTAGAGAAGCAGCCACAGAGAGCAGGTTACAGATGAGAGCAGTGGATGATGCAGTCGTTTTTAAATTTCCACACCCCTTCATCTGGTCACCTCCTGTGAGCCAGTGTGGTGTAGTGGTTAAGAGCGGTAGACTCGTAATCTGGGGAACCGGGTCCGCGTCTCCCCTCCTCCACATGCAGCTGCTGGGTGACCTTGGGCTAGTCACACTTCTTTGAAGTCTCTCAGCCCCACTCACCTCACAGAGTGTTTGTTGTGGGGGAGGAAGGGAAAGGAGAATGTTAGCCGCTTTGAGACTCCTTCGGGTAGTGAAAAGCGGGATATCAAATCCAAACTCTTCTTCTTCTTCTTCTTCTTCTTCTTCTTCTTCTTCTTCTTCTTCTTCTTCTTCTTCTTCTTCTCTGTCCACTGGTATTATTGCCTCCCCTTTCTCTCCTCCTCTCCTCAACCTTCACTGTCTGTCACTGCCTCTTCCCTCTTTGTTTCCCTTCTCTCTGCCTATATTATCCTTGCCTTGTCTTTCTAAGGCTGGGTATACACAAATAAACCAAAATCCACCACTCTGGATAAGGAAACCTATGGGCTTTTGTTTTACTGCAAACCTGGTTGTGTGTGTGTGTGTGTGTGTGTGTGTGTGTTCCATGGTAGCTTTCCTTAACAGACCCAACTTTAGGCTTGAGAAAGCCTCAGCTGCTTTTCAAGTTGCGTTCCTAATGACCTCACTCTACTGCAACAGGACTGAACTGGATTCAGATGTGAACAGGATCCAAATAATTCAGAAATTCAGAACAGCTCATATTTTGCACAGTTACTGTTCTCATTCAGAAACACGAGACCTTTGAAAACCTGAGGTCCTATACATGCCTAGCTGAGAACGGGTCTTTGGTGACGGCAAAGCCCTGTTCTGCTTTCGCAAGCCCTGGCAATCGGCTGACAGGTGGTGTTAGCAGCAGAAGCACAGGGCTTGATCACAGGCTGCTCGCCATCTTTGCCACCCTACTCCAGAGGCATTCTTGATAGTTGATATTGCACTTAAACTGCCATGCCCCAAACTGATTATTAATGCTTAAGAGCAGCAGTGCCAAACCTCCAGCCTCCCCATTTGGCTCAAGAGACTGTTTCAGCTAAGCCACACCCACCTATGACATCTGTTGTTTGGTCAGGTGTCCTATGGCATCATATAGGTGACATTAGGTGTTGGGCAGCGAAATACACAGCTCCCTGTTGAAAGCAAGGTTTGCTGTGAGCCCTATGCTTTTGTAAGCATCACTGATCACCTGAATATCACGCCTGCAAAGAGCATGAGTTACTGCTTAGAATGAAAACTGTGATTTGGATCCCTGTGAAAAAGAATATAGCCCTGGAATCATTGGCTGGCAATGTTTAAAATTAGACCAGAAGGTCAAGCTTCAGTAAAATGTAGTCTATAAATATCAGACAGAGGAACTCACCAAAGGAACGTGCTAACTGTAAATAGTCTAGTGAGAGGGGAATCTTTTTCCAACTAGTTTTTGCCTCCCACAATATTGCGCGATTTGGTTCTCTGCTTCCTTGTGTCCTGTGTTTGAGTTGGACTGGGCTGGCGT
The DNA here is from genome assembly GCF_009819535.1 of Lacerta agilis. Taxonomy (NCBI): domain Eukaryota; kingdom Metazoa; phylum Chordata; class Lepidosauria; order Squamata; family Lacertidae; genus Lacerta; species Lacerta agilis. The sequence continues at coordinate 62,586,183 of NC_046317.1, read as the reverse complement.
TCTCTCCCTTGGAATATGGGAAAACAGCCCAGGCAAAACCTTGGCAAATAACTGCAGAAGGAAAACAAACACTGAGTTGGTTGTCATCAGAGTCCTTTCCTTCACTGAAAGACAGTCTTTCCTTGCACTGGGGAGAAGGAACAACGCAGCCCCCACCACGAACATGCATACTGTTCATTGCCACTCCAGTTGGCCTGATTGAGGCTAAACTCCAAGCCAGTGGAAATATACCCACCAGCCCAGTAGTTTAAAATGGCCCAAATGCTCCATCTCACACAAAATACAGCATTCTTACTTAGCACTGAAACAGTGAATAAGTGGGTGAATACTGCCAGGACCATTTCTGTTTGCTTCCTGTACCAGCACAAATGAACATTCTATTTCTACTAAGCAAATGTTCATTTTGGTAATCAGGGAGAACCAAATACTAGATTGCTGAATACAGTGTGTGTGTGTGTGTGTGTGTGTGTGTGTGTGCAGGGGCGTACCCAGGATCAAAACTTGGGGGGGGGGGCAAGCCATGGTCGTTCAAGTTGTGACATTTCAGCACGGAAAGGCGAATGAAACCAAAATTTTAGGAAAAATATATATAATTATAGCAGTGCTTTATTACGGTAGTTATTACAATTATTTGCTTGAAATTTTTTTTACAATTTTTTATTCTAGTTACATGTCTTATACCAGGGGTGGCCAACTCCCAAGAAACTATGATCTACTTTCAGCAGTGATCTATCCCCGTTTTTGGGGTTCAGCTGTTCAGCTCAAAGTTGTTGACCCTTTTGGGGATGAGGAATGCCCCGTTTTTTAGGGGTTCAGTTCGTTTTTAGATTACTGACCATATTATGTAAACAGCAAACAAAAACAGCTTCAAAAAACAGAAAAACTTCCCCCCAAAAACAGAAAGCCCCCAAATGGCTGAAAAACTCAAGTTTCCTAGGATCCTCAGCCCTCGCAAGGGAACTGTTTCCAAAGCTCTGTTGCAACGATCAGCCGGGGCAACACACACACACACACACGCAATGGCCGGCTGCCGGTCAGCAGAGCTCAATTGTTATTTAGATTTTGGGAGGGGGAGAAAGACCAGTGGTTGAGCTTTTTTAGGAGAGCTTTTTTTCCTTTTAGGCTGCCGATAACCATTTAATTATTATTATTATTTGCTTCTATGGGGGGGGGCAGGTGCCCCCTCCTCCCCCCCCTGGGTACGCCCGTGTGTGTGTGTGTGTATGTGTGTGTGTGTTTCTCCTGCCTTTCTTCAATTCATGGTTCCACACACATGCATAGAATCATAGAACTGTAGAGTTGGAAGGGATGCCAAGGGTCACCTAAAGCTGGAATCTCAACTAAAGCATCTATGACAGATGACCATCCAACCTCTGCTTAAAAACCTCCAAGGAAGGAGAGTCCACAACCTTCAGCTAGGTTTGGGAAAGATCCCTGCCTTAACCCAGAAGAGCCACTGCCAGTCACGTGTTGGCAATATTGAGCTAGGTTAAACAATAGTGTGTGACTCAGAATAGGGCAGCTTCCTTTGCTCCCATTTATTTAAAAGCATTTCTAAACCGCTCAGTATTTTTTAAATGTCCAGGTGGCTATTATTATCACTGTAGTCCCACATTAAATCCAGCTCCCAATATCTGATGGAGACATCCCTACGACACAGTCTGGCAAGCAATTTGGTTTCTCAGCTCCATCAGCTTTGTAGTTCCTCCAAGGCTGCAAGTCTCACGCATCCGCTGAGGGCTCCATGTATGAGCTGGCAGCTGCTCCAGGACCTTCAGACTCAATGCTGATAAAGGTCAACTTGAAAGGTGTTCGTTCATGGAAAGTTTTCAGTGCAACTATGTTCCACTATATAATCTGTCAGGGAAAGGAACTCTCAGTCCCTCCACTGGGCAAAGCACAGGTTGTGGTGATTTAATTCTTCCAGGCAACTCAGATGATCAGCATTTCCTATGAGCTAGATATTACTAAAAGCGTGTGTGTGTGTCTTTTCATTTAGGTATCAATTTAGATGAAGGACCATTTTCAGCAATATGTGGGAACTTTTAATTAGTTAAAGGTGTGGCCATCCATGTCAAGACTTTAAATAAAGACATGCGTTCTTTGATTAAAAGATGTACTAAACTCTTCAGGCCATAAGGCAGTTAATCACATCACATGGATTAATTCTGGACATGTTTACCCTTCCATAGAGCCCTTTGTATATTCAAACTGAGTCTCTTCTTATATGGCTAGTTCTGAATTCGGAGCAAAAGCAGGACTGGGGATTGAGCTCTGCAGGGGGAAGGAAATGTTAGGAAACCAGCCTTCCTGCTTGCAAAGAGTTCTCCTAAAACTATGTACGTGGTTGGGTGGACTTTTCAAGGGTACCATTTAGGGAAAGCAATGGTGGCTGTTACACACAGAAATTTCAGGTTCTTGTAAGGGCTAATCTACACTTCCTCTGGTCCCGGGGGAAACCAGGTTTTCCCTGGGTTGTCATTTGTTCAGGTCTATCACCAAAGAGCAGGTTCCCTTGGAAAGGAGTGGGGCAAAGGGAAAACTGCTCAGACCCGCATTTTCTAGGCATGGCACAAGCAGATGGGTAGACGAGCCCTCAGTTGGCATCTGTCCTGGAACTATTTTAAATTTTCTTTATTAATGGATTTGTTTTTAATATAGAATGGGCCTTTTCTGTGGACACTCCATGTTTGTGGAATGCTGTCTTCAGGGAAGCACACCTGGCCCTGTCTCTGTCTGTTTTTAGGGGCCGGGTGAAAACATACTTATCTACCCATGTTTTTAACTGGGAGAGTTGTTAGATATTCCTGTGGCCTTTGCTGCACTCATCCTTTCAACCGGGGTGGGTAGGACTTGTTCCTTTAAAATATATTGTCAGGTGATCATTTCAGCTATTGTTTATGGTTATTTTTATCTGATTTCATTGTCTTTGTTATTTTAAATTTTTTCTGTGTTTTTCCTGTATTTTTTCTTTATTTTATGCTTTGAGGCACTTGAGTGCAAAATGTGACTAATAATAATAATATATGGAGCTGTTTTAAATTGTTTTTATACTTTTCTTATGGTTGTAACTGTTTATGCATTTTATAATTGTACATTCTGTTCTTGTAACACATCCTGAAACCTAATATATAAGTATAGTGTGTGTGTGTGTGTGTGTGTGTGTGCGCGCGCGCTTCAGGAGAACCTTCATTTCTGACCATCTCACTGGTTCTATGCAACAAGTGACTTTTGTTAAAACTATTCAGGAGGTCTGTACAGTGGTACCTTGAGTTAAGAACTTAATTTGTTCTGGAGGTCCGTTCTTAACCTGAAACTGTTCTTAATCTGAAGCACCACTTTAGCTAATAGGACCTCCCGCTGCCCCTGCACCGCTAGAGCACAATTTCTGTTCTTATCCTGAAGCAAAGTTCTTAACCTAAAGCATTATTTCTGGGTTAGCGGAGTTTGTAACCTGAAGCATATGTAACCTGAAGCGTATGTAAACTGAGGTACAGCTGTATACCAGAAATGGAAACCAAAGTGATGCAGGGTACAGAGCATACATACATTATGCAGGTAGCTCACTTCATGGATCTCATTGTTGCTCCACATGAACTGAATATACATCCTGGAGCACAGCCCAAACCCTTCTACAACCTGCACATTGTAAACTTTTCTGCTGCTACATATCTTCTCACTAAGGGTCACCTGATAAGCTTTAAGGCAATTCCCCAGAAAAGAGTTTGAATGCCAGCGTAACCCATACCATCCATACTGTAATGTGTCACATGCAGAAGCAGTCGGGGTGACAAAACATGGGGAAGAACATGGCAGAAGAAGCCACAGCTGTGTCCCTGCTAATAGATCAGGGAGGAGGCTATTTGTTCCTTCATTTTGTAATCTTGTAATGCTATTACCAGATAATAACAAATATGGTGGCATAGCATTAAGACTCCAAGTTTATCAGATAATATCAAACAGGAAAGGCATAATGATGCAGATATGTTTTCACTCCCTTCTAAAAGGGAATGTACTAGGCTGATCTTAAGAGGAAAAGAATTCAACAGTTTTCCTTCAAGGCACAAAGAGAACATTCTGGTCATATTAGCTTATGTCCCAAGGATTTTATTAATTTCCCTCACCAAGCTCTAATTGTGGGAATAAGAGGTGCTCAGCAGTCTCACTCCATCCATAGAGATGAGACCCCCATGCAGAACTAGGTTTTTCAATTTTTGGTGGTTGTTTTCTGAGAGAATTTGTGAGCCTTTTACAATTGCATGCCAGGCGAATATTCAAACAGGTGAAGTTGTCCCTTCCATCTTCTCTGCATACAGATTTGGCTGCTGAATTTGTGGTTTTTTAGGCAGCTGTTAGACACAGAAGCCCTCGCACTAAAGATGTTAGTACAACTCCATGTTGTTGTTTTCTAGGTTTGACATCATCCACTTGCTACTATGCCTTTGGGCTTCTTACAGCACTCCCTTTCATCTCAAATTTGAGCCTACAATTCTCTCCCATACTAACTCCCTTAATCCCCACCTGCCCCCAACCCCACCTACCTCTTAACAGCTTATAGGAAACCTAAGCCTTTGAAGGTAGGGTAGGGGACACATGTTCTTGCAGATGTTGTTGGACTCCCAGTGCCATCATCTCTGATCATTGGCTCTGGCTGACTGAGACTGATGGGAATCACTGTACATCGGGAGGACAGCTCTGTACCTTGACACCACCAGGACCCTAATACCAAAAATGCACACCGTGAGTCCACCCCTCAAGCTCTTCCCCACCAAACAGCTACTTACCTCCAGCATCCAAGTAGACTCATGCAAGATGCATTCAGATCAATAGAAATAAGTGGCGTATTAGTGTGTTTCACAGACCCAAGCAAAGGGTAAAGCAATGCATTTATAAATGAGCCAACAGCAAATTGTCATTTTTTTACTACATGTGGGAGTCAGAAAATACAGTTTTGCTTAAAAACCCTGACTTACAACCCACAGTCAGATGTTTTCTTTTAGTTCTATCTACACAGCAAAATTTGCTTTTGAAATTCTATTCCCCAAAAATATCATGTGAAAAATCTGGTAAGATGACATTTGATTATTTATACTATTTATTTTTTGCATCCCACTTTTCTTCCACCATGCAAGCAGAATGCATGGGGTTCCTGAGTAGTCTCCCATCCAGGCCCTGACTAGAGCCAGACCTGCTCAACTTTAGCAAGGTGTCTACATCAAATACGCTTAAACCATGCCCTATAATTTAGTCTTAATGCTCACTATAAATCATTGATATTGTTGGGTGACACCATTAGTCGTATTCAGAGGGCACCCACTGGATATAACCCATTATCTTCTGCTTCTTCCCCAGTTCAATACACTCCATCTTCTGCACGAGTGAATATTGAGGGTTTCCTGTTTCAACATGTAAAAGAGCATTGGCAGGTGGTGCCAGGATAAAATGGAAGTTCTTTCTAACAGCTACCCTGATGCAACGGCATCTTATTAAATGGTAGCTGAAGCCTTTGTGCTGTAAAGCTGCCATTTGGAGCTAAAAAAGAGAGTGCAGTTTCCACATCATTTTGTCCTGAGAAGATTTCACAAAGAGAACCTCCCACTCATGTTCACTGTGGGTTACTCCAAGGTACAAACGCATCTTAAATGTAATAGTGTTTTTTTTACTGGCCCTGCTCCAGTGCTTTTAAGTACTGCTTAACGCAAGAAATGTATCTGCTGGAGTTTCCTCATCCATTCCCTACCTGCTTAACTTTCATGTGGGAGGGAGTCAGCAACCTTGTTTGGGCCAGCTTCTGTTCTTTCCAGAGCAATTTTGTTGAGGCTTTACCCTGTGACTCAGAATTATTTGTCTCCAACTCTGGTACACCTTTAATCACCTCCAAAATCTGTCTCTGTGGCAGAGGTGGAGAACCTCAGGCCCAGGAGCAAAAAAATAAATAAAAAATAAATGCAGCCCTCTCTGCTTGACCCTCTAGACCAGCCTTTCTCAACCTTGGGTCCCCATATGTTTTTGGCGTAGGCCTACAACTCCCATCATCCCTGACCACTGGTCCTGCTACCTAGGGATGGTGGGAGTTGTAGGCCAAAAACATCTGGGGACCCAAGGTTGAGAGAGGCTGCTCTATACACTCCCCCTGCCAGATCCATCCCCCCCTCCACAGTTTTGCATCCATCCCTCTTGCTTGCTTGCAGAGAGGATAGAGAAATGGTATGCAAAAAAAACTCTGACTTTTGCAAAGGGAGGTGTCTCACCAACCAGTATTTGGCCCTGCCCACCACTGACATATGGCCCCCAGAAGTCACCCTCAACAGAATGTGCCCTGAAGTGTTTCCCACCACTGATTTACAAGCTTCACTTTGCCTTATGGTAAGCATACTCCTGATTCCAAGTATTATCTGTCTTTAAAGTATAGCAAAAACAGAAGTTTTTTTTTTAATCTTTCTTGGTTTAATGCACAGAATATACTTGCCCTTCCAGTACTCAATCCCCTTGCTTTGCTGGTCCATGCCATGTGAGTCAAATATCCACCCATCCTTAGCAGGAAAAGAAAATTCTGCAAAATTCTAGAGATCAGATCTCAATAGAGACCCATCTCAAAAGTGCTGACGGCAGCCCCAGCACAAGCCAGGAGCTGGTGGAGCCTCGGAGTCAAGTTTTTCCCCCTCATGCATTAAATGGAAAATAAACATTTGAAACAAATTCAGTATTTCGCTAGTGTGCTCTTCCAAAGTGTCTGCCCCACCTCCTTTTCCTTCCTAGCAGGGCATCCAAAACTGTTCTAATGTGCTCCTTGTGAAGGTTGATTGAGAACTGGCAACGGGGAAAGAACAGAGATGCTCTTTCAGACCAAAAGTGAGTTCAGAATGGACAGGGCTGTGCTGGCTTTGTGGTGGCCCACTGGATATGGTGGAAGGCAGGGAAGCCAATGGCAGGTAGAGTGAGAGCTGACAAGCAATGCAACCCTCTGACTGGTTGTAAGAAAGAATGTGGGGGCTCGTTGAGAACACTCGTTGGTTGGTAGGACAGTGCCCCATTTACTGTAATGGACCAGCCTCTACTGCTTCTGGGTCTAATTCAAAGTGTTGGCCTTCTAAACCCTAAACATTTTGAAACCAAGGTCCACCTGCACCCAGAGCACTGCAATCAGCCTTGTTTCAGCCTTCTTCATCCAGTAAGGCATGTTCCCTGCTATTTGCCAAACTAAGGAGAATTGCAACAGAGTTAAATTGCTGTGCTGGCTGGATTCTGTAGTCCACTGAGTGCCCTACAAACTGCCTGCATCTTTTAACTTTTCCGCCAGGGAGCCTAAAAAGTAGCTTTCCAAGAGGGCTTCCGTCCCAGATTCTTAGCTCCCCTGACGACTGGAAAAACAAATTGCAACAGAGTTAACACAGCCAGCGGCAACCATCTCGCCTTCACGGGTGCTGACAAGTCAGACTGACAACCAGGAGGTTCCCTACCCACAACACAAGCAGTCATTGAGGATGCCCTGGGCTTTCCCAGGAGGTGTGGCTTAGGGCACGGGGCACTTTATTGGTAGTAAGAGAAGCACCTGGCCAGTTCAAACAGAGTCTGGGGGCTGAACTGAGTGATAGTTTACAATTTTGAGACATTCTCTTATCTGGGAAACCAGTCAACCATTCATCAGAAATTGGTGATTTGTGGGCATGCCCTCAAGTCACACAGGACTGCTGGAGCAGAGGAACGCCTGCTGTATAAATTGTTGGCTGAGTGCAGATTACACAACGTGTTTCGTGCCAGGCCTCATTCTGTGATTTAGACTAATGGCCTCCGAATCATTACATCTCACCCGACTCCCAAATACTCCATGATAAGGAGCACAGTTCAGTTGTTGTCTGGTTGACAACATACTTGGCATGTAGAAGGTCATTTTAGGCTCAGCTGGAAAGGGAAGAGCTAGGAAAGTCTGCAATTCAAAATTCTGGAGAGTGGCTGCCAGGCAGTGCAGAGCATTTGTGGCTACCCTGCGGCCCTACAAATGTCACTGAACTCCAACTCCTACCAACCCCAGCCAGCATGACCAATGATCAGTGATGATGGGATTTGCAGTCCAGAAGACCTCCCCTATGTTGTGCCCAGCCATGGTGCTGAACTATAGTTCCCATCATTCCTCTCCATTGGTGTACTGGCTGCAACCCATGGGAGTTGGAGTCCAACAACAACTGGAAGGTCAAAGGTGATTTAAACACCTTTTTCCAGCATAGTCAACGTGGACAGCTACCGGGGTCATTCTGCACACAAGCAACAGAATGAAACAGTCGGAAGTGAAGAGGTGGCACGGACTGCACCACTTCTGACGGCAGACTGCCTTTTCCAACGCACATATACTTACAAGGAAGCAATGCGGAAGAAGAGCTGGGCTCGTTTTCAACCCAGTGTGCAAGTTTTTCTATTTGCACGGTGTTGTGTCTTTGTGAGATTCCACGTGGTTTAAATGTGGTGTTGTTTTTAAAGGGGTGGGGAGGCCCAACTTCTGCCGCCTCGCTCTCTTGCACCTGTAGATGCTTGGCGTGAAGGCCTGGATTGGTGCCAAAACTTACTCTGGGGATCTGTTTCCACGAGCGGGGCTGTGCAACGACGACAGGAAACTGTCGCTAATCGTGTGCTCATTTTGGACAAGAGAGCGAGGCTTCTTCCGGGACAGGGGGCCTGGGGCTTGTCTTCTTCTCCGGGCAGCTGAAGTTCAGCGCGCCTCTTTTACTGTCCGCTGACCCCGGGCGAGGGACCCCGAGGGAGAGGCGGCGGCGGCAGCGGCGTCTCTGGCTCCGCTCCGCGCTGCCCGCCCCCCGCTCGCGCTCCCTCGGCCCCGCCCGGCACCTGCCTCCTCCTCGCAGGCCCCGGCCCCGCCCTCCCAGCCGGGCAGCCACCGCGGGCGAAGGCGTCTGTTAGCAGCGGCGAGCTGTTGGCGAAGGAGCGTGTGGTGGTGCCGCTGCTGCAGCTGCTGCGAGAGAGACGCCGGCCATGGGGAGAGTGCAAGGAGGGATGCGCTGCGTCAAGTTCCTGCTCTTCATCTTCAACTTCATCTTCTGGGTCAGTGCGGGGCGATCGCGACCGGGGAGAATGAGCCGGGGAGCAAAGGGCAATCGGGGACTACGGGGCTGTGGGAAGCAGTAGTCAAAGAAGAGGGAGAGAGATTGAATGGGAATTCAGGATACCCGGGAAAGACGAGCAGTAAAGTCTGGACTCTGGAGAGCAATGGTGATAGGGCAGAGAGAGGCTATTTCATAGATCGTAGAGCTGGGTCCACGAGGGTCATCTAGTCTAACCTCCTGCGATGCAGGGTTCTTTTGCCCAACTCTGGGCTCGAACCCACGACCCTGAGATCAAGAGTCTCATTCCCTGCTAACTGAGCTATCCCGCGCCTCAGCTTCATCAGGAAGAGCAAACAGAGTGAGCCCTTTGCTGCCAGCTAAGGATCTTGCTGCTTCAGGCAGCAAACCGACACGCTTACGTACGTGCTGATAAACTGTAGCACAATCCCAGCCAGCCGGTTTCTCTCTCCCCCTGCCTTGACCATCTTTCGTTGCACAACCCCCTACAGCACTACATGCCACCCTTCATGATCTCTTGAGCCTGCTAGAGCGAAATTGCAATAACATGGGCTGGTGTGCAACCGCTCTGCCCTGCGCATCCCTCTGCTTCGGATCACTGGGAGGCTAACCTAACAGCTGCTAGATATGTAGGATACTCCATTGGGGGAAGGTCATGCTTCCTTTCTCCGTCCGACCCACTGTTTTGTAGATACTGTACTCTCTGCAACGGCTGTTTTGCACAATCAATTTATGCAGCTATCAAAGTGGGGAGCAGGCAGGTACAAACTGATCCAAAGGAAATGAAGCTGAGGTGTTCTAGTGCAAAGTGCCGTGTGAAGTTAAGTGTGTTCTGAAGGAAGCACGGATCATCTGTCATCCTCATCTAACCCATGATAGCTCAGTTACAGTAAAAAAAACATATTGAGTGAATGAGTTACCTTCGTTAGTGTGTCTTTTCTGCATACGATCGTCTTTTGTCTTTGGGGCAGATGAGATCATCAGGCAAGGAGAAGTGTCTGTCTCTGCAACCCTCGTGGAAAAATGCCTGTAACTTGCAAATTGTCTGCACCTATGGGCTGGCCATATGGTCACATGTTTGTGAAGCCTAGTGCCACATTAAAAGCAAGTCAAAAAGGCTGGAACCTACAAAAGCACAAATGCTGTATTGCCCCAATAAGCACGTGATTATGATGGGGTTTAATGTCTTGCTTCCCTCCCTTCTGGGACATCAACCATGAAACCACTAACAAGTTTCTTAAATAACACTGACATGTGAGCATTGGTTAGAATTCTGTGAGCTTTTCTATTTGTGTCTCTGAGATGTGTAAAGCTTTGTGGCTTCTTGAACCATTTTCCCAGAGATAAAATGTTACCCCTTTTGTGTGTTGTGGACCCTTTGTATGTTTGGTCAAAAATGTATTTGCAGCATTTGTGAGCATCCACCCTTTGAGCAATTATTAATGCAGGTCTCTCTTATTAGTGGCATGAGTGTGAAACCACTATGGCTCTGCGTGAATGCCCAAAATGTTTTAAGCTAGAATTTCCAAGCCAAGTGCAGTACTCTGTGAATACATTTCAATGTCTATCATATTAAGGAGCATGACACGATGTGTGGCTGTAGTTTATTAGTAGGGAAGCTAGCCTTTATTGGTTGTGATCTCCTGAACCTGTATACAATAAAGGCATTAATGGTTTGCCAGTCCGCTGCAGCGTGTTCCTTTTGTTCCTGATGTACTGAGGCAAATCGCCTTTTCAAATATTAAAAGCAGAGGATATCCAAATAAGCAAGCAAGCTGCTTACCAACTCTTGTGCAGAATGGTGTACACAGAGTACAAGTGAAAGGCAATAATTTTTAATAAATTCTGACAAGCAATATTACAATATGCACTTTCTCCTGGTGGCTGTCAGAGTTCATGCAAATGTACAGAATCTGCTCCCTCTTATCTTTTGCTATTGTTGATGCATCACAGGAGACAATTGCACTCCAGTGCTGTGGAGGGGAAGGGTGCAACTTCAGAACAATTCAGAAAAGCAGAAGCAACGGGATGGGAGTTTTTTTGACATTGAGGTCACAATCATGGGGGAAGGGAAGCCTTGTTCTTTTCCATCCCCTATTTTGCTTAAATGGCTGCTCAAGGTTCCTTTCTTCAGTGGTACCAGCTGAGAATATTCAACCCAAACTCTGAATAATGTCTTTAGCTAGAACCATCATCTGAGCAGGAAATGTAAATTCCCAGAGACTGTCATCTCGAAAGGCCCTAAAACATACAATCATAGAGTTGGAAGGGACCCCAAGGGCCATCTAGTCCAACCTCCTACAATGCAGGAACCTCAACTAACGCATCCATGACAGATGACCATCCATCTATCATGCCATTGGGAAAGGCCTCTATTAAAGATGGCAGACCCCAAGAGATTTGCTGCCCTCCTCGATCATGCTTCTGATGTATCCCCTGTGTAAAAATAGCAGCAGCCTGCCCACTTCTTCCCCATCACTGACTGGGCAGGCCATACATGAGAGGTCACCAACTGTTTTAGGCACAGGGACACATTTTTGAGTGAGTGAACAATATAATTGTAGAGTTGGAAGGGGCTCCATTGGTCATCTAGTCCAACCCAATCTTGGGCACTACTCTCTCCTGTCACTTCTTGCTCCCTTCCCCTGGATTGGCTCCTCTTCTCACCACCTGAAGACTTTGCCAAGCTGAAACTTAGATGCAGTGGATTTAATCTGAGCCGTGAAAAGCACATAGAGCTGAATGACAAAGTTCCTCCTCTTTTCAAGGCAGAAAAAGGTGACCACTCACCAAGAGGGGCAATGAATGGGGGTGGGGGACACTCAGAGGCTTCATGGGCACTTGGAAATACCTTCAAGATGCTATTGCACCCAAGATGCCATTGCATTGGTGACCCCAACCATACGTACTCCCTTGGTGGGCAGGATTTTTGTGGAAGCCTGGCAAGATGAAAGCCAAACCCTGCTTGCAGATAGCCTTGACCAATATAGCTAGAAATGAGTTGTCTTTTCCCCATAAGGAGATCCTGTGGACTAATTATGTCTGTTTGGTCAGAGGTTTGTTTAAAATCTGCATTCATGTTGCTGTTTGGCTGATTGGGCTAATTTATCAATAATTTGCTTTTGAAGATGGCAACAATATTTAGAAGGTTTGCTTGTTCCGTTGCCTAACATATTATTTGGAGAACTGGGATCTCCTTTCTTAGAAGTGGTTTTCAGTTTCAGCATCTCTGGTCACATGGTGAAAGAAACTATCACTGGGGGTATTGTAGGCCATGTAATGAATACAAGTTTGCTCTTTATCTCGTTAACCATAACTTCTCATATTTGTCTATTAAGCATACCAGAATCTTGTGCTCTGCTGCACACTGACAAGAGTCTTTCCATTAGTAGAGATGTTTAGCCCTGAATTCCAAAAGAATAACATCACTTTAATTGCTGGTACTCAAGTTTATATCTCATCTAACACATCTCTTAGATCTGAGTACCAACATCAACCCGCCAGTAGAAGAAAATAGCTCTTCATTGAAACCATAGAAACAGCAAAGGAAATAAACAGCCACAATGGGGCACATTTGTTTATCCTTGACATTGTTTTGCTATCAACACTTTCCCAGAGCTGCGTGGTTCTCTGTGCCCAGGCAGTGCTGTGGATTGCTAATCTAAAAGGAAGCAAAAAACAAATAACTCTTAAGGAACAGCTTGGGACTCTTCAATTATGGGCACACTTCCATGATGGCTTAAGAATGTCCATTGTGCATATACACTTCTATAACTTTACATAGACTCAGAGTTTATTTCAGTCCTTCTAAGGGCATCATTCCTTCATTTTGAAGGAGGAATTTGTTAGGTCTGCTTTTCAAAAGCAGACTGACCAAACTGACACTCCCAAACTTGCTTGTGAACTGGAATGCAACTCCCAGTTGGATTTTGCACTTATCCGGATTTTGCGAAGCAGTTTTGGTGTGCAAAAAGTGTGCACAAAAATATTTATTTTTTGTTCAAAATTAATATTTTCTGGGAAATATTTCCCTATTTTCTGAGAAAGTGCATTGGAAGATGCCTATATTTCATGTGCAAAATGTGTACAATTTAAATGTGGACCTTTTTTTGCATTCTTTCCAAAAAAAAACCACAGAATATTGTTTTCAACTTTTTCATGTGGCTTTCGTTGTATATTTTTATGTTTTATTGCTGTAAACCACCATGATTTTTTAATTGCATAGTAATATATAAATATTTTTATAAATAAATAAAATGCAGTAGAATGGACCTGTGACTGCACATCATTGAAACAAAAATTAGGATGTTGAGTCCATCCCTAGCAATGCAGTACACCAGGAGGAGGGAACTGGAACTGACTGGTAGCCTAGATCCATATTTCAAACACCCATGGGTCAAGTTTGACGGGGGGGGGCAGGGTTGCCCACGTATCAATCACCTGATGTTACAACAGCAGCATATGACTTGCTTTTTGCTGCACAGTTTGATTCCAATCTGCATGGGCAAAAAAATGCTGCACAGCACTGGGGAATCCTTTTGCGCAGCATTACTGAAGCAGTGACAATCAGCTGATAGCAAGCACCACAAAGCCCATTTTATCTACCTCCACTGGGCAGATGGCTATGGCTTGGCCAGAACAAGTTTGCAGGCTAATAGGGAGATGTGGTCCTGAGTAGACCTGGAAGCCAGAGGTTCCCCATCCATGCAGTATGCATTAGGGAGATAAGTATCATCCATGTAAAGTTTCAAAGCAGCATATACACCATACATATCAAACATATCAAACATTTGCTTCAAAGAAACCTCAGTTCTGTGACCTGTAAAGCCCTTGCTTTGGCTGTCACCTTACAATATATCTTGCATATTTCCTTTTCTCCCTTCTCATCCTCTCTTTCCCATTCCAAACCTAGTTTAACATCTTTATAAATCATCAAACAAGTGGAAGGTATGCTTATCAGATTTTCTTATGACATCGGCAACTGAGTGGGTTAGCCAATTTCTTAGAAGTCAGGTGGGATTCAGCATGATCTTGATAGGATAGGAAATGGAGTGCTCTGCATTTAGGTAGGAAAAATTAGGTGTACAAATAATGCAGCATAGCTAGCACATGGGACAAGTGAAAATGACCTTTAAAAAAAGAATCCTACCCCCAGTGGCCACGTGAGAGGGCTAAAAATGACCGACACCCACCAGTCACAAAATAGCAGTGCAAGGGAGGAGATGGTGACAAATGAAGGGAGAGACTGATATAAGCAGCTAGCAGTTGGTGACATTGTTTACTGTTGAGATCTCATCCTTCTTTGAAAATCGCAGAATTCTTTACCATGGCAATCTCCATTCTGCTTTTCTCAAGCTAAGTCTAGCCATTGGATCTGGACATTGCATAACCTCCTCATTTTAGGCTTATCCAGAGGTTCTAAGAAAAGCAGAAGCCAACATTGTGGGTCCATTCCACCAAACAAGTTGCTTCTGAAGAACTGAATATGCCTCTCCTGTCATATCTTCCCTTTTCGTTTTGCACTTGACTTTCACCCATGCCCATCCTGACACTGCTAGTTTTCCTCCCTCCCTGATCCTTTTACATTAACTTCTTCTCCTACAAAAACTTTCTTCTCTGTTCCGTTCTGTTATATATACTGTTCTAGTTACAGGTAGGTAGCCGTGTTGGTCTGCCATAGTTAAAACAAAATAAAAAATAAAAAATAAAAAAATCCTTCCAGTAGCACCTTAGAGACCAACTACGGTAAGTTTGTTCTTGGTATGAGCTTCCTTGTGCATGCACACTTCTTCAGATATACCATGCATGCACACGAAAGCTCATACCAAGAACAAACTTAGTTGGTCTCTAAGGTGCTACTGGAAGGATTTTTTATTTTTATTTTATTTTTTTGTTTTAAATATACTGTTCTGTTATATATATATACACACTGAGTGGAATTCAACATTGTTCTATGACAAACATTCCTTCTGTGCAAGTGTTGCAATTTGCCAGACTGTACAATCCCCTGTCTCCCCCCTTCCCCATGCTCTTCTGGGGGTTCTTCCAAGACCCAGCTAAATTTGGGAAAGAAAGGGCACACAAGGGGAGGAAAATCCCATTGAACAAGCAGAAGTCATTGCATAGGGCTTTCACTGATGGGGTTCAGCAGGTGAATCTCACCCAGTATATTTTCCTTGCCCCTTGAAAATAGGGTGGTCGGGGTTCAAGCCTGTAATGCAAATTGCATCCTGAACATGAGTTACTAAAGCTGATTCTGACATCTCATTCCAAAGAAACTTAGAGAGAAATGGAATCCCAACTGTAGTCCTCAGTTTGCTCAGCTAGTTCTGCAAATGAAGGGCATTTGCATAATTGACTCTGCTTCTGTTAAGGGCACTGAATGCCTGCCTCTTTGTTAGTGGAAGTCCTGCATACTCCTCATGCCTTCTGATGCTCCATCACGACTGTCCGTATTATTCTGAGATTATATTTACAGTCATCAGGCCTAGAAACTTGATTTTTGGAAAACAAATTGATAGGCTGTGGTTGCCAGCATCAGGGGTGGACTAGGGCCTTTTAAATTTCAGCAGCGCTCTGTGTGAGCCCAAAATTTGGCAGCCCCCCCCCCCTCACCTCTTGCTTTCCGTTCTGCTCAGTTCACTAAGTTATAGTTGTGACATCCTGCAGCGCCCCCTAGGTTTGGTGCCCAGTTCAGTGGAACTGGTCGCGCTGCCATAAATCTGCATCTGCCAGCATTCCAGATTGAGCATTCCAGCTTTTGAGCTGGCATGTATGCTGTGGTAAACTGCAGACTTCTCAGTGGCCCATCCTGTTTCTTCCCCTCAGCATGGCACTGACATCTGACTTTCCAGAGGCCTGCCTACAGTACTTGCTGGTGGTAAAAAAGGGGGGGCACTTTCTGCCTCCTACTCAGTAATTGCTCCATCCAGCCGTTTCTGTTTCAGGATGTGGTTGGCCTATCATTTCTCTGGCCTTGTTTGATTAGTCAGTTTCAGGTTTCCAGTCAGCATTTGCAGGGCCAGCGCAAGACGTTTTGGCACCTGAGGCAAACCACAAAATGGCACCCCCTCCCCTTTCGCCAGGGAAGATGGGGTGAGTGAAGCTCTACATCAGGAACAAGGAGGGAATAAAGATCCACACCAGGAATGAGGAGCAAATAAAGATCTCCATCGGAAACTGGGAGGGGGGGGGAGACCAGTAGTGACTCTTATTCACCAAGAGGCCACTGTAGAGGCAGCATTTGGGAGGCTGCCCACCTTGCCTCATGGGTGGGCCGGCTCTGAACTTTCAACATGAGATGCTTTCAAGCTACTGCAGTCCTTCCAGTATACCAAAGGTTTCTTTAGGGAAGTTAAGGAGCACTGTACATTAAATGGAAATGACTCTCTGTTAAAAGCACTCAACCCACCTGTCCCTCATGCAACTATTTCCAGTGGCATTTCTGTCGAATTAAAAAAGAAACGTGTGGTTGGAGGCTTCTCACCCAAGAGAGCAACAGCTCTTGAGTTCAGTGTGTTGAACCTCTTGAGTTCTGTTCTGTTCTCTGCTTGGAAATGGGTAAATGACTGAAAGAGAAAAATACAGAAAGCCATCTCACCCCTTGCCTTTCCCTGCAAGACTAATTGCAGCCGTTAAGAGTCGTCAACAGGTTTTCCACACCTATCAGCTGATCACCCATTCCCACCACCCTCTGAGTAATACCCCTCCCCACTCCCTCACTATATTTAAGGATCTGGTGACTTCTGTTTCAGTGTATCTGAAGAAGTGTGCATGCACACGAAAGCTCATACCAAGAACTAACTTAGTTGGTCTCTAAGGTGCTACTGGAAAGAATTTTTTTATTTTGTTTTGACTATGGCAGACCAACACGGCTACCCATCTGTAACTAGAAAAATACAGAGCCATCCATAGCACTAATAGGTTCAGTTAAGTTCTAGTTATGGGCAGGAGGAGAGAGAGTAACACACCAGCACTGAGAAGGTGAATTGCTCACCTTGACCTTATTACATCATGGTATTGCAGGATGAAACCATTAGCTCGGATATTTGTAGACAGAATGTCACACCAGTGCTGCTGTGACACAATGGAGATCAACCTCAGTCAGGGCTTATGAAAACTAAATTATGCATTCAGACACAAATCGCAGCTCTCTGCATGCACATGGAATGGTGAGACTCTAAAAGCTTTTTTTTTCAATCACAGACAACATGCCTGCTCTTTACCAGTGTGACTTAAGGGGGGGGGGGGGGGTCTGTGTATAAACGTTTATTTTTAGATACATGACAGTTAAGAGTTGGCCACTTCATAACCGAACATGATGAAACCTCCCTCAGACACTCTTCCTTCATGTTTTGATAGCATTCCTACAAGGCTGAAATGGCATTATTAACTTGCTTATTATGACTGACTAAAGTAAAGCATTAACACTGTTTGACAGCAGTTAGGCAAATAGAGTCACAGTACAGTGGTACCTTGATTCTCAAACTTAATCCGTTCTGGAAGTCCGTTCCAAAACCAAAGCATTCCAAAACCAAGGCGCGCTTTCCCATAGAAAGTAATGCAAAATGGATTAATCTGTTCCATACTTTTAAAAACAACCCCTAAAACAGCAAATTAACATAAATTTTACTATATAATGACACCATTGATCCATAAAATGAAAGCAGTAAACGATGTACTGCAGTCACACAATTAGTAGCTGAACCGGGTTCCACACAGTCACAAATGCAAAACAAAAAAGTGCCGCAAAAATAAAACCACAAAATAAATAGCAAAAACAGATGGACCTCAGCATAACACTCAAAATGGAAGTGTGGCACTCAAATCAGAAGCGTAGCACTCTAAACGGAGCAAGTTCAGCTTCTGAAAAAAGTTCACAAACCGGAACACTTACTCCCAGGTTTGCAGTGTTTGGGTTCCAAGTTGTTTGAGTACCAAGGCGTTTGAGAACCAAGATGCCACTGTACACTGTATAGTGCAGCAAAGATGGCTGGGTAAATTGCAAGTGCAATGGTACCTCTGGTTACGAACTAAATTCATTCTGGAGGTCCGTTCTTAACCTGAAACCGTTCTTAACCTGAGGTACCACTTTAGCTAATGGGGCCTCCCGCTGCCACCGTGCCGCCGGTACACGATTTCTGTTCTCATCCTGAGGTAAAGTTCTTAACCCAAGGTACTACTTCTGGGTTAGTAGAGCCTGTAACGCACAGTGTTTGTAACCCGATGTGTTTGTAACCCGAGGTACCACTGTAGCACTAGAGGTGGCTCTTGATGGGGCAGGGGGTGGGGACAGCCACAGATGTTGCCACAGGGTAGTGCAGACAAGAAGAAAAAAAATCCCCAGATAGCTCGCATTTAATCAGAATGAGCCTTCACCTAAGATCTTGTTCACACATGCATTAATATTTTTTCTAAATCACTTTCAATTCAAAGGCTGTTCAATAGATAACATCATAGTTGGGCCATGCCCTCAAGCTTGCTTACACTCTCAAAAGAAATCACTTGACAACTGCAAGGTCACAGCTCAAATGCCCCACACAGAGTTTCCATGCCACCTCAAAGACAAAACTTTTAAATGGAAGCCATTCATACATTCCACATCAGCGCATCAAAGGGTGAAAGATCAATTGATGGGCATGTGTGTGTTGCCCTGTGTTCCTCAATAGTGTAAAGCAAGAGATCATTGGTTGCTTTTATCTCAGTGGTCCCTTTGTTTATTAAGTGTATTTCTTGGATGGGTGCCAAACTGCCCCTTTCCCCCCTGCCCTTTCATGTTTCATGTTCCCCTGCTTTAGTGTTGTTATACTAGCAGCAGAGAATAAGGCTGTATGGGGTGGTAAAATAGTAACACTTTAGCCTGCAAGTGAATGTTTCTCTATGTAAACCAAGACACTCTCTGCAAGCAGAAAACTAGTAAGCAAAGCAAGGTGTAGGCTTGAACTCTGTTCCCCAATCTGTTGGTTTTCTATCAACAGGGAGGTTTTTATATGGAAGAGCTATACAAAGCGATGATCTTCTACCTGCAATCTGAAGTAGTGCGTCCTCATTCTGCTCTCGGGTTGCTCCTCAAGTGAAGTCATGGTGATGCCTTTCATTGCACCCATTTTTGTAGACAACCGTATACCTGCTTTTCACATTTTAACAGAGTTCTTCATTGAGAAATAATAGGAAGATTAGCATGTACACATTACCTACAAAATAAAAAACTGTCTAGCATAGATATATGCATTTATTTAGGGGCATTAAAGTAAGGTTTTCCTTCAGGGAGTATTTTGCTTTTCTTCAGTGGCATCCAGAATTTATACATTTTTTTACATGATTATTAATTTCCATATATGAAAAAGTAACATAGAAGTCTGTCCTGAGAATTTGTGGCTGCTATGAGACCATTGGAGGAAAGCAATAAAATGAATGTGCTATGTGTAGAAACCATCTTAGGTCTGTCCCTAAGAAAGCATGGTATCTCTTAATATATTACCGAAGCTTTAGGAAAGATGGCGTAAGTGAAATTGTCTCCCCAGGGAGGTTTGCCTGGCACATTTATTATATATCTTTAGGCGCCTCTTCAACCAGGCCTTGGGCTGACTAGCATCCTGTTAAATGTGTTGTGAGTGGGAGCATTTTTGTTTTTTTTTTGTTTTTAATGTATTTTTCTGTTTTTATCTTGGATTTTTATGCTGTGAACTACCTCGAGATCTACAGATGAAGAGTGACATACACATTTTATAAATAAGAATATAGAAAGTCCCCACACTGGGTCCCTTGCCCTCTAGGCTTTGCGGTGTAAATGGTAGTTATGCATACTTCGGAATCAAAATGGCAGCTCAGCCTTGTCTGTGGATTGGATGTCTAATTCATTTGTCAACTAATATGAGAAAGTGTCCCTTACCCCACTTTTTTCTCTTTGTTAATATTACTGAAGTGCAAAACTGCTCTGGACATTTAAGTGAAGATTTATTGGTGGTGCCAGCCAATCAGCACTGTGCAAAGCAAGCTTGAGCTACAGGTATCTTGAGCAGTCCCTCTTCTTTAATAACTGGAAAGGAAAATTGCATTTTAAAAAAGTCATGTCTGTCTTCACCCTTGGTGTAGTTTTTAAAAATTCATTCATCCCAGAACATTAAAGATAATGTTTTCTACAAGTGTGCAGCTGTGTATGGGTAGGAGGAGGTACCACTGTTAATAACACTGTTTGAAACATTTCCCATAGCTGCAGAACTAAGCTTTTGCCTTCTGGGAACTTATTATTAGTGTGATTAAAATCTCATCTCTTAAGCATTTCCTCTGCATTAAATACCATTTCCTTGCTACCTAGGACGGGCACTGCTATGCAGTTCCAGTGATGTGAGGAGATTTTCATTACTCGTTTAAACAATGGCACCAAATCCCATAAAAGGAACATTTTCTGGTGCATGCAGCAGTCAGCAATGGGGTCATGGAAGCGGCTTAAAAAATCAATAGAAGTTGCAGGTTAAAGGGCATTTTCCAAACTACTCATTTCCCCCCTCTTTTTTGCTAGCAGGACTTTGTACACAGCTTTGACAAATATCGATCTAGCTAATTCCAGCCTTGCATCGCAACATTTTGCACTTGCTGCAGCCACCATCATCACCACAGGTGCTCCCAGTGATGAGTTACACCTTTTCTCCTGCTGCAGCCTCTGCCACTAATTGGCACTTTGGCTTGCCCCTGTTTTACTGTTTACTGCCTTTGGAGATGTGTTGATCCTCCTCTGATTATTTATTGCAGAACCTCTGTGCCTTTAACAGATGCATAATAGGAAGCAATCACACAGGAGTTTTCTAAAGCACAGAGCAGGCTAAATGCCATGCATGTATGCCTGCTGTCTTCTGTCAAAGTATGCCAATAACCTGTGCCAAAGTAAATCTAAAGTGCCTTGGCGAAGCAGGTGGGGGGGCTTTTTGGTGCCATTGTTGTTGTTTTTGTTTAGTCGTTTAGTTGTTTCTGACTCTTTGTGACCCCATGGACCAGAGCACGCCAAGCACTCCTGTCTTCCACTGCCTCCCACAGTTTGGTCAAACTCATGTTGGTAGAGGACTTCCGGCGAGGGCGCCATTACCGGCGGTCGAGGGTTGTCTCGGCTGTGAGACGACCCTGGCTTCCCCGGGGGCTAGGAGCTCCGCTACCGCGCAGCGGGCTCCGTTAAGCCATGGGTTGAGCATCCCGCGGCATGGGCTCTCCAGCTGGCCCCATCGCGCTGACCCTTTCTCCGGTTCCCCTTGTAAAAGGGGCGCAGGAGTGAAAGGGCAACGGCGTGGGGCTGTGGAGTTTGCCCCAGCCGGGGAAGCCAAGTGGCGGCTGCCGCCGGTGATGAGCATCTCGTTCTTACCTAATTGAAGCAAAAAAAAGAAGAACCCCGTAAGCTGTAAGTACGGAGTTTAATTGGCCTCAAAACTGTTTTAATTGGCTTTTGGGGAGGAATGTCAAAAGGAAGTCCGTTCCTTTCCCCTGCTGAATTAGAAGAAAGTAACAGTGTATCTGGCTGCTGCTGCATTTGGTTGACACAATGTTTCCATTGGAGCTTTTCTGACAAGTACGATCTGTCAAAACCCCTGTTAGGGGAGGATTGAGACTTTTAAAGCATTTCTTCTCAAAGTTGGTGGAATATAATTTTCGCACCCTGATTAGGGGGAAATGGCGGCTGAAACTTGAGACTTAAAGATGGAAAAGTACTGAACTTTGTTATTTCCTGCCTGCTTCTGCCATTTTTGGTTTCGCTTTTAAAATGACTTTAGATCCGGGAATGACCCAAGGACAAAGGATAATTCTTTTGAAACTAGAACTCTTGAACCTGAAATTAGAACTGTTGAATCAGAATGTTGACGAAAGGTTTTTGGAATTGGTAAGGTTTCTGAGAACTCTGCCAAGGAACTTGAGGAGAACTTTGCTAAGGAACTTGAGGAAATATCTGAAGAACAAGACACAGTGATCACGCAACTCCAAGAAGAAGAAAAACCCTGTCAGTGTGAGAGGCCCAGGGTTGAATTTGGACACATTATATCGGCTTTCTGGGGTGAGAGCCCAGAAATGCAGGAAAAACAATTTTGGGATTTACAATTAAAAGTTGATTTGAAGATTGAAATGGAGATGTCGGATGGTGACGTATTATATTTCCTGAAGAGCTTTGCTAGGATGTTTTTGGACAAGGTTTCGGCCTTTAGATACAAGGAAAAAGAGGACATTCTGGACTTTGGAAAGGGTTGGAGGGAAGTTTGGTGGGTGATTCTGAGGTGGGGAGAAAAAATGGTAAGAAGGGGGGTAGGGTAAAATTTTTAGATGTGTAATTAGGAAGGCTTATCATGGTACCCCGAAGTCAGAGTGTTAAAAATTTGATTTGGAATAGAGAAGAGATACTTGGACTGTTTTTAAAGAAGGATAGTTTAATATTTTATAAGGTTTGAATTAGAAATACCAGCAGCAGTTTTAGTGGAATAAGAGATAGATAAGGTTATAAGAAGTTAAGATTTGTATTAAGAAGTTGTATTTTGATATCTTGATGTTAAATGATATAAATTTTAGAGATGAAGATTATGAATTTAGGTGAATGAATTGTTGAAATAGATAGAAAGTTACTAAAGTAAATTAGAATTGGAAGCAGAGGAGAGAACGGGGGAAGTCCCCCTAACTAGATTTGAAATAAGATTTTAATTAAATGTATGGAGTGTTGGTGTTCCGGTGTAGGTATGTATTTTCTTTTATTTCTGTTTTTTTGTTGTTGTATTTGTTGTTGTTTTTTGTCTATTGTATTTGTATCTGTTTTGATATGGAAAACCAATAAATTCTTATAAAAACAAACAAACAAACTCATGTTGGTAGCTTCGAGAACACTGTCCAACCATCTTGTCTTCTGTCATCCCCTTCTTGTGCCCTCAATCTTTCCCAACATCAGGGTCTTTTCCAGGGAGTCTTCTCTTCTCATGAGGTGGCCAAAGCTATTGGGATTTCTATCCTGTAGAGCAACCTCCCCCAACCTGGAGGATCTGGAGGGCACCAGGTGGGAGACAGCTAGGCTGTTTTGCTCTTGCTCTTCTCTCCAGCATTGCACTTGATGGTCAGAGCACTGTGTCTCTTCTAGAGCCTGGTGGGAAACCACCAGCTTAGAAGAGCTTACTAATCATTATGGCAGGATTCCTTAATTGCACTCTCTGATTCCAAGTTCTAATGATTCTGAGATGGCAAATGGGAATGAACCCTTTCTTCCTTCTCTGGAGGCTAAAGGAAAGTGGGACGCGCAGTCTTCCAATAAATCTTTTATTCATATTTGGAAAGCTGTCAAAGTGCAATGTGTGCTCATTCAGTAGTTCCATAATTTTGAGTTTTTAAATAAAGACTAAAAGATCTACTCCCTGGTATTATAGATCTAGCATAGCCAATGTGCGGCCCCAGCCAGCATAGCCAGTGGTCAGAGATTATGGGAGCTGCAGTCCAGCAACATCTAGAGGAAGGGGCAGACCTTGGTAATATGCCGCCCTTTTGTGAGGCTATTTGACACCCTCCCCCCAGCCCTCATGGCACTGGCTTAAGCTGGGGTTTGAGAAGAAGGCATGAGGCTCTGGCAAGGTCCTAGAGCCCTCCTACCTCCTTCCCAAGGCCGCTTGTCTAGTTTTGGGAAGAAGGATTCTAGCACCCTGTCAGAGCCCTCACACCAGGCTTTGAAATGCACCCTCCTCAGCTGCACACCCAGTGTTTCCGCACCACTCACACTACCCTAAATCTGCTTCTGCTGGAAGGCCCCACATCGGCTGACCTGTTATAGATTGCATCAGAGGACCTGGAAACTAAGGCAGTGGGGTGACCTTTGAGAGGATATGTCCTTTCTGATACACATGTGCATATGATTGCGACTTGTATGGCTAGGTTAACACAGAGGCATAGCGTGGGAGGGGGCCATGGCCCTGGGTGCAATTTTGAGAGGATGAAAATTTGATGGATTTTTGTTCCAATTCAGCAATAAATTGTGGGCTTTCCCAGGGAAAGTAGTGGGACAAAAGTAAAAACCTCTCAGACCCATGCCTAGAAATCATGGGTCAAACAAAACTGTGGATGATCCCTGTCAGAAATGTAAGTAACACATATCAGGAAGCCAGCACAAAAATAAATGGTTTTGTAGCTGCACCTACAGTTTAGCTGATTCCCCCATTTGTATGGTGGAATGAGGAGACAAGTTGAATTTCTCCCATGAGAATGCTGTGCCTAGATTCTGTTCTAATGGCCCATCAAGCCCATTGCTAATTCTTCCCAATTGCTTTTCCATTTTATTTTGTTGCTTAAACGAAACTTTGACGCAGCCCTGAGTCTAGTTACAAAAGCAACTTGCTTTTGAATATCATTCGATGTTATTCAAAGCAGTGACTCTCTCTCAGCAGCTGCCCTATTCTGAGTGCATGTGCTTTCGTGTTTGGAATTTGAATATACAAAAGCCTATAGTGAAATCCTATAGTGCAGGTCAGCTGCTCAAACCAATATGTAGATCTGTCTTAACTTAAGCATTGCAAGCTGCACACCAGTATAAAGCAGCAGTGCCACACTTGCTTCCTTCTGTTCCAAGGTTGCCATGTGAGGAATTGCAATGCAGAACTCTCAGATGACACCTTCTCTATTTCAGTATTCTAGCAATAAACTTGGCAGCATAGAGAGCGTCCCAGGAAAAAAAAAACACCACACACACAAATTGCCATCTCTGCAACAAAATATCTGCACAAAACCTTCAGGGGACCAGCATGCACCTCAGCGCTGATGCCTCCATGTTTTTTCACTATGGACATTGGATGTGTATTGTATTTCAACATTTTTAATACATTTTAGCCCACCCTTCCTCACAAAATGATCCCTGGGTAGGGTACAAATCCTCACTTGGATATGAAGCAGCCTCTCAGGCAAACCTGCCTCATAAGGTTGCTGTGGGGATTAAATGGGGGGGGGGACCAGCGCCTTGGAGAAAAAGCTTGGATATAAATGCAATAATTAAATAGAAATCTGATATGCCATTGTAATGGGGATCTGCCAAGGGTGAAATAGACCATCACTCAAACTCTTAAGGGGCAAAGTAGTGTTGTGAAAAAATATTACAAAGACACTTAAGGCTTCGTTCACCCTTCTGCTCATCCCATGCCTAGAAAGCAGTGGGGTTTTCGATTTGCCCCATTGCTTTCCCCAAGAAAACCCACTGTTTACTGCTGAATCCACAGAAGAAGAAACCAATTGACGTTTGTTCCAATTCAGCAGTGAACAGCCAATTTTCCCAGGGGATAGCAGGCAGATGATGTGGAAGTGTGGACAGTCCCTAAGTCCTCAGGACACACCCACCCACATCCAGGGGAAATGGAAATCCTGTTGGGGGAAGGGCCATAGCTCAGTGGTAGAGCATCTGCCTTGCATGCAAGATATCCCAGGTTCAGTCCCCAGCACCTCCAGGTGGGACTGGGAGAAAACCCTGCCTAAAACCCTAGAGAAATCACTGTGTTGATGGAGACAATGCGGAGCTAAGTGGACCATTGGCTTGTCTTGGGGCTCATCCACACTTCACTAGGCCTGCACCTAGAGAGCACAGGTCTGAGAGGTTTCCCACTTGTCCCCTGCTTTCTAGGCATGAGCCTGAGAAGTTTTCTGTTTGCCCTGCTGCTCTGTATCTTGGAATCAGAGCAAACATCAGTCCACAGGAAACTCGATTGACATTTGCTCCAATTCAGTAGTAAAGAGTAGGTTTTCTGGGGGACAGGACAAGTGGGAGTGTGGACGAGCCCTCGGTATAAGGCAGCTTGCTGTGTTCCTAGCTTGCTATGTTCTTGTCCTTCTGCCCTTGGGAAAGTGGGGGTTGGGTAAGAATAGTTTTCAGTCCAAGGGAGTGTCCGTATAATGGAATGTAGGTGAGTGGGAGGACAAT
Source organism: Lacerta agilis (assembly GCF_009819535.1). Lineage (NCBI taxonomy): Eukaryota > Metazoa > Chordata > Lepidosauria > Squamata > Lacertidae > Lacerta > Lacerta agilis. Next base: position 62,560,206 of record NC_046317.1, on the reverse strand, counting down.
GAAGCCTCCTCTACTAGACAGCATGTACCGAGTGTCTCGTAAAGTAAATTGTTTGCGCTGAGTTTCCACTGTTTACTCCTGCATTGAGTGGATGCCCAGAAGATCATTGCCCGCCTGCATGAGGGTTTGGAAGAGGCAGCCTGTCTCTGCAGGAAGCCGTGGGTCTGGTCACTTTTTAGGCTCATTACGAGTGGGTGGTGAAAGAGACGAGATGATGTCCTCGCCGTGCCTTGGACTCAGCCTGCTTCACAAACTCTGCAGCCAGCAAGCTGCATTTGTTGCATCACAATAAAGCACAGCATCACATCCCTTGAACAATGACTCGGTCCATCTCTTCTGTGTGGAGACTGTGTCACCAGGAACTGTGGGGCTCTTAGTGATTGCTCAACTGCAGCTGTGTGTGTGTGTGTGTGTGTGTTACTGAGAAGGCTGGGAGACAAGGGGGTTTAGAAATCTCACTGGGGAGAGAGGTTAAAAAGAAAGCACTACAAGCAATGTTAATGTTTTGGGGGGTGTTATTCATTGTTGTAGTATAGAACTCCTCTTTCCCTTTCTCTTCATTCTCTTTCTCACACACACACACCTGGGGACCACCCACTCCAGATCTGACCTCAAATCAATTAGCAGGCAGGACTGAACCCTAACTGAACATCTGGATGGGGAAGGAGACTGGGTCTCCTCCCGCACCCCTACTGAGAGCTGAAGTGTTGAGTCCTATGGAGGTTCTGCTTCACAGGCAAAGGAACACCCAGCACCCCACAGGATCGAATCCTCCACTCACTAGCTGGTGAGCAGAGGATTCACTCCTTCTGGGATCTGCTTCCTTTCCTGCCCATGACAGAATAAGATCCGCAAGTGGCTACTAAGCATCTATTGCCAAATTAAAACCCTTTTGTCATTCCCATCCCTTGTAATATGTGAACTGAAAACCTGATAACAAAAGAACTTTCCTGGGGGAAATGAACTGATTGCCTAAATGCTACAATGCGCCTCACTACTGAGGTTTGTTCCTGCCATCACTGAAAAAGTTGAGTAAAACCGACTTTAGCTTTGGACTTTTACATGCAGGCGAAGGGTGAAGGTGGTTTTACACATACCTATGCAGAGCAACTCTTTGTAGTAGCTGCAGCACTTTTAAGTAATGTACCAGGAAAAAGCAGCTGCTTCTGAGTAGCATGCTACTTTAAGCAGGTTACAGGAAGTTAGTCAGACTGTGCACTGAATCTCCTAATGCCAATATCCTGAGTACCGTGATGCAGCATTTTTATGCCTAACAGTACGCTTAAATGCTTACAGGCTTAAATTTACACTTTTATCATTATGATCAAAGAAATGTACTGCTTTGATATGTACAATTTGAAAGTTACTATTTTCACATTCATCATTGGAGCGTTCTGCCCTTTTCTACAGTGTCTCAGAGCTTGCATGCACATTGTTGTGTCTGTGGAGTTCTGCGTGGTAACCTTAAAAGCCCTCTATGCATCAAGAGGAGGGGTCTGAATTGTGCATCTTATGGGGCTCCGCTCCCGCTTTCTTCTCTCCCAGGGTGGCCCTGCCCTCTGCCTGCCCCTCAGAGTCAGTGCATGAAAATGAGTCCCTCCTGTTCCTGTCCAGTTTCATTCTCTATTCCACCTGCACACGCTTAGTGTGCCCCAGCCATTCATTTGAACAGCAGACAGCAGCAGAGGTGCAACAGGAGTCAACTCCACAGAGATGGAGGTTTTAAGTAGCTCCAGCTTGCTACATTGATGGCTCTTTGCTCCCTGGCTGCACAGTAAACAGCAAGAGAGAATGCAGAAAGGTGATCTTTCAGGTTGGAAGCCTGGTGAGAGCTGATCTTTCTTTTTTCCCTTTTAAAAAAAAGAAAGATGAGTAAAGTAAATGGTGAAGGAAACTGGTTTACTTCAGGTATTGTTTTAATGGAGTGTAGTTTTTGCCAAACAGGGAATCATGTAAGCATCTCACTGCAAGGGAAGCTATTCTGAATCAGATCTTTGGGTTGTTTTGTCAATAGCAGCTTGCTTGCTTGCTTGCTTTATTTATTTATTTATTTATTTATTTTTACCTATTGTGTGGCACAGTGGAACACATGTAATGAAGTGTCTGAGGCTCATTGCATCTGAGGATTTGTGGGTGTTTTATCAGAGGTAGGAGTGATTTAGCCATGTGAAGATGTTGATGTTTTTGTTGGAGGGCTTCTGGGGTTTTATTGTTTGTTCGTTTACTAACATGATTACCTTGATCAGTTGAAATGTTTGTTGATCTTCCATGATACTGCAGTAGCTTGGCCAAATCGGAGCCATAGGTTTCACCACTGATGCTGCTTTAGAAAATAATCCTTTGTGTTGGGCGAGCGGGTGCCGCGGCTTGAGGGAAATGGCCTTGCAGGGATTCCCGCAGAGCCAAATTGCGCCTGCCAGCTGGAGGTTCTGCATGCCTCCCATATAGATTGGTCTCCCTGCTGGCTACACAAATGTACCAAACACTGGGAAAGCCTCCAGTGTGAAGGCTGTACAAGAAGTCTGCAGCTGAAGTAACTGCTGTGTGACTAGCCTATGCCTGCCACAAAAACCAGTGGAGGATATCTTATACCTCCTCTTTCTTCCTCCTACCACGGCGATAATTGCCATGCCCTCTACACCTGAAGTTCAGTTCAGCCATGAATTCATTCAGTAGCTGTCTCTCTCAGCCTCAGCTGCCCATCTGCAGTTATGAGCATAGCAATAACTTCTAGGCCAAATTACATGGCTGTTGTAAAGATTCCTGGTGCGTGTGAAGCGCTCTAAAGCTCTATATAAATGCTATTTTGTTGTTATTATTATTACAAAATGCTGTGGGGTCTGTATCCACTCACCTTGATCTAAATTATGAATTCACCTAATTTGACTCATTGATCAAATGTGTCTTTACCTTTCACCTGAGACAGTCCTGAAGTGAAATCATCAACTGAGTGTTAAACACAAAGTCATATTTTGTAAATATGCCTATCGCCGTGTATGCCCTGGCATATTTTTCTCTCTCTCTCTTACTAGTTGTTAGTTTTGACTAGAATGAGTTCACGCCAAGAAAGATTATATTAGGATAGAGGTGCAGTTTGTTTCTCTGCCTAAAGTGCCCCTGCATTCCTCCATTGTAGCTGAAGGGCATGGGATCAACTTCTCCCTCTCTATCATCTATTGGAAGCACAAAGAGAAGCTCATCTTTTCCACCTTCGTAAGGCACCGCTTCCTTCTAAACAACTTAGTCTTTAAGGCTCGACTGCTCCCAGCTGCCCCACTCTCATGCCTGCTGTGCACACAGGTCTCTGCTTTGCAGAGCTGCAGAACCGCCCAGCAGGGTCCTCGAAATTGCTCTTGGCAACAGAGCCTGGCTCTCTGCCAACAACCCAGTCTCTCTGGGAGTGCGCTGTTAGGTGAAACTGCCAAGGGGGGGGTGTTTATTTCCATTTGGATCTGTGATGATGTAAAGGGATTTCTTTGCCATTGGCAATTTCTGTCTGCTTTCAGCAGGTTGCTTCCTGGAACTGCACTAGGGGGTTGGACTGGATGGCCCTTGTGGTCTCTTCCAACTCTATGATTCTATGATTATTGTTCCAAAAAAGCCAGGAGGTATGGAGGCAGGCACTACTAAGGCTTAATCCTACGCAGAGTGCTGCATCGTATTTTATTGCAACCCCTTACTTCTGGTAATAGTTTTGTATATATTCCTCGGAATGGGAAATCCACCATTGGGAAAAATGCAATAGTGGGTGTGGCAAATTAGGTTACTGGTAAAGGTAAAAGAAGTACTGCTGCTCTGTTAAAAGTAAATGTTCCAGATCTCTCCTGAATATTCATCCCATACATAGGAAGTGGAGAAAGAAGCAGTACAATGTGATCATTTAGCAAAGGGCCATGGGTCAGTGGTAAGAGGGGTTCAAGAGGTCCGGAGGGTGGCAACATGAGAACAGGCCTTCTCTGCAGTGGCTCCCCATCTGTGGAATGCTCTCCCCAGGAAAGTTCACCTGGCACCTTCATTATACACCTTTAGGTGCCAGGCAAAAACATTCCTTTTTAACCAGCCCTTTGGTTGATCTGATTTACATCCTATGCCCTTTTAAAATGTGTTTTTGGGGGGCGGTTGTTGCTGTTGTTGTTTTTATTAGGTATTTTGTGGTTTTACATCTTGACTTTATTCTGTGAACTGCCCTGAGACCCTGGGGTATAGGGCAGTATATAAATTCTAACAACAACAACAACAACAACAACAACAACAACAATTGCTTTACATGTGAAAGGTCCTGGGTTCATTTTACAGCATTTGCCAGTAGGACTGGAGGAAATCCCCTTTCTAAAAGCCTATTGAGCCACAGCCAGTCAGTGTATACTGTTGCACGCCATCCCAATCTCCAAACGGTGTGAGGTTCCAGGTGCTTACCCAAGGTTTGGTTTCCTTGGAATGAGGGACAGCAGAGACTGTGGCGTTTTTATGATATACAGTTTATTTACACATACTGTATATACAATAAGACGGAGGGGCTCACAGCATTAACACCCCTGCAGGTCTTGCTTCTCCCATAGCCACAGCTTTGGATCCCAGCAGAAATCAGGCATGGCTCTGCCTCTCAGCTGCCCAGCCTGCTTCTAGCTCTCACACACCTCTTGCTTTTTGTCTTTCTAACAGACAGTTGAAGCACAGAGCCACTTCTGTTGTTGCCATACTTTTGGACCAATTCTTTTGGAGCCATTATGGCCCTTGCCTGGCTTTCTACTCTCTGCATGTTTATCTGGTGTGTGAAGGGGCTGTATTGGATGCAAGGATTGCAAGAGTGTGTACCTGCTGTGTCAACAGTACTGTGTGGCCTCACACACACACACACACACACACACCCCTTTAAAAAAAGATCTGTCAGATCATTGCAGCAGGTGTTCAGTACGCTGCCTTGGTATTTCTTATAAATGAAAGGTAGTGCAGACATGCTTTTAATAAATGCAAATAAATATCTACCTGCCCACCTGCCAGCAACAGAGAGCTGGACTTGTGCTTTGAAAGTGAACAGCAGTTTGATATACTGTCTGTTGGTCTTGACATGGAGCAAATAGTCGAAACAAAATAGAAAATTCTTTCCAGTAGCACCTTAGAGACCAACTGAGTTTGTTCTTGGTGTGAGCTTTCGTTGGTATCTGAAGAAGTGTGCATGCACACGAAAGCTCATACCAAGAACAAACTCAGTTGGTCTCTAAGGTGCTACTGGAAAGAATTTTCTATTTTGTTTCTACTGTGGCAGACCAACACGGCTACCCACCTGTAACTGGAACTATGGAGCAAATAGTTTTTGATAGTTTGGTGTTTCAGCTGTGCCTCTACTTATGCTCAGCCTGTATATTTGCAATTAAATGGAAATTTTACAAAACACCAATAAGCTTCGGTTAACCTCCTTTCCAGTCCTCTGTTTTACCTTTCTGTGTGGTTTCTGGGAAGGAGCAAGAGCTTTCTCCATCTTTCTCAGACTAGGTGGCTGCATTTCCTGTAACTGAACTTTGGTCCGCCCATTCACATACCTTCCAGTTTTTCACAGATACAGCAGATGCTTATTTGTGCATATAAGGATGATTCTCACACTGAGGACCACTGCCTAAAAGCCGGGCGAGGGGAGCGCACAAACACAAACACGACTCATTTACTCTGCGATAGCTGCTGCTGCTGCTGAAACAGGATGTGTTCATAAACTGACCACAACTGTTTTCTTTTTTCTTCGTTTTCTTTTTTTAAGCTTCAGAATCGTTCCCTCTATTTCTGGTGTTCAGTCTGGAAGTTCCATTGCTCATGTAACCAAAATGGCACCACCCACAGACAAGAGGGAGGTATGGGCAGACCTGGGGGAACTCCAAGTTTACCAAGTAGAACAAATATTTAAAGGGGGGATTAAGGGGGGGGACCAGACCAATGTGGACTGAGCATGCTCAATGGCTGCAGCACACGGAGTGTGTGGGAGCAGAGAGGAAAATGAGGGCAGGGAGAATGGAATTGAGTGACTGGAATCCTGGACAGCAGCATTCCACACTATAAAATTTTGCTACAGGTTTCACTTGTGTTTAACCAAATTTTCAGCCTTACTACAGATCAGACTGTTTGCAGGGGGGCGGGAGAATATCTGCAACATGTTCAGCAATATTTACTAACTGTTTAGTTTGTTCAATAGGGAGAGGAATCAAAGGGACGCAGGGCATCCTTAAGAATTTTAACAAACATGTGGGCACAGCAGTTTAACATAAAAGTGTTCCCAGCATCTCACAAAAAGACCAACTACCACCACAATGGAAATAGTGTTTTTACCAAGGACAGACAGATCCCAGAAAGCAGTACCTACTGCCCATGGTAACTAGGGACAATTTGAATGTATGAATGCCTGGGAAATGAAGGTGCCTTTTCAGCTTTCTAACTATTTTTGGATGGTCTCAGTTTGATTATATTGACCTCAATCTTTGAGCAAAGAGTCCCCTTCCGCCTGAGCATTCTTGGAAGGAAAGGGCCTTGCTGAAAGTGGGATAAGGGATCCGTTGTGACTGATGGAGCTGCATCTCCGTGATGGGTTTTGACAGCCAGCCCCACTTAAAGGGACTGCTTGTGTTTGCCTTGCTAGGCTCCTGTGCAGGCCTTTGCTGTTGGAGTAGTTAAGTAAAAGGCAGCTCACACACTCTGAATGAGCCACTCATTCTCCCTGTGAAGTCTGAGGACCTTTTCAGCGGTTTGGCAAAGGCAGAGCTTGTAAGCAACATATTGACAGCATCTTGTCTGCAGCTTTCCATGGCAAGGGTTCTCTGAAAGACAGCATAACTTGCACCTTTGTGATGTCACTGCCTCTTTTACAATACAGTAGAGCAGTATCTCAGTGTAGAGTTTGAAAGGACCTTAGTGCAGTGTGACAAACATTGGCACTTTGTTAGAAAGAATATTAGTGTTACAAATAGTAGTGTTTTGAGAGAATTCAGATTTGCAATCAAGATATTCTGGGTGGCATTCGGAATAAACCAGATGGGTGTGTTCAATGTCGCTCTCTTGCAGTTGTTCCATTTCCACAAGCATTGCAGCTTGCCAGATGGAATGATCCCCCTCTGCCCCTCATGTGCTGTTCCAGGGGTTCTCCCGACCCACCCCATTTTTGTAGGGAATAGTGGGGAGCACAGGGAGGGGGGTAACCCTGTTGCTCAAGCAGAAGTCCTTGATAGGACTGTTTAGGTGAATCCCGCCCATCAAAATTAACGAACATGACTTAGGGCGATTAATTTCAGTGGGTCTACTCTAAGTAAAACTTAGTTGACTACCACCCACTGTTCCTATATATGCAAGTGAACTGGGATATTATTCAGACTGTTCAGTAATCTGTAGGATCATAGGGGCATAGTCTTGCCTTGAGGCAGCAGAAAAGACAAGTCCTCAAAAGTAGAGCTCTGCCCAGGCAATGCCAGCAAGACTACATCTGATTCAGAAATATGTGGCTCAATCACAACAGTTGTCCTGTTGGGTATTCATTTTTGTAGAGAAGGGGGGCACCTCCATTTTGTGTATCTTTGAGAAGCCTTTGCTGTGGCTCAGAATAGCCTCCAACCAAAGAGGGTGCCTGTAACTACTACAGAACTATGCTTCTTGAGAAAAAAGAGGCCGCCAGAGGATGACACCCTTCCCTCACACAAATGAGGTTCAGCTCTACTACAGTGCAAATGAGTACAGAGTTGCGAGGCGGCTGTCCCTCAGCTGCAGCTGCAAATCGCACAGCAGCACAAAGCTCTGTGTTTTGTGGCCTCGCGAAAGTGCTGGCTATTGTCTCTTTCTCTCTTCCATGAGAGAAAACAGGGTTGCTTCCTCAGCCTGCACCCTGGCATCCTCTCCTTTCAACTTGGTTGCAGGAGGCATGCTCTTTCTTTCTTTCTTTCTTTCTTTCTCTCTCTCTCTCTCTCTCTCTCTCTCTCTCTCTCTCTTTCTCTCTCTCTCTCCCTCTCAACTTTGTGATTGTTTGAGAACCTGAACTTCCCTAGCAAAGAGATTGCCTAGAAATTGTCTACCTCTTAAAGGAGTGATTAACAATGACTAGCCAGCTGACACCAAAACTCTGGATTGAAGGGAAGCCATCACCTCCATAGTTAGGGAAACCATCCTGAATTATTCAGGCCTGAAATAAATTATATTCTAGGGTTAGTAGCTGCCTTTTAGGTAATATGTTTGTGGGCCTGCCATTCTAGTGATGAACTAGAGCAGTTAAGTGTTTGGTAACATCACTTAGTTCAAGATGAGGTGACTTAACTTTTGGTTCCTTGCCCAAGGAAAAAGAGCTTTTCTTGAAAGCAACATGAATGGGATATTTATAAAGCAAGGGGCTGATTTAAACATTTTGGAAACAGCTTACAAGCATCATGCAGAGAGACAATCATCTCATGTTCCATGGCCAGAGAAAATGCAACTCTTCACTAAATGGATGTCAAAATATGAGTGCATGTAAAGGGACTGTCAGCTTATTTTGTATGTGTAGCCTAGGGATGTGTACAAACATATATGCATGCAAATCAGAACTTACCACAATTCTTTCTTTGACATCTCATGCCTGGATTCCTGCTTCTAAGGTGGCACATTTAACAGGCACACTGGTCAACAATACTGATTTATTTACATGTAGGTAGCCATGTTGGTCTGCCATAGTCAAAACAAAATTTAAAATTTAAAAAAAAAATCCTTCCAGTAGCACCTTAGAGACCAACTAAGTTTGTTCTTGGTATGAGCTTTCAGTCTGAACAAAGACATTGGATTCTTATCTCGTTATACAGGTACATGACAAAGCTATCTTTAGCCATCTCACCCCTTGCTTTTTCCTATAAGACCAATTGCAGTCGTTAACATTCGTCAACAGGTTTTCCACACCTATCAACCAATCACCCATTCCCACCACCCTTCTGAGTAATACCCCTCCCCACTCTCTCACTATATATAAGGGTCTGGTGACTTCTGTTTCAGTGTATCTGAAGAAATGTGCATGCACACAAGAGCTCATACCAAGAACAAACTTAGTTGGTCTCTAAGGTGTTACTGGAAGGAATTTTTTTATTTTGTTTTGACTGATTTATTTGTCTGCCTTGCCCTTTCCTGTGCCATGCTTCAGCTGGGTTGTTCAATTTATTTATTTTTAAAGCACTGTGGATACATTTATTGAATTAAATGTACTTTCCCCAGTGTTGTTGGTTGTTTTGTTTTGTTGTTGTTGTTTTTAAAAACAAATAACGAATCATAGAATCATTTTTATATGTTTGAATGCTGCTTTAGGAATAAGGAGGGAGTGGGCTAGTGATATCACCAGTTTTTAACCAATCAGTATTGTGCACAGCCAGCTTCTGCCATAAACACAAACAACTAGTTTCCCCTGAGTTCAGTTAATGAGAAAAGATAGTATATTAAAGTTTAGATTCTAAATGGAAAAAAGCAAACAAACCAGAGAGCATTTCTGAGGTTATACATCAAAATGTCTGTATTCATCCTTGTTAGCACGGGAATGTTAATAGTTTTGGACAGAGACAAATGTGTGTAAATGCCAATAGCAATCTTCATACTGTAGTGTAGCGTGTGAATTTGGAATCATCTGCTCTGGGGGTTTCCAAGGAGAAATAAGAAGTTGTTTGTAGATTTTCTGTGCTCACCAACCCTTCCTTTAGCTATTAACCTTTTGAATTTCGTTTTGCTTTTCCAGTTGGCAGGCTCAGCTGTCGTCGCGTTTGGGCTATGGCTGCGGTTTGGAAACGTATTAAGAGATTTAGCGACTGACAAGACCTCTCCAGAATACATTTACATGGGTAAGTTCTGTGTAAATACTGACTGTGTAAAGATAAGTTTTCAGACCAAGAAACTGGGTACCTGAATGGCATATTCTTCCACAACACACTAGTGGCACCCTCTGACAGTTCTCTCTCTCTCTCTCTCCCTCTCTCCCTCTCCCTCTCCCTCTCCCTCTCCCTCTCCCTCTCTCCTTAGTGCACACATTTACAGCCTGCTCTCGCTGAGCAGCAGTAGGAACAGAAGACGGAAAGGCTGGGAGTGTTGGCTCTTTAGGGTTAAGAAACACACATCTGTGCAATGTCAAATGCACAGCATAGTAGAAACAATGTTTGTAATCACGGGGGTTTTCTATGCTAGCAATCCCTTGCTGGCAGATAAAAAAAAATCCAAATTATATTACTGTAAGTACTGCAACTTAGACAGTTTGCAAATGTTTGCTCCAAGCTCCGTGCTGTTAATTGTGAAGGGACCCATGGTATTTCAACTCGTCTGGCCGCTGCCTGCCTCCCCACCACCACCTGTGGAATAGAGGCTGTAGCCTGAAGTGGAACACCAGTGCATGAGGAGAAGGGCTTCTTAACCCTTTCCCTTCTCACAATTTTTCAATTGAACCTCCCATCCTGCCCCCCCAGCTGCTTTTACCCCACAAAATAGGAAATATAGGGACACTCAATGTGTGTGTGTGTGTGTGTTATGCCTATAGCTTTCTCTTAGGACAGGGTGCAGAACTTTTCTCTGCAAGGGCCACACTTCCTTTCAGCAATTTGTCAGGGCCCACACATCAGCGCTGGGTGGAGCTGAAGCCAGTGGTAGGCGGAGCCAGAGCTAAAAGTGGACAGTCACCCACCTTCACCACTCACTTCCTGCCATCTCCTTTTCTCTCCCATTCCCATCTGCCTGCCTGCCTAGCGGTTTGCTGAGGAACTGAGAGAGATCTCTCCCTTGCTAGAGATCCAGGCTCATTGCTGACAGGGTTTTTTCATTTCCTCACTTTCCATTCCTCCTTACTTAGTCAGATTTCCCCTCCATTTTCCCCACATGAAATTAGGCTGTGTAAAATTAGGTCCTCAGTTTCTTACCGCATTTTAGGATTACCCAAAGGTCAGACTTGGGAGGAAGGAACTGTTATCTTTCTCCTCACCCCATTTGCAGCAGATGCTGACTATGGGCTTATCCCCACCTCTGTTTGACCCTCCACTTTCTCCTAGGAAAACCCGTGCTTTAGAGCTGAATCGTAACAATGGGCAATCGGGTTTTCTGCAGATTGCTGTTTGTTCCAGTTTAGCACCAAAGAGCTGGTTTTCTAGGGGAAAGAGGCAGCACAAAGGCAAAACCTCTCAGACCCATGCCTAGAAAGCGTGGGAAAGCAGAAAACCACTTGGGCCTCTGTTTTCTAGGATAAGCAGAAGTGTGGGGCGATTCCTAAGTTGAGCTCTGTTTGGCTGAGCCGAGTCTGAGATAGGGAGGACCTGTTGGAGTTTTTTAAACAGTTGATTAATTTTTCTATTTAAAAAACCACAAATAACTTTAAGGAAAAGAATGTCCCTGCTGTGTTCAAGCCAATAAAAGACAGGCAGCTTTTTGAACAGAGCAGGAGGGGAAAGACAAGCTAGTAAACTGGCATTCAGTTTGCTAATTAGCATATCCACCCAATGGGTTGCCAAGGCAAGGGAGTTAACCATGCAGAGACCCCGTGTCTTACATTGTGGATTTGAATGCGAAGTGATCCACATGAGCAACATCCAGAAAGCACAGTCACAGTACGTGGGCCGTGCCAAAAAGGCATTTGAATCCAGTTATTTTAGGGGTTTTTTCCATTTGATGTGGATCTTATGACAAAATTTTATTGTTCATGCTTGTTTCATCCTTATCCAGTCCCACATGTGTAGGAAGGAAGGAAAGCACAAGCTTGCTTGCCTGGCTGGCTATGCTGACTGTCAGGGTGAGAGAAATACTGGCAAAGCTGAACTTGTGACAAGGCTGAAGTATCACAGAGCCTCTGTTATTCCTCTCAAGGGTCGACATCTCTCTAGAGAGCTTTAAGTGTATCTCACAGAGTGAGGAGCTGGCCCAGAGCCCGGTGTTTCAAGCACAAAGAACCATCAGACCTGAAGAAGTACACAAGCCACAATGTAGAGTGATTGGTACCCATTTTTTATCCCCTTGGGGATACAATTGTTCAGCTAGGTTTTAGTGAAAGGGGGAAATAAGAACTGGATTCATTAGAAAATCTTTCTTCATGGAACTATTAATTCATCCAAGAACCAAAATACCTTCCAAGCTGGACTGTTAATGCAGTCAACAGGAGAGGCCCTGCTAGTGGTTCCATTGGTGGTGGCGGTGAGGTTTGTTGCACACGACAAGGCATTATTGCTGTTGGCACCTTACTTGTGGAACTTCCAGGTGAAATCAGGTTGTCCCCACTCAGTTCAGCAACACAATTTGAAAACTTGCACAACTGGTGTTGTGACAGTATTATCTGCTGCTATTGTTATTGATGAGCATTTATTTGGTGTTTTGATGCATTGTTTTATGTTGTTAGCCACCCTGTGCTCTTGTTTTGGGAGGAAGGGTGGGAAATAAAAATAACAATCTGAGAAATGCACAAATTACGGTAATGTAGGGCTCCTATTCACCAGGTATATAAACGAGTCTAAGACTTCAATCACATACCCACCTACCTAGGAGTAGGCCCCCCTGAACTCCTTGTTATTTGCTTTTGAGCAGACATCTTTAGGGTTATGCTGTTAGCATGCATTTCTGTTGATATTTTGGTCCCACGGCCTTATGTATCTGTTGTTCAGTCGTTCAGTCGTGTCCGACTCGTGACCCCATGGACCAGAGCACGCCAGGCACCCCTATCCTCCACTGCCTTCCGCAGTTTGGCCAAACTCATGCTAGTCGCTTCGAGAACAGTCCAACCATCTCATCCTCTGTCGTCCCCTTCTCCTTGTGCCCTCCATCTTTCCCAACGTCAGGGCCTTTTCTAGGGAGTCTTCTCTTCTCATGAGGTGGCCAAAGTACTGGAGCCTCAACTTCAGGATCTGTCCTTCCAGTGAGCACTCAGGGCTGATTTCTTTAAGGATGGATAAGTTTGATCTTTTTGCAGTCCATGGGACTCTCTCTGTTAGTACATCCCAAATCTGACCTCAATGTGTAAGCGGGGGAGAGCTGTGTTTCAAGTTACATTTGCTGTGGGAATTTGAGGCAGACCATGTTCATTTGAACTAACCTTCAGATAATGCTAGAGGTTCTTATATTTGTCCCATGTCCCATGGATCTGTTAATGTATACAAGTGGATCATTTCCTTGCTTTGCAGCTTGACAATACAGAGAAGCATATTGCAGTTTGAATAAAATTCCCTCCAGTTTCACAGGAGCTTGGCAGTAGCATTCAGTGTGGTACAGTGAATCAGTATTTATAGTATGGTCAAATCTGGTTCAGCTACTGCTGAAAATTTTGCTCAAAAATCATGGTGAACTAGAGGACAAGCAAAACAAGATTCATTTTCAATTATATGGCAATATATATATATCAATGATTATAACAATTTTCAAATGCCTCCTGTGAAATATGCTACTATTTGGAATTCTTTAAAACTTTTTAACTTTAACTGACAATGGCATAAGATCTTGAGAACAATATCCTGATATTTATAAATAAAACATTTTTTTAATGTTACTAGCCCCCAACACCAATAATTTCATTAATATATTTCCAGGGCTTGTGAACAACATGACCCAAATTTGTATTTTGTATATGTGTATGTTTCATCTTTATTTCCATTCAGTGCCTTTTCTTTGATACTTTACTGTTCTATGTTATCGAAATATATGCTGTCGGGCTTGCTGATCAGAAGGTCGGTGGTTCGAATTCCTGCCACGGGGTGAGCTCCCGTTGCTTGGTCCCAGCTCCTGCCCACCTAGCAGTTCGAAAGCACGTCAAAGTGCAAGTAGATAAATAGGTACCGCTCCGGCAGCAAGGTAAACGGCGTTTCCGTGCACTGCTCTGGTTCGCCAGAAGCGGCTTAGTCATGCTGGCCACATGACCCGGAAGCTGTACGCCGGCTCCCTCGGCCAGTAAAGCGAGATGTGTGCTGCAACCCCAGAGTTATTCGCAACTGGACCTAATGGTCAGGGGTCCCTTTACCTTTATGTTTCATCTTCATTTCCATTCAGTGTCTTTTCTTTGATACTTTATTGTTCTATGTTATTGAAATATATGCTGTTGCTTAAATACATAGATATCAAAAGAAAAATAAGTAGGAAAAGATATCCAGGATTGGGGAAGTAACAAACTTACTATTTTAAGTTGTAATCCAATTGGAGGCCTTTAGGTCACAATGTTATCAAGTTGGATGCCCATGTTTCTCAGTTACTATTCCTTATTGAACTACTTTTTTCATGTCTCTCAGTCAGAGACTCTGGAGGTAGCTGAGGACATATTAAAACAATAAAGTGATAAAATTTTAAAACCGGATAAAAGCCCCCCTAAATAATAAAACAGATTTTTATTGCAGCAGTGGCAGTGAAAATCAGCAATAAAATCATATTCCATTAAATGTTAGAGAGGTTTTCAGCTGTCTCCCAAAAGCAGTGAGGGCGGGCGCCTGACAAATTGAAATGGGTAGGGCGTTCCCCAAGGGAGCCTTGCCAGTTCAATTTTGATAAGATTTCTCCGTAGGAAGAGGGAAAGAGATATAAAAGAAAAGAAAAAAATACAATCTAAAGAGAAACCAGAGTATGGAAAGAAATATAATCTTTGCAGAATTTCTGTTACTTTTGATAGAATACCCATTCATGAAGGGTATAGATAAGTCAGAGAATTTAGAAAAAAGAAAGGCATTTTCCCCTCCAGCAGGGGGGCCAACTTGAATAAAATATTGGGGGGGAGGTAAGCCCCCACTAATATGCACACCATTTGAATGGCAGTGCCCATTAACATGGGGGAAGGCCCCCTCAAGTATTTTATTGGGGGGACCAAAGGGACCTCGGCCCTTTCGAGTTGGCTCCTCTGCCCCCCGGTGACCCATTTTTTGTTAGTCATGTTTTATTATTTATGTGTGTGCAATTTTGCAACAAGAAAATAAAGATATATTAAAAAAACAAAGAATGACGTTTTGATTTATAGAGTGCCTAACTGCCTTTGTAAAGGACTCAATAGGTAAACAAGCAGTCGTGTCTCCCAGATGGGAAATGGTACTTCTCAAATGGGTCTGATATATTTAGTCAGGCACAGAGACAGTAATAGTGTGTCATAGTGCCTTATGTGGTAGAGTATCTGCTTCCTGGTCAGATGCCCACACAGTAGAAGTTGCTCCCAATAACAGTCACCACGCAGAAGCAGAGAAAGATTGCAGAAGATAAGGCTCAGTAAAACAGTTCTGGAAGTAGATATATACAGCTTGTAGGCTTTTGCAGCTACAGATTTATACAGAAGTACAAAGTATCTCCGTCAGTGTAAACACACCTTGGCTTGCATACGTATTGGTTTGCATACGTTTTGGATTACAAACACGTCAAACCCAGTGTCCCGGTTTGCAACCTTTTTTGGATTACAACCCTTTCTTTAATTATTATTACAAACAAACAAAATTTGGAGGTCCCATTGGCGAAACCGTGCCTTGGGTTACAACCTGTTTTGATTTACAAATGGACCTCCGGAACGGATTGTGGTTGTAAACCAAGGTACCACTGTAAGTTCAGCTATTCAGTATGTAATGCTGGACAAGTAACAATGACTAACAGTCAGATTAACCAGACTGACACCACTGAGCTAACATGCATTAACCTCAGATATAGTGAGGGCACTAGGCCGTCACCATAGCAACTGGGTTTGCTGAACTTGCACCTCCAATGAGCTCATCCATGGGATGATTTACGCTCATGGAGGAAATTGACCCCTTCTCATTTCCAGGGGTCTCATTTCCAACACTTTCCAGGTTTGACTCCCATACTCTCTAGGCAGGACTGGGAAACTTTCTCGGAAATGCTGGAGAGTTGCTTCCAGTCAGTGTAAACTCATTGCTTTGACTCAGTATGAGACAGCTTCCTATGAACCTATGTTGTGAGATCCCTATTTAATTATGCTGCGCAAAACAATAAAAATTGGTTTATACGATACAACTGGTGGACATTTGGCAAAAAGCATCATTGCACATGTGAGCAACCTTGGGAACTTTTCTCTGTCAAAAACAAATTATGTGAAATTACCCTTGCAATTCCACAGTACAACTATGGCATTCGATGATGATGCTCCTAGGTGCCCAGATAAGTGTGGCTGGCGCAAGGCCTTAAAGTAGACTAGATTAGTTTACAATTTAGATTAAAACGTTTGTGCTGGTTATTGATCGTGATCACTGTTTCTAGAGCTATCATGTTAACAGTAGGGCACCAAGGACAGCTCCGTAACCCATGGTTGGATGAAACCCATGGGAAGACCATCTACATTGGTGTTACCCCTGTAACATTGAACTGTTGTTGACATGCTGTACTGTCAAGGATGTTCCAGTAGTCTTGGGTACATTATGTAGGAAAGACAAAGACTGTAAAAGTGGTTCACTGGATAAAAGTGCAAGCGGAGTGAAGAATGAGGTGGGGGGCAGCACACTTTCCTGGTCTTCTCATGTTCTAACCCTTTGCGTTGTGGCATTCAGGGCCATTCTCCTGGTTTTGGATTCAGCAGTACCTTTCACGAAGGCATGCTCCTCTGGAAGAGCTCTGTGTGGTGTTCTCAGGTCCATTAAAGCTGGCAGCTGCAGTTTTCCAGCACGAGGGGGTTTTGTGGTTTTGTATTTGTTCTCTTCGCTGGGGCAGCTGCTCAGGAGCTTGGCGGAAGAGAGGGATTCAGATAATCAATGTGACAGGGAGATGTAAATCTGTTCAGTTACATTAAATATCCCTCTTCCTCGCTTGTTTACACTGGCAACCGTACAGATCTTCTTTGGCTTTGTACAGCTAGGCGCCTCCAATGAGATCGGTCCAAAGGCAGTGCTCCATTGCCTTCTTTGGGCATCCATCATCTGTGGGTGAGTGCTGGGCAGCAGAAGAGATACTTACTTCCAAAGTGCAAATACCTTCTCTTTCCATTAAGAATACAGCAGAATGCTTTTGTGGGGGATTCTCTTTGCAATGGTGCTGGCTTTCCTGAAACAAACCCCAGAAACTAAGCTCTAATCTGGGACTCAACCTCATGTGAGATGTAGAATATGGTTGTGACCACCTTTTTGGATAAAAAGGAGCTGAAGTTGGAAGCACCTTTGCACAACTTTGCTCTCCGCTACGTGACTTTCAGTTCTTCCCCTTTGATCCAGGGATGGGGAACCTGCAACCTTCGAGGATTCCACCTCCCATCAGCCCCAGCCAGGGTGGCCAATGGTCAGGGGTGATGGGAGTTGTAGTCCAGCAGTGTCTGGAGGGGCCACAAGTTCTCCACCCCTGCTTTAATCCAAAAGGGCAGACATTCTCCAGCAAGAAAATGAGTCCTGTGCTGTTGAACCATGACATTGCCTTGAATCAATATGCTTAAAACCTAAGCAGAGGTTTGTAAATTACATGGTTAGTCAGGTCTCCTCCAGTTTTACCTATAGAACCAGAGCTTGTAGCAGAATCTGGAGCAACATTAATTTCAACTGTGGACTTCCGGCTGGCGACGCCATAGCGGGTGGTCGGGGCTGCTTCGGCTGCGAGGCGCCCGATCCATCCCGGGGGTTAGGAGCCCCGCAACCGCAAAGCGGGGCTCCGGTTGGGGTGCGGGAAGAGCGTCCCGCACCCTGGGCTCCCCGGCTGCGCCCACGGAGGCTCCGAACCCTTCCCTTGCCCCCCCTGTAAAGGGGGAGTGGGGGTGAAGGGACAACGGAGCCGGGCTTACGGGGATATGCCCCAACCGGGATGCAAATGCGGCGACAAAGCCCGCGGTGAGCGTCTTAGTTCTACCTTTGAAGAATGGAGCCAAAGGAACCCGGTGGTCGTGAGTAACTAATTTGACCAGAAATCGAGCTTTTGGAACGATCCGGGGGGAAGGAGAAAGGCAGCCTGCCTTCTTCCCTTCGAGTTAAAGAAGCTAACCAATTTGAGCAACTGCTGCAACAGGACTGCTACAATGTGCTTAAAATTGATACATGAGACTGGCAAACTTTTTTTCTTGGGAAGTAAATTAGTGGAAAATATCTCCATTTAAAGTTGCGGTATCTGCGCTCCAGTTTAGGAAAATGGCGATGAACAGAGAGGCAGGAGTAGAAATTTGATACCCACTTCCTCCCCCTCTACCAGTATGCTGGGCTTCGTCCTTGAACTGGTACTGAACTCTGGACTAACGGACGAACAGAGGCTCACTGCTTTGAAGGTGGAACTGCTGTACAGGAAAGTCAAAGTCTTGTGTGGGGGTCTGAAAGAGAACCAATTGCCCACAGAGGAGGCTTTTAAAACTTTTAACACTTTGGAAGAAAGTCTTGCCAAAGAGCTGAGAGGATGTCTGGGAAGATGGAGAGAAATGAGTGAGCTACTTCGGAGAAGAAACTCGCCTTTTGGGGGTGGCAGTCCCAAGGCGACGGTAAGATTTGTTATATCCAGTCCCCGAGGTGTGAGCTCGGGGGCCAGGGACAGAGAATTATGGTTTTTACAAGAAGAAAAGGAATGCTACAAAGAACCGGAGAAGCTGAGAGACGACGAGATGGACATCCTGGAGCTCGTGGCAGGGAGAGTTTTGGACTGTGCCTGGATCTGTGGACGCTTGGAGAGGGAAGCCACAGGGAAATTCAGTGTTGATGCCACCAGGAGAAGAATAATGGACAGAGGGGGTGTGGGGTGAAACACTAAGTAAAATTTGAAGTAGCCTGTCATGGAATTTTGAAATCGGAGGGTGAATACTGTCAACAATCTTTCTGTTTTATTTTTTGTTTGAATATGAAAGGAGATATTTTGAGTTACTATGTTATTAGCAGCAGTTTAAAGGATAGAAGAGATAGATATGATATAAATGATTGGTGAAGATTTCAATGGAAGAAGAATTATGATGAGATATTACTACGATGATGCATTGTTAGTTAAATGTTGAATATATAATTGTGTGTAACTATATAATTGAATTTGAATTTCAGGAGAAATGGTTATAAAATAGATTAAGGATATGAACTCGAAGGAGAAAGGGCAGGGGAAGTCAACGGTCAAGATATGGAAATAGAAATTTTCTTTTTAAAGAAAAGATGCAACAAGAAAACTTGACACTGTTTGTATTTGTTTTATCAATGTATTTGTTTTGTATTTGTTTAATTGTAGGTGTGGGTGTGGGTATATGTTGTTATAAGAAAAAGGTCAATAAATTCTTATATAAAAAAAAAAACATTAATTTCAACTGTACAACTATTTTCTCATCGTACACAGGAGTTGATGTGTACTGAATTTGCCCACAGCGCCTATTTTATCAGGAACAATACAGCCTGATTTGCTCAGAAACTGGCTCTCACACGCTGGCTGAATACTGAATGTTGAGATGTGCTATAAATGTGCATTGCAAAACTTTTGCAGGAAACACACATTTTACAGCCGGTATGGAAAAGGCTTGCCCGTTGTTGCTATAGTAAAATGCCTTCGTTCATTTACTATAAGCAGGTTTAGCTTCTTTCCTTGAAGGGCATGTTGGGCAACCCCTGTAAGCTGGAGACTGAAAGGTTGGGTTATCCAAGGGAAGGGGAGTGCTGCAAGAATCAGGCACGTGGGGTTTAAAATGTGAAGTTAGTTGCTGCTGCCGCTCAGATTGGCCTATCCGGTATTCACATGGCCATTTGGAACTCCTGGCTGGATATCTCTCCTTCCTGTCTACAGCTTGTTTATGGAGGGATTTTCCTGGATCTGCAGTATTTTTGACTTTATAATCATTGGTAATTACAGTCCTGTACTTTCCACTGAGCTGGCTTGCGCCTGTCGTGCAGAATCCCGACTCTACCCACAAGCAGGCCTCCCCTGCCCTCTTGGATGGATCCCTCCCCTGGCCTCCCTCTCAAAGCCAGGTCACTGCTCATCTTTTCCATCCACCGACTCCGTCCCCTCAGCAACAGGCAGGCAGCTGTGCTAACAGCTCCGGCGTGTGCCGTGGCACAAGGTGCAGGCCCCAGCCAGGTGGGCTGAAATTCCACATTGCTTTTGTGCTAAATATACAGCACAGGAGTCAGGCTAGCAGGAAATGCATCTAAGCAGCACCATAGAAACCAAACTATTTGATCCCTGTAGAATCTATCCACCTGCCATCTGGGTATGAGACAAGATCTCAGCAAATATAAACAAACAGCCAGTGGTAAGGAGGGCAAGTAGCCAAAGGCTGAACTGGTTATATATAGCCGTGGCTCTGGTGTTCGCATTCCTGACTGCAGAAGTGACAGCGCCTTTGCCATCTTTCATAAGATCTGATCTAAACAGGGGCATACATAGAGTTGCCACCCATTCACAATTCTTGTGGGCTGTTCATGTTTCAATAACAACGGAGACTCTCGTGATACTTTTGAAGACTTACAGAGTTATGCAGCAATCCTATATACACTTATCTGCAAATAAGTCCCGTTGAGCCTGCAGGATAGCTCCGTCAGTAGAGCGCAAGACTCTGAATCTCATGGCCATGGGTTCAAAACCTGCGTTGGACGGGCAAAAAGATTCCTGTATTGCAGTGGGCTGGACTAGTTGAGACTCATGGTCCCTTCCAAGTGAACAATTCTATGATTCTATTCTTCTAAATAGGATTGACTTCTGCATGGACATGTACAGGATTGCACTGTAATCATGGTGTAATATTTTTTCTTTATTGTTTTGTGGCCCACTGGTCAGCTGTATCATTTGGCAGGCCACATGCAGGTACAGACTGGTAGGGAGTGTAGAGAAGTGAAACAGTAAAGTCAAAATGCCAGAGAATTAATAGGCAGCAGTAGATCTTTCATGTTTCTGTGCACAGCCAAAATGTGTGCAAACGTAACAATAGCCACCCATTCGCTGCCATAGGATCTTTATTTAATATATTCGGAGCGAAACAAGTCCAGATTTAATAATATCAAATCTGCTTATAAACCCCCATAATTAAACAATGCCACTAGATGTCATAGCTGGTGTTATGGTGCAATGAATGGCTGAACTGTCCATAAATTGCAAGGTTAAAAGGTGACAACTCTAGGTTTAGAGTGGAAGCTATTTGAGAAGAACAAGGGGGTTCTTATCCTGTTCATATAAGTGCTTGAATAGGTTATCTGGGTTATCTTGTTGCAGCTCCATGCTTAGAAATGCTATGCCCACTTGCATTCAGCAGAAGCCTGTTCTGAATGCCCCTGGTCATCCTCTGTCCCTTATCCTATTATATATAGATGCGTCGTAGGGTGTGCTTAATTGTCGAAATGAGAGAGGTGCCTGGAAGTCATGCCTATTTCTGTAGATTTTCTGTAGGTTACAGAGAAGTAGCTGTGATTTATTTAGTGGTGAAGAAGGGAAGTGAAGATACGCTGCGCATACCCAGAAGCACCTCCTACCTTATTATTGTTGCATGTGTTTCAGGGTCAAACACTGGTATGTGGGTTCAGGTGTCTGCCGATTACCTCATTGGTGCGTATAACCAATCTGTTTGGGAAATAGAGTAGCCCTGACGGTTACCTTTAACACACAAGAAGCAGGGCATGAAAAAGTGCTTAAAGGCAAAGGACAACTTGTGCAAGAAATAGCTTATATAGACAGGAAATCAGCAGAGAAGGGGCATTAGGTAATACAAAGTTGGGTAATGGGATAAACAGTGTCAAATCAGCTCCTAGCATTAATCAAACAAAGGCTGGATTTGAAGATGCTTTTGTTTCAATGTTATTTGTGGCTTGCACAACAATTCTCCTTATCCAAGTGGCAGCCTGCACCTCCCCCTGCTAAATTAGGATTTTCCCAGTCTCTGAATAATCTGAAGAGGAAAGAAAGCCCAATATTAAATTGCATATTGGACACATTGTGTGGCCAGATTTTTTTACATGTGTTGTGACATTTCACTGGGTGCCATGCCCCCTACTTCCATTTTGCATGTTTATGGTATTTATTAATTTTAATGACTCTTTTATGCAGAACTGCTCTTTTATTTAAAAAAAAAACCAGCTGCATTAAAAATTAAAATAAAATTTGCCCTTGCAGGTACAGGAGGTGGGGAAGGAAAATGGGAGGAAAGGAAGCAGCAGCCTTTCATTGAGATAGATTTTTGGAGGTCCTGTTTAGAGGAAGGCACACATATAGAAATCATTATCTACATGCACATTAACGCCCTAGTTAATGTGCAGATTTCCATTGGATGCCAGATTCCACCTCTGGTTCTCTTTCTACCTCTTCCCGCTTAACTTTTTTTTCCTCTCTCTCTCTCTCCAGTATATCAATACAATACAATACCTTTATTGGCATAAATAAAACAATAAGCATAAAACCATCAGTATGTGTTAAAATTCTAGAGCATACAATATAAAAGAAGGGAAAGGGAATCCCCACTATTATACAGGCCGGAGCTCCCCAGATTTAACTTCAAAAATCCTGGTCAGAAATTGTGCCATAAGTCTAGTCACTTCCAGAGAATCATCCCTCAGCAAAAACTGGGCTACAAGTTGTTTATTATGGGGGACCCTGGGCCATACAGAGGACATCGCGGGATCTTCGCGAAAGATATTGAAAAGAGGACAATCCAGAACCATATGGACTATAGAGTCAGGTACATTCTGACCACAGGTGCAGAGTCTGTTGTGGAAGGGAATGCCTCTAAACCTTCCAGATAACAGTGCGGACGGAAAGGCATTCAAACGCACCAGCGTAAATACTCTACAGTGTAATGGAGTGACCAGATCATAAAGGTAGTTAGGCATCATTCCATGGTGGGGTTGCAGCCCCAGATAAGCAGAGGAGCACACAGACACCTGGCAAAATCCTCTCTGTCATAAACATCCTTTCTCAGTACATGAGACCTGCAGAATAATAATAATAATAATAATAATAATAATAATAATAATAATGCCTGCTCAGAAGTAACCCCAATGAGTTCAGTAGGACATACCCCCAAGTGGTGTGTTTTGTTATAAGGAGGATATGATAGTTATAACTGAGGCAAAGAGATCCATCGGTGTAGCAGAGGGATGGGGCAAATAGCCCTGGCTGGCAGTTCAAGGCTTGTTCTTATTTTCGCAATGGTAGGAGTCATTGAAATGAAAGTTCTGGGCCCATGATCTAGTGTTTCCAGTCTACCTAAACATTCAGTGTCACTGGCATCTAGAGTACTTCCATGAAACCTGGATTGCTGGAGGCGTGGGGAGAGAAGGAACGTTTCTGGTCAAGGAGGAGGGAGAAGGCACTATACATAAATCTGAGAGCCAGTCTAATAAATTCAATACTTTCTGCTATAACTGAAATATAGGGAGGATAAGTGGTTCATCCTCACAGTTTTGCTAGCCTCACTTCCTTCCCTCTTTGTGTAGGCTACTCATTTAATATGGCAGGAACATTCCTTCTGCTGAGCCTTTTTTCCTTATCATTTGTGGGTGCTGAATTTGCTGTGGCCAGAACAACTGTGAGTGGCGAGCCTGTTGTTTGTTTCAGAGAAGCCCTTAATGAGACAGCTTCTGCTTTTCAAGGTATGAAGTCATGTCTGCCCTGGAAGGATACGAGCAGGTTTCCTACATAGGGTTGGGCACCCATGCAACACAGCACAGTTGCAGCAAGAGCAGGTCGCATCTTGCTCCCTGGTGTCCAGTCCTGCTGCGGCTTTGCCTCGCTGTCAATTTAAGCACTGTTTGTTGAAAGCACCTGCTCAAATCCTGTCCTTGCAAACAGGAAGAGCTGAATAAAAACTGATGCCCAAGCCAGAAAGAAAGCCAGAACTTATTATTACCGGTATATAATGCGTACAATTCACTACAAATAGAAAATGTGGGTCGGGAGAGGGGGGGAACGTGCAGCTTGATGTGCCACATCAGTTCTAGGATAGAATTAGGCAGGGAGTGAGAAATCACTGCCATGCTAAATACTGTTTTAATAAAAAGGAGGTTGGTGAAAGTAGAACATTGCCAACATGGATAACAGCCATCGATAACCCTACCCTCCATGAATTTGTCTTATCCTATTTGAAAGTTGGTGGCCATCACTTCTTCCTGTGGCAGTGAGCTCCATTGTTTAACTATTCACTGTGTGAAGAAGTATTTCCACTTATCTGTCCTGAATCTTCCAACATTCAGCCTCACTGGGTGTCCACATGTCCTGACGTTATGTGAGAGGGAGAAAAACTTCTCCCTATCAACTTTCTTTGCACCCTGCATAATTTTATAAACTTCTATCACGTCTTGGCTCTAAGCTAAAAGGTTCCAAATACTTTTTAAAAAATGACAGATGAGGAAAACGTAATCCTGGAACATGTAGCTTCAGAGAAAAATCCTTCCCTATCCTATACTGTAAGACCATTCTGTTCTGGAAGGCTATCATATGAACACATACACTAAGATTGCCTAATTTTCACGATTTGTGAGACTGCTCCTCAGCCTCAGTTTTCCCCCTATCTGTCAGATGTGAATAACTCTGAATTCTAAGGTTGTTTGGGAGACTGAAAACCCCATGTGCTATACAGAAGCATTTTGAAAAAGTGTCAAAAAAGTTTCTGTATAGCACATTTAATGTACCACAATCAATATTCAGGCGGATTTTTTGAGCAAAGGGTCATTGCTGCAGAACGTATGAGATTTGTGGCTAGTTTCCTGTGTCAGTAACTTTGCACCTGTGTAATGTGATCTGCAGTGCAGGAGGTGATAATGGACTGGATTCAAATCTGCCTCTGTGCCTCAGTTTCAGCTTCCATTACTTGTTTTGCACCTGCTTTCAGAAATTCCCTCGTGGAATTTACAGGCTAGCGGCACTAAGGGGAAAAGCCACTCTGTTGTTTTAGCGCTAAGAACCAGCTGCCTTAGATTTCTGTAGGGAATTGCACAGCTCCAGTAGACAAGTATTTCACATAAACAGAAGCAGCAGCTTATAATACGGGAATAGCCTGAAATGGGGAGTGGGGGGCATTGGTCAGGACATGGGTTCAGTTTCATACATTACCTGGGTCTCAATGAGGTTGTCCACACTAGCCAGTACAAAGCTCCGATTTGTCTTACGCAGTGATTATGAAGTCTCCCATAGTCCTTAAACCCTTACTTGAAGTTTTATTCTGTTTTTAGTGTTCTGTTGGGAGCCGCCCAGAGTGGCTGGGGAAACCCAGCCAGGTAGGCAGGGTATGAGTAATAAAATTATTATTATTATTATTATTACTCACCAAAGCATAAGCTAATGCTGTTTTTACATGTACAATGGCTATTCCATACAAAAAGGAGTTTCCAGTTCCAACTCTTCCCTGTGTCTTTGTTGATGATTTCTTCTGTTATGGGGTTAGTAATTGGCGCTCTTATTATGCCGCAGTTTTTATATCTGTATCAAATTACATTTTAATTTGAGCAAAACAGAACACTAATTATTACCACCGCTAAAGAACAAAAACATGTACGTAAAAGCCAAAAGGCACTTGTGCTTGTGTGTTGGAGGGTTGGGGAGTTGTTGTTGTTTTATATATATATAAATACATTTTCTTTTCAGCACTTTGGCAAGAGTTTGTCACTTTCCTAGGCACATAAAACCCATAAAGAAATGTGTGCACGTTATGCCAAAATGATACAAAGTAATGAGTGGTTGTAAAACACATAAATACACACAAACCAGGTGGAAAATAGGTTTACCCCATCTGCAATAACTTGGGAAGAACAATACAATTATGGTGGGAGAGGGAGAATCTTCGGTGGTATAACCAGTGCTTTTATCTGGAGGGACGTGGGGGGACACATACCCCTAGATATTTTGTGAATCTAAGTTTGGCCTCATTGAGGGGTAGTATTTCAATATGAGTAGGAAAATGAGAGTACCCCTAAACATTTTTTTAAAGAAAAAAAGCACTGGGTATAACCACTATAATCCAGAGTGCTATGATTCTCATGAAGGTTTGGGGGGGAGGGCAGAAGGGAAAAGAAGTAGTCAGTAATTTAGCTCCAGGGCTGGCATGCTTATCCCCCACCTGGGGTCTTTCAGAACAGAAGGAATTTGAATTCATACCTCTTCTGTTATGTCCCTCCCAGCACCCTCTTTTAACCCTCTCCTGTTTCAGAGCCCTAACAAGGGATAGGCAATGGTGGTAGTCCTTTCTGCAGTGGCTAGGAGGTGGCTTCTGATAGCAGACCTCCCTCTTCACCCACAGGGAGGAGATCCATAAAATCCTAGCCCCAAGGTACACTCCCCTAGGGACTATAGGATTGTGCCCTGAAAAAGTTTCATGGAATAAATTTATTTTTCAAGAAAAAGAGAACATGTGTTAGATAACAAAACCAAGTTGTTTCAGTGCTAGATCTTTATAATATGTATTCCAATACATATTAATAAATGCATTTCATTTGCCTGCCCATGCTAAATCTCCCCCGTATGATTTTTTGTTACTTTCTATTCCAGCATTGTCAATGATTTTTCCCCCCTTAATGACTTAGAAATAGATGCACAAGAGTCCATTTTCCTGTATTTAGTCGAGACAGATTTTGTGGCCGCTAACAGCATTCTCTCTCCATTACATTTAATAGGATTCAAGGCACCAAATTTACTACATGGCAAAAAAAAAACCACCCCTCCCCCAGTAGTCATTTTAAAGATAGACACTCAGTAATGCTGAGCTTTTACACCCACAGTAGCTAACTCCAAGCTCATGAGCCTGAACCAGCCCACAGGCAAATGCTTCTGAATCTGACACCGTAGGTTTTGGCAGCAGTAGCAGAAAGAGGGATGGAGGGAATAGACACAGAATTGAGCGGAGTCCAGCGCCTTGCTGGGAATACAAATGGCCCCTTCCCCAGCCATCGTGTTCATAATTAGCTGAAAGGAGAGGGGATAATAACCCTCCTTCCTTGACTTAACAGTGTGGATCAACTGAGGCGAGGGCCTGGCTGTTTCTGTGTGCCCTGAAGTGTGAATGTGTGTAAGGGAGAGTGTACGATTGGGGGGCACACCCATTTTTTTGTCACATCCAACATGGGCTGGTGGGACCACCACCACCACCCCAAGATTGGCCAAGGTTGTATGTGGCCTTTGGCCAGAACTGGTGAACCATCCCTGTTTTCCACAGTACCATCATGGATGAAAGAAATCATCCTGATGTGTTTAATATTTAAAAAATGATAGTATGGTGTACCCTCTTAATGTTTTGCTATGGCCAGAGACCATCAAGCAGCAAGTAACTCTGAGCTACTCATTTGTATCACTATGTCTCTATGTCTTGGGGATACCAGGTCTTGTTTTTTTATCCATTTTATTTTTATTTTATTTTTTAAAATAGTATTTATTATGTTTTCCAATTTCACAATCCAATAAAAGCCGTACTAAAAACATTCCAAATTATAAAATAATCAAACAGTCCAAATATTATGCCAAATTATAAATCTTTCTTTGGCTTCCCATGCTCTGAGGTTCTAATTATCTCATAGATATTAATGCCCTTATCATTGTGTCATGATTTTCATGAGAGTCGGCCCTTGGCTCCAGTTTCCACCTCTGTTAATTTTTTTCCACAAGGATGCAAAGGCCGTAATCACACATTTGGTAATAAAGGGATTGCAGCTGAAAATGCTGGGGATAAAGTGGCTGGTGTGGTGACAAGAAAGGATTTCTTTAAAAATCCAAAATGGTGAGGGAAATAGATACTTGCAATCAAATATTTGAATGCAAACATCCTCTTTTGTCCTTACAGAGAAAAGTCATATATATATGGATTTGTGTCAAGTGGCAGATGCCATAATCTTTATCTATGACCTGTTTGGAGTGTTTGGATTTCTGCCTGAGTCGTCTTTCCATCTGGTTTCATTCTGTTAGAAGTCGCTAAATGGTTCAGCTGTGAAAGAGAGCAACAGTGGAAATAGACAACAGATCGGCCATGTATGTGGCTTTTAAAAATCTAAATTTGGGGCTTTTTTCCAGCCGGAACCCAGTTCCGACACTTCTCAGGTGGGCGCCATTGCCATTATAATAGAACAAGGGAGGTCTTCATGGTGAGTTCTGACACCTCTTTTTCAAGAAAAATGTTGTTGTTGTTCAGTCGTTCAGTCGTGTCCGACTCTTCGTGACCCCATGGACCAGAGCACGCCAGGCACGCCTATCCTTCACTGCCTCCCGCAGTTTGGCCAAACTCATGTTAGTAGCTTCGAAAAATAACATCGTCTAAATTCATTCATCAAATTACGTAGAGGGTTTATTAACTGGTATATATAATTTCAAGGCATTTCTTGGGTTTTGCCCAAAGGCAGGGACTTCTGAAGCCTTAAACATATCAGACCACTCTTCCCTGGTCCAGGACCTTAGCAGCACCCCTGACCAGGGTCATTACTTGGTGTAATTCTGAGCCAGGAACCCATCTGATTATAAGCCATGCAGAGAACTCACTTCTGATTTGACAGTGCAAAATAAACTCTGCAAGTACATACCGGTAGGAAGCTGCTTATACTGAGGCTGGCCATTTGTCCATGTAGCTTAGTACTGTCTGCACCAATTGCGTACAGAAATCCAGGGTTCAGTCGAGAGTCTTCCCAATTCTACCTGGAGATGTCAGGGACCCTTGGCATGCACAACACATGCTCTAGTACTTGGGTAAGGCCTGCCCCCCAACTTGCTTGCAGTCTGGTTTCTCCAGCAACATAACGTCCGTCCTCCTAGATTCAGTTCCAGCCTGGAAATGTGGATACTCTGCACTCCTTGAAATGCACACAGAAATATGCATTATATCTCATGCACACAATGATCAATCACCATGATAGCTGCCAGTGTCTGTTCTTCTCTCCATAATGGAGAGAAGGGCTTCTTTTCAACTTTCTGCTGCCGTGTGGAGGCCATTCCATGTTGTGTTTATCACCTGGTGGCATTTTCATGTGAAGTAGCTCACCACAGGGATCACCCAGTTTCCCCCCCCCCCCCCACTAAGTTACTTCATGCATCATAAAAGATTTGTGACAGCGGGGTGAAATCACCAGCTCTGAGTGTCTTGCTATGCAAATCTGGCCATTTTCGCCATGTCTTTCTGCACCACATTGAGTGATTTAAATTAAACCAGTCCTCAGTAAGGGAACATAAGTTCTTTGGAGAACAATAAAGAAGCACCCCCAAATCCATTTTAATCCTCTGTTTTCTCTAGTTTAACATACAGTGAAGCATGATGCCTACTGCAGATACTGCGGTCTGTTATTTGGAAGCATTGCATTCCAAATCGTAAATCATTTGTTAGGATAAATGTACAGCAGTAACAGAGAAAGCATTTGCACAATATTTTATTACGATTGTGAATTGTGTTCTGATTCCATAAAAGCTTCCAAATGCTACTGCAGTAAAAATAATAGAGTGGAAAATTGAATTTCACTGATGAGGAGTTATGAGAAGAGAAAGGAAGGGTGGACAATTGTCTAATTACTGTTTGTAATTATCTTGAACCATTTACTTTCTGGGTTGTAATTCAAATGGGAGGAGACTTAACTTCTCCTTAATATCTGGCTAAGTAGACTTGTCACTGGGAACCTTATTTATGGCTCTGAACATGACCAATATTCTTGATAATTAAACCTGAAAAATTACTCAGTAAGAAGAGGAAATTTGTTGCTGAGACAAATATTCCAAGATACTGGTCACAGTTCTCTATTCTACATTACCGGCTCCCTGCAAACCTTAGCTTCACAGCACTGCCATGAAAAAACACCAATATATAAAATCACAATTAAAACAGGCACAGAACAATCAATAAGGTTCTGCTGAATCTTTATGTCTGTCTTGATTGTTCATGTCTATTTTAACTGTACTGTCCAGTCATACCTCATGTTGCAAACGCTGTGGGTTACGTTTTTTCAGGTTGCGCTTGCACCAAACACAGAAGTACCGGAATGGGTTACTTCCAGGTTTCGGCACTTGTGCATGCGCAGAAACACTAGATCGCACTTTGCACATGCGCAGAAGCGCCAAATTGCGATCCACGCATGCACAGAAGTGGCGCTGCGGGTTGCGAACGCTGCGGGTTGCGAACGTGCCTCCCGCACCGATCACGTTCACAACCCAAGCGTCCACTGTATTGTCATTTTTATTGAGTGATATAATGACAGTTTTACTGAAATTTCTTTGGGGTAGAGCAATCCAAACCCTCCTTCTACCAGTGTGTGTGTTGCATTGCACAGAGATCTCCCTCCATCCAGCTCTCCCTACAAATCTGATCTCCTGCCAGCTCCGTGCAGTCCAAGCTGACCACCCTCTTGATGGTGATGCTCAGCCTGCCTGGGATCCTAAGCTTGTCTTGTTAGAGATTTCAGAGTTGCCTACGTGCAGAAATGCAGCTGTCTATCTCCAAGCAATTAGTAGTTGGCAGAAAGCCCAGATCTGCTCTCTCTCAGACCCTTAGCAATGACCTGTGATTGGTCAATGAGTTCCTAAAGACTGAGCTCTGTGTGAGAGCTTTGTGGTTAGTGTGGTTAGTGTGTGATGCAGGTGTTGGTATGAGAAAGTGGTCAGTATAGAGAGAGAGAGAGACAGAGAGGAAAAGATTTTATGTTTTGTTTCTTTTATTTTGTAAAGTCTGTACATAGTAGCGTTGTGCTGTCCAGTCAATTACACAACAGCCAGAAGCTTCCAGAAAAGTCTGTGTCTAACTCTGCGGTGTCCAGGAATACGTTATACTCCTGACACTAAATCTTAAGATGTCTCACTATGGCAGTGGCATTGGGCCTGATCACTGTGCCAACCAGAAGCTGATACAGCAGTTGAATCTGGACTGCCCCATCCCACATTCCACTGTGACCACCATGAGTGGAAGGGCTGTGAGTGTCACCCCATTACTCTGCAAAGCCCCATTGGCAAGGAGGTGGAACTATATTTCTCATGCTTCCAGGTGCCTAATGGGGTTGGGGGGGGGAGTCAGAACAGATTTAAGGGGTACACAGGGGGAAGAGGTAGAGCTCAGTTGCATGAGCAGAATCCTTGAGCTGACAGAATGAAGTACAGTGATACCTCGGTTTAAGAAAAGTCCTGTTTACGAACAATTCGGTTTATGAACTCCTCAAAACCAGAAGTAGTGTCCCGGTTTGCAAACTTTACCTCGGTCTAAGACCGGAATCCAAACATTGGAAGGGCACCGGTGGTGGGAGCCTCATTAGGGAAAGCCTCGGTTTAAGAACGGTTTCGGTTTAAGAACGGACTTCCGGAACGAATTAAGTTCATAAACCGAGGTACTTGGAGCTACACTGGATACAACTCAAAGGTAGCACACAATTAACAGAATGACCATGAGCACATTTAAACTTATAAAATTTACAAGTGTTTTGTTTTTGTTTTTACTTACTCCCAAGTCTAATTTGTGTTGTGTAGATGGAAACTAAGCTTCATTAAAAGTTTCTGTGGATGTTTCCCTCCAAACTTACATAATGATGATACAGTAGATATTTTCAAAATCAGCCTGAACACAAACCACCATAAGCTCCCTGTCTAGCAAAGAATTGTCTGTTCCCAACTTGGGCTCTTTTACAATGGTAGCAGTCACGGACTGTTATGGAAAGGAGTTACATCATTAGGCAGGGTGTTATTGGTGCTTTGGGGTTTCAAGTGCGTTTCACGCTGGCTGCATAAACAAGTAAACTTCCTCTGAGGTTAATTATGTTGCAGAACACTTGCTGAAGGTTTGCATGTCACCTTAGAGACAGGACCCCGAAGCGGAGAAGGAACAAGCAATGTACAGCTTGTCTGCCTGGAAGAGAGCCAGTTTGTGTCCTCAGCGCACACAACACCCCCATCCAAGTTGCAGCTGCAAAGTCCTCTCTGCCCATAAGCAACGCAGAGAGATGGAATTCTGCATTCACCACTTGAGACAAAGACCCTGTTCATTCATGGTCATCGCACACACAAAAAGCCCTCCCCCCCTTGTTACTAGGTGCTAAGCCATGTTGTGAGGCTGCTGCTGTCACCTCTACCACCACCAGGCTCAGAGGGAGCTCTCTTATTGCTCAGAGCAAAATGGAGGCAAAAGAGCAGCTGCCTCATAGGAGGCAGAACTCAGCAGGCGGATCCCTGGCAAACTCCTTGAAGTGTCTTTTGCATGGTCTAAACCAGAGGTGGAAAACTGGTGCCCTTGAAGCAATTTCATTTGACCCTGGAGGATTTACCAAGGATGCTCCTGCCCCAACCATCGCATAGCGAAGGAGTGATGGCATGTTGACAAGCAGGTGGGACGAAGTGCCAATGGCAGCCATCATCACCATCATTTCATTTGTATGCCGCCTTTCCACAGTTTAAACATTGCTCAAGGCGGCTTACAATAGGAAAGGATTTACATAATTACAAACATAGCAAAGTAGTCATAAAAATAAATAAAACACATCAAAAACTACATAACCAAACCGAACAATTTCCACATAAAAATAAAGATACAAAAAAAAAATCAATATCAGTAACAGCAGCAAAAACTCCCAACAAAACCTCCCCCCAAATACCCCAGTCCTCCTGGGTGGCAGCAACAGTCCTTAA